>NC_084793.1:118210618-120710618 GCF_963169125.1 Humulus lupulus | reverse complement strand
CTCATATATTCAAGATACACCCTTGCTCCAAGCCCCTTTTTATTTTGCTAAGTATAAGAGGACTTGTAGCCTTGAGTGAGATAAGCATGTGGGAGTCGCGCCCCGCTGGTGACACCTTCCTAAGAAAATAGAGAAGGGCCTCATCTGCGAAGCATATGCTTATATCATAGAGGTGTGGCCTCGCGAGATGATGCCCGGGCCTGGGCACCTAGGCGCGGCCGAGGCGTGGCCTGCGAGGCGTACCTCACGAGATGGTGCGTGGTCCTGGGCACCTAGGTTCGGCCGAGGCGTGGTCTACGTTATGTGGCCTCGGGAGACGGAGCGCGGTCCTGGGAACCTAGGCACGGTCAAGGTGCGGCCTGCGAGGCGTGGCCTCGCGAGACGGGATGGTGCGCATTCCTGGGCACCTAGACGAGGCCTGCGAGGCATGGCCTCACGAGATGGGACATTGTGCATTCCTGGGCGCAGCAGAGGCATTGCCTCGCAAGACGGTGCGCGTTCCTGGGCACCTGGGCGAGGCCTTCGAGGCGTGGCCTCGCGAGACGGTGCGCGTTCTTGGGAACCTGGGCACGGCAGAGGCGTGGCCTCATGAGATGGTGCGCGTTCATGTGCACCTGGGCGAGGCTTGGCCTCGCGAGATGGTGTGCGGTTGGTGGCCCGAGGTGCCTGGGCGCGCGGCTGGCGGCGCGAGGCGCCTAGGTGCGTGGCACCAAGGGTCGGGTCCATATGACCTTCAGTGAGGTAAGCAAGGTGAAGTGAGCTTGGGCCTTGCGTGGGGTGAGACAGGTCAATCTCGTGAAGGCCTTGTGTGAGGCCTGGGTCTTTCAGGATCATGTCCAATTTGCGGTGTTCACAATCCTAAACATCGTTATCATAACCATCATCATCATAAACATAATAATTATAAATATTATCATCATAAGAGTCATCATCATATACATAATCATCATGAATGTTATCATCATACGCATCATCATCATAACTTTGTGAACATGGCCCGCTAACTTATCCATGTCATATATTGAGGTAAACAGGATCTCTGGCCCTTGAATAACCTCGGCGCGTCCGCTTTATGAGTTACGTCTTTATATCCTTAGTAACTCGAGTTACATCTTCATATCCTTAGAAACCCCTTTGTTGTGTCGCGTTCATCACGCTAACAACCATTACATATCACACAACATTCAAATCACATACAATCCAGTCACATCAACACAAAGGAAATTTCATGATTTATCAACATCATCACAAAATATCATTTCATACTTCATATCGCAAAACGTATCATCGTACATAACATTCTATCATACAAACAACCTTACTGTTCACAACATAAATAAACAAAATTCTATCTAACTTCCTTACCACAGGTGCAAGCAAAGCAAAAACTGACAAACTTCACAACGAGCCTATAACCATAATCAAATAGTATTTTTTTAGCATCACATAATACTTTCTTGTGCCCAACTCATATACCCCATGTGTGCATGACCATGCACATATGGTGAAAACTACACATAATTTCCAAATAGGTATAATTACACATAAAATCACCAAAAGATGAATGCAAATTATATCTATGTTACATGCATGATTTTTAAATAAAAATCATTTGGTTGAATATTAGACACATTTTTGAACGAAAAAGTGCATTTGCATGGGACATGCATACGTGGGAACTATGTTAAAAAGTGAGGTTTAAAACGATAATTCCTACGCGCTTATTTCTATTGTTTTCAAAATAAGGATTTAGCAACATACTTTGTTACCATTATTTATTTCTTTTAAAATCACTAAGTTGATTAAACATCTTTAAAACATAACAATTTTTATTTAAATTAAAAAAAGTTACAAACCCATGTGAGAAAAATATAAATTTTAGGTGTGGGAAAAATATATTTTATTTATATTATTTTAAGACTAATACTCAAACTATATCACCCCTTGTTCAAGTCTAGGGTTTTCGAAAACCCACATGAAGAGAAGAAGAAAACCAACAACACAAACAAATTCTAGTAAAAAATTCTAGAATCAAAAGAAGGGAATTTATAAACCATAAACATAAAGAGACATACCCTCGGATTGAACCCTTCTTCTTCTCATTTTTCTCCTTCTTCTTCTCTTTCTCTCACTAGCTCGCCCACTCTCTCTCTCCTTCTCTCACTAGGTCGACGGCACCAAGAGCATAATGCTCTCTATTTTTTTTTTCTTTCCTCTTTATTCTAACCTAGCCCATGATAGCCTAAGGAAAAAAATGGTAAGTTTCCCCTTTTTGATTATTTTATTTTATTTTAATTGGTATAAAAATAAAGATGACAACCTCCATTCCCTTTATAGCTATTGTCTTCAATTTAGTTGCCAAATAAAATAGGAACAAAATCACTCACCTTCCCACTATGCTCACACGTTCACACTCTCCCTTTCCCTTTCTTTTATTTATTTTTTCAATTAAATAATTAAATAAATCTAATATAAGGAAACTATAAAGTGTGTAGAAAATTCTACACAAGTGCATCATGCAACCATGCACAAGCACACACTCAATAATTAAGGTATATCACTACCTACCATGTACCTTGGTGCATTCAACCAAAACTCAATTATTCACATATTAAAATAAATAAATAAATAAACAATTAACAATTAAATTCACAAAATTCTACCAGACAATTCTAACAATTAGTTTAAACAAATAAATAAAATAATTCACAACACTTAAAAATTAAATAAAATAAAGCACAAATTTTGAATAAATAATTTTTTTTTTGGTGCACTAAAATATATCCTCCTTAAAAGGAATTTCGTTCCAAAATTCTTTCTTACCAAATAATTCAGGGTATCTTTCTCTCATGTCTTCCTCCAACTCCCATGTTGCTTCTCGTTCCGTACTATTCTTCCACAGGACCTTAACTAGTGGAATCCTTTTGGATCTTAGTTCCTTGATTCCCTTTTCAATAACACGCTCAAGTTGTTCATCATAACTCAGGTCCTGCTTCAGCTGTAACGGCTCATAACTCAACACATGAGAGGGATCTGACACATACTTACGCAACATCGAGATGTGAAAGACGTTATGCATATCAGCTAGTGTTGGGGGCAGCGCTAAACGGTAAGCAACTTGCCCTACTCTGTATAAAATCTCAAATGGACCTATATATCTAGGGCTTAACTTCCCTTTCTTTCCTAAACGCATAACACCCTTCATTGGCAAGACTTTCAAGAATACAAACTCGCCCACTGAAAACTCGATGTCCCTTCTCTTCAGGTCAGCGTAGCTCTTTTGCCTACTTTGCGCGGTAAGCATCTGTTGGTGAATCTTCTCGATCGCCTCACTGGCTTCCCTAATTGCCTCAAGGCCTAAAATTTGTTTCTCCCCAACTTCATCCCAATGTAAAGGAGATCTGCACTTGCGCCCATAAAGCATCTCATAGGGAGCCATCCCAATAGTAGATTTGTAACTGTTATTATAAGAGAACTCCATTAGGGGTAAGTATCGGTTCCATGACTTTGAAAAGTCCAAGGCACAACATCTCAACATGTCCTCTAGAATTTGTATAGTTTTCTCCGACATCCCATTGGTTTGAGGATGAAATGCGATGCTAAATTTTAGCCTTGATCCCAAAGCTCTCTGTAGTCCCTTCCAAAAGTTTGATGTGAATAATGACCCTCAATCAGAAACTATCGACTTTGGCACCCCATGAAGTCTCACTATCTCACTTACATACAATTCTGCATATTGATCCGCCAAGTATGTGGTCTTAACTGGAAGGAAATGGGTGGACTTAGTGAACCTATCCACTATTACCCACACATAATCATGCTGCTTGGTGGTTCTGGGTAACCCTACCACAAAATCCATTTCCATATCCTCCCATTTCCATTCAAGAACGTAGAGCAGTTGAAGTAACCCTACTGGCCTTTGGTGTTCTGGTTTGACTTACTGGCAGGTCAAACATCTGGAAACAAACTCAGCAATATCCCTATTCATTCCATGCCACCAATATAACACTTTAAGGTCTTGATACATCTTTGTGGACGTTGGGTGTAAGGAATAGGGGGTTGTATGCGCCTATTTCATAATACTTTCCTCAATCTCAACATTATCAGGCACACACATCCTATCCTTGTATCTCAGCAATCCACCATTGGACATTGTGAAGTCACTGCTACCACTTTCTTGTACCAAAGCCTCTTGCTTCATTAGGGCTTCATCCACTTTTTGCTCTTCTCGAATTTGTTCCACTAGGGAGGATTGTAATGTGAGGTTTTCTAGGCTTCCTGTCATAAGTTCGATGTCGGCATTTATAATCTCCTTCTGAAGAGGCATCTCTATTGTATGTAGTGCTGACACATTCCCATGTCCCTGCCTACTCAATGCATCTGCAACCACATTGGCCTTGCCTGGGTGGTATGGAATCTCATAATCGTAGTCCTTCACTAATTCCAACCACCTTCACTACCTCATATTCAGTTCCTTTTGCATGAAGAAGTACTTCAGACTTTTGTGGTTAGTGTAGATTTCGCACTTGTCCCCATATAGGTGATGTCTCCATATCTTTAGTGCGAACACCATTGCTGCGAACTCAAGATCATGAGTGGGATATCGTTGTTCATAGTCTTTGAGTTGTTTGGAAGCATAAGCTATTACCTTCCCATCTTGCATTAACACACACCCTAAGTCGTTCTTTGATGCATCATAATACGCCACAAATTTCCCACCCTCCGTGGGAACACAAAGAATAGGCGCAGAAATCAACTTATCCTTCATTGTCTGAAAGCTTTCTTCAAATTTCTCAGTCCATGCAAACTTCTGATGTTTGCGGGTTAAGTTGGTCAAGGGTGTGGCGATCTTTGAGAAACCCTCGACGAAGTTTTTATAATAACCCGCCAATCCTAAGAAGCTTCGAAATTCTGAGGCATTCTTCGGCTGGGGCCAGTCTCTAATGACCTCGATCTTTGATGGATCTACTGCTATCCCATTCTTGGACACTATATGCCCTAAGAAAGTTACCTGCTCCAGCCAAAACTCACACTTAGAGAACTTAGCGTATAACTGATATTCTCGTAGTCTTTTCAGGATCAACCTCAAATGCTCCTCATGCTCCTCCTTGGTCTTTGAGTAAATAAGGATATCATCTATGAATACTACCACAAACGTGTACAAATAGTCCTTAAATACCCTTTTCATCATGTCCATTAATGCTGCTAGGGCATAAGTGAATCCAAAAGACATCACTAGGAACTCATAGTGCCCGTAGCGAGTTCTAAAAGTCATTTTTGGAATGTCCCCCTCTTTCAATTTCAACTGATGGTACCCGGATTGCAGATCAATCTTCAAGAATACTGTTGCCCTTTGCAGTTGATAAAAAAGGTCATCTATCCTAGGCAAAGGATATTTGTTCTTAATGGTAACCTTGTTGAGTTCTCGGTAATCAATGCACATTCTCATGCTCCCGTCCTTCTTTTTCACAAATAGGACTGGTGCTCCCTATGGCGAATGGCTAGGTCTTATGAACCCCTTTTCCAACAACTCCTGTAGCTAGTTCTTAAGATCCTTCAACTCCGCAGGTGCCATTCGATAGGGAGCTTTAGAGATCGGTGCTATTTCTGGTGGAAGCTCGATCACAAACTCGATTTCTCTGTCCGGGGGTAATCCTGATAATTCCTTGGGAAACACCTCTGGGAACCCACAATGCACATTTTCCAGTTTTAACTCTGACTCGGATTTATCCACCACACTAGCCAGAAACGCCGAACAACCATGTTGCATCATATTCCGTGCTTCTAGTGCCGATATTATGGGTGTTCGAAAACCTGCTACTTCTCCTATAAAGGAAAAGACCTCTCCTTCTTTTGGTTTGAACTCCACAGTCTTCTTCCGACAGTCTATTGTCACCCCATGTTTGGATAACCAATCCATGCCAAGTATGACATCATAATCTGGTATACTCAGTTCTATAAGGTCTGCTGGGCACTCCCTACCCTCTATCGTTATAGGTGTTGACGACAACCACCTAGTTGACAACATCATGTCTCCTGACGGTAACATTGTACTAAAGCTATGCTCAAACAGTTTGCAAGGCATATTCAACTTATCAATAACATTCATGGAAACATAAGAGTGAGTCGCTCTAGAATCAATGAGGACTCTACACATAATACCAGATATAGGGAGCTGACCTGTGACTACAATGTTGCTGTTGGTTGCTTTATTCTGAGTTAAGGCAAAACTCGTGTTGGCACCAGATTGCTGTTACTGTTCTGTCCCACCTTCCATTGTGGGTAATTCTTTCTCATATGTCCTTCCTGACTGCATTTAAAACATTTATTGCTGTCGGCCTGGCATTCTCCCGGGTGTCTTTTCGAGCTTTAGGACAGATGGGGATGCTCTACTTTGTTTCCTTGGTGATTCCCACGGTTCTGGTCATTATAGCGATTGTTGCGGTTGTTATGATGGTTCCGAGTGTTGTGACTGTGGTTATTCGTGGTCGGGGTTCTTGGTCTCTTATCAGTGCCACTGTTCTGCCCTTCATTAGCTTTCCTTTTGTTACCCTCATTGAAGCCCTTGTTTCAGTAATTCTCTCTTCTGGCAGCATTATCCTTCCATATCCAATCTTCCAAATATTTTGCTTCAAGTGCCCTATCAAGTACTTTTGCATAACTGACAACTTCATCACTAGTCATCATAACATCCCTAGCGATCATCGGCTTGAGTCCCCTTACAAACCTTTGGACTCGCAGAGTTTCAGTTGGCACAACTTCAGGAGAAAATTTTGCCAACCTATCGAACTTCTGTGGATAATCAGTGAATGATAGGTTTCCTTGTACCAGAGTTACAAACTCATCTACCTTGGTTGATAGCACAGCCGCACTATAATACTTCTTGCTAAAGGCCTGGATGAATTCTGCCCCAGGCATGGTATTCAAATCATGGGTTTGTTTAATTACATCCCCCATATTCGTGCATCCATCTTGAGCAAATAGACTGCACTTGAGACTCTTTGGCGATCATTTAACTCCATATGATTGAAGATGGCCTCGACCAATCTTATCCAATCCTCTGACACTATGGGATCAACCTTCCCTTCAAAGGTTGGTGGGGCTTGTTTTCTGAAACGTTCATACACTGGCTTGAACCCATAACTTACAGGCAGTGGTGCAGGTGGTGGTGTTGGTGGTTGAGGCTGCGCCACTAGCACTTGAGGCACTTGGGGCGTTTGGGGCACTAGCTTGGCATGTGCCAATTCCTCATCTCTCAGTCTTAGTTGTTCTCTCAACCTTGCTACCTCTGCGGTCAGGTCCATAGATGGTGCTGCTGGAGCTGTAGGTTGGAATGATGGCATTTCTATGTCAGGGGTTGTCATGGCCTTAGACCTTGTGTGGACACCCTTCCCTCGGCCTCCTCCTCTTCCCTTGCCTCCTCTTCCTCTAGTCGACATTATGAGATTCTAAGGCATAAAAAGAAAATCATAAGGAAGGAAAATCGCATAATGGTTTAATAGATATTTGCGAAAATCATACATTCAAATCACATCATTTAGAGTTTGCAAGAGGAAAAGAAAATATCAAACCATAGCATTCAAAGTGTTCAAATTATTCCAAAAATTAAACAACCCATAAAGTGTTTAATAACTAGAAACATATGTTCTTAGGGTCCTTTTGAAAAAATCCCATCTTATTCATTAATGTTTCATGGAACGATCTACGCGATGGACTCTATTCCTCAATTGTGGACTCATCCCCTAAGCTGTAATCAAAGACGTCCTCTGGGATGTGAAAGTATCCGGGAGTGCTTGCCATTATCCTCATCTTAGTGGTCACACATGGTATGGCTTGAGTTACCTCCTCAATTGCCAAGGCTCCTTCCACATCGTGTACTGTCTCCAAATGCTCCTCTAACTCTCCATCATCCGTCTTCACCAATACCAGCTCCTCACCACTAAAATCGTAGTTGTCTGTAAGATCGTTGATTACGTATTCCATGGTACTAAAATCCAGGTCGTTTTGAATGATGACGTGCCATGCTCTGTCCAACTGGAGAAGGGCCTCAGAGTACATTGACAGTGCTTCCCTCAACACCCAATATTGCTCTCTGGGCCATAGCAAAGCTCCTTTTTGTTCATGATCCTTTGAATACGATCAACAACCAATGTTTTCGTTTTTAACACCGCAATCTTCCAATCATAGGGATCCTCCTCAAGTTGGACCTTGGGTATTGTGCGAATTTCCTTGAGTAGTTGTTTCGTAGTAGTTTTGAAAATGGGAGGCTTCTTACTATACTGCAGCTACGAAACTATAAAATTAAATAAAACAGAAACAAGTAATAGCACATAAAACAAATACTTATGATGTAGTGAGGTGAGATTTTCCTGTCTTTAGCGTGTATGGGGAGGGTCCTTGCTAACATGGACGACTGTCTCTGATACCATTTGTAAAACGCCCTAATCTAGTACTTGTAAAACTTTTACATGCTCATAAACTAATAGAAAGAAAACCATTTATTATATGAAAAATCCCAGCGGGGCCTTGCTAAAACATGCAAGTTGGGCCCAATAGTTTAATAGAAAATAATAGTTTTCATGCAACGTTTTAGAAATAATTAAAGTTCAAGTCCCACTGATAAGTTCTGAAAAGTTTAAAAAAATAAACATAAAATTATTCTTTAGAAACTGGCGTTAAACTGATCATTTTCTCGTCATAGGATGCTCCCACACCATACACAACTTGACTTTGGAACTCCCCACATCACCACGTGTGCCATAGAGAAATCCTATTTGCTACCTGGAAGGGAAAGTAAGGGGGTGAGCTAAAAGCCCAGTAAGGAAGTACAAATAACACACAAGTATACACACAAAAACATATTCATATTCATACATCGTTACACATCCTAAACATCGTTATCATAACCATCATTATCATAAACATAATCATCATAAACATAATCATTATAAACATTATCATCATAAGCGTCATCATCATATACATAATCATCATAAGCATCATAATCATAACTTTGTGAACATGGCCCGCTAACTTGCCCATGTCACATCTTGAGCTAAACAGGATCTCTGGTCCTTGAATAACCTCGGCACGTCCACCCTATGAGTTATGTCTTTATATCCTTAGTAACTTGGGTTATGTCTTCATATCCTTAGTAAACCCTTTGTTGTGTCGCGTTCATCACGCTAACAACCATTGCATATCATACAACATTCAAATCACATACAATCCAGTCACATCAACACAAAGGAAATTTCATGATTTATCAACGTCATCACAAAATATCATTTCATACTTCATATCACAAAACGTATCATCGCGCATAACATTCTATCATACAAACAATCTTACCGTTCACAGCATAAATAAACAAAATTCTATCTAACTTCCTTAACAAACTTCACAACGAGCCTATAACCATAATCAAATAGCATTTTTTTAGCATCACATAATACTTTCTTGTGCCCATCTCATATACCCCATGTGTGCATGGGGCATGCACACATGGTGAAAACTACTCATAATTTCCAAATAGGCATAATTACATATAAAATCATCAAGAGAATAATGCAAATTATACCTATGTTACATGCATGGTTTTTAAATAAAAATCATATGGTTGAATATTAGACACATTTTTGAATGTAAAAGTGCATTTGCATGCGACATGCATACGTGGGAACGTTGTTAAAAACGATAATTCCTATGCGCTTATCTCTATCGTTTTCAAAATAAGGATGTAGCAACATACTTTCTTACCATTATTTATTTCTTTTAAAATCACTAAATTGATTAAACCTCTTTAAAACATTATTTTTATTTCATAAAAAAAATTTATTTAGCCATTTAATGATATAATAAATCTATTTATTATTTTTAATTACATAGAAATAATAAAGACTTGAAATTATTTAAAATACTTATAATTATCACGTGTCCTTAGAAAATAACAATTTTATTTAAATTAAAAAAAAAATACAAACCCATGTGAGAAAAATATAAATTTTGGGTGTGGGAAAAATATATTTTATTTATATTATTTTAAGACTAAATTTTAAGTAGAATAAATTCATGAGTGATGATCAAATAATTATTTTTAAATTATTAAACTAAACTTTTCGCCACCATTTAATTTTTTTAAAAATCACAAGTGAATTAATCTCAACATTTTTCATAATTGAAATAAAGAAAATAAATGATATCTATTAAAATAAACACTCATAGTTACATTTAAAAATACCATTTTTAATATTGACATAGTTTAGGGTTTCAACATACACACAAAATTCCTTTCATTTAAAAGACAACTTCTCATTTTTACCAAAAAAATTCCAGCAACAATATATACTTTCAAAAATCACCATCTTGATTTTAAAAACTCATATTTTCTCTAAAAATATAAAAAAAAACTGTAGGTATTTATTTGAGTAAAAAATATCATTTTAATTTATATTAAAATTCCATTTAATTTCTTAAAAACATCATAGCACTTAATTGGTAGAAAAATAAAGATGACAACCTCCATTCCCTTTATAACTATTGTCTTCATTTTAGTTGCCAAATAAAATAGGAATAAAATCACTCACCTTCCCACAATGCTCACACGTTCACACTCTCCCTTTCCCTTTCTTTTATTTATTTTTTCAATTAAATAATTAAATAAATCTAATATAAGGAAACTATAAAGTGTGTAGAAAATTCTACACAAGTGCACCATGTAACCATGCACAAGCAAACACTCAATAACTAGGGTGTATCACTACCTACCATGCACCTTGGTGCATTCAACCAAAACTCAATTATTCACATATTAAAATAAATAAATAAATAAACAATTAACAATTAAATTCACAAAACTCTATCGAACAATTCTAACAATTAATTTAAACAAATAAATAAAATAATTCACAACACTTAACAATTAAATAAAATAAAACTCCAAATTTGAATAAATAAAATTTTTTTTTGGTGCGCTACATTGACTTGAGTCTCATGTTTAACCATTGGGTATTAATTATTTACAATTATATAACTCTATTTAGCATGAATTTCAATTTTTTCAGCCAAAAAAATGAAATTCTGGTGTGAAAATAATTTTAGCTCGAGGTTGAAGACGACCTATAAATAAGCGACCATGTGCGACCCCTTTGGGTCGCACAGTGAAATTTTCAGTGGTGAACCGATTGCAATAAGCGACCATGCTTGTTTTATGAGGTAACTTAGGGTCACTTTGTGTGTTTTAAAATTCACTTGAATGGTTTCAAAGTGACTATAAGCTAATTGATATGGTATTCTTATTTTGTACTTGATAATTTAAATATTTAACTTTGTGACATGTATGAATTACACATTTATTTGCATGTACTATAATGGTCAGTGGAACATTATAGACGTTTAACCCAAAATTGAACATGATGACATGGTGTTCGAGGATGACTCGTGGCAGTAGAAAGCATTAAACCCCAAGAGCTAGTCAAGATGAATGGGTTGCTCGAGTGTGCTCAATCAACGTGAAGGAAGCTATTTGCCGTGTAGAGATTGAAGTTGCACAAAGCTTGCTATTTGAATAACAAGGAGCTGGTTCAAGGCACAACAACCTTATAAAGCTGCTCGAAGGGAGACCTGCTCGAAGTACAAGCCATTCAACCAGAATGATCCATATTTCACGAGATATTTATGTAATTGGTATTTGCATGTATTACTGGTATTATTTTAAATATGTAATCAATTGTAACAATCCTACACTACACGTGTAGGGCCTAGATCATTTTTTTTATTAGGGGACTAATGCGACCGTGCTACTCGGCTAGAAAGCCAGTGCGCTCTGTGGGTGCAATCGTGCCCAGGAACTAGCGCGTTCGCTCCAGTTGCCCAGAAATGCATTATTTTGGTTCAAATGCACCCTTTTGATATATATTGGTACCTTTTGGTTTGAGGATTTATTAAATAGGTTTCTAAGACTTTCTTAAGGATATTTTGAGGATGAATTAACTTTAAAAGGGACATGGGTGTATTTTTAATATTGTTTTCATTTGACTTGAGTTTAAAGGTTTTGATGTTATATGATGTTATAGGCTCGCTAGGGATACTTGAAGGGACAAGTTAATGTGTGGTAAATTTTGTATGTTACATTATGAATTATGTTAAGTTATGCTATGAATTATATTTTGAATCATGATAGGAATTATGTTGTGAACTTGTTAAGGATTATGCTATAAACTATGATATTAATTATGTTATGAGTTACATTAGGAATTATGTTATGGGTTATGCATGTTGTGTGTGACTGTGTTATGTGTGAATATGATGTATGTATGTGTGGCATTCTTATGTCATGAAAATGCATGCTTACGTTAATTTATGCTTGGTTGCATAGCCCAGATCAACACCGGTTTACGGTCAAAATTACACTAGTAATACATGTTATGATTGTTTTGTGATATGCTATGATTATTGTATGTTATGTCATGCTATGGTATGTAAAGTTATGCTATGAGAATGTTATGATACAATATGAACTATTGTTAAACTTTTATAATGTATGTAATAGAATAAGTTATGAGTAGTATAAGTTTTATGTTGTGTTTATATGAGTTACTTTATGTCTATGCTTTTATGTTTTATGCTTCATGTTTTATATCTCATAATTTTGGGCTTTGGGGATAGTGTCCTATATAGCTCTTCTTGTTGGGCGTTAGCTCACGGGTACTCTGTGTTGCAGGTAAAAGCAAAAACGTAGTTGACAAAGAGATGAGTTGGAGCAGGCCCAGTCAGACATGTGCATGTCGTGATTGTCGACCTATGGGTCAAAAATGGGTTGCTACTAATGCATAGTTTTAAAAGTCTTCAAGTCATGATTTTATATTGAGGTTTTAATAACTTGTATCTTTACCAACGATATGCATGTAAAAGATGATTTATTTTAAATAGTGAGATCTTAAGTTGAATGCTTTATAAAGGATATTTAACATATGTTTGTTTTCAAATGAGATTCGATAAATGTTTTGTAGTAAATTATTTATTTATGTCGGGTCATTACAATTTGGTATCAGAGAAATGGTTTTAACATTCCTGTAGACCATCACGATATGCACATGAAAACCGAGAAGACTCGAATCATCACACTATAAGTTTTAGTTCTAAAGTTTGTTGTTTTTCTTTAGTTTTTTTTTTACGTTTTGCTGTTGCCAGTCAACATAGATTTAGTAAGGGTAGACTCAATAAGTTGTATATTTTTTATGATGCTATGGGTTAGTGTTTGGAAGCCACATGTGAGGTAGATTGGGTATTATGATTATGGAATAGGGTTGAGTGGAATTGCATTTAACACATCATGCTACATTTATCACGTCGCGCTATGTTTTATGCGTCACGTCACATTCAATGCTCTACGCTACGTTTAATGCATCGCGTTGTGTGTTATTTTTTTAGGTATGATCATAATGGTTTGATGGTTTATTAGAGATATATTGTATCAATTGGTGAGATAAGAAGTTACGTTATGTAAATGAGATGATATAGTTAAGCCGAAATTCAAAACGATGTAAGGATAGAAGTATAGTGTCAAAATGACATGTTGTTCTGATATGGTTTTGGGTAGCAAGTGTATGTGAGTGGTTAGACTTTATGAGATTATTCTAAGGATAAGGATTTGACTTGTTTATGAGATTAAGTTTGATTATGTACATGAGGAATGACAAAAAAAAAGTACTAGGCTACTAGTTTGGTCGTTATTGAGTGAATAGCCTAAGGTGATTCAGTATGGTAGACCCATGATAAACGATAAGAAAAGACTTGTCATAGTAGCTCATTGTCTTTGGCTTGGAAGTTAATAAGTGCCATTTGTAAGTATTTAATGGATAAAAATGCATCAGGTGACGCTAAGAGAAAGATTAGGCATGTGCATCTATGTGGTGAGGCCATTAGGTCCCCCGTTGACTGAAATGGTTTGAGGATGGGTGCAATCCTTTGTCACCCTACACTTATTGTGTGCTTTTGTATGTATGTTATATGTGTTATATATGTTTTTTCATGTTGCTTATTGATGTTGTACCGCTAGCTTTTGTGTAGTTAGTTGGTAGATTCTTTTGTATGTTTGATTTTTGGTTGTCAACAATTTATGAAGCCATGCTGTGTTCAATTCAACATGTATTGATTGAGTAGAGTTTGCCAAGGAGGTAGAGAAGGCGATCAGTTAGCTCCTACGACCTGAGGAAAAAAAGGATGTTGTTACGACACTGAGGAACTATTACAACTCAAGATGAGAGGTGGAAACATCTAAGGTAAGTTAATCCTTGGGCGTAGGTAGAGCATGATCAGAATGCCATTGATATTATCCTAGCCATAAGAACTATCAAATGTCACTCATGAAGGCTTTAGATTTATTAGTATCCAATGTTCGAGAATGAGTCAAGTTGTTGGGAGATCATGGATTAGTTGGCTAGATGGCAACCATGTATTAGTGATACAAGGACTAACCGATAGGAGAAGGAAATCCGAATTGCGCATACGATAGACACAGATGTTTTATCCATAAAGGATGCTGGTTCACGCTTTGGTGTGGCATGAAAAGTGTATGGGAAGCTAACAAGTACTTGGTAGAACTATTTTCACATGGAGTTTGAGACATTATTATTGAGCTCGAAGCTTTAGTTGGAAGGTTTCTAAGAGTAAGTTGGATGAACACATCGAGTAGGGCTGCCATAGTCAGTAGACTCAAGACAGGTAGCGAGCCGAAAATCATAAGGGACTTGGTGATGATAAGGAACTCGTGAGCCGAGGCCCAACAAGAAAACTATCACAACATTTAAAACTCATATTAAGCATGACAATAGATAACACAATTCATGTCAATCCAATATTCATTCATATGAATTGTGCCGAACCAATGGGTTAAAACCCTTTAATTGGCCCTATCATCTTGACCTGCATGACACATGCAATTTGCTGAATACGACCAGTGCGATCACTCACAAATAACTATTCAACATTCAGATGTAACAAATAAAATCTGATAGAACTACACAACCATTACAATTTTAGTACAATCATATATTTTTCCAGATAATAGGGCCAATGCCCAACACATGGTGCAAGTGCCAATTTTTTTACCTTAAGTCTTGAGCAAATTAGTGAAGCGACCCTGAGTACGATCTCTTTCACTTGAGCCTTGCAGAAAACCCTAGTCACAAAACCAATGGTACATTTATCAGGGCTAATTCAGATAATGGGCTCCAAGACCAAGCCCTAGCTCTCGGGACCTCAGATTCAACTAAATTGGGTAGAAGAATTGTCCCCGAGCCCTTCAATTTGGTTTGCTAAAATTATACCCCTAATTTCCATGTTAATCAACCAATTTATCAAATACAATTTATTTCCCATCAACTACTCTCATCTAACAATAAATCCCAAAATGTGTAAATTACCAAAATACCTTGGCTCACCCCGAGCCGGGTATTACTTCCCGTTGTGACTTTTATGCTAAATTGCTCGGAAGGATCGAATCATGTCGAATATCATGAATACATCCACATAATAATGTGGTCTCAAGCACATCATACAAAATTACAATTATACCCTCAATGGGTCCAAATTACGAAAATGCCCCTTTTTGACAAAAGAGGACCTTTAAGCATATTTAATACACATAAACATGTATAGGTAGTCATATCATAATATAACTCATATAATCCACATAATCCCATATATATAATTAAAATCACATAATTCACCAAAAATCTCAATTATGCCATCCCGACACACTAACCAAGGTACTAAACCTCATTAAGAGTTTTGGGACACTACAAAAACTATGGAGCTTATAATTTTAACTACACCTGAAGGAAATAACATTCATTGTGCATTAAGATTTGAATTTAATGCCTCAAACAATGAAGCAAAATATGAGGCCTTGTTCGATGGCCTTCGACTTGCTAGAGACGTAAAAGCCTTAGCAATAGAGATTTATAGCGATTTGAAGTTGGTCGTGACCAAATCTTGGGGGAATACCAAGCTTGAGGGATAAATATGGCTTCCTATTTAAGAAAAGCTAAAGATCTTCTTGCACTGTTAAAAAAATATTCCATACAGCAGGTTCCACGCGACTAGAATTCAAATGCTGATGCCTTAGGTAAGCTAGCAAGCACTAAAGATGCATACACTTTGAACATAATACCAATCGCAGCTTGCCCAACCGAGTATTAATGAAACAGAGACAATATTATAGCTGGAAAATTCCCCATCTTGGATGACCTCGATTGCTACTTATCTGGAACAGGGGATATTGCCCCAAGATAGAAATGAAGCGCAAAAGATATCACGACAGGCTGCTAGATACGTTATTATCGATGGAGTGATGTACAAACGGGGGTAATCAATGGCTTTACTTCGGTGTGTCACTAGAACAGAAGATGAATTGTTGATGATAGAAGTACATGAAGGGTTCCGTGGCAATCACGCAGGGGGGGGGGGCATAGCCTAGCAAAAAAGATATTGAGACAAGGGTATTTTTGGCCAACAATGAATGAAGATGCAATTGAGTACGTGCAAAAATGTGACAAATGTCAAAGATTCTCTAAGATACCTTGGGCAGCTCCTAATGAGCTTAAAAAAATGCAAAGGCCATGGCCTTTTGCTGTATGGGGGATAGATTTGATCAGGCAACTACCTATGGGAAAAGGAGGAGTCAAATTCATAGTTTTCGCAGTGGATTACTTTAATAAATGGATTGAAACATCACCACTTGCAACTATGATTTTGAATAAAGTACTGGACTTCATAGTAAAAAATATTATATGTAGATATGGTCTACAAAAAAAGATAATTTCGGATAATGCTACTCAATTTGATAGTGATCTATCAACGGGCTTTTGTGCAAGACACGATATCACAAAAAGTTTTTCCGCAGTTGCTCATCCTTAAGCAAATGGACAAGTTGAAGTTGTGATCAAAACTTTGAAAGATACAATGAAGAAGTGACTCGAGCAAGCCAAAGGAAATTGGTCAGACATTTCACCAGAAGTACTATGGTCATATTGTACTACTGCTCGCACGTCAACTGGTCATACACAATTTTCTCTAGCATATGGGTATGAAGCAATGATACCGAACAAATTAACTGTAACGCCCTACTAAACTAGTACCGTTACACCGTGTGATTAAAGTAGTTCTTAACTCGTGATGTGAGTCATTTGGACTCAAAAGTGTACTTAAAGTAAAATAAAGGTCTATGTACCAAAATTTTTGGTTAAAAGGTTTAAACTTATTATTAAAGTTATGAAAGGTTTACATGGGATCCCAAAAGAATTAATCAAAACATAATTACATTTAGGGTTTACAAAGTAGTTGGCCCAAGAGACAAAATGAACTTTTACTCCAAGTCCCTCAAAGTATCCTAACCGTGGCGGCCGAGCAGGCCGAACATGTATGCACTGCTCTAAAGCCCTCCAACTCATGGTTGGTCGATTTTTCCCTTGCTCTTACCTACACCATAGAGCACCCGTGAGCCAAGGCCTAGTAAGAAACCCCACAAGGTATCATAATAATCATATTCAATATAAACAACAATTAGCATGCTTCACAATTTATAAACATATTTAGTCAAAACATATAAATCATAATGATGTGTCATAACTTAAACATACTCAATTCAAACACATAAATCATATACACAGCTGTGCTGAGCGGCCCTACCAAGCGAGGCACGTCTCCCAATGCCAAGCTTATGACCTATTCCAGGTGAGTGTGTACAAAACTCCCATGGTGGCCCAACCATCACGGCCTACGTTTCGCACGATTATAGCCGAATACGTCCCATGCCAATAACACATAGATAGATAAATGCAAACAAATGCGATCATAATTGATGCCATGTCAATATCGGGGCCGATTCTCGACTCCATGTGCATATGCCAGTTTTCTTACCTAGATTCTAGAATGAAGTTAAAATGGATCCAAGTGCATTTCCCTTCAAGCATCCTTGAATAGCCTAAGTCACAATCAATATATCATAGGTTTGGTTTTCCCATAAACCCCAATCTACCATGAATTTTCTATAAGCATTACTAGGCTTCAAATACACTTTAAATATTCCCAATTATGTCATAGGAACCTTAGTAAATGATCCCTTAGGATTCCACTTCAAAACTCGTTGAAAAAAACCTCAAAACCTGGCTGCCAGCGTAGGTGATCGACCACTTGCCCTAGGCCGATCGACCGGATGATCAAAAACTCGAGACTGCCATGAAACATAGGCTGGTCAATCAGATGCCCTAGGCTAGTCGACCGGCTCAAGTCAAAGAATTTTTCTGCGATTTTCAGACTTTTAAACCCAACCAATTTCGACCCAATCTGCACCAAACTCATAATTTATCCACCAAAACAGATATTGATAAGGTCATTTTTGTATTAATATTTGATAAGTTTTTCCATGCTTGGATGGTGTTATGATAGCATTTTTTTAGTAGTTTTAACTTAGTTTCGTGAGTCGACAACATATTTTCTATATTTCATTTTATGATGATAAATCTGACATTTTGATGGCAATTGTAGTTTATGAATCATAGGTTGAAAAAGACTCGCTGAGATGAGGTTAAAATGAAGTATTAGGAGCATCCCAGTCTTTTGGGATTAAAGTGTTGAAGTGGCGGCAGCGTACAAGCTCTCTAAGTTCGAGAATTGAAGAAATTGAAGACAGGCCGCGACCCATAAAATTCAGGCAGCGACACTTTAATTGGAATTAACGTTACAGATTGCATGTTCTAGTAAGGTCGCTGCCCATAAAAAGTAGGCCGCTGCCTGCTATGTAGAAAAGTGAAGTTGGGCCGCTGCTCAGATTTTTCAGGCCGCGACCTACGTGGCCAGTTTTGCCTATATTCCGTTTTAGGTTGCGGCACGCATAAATTCAGGTCGTGGCCTACGCCGCTATTTTAAGATTTTTTAGTACATTTTAAATATAATTTAAAGGGGACTTTAAAAGATTATTAGGGTTAATTGGAGATAAAGTTTTATTACGGTTTTTTGAGAGAAAAAGACTCAAAAAGGGCTTGAGAGAAGACTACAACAATATTGTTCATCAATCTAGTTTCTTTTCTTCCTTTAATCTCTTTAATTTTAATTATAATTATGTTTGTGATTATGATTACTAGTATGTAGTAGGTTCTTTTTGGGCTAAGGGTTAATTAAAAAACCCAAGATATGAATTCTTAATTATTGATAATGAGAATTATTCTTTAATTTCTGTCAATATTAAACTGTTTCTATTTTTCCAATTGAATGTTATGAATTTTATGATTTCTTGTTAGGTGGCCAACTAATTAAGGTTTTACATTGTTCAATTGCCATCTTAGAATTACTACTCACCTAATAGTTTAGGATTCTAAGTGTATGTGATAAAATACAATTGATAGTAATGTCAAAAGAATTGTTGATTGTGATGAAAAATAGAACCTAGGTTAAATGAATTATATGCTTCATTAATTTATTGCCTAGATTAACTTGTCTCCATAGGATGTAATGCTTTAGATAAGTTAAATAGATTGTATGCTTCATAGATTTTTTGCTTGGCTAAAAGAGTTAATTATTGAGCACTTCACCTTGATTACTTGTAATAGAGAGATTGAGATAATTGCCTGCTTCAACGTTATCTGTAGGGTTAATAGTTTAATTGGGAAATTGGAATAATATTTATTATTAATGATTGGGAATGATTGTTGAGGGTGGAGATTAACCTTTAACTGTTTCTTAATATCATAATATCAATTTTTATTGGCTTTCTAGTTTATGTTATTTAATTTTGAGTTCGAAATCTAAATTCCCATTTTAATTCTTAGTGCTAGTTATTGAATAATAAAGTCACCGATAGTCCTCGTGGGTTCGACCTGTGCTTGCTATTATACGAAAATAATTGGAAGTATTGAAAGAAAAATAATTGTTAAATTTTTTGTGGTATACGACATGCATCAGATATACAAGCTAATATACCTCTAATAACAACAATTTATCCTTAAAGTTTAAGCCTAAATCAAACATTTAAAATTTTAGGTCCAATATCCATTTTTTCCTCCAAACTCAAAAAATGAATCAATTTCTTGTTTTTCGTTTGAATTCAAAGACCAAATCCATTCATAAAATTATTTCTAATTTCCATATACCCATCTAAATAAGCTAGGATCACTAAATTTTGAAAATTAAGCCAAAACCCCAAAATTTCCTCGAGAATAAATGAAGAACACAAACAAAGAAAAGAAAACCCTTAACTTGCTCTATGGTTGATTTGTCTACTAGAAAGGAAAACTTGGCAGCCTCTTACTCCCTATGAAGCTTGTATTTCTCTTCGTACTTGGCATTTGAAGGATAAGACCTCAAGTTGAAAACTTGTATGAGAATATGTTGGCGATGAAGAATGTAGAAGGAAGGAGAAGAGTATACCGTGAAATGAAATTGATTAAAAGACATAAATTCCCCTTTTCCCACTTAACTATCCTCAAGGGTAAACTTAGTAATCCTACCATCATTTGCAATAATACCACAAATCCCCAATTATTTCTATAATACCCATTAACGTTAAGAGTCCTAAAAATACCACAAAACTCAACCAAAGCCATATATCCCTAATTGTGACATTCCTCTATCACCTCTTGAAGGAATCCACTATTGTCGCAATTCACTTATTCCCACATAGTAATGTGCTCACACTGCACAAAGCATGTAATCACAAATATACAATATATAATCACAAATATACCCTCAACTTGTCAAAATCTCAAAAGTGTCCGTTCATACCAAGGACGGGACATAAACAAGTTCAAAAACCACATAGTCAAATATATTAAATTATATAATAATATAATCCCACAATAATCCCACTGTAGCGTCTAAGAATTTTACTTAGTTAGATAGTAATAGCTGGTGCTGTAGTATTTTAGTTTTTGTGGTTATTGGTTCAAGTCAGGATTTAGTTGGAAGCTCATAAAAATAGTTATGGATTCTATAAGTTTAACCTATGGTTTAGAAATATTGATTTTATCATAAGGTTTGATAAATATAGTTGGTCCTAGGAATGTTATTTACAATAACCTAAGGTTTAGATAGAATAATTAAGAACATGACACTTGTCACATGTATGCTTATTAAAGATTTAAGAATTTTAGAAGAATAAATTAATCAAGGATAAACCTAAGAAGTCTAAAACCTTCCCTCAGCTGTCAGGATCACGTTTACTCAATCAAAATGGTTTAAACAAATTCAAGTGTGCTGAAAGTGTGCAAAAACGTGTTTGATATATCAGTGTATGCCAATATATCACAGCTATAGGAGCCGATATATTACCTATGATTGATACGGAAAACATCGACTTTGCACGAATGAAAACACAGAGGCTCAGGACTATGGGGGAGGAGATATATCGCCTATAGGGGGGGGGGGGGTGATATATCGGCTCCACTAGCATGTTTTGAAAATCCATGGAATTCGAGCTAGAAACAACCCTCAACAACTTGGACTTGCTCTTGAACAATTTTGACCGAGTTCTGGGAATCTGTTGAGCAGAAAATTCAATTATTTATTCATTTCAAAAGAAGTTAGTTTCACTCCTTGAACTCTATAAATAGGACCCTTCACTCAGCCATTTGCTTCATCATTCAAGAACTTCTCAGAGCCTCCAAGCACCTAAGTTTGTTTTAGAGAGAAACACTAGGGTTTTGGGGTTAAAATCTTTAAAATCCAATCTTTTCTAAACACTTGAGAAGTAAGATAGAGTGATATTTCAGTATTGAGGTGTAGATCAAAGTTGTAATCTATCTAAGGTACTTTTATCCTCAGGTTTAGTTCATTATAGTTTCTCTTATTCTTTTCATTTTATTCAAATCCTAACTTGTTATAATGGATTTTGGATAGGTGTTTGATTTCCTTTGAAATTTAAGGTTTTCGGTAAGTTCTTATCTTGACGGTTTAAATCTTCTTTTCATCTTTTTTTTCCTTTAGGAAACTTATGATTTTACTGTTTGGTTTTAGGAGTTTCTAATCCCGCACTTGTCTTCAATACCCCGTTTTTGGTAAGGAAAGTAAGTTAAATTTTATGTGTTATGATTATGTTTATATGCTAAGTGTATGTATATATGTATGCTGTTTTTATGCTCATAGTCGCTTGGGAAATATGGTTGCTTAGATAGCAAATAAGCAAATCCCAAGATTTTTATCATTATCGTAGACTTTAGTTATGTTTAATCCTACCTCTAAATAGTAGCAAGATGACTTAGATGGTTTATCATATACTATATTTGTCTTAAAATCTACCTCTAAATAGCAACAAGAGGACCTAAATAATTTCTATCACATACTATGGTAATGAGTTAATGGCCATTAATTTCTACTCCTATGTTTTATGATTTACGTTTTTACGTCATACATTTTATGATTTATGTTTTTACGTTTTATGATTTATGATATGTTTTAGTAGTTTTTCCTTACTGGACATTAGGCTCATTTTTTTTAGATTTTGCAGGTAAATTAGCATGGAAGGCGAGACAGATTCATGGGGTCTTTGGCATGTGTATTGGGAGAGAACTAAATGAATGGATTGATGGGAAAGATCGAGGATGACATTATGTTTCAAGTCTTTTAATTAGGTATTTATGTTTTTCCGCATTTAGTATTTGAACAGTTAATTAAAGGTTTTGTTTTCCTTATGATTTTATGTAATAACAATGGGATCCCATATTTTGGATTTTTTAAAATAAAGTTCTATTATTTTATGTATGTATTCCAAAATAGTAGTTATGCTTAGTAGTTTTTAATGGTCCGAGGTCTTTAAGTTAATCGGGTCATCACAGTTGGTATCAGAGCCACGGTTCATATGCATGAAGTTCTCTTTGATACACACACAAAAGCTCCGGATCTAACCGCTAATGTAAGTGTTTATGTTATGAATGTTATGTTTATGTTAATAGCTAACATTTTAGTCATTATGTTTTTAGTAAAAATTAATGGAGCTTTGACCTATCATGATATTCGAGCCATTAAGGCATTGAAAAGGGTTAGAGAGCCAAGGGATACCATAGGAGTACTAGAAAGAATCACACAAAGATTGGTCAAATTTCACAAGGAGATAGTTCACCTTCAAATCTCTAGGCAAATTATGATGAGAGCCATGGAACAATATGTCCTAGTAATTAGGCTTTTTAAGGATTTTCCTTCTGTAGTTTCAAAATTGGAAGACTTATGGGAGACTATGGATGATGAAGATGATTTACTGGTAGCCATGAGATATTATTTTCTCATACTTAGATTTACCTATAGGTTTGAGTTTTAATTCACCAATGAACAAAAGCATAATATTCTAATGAATATTCCCCGAGGTAGTTTTGAGGCTTATGATACTGATGATTATGAGGAAATAACTGATAATATGTTAGATGAAGGGTCAGGTGTAGAAGATCCTGACTTTTTGAAATTTTACCCTAATTATTATTAGTATAGTTTATTTATTTATTTTAAATTATGATTGTAATAAGTGAAAATATTTTTCCAAATGAATAAAGTTGTTATTTTTGAATGGCATGTATGAGTTCGATTTTTTTTCAATCATAATAAATTTAGAATAAAGTCAATAAATAATGACTGAGTTTGGTGAGGGTAGATACAAATCAATGGACTGGATTCTGTATTGAGAGTTTAGGGGGCCATAGTAGTGGGAACGATTTTACTGATCCCAGCCCTCCCTCAATATGGTTAACTTTGGAACAACGACAAATTTCGAGCCTGAGAAAAAAGTCATATAGGGTGGTTAAAAACAGGCTTAGAAAATAATAAAGATGGCTTAATAGTCTAAGTATAGAAACACACCCTAATTTATAAAGATGGTTTACATAATTTTTCATAAGAAATCATAACTGATAGGTCTGAGTTATGTTTGCTTAGACTAGGTTTTGTCTTAGAAACTATTAGGGTAAGTTCTAGCGTGTTTTTCTCGACTGTTAGAACATTGTTGAATAATTTGCTTTGAAGGTCTGCACGCACGAATGACAATGCCCCTAGCACCGCCAACGAGACTTGCGGAGCCCCTCCAGTTCGAAGAAGGGGAACGTGTGCTACTACTGTTGCTGCCAATAGAAATGCACCACCACCAGTTGACAAAACCGCTGAGATTATCCAGTTATGATAACAAGTAGAATAACTACTTCAACAACAATGACAACGGTCTCAGCCGCAGCCTCAGCCATAACCTCAGCCGCAGCCTCAGCTAATGGCTCAAGCACCCCAGCGAGGACATAATGTAGGATATCCGTATGGGGGATGGCCGGGGGAAAACTATGCGACTTATCCAACTCAGTACATAGAGCGAGTCTACGAACATTTTCGTGAGCAACACACTCCAAATTTTGAAGGGAAAACTGACCCCTTTGAGGCTAAAGAATGGCTTAGGAATGTAGAGCCTATTCTAGCACACATGAACCTCGGCAATGCGGATCGCATATCCTGCGTTTCTTCCCTATTGAAAAAGGATGCTAGAATCTGCTGGGATTTGATACAATAGACTCATGATATCACCACCATGACTTGGGCCAGATTTGTGGAGCTGTTTCACAAAAAAGTACTAAAACTCGGCAGTCATCGCTGTGACGGTGGAAGAGTTTGCCAGTCTGAAGCAGGGCAATTTGACGGTAGTCGAGTACGCTAGACAATTTGATCGTCTAGCCAAGTTTGCACCAAAGTTGGTCCCAACCTACTACTTGGGGGTTACCAAGTTCACCAGGGGACTCAGACCCAAGATTTAGTTAGGAGTCAAGCTTGCAAACCCTAGAACCACTTATTATGATGATGTTCTTGAAATGACTATAGAGGTGGAAAGGCTCTAAGAAAATGTTGGTAAGGAGGAGGCCAGGAAGTATGAACCCAAGCAGCAGAATTAGATGCAGAATGGTCGAAACCACAAAAACAACCAGCATAACAATAATGGGCAAAGAAGAAAGCATCCTGATAATAAGCAAGTCGATGCTGACAAAAGGGCACATACCAATAATGGTAATAATAGGTCGAGTTATGTAGAATACCCTCAGTGCTCCAAGTGCCAGAAAAGACATCCTGGGGAGTGTCGTGCAAACACCAAGGGTTGTTTCAATTGTGGCCAGGAAAGTCATCGAAAAAGAGAATGTCCACAACTCAAACCATAAGAAAAGAAGGACAACAAGATGGTTCCAGCCAGATTCTTCGCCTTGACCCAGGGAGAAGCCGAAGCTAGTAACAAGGTGGTCACAAGTCAACTTCCTATCCTCGATAATATATGTTCAGTATTGTTTGATTCGGGAGAAACACACTCGTATATCTCGTTAGAAATGATAGATAAATTAAAAAAACCTTGTGAAAGATTTAGAACTAGGTTTGTTACAAAATTGCCTTTGGACGAAGTAGTTCGATCATCATGAATAGTACGACGTGTACCGATCAAAATCGAGGGCACTAAGCTAGAAGGAGAACTAATAGAGCTAAAGATCAATGAATTTGACATAATACTGGGCATGGACTGGCTAGCAAGACATGGCGCAACCATCGACTGTAGACGTAAGCAAGTGACATTCGAATAGCGTATAGATTAACCCTACTGCCAGCTCTAGCAGATAGCCACAATGTGTTTCACATCTCGATGCTGCGTAGATATGTGTCAGACCCATCCCACATTATCAAGTACGATACGTTAGCACTTCAGAAAGACCTGAGTTATGAGGAACGACCGGTTAGCATCCTAGAGAAGGGGGGTGAAGGAATTACGTTCTAAGAGTATTCTGATAATCAAGGTCTTATGGAGTCATAGTACAGAACGGGAGGCAACGTGGGAGTTGGAGGAAGATATCCGAGCACGGTATCCAGAATTGTTTGGTAAGTAAATTTCGGGGATGAAATTCTTTTAAGTAGGGGAGAATTGTAGCATCTCAGAATTTTACTTAGCTAGATAGCAGTAGCTTGTGCTGTAGTATTGTAGTTTTTGTGATTATTGGTTCAAGCTGGGATTTAGTTGGAAACTCATAAAAATAGTTATGGATTTTATCAATTTAACATATGGTTTAGAAATATTGATTTTATCATAAGGTTTGATAAGTATAGCTGGTCCTAGAAATGTTATTTATTATAACCTAAGGTTTAGATAGAATAATTAAGAACTTGATACTTGCCACATGTATGTTTATTAAGGATTTTAGATGATTAAATTAATCAAGGATAAACCTAGGAAGTCTAGAACCTTCCCTCAGCTGTTAGGATCACGTTTTACTTAGTCAAAGTGGTTTAAACAAATTCAAGTGTGCTGAAAGTGTGCAAAAATGTGTTTGATATAGCATCGTATGCTGATACATCTCAGCTATAGGGGCCGATATATCGCCTATGATTGATACGGAAAACACGTCGACTTCGCACGAACGAAAACATGAAGGCTCGAGACTATGGGGGAGGCGATATATCGCCTATAGGGGGGGTGATATATCGGCTCCACTTGCATGTTTTGAAAATTCATGGAATCCGAGCTAGAAACAACCCTCAACAACTTAGACTTGCTCTTGAACGATTTTGACCGAGTTCTGAGCATCTATTGAGTAGAAAATTCAATTTTATTCATTTATTTATTCATTTCAAAAGGAGTTAGTTTCACTCCTTGAACTCTATAAATAGGACCCTTCACTCAGCCTTTTGCTTCATCATTTAAGCACTTATCAGAGCCTACAAGCTGCTAAGTTTGTTCTAGAGAGAAACACTAGGGTTTTGGGGTTAAAAGCCTTCAAATCCAAGCTTTTATAAACACTTGGGAAGTAAGATAGAATGATATTTTGGTATTGAGGTGTAGATCGAAGTTCTAATCTATCCAAGGTACTTTTATCCTCAGGTTTAGTTCATTATAGTTCCTCTTATTCTTTTCATTTTCTTCAAATCCTAACTTCTTATAATGGCTTTTGGATAGGTGTTTGATTTCCTTTGATACTTAAGTTTTTCGATAAGTTCTTATCTTGATGGTTTAGATCTTCTTTTCATCTTTTTTTTTTCTTTAGGAAACTTATGATTTTACTGTTTGGTTCTAGAAGTTTCTAATCCCGCACTTGTCTTCAAGACCCCAGTTTCTGGTAAAGAAAATAAGTTAGATTTTATGTGTTATGATTATGTTTATATGCTAAGTGTATGTATATATGTATGTTGTTTTTATGCTTATAGTCGCTTGGGAAATATGGTTGCTTAGATAGCAATAAGCAAATCCCAAGATTTTTATCATTATCGTAGACTATAGTTATGTTTAAACCTAACTCTAAATAGTAGCAAGAGGACTTAGATGGTTTATCATATAATATATTTGTGTTAAAACCTACTTCTAAATAGCAGCAAGAGAACCTAGATGGTTTCTATCACATACTACAATAATGAGTTAATGGCCATTAATTGTAGTCATATATTTTATAATTTACGTTTTTACGTGATATGTTTTATGATTTATGTTTTTACATTTTATGATTTATGATACGTTTTAGTAGTTTTTCCTTACTGGGTATTAGGCTCATTTTTTTAGATTGTGCTGGTAAATGAGCATGGAAGGTGGGACAGATCCATGGCAGCTTTGGCATGTGTACTGGGTGAGAACTAAATGAATGGATTGATGGAAAAGATCGAGGATGACATTTTGTTTCAAGTCTTTTAATTATGTATTTATGTTTTTCTGCATTTAGTATTTGAAAAACTAATTAAAGGTTTTGTTTTCCTTATGATTTTGTGTAATAACAATGGGATCCTGTATTTTGGATTTAAAAAAAAAAATAAAGTTCTATTATTTTATGTATGCATTCCAAAATAGTAGTTATGGTTAGTAGTTTTTAATGGTCCGATGTCTTTAAGTTAGTCGGGTCATTACATCCACTTATGCCATCCTGGCACGTTCATCAAAGCATTTAATCATATTAGGAGTTTTGGGACTCTACAACTATTCCTTCCTCATAGAAATTTAGTCCTCAAAATTTATCTGAACAACTCGGGATACTGGTCCCGTACATCCGACCCTAACTCCCATGTCGCTTCCTCTACTTTGTTTTTCCTTCATAATACTTTCACTAATGTGACAGTCTTATGCCATAAGACTTTATCTTGTGTATCAAGAATCTCTGACGACTTTTCTTCACAAGCTAAATCCCACTGTAATTCCATGGTTTTACAACTCCATACATGTGTAGTATCCGACACATATCTCCTTGTCCAACAACCTAGGGCTCAATTTCCCATCATCCAAGTAATTTCTCCTTCATCAGTGAAACTTGGAGAAACACATAGTCTCCAACATGTAACTCCACATTCCTACGTTTTAGATCAGCGTAACTTTTTTGTCTACTTTGTGAAGTCAGCATTCGAGCTTTATTCTTCTCAATAGCTCCACTGGTCCACTAAACCACCTCAACACCAAGAAACTTCCTTTCACCCATTTCATCCATAAATTCCATGGTTACATCCTGCCATTTTCATTATAGAATGCCCAAAGGTCATAATAACCCCGCTGACCTTTGATACTCAACTCTCACTTGCTGTAAAGTTGACACTAAGCAACCAAAACAAAGATTCGAATCCTACTACATCTTTTTCGTGTCTAGATATAGTTAGTATGGAGTGGTATGAGACTCATCCATAATCTCTTTCTTGATACCAGTGTCCATTGGGACACAAATTCGATCCTTATGTCTTAATATATCTATCTATGATATTGTAAAATCCTTTGCCACTCTAGCTAAGATATCCTTCTAATGCTTGACTAACAAAGGATGTTTCATCCGAGTTTACTCAATCCTCTCAAGAAGTGTAGACTGCAAAGTAATATTATCCCCGCTCTAGTCATATCCTTTGCCAACTTCCCTGAAATTTGTTTCAAGCAAAACATCTGTCCCTAGCCCTTTCGACTCAAGGCATCTGCTACCACATTGGCTTTCCCTGGATCGTAGAGGATTTCACAATCATAATCCTTTACAGTAACATCCAAAAGTTCATAATAAGGCATAATGCCTTGATTATGGGGCCGTGAGAGCATTATTGGAATATTATATGATTTAATTGACTATTTATGTGATTATGTAAATTGCATGAGTTATATTATGATATGACCGAGTATTAAATATGCGTAAAAGGCTCGCTTTTATTTAAAGGGTCATATTTGTAATTTTGACCTGTTAAGGGTATACTTGTGTTTATATTGTATTATGTGATTAAGACCACATTATTATGAAGATATAATTGAAATATTTAGCACGAATCGGTCCTTTTGAGCAAGATAGCGGTAGAGTCACAACAGGGATTAATACCCGGCTCGAGGTGAGACAAGGGGTATTTTGGTAATTCGATGAGTTACTGAGACTCATTGGAGTATGAGTCATATGGTGGGAAAAATAGGGATATTTCGGGATTGGCAAAAGTAAATGGGAATCTTGAGTTTATGTGGGATTAGAATGTCTAATGACCCATTTTCCTTGAGGGGCTTTGAGAGGAAAGTGGTAGAGTAAGGGCATTATGGTCTTTGGACCACTTAAGTTATATATTCCACGCTTAGTTGATTAACTCAGAAAACTAAAAAATCTCCGAGTTTTTTTCTCTTTCTCTCCCTTTGGTGTCTCATTGAAGTTGTGAGAAAAATTTGTGAAATTCAAACTAGGAGGCCAATCTTTGGTGGACTTTGGGATTGTAGCTTGGGATTAGAGTTTTTCAAGCTAGGAGAATCAACCGGGGGAGGTCAGATTTGTAGAGGTAATCCAAAATATTTTTTTAAGATTTTAGTTAGTTTTCTCAAGTTCTTGAATGTTGTGTTTGAGTGTGTTTTGGAGGATTGGGGTTGTAAGATATTGTGTTGTACCGCCCTCCTAATCCAGGACCGTTACACTATGTACTTTAAATTTCATTAGACCTGATAATCAGGTCATTTGGCTTAAATCGTGTAACAAAGGTTAGTGACAAGGGTTATGGTTTAAATTTTTGGTAAAAGAACCATTGACTATTATTTCAAAAGTGTTATACAACATGGGAACCCAAAATATTACAACACAAAAACTTAAAAGGGGAAATACATAACAAAAGTTACATCAGCCAGCCTAAGTGGAAAAATACGACTATAACCCTAGTTCCTCTGAGATAACCCCGGCCGTGATGGTCGAGCAGCCGCATATGTCACGCCGCCATCGATGCTCTCCAACTCATGGCTGGTTAAGCTTTCCCTTTCCCTTACCTGCACCACAAAGCACCCGTGAGCCGAGGCTCAACAAGAAAACCGAACGTATAACAACAGAGAAAATAACTTTAAATAACCATTCAACAATAATCAACCATATTAACTCATAACCAATGTCATTTAGTTTAAATACACGATCATTGGATCGACCTGGGCCGTTTCCCTATTCAGTTAGCTTTCTGCCAACTCTCGGGCCTATGCCCTAGCTACGTGATCATAGAGTCACCTATGGCCTCACCCTTAGCTCTGTCTCACTAGCCATAGAGCCAGCCCAACCCCCGTGGTTCACCTTCGACCTTAGAGCCGATCAACGTAATAGTGCGTTGCTGGTTTAGGCCAATGCCTCTCAACCAGCGCACAGTGCGCGATTGTCGCCCTTGACTTATAAGTCAAGCCCTGATCCAAGATTTCATACCTTACTTATAAGAAACAGATGTGGATATGCACATCCTGAAAATTAGCACACATTCATGCTAATCCTATAATCTCATTGAATAACCATACCTACGATACTAGACATGTTCACATAAAGGGGCCGCATGCCCTAATCATAGAATTCATGTAACGAATATAAGCACTTAAGCATTTAGAAAAATAGCCTAACATAATCAATCCTGGGGCCCAAGCCCTAATCATATTAAAATACAACAGACGGGCCAAGCCCTAATCACATAAAACACATTCTGGGTGCTGTTTTGTTACCTTAAGTCCAAGCAAGCACAAAAAAAAAAAAAAGACCCTCGCACGATCCTGGTTCCGAGCCCTTAGCGATACCCTAAGCCACAACCATAAAATAAGATTCTATTAATATCGAGCGATCAAAGGCTTCCAGACCAAGTCCTAGCCTCCCGGACCTCGGGTTCCACCAAACCGGGTAGTGGAAACAATCCTGAGCCCCTAAGGTTAAGTTCCCGCGCTCAAAACCTTCTAGGAGTTCAAAAACCCCTTAAGAGCCGCGACCCTATGCCCCCATGCCGCGGCCCGCCTCCAACCGGAACCCAGCCTCCCTAACCAGTAGACAGGCGTCGCGGCCCAGCCTTAGTGGCGCCGCGACCTACCCTTCTCCTTGGCCCCCATCTGTTCTAGAGGGCCGCAGCTCACCAAGAACAGAGCCGCGACCCAACCCCTTCGAACTCAGAAAAATTCCCCATTTCAACAGCCAAATCTCAGCCAATTTAACCCAAAATCAATCTAACAACACAATTTAACTATCACAATAGTTCTATAATGTTCCCAGCAACAAAACCCAACAAAATGCTAGCTTAAAACCTCATCAAATCTCCAATTCAATCTTTAACTTCAAAGACCCAAGAACACTAAAACTCAGCCAAGAACAACATAATTTAATGGCTAAAATCATAATTCAAAGCTTACCTCAATTCTGTTTGAATTCACAAGCTAATACTGAGCTAATCTTCAAGTCTAGAGCTCCAATTTGTGACTTCTAGCCCAACAATCCCACTTAGCTTCAAAGATTTTCCCTTGGAGAAGTGTCTAGAGGAAACAAGAGTGAGAGAGAGAGAAGAAAGGTCGGTTAAGGCAAAATTCTCTGTTTTTGTCTTTTGTTTCTAACTTAAGTCTCTTAAGTTAAGCCCAAGGCTCGGGGTACCAAAAACGTCCCTGAGGGCAAAATGGTAAATTTCCCCAACATTCCCTCCTAGACTCTCTAACTCCAAATATATCTCCAATTATTTATTTTCATAACCTGATAACCCAATTAATTATCCAATACCCAAATTACCCCTTGACTCACCCCGAGCTGGGTATTGGGTCCCGTTGTGACTTTCCTGCTAACTTGCTCCCTAGGATCGCCTCGTGCCGAGTAACCCAAATAAAAGCACATAATAATGTGGTCTCTCACACATATCACATATATGCATATAAATACAAATTTATGCCCGCAACGGGCCAAATTACCAAATCACCCTTCTAATAAGAAGCGGGCCCACATGCATATTTAATATCCCTAAATATGCACATCTAGTCATATTATCACATAATTCACATATTAACAATTAATATAGAAATTAAACATATATTTCCACATATTTCCATCCCGACCCCCTAATCAAGGCCCTAAGTCTTATTAGGTAATTTTGGGACGTTACAACTATCCCCCCCTTATAGAAGTTTCGTCCTCCAAATTTTACCAGAATAGCTCGGGAAACTGAGCTCGCATATCTGCCTCCAGCTCCCAGGTCGCTTCCTCGGCCCTATTGTTCCTCCATAATACATTAACCAAAGGTATAGTCTTGTTCCTCAGGACCTTGTCCTTCCTATCAAGAATCTGAACTGGTTGTTCTTCATAAGACAAATCAGTCTCCAATTCCAAATCTTCATAACTCAGGACATGAGTCCCATTTGACACATACTTCCTCAACATAGAATTATGGAATACATTATGCACGCTAGACAGTGCAGGGGGTAAAGCCAACTTGTAGGCCACCTGCCCGATCCTCTCCAGGATCTCAAACGTTCCCACAAACCTAGGGCTCAACTTGCCCTTCTTCCCGAACCTCTTCACCCCTCTCAAAGGTGAAACCCTAAGGAAGACATAGTCTCCCACCTAGAACTCTACGTTCCTCTATCTAAGGTCAGAATAGCTCTTCTGCCTACTCTGAGAAGCGAGCATCCGAGCTCTAATCTTCTCGATAGTCTCAGTGGTCCTCTAGACTGCATCCGGACCAAGATATTTCCTCTCACCCATCTCATCCTAGTGAGTGGGTGATCTGCACTTCCTACCATATAACATCTCATAAGGTTCCACTCCGATGGTAGACTGATAACTATTGTTATAAGAAAATTCTATCAGAGGCAAATATTTACTCCAGGACCCTTCAAAGTCCAACACACACGCTCTCAACATGTCTTCCAATATCCGAATAGTCCTCTAAGACTGACCATCGGTATAAGGATGATAAACTGTGCTGAACTTCAGCTGTGTACCCATCGCCCTCTGGAAACTCCCCCAAAACTTGGAAGTAAAGATAGGGTCCCCATCAGACACGATAGACCTCGAAGTCCCATGAAGGTGAACTATCTCTCTCACATAGAGATCTACATACTGGTCAACTGTGTAATTTGTCCTCACTGATAGAAAATGAGCTGACTTCATGTATCGATGCACAATGACCCAAATAGAATCGTGCTGGCCCACTATCCTGGGCAAACCTACCATGAAATCCATCGTGATATCCTTCCACTTCCATTATGGGATATCCAGAGGCTGTAATAGTCCTGCCGGCCTCTGATGCTCAGCCTTGACCTGTTGACAGGTCAGGAATCTTGCTACATGCTCTATCACATCCCTCTTCATCCCAGGCCACCAATATAAAACTCTTAGGTCCTGGTACATATTTGTGGTGCTTGGATGAAGAGAATACGGGGTGGTGTGAGATTCATCCAGAATCTGTCGTTTGATCTTTGTGTCCATCGGAACACAAATCCAACCCTTATACCTCAGCAAAACCATACTCGACACCGAAAAGTCCTTAGCTACTCAGACGTCCTCTCTAACCTGCCCCAACTGTGGATCATCTAACTATCTTTGCTTGATTCTCTCTAAGAGAGTAGACTATAAAGTGATATTGGCCAACTGACCCACCACTAGCTCTATTCCTGCTCGAGTCATATCATCAGCCAACTTCCTCGATATCTGTCTGGCACTATATAACTGTCTCGGCCCCTTCCGGCTCAAGGCATCTGCTACCACGTTGGCATTCCCAGGGTGGTAGAGGATCTCACAATAACAATCCCTTACCAACTCCAACCAACGTCTCTGCCTTATGTTTAGATCCTTCTGAGTGAAAAAGTACTTCAGGCTCTTATGATCAGTGTATATCTCACACTTCTCACCATACAGGTAGTGCCGCCACACCTTCAGTGCAAAAATAACCGATGCCAGCTCTAAATCATGTGTGTGGTATCTCTGCTCATAATCCTTCAGTTGGCGTGATGCATAGGCAATCACCTTTCCTATTTGCATAAGTACACAACCCAGACCCTGCCTCGAAGCGTCACAGTAAACCATAAATTTACCCTTATTTGTAGGAAGGCTCAAAACTGGTGTGGTGATCAAACTCTCTTTGATCTTCTGAAAACTATCTTCACACTTGTCCGACCAAACAAATTTCTGATTCTTGCATGTCAGCTCTGTCAATGATGATCCAACCTTGGAGAACCCTTCCACAAAGCATCTGTAATAACTCGCTAAACCCAAGAAACTTCTGATCTCTGAAGCGTTCTTTGGTCTTGGCCAATCTCTGACCGCTTCAATCTTCGCTGGATCCACCTCAATACCATCTTTACCAACTATGTGACCCAAGAAGGTCACCTATGGCAACCAAAACTCACACTTCTTGAACTTCGCATACAACCTGTGCTCTTTTAACCACTATAATACTAACCTGAGATGATGCTCATGCTCTGTCTCCGTCTGAGAGTATATTAATATATCGTCAATGAAGACGATCACAAACTAATCCAGGTAGGCCTTGAACACTCTGTTCATCAGATCCATAAATGCTGCCGGGGCATTAGTCAATCTGAATGACATAACCAAAATCTCACAATGCCCGTACCTGGGGTGGAAAGTTGTCTTCAGTATATATTCCTCCTTGATTCTCAGCTGGTGATAACCAGATCAAAGATCTATCATAGAGAATACCGTTCTACCCTGTAACTGGTCAAATAGATCATCAATCCTTGACAGATGATATCTGTTCTTGATAGTCAACTTATTCAGTTCCCTGTAATCAATGCACATCCTCAGAGAACCGTCCTTTTTCTTCACAAAAAGAACCGGTGCGCCCTATTGCGAGAAGCTGGGCCTGATAAAACCCAAGTCTAGTAACTACTGTAATTGAACCTTCAGTTTCTTCAGCTCTGCTGGAGCCATCCTATAAGGTGCCCTAAACATTGGCTCTGTCCCTGGTGCCAATTCAATCACAAACTCAATCTCCCTATGTGGAGGTAACCCTAGCAAGTCATAAGGAAACACATCTAGAAACTCACAGACTAACCGAGTCTGTTCTAGTCCCACTGACACGACCTGAGTGGTATCCACCACACTAGCTAAGAACCCTATGCATGTTCCCTGCAACAGGTCTCTAGCTCTAAGTACTAATATCATAGGTATACAGGGTCCATGCACAGTGCCAACAAAAACAAAGGGGTCCTCACCCTCTGGCTTAAAAGTTACCATCTTCTTCTTATAGTCTATCAATACCCCATACTTCTCTAGCCAATCCATACCAAGAATTACGTCGAAATCAGTCATCTCTAATTTCACCAAATCAACTGACAATTCCCTGCCATCCACTGTAACTGGCAGTGACCTAATCCATCTCCTGGACACCACTAACTCTCAAGTAGGAAATACCGTACCAAACCCCACAGAAAAGAAATCACATGGTCTACATAACCCATCTACAATCCTACTAGTAACAAAGGAGTGCGTAGCACCCAAATCAATAAGAGTGTAAAAGGTTCCAGCACTAGAAAGCTGACCTGTACCCACCGAGGGACTAGCCTCGGCCTTTGTCTGAGTCAAGGTGAACACCTGAGCTGGAGTCAGCCTATCCACCTTCTTTGGCTCCTCCTTTCTGGCTCTCGACAATCTTTCTTCAGGTGCCCCATACTACCACAAACAAAACAGGTCTTCGCTCGACATTCCCCAACATGGCGTCTCCAGCACCTAGGACATTCAGGAAATGCCCTCCATGTCTCACCACCACTCTGACGGCCCATCTGAATACCCCGTGGCCTCCTATCTAGCGCTGGAACTAAAACTGTGTCTGGGGTCATCCTTTTCAGATCACTAGGGCCTCCGTCCCTACCAAAACCTGGAAATGGAGGTCCCGACCTCCTAGAATCCCTTATGGCTGCATTATCATGCCAGATCTTGTTCTCAGCGCTCTCAGCCGTAAGTGCCTTCTCCAAAGCCTATGCATAGGTAGTCACTCCTGACATAGTAGTAATGCGAACATCCCGAGCTATCATAGGCTATAGCCCCTGTAGGAATCTCTCTCTTCAGGTCCCATCAGTGGGCACCAGATCCCCGGAAAACATCGCCAACCTGTCAAATTTTAGAGCATAATTGGTCACTGACATGTTACCCTGAAGTAACCTATTGAACTCCTCAGCCTTCGCAGCCTTAACTGCATTGTTGTAGTATTTCTCGTTGAACAAAGTTCTGAATTCTTCCCACTCCATAGTGGTAACTATCCTGGTTTGGGATACAACCTCCCACCATATTCGGGCATCCTCTCGAAACATAGAAGTGGGGCAGGCCACTCTTTCACTACTACCTACCCTCATACAGGCCAAGATAGTGGTTATCATGGTCATCCACTACTCAGCCTTCAGTGGATCAGAACCGCCCTAAAAAATTGGAGGGTGTTGCTTCCTAAATCTCTCATATAGGGGTTCCCACCTATCTCCCCTTGTCTGGGGCTGTACAACTGCCGATACCTCAGGTTGTACCACTGTTGGTACCGCGGCCTGTAGGTTGCCTGTTGGAACCTGTTGCTATTTCAAGAGGCGTATCTCTTTTTCCTGCCTCTCTAACGTGGCTTTCATGTCAGCAAACATTTTTTGCCAGTTCTCTGGAGCTAGCAATGGGGCCTGGCCCTAGTTAATCCCTTCACTGGCCTGTAAATCTTGGCTAGCCAGTCTCTATGACCTTCAAGGGTTCATTCTGACACTATATCCACTCTACATAGATCAAATCGGCCATTAGATAAGTCATAACTATACCACTTACCGCCTGATGGTCTAAGATCATCAGATAACATACATATGCAATGCTAATAAGCATGCCGTCACACAATAAATATATACATTCATAGTGCTACTAAGCACCTCCTGATATCCATCAACAAATAACAATACAAATAGGCATATCCAAATATTTTTCACTAATCCAACATAGCTAATAAGCATGTTCTTTTAATTCCTGCAGTAATAACAATGCTAATAAACATTTTCCCCTGGCTTATAAACAATGATAGCGCTAATAAGCAGTCCCCTTGCATCCATAAGCACTAACTATGATAATAAGCACGTTCTTTAACATTCATGCAATAGTCAAGGGCCAGGCCCTATCAGATAATCTCATGCTTCCTAAACATGCATGCAAATAAGGCATTCATATCATATTTAAGCATTTAAACATATAAACATATAACAACTACTGAACCCTGAGTCAAGCTTGTCTTTAGTGGCGACTATACATTCCCGGCCAGTCTTCAGGAACCCTTATACCTTGGTAGCTCTGATACCAAGTTGTAATGCCCTCCTAATCCAGGACTGTTACACTGTGTACTTAAAATTTTTTCAGACTTGCTAATCAGGTCATTTGGCTTAAATCATGTAACTAAGGTCCATGACAAGGGTTAGGGTTAAATTTTTTGTTCAAATAAGCATTGACTTTTATTTCAAAAGTGTTATACAACATGGGATCCCAAAATATTACAACACAATTGTTTAAAAGGGGAAATACATAACAAAAGTTACATTAGCCAGCCTAAGCGGGAAAATAGGGCTATAAACCTAGTTCCTCGGAGATAACCCCGGCCGTGATGGTCGAGCAGCCGCATATGTACACGCCGCCACCGAAGCTCTCCAACTCATGGTTGGTCAAGCTTTCTCTTTCCCTTACCTGCACCACAAAGCACCCGTGAGCCGAGGCTCAACAAGAAAATAGAACATATAACAACAGAGAAAATAACTTTAAATAACCATTCAACAATAATCAACCATATTAACTCATAACCAATGTCATTTAGTTCAAATACACGATCATTGGATTGACCTGGGCTGTTGCCCAATTCAGTTAGCTTTCTGCCAACTCTCGGGCCTATGCCCTAGCTACGTGACCATAGAGTTACCTGGGGCCTCGCCCTTAGCTCTGTCTCACTAGCCATAGAGCTAGCCCAACCCCCGTGGTTCACCTTTGACCTTAGAGTCGATCAACGTAATAGTATGTTGCTGTTTTAGGCCAATGCCTCTCGACCAGCGCACAATGCGCTATTTCTTCCCTTGACTTATAAGTCAAGCCCTGATCCAGGATTTCATACCTTACTTATAAGAAACAGATGTGGATAGGCACATCCCAACAATTAAGCACATATTCATGCTAATCATATAATCCCATTGAATAACCATACCTACGATACTAGACATGTTCACATAAAGGGGCTGCATGCCCTAATCATAGAATTCATGTAACGAATATAAGCACTTAAGCATTTATCAACAAGCATTTAGAAAAATTGCCTAACATAATCAATCATGGGGCCCAAGCCCTAATCATATTAATATAAAACAGATGGGCCAAGCCCTAATCACATACAACACGTTCTGGGTGCTGTTTTCTTACCTTAAGTCCAAGCAAGCACAAACAAAAATGACCCTCGCACGATCCTGCTTTCGATCCCTTAGCGATACCCTAAGTCACAACCATAAAATAGGATTCTATTAATATCGATCGATCAAAGGCTTCCAGACCAAGTCCTAGCCTCCGGAACCTCGGGTTCCACCAAACCAGGTAGTGGAAACAATCCCGAGCCCCTAAGGTTAAGTTCCCGTGCTCAAAACCTTCTAGTGGTTCAAAAACCCCTTAAGAGTCGCGACCCTATGGCCCCATGCCACGGCCCGCCTCCAACCAGAGGCCCAGCCTCCCGAACCAGTAGACACGCACCGCGGTCCAGCCATAGTGGCGCCGTGGCCTGCCCTTCTCCTTGGCCCCCATCTGTTCTAGAGGGCCGCAGCTCACCAAGAACAGAGTCGCGGCCCGACCCCTTCGAACCCAGAAAATCCCCCATTTCAACAGCCAAATCTCAGCCAATTTAACCCAAAATCAACCCAACAACACAATTTAACTATCACAATAGTTCTAAAATGTTCCCAGCAACAAAACCCAACAAAACGCTAGCTTAAAACCTCATCAAATCTCCAATTCAATCTTTAACTTCAAAGATCCAAGAATACTAAAACTCAGCCAAGAACTATAGAATTTAATGGCTAAAATCATAATTCAAAGCTTACCTCATTTTATGTTTAAATTCACAAGCTAATACCGAGCTAATCTTCAAGTCTAGAGCTCCAATTTGTGACTTCTAGCCCAACAATCCCACTTAGCTTCAAATGTAACGCCCTACCTCCTTAGAGTTGTTACTAAGTGAGTTTAAAGACGTGCGATCAACTCGCTAATTGAGGTTTTGGAATAAACAGTGTAACTAAGCCATAATCAAAGGAAAAACCTTTAGAAATAACTCCATTTCATTGAGCCATAAAAGTTTGACATCTGCGATCCCAAAAATACAGTTTACAAACATTTACAACATAAAAACTGAACCGAGTCGACTAAATGACAAAATCTAAGTTTATTTACAAGCATCTTCCAAAATCCTCTGGCTGTGGCAGCCAGGCTGGCCAAACATGTACACGCTACCTTACGCCTGCTATACTCATGGTATGCTGACCTTCTATTTACCCTTACTTGCACCACAGAGCATCTGTGAGCCGAAGCCCAGCAAGAAAACCCACAAACAGATAACATATGCAACATAGAGATTAAGCATATAAACAGGCCAGCAATGGGCTAAACACATACGGCCTAGCCCTCCCAGGCATTTACCAAGCCCTGGGTTCACGGACCACGCCATGAGGATATCCCAGGTATCCTTTTAGGGACTCGCCCTGGCAACTCGCACTCCACGTGCTCAACGCTGCTCCCGGCCCCTTGCTATTCTCGGCCATGCACTTAACGTGCCCAACGCTATTCCCGACCCTTCGCCATTCTCGGTCTACACCGTTCCCAGCTTCCGCCGATCATTCACATGATAACATACATAGCATAACAAGCAAGTATAGAATTCTAGCATATTCAGTTAAAGGGCTATGCCCCCCAGTTCTAACATATTGGGCTCGACCCTGCATACCAACTCTATTTCAACACATTGGGCTCAGCCTTGCACACAAGCTCTATGGGAACAAGGGTTTTCTTACTTGAGTCCCGAGCTCTCCGAGCACCGATGTCCCGAGCACAGTCCTTTAACTTGGGCCTCTCCGAACCCCTAGTCACAACATATTAACAATATCCATCCATCAAATTCTAATCCAATAAATATCTCCGACCCATAACCCCAACCTCCGGGACCTTGAATTCTATCAATATGAGTGATAAAATCCATCCCGAGCCTTACCCATTGAGTTCCCAAGCCTAAACACCCTTAAAAACTCAAACAGGCACTAAGGGCCGCAGCCCCACCCTCAAGAGTTGCGGCTAGCCTCAAAACAGAGGCTAGCACACCCCTGCAACACACACGAGTCGTGGCGCGCGCACCAAGCGCCCCGGCACGCATGAACTCCTCAGCCACCCTCGGCCGCGCGTGCACATGGGCCGCGGCGCGCCCATCCTAGGGCCGCGATCCTCATCACCGAACCCAGATTTTCTGACCATTTTTCCACACCTTTCCTCTAGCCAATTCACCCAAAACTCATCTATCAAACCCAGGTAATTAACACATATATTCCAGCTCAATAACAACTCAATAACAACATCAAAACCCATCACAATCTACCCCAAAACTCAACTAAAACCCCCAAGAACAAATTAAATTCTACCCACATGCATAGCTTAGAAACACAACTGAAATTTAAGCATAACTCCCATGGTAAAGCTTACCTCTTGCTGAGTTAAACCTCTGAATTGATCCTTAATCCCCAAGCTCCTAGCTCCTTAATTTCACAGGCCAAAGTCCTCAATTCCCTAACTAGTTCCTCCAAATTTCTCCTTTGTTATACCTTAGAGAATGAAAGAGAGAAAGGGATAAGAGCTATCTTCAGTTGGGAGGAAATATATGTTGGTTTCTAAAACTTCTAAACAATTCCCCCTTTTTGTTTTATTCACTTAAGTCTATGTGGTTACCTCAAGGCTCGGGGTACCGAAACGTCCCCGAGGGCAAAATGGGAAATTTCCCCAGTATTCCCTCCTAGACATTCTATCCTCAAATATATCTCCAAATATTTATTTTCATGTCTCGATAACCCCATAACACACCTAGTACCCAAATTACCCCTCGACTCGCCCCGAGTCGGAATCTCAACCTCGTTGTGACTCTCTGGCTAACCGATCCCCAGGACTGTCTCGGATCGTGCTGCACAGACATATCACATATATATAACATTCATCACATTTATCACACTTATGCCCCTAATATCAAGACGGGGCTCACATGCACATTTAACTCAATTAAACATGCATCATTATCATATATTCACATAAATCCACGTATTAGCATATTAAATCACTTATTGCCCTCCAGGCACACTAATCAAGGCCCCAAGCCCGATTAGCAAATTCGGGTCGTTACATCAAAGCTTTTCCCTTGGAGAAGTGTCTAGAGGAAACAGTAGTGAGAGAGAGAAGAAAGGGTCAGTTTAGGCAAAGTTCTCAGTTTTTGTCTTTTGTTTCTAACTTAAGTCACTTAAGTTAAACCCAAGGCTCGGGGTACCAAAAACGTCTCCGAGGGCAAAATGGTAAATTTCCCCAACATTCCCTCCTAGACTCTCTAACTCCAAATATATCTCCAATTATTTATTTTCATAACCTGATAACCCGATTAATTATCCAATACCCAAAATACCGATTGACTCACCTCGAGCCGGGTATTGGGTCCCGTTGTGACTTTCCTGCTAACTTGCTCCCTAGGATCACCTCATGCTGAGTAACCCAAATAAACCCACATAATAATGTGGTCTCTCACATATATCACATATATGCATATAAATACATATTTATGCCCGCAACAGGCCAAATTACCAAATCTCCCTTCTAATAAGAAATTGGCTCACATGAATATTTAATATCCCTAAATATGCACATCTATTCATATTATCACATAATTCACATATTAACAATTAATATAGAAATTAAACATATATTTCTACATATTGCCATCCCGACCCCTTAATCAAGGCCCAAAGCCTTATTAGGTAATTTTGGGACGTTATAGTTGTTGTGTTGCTGGGACCATTATAATGGTCACTTATGTGTAAAATTTTGTACTGGGATAAATTTGGGTTAGCTGCGATTTCTGGGTTACAGGGTCTTGTCGCGGCGCTATTCTTTGAGTACCGCGGCCTGCATGAGCTCAGTCGAGGTAGTGGAGCTTGAAACCACCTTAGCGTTGTAGAGTTTGGCAGGTTGCATCGCGACGTGTGTGTAGGTGATTTTGGGTAGGGCTCTCTGCCTAGTTTAGCATCGTGACTCTTTTAAGGGCCCTCCGTGGCTCAAATGGGGAAAAATGAGAAAATGATGTTTTGAGTTGTGGTAACCCAAACCTAAAGGCTTGGGAATGGTTCTACTACCTGATTTAGTAGAATTCAAGGTCCTGAAGGCTAGGACTTAGTTCGGAAGCCTTTATTGGTTCATTTCTTGATAGTTATTCCTTTTTATGGTTCTGACTTTGGTATATCGCTAGGCTTGGGAGGAAAGGATCGTACTCAGGGTTGCTATACTCTATTCGCTCAAGACTTGAGGTAAGAAAAATGCACCCGGACTATGGTTAGGGCTTGAGCCCAAGTTATCAAACATGGTTATAATCATGCTCAGAATGTTTTATTAAACATGTTTTACTATGCTGTCCATATCTGTGTTAAGTAATGTATGCACATCTGCTATATCTGATTGAAAAGCCATTTTATAAGTCGAGGGCACCAATAACGTGGTGAACGCAGGATGATGTGGCTAGGCCAACCTAGAAGCGTGATCTATGCTTGTACGACCCTATGGCTGCTTGGAACATAAAGTGTGTGGTACGCTTGGCTAGCTCTAAGGCTAGTTAACATGGAATAGGGCAATGGGCCACAATGTTGCTCTGTAGGCATTTATTTAGATGAAATGCATGCTTGAGTATGGTTATAACTACTAAGCATGATATTTATGATTCTGAAATCCATTGATTAACTGCTTATAAGCATGGTTATGTTTTCTTGCTGAGCTTCAGCTCACAGGTGCTTCATGGTGTAGGTAAGGGAACAGAAAAGTTGGAGAGCTTTTGGGGTAGGGTGTACATATGCAGCCTGCTCGACCACCACGACTAAGATTACTTTCTAGAACTTTGGTTGAATCCTTAATTTGTCGCTTAGATCGACCCTTTGTATTCATTTTGGATTAGTAACATGTATAAACTCTTTTTGGGATCCCGTGTAAATACTTAATCCCTTTTTAATGAAATGGTTACTATTTGACCAAAATTTTTAGCACCTAATGACTTGTTTAGCGAGTTAAGAACTATTTTTATTACATACTGTAGTGTTCCTGGATTAGTAGGGTGTTACATTTACCAATTCCAACCAACATATTTGTCTCCTGTTTAGATCCTTCTGTGTAAAAAAAAATGCTTCAAACTCTTGTGATCGATGTATATCTTGCACTTTTCCCCATAGAATTAATATCGCTAAACCTTCAGTGCAAACACCATCGTTGCCATTTCTAAATCATGAGTGGGATACTGTTGCTCATATTCCTTCAACTGTCGTGAAGCGAAGGCAATCGCCTTACCAACCTACATCTGGACACAACTTATCCCCTGTCTCGAAGCATCACGATAAACCCCAAAATTCTCCTGATCTGAAGGAAGACCAATAATCAACCACATCTTCAACTCTTAGAAGTTGTTCACACACCTATCAGTCAAAAAAAACTTCAGATTCTTACGTGTCAATTTGGTCAACGGTGTTGCAATTCTCGAGAACCCTTCAACGAAATTTCGATAGTATTCTGCCAATCCCAGGAAACTTCTAATTTCTTAAGTGTTCCTTTGCCTTGGAAAATCTTTTACTGCTTCGACCTTAGCTGGATCAGCCATAATCTCATTCTTTCTCACAATGTATCCCGGAAGTATTACTTGAAGAAGTTTGAATTCCAGCTTCTTAAACTTTACATGCAATCTACATTCCCTTAGGCTCTGTAGTACCGAACAGAGATGCTCTTCATGTTCTTCTTCTGATTGAGGATAGACCACTATGTCATCAATAAACACAATCACAAATTTTCCATAATACTCATACCCTGTACAGAAGAAAATCTTTTGAATATCTTCTTCCTTGATCCTTAGCTGGTGATAACCAAATCGAAGATCAATCTTTATGAATAATTTCTTGCCTTGTAGCTAATCAAACATGTCATCAATCTTTGGGCAGTAGATACTTATTCTTGGCAATCACCTTATTTGATTCCCGGTAGCCGATACATACCCTCAATGATCCATTTTTTCCTTCTTCACAAAAAATACCGGTCCATTATACAATAAGAAACTCAGTCTGATAAATCCCAAATCCAGTAGCCCTTGTAATCCTACTTACAATTCTCCTAACTTTAGTAGTGCCCTAGGATAAGGTTCTTTAGACACTGATTCTATTCCAAGCACCAATTTTATAACAAATTTGCTTATTGGTGTGGTGGCAATCCTGGTAAGTCTCATGGGTACACATCCAGAAACTCACAGACCAGTCTAGTCTCCTCTTGTCCAACTGGTACAACCTTAGTGGTGTCAATCTTACTAGCTAAGAATCCTATGCAACCTCCTTGCAATAGGTCCCTAGCCTTTAACACCGAGATCATAGGAAGACGAGGCCTATTCACAACACCCACAAATACTAATGGTACCTCTCCCTCAGGCTCAAAAGTCACCATCATCCTTTCACAATCTATGGTTGCCCCGTACTTGGCCAACAAATCCATACCCAATATCATATCAAATTCCTCCATTCCTAACTCACTCAGGTCTACTGACAATTCCCTGCTATCCACCTCCACCGACAAGGACCTACCCACCTCTTAGAAACCATCATTCCTAGTAGGCAACAAAGTCCCAAACCCAACAACATACACCTTGTTGACGGCAAGAACTCGTCAACTAAGTTAGATCAAGAACTTTTTGAATTGTAAAAGAAGTGAACTTAAACTGACTAAACTTAAAACAAACTTCCTTATGATTGTAAGAACACAAAATGTAAATGCTAGAACTCTAAAGTGAAAAATAGAGAGAATGTTGAGTATATGTTTTCATTAGCAATAACTGGATACAAAATTCTCCCAGAAATCTCCCCCCATCTCAAGTGTAGGGAGGTCATATTTATTGTAGAGAACTATTGGATTACTGTACATGGTCACCCCTGGGGACACAACCCTGCATATGCAGCCTACAGATGGTAGTGGTGCCAGGATCATGATGGTCGACTTCAGCACATGCCATGGGTCTGCAGGTGTACCTCAACTCTAGCACTTGGTTGTACCACCATTATAGTTTTAGTACCATTGTCAGAAGCCAGCCGGGAAGGACCACGTAAGGTACCTTGCACATATGACCACTACTTGTCTGGCATGGGGATAGGGTCTATCATCTGTGATTTTCAGGGCCATACCTCCATACGTATTTCATACCTGGAGTAGACGAGGTTCACCACTTGTCTGCGCATCCCTCACGCGTACACGCTATTCTAGTATGCCCGGGTTTCCATCTTCTCAGTGCTTCCTATTCTCTTACCCCTTATACATTGAAGTCTTTTCAGGTCCTCATGAAAGCTAATACCCCCAGGAGAATGGATGGAAAGATCCTCCCGAGGCCTGTGGCGCGAGGCTCCTTCACACGAGACAGAGCCAAGCGCGAGGCTCCTACACGTGAGACGCCATGGTGCAAGGCCCCTACACGTGAGGCGGAGCCGTGGTGCGAGACGCTGTGGTGCAAGGCCCCTACGCACAAGGCAGAGCCGTGGTGCGAGAGGCTCCTACGTGCGAGACGCTGTGGTGCGAGGCCCTTGAATGCGAGGCAGAGTCGTGGTGCAAAAGGCTTATGCGCGCAAGACGCTGTGGTGCAAGGGCATGCCTCTTGAGGCCCTCGTGCAAGACGCACACTTGTGGAGTGAGACAGATGCTTGTGGTGCGAGGCCGTGCCCCCACGAGACGCTTGCATGAGACGAAGGTATGCGAGAGCAAGGCTGTGCCTCACGAGGCCTCTGCGCGTGGTGGTCCATTATTAGCAAGATATATTTGCCTCCTTGGGACCTTCAAGTGCTAGATGCATCGTTAGTTTTGAGGGGTGATCCTACCTGATCTTGTGCACAAAGCGAGGCTCTATAAGAGAGGCGCATGCCTTGCGAAGCCTTTGGCGCAGGGTGCAAGGCTGGTCTTGGCTATTTGCATTCCGAGCCTTTATTCTTAGGGTCATGAGGTGGGGCCTTGTGCAACTAAAATTCTGATATCCACACTTGCCCCCCATTCTATGGGAGGACCTTTACGTGCTCCGGTAGACTTTTTGGTATGGTGTCTTCAAAGGATAGGTGGCGTTAGTGTGTTTCTTTACTTTGGTGGCATATAAAAACACACTTTGGAGGTGGTGATCCTCATGATCCCTTGAGATTGAATGTGAGCCTATCATTTGGCTTTGTAGATCCCAATGTAGGTGTTTGGCTCCATTTTTGACCATAGATCAAGCATTGGATTCAACGACTAGGATGAGTTTGAGCTTCTTATAAATAGATCTTCATCTTAAACATAATTACTACACTATCTTTTCTTAGCTTGGTGGTACTTGTGTCTTCACATCCTCCAAGAGGTAAGTGGTTCCATCCCTCACAAGGGAATTTTGGCTTTCTTTCCTCATTATTTTTTATGTAAACGTCTATATAGGTGCTAAGAGACTATAACACCTTTCTCCTTTCTTTTTGCAGACGTGTACTTTCGACCCTTGGTATTTCTTCAACTGTGACGGTGTGCGATTTTACCCGCTCAAGGTACACTTTGTTCCTTTCTTATGTTCAATTGGTTTAAATTATCATTACTTTGGATGGGTTGTCTTGGCCGGAGCTCCTCGTGAGCTAATCCACATATATGCACCCGCTTGCACATATACCCTCCCCTGTACCTCGTAGTTGGTTGTTTTGAGAACTTGTGTCTAGAGTTTTTTAGCTTATTCCTTTGTGTTTTGTAGCACCCTTTCCACCTACACTTGCACCCTTATTACCAACAAGACGCGATTTTATGGCATGTGGGGGGTCGTCTAGTGTTCCTCCAGGGGTCGAGTTTGTAGACTTATCTTCAGACTCGGGGTCCCCCGCAAACAACCCTTACCAAGACTATGACACCTTAAAGAGGGCCCGTATATGTCACCTTGAGCGCATGGCCGAGCTTAGGCATAAAATCTGGGTGGTGGAGAGTGAGATAGATTAAGTTTTGAGGGGTGACAGAGTCTCTTTCTCTTTTTATCTCAATGACCACAATGCAAGCCTTAGAGTGGATCTTTTTGATCTACAAATGGAGTTGGACTTCATGGAGGGAAACCTCCCTCCTGAACCTCCTGCCCCATTCTCTCCCTATAGTTGCCTCGAGGTCACCCCTGGTTCCCCTCAACCCTTGTCTTTAATTCATCCGTGTTCGATGCTTCCACCCTTAATGCCTCGGTGCAAAAATCACGCAAGAAGAAAAAAATGGAGGGTAAAGTGCCCTGTTTTGACCTCACCTTTTTCCTTTGGTTTTGTAGACATGTCAAAGAAAATGAGACGACAAGTGGCTCCCGAGAAGCTGGACTCTGGTCCTTTTTTGGCATCCACCATCATTTCCAACGTGTTAGAAAACCAGCTGTTAGAGTTATCCGAGAAGTACCACATTAGCAAAGAGTACAAGCTGTACGTACCCTCCAACAAGTGTCAGGTTGATAATCCCCCCCAGGGCTACGTGGCCATGAGCGAGCACATCTTGAAAGTGGGTGGGACCATTCCCTTACACCCGTTCTTTGTCATGGTCCTCAATCACTTCAACCTTTGTAATGCCCCAAAATCCCTACTAAGGTTTAGGACCTTGATTAGGAGGCCGGGAGGGACATGATTGGTTTGCTATGCCGTTAAATGATTATATGCATGTTTATGTGAATTATATTATTATATGATGATAAATGCATGCATATGGGTCCATAGTTTATTATAAGGGCATTTTGGTAATTTGGCCCGTTGAGGGCGTAATTGTGTATTTTCATGCATGTTGGTGAATTATGAATAAGACCACATTATAATGTGGATTTGTTTGAGCCATTCGGCATGAGATGATATGTGAATGCCTGTTATCAGTCTGGTCATAACAGGGTTAATTTCGGGGCTCGGGGTAATTTGAGGATTAGAACATTATCGGGAATTAAAGGGTAATGGGATGTGATTTATTAGCATGTGAGAATATTGAGAATAACGGGAATTGGAGGGCGTTAATTATGATTAACGAGATAGGCGCGAAAGGACGGTTTTGCCCTTGGTGGCCTTAAGAGGATTTTAAATGACCTAGGGGCATTTTGGTCTTTTGACCTTAAGGATAGATATAACCCTTTGAAGCTGTAGAAACCTGACCAAAACAGAGCATCTTCTTCCCTTCAACCGTTCATCATTTCTTCTTCATTTTCCTTTGAATTTTGAAGCTCTTTTTGAGGAACCAAGCTAAGGAACCAAGCCTTGAAGGTTTTGGGTTATGCTATACCATTGAAGAGGGTGTGATTATGAGATTGAGGTGAGTTTTTAGCCATTAAAACTATGGTTCTTGCTCTGTTTTTCTTGTTGAGTTTAAGTTGAATTTTGAGTTGGATAATGGGAATTGATGGGAGTTTTTGGCTAGGGTTACTTGGGTTATGATGCCTAGGTCATGTGTAGATGGTTTTTGGGTTCAATTGGGGGTTTAAATGGAGTTTGGAAGCTTGTTTTTCAGGTTGGGAAAGGAGGAATCGAAGGAGGGAAGAACCAGGGCATTTCTGCCTGGTCCTAGCACTACAGCGCCCAAAGGGTGGCGCTACAACGCTAGCCAGGGGGCTTTTAGCCCTACCAATAGCGCTAGGGGGGCACTAGGGGGGTAGCGCTACCCTGCTTTTCTAGATTGATGTTTTAGGCACTTTTGAGGGTTTTTGGCTCGGGGTTTTAATTCCTAAGGTTCGAGATCGAATATACTAACCGTTTGGGTACAATTCGGGGTCCCGGGAGTGAGGTTTAGGTCAAGACCCTTTTATTGTTGATTTTCATTAATCAGAGATTTTATTGGTTATGATTAGGTGACTGCTAAGGGATTAAAGGATCGATCATTCTCAAGGGTCGTTCAATTATTATTCCTCACTCGAACCAGAGGTAAGAAAACTGCACCCCATATGTGACATGCATGGTTATTATTGAGGCATGTTGAGTGTTTAAATGTGGACATTGATTGCATATCAAATGCTTAACAAATCTTGCTCACTTGTGAATGGCACTGACTTATTAGTCAGAATCGGCAATGGTGTCGGTATTAACTATGAAGCTGTGGCTTACTAGTCAAGTTCGGCAGTAGTGCCAAGCACTGGTCGTATGGCATTGACTTATGAGTCAAGGACGGTTTTAACATGTTTAACGCAAGCCGATAAAGATTAGATCTAATCGACATCTGCATTGAATGACTCATCATGAGCATTAATGTTGGACCAACCTCAAGTTTAATGAAAACTAAAAGCACTTGTCTAGTCTAAAGGCTAGTTATTTAGAGCCAGAGCCAGAAAGGTTATGGTGACCTACACATCATGTGGCTAGGAGGGTATGTGACCTCAGAGATAGACTTATCAGTCATCTGACTGAGATGGACTTATCAGTCATCTGATCAAGATAGACTTATCAGTCATCTGACCGAGATGGACTTATCACTCATCTGACCGAGATAGACTTATCAATCATCTGACTGAGATGGACTTATCAGTCATCTGATCGAGATAGACTTATCAGTCATCTGACCGAGATGGACTTATCAGTCATTTGATCGAGATAGACTTATTAGTCATCTAATCGAGATAGACCTATCAATTATCTCATCTAGATAGACTTATCAATCATCTGACTGAGATGGACTTATCAATCATCTGACCAAGATAGACTTATCAGCCATCTATTTAGAGAATGACTTATTAGTCAACTGTTCAAAGAATGACTTATTAGTCATCTACCTCAGAGAGACTTATTAATCATCTACCTCAGAGCGGAAGACTTATTAGTCATCTACTCAGAGCGCAGGACTTCACAAACATTTATTTGTACCTGCTTGCATGCATGAGTAGGGTTATTACTATTAGGCATGCCTATTATGACTTAGTAACATGTTATTACTTGTTCATGAGCATATTGCGTTTTCTTACTGTGCTTCGGCTCATGGGTGCTATGTGGTGCTTGGACCATCCTTGAGTTGGAGAGCTTAGGTGACGATGTTTACATATGCGGCTGCTCGACCACCACGTCCAAGGGTTTAAAGAGGAACTAGGGTTAAACCCTATTTTTCCGCTTAGGTCGGCTGGTTGTAAATACTTTGTTGTAATGAACCTTTAAATTATATTTTTGGGATCCCAATGTAGAAAGTAAACGTTTTAGTGAAACGTTATATCTTAACCAAAATTTTTACTCCCTAAACCGCTAATCATACTTAGTTACACGATTATGGCCAAATAACTCGATTAGCGAGTTTAGCACTGTTTAAAAGGCACATTGTAACGATCCTTGGAGTTTAGGGCGTTACAACATTGCTCCGCTTCAGCTGGCACCTAACAACTGGTTGACTTTAAGCTGCCTATATATGGCATTTGTGAAGCTTAGCAGCCATGCTCCCACAGCCCAAGAGGTGCATTTTATGTACAATCTCATGCCCACCCCTAAATCCAAAGGCTTCTACTTCCTATAGAAAGCCAACTCTCAGGTCTCCTTGATAGAGGGTTCTGTGTCTAACCCGAGTTCCTGGAAGCAAGACTTTTTCTTTGTGAAAGGTCCTCTATCCGTCCGCGAACATTTCTACTCATCCCCAAGTAAGTACTCCAAGTCTTTCCTTTCATATTGAGTATGCTATTTTGGAACTTATACTCATATTGATAACTGAGTTGATTTTTTAGAAGAGCTTCAATATCCCCGACGTTCCTTAGTCGGAGGTGGCACCAGTAGACGTCTTCCTCGACATAGAACCTACAATGAAAATGGATGCCTATGTCTTTACTGTGGCCAACCTCCATTACTATGGTCTATCCAGGGTCTCGGATCCTGACCTACTATGGCACATCTCTGAGCGAAAGAAGAAGGCAACTCTCACAGACCCTCACTCAGATGAGGGTGATGTTCAATGGGTGCCTGAGGGGACTTCTCCTGAATCCAAGCGTCCAGCTCGGCTATCTCTAGCCTCAAGGGGACGCCCTTTCTCTGCTCTTGTGGATTGTGGCATGACTTCTCATTCTCGCGGTCCACAATCCATGCAAGGGCGCTTTGTTCATCCATCCTATGATGAGTTTGACAGTCTCCCTCACACTCCCACTAGTCAAGGCTATTCAAGGCATCTTTCATCTAATGCATCTGAGCCTACCCCTCGCCCAGTTAGTGGGTCATCTATCCCTGCTCACCCGGATGTTCCTGATTTGGAGGGGACATCCTGGGTGAATCGGACATCGGCCCCTTACGTCCAAAGGTATACCCAGATCGCCGAGGATATCCTCGAGACCGAGTGGAGAGGTCTCGAGAATTTCAATATGGTGGAGCTTGGGGAGACCCTTTTGCACTCCACTACTTGGGTGAGTTTATATATCTTACATTGGTCTCTTTCTTCTTCCTTGTGTTTTAGGTTCCCTATTTGTTCACTTTTGTGCTTCCTTGCATACTTCTCTGGTGGCTCAACAGCTTATAGATTCGACGCGAGACTTATCTTCATCCAACAGTGACAGGGATCATCTTTCAGCCCGGGTTCAAGAGCTAGAGGGATATCTTGCTGACGCCAATCTCAAGCTGGAGAAAGCCCTGGCGAAGGCCTGCTCATCATCCAAAAAGAAGAGGAGAGTGGAAGCCCGGGTTGAGGCATTGTGGGAGAAGATCACACTCTAGGAGGCCGATCTGGCAGAGGTTGAATACAAGTCCGTGGTGCACACCCTATACAGAGTGTGGAGGCAGGATCCTGACTTCGACTTCTCCTCCTTCGGTGACCATGCTATTGCTAAGGCGACCGAGTGGAATGCTCGCAGCGGGAGGCCTTGAGATTCCGTTTCGATAGTTTTTATCTTTTACTTCGATTTTTTTGTATGCTTATTCAAACTTCATTACGCTGGAGAGGTTTCTCCTGGTTTTTTTTTTTGCTTTTTCCTTCAGGAACTTTTCTAAGTCTTGTTGTGGTTGGTGCCGACTTTATCCGGCAACATTACAACAAATTTCTTCTTTTATATATATATATACGTGATCATTTATTTTTGTTTCTTTATGCTTGAGATCCCTTTGAGCCCAGTCAAAGTCGATAGGTCTCTCTTTTTTCTTTATGCTTGAGGTCCTTTTTAGCCCGCTCAAAGGGGTTTGATGGGTCTCTCTTTTTTTTCTAATAACTTGTCGGCACTTTATTTGGACTGGTAGTGATGGTCTCTTTGGAGCACCTTGATTGTATTTGTAAGGATATGTTGACCCTTTGGGTTCTAGTCATCCATTTATATATTTTTGCGTGCGCTTATTATTTCTTGCGAGAAGCGTCCTTCTCGTCATTATACATAGTACTATTTTTACAAGGGTCTCTTTTAGGACCCATTTTGGCTAGACAGCTTAGTGGCCGCTCTAGGCTTATTGGTGGATGCTCTCCCTGAGGCCTTTCCTCTAGTGGAGGTATCAGCCTTCATTAGGAGGTTTTTCCTGTAGGACCTTTTGACTCTTTTGATGTTCATAAGGGTAGCTAATCCTTGTGAACTCAAGAGATGCTTTGCAAGGTTTTCTTCTTTATTTCTCTTTTTTTTTTACAAGGGTCTCTTTTAGGACCCTTTTTGGCTATATGCTCTGCCCCTTAAGTGGTTGGCGAGATTTATCTCGGCAGGCACTTTGATCATTTTGCTCATGCATTTTGATAATTTTAATTGAAGATAGGTGCCCAAGAGTTAGATGTGAGGAGTGTGACATGCTGATAAGAAACATATCTATTAAAAATGAGGAGAGTACATAGGTATCTATAGCAATAATGTTCCTACTTTGTACCAGGGCATCTAAGTTACTCCTCTAATTCATAGCTATTACACTTAAACTTGCATGTTTAGAAAAAGCAATAATATTCGTGCCTCAGTTATGGAGGTCTTAATGATAATATTTTTTTAGGTGCTCTGCATTCCACGCTCTGGGTACCATGGTATCATCTAAACGTGCCAGCTTGTAGGTGTTAAGGGCACCACCTGGGCAACTTGGTAGGGTCCTTCCCAGTTCGCCCCTAGTGCACTCACCCCTGGGTCGTGAGTGTTTGGCAGAACTTTCCTTAACACAAGGTCTTCAACCCTAAATGTCCTCTCTCACACCCTTGAGTTATGGTATCTTGCGGCCCGCTGCTGGTACATTGCCAACCTCAGTTGTGCCTTTTCTCTCCTCGCCTCCAACAAGTCCAAATTTTTAGCCAATGCTGCGTGGTTTGCATGGTCATCGTATGCTTGTATACAGAAGGAGTTGACTTTCATTTCTATTGGAAGGATAGCTTCGCACCCATAGGCTAAGGCAAAAGGCATTTCTCCAGTATTGGAACAGGGGGTGGTCCTGTAGGCCCAAAGCACATTGGGTAGTTCTTCGACCCAGACTCCTTTCAACTTCTCTAATTTTGTTTTCAGGTTCCTTTTTAGGATCTTGTTGATGGCCTCCACCTCTCCATTGGCTTGCGGGTGTACTACAGCAGAGAAACTCTTCTTAATCCCCCATTCTCTGCAATATTCATCGAATAATCCCCCTTCCAATTGGGTCCCATGGTCAGAGATTATCTTGTTGACAAAGGTGGTGATTTGCTTGGTCGTTATATTGGCTAGAGGCTCTGCTTTAACCCATTTAGTAAAGTAATCGACTACTACCACCGCTCGTTCCCCCCTTCCTATTGGTAACGTGCCAATCAAGTCAATCCCCCACACAGCAAAGGGCCACAGACTGGTCATGCTCACCAGCTCATTTGGCGACTATCTGGGGTAATTTGCATGTCGTTGGCACTTGTCGCATCTTCTCACGAAATCGCTCGCGTCCTTTTCCATGGTAGGAAAATAATACCCCTGTCGCATGGCCTTTTTTGTCGTGGATTGCCCCTCGACAAGATTTCCACATTCTCCTTCGCGTATCTCTTGCATAACCTTCAAAGCCTCCTCATTGTCTATACACCGTAGGAGCGGGGTGGAGAAGACCCTTTTATACAAAACTCCATCTACTAGGGTGTATTGGGCTGCTTTGTAAATCAGCATACGAATGTTTTTTTTTATCCAAAGGTAACGTTCCATCACTTAAGTACCTCGAGATGGGTGTGGACGATGACTCCTGGGGAGTATTGACCATGTGAACCTCCTCTTCTGCTATGCTCGGGTAGAGGCAAGTTTTGTGAGAGCATCGACATTCGTGTTTTGCTCTCTTAGGATCAAATCTGTTGTGTATTTTTTGAACTGGTCCAAATACCCTTTTACTTTGGTTAGGTATGCAGCCATTTTTGGGCCTCTAGCTTGATATTTTTCCTTCACCTGAAATACTACTAATTGCGAGTCACTAAAGACATGCAAATGTGTTACCTTCAGCTCCCTAGCTCATCGCAGACCAGCTAGGAGTGCTTCGTATTCTGCTTCGTTGTTGGAAGCTTCAAATCTGAATATTAATGCACAGTACATCTTATGTCCCTAAGGTCCTGTCATTACTATGCCAGCGCCAGCTCCACTTTCGTTGGATGTCCTGTCCACATGGAGGCTCCATTCTTCAGGCTGCTTTTCCCCTCCACAAGTTAGTTCATTCTCTTCTATTTCTCTCTCCTCATGGGGTCGGTAGGCAAACTTGACTATAAAATTTTCTAGTACATGCCCGTTGACCGAAGTCCTTGGGGTATAAATGATGTCAAACTGACAAAACTCAATTGGAAATTTTAGCAACCTTCCTGAAGTCTCCGGTTTGTGCAAGACTTGACGCAAATGGGTGTTGGTGAGCACTTCGATAGCATGAGCGTGAAAATAGGGCCTTAACTTTCGTGAAGCCACTACCAAGGCATATGCTAACTTTTCTATTTCTGGGTACTGGGTTTCTGCGACTACCAACCGCTTGTTGACATAGTATACGGGCTGTTGATGCTTATTTTCTCCTTTGACCAGGGTGGCTCTTATAGCATGCTCTGACACTGCTAAGTACAGGTACAACCTTTCCCCTTTTTCTGTCTTAGCCAAAAGGGGCAGTTTTCCGAGGTGTTCCTTTAGCTTAGCGAAGGCTTCCTGAAAATTTTCATCCTAAGCAAACCTTTTGTTCCCTTTTAGAATGTTGAAGAAAGGGAGGAACTTGTCGGTGGATCTGGAGATGAACCTAGTAAGAGCTGCTACTCTCCCTGTCAAGCATTGCACCTTCTTCTTGTTTCATGGTGGGCTCATTTCTAATAATGCTATGATTTTGTCAGGATTGGCCTCGATACCTTGGGAATTTACCTTAAAACCAAGGAACTTCCCTGACGAAACTCCAAAGGTGCACTTGAGCGGGTTTAGCTTCATTCTGAATTTTCGGAGGGTGTCAAACATCTCACCGAGGTCGCTTGTGAGCTCTTCTGACCTCCTTGTCTTTAACAACATATCATCTACATCTACTCCATATTTCTTCCTATCTGATTTGAAAACATTCTGTTTACGAATCTTTGATAAGTAGTACCTGCATTATTTAACCCAAAAGGCATCACCTTGTAGCAATAATGCCCCTTGTCTGTTATAAATGAAGTGTTCTCCTCATCGGCCGGGTTCATGGGTATTTGATTGTACCCGGAATATGCATCCATGAAGCTGAGTAGCTTGTGCCCAGCTGTGGCATCTACTAACTGATCTATCCTAGGAAGCGGGAAGCTGTCCTTAGGGTAGACTTTATTGAGGTTAGTAAAATCCATGCAAGTCCTCCACTTTCCATTGGGTTTCGGGACTAAAACGTTGTTGGATACCCATACTGGGTAGAAGGATAAATCCATTTGCCTTCAACTTGTCAACTTCTTTTTTTCAGGGTCGTGTATCTTTCTGGATCTAGCGCCCTCCTTTTCTGCCTCTCAGTTCTTGCTTTTGGGTCGATGTTCAAGTGATGGCACATGATTGATTGATCTATCCCCACCATGTCCTCATGACTCTAGGTGAACACATCAAGGTTAACTTTTAGAAATTCTACTAGCTTCACCTTCACGATATCCGGAAGGTTTCTCCCTACCTTTAACTTCCTCAACGGCTCATTCATAATTGTGACCTCTTCCAACACCTCTACTGGCTTGGCCCTGGGTTCCTCAACGACCTGCAGGTCTAATTCGTGTGGGTTTATGCTTCTTTCACTTCCTTTTGCTCCCCTTTCATGCTCGCTATCCCCCCAGGAGTCGGGAATTTAATGGCCAAGTGATATACTGAGGTTATCACCTTCAATTATCTTAGGGAGGGTCTTCCTAATACCGCATTGAAGGCCGAGGCATAGTCTACCACGTCAAAGTTTGCCATTATGGTGGTTTGTCTAGGTTGTTCTCCCATGGTGAGGGCTAACTCAATCGCACCTATGGGCTGTATCGAATCTCCTGTAAATCCATACAGAATGGTATTGTAGGGCTTTAGGTGCCTGATGTTCAGTCCCATCTTCTCTAAAGTTGGGCGATACAGGATGTCTACGGAGCTTCCATTGTCCACCAGGACCCAATGCACCCTCATGTTGGCAAGCTGTACAGTCAACACCAAGGGATCATTGTGAGGGAAATGCACACCCCATGTGTCTTCTTTGATGAAGGTTATTGAGTCGTTCTCCCCCTTAAAACTCTTTGGGGGGCGTTGCTCCAAACTTCAGACGCATGGAGGTGGACTTCGCCTGATTTCCCTGACATACTCGTCTCACCCCTTCCTCGATTCTCCTTCGAACCTTGGCCTTCCAAAGATGGTCCTAACTTCTCCTTGCACCTCTGTGGCTACATCTTGTGCCTGTGGTGAGGGTACTCCTTCTTCCGGTCTTTGGTTTTCTTTGTGGATGTATCTACCTAAGTGCCCCTGCGTATAAGCTCTTCAATTTCTATCTTCAAATGAGTGCATTCTGCGGTGGTGTGGCCAATGTCTTTATGATACTGACAATATCTACTGGGGTCTCTTTTTGATTAGTCTTTCTTCATTGGCGGGGGCCTCCTGAAATTGTATTGCGGGAACAATTTCTTGTGGGTGCCATTATAGCCAAGTTACCTCCTTCATGGAAAGGCTATAGGAAAATGATTCTCCATAGAAATGAAGATATTTCTTTGGAGAAAATTCACAAACACTTGAGAATTCAATCTCAATTCTGAGTGGTTAGTATTCTAACAGATTGTATTATTTGAGTTCTTCGACTTGTTCGTTACCAACTTACCCTACGGACTAGCCCATACTTACATCTTGGGAACTCGGTAATATAATTGAGCGGGAGTGTTAATCATAGATATGAACATCAATAGCTTCTGGTGAAGAAGAGTAACGATGGTTGCCTTTTAGTTTGGTTCAAGGTGCTAAATGATAGAGAACTCATTTCAGTAATTAATATTAGTTTACTGAAATATCATTTACAAATAACTAAGTGTTTTAAGGATAAAATACAATGAGGGGTAAAACGGTATTTTAGTCCCATCTCATCGTAGATCGTCTATAGAGGATTGAGTGACAATTATGGTTGTAACAATGGATAATTAATAACGTATCAATATTTCTTATATAGCGTTCTATGAATTCAAGAGTGCAATTATGTGTCGTTAGTGGAGTCACGAGGAAATAATAAGTTAGTAAATTTATGATAACTTATTGGAGCTTGATTTCATAGGCCCATGATCCCCACTTTACCTTGGATAAAATCATCAAGATAGTCTCAATTAATTGATTTAATTATCAATTAGAATTATCAAACTTGATCAGGTCAATTTTGGATAGTTTCACAGAGTTATGTAATTTAGAGAAGAAAAGAAAAATTAGGGCAGATTTATTAATTATGATAAATTTCTATCTAAATTAATAAATAAGTTTAAATCAAGGTTCAAATTATAAATAATTAATTTGATAATGGATTTAAATAATTATTTAATTAATTAAATCAATAGAAAATAATACAAGTCTTGATTCTAAGTCCAATGGGTTTGTAATTGAATGGGAAATTTCACGGGCCTAATTGAGTGTATAAAAGGAGTGCTAAGTGAGAGATGAAAAAAAAATACAAGTTTCGAAGAGGATTAGAAGATCTAGTAGGTTTTAGATTTTCTCTACAAACATAAGTCATTTTCTAAGCCTCATTATTTTTTTCTCTTCTTCTTTCTGTTTCTATCTCATGTGTTGAGAATTTCCCACCCTAGTCTAGGTGATTCTAAGGATACTTTGGAAGTCTGTAAAGAAAATTGAAGAACGGTTCAGTTTCTTGGTAATACTCTGCGATAGAAAGGATACAAGGGTTAGAGAAACTAAAGGAAGGACTCATGTAACGACCCAAAATCGCTAATAAGGCTTAAGGGCCCTGATTAGTGTGCCAGGAGGGCAGGTTGGGACTTATGTGTGATTTTATGAGTTAAATGCATGGTTATGATTTAAAGCATGTTATATGACTAATTGAACATTGAGATGCATGACTACGTGGTTAGTATGCATGTTAGGTGAAATAATTATGCATGTGGACCCCGTTTGCATGATAGGGGTAAATTGGTAATTTTAGCCCGCTGAGGGCATATATGTGATAATTGTATTCTGTGAATTGTACCACGTGAGTGTGGTGTTATTATTGTGATGCACGTGCCGAGACGGTCCTAGAGAGCTAGCTAACTCAAGAGTCGCAACGGGATTTCTATACCCGGCTCGGGAGGAGCCTAGGGGTACCTCGGGAATTTTATGGCTAAGTTGAGAGTTAGTGGGTGAAGGTTATTGGAGATTTAGTAACCTGGGTAACCATTAGTTACTGCTGAGAGTAACAAGTTTTAGAAAGAAAATGGTAGATATGAAATAGAAATGAAAGGACTTAAGTGCCCTTGAGGTTTAGGTAGGAAAGGTTAGGCAAGGAGGGGCAAAATGGTCATTTGGTTGGGAATTAGATAAATGGCAGCTGGGTTATATGGGGTATACGGTTTGGGGCTTAGTCATTTTGGTCTTGATAGAGTTTGAAGAGAATAGAAAAGAGAGGGAAAAGCTAGGGCATGAAGAAGAAGAAGATGAGTGGAGGAGCTGAATTGGAGACCTAGGAGATGAAGGAAGCTTAGGGATGGATTCTCCATATGAGGTAAGGAATTTTGAACACATTTATGGCTTGATTATGTTATGGGTTAAGAAATTTGAGCATGGTTTAAGTTTGAACTTTGAGTTTTTATTTTTCTGAAATTGAAATCAAGGATGTGGATTTTGGGGATTTGATTGTGTGTTTGGATGTCTTTGATGATGTTTATGGGTTGTTAGATGGTCTATTTGATGTTTGAAATTGATTTTGGGGTTTGGGTATTGGTTTGGTATGATTTTGGAAGGTTTTAGCTCGGAGAAACGCAAGAGAAAACCCAGATTTTCTGGGTTCACGAAGGAGCGCCGCGGCCTTGTTCTTGGGCGCCGCGGCGCGAGGTTGCATCAGGAGAGGGGCATCTCGCTGGGCGCCGCGGCCCTTGAGGGGGGTGCCGCGGCGCTAGGCCATTTTCAGGGCACCAAAAGTTGCATTTTTGAGCTTTTGCTCCGGGGGTTCGGGGGATGTTTCCGATGAATTGTTTTAGGGATTTGGGAGTCCCGAGAGTGTGGGATTGGTCCCGGGAAGCAGTTTTTGATTTGATTAGTATTAAGGGATGCTTCTTGTGTTTTGTGACTAGGTTGTTGGTGGGGCTCATGCCAGAGGACCGTGCTCGCGGCTTTAGTGCATCAGGAGGTTCGGAATACAGGTAAGAAAACTATAACACCCGTAGGATGGGCCGTGGGCCCATAGTGTGATTGCGGGGCACGGCCCTATATTGCATGATGAAATGATTGCCGGGCATGGCCCTATATTGCATTACATGTTAGGGTGTAGACTTAAATGAATTAATATTTATTGGAATGTTGTTGTGTTATGCTATATGTGTGATTATAGTAAATTGAACGGCAAGGGCCGAGAACGGCGTAGGCCGGGTACGGTAGCGGGGCCGGAAGTAACACCTAGCACATGGGATGCTATAGTCAGGGCGGGGCCTGGTGGATACATGAGTTATCCTTACGGTGAGAACCGATACCCCAGGGCTTTGGTAAGGTTTCTGGGGCGGCATGGCCGTGTTTGCTTAGTCTAATGGTTGACTTGTTTATTTGTGGATTATCTGTTATGTTAAACTGTATACATTGCATATGTTATGTTCTGCATGAGTTTTCTTGCTGGGCTTCGGCTCACGGGTGCTCTGTGTTGCAGGTAAGGGCAATGACTGAGTCAACCAACCATGAGTACGGAGAGCGTGAAGCGACGCGTACATGTTTGGCCTGCCCGACTGCTTTGGTTGGGGGTTTATTCGAAAATGGCTGTAATAATCTATGATTTTTTATAACTGATCAATTGTAAACTTATTTTAAGATGTAAATAGTTTTCAAACCTTATTTTGGGATCCCAAATGTTTAATACTAGAAGTTTTATTGAAACGACACATTTTTCTAAGATTACAGCCTTAACTTTTAATTAGTCACACTTTCGTTTAAAAACCTCGGTTAGCGAGTTCGTTGCACACTGTTTTGTCTTAAAACTCACTTAGTAACGGCTCTAAGGAAGTAGGGCGTTACAACTCAACCCTTCCACTGCACAATAATGTAAGTGTTCTTATCATTATCTCTGTATGAATTTAATTTTATAAAAATGTTCTAGGTTGTCTCGTATTAATTTATTTAATATAAGATTTACATGACAACAAACAAGATCATGTATAAGTTTTCCCAACAGTTCAAACTTTGTACTTCTATTAACAATGTGAACAATAAATTTTATTCTTCCTCTTGTTATATGCTTGACTCAAATTCTATTACCTTGTGGCATGTTAGACTTGCACATGTAGGATTTAGCACAATTAAAAAGGCTGTCAAATGTGGATTAATTGATTGTGATAATGTTGTGCATGAAAATGTGAGTTATGTGTTAAATCTAAAATGGTAAAGAAGCATTTTCCTAGTGTTGAAAGAAACTCTAAGTTGTTAGATTTGATATATAGTGATTTATGTGAACTTAATGGAATGTTGACTAGAGAAGGAAGTAAATATTTTATTACTTTCATTGATGATTTCTCTAGGTTCACATATGTATATTTGCTTAAAAATAAAGATGAAGCATTTGATGTGTTTAAAGTGTATAAAGCGGAAGTTGAAAATCAACTTGAAAAGAAAATTAAAATACTTAGAAGTGATAGGGGCGGTGAATATTTTTCAAATGAATATAACTTGTTTTGTGAAGAATATGGAATAATTCATGAATGTACAGTCCCTTATACTCCACAACAAAATGGTATAGCAGAAAGAAAAAATAGAACATCTATTGAGATGATTAATGCTATGTTGTTACACTCTAAATTGAATTTTAGTTTGTTGAATGAAGCCTTGCTATCCGCTTGTCATATTTTGAATCATATTCCCATGAAGAAAAATAATATATCTCCATAAAAGTTATGGAAAGGAAAGAAACAAAACATTATTTATCTTAAAGTGTTGCAGTGTCTTGGTGATTACATGAGCACTGATCCAAAAAGGACCAAGTTGGGTCCAAGAGCTATAAGATGTGCATTTGTGGGTTATGCCCAAAATAGCAAAGCTTATAGATTATTAGAATTGAAGTATAATGTAATAATCGAATCTAGAGAGGTTGAGTTCTTTGAGAACATGTCATGAGATGACAACAAGTTAGAACCAACTCAAATTAGAGAGCCTCAAGAGGAGACTCCAAGAATAGTTGGTGAGTAACCTCAATTGCCTAGAAGGAGCGAAATGCTCAAAGATTTGGGATCAAGTGAGATGTGTTCTCCAATAGAGACACTATACCTTGTTGAAGGAGATAATGAGGAAGTTACTTGGAAACATCCAATAGTACTTCAAATAAAAGATGATCCCAAAACCTTTAAGGAAGCAATGTCCTCAAGGGACTCCGCTTTTTGGAAGGAGGAAATTAAAGATGAAATGGATTCAATTATGTCAAACCACACTTAAGAAATTGTTGATCTTCTAAAGGGGTCCAAACCAATTGGGTGCAAATGGGTATTTAGAAAGAAATACCATACCGATGGCACCATACAAACCTTCAAGGCAAGGCTAGTTGCCAAAAGTTTCAAATAAAGAGAGGGAATAGATTACTTTGACACATATGCACCAGTAGGAAGAACTACTATAAGGTTGTTGTTTGCCTTATCATCTATATACAACCTTTATGTTCACCAAATGGATTTCAAAACTACATTCCTAAATGGGGATCTCAAGGAGGAGGTCTATATGGAACTACCAGAAGGTTTTTATAATGCCCTAATACCCTAGAGTCATTACAATGTGATTTGAAAAAGTGTCATTAGCTCGCTAATCAAGTTATTAGACTGAAAAGTGTGATTAAATCAAAATAAAGTCTCGTTTAATGAAAATTAAGTGTAAAGGGTTGGACATTCATTAAAATTATCAAAAGTGTTACATTGGGATCCCAAAATACTATTTTGAAATACATTTACAATCCAAAGGTGTTGGTACAGTCGACCTAAGAGACAAAATCGAACGTTTACAACGTGTCCCTAAAAAAAACCCCAGCCACGGCGGCCAGGTAGGCCAAACATATAAGTACCACTCCATCCCCTCCAACTCATGGTTGATCGATCCTTTCCTTACCCTTATCTGCACCAGAGAGCACCTGTGAGCCGAGGCCTAGCAAGAAAACTTCGAAACATAACATATAATAATTTACTTTAATAAATACATAACTAATCAAATGTGTCAAACAATTTACAAGTTCCTATCAGCATTCACAACAGCACAATAGCATAACAACACAACAGTACATCAGCACATTAGCATAGCAAAATAACAGCACATAAGCACAACAACATAACAGCAAAAGATAACATAAGCACAAGAGTGGCCTTCGCAGATCAGGGTACATTACCAGGCACCAAGTCCACGGTGTTAACCGAGAGGGTGAGTACAACACCTTTTGAGGGTCTCGCCCTGGCGGTCTGCATTTATCATGCTTAATGTTGATCCCGACCCTTGCCGCTCCTAGCCCTTGTCGATCCCGGCCTTTGCCGCTCCCGGCCCTTGCCGATCATGTCACAAACACAGATATGACGTAATAGATACAGACCATACACACAATACTAAGCATAATCAAGATCTACGGGCACAGACAGTTTTCTTACGTTGTGTCCTGAGCTGACAACCCAAAGTGATCCCGAGCACGATCCCTATACCCGAGCCTGAGTGGAAAAAGCTAGCCACAATGTAATGATAAATATCCATCATGATCTAAATCAATAAAAGCCATTCGAATAACATACTAGCCTCCGGGACCTCGAATTCTACTAAACCGGGTAGTAGGATCCTTCCCAAGCCTTAAGATTTGAGTTCTCGAGCTTAAAACCCTATTTTGGTCATTCTCCCTAATTTTAGTCGCGACCCACTGCAAGTCAGAGAGCTTTGGTTCTCTTATCTGGGGAACATGGGTCGCAGCTCGCCTCAGCCTATGCCGTGGCGCCTGGGCAAACAATTCAGAAGCTTCTAGCCTCTTCGCACACACGTGTCATGGCGCCTGAAGCACAGGTCTGCGGCTCGAGTCAAAACCCAAAATTTTCTGCGTTTTTCTTGAGCCAAACTTACTAAAATATACCCTAAACAATACCCAAACTCAGAATTTCATCTCAGCCTTATAATCATGCGGTATAACCAGCATATTACCATAAAAAAAAATTAAAAAAATTAAAAACTAAGCTAAACCCTCATCCTAACTTAGCACCCCAATCCTTAAGTTCATTGCTCAAGAACACCCAAAACCAAACAGAAAATTTACTAAAACAAAGCATAGATCTTACCTCAACTATGTAGTCATGACCCCAGGCTGCTCCTAATCCAGTTCTAGTCCCAACCTTCAACCAAAGCCTCAAGACCGTAGAGAGTTCCCATCCTTCCTTCAATTCTCCAAAGTTCCTCCAAGAGTGAGAGAGAGAGAGCCCCCAAACGTGGGAGAGAGAAAGAGAGTGTGTGTTTTATGCCTTTTTTGTTCTAATTGTTCTCAAGGCTTCTAGCCTCCATCAAGGTCAACCAAAAACTAGCACAAGAGCAAAAGGCCCCTAGGTCCAAAACTTACCTTCTAATGCCCCCATGGGTGATACCGTCATTTGCCACCATTTTTCCCGCTAAACCTCAAGTAACCCTATAAATCCCAAATTAATCTCAACATACCAAATAGTTCACCAACTAATTACCCACTAACGGGTAAACCCCAAACACATGCCAAGTTCCCAAAATACCCCTAGGCTCACCCTGAGCCGGGTATTTGACCCCGTTGTGACTATTCTGCTAATCCACTCCCTAGGATCGTCTCGGACCACACATCTCGATTATATCACCATAACGATGGGGTCTCGCTCACAATACATACATAATTACATTTATGTCCTCAACGGGCCAAAATTACAATCATGCCCCAATTTACAGAAATAGGCTCACATGCATATTTAATACACATAAACATGCATATCTGGTCACATTACCACACAAATCACTTGTATCACACAATCACACATATAATTCCAATTAGGCCCTCCAGTCATAGTAATCAAGACACTCAGCCTTAATAACAAATTCGGGACGTTACAACTATCCCCTCCTTATAACAATTTCATCCTCGAAATTTATTCAAACATCACGAAATATTGATTCTGCATGCTTGACTATACTTCCAAAATGTCCTTTACCTTGCCACTTCTTTACAACACTTCCACAAGAATGATAGTCGTAATCTGTAAGACTTTATCTCTTTTATCAAGAATTCCCACTGGCTTTTCCTTACACAATAAGTTTCACTGAATTTCCAGGGTATCCTCACCCAATCAGGGGTCGTACTCATTACCCCTTTCTATAACATTGGCACCAATAACACCTTGTAAGCTTCCACCCATGCTGGGGTAAGGCCAATCTGTAGGCCCCTGGCCTAATCCCTATTAGGATCTCACAAATATATCAAATCTACTGTCAAATCCCTCTTTCCATTCTGAACCATCTTATCATTGTTAGTTCATAATACTCGGAGAATACAAAGTCCTAAATTCTGGAACTCCACATTTCCATACATGGATTCGCAAACTCTTATGTCCTTTTAATAACGCAAACACTCCTGCCCTAACGATCCTCAATAATTTCACTGGTCCTCTGAGCCAATTCTTAGCCAGGATACTTTCTGTCCCTGGTTTCATTTTCCAGAATAAACACTTCTTGTTCCATATCTCACAATATCATACTCAGAGCCACTCCGTGACCCTTTTCCAAAACCTGGGAACCTAAGGGTCTCAATCTGACACTATCGACTTTGGTGTCCATTGGAGACATGCAGTCTCCTTCCGTACACACTCCCTTTTTTGACATCTTACTCACACCAACCATGGCGTGTTAACCAAATAGGTCAAATCAAAACTTTTGCATCCACTCACCTCATCTGCAGTCTGAGGTGATCCACCCTTAGGGTCCATAATTATATTCCTCCATACAAACTCCAGGATACCCTAGAGTCATAATAACCCTTCTGGTTTCTGATTATCATCTCTCATTTACTAAACGATTAGGCTGTGCGCCGCCGGGTATAAAAATTGTAGTCTTAACACCCATTCAAACTTCCTGGATACAATAATCGTAAGAGGTAACCTAAGGTTCGTCCCGCATCTCCCCCTAAATACCAGCATCCATCAAATCACTCATCAGATATGCATGTCTTAGCCCCTCTATACCGAAGTGGTAGGATTCTTAACCATCCCTACAACATCTTCTTTCTGTGTTTCATTCCTCATAAAGGTGTATCCACCAATTATCAATCACAGGTTTCGAACCAATCCTGGTCATTACTTCATTCTAACTGTAGTCCATTACTATTAACTTAAAGTCCCATGCAGAGGATCTATGTTCTTATTCCTATTTCCACTGTAAAGCACGAACAACCGTTTTTTTTAATCTACACATGAGTGCACCCTAACTCTTGACATACCACATGAATATTCCATACTCTAAGCAAGGACACTATCCATCGCACTGTCCTCCTATACCATTCCATCGCATACATATCATAATACCATGACGTGCTAACAAATCTTCATTCTAGCTTCTGAAAATCCAGTACGCAACTATCCATTTAGACCAGCTTTAGGTTCTTACGTTACTTTAGTCAAGGTATGGTTGTCCTCGTAGATGCTTCAAGTAGTAGCCGATGTGTCTTACTTGCCTCTCTATGTTCCTCACCCCTAAGGCATTCCTTTAGAAATTTATCCATCTTAACTACATGATCCCATCACTTCACATAACGCAACCTTGAATATCCTCTAGAGAAATCGAAACTTATTCCTACTGGAATCTTACCTGTAACCCTACTTCCTTACCCTTGGTACTATCAATGAAGTTGTTATTCACGTTTTACTACTAATTGTGAGTAGTCTGAAACTTCTTCGATCAATCTGAATACGACTTATCCATACCATTCATGTACTCTCTGCTTGTCAAACTTATCTGGGTCGCTGGAGCATTGGTCTGTTTAACAGCCTTCACTAATAATCTATCACATCCTACTTGGTGCAAGAAGTAGTTCTTGAAATGTCTCTTTCCTTGATCCTCAACTGGTAATAACCAGATCGAGGGTCAATTCTTGAGAGCATTGTCCTACCCTTGCAACCAGGCAATGAATCCTTCATTCTTGACAAATGGTGTTGATGTGTCCCATGATGAGATGCTCCGTCTGATCAACCCTCAAGTCAAATAAATTTTTCAACTAAACTTTTAATTCTTTATGCTCAACTAGTGTCATTCTTCCTAGTCTCCCTGATACTGATTCTATCCCTGCCTTAATCCCGCTACACACTCATTACCTTGACGAGATAGCAATCCTCACGAATCCTCATAACCCATTTGAAACCTCATTGGTCTTTCTAGTTTTTCATCTGATCTAACTGATATAACCCTAGTTTTACCCTTCATAGTAGCTAGGCATCCCGTAACTGTGACCGGGTCCTTTACTTTTAAACCCAGAAGTCTCCATCATTTCTCACAATTCATGGTTGTCCCTTATTTGACGGACAAATCCACACTCAGGATCACATCAAAATCCTCATAAAACCAGCTCAATCAATTATCGCTGCTAACTTTCCACCATAAATACTTTGACCTATCTCCTGGAAATTACCAATTTTCCCAGGGAGACGCTAAAATCTCAAGCCCCATGGCGTGACAACCATATAGCATGTGCCACATAACTATGTCTCTTCTAAAAGGTACGTAGCATCAAACTTAACCAGCTCAATTTTTAAAAATTAGCAAGAACTAGAAAGCCAACTAGTCGCCTCTGAGGAGCTAGCCTCAGCCCTGACAATATTGAGACGGACACTCGAACTGGGGTAGAGCTATATATACTCTTTGGTTCTTCTGTCTTTGACTTTGGGAAATTCCTCTGGATATGCCCTACTATTCCACATAGAAGACATGCCTTTGATTGGCATTCTCCCAGATAGCGTCTCCTCCACCTAGCGCCTACTGGATAACTCCTCCAGGCCTCATCGCCATCCTAACAACTGCCTTGAATACTATGAACCCTCATGTCAGGACCAGAAGTAGAAGAACTATCAGGGGTCTTTCTTTCCTGGCTAACAGGCCTCCGCCCCTACCTGATCCTGCAAATGGGGATGCCATTGCCTGAGATTCCCGCCCAATGGTACTCTTACTCTATGTCTCATCTTCTGCGTCCTCTATATCAAGGGCCCTCCGTACTGCCCAAGCGTAGGTAACAATCTCATAATCTGGAGCGATCCTAACACTCTGGGCCATCCCAGGGTTCAATCCTCAAATGAATCACTCCTTTCAAACCACATCCATTGGTACCAAATCAAAAGTGAATTTGGTCGATCTATGAAACTCACTGACATACTATGTCATTTTCTTACTACCCTAAACCAAGCTCATAAACTCATTGGTCTTTATAATTCAAACTACGTCACAGTAATACCTCCTGCTAAACCATTGTCTGAGTTCCTCCCTACCCATCATGACAACATTCCGGGTTTGGGATACAACTTCCCACCACGTTCGAGCATCCTCCCGCAACATGTACGTGACACAAGCCACTCTATCATTACCCTTCACTCCTATATAGCCAAGAACGAAGCTAATCGTTCCCGTCCACTATTCAACTTTGAACGGGTTCAAACCTCCCTCAAAAACTAGAGGTTGACATTTCTGGAATCTTAAATATAGTAGTTCCATTCTATTTCCACCCTCAGGTTGAATCGTAACTGGTGCCATTGTTTCCAACACACACAGGGTAGCGTTCCCTGACAGAACCCATTGTCTCAACCACCTAATCTGTTCCTCTTGTTTTTGCAATCTTGCTTTAATGCCAGCAAACATATGCTACCAATCCCAGGGCCGGCAGATGATTCTGGCCTCAACTGCCATCCGCAACCCCACCATTAACACTGCCTAATCCAGTTGACTGTCTTGGATACAAAACTTCCAAATCTATCTGTAGCCGATAACCTGGCCTACCAGCCCCGATATTCGTATCTAGTACTATACCATTAGCAAGGCCAAACAACACAATAGCCATAGCACTCATGCATCAATTACCAAACCTCATTCCAACAATACACATACATATACATCGTGCTCTCTATTCTAGCAGATAAGGCAATTTAGATAAGAAGTTAAACAAATATTGCATTTAATACCAACCAACCCTGAGTCAAGCTTGTCTCTGGCAACGAGTGTACATGTGATTTCACTCTCCAGGAACCATAAACCTTGGCACTCTCTGATACCAAGTTGTAACGCCCTACTACCCTAGAGTCGTTACCATGTGATTTTAAAAGGTGTCATTACCTAGCTAATCGAGGTATTAGACCGATCAGTGTGATTAAATCAAAATAAAGTCTGGTTTAATATAAATTAATTATAAATGGTTGGACATTCATTAAAATTATAAAAAGTGTTACATTGGGATCCCAAAATACTATTTTGAAATACATTTACAATCCAAAGGTGTGGGTATAGTTGACTTAAGTGACAAAATAGAACGTTTACAACGTGTCCCTCAAAACAACCCAAGTCATGGCGGCTAGGTAGGCCAAACATGTACGTACCACTCCATGCCCTCCAACTTATGAATGATTGATCCTTTCCTTACCTTTATCTACCCAACAAAGCACTCGTGAGTCGAGGCCCAGAAAGAAAACTTCACAACACAACATAACATATAATAACTTACTTTAATAAATACATAACTAATCAAATGCGCCAAACAATTTACAAGTTCCTATCAGCATTCACAACAACACAACATCACATCAGCATATTAGCATAGCAGCATAACATCACAAAAGCATAGCAGCATAACATCACATAAGCACAATAGTGGCCTCCACCAACCAGGGTGGGTTACCAAGCACCAAGTCCATAATCTTAACCGAGCGGGTGAGTAGAGTACCCTTTGAGGGTCTCGCCCTGGCGGCCTACATTCAGCAAATTTGATGTCGATCTCGGCCCTTGCCGCTCCCGCCCATTGTCGATCCCAGCCTTTGTCGCTCCTGGTCATTACCGGTCCCAGTCTTTGTCGCACCCAGCCCTTGCCGATCCCGGCCTTTGCCACTCCCGGCCCTTGCCGATCCCGTAACAAACACACGTGTGCGTAATAGATACAAACCATACACACAATACTAAGCACAATCAAGCTCTACTTGCACATATAGTTTTCTTACCTTGTGTCCCGAGATGACAACCCAAAGCGATCCCGAGCACGATCCCTAAACCCGAGCCTATGCGGCAAAACCTAGCCACAACGTAATAATAAATATTCATCATGACCTAAATCAATAAAAGCCTTTGGAATAGCATACTAGCATACAGGACCTCGAATTCTACTAAACCAGGTAGTAGGATCCTTCCCGAGCCTTAAGATTCGAGTTCCCAAGCTTAAAACCCTATTTTGGTAATTTTCCCTAATTTGAGTCGCGGCCCGCCCTCTAAGGTCGTGGCTCGCTGCAAGTCAGAGAGCTCTGGCTCTCTTATAAGGGGAACACAGTTCGCGACAAGCCTTAGCCTGCACCGCTGCACCTGGGAAAAAATTTAGAGGCTCACAGCCTCTTCGCACACATGGGTCATGGCACCTGAAGAATAGGGTCGCGACTCAAGCCCAAAACCCAAAATTTCCTGTGTTTTTCTTGAGCCAAACTTACTAAAATCTACCCTAAACAATACCCAAACTCAGAATTACATCTCAGCCTTATAACCATGCAGTATAACAAGCATATTACCATAAAAAAACTTAGCTAAACCCTTATCCTAACTTAGCACGCCAATCCTTAAGTTCAATGCTCAAGAACACCCAAAACCAACTAGAAACTTTACTAAAATAGAGCATAGATCTTACCTCAGTTGTGAAGTCATGACCCCAGGCTACTCCGAATCCAATTCTAGTCCCAACCTTCAACCACAGCCTCAAGAACTCAAAGAGTTCCTAGCCTTCCTTCAATTCTCCAAAGTTCCTCCAAGAGTGGGAGAGAGAAAGCCCCCAAACATGGGAGAGAGAAAGAGAGTGTGTGCCTTATCCTTTTTGTGTTTTGGTTGTTTTCAAGGCTTCTAGCCTCCATAAAGGTCAGCCAAAAACTAGCCAAAGACCAAAAGGCCCTAGTTCCAAAACTTACCTTATAATGCTTCCAAGGGCGATACTGTCATTTGCCACCATTTTTCCCGCTAAACCTTAAGTAACTCTATAAATCCCCGATTAATCCCGACATACCAAATAAGTCTCCAAATAATTACCCATTACCCGGTAAACCCCAAACACATGCCAAGTTCCCAAAATACCCCTAGGCTCACCTCGAGCCGGGTATTTGACCCCGTTGTGACTATTCTTCTAATCTGCTCCCTAGGATCGTCTCAGAACACACGCTGAATATATCCCTATAACACTGGGGTCTCACTTACAATACATACATAATTACATTTATGCCCTCAATGAGCCAAAATTACAAACATGCCCCAATTTACAGAAATGGGCGAACATGCATAATTAATACACATAAACATGTATCTAGTCACATTACCACACAAATCACTTGTATCACCCAATCACACGTATAACCCATAATCATACATATAATTCCTATTAGGCTCTCCAAGCACAATAATTAAGGCATTCAGCCTTAATAACAAACTCTGGACGTTACAGTTTTGTTCTTCAAGGAAATAAACATATAAAGTGTGTAGACTTGTCAAATCATTATATGGTTTGAAACAATCTCCAAAACAATGGCATGAGAAGATTGATAAAAGGAATGTTTCTAATTGATTTAGATACAACAATGCGGACAAGTCCTTATACTCTAAGACTTGTGGTTACTTTGTCATACTTGGGTGTCTATATGTAGATGATATGTTGATTTTGAGTAATGACATGAATGGAATAATGGAAACGAAGACGTTTCTATCTTCTAACTTTAAAATGAAAGACCTTGGAGAGGTCGATACCATTCTAGGTATCAAAGTTAGAAGGAATAGTGGGGATTTTGTGTTTAGTCAAACCCACTATGTTGAGAAAGTGCTCGACAAATTCATTCATCTCAAAATCAAAGAGGCACATACACCATTTGACTCAAACATGACATTTGAAAAGAATGAATGAAGAGGGTGGCTAAATTGGAATATGCAAGTGAAATAGGTAGCCTAATGTACGTCGCTTATTGCACAAGAGTGGATATTGCATATGTGGATAGTAAACTTAGTAGGTTTACTAGCAATCCAAGAATCAAGTATTGGAAAATTATTGAGAGAATCCTTGGTTATCTTAAAGGTACCAAAGAGTATAGTCTTCACTATAAAAATTTTCCAAAGATACTTGAAGGATATTCCCATGCTAATTGGATATCGGGAGTAGAAGATAATCTCGCTACCACCGGTTGGGTGTTTACTCTCGGAGGCGGTGCAATCTCATGGGACTCCAAGAAGCAAACGTGTATATCATAGTCAATCATGGAAGCGGAGTTTATAGCTTTAGTAGTAACTGGAAAAAGAGGCCAAGTGGCTTAGGAGTCTCATGATGGATATTTCTTTAACCTCGAATATGGTATCAATAATTTCAGTACATTATGATAGCCAATCCGCACTTGCTAGAGCATATAATAGTGTGTATAATGGAAAGTCTAGACATATTAGTCTAAGACATGAATATGTGAGACAATTGATTCAAGGTGGAATCATATCGATCTCATATGTTAAGACATGTGAGAACTTAGCAGATCCATTTACAAAACCTCTTGTGAGAAGGTTAGTAAGTTATACTTCAAAAGAGACGGGATTGAAACTCCTAGAAGAGTAGATTCACCAATGATGGAAACCCAACTCTTAACTTGTACAAATCAAGGGGAAGAGTTCAATGGGTCAGAACAAGTCATTGATAAGTAAATAGTTTCAACAGTAAAATTTATGATGAGTTCCATCCGAGATGGTTAGTGTTGGTTGCTACCAAGTTAGGGTTAAGCATAGGGCTTTTAATGAAGTTCATTTGAGTGTAACAAGCATCTATAAAGGTAGCAAAGATGTTGCAAGAACTTCACCTATGTGGACTTAGAGGTGGTGGCACCTTTTCTCCCCAGAAATTCCATCAAGAGATGAGCACAGGCCATGATAGTGCTACGCGAGAAAGTGGGAAAACAAAAGATGTGGTGGAGGTGTGTGAGGTATCACCGGTGTTATCATATGGAATATTTGGTTCAGGATTTAAGCAACTAATGATTTCGATAAGACTTTGTGGTATTTTCACTTAGGTAAAGTTCAAACTGAAAGGCACATTATTTTATGCACCAAAAATGTTTAAGCTAGAGCATGTGGCTTGTATTTAACCAAGTGGGGGATTGTTATGATTGGTTAAATACAAATGATAAGTGTTAAAATACAAGCAAGGTATAAACACTTAGTAGAATTCACATAATGAAGAAGTGAATTTGATTTTCAATTGTAGGCACTTATAAATTGCAAATTTTAGTCCAAAGTTATACTTAAGAGTATCTAAGGGTTCCCAAAAAATTTGGTGGCATTTGGAGCATTTTGGGACCTTTGTAAGTGTACAAAGTTAGAGAGGGTGGCGATGGCGACACTTCGCCTAAAAGCTAAAGTTTCCAGAAACCCTAACAAGAGATGCGTTGCCTGCTGTATTACGTGAAATATCGTAAATGCTCTAAATGATGTGTTTTTCAAGTCTAATTATATTGGTTAGACAGAATGACGATGCCTACTCTATATAAAGGTCAAAAATAATGATTTGGAAGACTTGATCACTCTCTCCAATCTCTCTCTACCCTTTCTCTCTCTTTCTAGATCCAAGAATCTCTAAGTTTTCTCCAAGAACTCTCCAAGAAAGTGCTTGACTTTGAGAGATGAAGGCTTGTTCAATCTCAATCCTCATTTCCTAAAAAGAAGGCCTCAAGCATCAATGGTGGCTGGGAAATAGAGTATTAGGACAGCATTTTGCAACGTGTATAAGCCTTGGTTTGTGTTTGTTTGCTCAAAGGATTTGTTCAAAGTGGTGGTCTTGCCTAGGGTTTTGAAGCTTCATCAAAGTGGAAGAACACCATTGTTCTACTTGGGTTTGCATGTTCTTTCTCAATCTTTTTTAAGTCTCTGTCAATCCAAATTTTGTGTAGATTCTATTTCTTGTGGTGGTACTATCTCACTCTCCCCCAACAGAGTAAGCATATACAAAGGAAGTACCACATAATTTGGGAATATGTGGCAAGGGGTGATGTAAAGGTAATGAAGATAGCATCGAAAGATAGAAATCATTTTGTTTATCAATGCATTGCTCATGTGTTTTCTTACATGATTATTTATATAATACAAACGTCTATAAAATCCTGAACATGTGTAACTAGTTACAATTATAGTGACTAGGTCACAACGGATTACGTTTGTAATTATATGTTCAAAAAGAGTTAGTCCATGGATTCAATCAGTGCACATGATTTTCACTGATTTAGTAGTCTACGATATTATCTACTTACACAATGTTGTGGTGTCTTATCCAACACATTGACCAAGTAGATAAGATCGTATGTATCTAGTTACATCGGACTGGGACCAACATTGATTATTTATTGATAAATATGTATCGTTATTATCAAATATAATCAGTGTCGCAACGTTGACCATAGGTCAAGTCGATCTCAATTCTGAATGATAATATTTATATTCATTATATTATCTTAATATTTTGACTTGTTCATTAAATTCTTACCCAATGACGCAGCCTATACATACATCATGTATATTCAATGGTGTAATTGAATGAGAGTATCTATCATATATATATAATCTATAGCTCTCATAATAAAAGTGAAAAGATGATTTTATTAATAACTTAGTTCAAATGGTTAAATGATTGAGTACTCATTTCTGTAATTAAGTTTATGGAATTATTATTTATACGGAACTTAATGAGAGTTAAGGAAAAAATACCAATGAGGGATAAAACGATAAAATTTACCCGACTCATTAGTAGGTCATCAAAAGATGATTGACTAACGGTAATGGTTATAACAATGGATAATGTATTTACGTCAGTGGAAATGTGTTCTATGAATTAAGAGCCCTACTCCAAGTCTATAGTGGAGTCGCGGGGAATTAATAAGTTGTGAGATATTTATTCTATTAATAAACTCACGAGAACTTATTGTAGCTTGTATTCATGGATCCATGGTCCCCATCTCATTTTTTATTAAATCAAGTCTAAAAGTCTCAAATAATTGATTTAATTATCAATTTAGAATATCGAATTAACTAGGTCAATTTTGTGATATTTACATGAATTATGAATAAGAGAAAAGAAGAGAGTTATTGTAAAATATTGGAAATTGTTGTACCCCTAAAATTAGCACTAGTTTAGACACTTAGCTAGGGGTACAGTTGGTAAATGAATATATGAAAAAGCAGCCAAGTAGAACCTCTGGTTAATAATGACGCGAGTAGCTTGAGTTGGAACTTGGCAATACGACATTCAGGTTATTATTAGGCCGCCTCTTAGGATAACGGTCCAATTCGAGACATATAGTGGCCAGATCCTCCCTAGGGCGCTCTAAAGTTAATCTGAACTAAGGTTTGGATAATCTTTGATCACCAGCTCGGTGAAGTTAATCAGCTCATGGAAACCTGGTCAGAACGCATACTTAAGGATCCCGAGAGACTTGGAAGCTCTTTATACGCTCATTAATGCCCATACTGTATTGCCCATTTATCATTTATTATCTGAGATAGCAAGAGTATATTATGTTATGCAATCATAGACAAATATAAATGGGAAATAAATAATATTAAATGTATACCATATTTATGCACATAGTTACCCAAACATGTCTAAGAAATTCCACTATAAAGATCAGGGATAATGGACAGGGAAGGGGACGACCTTTTTGTATTACTAAAACCCTGCAGAAATTGTGAGAGAAAAGAAATAATAATGTCTCGTGTACTAGGTGGATTTTAACCACTGAACCACGTAAAATTATGTGTGTACGAAAGGGTTCTTATAATTTCATTGCGATTTGCAAATAAGCACTAATATCCTTAGTAGATTTCTAAATCTACTGTTGGCGAAAAACTGCGTCAACAGTTTGGTGCTTCCATTGAGAGGAAATTAGTGTTTTACGAGTTTCATTCGACATTCATCATGGTGGTTACTCGATCGATGCATGACAACAAAATCGAACAACCTGGTGGGAAAGAGGCACATCATACAACCATTCCAACTAAAAAGGGCCCAAATGTTCAGCAACGTCCTGGGAAACAACTGGTCGGCCAAGACGATGCTAGGAGTTCAACGTCACTCCCACCAAATCCTAATCTAGGATATTTAACTACCGTTGAGATGGAGAATTCCCAATTAAGGAGCCATCTCACTAGGGAAAACAGACAGATCGAGGAGGTCCTGGCTCGGTTACCCCCTCTTGCAACAAACGCAAATGTTAGAAAGAGGCAAAGTGGGTCTCATAAGTCCCACAGGAATAACCGTTCCAAACCAAGTCATTCTATCAAGACCACCACTTTGAGCAATGTACCTTCAGAGCAAAATCACCAAAGTGCTTAGCCCACTAGTCATCATCGGAACCATCATCTTCATATCAGTCGGTGAGTCAGAACTGCGACCCCAAGATCCATGCCTTCCACACAGATTCTCAGGAATGCCCACAACAACCCACCAGGGTGAGCTGGGACAAGTTCACGGACGCAAAACACCCCAACAAATCCTCCTGCGCCTCGATCAAAACCCCAGGCACAAAGAACTCGAGACATTGGGGTAGAACTGAGGCAGGTTAACTTAGTTCATCCTAATGAAACGAGAATAGCCTCACCAATAAGTCATCCACCATCGCCGGTTAGAAATCCTACACCACCGCGCCCATAATGAGACGCTCCAGCCCATGGAAATTGTAGGAGAATTCCTCGCCCGTCAGTAGACAGTTACATCCCACAGGCACGTGCTGACAATCCAGGTCCTCGATCTCGGCTACGGGTTGTAAGCTTTGCAAATGGAAGTTACTAAACAAGGAACCAATGTAAAGGCAGGTCTAAGAGTGACCTGAGGAATCACCTTAGCTCAACAAAAAGTCCTCGGTACGATCCACACCTCGACATGTGTGATCATCTAAATTCACAAAGGAGGTATCCAGCTCGCAACGATGATATGAGTTACACTCGACATGAGGGAGGTCCGTCTATCGTACGAGACAATGGGAATGTCCCATCAAACCAAGATTGAACTTGGAGGGAAAACAACCTATCAAACGCGTACAATAGGATGGGATATGGGGAACAGCCCCCAGCTAACCTAGAGACCAAAGACCCAACCCTCGATCGACTAGCCTTGATGGAGGAGCAGATGAAGAAGCTCTTATCTAGAAAAGGGATTGATGATTGTGACTCCGATGAGGAGCTAGAACCTTTCGCTTTGAATATTGCAGCAGTTGCATCTCCTATTAGCTTCAGGATGCTGAACATGCCATCATTTGATGGAAATATAAATTCGTCTAACCACCTCAGGATGTTCAATACATTGATGATGGCCCACAATGTCGGATTTAACCTAAGGTGTATTATGTTCCCCACGACTCTGATCGGGCCTGCAAGAGAGTGGTTCAAAAAGTACAAAAAACATTCAATAAGCTATTGGAAGAAGTTGTTTTTCGAGTTCAAGAAAGCGTTCCAAGCTTCAAAGGCAGCTCGTGTGGAGGCCGACTCATTGGATAATGTCTTAGTAGATAGAGACGCTGATGATAGCTCCAAGCTCATGGCGATGAAAACAAGAATCTTGGTGGGAGGCGATCTATGGCATGAGCTTCAAGGAAAAGGGGTTAAAAGTGTAGATGAGATCTTGGCTCGAGCTCAAGAGTGGATAAACTTGGAAGAGGCATGATCTGCTATCGCAGGAACCAGTAAGGCCCCTATCCAACCCACTGGTGCGATGACACGTGTTGCAGCTACGGCTCAACCTATTACCCAGAATAACCAAGTGGGAAACAATAAGAGGAAAGGGAATGGTGAGGGCGACTAGAACAACACGAAGAAGAACTAGTCTAGGAAAAAATTCAAGCCTGTTTACGCCACCTACACTTACCTAACATATATTCGGGAACATATCTTCCTGGCAAACTCTAATCTCCTCCCGTAACCAGAGCCATTAAGGCATCAGATGACAAAGAGAGATCCTTCAAAGTTTTTCCAATACCACAATGACATCAGTCATAACTCTGATGATTGCCGACATTTGAAGGATGAGATAGATACTCTCATTCAGGCTGGACCATTAGCCCAGTACGCTCGACATTGAGTTGCTCCCAATCAGTCTGCTAGGTAGAATTCTCGTTCAGCTCCGGAAGCCCCAGCAGGTCAGTCAAGGACTCTGACGGATAAGATGAATCAGAATCAAGTTGACCCTCTCCCAATAGTAAGAGGAGATATAACTACTAATGTTGAAGAACCTCATTTGGCGAACACGAGCAATGGATCCCCATAGAGGTATCTCTAGGAGCTAAAGCCTCATAACGGTGTGGAATTTATCCCAAGGCAGCGGTTGGAAAAACAACCAATCATTTTCACAGAGGAGGACGCTAGCCACATTCAATTCCCACATAATGACCTGTTGGTGGTAACCTTGTAGCTTTCTAATCGAAGGGTGCGAAGGATATTGGTAGATAATGGAAGCTCATTAAATGTGCTTTTCAGGTCCACCCTAGAAAAGATGGGATGGTCTATCACCGATCTCAAGGTGACCTCAATGACATTGTACGGATTTTTGGGTGAAGGGATAGTGGCCATAGGAAGAATCGGACTAGTGGTTACGCTAGGAGATGATGCACGAACTGTTACTAAAATACTTGAGTCTGTGGTAATCTATTGTCCAGCTGCGTATAACACGATTTTGGTACGACCCGCACTGATGGTTTTTGAAGCCACCACCTCAATCCGACACCTGGCAATGAAGTTCCCCTCAGCCTCAGTGATATGCACAGTACATGGAGACCATCTCGTTGCTCGAGAATGCTATAGCATAGCCATGAAGGGAAAGTCACAACCCGGACAATAGGTAATGGTCATAGACGAAGGAGGTGAGGAGTCCCAGGTAATGGAAGTTACCCCTGGGATGGAAGACCCTCGAGAAGGGGATAACGAGGTCGGCTAACAAGACGACATTGATCCGCAAGTAGCCAAAGATAGATCTGAGATCAAAGTAGTGGGGGAGCTCGATGAAATAGATATCGACCCAAAAACACCATCCAGAGTTGTAAAAGTTGGGAAAAATCTTGGAGCCAAAAGAAAGAATGAGCTGGTCAAATTCTTGAGGAAGAACCTGGAGGTCATCGTCTGGTCGCATGAAGATATGGTGGTAATCAGTCCAAGTATATTAATGCATACTTTGAACTTCGACAAGAATGTTCCTGCGAAGTCCCAAAAACGAAGGCTTTTGGGGACAGTGCGGTCGGAGGCATTGGAGGAAGAAGTAGCTTGCTTACTTAAATGCGATTTTATCAGGGAAGAAAAATACCTTATCTGGGTTTCTAACCCTGTTTTGGTCTCGAATCCAAACGGGAAGTGTAGAACTTGCATTGATTTCTTTGGTCTGAACAAGGCTTGTCCTAAGGACTATTTCCCATTACCAAGAATTGATCAGTGGTAGATGCCATAGCCGATCACGAGCTCATGTCTTTCATGGATGCGTATTCTCGATATAACCAAATCTTGATGAACCCTTCAGACCAAGAGCATGCCAGCTTCATGGCTTAGCATAATGTATAATGTTACAAAGTTATGCCATTCGAGCTGAAAAATGTCGATGATACATACTAAATATTAGTTAGCAAAATGTTCGTTAATCAGAATGGGAGAAACATGGAGGTGTATGTCGAAGATATGCTCGTTAAATCAAAGACTTCCAGTAACCATGTATCCAACCTGGAAGAATGTTTTAGCATACTAAGGAAATATGAAATGAAGTTGAATCAACAGAAGTGCACTTTTGGAGTTTCATTAGGAAATTTTCTGGGTTTATAGTCAACACAAGGGGGATAGAGGCAAATCCAGAGAAAACCAGGTCATTTTTGGAAATGTCTTCGCCTAGGTCGCGTAAGGAAGTACAAAGTCTAACTGGAAAGGTGGCAGCCTTAAACCACTTCGTTTCAAAATCCACTGACAAGTGTCTCCTATTTTACAAATTTCTCAGAGGAAACAAGAATTTCGAATAGACCAAAGAATGCAAATAGGCATTTCGCAACCTGAAAGCACATCTGGCTGAACTCCCCGTACTATCAAAATCGACGTCCAGGGAATGTCTGTTTCTATATCTGGGCGTAATGGAAAATTTGGTCAGTGCTGTGTTAGTTCGAGAAGAAAATCGGACACAGAAACCTATGTATTATGTAAGTAAAAGACTTCTCGGAGATGAGTCCCGGTATCCATTGATAGAAAAGCTCATGTTTTGTCTTATTTTGGCTTCTAGGAAGCTCATACCATATTTCCAGTCCCATTCTATCCATGTCTTAACCGACCAACCTTTAAGGCAGGTTTTGCAAAAACCTGAAACATTGGAACGTCTACTAAAATGGGCCATCGAACTCACCAAGTTCAAAGTATTATATATGCCATGAACAACAATCAAGATTCAAGCCCTTGCTGATTTTTTGGTCGAGTGCACAGGTTTTCAGGACAATCCAATAAGAGAACAAGTGCAGGAGTTGTAGAAAACCTTCGTTGATGGATCCTCTAATAATGAAAATGGATCAGGAGCTGGGATAATTTTAATCTCACCTGAAGGGCATAGATTCCACATAGCTCTCATGTTTGGATTCGAAGCATCCAACAACGAAGTCGAATATGAGGCCTTATTGGCAGGGCTAAGGGTGGCGAAAGAGCTAAAGGAAAAATCCATCCAATGTTATAGTGATTCTCAGCTCGTAGTCAATTAGATATTAGGAGAATACCAAGCTCATAGTATAAAAATGGTGGCCTACTTAGCCAAGGCTAAGGGTGAGTTGTATGAATTTGAGTTTAGCTCCATTGAACAAGTACCCCGCGAGCAGAATTCCAATGTTGATGCTCTTGCTCGACTTGCTACCACCAAAGAGGCGGACACATTGAATGTAGTTCTGGTGGAGGTTTTAAAAATCCCGAGTATAAAAGTAGAAATGGTTGACGTCAGAATGATTGACATAAAACTGACCTGGATGAACCCCATAGTGGAGTATCTCACAACCGGAAATTTGCCTAACGATCGAAAGGATACAAGAAAGTTGTTGTATCAAGCTCCATGATATGTTATAGTTGAAGGGATTCTATATTGACGAGGGCATTCGCTACCTCTCCTACGATGTGTTATGCCCGATGAAACATAGACCATTTTGCAAGGAATACACAAAGGCTTCTGTGGGGACCATGCTGGGGGGCGAAACCTGGCTCTGAAGGTACTAAGACAGGGTTATTTTTGGCCCACGTTGAGAATGGACTTGATCTCGTATGTGCATAAATGTGACAAATGCCAATGCTTTGCCATAGTTTCCCAAGCTGCTCTCATCGAGCTAACCATGATCTCATCCCCTTGGCCGTTTGCAATATGGGGAATTGACTTGATTGGTTCTTTGTCGATAGGAAAAGGAGGAGTTTGTTATGTTGTTGTCGCCATCGATTACTTCACAAAGTGGGTAGAGGCTGAACCTCTAACAACCATCACTTCGAAGAGAGTCTTGGATTTTGTTGTAAAACATATCATATGTCGATTTGGGCTGTCGAAAAAGATTGTGTCTGACAACAGAACTCAATTTGACAGCGATCTATTCACAAACTTGTGTGAAAAATATGGCATTACCAAGAGTTTCTCATCGGCAACATACCCATAGATCAATGGGCAGGTCGAGGTCGTAAACAAGACCCTGAAGGTGAGCTTAAAGAAATGATTAGACAAAGCTAAGGGATTATGGACTGAGCAGCTCCCGCAAGTACTCTAGGCCTATCGAACCTCCACAGGACATACCCATTTTTCCCTAACCTTTGTAAGCGAGGCTATGCCCCCGATCGAGGCGCTGGTGACGACCCACAAACAGAAGACCTTTGACCAAGATCAGAATCATGAGCTACTTAGTGCATCTCTTGATCTAATCGAGGAAAAATGAGAGGCATCATAATTACAGCTCGCCCACTATCAGCAAAAAATCACTCATTATTTCAATTCAAAGGTGAAAGGATGCAGACTCGGATTAGGCGATTTGGTTCTCCGGAGGGTCTTTTCAGCAAGTAAAGATCCCAAGGACGGTGTGTTAGGGCCGAACTAGGAAGGACCATACTAGATCGTGGAGATTCTACGTGAAGGGACTTTCAAGATAGTCCGGTTGAGTGGAGAAATAGCTCCATGGACCTAAAATTCCCTACACCTCAAAGAGTATTATCAATAATTTTGTTGTCTTTAATGTTTTCAAAATTAACGTTTATGTAAGGCTTATTTATAAAAGCCATTTCATTTTAATAACAATGGGTTTATTACCTAATCAATTCTGTCATTTTATTATCACGGGCTCACTTTGTAAAAGCAACCTAGAACATTTATAAGTTCTGGTTTCTTGAGGAGCACATAACCAAAGAGAGTTTTTAAAATTAAGTTTAAAAAAATTAATTATTCAACGGCTTTTTAAAGTTTGGATGTTCAAAATTCTGAACACGAACTAAGTTTGAGAAATTTCTAAAAATAAAACTCCTGGATACAACCAGGTCTGACGCTTGATTCCTAACAGGTACAAAGCTATTAAGCTTACTAAAACCCCTGGACATGACCAGGTCCGAGGCCTGATTCCTAACAAGTATGACGCAATTAGGCGGGAAAAATCTTGGATACAACTAAGATATCGACTAAAAATTAGTTAGTCGAGCCATCAAAAATCTATCCCAATTTAAAAACAACCCCTAAGATTTTGAGTGAACAAGAATCCAAGGATTTACAAACAAGAGAAAACAATAAACTAAGAGGAACACTAATAGATCACAAATTGAATATGTATTCAAAAATATATATATTTTTCTCAAGGAGGAAAGACCTCGACATGGGCCCGAATGCAATTGTTTTTGTCCCTAGGGACTTAGTTACAAAGCATGGAATAAAAAAAAAATCATCATTTGGGTCCGTCGACTCACTCGGAGGAGGTTACTTCCCCGCCATCTCCTTCAGCAGTGTCAGAAGCTTCGGCGGTCTCCAAGGATTCTTGTGATAACTGAATCTTGAACTTGGCAAGATATGGTTCCCAAAACCTTGGTTGCATGAAGGTGAAGTTCTCATCCTGGTTGAAAGCCCAACAACGGTAGAGCATCTCCTCCATTTGATTCAATGACTCCGCAATCTCTGACCTCGCCCTCTCGGCCTCCTCCTTGGCTTTGGCCTTGACCTCATCAAGTTTCTTTCTAAGCCCCTCATTCTCAGCCTGCAGTTGGTCCAGGCAATGACTCACTTCCATGACCTGGTTCTTAGCCATCCGCTCGCCTTCCTTTGCATCTCGCTCGCTCTCCTAGGAGGAAACCAGAGTGGCTTTGGTGGACTGCTTGCTCTCTTTGGTGGCGCTCAGGGCAGCTTGGAGCTCCTCATCCCTAGCTCGAACCCGAGCAATTCCATGGAGTTGACCCAGGTAAGACTGCAAAAGGGATAAGGCAAGTCAAGGTTAGTAAAAAAACAACTAAAGAGGAAATAAAAAAAAAGTTAAAAGAATGAGAAGGTCTCACAGTGAGGCTCATTCCCATAGCAGACACGAAGACGTCTTCAAGAGTACGCTCCTCCATGGCCCTCAGGTCTTTTGCATTTGCTCTATAGACATGGCCCACCATATGACTTGTCATCTAGTATACAGTTCCTCGAAATGCCTCGGGGACTCTTTCCAGGTCGAGTGGCTTTACTGGGATCTGAACAGAGGGGGCCTCGCCTTGGATCACTTAAGAAACAGAGCGAGGTACATGCCGAGGAAGAGGAGGCGGAGCCTGGAGAACTATGACTGCTATCACCGGAGCTGGGGGTTGAGTCTTTTGTGGCTGTTCCCGAGTGGGGATTGTCATCTTTGTCTTTGATTGGAGACTTGGTGGAATTCGCAGTCTTGGGAGCATGTTTCTTTGACAATATAGGCCTCTTCAACACGGGACCAACTTCGGCCTCGCTAGCCTTGAAGGCACCCTTTAAACCTGAGGCATATGGCAAGTCCATCTCTTCGCCTGAAAAATATCGAGCAAAAGATTTAGATATAAGGGATAATTAGTCAAAGTAAAACAAAGTCAAGAACAAGAACCCTACCCTCCGAGCTAGGGGAGGAGCCTACTACGATCAGTTCGGGGTTATGGATTGGATTAGGCATAACCTCTAACTCCTGTATTACCAAAGGTGGGGGAGAGTCTAGAATTATTACATCCTGGGTCCTAAAGGGTTCAGGTCCTTCTTTGGGGCTGGACTCATCTACATACTGCCTAAAACTAGGGGAGAATACACCTTGACGTAAGGAAGGTCATGTCATATGGTTTGTCCTATATTCCTAACAAATGGAAGACCTAAAATGGAGAGTGGTGTCAACCACAATGTTACATCTGGGGTAGTTATGGTCATAGCGTACCACCAGATGATCCACATACTGAACGAGTGATGTGTTTAGGTCCGGGTCAGTAGGATGGCGATTAACGCACTGATGGGGGTGGAACTGAACTAGCCTATAACTGGCAGCAGCCCAATCTAATTCTCTATATGGGTTACCTTGAACGCACCTCGCTCTGGATCAGGAGCCTGATCATCTTCAAGAGCTCGCCTTTTGCACACCAGCGGTGCCACGTCTTCTTTCTCCTCAGTGTCTTCAATGGCGAGCAAGAGTCCTCGAGGAGGGGGGAGCTCGAGAATAATGGGAAGTGGACCTCGGATCCTAAGAGCCAGTGTTTGGCCCTTGTTGATCAGGTTTCAGACCACCATGTTAGCATCATTCACAACCTGATGGAAGTCATTCTCCTTTAGAGGAAGATGAGATAGTGTCTCGTAATGACCCCCAAGGGTCTCAGATCGCTCTGTCTTCAAGAATATAGTTGCTCAAGGAACGAACTCTGTTAGAATAATTAAACAAAAAAATAGTGAAAGTGATAAGAGAGTTCATGTACTGAATTCATAAAGTTAGAGGACCTACGAGGGTGGTTGAAGTATCGGTGCTCGCAGTTCTTGAACTCATTTGACATAAAGAATTGGTCGTTATAGTCATTTGGGTGACTGGGGAGGTCGATGACGGATGCTGAGTTGGGGAAATGAGTGAGGTAGTAAAAGTCATCACCTCGCCCCTTCTGATAAAGACTAGCCTTGAGGTAGAAGAAATACATAATATCTTACGGGGTGGGGATCTCCCACTCGTGCCTCAAAAACAGATATTTTAACCCCCGTCAAAAGCCGATACGAGTTTGGGGGGTACTGGAACGGAGGCAGTTCGACCTAGTTCAAGAAATCCACGAATTCCTGGTCCAATAGGAGGAATGCACTTGCCTTTATGTGGTCATCATTTCAAGCCCCATAGTCATCTTGGAGAGGGGTGCAGCTCCACTCTCCTTCCAATGGAGGTCGGGCAAGGAGGCCATCAACTCCCATCTCAATCCCATGTTTCAACAAGATTTTGTTAACTTTCCCATGTGTTATTATCGGGGACATGATGTGCTCGGCCTCGAAGAAAGAGTTCAGATCGATGATGAGTTCCCTCTCCACCATGGGACCAAACGAGGAATGGGAGAGTCAGACGCGACCTGCTTGCCTTTGTTCTTGCTCTAATCAGAGGAGCTCGTGATGTTTTACTTTGTGGGGGGGGGGGGGGGGGTGCATGTTTTAGCTCGCCTAATGAAAAAGCAGCATATTAGTGGCAACCTAATACAATTATTAGCTACAGCAAAAAAGGTATAGAGATCTGAGGGTTTAAGTGGTTTACTTTTGGGATTTAAAATTTACACAAACTAAGATGTGTTCTATCATCAACGCGTGGTCCTAGGCCACGCGCTTTGAATTCTTGAAATTCCCTGATAGTTTGGGATTCGTGTGTCAAACTCATTAGACCCACTACTTTTCTGTTGAAAGCAGTTTAATGCAAAATCGCTTAAGGAATCATGACCTTAAGCTACCAAGAACCAAACCTATATCCCTCTTGGCTTCTATATCCAAAAAAGTATTCTAATCGATTTACAAGTGACATTTTCTCTATAAAACCCAGAAAATTTGCCCAGTTTTATGTATACCTTATTTCTAAACAAGACTAGTCTCGTTCATTTAGCCTAAATCGAACCCTATTTAATCTTAGACATGACCAGAACATGAAACGATAATGAACAAAAAATGTTTTTTGAAGTAAAAAACTCATTAGAAAATAAAGAAATTAAAGATTCAAACCAGATGAGGAAATACTTATAGTTTATACGTTCTTTCAATGAGAATGTCGATACATCCACAGGAAGCTCCTTGAAAGCTTCTGAGAGTCTGAAGGGCGATGAAGGTTCTTGGGAAAAGTGTGAGAGAAAAAGGGAAATTTTGTTTCTAAAAGGAAAGTTTTTAAATGTAAAGGTGCTAAGGTTTAGGTCTGATCTCCCTATTTAAACGTAAACTTTGAGAATTAATTCAAGCCATCCGATTGGATCAGCTTGAGATCCAAAGGCCAAGATTAAATGACCTGTGCAGCAGCAAAAAGTTGATAGGACAGTTTTCACAGTCCTCGAAACCCAAATGGACGCCAACTACAGACAGCCACATGTCCAACACTCAAGTAGTAGGTAGGAACAATTTTACATGATAGAAGCCTAAAAGACCTTACTGTGTGTGTCAGAGAGTGATGACATCAAGCAGGAGCAGGAGCTTGGGGACAAATGTTGTAGCCTAAAAATTAGCATGAGTTTAGTCACTCAGCTAGGGGTACAGTTGGCAAATGAATATATGAAAAAGCAGCCAAGTAAAACCTCTGGTTAATAATGATGTGAGCAACTCGAGTTGGGACTTGGAAATATGACATTCAGGTTATTAACAGGCCGCCTCTTAGGGTAACGGTCCAATTTGAAACATATAATGGCCAGATCCTCCCTTGGGCACTCTGAAGTTAATCCGAACTAAGGTTCAGATTATCTTTGATCACCAGCTTGGTGAAGATAATCAGCTCATGGAAACTTGGTCAGAACGCATACTGAAGGATCTCGAGAGACTTGGAAGCTCTTTATACACTCATTAATGCCCAGGTTGTATTGCCCATTTATCATTTATTATCTGAGATAGCAGGAGTATATTCTGTTATGCAATCGTATCACAATATAAATTGGAATTATCTATATTAAAAGTATACCATATTTATGCACATGGTTACCCAAACTTGTCCAGGAAATTCCATTATAAATATCATGGATAATGGACAGGGAAGGGAACGACCTTTTTTGTATTACTGAAACTCTGTAGAAATTGTGGGAGAAAAGAAATAATATTGTCTCGTGGAATAGGTGGATTTTAACCACTGAACCACGTAAAATAATGTGTGTATGAAAGGGTTCTTATAATTTCATTATGGTTTGCAAATAAGCACTAATATCCTTATTAGATTTCTAAATCTACTGTTGGAAAAAAACCGCGTCAATAGACATATTTAGTAATCATGACATGTTGGTGTTAATATTAATAAATAATATAAAATCAAGTTTCAAATAATAAATAGGTCATTTGAATAAGGATTTAATTAATTAAGGGTAGGTAACTATGGATGCCAAAAAATTGACCAAGGAAAAAACCTCTGGTCCTTGGTTAGGCTACGGGATTAAAGGTCGAGCATTCATGCTATTGGGCTCGGACCTATGGGTCTTGTGAATATGGAATAATTTCTCTTAAAGCTCTCCTCGATGGAAGTATGGAAATCATAGGTGAGCATTTCCATAGGCCAATGGCCTCACGCCATCAAGGTGTTTCATGCCTCGGATGGGTCACACGCCTAGAAGGGTGTCTCCCACTATGCCACACCCAGCCTCGCGTAGTGAGGCCCTCCGTGCCTCGGCCAGGTGTCACCTAGCCTCGCATAGTGAGGCACCCTACGCTTCACCCAGCCTCGCGTAGAGAGGCCCTCCATGCCTCGGCCAGCCGCGCCCCCAGCCTCGCGTAGCGAGGCCCTCCGTGCCTTGGCCAGGCATCACCTAGCCTCGCATAGTAAGGCACCCTATGCTTCACCCAGCCTCACGTAGCGAGGCCCTCCATGCCTCGGCCAGCCGCGCCCCCAGCCTCGCGTATCGAGGCCCTCCATGCCTCGGCCAGCCACGCCCTCACGGACCCAAGTGTCTAGCGAGACATAACGCCCCTGCGCACCAAAGGGTCTCGCGAGATGTCTTGCCCCTGCGCACCTAGGTGCCTCGCACCGCCAGCCTCACGTACCTGGGCATCAAGGCCTCGCGCACCCATGCGCAAGGGCCTCGCGCACTCGTGGTCACGCGGCCCCCTAAAGCGTCTCGCGCCCCTAGGGGCCTCACGAGGCATGGCCTCCACTAAACACCTATCGCACACGCACCAAGGGCCTCGTGCACCCATGTGCAAGGGCCTCGCGCACCTGGGCATCAAGGCCCCACGTACCCATGTGCAAGGGCCTCGCGTACCTAGGCATCAAGGCCCCGCGCACCCATGTGCAAGAGTCTCACTCCACCATGGTCCCATGGTCCCCTAAGGTGCCACACACCAACATATTCATCAGATACAAAGTACCCGTATGTGTACGGGTGCAGGACGTACGACCATGAGGAGGATAGAAGCGTGACCCTGGCATCTATATCACGCACGTGGTGAAGGTACAGATTGGTACAGAGAGTGGACGCACTATGTGCACACCTCTGACCACATGCCAGGCCGACACCATGACTTTCTGCTCCACCACGACCTGTGCCACTACCCAGACAATGTACCTATATACAGTCTTGTCCCCTGGGACCACAATGTATGAGGAGCCATTAGAGCTCCAGTATAAATAGATCCTTACCCCTCGAGAAAAGGGGTTGGAAAAACTCATTGTACACTCAGGCTATTGAGAAATATACAAAGGCTTACTCCATTGTTGATCTGTGTTTTACCTTTCCTTAAGCTTATTCGAAGTTTTTATCTAAATCTAAATATCTTCATACTTATCTTTGAGTTTTCTGATCTGATTTCATTGACAAGATTTCACCGTCAACAGTTTGGCGCCGTCTGTGGGAAGAACAAGCATCAGGCCAACGTTCTTTCATCACTTCCAACATAGAAAGATGCTAAGACATTCAAAACGCCTACGGTAAATGCAAGATGATGAAGTTCGTCGGGATGGATTAGAGTGGAGGGCTTCCAAGAAATACCCCCCTTCGCCTAAGCATGGAGGTAGACCGGAGGAACATCTTCCCCCAAGGGAGGAGAAGGAAGCATCATCCCCAGCTATTCGGCCCGACGGAGGTCATTCAGAGCCTCTAGTGTATCCGCTTAATCGGCCCCCGTTGACACCACGCTCAGGCCACCAAGACCCAGGTCCCTCGATGCACTGGCCAGGCAAGGGTCCCGAGGTACGCTCGGTAAGTTCCAGATCAAGGACTCGCTTCTACAAGGATGAGATTCACGAGTTGCATAAAAAGACTCGAAGGCTGGAAACCACGATTGAGAACATGCAAGAGGTTTTAAATGACCTAGTGCAAGGAAAGTCAAGCATCCCCCTCCCTAAGCGTAAAGGGAAGGAGCATGAAAAAGGAGAAAACACTGTCCCCATAGACGATGGGGGAACCCAACTTACCACCAGTAAAACCCCCCAGACGAAGTACCATGGGGAACCTAGCCCGACGAAATGTCCCAAGGAGCAAAGGCAGAGGGAAGATGATGGTCATAAGAAAAAGGCCAAGGTCCCCTCAAAAGAGGCGCCCCCTGGCCTAAGAAAAGAGCTCCATGGGAAGAGGTCAGAAGTAAGAAATGCACCGCCCGTGGTTCCCCTGACGAACACAACCAAGGCAAGGGATCAGCCCGAGAACCCGCAAGTCTCCTTATACAAAAAGAGGAGGGGACTAGACACAAAAATGCGAAGCCCATAAGGCAAGATCACTACTGCACTTGGGGGGCACATGGATGATGAAGAATTTGACCGTGATTCGCCCTTCACAAGGGAGATCCAGGCTGAGTAAATGCCCACTGGCTTCAGAGAGCCTCGCATGACTCCGTACGAGGGTACTACAGACCCAAAATATCACTTAGACTCCTTCAATAACTTGATGAGGTTAATAGGGGTCAACAACAGGGCAAAGTGTCATTGCTTTGTCGTTACGCTTAAAGGAGTGGCGTACAAGTGGTTCAAGAGGTTAAGGCCAGGAACAATCAAGTCATGGCAACAATTCTCTGATGAATTTCTTCAGCAACACCATGCAGCCTGTGATTACGTCATGCCAGCTACCAGCCTCGCTAACATAAAACAAGGCGAGAATGAAAGTCTGAAGGACTACATCCATAGGTTCAGTATAGAAGCAACAAAGGTGGGAAGTTTAACCAAAGTGGAGCTCAAGATGGCTATTACAGCCGAAGTTCATCCAGGAAGCAAGTTATGGGGTAACATGCTCAAAAGAGAAGTTTCAAGTTTAGATGATTTCTTCGAGAGAGCACAGAAGCACATACGGGTGGAAGAGGGTCATAAGAACTCTCATGTTGATGAAAGCGAACCTTCCTCCAGTCGCCTTACAATCGATATGTCTGAAGATTCCATATAGAGGGGGGCGTCGTGCTAGAGGGGTCGTTGACCAAGTTTGAGATTGAACAAAGACCATCTAGCCATGAAAGTCCCGACCCAAGGGAAGATCACCTCAAAAATTGCAAAAAGGGTCTCAAAAGTAGACGCCTACAAAAAGGGTCTCCAAAGTAGACGACAGCAAAAAGGGTCTCCAAAGTAGATGCTTGCAAAAAGGGTCTCAAAAGTAGACGCCTGCAAAAAGGGTCTCCAAAGTAGACGCCTGCAAAAAGGGTCTCCAAAGTAGACGCTAGCAAAAAGGGCTCAAAGTAGACACTTCCAAAAAGGGTCTCAAAGAAGACGCTTGCAAAAAGGGTCTCAAGGAAGACGCTTGCAAAAATAGTACTATGCCTAATGACGAGAAGGACGTTTCTCGCAAGAAATAATGAGTGTGCGCAAATGTATGTAAAAGGATAACTAGAACCCAAGGGGTCAATGTATTCTTATAGACACAATCAAGGTGCACCAAAGAGAAACCTATCGAACCCCCTTTCAAGTGGGTTCCAAAGGACCTCGAGCATGATAAATACAAAAAAAAAAGAGGGAATAATAAAAAGGAAGAGAAGAGTCTACAAGAACGCCTAAAGGCCTCCCTATAGACTGGGGGGCAAGTGTGGATGCCAAAAAATTGACCAAGGAAAAAACCTCTGGTCCTTGGTTAGGCTACGTGATTAGAGGTCGGGCATTCATGCTATTGGGCTCGGACCTATGGGTCTTGTGAATATGGAATAATTTCTCTTAAAGCTTTCCTCAATGGAAATATGGAAATTATAGATGAGCATTTCCCTAGGCCAATGGTCTCACGCCATCAAGGTGTTTCATGCCTCAGATGGGTCTCATGCCTAGAAGGGTGTCTCCCACTATGCCACACCTAGCCTCGTGTAGCGAGGCCCTCCGTGCCTCGGCCAAGCGTCACCTAGCCTCGCATAGTGAGGCACCCTATGCTTCACCCAGCCTCGCGTAGCGAGGCCCTCCATGCCTCGGCCAGCCGCGCCCCCAGCCTCGCGTAGTGAGGCCCTCCATGCCTCGGCTAGCCGCGCCCCCAGCCTCGCGTAGCGAGGCCCTTCATGCCTCGACCAGCCACGCCCCAAGCCTCGCGTAGCGAGGCCCTCCGTACCTCGACCAGGCATCACCTAGCCTCGCATAGTGAGGCACCCTACACTTCACCCAGCCTTGCGTAGCGAGGCCCTCCATGCCTCGACCAGCCGCGCCCCCAACCTCGCGTAACGAGGCGCCCTACGCTTCACCCAGCCTCGCGTAGCGAGGCCCTCCATGCCTCGGCCAGCCGCGCCCCCAGCCTCGGGTAGAAGGCCCTCCGTGCCTCGGCCAGGCATCACCTAGCCTCCCATAGCGAGGCGCCTTACGCTTCACCCAGCCTCGCGTAGCGAGGCCCTCCATGCCTCGGCCAACCACGCCCTCACGCACCCAAGTGTCTCGCGAGACATCACGCCCCCGCGCACTAAAGGGTCTCGCGAGATGTCATGCCCCTGCGCACCTAGGTGCCTCGCACCACCAGCCTCGCGCACCCATGCACAAGGGCCTCGCGTACTCGTGGTCACGCGGCCCCCTAAAGCGTCTCGCGCCCTTAGGGACCTCGCGAGTCATGGCCTCCACTAAACACCTGTCGGCCACGCATTAAGGGCCTCGTGCACCCATGTGCAAGGGCCTTGCGCACCTGGGCATCAAGGCCCCGCGCACCCATGTGCAAGGGCCTCGCGTACCTGGCATCAAGGCCCAACGCACCCATGTGCAAGGGCCTCACGCACCCATGTGCAAGTGCCTCACACCACCATGGTCTCGTTGTCCCCCAAGGTGCCACTCACCAACATATTCATCAGATACAAAGTACCCGTACGTGTACGGGTGCAGGACGTACGACCATGAGGAGGATAGAAGTGTGACCCTGGCATCTATATCACGCACGTGGTGAAGGTACAGATTGGTACAGAGAGTGGAAGCACTATGTGCACACCTCGGACCACATGCTAGGCCGACACCATGACTTTCTGCTCCACCACGACCTGTGGCACTACCCAGACAATGTACCTATGTACAGTCTTGTCCCCTGGGACCACAATGTATGAGGAGCCATTAGAGCTCCAGTATAAATAGATCCTTACCCCTCCAGAAAAGGGGTTGGAAAAATTCATTGTACACTCAGGCTATTGAGCAATATACAAAGGCTTACTCCATTGTTGATCTGTGTTTTACCTTTCCTTAAGCTTATTCAAAGTTTTTATCTAAATCTAAATATCTTCATACTTATCTTTGAGTTTTCCGATCTGATTTCGTTGATGAGATTTCACCGTCAATAGTAACCATTTGGTACCCTTTTTGTAAAGTATCGTTTTGGTACCCTGTATTTTGACATCGTACATATTTGGTACCTTGTATTTAAAATTGTACATAATTGATATCCAAAACTCAAATTTAATTGATAATTTACTACCAATTTAATCAAACTAGTCTCAATTATATGAGTTCAAAATTCAAATTTCATTACCTAAGTAAATATAACTGATGGCAGTTAGGCCCTATTGATAAAAAATTATTTATCAAATCTTAGACTAGGGAACAAAATATGTATGATTTTAAAATACAAGGTACTATATGAGCATTATTGAAAACGGAGGGTACCAAAACGATGCTTTGAAAAAATACAGGGTGCCAAATAAGTAAATTCCCATTAATTAATTATAAAATAAATGAAAAGGTCTTGAATTTTAACCCATTGGGCCTTAAATTTAAGACACACATCATAAGCCCAACCCACATGGTGTGGGCTTGCCATTATAATGCTTTATTTACATTTTATTTTCCAATTAATTTAATTAAGAAAATAAGCCTAATGATGTGTCTATAAATAGAATGTTACAGCTAGGGTTTTGAAAGAGGCAGTTTTGGTAAGAACTGAGTCATAGAAAACCCTAGAGATTATACTCTTCTATCCACTCTCCCTTCTTCTCCTCTAGATCTCTAGCTCATGTGTTGAGAAAATTTCCCACACTAGTTAGGGTTGATCAAAGATTTGCATGAAAGATTGTGGTTGTGTTCTGTAAAGTGTTTGAGTTCTTGGCAATTACTAGTAATCAAAAAAGGACAAATGGATATAGAACTGAAAGGGTGGAGTCTCACTAATTTTGCTGCACATAAGTAAGTAATTTACTCTATCTCTGTGTTTATAATTTTATTTTCAATAGATGCATGTTCAAGGATTTCTATTTATGTTTTGATTAAATGAGAAATCACATTATGATAAGCAAGTCATGTATATGTTTTTCCTACAGTAATTTCAAGAAAAGATAAAGCCTCACTAATTTGTCACTAATAATTATATAAATAAACGAGACACATTACTAAAAATACAATATATGGAGCCCTAGGCACGAGCCTAACCCGCCTTAGCCCAAGACTGCCCTAGGCACAACTAAAGGAAAATGCAATCTAAAACTTTACTGACCTTGTTACTTGTGGTGATTTGGTATTGTTATTTCTTTTTCATGGGTTAAAACAAAAAATGATTAAATCATAAAGTCCACTAGAAAAAGCGATTAACCATTTCTTATTCTAAATTCTTTGGGGGACTAGGATTTTGTTCTTCACTTCATTTTAACAAATCTTGGAGAATTTTACAATCTCTTAATTCTCTCTTAAGTCAAATCTTCAAAGCTAGATATCATCTGCATACTAACTTTTTAGAAGAAAAAGAGGGACACTCTCCATTCTTTACTTGGAAAAGTATTCTTTGGAGTATAGATCACATTAAGAGGGGTTTAATTTGGAAGATTGGTAATGGTGAATCAGTAAAAACTCTCCGTGATTATTGGACCTTGAACATTAGATTTATTTCATATAATTCAACTCATGCTCCTCAGTCTAATAAAGTTTCTTTTTTCATATCTCCTTCTAGTATTTGGGATTTACAAAAGAAAAAAAATTATTTATCCCCTGAAATTATGCAAACCATTTTATCTGTACCTCTATCTTGTAATGTTAGGGAGGATAAACTCATTTAGAAATATATTTCATCTGGAGAGTACACGGTCAAATCTAGTTATCACTTAGCCTTCTCTTCTATTTCAAACCCTTCTTCTTCTAATCTCCTAGCTACTAAGAAATGGTGAACTACTTTGTGGCATGCAAAAATTCCTCCCAAAACTAAACACTTTATATGGGGAGCCTCATCTCATGTCTTGTTTATAGTTGTTAACTTAAATCATAGGAATTTCATTTCATCACCTTTATGCCCAATTTGTGGTACAAATGCTGAAACGATATCTGTAACGTCCTGGATAACCAAGATCGTTACATTGTGTGTTTAGAATAGTGCAAGACTTGCTAATCAAGTTTTTTGAACATAAATGTGTTTCTAAATTCAAGTGGTAGGTTAGGGATAAAAGATTTTGATCGTAAAATGGTTGATTTGTTAGGAGTATGTCCTAAAAGCATGTAAAAGACATTTGTTATTTCTGTGAATAAATAAATACAATGGTTTATTATTATTGTTATATTTGGATTATTAAATTATTGTTTGAATAATTTTGTAAATATTAGAAAAATTCCATATTCATTATTGAGGTTGTGATCTTGTATTAGTACGAGAGAATTAAGATCACATGAATGAATAAAAATAGTCAACAACAACAAATTAAAGTTAAGGAATTCTTTAATTGGGGTTGTAAGTGCGGTTTGCTGAGTATCATGATGATACAAATAATCTAGATTCGGATTATTGATGTGGTAAGACATCTCGGTAAAGGTGCTTTATATAATATGATTATATATGACATGGACCGATATGAATAAAAGTCTTTATCAAAAAACCATTTAACAATAAAGGCTTGTAATTCATATCATAATTGAAGATCATTTATAGATCAACCTAAATCCTGAGTGTTCATGAACTCATGTTCATGTTTATTAAATCTTTTGAATCATTCGTTAAGGTCTCTTAATAGAATGAGGCTAATGACTTTTGTATGGGAGATTTAATATCATGGATGGTCGGGAACATGTATCAACAATATGGAATCTAATCTTTCCTAACAGATCGTATATTAGTTCCCTTAAGGGTTAATTCTAGAACTAAATGATTTTGAGCTCAAATCTATAATGGGATTATAGATTAATTATTGACTAGTGAATTAATGGTACATAAGGAATAAGAAGTAAATTAGAAAGGTAAAATGGTAATCCATCCATTCTAATTTATAAACTAATTAATTAGAGGGTTGAACTATTGTAAGATGGTTATATCAATGGACGACTTAAGATAAGATTTATGTAAAAGTATATCTATAACATAAAAAGTGCAATTCTGAATTTATAGTGGAGAAATATCAGAATTAATAAATTAACTATAATGATTAAAGGTAAATACAAACACTGACAAAGGTAAATACAAAAATGGGCAAAAGGAATTATTTGATAAGCAAAATATTTTTCTATCCATCAAACATAATTATTGTATAATTATGTGTAATTAATTAATTATGTAATTTAACAAAAATATAATTAATTTTGAATTAATTTATTTTTGGGATTTTTGGTATTTAAAAAATAAGAAAAAATTGGGAAAAATCACATGCCTTCCCTGGCATGTGGTACACGTTTAGCACAGTGCTCAGTCACTGTGCTACACACATAAGAAGCTAATTGGTAGTTTCTTAGTTCCACAATTTTAGTTATTTAAATATTAAATAAATAATGAGATATTGTAATATGATTAAAATATTATTATTTAATCAAAATCTGATAACTGATTAGTTATTTTCAAATTTTTAAAATAACTAATATTTTATTTTTAATATATTGGATATATTAAATATAAAATATCAGTTTTTCAGAACGATACTTTTCAGGGATAGAAAAATATCGTGAAATCTCTCAGAGAAAAAGAGAACAGTGCTACAAGCATAGGTCACTGTTCTTCACAAACTTAGGTCTAAACTTTATCAGATCTCATGTGTTGAGAATATCTAATAAATAGATTTTGCCTATTATTTTATATAGCGAGCCCACACTCATTCTTTGTGTGCTGAGAACATTTTGGAAGATCTTGGTGTGATATCTCAAGGATTTTTGCCATACAAAAAGATAGCAGCAAGGAAGGACCTAAGGTAATTTTCTATTCATGTCTTTGATTCAATATATATATATATATGTATGTGAAGAAGTAGATCTAGAAATCTTGTGGGATTAAATTAACAATTTTGATTGTTAATCCGCTGCGTATAATCTCTGATTTGATCTATAAAAACAACATGATTTTCATTTAAATAAGAGTGTTGACGGCAAAATCTCGTCAACAAAATATAGATTGAAAACTCAAAGAATTAATCAGAACTTAATGAACACAAAAGAACTTGTAGAAATATGAAGGAAAATTGAAAGTGAACAATAGAAGAAAAACTTGTATATTACTTTTAGAATAGTTTGATATTACAAGAATTTTCCAACCCCTTAGCTGGAGGGGTGAAGATCCATTTATAGTGGGGCTCTAATGGCTCCTGATACATTGTGGTCCCAGGGGACAAGATTGTACATATATATGTTGTCAGGGTTGTGGCACAAGTCATAGTGGAGCAGATGGTTGTGGTGTCGACTTCAGTACATGGTCAGGGTCTATGGAAGCACCTTCACTTTAGTACTTGAATGTGCCTCCACTACTTATTTAGTACGACTGTCAAAGACTGGCTGGTAAGGACCACACCAGGTACCTCACTTGTACGACCACTACTTGTCTAGCGTAGCCTTTAGGGTCTATCACCTAAGGTAGTCAGAGCCGTACCCCCCACATACTTCGTATCTTCTTGGCTTGTAGGTACACTCCGTATTTGTATGAGCTCCTCGATCCATAAGCTTTCACCCTCGCAAGGTACCTTACTCCTTCAAGTGCATGGCAATCAAGGATCTCGCTAGGTGGCCCTATGAAAAAGAGATGAGAAGGGCCTTTCGACCCTAAGCGCATATTCTAGGCATGAAGTGTGGCTCCGTAATTGCCTGGTGCGAGGTACTGGTGGCCCGAGGCGCCTAGTGCGAATGGTGGCACGAGGTGCCATGGGGCGAGGCCATGCCTCGCGAGACGGACGGTGGCGCGAGGCACCTAGGGGCGAGGTTGTGCCTCGTGAGACGGATGGTGGAGCAAGACGCCTTTGGGGTGAGATCGTACCTCGTGAGACAGATGGTGGCGAGAGGCGTCTTGGGGCGAGGCCGTGCCTCGCGAGACGAATGGTGGCGGAAGGTGCCTTGGGGCGAGGTCGTGCTTTGCAAGGCAGATGGTGGCGCGAGGTGCCTTGGGGCGAGGTCGTGCCTCGCGAGATGGATGGTGGCGCAAGGCGCCTTGGGGCGAGGTCGTGCCTCATGAGACGGATGGTGGCGCGCGGCACTTAGGGGCAAGGCCATGTCTCGCCATGTGTCACGAGACCTCGGTGCTAGGTGGTTTATTACTAGAAAGGCACATCCACCTTTTTGGGACCCTTAGTGCGAGACATGTCGTTAATTTTGAGGGGTGATCCTACCAGAGCATGTGCATGAAGTGAGGCTCTATAAGAGGGGCGCATGCCTTACGGGGCCCTTGGTGCAGGATGTAAGGCCGGCCTTGGCTACTTGCCTTTCGGGCCTTTACCCTAAGGTTCACGAGTCGAGGCCTTGTGCGATTAAAATTCCAATATCCACACTTGCCCTCCAGTCTATGGGAGGGTCTTTAGGCTCTTTGGTAGACTTTTCGGTATGGTGTCTTCAAATCATAAGTGGTGTTTGTGTGTTTCTTTACTTTGGCAGCATACAAAAACACATTTTGGAGGTGGAGACTATTATGATATTTTGAGAGTGAATGTGAGCTTATCATTGTGCTCCGCAGATCCCAAGGCAAGTGTCAAGCCCCTTTCTTGACCATTGACCAAGCATAGGATCTTATGTGTAACGACCCAAATTTGCTAATAAGGCTTAAGGCCTTGATTAGCGTGCCTGGAGGGCAATAAGTGAATTATGGATATAATATGTGAATTTATGTGAATATGTGTTAGAGATGCATGTTTAGTTGAATTAAATATGCATGTGGGCCCCGTTTGGATATTTGGGGTATGTCTGTGATTTTAGCCCGTTGAGGGTATAAATGTGAAAAATGTGATATGTTTGTGATATATATCTGTGTAGCACGATCCGAGACAGTCCTAGGGAGCAGTTAGCCAGAAAGTCACAACGGGGTTGAGAATCCGACTCAGGGTGAGTCGAGGGGTGTTTTGGGTATTAGATGTATTATGGGGTTATCGGGTTATGGAAATAAATATTTGGAGATATATTTGAGGTTAGAATGTCAAGGAAGGAATAATGGGGAAATTTACCATTTTGCCCTCGGGGACGTTTTTGGTACCCCGAGCCTTGAGGTAACCTTAAAGCTTAAGTTAAATAAAACAAAATAAAGGAAACCCCTAGACTTTCTCTAAACCGACCCATTTCCTCTCATTTGCTCTATCTTCCTACACTCTTGAAGGCCTAGTAAAATCTTGGAGAAAAACCAGCCAAAACTAAGGATTTGAAGCTAAGGAATTGGGCTGATGGTCTTGAGGAATTAAAGCTTGGAACTTAGAGAATCTACACAGAAACATAACTCATCAAAGTAAGCTCCTAATATGTTGAATTGTGTTAATTTACAACTAGTTTTAAGGTTAAATATTAGAGCTTTGCATGTTGGAGGGATTAGGATTCAACTTTGATTTTTATAAGGGTTTTGGCTTGAGTTTCTATTGGGTTTTGCTGCTGACTCCATAGTATAATTTCTGTGATTATTAGCTTGTGTAGTTGGGTTGATTTTGGGGTTAATTGGATGGGTTTTTGTGGTAAAAATGATGAGTTTTTCTGGGTTCGAGGGTAGGGCCGCGACTCTGTTCTTGTTGAGTCGCAGCCCCTTTGAGCTTGGGCTGCCTGGAAATGAAGGCGCGCTGCGGCGCCCTTCAGCTAAGGCCGCGGTGCATAGAGAATTTTTGAGTTCTAGAGGGGTTTTAGGCTTGGGAATTCAATAGTTAAGGCTCGGGATGGATTTTATCACCCAGATTGATAGAATTCAACGCCCCGGATATTATAATTATGGTTTGAAACTATTTATTGGATTAGATTTTGGTAGGTGGACATTGTTAATGTGTTATGACTAGGGCTTCGGCGAGGCTCAGACTAGGGAACTGTGCTCGGGGCATCGGTGATTGGAAATCTCAGGACCCAGGTAAGAAAACCACTGTTCCCATAGAGCTTGTATGCAGAGCAGAGCCCTATATGACTGTATTCCAGGGCGTAGCCCTTTGATTGAAATTTGTTCATGTTCAGTATATGCTTTATTATGCTATGAAGGCAAATGTGTAAATGTTCGGCAAGAGCCAGGAACGGCGCAGGCCGAGGTCGGCAAGGCCGAGAACGGCGTTAGGCACGTAGAGTGCAAGGTCGAGTGCGGCAAGGGGTCGAGTGCAGTGTTTAGCACGTTGAGTGCAAGTTGCAAGGGCGAGACCCTAAAGGATACCAGGGATATCCTCACGGTGTGGACCGCGAACCCAGGGCCTGGTAAAGCGCCTGGGACGGCATGGCCGTATGTGTTTAGCCTATTGATGGCCTGTTTATATGCTAAGTGTTTGTTATGCATATGTTTTCTGCTTGAGAGGGTTTTCTTGCTGGGCTTCAGCTCACGGGTGCTCTGTGGTGCAGGTAAGGGCAAGGGAAAAGTCGACCAACCATGAGTACGGAGAGCGTGAAGCGGCGCGTACATGTTTGGCCTGCCTGGCTGCCACAGCCAGTGGTTTTGAGAGATGATTGTATTAAAACCTAGGTTTTGTCGTCTAGTCGACTTGGTTTGTACTTATATATTGTAAATATTTCTAAACAGTATTTTGGGATCCCAAGTGTCAAACACATTATGTTTTTTCAGTAATTGAAATTATTTTCGAAGTTTATTACTCTGTTTATGATTTAATTACACTTTTGACCTAAAACCTCGATTAGCGAGTTGAAAGCACATTTTAAACTCACATAGTAATGGATTTAAGGAAGTAGGGCGTTACATTATGGCTAAGGTGAGTTTATGGTTCTTATAAATAGACCTTCATCTCTAGCCTAATATTTACACTTTATCTCCTTAGCTTAATGGATTTGGTGTCCTTACTTCCTTCAAGAGGTAATGGGTTCGATTCCTCAAACCCTCACTTTGGTTGTCCTTTCCTTTTGATTATTTGAATTCATTTCTTTTATGCCAATATCCATACAGGTACTTGGGAACTAAAATTCCTCGCTCCTTCATTTTTGTAGGCACAAATCTTAGACCCTTCGCATTTGTTCGATCGTGGCGGTGCTTTTGACCCTTATCCTCCTTTTGACCGTGACGGTACATTCGACCTTCGACCTCCCTTCAATCATTACAGTGCCCGATTTTTCTTACTTAAGGTATACTTTCTTTCTTTCTTTCTTATTTTATTGGGCTAAATTAGCACTACTCAGGACGGGTTGCCTAGGCTGGAGCTTATAGTGAGCTAATCCACATACATGCCCTTGTTTGTACCCCGTAGTTGGTCATTTAGAGTGCTCATGTCTAGAGGTTTTGAGCCTATTCCTTTGTGTTTTGTATCAATCCCCTCACTTACACGTGCACCCTTATTACCTACGAGATGAGGTTCCATGGAATGTGAGTGATCATCTGGTGTTCCTCCGGGGGTCGAGTTTGTAGACTTATCTTTAGACTCGGAGTCCCCCGAAAACAACCCTCGCCAAGACTATGACACTATGAGGTAGGCCCGTATAAATCACCTCGATCATATGGCTGAACTTAGGCATAAAATCAGGGTGGTGGAAAGCCAAATAGACTCTGTTTTGAGGGGCGATGGAGTTCCTTTGCCCTTTGACCTTAGCGACAACATTGTAAACCTTAGAGTAACCCATTTTGATCTACAGATGAAGTTGGAGTTCATGGTGGGAAATCTCCCGCCTGAACCTCCTACCCCATTCCCATCTTGTGATTGCCATGAGGTCGCCCCGGGCTCCCCTCAACCTTTGTTTTGACTCATCCTTGCTCAGCTCTCCCACACTGCGCCTCGGTGGAAGACCCTTGCTAGGAAGAAAAATGGAGGGTAAAGTGTCTTGTTTCTACCTCACATTTTTCCTTTGGTTTTGCAGATATGGCAAAGAGAGTGCGGTGGTAGGTGGCTTCCGAGGGGGTTGATTCTAGTCCTCTATTGGTGTCTTCTATTGTTTCCAATGTGTTGGAGAATCGGCTATTGGAGCTATCTGCTAAATATCGTATTGGTAGGGAATACAAGTTGTATGTTCCTTCCAATAACTGTCGGGCCGATAATCCCCCCCAGAGGTGCGTGTTCATGAGCGAGCATATTTTGAAGGCGGGTGGGACCATTCCTTTACACCCATTTTTCGTCATGATCCTTAACCACTTCGACCATGCTCTGCTTCAGCTGGCACCTAACAGCTGGCTGACCTTAAGCTGCCTATACATGGCATCTACTGAACTCAACCAATGCGCTCCTACGACTCGAGAGGTGTATTTTATGTATAACCTCATGCCAACCGCTAAATCCAAAGGCTTATATTTCTTGCAGATGGCCAATTCCCAGGTTTCCCTCATAGAAGGCTCTGTATCAAACCCGAGGTCCTAGAAGCAAGAAGTTTTCTTTGTAAAAGGTCCCATTTTCGTATGTGAATGCTTCCACTCATCCCCAAGTAAGTACTTCACGCTTGTATTCCTTTTACTTTGAATTGGTTATTTTGGCACTTACGCTTATAATGGTAATTGTGTTGATTGTACAAGGATTTTGGTAACCCTGACATTCCTGAGTCGGAGGCAGCACAGGTGGACACCTTCCTCGATATCGACCCCGCTAAGAAAATGGTCGCCCACCTCTTCACTGTGGCAAACTTGAACCGCTATAACTTATCCGCGGTTTTGGATCTTGATGTGTTGTGGCACATTTCTGAGCGAAGGAAGAAGACACCTTTAGTTGAGCAACACTCTGATGGGGGCAACGTGGAGTGGGTGCCTAAGGAGGTTTCCCCAGAGCCCAAACACCCACCTCAGTCATCTTCGTCTCCCCGGGGGTGCCCTCCTTTGGTCCCTATGGACCGTGGCATGTCCTCGCACTCCCGCAGTTTGCAGGACATGCCAGGGTGCTTCGCCGTGCCCTTTTTTGATGAATAGGATACTCTTCCTCATGCTCCCATCAATCCTGGTCCGTCAAGGGCCCATTTTCGCGGTGTTCCTGCGCCCCCTCCTCCTTCGGTGAGTGGGTCATCTGTCCTTACTCAGCTGAGCACCCCTGATTTTGAGGGGGCACCCTGGGTGGGTCGTATGGTGGCCTCTTATGGGCAAAGGTATACTCAGGTCGTGGAGGGTATTCCTGAGACTGAGTGGAGAAGTCTCGGGAATTTTTCCATGTCGGACCTTGGGGAGACTCTTGTGCGCTCTGCAACTTGGGTGAGTTCATGCGTCTTACATTGGCCTTACTCTTTCCCTTTTTTTTGTTTTGGATTCTTTGTTTGCGCATCTTCATTATTTTTTATATATGAGTTTTTTTTGTGCAGGCTTCTCTTGTAGCCCAACGCTTCGCCGACTCCGCGCAGGACCTCTCCTTGCCAAACGCTGAAAGGGATCGTCTAACGGTCAAGGGTCTAGAGTTTGAGAGGGAACTCATTGATACCAAGCTTACGCTTGAGAAGGCCCTGGTGAAGGCCTCTTCATCATCAAAGAAGAAGAAGAGGGCGAATGCCAAGGCCGTGATGCTGCAGGAGAGGGTCGCTCGCCTGAAGGCCGATATTGGGGGAGCAGAAGCTAAGGTCGCAATGTTGCAAGTGAGGGTCACTATCCTAGAGGCGAATTCGGCTAAAATCAAGTATAAATCCATAGAGCGCGCCCTCTATGGAATGTGGAGGCAAAATCCTAACTTCGATTTCTCCTCCTTTGGTGAGCACGTCGTCGCCAAGGTGGCCGAGTGGAATGCTCGTGATAGGAGGCCCTAAGATTTTGCTTCTGCAACATTATCATTTAATTTGATTTTGTCGTATGCTCATTTGAGCCTATCATTCTTTTTTTTTTTTTTTTGTTGGAACTTTTATAAGTCCTGCTACATTATCGCAACTCCCTTTTTTTGTATATATATGTGATCATTTGCCATTGTTCCTCTATGTTTGAGGTCCTTTTGAGCCCGCAAAAAAGGGGTTCGATAGGTCTCTCTTTGGTGCACCTTGATTGTATCTATAAGGATATGTTGACCCTTTGGGTTCTAGCCATCCTTTTATATACTTTTTCCCACGCTTGTTATTTCTTGCCAGAAGCGTCCTTCTCGTCATTATGCATATTACTATTTTTGCAAGGGTCTCTTTTAGGACCCTTTTTTGGCTAGGTGGCTTGGTGGCCGTTCTAGACTTATTGGTGGATGCTCTTCCTGAGCTCTTTCCTCTCATGGAGGTATCAACCTTTATTAGGAGGCTTTTCTTGTACGACCTTTTGACCTCCTTGATGTTCATAAGGGTAGCTAATCCTTGTGAACTCAAGTGGTGCCTTGCAAGGTCTTCTTCTTTATCTATAAGGGGTTTTTTTATATATATAGGGGTCTCGTTTAGGACCCTTTTTTTGGCTGTATACTCTGCCCCCCAAGTGGTTGGCGAGATTTATCTCGTTGGGCACTTTGATCATTTCGCTCACGCATTTTGATAATTATTAAAAATGATAGTTAGATAGTGTGATCATTTTGCTCAAACAAGAGTTCTTACTATATATTCATTTGATGCCAAAACATATTCATTGGAAATGAGCAAAGTACATGGTAACCTATGGTGACTTTGTTCCTACTACAAATCAAGGGGTCCAAGTTAGCCACCCACCTCACAGCTTTTACATTAAACTTGCATGTTTAGACAAAGCAATAATATTCTTGCCTCGAACATGGAGGTCTTACTGATAATATTTTTTTAGATGCTCTGCATTTCACGCTCTGGGTACTATGGTGTCATCCAAACGTGCCAACTTGTAGGTGTTAGGGGGCACCACCTGGGCAACTTGGTAGGGCCTTTCCCAGTCACCCGCTCTCGGGTCTCGAGTGTTGGATAGGACTTCCCTTAACATGAGGTCTCCGACCCTGAACATCCTCTCTTACACCCTTGAATTATAGTATCTTGCGACTCGTTGCTGGTACGTAGCCAACTTCAGTTGTGCCCTTTCTCTCCTTGCTTCCAACAAGTCCAAATTTTCGGCCAATGCTACAAGGTTAGTCTGGTCATCATATGCTTGTATGCGGAAGGAGTTGATTTTCATTTCTCTTTGAAGGATAGCCTCGCACCCATAGGCTAAGGCGAAAGGCGTCTCTCTAGTGGTGGACCAAGGCGTGGTCCTTTGGGTCCACAGCACATTGGGCAGTTCATCGACCCAGGCCCCTTTCAACTTTTCCAACTTTGTTTTCAGGTTCCTCTTTAGGATCTTGTTGACTCCTCCATTTGTCCATTGGCTTGTGGGTTCACTACAGCTGAGAAACTCCTCTTGATTCCCTTTTCTCGGCAATATTTTTCGAATACCCCTCCTTCGAACTGTGTCCCATTGTCAGAGAATATCTTGTAGGGTACTCCAAACTTGTAGATGATAAATTTGTTGACAAAGGCAGTGATTTGCTTAGCCGTTATGTTGACTAGAGGCTCTGCTTCAACCCATTTAGTAAAATAATCAACTTCTACAACTGCGTATTTTGCTCCTCCTCTTCCTACTGGTAGCGCCCCAATCAAGTCAATCCCCCACACAGTGAAGGGCCACGGACTGGTTATGCTCACCAACTCATTTGGTGACTGCCTGGGGTAATTTGCATGTCGTTGACACTTATCACATCTTCTCATGAAATTGCTCGCATCCTTCTCCATGGTAGGCCAATAATATCCCTGTCGCATGGCCTTTTTAGCCGTGGATTGCCCCCCAGCATGATTTCCACATTCCCCTTCGTGTATCTCTTGCAGGACCTTTAAAGCCTCCTCCTTGCCTATACATCACAGTAGCGGGGTGGAGAAGCCTCTATTATACAAAACTTCATCTACTAGGGTGTATTGGGCAGCCTTGTAAATTAGCTTGCGGGCATCTTTTTTGTCCAAAGGAAATGTTCCATCCCTTAAGTACCTTGAGATGGGTACAAACCATGACTCCTCAAGGTTATTGACCATGTGAACCTCCTCTTCTGCTATGCTTGGCCTGGAGAGGCATTCGACAGGGATGGATTCAAGCGTGTCTTCGTCTCGGGTGGAGGAGAGTTTTTTGAGATCATCAGCATTTGCGTTTTTCTCCCTTGGGATCTTTTCTATGGTGTATTTTTCAAACTGATCCAAATATCCCTTCACTTTGGCGAGATATGCATCCATTTTTGGGCCTCTAGCTTGATATTCACCCTTCACCTGAAATACTACTAGTTGTGAGTCACTAAAGACATGAAAATGTGTTACCTTTATCTCCTTGGCTAGTCGCAGGCCAGCCAGTAGTACCTCGTATTCTGCTTCATTGTTGGAAGCTTCAAATCCAAATCTTAACGCGCAATACATCTTATGTTCCTCAGGTCCCATCATTACTGTGTCAGCGCCGGCTCCTCCTTCGTTAGACACCCCCGTCCACATGGAGGCTCCATTATTCAAGTTGTTTTTCCCCTTCACCCGTTGGTTCATTCTCTTCTATTTCTCCCTCCTCATAGGGTCGATGTGCAAACTCAACTATAAAATCTTCAAGCACCTGCCCGTTGACTGACGTCCTTGGGGTGTAAGTGATGTCAAACTGACTTAACTCAATTGACCATTATAACAATCTTCCCGAAGTCTCTGGTTTGTGCAAGACTTTATGCAAAGGGGTGTTGGTGAGAACTTCAATAGCATGAGCGTGAAAATAGGGCCTCAGCTTTTGCGAAGCCACTATCAAGGCATATGCTAACTTTTCTATTTCTGGGTACTGGGTTTCTGCATTTACCAATCGTTTGCTTACATAATATACGGGCTGTTGATGCTTCTTTTCTCCTTTGACCAGGGCGACACTTATAGCATGCTCTGATACTGCTAAGCACAGGTATAGTTTTTCCCCTTTTTCTGGCTTAGCCAAAAGGGGTGGTTTTCCAAGGTGTTCCTTTAGCTTAGCGAAGGCATTTGTCAGTGGATCTAGAGATGAACCTATTGAGGGCTGCTACTCTCCCTGTTAAGCACTGCACCTCCTTCTTGCTTCGTGGTGGGCTCATTTCCAACAATGCCTTGATTTTGTCAAGATTGGCCTCAATACCTCAAGAACTCACCATAAAACCCAGGAACTACCCCAAAGAAACTCCAAATGTGCACTTGAGCGGATTTAGCTTCATTCTAAATTTTTGGAGGGAGTTAAACATCTCGCCGAGGCCGTTTGTGAGCTCTTCTGCCTTCTTTGTCTTTACCAACATATCATCTACATAGACTTCCATATTTCTTCCTATCTGATTCACAAACATTCTGTTCACCAGCCTTTGATAAGTAGCGCCTGCGTTCTTTAACCCAAAAGGCATCACTTTGTAGCAATAAAGCCCCTTGTCTGTTATAAATGAAGTGTGCTCTTCATTGGCTGGGTTCATGGGTAGCAATAAAGCCCCTTGTCTGTTATAAACGAAGTGTGCTCTTCATTGGCCGGGTTTATGGGTATTTGATTGTACCCATAATATGCATCCATGAAGTTGAGTAGCTCGTGTCCCGCCGTGGCGTCTACTAACTGATCTATCTTAGGAAGTGGGAAGTTGTCCTTAGGGCAGGCTTTATTGAGGTTAGTAAAATCAACACAAGTCCTCCACTTTCCATTGGGCTTTAGGACTAAAACTGGGTTGGATACCCATAGTGGTAGAATGCTTCTAAGATAAAACCATTTACCTTCAACTTGTCAACCTCTTCTTTTAGCACCGCGTATCTTTCTGGGTCTAGCGCTGTCATTATCTGCCTCACAGGTCTCTCCCTTGGGTCTATGTTTAAGTGATGGCACATGATTGATGGGTCTATCCCCACCATGTCCTCATGACTCCACGCGAATACATCGAGGTTGACTTTCAGATATTCTACCAACTCTTCTTTCACGATATTCGGAAGGTTTCTTCCTACCTTCAACTTCCTCAACAGCTCATTCATGACTGTGACTTCTTCCACCTCCTCTACTAGTTCATCCCTGGATTCCTCCATGACCCGCGGGTCCAATTCGTGCGGGACTGTGCTTCCATGCACCACCATTGCCATAGGCACCGACGGCTTTATGGCCGTACGGAGGGATGAGTTATAACATTCCCTCGCTTCCTTCTGCTCTCCTTTCATGCTTGCTATTCCCCCAGGGGTCAGAAATTTCATGGCTAAGTGGTACACTGAAGTTATCGTCTTCTATTTTCTTAGGGAGGGCCTCCCTAATACCGCATTCAAGGCCGAGGCGCAATCTACCACGATAAAGTTTGCCATTATGGTGGTTTGTCTGGGTTGTTCTCCCATGGTGAGGGCTAACTCAATTGCGCCTATGGGCTGTATTGAATCTCCTGTAAATCCATATAGGGAGGTATTGTAGGGCTTTAGGTGCCTGATGTTAAGTCTCATGTTCTCATAAGTTGGGCGATATAGGATGTCTACGGAGCTTCCATTATCTACCAAGAGTCGATGCACCCTCATGTTAGCAAGCTGGACAGTCAACACGAGGGATCATTATGTGGGAAGTGCACACCCCGTGCGTCTTCTTCAGTGAAGGTTACCAAGTCGTTCTCCCCCTTAAAACTCTTTGGGAGCGTTGCTCCAAACATAAGACACATGGTGGTGGACTTCGCTTGGCTTCCCTGGCATATTTGTCTTGCCCCTTCCTTGATTTGCCTCCAAACCCTGGCCCTCCGAAGATGGTCCTAACTTCTCCTTGCACCTCTAGGGCTACCTCTCGTGCCCGTGCCGGGGATACTCCTTCTTCCAACCTTTGGTTTTCTTTGCGGACGTATCTGCCCAAATGTCCCCTGCGTATAAGGTCTTCGATTTCTATTTTCAAATGAGTGCATTCTGCAGTGGTGTGGCCGATATCTTTATGATATTGACAATATTTACTAGGGTCTCTTTTTTATCAGTCTTTTTCCATTGGCGGGGGCCTCCTGAAAGGAACCTGATTTTCATTCATCACAAAGATATGTTCCCTAGAATGTGGGAGGATAGTATAAAAGGTGTAGGGGGGCTGTTTGCGCTCATCAATGTGTTGGGGCTTCCGAGGCCGATCATCTCTTGACCCTTCGTAGACCATCTTTTTCTTTGCGCTGCTTTGGCCTTCCCGGATTGAGGGTTTTGGAGGGGACCAGTCTTTTCCGGCCTTAAGGCTCTCGTGACCATCCTCAACACGAATATATTTCTGTGCCCATTCATAGAAATCATCCAAGTCTGTGACCTCTCTCTTAAGCATGTTATCCCATAGCTTACTTCCCAGGCATACTCCGGCCGTGATGGCCATTTTTAACTCCCCACGGGTCAAGCTCCCTACTTTGGCTGCCTCCATGTTGAACCTGTGGATATAGCTCTTTAGACTCTCATTTTCTCCTTATTTCACGTTAGCAAGGCTGGTGCCTAGCATTGTGTAATCACGCACGGCGTGATGTTGCTGGAGAAATTCATCATAAAATTGTTGCAAAGACCTGACGGACCCTGGCCTAAGTCTTTTGTACCATTTGTACGCAAGTCCCTTCAACGTGACAGCAAAGCAATGGCATCTGGCCCTGCTACTAATTCCCCTTAATTTCATCAGGTCGTTAAATGCGTCCAGATGGTATTTGGGATTTGTATTTCCTTCATAAGGATCATATGAGGCTCCTTAAAGTTGGCTGGGAGACGGATGGCTTGGATTTCCTTTGTGAAGGGCGATTCGTAATCGAACTCGTCATCGACGACTTGCCCTCCAAATGCGGTGATTATCTTGCTCCGGAGGCTCCTCATTTCTGTGTCTATGTCTTGTCTCCTTTTGTTCACGGAGTCTCTCAACGTGGACAGGTTAGCCTTTCCCTTTCCTTTGTCTTCCTAGGGTGCCATAGGAGGTGTAGTCCTTTTATCCATCCTTTTCTTATTGAGCTCTTCCCATAAGCCTGAGGGTGTTTTCCTTGAAGTGACTTCGACTTCGTTACGAGGGTCGGTGTTGTTCTTTTGCTCTGGCCTCTGGGGCTGTTTCGGTGGTCTGGGACGTTCGCGCTGCTTTGTTCGGGGGGTATTACTAGTGGAGAGTCGAGTCCTCCCATTGTCCACTGTGAGTGTGGTTTCTACCCCCTCTTGGCCTCTCTCTTTTTGCCTAGGAAGAGATATGCTTGATTTCCCCTGTAGCAGGCCATTCAATACCTCTTGCATGTTCTCTAAGGTGGTTTCTAGCCTTTGGTTCTTCTGGTGTAGTTCACGTATCTCCTCTTTGTAAAATCAAGACCTAGAACTCGAGCTCACGGAATGGACTCGGGGATTCTTATTAGGCTTGTGCGTCGATGGGCCTGGATCTTGCCGACCGGAGTTCGGCACCTGTGGTGGCTTTGGGGGCGGGAACTCACCGGCGTCTCTCGCAGGGGCAGCTACTGATCTCGGACGGTTTTCATTAGGTGGGATGGCTGGGGACGAGGCCTCCCTTTCAACTTCAGGAACCCCGGGCTCCTTTGGTGCATTCATATTTCCTAGTGGCAGAGGATTCTTCATGGAGCCCTTCAGCTAATCTCCATCGAGGTGGACCTCAACCTCCCGTGGTTCTTTCAACCGCTTAGAGCGTCTCGGCATCTTTTCTACCAAAATCGATTGAAGAATAGTGGCTTGGCACTTATCCTTCCCACAGACGGCGCCAAACTGTTGACGGCAGAAACTCATCAACGAAATATAGATGGAAAACTCAAAGAATTAATCAGAACTTAATGAACGCAAAAGAACTTGTAGAAATATGAAGGAAAATTGCAAGTGAACAATAGAAGAAAAACTTGTATATTGCTTTTAGAATAGTCTAATATTACAAGCATTTTCCAACCCCTTAGCTGGAGGGGTGAAGATCCATTTATAGTGGGGCTCTAATGGCTCATGATACATTGTGGTCCCAGGGACAAGATTGTACATATGTACGTTGTCAGGGCTGTGGCACAGGTCATAGGAGAGCAGATGGTTGTGGTGTCGACTTCAGTACATGGTCAGGGTCTATGGGAGCACCTCCACTTTAGTACTTGAATGTGCCTCCACTACTTTTTTAGTATGAGTGTTAGAGACAGGCTGGTAAGGACCACACCAGATACCTCACTCATACGACCACTACTTGTCTGGCGTGGCCTTTAGGGTCAGTCACCTAAGGTAGTTAGAGTTGTACCCCCGCACATACTTCGTATCTTCTTGGTTTGTAGGTTCACTCCGTATTTGTATGAGCTCCAAAAGCCACAAGCATTCACCCTCGCAAGGTACCTTAATCCTAAGGGTTTCAAGTGTTGAAATCCTTATATGTTATCCCCAGATGCATGGAAATCAAGGATCTCACTAGGTGGCCCTATGAAAATTAGATGAGAATGGCCTCTCAACCCTAAGCTCATATTCTGGGCACGAAGTAAGGCTCCATAGGCGTCAAGTACGAGGTGCACGACGTGGCCTGGTGGCGTGAGGTGCCTAGGGACGAGGCCATGCCTCAAGAGACGGATGGTGGCGTGAGGTGCCTAGGGGCGAGGCCATGCCTCGTGAGACGAATGGTGGTGCGAGGCAGTGCCTCCCGAGACGGATGGTGGCGCGAGGTGCCTAGGGGCGAGGCCGTGCCTTGCGAGACGGATAGTGGTGCGAGGCACCTTGGGGCGAGGCCATGCCTCACGAGATGGATGGTGGTGCGAAGTGCCTTGGGGTGAGGCACCTTTGGGGAGAGGTCATGCCTCGCGAGAAGGATGGTGGCGTGAGGCTCCATGGGGCGAGGTCGTGCCTCGCAACCAGATGGTGGCGCGAGGCGCCTTGGGGCGAAGTCGTGCCTCGCGAGACGGATTGTGGCACGAGGTACCTTGGGGCAAGGTTGTGCCTTGCGAGACGGATGGTGGCATGAGGTTCCTAGGGCCGAGGCCATGTCTCGCCATGCCTCGCGAGACCTTGGCACTAAGTGGTATATTACTAAAAAGGCACATCCGCCTCCTTGGGAATCTCAGTGCGAGACGTTTTGTTAATTTTGAGGGGTGATCCTACCTGAGCCTGTGCATGAAGCAAGGCTCTATAAGAGGGGTGCATGCCTTACGAGGCCCTTGGCGCAGGGTGTAAGGTGTGCCTTGGCTACTTGCCTTCCGGGCCTTTACCCTGAGGTTCACGAGTCAAGGCCTTGTGCGACTAAAATTCTGATATCCACACTTGCCCCCAGTCTATGGGAGGGTCTTTAGGCTCTCTGGTAGACTTTTCGGTATGGTTTCTACAAAGAGTTTGATACATGGGATCCCAAAAATAAGATTTACATGGCGGATACAACCCTCAAAAGTTAATACAACAGTAGCCAGTCTAAATGGCAAAATACAAGTTTGAGCTCTAGTCCTCTTGATTCCCTCGGCCGTGGCGGTGGAGTAGCTAATGATGTACACTCTGCCCCGAAAGCTCTCCAACTCATGGTTGGTCCAGATTTCCCTTGCCTTTACCTGCACCACGTAGCACCCGTGAGCCAAGGCTCAACAAGAAAACTCTAATCAACAAGCATAGATAGCAACAAAGTGTATATAACAAACCTGGACCAATCAGTCTAATTAATGGCAGAATATAAATTCTAAACTAAGCAACAACAATGGTTTAATCTAAACATATAGATCAATCTTAATTCAGATAATTAGGGATCGGCACCCTTAGGCCGAGCCCTCTAGTTATTTAGCTCATCCCGGCTTGCTTAGCCCGAGCTACGTTCAGTAAGCTCAACATCAACCCCGGCTCCCTTAGGTCGTACTTTAACATCACACATAACAAATATTCAGGTTATAGAACACACATGTTCATTTACATGGAATCTCAGTCCCATCCACAATTTGGGTGCAGTTTTTTTTACCTAGAGTCCCGAGTGAAGGATGTAAAGCGGTCCCGAGCACGATCCAAAATCTCGAGCCTTAACTGTAACCCTAGTCATAAGCAACAATGGATAACTATCAAAATCTAATCTAATTAAATGCTTTGGAAGCAAATAATGGCCTCTGGGACTTCGAATTCTACTAAACCAGGTAGTAAAATTTTTCCAGAGTGCTTAGGTTTAAGCCCCCGAGCCTCCCTGAGCCAAAAAACCAATCTTGGCTATGGCTGCCTACACGGGCCACTATCTAGCCCTAAGGGTCGCAGCATGCCTCAAGTCAAAGGCGTCAGCCTCTTGTCCCAGGAGGGAGGCGAGCCGCGACTTGCCCTCTAGGGTTGCAAAGCACCCACAAGTCAGCAAGCCCCCCAAGGACCTTCTAGGGCACGCGGGGCCCATGAACTGGGTCGCGGCACGCCCCCGTGAACCCAGAAATCCCTGGGTTTCTCATCATTTTCCCCCAACTACAGCCTCAAAATTCAACCTAACTATATACCCAAGCCAAAATCTAGGCCAAAATTCCCAATATCACCTCAAAAACAACACATATAGCCTATAACACCAATTCAAATTTTCTTAGATCCTAAACTCAGACGTTAACCCAATTACCCCAAGCATATCCAAACCTAACCAGAATTTCAACAACTTAAGATCTAAAACCTTACCTCTGTTAGTGGTTTTAATCCCTAGCTGTTCCTTGTCCACTCCTAGCTTTAAATTCTCCAGATTTTCCCAGCTTAAATCCAAGCTTCTCTTCAAGGATTTCCTTCGGCTTCAAAGCACTCCAAAAGGAAGAGAGAGACACGTGAGAGCGAGAGAGAGAGAGAGAGAGAGAGAGAGAGAGAGAGAGAGAGAGAGAGAGAGAGAGAGAGAGAGAGTGTTGAGAGTGTTCTAAGATACTACAGCCTAACCCAGAAACTTTTAACCATATCCCTTAATTAAAATGACCAAAATGCCATTTAAACTATCCCAGCCCCTTTGTTGCCCATAAGGGCAAATCGATCAATTGCCCCGTTTCCGACTAATTCCTCGAGTCATCCTATAAATTCTCAATTAATCCCGCCATACCCAACTAATCACCAAATACAGACTCGTTACTCGATAAATCCCAAATATATGTAAGTTTCCCAAAATACCCCTAGGCTCTCCCCGAGCTGGGTATTAAACCCTAGTGTGACTATTCTAATAACCCGCTCACTAGGATCACCTCGAGCCGAATACTGCAAATATATCCACATAATAATATGGTCTCAATCATTTAACACATATAATCGCATTTTTGCCCTCAACGAGCCAAAATTGCAAATATGCCCTTATAAACAAGAACGGGCCCACTTCCATATTTGATACTCATAAACATGCAAATAAATATATTCATATTATCATATAAATCATGCATGCCATATAGTCACGCATTTAATCAATAAATAACACATATATCCAATTATGCCCTCCTAGCACGCTAATCAAGGCACTAAACCCTAATAGCATTTTTGGGACGTTACAGTATCCCATTTCCTTCTCAATTGTTTCAAAGTACAAAACATTTTGGAAAAACTCTCCTTTCACTTCTTTCTTTCAAACACATTTGAATATGGATATTTATGATTTTATACTTTTTGTTTTTTAAATTTTTTGACAAGGAGACATTCGAAAATTTCTTGTGCTTAATCTGGGCGGTTTGGAATAATAGAAATGCTCTTTTTTTTAAGAAGAATTCCATTCCAGCTAAGAAAGTTGCTAGTTGGGTTGTTTCTTATCTAAAAAATTAAAAAGATGCTCAAGTTTAGAATTTAACTCAGCATCAAGGGAAAGTTAACAGTGCTAATAGTTTTTCACCAAACCCAACATGTTATTATATACTAAATGTGGATGCTGCGGGAAACATTTCAAAATGGGCATTGGTGTTGTACGTGGTGATTTTAAAGGTCAGGTGTTGGTTGGTGTGGCTATCCCTCTTTGTGAGCATCATACCTTTGTTTTCATTGAAGCACAAGCTTTGTTGTTAGATCTACAATGGTGTACTACTACCCATTTACCATATCTATTGTTGAAATGGGTTGTAAAACTGTTGTTGATAGACTAAGTGAAATTATGTTTTTAATGATTACCAAATGATAAAATTAAACAACTTAATAGATTGCAGAATAGTGATTATGTTATTATGACAGAATCCAGATCTGATCTTACAACTAAGCAAGTTGTCTGAACAATTTATTATAACAGTTATGAAAAATGAAATATAAAAATCAACACAAGATATTTTTTACATGATTCAGTAAACCTAGTCCACGGGGTCAGGCCCAAAGATGAAATTGATTAGTAAGGTATCACAAAGTACAAAATCACAATTGACTTATACATAGGTAGACTCCCTATGTTACTTATGCCCCAAGCTTTTGTACACTCTTCAACAAATCCAGTTTCTTGATGAGACACCAATGCTCTTGAACCTCCTTCACAAGGTTGATGAATGCTCTCTTCCTCCCAAAGATTATTGAATTCATTATCAATGGATGGCACCTAAATCTACACAAAATAGATTGATACAAAAGGATGTTACACAGCTCCTAGATACTAGATTAAGGTATCCACTCTTAATCTCACAAAAAGAACTCTTTTCAAAAATACAAATGATATTAAAAAATGAGAAGTGAAAGAGCTAAAAATTTGTGGCTGCTTGGTCCTATATTTCTTGCTGAAATGGTTGTGCAATGCATCCCACAAAATCTGCAAGAATCAATTAAAGAATCACACAAATTCTTTAAATAGACAAATCTGCGAGCCTCACTAAATCTGTCTCAATAAATTAGGAAAACAACTCAACAAATTGGGAAACCGTCTCAATAGCTTGAATTCGTTAGGTCAATTAAAACGACCAGATTCATTATAGGATAAGGAACTTTCCTAGAATAAACCAAATCCTACAGAAATTCGGTCAGAGTAAGTTAAATTTTTCATAAAAAAAACTAAAAAATAATTTCTAAACAAGGAAAGACAATTTATTTGAGAAAATATTTCTATAAATAAAATATTCTTAATCGATAAAAAAACTTCACACATGACCAATTTTACACAACGAAATAAGCACAAGAGTTTCTCCTCATAAAAACTTTAGGGATTTTTTTATTAATATATATATATATAACTTTTAGTTGATTTATACGATGTTTAAAAATTTGTTTCATTTTCATATAACTTTTTTTTTTTTTTTGAAAATATACGATCTCCACTACAGGACCGATATTTATAATTATTTTCTTGACCTTTTTTGTATGTGTCGTATATGTTAATAAGCACAATATTTATATATTGATTCTAGTCAATGCATAACTTTGGACGATACTTGACCTAAATCTAGTTAATACAGTTAAAAATCCTTTCAAGAGTTCTCCTCCACAAATTAGATTTCTCTCTCTCTCTTTTATTTATTCTCTATGCATGCTAGTTTTTTCTTTTTCTTAAAAAAATAAAAGAAAATAAATTTTATGGCTAATTACTTGATAGTTTATAGCTACCATTGTCTTAAAACAAATAATAATAATGTTGACTGTTTTAAGAGTCCAACTTTTGATTTTATTGGTGAACCTCAAATGCAACTACTACAACTAAAAATGGAAATCAATGCAACCCAATGCCACCTCAAATACAAGCCCATAAAACCCTAATATATATTCATGCAACTCAATGCAACCCATAGCAGCCTCATATTTTTTAATAAGACTCCATGAAAGTGCATACTGAAAATTAGATTTTTTTATGAGTATAAGTTATGAATTTGATATTGAGATTTCTAAGATGACATTGGGTTAAATGAGGTTGCATTAGAAGTTGAAATGGGTTGCGCAAAGATGAAATTTGCAAATGATATTTTTTTAAAGTTTCTTTAATTGCATTTTGTTGCATGAGATTTTTGTTGACTTGTATTTGAGGTTGTATTAGGTTGCATTAGTTACATAAAGATAAAATCAACATATGATTTTTTAAGTTGCCATGGTTAGATTAAGTTGCATGAGCTTTAATTTGAGTTTATAGTGAGTTACATGAGTTTCATAAGGATGAACTTACAATATGTGTTTTTAAGTTGCATTATATTGCATGAGCTTGCATTTGAGATTGCAGTGAGTTGTTTTAGGTTGCATTTGAGGTTGCTTTGGGTAGCATGAGTTACATAAGGATAAAATTAGCATATGAGATTTTAAGTTGCATGCATGGGCTTACATTTGAGATTGCAGTGGGTTGTTTTAGGTTATATTGAGCTTGCATTTGAGGATGCATTGGGTTGCATAGGGATCAAACTTGCAAATGAATTTTTTTAAGTTTTTTTTATTTTGCATTTTGTGTTGGGGTTTTATGCCCTAATTAAACTCAATTTCTTTGTAATCTCATTTTACTATCAATAAAATAATAGAAATCATTTTTTACTTGGTCAATCACTTTGCTCGCATGTTTTATTTTCATGATTATTTGTTTAATATAAACTTCTATTAAATCTCGAGCATATAGCTAATCATATTTATAGTGACGTAATCACAGTGGAATATAAATATGATTATATGTTCAAAAGTAATTTAGTCCTTAGATTATTCAGTGCACATGATTTACACTGACTTGCCAATCTAAGATATGGTCCACTTACACATTGTAGTGTTATGTTCTTTCGAGAACATTAGCAAAGTAGATAAGATCAGATGTATTTGTTACATTGGAATGGACCGACATTGACTTTAGATAGATAAGTAAATGTACAGTTATTATCTAATATAGTCATATCATAAAGTTGGCCATAGGTCAATTCAATCTCAATTCTGAGTGGTTAGTATTCTAACTGACTGTATTATTCGAGTCATTTGATTTGTTCATTACCAGCTTTCCCTATGGACTAGCCCATACTTACATCTTGGGGACTTGTAGTATTATTGAGTTTGTGTATTAATCATAGATATGAACACCTATAGGCTCTAGCAAGAAGTGAAATGATGATCACCTTATAGCTTGGATCAACAAGTTAATTGATTGAGTACTCATTTCTATGATTAAAGTTCACGAAAATATCATTTACAAGGAACTTAGTGGTATTTAAGGATAAAATACAATGAGGGGTAAAATAGTAATTTGTACCCGACTCAGTACTAGATCATATATAGATGATTGAATGACAAATTATGGTTGTAACAATAGATAACGTATTCACTTTAACTGTAAAGAGTTCTATGAGTTCAAAAGTGCAATTCCGACTCTTTAGTGGAGTCACGAGGAATTAATAAGATAGTGAAATTATTCGATAATAATTTTCCGGTAACTTATTGAAGCTTGAATTCTTGGGTTCATGGTCCTCACAATGCCTTTGATTAAATCATCTAGATAGTCTCGATTAATTGTTTTAATTATCAATTAGGATTGTCAAAATTGTTTTGTTTCAATTCTGGACAATTCTACTAAGATGTGGAATTTAGAGAAGAAAATATAAACTTGGGAAAATTTATTAATTATGACAAATCGTTGCCAAATTGATAAATAGTATTAAATCAAGTTTCAAATTATAATTAGTTAATTTGAATAAATAATTTAATTAATCATTGTTGAAATATAATTATAATTATTTATATGTATATAAAGTTTTAATAAAACTGTATAAGATTTCCTTATATACGAAATCAGTTTACAATATATATTATATTATATTATATTTATTTAATTAATTAATAAGGGATTTGTTTTATTATATAATTATAGAAAATAATAGTATTTGAATTTAAAGATATTTATGTTGAATTTAAAAATAGAAAAATCCCAAGGCTTAGCAAAATATCTAATATTCAACCATATAGGGATTTTAAGCTATTATTTTAGTTATTTAATTCAATTAAATTAACCCTAAAGTGTTGCTATAAATAGGTACTTAACTCTAGGGTTTTGGAATATGAAAAAGTGAAGTGAAAAAGAAAAAACATAGACTTAAGAGACCTATTGTAGCTGCTAATATTCTCTCTTCTTTTCTATAAATTTCCTATCTCATGTGTTGAGAATCGTCCACTCTAGTCTAGAAGATCAAAGGTAATTGTGGAATATTGTGCAGTTTGAAGATCCAGTTCACTCTTTTGTCATTACTCTGCGACAGAAAGGAACAAGGGTTAGAGAGAGTGAAGGAAGGAGTCTCAATATCCGCTGCATAAAAGTAAGATTCTTAAACTCTGTTATTTTATTTACTTAATGAAATTTATTAGAAACATATTTCTAGGTTGTTTTATATGTTAATTTGTTTAATATATAAAACATACATTAAAATATTTCTTATCCTGTAAAATGTATTCTCAAAAACTGGCCTCAGAGCCTTGGTAATCAATATTTTCATGCATGAATATGTTTAATGAATTTTCAGATATGTTCAGCATAATTGATTGAAATTTGTTTTAGTATGAAGCATATTGTGTTTATGTGTATTTGTTGCAATTTTTGTTTATTGTGGGATTGAAAAACTGCAGGGAATTTAAAAAGAAAAAAGAAATTGGGACTGATTGGGTTCCGAGCACACATTAAAAAGTCATCGAGGATGTCGGGGTCATACAACGCCCCCTTGCGGGCCTGCGGCAGACTTCTTTCACAAAAAAATATTGCCAAAAATATCTTTATTTTATTTTATTTTATTGCCTTTTTATTAATTTATTTTGTTAAATTAATTCAATTTATCAAAATACCTTCTTTTCTAACCATGTTGATAAAATTGATTATTTTTATTCAAAAATTAGAGATTGATTTTTAAAGTTATGGTAAATATCTAAGATATTTTGGTTGGTTTTGAAAATAGATATATTTTTTTAAAAGGAATAAGATATTTTGGTTGAGTTTGAAAATATATATTTTTAAGATATTTTGGTTATCATAATAATAAAAGTAATTGAGCAAATAAATACAAAGAAGGCTGAGACTCATTTTCCCGCTCTTCCATGGCGAAGAGGAAGAAATCGGCTCGGAAGCCTGTAACTCGCTCGGTATCTTAGAGCTTGCCTTCAATCCAAGAAATGTCTACTCAGGAAAGATTTGTTGATGATGAAATGTTTGTGGATGGTAACGAACAGAAGTCTGGTTTGCCCCAAAATCCTGAAGAGATGGGTTTGACGGAAGGTGAAACAAACAAGGAAGATGAGCACGTGACTGCTGGATTGGCTATTCCGTCAAGCTAGGCAGACTCAGTGGAGGCCGGAGACTTTCATACTTCAGCCCAAACCCATTGGCAGCAATTCAAATCGGGTAATCTCTCATTTTCTGACCAAAATCTTGAATATGCTGAGCCTTTGATTAAAGATGGTAAGAAGATTGCTCAAGTTGATATTGATGAAGTAAAGTGCCAATCGGCTAATTGGAGTTATGTTGTCATTTGTATGGTTCTTGGAGCTAATCCTCCAATGGCTGTTTTTTAAGGGTTTATCAAAAGAGTTTGGGGTCATTTAGGGATTGCTCAAATAGCCAGGATGACAATGGGTTTGACTATGGTCAAGTTTAATGATGATGCTACAAGAGATCATGTTTTGGAAACTGGCATTCTTCATTTTGATAGAAAGTCAGTGATAATTCGTCCATGGTCCACAGATCTAAGTGATATTCGAATGATTTGTTCAGTGCCTCTTTGGATTCGTTTACAAGATCTAGGCCTTCAATATTGGGGAAGCAAATGCCTCAGTGCACTTGTTAGTACGATAGGCAAGCCGATAATGGTGGACAAATTTACTCGTGAACGTACAAGAGTTCTGTTTGCTAGGATGATGGTGGAGATGTATATCATAGATAATTCACCTAGGACAATACAATTTTTGAATGAGCATGGTCAGTTATTAGAACAAGGGGTAGAATATGAATGGTTGTCAGTGAAATGCAAAACCTGTGCGGGTTTTGGCCACTCTATGGCTGACTGTCGTAAGGAGATGCAAATTCAGGGGATTAAGAAGGATATTCCTTCAAAGAATCCTCCTGTGTTAGGGAGGGACAAGGGTGAGGAAGCTGCTGATATTTCCTCTAGGAATCCCTCTTTGGAAAAGAGAAGAATAGATGAGAAAGTAGATGTTGGTATGCCTAGGAATGTTTCTAAGGTTCCGCCAGCTGCTAAAGGCCAGAATGCGTGTGAAAAGGATTGGTTATCACCTAAGAAAGTGGTTTATAGACAGGGGACATCAGAGAGTAGAAAGTAGAGGACTAACAAAGTGTCAATTGAGCCGGGACAGAATCAGTCCAACTATTATGTGGTTCTCCAAGAACATATAGAGAGGGAGAAAGGAGGATTAGGTAAAGCTAGCTCTTCTCATGGATAACTATAACATTTTTAGCTGGAACTTGAGGGGATTGAATGGTCCGAAAAAGCAGGCTGCAGTTTTGAATATATGTAGTAAGAATAAAGTGGGAGTTGGTGCTCTTTTGGAAACGAAAATGAGGGGGTCTAAAGTTACTGAGATGATGGTTAATAAATTTTTGAACTGGGACTATTATTCTAGTTCGATTACTGAGGGAAGAATTTTGATAATATGGAGGAGGGTCTTTGTCAAGGTTACAGTGATTGAAGAGACAAGTCAATATGTTCACTGTAAAAGTAGAATGGCTAGTCAGAAATTTCCTTTTAGTGCTACATTTGTTTATGGGCATAACACTTTGGAGGAAAGGAAGATATTATGGCAAAGTTTACCTAAGAATTCAGCTGATGCTTGGGTAATGTTGGGAGATTTCAATGCAGTCTTTACAGCCAAAGATAGGAATGGAGGGAAGCCTGTGTCTAAAGCTAAATTATTAGACTCTTCTCAATGGTTTGCTAGTTCTCATCTGGATGTGCTTAAACAAACTGGTTCTTTCTTTACTTGGACAAATAACCAAGATGGTCATGCTCGAATATACTCTAAGATTGATCATGTGTTTGCTAATGAGGTCTGGCTGGATATGTTTCCTAATACAACAGCAGTCTTCAAATGGGAAACGATTTCTTATCACTGCTCTTGTACTCTCTCTATTCAGACCATGGAGCACTTGGGAGTTAAATTGTTTCGGTATTATAATTTCCAGGCAGATCATAAAGACTTTAAAGGGGTGGCTCTTGATAGCTGGAGGAAGCCTATTCGGGGGATTGGATTAAAGGCCATTTATCTTAAGACTATGCGGCTGAAACACAAGCTGAAAAAATTTAATAGGGATCATATAGGAGACATAGGAGTTCAATTTCATAAGGCTAAAGATGATTTTTAGGATGCCCTTTTCCATGCTCAGCAATATCCTAGAGATTTTACTCTCCAAGATAAAGTCACGGCTGCTGCTTAAGCATATATTAGTCAGGAACAAATGTATCATAGCTTCTTGGCTTAAAGAAGTAAGATTAATTGGTTAGGGAAGGGAGACTCAAACACTGCCTATTTCCATGCTTGTATGAAGAAACGTAAAGAAGAAAATAGGATAGCCTCTTTTGTACTGAGCAAGGTAGATTGGTGGATAACTTTTCAGAAGTAGTCTCTCATTTTTTGAACCACTTCAGGAGTATTATGGGTAGGCCTAGTTCAGCTACTAAGAAATTAAATGTCCATTGTGTTGAGATGGGTCCCAAACTCTCTAAGGACCAGCAGCTATCTCTGTTGAAGCCTTTTTCTCACAAGGAAATTAGAGAAGCTTTATTTAGTTTCCCTATAACCAAATCCCCAGGTCCAGATGGATTTGGTTCGGATTTTTTCAAGGTGTTGTGGCTGGATATAGGAGATGAAATATGTAGAGCTATAGGGCAGTTTTTTGAATCAGGCAGTATCCCTGAGGAGCTTCTTGATACCACATTGTCTCTGGTCCCTAAATGTGATAACCCTTCTCGGGCTGTGGATTATAGGCCTATTGCGTGTTGTTCTACCTTATACAAATGTATCTCCAAGCTGCTTTGCTCTCGTCTAGCTAAGGTCCTTCCTGTCTTAGTTCAATCTAATCAGGGAGCTTTTGTTCAGGGTAGATCAATAGCTCATAACATCTTGATTTTTCAAGATCTTACCAAGAATTATGGGAGATCAGCTACTTCACCTAGGTGTGCAATCAAAATTGATATCAGTAAAGCTTATGACACAGTTGATTGGTGGTTTGTTGAAGATCTGTTAAAAGCTTTGTGTTTCCTTGTGAGATTTATTTGATGGATAATGACATGCTTGGAAAACACATCTTATTTTTTGCTCATGAATGGAAGAGTTCAAGGAAAATTTAAGGGTGAGAAGGGGCTTTGGCAAGGGGATCCTTTGTCGCCTCTTTTATTTGTCCTAATCATGGAATATCTCACTCGGAGGCTTCAATTGGCAGCTCTTGATACTTCTTTCAGGTACCATCCTATGTGTAAAAGTTTGAACTTACTGAGCCTATGTTTTGCAGATGATTTGCTCTTATTTTGTAAAGGAACTCTGGCTGTTGTTCAAGTGCTCAAGGGTGCTCTTGAGGATTTTAGTGCTGTTACTGGGCTGGAAATTAATGCTAGTAAATCGCATGTTTTTTTTTTGTTTTTTTTGGGGGGGGGGGGGGGGGGGGGGTCTCTACTGCAGACAGGAAAAGTTTAGCTGGTGAGTTACAGCTTACTGAAGGGTCCTTTCCCCTTAAATATCTTGGTGTCCCTATGAGACCAACTAAGTGGAAGCATGAAGATTGTGACATCATAATCCAAAAATTTAGAATGAGATTATATACTTGGGCTACCAGACACCTATCATTTGCTGGTAGAATCCAGCTCATTTATTCTGTTCATTTTGTTCTAAGGAACTACTGGATGAGTATTTTTATACTTCCTCAAAGTATTATTAAGGAGATTGAAAAGTTATGTCGTGGCTTTCTTTGGGGAGTTAATGGTAGTAGGAGTAAAATTCATATGGTTTCTTGGTCTAAGGTCTGTCTCCCGAAAGTATATGGTGGCCTTGGATTCAGGAATGGCTCAGCTTGGAACAGAGCTATATTAGCAAAGTATATCTGGGATATAACTGAGAAGCATGATTTGCTTTGGGTTAAGTGGATCAATTCTATATACTTAAAAGGTTCAAAGTTCTGGTCTTATAGACTTCCTCCAAACACTAGCTGGTATTGGAGGAAATTGTGTAATCTCAAGGATCACTTCAGCTGTGAAGAGCTGAAAGCAGCTCGTTTCTTAGGAAAATTCCTCCCTTCCAAACTGTATAACAGCTCTCTCTATCAACAACGAATTGACTACCATAGAGCTGTTTGGTGCCAGCTATCCATACCTAAACACAGATTTCTTCTTTGGCAAACTGTAAACTCTCAGCTTTTAATTTGTGATAATCTGCTTAGGTTATGTGTGGCGCTTGATTCTCTGCTCTGTCCTGTTTGTGGAATCTCTACTGAGACTCATGCCCATTTATATTTTGATTGTTGTCTATTTAGGCAGATATTGATCATTATATTTGGCTGGTTGGGTTTTCGAGCTTGGCCATCTGAATTTTCTAGTTGGCTGGTTTGGCTCTCTAGCAGGAGGCCTGGAACAATTTTTGACATCATCAACTCGGTCCTAGCAGCGATTGTTTATGGTATTTGGCAGAATCGAAATAGATGTGTTTTTTATAGATATTCTTGGTCAGCTAATAGCATTGCTTCTGAGATTAAGACTAAGATTCAATAGAGAATATTCAATGTAAAAAATAGGAAATTATCTATACAAGAGCAGAGGTTTATAGATAGGATAACAATGTAATCTGGTTTGGGGTCTTATTGGGTGCCTTTGTTTTGCACTGGTTGGAGGGTATTTCCCCTGTGTTTTGGTTTGTAAGAATTGTTTGTGCTGTTCTCTGTTTGGCTTGGCTGGTTGATTAATGAAGTTACTTTCTTCTTGATCAAAAAAAATAATAATGAAAGTAATTATTTTTGTATAAAAATAGAAATTGGTTTTATTGATATCTTAATATCTATTAGATTTTTGTGTAGTTATTCTATAAAATCAAATATCCCACGGATATTAAATTTAATTTTATTAATTTAACATATTTTCTAAAATAACATAATTTAGTCAATTGTTGATAAATAAAATCCAAATCAACTTAGTTAATTGTTGATGGATTTTATTTAAATTCACTTAATTAGTTTTGCAAAATTGTAATTAATTATTAATTTTGTGTAGATAAATTCTAGATTAATTAATTTTGGTATTTTTGCAAATGTGATCAATTGTGACATATTTGCATAAACACATAGATATTGCTCATTTAGTAACATGATTAGGATATTCAATTATGTGATATATATATATATGTGTGAACTATATGTGATTTTTGTAATTGGGCTTAGTTGCATATAATGGCCCATATGTTTTGGATATATATGTGGCTTTGGTTGCCAAATAAAATATTCATAAAATTATAAGTTTTATTTGAGCCCATTATAAAATGTAAAGTTTAAATTCCTCTCTTGTGGGTGATTCCACTTGTGAATGCCTATTTGTTTTGCATGATTATAGTGGGTCTAATCAATTGATAAAAATTAATTAAACGAATGTTTAAATTCATGTGTTTTGGGTTTTGTGTGGCAGTTAGGGGGCCTTAGTAGAGGGTACGACATACTGAACTCAGCCTCCTCCATGCAAACTCAATTGTTAAAGCCCATTGAACGAAGTTGGACTTAATTGTCTTAAGTTTATTTTTCTAGATAATTGAACCTAATAATTGATTAGTAACAAATTAATTCTAATTTAATTAAATTTGTTTCAATGTGACACTTTAGAATTAATAGAAAATTATAGGACTTTGGTTTTAAAAACTATTTTACAAATTAATTTTTCAAAGAACCTTAGTCATTATTCTCGAAAAAAAGGATAATAAAAATACTTAACTTAATAATATAATGAGCTTGTTTTAAGAATTGTATTCGATCTCCACCGTTATTTTAACAAGGTTGATAGTTTAATGGGGTCTCAAGACGCTTTGATTCGTCCCCCTACGGAAGGTGTTCATTAGTTATTTTGACAATGTTAGATTTTTAAAGATAGATAATTATAGGTCAAATTCTAATAGACTCACCCCAACGGTGACTACTAGGATTAAATCTATGATTATCGAAACCATGGGTCTAGCTCATAAAATAAGAATTTTTTTTTCTTATTTTGATCGAATAATAGGTTGTTAATAATTTATTAAATGAGTTTACAACTCTATTTAACTAATTGTATTTTTTTACCTTCGCCAATCAAAACAAGGATATCATAAATTAGTTAAAACCCTAAAGAAATAGAGGTACGATTTTTTTTTTGTATTTTTCCTCATATCTTGCATATATTTGGTATATGTTGTGCTATTTCTTAAAATTTGTGTGAATAGAAGATTTATTGAGCAAAAGTAATTAATTTCTATTTTATTGATAATGTTTAGTTTTAATTATGGTTGTGTCTACTCCCATCCTTTCCTTTCTCAATTATCGATGGAGAAACTCATTGGAGAAAACTTCCTTAAGTGGAAGTAGAATATCAACATTGTGTTGATTGGTGACAACTCCAAGTTAGTCATGACTGAGGAATCCCCAGAAGTTCTAGCTGAATGAGCTACCAAGTCTATAAGAGAAAAATACAAGTGTTGGAAGGAGGCTAATAACAAGGCACGGTTCTACATGTTGACTAGTATGGTCGACACTCTCAAGACAAAGATGGAGGATGTTTAGACAGCCTACGAAATCATGGATCAACTCCAAGACATGTTCTGGGCAAAGTCTGTGGAGACTCGTTTTGAGGCCACCAAGAAATATGTCAATGCTCGGATGGCACCATCTCAGCACATTCGTGATCACTTGAACAAGATGACAAACTACTTTCAGGAAGCTGAACTGCATGGCGCTACAATAGATGAGGATACTCAAGTCGGTTTAATCCTCAATAGTCTCTCTCCAGCTTGCCTACCGTTCACCACCAAATATCTGATGAATAAACTTAATTATGGTCTAACGCAACTCATGAACGAGCTTCAGACTTTGGAGTCTATCATGGGTGGACCGGGTAAGGGAGGAGAAAAGAAGACTACTGGTGTTTCTGTTGATCCAGGTAAGGTTGAAGCTAACCTTGCTTCATCTTCGAGAGCTGGAAACAAGAAGAAGGGTGGACATAACACCAACCCCAAGCCTGCAAAGGCTGCAAAAACGAGTGCAAAACCAAATGCACAAATGCCTAAGGGGAAGAAAAAAAAGAACAAGAAAGGTAAAGGTAAATGCTTTCAGTGCAATGAAATGGGGCATTGGAAACATGATTGCCCCAAGTTTCAAAAACAAAAGTAATGATTATAGTTCATTTATCTTAGAAACATTTTTTTTACAGAATGATAAATCTATTTGGATTATAGATTATGGATCTACTAACCATATTTGTAATTCTTTACAGCTACTTGAATCTTTGGAGGAGGGGGACGAAGGCGGCTTAAAGATTAGAGTTGGGAACAAAGCATTCGTTGCGGTCCAACCTAGAGGAAGAGCTCGCCTGAAGTTTAGATATAAATATTTAATTATAAAATGGAGTATTTTGTATTCTGGATTTTAGTAGAAATTTAATTATAGTTTCCATGTTGCAATTAGAATGATTTGTTATGACTTTTACAAGTCCGAATATATCTATTTATTTCAATTTATCACAATTGTGTATTGCATTTTTGGAAAACAGGCTTTATATTCTACGACCTAATTAACCCCTCGTGTTCAATAATGAATTATTAAAAGTAGCTAAACCTAGGACCAATAAAATTCAAAAGACCGATAACGATAACATGACGTATTTATGGCATTTGAGACTAGGTCACATTGGCTATGATAGGTGTTGTACCCTAATTTTAGCTCGAGTCATCCACTCAGTTCAGGTACAGCTGCCAAATAAATATACGAAGAAATAACCAAGGAGATGATATCTGTTTATTATTCGCGTAAGCAACTCCGGTTTCACATGGGCATGTGTGGTGTTAGGCGTCCTGGGTTTAACCCGACTACAAACATGAAGGTTGTGAAGCACGAGCTCGTAATATTCAAACAGTTATCAAAGTATGAGCTTAGAGAAATATCATCCAGCTCATGGTATCTCCGATATATTGCGTACCTGCGGATCCCTAAAGATTCAGGTATTTTTATACGATTATTTATTACCAGCCTGTCATATTTAATGTCCTAGATATTAGGAGAACATTTACTTTATGATCAAATCATATCCTGGTATAAATGGGAAAAGTTTATATCAAATTTAATAAATATGTAAATTCGTGATTGACTCACGTGGTTACCCAAACCTGTCCATGGAATTTCTCTATAAATACTGAGAATATTGGATAGGAAACATGACGATTATTCTGTAATATTGAAACTCTGCCAAAATAGAGAGAGAAACAACAATACTATAGACTCGTGGACTAGGTGGATTTTAACCACTGAACCACATAAAAGATTTGTGTTCTTGTGAGTTCACTTCATCTTTCGTTACGGTTTATTACTAAGCACTAATCAACCTTATTATTTCTTTATACAATGTTGGCGAAAAACCGCGTCAACAGTTTGGTGCTTTCGTTGAGAGGGAAATTAGTGCTTTCATCAAAATCCTAGTCAAATCTCATCATGGTGCTCACTCGCTCAATGCACGACAATGAGATTGAACAGCCTGGTGGGCAGGAGGCCCATCATAACGTTGTTTCAAACGAGCATGGCCCTGAAGTCCAGCAACGTTCGGGAAAGCAACCGGCGGGTCACAGCGATACTGGGAGTTTGGCGTCATTGCCACCAAATCCAAACCCAAACTACTTAGCTGCAGTTGAGTTGGAAAATATACAGTAAAGAAGCCATCTTGCTAAGGCAAACAAGAAAATCGAGGAGGTTTTGGCTCGGTTACCCCTTCTTGCAACTGACGTTAATGTCAGAAAGAGGCAAAGTGGGTCTCATAAGTCCCACCGGAATAACCGATCCAAGCCGAGTCGGTCAGTCAGAACTGCCACCCCAAGTTATGTGCCTACGGTGCCAGATCACCAGAATCCTCAACCCAGTCGCCCTCATAGGGGTCATCAGAATGTTCAACCTAGTGGTCCTCATAGGGGTCATCAGCAGGTCAGTCGATCAATTAGAACCGCGACCCCAAGTTCAGTGCCTCCTTCACAAGCACCTAGGAGTACTCATGGAAACCAACGAGGAGGGGCTGGGACAGGCTCACAGAGACAAAATGTTCCAGCAAACCCTCCTACATCACGATCGGATTGCCAGGTGCATAGAGCTAGGAATAATGGGACAAAACAAGGGCGGGCTAATTTAGTTCGTCCTGATGGGACAAGGATTGCCTCGCCAGTTAGGCATCCCCCGTCACTCATAAGACATCCAATGCCACCTCGTCCTACTGTTGTGATAAATTTAATATTTTATTTTAAATACGCAAGTGCACGCAACCACACAAGTAATATAATGATAAGTAAATCGTCTCCATAGGGATTGCAAATTAGAAAAAATAAGCAAAACAATATTCTCAAGTGGGTTGTTTATAGGCTAAGCAAAATATTAAAATAAAATGGAAATACTGAAATTAAAAACTGATCTGAACAAGAAAATTGAGAGAAATATATGGATTGCAAAATGGACTTGAATTATTGAATTCCCCTATATTATTCATCCTGAACAAATTGCGGACAAATTGCTGGAGCAATATTCTAGGAAAACTCCCAGGTTAACAAGAATTCATTTAAACACTCATTAAACTTTCCCAAATTTTATGAAATTAATTCTTCTACCTAATTAAACATATTCCTATGCAAAATTAGATTTAAGAATGCAAATCAAAGTTTAATTCTCAAAAGTTACACAAGGCAAATAACATATCCCTATGTTACTTACTAACATAACCTAACCTAGATTATGACTTATGTCATCCAAGTTCTTCCCATTACATTTAATCTTTCTAGCATTAAACATAATTAAATAACTTGCCATTGCTGGCCAAACATAATATAAGCACACTTGAATGAACAAAGGAGATTTTACTAAAATAAAGTGCAAGAAATTTATAGACTATAACATAGGGTTCATCAACAATTCAAGTCACCAAAAAATTAGTTCATGGCTGAGTTCATAAACATTAATTTACAATCAAAACAGCCCATAATATTCAGATTTAGAATCCAACTCAGAAATTAATAAAATAAAGTTTAGGAAAAAGAAGAAAGAACAAATCAAAAATGATGCTTGAGCTTTCTTTGTTTGTCCTCCTTCTTCCTTGTTGATATTCTGAGTTCTTCTCCTTTCTTTTTCTAGTTTTTCTTTTCAAAAAATGGCTGCTGCCTTCTTGATACGGCTAAAACCCTCTTTTGTGTATGTTAGGTTTTTTTTCTTCCCCCTTCCAAAAGTACCATATTGCCCCTTTCTCTCCCAAAACAGGAAGTCCTCATTTCTTCTTATTTTTGTCTTTTTCTCCAATATGCTGACTAGTTCTTTTTGCCCTTGCCACCTCAGCCAAAATGTCAGCTCACCCATTGACTGTCACATGTTCCATGTGCCCCAAAATTTGCCTGATCAAAATGCTTCAATTTTGCTGCAGCAAACCTGAATATTCAACCATCAACAACATAATTTCATCAAAATAGATTCATATGTTAGCTCATTCCTTTGTGCAAATATTTATCCATGAAATTATTATCTTTAACCCACTAGCTATTAAAAACTAAAAAAAATTAATTAAACTTAATTAAGTTAATAAAAAACACCAAAGTTAGCTACAAAAGCTAAAACTAAACTAACATCACCCATGATTTTTCACAATTATAAGTTCAAAAGCACATGAAATAACTCTTTATTCAAGAGTTATCACACCCCCAAACTGACAACATTACTCGTCCTCGAGTGATGACTCTAAAAACAAAACACAACTAACACAAGACACAAAAGGCACAAACTAAACAACAACAAAAGACAAGGAAACAACAAAGACAAAACACCACAACAATGCACAAACTTTGCTATGCCAATGGTAAAAAGGGGAAGGCTCTCGAGAAATTTTATTTTTGAAAAACGAGAAGCTGAATTTCAATCTTTCACAAGCTTTAAACCAAATTCTTCAAGCATGAATGTTGCTACCAAAAATATGAATCAAGTGTTTCACCCTTTAGTGCATGCATAGCTTTTCCTAAACAATTTCAATCACCAAAAATCAAGCTAGACCTTGGTCCTCAAGCTTAAATAATGTCTCCATATGTTACTTAGTGATTCCCTCTCCACTAATGTAGACAAACACCACACCAAATATCAATAGGACTTTATCAAGCTTGTAATGATAGGCTAGGGTGAAGGTAGGATAAGAGAGATACATTTTGGCTCAAATCACCCTAAAACACCTCAATGTTTCTAGGACCTAAATACATAATTGCATACATTAATTTCCCCCAAAGACAACCCCACAACACAATATAAATCTTGCCACTAGCCTTTATTACTAACATTAAAAGATAAAACTAGAACAATTTTTCCTTTATTTGAAGAGTACACCCCCAAACTTATTTACAAACATACTTTTTTTTCTAATTTTTTCTTTTTCTCTTTTTTTTTTAAAAATTCTTTGATGCAAGGGAGTGTACTCTTAAATTTTGTTTCTTTTTGGATTTTCTATTTTTTTTTTATATATATGAAGATTAACAACTAGATGGCAACTAGATGACAAGAGAACAAGAAAATTGAGAACACACTCTCCCCCCAAACTTAAAATCAACATTGTCCCCAATGGTGAAAACAAGCAAAAGAAGAAAAGGAAAACGCTCACCTAATGTTCTCATCCACTCACTCAACAAAACCCCCCAAAATGCATAACAAATAAATCCTATAAAGATCAAGGTGCTAAAAGGGTGTGGTGAAAAGAGATGATTATATATATGTAAAGGTAGGCTAATGAGTGGCTAAGAAAGAAAAATGACACTTAAGCTCAATGGGGTGACTAGTGATAAAAAAAATGCATACAAGGTAGGCTTCAAAGGCTCAAACGGTCCAAAGATGGCCTAAATCATTTCATCGGTGTGGTATTGTCTAGGATTTCGCCTCAAGGAAAAATCACTAAATAATTCTAGAAACTTAAGCTCTCACAAGAAACTAGCTCTTTCTCGGGTGTAAAAAATGCTTAATCAAGCTATGCACAAACTAAAAAGAGAAACATTTGCATCAATCAATGGCTAGCAACATTCACATCCAAATAATTTAGTTGAAAACTTAAGAAAGAAAGACATTCAGCTGCAACTTAGATTGATTATAGAAGTCATCATGGAGCCCCCTAGTTACACATGAACAAAAGCAAAGAGTATCGCTAAAAGATTAACTAAACAACAAGGTAGGAACATAACAATCAACAAAACACATAGAAGCAATACAAAACAATAGACAATAAAGGTAGACAACAAGAGAGTTCAATACATGAATTAATTACATAATAATAATAAATACAAATCAAAAGTGGGTTAAAGAAGCTCCCTCCTCCTAGTCCTCGGAATCAGCATCCGAAGGACTAGGGTCATCATGCACAACTGGCGCGGTCCACGCCTCCAAGATGGAGCTGGGGAATACTGGAAATGCAGCGGTTGGTTTGTTGAAGTTTCGCTGGAGGGACTTGATGAGAGCTGCATCCCACTGCTTAGCATACTTCCAGTAAGCATGTTGTTGAGCTTCCAGGGACACCAACCGGCCAAGAATCTCCTGCTGCTAAGCAATGAGATTAGTGAGTGGAACTGGGGGAGGCATGGTGGAGGGCCTAGCGGCTGAGGCAGGTGCACGAGTCTAACCATTGAGAGTGAAATCAATGTCTCGGCGCTCGAAAAGTATATCCTCTGTGGAAGCAAAAGGCACCCCAGCTCTAATGCACAGTTGTGTAATGAGTGTGGAAAAGAACAACTTCCCTTTTTTCTGCCTGGCACAGCTAACAAGCTGCCTAAAGATTAACTGGCCTACATTGATACTCAGCCCAGCTAGTATACAATATAACAGGAGCACCCTCTCCTTGGACACTGTGGTGTCATGCGTGGTGGGCAACAAGCGACACTTCAGAAAGTTTAACCACACTCCAGCTTCAGGCAAAATGGAAGTGTGCAAGAGAGTGCGCACACCGCCAGAAGATATGCACCACTGAGCTCCGGGAGCTGCAACACGTTGCAACGCCTTGTCAAAGTTTGCTGGGGAAGGGGCCAAGATCATTTCTTTATAAGCAGCGCAGTCAACGCTAGCTAACCCAAAGAGGGCATTAATAGCCTCACCAGCAAAAGAGACAACCTTGCCACAAACCAACACTTCAGAATTCTCAGCGGAGGCTAGGTTGGCATAAAATTCTCTCACCAAGGGAATAATGGCATGCTCTAGTTTCTGAAAGAAAAATTCCCAATTGTGTTGCTCAATGGCTGTACTGATAAAAGCAGGCACCTAAATAGTGGTAGGCAAAAATCCTCTTTCTGGAAACAATTTCTTTGTCTTAACAGACTCATATTTGGCCTTGGCTTGAGCATAAATAAATTTTGTGGCAGGACCTGAAGGGGTAGGCGTTTTCTTCGTTTTAGGAGGTGGGACAGCTATGTGTGTTGGTTGGGAGGCAGCTTTTGTGGTAGTGGAAGTCTTTTGTTGCTTTGGTTGTGGTGCGGTTGATGCTTGTTGGGCGGCTCTTTTGTATTTGGTTCGGGGTGGTGTTGATTTGGTGGCGGGTGGGGTAGTTTTGGTGGAGTTAGGAGAATTTATAGCTGCTGGGGGAGGCAATAGTAATGGGGCAGTGGGAATTTGTGGGGCCTTTGGTGGGGCATTGGTGGTTTTGGATGTCTTTTTGGTTGTTTGTGGGATAGAGGTTGGTGTAGATTTTGGTTGATCTGGTGGTGGGACAGGGGATGGTGGGGCAGTTTTTGGCTTCTTTCTCTGTGCTCGTGTTTTAGTGGTCATGTTGGGCAAAAAGGCAGCAGCTAAATCACAAGGCTACCACACAACAATAGGAGCACCCAACAAACCAATATCCTGCTTATCAGTAAAGAGAGTGGTACAGCGCAACACATCAACAAAGCAGTAGCATAAACACTGTCAACCAATAATCCAATAGATGACCCCCAAAAGAAAACACTAGCAGCGAATTCCAATGCCCAGCAATATTCACAAGAGTATATCAGAACAAAGAATTAGTACCCCAAATTATAGCTCGTGAGGAGTTTGGTGCCTAGGTGCCGAGAGTGTGGGTGCAGAGCTGAGTCACTGGTCAAGGAGGCGTGCAAACAGAGCCGCGCCTGGTTCTGGGGTGCTCGGTTCGTTGGGAACCACCTAGGCTCGGACTGGGAGTGCACAGTGACTCGGATGCGCCTGGGTGGCCAAGTGCTTTGGTGGAGGCTTTGGCTTGGAGACCCCTATGATGCCGAGTGCTGAGATCGTGGATCAAGAGGTTGGGCACCTGAATGTGGCAAGACGGGGCCTGGATTTGGCGAGCTTCTCGGCTAGGTCGGGCGGGATATTGCTGGTGTGGTTTGGGGATGGATGGGTGGTGGTGGGCCTCAGTCTGGGTTTGTTCGGAGATGGCTTAGCTGGTGAGGAGTGTCTCTCGGCTGGGTCGAGGTGCGCGAAGGGCAAGGGGACCTGGGATCTGAGGCTCGGTTCTAGGAAAATGGGTGGGGAGAGGGTTGTACGACTGGGTGGTGTGCTTGGGTTTGTGGCTGCGCAGCTGGTGGATCCTTGGACTGGGTGGTGTCGAGGATTGGGGAAGATGATAATGGGGTATTAGGGTATTTCGGTATATACGGATATATATATTTTATAGATATAATAGAAATTTTACTGAAATATATATATAGATTTCGTATAGTTTATGTTGACGGTGAGAACTCATCAACTAAGTTAAGTTAGAAAAATTGCAACGTAGAGATTATCCAAAGAAAAGCTTTAGAAATCTAAGTAGGAACTCCAAGAATAATTGCAGAAGGAAAATGGTGAAATCAGTTTTTATTGATTATGGTGCAATGCTACAGTAATTTTTCCAACCCCCTCAATGTTGAAGAGGGGTTCCCTTTATAGGGGGCTCTAATGGCCCCTGATACATTGTGGTCCAGGGGACCAAATTGTACACAAGTACATTATCAGGAGAGTGGTATCAGATGTAGTGGTGTTGGCTCTGGTACATGGTCAGAGTTTGTGGGAGCACCTCAGCTTTTGTACTCGGTTATGCCTCCACTACTTGCCTTGTACAGGTGTCAGAGATGGGCTGGTGAGGATCACAACAGGTACCTCATTTGTACGACCACTACCTGTCTGGCACGAATACCATGTCCGTACTCTGACTCCTTCCGACTTTGCATGAATTGCTATGAGGCTTCCCCCACTTCATTCTTAAGGGTGCGTGAAATAGGTTCTTGATCTTACCTCATGTTAGACCCACAGCAAGAGTGGTGTCCCGTCACCAGCTCCTATCTCAAGGGGAGAGACTAAGCCCCTCCAACAAGGCCCACTATGTAGGTAACCCTTAGTGGCACGGACATGACGTGCTGAGGTGGGGGTGTCTCTCGCGAGCTCCTGGCGTGGCTGATGCGTGGGCGAGGCATCGGCCTCGTGGGCCCCTGGCGCGGCTAGTGCGCGGGCGAGGCGAGGGGTGTGGTGTCGACCTTGCGATCCCCTGGCACGACTGGTGCGCGGGCGAGGTGAGGGGCATGGTGTCGGCCTCGCGAGCCCCTGGCACGGCTGGTGCGCGGGCGAGGCGAGGGTCGTGGTGTCGGCCTTGCGAGCCCCTGGCGCGGCCGATGCGTGACGCAGTTGGGAGCACACTCGTGAGGCGTCTCACGAGGGACATGACTAGCACACTCCCATGGGCACGGGCGTGGCATGACTTCAAGATATCTTGGGCGCTCGCGTTTTTCTCCAGACATTGTTGCTTTAGATCTTTTACAAGCATGGAATATTGAGCATCCACAGTTGCCACCCAGTCTAGGAGAGGACCTTTAGGTGCTCTGGTAGACTCTTCTCTTTGATTCTTATAAATAGGCCCCCATGCCAGGTCTATTAGCTACACTTAATCTTCCTAGCTTAGTGGTATTTAGACTCTTGCTCCTTTCAAGAGGTAAGGGGTTCAATACCCCACAACCTCACTTTTATTATAGTTTCCTCTTTTTTATATATATATATATATATTTGGGCTAATTTTTGGTATGTCTATTTGGAGGCTAACACATCCTTTTTGTTTATTTTTGCAGACGCGTGCTTTCGAGCCTTTGGCTCTATTTGACCGTGACGGCGCTTTTGGCCCCCGACCTCCTTTTGACCACGACTGCGCTCCATTTTACCTGCTTGAGGTATATTTTCTTTCTCCCTCATGTTCATTGAGTCCAAATTAGCATTACTCGGGATGAGGTACTTTGGCCTGAGCTTGCCGTGAGTTAGCCCAGTTGCATGCCCCCTTGTTATACCCTGTAGTGGATCATTTAGGGCGTTTGCATCTAGAGGTTTTAAGCCCATTCCTTTGTGTTTTGTAGCAATCCTCTCATTTATACAAGATTCCCTTTTTGCTTTCGGGACGAGGTCTCATGGCCAGTGATGGTCCGTTCGGCATACCTCCGGGGGTTGAGTTTGTTGACTTGTCTTCAGACTCAGAGTCCCCTGAGGAAAACCCTTACCAAGACTATGACTCCTTAAGGCAGTCCCGTATCCATCATCTTGAGCACATGGCTGAACTTAGGCGTAAAATTTGGGTGGTGGAGAGGGAAATTGACTCAGTGTTGAGAGGAGACGGAGCACCTTTCCCCCCTGACCTTAGTGACCACGTAGCGAGCCTTAGGGTGACCCTTTTAGATTTGCAGGGGGAGTTGAAGTTTATGGAGGGACACCTTCCGCCTGAGCCCTCTAGCCCATCCTCGCCTGATGACTGTCATGGGGCCGCTTATGCTTCTCTTCAGCCCTTAATTTCGATCTTCCCTAGCTTAGCGCTTCCGCAATCGGTGCCCCGGTGGAAGACTCTTGCTAGGAAGAGAAAATGGAGGGTCAAGTGTTCTATCTCTTCCTCACCTTTTTCTTTTGGTTTTGCAGATATGCCGAGGGCACGACGACAGGTATCCATCAATGAACCAGACGATGCTCCTTTAATGGCATCCCAATTGGTGTCACATGTGTCAGAAAATAAACTGAGGGAAATTGTGAAGCACTACCGCGTTCCTCCGGAGTACGCTTTATACACTCCTTTAGAGACATGCCGGGCTGACTGCCCTAGTCCCAGCTTCGTGGCCCTTAGTGAGCACATACTGAAGGCGGGCGGTACCATCCCGTTACACCCGTTCTTCATTGCGGTCCTCAATTACTTTGACCTTGCTCCAATTCAGCTGGCACCCAATAGTTGGCTGACCTTGAGCTGCCTTTTTATTGCGTTTACGGAACTAGTGAAACGTGCTCCTACGGCGCTAGAGATGCATTTCCTCTACAATCTCATGCCCTCTCCTAAGTCCAAGGGCTTCTATTACCTACAAAAATCCAATAACGAGGTCCCTTTGATAGAGGGCTCAGTGTCCAACCCGGGGTCCTGGAAGCAGGACTTTTTCTTTGTGAAAGGCCCCTTCTCTATTCACGAGCACTTCCGTGCCACTCCCAGTAAGTACCCTAAGCCACATTTTCTCTCTTCTTCTTTTTTGTAACTTATTGTTTCATGACTTATGTTTGTGTCGACCATGGCGTGGATTATGCAGAGCAATTCGCCGATCCCACAGTTGTTGGGTCGGAAGCGAAAGCTATGAAGAAGTTTATCAACGCTCACCCCGCTATGAAAAAGGTTGCGTACCTATTCACCGTGGAAAATCTGAACCTCCACAAACTATCCCCAGTCTTAGATCCCAAGTTGCTGTGGACCATCCTTGGGTCCAAGAAGATGAAGGCGGTATCGGCCGAGCCTTGCCCAGATGAAGGTGAGGCTGAGGATGTGCCGAAGAAGCCTCCCTAGAACGCAGGGGACCTCACCAGCTGTCCTCGTCTCCTGGGGAATGTCCTCCTTTTGTCTCTTTTGACCCGAACATAGCCTCCCAATCCCAAGACCAGCATGCCATTCCGGGACGTTTTGTTTGCCCCGACCCCGAGGAATATGATGCTTTCACTAAGGCTCCCCTCGACCCTGGTCCATCGGGGGCTTACTTTGCCAATCTTCCAGCACCCCCTTCTGATCTACCGAGGCCTCACTTTTCCAATTTTCCTGTGCCCCCTCCCGTTTCGGCGAGCGGGTCATCTGTCCTCACCCAGCCAGGTGCCCCTGGCCTAGATAGGACGCCCTGGGTGAATCGTATGGTGGCCACTTACAGGCGGGGGTACGTCGAAATCGCCTCAGACCTCCCTGAATCTGACTGGAACGGTCTTGGGAGTTTTGCTCTGTCGGACCTTGGGGAAACTCTAAGGCACACCACTGCTTGGGGTGAGTTCATGCATCTTGTGTCAGCCCTATTATATATAGATGTACATACATTTTTTTTTGTTACTTATTAATTCTATTGTTAACTTTCTTTTGCAAGCCTATACTGTGGCTCAGCGGTTTGCCGACTCGGCTAACAATCTCTCCGCGTCGAGTACTGAGAGGGACTGTCTCACGGCCCGGGTCTAGGAGCTCGAGAGAGAGCTTGAGGAAACCCAGACTAAGCTAACAAGGGTTCGGACCAAACTTTCTGTCTCGTCAAAAAGGAAGCAGAAGGCGGTTGCCAAAGCCACTATGCTGCAGGAAAAAGTTACCAGCCTAGAGGGCGAACTCCAGGGGACCAAGGCTATTGCTGTTGCATCGCAGGAGAGAGTCACTTCTTTAGAGGCTGAACTCGAGGCTACGAGGGCCGATGTAGCCGCGTCGCAGGAGAGAATCGCTTCCTTAGAGGCGGATAAGACAGCTATCGAGTACAGGTCCATAGACCGCGCCCTTTACGGTGTGTGGAGGCAGGATCCCAACTTTGATTTTTCTTTTTTTGGCGAGCACGCCGTTGCTCGAGCGGCCGTGTGGAGCACCCGTGGCAGGAGGCCCTGAGGTCATCATATCATCATTTCTGTCAGCTATCCCACTGTGGGCGTATGCTCATCTTGAGCCTTTGTAATATTATTATTAATATTTTTATTTTTATTTTGTAAATCTTTCCATGTTACCAAGACTCCTTTTTCAATATATATATATACATGTGTGGTTATTTATCTCTTATTCCTTTGTGTTTGAGGCCTTTTTGAGCCTATATGATGGGGTTTGGTAGGTTCCCCTCTTTTATTTACCAGGCTAGAGGTCCTTTGGAGCCCATGTGAAAGGGTTCAATGGGTCCTTTTTTGGTGCCTCTTGATTATTTTTCTAAGGATATTTTGACCCCTTGGGTTCTAGCTATCCTTTTATATATTTTTGTGCGCGCTTATTATTTTTTTTGCGAGAAGCATCCTTCTCGTCATTATTCATAGTACTATTTTTGCAAGGGTCTCTTTTAGGAACCTTTTTGGCTAGACGGCTTGGTGGCCGCTCTAGGCTTATTGGCGGGTGCACTCTCCAAGGTCTTTCCTCTTGTGGGAGCATCTGCCTTTATTTGGAAGCGTGTTGTTGTTTTTTGTAAGACCTTTTGGCCTCCTTGATGTTCATAAGGGTAGATAATCCTTACGAACCCAAGAGATGCCTTGCAAGGTCCTCTCCCTGTCTCCTAGGGTTCACCGCGAATTGCATTCCTCTTTTAAAGAATTTTGTTTAAGGCTCCGATGCAAGGGGTCCTTTTTAGGATCCTCCTGTTAGAGGGCCCTTTTTAGGATCCTCCTGATAGAGGGTGTAGAGTCCAAGAACTTTACTTAGCTAATTTTTTAGTAGTATTATAGTATGTATAGTATTATCTTTGTTACTGTGGATTTTTGGTTCAGACCGGGAATTATTTGGACACTCATAGTAGTACTTATAGATTTTCTAAGTTTAATCTATAGTTTAAGAATATTAAGTATAACCTAAGGTTTGATTAATGTGACTGATATTAAGGATTATATTTATTATATTATAAGGTTTAGACATCAACCAATAGGATTTTAAGCACATGTTATGAATGGTGATTAAGGATTAAGTATTTTTGAGGATTAAATTTAATAAGGAGTAAAGTTTGAATGTTATAGGGTCAATCAACAGCTTTGAATACGTTGAGGGTTTAGTCAAGGTTGTTTACTCCATTCAAACTTAGCTAAAAATGTGTAATTTCGTGTTTAATTATTCAGCGTGTGCCGATATATCGCAGCTATAGGGGCGATATATCGCAGCACGTAGATACGGAAAACACGAGACGATGCACGGTCGCCTCGGGCATACAAGCCCAGGCGATATATCGCCTACAGGGGGTGATATATCGCCTCCTCCAGTATGTTTTCAAACATTTTTGAATTCATTTCCTTTCAGCCATTCAAACACCTTCAACAGTCCAGCATCTTTTGAACGAGTCTTCAGCCTCTGCTGAACGATTATTCAAATGATTTTCACCTAAAAAGCCATTGTTTTTATTCAAGTAAAATCAAGATACTTTCAATCCCAAACTCTATAAATAGGACCTAGTACCCAGCCATTTCTTCACCTTTTACTCTAAGTTCAGAAGCTGCTAATGCTAAGTGAGTGTGAGAGTGTAAACACCTGGTTTGGGAAAATCATAAGCTTAAACATCATAAGCTTATCAAACACTTTGGGAAGTGAGGTTCGTTAGTATTTCGGTTGTGGTTAGATTGATCTTGCAAGTCTTTGAGGTAAACCCGAAACTCTAGTTCATTTGATTTATGTTTCCCTTCTCTTAGTCTTCTACTCAGTTTCCTAACCTCATTCTTATTTTGGTTAGGAATCCAAGTTCTTAAGCACATAAGTTGTGGTAAGCATAATTCTCAATGGTTTAGTCTTCCTATTCATTTTCATTTCTTCTTCTTCTTAAGACTCACTCTTTCTTATATGGTTTTAGGAGTGTTCCAAAAGTCCCAACTCAGTCCATTATATCCCGGTAACTTTGGTAAGGAAAATAGGCTAGAATCTATATGTTTATGTTTATGTTATCTTATGTGTTATGTTATGATATGTTATGAATATGTTATGAATGTGTATGTTTGTAGGCTTGGGCTTATGCCCTTTTTGACTAACAAGACCCCAAAAAGATTGTGGGCATATGCCTATTTAGCTGGTAGGACCCCACTAATCTCATGGGCATGAGTTGTTTAGTCTATGGGACCCCAAGTAATAATGGCCATTATAATAAGTGTATTATGTGTTATGATATGCCTTTACGTTATTATGAAATTGATGTGTATGACTATGTGTTAGATTTTTCCTTGCTGGGCATTAGGCTCATTCCTTTCTGTTTATGTGCAGGAAATAAGCTTTAGAGGCGGAAAGATTCGTGACGCTTAGAGGATGTGTATCGATGGTGAATGGAGTCAAGGGGCCGAGCGTTATTCGATTCGAGGATGTAGTCTCATTTTAATTTTTATGGTTTTACATGTATTTTCCGCATTATTTATGTAATGTCTTTTATTTTAAATCATGTTTTGTTTTTAAAGACAATGGGATCCCATATCCTTCTTAGTATTCTATTTATTTCTAAGTAACTCTTATTTTACAAGTTACTCAATAAAATTATGGTATTTTCGTAAAAATGTAAGTTTTATGTATAGTTTCGTTAATGGTCCAAATAGTCTAGATTAGTGGGTCATTACAGAGGGTCCCTTTTAGGGTCCTCCTGATAGAAGGTCCTTTTTAGGATCCGGGTGCATGGGGTCCTTTTTAGGATCCTCCTGTTAGAGGGTCCTTTTTAGGATCCTGGTGCAAGGGGTCCTTTTTAGGATCCTCCTGTTAGAGGGTCCTTTTTAGGATCCTGGTACAAGGGGTCCTTTTTAGGATCCTCCTGTTAGAGGGTCCTTTTTAGGATCCTGGTGCAAGGGGTCCTTTTTAGGATCCTCTTGTTAGAGGGTCCTTTTTAGGACCCTCCTTTTTAGGTTCCTCTTGTTAAAGGGTTACTTGCTGTATGTTTTTGCCCCCTGTCCTGCCCCCCAAGTGTTTGGTAAAATTTATTTCAGCAGGCACTTTGGCTGATGCTCGCATAGAGAAGAAAAATAACACGTGAAGTTGCGAACAGTTTCACTCATAGCATGTGGTTTACAACGGCATATTTAAAAAAGGGTTACATCTAATTGGGAGGTTACCCAGGTAGCCTCTTTGATTCTTACTCACTAAGCTAACATAACAAGGAACCAACTAAACATAGGTCCTCTTGGCACTGGGTGCCGAAGCCTCACTGGTAGGATTTCTCGAGGTGTTCCGTAACTCGTGGGTCCAACTCGTGTGGGTTGCGCCTTCATACAAAACCATTGCCATCGGCACCGATGGTTTTGTGGCTGTGCGGAGGGACACGTTATAGCATTCCCTCGCTTCCTTCTGCTCCCCTTTCATGCATGCTACTCCCCCAGGGGTTGGGAATTTCATAGCTAGGTGGTACACATAAGTTATCGCCTTCAATTCTCTCAGAGAGGGTCTCCCTAATACCGCGTTGAAGGCTGAGGTGCAATCCACCATGACAAAGTTTGCCATTATAGTGGTTTGCCTGGGTTGTTCCCCCATGGTGAGGGCTAATTCAATTGCACCTATGGGCTGTATCGAGTCCCCTGTGAACCCGTAAAGGGAGGAATTGCAGGGTTTCAGGTGTCGGACACTCAGTCCCATCTTCTCCAAAGCGGGGCAATGCAGAACGTCTACAGAGCTTCCATTATCCAATAGGACCCGATGTACTCTCATGTTCGCAAGCTGGATAGTTAGCACCAGGGGGTCATTATGATGGAAATGTACCCCCTGCGCGTCTTCTTCAGTGAAAGTAATTGAGTCATTCTCACTCTTGAAACTCTTCGGGGGGCGTTGCTCCAAACTTAAGGCGCACAGTGGTGGACTCCGTCTGCCCTCCTTGGCATATTTGTCTCGTCCCTTCCTTGAATCGCCTCCGAATTCTGGTCCTCCAAAGATAGTCCTGACCTCTCCCTGTACTTCTGGGGCCACCTCTCGCGCCCGCAGCGGGGACGCTCCTTCTTCTGGCCTCTGGTTCTCCTTGCGGACATATCTGCCCAAATGTCCTCTGCGGATGAGCTCCTCGATTTCCACCTTCAAATGGTTGCATTCTGCAGTGGTGTGGCCGATATCCTTGTGATACTGCCAATACTTGCTGGGGTCTCTTTTAGAGCGGTCTTTTTTCATTGGCGGGGGCCTTTTGAAAGGGACTTGGTTTTCGTTCGTGGCGAAAATATGCTCTCTCGCATGGGTGAGGTTAGTGTAAAAGGTGTAGGGGCCCTGTAGGCGCTCATCCCTCATTCCCTCATAAACCCCCTTCTTCTTTGCACCGCTTTGGTTGTCTCGGACTGAAGGTTTCGGGGGCGACGGGCCTTTTCTGGCTTTGAGGTTCTCGTGACCATCCTCCACGTGAATGTATTTTTGTGCCCGCTCGTAGAAATCATCCAAGTCTATGACCTCTCTCTTGAGCATGTTATCCCATAACTTGCTCCCTGGGCGTACTCCAGCTGTGATGGCCATTTTCAGCTCTCGGCGGGTCAGGCTCCCTACCTTAGCTGCCTCCATATTGAACCTATGAATATATCTCTTCAGACTCTCGTTTTCTCCTTGCTTCACATTTGCAAGGCTGGTGCCTGGCATCGTGTAGTCTCGCACGGCGTGGTGCTGCTGGAGGAATTCATCAGAAAGTTGTTGCCAAGATCTGATGGACCCCGGTCTAAGTCTTTTGAACCATTTGTACGTAGGTACTTTTAATGTGACAACGAAGCAAGGACATCTCGCCCCACTGCCAATTCCCCTCAGCTTCATTAAGGCGTTAAATGTATCTAGATGGTATTTTGGATCTGTGCTTCCTTCGTAGGGGGTCATATGGGGCTCCTTAAAGTTGGTTGGGAGCCGGATGGCTTGGATCTCCTTGATGAAGGTTGACTCATGATTGAACTCTTCCTCAAAGGCTTGACCTCCAGAGGCGGTGACGATTTTGCTTCGCAAGCTCCTCATTTCTGTGTCTAGGTCTTGCCTTCTCTTGCTTAGGGAGTCTCTCAAAGCGGATGGGTTAGGATCCCCTTCCCTCTGCCTTCTCGTGGCGCCATAGGGGGTGTGGTCCGTTTACCTGCCCTCTTTTTGTTGAGCTCTTCCTGTAGATCTGAGGGTGCTCTCTTTGAGGTGACCTTTTCATCGTTACGAGGGGAAGCATTGGTCTTCGGCTCTGGTTTCTGGGCCTGCCTTGGTGGTTCAGGATGCTCGCATTGCTTCGTTCGGGGGGTGTTACTAGTGGAGAGTCAAGTCCTCCCATCGTCTACCGAAACGGTGGTCTCTGCCCCCTCCTGACCTTTCTCTTTTCTATTGGGCAGGGTCACGCTTGACTTACCTTGCAATAGGCCATTCAGCACCTCTTGCATATTCTCCAGGGTGGTCTCCAACCTTTGGTTCTTACAGTACAGCTCACGTATTTCCTCTTCATAGAACCGAGATTCAGAACTCGAGCTCATGGAATGGACCTGGGGATGTTTATCATGTCTACGCGTCGAGGGGACCGAGTCCTACCGGCCGGAGTTCGGTACTTGTGGTGGTTTAGGAAACGGGAACTCATTGGCATTCCCGGTTGGTGCGGTGGTTGTCCTTGGAGGATTCTCACCGGGCAAGATGGCCGGTGATGAGATCTCCCTATCACCCTCGTGAACCTCAGGGTCCCTTGGGGGCTCCATATCTCTGGGTGGAGGAGGATCCTTCATGGAGGACTTCAGCTGAACTTCGTTAAGGTGGACTTCCACCTCTCATGGCTCCCCGAGTCGCTTTGAACGTCTCGACATTTCTTCTTGCTGGGAGTAATGGTAGAACAGTAGCTTGGTACTTAGCTTCCCACAGACGGCGCCAAACTGTTGACGGTGAGAACTCGTCAACTAAGTTAAGTTAGAAAAATTGCAACGTAGAGATTATCCAAAGAAAAGCTTTAGAAATCTAAGTAGGAACTCCAAGAATAATTGCAGAAGGAAAATGGTGAAATCAGTTTTTATTGATTATGGTGCAATGCTACAGTAATTTTTCCAACCCCCCTCAATGTTGAAGAGGGGTTCCCTTTATAGGGGGCTCTAATGGCCCCTGATACATTGTGGTCCAGGGGACCAAATTGTACACAAGTACACTATCAGGAGAGTGGTATCAGATGTAGTGGTGTTGGCTCTGGTACATGGTCAGAGTTTGTGGGAGCACCTCAACTTTTGTACTCGGTTATGCCTCCACTACTTGCCTTGTACGGGTGTCAGAGATGGGCTGGTGAGGATCACAACAGGTACCTCATTTGTACGACCACTACCTGTCTGGCACGAATACCATGTCCGTACTCTGACTCCTTCCGACTTTGCATGAATTTCTATGAGGCTTCCCCACTTCATTCTTAAGGGTGCGTGAAATAGGTTCTTGATCTTACCTCATGTTAGACCCACAGCAAGAGTGGTGTCCCGTCACCAGCTCCTATCTCAAGGGGAGAGACTAAGCCCCTCCAACAAGGCCCACTATGTAGGTAACCCTTAGTGGCACAGACATGACGCGCAGAGGTGGGGGTATCTCTCGCGAGCCCCTGGCGCGACTGGTGCGTGGGCGTGATGTCGGCCTCAAGAGCCCCTGGTGCGACCGGTGCGCGGGCGAGGCGAGGGGCGTGGTGTCGGCCTCACGATCCCCTGGCACGGCTGGTGCGCAAGAGAGGCGAGGGGCGTGGTGTCAGCCTCGCGAGCCCCTGGCGCGGCTGATACGTGGGTGAGGCATCGGCCACGCGAGCCCCTGGCGCGCTGTTGCGCGGGTGAGGCGAGGAGCATGGTGTCGGCCTCGTGAGCCCCTGGCGTGGCTGATACGTGGGCGAGGCATCGGCCTCACGAACCCCTAGCGCGGCTAGTGCGCGGGCGAGGCGAGGGGCGTGGTGTCGGCCTCGCGAGCCCCTGGCGCGGCTGATGCGTGGGCGAGGCATCGACCTCGCGAGCCCCTGGCACGGCTGGTGCACGGGCGAGGCGAGGCGAGGGGCGTGGTGTCGGCCTCGCGAGCCCCTAGCGCGGCTGATGCGTGGGTGAGGCGTCAGCCTCGCGAGCCCCTAGCGCAGCTGGTGCGCGGGCGAGGCGAGGGGCGTGGTGTCGGCCTCGCAAGCCCCTGGCGCGGCAGGTGCGCGAGCGAGGCGAGGGGCGTGGTGTCGGCCTCGCGAGCCCCTAGAGCGACTGATGCGTGGGCGAGGCGTCGGCCTCGCGAGCCCCTAGCGCAGCTGGTGCGCGGGCGAGGCGAGGGGCGAGGTGTCGGCCTCGCAAGCCCTTGGCGCGGCTGGTGCGCGGGCAAGGCGAGGGGCGTGGTGTCGGTCACGCGAGCCCCTGGTGCGGCTGATGTGTGGGCGAGGCATCGGCCTCGCGAGCACCTGGCATGGCGGGTGCGCGGGCGAGGCAAGGGGCGTGGTGTCGGCCTCGCGAGCCCTTGGCGCGGCTGATGTGCGACGCAGCTGGGAGCACACTCGCGAGGCGTCTCGCGAGGGACATGACTAGGAACCATTCATGTGAGACGGAGGCATCTCGCGTTTTTCTCCCATGGGCACGGACGTGGTATGACTTCAAGATGTCTTGGGCGCTCGCGTTTTTCTCCAGACATTGTTGCTTTAGATCTTTTACAAGCATGGAATATTGAGCATCCACAGTTTATAGTATATAAATATATATTTCAGTTTTTTTTAAATACATATTTCTGTATATGTATATATTTATATAATTATATATTAACACATATGTATAGTAAAATATGTATAAATAATATTAAATATGGTAATTTTTTTTTTGTATATATATATATGCCTCTAAATGAAACCACGACCCAAGATTTTTTCTGCCCAGATTGCTAACATTTTGCCCAAGATTTGCTTCAGCAACCCAAATTTGACGTAACTCTCCATTTATTTTCGAAGATTTTTGCTTGCATTTTGCTGAAGTAAAGCTCTCGCAAAACCTTCAGACTCCAAAATTACTTCCAAAACATCATGTTTCTTGCTGTCTTAACACCTGAAACACCAAAATACACATAAAATCACTCCAAAACATCACAATAAAATGAAATTAAAATTAAAAAAAAATGCAAATAAAAATAAACATAATTAAAAACACTCATATGTATGTATATATATAAATATATTTTTTTTGTTCTTTCTGTTTTCTCTCTTCTTTTTTTTTATTTTTTATTTTTTATATATATACAATATCATTTTACACTTGCTTCTTTTTGGGTTGTCTTTAAATTAGTGCCTGAATCACTTGACAACCCAAAACAACCACAACTTTAAGGATCCTCCAAAGTGATGGAGGTCTTCTCGCGGTTGACCTCACCTCCCCAATAATGTTTCAACCGCTGCCCATTCACTTTAAACTCCCTTCCGGATTGATCGTTGCGAACTTCAACTGCCCCAAAGGAGTAAACTTGCACCACTGTGAATGGGCCAGACCAGTGGGACTTTAACTTGCCAGGAAATAACTTCAAGCGCGAGTTGAAGAGCAATACTTTCTGCCCTTTCTCAAAGACCCGAGCTTGAATTTTCTGATCATGCCGCCTCTTAGTATTCTCCTTGTACAACTTAGCATTTTCATAGGAGAACAACCTCATCTCTTCCAGCTCATTTAACTGTATCGTTCAAGCTTCTCCAACAGCTTGGAGATCCATATTCTGTTTCTTAGTGGCCCAATATGCCTTATGCTCCAACTCAACGGGCAAATGGCAAGCTTTCCCAAAAACCAAACGATACGGTGACATTCCGAAAGGGGTTTTGTAAGTCGTTCGATAGGCCCAAAGAGCATCATCCAATCGTTGAGACCAATCCTTTCTTCTAGGATTCACCACTTTCTCTAGGATTCCCTTGATCTCCCTATTGGATATTTCCGCTTGGCCATTGTTTTGGGGGTGGTAGGCGGTGGCAATCTTGTGCTTCACACTATATTTGGCTAACAAAGCTACCAAAATCTTGTTCACAAAGTGGGTGCCTTCATCACTTATAAGCACCCTTGGAGTGCCAAAGCGGGTGAACACATGCTTATGTAGGAATTTCATGACCACCTTGGAATCATTAGTAGGACTTGCCACTGCTTCAACCCACTTAGAGACATAGTCAACAGCCACTAAGATATACAAATTTCCAAATGATGGTGGAAATGGCCCCATGAAGTCGATTCCCCAAACATTGAACAATTCCACTTCAAGGATGCTATTCAAAGGCATTTCACTCCTTACTGAAATATCTCCAACACGCTGGCAGCGGTCACATCTCTCAGCAAATTCATGAGCATCCTTGAAGATAGAGGGCCAATAGTACCCCGATTGAAAAACCTTAGCGGTTGTTCTTTGCCCACCAAAATTTCCACCATAAGGAGTTGAATGACAATGCTCTAGTATGCTAGAAACTTCATCCTCAGGCACACAACGCCTCATGATTCGATTTGAACATTGTTTGTACAAATAGGGCTCATCCCAATAATAGAATCTCACATCATGAAAGAACTTCTTGAGTTGCTGCCTATTCAAATCAGGTGGCTACAAACCACTCACCAAATAGTTGACAAAATCAGCGTACCATGGAGTAGTGGTTTGGATCACAACCAACAATTGCTCATCGAGGAATGTCTCTTTAATAGGCCCTTCATTTTGCTTTTCACTTCCAGCTTTAAGTCTAGATAAATGGTCAGCCACTTGGTTCTCCGTTCCTTTTCTATCCTGAATTTCCAAGTCAAATTCTTGAAGAAGCCACACCCATCGAATAAGTTGTGGCTTAGCATCCTTTTTGGCAATTAGATACTTGATCGCCGAATGGTCTGTATAAACCACTACTTTAGTCCCCACAAGATAAGCTCTAAACTTGTCAAAAGCAAACACCACTGCCAAAAGCTCTTTCTCGGTGGTAGTATAGTTCAGTTGGGCATCGGCTAATGTCTTGCTTGCATAGTAAATGGAATGAAAAACCTTCTCTTTTCACTGCCCAAGTACAACACCCACAGCAAAATCACTAGCATCGTACATCAATTCAAAGGGGAGAGACCAATCTGGAGCTACAATGATGGGTGCGGTGATAAGAGCCTTTTTTAAAGTCACAAATGCATTTTGACACTCCTTTGTGAACTCAAATGCTTGATTTTGCTCAAGTAAGGAACAAAGGGGCTTAGAAATCTTTGAAAAATCTTTTATAAACCTCCTATAGAAGCTTGCATGCCCCAAAAAGCTTCTAATCCCCTTGACTATAGTAGGTGGTGGCAATTTTTCTATGACTTCCAACTTTGCTCAATCCACTTCTATGCCCTTGTTAGAAATTCTATGGCCCAACACAATGCCTTCTTGAACCATGAAATGGCATTTTTCCCAATTGAGTACCAAGTTTGTTTCTTCACATCTAGCCAAGACTTGCTCCAAGTTAGCCAAACAAGTGTCAAAAGACTCCGCAAATACTAAAAAATCATCCATGAAGACTTCAAGAGACTTCTCCACCATATCTGAAAATATTGCCATCATACAACGTTGGAAAGTGGTGGGGGCATTGCACAGCCCAAAAGGCATCCTTCTAAAGGCAAAGGTGCCATAAGGACAAGTAAAGGTAGTCTTCTCTTGGTCTTCTGGTGCAATGGAAATCTGACTATAGCCTGAATACCCATCGAGGAAACAATAAAACTCCTTTCCCGCCAACCGATCAAGCATTTGGTCAATGAATGGCAGCGGGAAGTGGTCTTTACGAGTAGCCTTATTCAACTTCCGATAGTCCATACACCCACGCCACCCCGTCACTTGTCTTGTGGGAATCAACTCATTATTTTCATTAGCCACCACTGTGACTCCACCTTTATTAGGAATACACTGAATTGGGCTGACCCAAGAACTATCTAAAATTGGGTAAACAATTCCATAATCAAGCCACTTAATTATCTCTTTTCTAACCACTTCCTTCATGATAGGATTAAGCCTTCGCTGTTGCTCAACAGAATTATTACAGCAATCCTCCAACACAATTTTATGCATACAAAATGAGGGACTTATCCCTTTTATATCCGCCATAGTCCAACCAATGGCCCTTTTGTATTTCTTCAAAACAGCCAGCAACAAACTCTCTTTTTCAGCTCCTAACATGGCTGAAATAATCACAGGCAAGGTCTCATTATCTCTCAAATAAGCATACTTCAAGTGACTAGGCAAAGGCTTCAACTCTAATTTTGGTGGCTCTTGAATAAAAGGCTTAGGAGGCTTAAAATTCCCTTCCGACAAGTTCAATGACTCAAAAGGCCTCCTAAATTTAGCAAAGGGCTACTTTGACTCCACCCATGTAACTTGGCTTTCTTCCTCTTCACTTAAGTTTTCAAGCTCTTCAAGTGACCTCACCCCTACTCCATCTTTACAAGCTTCCTTATGGAATTTTTCAGCGACAATAGACTCAATTACATTTAGCCTAGAGCATTCCTTAACCTCATCTGGAAACTTCATAGCATTGAACACGTTGAAAGTCACTTGTTGGTCATTCACCCTCATAGTAAGCTCCCCTTTTTGTACATCAATCAAGGTCCTCCCGGTAGCTAGAAATGGCCTACCCAAGATAATAGGAACATCTCTATCCGCTTCATAATCAAGGATAATGAAATCAGTCGGAAAAATGAATTTATCAACTTGCACAAGTACATCTTCAATTTTTCCTTTCGGGTGTGCCATAGAACGATCTGCTAATTGCAAAGTGACTGTGGTTGGTCTTGCTTCTCCAATCCCCAACTTCTTAAAAATTGACATGGGCATCAAATTGATACTAGCCCCCAAGTCACAAAGTGCTCTACCAACATCTCTACCACCAATAGAACAAGGAATTGTAAAGCTACCCAGATCCTTCAATTTATGAGGAATTTTACTCTTCAATATAGCACTACAACCTTCAGTCAACGCCACTGTTTCAAATTCACCAAGCCTCCTCTTTTTAGTTAAAATATCCTTAAAAAATTTCACATAGTTGGGCATTTGCTCCAAAGCTTCGACCAATGGTATATTGATGTGAAGTTGTTTCAAAACATCTAAAAATCTCCAGAATTGACCATCTTGTTGCTGCTTTTGAAAGCGCTGAGGAAATGGTGGAGGTGGCTTGCTTATAGTCTTTCCTGTAGCATTTTGTGGAGGAATTGTTGTAGCAATTGCTTCAGGATCAGCATTTAAAATTTTTTATTTCACAGCTTTGTCTCCTTTGTCCACACTACTTTGGATTGAAGTGGGCTCGCTGTTTCTAGTACAATTATCATTAGTCAATTCCACATTTTTACCACTCCTCAAGGTAACCGCCTTACAATGCTCCTTGCCATCTTTCCTTGGATTTTATGTGTCACTAGGCAAGGTGCCTTGAATCACAGCATCATTCTTGGCCATATATTCCTTCATTAAACTCTCCAAAGAGCTTGATTGAGACACTTCTGGAGGAGGAGGAGGTTGAGCTCTTTGTTGTTGTTGAGAAAACCCCGGTGGATATGTAGGCTTGTTTTGCATTGGTGCTCTGCTTGAACTAGCTCCTTGACCCTCCCCCACCCCCATGAGAAGTTTGGATGCTGCCTCCACCCCGGGTTGTAAGAGTTCGAATATGGGTTATTTCGGTTGGCATTTTGATTCCCCACATAACAAACTAAAGCGGGATTTGAAGGACAACTCTCAAATGCATGCTCATCTCCACAATAAACACAAGATACATCAGTAACTTGTCCCATAGCAGCTGGTTGTACCATTCCCCCCAAACTCATGTTCTTGAGAAGGTTAGTCATTGAAGAAACTTGAGCGATCAAAGCTGTCAATGCATCCACTTCAAGTATACCAGCCACTTTTCGACTTGTTGAGGCTCTAACATTGGACCATTGATAATTGTTGCTAGCTATCCTCTCCAAAATCTCATAGGCTTCATTATAGGACTTAGAGAGAATAGCCCCATTAGCTGAAGCATCTAACACCATACGAGTGGAAGAATTTAGCCCATTGTAGAAAGTTTCCATTTGTATACAATGCGGGATCCCATGGTGTAGACACTTCCTCAATAACTCCTTGAATCTCTCCCAAGCTTCACAAAATGATTCATCTTCTAGCTGCTGAAATGACATAATTTCATTGCGAAACTTGGCATTTTTGGTAGGAGGGAAGTACTTCATCAAGAATTTTTCAGCCAACTCATTCCATGTAGTCACCGAGTCGGGAGGTAGGGTGTTGAGCCAAGCTCTAGCTCAATCCCTCAAAGAGAAAGGGAACAATTTCAACCTTAGGGCCTCGTCAGTCACTCCTTGTAGCTTGAAAGAATCGCTCACCTCCAAAAATGAATGAAGATGAAGGTGAGGATCCTCAGTAGGCAGCCCACTAAATTGACCCACTGTTTGCAACATTTGGAACATAACGGGATTTAACTCAAATTGGGGTGCTTGAATTTCAGGCCTAACAATGCCCGAATTGAGCTCATTAAACATGGGGGTAGCATACTCCCTAATGGATCTCTCTCTATCATCAGCCATAGAAATTGTGTTAGTGACATTATTAGCACCCTCAACTCCTTCAACCTCTTCAGCCATATTAAGGTGATTTTGAGCCCGTTGTTCCCTTAGTCTTCTTCTAATTGTTCTTTCAATCTCAGGGTCAATAGGAGCTAGTTCAATGTCTTCTTGCTCGTTCATATAGTAAATCACCTGAGAAAACACAAGAGCAAGCAAATAAAGTCAGCTCAACAAAGAAAAAATAAATTACAAGTAATTGATTTTACAAGAATTTCTAATTTCAATCCACGGCAACGGCGCCAAAAACTTGTTGTGATCAATTTAATATTTGATTTTAAATACGTAAGTGGACACAATCACACAAGTAATATAATGATAAGTAAATCGTCTCCACAGGGATTGCAAATTAGAAAAAATAAGCAAAACAATTTTAAGAAATTAAAAATCAAGTGGGTTGTTTATAGGCTAAGAAAAATATTAAAATAAAATGTAAATACTGAAATTAAAAACTGAACTGAACAAGAAAATTGAGAGAAATATATGGATTGCAAAATGGACTTGAATTATTGAATTCCCATATATTATTCATCCTGAAAAAATTGCGGACAGATTGTTGCAGCAATATTCTAGCAAAACTCCCAGGTTAACAAGAATTCATTTAAACACTCATAAAACTTTCCCAAATTTTATGAAATTAATTCTTCTACCTAATTAAACATATTCCTATGCAAAATTAGATTTAAGAATGCAAATCAAAGTTTAATTCTCAAAAGCTACACAAGGCAAATAACATATCCCTATGTTACTTACTAACATAACCTAACCTAGATTATGACTTATGTCATCCAAGTTCTTCCCATTACATTTAATCTTTCTAGCATTAAACATAATTAAATAACTTGCCATTGCTGGCCAAACATAATATAAGCACACTTGAATGAACAAAGGAGATTTTACTAAAATAAAGTGCAAGAAATTTATAGACTATAACATAGGGTTCATCAACAATTCAAGTCACCAAAAAATTAGTTCATGGCTAAGTTCATAAATATTAATTCCCAATCAAAACAGCCCATAATATTCAGATTTAGAATCCAACTCAGAAATTAATAAAATAAAGTTTAGGAAAAAGAAGAAAGAACAAATCCAAAATGATGCTTGAGCTTTCTTTGTTTGTCCTCCTTCTTCCTTGTTGATATTCTGAGTTCTTCTCCTTTCTCTTTCTAGTTTTTCTTTTCAAAAAATGGCTGCTGCCTTCTTGATACGGCTGAAACCCTCTTTTGTGTATGTTAGGTTTTTTTTCTTCCCCCTTCCAAAAGTACCATATTGCCCATTTTTCTCCCAAAACATGAAGTCCTCATTTCTTCTAATTTTTGTCCTTTTCTCCAATATTCTGACTAGTTCTTTCTGCCCTTGCCACCTCAGCCAAAATGTCAGCTCACCCATTGACTGCCACACGTTCCATGTGCCCCAAAATCTGCCTGATCAAAATGATTCAATTATGCTTCAGCAAACCTGAATATTCAACCATCAACAACATAATTTCATCAAAATAGATTCATATGTTAGCTCATTCCTTTGTGCAAATATTTATCCATGAAATTATTATCTTTAACCCACTAGCTATTAAAAACTAAAAAAAAATTAATTGAACTTAATTAAGATAATAAAAAACACCAAAGTTAGCTACAAAGGCTAAAAATAAACTAACATCACCCATGATTTTTCACAATTATAAGTTCAAAAGCACGTGAAATAACTCTTTATTCAAGAGTTATCACCTACACGGGACATTCCTACTTATGGAGACAGTAGGAGAAATCCTCCTCCGTCTGCCCATACCTATGTCCCGCGGACAAGTGTTGAAAATCTAGATCCTCGGCCTCAACCGCAAGTTGTAAGCTTCGTAAATGGAATTTATTGGACTGAAATTCATTGAAGTGGTAGGTCTGAGGGCGATATAAGAAATCATCTAAGTTTGGCACAAAGCCCTCGATACGATCCACAGCTTGATCTGCGTGATCGCCTAAATTCACAGAGAAGAAATTCAGCTTGAGATGAGGGTGTTAGTTATACTCGTCAAGAGGGAGGTCCTTCCGAAGTACGTGATAATGGGAATGCCCCACAAAACCAAGCTCGAGCTTGGAGGGACAACAACCCTTCAAATGCATACGATAGGATGGGAGCTGTTTAACAACCCCAAAATAACCTAGGGACCAGGGACCAAACCCTCGAGAGGCAACCTCAGATGGAAGAGCAAATGAAGAAGCTCCTATCTGGAAAAGATAAAGACGATTGCGACTCAAAGGATGAGCTTGAGTTTTCGCTCCAAATATTGCAGTGGCCACATATCTGGTGGGCTTCAGAATGCCACACTTGTCAAAGTTTGACGAAGATGGGGATCTGTCTGATCACCTTGGGATGTTTAACACCATGATGATGGCCCATAACATCAAGCCCGGTCTAAGGTGCATCTTATTCCCCTCAACTCTGATTGGGCTGGCCAGGCAGTGGTTTAAACAATACAAGAGAGATTTTATTAGCTCGTGGAAGAAGTTTTTTGCTGATTTTAAGAGAGCATTCAGGGCTTCGCAGATAGCTCGGGTCAAGGCTGATTCATTAGCCAATGTAAAGCAGCAGCCTGGTGAATCGTTGAAAGCATATATAAGTAGGTTTGCCAGTGTCGCTGCCCGAGTTAGAGACACCAACGACAGCTCCAAGGTCATGGCAATGAGAATGAGAATCCTTGTTGGAGGCGACATGTGGCAAGAATTACAAAGAAAAGGAGTTAATAATATGGACGAGTTCTTGGCATGAGCTCAAAGATGGGTTAACCTGGAAGAGGCGCGAGCTTCACTCGCAGGAACAAGCTAGATCCCTGTCCAGCCCATTAGAGCAGTAACGGATGTTGCAGCTACGACTCAAATCGTTATCCAGAATAATCAAGGGGGAAGTAGCAAGAGGAAGGGAAATAGTGAGGGAGACCAAAGCAGAACAAAGAAAAATAAGTCCAGGGAGAAATTCAAACCTGTTTACGCAACCTATACCGACCTCACGGATACTAGAGAGTGCATCTTCCTAGCCAATTATACTCACCTTCCATGGAAGAAGCCAGAACCATTGAGAAACCAAATAGAAAAAAGACATCATTCAAAGTTCTACCAATTTCACAATGATATTGGTCATAACACTGATGACTGTAGATAGCTGAAGGATGAGATCGAGACCCTTATTAGGGCAGGACCTTTGGCCCAGGATGCTCGAAACTGAATGGTCCCTAGTCAGCCCGCTGGACAAAACCCTCCATCAGCTCCTAAAGCCCCAGTGAATCAAGATGGAGTTCAAGCGAATCAGGACGATCCTCAAACAATAATAGGGGAGATATAGCCACCATTTCGGTGAGGACCCCATCTGGCAGGCACGAGCAGGGGTCCGCAGAAGAGGTACATAAACGAACTAAAATCCCATAACGGAGTGGAGTTCGTCCCAAAACAGCGGTTATCAAAACAACAGTGATTGGAAAAACAACCAATTATTTTTATAGAAGAAGATGCTAGCCATGTCCAGTTCTCACATAATGATCATTTGGTCATAACCGTTCAGGTTGCCAACCAGAGAGTACGGAGGACACTAGTAGATAACAGGAGTTCTATGAATCTACTTTTTAGATCCACCTTGGAAAAAATGGGGTTGTTTGTAATAGAACTGAAGGCCACCTCAATGATTCTGTACGTATTTTCTGGCAAAGGATCAGCATCCATCGGGACAATCAAGTTAGTGGTAACATTGGGAGAAGGCTCCCAAACTATCTCCAAGTTACTCGAGTTCGTTGTGATCGACTGTCCAGCTGCATATAATGAAATTTTGGGCCGACCTGCGTTGATGGCATTTGAAGCCATAGCCTCTATCCGCCACCTAGCAATCAAGTTCCTCTCAGCTGCAGGGATATGCACAGTCAGAGGTGATTAGATCACTGCCAGGGAATGCTATAGCATTTCTATGAAGGGAAAATCACAGCCTAGCCAGCAAGCTATGGCCATAAGTGACGAAGGTGAGGAGTCTCGGGAAGTAGAAAACACTTGTGGGACGAAAGAACCTCAAGAAGCGAAGGATAGCGACGTCGTCCCACATGATGACATTGACCCGCGAATGGGCGAGGACAGGTCAGAGCTCCAGGCCATTGAGGAGCTCGAGGAAGTAAACATAGATCCCAAAGAAGCTTCAAGAGTTGTTAAAATTGGAAAAAATCTTGATAAGGAAAGGAAGAAGGAGTTGATTAATTTCTTACAAGGGAATTTAGATGTTTTTTCTTGGTCACATGAAGACATGGTGGGAATAAGCCCGAGTGTAATCATGCACAATCTTAACTTGGACCAGAACATGCCTACAAAATCCCCAAAACAGAGGCCTTTGGGAACAGTCCGAGCTAAAGCACTAGAGGAAGAAGTAGCTCGACTATTAAAATACGAGTTTATTTGTGAGGCAAAATACCCGATCTGGGTTGCCAATCCCGTGCTGGTCCCAAAGCCAAATGGGAAATGGAGGACTTGCATCGATTTCTTCGACATGAACAAAGCTTGCCCCAAGGATTGCTTCCCACTGCCAAGGATTAATCAGTTGGTAGATGCCACGGCAGGTCATGAGCTCATGTCCTTCATGGATGCGTATTCTGGATATAACCAGATCGCGATGAATCATACAGACCAAGAGCATACTAGCTTCATGACCCCAACTAACGTATACTGTTATAAAGTCATGCCCTTCGGGCTAAAAAATGTCGAAGCTACATGTCAGCGATTAGTCAACAAAATGTTTGCGAATCAGATTGGAGAAATATGGAAGTGTATGTCGATGATATGCTTGTCAAATCAAAGACTTTCGATAACCATGTATCCAATCTGAAAGAATGTTTTGAGATCTTAAAGAGGTATGATATGAGGTTGAATCCCCAGAAGTGTACTTTTGGAGTAGCATCAGGAAAATTTCTGGGATTCATAGTCAATACAAGGGGGATAGAGGCGAATCCTGATAAAATTAGATCATTGTTAGAAATTCCCTCGCCTAGGTCGTGTAAAGAAGTTCAAAGTCTGACGGGAAAGGTGGCAGCCCTGAACTGTTTTATTTCAAAATCCACTGACAAGTGCTTGCCATTCTACAACTTGCTCAGAGGAAACAAGAAATTTGAACGGACTGAGGAGTGCGAGAAGGCATTCCTCGACCTAAAAATACACTTGGTCGAGCCCCCAGTATTTTCTAAGCCTATGTCTGGAGAACCTCTATTCCTTTATTTGGTAGTGTCAGAAAATACAGTCAATGCCATGTTAGTTCGAGAAGAAGACCATGCTAAAAAACTGGTGTATTATATAAGCAAGAGACTTCTCGGGGCTAAATCACGGTATGCGCTGATTGAGAAGATGGCATTCTGTCTGATATTGGCTTCCAGGAAGCTCCGACCATATTTCTAGTCCCATTCAATCAACGTAATGACTGACCAACCTTTAAGGAAAGTATTGCAAAAACCTGAAACGTCGGGACGTCTTTTAAAATGGGCAATTGAACTCAGCCAGTTCGAGATATTGTACGTGCCACAGACCTCAATCAAAAGTCAGACCCTTAATGATTTTGTGGCTGAATGCACCGTATTTCAAGAGGAGCTTTTGAAGGAACCAGTGCAAGATTTGTGAAAAATATTCGTAGATGGATCATCGAAGGAGAATGGATCAGGAGCTAGGATCATTTTAATCTCCCCAGAAGGGCATCGATTCCATACAGCTCTGAGATTCGGATTTGAAGCATCTAACAACAAAGCCGAATATAAGTCCTTGCTAGCTGGATTGAGAGTGGCGAAGGAGCTCAAAGCAAAGTGTTGACCTTCGTTTTGGTCAACGACACGGAATCAAGAAAACGACAAAAAAATAGTACAAAACTTAAGAAAACAATCTAATGGGAAATAAAGAACACAAAGAATTATAGTGGTTCGCCCCCAGTGATTGATAATGACCTACGTCCACTTGATACTATTATGAATATTGAGCTTCAAATGTGTGATCAAAGAACTAGGGTTCCTGAGTTTCACAGACCTTAGAAGGAGAAAACAATACAAGCGATGGATAATAGTAATGTAATTCGGATAAAGATCAAAAAGATCCCCACTTGAGCTATATCTTGTATATTTATAGGCTCAAGGAGGGTTACATGAGTCAATTAGTCATATCTTTCCTTAAGAAACAGATCTTCAGGTCATAATGAAGAGATATTCTTGGATATTATTACAACTGTACATATTTATTCATAAATAAATGGAGTATACAACCAGGCTGATTGTATATAAAACTTGCACTTCACATATGGAAATATCTCTGGTCGATATGCGAGCAGCATCTCTGCCACGTGTCAAAAATCCTTGACATGTCATCAAGAGCTATTTTTTGGATAAACACAAAGGTCGTCCAATGTTATAGCAATTACCTAGCTAAGGTGAAGGGGGAGCTATCTGAATTTCAGTATAGTACTATTGAACAGATACCTTGCGAGCAGAATTCCAATGCTGACACTTTGGCAAGGCTTGCCACCACCAAGGAGGCTGAGACCTTGAATGTAGTGCCTGTAGAGTTCTTGGAGAGTCCGAGCGTGATAGAAAAAATGGTAGAGGTTGAGATGATTGACACAAGACCGACCTGGATGACCCCCATAATGGAATACCTCAAGACAGGAAGGCTACCCGAGGAAAGAAAGGATGCAAGAAAAATACTATATCAAGCTCCTAGGTATGTGATAGTGGATGGGACATTGTACCGACGTGGTCATTCATTGCCTCTCCTACGGTGTGTTCTGCCCGAGGAGGCTAAAATCATTTTGCAGGAAGTGCATGAAGGCTTCTGCGGAGATCATGCTGTGGGGCAAAACCTAGCACTGAAAATATTGAGGCAGGGCTATTTTTGGCCCACTTTAACAGAAGACTCCATCTCGTATGTTCAGAATGCGACAAATTCCAGTGCTTTGCCATAGTAGCCTGAGCTGCTCCAGTTGAGCTAACGATGATCTCATCCCCATGGCCATTTGCGGTCTTGGGAATCGACCTAATAGGATCCTTACCTATGGGAAAGGGAGGAGTTCGTTACGCAGTGGTGGCAATCGACTATTTCTCGAAGTGGGTGGAGGCCGAGCCTTTAGCAACCATCACTTCAAAGAGAGCCCTGGAATTTGTGGTGAAGAATATTGTATGTCGGTTTGGGCTTCCTAAAAAGATCATGTCAGACAATGGGACACAGTTCGACAGTGATCTCTTCACTAACTTTTGTGAAAAATACGGCGTTATTAAGAGTTTCTCCTCAGTAGTGTATCCACAGGCCAATGGACAGGTCGAGGCTGTAAATAAAACCCTAAAGACAAGCCTTAAGAAGAGGTTCGAAGAGTCCAAAGGAATATGGCCCGAACAGCTCCCGCAAGTACTTTGGGCATACCGAACTTCTCACAAAACCTCCACGGGACACACTCCTTTCTCCTTAACTTTTGGAAGCAAGGTCGTCCTTTCAGTCGAAGCCATGGTAACCACTCACAGGCAAAGGACATTTATCTAGGAATGGAATGATGTAATACTTAACACATCTCTCGACCTGATTGATGAGAAACAAGAGGATTCGCAGTTACAGCTCGCCCATAATCAACAGAAAATCACTTGTTACTTTAATTCTAAAGTCAAGATGCGTAGGTTCGGATGGGGCGACCTGGTTCTCCGAGGGGTCTTTCTGGTGAATAAGGATCCCAAGGACGGTGTCTTGGGCCCAAACTGGGAGGGACCGTATCAGATCGTGGAAATCCTGCATGAAGGAACTTTCAAGATAGCTCGGCTGAATGGGGAGATAGTCCCACGGACCTAGAACGCCATGCATTTAAAAAAGTATTATCAGTAGTACCATCATCCATGTAAGGCTTAAGTATAATAGTCATTTAATTAAATAACAGATGGATTGTTAAGTGATTTTTCTTGTTAAGGTGGCTTTAAATAGTTTTTCTTGTTAAGGTTGTAGTAGCTCGTGTATTGATGTTTGTAAAAGCAACCAAGAAAGTCTCTACATTCTAGTTACTTGGGAGGCATATAACCCGAGGTGGATTAGAATAAGATCACTGGATAAGTTTAAATTACTTGAAACCCTAGATACAACCAGGTCCAAAACTTAGAAGCTTGGAAAATTGATTATTCGACGGATTTTTAAGAGCTCAAGATGTCAATAAACCTAGCACGAACTAAGTTTAAATTACTTGAAACCCTAGATAAAACCAGGTCCAAAACATAAAAGCTTGGAAATTTGAATATTCGATGGCTTTTTTAAGAGCTCGAGATGTTAATAAACCTAGTTTAAACTCAGTTTTGATCATTTAAAACCCTGGATACAACCAGGTACAAAACTTGGAAAGTTGGGAAAATTGTTTAAAATTGAGGGCTTTTTAAAGCTCGAGTTATCAATAAACCTAACATGAACTAAGTTTAAAATATTTAAAATCTCGGATATAATCGGGTCCAAGGCCTAATTCCTAACAGGTATGATATAAATCAACACATAAAGTTTGGATATAACTGAGCTCAAAATATCTATCCTGATCTAAAAATCGATTCCTAAAATCTCGAATGTACAAGTCTAAGGAGTCATAAACATGAGAGATAATAAAGGAAAGATAAATAGATAAAAAGTTAGATACATAAATCAAAAATAAAATTGTCCCGAGGAGAAAAACCTCAAACTGTGCCCAAAGGAAATTGTTTACAAACAAATATAAAAAACAAAAGGAAAAAGATTGTCACTGAGCTCCTCCAGGTCGCTCTGAGGATGTAACCTCCTCGCCATCCTGCTCGCCTGCCGCAGAAGCATCTCCCGTTTCTGACGATTCTTGCAAAATTTGAGCCTTGAATTTTCAAGGTACGGATCCCATAGCGCGGGAGCCATGAAAGAAAAGTTCATATCCTAGTTAAAGGCCCAGCAATGGTACAACATATCCTCCATGGATGACAACGAGGCCGCCTTCTCTTCTTTGACTGCGGCCTCAACCTCGAGCAGTTTAGCTTTGGCTCCATCAACCTCGGTCTAGAGTTGTGCAGTTTGAGCCTGGAAGTCAGCCAAGGCAATCTTTGCAGCCTGCTCGCTTTCTTGGGACGAGGCAAGGGCAAACATGGCATCATACTCGCTCTTTTGAGCAGCCGCAAAGGCAGCTTTGGCGGCCTGCTCACCTTCTTGAGCAGATGTCAGGGCAGTCTTGGCGGCGTTTACTTCGACCTAGAGCTCATCATTTCTAGCCCTAGCCCGGGCTATACTACGATATTGAGCCATGGAAGACTGCAAAATAACAAGGCAAGTCAGATATATCCTTATATGCGATAAAAAGAAAGACGTCACCAAGGAAGGACAACTTACTGTAAGGTTCATACCAGGGCTGACTCCAGGAAGTTCTTCGGGCTTCGCTCCTTGATAGTCCTCAAGTCTCTCAAGCTGACCTTATAGGCATGCCCCACCATGTGGCTCGCCATCTCATAAAGGATCCCCCAAAGGGCTTCATGGATCTTCTCTAGATCTTGGGGATCTATAGGTATTCGGACGGTCGCAGCTGGGGCAGGGGGAGCTGGAGGATCAGCTTATATTACTTTATCCCGAGGAGGCACGAACCGAGGTGGAGGAGGAGGAGGAGGAATCCTCCTCTCAGTAACGGAAGATACCGGAGCTGTCGAGCTCATGCCTTTCCCCTTAATAGGGGATTTTGAGGCATTTCCCGCTGTCGAATGGGCCTTCTTCGTAAATCTGGGCCTTTTCACGACGGGGCCCGAGCCGGTTTTCCCAGCCTGGAAGGCAGTACGGAGGTCAGGAGCTCTAGTTTGTTCCATCTCTTCACCTAAAAAGAACAAAAGGGCGTTATTTCATGACTAAAGTTGTCAAAAACACAAAGAAAATAAATAAAGGTCCTACCCTCCGGGCTAGGGGAGGAGTCTATAATCACGACCTCCGGCCTTGGAACTACTAGAGGAGAAGGAGAGTCTACGACTAGTATTTCTTGGATCCTAGGAGGTTCAGGCTCCGGTTCTACCTCGGGGCTGGACTCATCTACGTACTGCCTAAATCCAAGGGCAAAGGTACCCTTGAGCAGAGAAGGCCAGGTCCTACGGTTGGTCCCGTACTCCTCAAAGATGGCAGACCTAAAATTTAAGGTATTATCGACAACAATGGTGCCCTTAGGGTAACTACTGTCATGATGCACCACCAAGGGGTCTACATACTAGAGCAGGGTGATATTACGGTTTGGGTTGTGAGGATGACGGTGGACAAGTTGATTTGGGTTAAATATAACTAATCTAAAATCGGCAACAACCATATCTAGTACCTTATAAGGATATGGGTTACCTTGGCCAGAGTGACCGGCTTCTGCCCCTGACGCAGCTCGCTCTAAATCTGGTTCCCGAACAGCCTCGGGAACCCGCCTCTTTCACACAAGAGTCACCTCGTCCTCTTCCTCTTACTCGCCTTCGATGGCCGGCAAGGCCTCTTCTTGAGAAGATGGGAGCTCGTGGATTACCGGGAGGGTAGCCCGAGTCCTTAAGGCCAACGTCTGGCCTTCACCAATCAACTGGCATGCCAGAATCATGACGTCATTCACGATCTGGCGGTAGTCCTTCTCACAGGGGGTAGCCCAGACAATTTCTTGTACAGACCCCCGAGAGTCGCGAACTTCGCCGTCCTCACAAATATGGTTGCACGAGAAATAAACTCAGTTAATACATGTACAAGGGAAATATCTTGGAAAGAATAAAATTTCACGAGCTAAGGTCAGAGAATAAAAAACTTACGAGGATGGTTGAAGTATCTGTGTTCACAGTTTCGGAACCCGTTCGACAGAAAGAATTTATAGCCGTTAGGGTCGCTTGGGAGCTCGATGATGGGAGCAGAATTGGGGAATCTGGTGAGATAGTAGAATTCGTCACCTCGACCTCTCTGTTTCGGGCTGGATTTGAGGCAGAAGAAATATAATATATTTGTCAGAGTGGCGACCTCCCATTCATGCTTCAAAAACAAGTATTTCAGCCCCGCCAAAAGCCTATAAGAATTTGGGGGAGCTGAAATGGAGCTAACTTCACGAAATTCAGAAAGTTTGGGAAGTATTGTTCCAAGGGGAGGAAGGCTCCTGCCTTCAAGTGTTCGTCACTCCAGGCCACAAAATAGTCCTGGAGAGGAGAACAGCTCTGTTCCCCTTCAAAAGCAGGTCGGGCAATGAGAACTCCGGTCCCAATCTCGATGTTGTGGCTTCGCATGATTTTGTTTACCCTCCCTTGGGTCGTAATCTTGGATACGATTCTTTCTACCTCAAAGTAGGCATTGGGATCAACCATTACCTTATTTTCCACCACCAGACCAAAGTGGGGAATAGGAGACTCAGGGGCGACCTCCTTCCCCTTTTTTCTTTTGCTAAGAGGACGAGATGGTTGCATTCTTCTTGGGAGCCATCAAATCGCCTAACGAACAGAACGACCTAATTAGTAGGCAACCTAAGAGGATTTAAAAGTTACGACGCGAAAGTATGGGGGGAATGGTTTACTTTTGATGTACGAGCTGAGTTAGCCTCGGGCCCATCGCGTGATGTCATGCGCTACCCTAAGTTACGCACCTCGGTTTCCTAACAGACCCCTAATATTTAGGGATCCGTGTGTCAGAATGTCAGGCCATTACTTTCCTTGGGAGGCAGTTTAGTGCAAAACCACCCAAGAAGCGTGACCCCTAAGCAACCTGGTTTGAACCCTAAAAACTTTTCATCTTCTATATCTCGAATGGGTATTTTCTAAATTCGCCATGGATTACCCAACTTAACCAGAAATTACCCAGTTTTATGAATGTCATAGTTCTAAAGATATTTTAGGATCTACTCATTAAATCTAAGTTGAATCCTATTCACTAAAAACGTTTGGGAAATAGCCTAATATTGACTATGGCGAAGTGTGGATGAGCATGGTGAAAAAAAAAGACTAGTAAAAGGAAAATTTCTTCAAAACCAAAAGACGAGGTACTACAGTATGTTCTTCGATAGAAAGTAGACTTTGCAGGGGAAAGTTCCTGGAAGACTCCTGAGTAACTGAGTGCAACGAACGGCTTTTGGGTTTTTCTGAGAAAGAATAAGGATTCAAAAATACAGAAGAGAGAAAATATAGAAAATTTTCAAATGAAAGGTGGTGAAACCTGAAAATTTCCTACCCTATTTATTCGTAAACTGCGTAAATTAATTTGGGTCGTCTGATTTGGTTAGTACAAGATCCAAAGGCCATGGTTAAATAGACAAAACGGCGGCAAAAAGATGACAAGACAATTATTGTAGTACTCGAAACCCGAACAGACGCCAATTGCAGTACACCATGTGTCTAGTACTCGAGTAGTGGGCAAGCATAGTTTTGTGTAATAAAATACTAAAAGCCCCTACTGTGTAGGTCGAAAAAGATGACGTCATACACGAGCAGAAGCTTGGGGGGGGGGGAATGTTGTACCCTAATTTTATCTCAAGTCATCCACTCAGTTCGGGTACAGCTGGCAAATAAATATGCGGAGAAATAACTAGGGAGATAATATATGTTTATTATCCACGTAAGCAACTCCAGTTTCACATGGGCACATGTGGTGTTAGGCATCCTGGGTTTAACCCGAGCTACAGACATGACATTTGTGAAGCATAAGCTCGTAATATTCAAATAGTTGTCGAAGTACGAGCTCAGAGAAATATCATCCAGCTCGTGGTATCTCTGATATATTGCATACCCGCGGATGCCCAAAGATTTGGGTATTTTTATAAGATTATTTATGACTAGCCTGTGGGTGGGACTTCTGGGACTATATTTGGATTGGCTAGGGGCGGGACCATCACAAGGACTGGGCTAGTCGAGTAAGACATGGGTGGGACATTTGGGGTTATGTTGGGATTGATTTGGGAAGGGACCATAACAGAGGTTGGGCTAGCCGAGCAAGATGTTTTAATGAATGGTGAGGAAAATGGAAGAGTAGGGGGATAGTTAACCATGTAATGTAGAAGAGTATCTTGGTGGGTTTACTGTGTTTGGTTAGCAATTGAGGAGCTAGCCTCAGATGTAGTTGGTGATGGAGGGACATGGAAAGTAGTAGGTTTGTATAGGGAGGCAACAGGAGCTCGCAGGTCAGGGGTGTAGGGGAGATCATGGGTACTCATCATATCATCACATTTTTGCAAGTATTTGACACAGTAGGAATGGGTATGGTCAAGCATTCCACAACAATAATAGAATTTTGGCAACCTTTCATACTTAAATTCCAAACATTTGATTCCTTGCAAGGTGGGGAAGGTAACTGACATGTTTCTCTTGATTGGTTTATGGACATCTACCAATACCCTTAGTCTAATGAAAGGCCTTGAAGTTTATTTGAATGTGCTATGATCAATAGCTATGAGATCACCTATGACCATGCTAATCAGTTGTGCAAGTTCAGGGGACCTTCAGCCAAAGGGGATTCGGTAAACTTGGACCCAGAAAGGAGTAAGGTGTAGCTTGGAGGGGTCAGGTGTGGAAACACTATCTGGGTGGCCCAATACAATAATGCTTTGATCAAAGTGCCAAGGTTTCCCTTCCAATATTCTCTGCCTATCTCCCTCACATCCAAATTAGGCAAGGAAAATTCTTGGGGCATGGTCACTCATGGTAGCTGGGAATCGATTAGGCAAAATCTCAATAAGCTTGTGTTTTCATGGGTTTTTTTTCCTGAAGGATCGAATGGTGAAGAGTCTAAAAAATAAGAAGATTGGATCATTAATGATAATGGATCTGTTAGGATTTTCTATAAGCTCATGTATGGTTTTCTCTTCCTCTTCTTGTTCCAGTGTTAGGGTGTTTGTAAGAGTGCTCATAAAGTTTCCATTTCAGAGGGAACCGACATGTTGCAACTTAAGGGGAAAGGGATACTAGGTTGATATGGGAACTGTTATCCTCATTTCCTCCCTTCATTCGCAGATCCGCATATTGAGTCCATGGGCCACCCTGAAGGGACTTAAGGCCCAGATTAGGCCCAATAGACGAGGAAGAAGTGAGCCTTGGTGGCCCAAATATCAGTAAATCCCAAATGTTGTCCCGGAATAAAAGTCAGGACCATGGAGTTGGGACGTTTCATCTTCCCGGACCCCATGTCCGGTGTTGCCGGGGGTGCGATAAAGATATTGTTTCCTCCAAGTCTAAAAATGGACCGGGACGATAGTGGATGAACTCGAGTCCTGGTAAATGAACCAGCGACTTGGTAAATGAAGAGAGACATTAGTAAATGAACCCGAGCCATGCGCCCAGGTTAGGCACGATAAGTTGCCCCCGATACTGACATCACCCAAGGAAACACGGAGTTTTGTCCCCATAACTAACCTGCAGAAGAGGTTACATACAAAATGTATGTCGTCATTTCAGAACTGTATTGCCACTTCTCTGATGGATCCTATCCCCCAGATCTCATTTGAAGCCCACGCGAACCAGACTGAAGCTGCGTACTGTTGTCAGTCTTATAGCGTGGTTACGCTCAGGGCGGCCTAGTGGGCCCTGATTAGTGCATTTTATTTATTAAAATCCTTTGTATTAAGCCTCCATGAATGATAAAATAGTATTTATACCCTTATTAGGCATGGATTAGTCCGGCCCAAATCCAGAGCACTTAACTGCCTATAAATACGAACAGTTGTGCACTGTGAAAAGGATAGAAATTTTTTCTCTTATAAGCAATTACTCTGCTCAAACTTGTAGAAAAGACCATTGTCAAAAGCTCTCTAAGCTCTAATGCAACTGACTCGTGGACTAAGGCTCATTAACGCCCCAACCATGTAAAAACCTTGCTTGCAAATTCTAAATCCTTTCATCTTAAGCTCACTTATCTTTCATAATTCTAGTTTCCGAAAAACTCGGTAAACATTTTGGTGCTTTCATTGAGAGCTAAGGAAATCTTTTTGAAGAAGATATTGAATATTTGTAACAATGGTGAACACGAGACATACTACGTTCGACCCTGCTCACCAGGAACAAGGCAATGGAGAGACACTGCCCAGTCAACCTCTCCCTCAAAATCAACCTGAGGATACACCTTATCAAATGCCCCAGCCTGATAAGTCCCAGAACTATGAAGACAGGGCAGATTATGAGGAAGATTACTACAAGGAAGATGAAGGAAATGAAGGGAAATACCACGATCATTAAGTTGAGGATCATGCAATCCCAGAAGAAGTAGACCCTGACCAGGAGGACCTAGAAGTGATCAAACTGAGGCAACAAGTCCTGGACTAGGAGGCCAAGATAGCTGAATAAAAAGAAGTCACTCGCCAGATGCAAGAATCCATCCTGGCCCTGCAGGCTTTCATTACTGCCCAAGGGATGGCGTCCATGCCTCCAGTTGTTCAACCTCCAGAAACACGGTCGTCTGCCCCGCTGGTTAGGGCCAACGTGCCCGAAAACGCGAGGTCGATCCTTCCTCCGGGACAAGATCCCTGGCATGGCCCCTCTAACCCGGCTCAAGGAAAAGGGAAAGCCAAAGCAGCTGAGCCTACAGGGAAATCCAAGCCCCAGAGGAAAACTCCTCTCGTTCCAAAAATCGGGGCCAACCCAAGGTTGCTCCCCAGGAAAGAGAAGGTGCGCCTCGTCCCAAGACGGGATCACCCAATCAATCTGCAAGGGATGCTCTCATAAGGTACCAGGCCTCAGATTGTCCCTACACAGATCAGACAGGAACAACATTTCCATCCCAGCACCTCCGTGAATAAAAATCACCGAGGACGTCAGCACACTGACGAGCCAAATGCCGTTAGTTCAGGGGACGACACGTCTCGAGTAGACCTGCATGATGGGCTAAATGCTCGAAAGGAAAGGGCCCGTAAGGAGAAGATCGGTCCCAGAGGGGGAGATCTGATAAATAACCTCAACGACATGAGGAACGAGAGGGTCCCCCTGGACGACGGGATGGCCAGACAGTTCATGGAACAACTGGCCGCATTAAAGAAGTTCATGGACCACCTAGTCCGCAAACAAGAGGGAGGGGGTTCCGATTCTGAAGAAGAGGAAAAGGAACCCTGTGCCAAGCACATCCTGGATGTGGTGCTCCCTAAGGGGTTCAAGATGCCGAATCTGCCCGCTTATACCGGGAACATAGACCCCAGGGACCATCTATTGCGCTACAATCGGTTAATGACTATAGCCCATGTCTACGACAACGGAAAATACCTCTATTTTTTGATTACTTTAGATGGACCCGTAGAGGAATGGTGGAAGAGGCTTAAGCCAGGATCTATCCAGTCCTAGTCCGGACTACAGTCAGCATTCCGCAAGCAGTTTGTGGCTGCCATGAAGATGGATATGCAGATCAGCGCCCTCACTAACATTAAATAGCTCCCCATGGAGACTCTGAGGGCCTATATCCAGTGCTTCATGGAGGAAGCCTCAAAAACCAAGGTGGACGATGGGCAGCGCCTAGTGGCCCTACAGTTTGGGATTCGAGCCAAGTCCCCTCTCTTGGACGACATGCAGCGCAGTAAGGCGGCCACCCTCGAACAATTCATAAGGAGGACAAAAGGCTTTATAAACTGGGAGGAGGCCTAAATTCAAGCATTTGGATGGTAGCCAGCTCCTCAGCCGAGTGCCCAAACTTTTCCCAGGTACGAGGTACAATATCCGCCCCCTGACTATCCGACACCCCCGATGGCACCAGGATCGACGGGTACTCCCGGAATGACTTTTGCAACCCCAACAGTCTACAGTCCTACATTCTCAGGGTACGCGCCAGCCCAGTCCACCCCATTTTCTAGATATGGGATGGCACTAGTCGGGTACAGTGCTGCTCCCAACGGGGACCAGCCGTCCCAAATGGGGGGGGGGGGGGGACGGAGGCAAGCGTAAAACCCTCTCGGGGGAAGAGATTGGGGAAAGGACAGAATCGATCCAAGACCTCTAAGAAGGGAAAGAGAGGCTACGAGCCCCAATATTCAGAGTACACCAACTTAGTAAATACCAGGGAAAACATATACCTGCCCACAAAAAGGACAGTTCACTACCAAAAACCCACCCCCATGTTCAAAGGGGGAAAGAACTCGAGGGACACCAGCAAGAGGTGTGTGTATCACAAAGACGTGGATCACTCGACTGAAGAGTTTCGTCAGCTGAAGGAAGAAATCGAGAATTTGATCAAGCTAGGACATCTTCCACCAGTAGATCAGGATGCTCGTGGGTGTTCCAAGAGTGCCAGCAGTTCCTAGAAAAACCATGATCCCGGGCGCACCTGGAGCGTACCAACCTCCCCACGCGATAGGCTCGGGAGCACAGGCCCCTCAAGAGCCCCCAATTGTGCAGGCACCCAAACCCGGGATGCCTTCCCCCTCCAGAGTCGCGCCCCCGCGCGTAGATGGTCACGTAGCTACCATCTCGGGTGGGCCGCACCTGGGGGGACCATCCTGGAATGATAAAAAATGATACCTCAGCGAGCTTGACCATGACCAAGAGGTATGCACATTGGTCTAGACCCCGACTCAACACCCAGAGTTGAAGAATTTACCCATCACCTTCACGGAAAAAGACGCCTGGAACGTCCACTTCCCACATCATGATCCTCTAATCATCGATGTCCAAATTGCTAACAAGATGGTGTCCCGAATCTTGGTGGAGGACGAAAGCTCCATCAACATTTTATTCAAGCCAGCCTTCGTCGCGATTGGCTTGACTGAGGCAGATTTGGCCTCATGCCCAACTCAGATCTATGGGTTCAACGAAGATTCGATACTCTCGATGGGGAAGATCCAATTGCCCGTAACGCTGGGAGACGAGATCCAAGGCTCGTTCAAATTTTGTATGTTCGTAGTGGTGGACTGCCCCCACTGCGTACAACATCATCTTCGGTCGACCCGCACTAGTCGATTTCGGTGCTATCACTTCCATCCAAAACCTCTGCATAAAGTTCCCCTGCGACAACGGAGGGGTAGGAACGGTCTGGGGAGACTAGAAAATCTCCCGAAAGTGTTATCACGTGTCCGCCCGACCTATTTATATGGTCCATGAAGAACCTCTCAAGGAGGAAAACGTCAATCCAACCCCGCCTCCTCCCCTGGCATGAAGGATGGTCCAGGAGGAGGACGAACTGGATCCGCAGATAGACGCAGACCGTGCGATGACACCCATGGAAGAAATCGAAGAGGTGAGCATCAGTGACACCGACCCGACCAAAGTGATCCAAGTGGGGAAAAACCTGAATGCAGAGGTCTAGGCCACCATCATTGCACGAGTGAAGGAGAACCAAGACGTCCTGGCCTGGTCACATTCGGATATGACCAGGATAGACCGCATTATCATCTGCCACGCCCTGAACATCGACGAGGGCAGAACTCTGGTCCAGCAAAAGCGGAGACCTCTGGGGATAGAGAGAGCAGAGGCTCTCAAGTTGGAAGTTGAGAAGTTGTACTCGATCAACTTCATTTGGGAAGGTTTGTATCCCATATGGCTAGCCAATCCAGTGTTGGTGCCCAAGCCAAATGGAACGTGGAGAACTTGCATCGACTTCACAAATCTCAACAAGGCTTGCCCCAAAGATTGTCTCCCTCTAGCCCGGATCGACCAAATGGTAGACACATCATCTGGATATGAGATCTTAAGCTTCATGGGTGCCTATTCAGGCTACAACCAGATCTCAATGCATGTAGCGGACCAGGAACACACCAGCTTCCAGACCGACAAGGGGGTGTACTGCTACATCGTCATGCCCTTCAGACTCAAAAACGTCGAAGCCATGTATCAAAGGCTCGTCAACAGAATGTTCTGAGCCCAGCTGGGAAGGAATATGGAGGTCTATATAGACGACGTGCTGTTCAAGTCCAAGACCTCCGGAGGACACGCCGATGATCTAGCAGAAGCATTCGCCATCATTCGGAAGTATGGGATGAAGTTGAACCCCAAGAAGTGCACCTTTGGTGTGGCATCTGGGAAGTTCCTGGGCTTCATAGTAAGCTGCCGAGGAATAGAGGCCAACCCAGACAAGATCAAAGCATTGATCGATATGCCATTGCCATGGAAGCACAAAAACGTTCAGAGCTTGATGGGGCGAATAACCGCCTTGAGCCGTTTTGTTTCGAAAGCCACAGAAAAATGCATCCCGTTCTTCAACACCCTCTGGGGAAGCCAAAGGTTCGAAAGGTCGGATGAATGCGAAGAGGCTTTTCAGGGATTGAAAGAGCATTTGGCCTGAGCGCCAATCTTAGCAAAGTCGGTGGATGGTGAGCCGTTATACCTCTATTTGGTCGTAGCTGAACACACCACCAGTGCTGCGCTCGTACGGGAAAAAGAGAAGGCCCAGCTCCCGGTCTATTACGTAAGCAAGAGATTATTAGGCGCGAAGTCATGATACCCACTAATCGAAAAATTGATGTTGTGCTTACTAATTGCATCTTGGAAGCTTAGGCCTTACTTTCAAGCCCATGCCATAAGAGTACTAACCAACCATCCCTTAGGACAAGTGTTACAGAAGCCCGAATCATCGGGGAGACTCCTAAAGTGGGCCATGGAACTGAGTTAGTTCGACATTACCTATGTCCCCAAAATATCAATCAAGGGGCAGGCCCTGACCGACTTCATCATGGAGTGCCCCAGGATCACCGAAGATGAAGATCCCATCGATCCCATAGCAGCTTTATGGAAGGTGTTCATAGACGGGGCCTCAAACGAAAACGGAGTAGGGGCCGGGATCATCTTAGTGTCACCACAAGGACACCAGTTGCAAAGTTCCTTGTGTTTCCAGTTCGATGCATCGAACAACGAGGCCGAGCACGAGGCCATGTTGGCCGAATTGCGCTTGGCCTGGGAAGTAGGGGCAGCGAGTCTAGAGGTCTATAGAAATTCACAATTGGTTGTCAGAAAAATCTCGGGGGAATACCAAACAAATGGGGAAAAGATGGCTGCTTATGTGGCACAAGGTCAAGAGCTGCTTTAGTCCTTTAAGAAGTATTCCATCCACCAGATCCCGAGAGAACGAAATGTGTTTGCAGACACGTTGGAAAAACTGGCCACGGATGTTGAGGCAGAGCTCTTCGGGCTTGTCCTGATCAACCATCTTCCTGCATTGAGTATTCGGGCCCCCACAATCCACGCTATAGACTACTCCACCTCCTGGATAGGACCTATCATCCAATACCTAACAACCGGGGGATTGCCCACGGACAGGGCAGCAGCCAAGAAGCTTCAGTACCAAGCCCCCAGATACGTCATGATGGAAGGTAAACTCTATTGCAGGGGGCTATCCATGTCGTACCTCTGATGCGTCTCCGGGACCGAAATGAGTGCAATCATGCACGAGGTACACGAAGGTTTCTGCGGAGATCACACAGTTGGACTCATCTTGTGCAAGAAAATCCTAAGGCAAGGATATTTTTAGCCAACCATGAAGAATGAATGTGTTGATTACGTCCGCAAGTGCGAGCAATGCCAGAGGTACGTGAAGATCCCGCGAGCCCCTCCAACGGAAATAACCTTGATGACGAGTCCCTGGCCTTTTGCGGTGTGGGGTATTGACCTGGTAGGATCGCTCCCGACCGGGAAGGTTGGTGTGAAATACGGAATTGTGGCTGTCGATTACTACACCAAATGGGTCGAGGAAGAACACATGAACACCATCACCTCAAAAAAGGCCCTGGACTTCATCATCAACAACATTGTGTGCTGATATGGCCTCCCATACAAGATCGTGTCCGACAACAGGAAGCAATTTGATAGCGTCCACTTCACTGATTTCTGTGAAAGGCATGGCATCGTCAAAAGCTTCTCCTCGGTCGCCAGGTCTCAAGAAAATGGGCAAACAGAGGCCATGAACAAGATCTTGAAGGGAACACTGAAGAAAAATCTCCAAGCCTGCAAAAGTAAGTGGTCGGAAGAGTTGCCTCGCTTATTATGGGCATACCAGACCACCGAAAGAACATCTAGCAGACACACTCTCTACTCCATGGTATACGGATGTGAAGCAGTCATCCCAGTGGAAACAGATGTCTCGTCCCACAGATGGGATACGTATGATCCCGCACAGAACCACGGCCTACTCCAAGAATCTTTAGATCTCATTGAGGAGATTCGGGAAGAATCCCAGGTTCAACTGAAGATGTACCAAGGCAAGATTTCTCAACATTTTAATTCTAAAGCTAGGAGCCGAAGAGTCTTCCCTGCAACCCAAGACCCGGGAGTAGGGGTTATGGGCCCAAACTATGAAGGACCATACGAAATCCAGCATGAAGTGTGTCCGGGAACGTATCGCTTAAGGCGACTTGACGGAACGGAGGTCCCACGGACCCGGAACGCGGAACACCTCCGTAAATACTATCAATAGTCAGGAGGGCATGTTCCTGTTTTTAATTCTTTTTTTTATACAATGTACGCCTCAGGGAAGTTTCTTATTTAATAAAAATGATGTGTGCAAAACATCATATTGAAATATTGTATAGAAATGAAAGTTCACGTCTGTCTTCGTAAACAAGTGACCCAAGACTACAGTCTTCGCTCAGTTGGGGGGGTATAACCATTCGTATGAATGAGTCCGGGAATAAAAACAAACAGGATGCAAAATGCAAAGTTTAGGCCTAGTTCGGAACGTGCAGATTGGGGGTAGCAGAAACCCAACTCCTAACAAGAGGAGGCAAGGCTAAGGCCTAGTCCCAACCCAAACAGACATGCTCCGAGGGCTACAAACCCAATAGGACGCAAGGCTCAGGCCTAGTCCCTAACCTAGACATACACAGTCTGGGGGGTGCAAACCAAATAGGACGTAAGGCTCAAGCCTAGTCCCAACTCAGACACGCATGGTCCAGGAGTATAAAAAACCTAAATCGGTCGACCAAACGTAGGTCCCAATCAACCAAATACCTATCCACGCCTTCCCTATAATGGCCCAGAACCATTGGAACGTGATTCCTATGTATGAGTTATCTAAAATTAGTCTTATAAATGGCTCAGGCCATGGGAACCTTACCCATAGGTCCAAAATAAGCTAATCAACTAATCCCTGATGGCCCAGGCCATTAGAACCTGAACACCAGAATCAGGACAAATAAATTTGGTAACAATTATTAACTCCCTAGTGGCCCAAGCCGTTGGAACCCGAACAACGGGGTTAAAGCGAGTTAATAAGTTAAAATCTAAAGAGATCTCCGATGGTCCATGCCATTGGAGTCCGTATTAGGGAATCAGGACGACTCATTCCAAGCCACAGAGACCCGAACATGGTCCCCCAGACGTGATAAACGTTTTCTACAACTTTTCTCAAATGGTCCCGACCGTTGGAACCAGGACCGAACATTCAACTCATTCATCCAAGGTGGTAAAACACTTAGTGAAATTCTAATGAATGGAACGGGAAAAACTTGTGCAAGAGATAAAATAGATACAAATAAAAATTGTCTTGGACGCACCCGCGTCCATAAAAGTGTTACAAAAAAGAAAGAAAAACGAGTAAAAGACCCAGGCCTAGGCTTCGCCATCCCCTGATGCCTCCAGGTTGGCCCCATCAATCTCTTCCTCGGCCAAGGGCTCCACATCAGCTTTCTCGTTAACCTCGAACTCGAATCTCTTCGCGGCGGGGTCAAGGTAAAGCAGGAGGTTTATGTTCTTGTCCTGGAGCCAGGCCATGTAGATAGCCTCGTCGAAGGTGGCCTCCAACAAGGCATTTGCCTGATCTTTCCCTTGGCGGACCTCTTCGTGCATTTTCACCTCTTTTTGAAGTAGACCGTCCAGGCCCTGGATCCGAGACTCAAGGGCGATAATCTTCTCCTGATCCTGGCGAGACTGGGCCTCGGCTGCCTCCGGGAGGATCTTAGATGATGCCTCAGAGCCTCGAACGCACAGAAGTTCCGCCTCCAGACTGTCCACCAGCTTTTTGTGGTCAGCTTCCTTCCAAGATAGAAATTCTTCAAGCTGGAACCGAGCCCGGGCAGCCTCCTCGCGGTCCACTTTGTCTTGGGCAACCTCCTTGACCAGGGCTTCCCTATCGGCTTCCCGCTGGTTCATAGCCCCCTCCAATTCCAGCTGGCCCATCTCTAGCTTCATCGCCATCTCGGCCACCAAGTTAGCATTCTGATGGGCCAGTAGAGCTGGAACAATTCAAAGTTAGAAAACATAAAAATTAAAAATACAAAAAGCAAAGGAAGGTATGGGCAGATGACTTATAGCGGTGGCCTGATGACAGATAGCCTGGGAGATGAAAAGGGCATCCCGGATAGCCAAGGTGGTGTACCGCTTCAGTTGGAGGTTGGACATGGTAGTCCCAACCTGCTCCAGGAAGTCCGCAGCAAATGGGGTTGTGTCCTGCCCTAGTTTGGGGCAAAACCCAGTCTCGGTGACAAGCCGATCCACGATCGGATGAGGGGCACTGAAAGTGGCTGGATGCTCGGCGAACTCAACCTTACACCAGATCGTCAGAGCCCGGTAAACCTCCTCCCTCTTTCCCCGGCCGTCTTCCCATGTCTAGGACACTATCTTTTATCACTCTTCCCGCAGGATCATCTCCCCCTCTTTGGGAAGACCCAGATTGACGAGGAGCACGGGAGCCTCCGGATGTTCCCGAGTGGCGAATTGGCTTTCCTCGGAGGAATTCTCAGCCAAGCAAAGGTCCTTGGTCTTGGCCCTCTTGGCTTGGATGACGGGCTCATCATCAGCAGAGTCCGCAACCCTCTTCTCTAACCCCGGACTCGCTCAAGGTTCCAGCTCCAAGTCAATGACCGAAGGTCGAGCAAGTAGGGGCGGGACAGCTTCGGTATGAACCGTTGTAAGTGGGATCGCGACTGAGGCATCCTCGACCACATTCGGCTCTGATACCGAGCCCCCAAGAATCGCGTCCAACACCTTGTTCTTGGGCACGCCTTTGGCGGCTTTCTTCGCTGACGCCCTGGCCTTGGCCGCCCGGGCCTCAAGGGCCTTCTTCATCTTGGCCACGGGATTAGACATGTCGGAATCTTTTGAAATGGACAATTAAAGAAAGTCAGAAAAGTATACGAATGAGGATAAGAAACGATTTAAAAAAAAACTAAGCTTAGGTCCTCCAGGACGAACCCTTATCTAGCATTCGGGCTCGACTCAACTCTCTTAAAGCGGCAGAATGGATTCGGTCTCCCATGTCATCTAGGTCCAAGAAGTTACCATATTGAAGGAACCCAGACAAGTACATGAGAGTCTCCGGGTCCACAACGATGGGGGATGAAGGCCCCATTTCTCTAACGGCCCCGAACAGGTGGCCTCGATAAACTAGTCTATCCCTAACTAAGTCCCCAGAATGGGGATCATAAGTCAAAAGCAAAGGTGAATTACCTTGCCCCGATATACTAGCATCGTGAGCCCCCGTGTTCGGCTGAGCCACTTCAAAGAGGGCATCCAGCTCCTCAAAGGCGACCCTCTCTATTCGTTGGGCCTGTTCCCTCTTCTTCTTTGCCGCGTCTGCCCAAGCCGCAGCCTCCATGGCCTCGATATGGATGAGAGCTAGCTCCTCCCTCAAGGCTGGGTCTTTTTCTCATTGTAGCCCCCGGAGGTTAGGGGCCACAATGCTCTGGTTGGCCATCAGCATCCCAACCACTCGTAGGTTGTCGGTGTTTACGTCCAGACCTTCCGCGCTTAAAGTGGCGTAGAACTTCTTCCGGTCAAGGATTGACTGGGTGAGAGGGGTCTGGGCATAGGGTCCTGTCATCTGGGACTGTAAGTCAAAATCGGATAACAATAATAATGAAAAGAACGAATTGAACTAAGAGGAAAAGTGTTATCCATATTTCCGGATAGCGTTTAGATGGATATCCTCGGGGAAGCAGAATTATCAAAGTCTTTCATGGAAGGTGACCAGAGCTCGCGGATGGACAGAAAGGCTTCGCCTCTCCCGTTTAGTGTCCGGCTTACTCTTTCAAGCAAACGCGACATGGAAGGTCGTCAACTCTCCCAGAATCCCGAAGGGATATCCTTCGAGGAAGCTCCTTCCAGGAGAAGCTCTTCAGGTTGCCTTCGCGGAAACAGTTCCGTGCCTCGCACGGAACAAGACCAAGCGGTCGAGTCATGGAGGAGGCATAGTTGGAATGATATCCGCCTGACACAGGATCCCGCCTGACACGCCCGACAGGTCAAGGCCGCACGCATCCCAGCACGCCTAAAAGTACCATTTCGCCTACTGTTCCGCTGACAACTTGGAAAAGACGGCTTCCTTTGTGCATTCCCCATACTTTCACGTAAATATACCCACATAGAGCCTGGTAGCCAGGCGACTACGGTAATTGTATCCCCTATTTATGGCTGGTGTAATTAAGGCTCATGGGGGTAGAGAAAAACCCTAATCCAAAACCCTAGCTATAAAGACCCCCTCATTTTACAATAGAGGGGACGGCCAACAAATTACATAGCAAGAACTCTGCTAAAATCTCTCTAGCTTCATCTTCTTCAAGAGAACCCGAGAGAAACACTTTGAGTGTGTGAAGTTCTTGTACACCAGCCATCTTACTGTAATTCTCTACAAGTATAATAACATCGACTCGTGGACTAGGGCTCGTTAACGCCTGAACCACGTAAAAAACCTGTTTGTCTAATTATATTCCTGCACTTCTACAGTTTTTCTCTTTTTATTATTCTGTTTGTATTCGTTTCCGAAAAACTCGGTAAACATTTTAGTGCTTTCATTGAGAGCTGTAGGAAGTTGTTAGTCAGCCCTTTTTCTGTGTACGTTTTTTGTATTCACTCCGTGCTAAAAAGATGGTGACTATGAGAAAATCCGCGGTTGACAAAAATGCTAGGGTCAACCCCGATACTATGATGGAAGATGCGGTACAAAACGAACCCTCGGACTACCAAGGTGAAGACCCGACATCCCGCCAGGATCGGGTCAGTACTGAAGATATGACATACTTAGAAGACGAAGAAGAGTATGTCCAAGACGGTTACTACAAAGACGGCTGCTACTACGAGAAGGATCCAGAACTGGTCCAAGTAGCCGAAGAACTGGCGGTCACTAAGGCTAAGCTTGCTGAGCAGGAGCGCGTCTCCGAAAAAATGCAACGCATGATGGAGCGCCTCCAAAGCAAGTTCGGAGATCTAGGCGACTCGGACGAGGATGCCTCTGTTCTAGGTGGTGCTGATGCCCCCATACCGGATCCAGCCGCTGCTGAACCATCCAAAGCCGCCCCTAACAAGGGCAAAGAAAAAGTTGGGGAGCCTGTGCGCACTGACGCCCCTGCACCTCCTAAAGGCGTGAATCACCAGGCCGACTGCCCCCCCCCCCCCCCGCGCAGAAGGTCTCTGGCGCTCCTAAGCCCAGACATCCTTCAGCCCCAAGGGGGCACTCTGTGCCTAAAGGGCCCGGTGCTAAGGCACCCAGGCCTAGGGGAAGGAACAACCGCCCCAGTGATTCCGTCAACCAGGACGGTCGGGCTGCGGACACACACTCCAAAGATAGCTGGTCCACGGTGGACCTAAGAAGAAGGTTGGAGGCCAAGTATGAAAAGGCCAAAGGAGAAAAGGCCCGGCCTCGCGGAGATGACCTCCGAAATCATCTTAATGACAAGCTCCGGGGACGTGACCTCCCGGAGAATGATACAAAGAGGCTCGAGGAACAGATCGCTGCCTTGCCCAAGCTGGTCCGGAAGCAAAGTGGGGCCCTGTCAGACTCTGAGGAGGAAGACCCGGAACCATGTATTCGGAGGATCGCGGAAACGTCCCTCCCGGATAACTTCAAAATGCTTCACATAGAATTATATGAGGGGAGGACAGACCCGCGCACCCATCTAGCTAAATACAACAAAATGATGCAAGTGGCGCGCGTCAGTGAGGACGCCAAATGCATGTGCTTCTCACTCACCCTTACCAAGTCCGCGGAAGACTGGTGGAAAAGATTAGCTCCCGGATCCATCCACAGTTGGAAGGAGCTACAGTCCGCATTCAGAAGGCAGTTCATTGCAGCCCGAGACCATGACATGGAGGTTGGTTCCTTAACCAACATCAAGCAGCTACCCAATGAGAACCTCAAAGCTTTCATTCAGAGAATGATGGAAGCTGCTGCTAAGACCAAGGTCTGCGACGACATGAAGCTGATCGCCCTTCAATCGGGCCTTACTGTCGGCTCCCTGCTATGGGGGGAAATGCAAAGGAGACGGGCAGAAACGCTGTCCGAATTCATGTCAAAAGCTCAGGGAATCATCAACCTTGAGGATGCCTACCAGCAGGCCTTTGGAGTTCCCCCAGCTCCAACGCCTTCCATGACTGCGTCAAGCTTTGCTTCGCAAGCTCCCGCACCAGCCCTCACGCTTCTAGGAGCCCAGTTCACTCCAAGCGTGTATGGGCCTTCTGCGTCTGCTTAGACGCCAAGTCAAGCCCACTTCTCTGGGTACGGAGCTGTACAAACCGGATGTAGTATCGCTCCCGGACCGTCGCAACCGCAAGCGGAAGGCCAAGAACAAAATCTGAGCCAATCGCGGAATAAACGAGGCGGAAGAAACTCCAACCGGGGGGACCATTCAAAGAAACCCCGGAAGAACTATGAGCCCAAGTTCACAGAGTACACCAGTTTGATAGACTCACGAGAGAATGTCTATCGGGCGACCTGTAATATGGTCAACTACAGGAAGCCCCCGAAAGTGTCTCACGGAGGAAGGCGTCCGCGAGACTCCAATAAGAGGTGTGAGTTCCACGGAGACGTGGGGCACACCACAAACGAATGTCTTCAGCTGAAGGATGAGATCGAGTCCCTGGCAAGGGCGGGACACCTCGGTCAATGGGTGAGGATACCCATAATCTATCCCGGACAGGGAGTAGTTCACGGAGCTGCATATTCCCCGGGACAGAGGGGGACCGCTAGCGCTCCTGGAGCCGGCCACCCCCAAGCTCCTGGGTCTCAGTTCCCAGCGCTTCCTGCTCCAACCTCTCCGGCACCCATTGCCTTGTTGGCCCCAGGACCCGGCAACCCATATCCGCCCGGCCTAGCTCCGCCACCCGTTGACGGACACGTAGCCACCATTTCCGGAGGACCGCACCTTGCCGGAAGCACACGCAACTCCCAGAAAAGGTACTTGAGGGAGTTAGAACACACCGGGGAGATGTGCGCCCTGGTTCAGTCACCTGCACAGCGTCCCCGAATGATGGATCTTCCCATCACCTTCACGGAAGACGACGCCCGACATGTGCACTTCCCCCACAACGATCCCCTCGTGGTGGAAGCCCAGATTGCCAATAAGAAGGTCTCACGGATCTTGGTCGATAACGGAAGCTCCGTAAACATCCTCTTCAAAGCTGCCTTCCACGCGATCGGATTAACCGAGACAGACCTGACCCCATGCCCCATCCAGCTTCAAGGGTTCAATGGGGATGCACTCATGCCATTAGGAAAAATTCAACTTCCAGTCACCCTCAGAGGAGAAAGCGACGCTTGTGCCTTCAAGCACTGCACATTCGTGGTGGTCGGCTGCCCCACGGCGTATAATGCCATCCTAGGCCGACCGATCCTAATAGATTGTGGGGCCATAACTTCAATACGCCACTTATGCTTGAAGTTTCCATGCGACGATGGGCGTATCGGCACCCTCCGAGGAGACCAACGAAGTGCACGAAGCTGTTATAACGTCTCCATCCGATCCGTCTACACGGTCCAGGAGACGGTTGCTGCCGTACCTTTGGCGGAGGAATTACCAGAAACTGGGGGTGCTCAAGGGGCATGCTTTGATGAACTCGACCCTAGAGTGGGGATCGAGAGAGCGATAAAACCGATGGAGGAAGTCGAAGAGGTGATCCTCAACTCGGAAGATCCCACCAAAGTCATTCAGGTGGGGAAAAACCTTCCATCAGCCATTCGAGAAAAGATCGTGGCCACTGTGAAGAATAATCAAGATATCCTGGCATGGTGCCACGTTGATATGACGGGGATTAATCCTAATGTCGCGTGCCACGCACTCAACATAGACCCATCTGCAACTCCAGTTCGCCAAAAGAGGAGGCCGTTAGACCCAGTGAGGGCCGAAGCAGTCAAAGCTGAAGTGGACAAGCTGATGTCCATAGGCTTTCTCCAGGAGTCACACTATCACGTGTGGCTGGCCAACCCAGTTCTGGTTCCAAAACCCAATGGGTCCTAGAGAATGTGCATTGACTTCACGGACCTAAACAAAGCCTGCCCGAAAGATTGTTTCCCTCTTCCGCGAATCGATCAGATGGTAGACGCTACTTCCGGGTATGAACTCTTATCCTTCATGGATGTGTACTCCGGATACAACCAGATCAAGATGCATGTCGCGGACCAGGAACACACCAGCTTCCTCACGGACAAGGGTGTCTACTGTTACGTGGTCATGCCTTTCGGTTTGAAGAATGCTGGAGCGACGTACCAGCGTCTAGTAAATAAGATGTTCAAGGACCAGCTGGGGAGGAACATGGAGGTGTACGTAGACGACATGTTGGTAAAATCCAAGACCTCCGGGGACCACAGTGACGACCTTGAGGAAGCTTTCGCCGTGATCCGAAAGTATGGAATGAAACTGAATCCGAAGAAATGTACTTTCGGGGTCTCGTCTGGGAAGTTCCTCGGTTTCATTGTCAGCTCCCGCGGAGTGGAGGCCAACCCTGAGAAAATTAAGGCGTTCATAGATATGCCTTCTCCCCAGAAGCATAAGGATGTCCAAAGCGTTACCGGAAGGATAGCTGCTCTCAGCCGCTTCGTATCTAAGGCCACTGACAAATGTGTCCCATTCTTCAATGTGTTGCGAGGAAACAAGAGGTTCGAGTGGACCCCCGAATGCGAAGCAGCCTTCCAACACCTCAAGGAACATCTAACCCGAGCTCCCATTCTGTCCAAACCTGTCGAAGGAGAGGCGTTGTTCTTGTACTTAGCTGTGACAAAGCACGCCGTGAGTGCCGCTCTCGTCCGGGAAGACGGCCGTATCCAGCTCCCTGTGTATTACGTAAGCAAGAGGTTACTGGACGCCGAGTCTAGATATTCAATGATCGAGAAACTCTCCCTCTGCTTGCTAATCGCTTCGCGGAAGCTAAGGCCCTATTTCCAGGCGCACACCATCAGAGTACTCACCAACCACCCTCTCCGACAAGTCTTGCAGAAGCGCGAGTCTTCAGGCAGATTGCTTAAATGGGCCATGGAACTGAGCCAGTTTGACATCCACTACCAGCCACGTGTTTCCATAAAAGGACAAGCTCTCGCGGACTTTATTGTGGAATGCTCAGGAATGAATGACCTCCCAGAAGATCCTGTCCCGGAACTTCCCACATGGAAGGTCTATGTAGATGGAGCCTCAAATGAAAAAGGAGCTGGAGCAGGGGTCATCCTAATTTCTCCCCAAGGACATCAGCTCCAGAGCGCCATCCGTTTCGCGTTCCCAGCATCCAACAACGAGGCAGAACACGAAGCCATGCTAGCTGGATTACAACTGGCCAGAGAAGTCGGAGCCCAAAAAATCGAAGTATACAGCGACTCCCTACTTGTGGTAAACCAAATATCCGGGGAATACCAGACGAAAGGTGAAAAAATGGCTGCCTACGTGTCTCTCTCCCGCGGACTCCTGCAGCATTTCAAAGGCTACCAAATCCGCCAGGTCCCCCGGGACCAGAACTCACTCGCGGACACACTGGCCAAGCTTGCAACAGACCCGGAGATTGAACAATATGGCCTAGTGCCCATCGGGCACTTAGAAGCCCCCAGTACTGAGACACGGAGGGTAAATGCCATCATCGACCATTCCCATTCCTGGATAGGACCCATCCTCAAATTTCTCACCACCGCAGAGCTCCCCACTGACAAAGCTGACGCAAGAAAGCTCCAATATCAAGCTCCCCGATACGGGTTATGGATGGAAAGCTTTACCGCAGGGGGTTGTCCATACCCTTCCTTAGGTGTGTTGCCGGAACCGAAATCAGCACCATCATTCATGAGATTCACGGAGGCTTCTGTGGCGACCATACCTCCGGGCTGAGCCTCTCCAAGAAGATCCTTCGTCAAGGATACTTCTGGCCCACCATGAAGAAGGATTGTGTGGATTATGTCAGAAAAGTTGAGCAGTGCCAGAGGTACGCCAAGGTTCCACGAGCGCCGCCTACAGAAATTACCTTAATGACCAGCCCTTGGCCGTTCGCCGTTTGGGGCATTGACCTTGTAGGTTCCCTTCCAACTGGAAAGGGCGGAGTGAAGTATGCCATAGTCGCGGTAGACTACTTCACCAAGTGGGCTGAAGCTGAACCTATGAACACGGTCACGTCTAAGAAAGCACTAGACTTTGTCATCAAGAATATAGTGTGCCGTTTCGGGCTTCCACGAAAAATTGTGTCCGACAACGGGAAGCAATTTGATAGTGAGCATTTCACGAACTTCTGTGCTTCGCATGGAATCATCAAAAGCTTTTCCGCAGTCGCCAGACCTCAAGCTAATGGGCAAGTGGAAGCAGTGAACAAAATCTTAAAGACCACGTTGAAGAAAAAACTCCAAGCATGCAAGGCTCACTGGCCGGAAGAGCTTCCGCGAGTACTTTGGGCCTATCGCACGACAGAGAGGACTTCGACGGGGCACACACCTTATTCCATGACCTTCGGTTGCGAGGCCGTCATCCCAGTAGAAACTATGATCCCATCTCACAGGCAGGACACCTACGACCCTACCCGGAACCACGCCCTTCTCCAGGAGTCCCTGGACATGATCGAAGAGCTCCGGGAGCAGTCACAGGTCCAACTCAAAATGTACCAAGGCAAGATAGCCCGACACTTCAACACAAGAGTCAAGAGCCGTACATTCGAAGTTGAGGACCTTGTCCTACGGAGAGTATTTCCTGCTACGCAGGACCCGGGAGCGGGAGTCCTCGGACCCAACTGGGAAGGCCCCTATGAAGTACAAGAAAAAGTAGGCCATGGGACGTATCACTTGAAGAGACTCGACGGATCTAAAGTCCCGCGCGCCTGGAACGCGGAGCACCTCCGCCGTTACTATCAGTAGGCCCCGGACTATCTAGTCGAAAGTCCTTGGTGGACGTAGCAAAAGTGTAAAATGTGGAAATAATCCTCCCTGCTGTAAAACACGTGCCTAACAGGCTAATTTAATGAAACACGGAGAGATTCACTCCGATTTTACTGCATTTTTTATCCCTGTGTTCAAAGCTGCGTTTTAACAAGTGACCACGCGGTCCGGAGACGTCCGGACCCCACGCTCACTTGGGGGGGTATACATGGCTAAGGCATAGCCATACGCCCCTTGAACAAAACATACACAGAACACCACTTATGTGCTAGCATTGTGTTTGAAATTTTTAAATTGTTAAGCTTAGGTTAATTTGTTGCCATGAACATACTTGCATTACGTGTCATGTGTGCATTATGTGTTTATGTGAAAATTGCCATTGAAATGTCTGCCATTATGCATCATGAAAATTATCTCCTGTGTAGCCCAGCGATGAACAGGACTGGGGGTTGGGGCACATTCAGAGAGCTACGCCGAAACACCCCCAACTTCCGGGCAAGTCCTTCAAAAAATATTCCGCGACCGCTGTAAAGCTTTGCTTCGCAAGCTCCAGCTCCGGGTCTCACAAAGTAAAGATGGCAAGATCCGCGACCGCTGTAAGCTTTGCTTCGCAGGCTTCAGCTCCGGGTCTAACAAAATAATGCATGGCGAGCTCCTCGACCACTGCAAGCTTCGCTTCGCAAGCATCAGCTCCAGGAGCAGATATGATCGATCCCCCGATTACAGCAGGCCTTGCTTCGCAAAGCCCCTGCCCCGGGATCGCACATGGTTGGCGTGGAAATTTCCCCGACCGTAACGAAACTTGCCTCGCAGGGCTTCGTGCCAAGCCCCTGAAGTCGGCCACCGTGGGGTTCGCAACGACAGTTAGTTTTGCTTCGCAAAGACCTAGCCCGAAGTCTAGCGATGCTCACCAAAAGAATTCCCGTTCTGGCACCATGGAACGGGTCACCCTAGCCATCCCAGTGGACGGTATATCTACAAGTCCCGAGATTGGCTATTTACCTTAGGAAGGCTGAGTACGATGAAAGAAGGAGTCTGGCCATTGGAACCAAGAATCCTCCGCAACCTAGAAACTACGTGGGAAAAGACATAAGCTTTTGGAGCTTCAAGTTGGAAATGCTTAGGTTCTGGCCGTTGGAACCAGAACCTCATGCGCCCCTACGGCAGTTTCTATCGTATAAAAGTATCTATGCTAAACGCAAAGCTAAACAAAGAACTCGGCAGAAAAAGAATGAAAAATGCTATAATTATGGAAAATACGTCTGCAATGAGAAAAGAGTACAGGGAGCTTCGTCCCACAGGAAAATAAAGGAAAAAAAATAATAATAATTAAAGATAAGGCCCCTTCAAGCATTGGGGGTGGCAGCGGTATCCACGTCCAAGGCCTCGAGGTCAGCGGTTTCAACTGGGGCTGGCAGAGTCGGCTCATTGGAAGGCGGAACTTCATCACGGGCAGGTTCAGAGGTCCCCGCCTCTCCGGGATCTCCTGCCTCAGGGGCTCCAGCAGGTTCGTCAATGTTGTAAGTTTGGACGTACACCTCTGGGCCTTGATCCCACACCTGTAGCTTCTCCCTCATGGCGTCGGCATCCTCTCCCAGATAGCTTAGTACCTCCAGGTTCATTTTCCAGAGTTGATGCATGAGGACCACATGCGATATATTAATCGTCCTGTTCAGTACCACCTCGGCATCCTCCTTCTCCTTCAAGCGCTCCGCCTCGGAGGTTGCCAGCTTTGCCTCCGCGACAGCTAATTGAGCTTTCAGTTTTTCCATCTCGGCCTTGGATGCATCCCGCTCTCCCTTAAGAGAATCAATCTCCTTGCGCTGCACCTTATTTTGGTTCAGCACGGATTGCTTCTCGGTCACATGCCCCCTGGCAGTGAATTGCAAGGCTCCGATCTCTTTATCCTTCTCGGCGAGCCCCAACTCCAGCATAGACACGAGATCCCTGCTCCTCTTATGAAATTGCTCCTCCTCGTGCAGCTTATTCTGAAGAGTGGCATATTCCTCTTGCCACTTAAGGAGGAGATCATTTTTCGATTGCAAGCGGGCTTCCAAGGTATCCTTCTCCTCCCTGGCCTGGGATAGCTCTTCCTGAAGCTTAGAGTTTGTGACCTTCAAGTCTTCCAACTGCTGCTTGAACTCCTTCTCCGCGCTGGCCCGGTACTCTTGATATTTGGCAAGATATTTCTTCTCCGCCTCTTCCTCAGCCTTGTGCCGAGCCTGGTTCATCTTCTTCGCAGCCTCCCCCTTTATGCTCTCGACCTGTTGGGACAGATTCTGCTTCTCCGCCTCCAAGGCCTGGCGAGCCACTTGGCTCTCCTCCAGCTGAACCAGAACTGCACCCACCTCCCGGAACGAGCCTTCCGCGATGAGAGAGGCCTGCAAGAAAAGACAACAGAATGAGTTAAGCAGAACCAAATGTGCTAAGACAGATGATCCCAAAACACAACAACTGACGGCCTACCCCGGACAGTTGCTGCTTCACGGCATGTGTCAGCAACAGCGGATCCTTACTGCTACTGATGGCCCATTTCTCAGAATTGAGCTCGCACAAGCTCAGGGCCATGTCCTCCATCATCTCCGCTCCGAACGGCGCCAATGCACGTCCGAGCCTAGGCACCAGCCTCTTCCCCAAGGCCGGGCCATCCAAAACCGCTCCAGCCGGGTGAAGGGATCTCACCCCTTCGGCCAGCTCAGCTCTCTTTACGGCAGATAGGTTGTCTGCCCTTCCCTGAACAACAGCCTTCTCAGCCTCCAACCGCCTCTTCAAAAAATTATCAGCCCGTCTTACACCTTCCAGGAGAGCAGCGGGGAAACGGGTTGGTTTCTGAGGGAAGTGGAACTTCAGGCCAGGCGGAGGAAGGCTTGTTTGTTGAGAAAGTAGAAGAGGAGGAGAAGAAGGAGACCCTGAAAGGGTGGACTCCCTTTGGACCGGAGGAGGAGGTAGACGGGGTATTAGGGACGATGGTGGAGTCACTACCGCCCCGGTTTGATGTTGCTGCTGATGTTGCTGTTGTTTCGGCTGCTGCTGTGGCGGTGTTGATTTTCTTTGTTGTTGTTGTTGATGTTTTTGTTGTTGTTGTTGTTGCTTTTGCTGCTGGGAGGGGGTAGTCCGACGAGGACTGCGTGCGGCCCAGAGGTCTCCGTCACCTCCGGGGGAAGAATGTCTGAGGCGTTTCCTCTTGTCGCCCTCAGCCTCTCCTCCAGGACGCTTGCTCACCCCGGTCGTCTTCGCGGGGAACACAAGACCTTCCCCATCGCTGCTGCTACTCGAGACCATCATGGTCTCGGAAGGCCCATCGGCAGGAGACTTCTCTACCTCCGGAGACACTTGCGCCTCGCCACTTGTCTTCTTGGGAGTGGCAGCTTTACCTCCCCTACCGGCTTTGGCCTTTCGTCCTTTCCCCTTAGACGGGTCCTGGCTGGTGGCAGCCTTCTTAATAAGTGAGGTAACTCTCCCCAACATTTTTGCTTCGGGATATTCTGCAAGAAATGTACGAAGCAAGGTTAACGAACCAGCAAGCAAGGTGAAAGAAGATAAGCAGAGAACAAGACAATCAACAACATAAAAGCACAAACAAGTCCGCCAGCAGGGAACAAGGAACAAAAAAGAGAAACGTTTGAGAGGGACGACCATGCACGAGAAACGTGGATGGCCTTCCCCGAGCGAAACAAGACACCGCTTCCTGCTCCAGGAAGCTCCCGTACTCCTTGAAGTCCGGGAATGACATGCTGAGGGAAGAAGGGTCAACCATAGTGATACCTTCTGGCAGACTACCGTCACCCAAACATCCGAGGAGCTCATCTACCCTATCGCAATATCTGTCAAAGGGTATCCTATGCGGATCTAGCCTAAGGAAGCGGGGATCGAACCCCATCTGGGAGGTCCGGGAGACCTCAGATAGGCTGGGGGTGTGAATCAATCGAAAGCTAGCCTTACCTATCCCGGAGGTGCCAGCTCCCGGAGTCCCTTCATTGGGGTAAGCCGCGGCGTAGCGAGCCTCAATTTCTTCTTCCTCCAACTGGGGGTCGGGGAACCTCTCTGCCCAACTGGGGGACAAATTATTCTCGTCCTGGACTGCCTGGCAGATCACCTTGGACAGTTCCAGGGCAATCTGCTCCCGGACATCAGCGGACACCTGACTTTGTCCCCTGCCACTCACTGGCCCAATATTTTGGAAGGAGGCGAGTAGCCCATACTCTCTCAGAGATTCGGTGGTCACAAGCCCTTCCACCTTCAGCTCTTCCTCCGAGAGCCCCTCATAGAATTGCGACCTCCTTATCATCTCCGCACAGCGAGGCGTCCGCAGGATGGCTTCTGCAAAATTCAAACATGAGTATTAGAGATCCTCCCGAAAGGCAAACCAAACGTAAAGGAACAAAGTTAAAAAGGAGAGGAAGGAGCACTTACCAGGGACTTTGAAGTCCAAAGATAGGGCTGGCACCCTCTTCAGTGGGAAGCCAGTCGTCAGGAACCAGTACTCCCGGAGATCTGGAACCCTCGCGGTATGACAGGTGGGACACATCACGTCCGGGTGCCTCTCCAGCCTGTAAAATCCCACCTTGTCTGGATGACCTCTCATGGGCTGAGACTTCAACCCGTAGAAGTACAGCACCTCCTCCGGGGTAGGAGCCTCCAGGTCCCGGGACTTGCAAAAGATGTACCACCCCGCTAGGAGCTTGTAGCTGGGGGGAATCAACTGGAAGGGGGCAATCCCCGCTTTCACACAGAAATTGGCAAAGTAACTTCTTAGGGGCAAGTGCGCCCCACACACTATGTGTGCCCAGCTCCAGGCACCAAAACCCTCGTGACTCTGACTAGCAGACTCACCCAACACCGACAGACGGTGCCACATCAGGCCTGGGATGTTCTTCAGGCCTGCCTCTGAGGAGTACAGCTCCAGCATGCCGTAGTTCCTGAACAGGTTCGGCTTCTGGTCCATCTCCCAGATTGAACTGTTGGTAGTCGGTGGGCTAGCCGCGACCACTTTTGTCTTTCCTTTCCCCTTTGCGCCGGCGACAGGGGAACCTCGCTCCTGGGCGGATTCAGCCTCTACCGCAGCGATAGTTCGTTCCTTTGAGGTGTTCGTCACTGAACAAAAGAAACAAAGAAGAAAACACTCTAAGCAGTCAGCACCCTTGTCATACCCTAACGGTATCAAAGGCGTCGGGGAGAACCTCCCCGAAAACTGCTTGGAGAGGCTCCCACCGATCTTGCCGAGGGGTTGGCACCAGGCCACCCGAAAGGCAGCAAGGAACCAAACTCAAACTCCGAGCCTAAGCCCACCGAGAGAAGTATTTTTCCAGAGAAAGACACCCTAAGGGCGTTCACGCTTATGCCCTAAAACAGTAAACCAGAACAGCACAAGCAAAACGGGGAACAACTTTCCAAACGCCAATCGTCAAAGCATGCAAAAAGATTACTTATTGACTCACATCAGTCACATGCCTATCAAAGCCCTATTCACGCATGCATAAAGATGACACCGGCAGAAAACTCAACCCTAACAACTACCAACGATCTGAAGTTTAGAAGGAAATTTCAAAGTAAAAATACTTACTGGTATTCGAGTATTTGACGATTGAGGGAGTAACCGGATCACTACACCGCACGAACACGTGAAGTGAAAGATGCAAAGACAAGCAACGATTCAAACCTGGAACCTCGGCGAACAAACCTACTGCCCAAAACGAAAGAAAAGTTTCTGGATTCCTTACCAAAAGAAGTGGCGAATTCGAAGGAAAGGAAGCTTGGAAGCTTGAGAGTTCGAAGATGTGGGAATCTGAGAATCTGAAAGCTCGAGAATTTGAAAGCGTAAAGAGGAAGAAAGGTCAGTTCCCTCGTTTTTATAGCAGGAAAGAAGTCGTTTCGAATTCCTCAAATGGACGGTCCCGATCTTCCCATTCCGTGTGCATCAGATCCAACGGCTGGGGGTAAAGGACCGGTCCTATTTATGGCTCCTCGGATAGGAATAAAGTATTTATTTCCCATCATTGCACCATCTCGGGCCCAGCGTACCATTAAATACCGTCAAATCACCACTCAGACGCCTGACGCACGCTAACTCAGCCAATCGCCTCACGCACACGTCTTGGTCACAGAGCCATTCCCGGCATGACGCGTGGCCCTTGCCACACTTGAGTACTTGAGTTCAAACAGAAGAAATTTCCTTTCTTTTTCATACTAACACTCAGGCGGGAAAAATGAACCCTTCCAGGAACACAGGAGGTGACCCCTCGCCTAATCTAGAAACCAGAATACCCGGAGGACTGTACAAGCTCCCGGATCTATCAAAGCTCCGTGACCTTGGGGGGTAAATGTTATCCAGATTTCCGGATAGCGTTTAGATGGATATCCTCGGGGAAACAGAATTATCAAAGTCTTTCACGGAAGGTGACCAGAGCTCGCGGATGGACAGAAAGGCTTCGCCTCTCCCGTTTAGTGTCTGGCTTACTCTTTCAAGAAAACGCGACACGGAAGGTCGTCAACTCTCCCGGAATCCCGAAGGGATATCCTTCGAGGAAGCTCCTTCCAGGAGAAGCTCTTCAGGTTGCCTTCGCGGAAACAGTTCCGTGCCTCGCACGGAACAAGACCAAGCGGTCGAGTCATGGAGGAGGCATAGTTGGAATGATATCCGCCTGACACAGGATCCCGCCTGACACGCCCGACAGGTCAAGGCCGCACACATCCCAGCACGCCTAAAAGTACCAATTCGCCTACTGTTCCGCTGACAACTTGGAAAAGACGGCTGCCTTTGTGCATTCCCCATACTTTCACGTAAATATACCCACATAGAGCCTGGTAGCCAGGCGACTACGGTAATTGTATCCCCTATTTATGGCTGGTGTAATTAAGGCTCATGGGGGTAGAGAAAAACCCTAATCCAAAACCCTAGCTATAAAGACCCCCTCATTTTACGATAGAGGGGACGGCCAACAAATTACATAGCAAGAACTCTGCTAAAATCTCTCTAGCTTCATCTTCTTCAAGAGAACCCGAGAGAAACACTGTGAGTGTGTGAAGTTCTTGTACACCAGCCATCTTACTGTAATTCTCTACAAGTATAATAACATCGACTCGTGGACTAGGGCTCGTTAACGCCTGAACCACGTAAAAAACCTGTTTGTCTAATTATATTCCTGCACTTCTACAGTTTTTCTCTTTTTATTATTCTGTTTGTATTCGTTTCCGAAAAACTCGGTAAACAAAAAGAGATTACTTACCCACTCGCTGGAAGTCCAGCACCAGCGTAGTATTCTTATCCAAGAGGAACTCGGATGTCATAAACCAATAATGTCTGACATCCAGGGGATGCTTCCAGGAACTGGTGGGGGCAGGATAATTGCCACGGGGCTTCAATCTGTAGAAGCCATCCCGGGTCTTATCCTTGGCATTAAGCTGCAACTCCAGCTTGTAGAAGTACAACACCTCTGCTAGGGTTGGCTCCGGGATCCCCTTCTTCACACAGAAAATGTGACATCTCGCAAGAAGTTTGTAAGCTTGGGGAAGGAGCTGGAAAGGCGCGATCCCCATGAACTTTAGGAATTGCGCGAAATAATCATGGAGCGGGAGAGTGGCTCTTGCGCTGATGTGGCCCATGCTCTAGGCCCCAAACTCACCAACGCTGGTGTGGGCCTTTTCATCCTTCCTGGCTAGGCAGTTATAAAAGAGTCTGGGAGTGGACTTCACTCCCAAATGCCTCTCCAGAATGTCCAGCATCCGGTAGTTCTGGAATAAGTTCTTCTCCCCGTCCATCTCCCAAGTGTTGCTGCTGGGGGGTTTGTGTTCTTCCAGGAGGAAGGAGGCCGGTTGGACGTACTCTTCCAGATGGAGGGTAACGTCGTGACTCATGATTGATGATCTGGGAACAAAAGAAAATGAAGAAAATAACCAAGCAGTCAGCACCAAAACCCAAAAAGGTTGGTTAAGGTACGGGGGCTCTCCTATGAACTGCTTGAAAGAGTCCCCTCCGGCTCAGATCCGGGATCACCAAAGATCCCAAAACTCTGATCGGGAACAAATAAGGAGAGCTTTTCTAAAGTTTTCTCAAGTTGGCCTATTGCCGTTTGTTCAGGGACAACCCGGACGGGCCAGACAATTTGTTCTCCTATTCCAATACACCCAAAGCCACCCTATACGGTGGGCCAGGCTCTAGCAATCCTATAGCTATAAAGGCAATATAACAAAGTGATAAGCACGAGAAAACATAAATAAAAGGTTTGGAAAACTTATTGTAAAGTGCTGATTGTGGAGGACGATGTATTTTCGGCGACAGTGACAGCAGAACCATAGTCTTGAACAAGTGGAGGCGACACAGAAGTTCATCCAATGGTCGAGTCGAAGTCACACTTTCAGGCAAGGGCGCAGAGATCAGACACTTCGGAAAGAGACGACGAAGAAAACAGAGCAATTGATGGAGAATTTCGTCGGCAAGCTCGGACATAAAAAGTTCTCTCTGTGGGTTCGTTTGTTCAGAAGGCGTAAAATTTGTAAATGAAAGTCTGGGGGTATATATAAGGACCAAGAACGTGTTTTTGATCTAACGGTTCAGAACGACCCCCCACATCGAACGGCCCCGGATTATGCAGGGGTTTTAACTAGCCCACTCGAGTATCGGACCACGGATTCCCCAAGTCGCGATCCACGCCACCTCGATCCAATGGTCCAAAGGATAAGCATTTCAAAAGTCGTCCCATCCAATGATCCTCAATGATGCAGAAATATTAAAGATCCGCTCATCTAGATGGGACACTTCGGAATTCACGCTGACTTTTGGTTGTCAACACGATAACCAAGAGATCTTCTGCTAACCTGCCAGACACGTGTGTGTAGCATGATGAAATTGAAAGGTCGAGGGTCATCCAAACGACCTTGAAGTAAACGAACCAGGGTCCTGGTAAATGAACCGGGCCTTTGGGATTTGATCTGGGATGATATCACATGCTTCTTATACAAGTTCCCAGCAATCAATCCCCCACGAAAGCGAACCCGTCTCTTGGGGAACGAACCAGGATGTCGAGAATTGATCTGGGAAAGGAAGCAAGCCTTCACTGCGCGAGCATAGATGAAGGCTTGGGGGGTAAATTTTATCCCCGTTTCCTCCCTTCATTCGCGGATCCGCATATTGAGTCCATGGGCCACCCTGAAGGGACTTAAGGCCCAGATCAGGCCCAATAGACGAGGAAGAAGTGAGCCTTGGCGTCCCAAATATCAGTAAAACCCAAAAGTTGTCCCGAAATAAAAGCCGGGACCATGGAGTTGGGACGTTTCCGGTGTTGCCGGGGGTGCGATAAAGATATTGTTTCCTCCAAGTCTAAAAATGAACCAGGACGATAGTGGATGAACCCAAGTCTTGGTAAACGAACCAGTGTCTTAGTAAATGAACCCGGGCCAGGCGCCCAGTTTGGGCGCAATAAGTTGCCCCCGATACTGACATCACCCCGAGAAGCACAGAGTTTTGTCCCCATAACTAACCTACAGAAGAGATTACATACGGAATGTACGCCGTCATTTCAGAACTGTACTGCCACTACTCTGACGGATCCTGTCCCCCGAATCTCCTTCGAAGCCCACGCGAACCAGACTGAAGTTGCGTACTGTTGTCAGTCTTATAGCGTGGTTACGCGCAGGCCGGACCAATGGGCCCTAATTAGTGCATTTTATTTATTAAAATCCTTTGTATTAAGCCTTCATGAGTGAGCAAATAGTATTTATACCCTTATTGGGCCCAGATTAGTTTGGCCCAAATTTAGAGCACTAAACTGCCTATAAATACGAACACTTGTGCACTGGGAAAAGGATGGAAATTTTTTCTCTTGTAAGCAATTACTTTGATTAAACTTGTAGAAAAGATCATTGTCAAAAGCTCTCTAAGCTCTAATACAACTCACTCATGGACTAAGGCTCATTAACGCCCCAACCATGTAAAAACCTTGCTTGCAAATTCTAAATTCATTCTTCTTAAGCTATCTTATCTTTCATAATTCTAGTTTTCGAAAAATTCGGTAAACAGGAATAAATAACCACAACTAGAATATAAAGGATGAGAGATCGCAAAGAACACCACAAACTATGAGCTAAAGGGTTAGAGACAGGAAATGCAATAATGGAAAATTTGATGCAAATCTATTAGATAATGACTTAAAACTAGGCTTAATCATTATGAAATCCCCAAGTAGTGAAAACGGCGGCAACCTACAGAGGTTGTAGAGAGATCGAACAAGAAGAGAAGATTGAAGGAAGCTAAGAAATTGGCTAGGAATTATGAGAGAAAGAGAAAGGGATTAAATGAAAATGGGAGAGGATTTAAATAGGGTCCGAGCAAATTTAATGGGATGAGAAAAGATTTGAAAGGGGAGTTAATGCAGAGAAAGGGAAGTAATAAATGCTGGATTCAATTAAGGTCAGTGACGATTATTAATAACCGCCACAAACAACTCAAACAGACGAGGGACTGGAAAGGTATCAGACAATGAACGGCTTCATAAGCCTTAGGAGATGTTCTAGCTCCAAAATTATGTTAGAGTCATCCGGGGAAGAGTTTTAGGATAGGCATAGGATTAATGTCGTTTTTAAAAAATAAAAAATAAAAAAATGATAGAGAAACAGAATGATTGGACCAGTTGTGTGATGGGGATCAGTTGTGTGTAAAATATTCCAAGTATCATTAAGGTTGAGGGTGTGGATGCGGGCCCACCATTAGTCCGTATGCACGTTTCATTATTGGAGAGGAATCCCCTGCGCTACACGTGGCGCGTCATCTCCCACTTATTATGCAAACAATTTTGCTATTCCCTCATTCTCATGGAGTAATGGGTGGACTTCTCTTCCTCTAATATATTCATTTATTATTTATACACAGCAATAAGTGGCCATTACAATTAATATATGTTATTTAAAATAATTAAAGAAAATTGTTAATATTTATAATTTGAAATAAAGTACGAATCATAAGATCACTTAAAATTGTTGGGTTAAAGCACACCATCTGCTCTGTGTGAGTTTTTTTTTATTTATTTTTTTTATCTGAGTTGTTGTAGTATGAGTGTATATTGCCCAGTACTTCTCTCACATGCAAGCCACTCTATCACACAACTTTTTGTTTTTATTTTTTTTTAAAATAGCATGAACATGTACAAACTCTATATACATATATAAATATTACAAACTCCAATAAAAAGAGAATAAAATCTTGTAGATACGCAGTTAGAATTTTCTGCTAGTTTCTAATGTGCTTTATATCTTATGATTTTATGAATTATTAATAATATTAATTACAACTACATCACGTCTAAATTGAACAAAGAGTAATATTAAAGATAAAAACTTGTATACTTACAACTTACTCAACCATGTTATTTTATTCATAAAAATCATATGATTATATCTAAATTTAAATTTAGATCTAAATTTTGTATTTTACAATCACTAGTTTATTAAATAAAAAAATAAAGTTACATTAATAAATAAAGATTATATGATTAGATCTAACTTTTATAACCGGTATCCTTTCATAGAAATATTTTTATTTTTTATTTTTTGTAAGATACATATATAATCAATAATGTTAGGAATATTCATAAATTTTAGATCAAAAGGGATATGTAAATAAATTAGACCATAAATTTAAAATATTATGATGATCGCACTTTAAAATATTATTATTCCGGGTACGTAATTTATCCCTTGTGCATTAATCATTAATTTATATAAATAAAGTAGATGGGGCTACATATATAGATCACGTATTGCATTCATTTTTATATATTGCACTATATATTTTGCACCGACAGTCACATATCATGGTAGAAGTAATTTGTATTTGTTCAATGGTATAACACATAGCCAAACATTTTTGTACATAGTTTCAAGTCAATCAAGTGTTTGTTTATTATCCAAATTCGGCAGCTCAATTTATTTTGGACTAATTTTATTTTCAACAATAACGTCCCCTTCTCCATTCAATATAAGTATATCCTAAAATAGGGGGACTAAACCTAAAAAAAAATTGAAAATATATGAAACTCGTGTAGATTTTAGTTCCCTTGCAATGAGATCCATTTTCGTTAACTTACTATATCATAAATATCTTGTGGACCACTCTGAAATTAGAAAGAAAACAAAAAAGGTAATATTATAATTTTCTTATGACCTAATTTCATTTCTTACCCTATAAAATAAAGTATCAGTATGCATATTAGTGTCGGGATATTTTGAAATATCATTATTGGGTCCATCATCTACGCACCGGTACATATTCTTTAATATCACTAATCTGAAAATATGTATCAAGATAATATTTTTATATATAAAACAAGTAATAAAATTAAAAAATTAAAGAATAAATAAAGAGAAGAAGGGTATAGAAGAGAAAGCGTACCCCAAGAGCGTGACCACGTCATTTACTTTTCTTTTCTTTTTTCCCAACCAGAAAGATAGATCACCATCCAATCTGATGTGTAAAGAAGATGTCAACGGCTGAGATGATTCCACTTATCAATCTCTTATTGGACAGATGTCACATCAGTGATTTTTGGTGAAAGATGATTGGACCACGTTTCGAGTTCTGGATGGATCTGCGGGCTCAGCTCCCAATACTAAAAAATTTAAACAAATGAAAATTCCGAAACGGAAGTTTTCGCTCTCCTTAAATGGTGACTCGTGTCGAGGCGGCACTAGACACTTGTCGCCTTTACCACTCTCCAAACCACCTCAAACTCAGTCCTCTCACATACAGACACTCTCCCACATTTCCACGCTTCCAAAAAACATTAAAAGGTAATTTTTCTTTTTTCTCTAATCTTTTTCCTTTTAAGAAAATAAAAACCCAGCTTTCTCTCTCATTGTAACCTATTTTTTTAATTATTTATTTATTTTTCCTGATTTTTCCTACTTTTAGCTCGTCTTTTCTGATAATATTCTTGATTTTCGTGTCCAATTCTGGGTTTTTATTCTTTAATTTTCCTGCTGCTTTTGTTAGCGTGGTTTGGTTATGGAATTTTCTTGGTTTAACATCGTTTGATTGTTTTGAACTTTATATTTATGTATAGATGTTCTCTGGGTTTTACAGTAAAAGTGATATTGTTATGCTAAATTTGATTAGGGTTGTGATATGTTATGAATTTTTAATGATTATTATGTTTTTTTCCATAAGCTTTGTTATATGGATTTAAGTAATCAAGTTGTTCATTGATGAAGATGGAAAGTATTTATTGTTTGTTGTGCATTAATTGCTTAGTTTGGTGGACTTTGGATCTGAATATAAAGTATGACGAGGTAGAAGTAGAAGTAGTAGTACTAGCTAGTTTATAGTTTTGACAGGCCGATCCGCATATCTTTTGGTATCGATTATTTGGATTGTTCTTGTAAAATTAATTTTTTTTTTATTCTGATCTTTTTTTTAGCACTTTTGAACCACATCAAAAAATGGGATCTTCTCTGAAATATTGGTTTTTCATGTACATGTGTCAAAGCTAGTTTATATATATGTGTGTGTCTGTATATATATAAATATATATATATATATTTATATAAATACGCGCGGCTCTTCTAAAATAAAAAAGGAGAAAATAATCAGTGATTAACAAGACCAAAACTGCACTTATTTTCTTTTTTTTCTCCCTCTTTTATGTTGTTACTGTGTGATTAGTTAAAGTATATATAGTTGATTTGTTCGTAACTTGTCTTATTATAAGCGTTTTGACGTTAATGGATTTTATTAAATTTATACCATATCATAGCGTTAGAATCTGAGTTTTAGTATTATGTTTTACTAATCCCATCTTTTTCTTTTTATGTTTTGCCTTTTTGTCCATCTGTTTATATAGAAACCAAGATAAAGCAAAAACCAAAACTGTAGTGCTGCTTTATTGGATGGGCATATAAACGAGACTTTATATAAAGCTGAGCTGTTGCAACTATTGCTCGAAGTGTCTAAACAAATGGGGTCACACATGAACTTCAATGGCTTTGGGGATGACCCATTAGGTGGTAATAATGGTGGAGGTGGAAAGCCAATAGGGAATAATAATATGTTGGCTAGGCAGTCTTCTGTGTACTCATTGACCTTTGATGAGTTTCAAAATACCATAGGTGGATATGGAAAAGATTTTGGATCAATGAATATGGATGAACTTTTGAAAAATATCTGGACTGCTGAAGAGACTCAGATTTTGGCTTCTAGTGTTGGTATGGGAGGAGAAGGAGGTGGTAGTAGTAGTGGTGGTGGTGTGACTACGAATGGAAATATACAGAGACAAGGCTCATTAACGTTGCCGCGAACTCTGAGTCAGAGGACAGTCGATGAGGTGTGGAGAGACTTGTTTAAAGACAGTGATAATGGAGCAAAATTTGGCAGTAGTAATGGTACTTCAGGGGAAGCAAACATGCCTCACAGGCAACCAACTTTAGGAGAGATGACTTTGGAGGAGTTTCTGGTCAGAGCAGGGATAGTGAGAGAAGATGCTCAAGAAATTGGAAGGCCTTCTATTACTAATGGAAGTAACAATAATGCTAATGCTTTAGCTTTTGAATTCCAACAGCCAAGTCGAAACAATGGATTCGTAGATAATCAACTGGCCACGATGACTAATCCTACTACTAACCGGCCTTTAAATTTGCCAATGAACAATGGTGGAGTCAGATCTTCTCAACAAGTACAAATGCAGCAGCAACAACAACAACAACAGTTGACGCCCCAACAACGGCAGCAGCCACTCTATCCCAAGCCTGCAACCTTGGCCTTTGCCCCACCAATTCATTTGGTAAGCAATGCTCAGCTCACCAGCCCAACAACTAGGGAAAACATAGTTGGGGTTGGTGAGCCAGCTGTGAGTTCTGCTTTAGTCCAAGCTAGGGGTTTACAACAAGGTAGAGGAGGGATTAGCAGCATGGCTAATGTTGGTGCTGCCACAGGTGTCACAGTCGGGTCTAGGTCTCCTGCAAATCACATCTCCTCAAATGTAGTTGCAAAGGCTAATGCAGTGGATTCATCACCATCCGTGTCACCAGTTCCTTATATGTTCAGTCGGGGAGGCAAGTGCGGCCCAGGTTTGGAGAAAGTTATTGAAAGAAGGCATAGGAGAATGATCAAAAACCGTGAGTCAGCTGCAAGATCTCGCGCTCGTAAGCAGGTGAGTCAATTGTTAGTTGTGGTACTTTAGATTTGCTGTGTTAAGTACTAATTTGATTGTTCTGATCTTATTGGCTTTGCTTCTTTCTCGTCTTCTAACCAAGGTGTTTAATGTTTGGGCTGTAGTTTAACATGTATGCTGGATGTCTGGAACGGCAGCTGTTTCTGCATGAATCCAGATTCTAGCTAGCTGCAACTTAGGAATGCACTGTCATGATTTTAACACACATAATTCATATTTCTTTCCTTTTTTTGGTAGAGAAAGCTGAATTCTTATCCCAAATGCCCCTAATCTTCTTGCATTTCCAATCAATATTTCATTATTTGTGTCCCCTCATTATAAGTCTACTTGGTGTAACATGTTTCTCTGGCAGTTTTGGTTTAATTTCTTGAAGAAAGGTTAACACTTTCTGTTATTTCTTTGATGGGTTTTCTGGCAGGCATATACCTTGGAATTGGAAGCAGAGATTGCAAAACTTAAGGAAGTGAATGAAGAGCTACTGAAAAAACAGGTTTGTAAGTTTTTTAAATGTACATGTTAACATTGATCTGTATACTCTTGGTCATTAACCTCATTTGTTTTTTTTGGTTTATTTAGGAAGAGTTTATGGAAATGCAGAAAGTTCAGGTACATATTTTCTTTTGCTATTTTACAGTATTATCTGAACTAGGTTGTTAATTATAAATGATGTCTGGGAGGTCAGCATAATTAATGTTTATAACTAATAAACCTAAAAGCTGACTCCCAGAACTTTGAAGCTTGAAAATGCTGGCACTAGATTTGATATTATGGATAGACACTTCAAATAAAGAAAAAGAAAAAAAAATATCTTGTATTGGTTCTGACCAATAGTTGGTCACTGCCAAAGTAGTTAAAGGAGAGTATACCTCAGGAACTGTTTCAGCTTATTATGCTGATTAGGACTATTCTGACCACAAATGAGTACTAAATAGTCTCAGTCATTAAAATAGCACACTGCATATTAAATATAAGACATATATATAAGATCAACTCCACGTGAAGAGTATCATTGAGCAAAGGCATTGTTATAGATAACCAAACAAGAAAACAGCTGGGACTTTGATCTGGCAAAGATTCATTTCTCTCTCTCTCTCTCTCTCTCTCTCTCTCTCTCACACTCACACACACACACACACACACACCTGTCGATTTACTACTGGCTCCAAAAGATATTTCACATACTAAGTGAGTTTGTGTTTGGTTTGGCAGATTTTGGAGACAATGAATGGATGGGGAAGTAAAAGGCAATGCTTGAGGAGGACATTGACAGGTCCTTGGTAAAAGTGATGAGTGAGTCGGACTATGCAAAATATCTCCATGATCTGAATTTCAGTGTTGTATCAAAAAGTTAGATGGGCTTAGTTTATAGGCTGTAAATTATAAGCTAAGGTTAGTTTATCATGTAGATTATTAAACTTTTGATGAACCCGTGTGGTTTTTGTTTGGTTTTCATTTGATAGCTTAAAGCTTTGTACATTTTCTTTTTTCCTGTCGAATAAGTTTTCATTGACCAAAATTATATTTATGTCATCTCCGACAGGCTTTATTTGTTTATTTATTTTAATTGCAAATAATTTGTTTCATTTCAATATTAATTAAATACAAATCTTCCATTACAAATACCATTGAATTTAATTGACGTTGAGGAATACTCTATACACTATATTACCCTATATATAAATAAAGTGCACTTCACATGGAATAAAACTAGAGCTCTATCAGAATATATGTATATATATATATAGAAAGAATATTATTTTTTGCTAGTTCATAAAAAAATTACTTCTTAAGTGGGCTTATTTCCTTTTATTTATTAATATGGAGTAAGATTTCTAAAAACCTTTACACAAATTAAATAATTATTAAAAAGAGATGAAATTTTATAGAGATTTAAAATGGAAATGTATAATGTTGGACATTTGGAGTAGTTCGGGGTCGGTTATGATACATTGGATAGTTTTAGTGGTAGTAAGATGAAAATGAAAATGAAAATGAAAATGAAGCATATGTGGAAGCAAGAAGAACAATGAAAAAAAGTACATTAACAGAGTTTGATAATTAAACAAAATGATCCTTAAAAAAAAATAAACAAAATGAGTATATCAAATATATCAAAAGCAGAATTTATTTTCAAGTTTTAATTGAAGGTATGTTGTTAATTAAAAGTGGAGGAGAATAGAAAGAGAAGTTAAATAAAACAACTAATGATATCGGACCAAATAACATAACTGGGAAAAAAATGATATAACTATAAGCATAAGCTAGACAAATTTATAGTTAGGGATTTCATAATTGCAGTAGTTGGTTGATTTTAGATCTAAATTTGAAGGGACAAAATGGATGCACAATAGGAGCATACGTTAATAGACAAGCAAATCAGGAAAGGAAGTGGCAATGAAAATAAATGGTCTCTTCTCATTGTAGAATCAATTAAATAAAAACTGTTGCGGTATATTGCGTCTCTCCACGGTGACACTGATCCTATCACTTAATATTATTCACAAAACTTTGAAGAAACACTGTTGAATGGAGCCACACATGGTGTACACTTTAAAATAAGCTTATTTGGCTTAACAAAAGTTGTGTTTGGTAATATTTTTATTTTTGTTTCTTTATTATTTTAAAAATAAAAATATGTTTGATAACTATTTATTTTTAACAATATAACACGAGGTGTTGGTTTGAAGAAGAGAAGAAGAAAAAAGTAAAAATCGATTTAAAAATAATAAATAAAAATAGAATTACTAAATACTATTTTATGATTAATTTTTAATTTTTTAATTAATCAAAATAAGTAAACTTTTAATTTTTATAAATAAAATCGAGTGTTCATTAAAAACCAAAATCCGTTGTAGTCTAGTTGGTTAGGATACTGGGCTCTCACCCGAGAGACCCGGGTTCAAGTCACGGCAACGGAATCAAGTTTTTTATTCTATAATAGAAACATTGATAAACCACAAATGATAAATGGAGCAGCAATTATAGGTATATGAAATGAGTAACAGACTGTCTATTTTCTCCGCCATGTTCCCACTCTCTTTAGATGATCATTGTTTTATAACTTTTCTATTCCTAATGGATTAATCTTATAGAGCTTCATATTCCACAACTATAGATCTATACAAAAATTTGGGTTTTATAAAATTAAAAGTAGCTATGTTAAAAAATAATAAAAGAGTTGCTTTCAGTCTAGTACTATACTATCTTATTTGTTACCAACATACCTTGAGCACAATTTTAATTATATTTCTTTTTAGTAGAAATTATATAAAATATGGCTTCTTTTTTTTTTTTCATTTTTACATTTTTGTGGGAGTAACTTTTTCACCTTTTTATGGATTTTTTTACTTGAAAATTGATGTTTATGAGATTTTCTTTCACATAAATTTGCCAAAAAAATATAAATGTCATATTTTTAATGATAGTTATATATTTTTTTATTTTGAGAATAATTTTATAATTTCATTCATTTTTTTCAAAAGAAGTTTATTGTTTTTTTTAATTAAGGATAAATATGTAATTATATATAGATTTTAATATTACATAATTATTTTATTAGCTTTTATTATTTATTATTGTTCTTATTTTGTTTTTTACTATGTGTAAAAAAATTGGAATAATTATTTTAGTTTTTTCTGTTATATTATGGTTTTTTTTCAGATTATTTTTTTATGTCTAGGTTACATGATAGGTTTTACCTTTCACATTTTTATATCTGACTTTTTTTTTTCCAGATCTGGATATTCCCATGGTAACTTACTATTAGGATAACCTGCTACCATTTTTGGGAACCTATTACCTATATTATGGGTAATTAGTTACCATTAGAACGAATCAGGATTACCATCGAGGTACTATCAACACAACTTGTTACCAGTGAGATAACTTGATATTTGTTACTTTAGAATAAATATCAAGTAGATATTTCTTTGACATATTTCATTTCAAACTCTTAATATGAAATATTATTATTGATGTGGTGGTAACACGTTACCACTATCAAACTAGTCATTAAATATTGTACAAAACAATCAAAGATTTTTATTTATAGTAGTCAATGATAAAATATTCTACAAAACTTTAGAAAAGGTGTTGAAATTCATATTTTAATAGCAACAAGAACATATGAAACAAATTAAACCAAAAACTGGGATTGCATTTGTACTTAACGTACTTGGGAATAATGTTAGTAAATTTCAAAGCTCCTACCAGATAAATTGATAACAATAATCAAATTTGTTTAAATACTTAAAAAAAAAATTTATGCAAGGAAAAAGAGATCATTGTTTAAAATACAAATCTCAAGTGGTATTACACAAACTAGGTGTGAAAGACTTAGGATAGAAGTAATATTAAACTTTTTTGAGTAGTTGAGTTGCCTTGGAAAGTGTAGAAGGACTTAGAATAGAAGTAATATTAAACTCTTGTGTACAAAATAGTTCAGTTTACCCTTAAAATACATGTGAGGCCCACACAAATTATTAACTTGACCCTCTTAAAATTTGAACCAAACATAGGAAAGGTTTTAGATTCTCATTCTCACATTTACTTTACTCCATACCGAACACCCACTAATGGTTTCACATGATGAAGATTTGAAATTTGACTTTTTGCTGTAAGCATTTAAAAATTGCATTTTTGGGTCCAAAGTGATACATTCATGTATCTAAGGATGCCCGAAAATTTTGGGAGCATTTGGAGTGTTTAAAGTCACTTTTGAGAAGTTGGACTTGCCCATATGGTGTTGCATTGCCTCCATGTAGGTTATGCATAGCCTAAAAGCTTGAAATTCAGGCGAGACGCAGGAGGCGACGCATCACCTGCTAGTAGGCAACGCTTCGCCTGACGTGTCCATATAGACACGTATTTTAAGCTCCAAATTATGTGCTTAAAAGCTCTAATCCTATTGGTTGGACTTAATGGTGGTGCCTACATTATAAAATGGTTATCTTAGAGTTTTGATAGACTTGATCACTTTCAAATGTCTCTGTAACATCTTGCTCTCTCTAGCTTTCAAGATCACAAGTTTTTTCCAAGAATTTCATAAAGAAATTATTTGTCTTTGTGAATATTAAGGCTTGTTCAATCTCAATTTTCTTTCTAACTTGATAAGGCCTCAAGGATCCATGAAAATGGCTAGGAAATAAAGAATTTGGACAATAATACATCTTATGTATAAGCCTTGTGTTTGATTATCTTCGTCAAAATGATTCAAGGGATGTTCTACCTATGGTGTGAAGCTTGCAAGAAGAACAAAGTGTTTGTTCAATAATTAGGGTTCGCATCTCCCTATCCCAATTTTTTGTTGGACTCTGTCAAGTGATATTGTGTGTAGATTTGTTATTATTGTGGTGGAGCAATCTTACTCTATCAAAACAATGTGTCCCTTACTTATTTATTGGATCAGATTGGACCCATCAAATGTTTTGAAGTATTTATTTAGGCTGAATTTTTATTAAAAAATTACGTAATATTTTTAACTCAATTTTTATAGAAATATATTTCAATTATATAAACACTAATTACTCATCCAAATTATTCAAACACAATATAAATAGAAACACTAATTAGTTAAAATGATACAAAACAATACAAATACAGCCTAAATATCTTTTAAAATTAAATATAAATGTAATTAGATCGGTTCAATCAGTTGTATTGGATTTTTGTGCATCTCATCTAATAATTGACTGATCGAATCTGGATCTTCAAAAATTGAAGCTAATCTGATCCAATCATAATTGAATATCTAACTTTTAGTGTTCAGTTGTAATTGGATCGGCTAGATTTTACACACCCCTAATGTAGTATGTAGTGTCACTATAATATATTATTCTAATTAGTGATCTCATTATACAATATGTTATATGTGGCATGATTATAGTATATCATCCTAATTAATGATTTTATTATATATTATGTAACATTACTATAGTATATGATCCTAAATAATGATTTTACTACATAATACATGGAACTACTATCATATATAATCCATGTTGCCACGATAGATGCTCCCAAATTTTACCCAAGAAGATTATCACCTAATTCTTTAGCCAAAAATTTCAACGGCCCTATTTCAGCAACATCCGTCAATAAGGTAAAAAATTAATAAAAATAAATTTAATTTAAAAAATTGTATTTCGTCGACCTGTGACTAAAAAAATAAATATATTATTATTTTTATAAAAATAAAACAATATATTAGGCTATTAAATCGTGGCAATAAAGAGATATTTTATCATAATTCCTACAAATAGGAAAATTGGTGCGAAGAGTTCTCTCTTTTTCCCAAAATCTATTGCAACAATGAGTAAATAATGACTAAAATATATAATATATTCAAAATATTATAATTTTATACTCAATTTATTTTTCTAAAAGAATACACAAAGTTGCTAAAATATAACATTTATATGCCAAATTTTTTTTAACGGTAAAAATACACAAAGCTATTAAAATGTAGTATTGAAATACCAAACAATTAAAAATAATTTTGTTTAATAATTTTTTTCTATTTTAAAAATTTTCTAGATATGTGATTTTTTTTAAATGATTGGGTATTTAAATACTATATTTTAGAAACTTTTAGTATTTTTTTCGTAAAAAAAAGTATTTAAATATTATATTTTAGTATATTTATGTATTTTTATCATAAACTTAAATTAGGTATAAAATTGTAATATTTTAAAAATATTAAATTTATTATCATCCTAATTGGGTTACAAATTACCATCATAAATTTTAATTATTTTTTTATTTTTCATTAATTACGGTAACTTTCAGTGTCAGATGTCACCACAATAAATGTCGCCACAATAACTTTCTTTCCTTATTATCCACATGCCTATGGTAGAATCAAAATTTAGATTCTAAATATATGCTTTACTAAATACTTTAAAACAAAAATTGGACAATCAAAACATATTAAGGAACCAACCTTTTAATTTCTTTGTTTTTAGCTTTCGTTTATAGATGTCTTTAAATACTCTAAAACAATTGTAGAGTACTTGTCAATTGTTAAAACTACTCATTGTTGTTCCGTCTTTAAGAAACCGAAGAAAAGTGTACTTTTGGTGTGTTTTCATATTATGTATAAATTATAATTTACAAGTGTTCATGTGTATGTTTCATAATAATATGTATGATTTGGATGTCATTCAACCATGAGTTTAAGAAGTCACACACATATGAAAAAGGTTAAACAAGATTTTAGAGTGTCTAACAATATGAGATGTGTGATACTATTATTGGTATAAATAAATATAAAAAATCATATAATTAAAATTAAAATGTATGGAACACATGTTGGGGCACCCTTATGTGCCCTATAGCAATGCTAGACACATATTATTTCCTATATCTTTTTCTCACAAGTATAATTTGTACCTAAATATGAGCAATTTTCAGTAAAAATAAAAGTGCATGTTTAGAGCTCTTGTTCCTATTTCTTTCTATAAAATTTTACTGCCATTATTAATTATAGTTATATCCCATGGTTAATTAGTTGTATTTATATCCCGTGGTTAATTAGTTGTGTTTATTTAATGGTTGTAGCTCATTGTGTGGGACTATTGTGTAATACCGTATCAGTCAAAGGCCAGCTATATATCAGTTGTCTTTGTACTCCTTCAAGAATACAACAGAACATTATTTTTCCTCTTTCCAAACTCTATCTTTTGTATTCCCTAATATGGTATCAGAGTCAGGTTAATTTTTTTCAAAAGCTTCCGCTCCTCCATGGCAAGACCAAGAACCCGCAGCTCACTTCCTCATGATGTCAGCCCAGCCCAAGAACCAAGTTCTTCTGGTGTTCCTCTCGCCCAAGAAATGCGAAAACCTCAACATTTCCCTGTCCCAGATTCGGGTCTCCCTCCTACTTCCCAGTCGCATGTTCTTCCTCTTTCCCGTGATGCTCATGTGACAGTCAGAATCTCATGATCCACAGGGGAAAAAACTGGGTACAAGTTATGCAATCCCACACTGCCTAGGGAAGGTCAAGTCTGATGATTCTAAGATTGTGTAGGTATGGGGCTACACAGTTGAAGAAGGCTTAAATAGATTGATGAGTACTACCTATGCCAACAAGATGCATCTTCTTTTCGGTAGCCCATCACTTGGGAACTCCAAAGTTAAGTGTGCTTGACCTGGGGTAGTCTCATGATGGGTGACCTCCTGGGAAGTTTTCCCAGGAAACATGCGAGTGAGGATAAAGCACGATGGTAAGACTCGTGTTTGTTTATAGGGCCAGTCGTCATTCCAGGAAGTAACCATAGTGACGTGGGGCGTAACAAATGATATCAGAGCCTTAACCCAGCCGAAAGTGTGGCCAACGGGGACATCAAATCCCTAAGGGTGGGTGATTGTGACAGTCAGAATCTCGTGATCTGCGGGGGGAAAAACTGGGTACAAGCTATGCAATCCCACATCACCTGGGGAAGGTCAAGTGTGATGATTCTAAGATTGTGCAGGTATGTGGCTACACAGTTGAAGATGGCTTAAATGGATTGATGGTTACTACTTATGCCAACAAGATGCATCTTCTTTTCGATAGCCCATCACTTGGGAACTCCAAAGTTAAGCGTGCTTGACCTGGAGTAGTCTCATGATGGGTGACCTCCTGGGAAGTTTTCCCAGGAAATGTGCGAGTGAGGATAAAACACGCTGGAAAGACTCGTGTTAGTTTGCAGGGCCAGTCGTCATTGCAGGAAGCAACCATAGTGACATGGGGTGTTACAGCTCATTTCCATGGTGATTTTACTACACCTCGGCCTCAAGCTATGCATCAAGGTAAACAACTTGTCCATGAAGACTCTTCAAGTCCTTTCTATTTGGGCACCAGAGATCACCCAAGTCAAACTATAACTTCTTCAATTCTTACTGGCCCTAACTATCAATCTTGGAAACATGGAGTCTCTGTCTTTTTCCTCTTTCCAAACTTTGTCTTTTGTATTCCCTAATAACCAATACAAATTCCAAGCACGTGACTTCTACATTCTATGGTACATCCAAAAAATGGATAAGAAAGAAAATTCAACTAGCTTTGCCCAACCCAACATATATAGAGAGATTAATCTCTACAATTTTTAAAGAGAGAAACAATGGTCCATACATAGGGGAAGACATTATCTTCATCTTCACGTTCATGAAGATTATCGAGAACAATGGTTGTTCAAACACGGGACAACTCCTTTGGAGTTCTTCCAGACATCGTTGATCGAAGCACCGATGCCTTTTCTCGTAACTCAAAGGCCATGGACGCCTTAATGGCTGATCTTCAATCTCATATCAAGAAGGCATTTCTCTCTTTCTCTTAATTACTCGTGTTTATTAGGAATCACAGTTAATGATTTCTAAGTGTTTGTGAGAAAAGGTTCTTGTTGGAGGTGTTAACTATTTATATTTATATATATATATATAAGAAAAGTAAGACAAATATTGATAAATTTTTTAAGTGATTTATTGCTTCTCCACTCACTTCAGCGTACAAGCCTGCTCTTTATATAGAGCTATTACCCAACAGATAAATCCTAAGAAATAAGATCTCTAACCAACCCATTTTTCCACTACTGACCACTATTACACAACTACACTACTTCCTATAGAATAGGACACCTATTACCACTAACACATTATTACTTCAATTAATAACACTCATTCAAAACATGATATTAAAAAATTAATAAATATATTTTTGTCAACATTCCCTCTCTTAAACTGATGTCTTTGTAAACACTCAGTTTACCTTATCTCAAGCTTGTCCTTCCAAAGCACATACACCAAGCAGGTTTCATAGATACTGAAATGTTGGCAATTTGAGAGGCTTTGTGAATATATCAGCAACTTGTTCTTCACCTCTCTAATGAATGAGATCAATGACTCATTTCTTTGTGAGATCCCTTAAGAAATGAAACTTCACATCTATGTGCTTACTTCTTCCATGCAGAACATGATTTCTGGAGAGCTTTATAGCTAAACTACTGTCACAATAAATTGTATTAGCCCTCTCTTGCTTGCAATGAATGTCTTCAAGAGTTTTCCTCAACCAAATAGCTTGAGTAGCACAGGCTGTTGCAGCTACAAACTCTGCTTTAGTTGTTAATAAAAAGACAATTGGTTGATTCTTTGAAGACCATGAAACAGCTCCTAAGCCCATCATAAAAACATATCCAGATGTACTTCCTCTATCATCCAAATCTACAGCATAATCACTATCAGTAAAGCCAACTAAATCTGATTTTTCTCCCTTTTGGTAGAACAACCCAAAGTCATTTGTACCTCACCACTACAACAAAATGCCCATTTTGTGTCGGTCAAACGCATCAGTCAACGCAGTTGATTGGCGCCGTTGACTGAGATTGAGCATTTGTGTCAGTTGGGCACTACCACAAATGCAAGGGCATTTGCGTCAGTGCGTCAGTACTAACATTGACGGCGTTAATGGGAAAAATTTGTGTTAATGGCAATATGTTGTTGTTAACGGGGACATTAGCATCAGTGCATAACTGACGCTAACAGAATGTTTGCGTCAGTGAGGTACTGACGCAAACGTCTTAATAAAATGAGTGTTTTACTTAGATGTTTGCACAATGCCCCACTAACACAAACCTTCTATTAATGCCAGTTAGGCACTGACGCAAATGCTGTTAGACCCTAATAATACACAGCTTCATCCCCAATTTCCATTTGACCTGAAAACTTCTAAAAAATTCTTTACGCGAACCCGCCCCCCCCCCCCCCCCCCACACCAGCGCCGCCTCCGACTTACTTGACCTATTTTGGTGAGTTTTTTCATTTTTTTGTCATATTCAAGGTTAAATTGATGAATATAATATGTTTATGAAGCTTATACATGGTTTTTTTTTTTTAATTTTTTGTGTAGATTTTTTATTCTTGATGGGGGTTGGGGTTTGTTTCTTTTTTTTTTCTCTGCTTGGGTTTCGTTTTGCAGGAGGCGCTTGGTGGTGGTTGTGGTGGTCGTCGGGGTCGTGGGAGTGGCTGGGGTCAAGGGGGTCGAGAGGGTGGCTGGGAGCAGGGGTTGCATACGGTGGCTGGCTAGGAGCTGGGTCAGTATTTGCGTAGCATTTTTTTTTATTTTTTTAATGTATCATTTGCGTCAGTTGCTTCCCCTTTCTTTTGTTAGGAATCGATCCAGCTGCTTCTCCGGTCTTGGGCTTTTTTCTTTCATCAGGTGCATACATCATGGAAGGACGAGTGCTTCGTATTGCCGCTGCTAAGCCGCCCCTCCAATGTGGATATCTAGAAAAGGGGAGCGAGAGGTCAAGATCTCGAGAAGTTCCATTCGTTCTGTGGATCCGGGAAGCCACCATGTTAACTTGAGCAATTAAGCCCAACTTTGCATCTTCGATTCGACATACTCCATCTTTGATAGAAATTTTGTACTATTTTTTCTTGTAGTTGACCCACACTAAGAAAATTGGTTTTCAAATCTGGAACATAAAAAACATTAGAGATAGTATGGGTAGAATTTTCTTTGGTTGGATAGTTACCCGTCCTTTTCCCATGACAAAAATTGTGGAGTTGTCGCCAAACTTGACGGTGGTGCAAAATAATTCATCCATCTTAGAAAACGCTTTCTTATCTCCACACATGTGATTGCTGCAGCCAGTATCTAAATACCACATGTTTTGTTGTGTTTCTTCTTTGACATGACACACCATCAAAAGAGACACCTCTTCCTCTTTATGTTCAAAGTTAGTTCTTTCTCCACTTTGTTTATTCAAATTAGAATGACATTCAAATTTATAATGCACGTACCTTTGACATCTATAGCATTCCACATTAGACTTGTCAGCTAACTTTGGTCTATTTGATTGGTGGCCTCTTTGTCCTCTTCCATGGGAGTCATGAGTGTAATTGTCTTGGTGTTGATATTGTTGCTGAGTTCCACGATCATTGCCACCTTTGCCTCTGCCTTTGCCTTTATCTTGACCTCTTCCTCTGTCTCTTGATGTTGAGTGAATGTCTGTTGAGGCCTTTAAGGCTTACTCCTCCTTCTCCTTCTCCTGCTTATTGAGTTTGTGCTCATGAACTAACACAGAACCTTGTAATTCATCAACCGAAAGATCATCAATATCATGAGCTTCTTCTATACAACAAACAACATAATTAAACTTTGGTATCATGGTTCGCAGGATTTTCTCAACTACAGCAACATCCTCCATCTTGTCACCATGGATCCGCATCTTATTCAAAATCGCCATTGTCTGTGTGAGATAATCTGAGATAGATTCTCCCATCTTCATTTGAAGTGTTTTGAACTTCGTATGAAGTGATTGAAGTTATTTCCTCTTTGCCTTTGTAGAACCTTGATACTTCTTCTTCATAGAGTCCCAGATATGCTTGGAAGTGTCCTTGCAAATAATGGTCTCCAAGATTGTGTGATCAATAGCTTGGAAGAGATAATTCTTTGCCTTGAGATCTTTCAACCGTTGTGCTTCTAGCTCTGCTCTTTGTCCGTCTGTCATTGTTGTGCTGGTTGTAGGTTCAATAATTCCTTCAGAGATGACTTGCCAATACTCCTTGGATCTTAGAAAATTCTCCATTAACATACTCCAATGATCACAGTGACCATCAAAGCGAGGAATCACCGGTTGGACAAAGTTGTTGGTTGCCATTGTTGACTGCTACTACAAAACAGAAAAGAAGGGAAACAGAAATATAGCTACTGTTGTACCACTCTCTATCTCACACTTTCACTCTTTTTTTTAACTCACTGTATTTCTCTCACTCTTTCTAACTCACCAAGCTCTAGTACCACGGTTAACTATTTATATATATAAGAGGAGTAAGACAAATATTGATAAAACTTTAAACATGATATTAAACAATTAATAAATATATTTTTCAACAGAAGGAAGACTTGAAGCTGTGAAGAGAAACAAGAGCATGAACAAATGGCTACCTAGAGAACGTATTGATTGTCTGCTTGACACTAGTGCTTCATTTCTTGAACTTTCTCAGGTTTGCAACACTTAATTAAACTTGTATATGGTTTTATATTATTTCTCTTTTTCAGAATTTTTTTAATGGTTACTTCGTTTGTGGTGCTTCATAAAAGAAACATATAGCATAAATGAAGTAAAAATGTTCATAGTAATTAAATATAGCTTTTAGATATAAAATGTTTTAAATAATGTGCTGCAATTTTGATCAATTGCTAGTTTTGAATTGTGATTTCTGATCACAAACCAATTGGAATGTTGATAATCTGATGTGCTTTTGAACCCCAATATAAACCTCAAGATAATGAGATACAGAGTGTTCTAAAAGTGGTACTTTGGCATGTTACTATCTTATTTATGATGCTTGCATGCCATGAGTTGTATAAGGAGTCCGTACCGTCAGGTGGGATGGTTACTGGAATAGGCCTAGTGTATGGAAAACTTTGTATGTCTATGGATAATGATCCTACTGTAAAGGATGGGACTTATTTTCCTATCACTGTTAAACAATATCTTTGGGCTCAAGAAATTGCTGCTGAATGCAAATTACCATGCATATATCTGGTTGATAGTGGAGGAGCCTACCTTCCTAATCAGGCAGAAAGTGAAAATTGCAGTCAACATTTTGGTGCTTTCATTGAGAGTTTGAAGAAATCTTTGAAGATTCAACAATAGTGACAACCAGAAGAAACGCCATTGATGATGTTACTCCTCCCACTGTCGCAGAGGAATGAGAACTCAGTCGACCACCTCCACCAGCAAACCCGGAGGTGGCCCAAGACGATTACGATGAGAACGCCAAGTACGACTGTGAGGACTACGAGTACTATGAGAGTGACTACTCTCAATCCTTTCACATGGAGGAGCCACCAAAAGTGGTGGCCCTCAAGGGCCAAATCGCCTCCTAGTAGAAAATGGTATGTACACACGAGGGGAATATCGCTGCCCTATAGGAGATAGTCAATGCCATGAGGGCCACTTTGGCTGCTCAAGGGCTGCAAGTGGACCCTATGGCGAAGTACCACCTAAGAAGCCAGCTGGCGTGCCACCCGTGCATCCAGCTGGAGTACCATCTGCTCCGCTAATGGGCATGCCTCCTGAGCACCTCACTGACAGGGTGCAACATCCGCCAGCTGGCATGCCACCTGTGCACCCAGCTTAAGTTGGAGCCCCACCTATGCCACATGATCATGGCAAAGGGAAGGTTGATGAAGAGACATCTCAAAGGAGAAAAAAAAGCCCGTCGGGCTTCCGAGCCCATTCATGCATCGAGAAGGGCTAATGGTAATCAGGGGGATGGTGCCTAGGGACACCTCCAGGCCGCTAGCGTCCGTGGATTTTGGGGCTTTCTGCCCAGGCGGGCTACAATAGACCGCGTTAGTCCTAGACGTGGTGTCTCGCCAGCACCTCACCAGCCTCCAAGAAATCCTGGCCAATGGGCCAATTGGAGAAACATCTCCGCCAATTGAGAATAGGGAATTAGCGTCTCGATTAATAATGAATACTTTGACTCCAAGGGGGAGACCGTAGTGGGATACTCCGAGGACGGTGGTCACTACCAAGCGCAACCTGACCTATGAGATGACCTAAACGCTCGTAGGAACGAAGCAACTCTCGAGGATAACCCCGGGAAACAAAAAAAACCAAACCTTCGAGATGATCTTAATGCTCAGAGGAGAGAGCATCCGATACAGAGTGCCAATAAAGATTATGACCCTCTCCATGCGGAGTTGGAGAGTTTAAAGATGAAAATGCTTAAAATGGCCCAGAGACAATGTCATGACTCCAACTCAGAGGATGAATATTGGGAGCTTTATGCCCCTCACATTGTAGAAGCTGCGTTGCCCCGTGGCTTCAAGGTGACAGACATTACTTCGTACCACAGAGGAACAAATCGTACTGACCATCTTTCGAAGTTCAACAGATTGATGTTGGTTCAGTGCATCTCTAAGAATGCTAAATGTCACGACTTCCCGTTAATCTTGATGGGACCAGCAACCAAGTGGTTCAAGAAGCATCGGCTAGGTTCCATCCATTCCTGGCAACAACTCTCCACCTTCTTCCGAACACAATTCATAGCTGCTCGGAAGGTGAAATTCAAGGTCAATGCTTTGGCCCACATAAAGAAAGGACCTCTCGAAACTCTTAAAGCATACATCAAGCGCTTTAAGGAGGAAGCAACCAAGACTAAGAGGGTCGACGATGGCCAACAATTGATGGCCCTACAAGCTGGCATCTGAGCAGGTTCTCCATTGTGAGATGACCTCCAATGGAGAGGGTGCCACAAGCTCAATGACTTCATATGTAGGGCCCAAGAATATATCAACTAGGAGGATGCCCAGATTGGAACATTCGGAGGACCGGTCTCTTTCCTCGCTCCACTTGTCCTAAATGCCATGGCTCTACGACCACAATTCTCACTGTACACTCATGCCCAAATAGTGTTATGAGCGTCCAACAATTTAACCCAGCTGTTCCACCAACTAGCTTCAATTTCATTCCCACGACAAGTTTCACTGCCTCTCCAACCGGCTATGGAGTAGCCCCCACTGGATACAGTGCTTTTCAGCCTACATTCAGTGCTGGGACAACAACTCTAACCTAGTTAATGACACCTAGAGAGACACCCAGTGGGAGCAAATGCGGGGGGAAAGTCTAGGGAAAGAAGCCCAAAAGAACTGGAGAAACTCCCAATATGAGATGTACTCCTCAATTTTGAGCACACAGACTTGGTGGACACTCTAGAAAATATTTTCTTAGCCATGGAACATCAAATCCACTACCAGAAGCCACAACCTATCTGAAGGGATTGGGAGAGAAGAGATTCTTCTAAGTTTTGTCGATTTCATAATGATGTGGGGCACTACACCAATGAGTGCAGGCAGTTTAGAGACGAGATCGAGAATCTCATTAAGCTGAGGCATCTCCACCAGTATGCCAGAGCTGGAGCACGCCTTTCTCAAGCTTTAACCTTAGTCATGTCTCCTCAACAGGTAGCCCATGGACCTCCCCCGGTGAACAAGGGATTAGGGACTATCTCTAGAGGACCCCACCTGGGGGGCACATTGAGGGGCTCGATGAATTGCTATGTGCGGCCCCTAAATCACGACGATGAAGTGCTGGCGCTAGCCCAGCTACCAACACAAATGCCTCGGATGACAGATTAGGTCATCACCTTATCCAAGGATGATGCTTGGAGAATTCATTTTCCCCACCACAATCCTTTGGTGATCGAGATCCAAATTTTCAACAAAATGGTGGTTCGGATCCTGGTGGACAACAGGAGTTCGGTGAACATCCTGTTCAAGTCATCCTTTGAGAAGATTGGGTTGACTACCATTGACTTGTCCCTGTGAACCTCCACTCTTTATGGGTTCTCGGGGGAAGGTCTCATTCGAATGGGACAGATATAGCTTCCAGTGACACTTGGAGATGCCCCTCGTAACGCCTTCAAGTACTACACGTTTGTGGTCGTGGCCTGCTCCTCCGCATACAACGCCATCCTGGGAGGTCCAGTGTAACGCGTTGGATAGCCAAGATCGGCACACTGTGTATTTTAAATAGTGATAGACTCTCTAAACGAGTCTCTTGGCTATAAATGTGTAACTAAACGTGATTAACGGTTTAGAATTAAATTTTTTGGCCAAAATGAATAAACATTTCATTAAAAAGTTTACGTTCATACATAGGATCCCAAAAGAAACATTTAAAAGGTTATTTACAACTCAAAAGTTACAATAAGTTGACCTAAGCGGAAAAATAGGATTTAACCCTGGTTCCTCTAAGAAACCCCGTTCGTGATGGTTGAGCAGTCTCATATGTACACGTCGCCGCCGATTTTATTTTCTCCCACTCAAATAAAATAATTAACTTCAAAAATTAATTAATTAATTTATATATATGAATTTCGAAATTATATATTTAAATTAATAAACAAAAATTTAAAAATTTAACAATTAATTCCAAATTAATTATTTAATCTCAATTATCATATAATTGTATACTTGAACCGAAGAATAAAATTCTTCTCAAATTTCTAAATTACAATTTTACCCTTGTATCAACTCTTATCTTGATATAGTTTTGATAGAGCCACCCTGGGGACCTATGGACCTATAATATCAAGCTCCAATAAATATTAGATTATTAATCAAAGCTTTTTGATTAAATAATCATATTTATTAATCTCATGATTACTCCACTATATATATGAGATTGAACTCTTGATAATTATAGACATATATTTACTGAGTACATTATTAAAGAATAAAGTGTCCATTGATTTAATCATTACATACAACGTTAATCCTCTATTAATGGTTCATAATTAAAAGGGAATACAATTATTGTTTTACCCTTTTAGCTATATCTTGTTCCTAGAGTACCATTGACTTTACTAATGAAGGTTGTGTCACAACAAGTTTGCGACGTGAGCGCTCATAAAATTTTCAGTTCCAAAAATCAACCCAATAGGGAACCATTATTCAATCTATAAGAAGGTATAGATTCCATATCTGTTAAACTATGCCCCCAGAAATATATATCATTGAGTCCCCAAAACATTTTCCTTAGCTTGATCATTCTGACAAACATTAACGCATGAATCAAAGGATCAGATGACATATATAGGATTTCATAGCAACCTCAGGATTAAGATCATCGTGTATATGATCATCGTTTGATGTGTTTAATTAATACTATGAAACAATGTTTAAACAAGCATTAAAAAATTACATCTGGTCTAGTTCTATATATCACTATATATAAAGTACATTCACTAAATTGTCCTACTACACCAGTGACCCGAATCTAGGTCACATGTATTCATAATACTAGTAAACTGTACTAACAGTAATTAATCTAAAAATTTCATAACTTTATTTTATCGCAAACTATTTTAAGTTTATTATCTTAATCTCGATCCTTTCATACCAATATGAGATTAAGACCACATAGATCAACTTTGGAATTTTCTAATATTTACTTAACATTATCAACATAATATCTGACATAGTCTATATATATAATAATTCAATTCAATTATTTATTTCATTTAAAATATTTGTCAACAACAATTGCTTTAAGGGCACTATTCCCAACATTATAAGTCAAGCATTTTCAATCAGATAATGCAGACAAGCATACATCATTTAACAATTATCCAAATACATAGCATCATGCTTAATCAAATAATCACATGCGTAATCATACTCATACTCATTGACAGGTGTTCGAGCCCTAATCATATCCATGTTTAACAACCGGGCCAAACCCTACTCACATATATCAGATATTGGGTGTAGTTTTTCTTACCTCTGGTCCAAGCACAAGTTAATTAACAACGATCCTTGAGAACGATCCCGTCCCGAGCCCTAGCGGCACCCTAGTCACAACCATAATAAGCGATATCCATCAATATTGAGTAAGTAAAGGCTTCTAGACCAAGTCCTAGCCTCCTGGACCTCGAATTATACTAAATGGGGTACTAGAACCCTTCCTGAGCCCTTAGGTTCGAGTTCCTGCCACCTGAAACCTAACTTGGCCAATATCCCCAATTTGAGCCGTGATGCCCCTCACAAAGCACCACAACTCTCTATAAGTCAATCAAATCCCTCCAAGGCAATCAAAGGTTTCAACAACCAAGGGAGAGAAAGAGAGAGAGAGAGAAACGTGAGGGGGGAGTTGAGTGTTTCTGAGTGTGCTTTGGGTTTCCTATTAATGAAGCTATCCAATGACTAACTCACTCCTTTGGCACAAAAGACTAAAATGCCCCTGCTTATGTCCTTGCTCTCTATAGTGCCCTCAAGGACATTATCATATTTTGCCATATTTCTCGATAATCTCGATTAACACCTCATAATTTCCTCGTTAATTCAAATATCCTCAAATAATCACCAAATAATTTATCATTACCCTATAGATCCCGGTAATGTACTAAATTACCAAAATACCCCTAGGCTCACCCCAAGCCGAGCATTTGACCCCGTTATGACTAAATCGCTAACTTGCTCCCTAGGATCTCCTTGTGCCGAATAACTCAAATATATGCACAAAATAATGTGGTATAAATCATAAAACACACACACACACATATATATATATTCAAATATGCCCTCAACATGTCAAAATTACGAAAATGTCATTCTAATAAGAAACAGGCCCACATGCACGCTTAATACACCTAGACATGCAAATAAAATCATATTATAATATAACTCACATAATTCATATAATCATATAATAATTTATTTATTGCCCTCCTGGCCCCCTAATCAAGGCACTAAGCCTTATTAGGGAAATTGAGGCGTTACAATTATCCCTTCCTTACAGGAATTTCTTCCTCGAAATTTTACCTGAACAACTCGGGATACTGATCCCACATGTTGGACTTTAATTCCCAGGTCACCTCCTCGACCTTTCTGTTCCTCCATAATACCTTAACTAAAGGTATAGTTTTATTCCTCAGGACCTTGTCCCTCCTGTCTAATATCTGGATTGGTTGTTCTTCATAAGAAAGATCTGCCTACAGCTCCAAATCTTCGTAACTTAATACATGAGTCACCTCTGATACATACTTCTGAAGCATCAAAATATGATACAAATTGTGTACAGCTGATAATGCTGGAGGTAAGACCAATCTATAGGCCACCTGACCGACCCTCTCTAGAATCTCAAAAGGTCCTACAAACCTAGGGCTCAACTTTCCCTTCATTCCAAATATCTTCACCCCTTTCAATGGTTAAACTCTAAGGAAGACATAGTCTCCAACGTGGAACTCCACGTTCATACGCTTCAGATCTGAATAACTTTTCTGTCTACTCTGAGACGCGAGCATCGGAGCTCTGATCTTCTTAATAGCTTCATTGGTCCTCTGAACTGCCTCATGACCTAAGTATTTCCTTTCTCTCATCTTATCCCAGAGAATGGGTGATCTACATTTCTCTACCACTGCCTGGAGCTCCTCCTCGAGCTCCTAGTCTTCTCGGGCCTCCCGGGATGCTTAAACATCTTGAACGTTCTCGAGCCGCTCCTCCAGCAACCTCTGGTTGAACATATCGATGGCCCAACCATAGATGTAGTTAATGTGTTGGGCGGCCAGTTGTCGGGTCCTACTAGAATTCCTGTACCTGCTCAGGTCCACATTACTTATATGCTGCCCCAGCTGAAGAAGGCCTACTTCCCTCAAGTTCTCCTCCGTCACCAAGAAACTTAGTTCCATCTCAACATCGAGAAGAGTCTTCATCTCCAGCAGGTGATCTTCATACACCTGGATATAGGGAGTTCAACGAAAAGGGCCTATATGCACAAGAACTACTAAGTATGGGACAAACTAAGGAAGTGAATGAAGTACAAAGCTTGTCTACGATAATACTCACCAACCCTAGAGAACTCAAGTATCAATGTAGGGTTGGTACGTGTCGGAAACCCGTGGGTGAAGAAGTATTGATCCTTAAAGTCCTGAGAATGGTTCTCGTAGTGATGTGGGGACTTGTAGTTTAGCGAGGGATGGGCATACTTCATCAATGCATAGTAACCATTGAGGCCCTCTGCTTCTTCCTTGGCGTGTTGTGGAAATTATAAAAATATAACATTTCCACTGGGGATGGCATTAGCCAGTTTCTTCTCTGGTACAGGACATACATTCCCACAAGGACCATGTACCCATTGGGAGAAAGTTGGAAGGGGAAATTCTCATGTACTTCAGGAAGTCCATGAAGTACTGGTGTAGTGGTAGGGTCACTCTGGCTATCAAGTGTGCTTAACTCCATTCCCTGAGGCCATGCACGGTGTGATGCGCTCTCTTCGACTCTTGGCAAAGGCACACCAAAAAATCCTCCCCAATCCCATAGTGCCTCATGATGTGCTCTAGGGCTTGGGGATGTTTGAGCTTGTTGGGGTATTGCTTCGCCTCAAACCCCGCAGCCTCGTACCGTTGTGTAGGGTGGGGAATGGGAGCATGATTCACCTCTTCCTCCATCATTCCTCTTTGGATCAGTTGCGCTGTCCTCTCCATTATCGGACCCACTTCTCGAACCACCAGCTGTCATGCTGATGCTTAGGCCTCTGCCCGGTTGGAACTCCTTGTGGCCTACCTTATTCTTGAGCCATGGAGAGAATTTCCTGGTCAAAAGAGAAGAATCCTTGTTAGTGTAATTGATGGAGCTCTTCAGATATTTGAGACAAAATCCAAGCAGTTAGCATTTTGACCGAAAGAAAAAAGCCAAAATACGAGAACAACTAAGACAACTACTTGGGGAGTGGGGAGGGAAGAAATTATAAGGGCAAGGAGTGTTCTCGGGGACCCTAACAACACAACTAGAATTCAAGAATTTTATCAGAATTTGGAAATTTTCTAGATTCTGGTGGAATACCCAGAAGTGCCTAAAACCATGAAAAAGGGCAAAAAAAGTCACAAACAGACTTTTGTGACCAATTCAAGCACTAGCCAAGACCCACAAAAATGCTAAACGCGGTTGAAAAAATATCTAAACCCTAAAATTACCAAGAAACAATACACAAACCTAAACATTTACAAAAGCAGAAGCGGAAAAAAACAACTTGATATGTAACTCCGATACGTGCTCTATTTGGTTTGAACTTAGAGGTTGGTTTGAACTTAGAGGTACTTGGTGTCGTTAACCCAGAAGTACTTGGCTTCTCTCCAACCTTCTAGGATCGTAAGCAAGGAATTTCTGGGTTTGAAGGGTTGATTATTGGCAAGGGGAAGTTTAGGCTCTACTGTAAATTTCAAATGAGCGTAAATGGGCATGAAGAGCCTGTGACGCCCCACGTCACTATGGATGCTTTCTGCAATGATGACTAACCCTACAAATCAACACGAGTCTTTCCAGCGTGCTTTGTCCTCACTCGCACGCTTCCTGGGAAAACTTCCCAGGAGGTCACCCATCCCTAGATTACCACAGGTCAAGCACGCTGAACTTTGGAGTTCTCAAGTGATGGGCTACCGAAAAGAAGATGCATCTTGTTGATATAGGTAGTACCCATCAATCCATCTAAGCCCTCTTCAACTATGTAGTCCCATACCTACACAGTCTTAGAATCATCACACTTGACCTTCCCCAGGCGGTGTGGGATTGTACAGCTTACCCGGTCTTTCCCCTTACGGATCATGGGATTATGACTGTCACAATCACCCCCCCTTACGGGCCTGACGTCCCTGTCGGCCACACTTCCGGCTGGGTCAAGGCTCTGATACCATTTGTGACGCCCCACGTCGCTATGGCTGCTTTCTGGAATGATGACTGGCCCTACAAACCAACACGAGTCTTTCCAGCGTGCTTTGTCCTCACTCGCACGCTTCCTGGGAAAACTTCCCAGGAGGTCACCCATCCCTAGATTACCCCAGGTCAAGCACGCTTAACTTTGGATTTCTCAAGTGATGGGCTACCGAAAAGAAGATGCATTTTGTTGATATAGGTAGTACCCATCAATCCATTTAAGCCCTCTTCAACTGTGTAGTCCCATACCTACACAGTCTTAGAATCATCACACTTGACCTTCCCCAGGCAGTGTGGGATTGCACAGCTTACCCGGTCTTTCCCCTTACGGATCACGAGATTATGACTGTCACAGAGCCCAATTTTGAATTTATACCCCCAGAATTGGACAGGATGCAACCAAATCTTAACCATTGATCACCTAGGTAATATGAACTCGAAGGTGTTCCAACGGTCACAATTATCGAGACATGGATCATGATCAAAATGTAGAAAAATGATGCCTCGGGTACAACATGAAAGGATACTTCAGGTACAAAATAGACGTTTTGGGTGTGGACAAGACTTTCCATTAAATAGCACCGATTGATGGGTCAAGCTATAGGGACCCGATGTGTGACATCAGCTTTTGGTAGGTGGGAAGCCTCGAGAAGCCCAGACGTCTCCCCCCGAGCATGTCCCTCAGGAATTACTCTCTTCCATCTAAGTCTCCTTTGTCCGAGAACAAGTGAAGACTTGGGGGACAAATTTTGTCCATGTTTTTACCAGTTGACACGTGGCCGTCATGAGATAGTAATTATGTAACGACCCAAAATTGCTAATAAGGCTTAAGGGCCTTGATTAGCATGCTGGGAGGGCATAATTGGTATATGTATGATTTAAATGTTTAGATGCATGATTAATATGATTATATGACTATGTGGCATGCGTGTTTGTGAGTATTAGATATGCATGTGGGTCCTTTATAGCTTATAAGGGCATATTTGTAATTTTGGCCCGTTGAGGGCATAAATGTGATTATATGTGATAAATTGTTGAGACCACATTATTATGTGGATATAGTTGCAGCATATGGCTCGAGACGGTCCTAGTGAGCGGATTAGCGAAATAGTCACAGTAGGGATTAATACCCGGCTCGGGGGAGCCTAAGGGGTATTTGGAAGGAAATTTAGTGGATATTTTGGGAATTATGGATATTGAATAAGTATTTGGTGATTAATTGGTTAATGGTAGGAACATTTGAGAAATTAGCGGGAACTCGGGGAAAATGACCATTTTACCCCTAGGGACAACTTGGGGATTAGTTAATTTAGAAGGGAAATAGGGTCTTTTACCTAGAAACTAAGGGATATACTCAGTAAACACTTTGAACTAAAACAGAAAGAAGTAGAAACTTCTCAGAACTCTCCTTTTTCTCTCTGACGGTTTTACTCTTTCTCTCATTCTCTCAATGTGCTTTGAAGCTAAGGGAAAAATAGAAGGAAAGATAGGGGGTTCAAGCTGGAAATTTAAGCTACAAAACAGAGGAGAATTCAAGGATTAGGCTAGGTTGGATTGGTTCAAGCAGAGGGCAAACTAAGTTAAAGACAGTCAAGGTTACTAAGGAGTTGGGATCATCAATTTAGGTAAAACTCTTGTTCCTCACTTTTGAATTCTAGTTATTTGGATAATGAATTGCTACTGAGTTGGGGTATAGACCTTAGTATGTATTGTTGTGATTTTTGTGTTTGAATTGGGTGATTAGAAGCCTTAATTTCATATCTAACTTGATTGTGGATGAGGAGGTTTGTTAGGTGAAATTTTGGGGAAAGTTGGCTGGGAGAAACATGAGAAAAACCCAGAGTTTCTGGGCTCTAAGGGGTGCGCTACGACCCAGCTCTGAGGCGCCGCAGCGCATGTGGCCATTTTGGCCTGGGATGCACTCTGAGATGGGGGAGCGCTGCGACCCCCTAAGCGAAGTCACGACCAGCCTCCCATTTGGCTTGGGTCCTTGCTCTCTGACTTGGGCGCAAGTCACAACCCACAAAGCCAAGTCACGACCCGCCTGGGGATTTTAGCCTTAGAATTTTTTCTAGAATTGGTAAGACTCGGGGGTTCTAACCTAGGCGCTCGAGACAATTTGTACTACCCAATTTAGTAGAAATTGAGGTCCCGGGGGCTAGTTTCTGTATCCTAAGTATTTATTTGGATTGGAAGTTAACAATTACCCATTGGGCATTGTGACTAGGTTTATCACCAAGGCTCGAGGCTGAGGATCATGCTCGGTTCCATTTCATTTTCTCCGTTCAGAATTAAAGGTAAGAAAACTGCACCCTTGAGTAGTTGTAACGGGACTAAGTTTCCCAATACTTGAACATGTTTGTTATATGGCTAAATGAATGATTTGGCATATGAAAATGAACGACCTAAGAGAGCCAGGGGCTGTTAATCTGCGCACAGGACGCAGCTCAGCCACTGTGAGCCGGGCTCAGCTACATAAACACTGGACTCGACCTAAGCGAGCCAGAGTCAGTGGATTAAACAGAGGGTGCGGCGTAAGGGCGTCTACCCTGAGTATTGCATGTTGATTGAGATGAATTATTGGATATATATGTTTACTGTTGATAATTTGATGTTATGGTTTACTGAACATCTGCTATCTGTCTTGCGATTCATTAATTATCACCATTAATTATGCTATATTGTTATGGTTTTCTTGCTAGGCCTTGGCTCATGGGTGATACATGGTGCAGGTAAAGGCAAGGGTAAGGTGGATCAACCATGAGTTGGAGAGCTCTGAGGGCGAGGTGTACATTGTTAGCTGCTCGTTCACCACGACCGAGGGAAGTACAGGGATAGAAGCCTAAAACTTGTATTTTTCCATTAGAGTGACCACTGATTGTATATAACTTTTGAGAGTTTGTTAATCTATCTTTTAAACCCTATTTTTGGGATCCCATGTTCCAAACATCTATTTTAATGAAAACTAACCGTTTATGATCAAAATATTTTAACCCTAACCTGATTATGAATTTAGGATCACATTTTTATTCAAATGAATTGATTAGTGTTGACGGTGAGAACTCGTCAACGATGTTAGGTCGGAAAACTCAAAGCTTCGTAAGAAGAAAACTAAATAAGAACTTAGAATGGACTTGAGGAAAAATAAGTGCAGATCAACAATGGAGTAAACATTTGTATATTTCTTAATAGCCTGAGTATACAATCAATTTTCCCCACCCCCTCAATGATGAAGTGAGGCTCTATTTATAGGTGAGCTCTAATGGCTCTTGGTACATTGTGGTCCCAACAAGACAAGGAGTTGCATATCCAGGCTGCAGGTTGTAGTGTTGTTGGAGGAGTGGTGGCCGGCTCCAATATGTGTCAGGGGTCTGCAAAAGCACTCCTACCAAGGTACCATGTCGTACCTCCACTACTTGTCGGGTACGAATCTCATAGGCCTGCCCGGGGAGTCATTGTAATGTACTATTCTTGTACATCCACTACTTGCCTGATACGGATACTAGGGTCACGCCTCTAGCCTCCTTATAGTCGAACATTCTGTACACAACCTCTACGTTAAGGCATTTTTAGGAAATAAGCCTTGTGTAGTGAGGCCCTGCTATGTATTAACCTTATGGCGTGGGGTTTGGAGAACCTAGCCTCCCTTGTGGTTGATGTGCTATGCTAAGGTCATGCTTCTGGATGGGCGCAAGACGAGGGTCTCGCAAAATGGCAACTGCTTGGCGCGCGAGGCTGTGGCCGACATGGTGGTCCGATGCCCGCGCGAGGCCTTCTTCACGAGTTGCATAGGGCAAGGCACCTATTGAGATGTCGAGGCACGATGTGCGAGGCCTTCCTCACAAGGTGCATGGCGCGAGGTGCCTATTGAGCTATCGAGGCGCGAGGCCTTCATCACGAGGTGCATGGCGTGAGGCGCCTATTGAGTTGCCGAAGCGCAAGGCGTTCCTCGCGAGGTGCGTGGCGCAAGGAACCTATTGAGCTGCCGAGGCGCGAGGCCTTCCTCGCGAGGTGCGTGGCGCGAGGCACCCTTTGAGCTGCCGAGGCGCAAGGCCTTCCTCATGAGGTGCATGGTGCAAGGTGCCTATTGAGCTGCCGAGGCACGAGGCCTTCCCCACGAGGTGCATGGCGCGAGGCGCTTCTGGATGGGCATGTGAGGCACAGGACGAGGGTCTCATGGGATGGAAGCTGCTTGGCTCACGTGGCCCTGGCATGAGACGAGGGTCTCGCGGGGTGCTGCATCTTGGTGAGACAAGGCATCATGTGGCTTGCGGAGCTTTGCCTTGCAAGGCTTCCAAACACACATCTAGGAGTGTAGGCACATGTGCACATTTTGGACTTTCAAGGGACTTTAGACACGTGATGGTTTTATGCCGGCGTGGAATTCTTGCCTCCCATTTGGATGGAATGACTTCGCGAGGCCTAGGGCCTTGCAAATGTGTGGCCTCTTGGTGACGCATAATAACCATCTGCCTCTATCACGTACTTGACACCTTCGGTGCCCCTTAGCCGTTTACTTCACTAAGGGACCAGACCTTTTTTCTTTGGCGGATTTTTGGCATCCACACTTGCCCCCCAGTCTATAGGGAGGCCTTTAGGCGTTCTTGTAGACTCTTCTCTTTCTCTTTCTATTTCTCTCTCTTTCTCTTTCTCTTTTGTTTTTTTTTCTTTTTTTGTGCCATCTTCTTGACATTCATGGTGCAAGTGCCTTTCTCCATTTACGAGAAATGGAAAAACATATTTTATGAGTGGCGATCCTTAGGACTCCTTTGAAGCTTAATTGACGCCAATCATTCTTTTATATAGACCCAAAGGGTGTCATTGTTGTACAGATGTCGAGCCACAAGAAGAAGCTTGAGGCACTTTACCCGAAGAGCCAAAGAAGCGTCGTTCGAATAGGGTTTGCTCTCGGGTGGTGCTCTTAAGCTGTTACCCTGGGTGCTTTACGCATATCTAGCGCTTGTCAGATTTCAAAGTGAAGAATGCTTTAGCCATTCTTTCTTGTAGCCCCTTCATCTTGTTGGCTTCTTCTTTTTTACCAACTGGTCAACTCGATCAGCCAAGGCAGCTGTTTAATGAAAGGTATTGCTGTGATGTAGCCAAGACTGCTAAGATGAATGAGTTTTTGAATCTGGTTCAGGGAAATGCAACAGTAACCGAGTATGTTAACATATTTGATGGGTTGGCCAAGTTTTCTTTTGATATGGTACCCACAGATGTAGCTCAGAAGGAAAGGTTTATCCAGGGATTGAATCCCAGGATAGCTCAGGGCATTAGGGTTTCCCTAGTGCATGAAATATCTACCTACGCTCAGGTGGTAGGGAAGGCTCTTGCTGTTGAGAGCACAAGAGATTAGATTGAGAAGGAGAGTGCTGGAGAGCACGGAGCTCAGATAGTGGCACCTCCATTTATTGGAGCGAGTAAGAAAAAGAACTGGAGGACTTACCCAGAATGCACTCGGTGTAAGAGGCGTCATCTGGGAGAATGCCAAGCAAAGCCATGTTTCTTATGTGACATGGTTGGGCATTTCAAGAAAGATTTCCCAAAGCGAAGGAAAGATGAGCAAAAAGGGATGGCAGCTCGACTCCAGCTCAAGTGTTCATTCCGAAGGAGTCAGATTCGGAGACTGAGAGTGAGGCTGGTTCCTCAAGGATGGCAAGTCAGCTTTCTAGTTTTGATTTTTGTATTGTGCTGACTGGTTTTGATGCCATGTTGTTCTTTGCTTGTTGCATCTAGAGAAGCATAGAGATGATATGCAGATTGCATGGTTATGTTATAAAGAGAATGTGATACTCTGTGGGTAAATTTTAAGAGACAGGTTAGGTTATGATGGAGAAGACCCATCAATTGATATGATAAGGTTGGTTATGAATGACTTCAGTATGATCCTCGATATGGATTGGTTAACCAAGTGTGAGGCAATGCTAAATTGCAAGGAAAGGATAGTAACTCTTGAGCTTGAGAGTGGGAAACCCTTGTGATAGTTGGCACTGTGCATGGATTTTGTATGCTTATGACATCTATATTTAGAGCTAGAGATCTATTGCAGGGGAATGCATAGAACTCTTAGTTAGTGTGGTGGATACCACTTAGATTGTGCCAGTGGGATTAGGACAAACTGGATTAGTCTGTGAATTTCTAGATATGTGTCCAAGGGATTTGTCAAAATTATGTTTACATAAGAGGATAATGGTGATTGGATTGGTGCCAGGGATGGAATTAGATCTAGGGTACTGTATTGAATGGTTTCAACAAAGTTGTAAGACCTAAGGGCTCGGTTATTGGACAAGGTGATATTCTCCAAGGTGGATCTTTGATCTGGTTAGTACCAGCTGAAGATCAGGGAAAAAGATATGCAGAAGATTGCTGTTATATTAGATAAGAACACTGGGAGTGCTGGATGATGTTCTGCGAATTTGGTTAATGCCAAGTTGTTTCATGAATCAGATGAACAGAGTATTCAAGGATTATTTGAATTGGATTTGTGGATGTCTTGATCGATGATATTGTGGTATATTCTCAACGGAGATTTGCCAAGGTTAAGGAACGCCTTAGGAACAGGAGTTTCCTTGGACGGGCAGGATATTATATGTGCTTTGGGAAAGAGTTCTGAGTCTTCTTGCAGATCAGAATCAGTTTGCAGGTTGTTATGACACCTCAGTGACAAGGAAAAAGTGATTGCCTATGCATCATGTTGGTTAAAGGATCTGACCAGAACTAGAGTAGAGTTTCTGGTGGGCCAGGTGGCCAGTTTTTTGCTTGAGTTTACTCCTTCAGAGAGGATCAAAAGGAAAATAATTAAGTGAATCATAGTTGGGAAGAATTGAGAGGAATGTCTTAGTTGGACTAGCTAAGGATTTTGCAGTGTCAGGAATGATTTATTGAGGTATAGAGATCAGATTTGGAATCTGATGGACACTGAGATTAAATGGAAGATTCTGGATGAATTTCGTATTACTCTCTTTTTCTCTTCATCTAGGCATCATGAAGATGTAACAGAGTTTGGAAGCTTTATATTGATGGCCTGGGATGGAGAGGGACATAATGGAATGCATGAAAAAGTTCTTAACATGTTAGCAGGTCAAGGCAGAGTATCAGAAACCAGTAAGGCTATTATAGCCTTTGAGTATTCCATAATGGAAATAAGGAAGCATCACGATGGGTTTCGCGGTGGGGCTACCCAGGATAGTGGGTTAGCGTGATTTGGATTGGGTCATTATGGACCAGTATCTAAAGTGAGTTAATTTTTATCAGTAAGGGCAAGTGACACAGCTGATCAGTATACAGATCTCTATGTGAGATAGATAGTGCGTCTTCATGGAATTCGAGGTTTATCTTATCAGATAAGAACTTAGTTATTACTTCTAGGACTTGAGGAAGGTTGCAGAAGGCCATGAGTATATAGATGGAATTTAGTATGGTTGATTATCCTCAGACTGATGGTAAATCATAGAGAGTTATCCAGTATGAGAGGGGTACTCCATGAAATGAGGTATGATAGAGAATGTTTATCACCCGTTCATTGGAATGAGATGGGTGAGATGTTATATCTGGATCCTGAGGTAGTTCAGGGGACCATTGAGATTATTAAAGGTTAGAGCTTGGATGCTCACTTCTCAGAGTAAATGGAAAAGTTTTGATGAATTGAAAAGCAGGAACATGGAGTTCCAAGTAGAAGATTGTATCTTCCTTAAAGTATCACAATGGAAAGGGGTGAGGAGATAAGGGCAAGTTGAGCCCTAGATTAATATGCCAGTTTGAATCCTGGATAGGATCAGTCAGGTTGCCTTTGGATTGGCCTTAGTTTTGGCACTGTCAGTTGTACACAGTGTATTTTATATTTCCATGTTGAGGACATGGGTTAGAAGAGACTCATGTTTTGAGTTATAAGAATCTGAAGATTGAGGCTAAGTTATCCTATGAGGAGTAGCCAGTTCAGATCTTAACAGAAAGAATAAGGTTCTGAGAAGCAAAATTGTACCTTGGGTTAAGGTATGATTCAGAAACAGTGAGGTCGAGGGAACAGCCTGGGAAACTGGAATCAGTTGTGCAAAATTCTTATTCCGGGCAGTTCAGATAAATTTCAAGGACGAAATTTTTGTAAGGAATGGATAGTTGTAATGCCCCAAAATCCCTAATAAGGTTTAGGACCTTGATTAGGAGGTCGGGACGGCCATAATTGATTTATTATGTTATTAAATGATTATATGCATGTTTATGTGAATTATATTATTATATGATGATAAATGCATGGATATGGGTCCATTTTTAATTATAAGGGAATTTTGGTAATTTGGCCCGTTGAGGGCGTAATTGTGCATTTTCATGCATGTTGATGAATTATGAATAAGACCACATTATATGTGGATTTGTTCGAGCTATTCAGCATGAGACGATCTTTGAATGCAAGTTATCGGTCTGATCATAACGGGGTTCATTTCGTGGCTCGGGGTAATTTGAGGATTAGACATTACCGAGAATTAAAGGATAATGGGATATGATTTATTAGTATTTGAGGATATTGAGAATAACGGGAATTGGAGGGTGTTAATTATGATTAACGAGATAGGCGCGAAAGGACTTTTGCCCTTGGTAGTTGTTAAGGGTTTTAATTAGGCTTAGGGGCAATATGGTCTTTTCACCCTAAGGTTATATTTGGCCATTAGAAGGCTGTAGAATTTGTAAAACAAAGCATCATCTTCTCTTTCAACCGATCATCATTTTCTCTTCCTTTTTCTTTTGAATTTTGAAGCTCTTTTTGAGGAACCAAGCTAGGGAACCAAGCTTTGATGATCTAAGGTTCTGTTCTACCATTGAAGAGGGTGTGATTCGAAGATTGAGGTGAGTTTCTAGCCATTAAAGCTATGGTTCTTGCTCTATTTTTCTTAATGAGTTTCAGCTGGATTTTTGAGTTGGATAATGGGAATTGATGGGATTTTTTGGCTAGGGTTACTTGGGTTATGATTCCTAGGGCTTGTGTATATGGTATTTGGGTTTATTTGGGGGTTTGGATGAAGTTTGGAAGCTGGTTTTTCAGGTTGGAAATGGAAAACTCGAAGAAGGGAAAAAGCAGGGTTGATCAGCCTGGTCCCAGCACTACAGCGGCCAAGGGAGGGTGCTACAGCGCTAGCCAGGGCAAATTAATCATGGTTGTAGCGCTGGGGCGCTAGAGGGGCAGTGCTGTAGCGCTACCCTGTTTTCCCTGATGCATATTTTGGGCACTTTTGAGGTTTTTTGGCTTGGGGTTTCAATTCCTAAGGCTCGAGATCGAATCTAGTCACCGTTTGGGTACAATTCGGGGTCCCGGGAGTGAGGTTTAGGTCAAGACCCTTTCATTGTTGATTTCATTAATTGGAGGTTATATTTGGTTATGACTCAGTGACCATTAAGGGATCAAAGGATCGATCATTCTCAAGGGTCGTTCAATTGTTATTTCTCGCTCGAACCAAAGGTAAGAAAACTACACCCAGTATATGATGCATGTGATGCATGAGAAACATGTGATTAGGGCATGACATGAATGTTGAATATGAGATTGTTCAGAGCTTGAGTCTCTGCATGCATGATCATAATTATGCTAGCCATTGTTAAGTAAGCATGTTGAATGCCCTACATTTGGATATTTGACATATGATATATGTCTGGTTGCATTGCTTACTTGCGCATGGCACTAACTCATTAGTCAGAATCGACAATGGTGTCGGTATTAACTATGAAGTTGTGACTCATTAATCAAGTTCGGCAGTAGTACTGAGCACTGGTCGTATGGTATTGACTCATAAGTCAAGAACGGTCTTAGCTTGTTTAATGCAAGCCGATAAAGATTAGATCTAATCGACATCAGCATTGAATGACTCATCATGAGCATTAATGCCGGACCGACCTCAAGTTTGATGAAAACTAAAAGCGCTTGTCTAGCCTATGACTAGTCACTTAGAGCCAGGGCCAGAAGGCCCAGCTGACTGCATCGTCACATGGCTATGGGTGCTGAGCCCACGTAGTGACTCACTCATCAGTCACTCATCTTGTTTAAGTTAGTGACTCACTCATCAGTCACTCATCTGGTCTAAGTTAGTGACTCATTCATTAGTCACTCATTTGGTTTATGACTTACTCCTCAGTCACTCATCTAATTAGGGCTACACGCCCCATCATGGTTAACAGAACCTCAAGTGTTAAATCACTCATCTGATTAGGGCTATAAGCCCCATCACGGTTAACAGAACCTCAAGTGTTAAATCACTCATCTGGTTAGGGCTACACGCTCCATCATGGTTAACAGAACCTCAAGTGTTAAATCACTCATCTGATTAGGGCTATAATCCCCATCATGGTTAACAGAACCTCAAAGTATTAAATCGCTCATTTGATTAGGATTGACTTGATAGTCATCCATTCAAGAGGGCATGATCCCCCATCATTATCTGAATTTATTTGCATGCATGAATAGGGCTATTATTGCTAGGCATGCCAGATATGATTTTGTAACATGTTATTACTATTCATGAGCATATTGAGTTTTCTTGTTGGGCTTCGGCTTACGGGTGCTATGTGGTGCAAGTAAAGGAAAAAGAAAGCTGTCCATCCTTGAGTTGGAGAGCTTAGGTGACGATGTGTACATATGCGGCTGCTCGACCGCCACGACCGAGGGTTGAAAGAGGAACTAGGGTTAAACCTTATTCTGCCACTTAGATCGACTGGTTGTAAATATTTTCTTGTAATTAACCTTTAAATTATATTTTTTTCGATCCCAATGTATACAGTAAACTTTTTAGTGAAACGTTATATCTTAACCAAAATTTTTTTAACCCTAAACTACTAATCATACTTAGTTACACGATTATGGCCAAATGACTCAATTAGCGAGTTTAGCACTATTCAAAATGCACACCGTAACGGTCCCTAGAGTTTAGGGCGTTACATTGACTACTTGTAAGGATATGTTGCCCTTTGGGCTCTCGCTATCCTTTTATATATTTTTACGCGCGCGTGTTATTTTTTGCGAGAAGCGTCCTTCTCGTCATTAGGCATAGTACTATTTTTGCAAGCATCTTCCTTGAGACCCTTTTTGCAAGCGTCTTCTTTGAGACCTTTTTCATAAGCGTCTTCTTTGAGACCTTTTCATAAGAGTCTTCTTTGAGACCCTTTTTGTAGCGTCCCAAATTTGCTAATAAGGCTTAGGGCCTTGATTAGCGTGCCTAGAGGGCAATAGGTGATTTATTATATTAATATGTGAATTTTATGAGTATGTGATTAGAGATGCATGTTTAGGTGAATTAATTATGCATGTGGGCCTCATTTGGTTAGTAGGGGCATGTTTGTAATTTTAGCCCACTGAGGGCATAAATGTTGATATATTTGTGTTTCACGATTCGAGACAGTCCTAGGGAGTGGTTTAGCTAGAAAGTCACAATGGGGTTGAATACCCGACTCGGGGCTAGTCGAGGGGTATTTCGAGCTTTAAACATGTTATTGGTTATTGAGTTATGAAAATAAATATTTAGAGATATATTTGAAGTTAGAACGTTTAGGAGGGAATATCTGCGAAATTTACCATTTTTCCCTCGGGGACGTTTTTGGTACCCCGAGCCTTGGAGGTTAACTTAGGAGACCTAAGTTAAGTAAGACAAAACTAAGGAAACCCTCAAAACTTGGCAAACCGGCCCAAACACTTTTCTCTCTCTCTCTCTCTCTCATTTTCTCTAAACCATACCAAGGGGAAACATTGAAGATTAAGCTAGGAATTGGAGCTTTAAACTTGGGGATTAGCTCAATTTCAACTTATGAATTCAAGCAGAGGCTAAGGTAAGCTTTAAACTGTGATTCTAACCATTAAATTATGTAAGTTATTGGATGGGTTTTAGTTTTATTAAGTCTTTGAGGTTGAAGATTGAGTTTGGGATTTGATGAAGTTTTAAGCTAGCTTCTTGTTAGGTTTTGTTGCTGAGACTATAGTAGAGCTACTGTGGTGATTAAATTAGGTTGTTAGATTTATTTTGGGGTAAATTGGCTTGGTTTTGGTTGTGAAAATGGTGGATTTTTCAGGGTTCGAAGGGTCGGGTCATGGCATTGTTCTTGCTGAGCCGCGGCCCTTTAGAACAATTGGGAGGCCAGGAAGAGGGGCGGACCGCGACACACTGTAGGCTGGGCTGTGGCGCGCATAGGCTGAAATTCGGGGTTGGGTTTCTGGTTGAGGCGGGCCACGACACAAGGCCTTGGGGCCGCGACGCTTAATGGGTTTTTGGGCCCCAAGATGGTTTTAGGCTCGAGAATCCAAAAGTTAAGGCTCAAGATGGATTTTATCACCCCGGATTGATAGAATTCAAAGTCCCATAGACTAGAATTATAACCCAAAGTTATTTAATGGATTAGAACTTGATAGATGGATGTTGTTGATACGTTGTGACTAGGTTTTCAGTGAGGCTCGGACTAAGGGACTGTGCTCAGAAAGCTCGGGACACAAGTAAGAAAACTGTTGTACCCATAGAGCAGGGCGTAGCCTTATAGTTTGTATTGCAGGGCACGACCCTATGTGATTATGATGCAGGGCATAGCCCTATTGTGTATGCTTGTATTTGTTTAAGTGTTTGTTAAGTTTATGCTATGTGTTGCATATCTGTAAATGTAAAGGCCGAGAACGGAAAGGCCGAGTACGGCAAGGGGCCGGGAGCAGCGTTAACCACGCGGAGTGCGAGTTGCCAGGGTGAGACCTTATTGGATACTTAGGATATCCTCACGGTGTAGACTACGAACCCAGGGCCTGGTAATGCGCCTAGGACGGCATGGTCATTATGTGTTTACCCTGTTGGGGATTTTATTATATGTCGATTGATAGATATGCGTATGTTGATTGCTTGTGTGGAGTTTTCTTGATGGGCTTCGGCTCACGGGTGCTCAATGGTGCAGGTAAGGGCAAGGGGAAGGTTGAGCAACCATGAGTACAGAGAGCGTGAAGCAACGTGTACATGTTTTTCCTGCCTGGCTGCCACGACCAGGGGTATTTTTGGGAGATGTTTTGTATTAGTCCGAATTTTGTCGTTTAGTTGACTTTAATCATATTTTTGAGTTATAAATATTTACAAACAGTATTTTGGGATCCCAAATGTTTAACTCTTTATAATTTTCAGTGAATGATTACATTTTTAAATTATATGACTTTTATTACAGTTTAGCTATGCTTTTAACCTAAACCTCGGTTAGCGAGTTAATTATACGTTTTAAACTCACTTAGTAACGACTCTAAGGCAGTAGGGCGTAACACTTTTCATAAGCGTCTTCTTTGAGACCCTTTTTTGGTTTTTGAGGTGATCTCCCCTCGGGTCGGGACCCTTATAGGGAGATGGTCCTTGTGAAAACTTACGAACACCTATTTTCAAGGCCATTTTTCCCTTGGTAAGGTGACTCAGTCGATCTAGACTTGGGGATCTCTTTGGGTTCCCCTTTTGTCTTCTACGACGTGGTCCCTTCACAGGATGGGTTTGTTCGTGAAGAGGTCACTTTTGAGGGATCTTTTGAATTTTTTAGATTCTATAAGGGTAGCTAGTCCTTATAGATTAAAATTTTGTCTCATAAATTTCACCGCTCTCACATATATATATATTTGTTATCCAAAAAATAGGCACGAATGACGTGGCAAGTGATTTCTAACACGTGGCTGACATCTGGCAGGAGCCTTGTTCGATCATCGACCAGAGAGATGTCTATGGCGCAACGCTCAATCTTTATATACGACCAGCTTGGTCGTATACTTGCTATATTTGGAGAAAATCTTATGCAGTTATAATCATATCCGAAATTATCTCCCATGATTTCCTGAGTATCCGATTATTTAGGAAAGAATATCTGTAACAAATTAATGTAATCTTCCTTGAGCCTATAAATAGAGAAAGATAGCTCAAGGAAGGGACTTTTGGCTTTCTAATTATTGGAGATTAGAGTTTTACAAGTGTAATAGAGCTATCACATTCGATATATTGTTTTGTTCTTAAGAGGTTGGTGAAACTCATTGAACCCTAGTTCTTTGATCACTCCTTTGAATCTTATATCAATAACAGCTCAAGTGGACGTAGGTCATTACTAGATTCTGGGGCCGAACCACTATAAATTCCTGTGTGTTTTATTGTTTTTGTCATTATTCTCATCTCAACATTTCTGTCCACATCAAGCAATTTTGACTCCGTGTCAGTTGACCAAAATCAAGGTCAACAATATTATAAGTAATTTTATATATATATAAGTGTCACAAGGCTAGATGCCTATTTCGCACTTGGCCAAGCACCTATTGAGGCTCGTGAGACTAGGCCCCTACTTTGCACATGGATAGGTTCTTGTTGAGGCTCGCAAGGCTAGGCACCTATTTTGCACATGGCTAGGTGCCTATTGAGGTTCACGAGGTTGGACACCTAATTTGCACAAGGTGGGATGCCCGTTGAGGCTCGCGAGGCTAGGCACCTATTTTGCACATGGCTTGGTGCCTGTTGAGGATCGTGAGGCTAGGCACCTATTTTGCACAAGGCTAGATTCTTGTTAAGGCTCATGGGGCTAGGCACCTATTTTGCACATGGATTGGTGCCTCATAAGTGGTCGGGTCCAATGCCTCATAAGTGGTTTGTCGGATCTTTCTTGCCAAGTACTTTGTTTTTCGTTCTCTCCTCTTTTTTCTTAAAGAGTCTTGTGGGTTCTCAGACTAAACCCTTGATTTGGTTGTCCCTCAGGGGAGCTGTGGGGGGTGTGGTTTTTACCTCGGACCCTCTCAAGTTAAATTTCTCCCTCAAGTCAAGAGAAGCTTTTGTGGGGGTAGTCTTGGGTTCGCACCTCCCGTAGGCGGGGTTCACGCCAGGTTTCGCCACTGGTGTGCAATCTTCCTTGCGTCCTGGGCGAGGGGTACAACAAGTGGAGAGCTTCGTTTTGTCACCGTCAACAGGTATGGTGGTTTCTCCTCGTGCGTGTTTTTTTCTCCTATGCTGGGGAAGAGGCATGCTTAACCTTCCTTGTAGCAGGTCACTCAACACCTCCTACATGTTCTCTATTGTGGCTTCCAGCCTTTGATTTTTTTATGCGCAACTTGCGTATCTCATTCTCGTAAAAGCGAGTTTTGGAGCTGGGACTCATGGAGTGCACCCGCAAATTGTTGTCAGGCTCGTGCAAGGAGGTGCATGGATCCCAGCGGCCAGAGCGTGGTGCAATCCGTGTTTGAGGAGGAGGGTGCATACTCAGTCCACCCACACGGGTCGTAGCTGGTTTGCGATGACCTCCCCTAAGTTGGACTTCTGGGAGCGATGCCTCCTTCTCCTCTCCAGGGGTTGAATGTTCCTCCTACATGCCTCCATTCTCAGGTGGCGGAGGGTCTCTTCTAGAGGCTTTTGGTTGGCCTTCGTCAAGGTGGATCTCGGCATCTTGAGATTCCCGTAGGCGTTTTGAAAGCCTTGACATTTTTTCTTGTCAAAATTGATGGAAGAACAATGACTTGATAGTCCTCCTTCCCACAGACGGCGCCAAACTGTTGACGATGAGAACTCGTCAACGATGTTAGGTCAGAAAACTCAAAGCTTCATAAGAAGATAACTTAATAAGAACTTAGAATGGACTTGAGGAAAAATAAGTGTAGATCAACAATGGAGTAAACATTTGTATATTGCTTAATAGCCTGAGTATACAATCAATTTTCCCTACCCCCCTCAATGATGAAGTGAGGCTCTATTTATAGGTGAGCTCTAATGGCTCTTGGTACATTGTGGTCCCGACAAGACAAGGAGATGCATATCCAGGCTGCAGGTTGTAGTGTTGTTGGAGGAGTGGTGGTCGGCTCCAGTATGTGTTAGGGGTATGGAAAAGCACTCCTGCCAAGGTACCATGTCATACCTCCACTACTTGTCGAGTACGAAACTCATAGGCGTGCCTGGGGAGTCTTTGTTATGTACTATTCTTGTACATCAACTACTTGCCTGATATGATTGCTAGGGCCACGCCTCTAGCCTCCTTATAGTCGAACGTTCTGTACACGACCTCTACGTTAAGGCATTTTTGAGAATAGGCCTTGTGTAGTGAGGCCCTGCTATGTATCAGCCTCGTGGCGTGGGGTTTGGAGAACTGAGCCTCCCTTGTGGTTGATGTGCTATGCTAGGGCCATGCATCTGGATGGGCGTTCGAGGCGCGAGACGAGGGTCTCGCGAAAGGGCAGCTGCTTGGCATGCGAGGTCGTGGCCAAGATTGTGGTTCGATGCGCGTGCGAGGCCATCCTCACGAGGTGCATGGCGCGAGGCGCCTATTGAGTGGCCGTAGCACGAGGTGCAGGATGAGGGTCTCGTGGGATGGCATCTGCTTGGCTCACGTGGCTCTGACGTGAGACGAGGGTCTCGCGGGGTGTTGCATCTGGGCGAGACAAGGCACCATGTGGCTTGCGAAGCTTTGCTTGGAAGGGCTTCCAAACACACGTCTAGGAGTGTACACACTAGGGGTGTTCATAAAACTGCCCACACCGCACAAACCACCCACACCACACCGCAAGTTGCGGTTTAGAACCCTTCGCGGTGCGGTTGCAGTTTGTATTTTTTCCAAACTGCGCGGTGCGGTTTGCGGTTTTAAATTTTATAAATGCAGTTCAAACCACATCGCACCGCATCATTATATATATTAACTTTTTTATATTTTTTTTTTCAATTTTACTACATTTAAATTTAATGCATAAATATTTATATAGTATAATATAATATACACAATATCTAGAAAGAAATATAATGTTTCATAAGATGCTAACATATATTCTACTTCAATCTAAAGATATTCCTCCTTAATTAAAATAATATTTACTTTTATATTACATTTTTTATTTGTTATTAGTTTGTTATTTTTTTATCGTTTTGCTTAAAGTTTATTAGCTTATTGTACATTTAATTATTTTTTAAAACACTCTATGGTTATGAGATTTATTATGATTCTTTCTTAATTATAATATTTAATTGTTAAATTATTGGGCGATAGGTATAAACCGCCAAAACCGCACCGCACCACACTGCATTTTTGCGGTGCGGTTTATGCGGTTTGAGGTCTATACGGTGCAGGTTGCGGTTTGGAAAATTGTTCAAAGCGCATATGCGATGTGGTTTTATGCCGGTGGGGAATTCTTGCCTCCCATTGGTATGGAATGACTTCGCGAGGCCTGGGGCCTCGCAAATGTGTGGCCTCTTGGCGATGCTTAATAACCATCTGCCTTTATCACGTACTTGACACCTTCGGTGCCCCTTAGCCGTTTACTTCACTAAGGGACCGGACCTTTTTTCTTTGGTGGATTTTTGACATCCACAATTAGCAAGTCCTGCACTATTTCAAATACACAGTGTAATAGTCTTGGTTATCCAGGGCATTACAAATTAGGCTTCTTGTGCCTTGAAAGTTCATGTGGGACTCACCCGACCTACTCGGGCCATAGCCTATTTGTAGTTGTTATGCTCCACCCCTAGAGAAGGGTGTTGTAACGACCCCAAATTCGCTAATAAGGCTTTAAGGCCTTGATTAGTGTACCGGGAGGGCATAAATGGGATTAGAGTGAATAGTATTTATTTGAATGTGATATTATGTGATTAATAGTGCTTAAATGATATTTTATGATAATTGATGATATTATGTGATAATATGTAATAAATATGTTGTATATGTGGGAACCACATTATTATGTGGATAACTCTGTAGCCGGCGACTCGAGGCGATCCTAGGGCTAGATAGCGAGAAAAGTCACAACGGGGCATTATAATTGACTTTGGACAAGTCAGGGGTATTTTAGGTATCGGGTAGTGATTTAGACTATCGAGTGATGGAAATAAATATATGGAGATATATTTGAGGTTAGAGAGTTTAGGCGGGAATATTTGGGAAATTTACTATTTTGCCCTCGGGGATGTTTCTGGTACCTCGAGCTTTGGGGTTAGTCTAATAACCTAAGGATATACTTGGAAAGACTTAGAAAATACTAGACAGAAAGTGTAAACCGACCCTCTCAGCCTTCTCTCTCTTCTCTCTCTTAAGGAAGAAGAACAACTCTGAATTTTCAAGAGAATCAAGCTGAATATTTGGGAATTGAAGGGAATAATCTAGAGGATTAGCTCAGGAACTGATCAAGGATTGAAATAGAGCCAAGGTAAGCTTTGAATTTTCGTTTCTATGGTTGGGAATTTTGAGAAAATGGCTGAGTTTTTAATGGTTGTGGTTTTGGTATTCAAGGTTGGATTTGAGGCTGGAATCTTTGAAGTTAGGTCAGGGAACTCTTGGAGAAGTGATTCTACAGCTGAGGTAAGCTTTAATCCAAGGTTTGATGGTTGAATTCTAGTATCTCCCTGGCTAGTTGTGTGTTCTTGGGTTAGAAGGTTTCGATAATTGAAATGGGTTTTTAATGGGTTTCTAGCCTAGGATTCAGCTGGGTTGAGTTGTTGTAATCTTGTGGGATGTTTGTGGATAGTTGAGTTGAGGATTTGGGATTGTTTTGAGTGAGCTTGCATGAGGTTTGAAAGTTAAAAATGGTGATTTTTCTGGGTTCGAAGGGTCGGGCTGCGGCATGGTTCTTGGTGAGCCGCGGCCCTTGGAAGTTGAGTTGTGTTGAGGAAGGATGGCGGGCCACGGCATGGCCTAAGGAATGCCACGGCCCTTACCTATTTTTGTGCCTTAAGAGGGATCTATTTGGGGCCATGCCGCGACATGGATGGCCTATACCGGGGCCCTTAAGGGATTTTGGGATTTTGAGATTTTAGGCTTGGGAATTTAACCTAGGGTGCTTGGGATTGAATCTTTTACCATATTTGGTGAAGTTCAATGTTCTGAGGACTAGAACTTGGTTTAAAAACTCATTTAAGATTGTTAATGGTATCCTTCATCATGGTTGTGACTAGGAGCTAAGCTAGGGCTCGGGGATCGGATTGCGCTCAAGGAGTATCGCCTGTAACTAATTCATCTAGAAGCCAAAGGTAAGAAAACTACACCCGGTTGAATATTTGAACGGGACTAAGGGCTCCCTGATATATATGATTGAAATAATGGTATTATGCCATGTAAATTGTAAACCAACGACCTAAGTGTGCCACGGTTAACTTGTGCAATTGGCACGGCTCAGACACTGGTATCCGAGGACAACTTATTATGCACTGAGCTCGGTTTAAGCGGGCCGGAGTCAGTGGGTTAAACAGAGGGTGCAACCTAAGGTGTCGGCCCTTGTAATTGTGTTAATTGATTATTATATTTGGTTATGAATGTGATTAATGAGAGTGTTGAATAATCTAAGTATAGATGAAGTAATTTGTACCTTGAAGTATGCTTATATGCTATGGATTGAATATTTGAACATGCTTACCAGAATATTTGTTTGATTATATTGTATATGCTGTGAATGTTGTTTTCTTGCTCGGCCTTGGCTCACGGGTGCTGCGTGATGCAGGTAAAGGCAAGGGCAAGATTGATCAACCCTGATTGGAGAGCTCTGCAGGGTGACTGTACATGTCAGGCCGCTCAACTGCCACGGTTGAGGAGATTACAGGGACGAGAGGACCAAAACCTTGTATTTTGCCTTAGTATGGCTAATGGTTACTCTTAACTGTTGAATTTTGTAAACCAACTTTTAAACATTGTACTTTTGGGGATCCCTTCTGTAAATTGTTTATAATCTATAAAATGTTTCTTTTGCGGCAAAAATGTCTTTAGCCCTAGAACAATTTAGCTAATGACACGTTTTGATTAAATGACTTGGTTAGCAAGTCTCACACCTTTATAAACACACAGTGTAACGGTCTTGGCTATCCGGGGCGTTACAGGTGTCCTAAGGCGAACCATGCCTCAGAGATCGTTTATGTTTTCCTCCGTCATGTCCTTTCAAGTCCTCCAGGTCTGCGAGGAGTGTTCTCCACCCCTGGAGCATTGTGTCAGGTGTCATGCACAGTGACCCTGGACCACAAGCAGCCGTCTAAAAAAGTTACTTTTCTCACTAGTAGTTATGTTAAGTCCGTATAGGTGACAAGCGACATGTCCCAATGCACCACCTAACATGAGGAAACGTGCAGCTACCCCCTAACACTGTCAGGGGCATGTCACCCCAAAAAGTGGTGGGCTAAAACCTTGGAAATGGGCCCCATGTGATACGTACTGGCCCGTCATAGCCTTACTTACAAGAAGTTGTATTTATTAGTTTATACCCCAATCAATGGGGAATGTTTTGTAATAAATCCCCATAATGGCAATTAATCACCCTCAACCATCTATAAATAAGCTAGGGCTCACATTGTAAGGAATCAAACTTTTTGTATTCAGAGCATTGTAAAAACGATGCTTGAAACTTCATAGAAGCTTGACTCCACAACCTCCTCAAATCCTAATACAATCGCCTTGTGGACTAGGGTTAATTAATAACCTAAACCATGTAAATCCCTATGTTTCTTACTGCATTTTCTTTAAGCTTTGGTTTAATTAGTTGATAGCGAAAAAGGCAGCCAACACTAGGGTAAATACTTATTTGGTACTATGTGTTTTATCGAAATATACACTTGGAACCCTATGTTTATAATAATGATCACCCTCTGTATGAAATTTGTACCAATTTGGTACCCTTTGTTGGAATGTGGTCAACCTATATTTCAAACATGACCATATTACCCATCTTTTAAATGATTTATTTGATTTCTTTTGTTTTGTTATTTTAAAATGACTCAAAAAATACTTTCTTAATTATTATAACATAAACAAACAAAAATTGTTTTATAAAACCAATCAATTAAATGTAGATTTTTAAATAAAAATAATATAAATGAATTTTAAAATAAAAATATTTAAGAAAACTATTTTAATTAAATAAATAAACAAAAATATGTTTAATTACAAATCTAAATTAACAAAAATAACATCAATATTTTTAATTAATTAAAGTAAACTAAAACTCTAATATTTTTTTTAAGTTTTAATTAAAATATTTTTATTTGAATTTAGTTTAAATTTTGCCTTTTAAGTTTAGGGTGTTGCTTTTAATTTTTTGGTTTAAGTTTAGGGGTTAGATTTAATTTTTTTATTTTGTTTATTAATATTATTTTAAAGTTTTAATTATAGTCCTCCAAATTTCTGGTACCCTATTTTTTTGTTTCATTAATTCAAAAACTATTTTTAAAGCATTTTTAAATATCGAAAAGAAAAATAAAATCAAATAAACCATTAAATAGAGAAGCAATATGGTCATATTTGAATTATGAGTTGACCAGATTGCAGCAGGTGATACTTGGTACAAATTACAAATAGATGGTACTGAATGATCATTATTTTAAACATAGAGTACCAATTATGTATTTTGATAGAACACAAAATATAAATAAGTATTTACCCTTAAAACTATCTAAATAATTGAGGCCAACTTATCCAAACCATGTGATCAATGAGATAAATTATATTCTTACCGACTTTTGATTTTAGAATTCTATAAGTACTTGCATAAGATTTCATTTTTTTAGACTTCCCATTTTATATTAACTTGATATTCTATGTAAGATTTTGAGTCTTGGCAAAATTGAAAGATGAATGTTTTTTTTTACAAGTCTAATACCATTTGTTCAAACCACACCATTTGTTCAAACCACTTAGGTAGTATAGTACTCACTCCCGAACGACTAGCACATGAGAGTAAGTTAATTGATGTGACATGTCATAATTAATGTAATTTAGTATCATAATTCACATTTAAATTTAAAATAGAGATATTTATGGCAAAAATACTTAAGTTATACAAAATATTACACTTAAGTACTCAAGTTATTTTTTTGACAGCAAAAGTACCGAAGTTCAACTTTTACTTGCACTGTTAGTACCTGATTTTACCATCTAACGGCACAGTTAACGGCGGGTACTAACGGTGCAAGTAAAAGTTGAACTTGGGTACTTTTGTCACAAAAAAAAAACTTGGGCACTTAAGTGCAAATTTAAAAAAATTGGGTACTTTAGTCGCAAATATCACTTTTTTATTTATAAATTCATAATTTCAAATAGAATAACAAATTATTAAAAAAATATATCCAATTTATTATTTTATTAGAGATAATGAAAATGATTTTTTTATTTTAACTATATTAAATTAATATTTTAGGATAGAAATCAATATGCCAACATTTTAACTTTGTTTTTAAAAAAATTGATGAAAATGGATTAATTTTTATAAATAAAATTAAAATTTAACTTTTGATTTTAATGGTTTTTTTATCTCATTTAAGATTGTGAATTTATAATTTTATAATAAAAAATAATATTTGCGACTAAAGTATCCTAGTTATTTTCTTTTCCAGAAAAAGTACCAAAGTTCAATTTTTACTTGCACCGATAGTGTCTGCCGTTAACTTTGTCATTAGATGCTAACCGAGGGTACTAACGGTATAAGTAAAAGTTAAACTTTGGTACTTTTGCCGTCAAAAAAATAACTTGGTACTTAAGTGTAACATTTTATATAACTTGAGTACTTTCACTGAAAATATACCCTTAAAATAAAATATGTAAGATCTAATATTATATTGCATCAATCACCTTATATCGCATCAAGATGGTGGAGTATCATATTTTTGGTAATTGATTTACCATGTGCGCAGCGGAATACACGGGGTGGTGGGCCCAGAGATTTAAAAAAAATATTCAAACAATATTTAAATAATCGAATCTATTAATATGCAAAACATTTATCATAGATAAAGAAAAAGATTATGATTTACCAGTTGTAGAACAATCAAGAATCCTAGCAATCTTTTAGCACCAATGAACATCAAATCCAAAGCAACCTTGTGAATACTCAGACCAAGATCTTCCAAGATGTATCTCTACACCTCAAGACGTATGTGGGCACATAGAGTAATGGTGGGAAAATTTATGATTCACAAGATGTATTCAACTCATGAGATCTTGGAATATTAGGTCTGAGACAGTTTTCAGGAATAGAGAAAAATTAATACGATCTATTTTTCTCTTTGTTAAAAGTTTAGAATTTTCTCTCTATTTAGCGTATTATGAAACAATGTCTATCTGATAGATTTATAAAAGAATTAATTAAATTCAAAATTTAAATTATAAATCAATTATAAAATAAATAAAAGAAATATCAAGATCCATTCTTGGCTTTGTTACACACCAACCACTTTCTCTTAATTATTATTTAATAATTATTTATTAAAAAATATCTAAATTTGATAACTTATCTTATCATATTAATGAAAGAATAAATAACATTTCAATTTCAAATCCAATTTGAATTACCAAAAATATATTTTCACATTATTTAAATAAATAAAAAATAATTAATTCAAAATTAATTATTTAAATGCTATTTTCGTAAGTGCAAATTTTATTTAAAAATAATTTTTTGAAAATTATATTAATTAATTTCAAAAATTAATATTTTAATTAATTAATTAATTTATCTCAATTACATAATTGACCATGAAGAATAAATTTCTTCCAAATATGTCATTTCCCATATTTTTTCTTATTTCAACTCTGACCTTGAATAGTGTTGGTGGAGCCATCTCAGGGATCTATGGTCCTATAATTTCAAGCTCCAATAAATTTTTATTATTAAGCAAAATTATTTAATATAATAACCTTAATTTATTAATCTCAATATTATTCCACTAAAAATATGATATTGCACTTTTATCATTATAAACATTTATTTATTGAGTACTTTTAAGTATAAAAAGTGTCCATCAATTTAATCACTACATACAATTCAATCTTCTATTAATGGTTCATAATTAAAGTAGGAATTAATTACTGTTTAACCTCTTTAATTATATCTTGTTTCCTTAAGTACCATTAACTTTACTAGTGAAGGTTAATTCATAAATTGATTTATGAACTTGAGCTTAATAACCTTTCAGTTCCAAAAGGCAACCCTATAACCATTAAACAATTCCTCTCGGAAATGTATAGATTCCAGATCTGTACATTATGTCCTCATCCATCTACATCAATGAGTTCCCAAAACAAAAGTTTTCAGCTTGATCATTTTGACAAACCATAATGAACGAATCAAACAACTCATATGACATAAACAGGAGTTCATACTATGTAACGCCCTGAATTAGCTCTTAAGGCTAAGTGCCTTGATTACTGTGCCTGGAGGGCATAATTGGATTTATATGTGGAATTAATCGAATAAATGTGTGACTACGTGGCATACGTGATTTATATGGTAATATGAATATATGTGCATGTTTATGTGTATTAAATATGCATGTAGGCTCGTTCTTGTTAATACGGGAATATTTGTAATTTTGACCCGTTGAGGGTATAAATGTGATTATATGTGTTGAATGTTATAGACCACATTATTATGAGGATATATTTGAGATGTGTTGTGACAGTTAGAATCCCGTGATCCGCTGGGGGAAAGACCCGGTAAAAAGTTGTGCAATCCCACACCGCCTGGGGAAGGTCAAGTGTGATTATTCTAAGACTTTGTAGGTATGGGACTATAGAGTTGAAGAGGGCTTAAATGGATTGATTGGTACTAACTATGCCAACAAGATGCATCTTCTTTTCGGTAGCCCATCACTGCAGAACTCCAAAGTTAAGCGTGCTTGACCGGGAGTAGTTCCATGACGGGTGACCTCCTGGGAAGTTTTCCGAGGAAGCGTGCGAGTGAGGACAAAACACTCTGGAAAGACTCGTGTTGGTTTGTAGGGCTAGTCGTCATTCCAGAAAGCAACCATAGTGATGTGGGGCATTACAAATGGTATTAGAGCCTTAACCCAGCTGGAAGTGTGGCTGACAAGGACGACAGACCCCTAAGGGGGGTGATTGTGACAGTCAGAATCCCGTGATCCATTGGGGAAAGATCGGGTAAAAAGTTGTGCAATCCCACATCACATGGGGAAGGTCAAGTGTGATGATTCTAAGACTTTGTAGGTATAGGACTACATAGTTGAAGTGGGCTTAAATGGATTGATTGGTACTACCTATGCCAACAAGATGCATCTTCTTTTCGGTAGCCCATCACTTGAGAACTCAAAAGTTAAGCGTGCTTGACTTGGAGTAGACCCATGATGGGTGACCTCCTGAAAGTTTTTCGAGGAAGCGTGCGAGTGAGGACAAAACACTCTGGAAAGACTCGTGTTGGTTTGTAGGGCCAGTTGTCATTCAAGAAAGCAACCATAGTGATGCGGGGCATTACATGTGTGGTCTGAAGCGGTCCTAAGGAGTGGATTAGTGGAATAGTCACAACGGGGTCAAATACCCGACTCGGGGTGAACCCAGAGGTATTTTGGGAATGTAGAATGTATTCAAGGTTGAACGGGTAGTGGGTAATTATTTATCAATGACTTGGGTATGTCGAGATTAGTGGGGAATTTATAAGACAATTTGAGGATTAGCGGGAATTGTGGCTAATGACCATTTTGCCCTTGGGGCCATTAAGGAATAAACTATGCTTAAGGGGCATTTTGGTCTTGTGTCAAGAGTGGACTTGACCTTAGGCACTAGTAGCCTGTAGAAACTTACGGAAACAAGGCCAGAACAACACACACACACTCTCTCTCTCTCTCTCTCTCTCTCTCTCTCTCTCTCTCTATGTTCGGTTCTCCCCCTCTCCCTTGAGGCAATTGGGTGCTTCTTTGAGATTTGAGGAGGAAATCTTGGGGATGAGGGCATGGAAGTGTTCATAAAGCTAGGATGTAAAGGAGTGTAGCTGGGGGTTTGAATTTTTCTAGCTAAGGTAAGATTTATGCTTTGGTTTTTAGAGAATTTTCATTAAAGTTTAAGTGTTTTAAGAGGTTTAAACTTTAGTTATGAATTTGAGTTTTGGTGATAACATGGATTGGTTTCTGGGGTAATTATGATATTTATGTTGCATTATTGAGAGTTCTACACTCAATTCTGGCTTTAGAACATGTTTAAGTTGAATTCTGGTGACTTTGGTTTGGGGGAAAACACAGGTTGGAGCTGGAAATTCTGGGTTCGCGGGGTTGCGCTGCGACCCTATTCTTAGGTGTTGCGGCCCATGTAAACCCAGTAGGCGCGTCGCGACCCTCAGGGCCAAGTCGTGGCGCATGTCCCTAGGAATTTAGGGGCTGGGAACCTCTGACTTGGAGGCTCGCAGTGACCCTTAGGGCCAAGTCGCGGCTCGCATAGGGAGCCTTAGCCAAAAAAGTTTTTTTAGCTCGGGAACTCAAACCTAAGGGCTCGGGAAGAATTCTACTACCCGATTTATTAGAATTCGAGGTCCTGGAGGCTAGTGTTTTATTCCATAACTTTTAATTGATTTAGATTTTAATTGTTGTCTGTTACCACTTTGTGACTAGGGTTACTGTTAAGGCTCGGGATTGAGGATCGTGCTCGGAACAACTTTACATCTTTAGCTTAAGACTCGAGGTAAGAAAACTGCACCCGAGTTATGGATGAGGCTTAGACCCCTGTTAACATATATATTATGATTGTGAATATATATGTATCTGAGAATATCTAGATAGGCATGCTTGTATATGCTGCCTTCGATTGCTTATTGTGGAATGTGTATTTGTGATTATATCTATTTTAAAGGCTGACCTAAGGGCATCGGGGATTGATAGCAAGCGTGCGGAGCAAAGCCCGGCCAAAGCGTGCCGGGGTTGGCTATAAGACTAGAGGAATCGGCCTAAGGGCGCTGTAATGTCCCGAATTTCCTAATAAGGTCTGGGACCTTGATTAGGAGGCCGGGAGGGCCATAATTGATTTATTATGGTATTTAATGTTTATATGCACGCTTACATGAACTATATTATTGTATGATGGTGAATGCATGCATATGGGCTCATATGTTAATTATGGGGGGTATTTTGGTAATTTGGCCACTGTGGGCGTAGTTGTATATTTTGGGTGCATGATTGTGATTAATTAGTATAGCCACATTATAAGGTGGATTGGTTCGAGCTTATCGACATGAGACGATCATGGGGTGTAAGTGTTCGGTCTAGTCATAACGGGTTTAAGTTCGGGGCTCGGGGTGAGTCTCGGGGTGAATTTAATGATTAGAGCATTACCGGGAATTAAAGGGTAATGAGATACGATTTATTGATGATTGAGAATAGCGGGAATTGGAGAGCGTTAATTATGATTAACGGTATGGGTTGTAAAGGACGATTTTACCCTTGGGAGTGCTTAGAAGCCTTTAAATGACCTAGGGGCATTTAGGTCATTTGGCTTGGATATATATGAGGTTTAGTAGACTGTAGATTGATATTAAAAAACAGAGCCTATCCTCTCTTTCTCTCTTCCATCCCGTACAAGCTTTCTCCCTCACCTTTCTTTGAATTTTGAGAGCTCAAATGGAGGTGTTGAGCTAGGGGATTAAAGGTGGCAGCTAGGGAACCTGTAATGTAATGACCCACTAATCTAGACTCTTGGACCATTATCGAACTATACATACAAATTCTTACTAAAACATACATTTGCGAAAATACCATAATTTATTATAAACTTGTAGAAACAAAGGTTACTTTCATAAAAATAAGTAGGATATGGGTACCCATTGTCTTTAAAACAAAAAAATAACTTAAAGTAAAAAGAGTTACATAGAAAATGCGGAAAATACATCTAAAACCATAAAAAAAAACATAAACAAGACTACATCCTCGAATCGAATAACGCTCGGCCCCTTGACTCCATTCACCATCGATACACATCCTCTAAGCGTCACGAATCTTACCACCTCTAAAGCTTATTTTCCTGCACATAAACAGAAAGGAATGAGCCTAACGCCCAGCAAGGAAAATCTAACACATAAACATAAACATAATTTCATAATAACGTAAAGATATATCATAACACATAATACACTTATTATAATGGCCATTATTACTTGGGGTCCCATAGACTAAACAAGCTTATGCCCATGAGATTAGTGGGGTCCTACCAGCTAAATAGGCATATGCCCACAATCTTTTTGGGGTCTTGTTAGTCAAAAAGGGCATAAGCCCAAGCCTACAACAAACACATGTATAACATATTCATAACATATCATAACATAACACATAAGATAACATAAACATAAACATATAGATTCTAGCCTATTTTCCTTACCAATGTTACCGGGATATGTGGACTGAGTTGGGACTTTTTGGAACACTCCTAAAACCATATGAGAAAGAGTGAGTCTTAAGAAGAAGAAATGAAGATGAATAGGAAGACTAAACCATTGAGAAATATGCTTACCACAACTTATGTGCTTAAGAACTTGGATTCCCTAACCAAAATGAAGATTAAGGTTAGAGATTGAGTAGAAGACTATGAGAAAGAAAATAACATAATACAGAAAGGAACTAGAGTTTTGGTTACCTCAAAGACTTGAAAGACCAATCTACACCTCAACCGAAATACTATAGAACCTCACTTCCCAAAGTGTTTGATAAGCTTATGATTTTCCAAACCCAAGTGTTTAACTCTCACACTCTTCTAGCACTTGCAGCTTCTGAACTTAGAGTAAAAGGTGATTAATGGCTGGGTACTAGGTCCTATTTATAGAGTTTGGGAATGAAAGTATCTTGATTTTATTAAAAATAATGGCTTTTTAGGTGAAAATCATTTGAATAATCGTTCAGCAGAGGCTGAAGACTCGTTCAAAAGATGCTGGACTTAGGAAGGAGTTTGAATGGCTGAGAGGAAAAGAATTCAAAAGTGTTTGAAAACATGCTGGTGGAGGCGATATATCGCCCCCTGTAGGCGATATATCGCCTGGGCCAGTATGCCCGAGGCGACCGTGCATCGTTTCGTGTTTTCCGTATTTACGTGCTGCGACATATCGCCCCCTATAGCTGCGATATATCGGCACTCGCTGAATATTTAAACACGAAATTACACATTTTTAGCTAAGTTTGAATGGAGTAAACAGCCTTGACTAAGCCCTCAACGTATTCAAAGCTGATGACTGACCCTATAACATTCAAACTTTACTCCTTATTAAATTTAATCCTCAAAAATACTTAATCCTTAATCACCATTCATAACATGTGCTTAAAATCCTATTGGTTGATATCTAAACCTTATAGTATAATAAATATAATCCTTAATAACAGTCACATTAATCAAACTTTAGGTTAAACTTAATATTCCTAAACTATAGATTAAACTTAGAAAATCTATAAGTACTACTATGAGTGTCCAAATAATTCCCGGTCTGAACCAAAAATCCACAGTAACAAAGATAATGCTATAAATACTATCATACTATTATCTATCTTAGCTAAGTAAAGTTTTTGGACTCTACATGTAACAATCATCAAAGGGGATTCAAAGCTGTGTTTGAGGTGAGTTTTAGCCTTTGAACTCAGGTGATACTCTGTTTTCTTCTTTGGTTTTGCAGCTTTGATTTCTTGTTGGAAGTTTGGATTCAAAGGGGTTTTGATGGGTGATTGGATTGGGTTTTGATGAGGGGAGGTTATGGGTGGTGTCTAGAGGTTTGAATGAGTGTTTGGAAGGGGTTTTGGGCTAATTTGAGGGATTGGTTTGAGAGGGAAAACACATGGTTAAGATTCTGGTTCGTGCGTGAGGCTTAGGCTGAATTGGGCTGGGTGCCGTGGCACGGCTTTTGCGTGCCGCGGCCCATGCGCGTCTGGCAGATGGGGGCCTCTCTGTTTGGGGGCGTGCCGCGGCACAGCTTTTTTGGGCCACGGCCCTTAAGGCCAAATTTGCTAAAAAGTGGTTTTTAGCTTAGGGATTCAAACCATAGGCCTCGGGGTTGGACCTAGTACCCGGTTGGGTAGTATTTGAGGTCTCGGGGGCTGGGATTTGGTTTGGGAACCCTCAGTTATCATTTTTATTGATGGTACCTTATATTTGGTTATGACTAGGTGACCGCTAAAGGACTAAAAGTTGATCGTTCTCAAGGGTCGTTCTTTTAATCGTTCTAGCTCGGCTTTGAGGTAAGAAAACTGCACCCTGTGTATATGGGACATGCATGGTTATTATTGGTGCATGCCGGTTGATTAATATGTATGACATGCATGGTTATTATGATGCATGTTGGTTGATTATTATGTATGACATGCATGGCTATTCTTGATGCATGTTGATTGACTGTTAAATGTGACATGCATGGCTGTTATTGGTGCATGTTGGATTGCTGGATATATTGCATATGATGCATGAGAAACATGTGATTAGGACATGCTTTGTATACTGGGTGTGATATCGTTCAGAGCTTGAGCCTCTGTGTTAATGCATAGTCCTAATTGTACTAATATCTGTTGAGTAAGCATGCTGAATATTTGTTATTGGATATTGGACATGTGGTATATGTTGGTGGCATGGCTTACCTGTGTATGGCGCTGACTTATTAGTCAGAATCGACAATGGTGCCAGATCCGTCTGTGAAGCTGTGACTTATCAGTTAGGTTCACCACGGGCTGAGCACTGGTTGCGTTTTACCGACCCAAGGGTTAGAAGTGGCAGTGCGTTGTGAACGCCAGGCCAAATAAAGATTGGATCCAGTCAAGGTCGGCATTGAATGACTCATATGGGGTATTAATGCTGGACCGACCGGAAGGTCAATGAGAACTATAAGCGCTTGCCTGGTCTACGACCAAATGACTATAGCCAAGGTATATGACCCCGGTGACCGTTTGTCACATGGCTAAAGGACGTTGTCCATAGTTTCGACTCTAGAGTCGTGAGGAAGGTTATGTTGGTGACTAATCACCATGCACCTGTCCTAATCAAACTTATGAAAAGATCACTTATCAGCTAAGCCCTGGTGACCCTATCGTCACATGGCTAGATGGAGCGATGCTCATTATTGTGACTTTTGGCTATTGTCACCTATTTGCTTAGACTGATAGTCCTGAATGGTTACTATGGTTATTGTTGATATCATATCATGTTATTCTGTGTTTTCTTGCTGGGCTTCGGCTCACGGGTGCCACGTGGTGCAGGTAAAGGCAAGAGGAAGCTGGACCATCCTTGAGTTGGAGAGCTTAGGTGATGACGTGTACATATGCAGCTGCTCGTCCGCCACGGCCGAGGTTTTAAAGTGGAACTAGGGTTGAACCCTGTTTTGCCGCTTAGAACGGCCTGTTGTATATATTTTCTGTAATAAACTCTGAAACTTTATTTTCAGGATCCCAATGTATATATATTAAACGTTCTAGTGAAACGTTACAACTTATCCAGAATGTTTAATCCCTAAACCGCTAATCATACTTAGTTCACGATTTTGGCCAAATGACTCGATTAGCGAGTTTAGCACTGTTTACAAGGCACACCGTAACGGTCCCTGGAGTTGGGGCATTACAGGCGCTGGGCCTGAACATTATACAATAGACAGGAGTGCGATTTGCACTTAACTAATTGTATTGATTGATGAGCTTGGTTTATGCATTTGATTGAGCTTAATATTACTATTAAGATGGTTGCTTATATCCTGTTGTTTATTGAATTTATTGATTTAAGTTTACTGCTATGATTATGTGGTTAATTGTTTAAATTGAACCTATGTGCCTTATTTGCATGCTAGAATAGAGAGTGTGATGTATATAAATGTATTTTATGGGAATAAGACTTAATAATTGATGCATGGACATTATAGATTTGTATTTTGATATGCATATTGTGTGTGTGGCTACCGTGTTGTTTGGCCTGCTTGTGGAATAGTTATGTATAGGAATGTCAGGACTGATAGGTTAAGTCATTAACTGTGGACAGATTCAAAAATTATGTATTCAAGGCAGTCAGCTAGACCTAGCCTAGTTAGTATGGGAGTTGCGGATGATAGTTGGGGTTAGAACCCTTCATCAGCCCCTGGAATTTGCAACAGATGTTTGCTGGCATTCAATCAAGACTGCAAGAATCTGGAGAAAGAGATTAGGTGGTTGAGATAGCGGTATCCGTCAGGGATCGCTGCTCAATATGTTTTGACGACAATGGCACCAGTTACAGTTTAACCTGAGGGTAGAGACAGATGGGGATTATTGTATGAAAGACTCCAGAAGCATTATCCTCTAGATTTTGAAGAAGGCTTGGATCCATTCAAAGATGAACAGTGGCTTAGCATGATTAGCTCCATCCTTGACTATATGAGAGTGGTAGGCAATGATAGAGTGAGTTCTATCATGTATATGTTGCGGGAGGATGCCCGAACGTGGTGGGAAGTGGTATTCTAGACACATGATGTTGTCATGATGGGTTGGGAGGAATTCAGACAATTGACTATATGGGAGCGGTAGGCAATGATAGAGTGACTTCTGTCACATATATGCTACGGGAGGATGCCCGAACGTGGTGGGAAGTGGTATCCTAGACCCGGAATGTTGTCATGATGGGTTGGGAGGAATTCAGACAATTGATCAACGAAAGATACTACTGTGACGCAGTTCAAACTGAGAAGACCAATGAGTTTATGAACTTGGTTCAAGGTAGTAAGACAGTGACAAGTATGTCAGTGAAATTGATGTGTTGGCTAAATTTTCTTTTTATTTGGTACCAACTTATGTGGCCCAGAAGAAACGATTCATTCAAGGACTGAATTATGGGATAGCCCAGAGAGTTAGGCTTACTTCAGTACATGAGATTTCTACCTACTCTCGCGCAGTAGGGAGGGCTCTTGTTATAGAGAACGTAGGAGATGAGACATGGAGTGAGAGTGTTGTAGGGCAGAAAGCTCATGCAATGGTATCCCGACTTACAAAATCAGGCAGGGGGCGGAGGCCCAGTAACCAGAAAAGAAAGGCCCCTGATAGTTTTACTACTCCTGGTCCTGATAGGTGGGGTCATTGTATTCAGGGTGGCCGCCAAGGCAACGATAAGGTCTGGAGAAGTTATCCAGTATGCGCCAGGTGCAGGAGATGCCATCTGGGAGAATGTCGAGCGAAGGCATGTTCTTTATGTGGAATAATGAGGGCATTTCATGAAGTATTGCCTGAAATCAAAGACAAAAGAACCAAGGAATACAGATTGCTCGACCCCAGTTCGAGTGTCCATATCGATACAGTTAGAGGGGGCTAGTACCTCAAAGGCGAACGGTTGGCTTTCTAGTTCTTGTTCCTTTTTAAAAAATGAGCTAATTAATTTTGGTGCTACGTACCTCTTAGAAGAGAAATGGATATGTGGCACATGCTATGTGGTTGTCACGCCATGGGGCTTGAGATTTTAGTGTCTGCCTTGGGAAATTGTTAATTTCTAGGAGATAGTATTTCTAGTAGAAAGTTAGCAGCAATAATTGATTGAGTTGGTTCTATGAGGATTTTGATGCGATCTTGAGTATGGATTTGTTTGTCAAATAAGGGACAACCATGGACTGTAAGAAATGATGGTGACTTTTGAGTTTAAAAGGAAAAGACTCGCTATGGTTACTATTGAGGAGAGCCTAGCTATCGAGGAGGGTACCATTAGGGTTATATCAATTAGACCAGATGAAGACTGGATCGGCCAGTAAGGTTTCAGATGGGTTCACAAGGAATCGTTTGGATTGTTATCCCGTCTAAGAAATTGAGTGTGCTATGGGATTAAGGTAAGGATAGAATCGATATCAGAGACATCATGAAGAATGACATTAGCTCAGTAGAAAGAATTAAAGGTTCAGTTGAAGAAGTATTTCACTTGAGGGCTGATCAGATGGAGCATCTCATCATGAGACACGTCAACACCATTTGCCAAGAATGAAGGATTCATTGCCCAGTTGCGAGGGTAGGACAATGCTTTCAAGAATTAACCCTCAATTTGTATATTACCAGCTGAGGATCAAGGAAAGAGACATTTCTAGAATTACTTCTTGCACCAAGTAGGATGTGATGGAATATTAGTTAAGGCTCCTATACTGACTAATGCTTCAGCGGCCCAGGTAAGTTTGACAAGCAGAGAATACGGGAATGGTATGGACAAGTGGTATTTAGATTGATTAAGGATGTCTCGGACTACTCCCAAATCAGAACGCGAATAACAACTTCTTTGATATTACCAAGGCTAAGGAAGCAGGGTTATAGGTAAGGTTCCAGAAGGGATAAGTTCCGATTTCTCCAGAGCATATGCAAGGCCACATTATGGGAAGTGATGGGATCATGTATGTGGTAATTAAGTTAGAAATCATAAGGAAATTGCTAAAGGAACGCCTTAGGGGTGAGAAGCACAGTGAGACCAGCAAGACACATCGGCTACTACTTGAAGCATCTTCGAGGACAACCATACCTTGACTAAAGTACCGTAAGAACCTAAAGTTTGTCTAAATAGATAGTTACGTACTAGATTTTTAGAAGTTAAAATAAAGTTTGGTTAGCACGCTATGGTATTAGAATATGAATGTGATGGATTGATATAGGAGGACGGCATGATGGACACTATCCTTGCTTAGAACATGAAATTATAGTACGGTGCATCGTAGACTAAGGTGTGCCCGTGTGTGGACTAAAGGGGTGATGGTTCGTGCTTCATGGTAGATGAAAGGACAAGAACATAGATGTTCTACATGGGGCATCGAGTTGACAGTAATGCCAGATATCCACGGTTAGGGTGAGGTGACAACACTTATGAAAGAGAAGTGTGTTCACTAGCATGAAAGTTAAAAGCTTTTTTCCACCCATAAGGGGTTTACCATGAGACAAGGGTGCTAGTGGGAACTAGTGAAGAACCCACATTGGAATCCTTATTACTTGGTGAAAACTAATGTGGAGGTTGACACCTTGAGTAGGAAAAGTTTACGCCAGTTGTATGATTCGCCATGGACTACAATAAAGTCAGATGAGGTGATGACCGGGATTGGAACAGAATCTGCAATTGATAGTTGGCAGATATACATCTATGTACAATGAGATACAGAGAGAAGATCTTGTAGGAATGGTTAAGAATCCTACAATTTTAACATGGATAGGTTAAGATATGAGGATCGGATGAGTGATCCAAAGGATGCTGGCATCAAGGGGGAGATTCTTGATGAGTCTTATGCTACCCTTTATAATTGTTGTATCCAAGAAATTTGAAATGGGTGTTAAGATCTAAAATTTGTATATTGGAAAGAAGAAGGATATAGTTATGGACCGTAAGGGTGGATCACCTCAAAGTGCAGGTGAGGTGAGTAGATGCAAGAGGTGGTGACTTGACATATTAGATTAGAACACTCTGGTGTATGTGAGTGAATCATCATAGAAATGCGTATGTGCGAAGGGAGACCGTATGTCTTCGTGGGGCACCGAAGTCAATAGTGTCGGATTGAGACCCTTTATTTTTCCCGAGTTTTGAAGAGGGTCATAGAGGGAGATGAGTATAAGATTTGGGATTTAGAATTATTGGTTACCTTCAGACAAATTGACAATCTGAAGGAGTGATTCAGAATTTAAGAGTTTTACCTCGAATGTCTAAGTTTTCGAGACATTGAGGTAAGTACGGTCCCTTAATTGGATTGTCACGGTGATGAATGTCGGTCAACGGCTAGAATTACTTTGAATAAGATATATTGAGATAAGGAACGAGAATTACTCATTCTGAGAAGTGAAAGAGGGACAAGAAGTGTTCTGGTTCAGAATCAGTTTGAGGAACCGATGAGGTATTTAGGTGTTGATAGGGTAGGAATGTCTGCTTTATTTAAAGGACATAAGTGTTCACAAATTTAAACATGGGAACGTGGAGTTCTAGGGTTGGAGACTTTGTGTTTCTCCGAGTATGGTGGACTAAAAAGGATAAGATAGTTTGGGAAAGAAATAGGTGTTTTGACTCTAGATTTGTTAGACTTGGGAGATCCTAACCATTATTAGGCCAGAGGCCTACAGATTTGTCTTGCCCCAATATGGGTAAGGGCTCATAAGGTGTTATTGGTGCCAATGTTTAAAAGAAAGGTGTCAAGTACTACCCCTAATTGGGTGAAGAAACCCTGAGATTTTAGTGGAAATCCCAGATAGAAGAGATCAAATCTTACAAATAAGATTGTCACTCTAGTGAGGGTGTTACAAGGAATAGCAAGGTAAAGGACTAGACTTTGAAGTTATAGTCAGATTTGTGAGATTAGTATCTTGAGATGTTTGAATAAATTTTGAGGACGGAATTTCAATAAGGAGGGGATAGTTGTAACACCCCGAATTAGCTATTAAGGCTAAGTGCCTTGATTACTATGCCTAGAGGGCATAATTGGATTTACATGTGGAATTACTCGAATAAATGTGTGACTATGTAGCATACATGATTTATATGGTAATATATGATTTATATGGGAATGTAGAATGTATTCAAGGTTGAACGGGTAGCGAGTAATTATTTATCGACGACTTGGGTATGTCGGGATTAGTAGGGAATTTATAAGACAATTTGAGGATTCGAGGGAATTGTGGCTAATGACCGTTTTGTCCTTGGGGCCATCAAGGAATAAGCTATGCTTAAGGGGAATTTCGGTCTTGTGTCAAGAGTGGACTTGATCTTAGGAACTAGTAGCCTGTAGAAACTTAAGTAAACAAGGCCAGAATAACTCTCTCTCTCTCTCCCCCTCTATGTTCGATTCTCCCTCTCTACTCGTGCATGCATTCAATCAAGATAAGTGACTATAGAGCCACCCCGGGCCCATTGCCATGTTCCCTGTATAACCAATCTTAAGGCTGCCCAAGCGTACCTGACGCTTTATATTTTATGCAGCCATAGGGCCGTTCAAGCGTATACCATGCTTCTAGTTAGCCTAACCACATCGACCAACATTCAACACGTTATTTCCGCCCTCGACTCATAAGTCGAGGCTTTAAACCCTCGACTTATAAACTGAGCCTTTTAAATCCTTGACTTATAAGCCAAGCCTTTTAACCATATATACCCTCGATTGATAAGTCGAGCTTTTAATCAGATACATTAGATAGGTCCTCAACTTATAAGCTGAGATTTTAATAATATACAATAGGTAGATCCTCGACTTATAAGTCGAGCCTATAATCAGATACAATAGATAGATCCTAGACTTATAAGCCGAGCTTTCCAATCGAATATAATCGATAACCTCTCGACTTATAAGCCGAACCTTTCAATCAGATATAACAGATAAGCAGTCATTACTTAACACAGGTAAGCACAGCGCAATTAATAGACATTCTAATCATGGTTATAACCATGTTCTATAACTGGGCCAAGCCCTAAACACAAATTGGGTGTAGTTTCCTTACCTCAAGTCCTGAGTGAATAGCGTATGACGACCCCGAGTATGATCCTTTCCTTCTAAGCCTAACTGTTCACCCCAGTCACAACCATAACAAGGAATAATTATGAGAGACTAACTAATAAAGGCTTCCGAACCAAGTCCTAGCCTCCGGGACCATGAATTCTACTAACCCGAGTAGTAGAACCATTCCTGGGCCCTTAGGTTTGGGTTCCCATAACCCAAAAACCTAATTTATCATTTTTTTTCCTGGTTAGAGTTACGACACCCCCAACTAAAGGGTGCAGCGCAACAAGTTAAAGAACCCCAAGCCCAAAACCATAGGGCACGCGCTGCGGCGCAATCTGCCTAGCATCGCGGCTCCAAGGTGGTTCAAGGCACCTTGTAACGTCACAAATTTGCTAATAAGGCTTGGTGCCTTGATTATTGTGCCAGGATGGAATAATTGGATGTTTATGTGTCCGTATGATTTAATTGTGATTATATATGTGAATTCTATTAGCTACATTATGATATGACTACTTATGCATGTTTAAGTGTATTAAATAAGTTGTAGGCCCGTTTCTATTAAAAAGGGACATTTTCGTAATTTCGACCCACTGAGGGTATATATGTAATTATTTGTGCTTTGTGAGTGGGACCGCATTATTATGTGGATATATTTGAGATGTGTGGCAAGAGGCGATCCTAGTGAGCAATTTGGCGGAAAAGTCACATCGGGGATTAATACCTGGCTCGGGGTGAGCGTAGGGGTATTTTAATACTTTGTCGAACTACTGGGGGTATTGGAGTATGAGTTATAATTGGGGGAAAATATTAGTGTTTGGAAGATTAGTGGGATTAATTGGGAATTTATAGTGTTATTTGAGGTTTAGTGAAATTAGTGGCAAAATGGCCGATTTTCCCTTGGAGGTTACCTTGAAGGTTAAGAGTGGGTAGGGGTAATATGGTCATTTGACCACATTAGCTAGTAAAGTGGGCTACAGCCTTGGGGAAGTGGAACTCACGTTCAAACTCTCTCTTTCCTTCCTCTATGGTTTCTCTCAAAAGCTTACTTAAAAGCTTGGGGTTTTGGAGCTAAATTTGTGAGACTTGTTGGAATTCTTGGAAGAAGGGTGGGATTAGCTGAAGTTGGGCATTGCTAAGTGATTATCCTAGGTCTAGAGCCACAAAATTTTCAGCTAAGGAATGGATTCCTTCCTCTGAAACTTTGTTCTTGGTGTTCTTAAGCTTGAATGGGTTTGGGATTTTCAATTCGTCACTTGTGTTCTCGGGATTTTTTTGAGGTCGAATTGATGGTGGGAGTTAGTTTATAAATTAATTTAGAAACTTGTGGTGGTGAGATACGTGATTTGGAACCTTTGAAATCTGGTTTTGAGGAGAAGTGGGTTCTTGGAGCTCAAATGGTGATTTTGGGTTTTGTTGTTGTTTTAGTGGGTTTTGAAGGTTGATTATTGTGTATCTGTATTGCCGGGACCATTTTGGTAGTCAATTCTGATTAAATTCATGTTCTGGGGGCGATTTTGGGAGGCTTGCGATTTCTTAATTTTGTACGTTTTCTGGGTTTGCGGGGTTGCGTCGCAGCGCTGTTCTTGGAGCGTCACTACCTGCATGAACTCATAGGCTAGGACGGTTTCCTGAATTGCATTAGCGCCGCGGTGCTAGGTGGGCTGCACCGTGGCGCATGTCCAAGGAAATCAGGTTCATGGCTCTTTGTTTTGGGGTGCGCCGCGGCTCTAATTAGGAAAAAGGGCCAAATAAAGTTTTGAGTTGCAGGGACTCAAACCTAAGGGCTTGGGAAGGATTCTACTACCCGGTTGAGTAGAATTTGAGGTCTCAGAGGCTAGGACTTAATCTTGAAGCTTGTAATTGGTTTAGTTCTGGATGGATATTTGTTAATATGTTGTGACTAGGGGTACCGCAATGCTCGAGAGGAAAGGATCGTACTCGTTGTCGCTTTACCCTATTACTGAGGACTTGAGGTAAGAAAACTGACACTTGCACCAAGTGTAGGGCGTGCGCCCCAATTATAGGGCATGAGAATGATTGTTTCATGAATCATTTTTAGTTGATTGTATTCTTTGTATGAATCTATGTTGTTATATCTGTTTGTAATGATCGTTCGGTTGGGAGGCCGTTATTGGCATTACATTCGTAATGTATGTCGAAGTGGCGGGGCCATAACGCGGATACGTTATCTACTATAGTAGCAAGGCCATTGTAAAGATGTGACATTCATCTACTCGGCATGAGTCATATATTGTATGGAGAGGATATGGTTTGGAAAATCTATGTGAACCAGTTGTGGTTATAGAGTATGCAATAGGTGTTAATGTTTATCTGATTATCTGTATGATTGTTTGGGTTTTCTTGCTGAGCCTTGGCTCACAGGTGCTTTATGGTGCTGGTAATGGCAAAGGAAAGCTGGACCAGATATAAGTTGGAGAGCTGTAGGGGCGTGTACATATTCAGCTTGCTCTGCCGCCTTGGTCGAGATATTTTGAGGAAAAGGAGACTTTGGTTGAAAATTTGCCGCTTAGGTCGGCTAAGTCTGTAATTTTGATAAACTTGTACCTTATTGGAAACTTTTGGGATCCCTTGTAATTATTCAACTTTTTGACCAAAATCTTTTAACACCAAACTGTCGTTTAACCTTAATTAAACATTTACGCCCAAATGACTCGCTTAATAAGTTAAGCATTATTTTTTAACACACGGGGTAATGGTCCTGACTATTCATGGCGTTACACACCTCTTTGCCTCTCTGAGTTCATGAGGTCTGCGACGCTTCAAGAATAGCTTCGCGACGTGACCTGCGAACCCAAAAAACTAGCGAATTGAAAACCTATCCAAAATCACCCAAAAATACGATGTTTACCAGTTTTGACCATAATAAGGGTCCAGCAGCTCAGAAATACATTAAGATTATGAAGAAACCTTTTATCCTATGGCCATGCTTAAATCCATTTGCATACTCTTGTCCATAGCTGCTTGCATAGATTATGAGATATAGAAAATGGACGCTAAGACAACATTTCTCAATGGCTATCTTGATGAGACCATTTATGTAACATCTCAAAATTCCTAATAAGATAAAGTGTCTTGATTAGTGGTCTAGGAGAGCATTATTAGAATATTATGTGTTTATATGTGAATTAATTGGATAATTATGTGATTATGTGAATTACATGGATTATGTTATTATATGACTGATTATGCATATTTAAGTGTATTAAATGTGCGAAACAAGCCTACTTCTATTTAAAGGGGAATATTTATAATTTTGACATGTTGAGGGTATAATTGTGATTATATGATATTATATGATTGAGACCACATCATTATGTGGATATATTTGAGATATTCTGCAGGAGTCGGTCCTTTTGAGAAAGAAAGCAATTTAGTCACAACAGGGGATTTATATCTGGCTCGGGGTGAGCCAAGGGGTATTTCGGTAATCCGATGAGTTACTGGGACTCATTAGAGTATGAGTCATATTTTGGGGAAAATAGTGATATTCCAAGTTTAGCGGAATTATCTGGAAATTTTGAGTAATGCAGGATTAGAGGGTCAAGTGACATTTTTGCCCTTGAGGGGCTTTGAGAAGATTTTAAGAGAGTGAGGGTGTTATGGTCATTTGGACCATGGGTTTGTCTTAATTAGCTGAAGCTTATCGAGTTTTTTAAAAACATAACACTCTCACTCTCTCTCATTCATTTTCTCTCACACTTTCTCTCTCTCTAAGTGATTGATTTTTCGGAGAACTCTTGATCCTAGTTTTGAGGCAAGTGTTGGTGGGATTGGAAGCGTATGAGCTTAGCGAACATAGCTGGATACGAATACTATCAGTGGTAATTCAACTATTTGAGTTCTTAGTTTTTTTTTAAGTTTTGAAGTTTTATTGGTCATTTATTAAGGGTAAAATGTGCCAGATAACCACATAACAACAACTAAAAAAAAATTGTTCTGAGTAATAATTGGTGGTAAAAAAAAAATGGGCAATACGTGCCTTACAAGAAAAAATAAACAATTGGGTAATAATTGTGCCTTTACAAGTAAAATGGATCTAGAATAATGTTGGTCGGAGTAAGTGGGCAAAGCGTGCCTTTGACCAGTATTCATTGATATATTTTCGCAAGTGTTCACCATTCCAATATCTTGCAATTAGTTCACCATTCAGTCGAGCAAGTTTGTATGTTCCTAGTTGCAATATTTCTACGATCTGATATGGTCTTTCCAAATTGGGTCCCAAAACTCCTGCTTATGGATCCTTAGTGTTTTGGAATACTTGTCGCAATACTATATCTCTTAGGGAAAACTTTCTATCTTGACTCGAGAGTTCAAGTATTTGGCTACTTTCTGTTGGTAAGCAGCCACTCACAACTATGATTTTTCTCTTTGTTCCTCGATCATGTCGAGGATTTTAGCCAATAATTTGTGGTTTTGATCTTGGTCATACGTACTCCTGTGATGCGATTGGGGGGGGGGGGGGGGGGGGTTGTTAACTCAACTGGTATCATTGTTTCATATTCATAAGTGTTGACGCGGTTTTTCATCACCAATGGATTTAGAAATCCGAGACAGAGAGATTAAGCTTTTTGTAAACTAAATGTATAAGAATATAAAAACACCCACAATTTACATGGTTCAATGGTTAAAATTCACCTAGTCCATGAGTCATTGTTATTGATCTGTTTATGAATTTTTAGAAAAAATTGTTTAAAACAATTTTGGTAGAGATTTTGCATACAGAATGCCGGTCCTTTCTACAGTCCATTCCCTTTATATTTATAGGGTAAAATGGTGGACAATATTGGGTAACCGTAATATAAATGGTAACATATAATATTGGGTAAATTCCCAAGGTAATGGACATTTAAATATCCTAATTAAGCCTATTGTCATTTTACATCAATCTATAAACATATATAATGATCATATGCAGTTATTGCGCATAACGAGTATCCGAGTCTATAAGGATTATCCTATCCCGGATAGATGCCAATCTCGAATTGGACATGAATGGAATAGGATGGTTTGTCTTAAATAATTCCCCGGCCTAATTCATGCGATCTGAATGCTGGGTGCCTCGATCTTTGTCATTTGCCTCTTTAGTGATCTAAATGATCCTAGGTTGTTCCTGACTCAGTGACACAACCTCAAGCTGTTACGTCCAAAGTTAATTAAAAAAATTTGAAGTTTGCCTCTGTTTATTTAGCGCCAACTGTACCCCAAGCTAGATGATTGAGCTCGTATTTTTAGGGTACAATAATAAGCTAGGGAAAATGGAGTATGTCCTGTTGAGGTTCGAGCACTAGTTCGATATGACCATAATACTTCTGGAAATATATCTGACCAACTGCCTTTGGCTTATTCAACACGATTTTTCATTGTGTCCTTTAAGGTTTTGTTGACAGCTTGTACTTGTCATTTGCTTGGGGAAGAGAAACTATGTAAAAGATCTTAATGATACCATGCCTGACACAAAAGTATGTGAATGTGTCACTGTCAAACTGAGTGTCATTATCTGAGACAATCTTCTTTGGCATCCTATATCTTCATATGATCTTTTTTACAACAAAATCGAGCACCTTCTTGGAAGTAATTGTAGCCAGTGGTTCTGCTTCAATCCACTTTGTATAGTAATCCACTGCTTCAATGCCCCATATTGTGAAAGGCCATGGACTCTGCATTTGTTTAAGTCATTAGGAGCTGCTCAAGAGATTTTGGAGAATCTTTGATACTTATCACATTTTTGAACGTACTCCATGGAATCTTCATTCATCGTGGGCCAAAAATATCCTTGTCTCAATATCTTCTTGGCTACACTCTGCCCCCCTGGGAAATTGCCACATAATCCTTCGTGCACTTCTATCATCAGTAGCTCAGCTTCTGTCTTAGTAACACATCGGAGCAAAGGCATATGTTGACGCGGTTCTTCGGCAACAGATAATTAAGAGAAGAAGAGAAAGAGATTAGTACTTGAAAGTAGAACCGTCGCAGATATGAAATCTTTGTGAAAAGAACTAGGTGACCCTAAACACGTTTTTAAGTGGTTCGAAGGTTTAAATCCTTCTACTCCACTAGTCAATATTATTGATCTTTTCTGGGTAATTGGTTTACAAAATATATAGTTCTTACAAGACTATTTTTTCCAACCCCTATCAATTCCCAGGGTCTCCATATTTATAGGAGAAGGCACCTGGAAATTGGTAGGGAGGTCATCCCGTGACCTTTCCATTTGTCATATCAAGTCTGTGATATTCATGATTAATTCCTAAACCTGACACACAAGTGTGGTCTAATCAGTATGGAAGGAGACAATGGGTCGCACGGCCCAACCCGTCCGTGGGTGTCTGAATACGCACGTTCCTGCTGCGTGTCCGAGAAGTCAGGGGGATATCGGACACGTGATGGAAGGATTATGCACGTTTATCTTGCGTGTTGACTTCCCATAGGGTCAGAGCTTCCTGAGAAGCTCGCTGCCGGAGCAATCCATAACCCGAGCTGATCCGTCAGTGGTCGCCGGATGCTATTCCCAGCTCCTGGTGCAACAAGAGGGAGCTGGAAACAGGACCCCCTCGAGCTAGAAAGGGCCCGTCCTGAAGATAAAGCCTCTGGCCTGTGGGAGCCTCGGGCTAAATCATGTTTAGTCCGAGGCTCGTCCTGCTAAACAGCCCGTGGGAAAACCAGGACGTACATCTGCCCCCCAAGCTCCTGCTCGTGGTCCATGACGTCAGATATGGGAGACCACAGTAGGGGCTTTTAGACTTCTCCCACAACCCTTCGCATTCCATGCTTTTCGCATGCGTCTGATACGTGGAACGTCGTGGGTGGCGACGGTACACTCTACGAGAACCGCATTAAATGGCCTAGCCTACTGTCCAGCCGTCGTTTCACATTTCGAGTGGAGGGTCTCCCAGGAGCCTTTTACACGTGATCCTCCCTTGTATAAAAAGGGGGTGGTCATCCCACGCACGGGCCACCTTACCATTCAGAACCTCACAAATTTCCTTCTTTTCTCTCTGACCTTCCGAAGAACCAAAACCCTCATTTCCATTGCTCTCATCTTCTCCGTTCATGAAGCTTAAGCGTGCGAGTTCCTTCAAGGCCTTGGAGACTACTGTGCCAACGAAGCTCCTACCAGCGCAGCAACCTCGCTCACCATCCAACCATATACTGTAAGTCTTCTGTCCCTGTTTATTTTTGAAAGCATGCCACTGTAGCCTAGGTAAAAAATTTTACTGTAGCCACATGCAGAGGCTTTCTGGGTCGCGCGGACATGGAGGGTGATGGCCCTTCTTAGATTAGGGCACACTTTCCATGGGACATCGCCTTAGAATATGGGTTCCATGATTCTCTCTTAGGAACAATTTCTGGGTAGGATCCTCAGGAATTTTGGGTGCAAAAACCGGGTAGCTTAGGGAATACGCCTTAAAAGCGGTTTTGCCATGCCTTGCCTGTTGAAACTTTCCCCCCAAGGCAATTTTTTACTCTGATCCATCTGACACACGAATTCCGAGTAATCTGGGATCTGTTGAGGGCATAGGCGCGTGTTCCTTGGAACGCGTGGCACCACTCTCCACGGGCTGGGCTTACCCCAGCTCGTGTACTTAATACTTGCTTCACTCTCCTGCTTGGGTCGCCTTTTCTAAAGTGTTTTCTTTTGTTCGATAGGTGACCAGATGGCTCCAAAGAGAAATCTGCCACAGAAGAATGTGGGAAGTTCGGCCTCCCAGAAGGATAAAGGAAAGGCGGTGGTGACCAGCTCGCCAATTCCTCACTTTGGGCCGGCGGTGGAGAAGTAGGCCGAGGTGGCTCCTGACGCGTTTTTCGAGGCGGAGAGAATCGTCTCGAAGATAACCAGCCAAGCAAAGATCACCAAAATCTTCCTTAACCACAACATTCCTCTGGGGAAGACCTCCGTGATCGCCCGACCTGCTACAGATGGGGAGAGGAGCTGCACGCCGCTCGACGAGTCGTTCGCGGCCTGGAGCGGGGAACACTTCAAGGCAGGGGCCTTCCTCCCCCTGGATCAGTATTTTGCTGATTTTCTGAACTATGTGGGGTTGGCCCCATTTCAGCTCCCCCCCAATTCATACCGTCTGCTGGCGGGACTGAGGTATTTGTTCCAAAAGCATGAGTGGGAGGTCCCCACTCCTGCTGATATCCTATATTTCTTCTGCCTCAAAGCCAGCCCGGACCAGCGGGGGCGAGGCGACGGGTTCTACTACTTAACCCGCTTCCCTAACACAGCAGCAGTGATCGAGCTGCCGAGCCATCCAAACGACTTTAAAGACTAGTTTTTTATGTCTACTGGGTTCCGAAACTGCGATCATCATTATTTCAACCGCCCTCGTAAGTAATCCTCCATTTAGCTCGCCTTTTAACGGTTATCTTATTTTAGCTCGTCCCTTATTCCAATTCTGATTTCAACCAACCTTGCAGCCATCTACTCGAGGACCGAAAAGTCTGTGACCCTCGAGGGTCAATACGATACACTGGCGAACCTGCCCCCCAGTGAGAAAGACTACCGCGTGCTTGTGACGGACGAGGCGATGGTATTCTGCAAGCTGATTTTCCCAAATCAGACTTTGAATTTGAAAAGGCCCCGGGGTCCTCCCCCAGCCCGCGACAACAGGCCGATCGTCGCGGAGGAGGTCGCAGATGACGAAGGCGAGGAAGAAGGTGAGGAAGTTCCTCTGGTGAGGAACAGGAAGAGGAGCTTGGAGGTCGCCCAGGGGATGAGCGAGGAGAGGGCCCAATCCGGAGCAGCCGCGGGTCCTTCCGGTCAAGGTAACTCTTACTTATTTAAGAACGTAGATAGGGCCACTGCAGACCCCCGGCTGGTTAGGTTCAACCCTAGGCAGCCCGTCCATCGTCACCCAAGGAATCCGAACCTGGACACGCTCCTGCTCCACTGCGTTGACCAGCTCGTGCTGGACAACCAAGAGAGTCGGCCCAAGGGTACCGTAGTAGTAGATAATACCCTAGCCTTTAGGTCGGCCATTTTTGAGGAGTACGGGACCAATTTACGCACGTGGCCTGCGCTCCAGAGGGGCGTCTATGCTCCGGGGATTAGGCAGTACGTAGAAGAGTCTAGCCCCAATTCAGAACCGGACCTAGAACCTTCGCCAGTTCGTGAGATAATCGTTCTAGGCTCTTCCAGCTCGGGGGGTAGGGCTCCCTTAGTATTTGCTTTCTTATTGCCTTTGGAACTTTTGTCTTTATTTCTGTATGATTACTAATAACCGTGTTTTTATTTCTTTGGCAGAAGAGATGTCTCAGCCCGGGAATAGTCTGCGGGGCGTTGTGTTCGGTGGGAATCCCCCAGCGGGGCCAAGGTTAAAGAGGCTTCGCGAGTCCAAGAGCTCGACCGGGGCCTCCACCAAATCCCCAGCTACGGAGAAGGAGAGAGACCCGCCATCCCAGGTCGCGGGGGCGAACCTCCCTGTCGCCAGGACAGGACTCATGCATCCGCCACCCCAACGGTCTCCACTGGCCGCCCAGGACGGGGTAATAGAGGTCGGGAATCTGGCCGCGGCAGCCCCGGACGTGCGTATCCCGGTCGACCCCCGGGCTCTGGAGAAGATGCCCGAAGCATTCCGGGGTACGGTGTATGAGTCGGCCAGCTACGCCGTCAGCCACTATTACAATATCAGGGAGAAGGAGCTCCGGGCCATCGAAACAACGAGCCCGGTCCGAGTTATAGAATCTGCTATGGACATGACTTTAACGGTAAAGTGCCCCCTTCTTCTAAGGCTTTGACACTCACACGCCGCCTTTTTCCTTCCAGTTTGCTAATTTATCATTCTTTTCTTGCAGGGCATGGCTGCCGCCTATAGAGGCATCGTTAGGACCAAGGCCCAGCTCGAGGGTTTGGAAGCAGATCGCCAGACGGCCCTCCAGGAGTCTCAGGAGGCGAGAGACGCTCTGGCGGCCTCCAAAGCCGAGCTAGAGAAGGTCCGCTCGGAGAACCAAGAGCTTAAACGCTCCCTGGCCGCATCCGAGCTAGAGAAGCTTCGCTCCAAGAACCTAGAGCTTAAAAACTCCCTGGCCGCATCGCGGGCAGACCTTGAGGTGGCGAAGGCCGAAGTCCAGGCCTCCCAGGCCGCCCTGAAAGACGAGCGGGTCGTGTCGGAGCAGTCCTTACAGGACCTATTCTATCATTGCTTGTCCCACAATCCGGACGCGGACTTCTCCTTCATGCCGCCGGACCTCTGGGCATTCCTGTTGTCGCGGCTTCAAGCCCGCCTGAATAAGGAGGCTCCTCCTTCGTAGACTGGAGAGGCTTCTGCCGCGGCGGAACAGGGCAAGACCGCGACCTCCAAAGGGCCAACTGATGGGGTTTAGGATGCTCCTCGTTTACACACTTAGAGCATATTTTTTTTTTTTTTTTTGTAATTCTCTTTTTGTGTGGGGCATTTCCGCCTCGAGACATTTTGCTCAGCCAGTTTTATATACATACTTGAATGCATTTGGTCACAATTTGTGTCCCGGGCTCTCTAAAGAAGATCCGCGTTCAACAAATTTTAGTTAACTTTTAAGTTTTATGACCTGATTAAGACCAGGAACTTATTTTGAAAAAACTCAGGTCGCGTCAACTTTTATCCGTATCCCGGGCTCTTTTAAAGAAGAACCACGGTTAACAAATTTTAGCTAACTTCTAAGTTTTCCGACCTGGTTAAGACCAGGAACTTATTTTGAAAAAACTTAGATCGCGTTAACTTTTATCCGTATCCCGGACTCTTTAAAGAAGAACCACGGTCAACAAATTTTAGCTTCTAAGTTTTATGACCTGGTTAAGACCAGGAACTTATTTTGAAAAAACTTAGATCGCGTTAACTTTTATCCGTATCCCGGGCTCTTTAAAGAAGAACCACGGTCAACAAATTTTAGCTAACTTCTAAGTTTTATGACCTGGTTAAGACCAGGAACTTATTTTGAAAAAACTTAGATCGTGTTAACTTTTATCCGTATCCCGGACTCTTTAAAGAAGAACCACGGTCAACAAATTTTAGCTAACTTCTAAGTTTTATGACCTGGTTAAGACCAGGAACTTATTTTGAAAAAACTCAGATCGCGTTAACTTTTATCCGTATCCCGGACTCTTTAAAGAAGAACCACGGTCAACAAATTTTAGCTAACTTCTAAGTTTTATGACCTGGTTAAGACCAGGAACTTATTTTGAAAAAACTTAGATCGCGTTAACTTTTATCCGTATCCCGGGCTCTTTAAAGAAGAACCACGGTCAACAAATTTTAGCTAACTTCTAAGTTTTATGACCTGGTTAAGACCAGGAACTTATTTTGAAAAAACTTAGATCGCGTTAACTTTTATCCGTATCCCGGACTCTTTAAAGAAGAACCACGGTCAACAAATTTTAGCTAACTTCTAAGTTTTATGACCTGGTTAAGACCAGGAACTTATTTTGAAAAAACTCAGATCGCGTTAACTTTTATCCGTATCCCGGGCTCTTTAAAGAAGAACCACGGTCAACAAATTTTTGTTAACTTCTAAGTTTTATGACCCGGTTAAGACCAGGATAGGACTTAGTTTGTGATGACTCTTATCCGTAGATAAAAATTAACACCTAAGTCGTTAAGGAGACCTGGATATATCCAGGTACCATATGCCCCCCAAGTAATTGGGAAAGGGCCTTTCGTTGTTACTTTAAAATTACACTTGCAAATAACGAGAAACATTTGATTTTTATTTATACATGGAAGGTGACCTTCTAGGTCTTACAAATGTTCATTAATAATATTTCTTTAGGTGGATTGCATTCCAAGTCCGCGGGACCGCCCCTCCACCAAGTCGAGCTAATTTATACGTCCCTTCTTTGATGACTTCGATGACCTGGTATGGTCCTTCCCAGCTTGGTCCCAAAACCCCATCTTTGGGATCTTTCCCGGCTAGGAAAACTCTCCTCAAGACCAAATCACCGACGCTAAAGGCGCATCTTTTGACCTTAGTGTTGAAGTAGCGAGTGATTTTCTGTTGATAATGGGCGAGCTGGAGTTGTGAATCCTCTCGCCTTTCGTCCATCAAGTCTAAGGAGTGGCATAGGAGCTCGTGGTTCTTGTCTTGTTCGTAGGACCGGACCCTGTGCGACAGGACCTTCACCTCCACGGGGAGGACCGCTTCACTTCCAAAGGTTAGGGAGAAAGGAGTGTGACCCGTGGGGGTCTGATGTGAGGTCCTATAGGCCCACAGAACTTGGGGGAGCTATTCTGGCCAGATCCCCTTTGCCTCATCTAGCCTCTTCTTGAGGCTTGCCTTCAGAGTTTTATTGACAGCTTCGACCTGGCCGTTCGCCTGGGGATAGGCCACGAACGAGAAGCTTTTCACAATTCCATGCTTTTCGCAAAATTCGGTGAACAGGTCGCTGTCAAATTGAGTGCCATTGTCGGAGACGATCTTTTTGGGTAGGCCAAATCGACACACGATGCTTTTAACCACGAAGTCTAGCACCTTTTTCGATGTTATTGTCGCCAACGGCTCTGCTTCGGCCCACTTTGTGAAGTAGTCAATGGCTACCACGGCGTAACGGACCCCGCCCTTTCCGGTGGGCAGGGCGCCTATTAGATCTATGCCCCAAATGGCGAAGGGCCAGGGAGACGATATCATTTTTAGCTCGGTCGGGGGCGCTCGTGCAACCGCGGCGAACCGCTGACATTTGTCGCACTTTTTTACATATGAGATCGAGTCTTTGGACAAGGTCGGCCAGTAAAAACCCTGCCGAAGGATCTTCAAGGCCAGGCTTTGCCCCCCAGTGTGATCTCCGCAGAATCCGCCATGAACTTCCTGCAGGATGGCCTTCGCTTCACTTGGAAGAACACACCGGAGGAGAGGTAATGAATGTCCACGTCGGTACAACATCCCCTCGACTAGTGTATATCTCGGAGCTTGATAAAGGACTCGTCGTACGTCGTTGCGCCCTTCGGGTAACTTTCCCTCGACGAGGTACTCAACAATGGGAGTCATCTAGGTCGGCCTGATGTCAATCATCTCAATATCTGCTTGATCTCCGTCTATGCTTGGTTTGTCCAAGAACTCAATTGGCACCAACCCCAGGGTTTCTGCCTCCCTCGAGGTGGCGAGCTTGGCGAGAGCATCTGCATTGGCGTTCTGCTCCCGAGGTATCTGCTCGATCGACCCTTGCCCAAACGTAGACAATTCGGATTTTACCTTAGCCAAATAAGAGGCCATCTTAGGACCCCGCGCCTGATACTCGCCTAGGACCTGATTCACCACGAGCTGGGAGTCGCTGAAGCATTGGACAGAGCCTGCCTTTAGCTCGCCAGCTATCCTAAGTCCGGCTAACAAGGCCTCGTACTCTGCCTTGTTGTTGGACGCCTTGAACCCGAACCTCAGCGCCGAATGGAATCTATGCCCCTCTGGGGATATCAGAATGATTCCGGCCCCGGAGCCGTTCTCGTTAGATGAGCCATCAACGAAGATCCTCCACGATGAACCTGAGGAGGTGAGCTGATGTGAGTCTTCCGATGGGATCTCATGGAATCCCGCGCATTCTGCCACGAAGTCGGCCAAGGCTTGACTTTTTATGGTAGTTCGGGGAGTATAGAAAATTTCGAACTGACTGAGTTCGACCGCCCACTTTAGCAAGCGTCCCGAGGCTTCAGGCTTTTGAAAAACCTGCCTTAGAGGCTGATCGGTCATGACGTGCACAGAGTGGGATTGGAAGTATGGCCTGAGTTTTCGCGAGGCCGTGATTAGGCAGAACGCCAGTTTTTCCATCAACGGGTACCTTGACTCAGCTCCGAGGAGTCTCTTGCTGATGTAATAAACCGGTTTCTGAGCCTGGTCCTCTTCTCGCACCAGAACGGCACTAGCTGTGCCCTCAGTAACGGCCATGTAGAGGAAATAAGGTTCTCCTACCCTGGGCTTTGATAGCACAGGTGGCTCAGCTAGGTGAGTTTTTAGGTCGAGGAATGCGTCCTCGCATTCTACTGTCCATTCGAACTTCTTGTTTCCGCGGAGCAGGTTGTAGAAAGGCAGGCACTTGTCGGTCGATTTGGAAATGAACCGGTTCAGTGCTGCCACCCTTCCTGTGAGGCCTTGGACATCTTTCCGCGACCTGGGGGATGGAAGCTCGAGCAGTGACCTGATCTTGTCGGGATTTGCCTCGATTCCTTGGGTATTGACTATGAAACCCAAGAACTTCCCCGATGCAACACCGAAAGTGCATTTCTGAGGATTGAGCCTCATGCCATATTCTCGCAGTATGTTAAAACATTCTTCTAGGTCGGCAACGTGGTTGGTGGCAGTCTTTGACTTGACAAGCATATCATCGACGTACACTTCCATGTTTTTCCCGATCTGTTTCGCGAACATTCTATTTACCAGCCTTTGGTAGGTAGCCCCGGCATTCTTAAGACTGAACGGCATGACCTTATAACAATAGACATTAGTCGGGGTCATAAAGCTGGTATGATCCTGGTCTGCTGGATTCATCGCGATCTGATTGTAGCCCGAGTACGCGTCCATGAAGGACATGAGCTCGTGCCCTGCCGTGGCATCCACCAGTTGATCGATCCTCGGCAACGGAAAGCAATCCTTGGGGCAGGCTTTATTCAGGTCGGAAAAGTCGATACAGGTCCGCCACTTGCCATTGGGCTTCGGAACTAACACGGGATTGGCAACCCAAATGGGGAATCTGGCTTCCCGGATAAAGCCACATTTTTTTAGCCGGGCCACTTCTTCTTCGAGGGCTTCGGCTCGGGTTGTCCCTAAACGCCTCTGCTTTTTAGACTTTGCAGGGACGCTTTTGTCTAGGTGGAGCGTGTGCATGATTACGCTCGGACTGATCCCTATCATGTCTTCGTGCGACCATGCGAATAAGTCCAGGTTCTTTTTCAGAAACGCAGTCAGATCCGCCTTTCTTCTATCGCAGAGGTTCTTTCCGAGCTTAACCGTCCGTGACGGATTTTGTTCATCGATGCCTACCTCCTCGAGATCTTCAATAGCTTGGAGCTCGGACCTGTCCTCGCCTACTCGGGGGTCAATGTCTTCGCTTAAGGCGAGCTTTTCGTCTTCGGAAACCCGAGGTTTTTCAATCTCAAGGGCCGCCTTGGGTCCCTGCGATTCCTCTTCATCCTGAATGGCCATCGCCACCTGCCCGGGTTTAGATTTTCCCTTCATGGAAATGTTGTAGCATTCCCTGGCAGCGAGCTGATCGCCCTTGATAGTGCAGACCCCTGTCGAAGTAGGGAACTTCATGGCGAGGTGCTGGACGGACGTGATAGCTTCGAAAGCAACGAGCGTTGGTCGGCCCAAAATTGCATTGTAGGCAGCGGAGCAGTCAATGACTACGAATTCGAGCAGTTTGGACACTGTTCGGGACTCGTCGCCTAGGGTGATCACCAGCTCGATCGTTCCTATCGCTGCTGACCCTTCTCCTGAGAAACCATATAGCATCATCGAGGTTGCCTTTAGCTCGGAAACGGTCAGACCCATTTTTTCTAAGGTGGAACGGAATAGGAGATTCACCGAGCTCCCATTGTCCACTAACACCTTCCTTACTCTCCGGTTGGCGAGCTGGACTGCTACGACCAAGGGATCGTTATGAGGGAATTGGACATGGCCCGCGTCTTCCTCCGTGAAAGTGACTGGTTGTTTCTCTAATCTTTGTTGTTTTGATTGACGCTGTTCCGGGACGAACTCCCCTCCATTGTGGGCCTTCAACTCATTTATGTACCTCTTCTGGGCGCCTCTGCTCGTGCCAGCCATGTGTGGCCCTCCAGATATGGTGGAAATCTCTCCCTCGACCACGGGGGGAGGGACGTCCTGATCTACTTGAGGTCTAGGATGACTGGCTGGGATCTCCGGAGCGGGTCGACCTGTCGGGACCCTGTTCCGCGAGTATTGCGCCAACGGACATGCTCGGATGAGAGTCTCGATTTCATCTTTGAGGTGCCTGCAGTCGTCGGTATTGTGCCCGACGTCGTTATGAAAACGGCAGAATTTGGAAGCGTCTCTCTTTCCCTTAGGGTGCTTTATTGGCTCCGGTCTTTTCCAGGGGACTCGCGTAGCGTTGGCCAGGAAAATATTCTCTCTGGTTTGGGTGAGCTCGGAATACGCTGTGAACACGGGCTTGAATTTATCCACGGACTTATTCTTCTTTTGACCGTGCTGGATGTTTTCACCATTCCCTTTTCTTTTGCCGCCACTGGGCTGGTTACTCTGCGTGACGTCGGGGGTCGCTACTACGATCTCTGTTCCCGCCCCAGCGGTCTTCTCGAGGACCTGGTTGGTCCCCGCGGCTGAAACTTCAGCTTCCTCCAAGTTTATCCATTCTTGGGCTCTGTTAAGGAATTCACTAACTGAGCTGACCCCCCTCCTTTGAATATCCTTCCACAGATCTCCGCCTACTAGGATCCCGGTCCTCATAGCCATGAGTTTGGAGCTGTCGTCGGCGTCTCTGGCTCGAGCAGCGACATTTGCAAATCTGCTCAAGTAGGCTTTTAGCGTTTCTCCAGGTTGCTGTCTCACGTTAGCTAGGGAGTCGGCCTGGACCCTGGCGGCCTGAGAGGCGCGGAATGCCCTCTTGAAGTCAGCCGAAAAGGTCTTCCAGGAGCTGATTGACTGCCTTTTACTTTGTTTGAACCACTGCCTGGCAGGTCCAGTTAGGGTGGAAGGAAAGATCAAGCAACGAAGCTCTGGCCCGATGTTATGAGCCATCATTAGGGTGTTGAACATCCCTAAGTGGTCAGATGGGTCTCCATCCCCGTTGAACTTTGGCAAGTGAGGCATACGAAAGCCAGAAGGGTATGCCGTTGCTGCTATGTTGGGGGCGAAGAGCTCCATCTCATCCCCTAAATCATATTCGTCTTTTTCTTTCTCCGACAGGAGCTTCTTCATCAGCTCCTCCATTTGAGTTAAGCGCTCTAGGGTTTTGTCCTGAGATCCTAGGTTATTTCGGGGCTGTTCAACAGCTCCGGACCCGTTGTACATATTAGGCGGGTTATTGCCCCTCCTATCTGGAGATAGGTCATTTGGGGCATTCCCGCCATTACGTACTTCGGATCGGACCCCAACTGAGCGGGCCTGGCTACCATCCCTAACTGGACCCTCTCTGTGAGAGTTGAGGCGATCTCGAAGGTCGCCTCCATGGGAATTATGGTGACTTTGTGCTGAACTTAGTCGCTGTCGCAGGTCTCCTCCCGAAAGATCACTCCGCGCACTACCGGTCCAGTGACTCCTGCTGGACAGGCTCGATGTGCGTCTTTGGCGGCTCTGACCTGCTCCTTCCCCTGGCGCCCTGCTGCGCCGGGAAGGCCCGGCCGATGGCGGGTCTCTCCTACTATTTCCGTAGGTCGGGATGTCTCGGACGGTCTGAGGAGACGGATATCTGATGGGAGAAGGAGGATGCCTGACCGGAGAGGCGATCCTAGTGCCGTCTGGACGGACTAAATTTGGTGGGGGCCTCTCGGCCCTGCCAGCTTGATGGTTTCGCGCTGGGCGATCTGGACGAGGAACTGGACGTTCTTCGGGGACGGGCTGATGTCTCCGGATCCCCTCGGCCCTCCTTTGGGAATTTCCCCTATCTCTTCTGGGCGTCCTCGAGGAAGGCTGAGAGCTAGGGGTTGATGTCCTAACCGAACGGCTGTACTGCTGCGGTTCGGTCTGAGGCATTTCCCTGAAGTTCACCTCTTGATGGCGTGATGAAGGGGTGGAGTTGGCTGCAGGGAGTCTACCCGAACGGCTATGCCTGGATCGATTACTCCGGCGAGACTTAGGAGCCTCGCCTTGCCTCTCTCCAACGTTACCGTTGGTTGTGAGAGGGGGTAGTCGACTCAGAATATCCTGGATTTGCTGACCAGCTGCTGCTAGCTGGCTCCTCAGCTGAGCATTCTCCATCTCCACCGCAGTATAATAACATGGATTCGGATTAGGCGGCCGGGGCGCCGAACTACCAGTGTCGTCTTGGCCGGCTTGCTGCTTTCCTGGCCTTTGCTGGACTTCAGGAACTTGCTCCTCGGGGAGGGCAACATGGCGGGCCTCCTGCCCATCATGATGTTTTGTCTCGTTGCCATGTTTGGATCAAGTGGTCACCATAGTTGTATGTTTGTGGTAGTACTAATTGGACTTGCTCTCAATGAAAGCACCAAACTGTTGACGCGGTTCTTCGGCAACAGATAATTAAGAGAAGAAGAGAAAGAGATTAGTACTTAAAAGTAGAACCGTCGCAGATATGAAATCTTTGTGAAAAGAACTAGGTGACCCTAAACACGTTTTTAAGTGGTTCGAAGGTTTAAATCCTTCTACTCCACTAGTCAATATTATTGATCTTTTTTGGGTAATTGGTTTACAAAATATATAGTTCTTACAAGACTATTTTTTCCAACCCCTATCAATTCCCAGGGTCTCCATATTTATAGGAGAAGGCACCTGGAAATTGGTAGGGAGGTCATCCCGTGACCTTTCCATTTGTCATATCAAGTCTGTGATATTCATGATTAATTCCTAAACCTGACACACAAGTGTGGTCTACTCAGTATGGAAGGAGACAATGGGCCGCACGGCCCAACCCGTCCGTGGGTGTCTGAATACGCACGTTCCTGCTGCGTGTCCGAGAAGTCAGGGGGATATCGGACACGTGATGGCAGGATTATGCACGTTTATCTTGCGTGTTGACTTCCCATAGGGTCAGAGCTTCCTGAGAAGCTCGCTGCCGGAGCAATCCATAACCCGAGCTGATCCGTCAGTGGTCGTCGGATGATGTTCCCAGCTCCTGGTGCAACAAGAGGGAGCTGGAAACAGGACCCCCTCGAGCTAGAAAGGGCCCGTCCTGAAGATAAAGCCTCTGGCCTGTGGGAGCCTCGGGCTAAATCATGTTTAGTCCGAGGCTCGTCCTGCTAAACAGCCCGTGGGAAAACCAGGGCGTACAGCATAGAATACCCTCTTCTGTACATTACTCCATCAATAATCACGTATCTAGCAGCTTGCCTTAAAATTCTTCGGGCTTCATTTCTGTCTTGAGGCAATATTCCATGATCCAAGTATGTGGTTATAGGAGTCATCCAGGAGGGGGTATTATCAAGCAGTAGCATTTGATCCATTTCGTTAATACTTGGTTGGGCCAGGTGCTCAACTGGTACTTTGTTTAGGGTGTCTGCATCCTTGGCACTTGCGAGTTTTGCTAAGCCATTTGCATTGGAATTCTGGTCACGGGGCACTTGTTCGATGGTAAATTTTTTGAATTGTTCCAAGAGATCTTTTTCTTTGTTGAGGTAGAATGTCATTTTTAGTCCTCGAGCCTGGTATTCTCCCAACACCTGATTCACAACTAGTTGTGAATCGCTATATATGTCTACTGCTACAGCTTTAACATCTTTCACAAGTCATACTCCTGCTAGTAGGGCTTTGTACTTTGCCTCAGTGTCTGAGGCACTGAAGCTGAACCTTAGTGCACAATGAATATTATGTCCTTCAGGTGTGATAAGTATAATTCCAGCTCCAGAATTATGCTCATTGGAGGATCCATCTACAAAAAACCTCTATACGGGCCAGTTTTCTTCATTGTCTTCAGGCTCCTTCGCTTGATCATTCTCTTCTAGTATTCTAGTGCATTCAGAAATAAAGTCTACTAAAGCTTGCCCTATGATAGCAGTCATTGGCTAGTAGGTGATTTCATACTGCCTGAGCTCAACAACCCACTTAAGTATTCAACCAGATGCCTCTGGTTTTTGCAGAACTTGCCTGAGAGGTTGATTGGTTAAAAGTGTAATTGAATGAGCCTGGAATTAAGGCCTTAATTTCCTTGCTGCGAACAACAAACAATAGGCCAATTTTTCAATTAATGGGTATTGTGATTCTTCCCCGGCCACATTTTTGCTTATGTAATACACTGGATGTTGTATCCTATCTGTTTCTCGGATAATGGTTGCACTAATAGTGTGTTGAGTAACTGCTAGATACATGTATAGAGTTTCCCCGTCAATTGGCTTCGATAAGACTGGAGGTTGAGCCAAGTGCTCCTTAAGTGCTAGGATAGCCTTTTCACATTCTTCCGTCCATTCAAACTTGCCATTTCCCCTTAGTAGGTTAAAAAATGGTACGCACTTATCGGTGGATTTTGAGACAAATCTTTCGAGTGCTGCATTCCGTTAGACTTTGTACTTCCTTTATCTTGGTCGGGGATTTCATGTTGATCAAAGCTTTGATTTTTTTTCTGGGTTAACTTCTATACCTCTGTCATTGACAATGAAACCAAGAAACTTTCCCGAGCTTACCCCAAACGAGCACTTTAAGTGGTTAAGCTTCATATCGTAATGCTTAAGGATGGAAAAGCATTCGACTAGGTCCTTCACGTGCCCCTAGCCTTTTTTGACTTTACCAGCATGTCATCAACATAGACCTCCATGCTCTTGCCTATTTGGTTTCTAAACATCATGTTTACTAGTCACTGGTACATCGCGTCAGCATTTTTTAGACCAAAAGGCATTACTTTGTAACAGTACAAGCCTACGTCAGTTCTAAAACGGGTATGCTCCTCATCGAGAGAGTGCATACTGATTTGATTCTACCCCAAATAAGTGTCCATAAATTTGAGGATTTCATATCCTACAGTGGCATCGACTAGTTGGTCGATTCTTGGTGTAGGAAAGATATATTTTGGGCATGCTTTGTTTAGATCAGTGAAATCTACACAAGTTCTCCATTTTCCATTAGGTTTTGGTACTAGGATGGGATTAGAAACCACACTCGGGTAAAAATCTTCTCTTATAAACCCATTTTCTTTTAGCCTTTCAACTTTTTCTTTTAAGGCCTTTGACCTTTCTTTATCGAGCAGCCTCATTTTTTGTTGGACAGGCTTGAAGTTGTATTTTTCTATATTTAAAGCAAGGTAGATAACAATGGGGTTGGTGCCTACCATGTCTTTGTGCGACCAAGCGAACACGTCTTGATTGTCCCTTAGGAAGTTTATAAGTTCAAACTTGACTTCCTTTGCAAGACTTTTTCCAATCTTGATCGTTTATGTTGGCTCGTCCTGGTTAAGTGGGACTTCCTCCAGGTCTTTAATAGGTCCCACTCCAGTATCAAAGTCCCCAAATCGAGGATCAATATCTTCTCCTTCGCTTTGGGAAACTCCATATTTGGAGCTGCTCGCATCTTCTGAGAAGGTATTGCCTTGTTGTTCGATGGTGCTTATTTCCATTCCTGCTGATGGCTTGCTTATCGCTGGTCCTGCAAATATCACGATGGTCGTGGCCAAGCCTTTCTTAGCAGTTGTAATGGAGGAACTATAGCATTCATGAGCCTCTCTCTAGTTTCCTTTTGCACATCTGATTCTGGCGTTGGTAGGAAACTTCATCATTAGATGAAACACGGATGTTATAGCGCGCAAGTTGATCAGGATCGGTCATCCTAAAAGGGCATTGAAAGCTGAGGGAATATTGATCATGACAAATGCTGCCATAACTGTGTTGTTCGTAGGTTCAAATCCCACTGTTACTGCTAACTTGATTATTCTTGCTAGAGTCATCCCTTCTCCAGTAAAACCATACAAAGTTTGTGTGCATGGTTCCAAATCCCGAACATGTAACTTCAACCTTTCAAGGGTCATTTTGAAAAGGATGTTTACTGAGGAACCATGATCTATCATTGTCCGTGTTACAATCATGTTAGCAATCTGGGCCTCGATTACCAAAGGATTGTTATGTGGGAATCTAATGTGTGTGGTGTCATCTTTAGTGAATGTTATTGGCTTACATTCATAGCGAGGGGTTTTGGGAGTACGCTCCTCAACTGCCAGCACTTCATTTGCTGGTTCGTGGTGAAGTGTCCGGGCATAGCATTCTAAGGCTTTTCTACATTCACTTGCCTAGTGTGGTCCTCCGCATATCATATGTAGTCAACCAGCTACTGGAGTTGGCTGTAATGGTTGAGTTGGTGCATTGATATTGGGCACAGCAACTTGGTTTCAATCAGGACATCGAACATATCTTCTCATGGCTTGATGGTTTTGGCGGATGAGAAATTAAATTTCATCCTTAAGCTTGTTACACTTGTTGGTGTCATGTCTGTAGTCGTTATGGAAATGACAGAATTTGTTCGTGTCTCTCTTACTTATATCTTTCCTTATGGGATTAGGCTTCCTATAAGGTACCTTAGCTTGTGTAACTTGAAAGACTTCTTCTTGTGACCCCAAGAGCGTAGAGTAGGTGGTAACAAAGATTGTACTCTCGTGGCTTATCATTGGTTTTGGCCCTTTTGTTGTCATTGTTATTGCCACTATTCGAGTTGTTGTTTTGTTTTCCACCTCTTTGGTTATTTTTATTTCCATTACCATTACCATTGGTCATCTAGTTCTGGTTTTGGTTTGGAGCTCCATTATTCTTAGCTGGAGCAGCAACACTTGTGCCTGCCTGATTGGCTTGATCTGCTCTTCTAATGGTCTCCTCTAGTTTAATAAACTTGTCTGCTTGTTGCGATAATTTCAATGTGCAAGTATACACAATCATAGACAAGTAATAATAGAGTTAAGTAAAGTATCATCCCACAGAGATTGTTTATTAACTACCAATAATTAATTTCCTAATTCTATTTGGCTAATAAATTCTAGATTCAAGAATATCAAGAACAAAAATAAGAATTAACAAAACTAACAAATAACAAAAACAAATAAAAGCAAACTTAATTCAATGGATGAAAACCTAGGGTATTTAATTTCATCATCTATCCATTTTATTACTTCATCAATAAAATTTCACTATTCTTTCTCTTATTGTGACAGCAAATTTACTAATACAATCTATATTATTATTATGATATATAAATCTCTTAACCTATATGCGAATTTTCTACATCTCTGTGATAAATTCCAAACATAAGGCAAACATTAAGAATAGAAATCCTAAAGCTACACAAACCATATAGGTATGCTCGTCCTATAACGAAATCTATGTCTATTCAACTATAGCATATTTAACTCTCACCTCTTAGATTTTGAATCAAATTCATAAGCAATGCAAATAACGACGTCAAATTACTCACATTCATTATGCACACATTTAATATATCACAATGAAGAAGAAAAATCATAGAAATTTTATTAACTAATAATAAAGTATCAAGAGACTACATTAAAACCCTAGAAATAAAATTAGTTCATAATTGAATTCATAACATCCATTGATTCAGAAAATAGCATAGAAAAAGAAATTAAAGAAGAAAAGAAGAAGAACTCTTGATGAATTCCCCAATCTTTATCTCCAAGTTCCTCTTGTTCTCCAGCGGCCAGAAGTGATTTGAATCGATCATAATTATGTTTTTATAATCACCCTAGCGATTCCCTGTGAAAAGACCATTTTGTCCTCATAAAAATACGATTTATGTACGCTGTACGGACTCAAGTGCCACGGCCCAGCAATCAAGCGCTGCGGCCCACTTCCAATTGCCCGAATTTCTTTAACTTCTGACTTCTCAAGCGTCGCAACCCTTCCATTTCTGAAATTTAGCATCATCTCTAACTTTTCATGCGTCGCGACTCTACTTACAAGCATCACAACCCTATTGTCCAGTATTTTGAACTCCATTTTCACTGTTGTGGTCTTTCTAAGCATCCAAGAACAACCAATCATCAAACTATATGCAAAAACCACCAAAATCATCCTATGCCACTTATATGCTGAGGGAGGATGCCCGAATCTGGTGGGAGGTGGCATCACGGACTAGAGATGTTACTGCATTGACTTGGGAAGGGTTTAAAGACTTGTTTAGTCAGAAGTATTATAATGTTTCCATCAGGACAGCAAAGATAAATGAGTTCGTGGGGCTGGTTCAGGGTAGTATGACACTTACAGAATATGCCTTGAAGTTTGATAGACTTGCGAAGTTTTCACCAGATCTTGTGCCTACTGATGCAGCTAGGCAGGACAGGTTTATCAGAGGGTTGAATGCTATGATAGCCCGAGATGTGAGAATTACCACAGTTCCTGGGGGGACAACTTATGCCCAGGCTGTGGAGAAGGCTCTTACCGCTGAGGAAGCGGAGAATAAGATATGGAGAGAGAGTGTTGTGAGGAGGGAGGGTTGCAGGGCAGTGCCTCCATATTCTGGTTCAGGTAGGGGCGGAGGCCCCAGTGATTTGAAGAGGAAGATCCCTGAGGCTTCGACCATTCCTGGTCTTGATAGGAGAGGTCGGGGTACTCAGGGTGGCTGCCAGGGAGGCAGTGATACATGGAGGACATATCCTGAGTGCACGAGGTGCAGGAGACGCCATCTGGGTGAGTGTCGGGCTAAAGCCTGCTATGTGTGCGGGGTGGTGGGACACCTAAGGAAGGATTGCCCAACAGTGAAGAAGGGAGAGACAAGGAAGGTGGACAGCTTGACTCCAGCTCGAGTGTTCACCCTGACGCAGGCGGAGGCCGAGGCTAGTCCCTCGGTAGTGACAGGTCAGCTTTCTAGCGCTGGCACTTCTTTTACTGTGTTGATTGATTCTGGTGCTATGCATTCGTTTGTATCTGATAAAGTGATTGATAGGTTGTGTAGACCTAGTGAGTATAGTACTTCAGGGTTTGGGACTATTTTGCCTACAGGGGAACTAGTAGTATCTAGGAGGTGGATTAGAGCACTGCCAGTGATAGTTGATGGTAGGGAGTTGTCAGTAGATTTGATTGAGTTGAGTATGGAGGATTTTTATATGATCCTGGGTATGGATTGGCTGGTTAGATATGGAGCTACCATTGACTGCAGGAAGAAGATGGTGACTTTTGAGCCAGAGGGCGAGGATCCCTTTGTTTTTGTGGGAGCGGCGCATGGACCCCGCGTACCGAGGATATCTGTATTGAGAGCCAGAGACTTGTTACAGGGTGGATGTATAGGCTTTTTGGCTAGTGTGGTGGATACCACCAGAGTTTCACTAGTAGGACCGGAGGAGACCAGATTGGTTAGCGAGTTCTTGGATGTGTTTCCTGAGGATTTGCCTGGGTTGCCGCCACGTAGAGAGATTCTATTTGTCATTGAGTTGGCGCTAGGGACAGAGCCAGTGTCGAGGGCACCATATAGAATGGCACCGGCGGAACTGAAAGAATTAAAGATACAGCTGCAGGAGCTTCTGGATTTGGGGTTTATCAGGCCTAGTTACTCGCCATGGGGTGCTCCAATTTTGTTTGTAAAGAAGAAGGACGGGACTTTGAGAATGTGCATCGACTACCGAGAATTGAACAAGTTAACTATCAAGAATAAGTATCCCCTACCAAGGATTGATGACTTATTCGATCAGCTGCAGGGTAAGACGGTGTTCTCAAAGATTGATCTTCGATCTGGTTATCATCAGCTGAGGATCAAGGATGAGGATATACCTAAGACGGCCTTCCGAACGCGGTATGGGCACTATGAGTTCTTGGCCATGTCTTTTGGTTTGACCAATGCCCCAGCTACCTTTATGGACCTAATGAACAGGGTGTTCAAAGATTTCCTAGATCAGTTCGTTATTGTCTTCATTGATGACATCCTATTCCAGTTCAGAGGCAGAGCACGAGCTTCATCTTCGTCAGGTTCTTCAGAGGTTGAGGGAGCATCAGTTATATGCCAAGTTTAAGAAGTGTGAATTTTGGTTACCAGAAGTGACATTCCTTGGACATATCGTGGGTGCAGACGGGATTAAGGTGGATCCATCTAAGATAGAGGCGGTTATGGATTGGCCGAGGCCAAGGAACGCCTCGGAGGTGCGAAGTTTTCTTGGTTTGGCAGGTTACTATAGACAGTTTGTAGAGGGCTTCTCGAAGATAGCAGCACCGATGACAGAATTGACAAGGAAGAATCTGAAGTTTATCTGGTCAGACAAGTGTGAAGACAGTTTCCAGGAGTTGAAGCGATGACTTATTACAGTGCCAGTGTTGAGTCTCCCTTCGGGGGAAGGGAAGTTTGTTGTTTACTGCGATGCATCGAGGTTGGGCTTAGGCTGTGTGTTGATGCAGAATGAGAAGGTTATAGCTTATGCATCACGACAGCTAAAGGAGTATGAGCAGGGGTATCCTACTCATGATTTGGAGCTAGCAGCAGTGGTTTTTGCACTGAAGATTTGGCGACACTACCTGTATGGGGAGAAGTGCGAGGTATACACTGATCGTAAGAGTCTGAAGTATTTCTTTACACAGAAGGACCTGAACATGAGACAGAGGCGTTGGCTGGAGTTGGTAAAGGATTATGATTGTGATATTCTTTACCATCCGGGGAAAGCCAACGTGGTGGCGGATGCATTGAGCCGCAGAGGTCCGGGTCAGTTGTATAGTTCTATCCAGATCTCAAGGGAGTTAGCTGACGAGATGGTCAGAGCAGGGATAGAGTTGGTAGTAGGCCGGTTGGCCAATATTACTCTGCAGTCGACCCTGCTAGAGCGGATCAGAGAGGGGCAGTTGGTAGACGCTCAGTTACAGAAGGTTAGGGAGGATGTCTTAGCAGGAGTAGCTAAGGACTATTTTGTTTCTGAGATTGGATTGCTTCGGTATCAGGGACGGATTTGTGTTCGAGCTGATGATGGGATTAGACGAGAGATACTGGATGAGTCTCATAGGACACCGTACTCACTTCATCCGGGCACCACGAAGATGTATCAGGATCTACGAACTTTATATTGGTGGCCCGGGATGAAGAAAGATGTGGTAGAGTACGTTGCCAGATGCTTAACCTGTCAACAGGTGAAAGCTAAGCATCAGCGACCAGTAGGGTTGCTTCAGCTTTTGGGTATTCCTGAATGGAAATGGGAGGACATTACTATGGATTTTGTGGGAGGTTTACCCAGGACAGTAGGACTTCATGACTCGGTGTGGGTGGTGGTGGATAGATACACCAAGTCAGCCCATTTTCTACCAGTGAGATCAACATATACTGTTAATCAGTATGCGGAGTTGTATGTGAGGGAGATCGTACGTCTCCATGGGGTTCCTAAGTCTATAGTGTCAGACCGGGATCCTATTTTCACTTCCAAGTTTTGGGGAGGTTTGCAGAAGGCGTTGGGGACTCTGTTGAAGTTCAGTACAACCTTTCATCCTCAGACTGATGGACAGTCTAAGAGGACGATTCAGGTATTGGAGGATATGCTCAGAGCGTGTATGATTGACTTTGAGGGTTCATGGAGTAAGTATCTTCCGTTGATTGAATTTTCGTATAACAATAGTTATCAGTCAACGATTGGAGTGGCTCCCTATGAGATGTTGTATGGGAGGAAGTGTAGATCACCCATTCATTGGGATGAGATGGGTGAGAGGAGATATTTGGGACCGGATATGGTTCAGAGGACAAGTGAAGCTATAGAGAAGATTCGGGCTAGAATGCTCGCTTCTCAGAGCAAACAGAAAAGCTACGCTGATCCCAAGCGTAGGAACGTGGAGTTCCAGGTTGGGGACCACGTCTTTCTCCAAGTTTCACCATTGCGGGGGGTGAGGAGGTTTGGAAAGAAGGGCAAGCTAAGCCCTAGATTCATTGGACCATTTGAGATCCTGGAAAGGATTGGTCAGGTGGCTTACAGGTTAGCCTTGTCGCCATCGTTATCTGGGGTTCATAACATATTCCATGTTTCCATGCTTCGGAAGTACATCTCAGATGTGACCCATGTATTGAGGTATGAAGATTTGGAGTTACAAACAGATTTGGCTTATGAAGAGCAACCGATTCAGATCTTGGATCAAAAAGATAAAGTATTGCGGAATAAGACGATTCCTCTTGTTAAAGTGCTGTGGAAGAATAGTAAGGTCGAGGAGGAGACCTGGGAGCTTGAGACAACGATGCGGAATCAGTATCCCGAGTTGTTCGGGTAAATTTCGAGGACGAAATTCTCATTAGGAGGGGATAGTTGTAACAACCCAAATTTGCTAATAAGGCTTAAGGGCCTTGATTAGTGTGCCTGGAGGGCATAATGGGAATTATGTGTGACCTTAATGAGTAAACTACATGATTATGATTTAAAGCATGTTATATGACTATTTGAATATTCGAGATGCAAGACTATGTGTATTAGTATGCATGTAGGCCCTGATTAGGTTAGAAGGGCATAATCGTAATTTTAGCCGTAATGGGCATAACTGTATTGATATATGTGATAATTGTTGAGACCACATTATTATGTGGATATATCTGTGATCTGTGACTCGAGACGATCCTAGTCAGCGGATTAGCGAAAAGTCATGGCGGAGATTTATACCCGGCTTGGGGCGAGCCTAAGGGTATAAATGAGAAGTTAGTGAGTATATTGGGGTCTATTTTGACATCGAGGAATATAATTGGAGATTAATTAGGTATCGGGAATAAAGCGGTAAATATTAGGAACACTCGAGGAATTAGCGGGAATTGGGTAAAATGACTAAAATGCCCTTAAGTGAATTAAAGGGTTAGAAATAAAAGGGAGGGCATTAAGGTCATTTGGCTTTTTAAAGATGGGTATTACTGAGGCTTTATGTTAGTGGAAGTGGTAGAATACTACAGAAGTCTGAGGAAAGAAAGAAAAGAAGGAAAAGAAAGAAAAGAGAAAGGGAGGAAAACAGAGCTGTTTTCTCTAGGGTCGGTTTGTGGTTCTCTCACCAATTTTCTTGGGTTTTCTTGGAGCAAAGCTCAGAGGAGAGCTAGGTTAGGCTGAGCATCAAGGATCCTAAGCTGGGCTTGAAGAATTGGCAGGGGTTTAGCAAGAACACACCATCACTTGAGGTAAGACTTTGTAGCTTCTTTAGTTTCTGGTTTTAGTTTTTGACCTATGGTGCATAAGCTGGACTTGATGGGAACTTTAGGGAATTCAGGCCAAAGGTTGAGGAAGAGCAAGCTAAGGAGGTGTAGAGGTTGTCTTGAAATCGAATTCCCATTAAAGGCATGAAATTCTAAGCTTTTAACTTTGAAGTTTTGGCTGGTTTCTTCTGAGTTTTGATGGCTAGAAGTGGCTATGGTGAATTTTGAGATTAGGGATGCATGTGCTTGAGTTTTGGGTATTTGGGGTGCTTGGGATGAGTGGAGTGTGTTAATAAGGTTGTTTTTGAGTTTGGTGAAGGTTTGGAGAAGTTTTGGTTGAGTTTGGTTCGAGAAAATCGCAGAAAGGAAAACTGAGGTAGTGCCTGTCTGTGACTAGCGCTACAGCGCTAGCCTTTGGGCACTGTAGCACTAGGCCATGCTTCCTGGGGGATTTCACTTCTTCTTGTAGCGATGTAGCGCCCTCCTAAGAGCGCTGTAGCGCCCTCCTAAGAGCGCTGTAGCGCTGCCTTGTTTCCAGAAAGGGATTTTAGGGTTATTTACAAGGGTTTGGGGTTCGATTCCACCACCTTGTTTGGTGGAACTAGGACTTCCCGAGGGCTCGGGATTGGTCCTGAGGCTAGGTTTTAGACTTGAGGTTTGGTGATGATTTTGATCTATGGTTGTGTTTAGGTGAGCGCTAGGGCTCGAGAGGGATCGTGCTCAAGGAGTCGAGTGATCAAAGTTAGCGAATCGAAAGGTAAGAAAACTGCACCCGGTTATATGTTTGTGATGGGACTAAGTGCTCCCGATATTTGTATTATGTCAATGATGGTATTATGCCATGAGACATGTGATAGCGGCCTAAGGGTGCCGTACACAATATTTGCGCACAGGGCGCGGCTTGGCCACTAGTAGCCGAGGACAGCTTAATATTCACTGAGCTCGGTTTAAGCGGGCCGGAGTCAGTGGGATAACAGAGGGTGCGGTCTGAGGGCACTAACCCTAGTTATCATATGTGATTTGGTATATGTTGTGAATTGATATGTTTAGTATGTTGAATACATGACTATTATGATTGTTGATATGGTTAAGAATATGTGATGCAATATGAGATATTGATTGCTTATGCCCTGTTGTTGTGTTTTCTTGCTGAGCCTTGGCTCACGGGTGCTACGTGGTGCGAGTAAAGGCAAAGGCAAGCTGGACCAATCCTGAGATGGAGAGCTGCGGGGTTGAATGTACATAGCCAGCTGTTCGATCGCCATGGTCGAGGAGTTGATCAGGACAGGGATTGCCTAACTGTCTGTTTTGCCTTAATATGGCTTGATATTGTACTTAAACCTTATGACTTTTGTAAACGGTCTTTAAACTTATTATTTTTGGGATCCCGTGTAAACAGATAACGTCTCTTTATGAAAAATGTGACTTTTAAGACCAAAACATTTTAACCCTAGTTCCTATATAGTTTCAATAGCATGTTTTTAATTAAAGGACTTGATTAGCAAGTCTAGCACTTTATAAACACACAGTGTAACGGTCTTGGCTATCTAGGGCGTTACACAACATGTGAGATGGGATCTTCCCTTCCAGTATACATCTTCCAAGTCGAAATCTTGAACTTGGGAGGTACTATCAGAACATTGATTTGTTCAGAGAAAGGAGAACATTTCCTTCTTTCCAAGTTGATGTCAGTGAGCTTTGGGGTTGTTAGCCCTCGTACCATTTGAGTAAGAGCATTCAATTGCGCCTGGATTGCACTAGTGGCATAGCAGCTGGCATTGCAACTGGGATTACATCAGCCCCTGCTTGTGGTGCTTGCGAGATTACTGGTGCAACGGGTTTAGCTACATTGGGCGTGTTTCCTTCCCTAATCTAATCAAGGACATCGCGGAGGTCAGGCTCTCTATTTCCCAACCTATTAAAGAAACTTCACCATTTTGGTCGCCCCCAGCATTTTGACTGTCTGCTCGAGGAGGACCAAAAGGTGGTCTCATGGGACAGTTAGCTGGCTTTTGCTGCCTTGGTGGAACAAATGGTCCTTCAAGCTGCATTTGTTCCCTAGGTGGGAGTTCTTGAGGCCTATGTGTCCTTGCCGGAACAAACTATCCTCTTAGATTTTTATCATGACTATGGTTATTATTATGTTGATGGTCACAAAGTTGGCAGTATTGACTATCCCCTTCATCATTATCATAACCATCTCTATAAGTTGTTTGATAACTATTGCTGGCCTCTTGGTCATTTCTCCTTCTCTTTCTTCTACGATGATGACCACAGTTGTGTCCAGCATAATGAGCTGGCTGGCCTAGATTCTGGCTAGCGGGTCTTTCATTCCTTGGTTGTCGAAATTGAGGACCAACTTCAGAATTTGGGGGTTGTTGGGGTTTTATGCCCTAATTAAAACCTAAATTCTTTGTAATCTCATTTTATTATCAATAAAATAATAGAAATCATTTTTTGACTTGGTCAATCACTTTGCTCACATGTTTTATTTTCATGATTATTTGTTTAATATAAACTTCTATTAAATCCCGAGCATATAGCTAATCTTATTTATAGTGACGTAATCACAGTGGAATATAAATATGATTATATGTTCAAAATAAGTTAGTCCTAAGATTAGTCAGTGCACCAGATTTACACTGACTTGCCAATCTACGATATGATCTACTTACACATTACAGTGTTATGTTCTTTCCAGAACATTAGCAAAGTAGATAAGATCGGATGTATTTGTTACATCGGACAGGACCGATATTGACAGTTGATAAGATAAGTAAACATACCGTTATTATCTATTCTAGTCATATCATATAGTTGACCATAGGTCAATTCAATCTCAATTCTGAGTGGTTAGTATTCTAACTGATTGTATTATTTGAGTTCTTTGACTTGTTCGTTACCAGCTTACCCTACGGACTAGCCCATACTTACATCTTGGGAACTCGGTAGTATAATTGAGTGGGAGTGTTAATCATAGATATGAACATCTATAGCTTCTGATGAAGAAGTGAAACGATAGTTTCCTTTTAGTTTGGTTCAAGGTGTTAAATGATAGAGATCTCATTTCAGTAATTAAATTAGTTTACTGAAATATCATTTACAAGGAACTAAGTGTTTTAAGGATAAAATACAATGAGGGGTAAAACGGTATTTTAGTCCTATCTCATTGTAGACCGTCTATAGAGGATTGAGTAACAATTATGGTTGTAACAATGGATAATTAATAGCGTATCTATATTTGTTATAGAGCGTTCTATGAATTCAAGAGTGCAATTCCAAGTCTATAGTGGAGTCACGAGAAATTAATAAGTTAGTAAATTTATTTGTTAGATTTATGATAACTTATTGGAGCTTGATTTCATAGGCCCATGGTCCCCATTGTACCTTGGATAAAATCATCTAGATAGTCTCAATTAATTGATTTAATTGTCAATTAGAATTATCAAAGTTGACCAGGTCAATTTTGGATAGTTTCACAGAGTTGTGTAATTTTGAGAAGAAAAGAGAAATTATGGCAGATTTATTAATTAAGATAAATTGGTATCTAAATTAATAAATAAATTTAAGTCAAGGTTCAAATTATAAATAATTAATTTGATAAAGGATTTAAATAATTATTTAATTAATTAAATCAATAGAAAATAATACAGGCCTTGATTTTAAGTCCAATGGGCTTATAATCAAATGGGAAATTTCACGGGCCTATCGCCCATGATAATTTCAACCTAGGGCTTCAAAATGGCTATTATTTTATTGATTTTTTAATTAAATTAAATGGCCTAATTGAGTCTATAAAAAAGGAGTGCTTAGAGAGAAGTCAAAACAGAAGTTTGATAAGTCATAAGTCAGATTTTCTGATAGTTTTAGATTCTCTCTAAACACAAGTCATTTTCTAAGCCTCTTTGTTATTTTCTCTTCTTCTCTCTATATCTATCTCATGTGTTGAGAAATGCCCACACTAGTCTAGGTAGTTCTAAGGATACATTGGAAGATTGTGAAGAAAATAGAAGATCGGTTCAGTTTCTTGATAATACTCTGCGACAGAGAGGATACAAGAGTTAGAGAAACTGAAAGAATGACTCTTTAATTCCGCTGCGTATACTGTAAGTATTCTATTATTTGTTTCTCTTGAATTCAATTTTGGAAACATGTTTTAGGCTATCTCGTATTAATTTGTTTAATATTAGATATACATGAAAATACATAAAGATCCTGTATAAGCTTTTCTAACAACTGGTATCAGAGCCAGGTTAATCTTTATTTTCATGCATGAACATGTTTAAAATTGGATTATTTGATATGTTTGAATAATTGGATGGTTTTCATGTTTTTATGAAGCATATTGATTTTATGTGAATTTTAGCAAATTTTTATTTTATTTTGTAGTGTTTTCTATGCTATTAATTTTTATATATGTTTTATTTTGTGTAAAACATGGTAAAAATTAATTAGAAAATGGTTTTGGTTGGAAAAATTGCACAAAAAAAAATTTCGATTTTTTTTTTCTGGCTGCCATCGCGTGCGTACACGCGCGCGCACACCAGGCAGCCCGCCCAGCAATCTGCGCGCGCCACTGGGCCATCTGCCACCTGCACGCGCGCATTTCTCGGCCATCAGGCTCCCCTCGCGCGCGTCACCCACCATCCGCGCGCGGCCAGGCACGCATCTCCACCCTCCTTGTCCCAGTTGGCGAGAGTCAAAAATACCACTAGCTAAATAGAGTTGTAAACTCATTTAATAATGGACGCCATTATTAACAACCTACTATTCGATCAAAATAAGAAAACAAAATCTCTTATTTTATGAGCTAGACCCACGGTTTCAATAATCATAGATTTAGTCCTAGTAATCACCGTAGGGGTGAGTCTAGTAGAATTTGACCTATAATTATCTATCTTTCGAAATCTAACCTTGTCAAAATAACTAATGAACACCTTCCGTAGGGGGACGAATCAAAGCGCCTCGAGGCCCCATTAAGCTATTGACTATGTTAAACCAACGGTGGAGATCGAATAAAATTCTTAAAATAAGCTCATTATAAAATTAAAAATAGTATTTTTATTATTTATTTTTAGAAAATTAATGACTATGGTTTTCCTAAAAAAATTTAAATAGATTAAAATTTTTAAAACCAAAGTCCTATAATTTCTTATTAATTCTAAAGTGTCACATTGAAACAAATTCAATTAATTAGAATTAATTTGTTGCTAATCAATATTTAGGTTTAACTAATATAATGAACCTATACAATTAAGTCCAACTCAGGTAAATGGGCCTTAACAATTGGGCTTGTATGGAGGAGGGCTGGGTCCAGTATGTCGTTCCCACTACAAAGGCCCCCTCTCTTCCATACAATGTCCAAAAGACAGGAATTTAAACCTTCGTTTTATTAATTGTTATTAATTGATTAGGCCCACTATAGTCATGCAAAGCAAATGGGCCTTCACAAGTGGAATCACCCACAAGAGAGGAATTTAAACTTTACATTTTCTAACGGGCCCAAATAAAACCTATCATTTTATGAATATTTTATTTGGCAAAATACCATATATCTAACAAACATATGGGCCACTATATGCATCTAAGCCCAATTGCAAAAATACCACATATAGTGCAAACAGACATGTTATAATTGGATGGGCCTAATCATGTTACTATATGAGCAATTCTATGAATTTATGCAAAAATACCACAATTAATTATCTAGAATTTATCAAAAAAAATTCAAATTAATTAATTTTTTACAAAAAATAAGTCAATTTAAATGAAATTTATCAACAATTAACAATAGTTAATTTAAATTTCATTTATCAACAATCAACTTGGTTTTAGGAATCCCCGGAAGTTCCAGCTGAAGGAGCTACCAAGTCTGTGAGGGACAAGTATGAGCGTTGGCAGGCGGCTAACAACAAGGCGCGGTACTACATGTTGACTAGTATGGTCGACACTCTCAAGACAAAGATGGAGAATGTCGAGTGAGCCTACAAAATCATGGATCAGCTCCAAGACATGTTTGGTGCCAAGTCAGCGCAGACTCGTTTTGAGGCCACCAAGAAATATGCCAATGCTCGAATGGCACCTTCTCAACATGTTCATGATCACCTGATCAAGATGACAAACTACTTTCAGGAAGCTGAACTGCACGGAGCCATAATAGATGAGGAAACTCAAGTTGGCTTAATCCTCAACAGTCTTTCTCCAGCTTTCCTTCCATTCACCACCAACTATGTGTTGAATAAACTCAACTATGGTCTGACGCAGCTCATGAATGAGCTTCAGACTTTTGAGTCTATTATGGGTGGACCTAGTAAGGGAGGAGAAAAGAAGACAACTACTACTACTGCTGCTGATCCAGCTAAGGCTGAAGCTAACCAAGCTTCATCTTCAAAAGCTGGAAACAAGAGGAAAGGTGGGAAAAACAATAACCCCAAGCCTGCAAAAGCTGCAAAGGCGAGTGCACAACCAAGTGCACAGACGCCTAAGGGGAAAAACAAGAAAAACAAGAAAGGCAAAGGTAAATGTTTTCACTGCAAAGAAAAGGGGCATTGGAAACAAGATTGCCCCAAGTTTCTAGCAGATAAAAACAAAGGTAATAATTATAGTTCATTTATCTTAGAAACATGTGTTTTAGAGAATGATAACTCTGTTTGGATTATTGATTCTGGATCTACTAACCATGTTTATAACTCTTTACAGCTTCTTGAATCGTGGGAGGAAGTGAACGAAGGTGGCTTAAAGCTTAGAGTTGGGAACGGAGCGTTCATTGCGGTCCAAGCTAGAGGAAGAGCTCGTCTGAAGTTCGGAAATAAATTTTTAATTTTAAAAGATGTATTTTTTATTCTGGATTTTAGTAGAAATTTAATTTCAGTTTCCATGTTGCAATTAGAACGATTTGTTATGACTTTCACAAGTTTTAATATATCTATTTCTTTCAATGGATCACAATTGTGTATTGCATGTTTGGAAAACGGGCTTTATATTCTACGACCTAACGAACCCCTCGCTCTTAACAATGATTTATTCAAAGTAGCTAAACCTAGGACCAATAAATGTCAAAAGACCGATAACAATAATATGACGTATTTATGGCACTTAAGACTAGGTCACATTGGCTATGATAGGATTCAAAGACTTACAAAGGACGGACCTTTGAGGGAACTCACCTTAGGTGAATTACCTGTCTGTGAATCTTGTCTAGAAGGCAAACTGACCAAGCGTCCATTCTCTGCAAAGGGTGATAGGGCCAAAGAACCACTTGGTCTTGTGCATTAAGATGTTTGTGGAACTTTGAATATACAAGCCAGGGGTGGTTTTGAGTATTTCGTAACTTTCATTGACGATTACTCTAGATACTCATGTCTTTACCTAATGCATAGGAAATCAGAAACATTTTCAAAGTTTCAGGAATTCCTAGCAATGGCTCAGAACCAATTAGGTAAAAGGTTAAAGATCTTGCGATCTAATAGGGGTGGAGAATATTTGGATATGCAGTTCCAAGATCATTTAACTGAACTTGGGATTTTATCATAACTTACTGCCCCAGGTACTCCGCAACAAAATGGTGTAGCGGAACGCTGAAACAGAACTTTATTGGAAATGGTTAGATGCATGCTTAGTTACTCAACTCTACCAACTTTGTTCTGGGGACATGCAATTGAAACCGTAAATGACATTCTCAATGTCGTGCCGTCAAAATCAATCCCCAAAACACCTTTAGAACGCTGGAATGGTCGTGAACCTAGTTTGCGCCATTATAGAATTTGGGGGTGTCCCGCTCACGTCCTGAGGAAAAAGGAGGGAAAGCTAGAACCGCGAAGTGAAGTTTGCATGTTTGTTGGCTATCCTAAAGGTACTCGGGGTGGAATTTTCTATAGTCATTCAGAAAAGAAAGTGTTTACTTCTACAAATGCTACTTTTCTGGAAAATGACTATGTCCAGAACTTTAAACCTCGTAGCAAAGTAGTTTTAGAGGAGATGGTTAAAGAATTGACTCCAACCAATGTTCCATCGTCATCAACGCGAGTTGATGATGAATTCCCACTCTTCATGTACAACCAACACAAGTCGATTTAAATGAAGAAAGTACCACTGTTCCTGAGCAAACAGTCACGGAGCCTCATCGTAATGGGAGGGTTTCTAGAAACCCAATTCGCTATTTTTTGGATGGTGAAACCAATATGGTTGTTGGTGACACTAGTGATGATGATCCTTTGTCTTTCAAACAGGCAATGGCTAGCCCTGAAAAGGAACTATGGCTCGAAGCCATGAAACAGGAAATGGAGTCTATGTACTCAAATTCCGTCTGGGATCTTGTGGAAGCACCTAGTGACTTTAGGGCCACTGGGTGCAAGTGGATCTACAAGAAGAAACGAGGTGTTGATGGAAATATCGAGACTTATAAAGCTCAATTAGTGGCAAAGGGTTATACCCAAAGAGAAGGCGTGGACTATGAGGAAACTTTTAGTCTGGTAGCCATGCTCAAATCCATTCGCATCCTCCTATCCATAGCAGCCGCTCTCGACTATGAGATTTGGCAAATGGACGTCAAGACAGCTTTTCTTAATGGAAAGCTTGACGAGGTCATTTATATGGATCAGCCAGAAGGATTTAAAGTATCTGGACAAGAAGGAAAAGTTTGTAAGTTAAATAGGTCCATCTATGGACTTAAGCAAGCTTCTCGTTCCTGGAATCTTGGGTTTGATGAAATAATCAAAACCTATGGCTTTGAACAAAATATTGATGAGCCCTGTGTTTACCAACTGAAGGCAAATCAAATAGTGGTATTCCTGGTTCTTTACGTAGATGATATCTTACTCATTGGAAACAATGTTAAGAAATTATCAGATGTGAAGAATTGGCTGAGCACTCAATTCCAGATGAAGGATTTGGGTGAAGCAAGTTATGTTCTAGGTATCCAGATCATCAGGGATAGAAAGAACAAACTTTTAGCTCTATCTCAAGCAGCTTACATTGATAAAGTGCTTGAACGTTTCTCAATGAAAAATTCCAAGAAAGGGCGTCTACCGTCCCGCCATGGAATTCATCTTTCAAAGAAGCAGTCTCCCTAGACTCCTGAAGAGGAAGATGAAATGAGAAAAGTTCCTTACGCATCTGCAGTTGGAAGTCTAATGTATGCCATGTTGTGTACTAGACCAGATATCTGCTATGCAGTGGGAGTAGTGAGCAGGTATCAGTCAAACCCAGGACCGGAACATTGGATAGCAGTTAAGCATATCCTGAAGTATTTGAGATGGACTAGGGATTATATGTTAGTCTACAAGGGTGCTGTTCTGAACCCTGTAGGCTACACCGATTCAGATTTTCAGACTGATGTCGATGACAGAAAGTCTACCTCTGGAATGGTGTTTACTCTTGGGGGTGGAGCTGTGATTTGGAGAAGCGTAAAGCAGTCTGCAATCTCAGATTCCACCATGGAGGCTGAGTACATAGCTGCGTCAGAAGCAGCTAAGGAAATAGTCTGGCTAAAGAAGAACTCGGTAGTATAATTGAGTGGGAGTGTTAATCATAGATATGAACATCTATAGCTTCTGATGAAGAAGTGAAACGATAGTTTCCTTTTAGTTTGGTTCAAGGTGTTAAATGATAGAGATCTCATTTCAGTAATTAAATTAGTTTACTGAAATATCATTTACAAGGAACTAAGTGTTTTAAGGATAAAATACAATGGGGGGTAAAACGGTATTTTAGTCCTATCTCATTGTAGACCGTCTATAGAGGATTGAGTGACAATTATGGTTGTAACAATGGATAATTAATAGCGTATCTATATTTGTTATAGAGCATTCTATGAATTCAAGAGTGCAATTCCAAGTCTATAGTGGAGTCACGAGGAATTAATAAGTTAGTAAATTTATTTGTTAGATTTATGATAACTTATTGAAGCTTGATTTCATATGCCCATGGTGTTAGGAACGAGTTTCCTAATACGCAGCGGAAAGGTGGTGTGGTTGGCCCAGTGTACAACAAAAATTTTGTAACATATTTAAACTACCTTTAAATATGCGGATCCATTAATATACATACATTAATCATAAACAAGATACTAATAGAAATCATACCTCTTGAAGCCTACAAGTGTCATTGCTATCTTTTCGTATTTAGAACGATCTTCCTATCCAAGCCGCTCCACGTACTCACACCAAGATCTTCCAAAGCATTCTCTACACCTCAAGAAATGTGTGGGCACTTAGAGAATGAAGGATAGTTTATTTGTGATTCTACTTGATGTACTCAACACATGAGATCAAGAGAATAGGCCTCAGAATGGTTTCTTTATTTTCAGGGAGAGAAAACTATCGTTCTATTTTTCACAGAACGAATGTTCAGAGTAGTCTCACTCTCTTCACTTTTCTTATCTGAATAATTTTCTGATCAGTCATACTTAACAGAAAAATTCAAAATTTAAAAATTAAATATGTAACCATTTTACAATTTAATTTTTAATTAATTAATTATTCCATTAATGAAAAAATCCAAAAAACCAATTTTTTGAATTATCCATTAATTAATTAATTAAACAAATAAAATTGAAAATCCCATCCCTGAAAATGCCAGCCCTTACACGCCACACACAGTCCTGGACTGTGTGTGAACGTGTAGCTTCCTAATTTTCTAGGGATATTGGTTTTTCAAATTTTATTTAATTATTTATTCAAATTTCTTTGTCAGATAAGATCTAACAACCTGATAGCTAATTCAAATTTGAATTCAAATTAATTATTTTTTTAATTAATTATCAAATATAATTAATTATTTGAATAAATATCAATCTTTTAAATTCAAATCCAATTTGAACTTATCAGATTATTTTCTCCCACTCAAATAAAGATATTTAATTAATACTACTGTTGACTGCGTTTTTAGCCAACGACGTGAGAACGTCAATAACGACAAGCCTTCAAGAGAAATAAAAACGACACAGACAGTACAATCAAGAAAATAAAGAACACACGAGATTTTTATAGTGGTTCAGCCCCGATTGTCGGTAATAGCCTAATCCACTTAGAGTTGTGATTTATAAATCTATACTCAAGATCAGATGGACTGTGCCAACTGAGTTTCTTCAGTACAGATTGTGAAAATACAAGAATTCTCTCTAATTTCAGCACTTTCTCTCTCTAGAATAGACAGACCCAATTTTCTCTCTCTAGAAAGAAGAAGCAGAAGAAGCCACTCTCTCATCCCATAAGCTCTCTATTTATAGAGATGGGATCCTCAACTGATATCCCCTTATCATAGGGATATTTTATTATATTTATTACATTTATATTACAAATAAACATTCAAAATTCAAAATGTAACAAACTCCCCATTTGTGGGAAGAATGAGAGATTCCCGCGCATGTTGTTGAAGTTGTGTCTGACTTAGTCTCCTCTAGCTAGTTGGTCCACCTCCTACTCACTACCCATGCAAGTGCTGGTTGAACATGCATGGTGGTAGGATATGCATGTTGGTAGGTCGAACGTGCATGGTGGTAGGATATGCATGGTGGTAGGTTGAACGTGCATGGTGGTAGGAGATGCACTTCTCTCCTCTAACATGCACTCTCCTCTAGCATGTCATGTTCTCCCTTGAACCAATCTCCTTGGCTTCTCCTCGGACCAAGGTGGTCCGAGGCAACCTCCTTGGCACCTCACCTTGAACAACATTGGGGCAACCTCACCTTGGACAATATTGAGGCAACCTCACCTTGGACAATATTGAGGCAACCTCACCTTGGACAATATTGAGGCAACCTCACCTTGGACAACATTGAGGGAACCTCACCTTGGACAACATTGAGGCAACCTTCTTTAGCATCTCCCAAACATGTCCGATCGAACATTGTATAGACTTTCCTTATGAAAGTCTAAGTCTCCATTCTCTTGCATGAGACTCCTCCTCCTTAGCTATTTACCTTGGACACGTTCGAGCCAACACTTAGAAAACCTTGGGAGGCTTGCCTCCTACACACCCTTGGGGTCTCCTAGGACCACACCCTCCTTGGGGTCTCCTAGGACCACACCCTCCTTGGAGTCTCCTAGATGCATTCTCCTTAGCCTCCTAGGATGCATTCTCCAATTTTTGGGTATAACAACTACCAATTAATTAAATCCAAAATTTTCGAAAATAAATATTTAATTAATCATAATTTCGAAAATTACAATCAATTAATTATTTAATTAAATTTCGAAATTTAATTTAATTATTTAGTATAATTTCGAAAATTATACAATAATTAAATATTAATTAATTTTGTTAACTACAACTAATTTGTAATTAATTAATTAATCACTATTATCATATAATTGCATATTTGGCCTGAAGAACAAGTTTCTTCATAAATATGTCTTTAAACTATTTTCCCTTCATATCAACTCTTACCTTGAACAGTGTTGATAGAGCCGCTATGGGGACCTATGGACCTATAATTCCAAGCTCCAATAAATTTGAGATTATTAATTAAACTCTTTAATTAAATAATCTCAATTTATTAATCTCATGTTTATTACACTATAAATATGAGATTGAACTCTTGTAATTATTGACATTTCATTTACTGAGTACTTTATAATCATAAAGCGTCCATTGATTTAATTATTGCATACAACTTGACCCTCTAATAATGGTTCATAATTAATCGGGAATAAAATTACCGTTTTACCCTTTTAATTATGTCTTATTTCCTTAAGTACCATTGACTCTACTAGTGAAGGTTAATTCATAACTAAATTATGAATTTGAGCTCAATAACCTTTCAGTCCCAAAAGTCAACCCTTAAGAGAACCATCATTCAATCTCTTGCGAGAAGGTATAGATTCCATATCTGTATACTATGTCCCCAGCCATCTATATTAATGAGTTCCCAAAACAAAAGTTTTTAGCCTGATCATTCTGACAGACCCTAACAAGTGAATCAAAGAACTCATATAACATAAACAGGAGTTCATAGTAACCTCAGGATTAAGATCTATTTGTATATGATCATCAGTTGATATATTTAATTAATACTTCGAAACAGTATTTAACTAAGTATTAATAAACATATCTGGTCCAGTTCTATATATTCTCTAATATATAAAGCACCTCCACTAAAGTGTCCTACCACACTAGTGATCCGGATCTAGATCACATGTATTCATAATACTAGTGGACCGTACTTGCAGTAATTAATCTAAAGATTCCATAACTTTATTTTACTGCGAACTATTCAAGTTCATTTATCTCAAACACAATCATCTCGTACTAATACGTGTTTGAGATTACATTCATGAACTTAGGAATTTTCCTGATATTTACATAATATTATCATAGAATAATATAGTCCATAAAATATATGCATAACAAATTCAATTTATTTATTTATTTCATAAAAACAATGTCCACTACATATGATTTCAGGGCACATTTCCAACAATCTCCCACTTGCCCTAAAGCAAATGATGCATCTCTCTCATTCCCATATTTCTTACATGCTCCTTAAAAGATTTTATGGATAAAGTCTTTATGAAAGGATCTGCAAGATTATGCTCTGAAGCTGTCTTCATAACTGCAACATCTCCTCGATGAACTATCTCTCTTAGCAAGTGATATTTCCTCTCGATGTGCTTTCCCCTCTTGTGACTCCGTGGTTCCTTTGAGTTAGCTACTGCCCCACTGTTGTCACAGCATAGGACTAGTGGCTTATCCACATCTGGTACAACTTCCAGATCGGAATAGAACTTTTTGAGCCATACAGCCTCCTTAGCTGCTTCACAAGCCGCTATATACTCGGCTTCCATGGTGGAGTCTGCAATGCTGGTTTGTTTAATACTTCGCCAGACTACCGCTCCTCCTCCAAGAGTAAACACTGATCCAGAAGTCGATTTCCGACTATCTCTGTCTGATTGAAAATCAGAATTAGTGTAACCAGTGGGGTTCAGGTCTCCACCTGAATAAACAAGCATATAATCTCTAGTATTTCTAAGATACTTGAGAATATTCTTTACTGCAGTCCAATGACTCAATCCAGGATTGGATTGATAACGGCTGACTATCCCTACTGCATAACAAATGTCAGGTCTTGTACACAACATGGCGTACATTAGACTACCTACTGCTGAGGCATAGGGATATTGTCTCATGTCTTCCTTTTCCTGAGGTGTTTTGGGACACTGCTCTTTGGAAAGGAATACTCCATAACAGGTTGGCATATCACCCTTTTTGGAGTTTTGCATATTAAAGCGTTCTAGCACCTTATCAATATAAGTTGCTTGAGACAATGCCAAAGTTTTGTTCTGTCTATCTCTAAGAATCTTAATGCCTAGAACATGCTTTGCTTCTCCCAAATCTTTCATTTGGAATTGTTCAGCTAACCAGTTCTTTACTTTTGACAATGCTGTTACGTCATTTCCAATCAGTAATATATCATCAACATAAAGAACGAGGAATACTACTACACCATCTTTGATTTGTTTATAGACACAAGGTTCGTCAACGTTTTGTTCAAAACCAAACGTTTTAATTGTGTCATCAAATCTAAGATTCCAAGATCTAGAAGCTTGTTTGAGTCCATAAATGGATCTAAGAAGCTTGCAAACCTTTTGCTCTTGACCTTTTAACTCGAACCCTTCTGGTTGAGACATGTAAATGGTTTCGTCAAGGTAGCCATTCAGAAAAGCTGTTTTGACATCCATTTGCCAAATCTCATAATCCATGCAAGCAGCTATGGATAAGAGTATACGAATGGATTTTAGCATGGCTACAGGAGAAAAGGTTTCTTCATAGTCAACCCCTTCTTTCTGTGTGTAACCTTTGGCTACAAGCCTTGCTTTGAAAGTCTCTACTTTCCCATCCGCTCCTCTTTTCTTCTTGAATATCCACTTGCAACCAATGGGTTTGATATTCTCAGGTGGATCTTCAAGAACCCAGACAGAATTGGAATACATCGATTCCATTTCTTGGTTCATGGCTTCTTGCCATTTGTCCTTGTCAGAATCATTCATTGCATCTCTAAATGTCAATGGATCGTCTTTGTTTGTGTCAGACACAAGCATTTGAACTTCGTGTTCATAGCGTGTGGGTTGCTTGCTAACCCTCCCACTACGACGAGGTTCATTACAATTCTGACTAGAATTAGTAGTTTCCTCTTGCCGTTTTTCATTGGTTGTTGCTGGTGACTTTTCAACTTCATTTGAGACCATCTCCTCCAGAACAACTTTACTGCGAGGTTTGTGGTTATTCACATAGTCATGTTCAAGAAAAGTTGCATTTGTCGATACAAATGTTTTATTTTCTTTTGGACTATAGAAAATTCCACCTCTGGTCTCTTTGGAATAACCTACAAACATGCACACTTTAGAGCGTGATTCCAACTTCCCGGTCTTTCCTTTAAGCACATGTGCAGGACACCCCCAAATTCGAAAATGGTGTAAACTAGGTTTATAACCATTCCATAATTCAATGGGTGTCTTTTGGACAGACTTAGATGGAACAACATTTAATATGTATAGTGCACATTGAATTGCATAGCCCCAGAATGACAGTGGTAATGATGAGAAACTCATCATTGATCTAACCATATCTAATAACGTTCTGTTCCGTCTTTCCGAAACACCATTTTGTTGTGGCATTCCAGGTGCTGTGAGTTGGGATTGAATGCCATGCTCACACAGATGGTCTTTGAATTCAAAATCCAAGTACTCTCCTCCTCGATCAGATCGAAGAGCTTTTAGTGACTTACCTAATTGCTTTTCAGCTTCTGCTCGAAATTCTTTGAACTTTCCAAAAGTTTCAGATTTTCTTTGCATTAAATATAGGTAACCATATCTTGAATAATCGTCAATAAAGGTGACGAAGTATTCATAACCTCCTCTTGCTTGTACATTAAGTAGACCGCAAACATCCGTATGTACGAGCTGAAGTGGTTCTGTGGCTCTTGAACCTTTGGCAGAGAAAGGTCTCTTGGTCATTTTGCCTTCTAGACAGGATTCACAAATAGGGAGAGATCCAATAGATAGTTCTCTTAAAGGACCATCCTTTACAAGCCTATTTATTATGTCTAGACCAATATGGCCCAATCTCAAGTGCCATAGATATGTATTACTATCGGAATCAGTCTTTTGGCGTTTAATAGATCTTGGATTGGCTGTTTTAAATAATTCTGAATTATTTACAGATTTCTCTTTAGCTTGCAGTTTATAAAGCCCATCGATAGATTTTGCAGAACATATCTTAAAACCATATCTTGAAATAACAATCGAATTATTATTAAAAGATATTTTAAAATTTTGTTCATGCAACATAGAAACAGAAATTAAGTTTCTAGAAAATCCAGGAATATAATAAACATTTTCTAAAGCAAGAAATTTATTATTATCAAATTCCAAACGGGCTGTTCCAACTGCTGCTGCAGAGATAATCTGACCACTGCCTACCCTCATAGTCACCTCTCCATCAGCAAGCTTCCTCGTTGAACTAAGAATCGAAAGAGAAAAGCAGACATGGTTAGTGGCTCCTGAATCTACTATCCAGGTTGAGGAATTATCTTCCACTAAACAAGCTTCTAACAGAAGTAAATCAAATTTGCTTGTATTTTTCTCTTTGAGGTCAGCGAGATACTTTGAACAGTTTCTTATCCAGTGACCATTTTCTCCACAATTAAAGCAAGTCCCTTTTGGGGTCTTCCTTTTGGAGGTTTTAGTGTTCTTGTTCTCTTTGCTTTTGGATGACTTTTTAGGCTTCTCACATATTAATGCAATGTTCAAGTTTGATTTCCATTTCATGTAGTTTTCACCAGTCAACTTTTCATTAGCAAGTAAAGAAGATACAGGATTTGAGCTAGACATTATTGTTGAAAATAAATATATAAACAAAATGAATCTATGCATATAATAAATATCAGTTATTTTCGGAATAGTAAACGTGATGCATGAATGCAACAAAAAACACATAAAAATAATTACCTATTCCACGATTAATTAATTTGAACATTAATGGACCAGCCTTAGGGTAGGTCATGCTAATTCCAAATTAATTTTGAGACAAGCTCTCAAATTTATAAGTTAAAACTTAAATCAATATTTCTCTTTTGACTTATAAACAACCGCTTGTTTGGTCAAGAATACACTAGTCCGCTCGAAAGCCTAATGTACCTTGTGAGTGTAACCCATTATTTTAGATCAATGACTTAACTCAAGAGTGTGCCTTAGGGTCAGTCAAACTTGAAATACATCATTAAATCTTATTCTTGAAAAAGAAGTTTGCCTTGAGAATAACACAGTCGGAAGCCTTCCTTAGGGGGACACAAGCAATGGTGTCGCGAGGCCCTCTCCATGTTACCTCGGTGCTAACTAATAATGGAGACCATGGGACTTATTGTCATAACTCCCTCTCCCACTCACTATTTTAGAACATGTGTTTTCTCAAAACATCCTATGCTTTTTAATTAGTTGTAAAAATAAAGTGATCTATTTTTACCAAATGATATTCTAATAATTACTAATCAAATTAAGCAAAATTAAAATTATAGAACTATGCCCTAATTAGTTCAATTTTATTTTGCTATAATTACTAAGAATATCATTTATAATTTAATAAAACAATTTTATTAAATACTAGAAATTAAACCACTTTTAAAATCTGTTTCTGCTCTTGAACTAGTTAAAAAACTAGATTTATTATTATATGGACCAGCATATAATCACATAGGACAATCCTAAGGCATGTTTCTACTCATATGAGATGCATGCACAATTTTAAATACTGTGTGGGTTATATGTATGGCATGTCAAAAAATGCATGATAAAGTATTAAACAATTTAATCACATTCAAACATTTAAATAAATAAATACTAGCTAAATAAATAAATAAATGCGGGCCGGGTGTCTTGGGTATTTCTAGAAAAAATTACAACACTTGCAAAAATATTCACAAAAATGTAAGAAACTAAATAAGACCTAAATAGATCTCTATCTATTACTCAGGGCCTTCACACGTAGTTTTGATCCATTAAGCCACTTATCCATTTTATTTTGAATTAAAATAACTTTTAATTATCTTAAACAAATTTTAAGAATAATTAACTTGGGTTTGATGCCCAATAAGTTATTAGACCCAGATTTGAATTTGGGCTCATACAATTAATTCAAAATAAAACAATTTTTAATTATGGGTTAACTTAATTTAGCCCATAATTTAAATGGACAATTTTTGGATGCAAGCCCTAGGGTTTAGAAAACCCTAGGGGCGGCTGCACATGGTGGCTCGGCATGGGTGCATGCGGCTGAAGTGCACAGGCTGCAGGGCGGGATGCGGCAGCATCAGGCATGGGCTGGGGAGCTGCTGGTCGAGGCGGTTGGGCTGGTGCGCAGGTGTGCAGGGGCGCCTGGGCAGGGGCGCACGGCCTGGGCAGGAGTGCAGGTGCGCAGGGGCGCTGGACCTTGGCAGGGGCGCACGGCCTGCTGGACGCTTGGGTTGGCAGCATGCAGCAGCGGTTGGGCAAGCTACAGGGGCTGGGCACGCAGCAGGGGGGCTGGGTGAGGCTCGGGCTTTGGGGCTCGGAACCCGAGGCTCAGGCCTTACAGAATTTTTCAAATAATTTTAACACAGAAAATTAAAATTACAAAAATTCCTATGCCCCAAAATGGCTTACATTTTTCATCTAGAATTTTAAGAACAATTCCTAAACCCAAAACACCATATATTTAACGACCCTTAAGAATCAACTATCATCATACATACATCCATCCATTCACATATATTACAATAACATAAGAATGCATATTATGCCCACACAGTAATTAATGTATGCAGAGATTAATGACCGCTCTGGTACCAATTGTTAGGAATGAGTTTCCTAATACGCAGCGGAAAGGTGGTGTGGTTGGCCCAGTGTACAACAAAAATTTTGTAACATATTTAAACTACCTTTAAATATGCAGATCCATTAATATACATACATTAATCATAAACAAGATACTAATAGAAATCATACCTCTTGAAGCCTATCAAGTGTCCTTGCTATCTTTTCGTATTTAGAACGATCTTCCTATCCAAGCCGCTCCACGTACTCACACCAAGATCTTCTAAAGCGTTCTCTACACCTCAAGAAATGTGTGGGCACTTAGAGAATGAAGGATAGTTTATTTGTGATTCTACTTGATGTACTCAACACATGAGATCAAGAGAATAGGCCTGAGAATGGGTTCTTTATTTTCAGGGAGAGAAAACTATCGTTCTATTTTTCACAGAACGAATGTTCAGAGTAGTCTCACCCTCTTCACTTTTCTTATCTGAATAATTTTCTAATCAGTCATACTTAACAGAAAAATTCAAAATTTAAAAATTAAATCTGTAACCATTTTACAATTTAATTTTTAATTAATTAATTATTCCATTAATGAAAAAATCCAAAAAAACCAATTTTTTGAATTATCCATTAATTAATTAATTAAACAAATAAAATTGAAAATCCCATCCCTGAAAATGCCAGCCTTTACACGCCACACACAGTCCTGGACTGGGTGTGAACGTGTAGCTTCCTAATTTCTAGGGATATTGTTTTTTCAAATTTTATTTAATTATTTATTCAAATTTCTTTGTCAGATAAGATCTAACAACCTAATAGCTAATTCAAATTTGAATTCAAATTAATTATCTTTTTAATTAATTATCAAATATAATTAATTATTTGAATAAATATCAATCTTTTAAATTCAAATCCAATTTGAACTTATCAGATTATTTTCTCCCACTCAAATAAAGATATTTAATTAATACTACCAATTAATTAAATCCAAAATTTTCGAAAATAAATATTTAATTAATCATAATTTTGAAAATTACAATCAATTAATTATTTAATTAAATTTCGAAATTTAATTTAATTATTTAGTATAATTTCGAAAATTATACAATAATTAAATATTAATTAATTTTGTTAACTACAACTAATTTGTAATTAATTAATTAATCACTATTATCATATAATTGCATATTTGGCCTGAAGAACAAGTTTCTTCTTAAATATGTCTTTAAACTATTTTCCCTTCATATCAACTCTTACCTTGAACAGTGTTGATAGAGCCGCTATGGGGACCTATGGACCTATAATTCCAAGCTCCAATAAATTTGAGATTATTAATTAAACTCTTTAATTAAATAATCTTAATTTATTAATCTCATGATTATTCCACTATAAATATGAGATTGAACTCTTGTAATTATAGACATTTCATTTACTGAGTACTTTATAATCATAAAGCGTCCATTGATTTAATCATTGCATACAACTTGACCCTCTAATAATGGTTCATAATTAATCGGGAATAAAATTACCGTTTTACCCTTTTAATTATGTCTTGTTTCCTTAAGTACCATTGACTCTACTAGTGAAGGTTAATTCATAACTAAATTATGAATTTGAGCTCAATAACCTTTCAGTCCCAAAAGTCAACCCTTAAGAGAACCATCATTCAATCTCTTGCGAGAAGGTATAGATTCCATATCTGTATACTATGTCCCCAGCCATCTATATTAATGAGTTCCCAAAACAAAAGTTTTTAGCCTGATCATTCTGACAGACCCTAACAAGTGAATCAAAGAACTCATATAACATAAACAGGAGTTCATAGTAACCTCAGGATTAAGATCTATTTGTATATGATCATCAGTTGATATATTTAATTAATACTTCGAAACAGTATTTAACTAAGTATTAATAAACATATCTGGTCCAGTTCTATATATTCTCTAATATATAAAGCACCTCCACTAAAGTGTCCTACCACACTAGTGATCCGGATCTAGATCACATGTATTCATAATACTAGTGGACCGTACTTGCAGTAATTAATCTAAAGATTCCATAACTTTATTTTACTGCGAACTATTCAAGTTCATTTATCTCAAACACAATCCTCTCGTACTAATACGTGTTTGAGATTACATTCATGAACTTAGGAATTTTCCTGATATTTACATAATATTCTCATAGAATAATATAGTCCATAAAATATATGCATAACAAATTCAATTTATTTATTTATTTCATAAAAACAATGTCCACTACATATGCTTTCAGGGCACATTTCCAACACATGGTCCCCATTGTACCTTGGATAAAATCATCTAGATAGTCTCAATTAATTGATTTAATTGTCAATTAGAATTATCAAAGTTGACCAGGTCAATTTTGGATAGTTTCACAGAGTTGTGTAATTTTGAGAAGAAAAGAGAAATTATGGCAAATTTATTAATTAAGATAAATTGGTATCTAAATTAATTAATAAATAAATTTAAATCAAGGTTCAAATTATAAATAATTAATTTGATAAAGGATTTAAATAATTATTTAATTAATTAAATCAATAGAAAATAATACATGCATTGATTTTAAGTCCAATGGACTTATAATCAAATGGGAAATTTCACGGGCCTATAGCCCATGATAATTTCAACCTAGGGCTTCAAAATGGCTGTTATTTTATTGATTTTTTAATTAAATTAAATGACCTAATTGAGTCTATAAAAGGAGTGCTTAGAGAGAAGATTTTAAGAGACGACAGATAAGTCACAAGTCAGATTTTCTGATAGTTTTATATTCTCTCTAAACACAAGTCCTTTTCTAAGCCACTTTGTTATTTTCTCTTCTTCTCTCTATATCTATCTCATGTGTTGAGAATTGCCCACACTAGTCTAGGTGGTTCTAAGGATACATTGGAAGATTGTGAAGAAAATAGCAGATCGGTTCAGTTTCTTGATAATACTCTGTGACAAAGAGGATACAAGAGTTAGAGAAACTGAAGGAAGGACTCTTTAATTCCGCTGCGTATACTGTAAGTATTCTATTCTTTGTTTCTCTTGAATTCAATTTTGGAAACATGTTTTAGGCTATCTCGTATTAATTTGTTTAATATTAGATATACATGAAAATAAATAAAGATCATGTATAAGCTTTTCTAACAGGGGTTGCCCTCCTCTCGAGGTTGATCACCTCGAGTGCTCATTAGCAGGCCTTCCAGTTTTAGAAACTTGTTTGCCACAACCTTGTTCTCTATTGGGCAGCACCAGTTCATCTTGGTGGAGCAGACATTGTACTCTTGGTTGTGCTCCCCTATGGGAGTGATGACTCCTAGCAAGTCTAGGAGGGACCACTTGATCACGAGATTGTGATGGTTGGGTAGGTCCTGGAGCTTGATCGGCTAGTCGTTGGGATTCAGGATTTTCCTGGAAGATGTTCACAGGCTGAGGATTCACTATTCGGGATCTCACTGCTTGATTCTATGACAAGACGACCTCTAGCAACCTTGTCGCCTCAGCATTACGACAGTCATCTTCTTCTTGGTGAGCTTCAAGGGCTCGCTATCTTTGATCCAACTAGTCTTGGAAATCTTGTCTTTGTTTGTTGAGGGCTTTAGATATAGCCTCTTGAGCTGTTGCCTGACTTTCATGCATGGCAACAAATTGCTCCTACATTTTCCCCACGACCCCTTTCAGTTGTTCAAGGTCGAGGTGCAAATCTTCTCCTAAGTCCACATGGGGCTCATCATGCTCGAATGTGGCTGGTGGAGGCAGGTTTCCAAGGGGAGGAAATTGATGAGTAGGGCACAAAGGAGGGATCTGACTCCTCGAGGGGCGCTCAGGATGGGCAGTGTTAGGGTTCCCCCCTTGTGGCTCTTGACTCTATCTTCTAGTTGTGATAGATGTTGCTTCATATGGATTTAGTAAAATAAGATCTTGGATTTCAGCTCTCAATGAGCGACACTGAGTCAATTTATATGACGAAATGAGAATTAAATGAATTGAAATCACATAAACGACACAAAGAATTTTATAGTAGTTCGGCCCCAAGAGTTGGTAATGACCTATGTCCACTTGCACTTTTATTAATCAAAGAGGTCTCAAACTCAAGATCAAGGAGAAGCAAGGTTCAACTTAGTTTCTTAAGCTAAGAAAAGAATGCAATTCGAAGGGTTTTGTATGTAAAGTGCATACAAAAGAATGATCGAGTGAACTCCCTATTTATAGAGAGTCTTTGTGGGCTATGGGCCCTTACAAACGAATCTAGGCCCTACATGTGTAGGTGTGGGATTAGTATATTCAGTTATAAATTAAAATAACATGAGAATAATACAATTTAAATATCAGTTACATAAATATCTTGGGATATTTGCTGGTATCTCATGAAATATGGATCTTCGGGTAAAAGTAACCTGTTCATCGAGCAAGTCTTGCACTCTGAATAGTTTCATGGGATGGTACTAGCTTGCTCCATTATTAAGCAGGTTACTTGAACTTTGGTAAATAAGCTTTTATATTCTGATGTTGCCCTCTCGAGCAGCTACTCCTTCCAACCAGCTCTCCGAATTTAATGCGGTGTAATGTCACGTGTCTCTTTCTTAGATGCCACGTCATCAAGTCAAATAGGGTTAAACAGTCACAATAACGAATTTATGAATTTTTAGATATTCATATAATATTATTCTATCAATAATAATAAACAATCAATATATGCTAAAATTCATATCAATTATTTATTTCATAAAACATTGCTCAAATACATATGCTTTAAAGGTACTAATCCCAAGACATATATTTCCCAATAACAATACTCATAAATAAACAAATTATGACTGAATATATTTGATCCAACACGACATGCACGACCCAATTAATACCTTTACGCCTAAAGACCCAAGTTCAAGTCATTTAAAAAAAAAATGTATATTGATATTAATATTTGATTTATTTATCTGCAATCTTCACTAATAAAGCTAGACAATGCTCTTATGCTCTTCCATGATTTCTGATTGTAAGCCTTGTTTCAATAGCATTGTTCTTTAAGTAAATAACCTGCTTCATGTACAACTTGATTGCTTATTGTTTAAAGGTCTTATTATAATGAAACTCATTTATACTTTTATGGGTCACCATGCACAAGTGAATCTTTGATTATAATCCTTAATCAAACTTTAAAATTGTAGTTTTGATGTTGCTTAAATGAAATTTTGACTCTAACATTAATTGGAAATGTTCTATTGAAATTCACCCTCTTACCTTGTTTGTGCAGGCATAAGTGCAATTAGATTTGCTTACTTACTGGTTTTAAATGATTTAATCTTCCTCATCCCACCCTCGAAGAAGATTTTTCTTGATTTTTGTCAAAGAAAACTACAAGCAGTTCGAAAAATGAGAAGAAATGTGATTGGTTAAAAGTTAAAGATGATTATTCTACGATAACTTTTACTGCTATCGAATTTGTATAGAATATAACATCTCCTCCTGTTTTTATAATAATTAATACTTTTTATATATGTTTTAAAAAAAAATATCAGGACGTTTGATTAAAAAAAAAGTTAAGAGTCTTTCAACTCAATTCTTGTGTACTTAAATTGGATTCTTAATGCAATTTTTTGTTAATAAAAAATAAAAGATAATCAAACAATTATATAAAATAAGAACAAAAGATTTTTTATATGCACTACTACAAAAATGGGCTTTCCTGACAGTTTTTAACTGTCGCTATTGAGCAACGATGACAGTCGACTAATTTTCATATTTGCCTATGCCGACGTAGGAGCAGCTACGCCGACAGTTAAAAATTATCGTTGTTGCGGACAACGCCGACAGTTATTAGGTGTCGTTGTTGCTAGCAATGCTGACAGTTAAAAAATATTACTATTGCAGGCAATATCGACAGTTATTAGGTGTCGTCGTTGCTAGCAACGCCGACAGTTATTAAATATCGTTGTTGCTGACAACACAGACAGTTTTTTCCACACCAAGAGAACTATAGTTTTTTCACATTATAATAACATTTTTATAAGTTTTACCTATTATTATGCATATTAGTTGATATAACACATTTTTCTATATACTTATATAGAATGTTATATTTTACTATTCTATAATACTTTTTCGACATTATCTAGATATTTAGATAAAATCAATTGTGGTATATAAGTAAATTGACCCAAAATCATGTTTTACAAAAAAGTTAATAAAAGTAAATTTTTATATATTACTTAAATAAACTACCTGTTTTACAAAATCATATTACCCGAACAAATTTAATGAATTGGAATTCCATCATTATATAAAATTTCATAAATATTTTAATCTTTAACAACACTTGATTTGTATTGCCCATGTCTTCCTAATGCAGATTGATTTGTTCCATCCTGAGAAATAAACAGTAAAGATAATATAAATTAGCCATGATCAAACCTTCAAAAAAATTCACTAAATATAAGCTTTCGCATCATGAAAATTATTCTCTACAAATGCTCTATCAAAAAAGAAAAGGCACAAATCATTTTTCAAGTCCATTAACCAAATATAAGGTCCCATTTTCACATTACAAATGACATGTCTCGAGAACAAACTAATTCATGTCTTATTTCATAATGAATAGAAGTAGGAACATTTTGAAGAGTTATGGTACAAAAACTCATCAATATTCAAAAAACACAGACTAAAACTCACATCAATATACAATTAAAAGTATAGAAATTGTTATAAAGATTATCAATAACTATTGCTTTCAAACAAGATATAAATGAAAATACAGACATACAAGACATTCTAGAACCCCAAACTATGACATCTAAAGCCTTTAGCCTCCTCAAGGTCATCACAAACAAGAGTATTCCCAGCAAATCTAAACAATACGTATAACTATTTCATCGAAGCAGCATGCATGCTTAAGCATTAACATTGACTATATATATATGTACGTAATCTGTAGAAACAAGGAAATCAAGTAAAATGCCTACAGTTAAAATAAATTAAAAATTCAAGTGGGGTAGAGGGGCATACTGATATTTCAACTTTGAGAGCTGACTACTCAAGCTAAGCCTTTCCTCAGCATTATTTTGGGCATCCTTAAGCTGGTTCTCTTCGTACTCGCGGATATTTGCCACCCCAACAGACCTACTAAAATCTCTGCAGATTCGGTCAACAATTTCATTAATCCTCCTCTCCAGTTTATCAATTTTTCACTACGCTTATCAATAGCTTCTTTAGTCTGCAAGCAAATAAAAAGCAATATAGTTGTTTAAATGGAACAACACAATAAAACTAGATGGAGAGGGCAATAAGCACATGATGTCACCTTCAGAAGTTCAGGAGTGATACGATCGATTTCTTCTTTAATATTTTGTTTTTCCTTCTTCAAATTAGCAAGCTTGTCCTCAATGCTTCTCTGCAAATAAAATAATGATGGTCAATCAATCCACCTCGCAGTTTTTATCAAGATCCAAGAAAAGCAAATCCAAAAAGTATCAGTGATAAGAAAGGTTGGGTAACATTAAAAAAGTTGTTAAAGATCATAGGTTATATAATTTGTTAGACCATGGACACAAGTGAACCCTTCTTTCAGAATGTCTTAGAGAGAGTGAGAGAGCAACATTTCCAACTAATTAACACACATTTCATTTTCAAAGATCAAATAGTCTTCTGTACTATCCAGCAGCTCAAAAAACTTTTTTTATTGGCTAAACGGTGTGCATATAATAATATATTACAAACACTAGCAGCACTAACACAGGTCATTACTTTATTTATCAACTATTAAATTGACAAGCATATTTAGTATATATGTATGCTCTCTCAGATATGCCTGTAATGTCCATAGTTCCAGTTTCTCACTCGAAGCTCACTAAGGACCAGATAGTAGGTAGAAAAATTCAGCTTTCAAAAGATTTAAAAAAAAACATGTATGAATTCCTAATTTGTTGACATGAATCTGCATTTTCCCATTGACAGATATAACCACATTAAAAAATATGATTAATTTATAAAATAATCTTACTTCTGGAAATTTTGCATCTTTCAACGTGGATTTCAGATCAGGTACATATATCACAGTTTAATTGAGTACAGTAATTAATGCTTAACTTACTAGGAACATACATATTTTAATTTAATTTTCTAAATTGCAACAAATTTAAAATCTCAAATCAATTAAAATTCGAGTTAGGAATTTATACCGGAGCTCTGACAACAATGACGAAGTGGCGGTTGGGTAACGAAATTGGTTAGGCTTGAAAGACCTGACCACGAGGATACCAAAGAAGGTGGCAGTGTGACCCACGGTGGCTCGGGATGGCCGGAACTAAGCCAAAACCGTTTGAAATTCCATGGATTTTGGGTAACACCCACGGTGGTTTTTGGGCCCGATCCTCAAGTGGGTTCTTCTCTCCATGGTCTGCTGAGTACGATGGTGGCGGTGGCTTAACTCATAGAGGATTGAAGTGGCCGGATTTTGCTCGAAAACGTCAGGGTGGTAATGACTTTGGGCGGCCCGTTGATTGGGATAGGCTGTGCGTACGGTAGCGAGGCTCGGGGATTGGGGGTTTCGGGGGCTTGCGAGGCTGCTGGTGCTGTGCGTGTCTATGGCCTGGGCCGACTGGGATGCGAGGAAGGAGGCACCTCTGTATCGGGCAAGAGGGAAGAGAGAATACAAGAGGAGGAGAGAAAGGACCATTTGAAACTAAGGTTCGGATTTTGTTTTTCCTTATAATAGAGTATGGTTGGTATAGAATTCAAATCAAGATTTTATGTTTTTAAAATTTAAAAGTTGTGGGACCTTAAAAAAAAAATCTTGTATATCAAAAGAGTTTAGGAAACAATCTTTTCAGTTTTCAGTGATTTTATTTTATTTTTTTTTATCACTTTTTTCTTACGTTATTTTTACATGATTTTTATTAATAGACTTTTTACATTTTTTGTTGGAAGGTGTTATGTTATGCTGACAATTCTTTTCTTTCTTTTACAATTCTAGTGTTAAAATATTTACTCTATTTTTTTTTATAAAAAGGGTATTTTTTTCAATTTAAAATTCTTATCCACCTCCATAACTATATAAATTTGTTAAAATATTTCATTGTAAAATTATACAAGAGGATATAACTTGATTTTAATTTATAATATATTTTTTAAAATAAAATTCAGCTAATGATAAATATATTTTATAAAATAAAGATTACAAAAAAAATTACAATTAATAAATAAATACAAATTTATCATTTCAATTCAATACTAAAAGTTAAATATTATAAAATAAAAAATAGCTAACAAAGTAAAATATTTTTCTAAGTCCACAAATTGTAAAGTGAGTTTTAGTCTGATTGATTCGCTATTAGAAAACTGTATTTTTGAAAAGTGGGATTCTGAAATGTAAATCTGAATTTAGTGACTAAAAATCTGTTTCTGAAAATGTGATTCGTTTCAATGTCAGTAAATTGTTTTTTAATTTTAAAAAACTGAATCTGTGATTAGTATTAAATTTGAAAATATAACAGAAACTAAATACTTGATTGGTTCAGCTGAATCTGAATATTATTTTAATTTTATATATTTTATATACATATGTTGTATAATATTAAATTTTGATTTATCAATAGATTTAATTAAGTAAAATTTAATTATATTGATAAATTAAAATTTAATAATAGTACATTGATTAAATTCATAAAAATATTGCATTGCCATTAATTTTGATTTTTTTTCTAAATTAAAGTTACGTTTTTATTAATTAACTAAACGTTGTTGTTATAACTAAGCCACATTTGTCTAGCAATGTCATCTCTAAAATTTTCCATCTGAGCCATATAAACTTGACTAAAATTAATGTCGGGTGCCTCAGAAATTCCTGCTTCATCTCCTTGTTGTTGGTTTTATATTGTTGTATTAGACTGGCTTTCAGTTCCTTCAATATCTTCAACAAGTGTGGCATCAACTAAATATTGTTCAAATATTCTATCATTAATATAATGCATTTTGATCCAGTTGTGGATAGCACAACATGCTATTGGTATCCGACGTTGCTTTCCAAGCAAGTATGGAGGCATTGACTTCAAAATTAGAAACCTGGCTTTTAGAAGTCCAAAACAACGTTCAACCACATTACGCAATGATGAGTGCCTATAATTGAATAACTCCATCGCACCTCTAGGATGGTTCCTGTAACGCCCTACTTCCTTAGAGTCGTTACTGGTGAGTTTAAAAACGTGCTTTCAACTCACTAATCAAGGTTTTAAGTCAAACAGTGTAATTAAGCCATAAACAGAGGAAAAATTTAGAATTTAGTCCATATCATTGAAAATCGTAAAAGTTTGACACATAGTGTAATATCCAACATTTTCATTATACATTTATTTATTATAAATCAGAGTTTTAATACATAAAATGTACAAGTTTACAAATTTAAGAAATAGTAATGGAAAAATAGTGTTTAAAATATGATTTTATGTTTTTAATGAGATTAAAGAGAGAGAAACTTGAGTAGTCAAGTATTGGACCCAAATGTCATATAATTTTAATTGGGGATTTTTATAAAATTAAGAAAGTTTTGCTAAAGGGCTTATTTGAAAAGAATTTTAGTATTTTGGGTCCAAGTGTAATTTTTTAAAAAAAAGAAAAGGCTTCAGCCTTTCCTTTTTTACCCGAGCCCCCCTCTCTCTCTCCTCAGAAAATCTCTCTCTCTCTCTCTCTCTCTCTCTCTCTCTCTCTCTCTCTCTCTCTCTCTCTCTCTCTCTCTCTCTCTCGTGTGCGTGCGTCTGCCCGACCACCGAACGTCCACCGGCGATCACCGTTTATAGCCACGCGCCGAACCGTTGGATTCAGAGGCCTCCAAACCATCGACCACGCGGGAATCTAGAGCTCACTCGCCGATTAAACACCTCAACTGGTCGATTTAAGTTCGGCCACCCCGCGACTTCAAAGTTGCGATTCGGCCACGTCGGGCATCCGTTTGCCGATCTGTCACCACCATCGTGTTCCTCGTATTGTGGGCTTCAAAACCCAATAACTGATTCCTACATCTACCATAGTTGGGTGGTGGGCCCACCGCAATCCACCGTAGACCGACGATCGAAACTTAGTGTTCGAGGTTTTGAAGTACGTTTTGAGTCTCAGAAAATCATTGTTTGACTTGTTGTGGAACCCGATCACTTTGGTATAATTTCTTTGACCTATATATTGTGATTTAATTGTGATTGATTAGAATAATTGTTATTATGTGTATTTATAGTATATAATTATACTGGCTGTCTGGGATTATATGTATTTTTTATACAGGTTTTGATTTTGGAATTGTCCACTTTATAGCCGTTGTGCTGTCCAATTTTCTAGAAAATATTAAATATTAAATAAATTATAAAAATACATATTTAATTGATTTTCCATTAATATGGAAATTATTATGATTAATTAATTTTAATTATTATTGTTATTGTTTTGTTAAGTAAATCAAGAATACAGATTCATATATATATATATATGAAAAGTATGATTTATAGTAAACCTATTATTTAACCATTATTATTGTATATTAATATTTTTATTAATATTTGAATATTAAAATAATATCAAATATTAGTTTCTTACAGTTATTGATGTTTGTAAGACCAGTGAATTTTGGAGAAAGTATATTTATTATATCACTGGAATTGATATTATGACTAATTAATAATAATATAAATATTTATATTTATATTATTATCATTATATTGATTATTACAATTTTATGTTAAAAATATGATTTCTTTTATAAAATGACTATTTGAATAAATATACATTCATATATGTATTGTTATTGAGGTATTTTGTTATTATTATTGAAATAAGTTTATTTATAGATGATAATTATTATTGTTGTTGTTATTATTATTATTATTATTATTATTATTATTATTATTATGAGAGTACATTATTAAATGAGCAATGTTTTATATGAAGAGTTATTTGTATTACGTTGATAATAATTATTATTATCATTCATATAATTTATGGTATTGTTAATATACACTATCAATAGTGTATATTTACGATTTTGATATAATTTAATAAATGATGTGCCTTGAATAGGATTTGTATGGATTTGATTGATTGACTCTTGCTGAGCAATTTTAAAATAAGCTAAGGACCTAAGGTAAGTAAATCTCACCTTTTGTGCTTAAGTGTAAGATGCATGACTACATTGATTGTGTACATCTGATGAGTTAAGTATGGTATGATGATGATGCATATGATAAGTATGTGAAGAGTGGTTATATGAACACCATAAGGGTGTTGTGTGATATGTAATTGATGAATTCTGTAATATGTGAAAGATGTCTTACTTGGTTAAGAATGATATGAATTATGTGCAAGTATGTGTTCTTATGTTGATGGATATGTGGATTACTTTATGTTCATGATTTGTTATATGTTATGATATATGAAGCGTTTAAGTTTTTAGGCTGGAAACCTTAGACCTGAGCCATAGCTCTACGTTAAGGTATAACAACGCCACCAACCCAAAGCTTCATGTATTATTACTAAAGATGTTTTGAGTTATATGAGATGTGAAACAATGCCTTGATTGAATACCATCAAACATGAATCATGAACATGAACATTGACATTTCAGCATCAGCATGTATGCATGGCATGTACAGTTATGTGATACATTATTATGTGATATAAGACCATGCATATAAATATGAGGAAAATTGTAAAATGCCTTGAAATGTCTTATGTGAAGTGAACATTTTAATGACACAAGGCTTAAGCAAAGTGATAATAAGATGTTTAAAAAGGGTGCCACTGTTTTGATGAAGCAATCAAGTAAGTTCAGTAAAGAAGACGGAAGTCTATAAGACTTATAGTGGCTGCCCACTAGTGTGGGCTAGGTCAGAGTTGACCATTCAGATATGTTTGTCATGTTTCCGTCTTTCTCCTCCATATGTGTAATAAGTATGGCAGCTATGGCAACGATGAAATGAGTGTTATGATAAGCCTAGCTATGATGATGGCTAGCCGGAGGAGAACCCATGGGATTCTATATGATATGTGTAACAAGCCCTGCAGGCATTGGCCGAATCAAACAGTGTGCACAAGTGATATTGGGCCCATAAAAATGTGAAACTAAAAGAAAGAGCATAAAAGTAAAGTTTGAAAGTGCATGAGCAATAAATGAAATGCATAAGTATATAAGTCAGCATATTAGTATATGTTCACTACAAACTCACGACATTCATGTGTATGTGTATGCATGAGATTTGCTTACTGAGCGTTAGCTCATTATGTTATTTTCCAACATTTTTCCAGGTGTGGCTTTAGCTGTTGAGCAACTTGTGGAGCACGGACTCAGTATCAATGCAATAATGGTTTAGAGTTTTCATATGGCTGCCTTAAATTTAAAGTATTCATACGTGTAATAATTTCTACTAATAAGTTTATATAAAAGTTTTAAAATTTTTTGTATTTCTTCGTATCATTTTATTTAATTATTTTGGTCAAGTGCCTAACATACTCGTAAACTCTAGAATTACGAGTATGTGGCAAACGTACCCTACCTTAGGGACGTTACACATAGGATCCCAAAATACAGTTTAGAAATGTTTACAACATAAAAATAGAACCAAGTCGGCTAAACGACAAAATCTAAGTTCATTTACAAGCATCTCCCAAAATCCTCTGGCTGTGGCAGCCAGGCTGGCCAAACATGTACACGCCGCCTCACGCCTGCTGTACTCATAGTTGGTTGACCTTCTCTTTACCCTTACCTGCACCACAGAGCATCTGTGAGCCAAAGCCCAGCAAGGAAACCCACAAACAGATAACATATGCAACACATATATCAAGCATATAAACAAGCCACCAATGGGCTAAACACATACGGCCTAGCCGTCCCAGGCATTTACCAAGCCCTGGAATCGCGGACCACGCCGTGAGGATATCCCAGGTATCCTTTTAGGGACTCGCCCTGGCAACTCGCACTCCACGTGCTCAACGCTGCTCCAGGCCCCTTGTCGTTCCCGGCCCTTCGCCGTTCTCGGTCTACACCGTTCCCGGCTCTTGCCGACCATTCACATCATAACATACACATCATAGCAAACAAGCACATAATTCCAGCATATTCAGTTAAAGGGCTACGCCCCGCAGTTCTAGCATATTGGGCTCAGCCCTGCATACCAATTCTATTCAAACACTTTGGGCTCAGCCCTGCACACAAGCTCTATGGGAACAAGGGTTTTCTTACCTGAGTTCCGTGCTTTCTGAGCACCGATGCCCTGAGCACAGTCCTCTAACTTGAGCCTCGCCGAAACCCTAGTCACAACACATTAACAATATCCATCCATCAAGTTTTAATCCAATAAATAACTTTGAGCCATAACCCTAACCTCCGGGACCTTGAATTCTATCAATCCGGGTGATAAAATCCATCTCGAGCCTTACCCATTAAGTTCCCAAGCCTAAATACCCTTAAAAACTCAAACTGGCACTAAGGGTCGCGTCTCCACCCCCAAGAGTCGCGGCTAGCCTCAAAACAGAGGCTAGCACACCCCTGCAACACACACGGGCTGCGGCGCTCATGAACTTCTCAGCCACCCTCGGCCGCACGCGCACACGGGCCACGGCGCGCCCATCCTAGGGTCGCGGCCCTCATCACCAAACCCAGATTTTCTCACCATTTTCCTACACCTTTCCTCAAGCCAATTCATCCTAAACTCATCTATCAAACCCAAATAATTAACACATATATTCCAGCTCAATAACAACTCAGTAACAACATCAAAACCCATCAAAATCTGCTCCAAAACCCAACTAAAACACCCATACACAGATCAAGCTTAACTAACATGCATACTCTAGCAAACCAGCAACAATTCTCAACATAATCCCCATAATTAGAGCTTACCTTGCTGAACTCAATCCCTGGGGTTGATCCTCAATCCTTAAGCTTCAAGCTCCTAAGATATCTCAGCTGAAATCCTTCTAGTTTCTAGCCAATTCCTCCAAGTTTCCCTTTGAGTCTGCCTTAGAGAGTAAAGAAGAGAAGAAGATAAGAGTTATCTCAGTTATGAAAGATTGTATATGTCGGTTTCCCCAAAGTTCTAAGTAATTCCTCCTTTTTGTTTTATTCAGCTTAAGTCTATGTGGTTACCTCAAGGCTCGGGTACCCAAAACGTCCCCCCGAGGGCAAAATGGTAAATTTCCCCAATATTCCCGCCTAGACATTCTATCCTCAAATATATCTCCAAATATTTATCTTCATGTCCCAACAGTCCCGTAACACACCTAGTACCCAAATTACCCCTCGACTCACCCCGAGTCTAAATCTCAACCCTGTTGTGACTTTCCGACTAACCGCTCCCCAGGACTGTCTCAGATCGTGCTGCACAGACATATCACATATATAACATTTATCACACTTATGCCCCTAATATCCAGACGGGGCCCACATGCACATTTAACTCAATTAAACATGCATCATTAACATATATCCACACATATCCACCTATTAGCATATTAAATCACTTATTGCCCTCCAGGCACACTAATCTAGGCCCTAAGCCCGATTAGCAAATTCGGGTCGTTACAGTTCCCTCTTCCTCTAAAGCGGCACAAGTGATAACATTCACCACAATATGGTGCTAGAAACCCAGACATATTTGGATAGCCAGAATCAACAACATAGTATTTACCTATATTAAAATCACTTATTATTAACAAGGGAATGTAAAAGAAAATTATAATGCATCAAGACAAGTGTAATTTAAGACCTGGTGGTGGCATAGGAAAATTATCATATTTTCTAATTGCATCAAGAAGTACTCGAGAGTCATTGTTTGTTCCTTCCCATCCAGCGTAAACATAAGTAAACATCATATTAAAGCATGCAGCCATTGCACTTTGTGTTACATGCAACAAAATAAGTTTGAAATTGCTTACATGAACGGAGCTCGTGAGTGACAAGTTTTACTATATGATCAGCCCAAATAAGTACACAAACAACAAGACTATTCTACCAGAAGGTTAAAAATAAATATGAATCTCAACCATTGACAAAGCATTTCCAAAATTTTGAGCAATACCAGAACGTACTCACGATCTAGTTGTTCCAGCCAATCTAGTTTTACACACACTTTATCACTAGAAAATACATGGGTATTTCTCTTAAGGATAGTTGCAATTGTGTTCCAAGGCCATTAGTCCACCCAGAAGTCGAACACTGACCTCAAAAGTTATTCTTGGTGATATAACAAAAGGATTGTCTATCACCCATTCCTGAAAGGGGATCATACAATGTAGAATTGGTTGAGTACATAAATCCACATGCAATGAGATGTCAAGAATCAAGTAAAAAAAACCAAATACTAGATAGGCCAGCTCTAGTGCTAGAGAAGTATTCTGAGAACATGATAAAGATGATCAATCATGCCAGACAAGCAACCTCCCCGAATTTAACAAGTATTTGGAGATGCCTATGGTAAAATAAAAGTAGGAATCTCAATATTAAACTTGAAAAATCCTAAATTTAACACAAATCTTGAATTATGTAGCTAAGTGTTGAACTCTGACATAAATTTTTATAATTGTGCTGCTAGCGTACCTATTCGGTCTTGTACTCCTCCTACCTAGATCTTTACTAAAGTAAATAAGGAAACTAGGGTTCTTGTGACTGTATACAAAGTCAAGGGTTGAATGATTTCTAAGATTCACTTAATAAAATTTCTTCTGAATAAAATATTGCTCTACAAACTTCTGTATTTTCATACATCCTCGAGCATGTAAGTTAGATGTCATATGCGTGTCTCTACAATCCCAAAATGGGCGCAACCCAACTACTTTGGAGCTGGTTATAGGAGCTATCTACCATGACGCTAAAAAAAATTTCTTGTTTCACATGCTTTCTGACAGAGATACAAAATAAACTATAATCAGCACAAACCTCAAACATCAGGCTATACTTTCCATCTTTATTACGCATCCTTAAATACGCCTGGCAAGATTCTGGGTCTTCCCCAAGTGGTAAAAGGTATATATCATATGTCTGCTCTATTGATTCAGTATAATCTTCAGAAAGAATAGTCTTGATTTGATCCACTGTCACCTTCTTTGCTGACTGCAATATATTCAGCATTTGTTTGTCAATATAAAGTGAAGTATAATAATAGAAAGAAAAAAAGGCTAGAAATCAGTAACAAAACAAACATAGCAAGTAAAAATGAAAGGAGAGGAAGTCAACCTTCAATATATAAGTGAGACTCTAAAATCCAATAAAAGGATTAAACTTATTAGTAATCTTTATATGAGCTGTTTGGAGATCTGGCTCAATGAAGGCCTTGTACATTGGATATACCTGTAGAATGCCAAGACATCAAGGAATTAAAATTAATAATCAACCACACATTAAAAATCAGTGCATTAAATGGAAAAGTCGTACTGTCTCAGATATCTGATGAATAATTTCTTGAGGTTCTTGGCCGGCTCGTTGTATATCCCGTATAACTCTTTTGACAAGGTCAAAGAGAACCCCACTTGTGACTGATACTCGAAGATCCAGTAAAGGCCTCAACCTTTCACTCAAAGCATAGATTCCCTCAATGACAACAATGTGAGAGCTAGGGACTTCAACTGTCCTATCATCGGGACATGCTTTAATTAGCAATTCAGCCAGATAAGTTGAGTATGAAGAGAAATAGAACATAACATAGAAGAATAGTTCTCTGTTAATACAGTTTTCCCAGCTCACGAAGGACCTGCCAGCCCTATCAATACTATTCCCTCATTGTGTTGAGCCAATAATTGACAAGCACGGATGACAATAAAAAAAAACCTTCTCAAGGGATAGAGAATCTTTAATGGGAACAATCTCATAACGAGTTGAATCCTTTCTCTTCACCAACTGGATTTGATCTTTTAACAAGCCTGGCTTTCTCTCGTTTGAAGCATCTTTACCCATTAGAGATATGTTGAACTCCTCTTAAAATATAGAATAGATAAGCACCAAAATAAGCCAAGAAAATGAAGAAATCAAAATGCAACTCAAAAATCATTTACGAAACAAACATACTTGAATTCTATACAGCATAAATAGAGAAAGTATAAAAAAAAAAACTCGACCAAAAAATAAAATAACAAAACCAATTTTTTTCTGGCTTTACACAAAAGGTCTCTATCAAAAAGTGGATTGGAAGTATCACTCACATATGGAAACTAAAAGAATTGAGCTGAATTGTTATCATAGATGCCTTTCATTGTAAAGGGAAAATAGTGTGGTTATCCCGATACTAAGAAAAGATAATTTTCCTTCTCATATTATATGATTGCTGCAATGGAACATTAGAATCATTCAAACTTTCTAAGATTACAAGGACTTTCCTAAAATAATTGAACTATTTAAAAATGGCAATGGGCTTTACCTAATACATGACATCTTTCTATCACAGAGCCATGATTTACACTTTATAAAAAACTGGCAAACAACATAACAAGCAGATACACTATTCTATTATTATATCTAACTGATATCCAAAACAATAATTTATTTTTTTTAAATACAAATAATTAATCTGAAATGGAATTTGTAGTGCAAGTGATGCACTTGAGCTAATCTCCCAATTAATTAAGGGATGCTCTTGCAACATAATATTGCAAGGAGATAGACAAAAACAAAACAAGCCCAAGTACAATCATCCACATCAACATCCCCAACCAACTCACCACACATATAGATGATCAACATCCCCTTCCATTAAACCCAGAAGCCAACCACCCAAACAAGTTAGAGTCAAAGCATATTATATATATATATATTTAGAATAAATAGTGATACCTCATATGTGGGTGTGGCTAATGGCAAAGAAGATGATTTGATCAGGCGTGCAGGCGGGGCAACAAGTCGGCGTGCAGTTAGTCAACATAATATTGCAAGGAGATAGACAAAAAAAAAAAAAAAACAAGCCCAAGTACAATCATCCACATCAACATCCCCAGCCAACTCACCACACATAGATGATCAACATCCCCTTCCATTAAACCCAGAAGCCAACCACCCAAACAAGTTAGAGTCAAAGCATATTATATATATATATATATATATTTAGAATAAATAGTGATACCTCATATGTGGGTTTGGCTAATGGCAAAGAAGATGATTTGATCAGGCATGCAGGCGGGGCAACAAGTCGGCGTGCAGTTAGTCAATCGTTCACCGTCGATGAGGAGGAAACTCAGTCCAAATGTGGAGAGGAGGAGAGGGAACGAGAAAGGATTTGATTTTAGAGTTTTGGAAAGTAATTTCCCAAACTACAGAAAAAATGATTTATGCTTTTTTTTCCAGATATAGATCAGGATTTAATTTTCAAAACACCCAACCAATCAGCTATAATCATGGGTTCCACAGATTTTAAATTTTCAAAAACATAAAATTGGATCCGGGATACCAATGAGAGGCTTAACATTTTATTTTCTTATTTCTTTCTTAATTAAGTTATTAGCAAGCTCTATTTAAATAATCAATTTCTTATTTGATTTATTAACTAAAAGTTTATTTCATTTTATCAAAATTTAATTCAAATTTCATTTCACATATTTAATTATAATAGCAGTCTTACAAATTTATATTTGGTCCAAAATTATAAATTAAAAGTCATAATTATTTTAAATTCTCAAAAATTCTTTTTATTTTTAATCCAAAAATTTAAAATGTAAATCAACAAATCTTGATAAATCTCATTTACACAAAAATAAAATTATGATAATCTTAATAAATAATATTAATAGAATTATAATTTTTATCTCATTAAGTTATTAATTAAAAAATATTATTATAAAAATTTTAATAAATTATTTTAAAAAATATTTCAATTATTTATTTTCAACTAACACTTGTATTTAGTGTTAAAAGTTATAAATTAACATTATTTTATATGTATGACCACATAACACATTAAAAGTATATATTAAAAAATTAATACATTTTTTAAAAATATATTTACATAATTTAGTTTATTTTTAAATTATATTTCGTTAGCTATATTTTTATAAATATATTTTTAGGTTTTTATATTTATAAAAAAATATTTAAAAATAATAAATAATTTATTAATATCCAATATTAAATATGATTAAAATGTTAGATAAATTATTTAAATAATTTATTTTTAACTAAAAGAAATTTAGTATTACAAATTATTAATTACTACTTTAACAAATTTTATTTCAATATTAATTAACTTTTTTTTAATTAATTGTTATTAGTTTTAAAAGAAAAAAAATAAAATAAATAAGTATTATTAATGAATTTTTATTTTAAAAAAAATTGTATTAAATATAGAATAACTAATTGAATTTGTTACACCCAGATTTCGAACCATAAGATTTGTGATCTCGAAAGCTGGATTCGTAAGGAATGGACTCGTAATGTCTGGAACACGTGTCCGCAACCTAGGCACCGAGCCTGCGAAGCAGAGACAAATTCGAAGATGGTAGCCTCGAAGCCATTACAAGCTCGAAAGACAGACACCAGAACACGTCTGATCTCGGATGGCCTCGGATCAGGGGCTCCGAACCTGACATAAGTATGAGCTCGAAGTAGCGTGATCTCCGGAAGATGTTACAGATCGAAAGTTAATGAGAGACCCAAGTGGGAACAGCACTGTCAATATAGATTGATAACTTGGGATATTCCAGTGAGTCATTTTGGAGAGACGCAGTCTGCATTGATTGTTGTAAATCCCCTATAATAAAGGGATATTTATTATGAAGTTATACGCCCCCTGATCTTCAGGGGACGTTTCCTTGTATATAGGATCACAGGCTTTTAACGCCATTAAATTTATTTACATATAAAGAATAACTTCCCGAAATATGTGGGATCGTATTCTGAAACCTCCTCTCTATAAATCAAGGGGTCATGTACCATTGTAAATGACCGAATTTTTGTGATCTTGAGAGAAACTCTGGAGAATTCATTCTTAAAGAATTTCCAGAAAACATCTTAAGTTTTAATAACAAAGACTCGTGGACTAGGCAGAGTTAACTGCTGAACCACGTAAAAAATCCCATTTGTGTTATCATATTTTTCTTGGCCATAACCAATTATTATTTTCGTGCTCTTATTTCACTGTTGACGAAAAACGGCGTCAATAGTTTGGTGCTTTCATTGAGAGCCTTAAGCATTCAGTCCCTGAACAAGTTATGGCCGCTAATAATCAGAACGTTCCTGAAAAAAAAATATTTGAGACATCTTGGGAAACAGCCGATGGAAAACCCAGATGTTGAAGAGAGAAGCGTATCCTCCGATTCTCGGGGACCACCCGCACCACCAAGAGATGAGGATATGTATTACAATCCTGAGCGATATGTTCCCATTGTGGAACTTGAGAACTGGCAGTTGAAACAGCAGTTGGCAAAAGCCAACAAGCGGAATGAGGAGTTGGCAAGGATAGCCGCTGAGGCGCAGGCGGCTCAGCCCCCGCCTCCGCGCGAAAACCAAGACCCCCCTTCGAGGGACGTGCATGTTCCTCCCCGTAGACCCCATGGGCGTCCACGGAAGAATGCTGCCACAAAAAGGCCGGAGCAACCTCCTGCACCAGCAGATCAGTCGGCCCCCTCTAGGCCCCAGAGAAGTACCCAGGCTAGGGCCCCGGTTAATCCACCTGCGGAAGTACCTATGGGAACTGAGAACAACCGAGCCCCTGCAGAAGCTCGGACTCAAGTCCCTGGGAGCGCACCAAATGCAACCAACCCATCTCAGGCAAACTCTGGACCATCTAGGCTGCAAAATGGGTGGCAGCCACCGTCACCCATACGGTTCCCTCCATCGCCTATAAGATATCCTTCACCTCCTCGCAAGAATGCCCAACCAGTTCGAGATCAGGACGAAAGGCGTGCGGGGAGGAGACAAGGAAACAGGGAAGCTTTCCAGGAGCGGAGAGGCGCCCTATCTGAAAGAAGTCAAACATCTCGGTCTGGCACGGCAGAAACGAGGCGACACGAAAAAGACTAATCTCGAAATAATCATGCAACAAGTTTTACTAGTGATGACTTTGGAGATACCAGATCGGTCAGCATGCATGATCGAGGCCAAAAGAATACTGGGAGCCACAAGAATCGCTCCGACCTATGGGAACACTTGAATCAAAGTCGGGGTAATGTTAACCCGATAAACCCAGACCTGAGGGAACGCTTAAATAGGCGTAAAGACCCCCTACGGAGGCGCGAACTTGGAATTGTAATCGACGACAACCGATTCCAGACAAGACCTCTTGCGGACCCAGTCCAGGAAAGAATTGATCAGCTAGAAAAGGCCTTCAGGCTTTTGAAAAATGAGCAAGGTCAGGATCGATATGAAGATTCTGATGAGGAGCTTGAACCGTTCGCTCCCCATATCTCCAACACTCCATTTCCCCAAGGATTTCAGATCCCTCACATCCCAACGTTCGAGGGAAAGTCCGACCCGTACAGTCATTTGGGTATGTTCAATACCATAATGAGAGCAAGTAACGTGGGTTACGAGCTCAGATGCATGCTATTTCTGGCATCACTAACAGGACCAGCCAAAAGCTGGTTCAAAAAATATAAAAGACACTCAATAACTTCTTGGGATCAGTTGTCTAAAGACTTCAAGAAGCAGTTCAGAGCCACGATGGGGGTTAGACCTGAGGCGTCAACCCTGACTAACGTTCGGCAGCAGCCGGGAGAGACGTTGAAAAGTTACCTTACAAGGTTTAACTTGGAAGTTGCCTGAGCTTGGAATATGGGTGACAGTGGTCACTTAATGGTTGTCCAAGCTGGAGTTACACCAGGAAGTGCTCTCTGGGATGACATGCAGAGAAAACCAGTGAGGTCTCTAACCGAGTTTAACAGACGGGCACAGAGGTTTTTCAATGTAGAGGAAGCGAGGTCGACACTTAATGTGACTTCCCAGCCCGTAACTACAACGATAAACGTGAACTCTGCTTCAACCTCGGCAGACCCATCAGCTTCAAAGCCTGCTGCGGAAAACCCTTCCAAGAGAAAAAAGAACGAAGGGAGTAACCCCGAGGCCGAAGGAGGAAAGAAAAAGAAGGGGGAAAGATATTTCTCCGTGTACAGAGTGTACACCGAGCTCAACGAGTCTCGGGAGAACATATACCTGGCTAATGAAAACCAGGTCCCCTTCAGGCGTCCGGACCCAATGAGAAATCAGAAGTCCAAGAGGGACTCCAGCAAATATTGTTGATTTCAGAGAGACACCGGACATACTACTGATGAATGTCGACAGCTGAAAGAGGAGATCGAAGGATTGATCTCGAGGGGTTACTTCAGACAATATGTCAAGAACCAAAGTAATAATCAAGCGACCGCGAGCCAGAGAACAGCCGCGCCGCAGCCCACACAGAACAACAATTCTCGAGCTGGGGAAGAGGATAGGCCTCCACCGATAGATGGAGAAGACGTGATAACCATCTCGGGAGGGCCTCATCCCGCGGGCATGGGCAGAAATGCCCAAAAGAGATACGTTAACGAGCTGAAGACTGGGGACGGGTCTCCATATGAACCTGAACCTAGAGCTCCAAAAAGTCAAAGAGTTGAATCTCAACCAATAACCTTCACTGAGGAAGACGCATCCCATGTTCATTTTCCTCACCATGATCCGCTGGTCATCACTCTCCAGCTGGCAAACAAAAGGGTCCACCGAGTTCTCATAGACAATGGGAGCTCAGTTAACATTCTCTATAAAGCAACCCTTGAAAAGATGGGACTCTCCCTTCGCGACCTGAAAGCATGTGCGACTACGCTATACGGCTTTTCAGGAGAAGGAACCGCCTGCATGGGGTCCATCGAACTCCCCGTGACCTTGGGAGACTACCCAGTCTCAACAACCAAGATGATGGAGTTCGTAGTAGTAGACCTGCCTTCGGCCTACAACGTGCTGCTCGGAAGACCCGCCCTGGTTGGGCTAGGGGCAGTCTCGTCCGTGAGGCATCTGGCCGTTAAGTTCTCGACCCCTAGTGGCGTCGGAACATTGAAGGGAGATCAGTTAGCTGGGAGGGAATGCTACAACATTTCCTTAAGAGGAAAGAAACAGATGAGTGCACAGGCACTCGTCATTGTTCAGAATAAAGACGGGATGGTCTTAGAGATTGATGAAGAAATCGATCCAAGGGTTGAGGAGAAAGTTGACCTCGAACCCTTAGAAGAGCTCGAAGAGATTCAGCTCGAAGAGTTAGATCCCTCGAAAAAGGTAAAAGTTGGAAAACACCTCCAGGAAGAGACAAAATAGCAACTAATTTACTTTTTAAAGAAAAACCAGGATGTCTTTGCATGGACACATTTGGACATGGTAGGGATAAGCCCGAATATAGCAAGCCAAGCACTAAATATAGATAAAAGCTTCCCTCCGAAGCAATAAAAGCGAAGACAGCTGGATGACGACAGAAAGAAGGCATTGAAGGAGGAGGTCGACAGGTTAAAAGCAAACCAATTCATTAGGGATGCTTTTTACCCTGACTGGGTAGCCAATCCAATGTTGGTCCCAAAGCCTAATGGGACGTGGCGAACCTGTATTGACTATTCGGACCTCAATAAAGCTTGCCCGAAGGACTGTTTTCCATTACCGAGGATTGACCAGCTCGTGGATGCCACGGCGGGGCATGGACTAATGTCGTTCATGGATGCCTATTCTGGATATAACCAGATTCCCATGCATGCCCCCGACCAGGAACATACGAGCTTCATAACGGATAAGGGGCTATACTGCTATAATGTCATGCCATTCGGGCTCAAAAATGCTGGGGCCACATACCAGCGGCTCGTAAATATGATGTTTTAAGAACAAATAGGGAACAACATGGAAGTTTATGTTGACGACATCCTTGTCAAGTCTCAACTTAACAATAACCATGTTGATGACCTCGAAGAATGTTTTGGTGTGCTCCGGAAGTATAACATGAAACTAAATCCTCATAAGTGCACCTTTGGCGTATCTTCAGGAAAATTCCTGGGCTTTATCGTGAACGCTCGTTGAATAGAGGCCAACCCTGACAAGATCCAGGCCCTGATTGACATTCCTTCACCTCGAAGACACAAGGATGTTCAAAGTTTGACCGGCAGGATGGCGACCCTAAGTAGGTTCATATCAAAATCTACGGACCGTTGTCTTCCGTTTTTCAACCTTTTGAGGGGAGGTAGGAAATTTGAATGGACGGAGGAGTGCAAGCTGGCTTTCTAGGAGCTTAAAAAGCACCTCGCAGAACCCCCCATCTTATCAAAACCTGTTACGGGAGAAGTACTCTACCTATACCTTTCCACCACCGAACACGCAATAAGTGCAGTGCTCGTGCGAGAAGAAGAGAAGGTACAGAGACCCGTCTATTACATCAGCAAAAGATTACTGGGGGCAGAGTCGAGATACCCCTTGATGGAGAAGCTGGCTCTCAGCTTAATTCATTCATCTCGTAAACTTCGACCCTACTTTCAAGCGCACCCCATCCATGAGCTGACCGATCAACCACTTAGGCAAATCCTGTCTAAACCGGAGGCTTCAGGTCGACTTCTTAAATGGGCGGTTGAGCTCGGATAGTTCGAGATCACCTACCACCCGAGGACGACCATTAGGGCACAGGCATTGGCAGACTTTATAGTGGAATGTACTGGCATGGCCAACGATGAGGTTATAACCCCGGCCCACGAGCTGTGGAAACTTTACGTCAATAGCTCATCTAATGAAAATGGATCGGGGGCAGGGGTCATTTTGATTACCCCCGCCGGGAGTAGATTTCATTCCGCCTTAAGATTCAGCTTCAAAGCATCGAATAACGAGGCTGAATACGAGGCTTTACTGGCGGGACTTCGTATAGCCAAAGAGCTCAAAGCTAAAGCAATACATTGCTACAGCGACTCCCAGCTTGTGGTTAATCAAATCTTGGGAGAATACCAGGCTCGTGGCACGAAAATGGCAGCTTATTTAGAGAAGGAAAAATCCGCATTGGAATATTTCGAGTTTTACGCAATCGAACAGGTTCCCCGAGAGAAGAACGCAAACGCAGATGCCTTAGCTCGACTCGCTACTTCCACCGAGAATGATGAGCTAAACGTTGTGCCCATAGAACACCTCTTGGCACCTAGCATTAACGAGCCGGAGGAGGAAGACGTGTGTATGATTGAGTCCGAGCCTACCTAGATGACTCCGATAGTTGAATATCTCGAGACCGACGTCCTTCCAAAAGACTGGAACCAGGCTCGAAAGTTAATGTATCAGCTTCCCCGTTACACCATTTTGGACAGAAAGCTATATAGAAGGGGGTATTCCATGCCATTACTACGGTGCGTAACTCCACCTGAAGCCAAGAAAATCATCGAAGAAATTCATGAAGGGTTCTGTGGAGACCATACCGGGGGGCATAGCCTGTCCAAGAAAATCATACGCCAAGGATATTTCTGGCCTACCATTAAATCGGATTCATTCGAGTACGTAAAGAAATGCGACAAATGCCAGAGATTCGCCACGATTCCTTGAGCTCCACGATCCGAGCTGACCATGTTGACTTCCCCATGGCCATTCGCGGTATGGGGAATCGACCTCATAGGCTCTCTCCCAACTGGCAAGGGCGGTGTGAAATATGCTGTAGTCGCTATGGATTACTTCACAAAGTGGACGGAGGCTGAACCGTTAGCAACAATAACTTCCAAAAAGGTCCTTGACTTCGTGGTAAAAAACATCGTATGCCGATATGGGATGCCGAGGAAAATTTTATCCGACAACGGAATCCAGTTCAATAGTGACTTGTTTAAGCTATGCTGCCTATCGAGGTCAAAATCCCTACAATACGAACTCACATTTATGACCAAAGCTCGAACCATACTCAGCTCGAAGAAACCTTAGACTTGATTGAAGAAAAAAGAAACGAAGCTCAGTTGAGGAACGCTGCCTACCAGCAACGAGCTACCAGGTACTTCAACAGGAGGGTTCGAGATCGAAAGTTCGGTGTGGGAGACCTGGTGTTAAGACGCGTATTTTTGGCAACGCGAGATCCACCAGCTGGTGTGCTCGGGCCAAATTAGGAAGGACCATACCAGATAGAGTCAGTCATCCGGCCCAGTGTTTACAAACTAGCAAGATTGGATGGGAGCTTGATACCGCGAGCATGGAATGGCGAACACCTAAGACCTTACTACCAATAGTATAGGAAGGATGTCGCCTGTAACCATGATTACTTATTAGTACTATTTTGTTTACTTTTGAATTCCATCAAATAAAGATCTATTTCGTTCCATATGTTATATTTCTCTTTATTTATGCAATCTCTCTTAATTTAATAACCTATGGTCACACTCATAGGTTACTAAGGGGGCATCATTGGTATATATACCATTAGCTTGAAAAATAAAATAACATACACGAAATGCATGCAAGCGTTTGGAGAAAACCAAATGCACCAGTTGGGACGGTTTGGATATAACCAAGCTGTTAAAAACCAAGCTGTTAAAAACGTACAAGTGTTTGGATGTAACCAAATGCGCGAGCTAGGCTAATTTGGATATAACCAAATTATTAAAAACATACAAGTGAATGGATTACAAACCAATCACAACCTTGAAGGGTTTGGAACAAACCAGCTAGAACTAATCGACGATAAGTTGGAACCTAAACCTACTTCGAGATAAGTCGAGATCGAGGTTGGAATATCTTATGAAAAAATAGTTTCGAACTCATAACCTCGGAACAATAACCGAGGACGAGAAAAAGTAACTAAGCAATAAGATATAACTAAACTGTTTGCATTACACACCATACAAGTACTTTCAGGTTCATGGTAAAAGTAATATCCGACCTTGATAAACAACGAGATCGGAAACAGATAATTCAAGCAAACGATGCATGAATGCATTGAGTCTCGAGCCTAAATCCAAACTATGTTTGTACGAATAAATAAACATATATGATTCTTTAATATAAAATGTGCAAAAATATTTCGAGCTAAGAAATGTAAAGCATATGTATTAAAATAAAAAAAAATTAAAAAAAAATTGTATCAGCCCTATGGCCATAAATTAAAGAAATTACAAAAATAAAGGGACGCAGCCCCGAGGTGAGGTTCGGGAGAGAGCAGTTCCCTTGGCCTTCTCAGCATCAGCAGCACTAGACCCCTCAGGACGAATAGCATGACTATCCTTCTGAGCAGCCTCCCGAGCAGCTTCACTCGCCTCAAGTCGGGCATTCCACCGCTCTACATACTTCGCCTCAAGGGGACCTAGGAAGCTGGTGTCAAGGTCGGCATTATCGACCCAGATTTTGTATATGGCCTGGTCGACCGCCTTTTCCTTCTTCTCTTTGAACTCGTCAAGGAGGCGGGCCTTCTCGCTTTCCATGATGTCGAAAGTGGCAGCTTTCTCCTCCTCGAGTTTAGCATTAACCCTCTCCAGCTCCGCAAGACGAGACTTCGCCTGTTCAAGCTCGGCCTTTATCTTCTCCAGCTCCTCAAGACGATTCTTCCCCTGTTCGACCTCGGCCTTCACCTTCTCAAGCTCGGTCTTCGAGTCTTTGAGTTCATCAGCCATTTTAAGCTGGAGATCCCTCGACTCTTGGGCCAGAGACATGCTCGTATGCACTTCGTTGGTCAGCTTATAATTAAGCTGTGCTGAAACGACAAGGGCCTAAAACACAAAGGATGAATTAGAGCATAAACCAAGACATAAGCAATTAAAGGAGAGTTGCGAAAATTACTGCGGCAGTAAGTTCAATACTCTTATCATAAAGAGTATTGCAGTCTGGGGCCTTGTGCACGAGATCCCAGTGGTCAGCGCTGAACCCTGAAAAACTCTGACCCACTCGAGAAAGGATGTCCGAGCTAAGTACAGCTCCTTGGGTCCCAGCAGTGCCATCAAGCACCAACTCTTCAACATGAGGTCGGGCCGACGGCAGGGTGACCTTGGAAACTGAGGGTTTCTTCAAAGGTCAGCCGATTACTAGCTGAGTTGCGGCTGGAGAAAGCATAGCAGGTGCGGTCGAAACAGATGCATCGACCTGGACATTCGGCTCCTCGGCTGTGCTCGTAGTAGCCTGAGCCGTTGGGGTCTTCTCGGTGCGTCTGGGGACCTTGGATGGCCGATCGGACCTCCGCGAGGGTCTCGGGCGCTTACTCTTTTGAGCTCCAGCTCCCTCATCACTGAAAAGCACAGCGTCAAGGTCAGGATCCATAGCGCCTGCACAGTTCCAATCAAAGTTAAACATAATTTTAACAAAACTTGGAAGATAAAAAAAAAACCAAGTAAAGAAAGACCTAACTGGAACTCTCCCCCGAGCTTGAGCTCGGAGACCATGAAGCTCCCCCATCTTCAGAAGAGGCGGGGGGAGTACCTTCCCTATAGGTGGACGTCAACCTCGAAAGGTCCCTATAGTCATTGGTCCCATATTGGACGGCTATCCCGTCCCACACCTCGTTCAGACTGTACATAGTGTCATACTTCCCGAGCCAACTATCAAACCTATGAACTCGGTCATCTACCCAAGTCCATTTATAGAAGTGGTCCCTATCATCCGGGCATAAAACTAACCTATCGGGTTTGTGTTTTAATAAGGTGGGGGACCACATTTTTGAGTTAAGGATGACTGTACCTTGATCATTCGAGTCCGAGCTCGAGACTTCGTCGTTGGCCTCGTTCCCCGACTGCGGGCTCCGTCGGCGAATCGGAGGCGGGGGCCTCACCTCTCTCCTCGGAGGGAGGATGCCAGTTGGCAGTGGCACGAGCTCCCAGAGGTGATACTTTTTATTGGACCAATTCGAGGTGGACTGGCCATCTCCCAAAAGCCCACAAGCTCGGAGCTTATGCAAAAGATGAGAGAGACCTCCTGCCATAAGGGAGTTGGAGCAGAGTCTCTCTATGCTCCTTCATCACGTCGTCGGGAGTAGGACGGTGAAATTTGGCTGGAAAATAAGACACATTTCAACTAACCTACAAACAAAAGTCCGAGCACAGAGATAAAGAAGGATGGGATACTTACGGATCTGTCTGAATGAGTAATATCGAGACGGGGACAGGCCATCTGTCCAGAAGAAGGCCTTCTTAAAGTCAGGTGGATGGTTAGGAAGGTCCTCAAACACCTTTTTCTCTTTGGGGTAGCTCGAAAGATAGTAGAAGTCGTCTCCTCCCCGAGCTCGGGAGGGGTTGCTTTTCAGACAGAAGAGATACAAAATCTCCTGTGGTGAAGGTCCTTTCCACTTCAACTCGTGGTATAACGACCTCAGGGCAGACAGAACCCTGCAAGAATTGGTGTTGAGCTAGAATGGAGCCAGCCCAAGAAAGTCCATGAAGTCCTTGAAGAATGAATTCAAAGGTAGTAGCGCTCCCACCTTCATGTGCTCCTGGCTCCATGCCGCATACCTCAGCCTGTTGTCAGGATTTCCATCTCCTGGGGCACGACAGCTTCGCTCACTGGAGGTAGGAGCTCGACACCTTATGGTGTTTGACAACCTGAGACTGTGAAAGGCCAGGATATCAGTTACCTGGTTTATAGAGGTACCGAGCTCCAGTAGTGCTCAGCTTCAAAAAATTCCCTCCTCGGTTGCGAGGTAGAAGGCTCCCCCATCAGTGAGAATTGGAGCTCTCCCGGACTATACGCAACGGTCACTTTTAACCTAGGGTCGAGGGGGATCGGCCTGGGTCCTGAATCAGATTCTGGATAAAGGGCCTCACGAAGGGTTCTCCTCTTCCTTTCTATGACCTCAACGATTTGGTGGCGATAATGAGCTCGGGTCTCCTCCTGTTCGCGCGCGAGATCGTATTCGCGAATCAAACATTGATTCCGAGCAAACAGCGACTCTGGGCTCGGGGTTTTTGGCGAGTAAGGAATTGCCAGCAACGTCCCCCACCGTCTTTCCAGATTCTGTGACATCTAGCGAGAAAGAAAAAATGGTGAGGGCCATGCATGCAAGGGTTCAAGAATAGCGAGCTTGACAAGACAAACTTGGAGAGTGCTCGAGTACGAAACGAGCTCGATACTAAAAGCCCAGTTAAGAGTCGGAACGTGTATTCTACGAGTAAAAGGAGGATAGTGGATAAATTTTTTGAAAATCCTGAAATATCAGGGAAAAAGGGTGACGGTTATTCAGGAATGGTAATCTTGGGTATCGTGCGTTCTTTAAAACCAAGATTTTGTACCCGATATCTTGGTGTGCAAGATATGTCTTTTAAATTTTGAAACCCAGAAAAAAGAGACCTTGTTCTACACCAAAACTGGATTTGGAACCAGTGACTTAAACCTAGCATGGAGACTTAAACGTGAAAGCCTATCGGTCAAAAGTTTCCTAGCGTGACAAACTAAGAAAATAAACTAGTGCATTCCCAGAAATAAAAGAATAACGCAGACATAAAACAGCATAAAGGAAAATAAAAAGATCATCAGATACTTACACAATGATGGCGATTGCAGAGAAATCATTGATTGAAGGAGAGGCTACAGGTATGACCTTACGGTCTCGAGCAAACTGGTGGTCCTTTGTTTCTTCGGCTGGGAGAACATGCACAAGCAAAAGGTCCTCTGGGATGGTTTATGGTTTTGCCTCTTTTCTTTCTTCTGATGAGTGCAAAATAAGAGGAAGACGATGACTGGGATCTTATATATAGATGGTAAAAAAAAAGGATTAATCTGAGCCATTGAACAGAATCCTTATAAAATCCAACGGATAGGGATTGATGACATGATGGTACTAGAAAGGTGGCAGGCGAACGATCGTGGGCGGATTTCCAAGGTACTCGAGTACCTTGAATGAGCAATGCCCAACTGACACGTGTCCATTTTCAAGTGTGTGACGGTGCGGTTCCTGAAGAAAGTTGTTCAAAAGTTTCCTTCTCATAGGATTCGAACAAATACTTTTGAGGGGGAAAAATGTTACACCCAGATTTCGAGCCATAAGATTAGTGATCTCGAAAGCTAGATTCGTAAGGAATGGACTCGTAATGTCTGGAACACGTGTTCGCAACCTAGGCACCGAGCCTGCGAAGCAAAGACAACTTCGAAGATGGTAGCCTCGAAGCCATTACAAGCTCGAAAGACAAACACCAGAACACGTCTGATCTCGGATGGCCTCGGATCAGGGGCTCCGAACCTTACATAAGTATGAGCTCGAAGTAGCGTGATCTCCGGAAGATGTCACAGCTCGAAAGTTAATGAGAGACCCAGGTGGGAACAGCACTGTCAATATAGATTGATAACTTGGGATATTCCAGTGAGACATTTTGGAGAGACGCGGTCTGCATTGATTGTTGTAAATCCCCTATAATAAAGGGATATTTATTATGAAGTTATACGCCCCTGATCTTCAGGGGACGTTTCCTTGTATATAGGATCACAGGCTTTTAACGCCATTAAATGTATTTACATATAAAGAATAACTTCCTGAAATATGTGGGATCGTATTCTGAAACCTCCTCTCTATAAATAGAGGGGTCATGTACCATTGTAAATGACCGAATTTTTGTGATCTTGAGAGAAACTCTGGAGAATTCATTCTTAAAGAATTTCCAGAAAACATCTTAAGTTTTAATAACAAAGACTCGTGGACTAGGCAGAGTTAACTGCTGAACCACGTAAAAAATCCCATTTGTGTTATCATATTTTTCTTGGCCATAACCAATTATTGTTTTCGTGCTCTTATTTCACTGTTGACGAAAAACGGCGCCAACAGAATTAATAATTAATCCAATAGTGTGTAAGCATGGCCTTATAAAAAAATTAATATTATTTTAAACATACATATTAAAAAAATTAGAACTAATAAATTTATAGAAATTTTAAAATTATTTTACAATATTTAACTGTTGTACCCTAATTTTAGCCCGAGTTCATTCACTCAGCTCGGGTACAGCTAGCAAATAAATATACGGAGAAATAACCAAGGGAATGATATCTGCTTATTATCCACGTGGACAACTCGAGCTTCATGTGGTCATGCGTGGTGTTAGGTGGTTTAACCCAAGCTACGGACACGAAGGCTGTGAAGCGCGAGCTCAGAATATTAAAACAGATGTCGAAGCACGAGTTTGGAGGAGATATCCAGCTCGTTGTTGTTATAATATATTGCATACCCGCAGATCCCCAGAGACTCGGGATCCCTTTATACGTATATTTATGACCAAGCTGTCATATTTAATATCCCAGATATTAGGAGTACATTTACCTTGTGATCAGATCATATCTGAATATAAATGGGAATTATTTGTATTAAATGTAATAATTATGTAAATGTGTGATTGACTCACGCGGTTACCCAAACCTGTCCATGGAATTCCCTTATAAATACTGGGAATATTGGACAGGAAAGGGGACCATCTGTTTAAAATAGAGAGAGAAACAACAATAATAAAGACTCGTGGACTAGGTGGATTTTAATCACTGAACCACATAAAAATTTTGTGTTCTTGAGTGAATGCATTTATTTTTCATTACGGTTTATTAAGCACTAATCTACCTTATTATTTCTTAATACATTGTTGGCGGAAAACCGTGTCAACAGTTTGGTGCTTTCATTGAGAGCGAAATTAGTGCTTCATCAAGATCCCAGTCAATTTTCGTCATGGTGCTCACTCGCTCAATGCACGATAATGAGATAGAACAGCCTGGTGGGCAGGAGGCCCGTCATATCGTTATTTCGAACGAACATGGCCTTGAGATCCAGCAGCGTCCGGGAAAACAACCGGCGGGTCATGGCGACATTGGGAGTTCGGCGTCATTGCCACCGAATCCAAATCCAGACTACCTAACTGTCGTCGAATTGGAAAACATGCAATTGAGAAGCCATCTTCCCAAGGAAAACAGGCAGATTGAGGAAGTTTTAGCTCGGTTACCCCCTCTTGCAACCGACGTTAATGTCGGAAAGAGGCAAAGTGGGTCTCACAAGTCCCATAGGAATAATCGATCCAAACCAAGTCAATCAGTCAGGACTACTGCCCCAAGTTCTGTACCTACAGGGCATGATCGCCAGAATGCTCAACCCAGTGGCCCTCATAGAGGTCATCAGCATGTCAATCGGTCGGTTAGAACCGCAATCCCAAGTTTAATGCCTCTTTCACAGGTTCCTAGGAATACCCATGGAAATCCACGGGGAGGGGCTGGTACAGGCTCATAGAGACAGAATGTTCCAGCAAATCCTCCCGCGTTGCGATCGGAACGTCAGGCACAGAGAGCTAGAGACAATGGGGTAGAACAGAGGCGGGCTAATCTAGTTCGCCCTAAGCCTCACCAATAAGGCATCCCCTGTCACCTATAAGACATCTTATGCCGCCTCGTCCTACACGGGACATTCCAGCTTATGGAGACAATAGGAGAAATCCTCCCCCATTTGCCAATACTTACATCCCACGGACACGTGTTGAAAATCTAGATCCTCGGCCTCAACCACGAGCTGTAAGCTTCGCAAATGGGAGTTACTGGACCGAAATTCATCGTAGTGGTAGGTCTGAGGGCGACCTAAGAAATAAGTTGAGTTCAGTGCAAAGCCCTCAGTACGAGTCGCAACCCGATTTTCATGATCGCTTGAATTAGCAGAGAAGGAATCCAGCTCGGAATGAAGATGTTAGTTATACTCAACAAGAGGGGGGTCTGTCCATAGTAAGTGATAATGGGAATGCCCCACCAAACCAAGCTCGAGCTTGGAGGGACAATAACCCATCAAACGCATACGATAGGATGGGAGCTGTAGAATAGCCCCAAGGTAACCTAGGGACTAGAGACCAAACCCTCGAGAGGCTAGCTCTGAGGAAGAGCAAATGAAGAGACTTTTATCTGGAAAAGACAAAGAGGATTGCGACTCAGAGGATGATCTCGAGCCTTTCACTCCAAATATTGCAGCGGCCACATATCCAGTAGGCTTCAGAATGCCACACTTATCAAAATTTGATGGAGATGGAGATTCATCAGACCACCTTGGAATGTTTAACACCATGATGATGGCCCACAATGTCGGACTTGATCTATGGTGTATTTTATTCCCTACAACTCTAGTCGGGCTAGCCAGGCAGTGGTTTAAGCAATACAAGAGACATTCCATAAGCTCGTGGAAGAAGTTTTCCTCCGAGTTCAAAAAAGCATTCCGAGCTTCACAAGCAGCTTGAGTTGAGTCTGATTCATTGGCCAATGTAAAGCAAAAACCTGGCGAAACATTGAAGGCATATCTAAGTTGTTTTGCCAATGTTGTTGCACGAGCTAGGGATGCTGATGACAGCTCTAAGCTCATGGCATTGAGGACAGGAATCCTCGTCGGGGGTGACCTGTGGCAAGAACTCCAAAGGAAAGGAGTTAAGAGTGTGGATGAATTCTTGGCCCGAGCTTCCGTCGCAGGAACCAGCCAGCTCCCTGTCCAGCCCATTGGAGCGGTAACGGATATTGCAGCTACGACTCAAACCGTTACCCAGAATAACCAAGGGAGGAATAACAAAAGGAAGGGAAATGGTGAGGGCGACCAGAGCAGAACGAAGAAAAATAAGTCTGGGGAGAAATTCAAACATGTTTACGCTACTTATACCGACCTAACGGACACTAGGGAGCGCATCTTCCTGGAAAATTATGCTCGCCTTCCGTGGAAGAAGCCAGAACCTTTGAAGAACCAGAGGGCGAAGAGAGATTCTTTGAAGTTCTACCGAGTCCATAATGATATCGGTCATAAAACTAATAAATGTCGACAGCTGAAGGATGAGATCGAAACTCTCATTAGAGTGGGACCTTTGGCCCAGTACGCCCAAAATCGGGTGGTCCCTAATCAGCCCGCTGGCCCAAACCCTCCGTCAGCCCCCGAAGCTCTAGTCAGTAAAACTGGAGCTCAAGCGAATCAGGATGACCCTCCTCCGATAATAGGGGAGATATAGCCACCATTTTGGAGGACTTCATCCGACAGGCACGAGTAGCGGGGCCCAGAAGAGGTACATTAAAGAACTAAAATCCCATAACGGAGTGGAGTTCGCCCCAAAACAGCGATTATCAAAACAAAAACGATTGGAAAAACAACCAATCATTTTTATAGAAGAGGATTGTAACGCCCTACTACACAGGGACCGTTACAGTGTGCATTTTAAACAGTGCTAAACTCGCTAACCGAGTCATTTGTCCATAATCGTGTAACTAAATGTGATTAATGGTTTAGGGTTAATTTTTTTTGTTAAAGATACAACATTTCACTAAAACGTTTACTGTATACATTGGGATCCCAAAAAAAATATAATTTAAAGGTTAATTACAATAAAATATATCTAACCATCCGACCAAAGGGAAAAATAGGGTTTAACTCTAGTTCCTCTTTAAACTCTCGGTCGTGGTGATCGAGCAGCCGCATATGTACACATCGTCAACTAAGCTCTCCAACTCAATGATGGTCCATCTTTCTTTTGCCTTTACCTGCACCACATAGCACTCGTGAGCCGAAGCTCAGCAAGAAAACTCAAATTGCTCATGAACAGGTAATAACATGTTACCAAATCATAATAGGCATGCCTAGAAATAATAGCCATATTCATGCATGCAAATAAGTTCAAATAATGATTGTGGGCCTTGCCCTTTTGTATAGATGACTTATAGGCCCTGCCCTTTGTGTAGATGACTTATGGGCCCTGCCCTTTGTATAGATGACTATCAAGTCATATGGAATAGATGGATAATGTATCAATCTTAGAATAAGTGACTCAGATAAGTGACAATTAAGTCACGCACTTGGGCTTTGCACTTAATTAGATGAGTGAATAACACTTTATGATTTGGTTATCATACTGGGGCTTGTAGCCCAAATCAGATGAGTGAGTCACACTTTGGGCTCCACACCCTAATCAGATAGGAGACTAAAGAGTCACACTTTGGGCTCTGCACCCTAATCAAATAAGTGACTAAAGAGTCACACTTTGGGCTCTACACCCTAATCAGATAAGTGACAAATGAGTGAGTCATGAACTTGGGCTCCGCACCCTTAGCCATGTGACGATGCGGTCACCTGAGCCTTTTGGCCCTGGCTCTAAGTAACTAGCCTTTAGGCTAGAAAAGCGATTTTAGCTTTCATCGAACTTAGGTCGGTCAAGCATTAATGTTCATGATGATTCATTCAATGCTTATGTTGATTAGATCTAATCTTTTTGGCTCTGCGTTCATTACACTTATGCCACTCTTGACTCATAGGTCAATTCCATATGACCAGTGCTCAATACTACTGCCGAACTTGACTAATGAGTCACAGCTATACAGTCAATACTAACACCACCGCCAATTCTGACTATGGAGTCAGTTCCACTCACAAGTAAGCAATGCAACCAGGCATATATCATATGCCAAATATCCAAATATAGGGCATTTAGCATGCTTACTCAACATTCACTAGCATAATTATGATCATGCACATTTACAGAGACTCAAGCTCTGATCAATCTCATATTCAACATTCATGCCATGCCCTAATCACATGTATCTTATGCATCACATACTAGGTGCAATTTTCTTACCTTTGGTCCAAGCATAGGTTACCAATGAACGATCCTCAAGCACGATCCTGTTTCCAAGCCCTTAGCGATAACCTAGTCACAACTATAAATGGTGTTTCAATGAGTTCAAGTTCCAAAACCCAATCCTGGGACCAATCCTGCTCTCTCGAGACCTCCAATCCCACCAAACAGGGTGGTGGAATCATCCCCCGAGCCCTCGGGTCAAAACCCCCCAAAAAGTACCCAAAAAACCCCATTATGAAGACTGTGTAGCGCTACAGCGCTACCTATGGGCGCCAAAACGCTACAAGCAACATCAAAACCCCCAAAATAGAGCACCTAGTGATGTAGCGCTACCAACCTAGCACTACAGCGCCCAAACCAGAACTTCGAATTTCTAGGCTTCTCTCTTCGCGTTCTTCGAGCTTCAAAGCTCCAAATCCTACCCCAACCTATCCAAATCTCCAAATTAAAGTTCCCAAACATCCTAATCCCCCAAAACCAATAAAACTCAAGCTTCAATTCATCCAAAAACTCATCAAAACATAAAATCCAATCAAAGCTCAAAAAACTTTAAAAATTAAGAACTTAAAACTTGGATTACCTCCAATTATGTCGTTTCTCACTAAATCCTCCGGCTAATAAGCTTCTAATCTTCCCTAGAATCGCTATGCCTCAATCCTCACTTGAATCTGAGTCCTAAAACTCAAGTTTCCTTCGAAAATGCGATCGGGTGACGAAAAAGAACAGGAGGAACATTCAGAACGTTCTTTTTATGTTTCTGACAGGTTACTTCAAGCTTAAGTAGCCTCAAGCAAATCCTAATGCTCGGGGTCCCGAAAACGCCCCCGGGGGTAAAATAGTCAAAATTCTCATAATTTCCCCCTAATCTCACTAACTCTTAATTTATCATCAAATATTTATTCCCATTACCCAATAACCCGGTAATGTACTAAATACCCCTTGACTCACTCCAAATCAAGTATAAATCCCGTTGTGACTTTCCCACTAGCTTGCCTCCTAGAATCGTCTCATGCTGAGTAACCCTAGCATAACCAAATAATAATGAAGCGCCACACATATATCACATATATGTCAAATATGCACGAAATGACCAAAATATGAAAATTTCCCAATTAAACAGAAATGGACCCACATGCATATTTAATACACTTAAACATGCATATAATCATTTGATTGCATAATAAATCAATTATGGCCCTCCCGGCCTCCTAATCAAGGCCCTAAGCCTTATTAGGAAATTTGGGTCATTACAACTATCCCCTCCTTACAGAAATTTTGTCCTCAAAATTTTATCTGAATAGCCCGGAATATAAATTCTACATATCTGATTCCAGTTCCCAAGTCGCTCCCTCGACCTCACTGTTTTTGTATCATACCTTAACTAAAGGTATAGCTTTGCTTCTCGGAACCTTGTTCTTTCTGTTAAAATCTGAACTGGCTATTCCTCATAGGATAACTTAGCCTTAATCTCCAGATTCTCATGACTCAACACTTGAGTCTCGTCTAACACATGTTTCCTCAACATGGAAATATGGAATACACTGTATACGACCGACAATGGCAAAACTGAGGCCAACCCAAAGGCAATCTGACCGGTCCTATCCAAGATTCAAACAGTCCTACTAATCTAGGGCTCAACTTGCCCTTAAATCCTAACCCATTTCCATGGTAATACTCTAAAGAAGATACAGTCTTCCACTTGGAATTCCATATTCCTACATTTCAAATTAACGTAACTTTTCCATTTACTCTGAGAAGTGAGCATCCAAGCTCTAACCTCTCAATAACCTCAATGATCCTCTGAACTACCTCAGGATCCAAATATAACATCTCACCCATCTCATAAGGTGCCCCTCCAATAACTGGATAACTCTCTTTCTGATTTATCATCGGTCTGAGGATATTGAACTGTACTAAACTCCATCTATATACTCATTGCCTTCTGCAATCTTCCTCAAGACTTGGAAGTAAAAACAGAGTCCTCATCTAATAAGATAGACCTCAAATTCCTTGAAGGCGTACTACCTCTCTCACATAGAGGTCTGCATACTGATCAACTGTATTACTCATCCTTACTGATAGAAGTGGGTTCACTTTAAATACTGGTCCATAATGACACAAACCAAATCACACTGGCCCACTATCCTGGGCAGCCCCACTGCGAAACCTATCGTTATGTTTCCTTATTTCCACTATGGAATGCACAAAGGCTATAATGACCTTACTGGATTCTATTACTCTGATTTGACCGGCTAACAGGTTAAGAACTTCTTCATGCATTCCATTATGTCCTTCTCCATCCTAAGCCATTACTATAAAGCTTTCAAATTTGGATACATCTTCATGATGCCTGGATGAAGATAATAAGAGGATAGTATAAGATTCATCTAGAATCTCCCAATTTATCCCAGTGTCCATCAGATTCCAAATCCAATCTCTATACCTTTATAACTTGTACCTGACACTGCATAGTCCTTAGCTAATCCAGCTAAGACTTTCCTCTCACTCCTTCCCATCTGTGGGTCACTTAACTGTTTTTCCTTTGATCCTCTCTTCCAGAGTAAATCAAACATAATGTTGGCCACCTGGCCCACCAGTAACTCTTATCTAGTTCTGGTCATATCCTTCAACTAACATGATGCATAGGCAATCCCTTGTCCCTATCTCTGAGGTGTCATAACAACCTATAGCTAGTTCTAATCTGTAAGAAGACTCAGCAATCTTTCCCAAAGCACATATAATATCCTGCTCGTCCAAGGAAACTCCTGCCCCTAAGGCGTTCCTTGACCTTGGCTAATCTCCGCAGAGAATAAACCACAACATCATCGATCAAGACGATCACAAATCCAATTCATATAATCCTTGAATACTTAGTCCATCTAATTCATCAAAACAACTTGGCATTAATCAAATCCACCAAAGCATAACTCAGCACTCCCAGTGCCCTTATCTGATACAAAAGCAGTCTTCTGCATATTCTTCTCCCTGATCTTTAGCTGGTACTAACCAGATCAAAGATCCACCTTGGAGAATACCATCTTACTCAATAACTGAGCTTTAGTTCTTACAGCTCTGTTAAAGCTGTTCAATACAGTACCCTAGACCTGATTCCATTTCTAGCCCCAATCCAATCACCACTTTATCTCTTTATGTAAATGATAATCTTGACAAATCCCCTGGAAACCCATCCAGAAACTCACAGACTAATCCAGTCTGTCCAGATCCCACTGGCACAACCTAAGTGGTATCCACCACACTAGCTAAGAGTTCCATGCATCCTCCTGCAATAAATCTCTAGCTCTATATACAGATGTCATCAGCATATAAGGTCCATGAACAGTGCCAACAACTGCAAGGGTTTCTCACTCTCAAGCTCAAGAGTTACTATACTTTCCTTGCGATTTATCATTGCCCCATACTTGGCTAACCAATCCATATCCAAGATCATACTGAAGTCAGCCATAACCAACTCTATCAAAACAATTGATGAGTCCTTTCCACCATAACCTAACCCATCTCTTAAAATTATCAATAGAGTATCACATTCTAAACATGCAATCTACATAACAGGTTTATCCCTTTTAAGAGCAACAAGCAAAGAACAACATGGCACCAAAACCAGTCAGCACAATATAAAAATCAAAACTAGAAAGCTGACCTGCCACCCCTGAGGAACCAGCCTCAGTCTCAGTCTCTGATTGCATCAGAGCAAATACTCGAGCTGGAGTCGAGTTATCCATCCCATTTTGCTCATTCTTCCTTTGCCTTGGGAAATTCTTCTTATGGTGCCCAACCATTCCACACAAAAAAAAACATACCCTTACTCGGCATTCTCCCAGATGACGCCTCTTACATCAAGTGCATTCTAGGTAGACTTTCCAATCCTTGTTCTTGCTCAATCCAATAAACTAAGGTGTTACCGTCTGAGCTTCGTGCTGTCCAGCACTCTCCTTCTCAATCTCATTTCCTGTGCTCTCAACAGCAAGAGCCTTCCCTACCACCTGAGCGTAGGTAGAGATTTCATACACTCGGGAAACTCTAATGCCCTGAACTATTCTGGAATTCAATCCCTGAATAAACTTTTCCTTCCGAGCTACATCTGTGGGTACCATATCAAAAGCAAACTTCACCAACCCATCGAATCTGTTTACATACTCAGTTACTATTGTGTTCCCTAAACCAGATTCAGAAACTCATTCATCTTAGCAGTCTTGACTGCATCATAGTAATATCTTTCATTAAACAGCTACCTAAATTCTTTCCAGTCCATCACAGTTGTATCTCGTGTCTGGGACACTACTTCCCACCATGTCCGGGCATCATCCCGCAATACATATGTAGCACTGTTCACCCTATCGTGACCTACCACCCCCATACTGTCGAGAATGGAACTGATCATGCCCATCCATTGCTCAGCTCTGAATGGATCTAGGCCTCCCTCAAAGACTGGAGGATAATACTCCTGAAATCTTCCACAAAGAAATTCTCATCTGTTCTCAACCCTAGGCTGAGCCAATACTGGTGCCACTCCTGGCATAGCAAAGGAATGGGTGTTCCCTGACAGAACCTGTTGCTGTTTTAAACACTTGATCTCTTCCTCTTGCCTCTGCGATCTTAATTGCATATCTGTAAACACATGTTGGAAATTCTGAGGGGCAGGTGAAAAACTCAAACACTAGCTGTAATTCCCAGCCTCGGTATAACCACCACCAGGTCTCATTATCTGCCTTGGATACATACCTGCTGATTGAATCTTCAGTCAATAACTTGACCCATTAAACATGATGAGCATATTCAAAAGCCTTCCCCCAAGGGAACAATCTTATCACACCACATTCACAACCCACTGCAGTGATAAAAACATGCCCATCGCATTCATACATCAATCATAACCCCTGCTCTTCCAACATACACACCATGCCTCCAACTCCAGCATGCATATAACACATTTATATAATCACTTAGCACGTAATCATATAATCAAGAGCCAGGCTCTATCAGAATCTCATGCTTCCTAATACAATGTACAGGTAAAACATTTACATTCTATTTAAGCAGTTAAGTACATAACTACAGAATAGTTACCATACCCTCAGTGAAGCTTGTCTTTAGTGACGAGTGTACATGCCCATCTTGTCTACAGGAACCCCTAACCTTGGCTCGCTCTGATACCAAGTTTGTAGCGCCCTACTACCCAGGGACCGTTACAATGTGCATTTTAAACAGTGCTAAACCTGCTAACCGATTCATTTGGCCATAATCGTGTAACTAAATGTGATTAATGGTTTAGGGTTAAAAATTTTGGTTAAAGATACAACGTTTCACTAAAACGTTTACTGTATACATTGGGATCCCAAAAAAATATAATTTAAAGGTTAATTACAATAAAATATTTACAACCAGCCGACCTAAGTGGCAAAATAGGGTTTAACCCTAGTTCTTCTTTAAACCCTCGGCCGTGGTGGTCGAGCAGCCGCATATGTACACATCGTCACCTAAGCTTAACAACTCAAGGATGGTCCATCTTTCTTTTGCCTTTACCTACACCACATAGCACCCATGAGCCGAAGCTCTGCAAGAAAACTCAATATGCTCATGAACAGGTAATAGCATATTACCAAATCATAATAGGCATGCCTAGCAATAATAGACCTATTCGTGCATGCAAATAAGTCCAAATCATGATTGCGGGCCCTGCCTTTTTGTATAGAGACTTATGGGCCCTGCCTTTTGTGTAGATAACTTATGGGCCCTGCCCTCTGTATAGATGACTTATGGGCCCTGGCCTTTGTATAGATGACTATCAAGTCATATTGAGAATAGATGGCTAATGTGTCCATCTTAGAATAAGTGACTCAGATATGTGACAATTAAGTCACGCACTTGGGCTTTACACCCTAATCAGATGTGTGAATAACTCTTTATGATTTTGGTAATCATACTGGGGCTTGTAGCCTAAATCAAATAAGTGAGTCACACTTTGGGCTCCACACCCTAATCAGATAGGTGACTAAAGAGTCACACTTTGGGCTCTGCACCCTAATCAGATAAGTGACAAATGAGTGAGTCACGAACTTGGGCTCCGCACCCTTAGCCATGTGACGATGCGGTCACCTGAGCCTTTTGGCCCTGGCTCTAAGTAACTAACCTTTAGGCTAGACAAACGCTTTTAGTTTTCATCAAACTTGAAGCCAGTCAGGCATTAATGCTCATGATGATTCATTCAATGCTTATGTTGATTAGATCTAATCTTTTCAGCTCTGCGTTCATTACGCTTATGCCGCTCTTGATTCATAGGTCAATTCCATACGAACAGTGCTTAGTACTACTACCGAACTTGACTAATGAGTAATAACTACACAGTAATACTAACACCATTGATGATTCCAACTATGGAGTTAGTTCCACTCACAAGTAAGCAATGCAACCAGGAATATATCATATGCCAAATATCCAAATATAGGGCATTCAACATGCTTACTCAACATTCACTATCATAATTATGATCATGTACATTTACAGAGACTCAAGCTCTGATCAATCTCATATTCAACATTCATGCCATGGCCTAATCACATGTATCTTATGCATCACATACTAGGTGCAATTTTCTTACCTTTGGTCCAAGCACAGGTTACCAATGAACGATCCTAAAGCACGATCTTGTTTCCAAGCCCCTAGCGATAACCTAGTCACAACCATAAACGGTGTTTCAATGAGTTCAAGTTCCAAAACCTAATCCCGGGACCAATCTCGCTCTCTCGAGACCTCCAATCCCACCAAACAGGGTGGTGGAATCATCCCCCAAGCCCTCGGGTCAAAACCCCAAAAAATACCCATAAAAAACCCCATTCTGAAGAGTATGTAGCGCTACAGCGCTACCTATGGGCGCTACAGTGCTACAAGCAGAATCAAACCCCTAAAACAGAGAACCTAGCGCTGTAGCGCTACCAACCTAGTGCTACAGTGCCCAAACCAAAACTTCGAATTTCTGGGCTTCTCTCTTCGCGTTCTTCAAGCTTCAAAGCTCCAAATCCTACCCCAACCTATCCAAATCTCCAAATTAAAGTTCCGAAACATCCTAATCCCCCAAAACCAATAAAACCCAAGCTTCAATTCATCCAAAAACTCATCAAAACATAAAATCCAATCAAAGCTTAAAAAACTTTAAAAATTAAGAACTTAAAACTTGGATTACCTCCGATTATGTCGTTTCTCACTAAATCCTTCATCTAATAAGCTTCTAATCTTCCCTAGAATCGCTATGCCTCGATCATCGCTTGAATTCAAGTCCTAAAACTCAAGTTTCCTTTGAAAATGTGATCGAGTGGCGAAAAGGGAACGGGAGGAAGAGAGAACGTTCTTTTTATGTTTCTGACAGGTTACTTCAAGCTTAAGTAGCCTCAAGCAAATCATAATGCTCAGGGTTCCAAAAATGCCCCCGGGGATAAAATAGTCAAAATTCTTAGAATTTCCCCCTGATCTCACTAACTCCTAATTTATCATCAAATATTTATTCCCATTACCCAATAACCCGGTAATGTACTAAATACCCCTTGACTCACTCATAATCATGTATGAATCCCATTGTGACTTTTTCACTAGCTTGCCTCCTAGGATCGTCTTGTGCTTAGTAACCCTAGCATAACCAAATAATAATGAAGTACCACACATATATCACATATATGCCAAATATGCCCGAAATGGCCAAAATATGAAAATTTCCCAATTAAACAGAAATGGGCCCACATGCATATTTAATACACCTAAACATGCATTTAATCATTTGATTGCATAATAAATCAATTATGGCCCTCCCAACCTCGTAATCAAGGCCTTAAGCCTTATTAGGAAATTTGGGTCATTACAAGGATGCTAGCCACGTCCGATTCCCACATAATGATCCCTTGGTCATAACTGTTCAGCTCGCCAACTGGAGGGTCCAGAGGACACTAGTAGATAATGGGAGTCCTGTGAATCTACTTTTCAGGTCCACCTTGGAAAAAATGGGGTTGTCTGTAACAGAATTGAAGGCGACCTCAATGACTTTGTACGAGTTTTCTAGTGAAGGGTCAGCAGCCATTGGGCGCGATCGAATTAGTGGTAACATTGAGAGAAGGCTCACGTACTGTCTCCAAGTTACTTGAGTTTGTGATAATCGACTGTCCAGCTACATACAATGCGATTTTGGGCCGACCTGCGCTGATGGCATTTGAAGCCATAACTTCAATCCGCCACCTAGCAATAAAATTCCCCTCAGCTGCAGGAATATGCACCGTCAGAGGTGATCTGCTCGCTGCCAGAGAATGCTATAGCATTTTTATGAAGGGAAAATCACAACCCGGGCAGCAAGCTATGGTCATAAATGACGGAGGTGAGAAGTCTCGGGAAGTAGATTTTACTTGCGGGATGGAAAAACCTCAGCAAAAAATTGACAATAACGACGCCCAATGCGATGACATTAACCCACGGATAGGTGAAGATAGGTCAGAACTCCAAGCTATAGAGGAGCTCGAGGAGGTAAACATTGAGCCCAATGAAGCTTCAAGAGTCGTAAAGATTGGGAAGAATCTTAATGATAAAAGGAAGAAGGAGCTGGTCAATTTCTTACAAGAGAATCTGGACGTTTCTGCCTAGTCACATGAAGATATGGTGGGAATAAGCCTGAGTGTAATCATGCATACTTTAAATTTGGACAGGAACCTGCCTACAAAATCCCAAAAACGAAGACGCTTGGGAACAGTCCGAGCTGAGGCTCTTGAGGAAGAAGTAGCTCGACTACTAAAGTGCAGGTTTATCCGTGAAGCAAAATACCCGATCTGGGTCGCTAATCCCGTGCTGGTCCTAGAGCCAAATGGGAAATGGAGGACCAACATAGATTTCTCTGACCTGAATAAAGCTTGTCCCAAGGTTTGCTTTCCACTACCAAGGATTGATTAGTTGGTAGATGCCACGACGAGTCACAAGCTCATGTCCTTCATGGATGCGTATTCTAGATATAACCCGATCACAATGAATCCTGCGGACCAGGAACATACTGTTGGATTTGCTTATACAAGATCTTTATTTATTTCATGTATATCTAATATTAAACAAATTAATATGAGATAGCCTAAAACATGTTTCTAAAATTGAATTCAAAGAGAAACAAAGAATAGAATACTTATAGTATACGCAGCGGAATTAAAGAGTCCTTCCTTCAGTTTCTCTAACTCTTGTATCCTCTCTATCGCAGAGTATTATCAAGAAACTGAACCGATCTTCTATTTTCTTCACAATCTTCCAATGTATCCTTAGAACCACCTAGACTAGTGTGGGAAATTCTCAACACACGAGATAGATATAGAGAGAAGAAGAGAAAATAACAAAGAGGCTTAGAAAATGACTTGTGTTTAGAGAGAATCTAAAACTATCAGAAAATCTGACTTATGACTTATCAAACTTCTGTTTTGACTTCTCTCTAAGCACTCCTTTTTTATAGACTCAATTAGGCCATTTAATTTAATTAAAAAATCAATAAAATAATAGCCATTTTGAAGCCCTAGGTCGAAATTATCATGGGCGATAGGCCCGTGAAATTTCCCATTTGATTATAAGCCCATTGGACTTAAAATCAAGGTCTGTATTATTTTCTATTGATTTAATTAATTAAATAATTATTTAAATCCTTTATCAAATTAATTATTTATAATTTGAACCTTGATTTAAATTTATTTATTAATTTAGATACCAATTTATCTTAATTAATAAATCTGCCATAATTTCTCTTTTCTTCTCAAAATTACACAACTCTGTGAAACTATCTAAAATTGACCTGGTCAACTTTGATAATTCTAATTGATGATTAAATCAATTAATTGAGACTATCTAGATGATTTTATCCAAGGTACAATGGGGACCATGGGCCTATGAAATCAAGCTCCAATAAGTTATCATAAATCTAACAAATAAATATACTAACTTATTAATTCCTTGTAACTCCACTATAGACTCGGAATTGCACTCTTGAATTCATAGAACGCTCTATAACAAATATAGATACGCTATTAATTATCCATTGTTACAACCATAATTGTCACTCAATCCTCTATAGACGGTCTACAATGAGACAGGACTAAAATACCGTTTTACCCCTCATTGTATTTTATCCTTAAAACACTTAGTTCCTTGTAAATGATATTTCAGTAAACTAATTTAATTACTGAAATGAGATCTCTATCATTTAACACCTTGAACCAAACTAAAAGGAAACCATCGTTTCACTTCTTCATCAGAAGCTATAGATGTTCATATCTATGATTAACACTCCCACTCAATTATACTACTGAATTCCCAAGATGTAAGTATGGGCTAGTCCGTAGGGTAAGCTGGTAACGAACAAGTCAAAGAACTCAAATAATACAATCAGTTAGAATACTAACCACTCAGAATTGAGATTGAATTGACCTATGGTCAACTATATGATATGACTAGAATAGATAATAACTGTATGTTTACTTATCTTACCAACTGTCAATATCTGTCCAGTCCGATGTAACAAATACATCCGATCTTATCTACTTTGCAAATGTTCTGGAAAGAACATAACACTGTAATGTGTAAGTAGATCATATCGTAGATGGACAGTAGTGTAAATTCTATGCACTGACTAATCTTAGGACTAACTTATTTTGAACATATAATCATATTTATATTCTACTGTGATTACGTCACTATAAATAAGATTAGCTATATGCTCGGGATTTAATAGAAGTTTATATTAAACAAATAATCATGAAAATAAAACATGTGAGCAAAGTGATTGACCAAGTCAAAAAATGATTTCTATTCTTTTATTGATAATAAAATGAGATTACAAAGAATTTGGGTGTTAATTAGGGCATAAAACCCCAACACATACTAGCTTCATGAACCCAAATAATGTATATTGTTATAAAGTCATTCCTTTCAGGCTGAAGAATGCCGGAGCTACATATCCACGCTTAGTCAACAAAATGTTCGCTAATCAAATTGGGAGAAGTATGGAAGTGTATGTCGATGATATGATTGTCAAATCATAGACTGTCGATAACCATGTATCTGATCTAGAAGAATGTTTTGGAGTCTTAAGGAGGTATGACATGAAGCTAAATCCTCAGAAGTGCACGTTCAGAGTGGCATTTGGAAAATTTCTGGGTTTCATAGTCAACATGAGGGGAATAGAGGCAAATCCTGAGAAAATCATGTCGTTCTTAGAAATGCCCTCGCCCAGGTCGCGTAAAGAAGTTCAAAGCTTGACTGGAAAGGTGGCAGCTTTGAATCATTTTATTTCAAAATCTACTGACAAGTGTCTGCCATTCTACAACTTGCTCAGGGGAAACAAAAAAATTGAGTGGACTGAGGAGTGCGAACAGGCATTATCGACCTAAAAATGCACCTAGCCGAGCCCTCAGTGTTATCTAAGCCTATGTCTGGAGAACCTCTGCTCCTTTTTGGCCATGACATAAAATGCAGTTAGTACCATGTTAGTCCGAGAAGAAAACCGTGCTCAAAAACCAATATATTATATAAGCAAGAGACTTCTCGGAGCTAAGTCACGATACCCACTGATAGAGAAGTTGGCATTCTATCTGATATTAGCTTCTAGGAAGCTCCGGCCATATTTCCAGTCCCATTCAATCAACGTCATGACCGACCAACCTTTAAGGCAGGCATTGCAAAAACCTAAAATATCGGGACGTCTTTTAAAATGGGCTATCGAGCTTAGCCAGTTTGAGATATTGTATGTGCCAAGGACCTCAATCAAAATTCAGGCCCTTGCTGATTTAGTGGCTGAATGCACCGGATTTCAAGAGGAGCTCTTGAAGGAACCGGTGCAGAAGTTATGGAAAATATTCATGGATGGATCATCAAACTAAAATCAGGAGCTGGGATCATCTTAATCTCCCCAGAAGGGCATCAATTTCATACAGCTCTAAGATTCAAATTCGAGGCATCCAACAACGAAGTCGAATATGAGGCCTTATTAGTTAGGCTAAGAGTGGCAAGGGAGCTCAAGGCGAAGGTCGTCTAATGCTATAGTGATTCTCAGTTCATGGTTAATCAGGTGTTGGGAGAATATCAAGCTCGAGGTACCAAGATGGCGGCCTACCTAGCTAAGGTGAAGGGAGAACTGTCTAAATTTGAGTACAATTCTGTTGAACAGGTACCTCGCGAGCATGGCTTTCCACCACAAAAGAAGCTGAGACATTGAATGTAGTGCCAGTGGAGTTCTTGGAGAATTTGAGTGTAACAGAAATGATAAAAGTCGACATGATTGACACAAGACCGACTTGGATGACTCCCATAATGGAATACCTCACAACAGAAAGGCTACCTGATGATAGAAAGGATGCAAGAAAAATACTTTATCAAGCTCCGCGATATGTGATAGTGGATGGTACCTTGTATCGACATGGTCATTTGTTGCCTCTCCTACGATGTGTTCTGCCCGAGGAAGCTAAAACCATTTTGCAAGAAGTGCACGAAGGCTTTTGTGGAGATCATGCTGGGGGAAAAAACCTAGCACTGAAAATACTGTGGCAGGCCTATTTTTGTCCCACTTTAACAAAAGACTCAATCTCGTATGTTCAGAAGTGCGACAAATGCCACCGTTTCACCATAGTTGCCCGAACTGCTCTAGTTGAGCTAACGATGATCTCATACCCATAGCCATTTGTGGTATGGGGAATCGGCCTAATAAGGTCCTTACCTATGGGAAAGGGAGGAGTTCGTTATGTGGTGGTGGCGATCGATTATTTCACGAAGTGGGTAGAAGCCGAATCTCTGGCAACCATCACTTCAAAAAGAGTCCTAGAATTTGTGGTGAAGAGTATCATATGCCGATTTGGGCTTCCTAAACAGATCGTGTTAGAAAATGGGACACAATTCGACAGCGATCTCTTTATTGATTTATGTGAAAAATATGGCATTATGAAGAGTTTCTCCTCAGTAGCATATTCGTAGGCCAACAGGCAGGTCGAGGCTGTGAACAAAACTTTATAGGAAAGCCTGAAGAAAAGGTTAGACGAAGCCAAAGGACTATGGCCCGAGCAGCTCCCGCAAGTACTGTGGACCTACCAAACTTCTCACAGAACCTCCACGGGGCATACTCCTTTTTCCTTAACTTTTGGAAGCGAGACCGTGTTTCCAGTCGAAGCCATGGTAGCCACTCATAGGCAAAGGATATTCAACCAAGAGCAGAATGATGGATTACTTAATGCATCTCTCAACCTGATTGAAGAAAAACGAGAAGAGTCGCAGTTACAGCTCGCCCATTATCAACAAAAAATCACTCACTATTTTAATTCTAAAGTTAAGACGCGTAGATTTGGATTGAGAGATCTGGTTCTCCGAAGGGTATTTCTAGCAAATAAGGATCCCAAGGACAGTGTTTTAGGATCGAATTGGGAGGGACCATATCCAGTCGTTGAGGTTTTGTGTGAAGGAACTTTCAAGATAGCTTGGCTGAATGGGGAAGTGGCCCCACAGACCTGGAACGCCCTATATTTGAAAAAATGTTATCAATAGCACAACCATCAATGTAAGGCTTATTTATAAAGCCTTTTGATTAAATAATAGATGAATTATTAAATAATTATTCTTTTTAAGATTGTATTAGTTCGTGTTCTAATGTTTGTAAAAGCAACCAAGAAAGTTTCTACATTCTGGTTACTTGGGGGGGGGGGGGGGGGCACATAACCCGAGGTTGGAAAAATTAAACCAGATCGATAAGATTAACAAACTTGGAGCTTGGAAAAATGGATTATTCGACGGCTTTTTAGGAGCTCGAGTTTTCAATAAACCTAGCACGAACTAAGTTTTAATCATTCAAAACCCTGGATGTAACCAAGTCCGAAACTTAGAAGCTTGGAAAAATTGATTATTCAACGACTTTTCAGGAGCTCGAGTTTTAATAAACCTAGCACGAACTAAGTTGAAATCATTTAAAACCCTGGACATAACTAGGTCAAAAAACTTGGAAAGCTGGGAAAATTGTTTAATATTAAGGGCTTGTTAAAGCTCGAGTTATTAATTAACCTAGCACGAACTAAGTTTAAATTATTAAAAACCCCGAATGTACGAGTCCTAGAATCGATTCCTAAAATCTCGAATGTACGAGTCTAAGGATTCATAAATATAAGAGATAATAAAGGAAAGATAAATGGATCAAAAAGATGTATATTGAAATAAAGCAAGCAAATTATCCTGAGGAGAATAAACCTCGAACTAAGCCCGAAGGCAATTGTTTGATAAAAAAACTATTAAACAGTTACGGACAAAAAATTGTTAAAAAATTACAAACGAAAAACAAATACAAAAGAGCTATCATTAAGCTCGCCCCACCGAGGTGACCTCCTCGCCATCTCCCTCCGCTGCTCCGGAAGTGTAACGCCCTACCTCCTTAGAGTCGTTACTAAGTGAGTTTAACACATGCTAATCACTCATTAATCGAGGTTTTAGGTTAAAAGTGTGGCTAAGTTGAGATAAAACCCATTCCATTCATTAAATACAAAATGTTTGGATACTCATTGAAAATGTCAGAAAGTTTTACAGTTGGGATCCCAAAATACTATTTAGAAAATATTTACAACTCAAAATACATTTAAGGTCGACTAAAGGACAAAATTCAGGTTAATACATATCATTTCCCAAAAATACCCCTGGCCGTGGCAGCCAGGCAGGCCGAACATGTACACGTTGCTTCACGCTCTCCGTACTCGTGGTTGGTCGACCTTTCCCTTGCCCTTACCTGCACCATAGAGCACCCATGATCCGAAGCCCAGCAAGAAAAATCAACACAAACAATCAACATATGCATATCTATCAATCAACATATAACAAAGCAGCCAACAGGCTAAACACTTAGCGGCCATGCTGTCCAAGCGTTTTACCAGGCCCTGGGTTAGCGGTCTACACCGTGAGGATGACTCAAGCATCCGAGAAGGGTCTCACCCTATCGGCTTGCACTCCACGTGCTCAATGCCACTCCCTGTCCCTTTCCGTACTCGGCCTTGCACTCCACGTGCTTAATGTCGTTCCCGGCTTCTTGATGTACCCGACTTCCTGTCGTTCTCGGCCTTTGTCGTTCATTCACAAATATGCAATACATAGCATATAATCAACAAATACTTAAACAAAAACAAAACATAGACAATAGGGCTATGCCCTACAATTTAATCACATAGGGTCATGCCTTGTAATACAAACTATAGGGCCACGCCCTGCTCTACGGGTACAACAGTTTTCTTACCTGTGTCCCAAGCTTCCTGAGCACCGCAATCTCGAGCACAGTCCTCTAGTCCGAGCCTCGTTGAAAACCTAGTCACAACGCATTGAAAAAAGCTACCCATCAAGCTCTAATCCATTAAATAACTTTGGAATGTAATTCTAGTCTCCAGGACCTTAGATTCTACCAATCCGAGTGGTAAAATCCTTCCCGGGCCTTGACTTTTGGGTTCCCGAGCAAAAACCCTCCAAACAGCCACATTTTTAATTAGGGTCGCGACCCAGCCCCTTAAGGGCCACGGGGCGCCCCAAAACAGAGGCAAAATGCCTCCCTACTGGGAGACACAGGCCACGGCATGCTCTTCCTAGGGTTGCAGCGCGCCTCAAGAACAGAGGCCTCCCCAGGCCTTCACGCACACACAGGTCGCGGCATACCCAGCCTTGGGCTGCGACTCGCACCCCCAAACCCAGAGAACCTTCATTTTCCTCGAGTCTAAACCTCAAATTTCATAATTCAAACATCATTTAACTCATAATTAAGTCTAAACTTTCCTCCCACACAACTTAGACTTCATAACAATCTAAAAAAAAAAAAAATCCTATACTCATCAAAACATAAAGCCAAGCTGAAATCTTCCACCCATGCATACTTAAAGTTAAAACTAGAATTCTAACAAAAACATTCAGCGAAAATTCTTACCTCAATGATATCTCAAGCCCTGAATTGACTTTCAAAATCCTCAAACTTCTAGCCTCCCAAATTCCAGCCTTGAATCCTTAGTCTCTGGTTAATTCTCACCAAGACCTCAAAGCTTCCATGAGAGAAAGAGAGAACCGAGAGATAGAGAGAGGGAGTGAATCTCTTCTATTTTGTTCCAGTGGTTTCCCAAGACTTCTCTAAATTTAGTAATACCCCTGCCAAATGACCAAACTGCCCCTTAAGCTTATCCTCAACCCTTTAATGCCACCAAGGGCATTTCAGTCATTTGCCAAATCCCGTTAAGTCCCTGAGTATTCCTATAAATCCATGTTTAATCCCGACATACTAAATCATTTTAAAGTTACTATCCATTACTCATTAATTCCCGAACACATATTATATCCCCAAAATACCCCCAGGCTCCTCCCGAGCCGAGCATTTGACCCCGTTGTGACTTTCTAGCTAAACCACTCCCTAGGAATGTCTCGGATCGTGCATCATAAATATATCACCACTCACACGTGGTGTTAATCACAATATACACAAATATTGCATTTATGGCCCTTAGTGGGCTAAAATTACAGATATGCCCCTAACAACCAAATGGGGCCCACATGCATATTTAATTCACCTAAACATGCATTTCTAATCACATAATCATAAAATTCACATATTGATATAATAAATCAGTTATTGCCTCCAGTCACGCTAATCAAGGCCCTAAGCCTTATTAGCAAATTTGGGACGCTACAGGAAGCCTCACTAGTCTCTGGTGGTTCTTGCAATAGTCGAGCCTTGAATTTTTCAAGGTACGGATCCCACAGCTTGGGTCCCATGAAAGAGAAGTTCCCATCCGGATTGAAGGCCTAGAAATGGTACAACATCTCCTCCATGGTCGATGATGAGGCCGCCTTTTCTTCTTTGGCTGTGACTTCGGCCTCAAGCAGTTTTGCTCTAACCTCAGCAATCTTGGCCTGAAGTTGTGCAGTTTGAGCTTGGGATGCAGACAGTGCATTCTTTGCAGCCTGCTCGCTTTCTTTGGACGAGGCGAGAGCAGCCTTGGCATCATGCTCATTCTTCTGAGCAGTTGCCAAGGCAGCTTTGACGACCTGCTTGCTTTCTTGAGCTGCAGTCATGGCGGTTTGGGTAAAGTTTAATTCATCCTGGAGCTCATCATTTCTAGCCCTAGCATGGGCTATGCTACGATACTGGGCCAGGGCAGACCGTAAAATAACAAAACAAGTCAAAGATATACCTTTGGTCACAATAAACAGAAAATTTTCACCAAGGAAAGAGAACTTACAGTGAGGTTCATCCCCATAGCTGATTCCATGACATTCTCCGGGCTGCACTACTCGATGGTCCTCAGATCCCTCTAGCTGGCCTTATAGGTGTGCCCCACCATATGGCTTGCAGTCTTGTAAATGATACCCCGAAAGGCTTCAGGGATCTTCTCCGGGTCCTGAGGATTTACTAGTATTCGGACGGTGGGAGCTGGGGGCTTGGTTTTTATCACTTGAGCCTGAGGAGGCACGACTAGAGGTGGAGGAGGAGGAGGGGGAACCTTAGCGGCAACAAAAGTCACCAGAACTGATTCCCGAGCTGAGCTCGTGTCTTTCCCCTTGGCAGGGACTTTTGAAAGTGTTTCCCGCTGCAGGGGAGTTTTCTTCGTGATCCTGAGCCTCTTTACGACGGGGCCCGAGCCAGCTTTCTTAGTCTGGAAAGCAGTTCAGAGATCAAGGGCTCCTGGTTGTTCTATCTTCTCGCCTGAAAAGAACAAAAAGAGTTAGTTCACAAAAATAATGTTTCAAAAAGCATTTATAAAGAAAGAAAGAAAACAAAGATCCTACCCTTCGAGCTGGGGGAGGAGTCTATTATCACCAACTTCTGCCTTGGAACTAATGGAGGAGAAGGGGAATCTACAGTTAATATTTCTAGAATCCTAGGGGGTTCAGGATCAGGTCCTTCCTCGGGGCTGGATTCATCTACATACTGTCTAAATTCAGGGGCAAATGCACCCTGAAGCAGAGAAGGCCAAGTCCTACGGTTGGTCCCATACTCCTAAAAAATGGCGGATCTAAAGTTTAAAGTGTTATCAACTATAGTTGTGCACTTAGGTTAACTGCTGTCATGGCGTACCATTAGGTGGTCTATGCACTGGAGCAGGGTTATATTTTGATCCGGGTTATAGGGATGACGATGGACGAGCTGGTTTGGATTAAAATGAACTAACCTAAAATCGAAAACAACCCTATCTAATTCCCTAAAAAGGTATGGGTTACCTTGGCCGGAGGGGCCGGTTGCTGCCCCTGACGCAACTCATTCTAGATCGGGTTCCCTGACAGCCTCGGGAGCTCGCCTTTTTCGCACTTGAGGCACCTCATCCTCTCATCCTCCTCATCCTCAATGGCTGGCAAGGCCTCTTGAGAGGATGGAAGCTCGAGGATCACCAGAAGGGCAGCTCAGCTCCTCAAGGCTAGTGTTTGACCTTCGTAGATCAACTTACAAGCCAACATCGTGACGTCATTGATGACCTGGCGGTAGTCCTTCTCACTGGGGGGAAGCCCATACAACTTCTCATACTGACCCCCAAGAGTCACGGACTTTCCTGTCCTCGCAAATATGGCTGCACGATAAACAAATTCAGTTAAGACATAAAAAAATATATAGCTTAAATGGAAATCGACGAGCTGAAGTCACAAGGATGGAAGACTTATGAGGTCGGTTGAAGTAGCGATGTTCACAATTTTGGAATCTGTTCAACATAAAGAACAAGTCTTTATAGTCATTAGGATGACTGGGAAGCTCGATGATGGAGGCCAAGTTAGGAAATCACGTGAGGTGGTAGAATCTGTCACTGCGTCCCCTCTGGTCGGGGCTTGCCTTGAGGCAGAAGAAATACATAATGTCTACCGGAGTAGGGACCTCCCACTCGTGTTTCAAGAATAAATAATTTAGCCCCGCCAAAAGTCTGTACGAATTTGGGGGGAGCTGAAATGGAGCCAGCTTCACGTAATTTAAAAAATCTGCGAAGTACTGGTCCAGAGGAAGGAAGGCCTCAGCCTTCAGATGCTCGTCACTCCAAGCTGCAAAGTCGTCTTCGAGAAGGGAGCAGCTCTGTTCCCCTTCGAATGCAGGTTGGACGAGGAGAGTTCCATGACCTCTATATTATGGCTCAACATGATCTTGTTCACTCTCCCCTGAGTCATGATCTTTGAAATGATACACTCAGCCTCGAAGTATGCATTGGGATCGACCACGATCTCCTTCTCGACCACCGGACCGAAGTGCGGGATGGGAGATTCTAGGGCGATCTTCTTCCCTTTGTTCTTCTGTTGAGAGGATGAGCTCGAGGCATTCTTCTTTGGGGCGTTCTTCTTTTGAGGAGCCATCAGATCACCTAACAACAGAACGACCTAGTTAGTAGGCGACCTAATAGGATCTAAAACTATGATATGAGAGTATGAAGGAAATGGTTTACTTTTGGTACACGAGCTAAGGTTAGCCTCAGCCCCATCGCGTGATGCCACGCGATATCCTAAACTACGCACCTCGGTTTCTTAACAAACCCATGATATTTAGGGATCCGTGTGTCAGAATGTCAGACCACTACTTTCCTTGGGAGGCGGTTTAGTGCAAAACCACCCAAGAAAATGTAACCTCTAAGCTATCTGGTTCTAAACCTAAAAACCCTTCATTTCCTTTATCCCGAATGGGTATTCTTTACATTAATTCACCATTAAGATTACCCAGATTTACCCAGAAGATTTCTCAGTTTTATGAACGTTTTATTTCTAAGACATTTTTGGACTCACCCATTGAACCTAAGAACATTTAGAAATAGCCTACCAGTGACTACAATAAGTGTTGATGAACATGGTGAAGAACATAAATTCCATTAAAAAAAAGGGGAAAAAGCTTTTCAAACCAAAGAATGAGATATTTACAAGAAGTGTGTCCGTTGACGGTAAGATGTAGACTCAACAACGGGAAGCTCCTGGAAAGCTTCTTAGTGACTGGGCACAATGGACAGTTTTTTGGGATTTCTGGGAGAGAAGAATGGCTTGGAAGTGCAGAAGGAAATTTTTTAAATGAAAGGTGGTGAAGTTTGAAATTTGGCCATCCTATTTATACGTAAATTGTGTAGATTAATCTGAGCCATCTAATTGGGTTAGTTCAAGATCCAAGGGCCAAGGTTAAATAGACCAAATGGCGGTAAAAAGGCGACAAGACAATTATTGCAGTCCTCGAAACCCGAACAGACGCCAATTGTGGTACACCACGTGTCCAGTACTCAAGTAGTGGGCAGGCGTGGTTTTATGTAAGAGAAGTCTAAAAGTCCCTACTGTGTAGGTCAGAAAGTGATGACGTCATACACGAGTAGGAGCTTAGGGGCAAATGTTGTACTCCTAATTTTAGCTCGAGTTCATTCACTCAACTCGGGTACAGCTGGCAAATAAATATACGGAGAAATAACCAAGGGAATGATATCTGCTTATTATCCACGTGGACAACTCCAATTTCATGTGGTCACGCGTGGTATTAGGCGTCCTGGGTTTAACACGAGCTACGGACACGAAGGCTGTGAAGCGCGAGCTTAGAATATTAAAACAGTTGTCGAAGCACGAGTTTGGAGGAGATATCCAACTCGTGGTAGTTCTAATATATTGCATACTAGTGGATCCCCAGAGACTCGGGATCCCTTTATACGTATATTTATGACCAAGCTGTCATATTTAATATCCCATATATTAGGAGTACATTTACCTTGTGATAAGATCATATCCCAGTATAAATGAGAATTATTTGTATTAAATATAATAATTATGTAAATGTGCGATTGACTCACGCGGTTACCCAAACATGTCCATGGAATTCCCTTATAAATACTGGGAATATTGGACAGGAAAGGAGACCATTATTCTGTAATACCAAAACTCTGTCAAAATAGAGAGAGAAACAACAATAATAAAGACTTGTGGACTAGGTGAATTTTAACCACTGAACTACGTAAAAATTCGGTTTTCTTGAGTGAATTCATTTATTTTTCATTACGGTTTATTAAGCATTAATCTACATTATTATTTCTTAATACATTGTTGGCGAAAAATCACGCCAACATTAACCAATCAATAAAACAACTCGTTTTTAACTAATATTAATTTTATAAATATGTTAATTTAACTATATTATAAATATACAAAAATTATTATAAATACAAAAGTTAATAATATGAAAAAATTAGAAACAAAAAAAAAATCTAGTTTTAAAAGTTTTTAATAAATACATAATTTTTATAAATATATATATTTACATAATTTAGTTTATTTTTAAAATTATATTATTCATTAATTTTTTTTACAATATTTTTCTAATTAATAAAACAACTCTTTTTTTAACTAATACAAATTTTATAAATGTATTAAAGAATAATATAGTTAATTTTATAAATATGTTAAAGAATAATAAATTTAAATTTTGATATAAAAATTATTATAAATACAAAAGTTAATAATATGAAAAAATTAGAAGAAAAAAATCTAGTTTTAAAAGTTTTTAATAAATACATAATTTTTATAAATATATATTTACATAATTTAGTTTATTTTTAAAATTATACTATTCATTAATTATAATTTTTTATTTGAATTTTGGTGACATTTTATGACTGTCGACATTAGACTTTTATTAATTGTCACGTTGGGGTCAATAGCGACACATTTTAACTGTCGGCATTGATTTCAAATTAACTGTCGGCGTTGGGGTCAATAGTGACACATTTTAACTATTGACATTGGTCTCGAATTAACTGTCGGGTTGGTGTCAATAGCGACAGTCAAAAGCAACACTAACAGTTATTAGCTGTCGGCGTTGGTCTCTATGCCTACAGTTTTTAACTGTCTGCGTAGAGTCCCGCTAAGCAATTGTTGACTGTTGTGGTTGGGTGTCGAGAAAATCCAATTTTGTAGTAATGATGGTTCAGTAATTAAAATCTAACTATGTCTACAAGTCACTCTTTATTAATAAATTTTGTGTTAAATCCAATAAGCAATTTCTCAGAGATTTTGAGATTTTCAGTATTAGAATTTGTGTGCGTGTCAAAGTAAATGAATGCACTAGCATTTATAGAATTGGTATTCGACTTTCTTTCCACAATTTTAGGAGGGAGTTGCAATATCTAATCAGTTTCTTATAAATATGGATCTCTTATTTAGAATGTTCATATTTTTCACATGATTTAAACATGCTTTCAAGCTAACCCTTTGACTTTACTTCAAAGTGAAATGATAAATAATTTTTTATCTGATATGTTTACCTTTGCTCGGTAAATCTCTCACTATTGTTCTGAGCTAATGCATCACTATATTAAACTAGTATATTATATATATATATATATATCAATTAATAGAATTGATATTGCTCAGAATAAGAACTATTGATATTTATATATAGGAGAATTTTAAGTTAGGGAATATTGTTTTGTCCGTATGGGTAGAAATATTTTTATGCATGTTGATTAATGATCCAATGGTGCTAAAACTGAAGGAAATATAATAGTAATGGTGAAGGTTAGTACAAGGATTATTTGTCCCATTTAGTTTGAGTTTTTTATTAATATTTGTTTCCCACTATTTTGACTGTATGATTCCCTGTCCAGACAATTTAAATAGGGAGATCATCTCTTATTTAATTTCATTTAATTGATAATTCATTTTTTCCTTTTCACCCCTCGGGTCTTTTCGTATTCCTAATACAGAGATACACTTGTCTCCGGCGGCTTCGACGGAGACTAATGATGTTTTCTTCTTCGATTTCGGCAGAGTGCTTCTTCTTTCACTCCGGCAACGTTCAGTTTGTGAAAGAACTGAAATGATAAAGTGAATACTATTGATATATATATATAAATATTTCTATGGCTTCGTCCGTTTTGGAGTGCTTTTGTTCAGTTTGTTTAATATGGTTATTAAAAAATATATTAGCTGAATTTGACAACTAATTTGTTTCTTGCACATTATGTTCATTTTACGTTAAATTATCGAATTAGTTTTTTTTTTTTTTAAAAAAAAGGGTCTTGCTAGCATATATATGCATGAACGCATGCTCATTATAAAAGGAAATATGTCATTATATAATTGAAACCAAAAAATCATTTTGGATTCTTTAATCAAATCAAACAATACACATGAACAAAAAGCCTTTTTTGTCTGATATTATCAGAAGTGTGAGGCTCACATTCTCATGATACCATAATCTGGAATCTTGCTATCATCAGGGTTAATTAGTTGTGGATATCTTATAGAAAAAGAGAGGTTCAACATTATGATTAAGAATCTGCACTTAAAAGGAAAAATGCTTTAACGTCAACCCACAGCCTAAATAGGTGATTTAAAGGAGCAAAATCTGGTGAGGCTTCTTCATATACATGATCCCTTGATTTATGTTGACTCACTAATTAACAACCCGATCTTGCGGAGCGCAGTGAGGTCGGCGATAGAGGGACGCTAGTGGTGGAGACTCGTGCTTGTGTCGTCGAGATTGACAAGAAAAGGATGAGAGCGGCGGTAGAGGGAGGAGGACGAGAACTGTCGTGCCTCCCTGATAAGACCAAGTTAACTGCTAGCTTTTCTCAGAGAAGAACCTTTCCATTGGACTCCACGAGTACCAAAGTACTTTAGCTACCTTTAGGAAATCTGGTTATATAAATGCAACTATATCATGGTTATCCTGAACACCAGAAAGTCATCATAATCTACGGTCAAAATGTACCTATTATATGAGGACAAAACAAATGTACCCACACTAGAAATCTCCTATATACATATACATATATTATATAGTAAAATGATTGATATTGATATATAGTGAAATACTATTGATAGTGGAATAAGAACAAGAATCTCAAACATAAGTTTTATTTAGTCTTCGCCTTATATACTACTATTGTCTAAAAAATTTCGCGTAGTGCAATGAGAAAGATAACAAAGAAGCCCATGACGTTATTGGGATTCAACTTTCAAGGAACTACGACCTGTAAAAGCTATGCTATGACTTACATGCCACTGCTTTTAAAAGCATAAAATGGGGTCTTTCAATCACTACAATGTGGTTTACAGGGCACACAAGGGTTGACCTTTTTAAAGGTAACCTTGTTTCTCGGTGAAAGTTAGTTAATTATTGCTACTCAGTCAATTACACAATCAATCTGAATCATAACTAAGGGCAAGAATAATGAAAATAACACAATCATTTTTACATGATTCAGCTATAATTTCTTACAACCTACTCCATGGGACCTAGTTCAGAGATAAAGCAAATTCACTAAAATAATCAAAATTATTACAAATACAAACAACAAAAATACGAATTAAAAGTCCCTTTGTAATTTGGTTTACAAACAAAAGACAACTCCCTATTTTGTGAAAGTCTTCAAGCAACTAGCCTCCTACTGATTTTGAACATTGCTGGACTCCCTCCAGCTACTGCTCAAGCTCCCTTTGAGACTTATCTTGAAATCCCTTTTAAGGTTTACACCAGAAAACTTGAGACAAATAGTGAAGAATCACCAAAACACCATGAGCAATGAACAATGAAGCATCAAGAGCTTCAGACCTTCTACAGAGAATGTTTCTTGGAGAAGACACTTTTTAGCTGTTCAAAAAAGGTAACGGACCAAGCACATATATATGATAGGGCTAAAAATAGAAAACCAGCTAAGCAAGTCATGTGCTAAAAAAGAATTCACGTACTACTAGGCTTTCAGTGTCATAACAAGAAAAACAATGCACGACAAAAATAACACTTACAATGGAAAGGGAAAGGAAAGAACAATCAGTGAACCCCTTTATCGTAAAATCAAACTCAAATGTAACAAGGGTCCACTCTGCCTCTGCTTATATTTCCCCAACCACGAAGTATGAAGGTCTTCACCCTTACACAGGTGATCAAGTTCTATACTCTTGATGAGAACATTGTGCTCCATTTACAGAACTTGACACCCTATCACTTTTTAGCTTCTGGGGTACTCGTACACAAGGCCCTCTGCCACACTTCTTGCCCTTGCATGACCAAAAAGCTTACTTATTATAGCTAATGTGAACTCTGTTACTGTGGCTAGTCCCCGGCTTGTAATCAGTTTACCATCGATAACCACTTTGGTTCCGTTGACTACATTGGCGAGTGAGCTTAAAATAGATGGATGGGCTGTCGCTTTCTTATCCTGTATTTTAGGCATATGAAGCATAAGCAAGTGAGGTATCACTATTAGGAGAAAGAAACAAGTTCATTTCATCACATTACCTTCAGTAAACCCTGTTTATGCAAAATTTGTGGTGAGGAACATGCTGCTCCATAAATTCTTCCAGCCAGTTTCTGTTCTTTGAGCAATTTCTTTAGAATCCTTGATTTGCCAAGTCGCTCAGCCCCAGCGATTCCTCCCTGAAATGTTACAATGAACCAGAAAATTGAAGGATGTGGAGTGGTCTATGACAGTTTTCAAGCAATTTATTAAGATTATGAATCTTGAAAACTTGAACAAACATAAAAACTTTTTGAAATTCACAATAGTGATTTGGAGGGTTGATGGATGTTAAAAAAAAGGGGGAGAAACAAAATATATGCACAATCAAGGATGAAACCTTTCATTCCCAAGAGTACAAATAGCAATAGCACTTGTACATGATGCTTGGACTGAACTGTACTAAAGTAATATGGAGTACTTGTGCAATATTGATATTTCATTTCATTTGTGGGGCTAAAAATAGATGGTAACATATTTATCAATATAAATATCATTAACAAGAAGAGTTAATTAATAGAACTTATGATCCTGTTTTTCATTAAAGGAAGCATGCAATTATAGCTAGTTGCAACACTGCAAAAGTATATATCTGTCTCACCGGGAGAATAATTAAATCGAATATTGACTCAGAAGCTTCCCGAATCAACTTGTCAGCAACTATCCTGGTTCCTTGAGATGCTTTAATCTTCAGGGATTTCTCAACTGAAGCTACTACAACATCCACCTTAGCTCTTCTTAAAATATCGGCAATAGTTACCACTTCAATCTCTTCAGAACCATTAGCAATTGGAATAAGAACCTGTCTAACATTCAAATAATGACAAACTTGTCTTAATAGATCACAAAACAAAAAATAAAAAGCTGCTCTCTTGCAGGCTACTCGACGTTATTTGCAGCATTATACTAAAGATCTAGAATTGAATGTCACAATAAATGGCAGTTTGTTTGTCTAAATTTCTTCAGAAGTTAGGACTACCGATTCTATAAAATTCGTACAAATACATGTAAAAAAAACTTCTATTTAGGATATCCAGCACCATTGACTATAAATCTACTTGGAAATGCTGCCTACATTATGAATTGTCTTGCAAGTGTTTATAAAGGGCCAAGGTAAGCAGTATGCAGAAGAGTGACTTTCCTTTGATTAGTAAGCAACGTAAAGAATAAAATGACAAAAAATAACAGCGAAACAATTATAGACTGAATAAGAACAACTTACACGAGGGATGTGGTCAACAGACCAATCCACTGTGTTGAATTCTTCCTTTCTTGATTCATTGTCTGAAGCACAAACCATCTAAAACAAACGTGGCAAGAGTATTAGTGCAGAGTGAGTATACACATATTACGTACAATCTGACCAGAGGGAGAGTTTATTTGATTAACACAGAAGAAATAAATCCAGCAAAAGGACAAAATATTTCAGCCCTTATAAGCCAAAAGCAATACTTAGTGGTCTAATAATCACATGAACTCTGCAGCTTGTTCTTTTAGTGATACTTAAGTCACAATGTTTTTTCTAACACAGAAGGCCTCATTCTAAGTAATCTATCCTGATTCTAACATCTCATCTCCAAGATAATGCAAAATTCAAAGTAGTAGGGCTCACCATTAATTCTCCAACTTCTCTGGCCACAGACTCCCCAAATAACTGCTCCACGAGGCAAATGGCAAATTCAAAAGAAGTTCCAGGTCCCCGGCTTGTTGTAAGCCCTCCAGAAACCTGGATATTCGACTTGACTGCCCAGAAAGTCGGAAGCTTGTCCATGAATGCAGGGTGGCAGGTTGTCTAGTAGGACAAACTACATTAACATTAGCTATCCACAAACTTTGACAAGCAACAAATTCATCAAAATTGAAAACATGAACAAACGACAAACCAAGTTAATGCACCTGCTTTCTTTTTAGAAGGCCCCATGGTAGAAGAGTTACAGCTGGAGCAGCACATATTGCTCCATAAAGTCTATTTTTCCTGGCATGTTCGCTTGTAATTTCTTTCAGAATTTCACAGTCTCTTAATCTGGCCGAGCCCGGCATTCCTCCCTTAAAATGATATACATAATCCTGCTCTCAGTTCATATCTAATTTTTGTACTAAAGCTGAACAACTTTTCAACAATCAACATTTAGATATTTAACGTTATTGATTAACAAGAACGCAAGAAACAAACCGGCAAAGCAACTAGATCGAAAACTTGATTGGAACAGGTCTTAATGGAGGTGTCAGCTACCAATTTTGTACCGCCTGAAGCTTCAACCTCGAGCTGCGGTTCCACTGAGGCCACCGTGACATCCGCACCAGCTCGGCGGAGAACGTCTACAATGATAACAGCTTCCATTTCTTCGGTACCATGCCCGACTGGTACCAGCACCTGCCCATGAAAGCTAATACTAAGTCCCATTTTAACGTTAAAAATTGGCAGTTCCTATTATGCATTTCAAATTATTTTAGCAAAGGTTATTTAGATAAAAAGGAAAAATGGGTATTTGGGAAAAACCTTTTTGGTAGGAACAGAAGTTGTGGTGGTTGAGTTTGTGTGGGAAGTTGGGGTTGGTGGTGGTACAACAGAAATGGTTTTCGTGGGTTTAGCAGAGTGCTTCGTAGTGGCTGCCATTAGATGTGCCGAGGCCATTGGAGCGACTGAGATAGAAGGGAACCTCGTTGTGGATACGGCCATATGAGAGAGCTTCGGAGAAGGAAATTTCATCGCGGTAGACGAGAAAATCGAAGAGAAAGACTCAATGGACGCCATTTTCAGAATCAGTGTACTCTCCCCTTATCTCGTTTTAATGGGAACTTTATAACATTTTCGAAGGACAACTCATTTCTTCGGTCATGTATTTGTTTTTGCCATTTAATTCACACTTTTTTTTTTCCTCACGCCTTGGATGTTTACCTAAGGTTGATCATATTTGATAATGATTAATTTAAACATTCGCATTACACATAAAAATGTAACTATTCCCTTTCTAAATAATTTTTGCAAAGGTTATTTTGTATTTTTGCACCTCAAATTATGACTTCTACATTAGCGTGCACTCTGATTTTTCGGGGACCTTTAAGAATTATCCTCAAACTATTTACACTTTTATAAAGTGGGAGTTCTATTAAGTTTCTATTAATAATATAAGTTTTATTAATATGTAAGGGTAGTTTAGTCTTTTAGCCTTTTATTATTTTGACTATATATTTTGTTGCTCTTGTACTCTTCTTTTTATCTCTTTTGACATAATGAAAACCTAGCCTCCCTTTTTATTCTCTCTCAAATCTCATTTGTCTATTTTACAAAATTATCATGGTATCAGAGCTAGGTTCTTGAGTACCATCGATTTGGTTGCGCTAGGATTACAATCTTGGTGATCGAACTCACCGCTGAGTTTGTGGGGTTCGGGGTTTTTTTTTTTTAGGAATTTGGCTCTGTCTTTGGCTTTGATTTTGAGGTTTTCGCACCAATCTTGGGGATTTCGCACTTTGTTCTGTCTATTTGGATTTCGATTGTTCGTCATGGCTGGCGCAAAAGATCATTCACTTCAGTCCATCAATGTGCAATTGAATGGGCAGAATTATTCGTATTGGCATTATGTTATGAAAAAATTTCTGAAAGGGAAACGTATGTGGGGTTATGTTTCTAGAACTTCCACGAAACCGAAGGACGATAAAGATGAGAGCTTTGCAGAACAGTTGGATCTTTGGGATGCCAACAATTCGAAAATCATCACTTGGATCAACAACTCGGTTCAACAATCAATCGGTATCCAATTGGCGAAATATGAGACGGCGAAGGAAGTTTGGGAGCACTTGGAAAAGCTGTATACACAGTCTAATTTTGCAAAGCAGTATCAGTTGGAGATTGACATTCGGGCACTTCAACAGAATAGAATGAACGTTTAGGAATTTTATTCTGCTATGTCTAATATGTGGGATCAGCTTGCTTTAACTGAATCAGTGGAGTTACGGACATTTTCCCCTTACATTGCTCGGAGAGACGCACAACGTCTGGTTCAGTTTTTGATGGCTCTTCGAGATGAGTTTGAAGGTCTTCGTGGAACAATCCTGCATCGCAGTCCTCTTCTGTCGGTTGATTCGGTGGTTAATGAGTTGTTAGTAGAAGAGATGCGCTTGAAGTCTCGTGTTGATAAGAGGGGGGGGGGGGGGCAGAAATGGGGATTCTTCCTTCTCCGAATCCCTCTGTCTTTGCAATTCCTCATCGCCCAGCCTCCAACAATCAACACAAGACTTAAGCCAAGGTTGGCTACGACAAATGCAGTTTTTGCAAGCAAAAGGGACACTGGAAGGCTCAATGTCCCAAACTGTTAAACAGGGCGCAATCACCAAATTAGTCTCCTCACTGGAAATCTGGCAACCAAGCTTATCGACCTCTTCACTCTATGTCTTCGAACATGGCAGCTATTGTTCCACCTGCAGGTTCTGGAAGCACTCCTAGTACCTCGATTGCTACACTCACAGAGTAGTTTCAGAAGTTCATTGCCTCGCAGCCACACGCCATGTCAGCCTCCTCACACATAGGTTTGCCTTCTAGTAGTACACCAGGTATACCTTCCTCTATATGGGTCCTTAATTCTGGAGCTTCACATCATATGTCACCTAATTCCAATTCTTTCTTGTCCATTAAATCAGCACCCTCTGTATCTGTCATGACCGCTGATGGCACTCCCATGCCATTAGCAAGGATTGGCTCGATTTGCACTCCAAAAATGTCATTCTCTGATGTATATCATATTCCAAATCTTACTTTGAATCTTGTCTCCGTTGGTCAATTATGTGACTCTAATTTCTCAGTTATTTTCTCTAATTCTTGTTGTTATGTGCAGGATCTTCATTCCAAGAAGTTGATTGGGACAGGCCGTAGGCAGGGGCTTTACATTTTATACGAGCTGAGAGTTCCTGATGTTGCAGCTTCTAGTGTCGATTTGTCTTCATTTCGTTTAAGTTTGTCTTCGCCTAGTTTTTATTTATGGCATTCTCGTCTTGGGCATGTATCTGGTTCACATTTAAAGTACTTAGCTTCCACAGGAGCATTAGGAAAGTTACAAACCCATGATATTTCAGATTCTTGTGGTTGCAAATTGGCAAAATTTTATGCTTTACCTTTTTATAAGAGTGTTTCTGTTTCTCTTGCACCTTTTGATTTGATTCACTCTGATGTGTGGGGGCCATCACCCGTTCTAACAAAAGGTGGATCATGTTACTATGTCTCTTTTATTAATGATTATACTCGTTTTTGTTGGGTCTATCTTATGAAACATTGTTCTGATTTCCTCGCGATTTATCATATGTTTCATGCTTTTGTTAAAACTCAACATAATGCTCTTATCAAATGTTTTCGATGTGATCTGGGTGGTGAATATACCTCCAATCGTTTCTTTGAATTGCTTGCTTTAGATGGTACCTTACATCAAACCTCTTGTACCGATACACCAGAGAAAAATAGGGTTGTTGAAAGAAAACACAGACACATTGTTGAAACTGCTCGTTCTCTCTTATTGTCTACTTATGTTCCTAGTGAGTTCTGGGGAAGCCATTCTGACTGCTGTTCATTCAACCAATATAATTCTGTCATATGTCACTTCAGGTCTGTCTCCCTTTGAAAAACTTTATGGTCGCGCTTCTGATTATTCTTCATTGAGAGTCTTTAGTTCCACATGTTTTGTTCTCCGTCCTCATGTTGAACGTAGTAAGCTTACTTCTCGTTCCGCTCTTTGTGTATTTCTTGGTTATGGTGAAGGTCAAAAAGGATATCGATGTTATGATCCTGTTAGTAAAAAAATCTATGTTTCTCATCATGTTGTGTTTCTTGAGCATATACATTTCTACTCTATTCCATCGGACACCCCCAATCTACACAAATCTGATCTCACTCGTATTGATCCATTTGATTCTTGTACTGTTGATACTCTTAACTCTACAGATGTTGGTTCTCAGCCTGTCGAAGTCCCTTCTGTCCCTACTACTACCCAAGATGCTTCTGAGATTGTGGATCCTGCTCCTCCTCCTCGCTACCCTCAAAGAATTCGTAAGTCCACACAGTTACCTGATTTTTTCTACTCCACTTATTCTGATTCTTTCTCTTCTTATTTGACTTCTATTCACCAACTCTGTGAGCCCTCTTCCTATAAAGAGGCTATTCTTGACCCTCTTTGGCTGAAGAACTCTCTGCGTTGTACAAGACAGGTACTTGGGATATTGTTCCTTTTCCTGTGGGGAAGCGTGCTATTGGTTCCCGTTGGGTTTACAAGATCAAGACTAAGTCTGATGGGTCAGTAGAGCGGTACAAAGCTCGTTTGGTTGCTAAAGGCTTTGTTCAGGAGTATGGGATGGATTATGAGGAAACTTTCGCTCCAGTTTCCAAACATACCACTATTCGTACTCTCATTGTTGTTGCGTTTGCTCGACAGTGGTCCATTTCTCAAATGGACGTTAAAAATGCCTTCTTGAATGGGACTCTTCAAGAAGAAGTTTACATGGTTCCTCCACCAGGTGTTCCTCATAATTCAGGAGAAGTTTGCAGATTGAAGAAGGCTATTTATGGGCTTAAACAAGCTCCCCAAGCCTGGTTTGAAAAATTCTCCATCGTGATTACTTCTCTCGGCTTCCACCCCAGTGCACATGATTCAGCTCTCTTTGTTAGGTGTACTTCTTCTGGCCGCACTTTACTCTCTTTATATGTTGATGATATGATTATCACCGGTGATGATGCGAATGGGATAATGGAGTTGAAAACGCACTTGATTCGTGAATTTGAGATGAAAGATTTGGGTTCCCTACGGTACTTTTTAGGGACAGAAGTAGCTTACTCTCCTCGTGGCTATCTTCTTTCTCAATCTAAGTACATTGCTAATATTCTCGATCAGGCTTGTCTTTCTGATGCTCGCACTGTTGATACCCCTCTTGAGCTTAATGCCAGGTATTCTTCATCTGATGGCGTTGCCTTGTCAGATCCCTCTCTATATCGCACTCTGGTTGGTAGCTTAGTGTACCTTACTATCACCAGGCCAGACATCGCTTGTGCAGTTCACATTGTCAGTCAGTTTGTTGCATCTTCCACTATCGTTCATTGGGCAACTGTGCTTCGTATTCTTCGATATCTTCGGGGAACTCAATTTCAGAGTCTGCTTTTTCCATCTACGTCTACTTTAGAGTTACGTGCCTACTCAGATGCAGATTGGGGTGGTGATTGTACTGATCACAGATCTACCACTGGTTTTTGTATATTTTTGAGAGATTCTCTTATTTCTTGGAAGAGTAAAAAACAAATTGCTATCTCTCGATCGTCTACAGAAGCAGAATATTGTGCCATGGCCTCCAATACCTCTGAAATTGTTTGGTTGCATTGGTTACTTGCTGATATGGGTGTTATTCTCTCAGATCCCACTTCGATGCATTGTGACAATGTTAGTGCTATTCAGATTACTCGCAACTCCGTTTTTCATGAGCGCACAAAACATATTAAGATAGATTGTCATCTTACTCGTCACCACTATCAGAATGGGACCATCACTTTACCATTTGTCACTTCCGCTATGCAGATTGCCGACTTGTTTACGAAGGCTCATACTATTTCTCGTTTTCGTTTCTTAGTTAGCAAACTCTCGATGCTTCCCGCAAATGCATCATGAGTTTGAGGGGGAATGTTAATAATATAAGTTTTATTAATATGTAAGGGTAGTTTAGTCTTTTAGCCTCTCATTATTTTGGCTATATATTTTGTTGCTCTTGTACTCTTATTTTTATCTCTTTTGACATAATGAAAATCTAGCCTCCCTTTTGATTCTCTCTCAAATCTCCTTTGTCTATTTTGCAAAATTATCAGTTTCATCACATGTGGCTAAGGGAATGCTGGCATGGCTCTTTGATCGTTGATGTGTCATTGTCACGTCAGCGTCACGCGTGTAATTTAAAATAAACAATAATTTAAAATTAAAAAATAATTTTCTTATTAACTTAAAATAAAAAAAATTATAAATAGCAAATATATATGATTTAATTAAACATTATAAATTAGATTATTAATATAAATTAACCTAAATAAATAATTAAAATCACTAAAATCTTTCTCCTCCTACATCTCAAATTATGACATATACATCATTGTGCCCCCAAATTTTTTCAGGCGTTAAGAATTACTCCTGAACTATTTACAGTCTTATAAAGTGGGAGTTCTGTTAAGTTTCATCGCATGTGGCTAACAGAATGCTGACGTGGCTCTTTGATCATTGATGTGTCATTGACTCGTCAACGCCACACGTTTAATTTAAAATAAATAATAATTTAAAATTAAAAATAATATTTTCTTGTTAACTTAAAATAAAAAAATGAAAATTCTTATAAATCCTAAATATACACGATTTAATTAAGCATTATCATTTAGATTATTAATATAAATTAACCTAAATAAATAATTAAAATCCCTAAAATCTTTCTCCTCCTACATCTCCTCCTCCTCCTCCCCTCCTTCTTCTTCTTCTTCAGATGAATGCAGGTGGCTAGGTCGCAGGAAGGGTGCTTGATCATCATCAACTTCTTCCCTTGTCTTGCAAGCATATCGATGGAACTCAAACCGCAACTTCAGGGCGACAAAGGCAGAGCTTGAAGGCGCAGCTTTAGATCGACAATGGCGGAGGCGGGATGTGCAGCTTTATATCAACGACGACGGAGCTTGGACGCGTGTGGGAGTGGTTCAGGGCGATGATGGAGGTGTGCTTTAGATCTACACGCCAACTATTGACGCATTTTTTCGCCAACAGTAGACTAAGAAGCCTGAAATAGATAATTAGGCTTTTTAGGAAACCGTAGTAAATATCACATAAGAGCTTTTCCATGGTTCAGTGATTAAAATTTACCTAGTCCACGAGTCTTTGTTATTCTGTTCAGGATCTCTGGAAAAACTGTCTAAGATAATTTTTGCAGAGTTTTGCATACAAAATTCGATCCATTTATCAGTCCATTCCCTCTCTATTTATAGGGGTCCAATGGACAGATTTGGGTAACGTTCCATATTGGTTAACTTACGAGAATGGGTAACTTCTCAATCATACAAATAAATACCTTAAATACATTGAAAGTCTAATATTACACATTTATCATGCACGGTTTATAATACATTAATTACGCATATAAAGTCTCTGAGTCTTCAAGAATTCAAGTCAGTGTATTTCATGTGTCAACAGCGAGTTGGATGCGCACCATGCGAGCTAGAGGTTTCTAGGCTAAACTGATCTAAGCATTGAGATGCCCGAGCTATGTTTGCCATATCTGAAGATATGGCTAGACGATCTCTTTGATGCCTCGTTGACCTGCAATTGACCCAGGCTACCCATTTTAGAACATTTATCACGTTCTCAAGATATTGATAGCCTTATTAAGTGCTTGTTAGTTGTACCACGAACCAAAACACGTTAACTCATAATTTTTAGGTACAACATTTGCCCCCCAAGTCCCTACTCGTGTATGACGTCATCCCTATCCCTGACACACACAGTAGGGTTTTTCTACTTTTTCCATGGGGAATGGACCCACCTACTCACTCGAGTACGGGTCACGTGTTTGATTTTTGTAGGCATTTGTTCGGGATTCAAGTATAGTGACAGTTGTCTTGTAAAATTTTTGTTGTTGTTTGGTCTATTTAATTTTAGCATTTCGATCTCGAATTACTTTGATTATGTGGCTCTAACTCTTTCCAAGATTTTGCGCATATATAGGGCCATAAAACCTGATTTTCGTAACCTTTGCATTTCAAAGTTTCTTCTTTTTCCTATCTGAAACTCTCACGCTTTCTGGCGATTTCTTTTTCGAATAATTTTCTACATTTCCTCATCCTTCGTTATCCTTCTAGCCTTCTTCGATTGAAAAATTATAAGTATATTTTTTTTCAAACTTCTTTTACATGTTTTTGTACGTGCATGTGAAGTTTTTGCTTCTTTTATTATGGTTCTGTAAATGACTTTGGTTGAGTCTGTACTCCTTCGTTTTGGGAGGAAAATGGATAGGATATTTTGTTGAACCCAAAATGTTGGGGCGAGTGACAAGAGTAAGTAGGATTTCGAGGCATTTTCTAGGTTTTGAGGATTGCATGAAGAGCAATTTCAGCCAAAATTGTAGGTTTCTGACCCTAAAACCAAGTATCTTATGGGTCACGCTTCTCTGGCGGTTTTGCATTAAAACTGCTTCCCAAAACCATATTTTTAGCATGCGATTTTTGAGGTGACAGTACTTTCCGATATTAGAGTGCGTTACTTAAGGGCATGCATGGATCCACGTAAGCGGGTCTTAACTCTGTTTTAGCTCTTAGAGCCTTTAGTTTGAGGAACGTAGCCTTCAAACCTTAGATTGGGTCCTCCCGTGATCCTTATCCCAGGCTACATCCCTAGGTCGCCACTAATAGTTAGCCTTGTTTTATACCTAGGCGAGCTTAACTATTTATAATCAGAGTATAGCGGGCTCCTCATCTCAGGGCCACTAGGTTGCAGAAACCCCCATTCCCCACTTTGGACAAGTGGTGGAGAGGGAGGTAGAGATTGATGCAAACAACTTTTACGAGGCCGAGAGGATAGTGTAACGTCCCAAATTTCCTAATAAGGCTTAGGACCTTGATTAGGGGGCCAGGATGACAAATTATGAAAAGTATGTGATTATGTGACATATATGTGCATCGTTATGTGATTATGTGTGTTATATTATAATATAACTTGATATGCATATTTTGGTGTATTAAATATGCATGTGGGCTTATTTATGATTAATTGGGTAATTTTCGCAATTTGGCCCGTTATGGGTATATTTGGCATATATGTGGTATGTTATTATGTGGATATGTTTGGGTCATTCAGCACGAGACGATCATAGTGAGCAAAGTGGTAGTTTAGTCATAATGGGGTCATACCAGGCTCGGGGTGAGCCTAGGGGTAATTTGGTAATTTAGTACATTACCGGGATAGGGTAATGGGGAAATTATTTGAGGATATTGGAAGTAATGTGAATTGTGAGATATTAATTATGATTAACGGGATAAGTGGCAAATGACAAAACTGCCCTTGAAGGGCTTTGGGAGAGTGTTTTGACCATAGGGGCATAATGGTCATTTTGAGCCAAAATCAGTGACTTAGTCACCTTTCCCCTTTGCTGAAGTAATCACAAAACATAGCATCATCTCTTTCTGTAACACCCTGGATAACCAAGACCGTTACACTGTGTATTTTAAAATAATGCAAGACTTGCTAATCAAGTCGTTTGAACAATGATGTGTTCCTAAAGTCAACTATTAGGTTAGGGTTAAAAGATTTTGATTATAAATGGTTAGTTTTCATTAAAATAGATATTTGCTACATGGGATCCTAAAAATAGTGTATAAGTGATCATTTACAACTCTCAAAAGTTTAATACAACCAAAAGCCACTCTAATGGCAAAATACAAGTTTTAGGGCTTTGTCCCTGTACTTTCCCCTCGGTCGTAGCGGTCGAGTAGATGACTATGTACACTCCGCCCCCAGAGCTCTCCAACTCATGGTTGATCCAGCTTTCCTTTACCTTTACCTGCACCACGTAGCACCCGTGAGCCAAGGCCTAGTAAGAAAACCATAAACAACAACACACATATACAGTAGTAGCATCCAGTCAATCTTAACACAGTCATTGAGAAATTCAACAGAATATGAGCACTAAGCTAATAATGGTAAACATGTATTTTCAAGAATATATTTTAACCAACAATACAAATGCTCAGGGTCGGCGCCCTTAGGCCGAATCTTCTGTTTACTATGCTGACCTTGGCTCACTTAGGCTGAGTCCATTATTTGTCTAGCTGACCCCGACTCTCCTAACCATATATTTTAAGCATAGTGTAACACAAAAAAATCTACTGAAACTTCCAATCCAACTATCAACAATTCATCACTTAAAAACCTAAATCAATTGATCATTAAACCCTAAATTCTTAAAGAAACCAGACAAAAATCCTTACCTCAATGGAAGCTAAACCCTTAGCTTCAATCTTTCAATCCTTGAGCTTAAGTTCCCAAGCTTCCCAACTGAAATCCTTAGTTTTATCCTTCAGTTCATCAAGAACTCTTCAAGCACGTGAGAGGGGAAGGAAAAATCGTGTAGGAGGAAAGGGGGAGAGAGTGTTTGGGGCTTCCTCTTGTGTCTAGTGGGTTCTACTTACTTTCAGAGCCTTAGCTAATCTTATCCTTGATCAAAACAATGACTAAAATGCCCCTCTTGAATTACTTAGCCATTTAATTTGCCTAAGGGTAAAATAGTCTTTTTCCTTAGTTCCCACTAATTCCTCAAGTGTTCCTAACATTTACCAAGTAATCCCATCATGTGCAAATAATTATCAAATACTTATTTGTTATTCAATAAATCCCAAAATATTCTCTAAATTCCCAAAAATACCCCCAGCCTCCCCCGAGCGGAGTATTTAAACCCTACTGTGACTATTTCGCTAATCTGCTCGCTAGGACCATCTCGAGCCATATACTACAAAAAATATCCACATAATAATGTGGTCTCAGCTATATATCACATAAAATCACATTTTTTCCCTTAATTGACCAAAATTACAAATATGCCCCTATGAACACTAAAGGGCCCACATGCAAATTTAATACTCATAAACATGCATATAATATATTCATATAATCATATTAGTCATGCATGCCACACATTCACACATTTAACCAGTTAAACACACATATAAACCAATTATGCCCTCCTGGAATGCTAATCAAGGCACTAAGCCCTATTAGCAATTTTGGGTCGTTACAACTATCCCCTCCTACTGAGAATTTCATCCTTGAAATTTTCCTGAATAATTTGGGATACTGATCTCGCATAGCTGACTCAAGCTCCCAGGTCGTTTCCTCAACCTTGCTATTCCTCCATAATATTTTGATTAGAGGAATCGTCTTGTTCCGTAGAACCTTGTCCTTCCTGTCTAGGACCTGAACTGGTCGCTCCTCATATGACAAATCTGTCTGCAACTCCAAATCCTCATACTTCAAAACATGAGTCGTATCTAAGACGTACTTCCAAAGCATAGAAATGTGGAATATGTCGTGAACCCCTGATAATGATGGTGGCAGAGCCAATCTATAGGCCACCAGCCCGACCCTCTCCAGGACCTCAAAAGATCCTATGAATCTAGGGCTTAGCTTGCCCTTTTTCCTAAATCTCCTCACCCCTCGTAGTAGTGACACTCGCAGAAACACGTGGTCCCCTACCTGGAACTCCATATCCCTACGCTTAGGATCAGCGTAGCTTTTCTGTCTGCTCTGTGAAGCGAGCATTCGAGCTCGGATCTTCTCAATGGCTTCATTAGTCTTCTGAACCAACTCTGGTCCCAAATACTTCCTCTCACCCATCTCATCCCAATGAATGGGCGATCTACATCTCATCCCGTACAACATCTCATATGGAGCTACTCCAATCGTTGATTAATAACTGTTGTTGTATAAAAACTCAATCAACGAAAGGTACATACTCCAAGACCCCTCAAAGTCCAATACACATGCTCTAAGCATGTCTTCCAATACTTGAATCGTCCTCTTAGACTGTCCATCTGTTTGAGGATGAAAGGATGTACTGAACTTCAACTGAGTCCCCATAGCCTTCTGTAAACCACCCCAAAACTTGGAGGTGAATATGGGATCTCGGTTTGATACTATAGATTTAGGAACCCCATGGAGACGTCAATCTCCCTCACATACAACTCCGCGTACTGATGCACAGTATAGGTCGTCCTCACTGGTAAAAAGTGAGTTGACTTAGTGTATCTGTCTACTATCACCCACACCGAGTCATGTAACCCCACTATCCTGGGTAAACCTCCCACAAAATCCATAGTAATGTCTTCACACTTCCACTCGGTAATACCCAAAGGCTGTAGCAACCCCGCTGGTCGCTGATACTCAGCCTTCACTTGTTGATAGGTTAAACACTTGGCCATGTACTCCACTACGTCCTTCTTCATCCCAGGCCACCAATATAAGGTCCGTAGATCTTGATGTATTTTCGTGGTGCCCGGATGGAGTGAGTATGGTGTGGTGTGGGATTCATCCAGTATCTCTCTCCTAATACTCATATCTGTCAAGACACAAATCCGACCCTTATACCATAATAAACCAGTCTCTAAAATGGAATAGTCCTTAGCCACTCTGGCTAAGACATTCCCTCTAACCTACTGCAACTGTATATCATCCATCTGACCCTCTCTTATCCTCTCTAGGAGGGTCGACTGTAAGGTAATATTGGCCAACTGGCTCACAAAGAGCTCTATCCTCGCTATAGCCATCTCTTTTGCCAACTCCTTTGATATCTGTGCAGAGCTAAATGACTGTCCCGGGCCCCTTCGATTCAATTCATCTGCCACTACATTGGCTTTCCCTGGGTGGTATAGGATATCATAATCATAATCATTTACCAACTCCAGCCAACGTCTCTGCCTCACATTCAAGTCCTTCTGGGTGAAGAAATTTCATTAAGCTCTTATGATCGGTGTATATCTCGCACTTTTCTCCATACAAGTAATGTCACCAAACTTTTAGTGTGAATACCACCGCTGCCAGCTCCAGATCATGGGTAGGGTACCGCTGCTCATACTCCTTCAATTTTCGTGATGCATAAGCAATAACCTTCTCATTCTGCATCAACACGCATCCAAATCCCATCCTCGATGTGTCACAATATACCAAAAACTTCTCGCTTCAGTTCCTAGAAGCTATTCTCACACTTGTCTGACCAGACGAACTTCAGATTCTTCCGTGTCAATTCTTTCATCGGCGCAGCAATCTTCGAAAACCCTTCCACGAACCGTCTGCAAAATCCCGCTATTACAAGGAAGCTCCTAACCTCTGAAGCGTTCCTTGGCCTCTGCCAATTTCTCACAGCCTCTACCTTAGCTGGATCTACCTTAATCCCATCCTCAACAACAATGAGTCCAAGAAATGTCACTTCTGGCATCCAGAACTTGCACTTCTTAAACTTAGCATACAACCAATGCTCTCTCAACCTCTGCAATTGCTGCCGGAGATGCTACTCATGCTCTACCTATGAACTGGAGTAAACCAAGATGTCATTGATGAAGAAAATCACAAATTGATCCAAGAAATCCTTGAACACCCTATTCATCAAATCCATGAATGTTGCTGGGGCATTGGTCAGACCAAACGACATGAGCAAGAACTCATAATGCCCATACCTCGTTTGGAAGGTCATCTTTGGTATATCCTCGTCCTTGATCCTCAGCTAGTGATAACTAGATCAAAGATCAATCTTTGAGAATACCATCTTTCCCTGCAGCTGATCAAATAGGTCATCGATCCTTGGTAAGGGGGTATTTATTCTTGATGGTCAACTTGTTCAACTCCCTGTAGTCTATACACATTCTCAGATTCCCATCCTTCTTCTTTACAAACAAAACCAGAGCACCCCATGACGAGAAGCTAGGTCTGATAAATCCCAAATCAAGCAGCTCTTGCAACTGCATCTTCAACTCTTTCAGTTCCGCTGGAGCCATCGTGGCTCTCTACCTGGTGCTAATCTTATGACGAACTGAATTTCCCTATGTGGCGGTAGTCTTGGTAAATCCTCAGGAAACACATCCAAGAACTCGCGTACCAATCTGGTCTCTTCCGGCCCCGCTGGCACAACTCTAGTGGTATCCACCACGCTAGCTAGAAAACCTATACAACCTCCCTGTAATAGGTCCCTAGCCCTTAATGTTGATATCATGGGTACGTGGGGTCCATTCTACGGCACCCACGAAAACAAATGGATCCTCACCCTCAGGCTCAAAAGTCACCATCTTCTTCTTGCAATCTATAGTAGCCCAAAATCTGACTAGCCAATTCATCCCTAGAATCATATCAAAGTCATCCATACCCAACTTGATCAAATCTACTGATAGTTCCCTACTATCTACCATCACTGGCAGTGCTCTAATCCATCTCCTAAAAACTACCAGTTCCCCTGTAGGCAGTATAGTCCCAAACCCCGCAGTATATTACTCACTAGGTCTATAGAGTCTATCAATTACCTTACTAGAAACAAATGTATGTGTAGCACCAAAGTCAATCAATATAGTATAAGAAGTGTCAGTGCTAGAAAGCTGACCTATCACTACTAAGGGACTAGCCTCGACCTCTGTCTGTGTCAAGGTGAACACTCGAGCTGGAGTCAAGCTGTCCACCTTCCTTTTGTTCCCCTTTCTTCACTGTTGGGCAATCCTTCTTGAGGTGTCCCACCACCATGCACAAATAACAAGACTTTTCCCGACATTCGCCCAGATGGCGCTTCCTGCATCTTGTGCACTCTGGGTAACTTCTCCATGTCTCACTGCCTACTTGGCGGCCACTCTGAGCACCCTGACCCCTCCTATCAGGATCGACAGTGGTCGAAATGTTAGGGGTCTTCCTTTTCAGATCACTAGGGCCTCCGCCCCTACCAGACCCTGTGGATGGAGGCACTACCCTGCGAACATCCCGTCTCGCATCGTTCTCCCTCTAGATCTTATTCTCTGCCTCCTCAATGGTAAGAGCATTCAAAACATCCTGGGCATAGGTTGTTCCCCCAAGTACTGATGTGATCCTCACATCTCGGGCTATCATAGCATTAAGCCCTCGAATAAACCTGTCCTGTCTAGCTACATCAGTAGGCACTAAATCTGGTGCAAACTTTGCCAGCCTGTCAAACTTCAGAGCATACTCAGTAACTGTCATGCTACCCTGCACTAACCCAACAAACTCATTCACCTTCGCCTCCCTGACGGCAATGTTATAATATTTCTGGCCGAACAGATCTTTGAACCCATCCCAGCTTATAGCAGTAATGTCCTAAGTTTGTGATTCCACCTCCCACCATATACGGGCATCCTCTCGAAGCATATAGGTGGCACAGGCCACCCTATCATTACCTTCCACCCTCATAAAATCTAGGATGGAGGTGATCATACTCATCCACTGTTCAGCCTTCAGTGGATCCAGTCCTCCCCGAAGGTTGGAGGGTGCTACTTCTAAACCGTTTGTAAAGTGGCTCCCACCTGTTCCCAACCTCAGGTGGCTATACAACTGGTGCCACAGCAGGTGGCGCAATAGGTGCAGCACTCCCTGACAGAGCTTGCTGTCTCAAGAGACAGAGCTTGCTGTCTCAAGAGACAGATATGCTCTTCTTGACTTTTTAATCGGGCTTGCATATTAGCAAGCATCTTCTCCCAGTTCTCAGGGACTAGCGGAGGGTTCTGGCCCTGGTCATCATCTCTAGCCTCGGACCCTGTGCCGTCTAGTCGTATTGATCGCCTTGGATGCATAGCTATCAAAGTTTATCTGTAATCAACGACTCGACAATCAGTCAATGAGGATAGGTTAACAGTCTTTCTATAATCAACCATTGAAACTCAACCATTTATATGCAATCAAGATGCAAATAAGTAGTTAAACATCCACTCACATGCAGCAACAATGCTTATAAGCATGCCTCACTATAATCACATAGCAGTCAAGGGCCAGGCCCTATCAGTATCTCATTCTCCCTATTAATCATTCAGATTAAAACATTTACATTTCATTTAAGCATTTAAGCATGCAATCACATATATACAGTTACCAAACCTTGAGTCGAGCTTGTCTTTAGCGGCGAGTGTACATGCCCAACCAGTGTTCAAGATCCCTTAAACCTAGACGACACTGATACCAAGTTGTAATGCCCTGGATAACCAAGACCGTTACACTATGTATTTTAAATTAGTATAAGACTTGCTAATCAAGTCGTTTAAACAATGATGTGTTCCTAAAGTCAACAATCAAGGCAGTGTTAAAAGATTTTTATTATAAATGGTTAATTTTTATTAAAATAGATATTTGGTACATGGGATCCCAAAAACAGGGTATAAGTGATAATTTACAACTCTCAAAAGTTTCATACAACCAAAAGCCACTCTAATGGGAAAATACAAGTTTAAGGGCTCTGTCCCTATACTTTCCCCTCGGCCGTGGCGATCGAGTAGCTAAATATGTATACTTCGCCCCCAGAGCTCTCCAACTCATGGTTGGTCCAGCTTTCCTTTACCCTTACCTGCACCACGTAACACCCGTGGGCCAAGGCCCAGCAAGAAAACCATAAACATCCAACACATATACAGTGGTAGCATCTAGTTAATCTTAACACAGTCATTGAGAAATTCAACAGAATATGAGCATCAAGCTAATAATGGTAAACATGTATTTTCAAGAATATATTTTAACCAACAATACAAATGCTTAGGGTCGGCGCCCGTAGGCCGAACCGTATATTTACTAAGCTGACCCTGGCTCACTTAGGCCGAGTCCATTATTTGTTTAGCTGACCCCGGCTCATAGTGGTCGAGCCTTGTACAATGCACTAATCGTCAGCCTTGGCTCCCTTAGGTCGTACTTTCATATTTCACATAATAACAATACGGTACGCAACACATATATCCAAATACAGGGAACCTTAGTCCCAAACACAACCACATGGGTGCAGTTTTCTTACCTCGAATCCCGAGCAGAGAATTAAGAACGGTCCCGAGCACAATCCTTAGTCTTGAGCCTTAGCGATAAACCTAGTCATAGTATTAATGGGTAACCATCAATTCAAAACCCAAATAAATTTTTAGGAAACAATATCTAGCCCCGAGACCTTGAATTCTACTAAACCGGGTAGTAGAAATTGTCCTGAGCGCTTAGGTTTGAACCCCCGAGCCTTCCCAAGCCTAAAAACTAACCTAGGCCAAAGTTCCCTATGTGGGTCGTGACTTGGCCCTAGGGTTTGTGGCGCGCCACAAGTCAGAGGCATAGCCCCATGCATCTGGTGGAGGTGGGCCGCGACTTGCCACCTAGGTCCGCGACGCACCCTCAAAACAAAGAGCCCTCCCAGGGAGTTCTGGGCATGCGGGTCGTAACACCCATGAGCTGGGTCACGGCGCGCCCCCACGCACTCAGAATTTTTTGGGTTTTCTCAGCATCCTTTTAGCCAAAATCCCCCTAATTATGCTCCCAACTTCCAACCAAATTCTAAGAGCGAGTCCAGGACTCCTAACCATATATTTTAAGCATAGTATAACATAGAAAACTCTAATGAAACTTCCAATACAACTATCAACAATTCATCACTTAAAAACCTAAATCAATTGATCATCAAACCCTGAATTCTTAAAGAAATCAGAAAAAAAACCTTACCTCAATGGCAGCTAAACCCTCAGCTTCAATCTTTCAATCCTTGAGCTTAAGTTCCCAAGCTTCCCAACTGAATTCCTTAGTTTTATCCTTCAGTTCATCAAGATGGGAAGGAAAAATCGTGTAGGAGGAAAGGGGGAGAGAGTGTTTGGGGCTTCCTCTTGTGTCTAGTGGGTTCTACTTACTTTCAGAGCCTTAGCTAATCTTATCCTTGATCAAAACAATGACTAAAATGCCACCCTTGAATTACTTAGCCATTTAATTTGCTCTAAGGGTAAAATAGTCTTTTCCCCTAGTTCCCGCTAATCCTCAAGTGTTCTTAACATTTACGAAGAAATCCCGCTGTGTGCAAATAATTATCAAATACTTATTCGTTACTCAATAAATCCCAAAATATTCTCTAAATTCCCAAAAGTACCCCTAGCCTCCCCCGAGCCGAGTATTTAAACCCCGCTGTGACTATTTCGCTAATCTGCTCGCTAGGACCATCTTGAGCCATATACTGCAAATATATCCAAATAATAGTGTGGTCTCAACCATATATCACATAAAATCATATTTATGCCCTTAACGGGCCAAAATTACAAATATGCCCCAATGACCCCTAAAGGGCCCACATGCATATTTAATACCCATAAACATGCATATAATATATTCACATAATCATATTAGTCATGCATGCCACAAAGTCACACATTAAACCAGTTAAACACACATATAAACCAATTATGCCCTCCCAACATGCTAATCAAGCACTATGCCCTATTAGTAGTTTTGGATCGTTACACTTTCTCTTTCTCTTTCTCTCGGTTTCTCTCATCCTCTCCCTATTTTGGTTTGAATTTTTGAGGAAATTAATGGAGACCTTAAGCTTGGATTGCCGACTAGCTTTGGGGCTTGATTAGTTGTAGATAGGAGGGCATAATCACCATTGCGGTAGGATTCAAACTCTGTTTTTGATTGAATTCTATTTTAGTTTTTATGTTCTTGAGCTTTGAGATTCAAGGTTTTGGATTTCAGTTTTTAGTGGTGTTTTGATTGTGTTTGAGCTTGGGTTTTGATGAGGTTGATGTATTGATGAAGTTTTGAGGTTAAATTATAAGTTTGGATGGTGTTTAGATGAGGTTTTAGTGAATGGAACTCAGGGAAAAATGCAGGGGAAGAACCAGAAGGTTCTGGGTTGTAGAGTTGGTGCCCAGCGCCACTTTTGGGCACCCCAACACTAGTCAGGGGAGGGCAAATGGGTGCTCTCTCACTTGGGGTAGCGCCCCAACGCTATCCATGGCACCCCAACGCTATACCTCTTTCAGCAAAGCCCACTTTTAGGGCTTGGGATGACTTTGGGGGCTCGGGTGATGGTTCCACTACCCCGTTGGGTGGATTGGAAGTCCCGAGAACATGTGAGTGGTCTCGGAATTTGTTTTTAAGGATTGATTCTTATGATATTATTATATTATGGTTGTGACTAGGTGATCGATAGGGGTTCAGAATCAGGATCGTCCTCGAGGGTCGTTCATTGGTAACCTGTGCTTGGGCTAAAGGTAAGAAAACTACACCCAATATGTGATGCATGCGATACATGTGATTATGGCATGGCATGAATGTTGAATATGGAATTGATCAGAGCTTGAGTATCTATAGATGTGCATGATCATAATTATGCTGGTGATTGTTGATGAAGCATGTTGAGTGCTCTATATTTGAATATCTGTTGCATTGTGAATGCTAGAATACATTGTTTATCTGAGTAACGCACTGGCTTGTTAGTCAGAAATGACAATAATGTTTAGTGTTGGTTATGAAGCTTTGACTTATTAGTCATGATCGGCAATAGTACTGAGCGCTGGACGTATAGAATTGACTTATGAGTCAAGAGAGGCAATAACACATTGAACGCTAGTCGATATGATTAGATCTAATCAACAAGAGCATTATATGCTCGTTCGACCTATTGGTCGAAGAAAACTAAAGCGCTTGGCTAATCTAAGGCTAGTTACTCAGAGCCAGGGCTAAAAGGCTCAGATGACTGAAACGTCACATGACTTAGGGCGCAGGACCCCAGAGTGACTTAATAGTCATCTATTTAGGGCGCAGGACCCCAGAGTGACTTAAGAGTCATCTATTAAGGGTGCAGGACCCCAGATTGACTTAAAGCCATCTACTCTGGGCACAGGACCCCATAATCATTTATTTATACTTGCCTGCATGCATGAATAGGGTTATTACTGCTAAGCATGCTTATTATGAATTGGTGACATGTTATTATTTGCTTATGAGCATGTTTGAGTTTTCTTGCTAAGCCTCTGCTCACGTGTACTATGTGGTGCAGGTAATGGTAAAAAAAAATCTTGATCATCCTTGAGTTGAAGAGCTTAGGTGACAATGTGTACATATGCGACTGCTCAACCACCACGGTCGAGGGTTTAAAGAGGAACTAAGGTTAAATTCTATTTTGCCACTTGGGTTGGCTGGTTGTAAATCTTTTATTGTAATTAACCTTTTAAATGTATTTTGGGACCCCAATGTATACAATAAACATTTTAGTGAAACGTTTTTATCCTTGACAAGAATTTTTAATCTTAAATCGTTAATCACATATAGTTAAACAATTATGGACAAATGGCTCGTTTAACAAGTTTAGCACTATTTAAAATACACAGTGTAACGGTCCCTGGGTAGTAGGCCGTTACAAATAGTTTCTCGAATAACTTTGATGCCTCAAGTAAATAAGATAATGAGAGGCCATGGGATCCAGCTGGATCAAAGTTCTATGCGCGACCTACACTTGAAGTCGAGTGGAGTTGTACCCCCCAGGAGGACGACTTTGCGGCGTGAAGCGGTGAGCACCTGAAGGCAGGCGTTTTCCTCCGACTAAGTTCATATTTTACAGACTTTCTTAATTTTGTAAAGATAGCTCCGTTTCATCTTCCCCCCAATACCTATCACCTCCTTGCGGGGCTTAAATATTTGTTTCTTAAGAATGAGTGGGAGGACCCCACTCTTGAAGACATACTATACTTTTTTTACCTCAAGGCTAATCCGGACACAAGAACCAGAGGTGATGCTTTTTACTACCTCACCAGGTTCCCACCCTTAGGGGTCCGATGTCCCCGTCGGCCACATTTTCGGCTGGGTCAAGGCTCTGATACCATTTGTAACGCCCCACGTCACTATGGCTGTTTCCTGGAATGACGACTGGCCCTGCAAACCAACACGAGTTTTTCCAGCATGCTTTTTCCTCACTCGCACGCTTCCTGGGAAAACATCCTAGGAGGTCACCCATCATGAGACTACTCCAGGTCAAGCACGGTTAACTTTGGATTTCCCAAGCGATGGGCTACTAAAAAGAAGATGCATCTTGTTGGCATAGGTATTACCCATAAATCCATTTAAGTCTTCTTCAATTGTGTAGTCCCATACCCACATAGTCTCAGAATCATCACACTTGACCATCCCCAAGCGATGTGGGATTGCACAGCTTTTACCCGGTCTTTCCCCCTACGGATCACGGGATTCTAACTTTCACAATAATGATATTAACTAAGTTACTGCTAGCTATATGTTAGTTCTCCATGACCCAAGGAAGGTTGTGACTAGACATCATGAGGACCCAGATAATGACGTCACTCTTCAATAATACGTCGACCTACTGGTCCCTCACTATGATTGTAGCCTTCCCAAATGACCATAGTTATAGATAACACTTTGCAGATTAGGCATACATTTTTTGAGCAATATGGGACAAACATCCGACCTGGGTATCCTTTATATTTAGGCACCTTTTTCTTAGTCACTAGGCAATCAGAGTATGATCCAAGCTCGGATGAAGATCTTGGGTCCGAAAGGGTCCGAAAGGGTCCGAAAGAGTGCCTGACGTAGTTTTGTTAGATCTCCCCTACCTCATGTTGTTCAGGAGTTAGAAATTCCCCAAGTAGCTAGCTAGGCCCCAATTCATAACTAATTATTGTAGTATCCTCCTCTGGCTCGGAGGGTAGGATTTTTCTTCTTTTGCATGTTGTTTTCTTAGTTTAATAGGAAAATGTCTAACCCTCTCTTGACCATTTTGCAAAAGATGACATGGACCTCACCAATGCCCTAGCAAGCTCCAATCCCACTGTCAGGAAACAACGGGTTCCGAAAAAGTGTGCTTCCAGAGCTGGAGCTTCCATGGGAACCCAGACCAAGGCCAAGGAGACCACACTTTCCCATTTGTGAGCTACTACGGTGTCAGCCAACTAAGCTCCCCCCCCCCCCCGCCCAACTCCTTGGGTGACTGACCTTGCAACTCCTCAGGTTATTCAAGTAGCTCCCCCAGTCTCCGTCCCAGCTCCTCATATCGAGGTGGACAGATTTCCTGGCCCTCTCCGGGCTCCATTTCAAACCCTAACCAGCTAGGTGGTTGCATATCTCAATCAGCTCTCCATCAGGGAGATGGAGAAGGTTGAGGGAGAGACCACTAAGGTCGTGATGGACTCTGCACTAGGGATGTTGCTGACCGTAAGTTTCTTTATTTTGTTTTCTTGAGATTTATTCCATATTTTCCATGATCTGATCCTTTGATTTTGTTTTATGAAAATAATACTTTGCTCATATCCGAGTTGGAGATGTTGAGAATGGTTAAATATAATGGTTAAGATGTTTACACGTTGAGGTTCAAAACACTTAACGATTTTCACTTAAGGAGAAGTGAAAACATGAGATTGTGTAGAAGGCATATAAAAGTTACTTTTATGGGTCTTAAGTGATACAATGAGGTATCCAAACATTCCCAAAAATTTTGGTAGCATTTAGATAAATTTTAGGACCATTGGAAGGGTCCAAAGTTAGAGGGTGTGGCGAAAATGTGAAGGGCTTCAAAAGCCCCAGCATGCGATGCATTGCCTGCTAGTAGGCGATGTATCACCTACCAATTACGTAAAAGGCTCCAAATAATTTGTTTTTTTAAATGATCTAATCCTATTGGTTAGACTAATGACGATGCCTACACTATAAATATGGGTTATTAGAGTTGTAAAGTCTTGATTACACTTTCCAACTCTCTCTCTAGCTCTAATAGACCAAAGTTTTCTCCAAGAAACTCATCAAGCTATGCTTGACTTGCATGCGTTTTAAGGCTTGTTATATCCCAAATATCATTATACTTAGTTGAAGCTTCAAGAAATAAGGGAAGTTTGGAATAGAGATTTTGGACAACAATATTCTTATTTGTGTATAAGCCTTAGAATTTCTGCAAGTTTCAAGTTTCAAGTTGCTCTAAATCAAATGTTGTATCTATCTAACCCTAAATTTGTTTTGTGTTACTCTATTGTGTTTTCATTGCTAGTATTGATGATTAAATATTTCTAAGTTCATCTTATCATCATTTAATCACTTAGTTTCTTATAGTCAAGATAGTCATTTATACTATGAACATGTTTATTTGATTATCAAGATTTGCATTCATACTTTGAATAAGGTTCTTGTTTAGAATTTAGGGTTCAAAATATTAAAATAGTACCATTACTAATTGTTGATGTGAATACCGCAAATCAGACACAATCCTGACGAACCCAAGCCCTACACGAGGCATTCGTGAGACTGATCAATCTCACCCCACACGGGGCCCAAGCACACTTCACCTCACCCACCTCGCTAAGGGGCCAACATACCCGTGCATAAGTGCCGCGCACCTAAGCGCCTCGCACCACCAGCTGTGCGCCAGGTCCGTGTCTCGTAGGAGGGCCTCACGTGCCTAGGTCCGTGGCTCGTAGGAGGGCATTGTGTCCCAGGACTGTGCCTCATGAGACGGCCTCGCGTGCCCAGGTCCATGGCTTGCAGGAGGGCCTTGCGTGCCTATATCCGCGCCTCGCATGAAGGCCTCGCGGGCCCAAGTCCGTGGCTCGCAGGAGGCACGTGCCCAGATTAACGTCTCGCAAGAAAGCCTCGCGCACTCAGGACCGCGCCTCGTGAGATGACCTCGCATGACCAGGTTCATGGCTCGCAGGAGGGCCTCACGTGCCCAGATCTTTGCCTCGCAGGAAGGCCACATGGGCCCAATTCCTTGGCTCGCAGGAGGGCCCTCGCGTGCCTATGTCAGCATCCCACAGGAGGGCCTCGCGCGCCTAAGTTCGTGGCCCGCAGGAGGGCCTCACGTGCCCAGGTTAGCATCTCGCAGGAGGGCCTCACGCACCCAAATTTGTGGCTCACAGGAAGGCCGCACGTGCCCATGTTCATGGCTCGTAGGAGTCCCTCACATGCCCAGATCCGTGCCTCGCAGGAAGGCCTCGCATGCCTAGGTCTGTGGCTCGTAGGAGGGCCTCGTGCGCCAGGTCCGTGTCTCACAGGAGGGTTGCACGCCAGCATCTCGCGAGCCTCGCTCGTGTGCCCAGGCCCAGCACCTTGCGAGGTTTTCATGAAGCGCGCTTTGTGCACCACATATCTGCACCCCCGCGCACACCAACCGACTCCACGGTGACTCACACCAATAGGAATGATTATATTAGCGGAGAAGAGACTTTCAAAGGTAAAAGGGACAGGCGCCCTACGAGTGAAAAAGCCTACACGCGGCTCAAAAGGATCGCACGGGTAAGAAGTACGTGTTGGTGTACAACTCTGACATCCATCCCTGGCAAGTAGTGGACGTACGAGGAGTGGTGGCATGACCTGCATGTCTCTGACCATATATCAGAGCCGACACCACAACTACCTGTGCCACTATGTCTGATGCCACTTCTTTGACACTCGTACCAAATAAGTAGTGGAGGCGTCCCCACAAACCCTGACCATATACCAGATGCGATACCATGATCTTCTGCATCATTACTATATGAGCCACCACGCTGACAATGTACTTGTGCACAATCTGGTCCCCTGAGACCACAATGTATTAGGGGCCATTAGAGCCCACTATAAAGGGAACCTCACTTCATCATTGAAGGGGGTTGGAAAATTCTTGTAAGATCACATTAATCTAAGAGCAAAATATGAGTTTTCTTTCAACTTCCTACTTGCAATTTTCCTTCAAGTTTCTATAAGTCCATTTGCGTTCATTAGATATTGATTTAAGTTCTTAAGTTTTCCATCCATATTTGGTTGACGAGTTCTTACTGTCAATAGTTGATTTACAAAGTGTAAAGCCATATATTCCTAACAATCAAAATCTCTAGTTCTAATTACTTTATTTTGAGTTTTGCATAATAAAAAACGAGGGAAATTTGTTCATATTCTACAACATTCAAATCATTGCTTCAAGATTTGGTTTGTGTTGAACACATAACCATGAAAGATAAAAGAAAGTTCTATTTGGAAATGCTCTACATGAATGTGGATATAGATTCAAAGTCTTCATCAACAAAGGATGAGAGAACTCAATGGGATTACATGCTTAAGAAGATTAGTATCATCAAATTTCTTATTTCTAAATGTGAGTAGACTTTAAGAATTTGAATGACATATTTTTACTGCCATATTTTTGTGAGTTTGAGTTTATTTCTAATATTAAGAGTACAATGGTGGATGTTAATGAACAATTCAAGGGTGATTGTTATACTTGTTTTGTTCGTAAAGTTATTGATTGTAACGTCCCAAAAATGATAATAGGGCTTGGTGGCTTTATTAGCATGCCGGGAGGGCATAATTGGATATATGTGTGATTAATTGATTAAATACGTGACTACGTGACATGCATGATTTATATCATAATATGAATATATTAATATGCATATTTACGAGTATTAAATATGCGCGTGGGCCTATTCTTGTTTATTAGGGCATAGTTGTAATTTTGGCCCGTTTAGGGCATAAATGCGATTATTTGTGTTAAATGGTCAGGACCACATTATTATGTGGATATATTTGCAGTATACGGCTTGAGGCGATCCTAGTGAGCGGGTTAGCGGAATAGTCGCAGCAGGGTTTAAAACTAGCTCGGGGCGAGCATAGGGGTATTTTGGGGAAGTTTAACGTATATTTGGGATTTATCGAGTAATGGGTAAGTATTTGGTAGTTAGTTGGGCATAGTGGGATTAATTGGGAATTTGTATGATGATTCGAGGAATTAGTAGGAAACGGGGCAAATGACCACTTTGTCCTTATGGGCAACAAATGGGGTTGAGTTATCTTGAGGGATATTTTGGTCTTTTGGTTGAAGGGTATACTTAGATGAGACTCTAGGAAATAACCAGAACCATCAGGATTATTCTCAAACACTATATCTCTCACTCTTACACTTTCTCTCTCTCTCACTTTCTTGGGCTTGGAAGTTTAAGGAAGTTGTTGAAGGGAAAGCTTGGTTTTGAGCTGGGATTTGGGAAGTTGAGTTAGGAACAAGCAAAGGAATTGCTGAGGAGTAAAGTTATTAACTGAGGTAAGACTTTAGATTCTAATTATTGAATTTCTGGTTGGGTTTGGACATGCTTAGGGATAATTGGGTTAGTTCTGATTTTAGGATTTGAGGAAGTTTGAGCTACTATTATAGGGTATTTGTGTTGTTGGTAGGGTGGTATTGAGAGTTCTGAAACTAATACTGGCTTAGGTATATATTTAAGGTTTAATTGTGAGGTTTTGAGTTTGGGAAAAATGCAGAAAACCCAGGGATTTTTGGGTTCACGGGGGCGCGCCGCAAACCAGTTCATGGGTGCCGCAGTCTGCGTGCCCCAAAAGGCCCTGGGAGAGCTACTGACTCCTGGGCACGTCGCAGCCCTACAGGGCAAGTCGTGGCCCGCCTCCCCATGGGACAAGAGGCACGCTGATGCCTCTGACTTGCGGTGCGCCGTGACCCTTAGGGGCCAGGTCATGGCCCGCCTAGGCAGCCATACCAAGATTGGTTTTTAGGCTCGGAGAGGCTCGGGCACGTAAACCTAAGCGCTCTGGACGAATTCTACTATCTGATTTAGTAGAATTCAAGGTCCCAGAGGCTAGTATTTGATTCCAAAGAATTTAATTTGATTAGATTTTGATAGTTATCCATTGTCGCTTGTGACTAGGGTTACCGTTAAAGCTCAGAATTAAGGATCATGCTCGAGACCATACCATATCCTCCGCTCAGGACTTGAGGTAAGAAAATTGCACCCAAGTAGTTAATGGGACTGAGATCCCTTGTAAATGAACATATTGTTCTATAACCTGTATATCTGTTATGTATGATGTGAAAGTACGACCTAAGGGAGCTAGGGCTGATGTTGAGCATACAGAACAACCTAAGCAAGCCGAGATCATCTAAATAACCAGAGGGCTCAACCTAAGGGCGCCGAACCCTAATTATTTGTATTAAGATTGGATTATATATTTAGAAGTATATGTTTACTGTTGCCTAATTTATTGCTTGTACCTTGTTGTTAGTTGAACTAGTTGATCTAAAGTTTAATATGCACATTCTATTGTTATCTATGATTGTTGAATTTGGTTTTCTTGCTGAGCCTTGGCTCACGAGTGCTACGTGGTGCAGGTAAAGGCAAATGAAAACTGGATCAGCCATGAGTTGGAGAGATTTGGGGGCGGTGTGTACATTGGCAGCTGCTCGACTACCACGACTGAGGGATTTACAGGGACTAGAGCCGAAAATTGTAATTTTCCATTTAGGCTAGCTACTTTTGTGTTTATTTTTTAGAGTTTTAACCACCATGTAAACATTATTTTTGGGATCCCATGTATCAAACTCTTATTTTAATGAAATTCAACCATTTTATGATCAAAATCTTTTAACCCTAACCTATCGGTTAACCTTAGAAACACATTTATGTTCAAATGACTTGGTTAGCAAGTCTTACACTATTTTAAATATACAATGTAACAGTCTTGGTTACTATTGTGTCCCAAATTTGCTAATAAGGCTTAAGGCCTTGATTAGCGCGCTAGGAGGACAATAATTGATTTAATTATGCTAATATGTGAATTTAATGGTTATGTGATTAGAAATGAATGTTTAGGTGAATTAAATATGCATTTTATTAGGGGAATATTTGTAATTTTAGCCCGTTGAGGGCATAAATGTGACATATGTGTATATTCTAATTAATACCACGAGTGAGTGGTGATATATCTTTGGTGCACAATCTGAGATGGTCCCAGGGAACAGTTTAGTTAAATAGTCACAATGAGGTCGAATACCCGGCATGGGAGGAGCCTAGGGGTATTTTGAGAATATAATATGTGTTTGGGAATTACTGGGTAACGGGTAGTAATTTAGAAATTATTTGGTTATGTCGGCATAAAATGAGGATTTATAGGAATACTCGAGGATTTAGCAAGATATGGCAAATGACGAGATTGCCCTTGGAGGCATTAAAGGGATTAGGATAGACATAGGGGCATTTTGGTCATTAGGCAGCTGAGGGCCTTTGAGAAAACACCAGAGTTAAGTAGAAACAAAAAAAGCAAGACTCTTCCTAAGTCTCTCTCTCTCTATCTCACGGTTTTCTCTCCCTCTCTTGGAGCTTGGAGGTTTTTATCACTTTGAGGATTTTAGGCTAAGATCTTTGAAGAATTGGAAGCTTGTTATGCTGGGAAGTGGCTCAGGGTCGAGTCTAGTACAGAGGTAAGCTCCTAAACTTAATCTTTCTGTTGAATTTCTCCATGGATGGAAAGCTTGCATGAGGGTTGAATTTTTGTATGACTTTGAGTGTTGGTGAGGATTAGGGAGTTGTTTTTAAGTGGTTATGATGCCTAGGTTGTATGGATAAGAAATCTAGGCTCAATTTTGGGTTTAATTGGTGTTTCGAGTGAGAATTAATGGGTTAGGTTTGGGGAAATATGTAGAGAAAATGGTGGTTTCTGGGTTTCGGAGGTCCAAGCTACAACCCTATTTTTCAGGTACCGCGACTTGTGTGTTGGAGGAGGCTGGAGAAGCCTCTGGTTTGCCCAGGCATCACGACCCTAGGGGAGCATGCTGTGGCCCATTTCCTCCAGCAGGGAGGGGCTTGCCCTCTGACTAAGTAGCGGGTCGCGACCATAAATGGAAAGAAAAAGGGAATTAAGGTTTTAAGCTTGGGAATTTGAATGTTAAGGCTCGAGAATGATTCTACTACCTGGTTTAGGGAATTCAAGGTCCCAGAGGCTAGGTTAATATTCTTAAGTTATTTATTGGTTTAAGATTTGACGGATGGTTATTATGAATGCGTTGTGACTAGGTTTTCAAAGAGGCTCGGATTAGGGGACTGTGCCTGGGATCGGGTTGGTTTATCAGCTCAGGACACAGGTAAGAAAAATGTTGTACCCGTAGAGCAGGGCATGGCCCTATTATTTGCGTTTCAGGGTGAGACCCTATTGTTTATGCTTAATATATATTGTGGATATCTGTGATTATTAGCTAAGTTATGCATGTTTGTGAGTGAATGACGAAGGTCGAGAACGGTGAAGGCCAAGAACGACGAAGGCTGAGAACGGCAAGAAGCTAAATACGGCAATGGGTTGGGATCGATGTTGAACATGTTGAGTGCAAGCGTTAGGGTGAGACCCTCCTAGGGTGACGTATCAACCTTCTCGGTGAAGACCGCGAACCCAGGGCCCGATAAAGCATCTGAGACGGTGTTGGCTGCTATGTGTTTAGCTCGTTGGCTATGTTGTTATGTACTATGGATTGTTATGTATATGTAATATGTTTTGTGTTGAGTTTTGTTGCTGGGATTTGGTTCACGGGTGCTCTATGGTGCAGGTAAGGGCAAAGAAAAGATCGACTAGCCATGAGTACGGAGAGGGTGGAGCGACGGGTACATGTTTGGCCTGCCTGGCTGCCACGACTAGGGTTATTTTGGGAAATGTACTATATTGGTTTGTTTTGTTGCCTAGGTCGATTGCACTTCTATTTTTGGGTTGTAATACACTTGCTAAACAATATTTTTGGGATCCCAACTATGTAACTTTTTAATGATTTCAATGAAAGTCCAATTTTTTATACTTAATGCCATTAAACGAGTTTTAGTACAGCTTAGTCACACTTTTAACCTAAAACCTCGATTAGCGAGCTAATGGCACATTTTTAACTTACATGGTAACGACTCTAAGGAAGTAGGGTGTTACAACTTGGTATTAGAGCGGTCTAGGTTTAAGGGTTTCTGAAGACCGGCTGGGCATGTACACTCGCTGCTAAAGACAAGCTCGACTCAGGGTTTGGTAACCATATACGTGATTATATGTTTGAATGTTTAAATGAAATATAAATGCTTTATTTGCACGTTAATCTGGGAGCATGAGTTATACTGATAGGCCCTGGCCCTTGACTGCTATGTGAATATGATAAGGCGTGCTTATTAGCATTGCTATTGTATGTGAATAATTGTTTAAATTCCTGTTTTCATTATGATTGTGTTTTGTTGGGTGAGTTTCGGCATTGGATCGTGGGGTGATTATAAACCTATTATCATTGCCTGACCAGCCGAGTCATTGATTGCAGATAAACTTGGAGAGTTATGCCTCCAAGGTGATCAATTTGACTAGGCAGCATTGGGGTTAAGGCTAGAGATGATGAGCAGGGTCAGAACCCTTTGCCAGTTCCTGAGAACTTAAAACAGTTGCTTGATGATATGCAAGTTAGACTTCAGAGTTAGGAAGAAGAGATTTCTCTTCTGAGGTAGCAGGCTCTTTCAGGGAGTGCTGCACCTAATTTTCCACCTGTTGTGGCACCAGTTGTACCATCGCCTGAGATAGGGAACAAGTGGGAGCTGCTTTACGAAAGGTTTAGGACGCAACATCCTCCAACTTTTGAGGGAGGACCAGATCCACTTAAGGCTAAATAGTGGATGAGTATGATTACCTCCATTCTGGACTTTATGAGGGTGGAAGGTAATGACAGGGTGGCCTGTGCCACCTATATGTTTAGAGAGGATGCCCGCATTTGGTGGGAGGTGGCATCCCAGACTCGAGACATTTCTACTCTAAGTTGGAATGAGTTTAGAGATTTGTTCAACTAGAAATATTACAACATTGCCATCAGGGCAGCAAAGGTGACTGAGTTCATTGGATTAGTGCAGGGCAGCATGATAGTTACTGAGTATGCCCTGAAATTTGACCGGCTAGCGAAGTTTGCACCTGATCTAGTGCTTACATATGCAGCTAGGCAGGACAGGTTTGGTCGAGGGCTTAATGCTATGATAGCTTGAGATGTGAGGATCACATCAGTACCTGGGGAGACAACTTATGCCCAGGCGGTTGAGAAGGCCATCACTGCTGAGGAGGCAGAGAACAAGATTTGGAGGGAGAACATTGTGAGACGGGATGTTCCCAGGGTAGTGCCTCCATTTACAGGGTCTGGTAGGGGCGGAGGCCCCAGTGATCAGAAGAGGAAGACCCTTGGCACCTCGACCACTGCTGGTCCTGATAGGAGGGGCTGGGGTACCCAGGGTGGCCGCTAGGGAGGCGGTGAGACATGGAGGAGCTACTCGGAGTGTGATAGATGTAGGAAACACCATCTGGGCGAATGCCGGGCGAAGGCCTGTTACTTGTGTGGGGTGGTTGGACACCTCAAGAATGATTGCCCGGCGTTGGAGAAAGTGGAACCAGGGAAGGCGGACAGCTTCACTCCAGCTCAAGTGTTCACCTTGACATAGGCAGAGGTTGAGGCTAGTCCCTCAGTAGTGACATGTCAGCTTTCAAGCACTGGCTCTTTGTATACTGTATTGATTGAATCTACACATTCATTTGTTTCTAGCAAAGTGATTGATAGATTGTGTAGACCTAGTGAGTATTATACTGCGAGGTTTGGGACTATAATGCTTACAGAGGATTTGATAGTTTCTAGGAGATGGATTAGAGCACTGCCAGTGATGGTGGACAGTAGGGAACTATCAATAGATTTGATTGAGTTGGGTGAGGATGATTTCAACATGATTTTGGGGATAAATTGGCTAGTCAGATACGGGGCCACTATAGATTTCAAGAAGAAGATGGTGACTTTTGAGCTAGAGGGTGAGGATCCCTTTGTTTTTGTGGGTACTGGTGCATGGACCCTACGTTCCTATGATATCAGCGTTGAGGGCTAGGGACCTATTAAAAAGAGCTCGTATAGGTTTCCTAGCCAGTGTGGTGGATACTACTAGAGTTACGTTGGTGGGGCCAGTAGAGACTAGACTGGTACGTGAGTTTTTGGATGGGTTTCCTGAGGATTTACCAGGATTGCTATCGCACAGGGAGATTCAGTTCGTCATTCAGTTAGCACCGGGTACAGAGCTAGTGTCGAGGGCACCATATAGGATGGCTCCGTTAGAGCTAAAGAAGTTGAAGATACAGTTGCAGGAGCTACTAGATTTGGGGTTTATCATACCTAGCTTCTCACCAGGGGGTGCTCCGATTTTGTTTGTGAAGGAGAAGGATGGGACTCTGAGAATGTTTATAGACTACAGAGAGTTGAACAAGTTAACTATCAAGAACAAGTACCCCCTATCGAGGATAGATGACATGTTCGATCAGCTGCAGAGTAAGACAGTAATCTCGAAGATTAATCTTCGATCTGGGGTTCACCAGCTGAGGATCAAGGATGAGGATGTTCCAAAGACGACCTTTCGCACAAGGTACAGGCAATATGAGTTTTTGGTCATGTCGTTTGGATTAACCAATGCCCCAGCAGTGTTTATGGATCTGATGAACCTGGTGTTCAAGGAATTCTTAGATCCATTTGTGATTGTTTTCATCGACAACATCCTGGTTTACTCTCGTTCAGAGGCAGAGCATGAGAAACATCTTTGACTGGTATTGCAGAGGTTGAGAGAGCATAAGTTATATGCTAAATTTAAGAAGTGTGAGTTCTGACTGCCCGAAGTGACATTCCTTGGACATACTGTCAATGGAGACGCCATTAAGGTGGATCTGGCCAAGGTAGAAGCAGTTAGGGATTGGCCGAGGTCAAGGAACGCCTCGGAGGTTAGGAGTTTCCTTGGATTAGCGGGATATTACAGATGGTTTGTGGAAGGGGTTTTCAAAGATTGCACACTGTTGACTTAGTTGACACGGAAAAATTTGAAGTTCACATGGTCAGACAAATGTGAGGGTAACTTCCAGGAGTTGAAGCGACGATTGATTACTTCTTCGGTGTTGAGTCTTCCTTCAGAAGGGGACAAGTTTGTAGTGTATTGTGATGCATCAAGACTAAGATTAAGATGTGTATTGATGCAGAATGAGAAGGTTATTGCTTATGCATCGCGGTAGCTAAAGGAATATGAGCAGTGGTAACCCTACCCATGATTTGGAACTGGCAGCAGTGGTTTTCACACTGAAAGTATGGTGACATTATTTGTATGGAGAGAAGTGCGAGATATACACCGATCATAAGAGTTTAAAGTATTTCTTCACCCAGAAGGACCTAAATATGAGACAGAGACGTTAGCCAGAATTGGTGAAGGATTATGATTGTGACATTCTTTACCACCCAGGAAAAGCCAATGTAGTGGCAGATGCATTGAGCTGGAGGGGCCTAGGATAGTTGTTTAGCTCAAACCAGATATCGAAGGAATTAGCATAAGAAATGATTAGAGCGAGGAAAGAATTGGTTGTGGGCCAGTTGTCCAATATTACTTTATAGTCTACCCTCCTAGAGAGGATAAGAGAGGGCTAGATGAGTGATACACATTTATAGGAGGTTAGATAAAATGTCCTAGCTGGGGTGGCTAAGGATTTTTCCGTTTCAGAGATGGGTTTACTAAGGCATAAGGATTGGATCTGTGTTCCGACGGATATGGGTATTAGACGAGAGATTCTTGACGAATCCCATACTACACCATGCTCACTCCATCCAGGAACCATGAAAATGTACCAGGATCTACGGACCTTATATTGGTAGCCTGGGATGAAGAAGGACGTGGTTTAGTACGTATGAAAATGCTTAACCTGTCAGCAGGTAAAGGCTGAACACCATCGACCAGTGGGTTTGTTATACCCTTTGGGTATTCTTGAGTGGAAGTGGGAAGATATTACCATGGAGGTTTGCCCAAGACAGTGGGGCAACATGACTCGGTGTGGGTGATTGTAGACAGGTACATCAAGTCAACTCACTTTCTGCAAGTAAGAACGACTTATACTGTGGATCAATACGCAGAGTTGTATGTGAGGGAGATTGTATGTCTCTATGGGATTCCTAAGTCTATAGTATCAGACCGAGATCCCATATTTACCTCCAAGTTTTGGGGTGGTTTGCAGAAGGCTATGGGAACTCAGTTGAAGTTCAGAATAGCCTTTCATCCTCAGATAAACGTACAGTCTGAAAGGATGGTTCAGATATTGGAGGACATGCTTAGAGCATGTGTGTTAGACTTCGAGGGGTCTTGGAGTAAGTACCTCCCATTGATTGAGTTTTCATATAACAACAACTATCAATCAACGATTAGGGTAGCACCATACGAGATGTTATATGGAAGGAAGAGTAGATTGCCCATTCATTGGGATGGGATGGGAGGGAGGAAGTATTTGGGACTAGAGATGGTTCAGAAGACTAATGAAGCTATCGAGAATATCTGAGCTCAAGTACTCGCTTCGCAGAATAGACATAAAAGCTACGTTGATCATGAGCGTAGGGACGTGGAGTTCCAGGTAGGGGACCATGTATTTCTGCAAGTTTCGCCATTGAGAGGGGTGAGGATATTTGGGAAAAGGGCAAGCTGATGTAACATCCCGAATTTACTATTAAGGCTAAGTTCCTAGACTACAGTGTCTGTAGGGCATAATAGGATATACGAGTTAAATTAATTGATTAAATGCGTGACAACATGGCATGCATGACTTATATGATAATATGGATATATTTATATACATTTTTATAAGTATTAAATATGCATGTGGGCCAGTTCTTGATAATAAGGGCATATTTGTAATATTGGCCCATTGCGGGCATAAATGTTAATATATGTATTAAATGATTGAGACCACATTATTATATGGATATATTCGCAGTATACGTCTCGAGGCGATCCTAGTGAGTGGATTAGCGGAATAGTCACAATAAGGTTTAATACCCGGCTAGGGGTAAGCCTAGGGGTATTCTGGGCACTCAGTGAATATTTGGAGATTTATCAAGTAACGGATAATTATTTGATGATTAATTGGGCATGTAGAGATTAATAGGGGATCATAGGATTACTTGAGATTTAGCGGGAAAATTGAGGCAAAAGACGGTTTTGCCCTTGTTAGGGTTAGAAGGGGCTAAGGTAACACTAAGGGCTTTTTAGTCTTTTCCTAGGCTTAGCATAAACTTAGGGGGAACCTAAGGAACAACCAGAACCCCCTTAGCTTAATCTCAGCAATGTTATCTCTCTCTCCCTTCTCTAGTCAGTTCTCACTCTCTTTGGTGTGCATAGAAGCTTGGTGAAACCTTTAGAGATTGTTGCAGAAGTGGATAAAATTGGAGCATGGGAACTGAGGAATCAAGCTAGGATTATTTGAGGATCAGCTCAGGCTTGAGATTGTTGTTAAGGTAAAGGTTCTATGCTAGCTTTTGTTGATTTCTACTGTAATATAAGGGATTTTCTATAGGATAAACCTTAGGCTAGTTTTGGGATTAAAGGTAGTTTGAGTTGATATCATAGGTCACATGTGTTGTTTATGATGTGGTATTGAGAGTTTTTGGCTATTCTAGCTTTGGCACATATTTGAGGTGAATTTTGCTGAACTTGGTTTGGAGAAAACGCTGAAAAACCCCAGGATTTATGGGTTCACGGGGGCGCGCCATGGCCAAGTTCATGGGCGCCGCGGCCCGCGTGACCCCAGGAGCCCTGGGGGATTATTGTTATGCAGGTGTGCTATGGCCCACCTCCCCCTGGGACAAGAGGCATACACCTCTGACTTGGGGTGCGTCGCAAAACTTAGGGCTAGGTCGTGGCCCGCCGAGGCAGCCATAACCAAGATTGGATTTTAGGCTCGAGGTGGCTCAGGGACTTAAACCTAAGCACTCGGGATGAATTATACTACCCGGTTTAGTAGAATTCGAAGTCCAAGAGGCTAGTATTTGATTCCAAAGCTCTTGATTGGTTATCCACTATCGCATTGTGACTAGGTTAAACCGCAATGGCTCATAATTATGGGATTGTGCTCGAGGCTGCCATACGCTAGTTGCCCGGGACCTAAGGTAAGAAAACTGCACCCGAGTTGTGAATGGGACTTAAACCCCTGTTAATGAATATGTTATGAATGTTAATATGTTTGTATCCGAGAATATCTGGATGGGCATGCTTGAATATGCTGCCATTGATTACTTGCTATGCCTTGTGTATTTGTGATTATATATGTTTGCAGGTCGACCTAGGGTGCAGGGGGCCGATAGTAAGCGTGCGGAATGCAACCTGGCCTAAGAGTGCCGAGGTCGGCTAAGAGACCAGAGGACTCGGCCTAAGGGCGCTAGGTCTGGGTAGTATACCATAAACAGAAGCATGGTTCACACTTAATCATTTCTATTGATTGGCTGAGTTGAATATTACTATTGGTTGGTTATTTATATTCTACTATTAATTGAATCTGATAATTTATGTTTACTACTTTCATACTGTTACCTAGTTGTGCATGTTGGTTTAATTTTTCTTACTCAGCTTTGGCTCACAGGTGCTACATGGTGCAGGTATGGGAAATGGATAGCGGGACCAACCATGAGTTGGAGAGCTTCAGGGGAGGTGTGTACACATGCAGCCTGCTTGATTAACACAGTCGGGATAGCTTGGGAGGAACTAGGGCTAAACCCTAATTTGCCGCTTAGGACAACTAAGTTGTATTCTATTTGTCTTTTACAAGTCTGTAAACTAATTTTGGGATCCTGTGTGTAAACATAATATTTTTATGAAAAATAACCATTTTATTGACCAAATCTTTTAATACTTGACCTTGAATAGTATTTTATTACACATTTAAGTTCCAATGGCTTACTTAGCGGGTTAAGCACTATTTTAAACACACAATGTAACAGTCTTGGTTATCCAGGGCGTAATAGCTGAGCCTTAGGTTCGTAGGACCTTTTGAGATCTTGGAGAGGATCGAGCAGGTAGCCTACTTATTGGCTCTGCCACCCTCATTATCAGGGGTTCATGACGTATTCCACATCTCAATGCTTCAGAATTTCGTCTCAGATACGACCCATGTGTTGAGATATGAGGATCTAGAACTACAAATCGATTTATCGTATGAGGAGCGACCAGTTCAGATCCTAGATAAGAAGGATAAGGTTTTGAGGAACAAGAGATTCCTTTAGTCAAAGTATTATGGAGGAATAGAAATGTCGAGGAAGCGACCTGGGAGCTAGAGTCGCCTATGTAAGATCATCATCCCAAGTTATTCAGGTAAATTTCGAGGACGAAATTCTCAGTAGGAGGGTATAGTTGTAACGTCCCAAAAATGCTACTATGGCTCAGTGCCTTGATTAGCATGTCGGGAGGTCATAATTGGATATATAAGTGTGATTAATTGATTAAATGTGTGACTATGTGGCATTTATGATCTATATGATAATATAAATATATTAATATGCATGTTTACGAGTATCAAATATGGATGTAGGCATGTTCTTGTTTATCAGGGCATATTTGTAATTTTGGCTCGTTGAAGGCATAAATGTGATTATTTGTGTTAAATGGTTGGGACCACATTATTATGTGGATATATTTGCAGTATACAGCTCGAGGCAATCCTAGTGAGCGGGTTAGCGGAATAGTCATAGCAAGGTTTAATACCCGGCTCGAGGCAAGCCTAGGGGTATTTTGGGGAAGTTTAACGTATAGTTGGGATTTATTGAGTAATGGGTAAGTATTTGGTAGTTAGTTGGGCATAGCGGGATTAATTGGGAATTTGTAGGATGACTCGAGGAATTAGCAGGAAACGGGGCAAATGACCACTTTGTCCTTATGGGCAACAAATGGGGTTGAGTTATCTTGGGGGATATTTTGGTCTTTTGGTTGAAGGGTATGCTTAGATGAGACTCTAGGAAATAACCAAAACCATTAGGATTATTTTCAAACTCTCTCTCTCTCTCTCTCTCTCTTACACATTCTCTCTCTCTCTTTCTCTCTCTCTCTCTCTCACTCTCTTGGGCTTGGAAGTTTAAGGAAGCTGTTGAAGGGAAAGCTTGGTTTTGAGCTGGGATTTGGGAAGTTGAGTTAGGAACAAACAAAGGAATTCTTGGGGAGTAAAGCTATTAACTGAGGTAAGACTTTAGATTCTAATTGTTGAATTTCTAGTTGGGTTTGGTCATGCTTAGGGATAATTAGGTTAGTTCTGATTTTAGGATTTGAGGAAGTTTGAGCTGCTATTATAGGCTATTTGTGTTGTTGGTAGGGTGGTATTGAGAGTTCTGAACCTAATACTGGCCTGGGTATATATTTAAGGTTGAATTGTGAGGTTTCGAGTTTGGGAAAAATGTAGAAAACCCAGGGATTTCTGGGTTAACGGGGGCGCGCCACGACCTAGTTCATGGGCCCTGCAACCCGCATGCCCCAAAAGTCCCTGGGAGGGCTACTGACTCCTGGGCGCATCGCGGCCCTACAAGGCAGGTCGCAGCCCGTCTCCACTTGGGACAAGAGGCTGGCGCCTTTGAATTGGGAGCATCGCGACCCTTAGGGCCAGGTCACGGCCCGCCTAGATAGCCATGCCAAGATTGGTTTTTAGGCTCGGAGAGGCTCGAGGACATAAACCTAAGCGCTCGAGATGAATTCTACTACCTAATTTAGTAGAATTTGAGGTCCCGAAGGCTAGTATTTAATTCCAAAGCATTTAATTGGATTATATTTTGATAGTTATCCATTGTTGCTTGTGACTAGGGTTACCATTAAATCTCGAATTAAGGATTGTGATCAGGATCGCTCCATATCCTTCGCTCAGGACTCAAGGTAAGAAAACTTCACCCAAGTTGTGAATGGGACTGAAATCCCCTGTAAATGAACATATGTGTTATGTAACCTGTATATCTGTTATGTATGATGTGAAAGTACGACCTAAGGGAGCCAAGGCAGATGTTGAGCGTATTGAACGCAGCACGGCCTAAGCAAGCCAGGATCAACTAAATAACCAGAGGGCTCGGCCTAAGTGGGTCGACCCCTAAATATTTGTATTAAGATTGAATTATATGTTTAGAAGTATTTGTTTATAGTTGCCTAATTTATTGCTTGTACCTTGTTGTTAGTTAAACTAGTTGATCTAAAGTTTAATATGCACATTCTGTTGTTATTTATGATTATTAAATTTGGTTTTCTTGTCGAGCCTTGGCTCACGAGTGCTACATGGTGTAGGTAAAGGCAAAGGAAAACTGAGCCATCCATTAGTTGGAGAGCTTTGGGGGCGGTGTGTAAATTGGCAGCTGCTCGACAGCCACGACCGAGGGATTTATAGGGACTAGAGCCAAAAATTGTATTTTGCCATTTAGGCTGGCTACTATTGTATCTATTTTTTAGAGTTGTAACCACCATGTAAACATTATTTTTGGGATCCCATGTATCAAACTCTTATTTTAATGAAAGACAACCACTTTACGATCAAAATATTTTAACCCTAACCTATTGGTTGACCTTAGAAACACATTTATGTTCAAACGACTTGGTTAGCAAGTCTTGCACTATTTTAAATACACAGTGTAATGGTCTTGGTTACCTAGGGCGTTACATTGATCATCATATAAGATATGGTAATTGTAAAATTAACCATAATGAGATTGGGGTTAAGGCAATTGATGTTGAGATCGTTGCATTTCTAAATAAATTTAATTTAGTCACTTTAATTGATGATGAAACATTTGTGACTTTGATTAAATTTAATGCATTTAATGACCAATGCATTGTAACTCTAATTGAGAATAATGCATTTGATGAGGAATGTATGATAACCCTAAAGAGAATTGACATAGTTCATGCATATAGTGATGAGACTAATGCAACCTTAAGAGAAGGTGAACATGTCAATGCAATTGATGATGAAATCATTGCAAAAGAAAGTGAAGATACTAAATTCAATGCATTTGATGTTGAGATAATTTCAAACCTAAGTAAGGATACCAAGGCCAATGCGTTTAATGTTGAGATCATTGCAACCTTGAGTAAAGTTAATGCAACCCAAAGAAAGGTGCAAGGATGGTGGTATGATACTTGTGCCACCATTCATGCAACCTGTGATAAAACTCTTTTCAAAACCTTTGAAAGTGCAAAGGTGGGACTTAAAGTCCAAATGAGAAATGAAAAGAGATCCAACGTACTTGGAAGAGGCTTCATTGATGTGTTCTTCACTAGTGGAAAGAAAGTGACCCTAACTAATGTTTCCTATGTTCTTGATATGACTTGAAACATTGTGAGTGGAAGTCTATTAAGTAAATTCGGTATCACTTGGACTAAATATGGGCCCTTTTGCGGGAAAAGGTTATACATGTGATGGAATGATCAAACTTTGTGCTCTTGATAGTGACAATAATGATATGGCATCTAAATCTTCTAATGTGGTTCATTCTAATTCTATTACCTTATGGCATAATAGACTTGCTTATATAGGTTATAGCACCATTAAAATAGTTGTTAAATGTAACGTCCTGGATAATCAAGAAAGACCGTTACACTATGTGTTTATAATCGTGCAAAACTCGCTAATCAAGTCATTTAGTTGAAAATGTGATCCTAAATTCATAATTGAGTTAGGGTTAAAAGATTTTGGTCATAAATAGATACATTTTTATTTAATTAAATGTTTGGTACATGGGATCCAAAAAACAGGGTTAAAGGACAATTTAAAAAATTTCAAAAGTTTAATACAATCACAGGCCACTCTAATGGAAAAATACGCATTTTAGGTTTTACTATCCCTATACTATCCCTCGGCCATGGCAGACGAGCAGTTGACTATGTACATCCTGCCCCCAGAGTTCTCCAACTCAGGATTGGTCCACCTTACCCTTGCCTTTACCTGCACCACGTAGGACCCGTGAGCCAAGGCCCAGCAAGAAATTAAATAATCCATAAACATAGTTAACCAATTATTCAGCATGTCATTCATCTAGTATTTAACAAGCTATAAGCAACAGATTAACAATTGTAAACATATCAATACTCATCATACAATACTCAGGATCAACGCCCTTAGGCCGCACCCTCTATTTAACCCACTGACTTCGGCTCGCTTAGGCCGAGCTCAGTGATTATTTAGCTAACCTCAGCTCTCAGTGGCCGAGCCGCGTCCTGTGCGCAAATGTAAGTTCTAGCACTCTTAGGTCGTTTATTTCATGTTCACATGGAATATCATAATCATACAACATATGTATTCAAGTATAGGGAACCCTAGTCCCAACACAACCACAAAAAAAAGGGTGTAGTTTTCTTACCTTTAATTATGAGTGCATTGGTTAATAAAAATGACCATCGAGCACGATCCCGTTCTGAGCCGTAGCGTACACCTAGTCACAATGTATAAATGGTACTTCGATGAGTTTAAATTCCAAAGAACAATCCTGGGACCAATCTCGTGCTCTCGGGACCCTTGATTCCACCAAACGAAGTGGTGAAACCGTCCCCCGAGCCCCTAAGAAAAAACCCTAAAAAGTACCCAAAAACCAAGTTCTGAAAGTTGAGTAGCGCTACAACGCTACCTATTAGGTGCTACAGCGCTAGATTCAGAGACTCTAGCCCCCAAAAATCACAGCCTAGCGTTGTAGCCCTCCCAACCTAGCACTGCAACGTTGATCCCAGAGTTTTGAAATTTTAGGTTTTTCCCTTCGAATCTCCCTGAGCCAAAGCTCCAAAAATCCTCCCCAACCATCAGCCAAACACAAAATTGAGCCCATAAATCACTATAGATCACCCAAAACAACATAATAATACCACAACTTAGCTATAAACCTCATCAAACACGGAAATCAAAACTGAGCTTTGAAGCTCAAGAACACTAACTAAAAACTAGAAAACTTCTTAGAAAATTGAAGGAATCCCTACCTTTAGAGAGGAATTCGATCCTAGGTTGCCTCCAATGCCACTCCAAGCTTCAATTCCTCAAATTTCCAAGCTTAAGTTCCTTAAAACTTCATCCCAAAACCCATACTCAGAAATCAAACTCATATTTCTCAAGAATAACATAAAGGACCCAAACCATAGAAGTGAAATTCTAACCTCCTCTTAAATTCCAAGATTCCTAAGTGAGAATGGCTGTAAATCCCTTCCACAACCTGAACTTACTTTCAACTCCTCAAAAATTCAGCTGCTTCAAGCTTGTTGTTGGTTTCCTTTTCCTTCTACGGCTCCTAAGAACCAAATGGGTGAGTGGAAGGGTGTTAAACGTGTATGGCTTCCTTCAGCCAAAGGTTATCCAACTACTGCCCAAAAAACTATTCTACCCCTCTCTCTAACTCACTTCCTTACTAAACCTCAAGGGCAACCTAGTCCTTTCACCCTTTGCAAAAATACCACTGTAGCACCCTAAGTTGCTAATAAGGTTTAGGACCTTGATTAGCGTGCCTGGAGGGCAATAGGTGAATTAATATGTTAATATATGAATTTAGATGAATATGTGATTAGAATGCATGTTTAGATGGTATAAATGTGCATGTGGGCCCCGGTTGCATGATAGGGGTAAATTGGTAATTTTGGCCCGTTGAGGGCATAAATGTGATAATTATGTTATGTGATTTGTACCACGTGGGTGTGGTGATATTAATGTGATGCACGTGCCGAGATGGTCCTAACGAGCTAGATAACTCAAAAGTCACAACGGGATTTTATACCCGGCTCGGGAGGAGCCTAGGGGTATTCTGGGGATTTTGTAATTTAGTTCTTAAGGGATAATGGTAACTGGTAATTTGGTAACTTGTGTAACTGTTAGTAACCGCTGAGAGTAACATGTTTTGATGGAGAAATGGTAGAATTGTAATGGATAAGAAAAGACAAGAGAGCCCTTGAGGTTTAGTTAGGAAAAGATATGTAAGGAAGGGTAAAATGGTCAATTGGCTAGGCATAGATAAGCTTGAGCTGAAGGGAAAGGGTGGTACACGTATAATACTTGGTGATGGTGGTTTATGCTGAATTTTGAGACCTAGAAATAGAGCAAAAGAAAAGTAGAAGAAGGAAGCTGAATTTGAGTCTTGGAAGGAGAATCAAGGGGTTTGAAGTAATCAAAATCAAGCTTAGGCCAAGGTTATTCAGAGGTAAGGATTAGAACTTTGCTTTGTTGAATTTAAGTTTGGATTTTCAGAGATTGAATGTGGAAATTCAAGGATAGTTATGGCTGTTTTGTGGGAATTCAGCTTGTGGGATTATAAGGCTTGACTTGGAGTTGGAAGCAAGGAAGCTAGAGGTTGGACTCTTCATTCAAGGTAAGGATTCTGTGTAATTGTAAAGTTTATTTCTGTTATGAATTAGGGAATTTGAAGTGTGGTTTGGGTTTAGGTTTAAGCTTTTAACTTTCTGGTTTGAATTACTAAGGCATGGAACTCAAGAGTGAATTTTGGGAATGATTGTGTAATTGAGCTAGGTTATGATGTTTTTAGGTTGTTGTGTGGTCTATTAGGGGTTTTGAGTTGGTTTTGGGGCTTAGGTGTGAGTTTGGGATGATTTGGGAGTGTTTTGGCTCGGGGAAACGCAGGGGAAAAACCCAGATTTCTGGGCTCGCGAAGGAGCGCCGCGGCCCTGTTCTTGGGCGCCGCGGCGCGAGGCTATTTTTGGGCAAAGGAGGCTCTCTGACTTGCTGGGTGCCGCAGCCCTCTAGGGCAGTGCCGCGGCGCTAGGCCATTTTCATAACACAAGATTTTTTCAATTTTGAGCCTTTTCTCTGGGGGTTCGGGGGATGTCTTCGATGTATTGTTTTAGGGATTTGGGAGTTCCGAGAGTGTGGGATTGGTCCCGGGAAGTGGTTTTAGATTGGTTAGTGATAAAGGATGTTTCATGTGTGTTGTGACTAGGTCTTTGGAGAGGCTCGGGGTAGAGGACCGTGCTCGCGGCTTTGGGGCATCGAAAGCTCGGGATACAGGTAAGAGAACTGTAGCACCCGTGTTGCAGGGCTTGGGCCCATTGAATTGTTGCAGGGCGCGGCCCTAGATTATATTTTTGCTAGGCTATAGCTCTAAATGTATCATTATATGTTTGAATGTTGAATGCGAATGCTATATGTAATTATAGCTAAAAGAATGGTGAATGGCCGAGAACGGCGAAGGCCGAGAACGGCGAAGGCCGAGAACGGCGAAGGCCGAGAACGGCAGTGGGGCCGAGAATACCACCTAGCACATGGAGTGCTCGTGGTTAGGGTGAGACCCCAGTGGATACCTGGGATATCCATACGGTGTAGACCGAGATCCCAGGCTTTGGTAACGCTTCTGGGATGGCATGGCCGTGTATGTGTTAGTTATATGGACTGTTTGACTAAATTTGAGATATCTGCTGTGATGATTGTATATTATGCATATGTTATGTACTGTTTGAGTTTTCTTGTTGGGCTTCGGCTCACGGGTGCTCTGTGTTGCAGGTAAGGGCAAAGAGAAAGTCAACCAGCCATGAGTACGGAGGGCATGGGGGCGGCGCATACATGTTCGGTCTACCCGACTATCTTGGTTGAGGATGTTTTTGAGAAATGGCTGTATAAACCCTAGTTTTGAGGGTTAATTACTTATAATCTTGCTTTGAGTTGTAAATATTTTATAAACTGAGTTATGGGATCCCGAATGTTAAACTCTTAAACTTTTAATGAAATAGAGTAAATTTTTAAGGATTACAGCCTAGACTTTCACTTAATCACACTTTTGTTTTAAAAACCTCGTTTAGCGAGTTGGTTGCACATTTTAACTTCACTTAGTAACGACTCTAAGGTAGTAGGGCGTTACAACCACCTTTTACCTAGTATTTCAGTAACAACACTAATTCTTAGGTTTACTAGTAGTTACCAATTTCACAACTAAACACCAAATGAATAACCATTACCCAATAATCCCAGGCAATGTACTAATTTACCAAAATACCCCTAGGCTCACCCCAAGTCGAGTGTTCGTTCCCGTTGTGACCTTTTTCACTAATTGCTCACTAGGATCGTCTCGTGTCGAATAATCCAAATACATCCACATAATAATGTGGTCTCGCACTAATATCACATATAATCACATTTATGCCCTCAAGGGGCAAAAATTACAAATATGCCCTTATAAGCTAAACAGGGCCCGCATGCATATCTAATACTCATAAACATGCATTTCACATATCCACATAATCATATAATCATGCATTTAATCATTAAATCACACATAAACCAATTATGCCCTCCCGACACGCTAATCAAGGCCCTTAAGCCTTATTAGTGCTTTTGGGTCGTTACAATTATCCCATCCTACTGAGAATTTCATCCTTGAAATTTACCTGAATAACTCGGGATACAGATCCCGCATTGCTGACTCAAGCTCCCAGATCGCTTCCTCGACCCTGCTATTCCTCCATAACACTTTAACTAGAGGAGTCGTCTTGTTCCGTAGAACCTTATCTTTCCTGTCTAAGACCTGAACTAGTCTCTCCTCATAAGAAAAATTTGTCTGCAACTCCAAGTCTTCATACTTCAACACATGCGTTGTATCTGAGACGTTCTTCTGAAGCATAGAAACATGGAATACGTCATGAACTCCCGACAACAACGGTGGCAAAGCTAACCTGTAAGCCACATGCCCGATCCTCTCCAAGATCTGAAAGGGTCCAATGAATCTAGGGCTCAGCTTGCCCTTCTTCCCAAACCTTCTCACCCCTCACAGTGGTTAAACTCGTAGAAACACGTGGTCCCCTACTTGGAACTCCACATCCCTACGCTTAGGATCATCATAGCTTTTCTATCTGCTCTGTGAGGCGAGCATTCAAGCTCGAATCTTCTCGATAGCCTCATTAGTCTTCTGAACCATGTCCAGTCCCAAAAATCTCCTCTCACCCATCTCATCCCAATGAATGGGCGATCTACATCTCCTCCCATATAACATCTCATATGGAGCTACTCCAATCGTTGATTGATAACTGTTGTTATATGAAAACTCAATCAACGAGAGATACTTACTCCAAGACCCCTCAAAGCCTATCATGCATGCTGTTGACCCAAGATTTGGACAACTGACACGGAGTCAAAATATGCTTGATATGAGTGAAAGAGATGAGAAGAACGTAATGACAAAAGTAAATAAAACACAGTAATTTATAGTGGTTCGGCCCCAGGATCTGGTAATGACCTACGTCCACTTAGAATGATATTGATATAACAATCAGAAGAGTGATCAAAGAACTGGGTTCAATGAGTTTCACTAATCTCTGAAGAACAATACAAGTTTACTAGGAGAATTACTATAGTTTCAAATGATTCAAAAGCCAAAAGTCCCTCCCTTGAGCTATCTCTTGCTATTTATAGGCTCAAGGGGGATTACAAAAGATTGTTACAGATATTCTCCCCTGAATAATCGGGTACTCAAGAGATTGACTGAGATAAATTCAGGATTACAAAGATCTTCCCATCAATGTTGCCGTGTATGCGGAACTACCGACCAGCCTGGTCGCAGGTAGGACTGGGCCGTTTACTACCTTCAGCACATCTTCTGGTCGATACTCTAACCGAACATTTCCAGGTGTCAGCCACGTGTCCAGGGATCACTTGCCACGTCACTAATGTGAATTTATTGGATAACATTTGCCCCCCAAAGTTTATTTACTACGAACAGTAAATAAACTTTTGAACGAACGACTCTTCGGTAACCCCACCTGACGTGTCAGAACCCTTCGCGTGTTCTTGAAAAATGTAACCCACTTCTGTCTAATCATGTCCTTTCGGTTCCCCATAAACGATTTCGACGGCCATCCCGTTTTCCCATACTTTGAAAAAGGAAAACTAATGATTACACTTTTTTAATATTAGAGACAAACTTATATAAGACCTTCGAAGCCTCCTTTTTCTTTTTACGCACGCCACTGTTTTTGCAAGAAACCCTAAAAACCAGAGTTTTAAACTTCCCCGGAGACCATTTTCCTGCACTTCCAAGACTCAGACCGTGAGCTCCTTGATCTTCGAAGACCTTTCTTCCACCTCCATGATCACTCTTCTTGGTAAGTTTTCAAAATCCCATGCTTCTAATTTCTCGTGGTGCATGCTTCTGACGGTGGACTATTTGAGATTAACTGTTTTTGGTTTAAGGTGCTTGTAGACAGAATGTTTTGTAGGCAAAATAAATTTATGACTTAGTTTAAAATTCAGGATCATGCTTTTTAGGACGTAAAATCGAAGTAAAAATTCGATCTTTTAGGCTAGTTGAAAAATAAATTTTTCCCGCCCTAAGGGGAGTTGAAAAAGCTTTTCCAGAAAAACTTTTTACTTTCACCCTTTGATCCGTTTTTCAAACTGTTTGTGTAGAAAGATTTAGCTTTTGGTTAGAATGCTGTTGTATAAAAGCCTAACTTTTATACTCGACCAGCGTTATTCTAAAAAGCCTTTTAAAGTTCTATATCCTCACCTCCCCATTCTTCTGTTTGCAGACTTTAATGCCAGATTTGTGGGGAGGTGAAAGACCCATCGATGACGACCTTCTCGCCCAGCTGCTCGAGGGAGAAGAACAACCAGCTGACCGTGTCCACGAGATTCCTTTCTCGCGATCCTCTTCCAGACCCCATCCTTCCTCTCCAATGGCCCGCTCCAAGTCTTCTGGCAAGAAAAGACCTGAGTTCGAAAGCAACCCAAATTCTCCTGCCCAGCCTGATCTGCAGGCTAGGGTTCCCTCGACCAGTGGTCGAGAAAATCTCGTTCCTGACCCTAATATCCAAACTAGGGCTCGCCCTCGCCATCGGAATCCGCCTGATGTCGAGTGGTATACTTTCCCAGCCAGTCTAGTGACCCCTCGAATGGTCGCTAACTGCTTCAGGAAATTCCCCCTCACGGGGGTTACTATTATACGTCCTACCGCAGACCAGAGGGCTAACCTCCTAGGAGGTGCAAATAGCGCCTGGTCCCGGTATCACATTGAGGCGGGAGCTTACCTCCCTCTTCATCCCTTTTTTGTGGGGGTGGCCAATTATTTTGGTGTCGCCCCCTTCCAAATAACTCCAAATGGATATAGGATGCTGGCCGTACTCTATATCCTGTATAAACTTAACAAATGGCTAGAGCATTCGCCCCACGAGGTCAACTATCTTTTTGACCTTAAATCTAACCCACAGCACAACAGGACGGGCTTCTTCCACTTCTGCCACCAGGAGACCGGCCGGACGTTCTTGAGTGGCACTACCCATATATCAAACGTGGGGCACTACAATAAGGAGTATTTCCGTACTCCAGACATAACCAGCAACAACTTGGCCTTCGCACGAGGAGGTAGGAGCTTGTCTTTGACTGGTCGATACTTTAACCTAAGGTGTCTCCTTTTATTTTTCTCAAACTGTACTCTGTTTTTCAGGTCCTTGGTTACATCCGACCCCAACACCAGACATGGTGTTGAGATCCAACACTCTGGCCAGGACGTCTGACGCAGCAAAAAGTGTCAAGACCCTGATAACTGAAACAAACTTGAGGCTGTCTGGCCTCCTGGCTCCTTGCCATGAAACTAGAGGGTCCGTGGTGGATGAAGCCACTGCCGAGGGGGTTCCCGAGCAGCAACCTCCTGTGCCTCCTCAGAGGAGGAGGCCAACGAGGGTTACAATCAGGGAACCCACGGGTAGCCCTTCCGCAGAAAGGCCTTCTGCTCCCCAAGGCAAGGGGAAACAAAAGGCCAAAGAGCCTATTGTTGACTTGGGAGAATCCTCTGATGATAATGGTAAAGTTATTTCGCTTTTAAATGGTTTACCGATTCCCTGTCACTTGTTTGACGGGGATGGTAACTTTACATATGCTCCAAATCTAGGGCCAGACTTCTTCATGCCAGATAATGAGTATATGACTAATAGAGTCAATAGTGTAGCGACCAGTAGTTGTAGCTCGGGTATTTACTTTGTTACCTCCTTTCAGTTGTATAACATACTTTCACCTGCCTCCTTTCTTATTAACTTGCTGTGTTTACCTACATGCAGATATGTCTACTCCCAACATCTTCGACATGTACCAGGCCGAGGATGAAGAGGAGGTTCCTCAACTCCAACGGAAGCCTAAGAAGAGAACTGGTGAATCCAGCCGAGGCCCTCCAGCCAAGAAGGGTCGATCAGAAGACCTTCCTCAGGATGCGCCAACTGGGCAAAGTCCCGCGCCGACAGGGCAAACTTCTACCCCTCCTCCATTTCTTTCCAAGCAGTAGACTACCCCTGCCCCGTCGAATCCTCCAGCCGCGCCTGCCAGAGAGCAACCTACTCGTGAAGAAGCTCTTGGGGCCAAACTCATGAGCCGTGCCATTCGATCTGCCAGGGATCGTCTCGATCGCATCGGCAAAAGCGACCGTGTTAGAGCTGCAATGGTCGAAGCTGAAGACATGCCAGCCGACCAGATCCTGAACAGGACTCTGAACAAAATCTCCAGCGTAAGTATTTCTTTGTATTTCAAGCTTTAGTCTTTTAGTCCTCATGATAAGTTCTAACTCCTTTCTGCTTTATTTACAAGCCTTGCTGTCTGCCACTACTGCTCGTACCCGCACCTAGGCTTACCTCGAGCAGGCTAAGGCAAAGGCCATCGAGAGGAACCAGGTGAAGGCGGCCGAGGAGCTTTCGGCTGCTGAGGCTAGGCATGCCAAGGAGTTGGAGGCCATGGTCCGAGAGAGGGATGCGGCGGTGACTAAGCTGTCAGAGGCTGAAGCTGCGAAGAATGCAACAGTCAAGTTGAGGTAGGAGTATTGAGATTTCAACCAAGCCCATCTTCGCGAAATCAAGCATTTGGGAGAGACACTCAAGTCTAAGGATGAGGCTATTGTCACTCTCGGGGGCAAGGTGAAGCAGTTGGAGCTTGACAACTCCAAGAATCTGGAAAAGTACAAGAGGACGACACTCCGATGTTTCTACAATTTCTAGAAACATAATCAGGGTGCTGACTTTAGCTACCTTTCAGAGGAAGTCAGAACTGCGGAGTTGGCTCGATGTGCTGCCCAACTGGCCGAAGAGGAGGCAAGAGCTGCAATCCCCGCCTCTCCAAGCGTCGCTGGTGAAGAAGAAGAAGTTGTCGAGGACGCGACCAACCAGGATGCTGCTCAGGACCCTCCGGCCCCAAATGCCTCTTGAAATCTTCTCATTTATTTTTCCTTCTTTTTGGATATACGACCCACGGGTCGTGATGTAAAGACAATAATTTTTTTTTTTTTTTAAACTTTGCTGCATGGGCAGTAGATCTTTTTTCTTTTACTTGAACAGTTACATCCAAGCAGCGATGCTTGTGGTGTAAAAGCTTAAATCTTGATGCTATAATATTTTTACTTATTATAACATATGTCCGAATGACCGAACTTAGCATAGTACTTTGGCATGATTTAACAAAACATAAATTTTGAAAAATACTCTAAGTACTGTAGCATGCTTTCACTCATTTTGTTCATGTGTTTACATACATTGAGAGTATGCTTTGCTATCGATGTGCCTTATTTGCCCCTTAAGTGATCGAGGAGCTTTAGGTCCTTGGTCACTTGCCCTGACCATGGCCTGTTCGAACATTCCTGTTCGTGGGAAAAAATGATACTTGTAATACAGCAAAACAACACACGTAATGAACAAATACTTGCAAATGTAAATTCACAATGGTTGGCAAGAATGACTGGTTGCGCACAGTCCCTCATATTCTCGTATTAAAAATGGACTAAACATGTCTTTACGAGTGATTCTTTAATAGAACCTTACATATACGAGCAGTTAGCCATACAGCGTGGCTAACCCTCTTTGCAAAACTTGTAAAAATTAAATTTTTTTAACATAAGCCAGTTCTTTAAAAAGGACTGTTCATTGATAATACTTGCGCAGGTGTTCTCCATTCCAATAGCGTGGAACGAGATCTCCGTTTAAGCGTGCAAGTTTGTAGGTGCCTGGGTGAAGGACTTCTTCAATCTGGTAAGGTCCCTCCCAATTGGGTCCGAGCACTCCAGCAGTGGGGTCGCGGGTATTTAAGAAAACTCGTCGTAGCACTAAGTCACCGACGTTGAATTTTCTTTCTTTAACTTTGGAGTTAAAGTACCGGGCGACTTTTTGCTGGTAAGCAGCAACTCGGAGTTGAGATTTCTCTCACATCTCGTCGATTGAGTCTAGGGAGTCCATCATTAGCTGGCTGTTCTGATCCTGGTCGTAAGTTAAGCGCCGATGTGAGGGGGGATCTAACTCGACAGGCAACATGGCCTCATATCCATAGGCTAAGGAAAATGGGGTATGGCCTGTTGCTGTTCGGTGGGACGTTCTATACGACCATAGGACTTCAGGCAGCTGCTTTGGCCACGCTCCCTTAGCTTCTTCAAGTTTTTTCTTCAGGGTGTCTTTAAGAGTTTTGTTCACGGCTTCGACTTGCCCATTCGCCTGGGGGTGTGCGACTGAAGAAAAGCTTTTAATAACTCCATGCCTTTCGTAGAAATCGGTGAATAAGTCGCTGTCAAATTGGGTCCCGTTGTCTGAAACTATCTTCCTGGGCAGACCATACCGGCATACAATGTTCTTGATGACGAAGTCAAGAACTTTCTTGGTCGTGATGGTTGCGAGTGGTTCAGCTTCGGCCCATTTGGTGAAGTAATCAACTGCCACAACTGCGTACTTTACTCCACCTTTCCCTGTAGGCAGGGATCCAATCAAATCTATCCCCCATATTGCGAAAGGCCATGGGCTCTGCATCTGCTTTAGTTCATTTGGAGCTGCTCGTGGAATCTTGGAGAACCTTTGACATTTGTCGCATCTTCGTACATACTCCATCGAATCCTCGTTCATTGTTGGCCAGAAGTAGCCTTGCCTTAGAATCTTTTTTGCCAAACTTTGCCCCCAGCGTGATCCCCGTAGAAGCCTTCATGCACCTCCTTCATGAGTTCCTTAGCTTTTTCTGGTGTAATGCACCTGAGTAGTGGCATTGAGTATCCTCTTCGGTACATAACACCATCGACCAGTATGTACCTAGCGGCTCGCCTTTGCAGAGTTCTGGCTTTGTTTCTATCTACTGGCAGTGTACCATTCGTTAGATACTCCAAGTAAGGCGCCATCCATGTATCTTCTAGACGAATCTCCATATTGGCTTCGGCCGCTTCTATGCTCGGCTTATTCAGTCTTTCTACTGGAACTATGTTCAAGGTGTCTGCATCCTTTGCGCTTGCGAGTTTAGCCAGGGCGTCTGCATTCGAATTCTGGTCTCGCGGAATTTGCTGGAGGGTGTACTTTGCAAACTGGGCTAGCAAATCCTTCGTTTTATTCAGGTAGGCCATCATCTTTAAGCCTCGTGCTTGATATTCTCCCAGGACTTGATTCACGACTAGCTGTGAGTCACTGTAAATATCAAGCGTCTTTATGCTCATATCTTTGGCCATTCTTAATCCAGCGAGGAGTGCTTCGTATTCTGCTTCATTGTTTGACGCGGTGAAGTCGAACCTGATTGCGCAGTGAAATCGATGCCCTTCCGGCGTTATCAATATCACTCCCGCTCCAGCGGGGGATTCGTTGGATGAACCATCCGTGAATAGCTTCCACGAAGGAGTTTTGTCTTGAGGCACGGGCGCTTCAGGTCGTTCGCACTGCTCACTATCTGGGAGTTCGGTGAACTCCGCAACAAGATCGGCCAAGACTTGTCCCTTTATTGCTGCTCGCGGTGAATAAGTTATATCGAACTGCCCTAGTTCGACCGCCCATTTTAACAATCGCCCAGTCGCCTCAGGTTTTTGTAGGACTTGCCAAAGGGGCTGGTCGGTTAGAACTGTGATCGGATGGGCTTGGAAGTAAGGACGCAACTTCTTGGAGGCTAGTGTTAAGCAATATGCTAACCTTTCGATCGGTGGATATCTTAATTCTACACCGATTAGCCTCTTGCTGACATAGTAGACTGCTTTCTGTACGCCTTCTTCCTCCCGTACAAGTACTGCACTAGCAGCAACTTCAGTAATCACCAGATAAATAAACAAAGTTTCTCCTTCGATCGGTTTTGACAAGATGGGAGGTTGCACCATATGAGCTTTCAAGGCCTGGATTTCTTGCTCGCAGTCTCCCATCCATTCAAACTTCTTATTGCCCCTGAGTAGATTGAAGAAAGGGACACATTTGTCAGTTGATTTTGAGATGAATCTACTTAGGGCAGCGATCCTTCCGGTCAAACTTTGTACATCCTTGATCCTCTCCGGCGACTTCATGTCGATCAGGGCTTTTATCTTGTCAGGGTTGGCCTCGATTCCTCTTGAATTTACTATAAACCCCAAAAACTTCCCTGATCCGAATCCAAAGGAACATTTGAGGGGATTCAACTTCATCTGGTACTTGTTTAACACATCAAAGCACTCTTGTAGATTCCTCACATGTCCTTCTGCCTTCTTAGACTTTACCAGCATGTCATCCACATATACCTCCATGTTTGTACCGATCAGCTCCTTAAACATGTGGTTGACTAACCGTTGGTAAGTCGCACCTGCGTTTTTCAGTCCGAAGGGCATGACTTTGTAACAGTATAAGCCCGTATCGGTCCGAAAGCTGGTGTGATCCTCGTCAGGGGGATGCAAGCTAATCTGGTTGTAGCCTGAATATGCATCCATGAATGAGAGGATCTCATGTCCTGCAGTCGCATCGACCAGCTGGTCGATCCTTGGGAGTGGGAAGCAGTCTTTTGGGCAGGCTTTATTGAGGTCTGTAAAATCCACACAGGTCCGCCACTTGCCATTAGGCTTGGGGACCAGCACCGGATTTGAGACCCACGATGGATAAAATGCCACCCTGATAAACCCATTCTCCTTGAGTCTTTCGACTTCTTCTTTCAAGGCTCTTGATCTATCTTTATCGAGCAGCCTTCTCTTTTGTTGTACGGGTGGAAAAGTTTTATCTATGTTCAAGACGTGGCTGATTACTGTAGGATCTATCCCAACCATGTCCTTGTGTGACCAGGCGAAAACTTCCTGGTTGTTTCGTAAGAATTCCACCAGTGCATGCTCCGTGGTAGGCTCTAAGTTTTTCCCAACCTTCACGACTCTGGTCGGGTCTTTTTTGTCGAGTTGGACCTCCTCCAGGTCCTCGACGGGTCCAACATTCTCTTCAAAATCCCCAAAGCGAGGATCCAAATCTCCATCCTCACTTTGGGCAACACCCTATTTGGTGACTTCACTACCTGATTGGGCTTGCGTATCTACTGCCATCTGCAATCGGTCTGGGGTAGTGCTCCTCGACGTTCCACTTTTCGCCTTTGTGATCGAGGCGTTGTAGCACTCCTTGGCTTCCCTTTGGTTTCCTAAAACGCGTCCTACCCCCGCGTCTATTGGGAACTTCATGGCTAGGTGCCACATAGAGATGACGGCCCGTAGATCATCCAGTATGGGCCTTCCGATAACGGTGTTGTACGCCGAAGGACAATTGACCACTACAAAAGTGGCGAGTAATGTCCTTGTTGCAAGCGCTGTACCCGTCGTTACTGGGAGTTTGATCATTCCGGCTGGGGCGAGTCCTTCTCTAGAGAAGTCGTATATCGTTTGATTGCAGGGCTCCAAGTCCTTTATGGAAAATTTCATGCGTTCCAGTGTTGACTTATACAGGATGTTCACTGAACTTCCTATATCGACTAGTACCCTCTTCACCATCATATTGGCCATCTGGATGTCCACGACCAGCGGGTCGTAATGTGGGAACCGGACGTGTTGGGCATCGCTATCAGAGAAGGTTATCTCACCTTCCTCTGACCGAGCCTTTTTTGGTGCATGGTCCTCCACAGTCATCATCTCGATGTCCTGGTCGTGGCGCAGAGTCCGAGCATATCGTTCTCTGGCCTTTCCGCTATTTCCCGCGAGGTGCGGGCCTCCACAGATGGTTAAGAGTGTTCCAGCCACGGGGGCAGGCTGTAATGGTGGCGAGCGTTGGCGTGTGGACGCCTGCTCGTTGCCACCTAGAGCTTCTCGTTGGGAATTTCCCGAGGCCCGTACGTATCTTCTCAAGTGTCCTTGTCTAATAAGGAACTCGATTTCGTCTTTTAACTGGTTGCATTCATTAGTGTCATGTCAATAGTCGTTATGATAACGACAAAACTTGGTAGTGTCTCTTTTCGAAATGTCCTTTCGAATGGGTCCAGGTTTCTTGTAAGGCACACTAGAGCTTGTGGCCTGGTAAACCTCTCCCCGAGACTCAACGAGGGCAGTGTAGTTAGTGAACCTAGGTTCATAACGATTACCCTTGGCTCGTTTGTTGTCGAAGGTGGAAGGCTCGTTATACGGTCGTTTTCCACCATTCTTGCCATTACCGTTGCCGTTTCCGTTTCCTTTGCCGTTGCCATTAGGTTTGGAACCATTGGCGGCTTTGGCGGGTTCGGCGACCTTCTTACCCTTGTTCAAGTGTTTTCCATCATCAGCAATGGCTTCTTCGAGCTTGATGTAACGATCAGCTCGGTCCAAGAACTCCTGGGTGGTTCTAACTCCTTCCTTTCGGAGACTTTTCCAGAGGGGAGAGCAACGTTTAACCCCTGCGGTAATGGCCATCATCTTGCCTTCATCTTCTACTGTTTTTGCTCCAGCTGCCGCTCGCATAAAGCGCTGGACGTAATCCTTCATTGACTCCCCGTCCTGCTGGCGAATTTCGACTAGCTGGTTTGCTTCGGTTGGGTGCACACGACCCGCATAGAACTGTCCGTAGAACTCCCTTATGAACATTTCCCCGGAAACTATGCTTGCAGGCGGGAACTTAAAGAACCACTCCTGCGCTGCTTCAGAAAGCGTTGTAGGGAAGATCCTGCACCGAGCGTTTTCGGACACTTTCTGAATGTCCATCTGAATCTCAAACTTATTCACATGCGAAACTGGGTCCCCATATCCATCAAAGTTTGGGAGCGTAGGCATCTTGAATTTGCTGGGAGTTTCGGCGTTAGCTATCCTTTGGACGAAAGGAGTGCCTTTCCTCCTATCGTGGTCGATGTAAGAAGTCCTTCCTCCGACCAGCCGTTGAACAGCCTGGTTGAGTGCGTGTATCTGGGCCTGCACTGCGGTAGGAATCGCGGTGGCCTCTGTTGCTGGGGGGACGTTCTCGCCGTGCCTCTTGCGGCGATCATTGAGTACATCTCTCAGGTCCTCTTCTCTTCTTCGCTGCTCGCTACCACCGAGCCGGTTGAAGACATTATTTTGTCTGGGCTGCCCCCCAGCATCCTGTCTATTTGGTTGGTCATCTTGAGGTACTTGGCTCTTGCTTTTACCTCTTTCTCCATTCCTCCCACCGGCATTTCCCTTGCCTGAGTCAGCCTCATTGTATCCATGGCCATCTCTGAACCTTGACTGGCTATGGTGAGATCGACTGTTCCCTCGATGCCCGTTCCTGGCTGAACCATCCCGAGCGTTAGAGGGTGGTCTGCACTGGTCGTGGTGTCCCCGTGCACCATCGTGCCGTGGGGGCCCCCGGACCGCAGAGCCTAACTCTGAGTCTCTCTTGTTGCCAGGAGGGTACTGACCTCTGTTCGGTAGGTTCGGCCCATCATCCCTATGGCGTCTAGGGCTGCGAGGCTGATGCTCGGCCCTATTCTGCCTCTGTTGCGGGGGATTACCCCGAGCAGCTTGGGATGGTGGCTGCGCCTCAGGATCTTGTGGGACATCATCATGGGGCATCTGAGGCTGCTCGGGCCTTTGCGGACTCGAAGGCTGAATCGGTGGGCTCAGATTAGGACCCCTCTGGGGTGGCCCATTCACCGGTTGGTCAGGCTGCGAGGCAGGTGCAGCCTGATTTCTAGCCAACAGCAAGGCTGCCTCCATGGCTGCCATGGCTTCGTTATGGCGGCGATCCACCTCCGCCTGCCTTTCGCTCAATTCCGCGCGCTGCCTTTCAATCTCCTACTGCTGCCATGCCATAACTTCAGCGGCAATCTCCTGACTGGCTCTCAGATTAGCCAGCTCTTCCTGCAACGTGCCCAGAGTACTCTTCAGCGTTGCATCGTCCATTTCCTCCTCTTCAAAGTCCAGTTGTGGCTCATCCTCCGCCATGCTCGCAGGAGGAGGAGGAGGAGGAGGTGGCGGGTTTGACGGTGCAGCGGTGGCCGCCTGTCCAGTTTTCCTTCCAGCTTTCGCCATTAGTTTTCTCAACGACGATAGATCAAGCTCTCAATGAAAGCACCAGAATGTTGACCCAAGATTTGGACAACTGACACGGAGTCAAAATATGCTTGATATGAGTGAAAGAGATGAGAAGAACGTAATGACAAAAGTAAATAAAACACAGTAATTTATAGTGGTTCAGCCCCAGGATCTGGTAATGACCTACGTCCACTTAGAATGATATTGATATAACAATCAGAAGAGTGATCAAAGAACTGGGGTTCAATGAGTTTCACTAATTTCTGAAGAACAATACAAGTTTACTAGGAGAATTACTATAGTTTCAAATGATTCAAAAGCCAAAAGTCCCTCCCTTGAGCTATCTCTTTCTATTTATAGGCTCAAGGGGGATTACAAAAGATTGTTACAGATATTCTCCCCTGAATAATCGAGTACTCAGGAGATTGACTGAGATAAATTCGGGATTACAAATATCTTCCCATCAATGTTGCCGTGTATGCGGAACTACCGACCAGCCTGGTCGCAGGTAGGACTGGGCCGTTTACTACCTTCAGCACATCTTCTGGTCGATACTCTAGCCGAACATTTCCAGGTGTCAGCCACGTGTCCAGGGATCACTTGCCACGTCACTAATGCGAATTTATTGGATAACACATGCTTTAAGCATATCCTCCAACACCTAAATCGTCCTCTCAGACTGTCCATTAGTCTGAGGATGAAAGGTCGTGCTGAACTTCAACTAAGTCCCCATATCCTTCTGCAATCCACCCCAAAACTTGGAGGTAAAGATAGGATCCCGGTCTAACACTATAGACTTGGGAACCCCATGGAGACGTACAATCTCCCTCACATACAGCTCCACATACTGATCCACAGTATAAGTCGTTCTAACTGGTAGAAAGTGAGCTGACTTGGTGTATCTATCTACTTCACCCATACCGAGTCATGTAACCCCACTGTCCTGGATAAACCTCCCACAAATTCCATCATAATATCCTCCCATTTCCACTCGAGAACACCTAAAGGTTGTAGCAACCACACTGGTCGCTGATGCTCAGCCTTCACCTGCTATCAAGTCAAACACCTGGCCACATACTCTACCACATCCTTCTTCATCCCAGGCCACCAATACAATGTCCGTAGATCCTGATACATCTTCGTGGTGCCTGGATGAAGTGAGTACAGCGTAGTATGCGATTCATCCAGTATCTCTCATCTAATCCCCACATTAGTCGGAACACAGATCCGACCCTGATACCGTAGCAAACCAACCTCTGAAATATAATAATCCTTAGCCGCTCCCGCTAAGACATTCCCTCTAACTTCCTGTAACTGTGAATCAACCAACTGACCCTCCTTAATCCATTCTAGTAGGGTCAACTGCAAAGTAATATTGGCCAACCAACCCACCACCAACTCTATCCTTGCTCTGGACATCTCTTTTGCCAACTCTCTCGATATCTGAGTAGAACTAAACACTTGTCCCGTGCCTCTCCGGCTCAATTCATCAGCCACTACATTGGCTTTCCCTAGGTGGTAAAGAATGTCACAGTCATAGTCCTTCACCAACTCCAGCCTCTGCCTCATGTTCAGGTCCTTCTTGGTGAAGAAGTACTTCAAACTCTTGTGATCAATGTATATCTCACACTTCTCTCCATACAGATAATGTCACCACACCTTCAGTGCGAATACCACCGCCACCAATTCCAGCTCATGGGTAGGGTATCGCTGCTCATATTTCTTCAACTGTCGTGATGCATAAGCTATAACCTTTTCGTTCTGCATCAACACACAACCCAAACCCAACCTCGATGCATCACAATATACCACAAACTTTCCTTCCTCCGAAGGAAGACTCGGCACAGGTGCTGTAATAAGTCATCACTTCAATTCTTGAAAATTGTTCTCACACTTGTCTGACCATACAAACTTCAAATTCTTCTGTGTCAATTCTGTCATCGGTGCAGCAATCTTCGAGAACCCTTCCACAAACTATTTGTAGTAACCCGCTAATCCGAGGAAAGTTCTAACCTCTGAGGCGTTCCTTGGCCTCGACCAATCTTTCACTGCCTCCACCTTCGATGGATCCACCTTAATCCCATCCTTACCAACAATATGTCCATGGAATGTCACTTCTGGTAACCGAAACTCACACTTCTTAAACTTGGTGTACAACCAGTGCTCTCTTAATCTCTACAAGACTTGTCGAAGATGTCGCTCGCGCTCTGCCTCTGAACTAGAGTACACTAAGATGTCGATGATGAAGACAATCACAAACTAATCCAAGAAGTCCTTCAACACCCTGTTCATTAGGTCCATAAAGGCTGTTGGGGCATTGGTCAGACCAAATGAAATAACCAGAAACTCATAGTTCCCATACCTCGTTTGGAAGGTCGTCTTCGGTATATCCTCATCCTTGATCCTTAGCTGGTGATAATCAGATCGAAGATCAATCTTTGAGAACACCGTCTTTCCCTGCAACGGATCAAATAAGTCGTCAATCCTTGGTAGAGGGTACTCATTCTTGATGGTCAACTTGTTCAACTCTCTATAGTCTATACACATCCTCAGAGTCCCGTCCTTCTTCTTCACAAACAAAACTTGAGCCCCCCACGGCGAGTAGCTAGGCCTGATAAACCCTAAATCCAGAAGGTCCTGTAGTTGTATCTTAAATTCCTTCAATTCTGCCAATGCCATTCTATATGGTGCCCTCAAGACTAGCTCGATCCCCGATGCCAACTCAATGACAAAATGAATCTCCCTATGCGGCGGCAGCCCTGGTAAATCCTCAGGGAACACATCCAAGAACTCACGAACTAATCTAGTCTCTCCCGGCCCTATTGGCAACACTCTGGTAGTATCCACCACACTAGCCAAGAAACCTATACATCCTCCATGTAATAGGTACTTAGCTCTCAGCGCTGATATCAAAGGTGTGTGGGGTCCATATACCGCACCCACGGAAATAAAGGGATCCTCTCCCTCAGGCTCAAAAGTCACCATCTTCTTCCTGCAATCAATGGTAGCCTCAAATCTGACCAGCCAATCCATTCCTAGAATCATGTCAAAGTCATCCATACCTAACTCAATCAAGTCTACTAACAACTCCCCACCATCAACCACCACTAGCAATGCTTTAATCCATCTCCTAGATATCACCAACTCTCCGGTAGGCAGTATAGTCCCAAACCCCGTAGTACAGTACTCACTAGGTCTACACAATCTGTCAATCACCTTACTAGAAACAAATGAATGCGTAGCACCAGAGTCAATCAATATAGTAAAAGGAGAGCCAGCGCTTGAAAGCTGACCTGTCACCGCCGAGGGACTACCCTCGGCCTCTGGCTGCATCAAGGTGAACACTCGAGCTGGAGTCAAGCTGTCCACCTTCCCTGCTTCTCCTTTTTTCACTATCGGGCAGTCCTTCTTGAGGTGTTCCACCACCCCGCAAACATAACAGGCCTTGGCCCGACATTCGCCCTGATAGCATCTTCTGCACCGCGTGCACTCTGGGTAGCTCCTCATGTGTCACCACCTCCCTGACGGCCACCCTGAATAGCCCGACCCTTCCTATTAGGGCCAGCAATGGTCGAAGTGTCAGGGGTCTTCTTCTTCAGATCACTGGGGCCTCCACCCCTACCAAAACCTGAATATGGAGGCACTGCCTTGCAAACCTCCCGTCTCGCAGTGTTCTCCCTCCAAATCTTGTTCTTTGCTTCCTCAGTGGTAAGAGCCTTCTCAACAGCCTGGGCATAAGCCGTCCCCCCAGGTACTGTTGTAATTCTCACATCTCGAGCTATCATAGCATTAAGCCCTCTGATAAACCTGTCCTGCCTAGCTGCGCCAGTAGGCACTAGATCTGGTGCAAACTTGCAAGTCTGTCAAACTTCAGGGCGTACTCTATAACTGTCATATTGCCCTGTACCAACCCCACAAATTCATTCACTTTTGTTGCCCTGACGGCAACGTTATAATACTTCTGACTGAACAAATCCTTGGATCCATCCCAACCCAGAGTAGTATCATCTCTAGTCTGGGATGCCACTTCCCACCAGATGTTGGCATCCTCTCTCAGCATATATGTGGCACAGGCCACCCAGTCATTACCTTCTACCCTCATGAAATCTAGGATAGCAGTAATCATACTCATCCACTGTTTGGCCTTTAGTGGATCTGGTCCTCCCTCCAAGGTTGGAGGATGCTGTCTCCTAAACTGCTCATACAACGGCTCCCAACTGTTCCCAATCTCAGGTACTTGAACAGCTGGTGCCATAACTGGTGGCACAATAGATGCAGCACTCCCTGACGGAGCCTGCTGTCTTAGTAGATGAATCTGTTCTTCTTGGCTCTGAAGCTGAGCTTGCATGTCTGCCAATATTTTCTGCCAATTCTCAAGGACTGGTGGAGGGTTATGGCCCTGGTCATCATTTTTAGCCTCAAACCCAGTGCCGGCTAGTCGTATAGATCGCCTTGGATGCATAGCTATCCAATTTAATCTGCAATCAATGACTCGATGGTCAAACTATGATGACAGGGTAATAATCTTTCCATGATCCATCATTGGAACACAACCAATCATAAGCAATCAAGATATAACAATTATCCAATTATTCATCCACATACAACAGTAATGCTAATAAGCACGCCTCAAAATCATCATACAATAGTCAAGGGCAAGGCCCTATCAGTATCTCATGCTCCCTATTAATCAAACAGATAACAACATTCATATTCCTTTCAAACACTTAAGCATATAAACATGAATATACAATAACCAAATCCTGAGTCGAGCTTGTCTTTAGCGACAAATGTACATGTCCAGCCAGTCTTCATGAACCCTTAAACCTAGATGGCTCTGATACCAAGTTGTAACGTCCTGGATAATTAAGACCGTTACACTGTGTGTTTATAATTGTGCAAGACTCGCTAATCAAGCAATTTAGTTGAAAACATGATCCTAAAGTCATAATCGAGTTAGGGTTAAAAGATTTTGGCAATAAATAAATAAATTTTCATTTAATTAAACGTTTGGTACATGGGATCCCAAAAACAGGGTTAAAGGACAATTTACAAAATATCAAAAGTTCTATACAATCATAAGCCACTATAATGGCAAAATATGCATTTTAGGTTTACTTGTCCCTGTATTGTCCCTCGGCCGTGGCGGACAAGCAACTGACTATGTACATCCTGCCCTCAGAGTTCTCCAACTCAGGATTGGTCCACCTTACCCTTGCCTTTACGTGGACCTCGTAGTACCCATGAGCCAAGGCCCAACAAGAAAACCATAAAGCATAAATTATACAGACAATCAAATAATTCATAAATATAGTTAACCAATTATTCAGCATGTCATTCGTCCAGTATTTAACAAGCTATAAGCAACAAATTAACAATCATAAACATATCAATACTCATCATACAATACTCAGGGTCGCAGCCCTTAGGCCACACCCTCTATTTAACCCACTAACTCCGGCTCGCTTCGGTCGAGCTTAGTGATTATTTAGCTAACCTCAGCTCTTAGTGGTCGAGCTGCGTCCTATGCGCAAATATCAGTTCTGGCACTCTTAGGTCGTTTATTTCATGCTCACATGGCATATCCTAATCATATAACATTTTTATTCAAGTATAGGGAACCCTAGTCCCAACACAGCTGTAACGCCCTACTACCCAGCGACAGTTACGGTGTGCATTTTAAACAGTGCTAAACTCGCTAATCGAGTCATTTGGCCATAATTGTATAACTAAGTATGATTAATGGCTTATGATTAAAAAATTTGGTTAAGATACAACGTTTCCCTAAAACGTTTACTGTATACATTAAGATCCCAAAAATATAATTTAAAGGTTATTTACAATCAAATATTTACAACCAGCCGACCTAAGCGGAAAAATAGGATTTAACCCTAGTTCCTCTTTAAACCCTCAGCCGTGGCGGTCGAGCAACCACATATGTACACATCGTCACCTAAGCTCTCCAACTCAAAGATGGTCCAACTTTCTTTTGCCTTTACCTGCACCACATAGGACCTGTGAGCCGAAGATCAGCAAGAAAACTCAATATGCTTATGAACAGGTAATAACATGTCACTGAATCATAACATCACATCTAGCAATAATATCCCTATTCAGGCATGAAAGCAATTCCAAATAAATGACTATGGGGTCCTGCGTCTGAATAGATGACTAATGAGTCAATCTCTGGGGACCTGCTTCTTGAATAGATGACTAATGAGTCAATCTCTGGGTATAAGCTCCCTGATTAGATGACTAATGAGTCTATCTCTGTGTAGATAACTCATGAGTCTATCTCTGTGTAGATGACTGATAAGTCTATCTCTGAGTAGATAACTAATGAGTCTATCTCTGTGTAGATGAATGATAAGTCTATCTCTGTGTAGATGACTGATAAGTCTATCTCTGAGTAGATGACTTATAAGTCTATCTTTGTGGAGATGACTGATAAATCTATCTCTAAGGTCCCATACCCTCCAAGCCATCTGACGTGTAGGTCACCTTAGCCTTTTGGCTCTAGCACTAAATAACTAGCCTTTAGACTAGGCAAGCGCTTTTGTTTTCATCGAACTTAAGGTCGGTCAAGCATTTCATGCTTATGTTGATAATGCTTATGTTGATTACATCTAATCTTTTCGGGTTGCGTTAAACACGCTAATACCGTTCTTGACTCGTAAGCCAATACCATACGACCAGTGCTCAGTACTACTGCCGATCTTGACTGATAAGTCACAGCTTCACCATCAATACTGACACCATTGTCATTTTAAACTAATAAGTCAGTGCTTCCTCAATGAGGTAATGGAAACAGACATATATCATATGTCAAATATTTAGATATAAGACATTTATCATGCTTAATCAATAATCATAAGAATAATTATAATCATGCACAAATACAGAGACTCAAGCTCTGATCAATCTCATATTCAACATTCATGCCATGCCCTAATCTCATGTATCTTATGCATCACATGCATCACATACTGGGTGCAGTTTTCTTACCTTTGGTCCAAGCACAGGTTACCAATAAACGAGCCACAAGCACGATCCTGTTTCCAAGCCCCTAGCGATAACCTAGTCACAACCATAATATAAAACCTCATGAAAATGAGTAAATAAATACTTCCAGACTCAACCCAAGCCTCTGGGACGTCGAATCCCACTCAACTGGGTAGTAGGATCAATCTCAGGCCCTTAGAGTTAAGTTCCCATGACTAAAAACCAATCTGGGCAAAACTGCCCTCTAGCGCAGCGGCCCCACACCAGACCTGCGCTGCGGCCCGCCTCCAAACAGAGGTCGAACCCATCTCTGCCTGTGCCTAGCGCCGCAGCGCGCAAGCTTGCACCACAGCCTTAACTGCCCATCAGCAACCTTCACCTTCTTCGTCAAGCCTGGGCCACAGTGCCCAAGAACAGGGTCGCGACCCAACCATGAACCCAGCTGAAAACCTCGTTTTCTCCATTTAAAAACCTTCCAAAAACCTATCCAAACATCTCCAAATTCCAAAATCAAAGTTCCCAAACATCCTAATTATCCAACACCAATAAAACCCAAGCTTCAAATCATCCAAAAACTCATCAAAACATAAAATCCAATCGAAGCTTAAAAACTCAAAAACTTAAAACTTGGATTACCTCTGATTGAGTCGTTTCCCAACTAAATCCTCCAACCAAAAAGCTTATAATCTTCCCTAGAATCGCTATGCCTTGATCCTTGCTTGAATCCGAGTCCTAAAACTCAAGTTTCCTTCGAAAATGTGATCGGGTGTCTTGAGGGAGAGAGAACGTTCTGAACATTCTGTTTATTTCTTAACAGGTTACTTCAAGCTTAAGCAACCTCAAGCAAATCCTAATGCTCGGGGTCCCGAAAACGCCCCCGGGGATAAAATAGTCAAAACTCCCATAATTTCCCCCTGATCTCACTAACTCCCAATTTATCATCAAATATTTATTCCCATTACCCAATATCCCGGTAATGTGCTAAATATCCCTTGACTCACTCCGAGTCAAGCATAAATGTCGTTGTGACTTTCCGACTAGCTTGCTTCCTAGGATTGTCTCGTGCTTAGTAACCCATGCATAACCAAATAATAATGACGCACCACACACATATAACATATATGCCAAATATGCCCAAAATGACCAAAATATGAAAATTTTCCAATCAAACAGAAATGGGCCCACATGCATATTTAATATACCTAAACATGCATATCAAGTCATATTATGATATAACTCACATAATCATTCATATAATCATTTATAGGTATAATAAATTAATCATGGCCCTCCCGGCCTCCTAATCATGGTCCTAAGCCTTATTAGGAAATTTAGGTCGTTACAACTATCCCCTCCTTACAGAAATTTCGTCCTCGAAATTTATCTGAACAACCCAGAATATAAATTCCGCATATCTGATTCCAGTTCCCATGTCTCTCCCTCGATCTCACTGTTTCTGTATAATACCTTAATCAAAGGTACAAATTTGTTCCTCAGAACCTTATTCTTTCTGTCAAAATATGAACTGGCTATTCCTCACAGGATAACTTAGCCTCAATCTCCAGATTCTCGTAACTCATCACATGAGTCTCTTGTAACCCATGTCCTCAACATGGAAATATAAAATACATTGTATACAGCCAACAGCGCCAAAACTGATGTCAACCCAAAGGCAACCTGGCTGATCCTTTCCAGGATTTCAAACAATCCTTACTAATCTAGAGCTCAACTTGCCCTTATTTCCTCACCCCTTTCCATGGTGATATTCTAAGAAAGATACAGTCTTCCACTTGGAACTCCATGTTCTTGCATTTCAGATTATCATAACTTTTCCATTTACTCTGAGAAGCGAGCATCCAAGCTCTAACCTTTTAATAATCTAAATGATCCCCTGAACTACCTCAGGATCCAAATATAACATCTCACCCATCTCATTCCAATGAATGGTGATATACATTCTCTATCATACAACATCTCATAAAGTGCCCTTCCAATAACTGGATAACTCTTTCTCTGATTTACCATCAGTCTGAGGATAATCAACTATACTAAATTCCAATTGTATACTCATCGCCTTCTGTAACCTTTCCAAAGACTTAGAAATAAAAGTAGAGTCCTTATCTGATAAGATAGACCTTGAATTCCATGAAGGCGTACTACCTCTCTCACATAGAGGTCTGTATATTGATCAACTGTATTACTTTTCCTTACTGATAGAAATGAGTTGACTTTAAACTGGTTTCTGATACTATGTCTTGACCTGCTAACAGGTTAAGAACTTTGTCATGTATTCCATTGTGTCCTTCTCTATCCCAGGCCACCAATATAAAACTTTCATATCTTGACAAATCTTTCATGATGCCTGGAAGAATAAGAGGTAGTATGAGATTCATCCAGAATCCCCCATTTAATCCCAGTGTCCATCGGATTCCAAATCCGATCCTTATACCACAATAAACCCATACCTGACACTGTATAATCCTTAGGTAATCCAGCTAAGACATTCCCCTCAATTCTCCAATCTATGGTTCACTTAACTGTTTTCCTTTAATCCTTTCTACAAGAGTAACTCAAACATAATGATAGCCACCTGGCCCACCAGTAACTCTACTCTAGTTTTGGTCATATCCTTCAAATAACATGATGCATAGGCAATCACCTTTTCCTATCATTGAGGTGTCATAAAAACCTACTAACTGGTTTTGATCTGTAAGAAGACTCAGAAATCTTCCACAAAGTACATGTAATATCCTGCCCGTCCAAGGAAATCCTTGCCCTCTAAGGCATTCCTTGACCTTGGAAATTCTCCAACCGAGAATATACCACAATACCATCGATCTAGACAATCACAAATTCAATTAAGATAATCCTTGAATACTTTGTTCATCTAATTCATAAAAAGAACTTGGCATTAACCAAATCCTCAAAACATAACTCAACACTCCCAGTGCCCTTATCTGATATAAAAAGCAGTCTTCTGCTTATCCTTCTCCCTGACCTTTAGCTGGTACTAACCAGATCGAAGATCCACCTTGGATAATACTATCTTACTCAATACCTGAGCCTTTAGTTCTTACAGCTCTTCCGAAGCCGTACAATACAGTGCCCTAGACCTGATTCCATCCTTAGCACCAATCTAATCACCATTCTATCTCTTTGCATAAATGTAATCCTCACAAATCCCTTGGAGACATATCCAAAAATTCATAGACTAATCCAGTCTGTCATGATCCCACTAACACAACCTAAGTGGTATCCACCACACTAGCTAGGAGTTCTATGCATCCTCCTGCAATAAATATCTAGCTCTAAATACAGATGTCATCAGCATAGTGCCAACTACAACAAGGGTTCCCCACTCTCAAGCTCAAGAGTCACTATTCTTTCCTTGCAAACCATCATTGTTCCACACTTGGCTAACCAATCCATATCCAGGATCATACTGAAGTCAGTCATAACCAACTTTATCAAAACAACTAATGAGTCACTCCATAATCTAACTCATCACAACATAACCATGCAATCAACATAACAAGTCTATGTCTCTCTAGATGCAACAAGCAAAGAACAACATGGCACCAAAATCCAGTTAGCACGATACAAAAATCAAGACTAGATAGCTGACCTGCCGCCACTACGGAACCAGCCTCAGTCTCTGACTCTGACTGCATCGGAGCGAACACTCGAACTGGAGTCGAGTTATCCACCCCCTTTTGCTCATTAGTCCTCCGTCCTGGGCAATCCTTCATGAAGTGCCCAACCATTCCACAAAAGAAACATGCCCTTGCTCAGTATTCTCCCAGATGACGCCTCTTGCACCAAGCGCATTTTGGATAAGTCCTCCAGTTCTTATTTTTCTCGAACCAATAAACGGAGGTGTCACTATCTGAGCTCTGTGCTCTCCAGCACTCTCCTTATCAATTTGATTTCCTATGCTGTCAATAGCAAGAGCCTTCCCTACCACCTGAGCATAGGTAGAGATTTCATGCACAGGGGCAACTCTGATGCCCTGAGCTATACTGGGATTCAATCCCTAGATAAACCTTTCCTTTCGAACCACATCTGTGGGTACCATATCAAAAGTAAACTTGGACAACCCATCGAATCTATTAACATACTCTGTTACGGTTGCATTTCCCTGAACAAGGTTCAAAAACTCATTCATCTTAGTAGTCTTGGTTGCATCACAGTAATATCTTTCATTAAACAGTTGCATAAATTCTTTCCAGTCCATCACAGCTGTGTCTCGTGTCTGGGATACTACTTCCCACCACGTCCGGGCATCATCCCGCAATACATATGTGGCACAGATCACCCTATCGTGACCTACCACCCCCATACTGTCAAGGATGGAACTTATCATGCCCATCCATTGCTCAGCTCTGAATGGATCTAGGCCTCCCTCGAAGACTAGAGGGTAATACTCCTGGAATCTTCCATGAAGAAATTCCCACCTGTTCTCAACCCTAGGCTGAGCCAAAACTGGTGCCACTCCTGGCATAACAAAGGAAGAGGTGTTCCCTAAAATATTGTGTTGTTGCTTGAAACACCTAATCTCTTCCTCTTGCCTCTGTAATATTAATTGGATATTTGTAAACACCTACTGGAAATTCCAAGGGGTCGTTGAAGAACTTAAACCCTGGTTGTAATCCCCAGCCCCGGTATAACCACCGCCAAGTCTTATTATCTGCCTTGGATACATACCTGCTGATTGAATCTGCAGTCAATAACTCGACCCATTAAACATGATGAGCATATTCAAAAGCCTTCCCCATGGGAACAATGATGCCACACCACAAACACAAACCATTACAGTGCTAAAAACATGCCCACACCATTTGTTCATCAATTTATAGCCCCTGCTCTTCCAACATTCACACCATGCCTCCAACTCCAGCATACAATTATCACATTCATATATATATATATATTCACAGAGCATGTAATCATATAATCATATTAATAGTCAAGAGTCAGGCTCGATCAGAATCTCATGCTCCTTAGTACAATATGCAGGTAAAGCATTTATATTCTATTTAAGCAGTTAAGCACTTAACTACATAAATAGTTACCATACCCTGAGTGAAGCTATCTTTAGTGACGAGTGTACATGCCCAGCTTGTCTTCAGGAACCCTTAACCTTTGCTCTCTCTGATACCAAGTTGTAACGCCCTAATACCCAGGGACCGTTACGGTGTACATTTTAAACAGTGCTAAACTCGATAATCGAGTCATTTGGCCATAATCGTGTAACTAAGTATGATTAACAGTTTAGGATTAACATTTTTGGTTAAGATACAATGTTTCACTAAAACGTTTACTGTATACATTGGGATCTCAAAAATATAATTTAAAGGTTATATACAATCAAATATTTACAACCAGCCGACCTAAGCGGAAAAATAGGATTTAACCCTAGTTCCTCTTTAAACCCTCAGCCGTGGCGGTCGAGCAACCACATATGTACACATCGTCACCTAAGCTCTCCAACTCAAGGATGGTCCAACTTTCTTTTGCCTTTACCTGCACCACATAGGACCTGTGAGCCGAAGATTAGCAAGAAAACTCAATATGCTTATGAACAAGTAATAACATGTCACTGAATCATAACAACACACCTAGCAATAATAGCCTTATTCAGGCATGAAAGCAATTCCAAATAAATGACTATGGGGTCCTGCGTCTGAATAGATGACTAATGAGTCAATCTCTGGGGACCTGCTTCTTGAATAGATGACTAATGAGTCAATCTCTGGGTATATGCTCCCTGATTAGATGACTAATGAGTCTATCTCTGTGTAGATGACTGATAAGTCTATCTCTGAGTAGATGACTGATAAGTCTATCTCTGTGTAGATGACTGATAAGTCTATCTCTGAGTAGATGACTGATAAGTCTATCTCTGTGAAGATGACTGATAAGTCTATCTATGAGTAGATGACTTATAAGTCTATCTCTGTGTAGATGACTGATAAGTCTATCTCTGAGGTCCCATACCCTCCTAGCCATGTGACATGTAGGTCACCTTAGCCTTTTTGCTCTAGCCCTAAATAACTAGCCTTTAGACTAAACAAGCGCTTTTGTTTTAATCGAACTTAAGGTCGGTCAAGAATTTCATGCTTATGTTGATAATGCTTATGTTGATTACATCTAATCTTTTCGGGTTGCGTTAAACACGCTAATACCGTTCTTGACTCGTAAGCCAATACCATACGACCACTGCTCAGTACTACTGCCGATCTTGACTGATAAGTCACAGCTTCACCATCAATACTGACACCATTGTCGTTACCTGACTAATAAGTCAATGCTTCCTCAATGAGGTAATGGAAACAAGCATATATCATATGTCAAAAATTTAGATATAAGGCATTTATCATGCTCAATCAATAATCAGAAGCATAATTATAATCATGCTCAAATACAGAGACTCAAGCTCTGATCAATCTCATATTCAACATTCATGCCATGCCCTAATCTCATGTATCTTATGCATCACATACTGGATGCAGTTTTCTTACATTTGGTCCAAGCACAGGTTACCAATAAACAAGCCACAAGCACGATCCTGTTTCCAAGCCCCTAGCGATAACCTAGTCACAACCATAATATAAAACCTCATCAAAATGAGTAAATCAATACTTCCAGACCCAACCCAAGCCTCCGGGATGTCGAATCTCACTCAACTGGGTAGTAGGATCGATCTCAGGCCCTTAGAGTTAAGTTCCCATCACTAAAAACCAAATCTGGGCAAAACTGCCCTTTAGCGTCGCAGCCCCACACCAGACCTGCACTGCAGCTCACCTCCAAATAGAGGCTGAACCCATCTCTACCTATGCCTAGCGTCGCGGCGCACCACCTTACGCTGCGGCCTTAACTGTCCATCAACATCCTTCACCTTCTTTGTCAAGCCTGGGCCGTGGCGCCCAAGAACAGGGTCGCGGCCCAACCACGAACCCAGCTAAAAACCTCATTTTCTCCATTTAAAAACCTTCCAAAAACCTATCCAAACATCTCCAAATCCCAAAATCAAAGTTCCCAAACATCCTAATTATCCAACACCAATAAAACCCAAGCTTCAAATCATCCAAAAACTCATCAAAACATAAAATCCAATCGAAGCTTAAAAACTCAAAAACTGAAAACTTAAAACTTGGATTACCTCCGATTGAGTCGTTTCCCAACTAAATCCTCCAGCCAAAAAGCTTCTAATCTCCCCTAGAATCGCTATGCCTCGATCCTCGCTTGAATCCGAGTCCTAAAACTAGTTTCCTTCGAAAATGTGATCGGGTGTCTTGAGGGAGAGAGAACGTTCTGAACATTCTGTTTATTTCTTAACAGGTTACTTCAAGCTTAAGCAACCTCAAGCAAATCCTAATGCTCGGGGTCCCGAAAACGCCCCCGGGGATAAAATAGTCAAAACTCCCATAATTTCCCCCTGATCTCACTAACTCCCAATTTATCATCAAATATTTATTCCCATTACCCAATATCCCGGTAATGTGCTAAATATCCCTTGACTCACTCCGAGTCAAGCATAAATGTCGTTGTGACTTTCCGACTAGCTTGCTTCCTAGGATTGTCTCGTGCTTAGTAACCCATGCATAACCAAATAATAATGACGCACCACACACATATAACATATATGCCAAATATGCCCAAAATGACCAAAATATGAAAATTTTCCAATCAAACAGAAATGGGCCCACATGCATATTTAATATACCTAAACATGCATATCAAGTCATATTATGATATAACTCACATAATCATTCATATAATCATTTATAGGTATAATAAATTAATTATGGCCCTCCCGACCTCCTAATCAAGGTTTAAGCCTTATTAGGAAATTTGGGTCGTTACCACAGCCACAAAAAAAAAGGTGCCTTATTAGGAAATTATGGCCCTCCCGGCCTCCTAAACGTGCTTTGGTTAATAAAAACGACCCTTGAGCACGATCCCATTCCTAGGCCTAGCGTACACCTAGTCACAATCGATAAATGGTACTTCGATGAGTTTAAATTCCAAAGAACAATCCTGGGACCAATCTCGCGCTCTCGGGTCCCCTAATTCCACCAAACAAAGTGGTGAAACTGTCCCCCGAGCCCCTGAGCAAAAACCCTAAAAAGTACCCAAAAACCAAGTTCTGAAAGCTGACTAGCGCTACAACGCTACCTATTGGGCGCTACAGTGCTAGAGTCAGAGACTGTAGCCCCCAAAAATCACAACCTAGTATTGTAGCACTCCCAACCTAGCGCTTTAGTGCTGATCCAAGAGTTTCAAAATTCAGGGTTTCTCCCTTCGAATCTCCCTGAGCCAAAGCTCCAAAAATCCTCCCCAACCTTCAGCCAAACACAAAATTGAGCCCATAAATCATTATAGCTCACCCAAAACAACATAATAACACCACAACTTAGCTAAAAACCTCATCTAACATAGAAATCAAAACTGAGCTTTGAAGCTCAAGAACACTAACTAAAAACCATAAAACTTCTTAGAAAATTGAAGGAATCCATACCTTTAGAGAGGAATTCGACCCTAGGTTGCCTCCAATGCCACTCCAAGCTTCAATTCCTCAAATTCCCAAGCTTAAGTTCCTTAAAACTTCATCCCAAAACCCAAACTAAGAAATCAAACTCATATTTCTCAAGAACAACATAAAGAACCCAAACAACAAAAGTGAAATTCTTACCTCCTCTTAAATTCTGAGATTCCTAAGTGTGAATGGCTGTAAATCCCTTCCACAACCTGAACTTACTTCCAATTCCTCAAAAATTTAGTTGCCTCAAGCTTGTTGTTGGTTTCCTTTTCCTTCTAGAGCTCCTAAGAACCAAATGGGTGAGTGGAAGGGTGTTAAACGTGTATGGCTTCCTTCAGCCAAAGGTTATCTAATTACTGCCCAAAAGATTATTCTACCCCTCTCTCTAACTCACTTCCTTACTAAACCTTAAGGGCAACCTAGTCCTTTCACCATTTGCAAAAATACCACATTTTACCTAGTATGTCAGTAACAACACTAATTCTAAGGTTTACTAGTAGTTACCAATTTCGCAACTAAACACCAAATGAATAACCACTACCCAATAATCCCCGGTAATGTACTAATTTACCAAATACCCCTAGGCTCACCCCGAGCCGAGTGTTCGTTCTCGTTGTGACCTTTTTTGCTAATTGCTCACTAGGATCGCCTCGTGCCGAATAATCCAAATACATCCACATAATAATGTGGTCTCGCACTAATATCACATATAATCACATTTATGCCCTCAAGGGGCCAAAATTACAAATTTGCCCTTATAAGCTAAACAGAGCCCACATGCATCTAATACTTATAAACATGCATTTCATATATCCACATAATCATGCATTTAATCATTAAATAACACATAAAACAATTATGCCCTCCATGCACGTTAATCAAGGCCCTTAAGCCTTATTAGTGATTTTGGGTCGTTACATTAAATATGGATTGATTAATTGTGATGTGAATGAGCATGATAAATGTGAATTACGTGTTAAATCTAAAATGGTAAAGAAACTTTTTCCAAGTGTTGATAGATGTTCAAACTTGCTAGATTTAATGCATAGTGATTTATGTGAATTGAATGACATGTTCAAACTTTTTACTTCATGACTTTTATAGATTATTGCTCTAGGTATATTTATGTGTATTTACTTAAGAGTAAGGATGGATCATTTAATGCATTTAAAATTTGTAAAGCTGAAGTAAAAAATCAATTGGAAAGGAAAATAAAGACTCTTAGAAGTGATAGGGGTGGTGAATACTTTTCAAATTATTTCAATGTGTTTTGTGAACAACGTGGCATTATACATGAATGCACTGCACCATACACTCCACAACAAAATGGAATAGCTAAAAGAAAGAATAAGAATTTTCTTGAGATGATTAATGCTATGCTTTTACATTCTATACTGTGTTATAATTTGTGGAGTGAAGCTTTGCTTGTTGCATGTCATAATTGAATCAAATTTCTATGAAAAAGAACAATGTGTCTCCATATCAGTTATGGAGAGGAAAATAGCTTAACTTAGGTTATCTTAAAGTGTGGGGGTGTCTTGCTTATTGCAAGAGCACGGAGCCTAAAAGGACCAAGTTGGGTCCAAGGGTCGTAAAGTGTGCATTTGTTGGCTATGCCTCAAATAGCAAGGCCTATAGGCTATTAGACTTGGAGTCTAATGTGATAATTGAATCAAGAGAAGTATAGTTCTTTGAGAATATGTTATATTGTGATAGCAACTCTCAAGGACCCACAGGTGTTGGAGAATCTCTTAAAGAGAAAGATCCAAAGGTTGATGAGCAACCTATATTGCCTCGGAGAAGCCAAAGGCTTAAAGATTGGGATCAATTGAGAAATGTTCTCAAGTAGAAATACTCTACGATAAACTTTAAAAATTCACATGGAAATTTCCTATGATTCTTCAAGTTGAGGATGCTCCCAAAACCAACAAAGAAGCACTGTCTTCTAGAGACTATGTTTTTGGAAGGAGGCAATAAATGATGAGGTGAATTCATTTATGTAAAACCAAACATGGGAATTGGTAGACATTTCACAAGGTTCAAAATCGATTGGGTGCAAGTGGATATTTCAGAGGAAATATCACACTGATGGCACATACAAACCTTCAAAGCTAGATGAGTAGCTAAAGGGTTTAAACAAAAGGAATGAATAGATTATTTTGACACATATGCACTGGTTGCTAGGACAACCACAAAAGAATTTTATTTACCTTATCATCAATATATAACCTTTATGTTCATCAAATGGATGTCCAAATGTCATTCCTAATGGAGATCTCAATGAGGAGATTTATATGGAACAAACAGAGGGTTTTATTTTAAGGAGAAATGAACATAAAATGTATAGGCTTGTTAAATCATTATATGGTTTAAAAACAAGCACTGAAAAAATGGCATGAGAAATTTGATAAAGCCATAATTTTGAATGGGTTTAGACACAATAATGAAAATAAGTGCTTATACTCTAAGGCTTGTGATGACTATGTCATCTTGGTGTGTCTATATATTAATGATTGTTGATTTTGAGTAATGAGATGAGAGGTATAATAGAAACGAAGATGTTTCTATCTTCCACTTTCTAGATGAAGGACCTTTAAGAGGTTGATACCTTCGTTGGCATAAAAATGAGAAGAAATAGTGGGGGTTATGTATTAAGTCAAGAACACTATGTTGAGAAAGTACTTGACAAGTTTAATCATCTCAAAATCAATGAGGCAAATACACCATTTTATTCAAGCATAAAGCTTGAAAAGAATAATGGTAGATCAGTGGCTCAACATGAGTATGCAAGTGCATTAGGGAGTCTAATGTACCCCACTCATTGTACAAGAGCGATATTTCATATGCGGTTAGTAAACTAAGTAGGTTTACTAATAATCCAAGTATGGAACGTTGGAAAGCAATTGAGAGAGTTCTATGGCACCTTAAAAGGACCAACTAGCTAGGCCTCCAATATTCAAAGTTCTCGGAGATACTAGAGGATATTTTAATGCAAGTTTGATATCGAGTGTGGGAGATAATATCTCCATGAGTGGTTGGGTGTTTATGCTTGGAGGAGGAGTGGTTTCTTGGGGTTCCAAGAAACAAACATGTATTTCACACTCAACAATGGAGGCTGAGTTTATAGCTTTGGCGGCAATCGACAAAGAGGCCGAGTGGCTTAGAGATCTCTTGTTGGATATCTCAATCTTCGCAGATGAGGTATAGACGATCTTGATATATTGTGATAGTCAAGCCACACTAGCTATAGCTTATAATGGCATATAAATAATGGGAAGTCTAGACATACATGAATATTTGAGACAATTGATTTGAGGAGGAATCATATCAATCTCATATGTTAATACAAGTGAGAACTTAGAGGATCCATTTACAAAACCTCTTGTGAAGAGGTTAGTAAGTTCCACTTCAAAAGGGATGAGACTGAAACTCCTAGAATAATATATTCACCAATGATGGCAACCCAATTCCAAACTTGTGAACATCAAGGCCAAGAGTTTAATAGGTAAGAACAAGTTAGTGGGTGAATAGTTTCAACACTAACAAAGTCGTGAGTTCCATCCAAGGATGGTTAGTGTTGGTTGCTACCGAGTGAGGGTTAAGCCTAGGGATTTTAATGAATTTCAGTTGTGTGAAACGAGCATCTATAAAGGTAGCAAAGATACTGTAAGAAATTCATTATGTGAACTTAGAGGTGGTGCCGCCTCTCATGGGAGTTGGAGTTTTCTCCCTGGAAAGTTCATGAAATGGAGAGCACAAGGCCATGAAAAGTATTAAGCGCAACAATGGGAAAATGAATGGTCTAGTGGAGGTGTGTGAGGTGTTACCTGTCCTATCATTAAGGAGTACTTGGTTCAATCTCTTAGACACCAATGACTTCGATAAGGCTTTGTAATACTTTCACTAAGGTAAAGTTCAAATCAAAAGATACTTTATTTTATGCGCCAAAACTGTTGAGCCAAGAAGAGAGGATTATATTTAACCAAGTGGGGGAATGTTGAGATTGGTTAAATATAATGGTTAAGATGTTTACACGTTGAGGTGCAAAACACTTACGGTTTCCACTGAAGGAGAAGTGAAAACATGAGATTGTATAAAAGGCATCTAAAAGTGACTTTTATGGTCTAAAGTGGTATAATGAGGTATCCAAACATTCCCAAAAATTTTGGTAGCATTTGGAAAAATTTTAGTACCATTGGAGGGGTCCAAAGTCAAAGGGGGTGGCTATGCGTCGCCCCCTAAGTGGCGTAGCATTGCCAAAATGTGAAGCGCTTGAAAAGCCCCAACATGCAATGCATCACTTGCTAGTAGGCAATGTATCGCTTGCATGCAAGCGATACATCACCTGAGCGGTATTTTAGGGTCGTACAGTTACGTAAAATGCTCCAAATGATGAGTAGGTCGAGAAAATTTTCCTGAATGGCTCTGTTAGAGGTTATTTGTCCTCGTTTTATATTAACCTAACTTTGATCTTTATACATTCCCTACTATTATTGTGTTTTTAAACCTTTTAGTTTTTGTACACTTGCATAGTTATAGGGGATTGTTTTAGATCGGGGTATGTGCTTGATAGTCGACCAGTTATTTTTCAAGTCGCGAACCTAGTCATATCCACAATTTTAACTGCTTAATAGCATACATGTTAGTATTCAAGCCTCGTACCTGGTTTAGTCCATGATTTTTTCTTTATACTTTGAATTTTCTTAACTTAGTTCATATTCGAAATTGTTTTGAAAACCCGAACTTCATCAAGCTGCAAAATTTCAAAATTTCCAAATTCTAAGTTGCAGAATTTTTCAAAGACATCTTACTCTCGGAGGGCATATCTCCCCAAGCAATTAGAATTTATGTATATTCTAGGTCGCTCTTACACAACGAGCTTATACAAAAATTGAGAAAAATCTGGTAGCATGTTTAAACTACACAACAACCATTATTTTATTAAATCAAAGTAAAATTAAAGAAAATGGCTTTTATAAATAAGCCTTACAACATAAAATGGACCCAGGACGCCATCCTTAGGATTTTTGTTAGCCAGGGACACCCTTTTAAGCATCAGGTCCCCCAGTTGGAGTCTAATTGAGTAGTTTTATAGTGTTTTAGAGGGTAATTTTAGGGAATTTTCAAGCTTATTTAGTTATGTTTGTGCAGTATGACGCTTTTGTTGCCTTTGTTTGTTAATATTTTAGGATTTATGGAAAAATTGATAAATGACCGTGCTTGGCTTCGAAAAGATGTGATATGGTGAATAAAAGGCTTTTGAGCTGCGACTATGAGCATTAGAGTCGCGGCGCTGCGATTAGACAGAGACGCCAAATCCTGAGAAGTCAAGGGTCGTGGCACAACATTTTGGAGCTGTGATGCTATTACTTGAGGAATTAGAGCCGCGGCGCAAACATAGTAGAGTCACGGTGCTGGTTAAGTCAGAGATCGGTGAGTTTTACAGTCGAGGACACAGGCCGCGACACATACTTATGGGGTCGCGGCGCTTGAGGCGATCAGAGTGAGAATCAGGGAATTTTACACATGGGCAAAAGTGGAATTTCACATTAAAAATACAAAACAAATATATAAGTAATATGATGAAGATTTTTAAAGAGGAACCCTAAGATCAACTAGTCCTATCATACTTTTTCTTTTTATTCTTTTACTTTCTCTTGTAATGATGTTTATATTTAGTTTGATGGATTTGATTATGTTTAGCATGAACTAATTTTCTTATTTAGGATGTTAATGGATTCTCTTGAAACCTTATGATTATCTAATGCAGTTTTTAAGAATTTTCTATCAATATTGTGAATTGTTTGACTTGTGTTTAATGCTTGTGAATTCTTGATCACCATTTACATGATTTATATGATTTTAACTTGAGATCTGAGAAGTGAAAGATAAATATGCTATAGTCAAATAGTCATAGATTTATATTGGATGAGAGTACCTGTATGATTTGTGTAGCTTAGAGATTACTTGTTTAATGCCTGCAATATGTTAGTTTACCACAGAGATGTAGGAGAATGCTTATTGTAGAAATTTATAAGTCCTAGTAAGAATATAATTTACAATTGTAATCTGCTATCATAATAGAAATAGGAATTCTTAAATTGAAATTAGAGAGGCATAGGTGGATAGTTGATGAAGTTAATAACCTTAATTCTTATTCTATTGAATTAATATTTAGTATTAAGTTCTCTATTGTTCTACTTTATTGTTTTATTCCTTTAGTTTTATAAATTTAGAATTCATTATTTGTCGAATCAATTAGAATTAAAGATTAATTGTTGGTAGTTAATAATAGTCTTCATGGGAACGATACTTGACTTATCACTTTATTAATTGTTACGATTGTGTATACGTGCATAGTTCAAAATTCTCACAACAAGGTTTTGGCACCGTTGTCGAGGACTGTATTATTAATATCAATATAGTTGATTTTTATTCTAAATTGGTATTTATTGTAGTACTCATTTGGTTTGCGGCTGACATTGTGCTTTCAGGAAATATTGGTATATGCGACGAAGTAGACAAAAGGAATTGATACCGATAGATCTTGAAACTAAAAGAACTTGCAGACAAAACCAAAAAATTAAGAGAAGGGTGGACTTTGCCATGGTTGAGAATTAAGGGAATGCAGCAAACAATGCTGCTAATGTTAATAATATTCCAAATGTTGTAGAGGTCCCAATGAAACAAGGACCAACGACGCTTAGAGACTATGTGCTTCCTACTATCACTGGATTGCATTCGTGCATCAGACACCCCACTATTTCTGTGAATAATTTTGAGATCATGCCGACAATATTACAAATGGTGTAGTCTATTGTTCAGTTTGGGGGGTCGCATGCTGAAGATCCTAATTTGCACATACCCAATTTCTTGAAGCTGTGTGCAACATTTAAGATGAATGGGATGGGTGATGATGCAATCAGACTGAGATTATTCCCATTTTATCTACGAGACTGAGCAAAGAGTTGGCTAATTTTGCTGCAAGCCAATTTTTATCACAACATGGGAGGAGTTAGCCAAGAAATTCCTAGCAAAGTTTTTTTTTTCTCCAGCAAAAGCTACAAAGATGAAAGGGGAAATTAATAATTTCTACCAGACGAAAGGGGAATTGTTATATGATGCATGGGAGAGATTTAAAGAGTTGTTAAGGAAATGACTACATCATGGTATATAGAATTGGATGTCGATCCACAACTTTTATAATGGGTTGAATGGTACTACTCGTACCATAATAGATGCTGCAGCAGGAGGTGCATTCATGTGCAAAAGTGCTAATGAAGCTTATGAATTGTTAGAGGAGATGGTGATGAATAACTACCAGTGGCCAACTGAGAGGGGACAACTTTAACAAAACAATTACAACAGACCAATCTCCCATCCCAAGCCATGCATGTATAGAATTTATGTGAGACATATGGTAGTGCCCATCCACCAAATTAGTGCCTTGCCCTAGATATGAATAATATTCCCATGGAACAAGTGTAATCCATAGGGAATTTCCGAAGGCCAACCAACAACCCCTTTACAATGTCATACAACCAAGGGTGGATGAATCACCCTAACTTCTCATGGACGAATAAACAAGCCGCACAACAGCCTTTCCCTCAAAATCAGCAACAGTTCCCACCTCCACAACCACAACAATCTTTCCAACAACCTCCTCCTAAATTCTATCAACCACAGGCTAGACCCTCACAACAACAAAATTTAATGAAGCAACTCGAACCACAATCTTATGTATTGAATCAATTTATGATTGAGACAAGGGCATCTATTAGGAGTTTGGAGACTCGGATTGGTTAGTTAGCCACTTTAATGACAAATCATGCTCAAGGGAACTTACCGGGCACTATTGAAGTGAATCCTAAAGAGAAATGCAATGAAATCTCTTTGAGAAGTGGTAAACAGTTAAAAGAGCCAAAAGTGGTTGATGAGAAGAAGGGTAAAGTAGAAGAAGAGGTTACTGAGAATCTTGAGAAGAAGCAAACGGAAATAAGCATAGATCACCATATCAAGATTCCATATCCGTAAAGGCTTCAAAATAATAAGCTTGACAAGTAATTTTCTAAATTTTTGGATATATTTCGAAAGCTGCACATCAATATTTCGTTTGTTGGGGCACTTGAACAGATGTCAAGTTATGTTAAATTTATGAAGGAGATATCATCAAAGAAAAGGAAATTGGAGGATTATGAGATAGTGACACTTACTAAGGAGTGCAGTGCGATACTTCAAAAGAAGCTACCTCCCAAGTTCAAGGATCCAGGTAGTTTCAACATTCCTTGTTCTATAGGGAATGTGGTTTTTGAGCAAGCATTTTGTGATTTAGGGGCAAGTGTGAATTTATTGCCTCTATCTATTTATCGAAAACTGAAATTGGGAGAATCTAAGCCAACAACTGTGACGTTTCAGATGGCGGATCGCTTAGTCAAACACCATCGCGGAGTGATTGAGCATTTTCTAGTAAATGTGGACAAATTCATCTTCCCTACAGATTTCATTATTCTTGATATGGAGGAAGATGAAAATATTCCAATTATTCTTGGAAGGTCATTCTTGGCTACTGTGAGAGCATTAATCGATGTGCAGAAAGGAGAATAACAATTGCAAGTGCAAAAAGAGGAAGTGACCTTTAAGGTGCTTGCAGCAACTGAAATTCCTACTTGTTGTAGAGTTGATGCATTAGATGTTTATAGGAGTCCTACAAGTATGAAAAATAAGAAGGTAAAATCTCAAAGGGGTGCTCGTTCTATTCGTTACAAAATGCGTCAAATTTTTTATGGAAAGATGACATATGAGGATGTAGGGACTCGTAATTTTTTCAATTTTAAAAATCAAGTGTCTTCATTTGTGTTTAATGTGAAAAATGATTTAATTGGTGGATTAGATCTTGGTTAATTTTGAAGAGGAGGTTTAGTGTTCGGTTAAATGACGTTAATGACAACGCCATTAGGAGGCATCTCAATATTTTTCTTATTTTGTTATTTTCATTTAAATTTTAGACAAATTTTCTATGTTTAGTTTTAATTTTTATGTTTTTTTTGACATTATTAGAATTTTAGACTTTAATTTGTCAATTTTGAATCGTGGAAATCGTGAAAACTTGAAAGCAAAAATATTTAAGCAGGTACCGATTTTTGCGTCGCGGCACCCCACATTTGAGTCGCAACGCTTGAGAAGTCAGAGGCCCCAAGGATTTTGGAGAGACCTAGGTGCCACGGCGCCAAAGTATAGAGCCGCAGCGCACCTACCCAGAAAGAAAAAAAATCACCATATTGATGTGGTGCATGTTTTGGTAAGTCTTCTTCTCTTTCTCTTTTTGTGTCACATTGGGGGTGATGTGTCAATTAAGTTTGGGGGAGAGTTTGTTTTGTTGTTTTTAGTTGTTAATAGTTTTGAATCAAGTTGTTTTGAAGCTGATGATACTTATAACCATGTGATGTGAGTGATGTTTTTAGAACTATGTGAATCTGTGTGCTTGGTGAAATTAATTTAGTGATTAACTTTGATCTGAGTTTTAATTGCCATGAAAGCCTGAATTAATATTAAATTTATTGTCCATTAATATATGCATGCTGAGTGGGTTTGTGGATTTGTGGATCAAGATTTGAAAATATTCTAGAACTTGCATAGTTTGTTGATTGAGCTAAAATTGGAATGATGCATGCTTAGGAAGATGATTTAGGCAATTATTTGGAACTATTGAGTCCTTCAAGAAAATCTTAATGTACTAAATCCCTAGTTACCCAATTTTGAGCCTAACATGATTCTTTTGTTGTTTGACACTTATTTTGAGCCTTATTGAAACTTTGTTATTTATCTTTCCTTTTGATATACCATGAGCATATGAAAAGTGATTGGGGGATGGTTTGTAATGTAGTTTATATTTGGAAATTTGTGTCAATAGAAGAATAAAAATTGAGGGAGAAAAATATATTGAAAATGAACTGCACTCCAAATAAGAATATAAAGAAATAAGTTTGGGGGAGTGTAATATCATTAGAAAATGAGAAGAAAAAAAAGAAATTCAGAAGTACGAATTCTCTCAAAGTAGGAAATTAGGGGAAATTTAAGGATTGTTTGTGGGTTTTCAAGTTGAGAAAGATTGGTTTGTTGATTTGTATGCTTATGGTATAGTTGAGCCTAAATGACATTTTATTTACCGACCTGAGCCTAAGTCTTTCGTTATACACTTAAAAAGTCATTTTGATTCTTGAGCATGTGTTATCATATTAGAGGAGATTGATGAATTATGCAAGCATATGAAAAACTTGGTTTCGATGGAATGATTTGGAAGATTCGACATGTATATGGTATTTTGATTGTGTGTTATTTATTGGTTAAGTTTGATTGGTGTAGCAAAGATTGAAGTTGATTATTGAATTGATTTTACTGAAATTTTGGATGAAATGTAGTTGAAAATTCTGAGTTTGTATTGCATGGTGTTTTTGAGGTTGAGGCTTGCTAGGTTATAACTTAATTTAGGTTTGTTTTTATTTTTTTTAGAAATGTCAAATGTTTTACTCAAGGACGAGCAAAAGTTAAGCTTGGGGGAGTTTGATATAGTAGATTTTATAGTGTTTTAGAGGGTAATTTTAGGGAATTTTCAAGCTTATTTAGTTAAGTTTGTGTTGTATGACGCTTTTGTTGCCTTTGTTTGTTAATATTTCAGGATTTATGGAAAATTTGATAAATGATCGTGTTTGGCTTCGAAAAGATGTGATTTGGTGAATAAAAGGCTTTCGAGCCACGACTCTGAGTATTAGAGTCACGGCGCTGCGATTAGACAGAGACGCCAAATCCTGAGAAGTCAAGAGCCACGGTGCAACCTTTTAGAGTCGCGGCACTATTACTTGAGGAATTAGAGCCATGGGGCAGGCATAGTAGAGTCGCGATGCTTGTTAAGTCAGAGACCGGTGAGTTTTGCAGTTGAGGACATGGGTCGCGGCGTATACTTATGGGTCGCGGTGTTTGAGGCGGTCAAAGTGAGAATCATGGTATTTTACGCAGGGGAAAAAATGAAATTTCACATTAAAAACACAAAACAACTATATAAGTAATATGATGATGATTTTTAAAGAAGAACCCTAAGAAGAGACTCAAGGAACACTCTGTGGAGGCAAAATCATGGAGATCAACTAGTTATATCATTCTTTTTCTTTTTCTTTTTCTTCTTTTACTTTCTCTTGTAATGATGTTTATATTTAGTTTGATGGATTTGATTATGTTTAGAATGAACTAATTTTCTTATTTAGAGTGTTAATGGATTCTCTTGAAACTTTATGATTATCTAATGTAGTTTTTATGAATTTCCTATCAATATTGTGAATTGTTTGCTTTGTGTTTAATGCTTGTGAATGCTTCATCAACATTTACATGATGTATATGATTTTAACTTGAGATCTGAGAAGTGAAGGATAAATATGCTATAGTCAAATAATCATAGATTTATATTGGACCAAAGTACCTGTATGATTTGTGTAGCTTAGAGATTATGTGTTTAATGCCTGTTAGGCTAATTTTAGCCTCCCTTTTTAAGTGTCTTTATCAGTGTCTTTTTAATGGTTTATGTGTTTTTGGAGCGGATTTATGCTTGTTTTTGCTTGATTTCAGGTTAAGCATATGTTTTGGGCATTTGGAGTGAATTGTGGAGAAAATATGCTAAACTAAAGGGTTATTCAAGTTTTTGCTGAAATTGTATTAGGGCCGCGGCGCAAGAATTAGAGTCGCGGCGCTAATGCGTATTAGAGCCACGGCGAGCCCTTTTCCAGAAACCCGAGATTTCGCAATTTCCGAGTAGAGCCACGGCACAAGAATTGGCGCCGCGGCGCTGACGTCCGTACGCCTTAGAATTTTAAGGGCAATTTTGTCATTTTGGGAAAAAGAGAGAATGAGGTCTTCATTTTTAATTGGGGATCGCGATTTTTGGAAAGGGGAGAGACAGAAAACAAGTCGCTAGAGAAGAAGAAGAAGCTTGGAGCGAGCGTGGGCGATCTGTGACAATTCCCAATCTAGTTTCATTCTCTTTTTCTTTAATTTTCTATGTTATTGTTTATGTTTAGTTTGATTATGGATATGAATACTGAGATTATGAGCTAAACTCCTATTTAGGGATTTGATGGATATTGACTGAGATTATTCCATGGTTTAATGCTATTTGATTGTTCTTTCTTCCTTGTTTATGTGATTTGTTCATCTTTGTGCTTAATACATGTTTGAGATTGATCACCTTAAGAATGATTCATGATCCTAATATGAAATTTGAAAAGTGAATATTAGGAATGCTCTAAATGAATGAACATAGGTTTTGATGTGAAACGAAAGTATTTGCATAACTTATGTGACTTTTAGATTATTGCTTAATGCGAATTGTTTGTTGTACTATCTCAGAGATGCAGTAGTTGACATGCAATTTAGTACCTTCATGATCTGAAAAGAGTTTAGGTGATTTTATAATCTGTCATCTCATTGGAGGAAGAAGAATAGTTGACTAGTATTAACACTTGGGTAATCAAAGCAATTGAAATCATATCCCTAATTTCACATCCATTGTTAAACTCTTTTTATTTGTTGTTTTTCTTGTTGTGTTTTCTGCATTATTATTTTAAAACCAATTTTTATTGTTGCCAAATAGAAATATAAATCCAATTTGGTTAGTACTTAGCTGCAATTCCCTTGGGTTCGACCTCACCTGTGTGAGTTACTATTTGTATGATACGTGCACTTGCGTGTAATAAAAATATCGCAACAATGCCTGCAATATGTTAGTTTTCAATAGAGATGTAGGAGATTGCTTATTGTAGAGAATTATAAGTCCTAGTAAGAATATAATTTACAATTATAATCTGTTATCACAATAGAGATAGGAATTCTTAAATTCACATTAGAGAGGCATAGGTAGATAGTTGATGAAGTTGACAAACCTAATTCTTATTCCATTGAATTAATATTAAGTATTGAGTACTTTATTGTTCTATTTTATTGCTTTATTGTTTTATTCCCTTAGTTTTATAAATTCATAATTCATTATTTGTTGAATCAATTAGAATTAAAGATTAATTGTTGGTGGTTAATAACAGACTTTGTGGAACAATGTTTAAGATGAATGGGGTGAATGATGATGAAATCAGACTAAGATTATTCACATTTTATCTATGAGACTGAGCAAAAAGTTGGCTAATATTGTTTCAAGCCAATTCTATCACAACATGGGAGGATTTAGCCCAGAAGTTCCTAGCAAAGTTTTTCCCTCCAGCAAATGCTGCAAAGTTGAGAGGGGAAATTAATAATTTCTACCAGACAGAAGGGGAATCGTTGTATGATGCGTGGGAGAGATTCAAAGAGTTGTTAAGAATGTGTCTGCATCATGGTATAGAGAAGTGTATGTTGGTCCACAATTTTTATAGCTGGTTGAATGGTACTACTCGTACCATAATAGATGATGCAGCAGGGTGTAATCACAACTATTCCTGCTCCGAACCTGTGCTCGTTTGAGGACCTGTCAATGAACACTTTCCACAATTCTTGGATTGACTCCTTCATAGGCTCATCCTAAAAACTGGTGCACTTAAACACAACAAGTCGAAAAGGCTTGGGGACCATGGAGAATTTTGTGAAATTAGCCCTGCTGGAGAAGGCACTTTTGTACCCCATTGTTCTGGAAAATAATCCCAAAACCAGGACGGGGATCACCACGACACTGGCAGTTCATTGTACCACCATTGTTGTAACGATCCAAGTTACATCAGATTTGTTGAACTAGAGAATGCTTAGGTGCGGAGCCATCTCTCTCACACCAACAGGCGTATTGACAAGATAATGTTTTGGTTACCCCTTTCTGTAATCGATCATAATGCAGAAGGAGGAAAAGTGGGTCCCACAGGCGTAATCATCCTAATGTAAGCCATCCTATTCTGACTGTAACCACGAGCTCTGTGCCATCAGAACAGACCCCCAGGAATGACTAGCCCACTCACAATCACAGGAATGAGTAGGCGACTCATGTTTCTAGAACTCAGCCCAATCCGACAAGGCGAGCAGGGACTACTTCCAAACATACCGAAGTCCCTTTGAATCCTTGAGCTCTAGTCTGACTGGGTAGTCAAGTGCAAAGAAATGAGGAGGCATTACCACCAGTCGGGGACATTGGAGTGGCTGATAGGCGACCTATATTGGTGCGTCCTAATGGGTGGCGGATCGCCTCACCAATAAGACACCCACCATCACCAATTCGTTACCCAACACTCTCGCAAGCGTAGGGGAATGCACCAGCTTGCGGAGACAACTGAAGAAACTCTGCCCACAGAAAAGTTGCCTATGTTTCATGTTCTCGGGATAGTGGAATTCGAGTTCGTGTGAATGACCAGGCTCAACGACCTCACCAGAGGGTGGTGAGCTTAATAGAAGGAAGTTATTGGACTGAAAGCCATCATGAGAGGAGGTCGAAGAGCGTTTGCAATACACTCTCAAAGGCAGGAGGACGACATAAGAAATCATCTAAACTCAACTCAGAGTTTTTGCTCTAACCATCATTCCGACCTACGCGATCACTTAAACGCCCAACAGGGACGATAAGCTCGCAACAACAATCAGAATTATAATCAGGCTAGGGAAAACCCTTCAATAATGTGTGATGTTGAGAATGCTCTGATTAACCAAGCTCAAGCTTGGAGGGATAAGAACCCGTATCATACGTAGCCTAGGATGGGAGCTAATATTCAACTCCCAAACAACTTGGTAGTACAGGATCAAACTCTCCAGCAGCTTACTATGATGGAAGGGCAAATGTGGTGTCTCTTGTCTGGGAGAAATCAAAATGATTGCGATTCTGACGAGAATCTCAAATCTATTGCTCCTCATATCCCTGCAGCTCCGTATCCAATAGGTTTCAAGATGCTGCGCATGACTACCTATGATGGAATGACCGACCCGTCAAACCACATTAGGACTTTCAATACCCTGATGAGAGCCCATAATGTCAGTATCGACTTGCGCTGCGTCCTGCTCCCAGTCACACTGACAGAGGCAGCCAAACTGTGGTTTAACAAATTTAAGAGGCATTCAATCACCTCCTGGAAACAGTTTTTGATAGAATTTAAAAAGTAGTTCCAAGCTGCAAAAGAAGTACGGGTTGAAGCCAAATCCTTGGCCAATATAAAACATCAGTTGGGTGAGTCTCTAAAAGCTTGCATAAAATGGTTCAGCAAGATAGTAGGTCGAGCTAAAGACGTCGTTGACAATGGAAAACTCATGGCGATGCGATCTAGAATCACTGTGGGAGATGAATTGTGAAAATAACTCCAAAGGAAATGAGTGAAAAATACAAACGAGTTCCTGGCCCAAGCTCAAGAATGGATAAACCTTGAGGAGGTCAAATCCGCAATGGCCGGAACTAGCCAAATTCCCACCCAGCCTGTTGAAGTGGTAGCAAATATTGTAGCTACTATTCAGATCGCTACCCATAACAACCAAGAGGGGGACAATAAACAAGAGGAATGGAAACAACGAAGGTGATCAGGTAGGGTCCAAGAAAAACAAATCTGAGGAGAAGTATGCCTCGATATTCACCGCATATACCGACTTGACAGATACGCGGGAAAACATATATCTTGCAAATTATGCTCGCCTTCCGTGGAAAAATCCAAAACCCATGAGGAATCAATGTGCAAAAATAGATTCGCCCAAGTTCTGTTATTACCACAATGACATTGGCCATAATACTGACGATTGTTGTGAACTAAAGGATGAGATCAAGACTCTCATTCGAGCTAAACTATTAGTACAATACGCCCAAAATCAGGTGGCTTCCAACCAACTGGCCATGCAGAATCCATGACCAGCTCCAGGAAATCCAGCGAACCCACCACCAACTCTTCCAGCTCCGGAAAACCCACTCATCCCTCCTGTTGAGGGAAGAGATATTGACACATTCATAGGTGGACCTCATTTGGACGGCACAAGAAATGGGACACATAAAATGTATATCTAGGAGTTGAAGACCCATGATGGTGTGGTACTCACTCACGAGCATCGCTTATCAAAGCAGCAAAATATGGACAAGCAGTCTATCATTTTTACGGAAGAGGACACGAGTCATGTCCAATTCCCGCACAATTATCCGCTAGTCATAACCATTCATCTAAAAAACAAGAGAGTTTGGAGAATCCTGATTGATAACGGGAGCTCCGTAAACGTGTTATTCAGGGCCAGTCTAGAGAAGACGGGACTATCAGTGACAGACTTGAAGACCTCATCCACAACTCTATTCAGGTTCTCAAGAGAAGGAATGGCAGCAATTAGAACGATAATGCTCATTGTAACCATTGGTGATGAAACACGAGTTGTGGCAAAGATGCTTGAGTTCATTGTCATAGATTGCCCGACTGCCTACAACTCCGATTTAGGGCGACCAGCCTTGATAGTGTTCGAGGCCATAACTTATGTTTGAAATTTGACTATGAAGTTCCCTTCACCCACAGGTATATGCACCATAAGAGGGGATCAACTTGCTACCAGGGAATTCTATAGCATTTCTATGGAGGGAAGATCACAACGCGGGTAGCAAGTCATGGTGATAGTTGAGGTAATCGAGGAAACCGAGGAGCCCCAGGAAATGGTAGTCATCGAAGGGGCGAAAGAACCTCAGATATCAAAATTTGAGGTTGACAATGAGAATAAATTGACCCAAGGATAGACGAATACTGATCTGAGCTCCAAGCCTTGGAGGAGCTAGAAGAGGTAATTCTCGACCAGGAAGCAACCTCAAAGGTTGTAAAGATTGGGAAAAATCTCAGTGCCAAACAAAAAATGAATCTGATCGAGTTTTAAGAAAGAACCTTGATGTCTTCACATGGTCGCATGCCGACATGGTAGGAATCAGTCTAAGCATGATCATGCACACACTAAATTTGGACAGAATCATACCTGCCAAGCAAAAAAAAAAGAAGGTTGTTGGGAAAGGAAAGATGAGAAGCTCTAGAGGAAGGAATACTCGTCTCTTAAAATGCAGGTTCATTAGAGAGGTAAAATATCCAACACGGATAGCAAATCCCGTTTTGGTTCCAAAACTAATGGAAAGTGGATGACTTGCATCAATTTCTTCGATCTCAACAAAGTCTGCCCAAAGGACTATTTCCCTATACCTTTTACCCAGAATTGATCAACTCATGGATGCCACGGCTGGTCATGAGCTCATGTCTTTCATGAATGCGTATTCTGGATATAACCAGATCGCGATGAACCCTTTTGTAACGTCCCAAAACTTCTAATAAGATTTAGTACCTTAGTTAGTGTGCTGGGAGAGCACAATTGAAATTATGTGATTATGTAAATTATATGAGTTATATTATGATATGACTGTTTATGCATGTTTACGTGTATTAAATGTGCTTAAAGACCCGCTTTTGTTAAAAATGGGCATTTCGTAATTTTGACCCGTTGAGGGTATAATTGTAATTTTATATGTTGTGTGCTTGAGACCACATCATTATCTGGATATATTTGAGATATTTGGCATAAGTCGGTCCTTTTGAGCAATTTACCCAAAAAGTCACAACGGGGATTAATACCTGACTTGGGGCGAGCCTAGGGGTATTTTGGTAATTTGGGCAAATTACCAAGGTTTATTGGTAAATGGAAATAATTGGGAGAATAATTGGGATTAATGATTTAATTGGGAATTAGTGGTACAATTTTAGGATTAGTGGTGATTTAGGCAGAATGACCAAAATGCCCATGGGTTTAATTTTGATGATAAGTTGAGCTATGGGCAAAATGGTCTTCTGACCATTAAAATAGATAAAACTGAACAAGGTTTGAAGTCTATCTGATATACACATTCAACTCCATATTCCTCTGCTCTAGTTTCTTCTCAAGGTATACACAAAGTTTCAAGAGGCCAAGATTAGAATTGGCGCCTTGAATTTTTGGTGGCCCTAAGAAGAATTGGAGCTTGCTGTTGAAGTTAGCAGCCATCAAAGCCAACCTCATAGCATGGATTTTCAAAATTTCAGAGGAGGTAAGAAACCTTTCTCTATTCTTCATTTCTTGGTCTTGTTCTTGAGGAAATGTGTGGGTCTTGGCTAAATTTCTGAGTTCTGGGATTTGGATTTGGCTGTTGAATTTTTGAATTGAAGAAAAGCTTGAGTTTCAATAACTCAAAGTGATGGTATTGGAACTTTTGTGTCTCTAAACGTTCTAATGTTGTTTTTGTGTTCTTTGGCACTTGGGTAACTTATATTTTGGTCAAAGTTGTTAAAGTCTGGTTGGAAACTTGGATTGATGAGTGTTGGAGTTCTTAGGTCGGTTAGGGGCGGTTTTGGGTTGGAGAAAGCGCAACAAAAAAAAAAGAAAGGGAACTTTACAATTATATACCTATACTATAAAATAATAGCAAAAATCACCTACAAAATTTTATTTACAAAAATACCTTGCCATGTTATAAAAAAAATACCAGTTTTTAAAAGTAATATACCTGAATTTGAAACTTTCTCGAAATCTCGGTTTTCCTGTTTTTCTGGGTTTAAAAAAGTAACATTTTGATTACTTAAAATATTAATAAGTTGCCAATTAGTTACTTTTTTCATGAAAAAAATTTATTTTAAATACATTTTGGTTACCTCCAATACTTATTTTTTGAAACTTTTTTATCTTAAGACACTAATTAGTCATTTTGTAGTTATATTATGGTGTCTTATTTCTTAAGATACTTTTACGTTGTCAATTAGTCATTTTTTAGAAACTAATAAGTTACAATAAAATATAACAAATTACTATATAGCTTATTATTAAAAGTTACTTTTAATATACTATAATGTAATTTTTTTAATGAAAAGTTTAATGCACTCTTTAGTCACTAATGTAATTTATATGGGAGTAATAGTGGTTTTTTTATTAATCAAACAAAAAAATAAACTTAAAAGTTACTTTCGAATTATAATAATAAATACACATTTCGGTATTTTATTATTAAGTCTTCATTGATCAAAATAAAAAGCAACTACATAGTTACTTTTTAAATACAACACAGAAATTACTTATTCCAATTTTTAAGAAACTTTTCCATTTTTTTTAATAAACAAAGCTAAAAAGAAACTTAAACGTTATTTTCAAACACAACACAAACACTACCCCATCCCCATCATCTTCTCCAGCGACATCAAGAAACTCATGTTTATCATATACCAAATTGATCACCTTCAAGAGTAGGTCGCGATGGTAAAAGTGTAGTGAAAAAAAAATCAATATTAGATGTAATTTTCACTTTTATAAATCATTTAAGATACCAATTGATTACCATTTGATATATGACTAAATTTTTTAGTATGCCACAAATTTAAAATAACAAAAAAACTTAGTGAGTTATCAAAAAAAGTCTTTTTTATATTCTATTTAAACGTTACCAAACAATATCCTAAAGAATCTATTTTAAAAAAGTTACTTAGAATATTTTTAAATAAATTTTAGTTGTTTAGAATACAATATAATATATTTTAAATGTAAAATAAGAATACAAATTTTAGTATATTAAATTTTGATCAAGTTTAAAATTTAGATACTTTTTTGTCAACACAATATAAAAAAGAAACTAAAATATTGCCTTTTGTTCTAGTCATCTTCTCAAGTGACGGCCAAAAAACATATGCTTTACACATATCAAAATGATCACCTTGAAGAGTATGTCGTGATGATACCACTTTTGAGCCCAACCGACTAGCAGTATGCCCGGAAAAGATTTTTGAAGTTAATGAGAAGAGAGAGAAATAAAGAAACATTAAAAAAACAAAACAAAAAAGTTAAAAGTGTACAGTATATATATGTATATATAGAGAAAGATAATAATAAGACAAAATCAATTTATATTACGGTTAAAAGATTTTGATCGTAAAATTGTAAACTTTCATTAAAGTAAAAGTTTGACACATGGGATCCAAAAATTAATGTTTTCATGGCGATTATAACCCTCAAAAAATAAATACAACTGCAGCCAGCCTAAATGGCAAAATACAAATTTTGGTTCTAGTCCCTGTAAATCCCTCGGCCATGGCGGTCGAGCGGCTGCCGATGTACACTCCGCCCCCAAAGTTCTCCAACTCATGGATTGCTCAGTTTTCCCTTGCCTTTACCTGCACCACATAGCACCTGTGAGCAAAGGCTCAGCAAGAAAACCAAATTCAACAAGCATACATAACGAAGTGCATAGTAAACTTTAGATCAACTAGTTCCACCAACAACAAAGTACAATTAATAAATTAGGCACCAAACATATAATTCAATCTTAATACAAGTATTTAGATGTCGGCACCGACTCCCTTAGGCCATACTTTCACATCACACATAACAGATATACAAGTTGCAGAACACATATGTTCATTTACAGGGGATCTCATTCCCATTCACAACTCGGGTGTAGTTTTCTTACCTCGAGTCCTAAGCGGAGGATGTGGAGTGGTCCCGAGCACGATCCTCAATCCTGAGCCTTAATGGTAACCGTAGTCACAAGAGACAATGGATAATCTATCAAAAATGTAATCCAATTAAATGCTTTGGAATAAAATACTAGCCTCCAGAACCTCAAATTCTACTAAACCGGGTAGTAGAATTCGTCCCGAGTGCTTAGGTTTAAATCCCCGAGCCTACAAACCACTCTTGGCTATGGCTACCTAGGCGGGCCGCGACCTGGCCCTAAGGGTCACGGCGTGCCTTAAGTCAGAGGTGCCAGCCTCTTGTCCTAAAGACAGGTGGGCTGCGACCTGCCCTCTAGGGTCGCAGCGCGCCTACGAGTCAACAAGCCCCCAGGGCCTTTTGGGTCACGAGAGTCGCGGCGTGCCCCCGTGAACCCAGAAATCCTTGGGTTTTCTACATTTTTCCAAACTCCAAGCCTCAAAATTCAACCTTAAATATATACCCAAGCCAAAACTAGGTCCAAAATTCCCAATATCACCTCATAAACAACACATATAGCCTAAAACACTAGTTCAATCTTCCTTAAATGCCAAATTCAGAACCCCCTCAAGTATCCCTCAACATGATCAAAACCAACTAGAAATTCAATAGCTTAGAACCTGAAATCTTACCTCAGCTAGTAGCTTTAATCCTCATCAATTCCTTGACTGTTCCTAGCTTAATTTCCCCAAACTTCCCTGCTAAATCCCCAGGCTTTTCCTTCAAGAATTTCCTTTAGCTTTAAAGCACAAGACAGGGAGAGAGAGAGAGAACGTGCAAAAGAGAGATAGAGAGTGTGTGTTTGAGAAATTTTTGTTAAGTTCTTATCACTTCCTAAGGTCTTTCAAGCTTATCCCCCTACAAAAGACCAAAATACCCCTGGTATTAACCTTGCTCCGTAATTGCCCTTAAGGGTAAAACAGTCATTTGCCCCGTTTCGCGCTAATTCATCGAGTCACCTTACAAATTCCCAATCAATCCCAACTAATCACCAAATACTTACCTGTTACTTGATAAATATCCAAATATTCAGTAAGTTCCCAGAATACCCGTAGGCTCACCCCGAGCCGGGTATTAAACTCCGCTGTGACTATTCCGCTAATACGCTCACTAGGATCGTCTCGAGATGAATACTCCAAATATAATAATGTGGTCTCAATCATTTAGCACATATAATCACATTTATGCCCGCAACAGGCCAAAATTACAAATATGCCCTTATAAACAAGAATGGGCCCACATGCATATTTAATACTCATAAACATGCATATAAATACATATATATATTCATATAGTCATATAAATCAGGCATGCCACATAGTCATGTATTTAATCAATTCATCACACATATATCCAATTATGCCCTCTCGGCACACTAATCAAGGCACTAAATCCTATTAGCATTTTTGGGACGTTACAATTATCCCCTTCGACTGAAAATTTCATCTTCAAAATTTACCTGAATAATTCAGGATATTGATCCCGCATAGCCGACTCTGGCTCCCAAGTCACTTCCTCGACCTTGCTATTCCTCCAAAACACTTTGACTAGAGGAATCGTCTTATTCCTCATAACATTGTCCTTTCTGTCTAGGATATGAATTGGTCACTCCTTATATGATAAATCGATCTGTAGCTCTAGATCCTCATATCCCAACCCATAGGTTGTATCTAAGGCGTACTTCTGAAGCATTGAGATATGGAATATGTCATGAACTCTTGATAATGACGGTGCCAGAGCTAATCTATAGGCTACCTGCCTGATCCTCTCCAGGATCTCAAAAGATCCTACGAATCTAGGGCTCAACTTGCCCTTTTTCCCAAATCTCCTTACCCCTCTAAACTACAAAACTCGCAGAAATACGTGGTCCCTTACCTGGAACTCCACGTCCCTATGATTAGGATCGTCGTAGCTTTTCTGTCTACTCTGCGAAGCGAGCATTCGAGCTCGGATCTTCTCAATAGTTTCATTAGTCTTCTGAACCATCTCTGGTTCCAAATACTTCATCTCTCCCATCTCATCTCAATGAATGGGCGATTTACACTTCCTTCCATATAACATTTCATATGAAGCTACTTCAATCGTTGATTGATAACTATTGTTGTACGAGAACTCAATCAATAGAAGGTACTTACTCCAAGACCCCTCAAAGTCTAACATACATGCTCTAAGCATGTCCTCCAATGTCTAAATTGTCCTCTCAGACTGTCTGTTTGTCTGAGCATGGAAGGTTGTACTGAACTTTAACTGAGTTCCTATAGCCTTCTGTAAACCAACCCAAAAATTGGAGGTAAATATGGGATCCCGGTCCGATACTATGGACTTAGGAACCCCATGCAGTCATACAATCTCCCTCACATACAATTTTGTATATTAATCCACAATGTAGGTTAACCTCATTGGTAAAAAGTGAGTTGACTTGGTGTACCTGTCTACTATCACCCACACCGAGTCATGTTGCCCCACCGTCCTGGCCAAACCACCCACAAAATCCATGGTAATATCTTCCCACTTCCACTCGAGAATACCCAAAGACTGTAACAACCCCGCTGGTCGCTGGTGTTCAGCCTTTACATGCTGATAGGTTAATGTAATGCCCCAAAATCCCTAATGAGGGTTAATGGTTGGATTAGAAGGCCGGGAGGGCCATAATTGATTTATTATGCCATTAAATGATTATATGCATGTTTATGTGAATTATATTATTATATGATGTTAAATGCATGCATGTGGGTCCACATTTCATGATAGGGGCATTTTGGTAATTTGGCCCGTTGAGGGCATAGTTGTGTATTCTCATGCATGTTGGTGAACTATTGATGAGGCCACATTATAATGTGGATTTGTTCGAGCCATTCGGCATGAGATGATTTTTTAATGTAGATTAGTGGTTTGGTCATAACGGGGTTGATTTCGAGGCTCGGGATGAGTCTCGGGGTAATTTGGTGATTGGAACATTACCGGGAACAAAAGGGTAATGGGATATGGTTTATTGGTATATGAGAATATTGGAAATAATGGGAATTGGAGGGTGTTAATTATGATTAACGAGATAGGCGGGAAATGATGATTTTGCCCTTAGAGGATGTTTAGGGTTTTAATTAAGCTTAGGGGCAATATGGTCTTTTCTCCCTAGGGATAGATATAGCCATTTGAAGGCTGTATAAGCTTAAGTAAAATAGAGCATAGTTATTCTTCTCCCGTACTCCATTTTCTTCTCCTTTTCTCTTTGAGTTTTTGAGCTTAATTTGAGGATCCAAGCTAAGGAATTGGACCTTGAGGGCTTAGGGTTGTGTTCCACCATTGAAGAGGGTTCTATACTGAGCTTGAGGTAAGTTTTTAACCATTAAAACTCAGGTTTTGCTCTGTTTTTCTATTGGATTTCTAGATTAGATATTGAGGATTGATGGGAGTTTTTTGCTATGATTGCTTAAGTTATGATGCCTAGGACTTGTAGAGTGGTTATTTGGGTTCAATTGGGAGTTTGAATGAGGTTTGGGAGTATGTTTTTCAGGTTGGAAATGGAAGAGTCAAAGGAGGGAAAAACCAGGGCAGTTCTGCCTGGTCCTAACGCTACAACGCCCAAAGGACGGCGCTACAGCGCTAGCCATGGCAAAACTCCCCTGCTTGTAGCGCTGGGGCACTAGAGGGCAGCGCTGTAGCGCTACCTTGCTTTTCCTGATTCCTATTTTGAGCACTTTTGAGGGTTTTTGGCTCGGGGTTTCAATTCCTAAGGCTTGGGATCGAATCTACTCACCGTTTGGGTACAATTCAGGGTCCCAGGAGTGAGGTTTAGGTCAAGAACCTTTTATGGTTGATTTTTATTGATGGAGGTTATATTTGGTTATGACTAGGTGACCGCTAAGGAATCAAAGGGTCGATCATTCTTGAGGGTCGTTCTTGTATTATTTCTCGCTCGAAGCAGAGGTAAGAAAACTGCACCCTATATGTGACATGCATGGTTATTCATGAGGCATGTTGAGGGTTTAAATGTGGACATTGATTGCATATCGAATGCTTAGAAAATCTTGCTTACTTGTGAATGGCACTGACTTATTAGTCAGCATCAGCAATGGTGTCGGTATTAACTGTGAAGCTGTGACTTACTAGTCAAGTTTGGTAGTAGTACTGAGCACTAGTCATATGGTATTGGCTTAAGAGTCAAGAACAATATTAGCATGTTTAACGCAAGCCAAAAAGATTAGATCTAATCAACATAAGCATTGAATGACTCCTCATGAGCATTAATGCTTAACCGACCTCAAGTTCGATGGAAACTAAAAGCGCTTGTCTAGTCTAATGGCTAGTCACTCAAAGCTAGGGCCAGAAGGCCCAGGTGACCGCATCGTCACATGGATAAGGGTGCGGAACCCACATTAGTGACTCCATGGTCACTCATTTGGTTTACATTAGTGACTCACTCATTAGTCACTCATCTGGTTTAAGCTAGTGACTCCATGGTCACTCATTTGCTAAGGGTACGAAACCCACATTAGTGACTTACACAACAGTCACTCATCTGTTTAGGGCTATAAGCTCTGGATGATTATCATAATTATCATTTGAAATTATATACATGCAGTTATGAGTTTTCTTGCTAAGCCTTGGCCCACGGGTGCTATGTGGTGTAGGTAAAGGGAAAGAAAAGCTCACCCAGTCTTGAGTGGAGAGCTTATGTGGCGATGTGTACATATGTGGCCGCTTGACCACCATGGCCAAGGAGTTTCTCAGAGGAACTAGGGGTTAACCCTATTTTTGCCGCTTAGGTCGGCGAGTTGTAATTTTACACTGTAATGACCATTTTAGATTGTAAATAACTTGTAAACGCTTTTATGGGCCCATGAATAGTTTTATGTTTTAAATAAAATATATCCTTTCCTTTTTGATCAAATTTTTTACCTTAGCCTGTTAATAACACCTAGATGCACGTTTATAACCAAATGACTCGATTAGCGAGTTAAGCACAGTTCAAAGCTCACAGTAACTGTCTTGGAGTAACCAGGGCATTACAACTTGGTATTAGAGTGTGCCAAGGTTTAGGGTTCCTGTAGACTGGCTGGGCATGTACACTCGTCAGTGAAGTCAAGCTTGACTCATGGTTTGGTAACTATTTATGTGGTTATATATTTAACTGCTTAAATAACGTATAAATGCTGTACCTGTCTACATGAAATACATTGATAAGCCTGGGCCTTGACTACTGCATCATCAACAAGAACGTGCTTATTAGTACTAATATTGCTAGAACATGCTTATTAGTATTGTTCATGGTGAATTATCAACTTATATGTGTTAAATGCTAAATATTATAATCATGTATCCATCTGTATATCTGTATAATTGTGGAATGTGGGTGATAATCTGTCGATCTTGGACCATGAGGCAGCAAGAGGATTAGTTATCACTGCCAAACTAGCTGTATTGACTATTGCAGAAAGGTTTAAGTTGTAAGAATGATTCCAAGACAGACAGATTCATCAGCTGGCCAGGATGATCAAGGCCAGAATAACAGGCAGGGTCAAGAGAATGACGAGAGTCAGATTCCACAGCCAGCTCTTGATCACTGGCAGCAGTTGTTTAATGACCTGCAGGCCAGAGTTTTGAGGCAGGAAGAAGAAATCCGCCTTCTGAGACTACAACAAGTTCCTGCAGGGAACGTTTTGCCTGAGGCACCACCTGTACCAGTGCCAACAGTTGAGCAGCTGCCTAAGGCTGGAAATAAATGGGAGCCTCTTTATGAAAGGTTCAGGAAACAACAACCTCCAGTTTTTTAGGGTAGTGCAGATCTTGCTAAGGTAGAGCAATGGATGAGTATGATTACCACCATCCTTGACTTCATGAGGGTGTCTGGTAATGAGATAGTTGCATGTGCCACGTATATGTTTTGGGAGGATGCCCAAATTTGGTGGGAGGTTATATCTCAGACTAGAAACATCAATGCCCTGAGTTGGGAAGAGTTTCAGACTCTATTTAATGAGAAGTATTATAATGATGCCATCAAGGCTGCTAAAGCTGAAGAGTTCATCATATTACTTCAGGGGAGTCTGACAGTGACTGAATATGCTCTGAAGTTTGATAGATTGGCAAAGTTTTCCATGGAGCTGGTGCCCACTGATGGGACCAGAAGGGAGAGGTTTCTCCGGGGGCTACAACCTAGATTAGCCCGGGACGTTCGTATCACCATTGTGGCAGGGGTTACTACCTATGCACAGGTGGTTGAGAAGGCGCAGACAGCTGAGAGCGTAGAGAACAAGATCTGGCAGGACAATGCAGCCAGAAAAGAGTTTAGGAGGACAGGTTCTCCATTTGTGGGTTCTGGTAGGGGTGAAGGCCCCAGTGATCAGAAGAGGAAGGTTCCTGACACCTTACCAGCTCCAGGTCCTGACAGGCAACCACGTGGTATTTCAAGGGGTCGTCAAGGTGGTAGTGAGGCCTGGAAGACATATCCTGAGTGCCCTAGGTGCAAGAGGCGCCATTTGGGAGAGTGTAGGGCAAAGGCCTGCTTCTTATGTGGGGCAGTGGGACATTTCAAGAAGGATTTCCCTAAAGCAAGAAAGGAAGAACCCAGAAAAGCGGACAGCTCGACCCCAGCTCGAGTGTTCGCATTGACACAAGCAGAAGCTGAGGCTTCACCCTCAGTAGTTACAGATCAACTTCTTACTGTTGGAACCCCTTATTCTCTTTTGATTGATTCTGATGCTACACATTCTTTTGTTGCTAGTAGAGTTATTGATAAACTATGTAGACCATGTGATTATTATGATGTGGGGTTCAGGACCTTATTACCCACTGGGAAGTTAGTGGTATCCAGGAGATGGGTCAGACCTTTTCCAATGACAATGGAGGGCAGAGATTTGTCAGCGGATTTGATAGAGTTAGTTATGACTGACTTTGACATGATTCTAGGTATGGATTGGTTAGTGAAGTATGGGGCAACCATTGATTGCAGTAGGAAGATGGTCACCTTTGAGCCTGAAGGTGAGGATCCTTTTGTGTTTATTGGCACTGTGCATGGACCTCGTATACCTATGATTTCTGTTTTGAGGGCTAGAGATCTGTTTCAAGGAGGTTGCATTGGATTCTTAGCCAGTGTGGTTGACACCACTCAGGTCATGTCAGTGAGACCAGACTAGTCTGTGAATTCCTGGACGTGTTTCCAGAAGATTTACCAAGGTTGCCACCACACAGAGATATTGAGTTTGTGATAGAACTGACACCAGGGACGGAGCTAGTGTATAAAGCACCTTACAGAATGGCCCCAGTTGAGTTAAAAGAATTGAAAGTACAGTTGCAAGAGCTGTTAGATTTGGGTTTTATCAGACCTAGTTTCTCACCCTGGGGTGCACTAGTTTTGTTTGTAAAGAAGAATGATGGTTCTCTGAGGATGTGCATTGATTACAGAGAACTGAACAAGTTAACAATTAAGAACAAGTATCCTCTGCCAAGGATAGATGATTTGTTTGATCAAATGCAAGGTAAAAGGGTATTCTCAAAGGTAGACCTTCGTTTTGGTTATCATCAGTTGAGGGTCGAGACATGCCAAAGACTGATTTTCACACTAGATATGGGCATTATGAGTTCTTAGTCATGTCCTTGGATTGACTAATGCCCCAGCTGCTTTTATGGATTTAATGAACAGGGTGTTCAAGGATTATCTGGACCAGTTTGTGATCGTCTTCATCGATGATATCCTAGTTTATTCTCAGTCAAAGTCAGAACATGAGCAACATTTGAGATTCATTCTACAGAGACTGAAGGAACACAAATTGTTTGCAAAGTTCAAGAAATGTGAGTTCTGGTTATCCCAGGTAAATTTCCTTAGGCACATTGTCAGTGAGGAGGGGATTAAGATAGATCTAGCCAAGATTGATGTAACGACCCAAATTCAGTGTTAAGGCTTAAGGGCCTGGAGTAGTGTGCCTGGAGGGCATGATGGGATTTTGTGTGTGACTTTATTAAGTTTAATGCATCATTATGATTTATTGCACGTTATATGACTATTGGATTATTTGAGATGCATGACTATGTGAATCAGTATGCATGTAGAACTGATTGTCTTAAAATGAGCATGATTGTAACTTGGCCATGTTAGGGCATAACTGTGATAATTATACTATGTGAATTGTGCCATGTGAGTGTGATGTTTTACCAGGATGCACGCATCGGGACGGTCCTAGTGAGCCAGTTAGTCTAAAAGTCACAACGGGTTGTTGTACCCGGCTCGGGAGGAGCCCAGGGGTACTTCGGGAATCTTGTAAGTTGAGTTTAGAAAGAGTGATTAGTATTGGTAATTTGGTAACCATTTGTAACTGCTGTGAGTAACAAGTTTTAAGATAGGAAGTGGTAGAATTGAAATGAAAGTGTTAAGACTTAAGTACCCTTGAAGGTTTAGCTTAGAAGGATTAGTAAGGAGGGGTAATTTGGTCTTTTGGCAAGGCAAATAGACATTATGCAGCTGGGATTTAGGGGGGTACGGTTTGGGCATTTGGGTCACTTGTGGCTTTGATAAATTAGAAGAGAAGGAAAAGAAGAGGAGAGAAAGGCTAGGGCAAAGAAGAAGAAAGAAGAAGAGGTGTAAAAAAGGGCTGAAGTGGGAAGCTTAGAAGGAGATCAAGGGAACTTTTAGGGTGGATTCTACTCTTGAGGTAAGGATCTTATGCTTATTTAAGTTTGTTTTCTGTGTTGGTTGAGGAATTTAATGCTTGAGTTAAGATTTTCATGGGTTTTGATTTGGGTTGTTGAATTTGAAATCAAAGGAGTGGATCTTGTGTGTATTGATGTTTTGGATTTGATTCTAGTGTTTATGGGGTGTTAGATTGTTCATATGAGGTTTGGATTTGAGTTTTGGGGTTTAGGTTTTGGTTTGGGATGATTTGGGGAGGTTAAAGCTCGGGGAAAATTGCAGGAAAAACCCAGAATTCTGGGTCTGCGAAGGCGTGCCGCGGCAGGGCTTTTGTGTGCCGCGGCAAGAGAGCTTCTGTCTGATGGGTGCCGCGGCACAAGGATGTGGTGCCGCGGCACAAGGCAATTTTCAGGGTTGCTCTTTTTGGCAATTTTAGGTCTTAGCTCCGGGGGTTCGTGGGATGCCTCCGGGGTGTTGTTTTAAGGTTTTAGAGGTCCCGAGAGTGCGGGATTGGTCCCGGGAAGTGGTTTTGGGTTTGGTTAGTATTAAAAGTGTTTTATGTGTGTTGTGACTAGGATTTCGGAGAGGCTCGTGCTAAAGGACCGTGCTCGTGACCGTGGTACTTTGGAAAGCACGGGATACAGGTAAGAAAACCGTAACACCCGAGTTTAGGGCATGGCCCCACTGTGTGATTGTAGGGCGTGGCCCCGGATTGTATTACGTGCAAATACATAAACTTAAATGAACCATGATGTGTGTGAATGTTTATTTTGAATGCACTATATGTGTTATTATGATGAAACGAGCGGCAGAGGCCGGGTACGGCATAGGCCGGGGCGGCCGTGGGCCGAAAGTAACACAGCACATGGGATGCTTATATTCAGGGTGGGACCCAAGGGATACATGAGTTATCCTCGCGGTGAGAACCGAAACTCCAGGCTTTGGTAAGGCCTTGGGAGCGGCATGGCCGTACTTGTTTATTATGGTGGTTTTCCTATGTATCAGTGAATTATTGCCAGCTATTTACTTTGCATATGTTATGTGTTATTTGGGTTTTCTTGCTGGGCTTCGGCTCACGGGTGCTCCGTGTGGCAGGTAAAAGCAAGGAGTCAGTCAACCGGCCATGAGTATGGAGAGCGTGGGGGCGGCGCGTACATGTTCGGCCTGCCCGACTGCTTTGGTTGGGGGCATTTTGTATATGGCTGTATTTAACCATTCTTTTGATAGCTGATCAAGTGTAAATCTATTTTGAGTTGTAAATATTTTGTAAACCTTATTTTGGGATCCCAGATGTTTTATAATTAACGTTTTTAATGAAACTAAACATTTTCAAAGAGTACAGCCTTAAACTCTGGTCTATTCACACTTTTGGTTTTAGAAACCACTTGAGTCAATTAGATGCACAATTTCTGTTTTAAACTCACTTAGTAACGGCTCTAAGGTAGTAGGGCGTTACAACTTGGTATCAGAGCGAGCCAAGGTTTATTGGTTCTGGAGATCGACCGAACATGTACGCACGCTGCCATTGAAAAGCTCGACTCAGGGTAGTTTGGTATGATCGGTTGATATATTCATGAATATGTGTTTAATGCTTTGTGTGCCTGCCTAAATTATTATGAGCATGATCATTGAAATAACATATGCATGATGCCAGGGCAAGGCCCGTTGTATGCTGCATGATATTTGTATGGCACTTTGGTCGATTGATCTTGGTTGTTGTTGAGATTGAGAGGTGGAAATTGGACCTTGTTATCATGCCTAATGAGCGGTGTCATTGATTGCAGGCATTTAGTTGCAATGCCTCGCCAATCATCGAGACTCCGCGGCATTCAGGCCGAGGATGATAACCAGGGGCAGGACCCTCCACCTGCTCCTCAGAACTGGCAACAGATTTTAGCAGAGATGGAGGCTAGGTTGAAGAAAACAGAGGATGAGCTTAGTCAGTACAGGCAACCAGCTCCTCCACCGGCCACTGTGATACCACCACCGCCTAGTGTGGTACCGGCTCCGGTTCAACCTGTGACTGGGAACAGGTTGGAACCTCTATATGAAAGATTCAGAAAACAACAACCTCCTACCTTTGAGGGGGGAGCAGACCCACTGCAGGCTGAGCAGTGGATGAGTACAATGTCGGTAATCCTGGACTTCATGAGGGTTGAAGGAAGGGATAGGGTTGATTGTGCCAGTTATATGCTTAGACATGATGCACGAATATGGTGGGAGGTGGTGGGGCAGCGAAGGGATACTGCTATTATGACCTGGGAGGAATTCAAGAGCCTTTTCAACGAGAAATATTACAGCGTAGCCGTTCGAGCGGCGAAGGCGGATGAGTTTAACAGTCTGACTCAGGGCAGGTTATCTGTCACTGAGTACGCCTTGGTATTTGATAGATTGGCGAAGTTTGCGCCAGAGCTTGTGCCGACTGATATGGCCAGAAGGGACAGATTTGTACGAGGATTAGGTGCAATGATCGCCCGTGACGTGAGTATTACAATGGCTCCAGAGACTACCTATGCGCAAGTGGTAGACAAGGCCCTCACTGCTGAGAGGGCTGAGGATCAGATCTGGAAGGATAGCGCTGCTAGGCGTGATACCAGGAGGGTAATGCCTTCTTCTTCTGGGCCTAGTCGGGGCAGCGGCCCCAGTGAGCAGAAGAGGAGAGTACCAGACTCATTTACTCCCTATGGTTCCGACAGGAGGGTTCGCGGTTCCGTGGGTGGCCGCCAGGGCGGTAATGACAACTGGAGGAGTTATCCATGGTGTCCTCGATGCAGGCGACGGCATCAGGGCGAGTGCCGGTCCGCCTCTGGAGCGGGTACCGGCATCAGGGCATGTTTTGTTTGTGGAAGCACCAGCCACTTGAAGAAAGATTGCCCGCAGGCTAAGAAGGAGGAGCCTAGGCAGGGTGACAGCCTCGCGCCTGCTAGGGTCTTCACCTTGACTCAGACTGAGGCAGAGGCCAGCCCATCAGTGGTCACAGGTCAGATTTTTAGCGCTGGATCCTTGTTTACTGCATTGATTGATTCTGGTGCTACGCACTCATTTGTTTCTGCTAGAGTGATTGATCAGCTGTGTAGACCTAGTATTTTGTATGCTAGGGGTTTTCAGACTGTATTGCCTACAGGAGAGCTGGTAGTCTCTAGGAGGTGGGTTAGAGCCTTACCAGTAGTGGTAGATGGTAGAGAATTGTTTGTTGACCTGATTGAACTAGATATGGACGATTTTGACATAATACTAGGGATGGATTGGTTGACGCGATATGGAGCAACAATTGATTGTAGGCGACGAATGGTGACCTTTGAACCGGAGGGCGAGGCACCCTTTGTGTTCGTGGGATCGGTGGATGGACCGCGGGTACCTGTGATCTCGGTACTAAAGGCTAGAGACCTGATGCAAGAGGGTTGCATAGGATTCCTAGCAAGTATAGTGGATTCCTCTAAGGTGGCGGCAGTGGGACCGAATGAAACCAGAGTCGTCTGCGAGTTTCCAGACTTGTTTCCAGCAGATCTGCCGGGGTTGCCGCCACAGCGGGAGATCGAGTTCGTCATTGAGTTGGCTCCGGGAGCAGAGCCAGTATCCAAAGCACCTTACAGAATGGCTCCAGCAGAATTAAAGGAATTGAAGATTCAACTGCAGGAACTACTTGATTTGGGGTTTGTCAGACCGAGTTTCTCGCCGTGGGGTGCTCCAGTTTTATTTGTTAAGAAAAAGGATGGATCGCTCAGGATGTGCATCGATTACAGGGAGTTGAATAAGCTGACCATCAAGAACAAATATCCATTGCCTAGGATCGACGATTTATTTGATCAGCTTCAAGGGAGTATAGTGTTTTCGAAGATTGATCTCCGATCAGGCTACTATCAATTGAGGATCAGAGATGAGGACATACCAAAGACTGCATTTCGGACTCGGTATGGGCATTATGAATTTCTGGTTATGTCCTTTGGATTAACCAATGCCCCGGCGGCATTTATGGATTTGATGAACAGAATTTTTAAGGATTACTTGGATAAGTTTGTGATTGTGTTTATTGATGATATCCTAGTATACTCCCAGACAGAGACAGAGCATGAGCATCATCTGCGTCTAGTGTTGCAGCGGTTAAGAGGGCATAAGCTGTATGCCAAGTTTAGTAAGTGCGAGTTCTGGTTATCGCAAGTTTCATTTTTGGGCCATATTATCAGTAAGGATGGGTTACTGGTCGACCCAAGTAAGACGGAAGCAGTGAGGGTTTGGCCTAGACCCAGCAATGTTCCTGAAGTTAGAAGTTTCCTTGGACTAGCAGGTTACTACCGGCGGTTTGTAGAGGGGTTCTCCAGAATTGCTACTCCGTTGACAGAATTGACAAGGAAGAAGACCAAGTTTGTGTGGACAGATCGATGCGAGAATAGCTTCAAAGAGCTGAAGCGGCGGTTGATTACTGCACCAGTGCTGAGCCTGCCAACAGATAATGAGAAGTTTGTGGTCTACTGTGACGCTTCCAGACAGGGTCTGGGATGCGTGTTGATGCAGGCTGGGAAAGTGATAGCGTACGCATCAAGGCAATTAAAGGAGTACGAGCATAGGTATCCCACGCATGACCTGGAATTAGCTGCAGTGGTATTCGCACTTAAGATTTGGAGACACTATCTGTATGGAGAGAGGTGCGAGATATACACTGATCACAAGAGTCTAAAGTATTTCTTTACCCAGAAGGACTTGAACATGCGCCAGAGACGGTGGCTTGAGCTGGTAAAGGATTACGATTGTGATATCCTATACCATCCTGGGAAGGCTAATGTGGTGGCTGACGCATTGAGCCGAAGGGGCCCAGGACAGTTGTATAGTTCGAGGCAGATATCTGACAGACTAGCAGGAGAGATGACCAGAGCAGGTATAGAGCTAGTGGTTGGGAGGTTAGCCAACATTACTCTTCAGTCAACACTCCTCGAGAGGATTAAGGAAGCACAGGGAAAGGACCCCCAGTTAGTTGAGCGTAGAGAGAACGTCCTATCGGGAGCAGCTAAGGACTTCTCTATTTCTGAGATGGGTTTGTTGAAGTACAAAGGACGGATTTGTGTTCCGATTGATCCAGACATTCGGCGAGAGATTTTGGACGAGTCTCATACCACTCCCTACTCTTTGCACCCAGGTTCTACGAAGATGTACCATGACCTGAAGGTTTTGTATTGGTGGTCAGGCATGAAGAGGGACGTGGTGGACTATGTGGCTAGATGCCTAACCTGTCAGCAGATTAAGGCGGAACACCAGAGGCCAGCAGGATTATTACAGCCTCTTGGGATTCCCGAGTGGAAATGGGAAGATATTGCCATGGACTTTGTGGTAGGATTGCCAAAGACCGTGGGTCAGCATGACTCGGTATGGGTGATTGTGGACAGGTATACCAAGTCCGCCCACTTCTTACCTGTGAAGACGACTTATACTGTGGAGCAGTATGCAGAGCTTTATGTTAAGGAGATCGTTCGACTTCATGGGGCTCCGAGGTCAATAGTATCCGACAGAGACCCCACTTTCACTTCCAAGTTTTGGAAGAGCCTGCAGAAGGCAATGGGCACGCAGCTTCGGTTTAGTACCGCTTATCATCCTCAGACGGATGGACAGTCTGAGAGGACAATTCAAATACTGGAGGACATGTTACGAGCTTGTGTCTTGGATTTTGAGGGATCTTGGAGTAAGTATCTCCCTCTGATTGAGTTTTCGTACAATAACAGTTATCAGGCGACTATCGGAGTGGCTCCGTATGAGATGTTGTATGGTAGAAAATGCAGATCACCGATTCACTGGGATGAGACAGGTGAGAGAAGGTATTTAGGTCCTGAGATGGTTCAGAGGACCAATGAGGCACTTGAGAAAATTAGAGCTCGTATGCTCGCCTCCCAGAGTCGCCAGAAGAGTTATTCAGATCAGAAACACAGGAGCGTAGAATTTCAGGTTGGTGATCATGTATTCCTCAGGGTTTCACCCCTGAGAGGAGTAAAACGATTTGGCGTTCGGGGCAAGCTGAGTCCCAGGTTTGTTGGCCCATTTGAGGTTCTAGAACGAGTTGGGGAGGTGGCTTATAGGTTAGCAATGCCTCCAGCTTTATCAGGAGTTCATGACGTGTTTCATGTGTCCATGCTCCGGAAGTATGTTTCGGACTCTACTCATGTGTTGAGCTATGAGAACTTGGAGTTGGATCGGGACTTATCATACGAAGAAAAGCCTATTCAGATCCTTGATAGGAAGGACAAGGTCTTGAGGAGCAAGACCATCCCCTTGGTTAAAGTATTGTGGAGAAACAGCAAGGTCGAAGAGGCGACATGGGAACTGGAATCAGATATGCGGGAGCGGCATCCCGAGTTGTTCAGGTAAATTTCGAGGACGAAATTCTCATGAGGAGGGGATAGTTGTAACGACCCAAATTCAGTGTTAAGGCTTAAGGGCCTGGAGTAGTGTGCCTGGAGGGCATGATGGGATTTTGTGTGTGACTTTATTAAGTTTAATGCATCATTATGATTTATTGCACGTTATATGACTATTGGATTATTTGAGATGCATGACTATGTGAATCAGTATGCATGTAGAACTGATTGTCTTAAAATGAGCATGATTGTAACTTGGCCATGTTAGGGCATAACTGTGATAATTATACTATGTGAATTGTGCCATGTGAGTGTGATGTTTTACCAGGATGCACGCATCGGGACGGTCCTAGTGAGCCAGTTAGTCTAAAAGTCACAACGGGTTGTTGTACCCGGCTCGGGAGGAGCCCAGGGGTACTTCGGGAATCTTGTAAGTTGAGTTTAGAAAGAGTGATTAGTATTGGTAATTTGGTAACCATTTGTAACTGCTGTGAGTAACAAGTTTTAAGATAGGAAGTGGTAGAATTGAAATGAAAGTGTTAAGACTTAAGTACCCTTGAAGGTTTAGCTTAGAAGGATTAGTAAGGAGGGGTAATTTGGTCTTTTGGCAAGGCAAATAGACATTATGCAGCTGGGATTTAGGGGGGGTACGGTTTGGGCATTTGGGTCACTTGTGGCTTTGATAAATTAGAAGAGAAGGAAAAGAAGAGGAGAGAAAGGCTAGGGCAAAGAAGAAGAAAGAAGAAGAGGTGTAAAAAAGGGCTGAAGTGGGAAGCTTAGAAGGAGATCAAGGGAACTTTTAGGGTGGATTCTACTCTTGAGGTAAGGATCTTATGCTTATTTAAGTTTGTTTTCTGTGTTGGTTGAGGAATTTAATGCTTGAGTTAAGATTTTCATGGGTTTTGATTTGGGTTGTTGAATTTGAAATCAAAGGAGTGGATCTTGTGTGTATTGATGTTTTGGATTTGATTCTAGTGTTTATGGGGTGTTAGATTGTTCATATGAGGTTTGGATTTGAGTTTTGGGGTTTAGGTTTTGGTTTGGGATGATTTGGGGAGGTTAAAGCTCGGGGAAAATTGCAGGAAAAACCCAGAATTCTGGGTCTGCGAAGGCGTGCCGCGGCAGGGCTTTTGTGTGCCGCGGCAAGAGAGCTTCTGTCTGATGGGTGCCGCGGCACAAGGATGTGGTGCCGCGGCACAAGGCAATTTTCAGGGTTGCTCTTTTTGGCAATTTTAGGTCTTAGCTCCGGGGGTTCGTGGGATGCCTCCGGGGTGTTGTTTTAAGGTTTTAGAGGTCCCGAGAGTGCGGGATTGGTCCCGGGAAGTGGTTTTGGGTTTGGTTAGTATTAAAAGTGTTTTATGTGTGTTGTGACTAGGATTTCGGAGAGGCTCGTGCTAAAGGACCGTGCTCGTGACCGTGGTACTTTGGAAAGCACGGGATACAGGTAAGAAAACCGTAACACCCGAGTTTAGGGCATGGCCCCACTGTGTGATTGTAGGGCGTGGCCCCGGATTGTATTACGTGCAAATACATAAACTTAAATGAACCATGATGTGTGTGAATGTTTATTTTGAATGCACTATATGTGTTATTATGATGAAACGAGCGGCAGAGGCCGGGTACGGCATAGGCCGGGGCGGCCGTGGGCCGAAAGTAACACAGCACATGGGATGCTTATATTCAGGGTGGGACCCAAGGGATACATGAGTTATCCTCGCGGTGAGAACCGAAACTCCAGGCTTTGGTAAGGCCTTGGGAGCGGCATGGCCGTACTTGTTTATTATGGTGGTTTTCCTATGTATCAGTGAATTATTGCCAGCTATTTACTTTGCATATGTTATGTGTTATTTGGGTTTTCTTGCTGGGCTTCGGCTCACGGGTGCTCCGTGTGGCAGGTAAAAGCAAGGAGTCAGTCAACCGGCCATGAGTATGGAGAGCGTGGGGGCGGCGCGTACATGTTCGGCCTGCCCGACTGCTTTGGTTGGGGGCATTTTGTATATGGCTGTATTTAACCATTCTTTTGATAGCTGATCAAGTGTAAATCTATTTTGAGTTGTAAATATTTTGTAAACCTTATTTTGGGATCCCAGATGTTTTATAATTAACGTTTTTAATGAAACTAAACATTTTCAAAGAGTACAGCCTTAAACTCTGGTCTATTCACACTTTTGGTTTTAGAAACCACTTGAGTCAATTAGATGCACAATTTCTGTTTTAAACTCACTTAGTAACGGCTCTAAGGTAGTAGGGCGTTACAATTGAGGTAGTCAGAGATTGGCTAAGGCCAAAGAATGCTTCTGAAGTCAAGAGTTTCCTTGGTTTGGCAAGTTATTATAGACGTTTCATGGAAGGGTTCTCTAAGATTGCTACTTCATTGACTGAGCTGACACACAAGAATCAGAAGCTTGTGTGGTCAGACAGGTATGAGAACAGCTTCCAGGAACAGAAGCAGAGGTTGATTACAACTCTAGTTTTGAGTCTTCCAATAGATCAGGAGAAGTTTGTGATATACTACGATGCTTCACATCAGGGTTTGGGCTATGTTTTGATGCAGTCAGGGAAGGTGATCGCTTATGCCTCACGTCAGCTGAAGGGGTATGAAGAGAGATATCTCACTCATGATTTAGAGTTGGTGGCTGTGGTCTTTGCTTTGAAAGTATGGAGGCATTACCTTTATGGGGAAAAGTGTGAGATCTACACTGGCCACAAGAGCTTGAAGTACTTCTTCACGTAGAAAGATTTGAATTTGAGATAAAGGCATTGGATGGAGTTAGTAAAAGATTATGACTGTGAGATTTTGTATCATCAAGGAAAGGCCAACGTGGTAGCTGATGCTTTAAGCCGGAAGGGTCCGGGATAGATTTACAGTGCGAGGCTGATAGTCAGATAATTAGCAGAAGATATGACTAGAGCTAGTATAGAGTTGCTGGTGGGCCAGATGGCCACTATTACGATACAGTCTACGTTGTTGGAAAGAATTAAGGAGGGTCAATTGGGTGATCCACAGTTGATCAAGATCAGAGAAAATGTTTTGGTTGGAGTATCCAGAGATTACACAGTGTCTGAGATGGGTTTGTTGAGATACAAGGATCGAATATGTGTTACGTTAGACACTGCTTTGAGACGAGAGATTCTGGATGAATCTCATACTACTCCTTATTCTTTGCATCCAGGAACCACGAACATGTATCAGGATGTGAGATCGTTGTATTGGTGGCCGAGGATGAAGAAGGATGTAGTGGAGTATGTGGCTAAGTGCTTGACATATCAACAGATCAAGGCTGAGCATTAGAGGCCAGAAGGGTTATTGCAGCCTCTAGACATCCCAGAGTGGAAATGGGAGGACATCATGATGGATTTCATGGTAGGGTTACCCAGGACTGTTGGTCAACATGATTCAGTGTGGGTTATTGTGGATCATTATACCAAGTCAGCTCACTTCTTACCAGTGAGAACTACATATATAGTTGATCAGTATGTAGGTCTCTATGTGAGAGAGATCATGCGCCTCCATGGAGCACCGAGGTCGATCGTGTCAGATCGGGACCCCACTTTTACTTCTAAGTTCTGGGGGAGTTTATAGAAGGCCATGGGAACACAGTTGAAGTTCAGTACTGCTTATCATCCTCAGACAGATGGACAATCTGAGAGAACGATCCAGATATTAGAGGACATGCTGTGGGCATGCGTGCTGGACTTTGGTGGATCCTTGATTAAGTATCTACCTTTGATTGAGTTTTCCTACAACAACAGTTATCAGTCGACCATTGGGGTAGCACCTTATGAGATGATGTATGTTAGGAAATACAGATCTCCCATTCATTGGGATGAGACAGGGGAAAGGAGATACTTGGGTCCTAAGGTAGTTCAAAGGACTAGTGAGGCCATTGAGAAGATTAGAGAAAAGTTATGCAGATCCCAAGCACAGGAATGTGGAATTCCAAGTGGAAGACTACGTCTTCCTTAGAGTCTCGCCATAGAAAGGGGTGAGAAGATTTGGGAAGAAGGGCAAGTTAAGCCCTAGATTTGTAGGTCCATTTGAGATCCTGGAAAGGATTGGTCAGGTGGCTTACAGGTTGGCCTTACCACCAGCATTGTCAGCAGTGCATAACGTATTTCATGTTTCAGCTCTTCGGAGGTATGTATCTGATGTGACCCATGTTTTGAAATATGAAGATCTGGAGCTTGAGGCAGATCTCCCCTATGAGGAACAGCCAGTCCAGATACTTGACAGAAAAGACAAGGTCCTTAGGAATAAGACGATACCTTTGGTTAAGGTATTATGGAGGAACAACAAGGTCGAGGAAGCGACCTGGGAGCTGGAGTCAGATATGCAGAATCAGTATCCCGAGCTATTCACGTAAATTTTGAAGACGAAATTTCTGTAAGGAGGGGATAGTTGTAATGCCCCAAAATCCCTAACGAGGGTTAATGGTTGGATTAGAAGGCCGGGAGGGCCATAATTGATTTATTATGCCATTAAATGATTATATGCATGTTTATGTGAATTATATTATTATATGATGTTAAATGCATGCATGTGGGTCCACATTTCATGATAGAGGCATTTTGGTAATTTGGCCCGTTAAGGGCATAATTGTGTATTTTCATGCATGTTGGTGAACTATTGATGAGGCCACATTATAATGTGGATTTGTTCGAGCCATTCGGCATGAGACGATCTTTTAATGCAGATTAGCGGTTTGGTCATAACGGGGTTGATTTCAGGGCTCGGGGTGAGTCTCTGAGTAATTTGGTGATTAGAACATTACCGGGAATAAAAGGGTAATGGGATATGGTTTATTGGTATTTGAGAATATTGGAAATAATGGGAATTGGAGGGTGTTAATTATGATTAATGAGATAGGCGGGAAATGACGATTTTCCGTTGGAGGATGTTTAGGGTTTTAATTAAGCTTAAGGGCAATATGACCTTTTCACCCTAAGGATAGATATAGCCATTTGAAGGCTATAGAAGCTTAAGTAAAACAGTGCATAGTTCTTCTTCTCCCGTACTCCATTTTCTTCTCCTTTTCTCTTTGAGTTTTTGAGCTTAATTTGAGGATCCAAGCTAAGGAAGTGGACCTTGAGGGCTTAGGGTTGTGTTCCACCATTGAAGAGGGTTCTATACTGAGCTTGAGGTAAGTTTTTAACCATTAAAACTTTGGTTTTGCTCTGTTTTTCTATTGGATTTCAGCTTGGATTTATAGATTGGATATTGAGGATTGATGGGAGTTTTTGGCTATGATTGCTTGGGTTATGATTCCTAGGACTTGTAGAGTGGTTATTTGGGTTCAATTGGGAGTTTGAATGAGGTTTGGGAGTATGTTTCAGGTTGGAAATGGAAGATTCGAAGGAGGGAAAAACCAAGGCAGTTCTACCTGGTCCTAGTGCCACAGCGCCCAAAGGAGGGCGCTACAGCGCTAGCCAGGGCAAAACTCCCCTGCTTGTAGCGCTGGGGCACTAGGGGGCAGCGCTGTAGCGCTACCTTGCTTTTCCTGATTCCTATTTTGAGCACTTTTGAGGGTTTTTGGCTCGGGGTTTCAATTCCTAAGGCTCGGGATCGAATCTACTCACCGTTTGGGTACAATTTAGGGTCCCGGGAGTGAGGTTTAGGTCAAGAACCTTTTATGGTTGATTTTTATTGATAGAGGTTATATTTGGTTATGACTAGGTGACCGCTAAGGAATCAAAGGGTCGATTGTTCTTGAGGGTCGTTCTTGTATTATTTCTCGCTCGAAGCAGAGGTAAGAAAATTGCACCCTATATGTGACATGCATGGTTATTCATGAGGCATGTTAAGGGTTTAAATGTGGACATTGATTGCATATCGAATGCTTAGAAAATCTTGCTTACTTGTGAATGGCACTGACTTATTAGTCAGAATCAGCAATGGTATCGGTATTAACTGTGAAGTTGTGATTTACTAATCAAGTTCGGCAGTAGTACTGAGCACTAGTCATATGGAATCGGCTTAAGAGTCAAGAACGATATTATCGTGTTTAACGCAAGCCAAAAATATTAGATCTAATCGACATAAGCATTGAATGACTCATCATGAGCATTAATGCTTGATCGACCTCAAGTTCGATGGAAACTAAAAGCGCTTGACTAGTCTAATGGCTAGTCACTCAGAGCTAGGGCCAGAAGGCCCTGGTGATCGCATCGTCACATGGCTAAGGGTGCGGAACCCACATTAGTGACTCCATGGTCACTCATTTGGTTTACATTAGTGACTCACTCATTAGTCACTCATCTGGTTTAAGCTAGTGACTCCATGGTCACTCATTTGCTAAGGGTGCGGAACCCACATTAGTGACTTACACAACAGTCACTCATCTGTTTAGGGCTATAAGCTCTGGATGATTATCATTATCATCATTTGAAATTATATACATGTAGTAATGAGTTTTCTTGCTGAGCCTTGGCTCACGGGTGCTATGTGGTGTAGGTAAAGGGAAAGAAAAGCTCACCTAGCCTTGAGTGGAGAACTTAGGTGGCGATGTGTACATATGCGACCGCTTGACCACTACGACCAAGGAGTTTCTCGGAGGAACTAGGGGTTAACCCTATTTTTGCCGCTTAGGTCAGCGGGTTGTAATTTTACACTGTAATGATCGTTTTGGATTGTAAATAACTTGCAAACACTTTTATGGGCCTATGAACAGTTTTATGTTTTAAATAAAATATATCCTTTCCTTTTTTATTGAATTTTTCACCTTAGTTTGTTAATAACACCTAGATGCACGTTTATAATCAAATGACTTGATTAGGGAGTTAAGCACAGTTCAAAGCTCACAATAATTGTCTTGGAGTAATCAGGGCGTTACAGTTAAACACTTGGATACATATTCAACCATGTCCTTCTTCATCCCAAGCTACCAATATAAAGTCCGTAGATCCTAGTACATCTTTGTGGTGCCTGGATGGAGTGAGTATGGTGTAGTATGGGATTCATCAAGGATCTCTCGTCTAATACCCATATCCATCAAAACACAGCTCTGATCTCTATACCTCAGTAAACCCATCTCTGAGATGGAATAATCCCTAGCCACTCCAGCTAGGACATTTCCTCTAACCTCCTGCAACTGTGTATCACTCATCTGGCCTGACCCTCTCTTATCCTCTCCAAGAGGGTAGACTGTAGAGTAATATTGGCCAACTGGCCCACAGCCAATTCTATCCTTGCTCTAGTCATTTCCTCTGCTAATTCCTTTGATATCTGCTTTGAGCTAAACAATTGTCCTTGCTCCCTCCGACTCAAAATATCTGCCACTACATTGGCTTTTCCTGGGCGGCAAAGGATGTCACAGTCATAATCCTTCACCAATTCTAGCCAACGTCTCTGTCTTATATTTAGGTCCTTCTAGGTGAAGAAATACTTTAAACTATTATAATCGGTGTATATCTCACACTTCTCTCCATACAAATAATGTCACCAGACTTTTAGTGCGAATACCACTGCTGCTAGTTCCAAATCATGGATAGGGTACTGCTGCTCATATTCCTTCAGCTGTCGCGACGTGTAGGTAATAACCTTCTCATTCTGCATCAACACGCATCCTAATCCCAGTCTCGATGCGTTGTAGTACACTACAAACTTGTCCTCATCCGGAGGAAGACTCAATACCAGAGTAGTAATCAATCGTCGCTTCAACTCCTGGAAACTACCCTCACATTTTTCTGCCATGTGAACTTCAGATTCTTCTGCGTCAACTCAGTCAACGGTGTGGCATTCTTCAAAAACCCTTCCATGAACCGTCTATAATATCCAACTAATCCAAGAAAACTCCTAACCTCTGAGGCATTCCTCAGCCTCGCCCAATCCCTAACTGCTTCTACCTTGGCTGGATCCACCTTAATCCCATCTCCACTGACAATATCTCCAAGGAATGTCACTTTCGATAGCCAAAACTCACACTTCTTAAATTTAGCATACAACTGATGCTCCCTCAATCTCTGCAATACCCGCCGGAGATGCTACTCATGCTCTACCTCTGAACAAAAGTAAACTAGGATGTCGTCGATGAAGAAAATCACAAATTAATCTAAAAAATCCTTGAACACCCTATTTATCAGATCCATAAATGTTGCTGGGGAATTGGTCAATCCAAATGACATGACCAAGAACTCATAATGTCCATACCTCATACGGAAAGTTGTCTTCAGAATATCCCCGTCCTTGATCCTCAGCTGGTGATAACCAGATCGAAGATCAATCTTCGAGAATACCATCTTACCCTGCAATTGATCGAACATGTCTTCTATCCTCGGTAGGGAGTACTTATTCTTGATAGTTAACTTGTTCAACTCCCTATAATCTATACACATTCTCAGAGTCTTATCCTTCTTCTTCACAAATAAAATCGGAGCACCCCATGGTGAGAAGCTAGGTCTGATAAATCCCAAATCTAGTAGCTCTTGCAACTGTATCTTCAACTCCTTTAGCTTTGTCGGAGCCATCCTGTATGGTGCCCTCGACACTGGCTTTGTACCCGACGTTTACTCAATGACGAACTGAATCTCCCTGTGCAGCGACAATCCCAGTAAATACTCAAGGAACACATCCAAGAATTCACATACCAATCTAGTCTCGCCCGGCTCCATAAGTAAAATCCTAGTGGTATCCACCACACTGGCTAGAAAACCTATACAACCTCCTTGTAATAGGTCCCTGGCCCTTAACGTCGATATCATAGGAATGCGGGGTCCGTGCATAGTACCCAAAAAAACAAAGGGGTCCTCACCCTCTGGCTTGAAAGTCACCATCTTCTTCTTGCAATCTATAGTGGTCTCGTATCTGACTAGCCAATCCATCCCCAAAATCATATCAAAATCATCCATACCCAACTCAATCAAATCTACTTATAGTTCCCTACTGTCCACCATCACTGGCAGTGCTCTAATCCATCTCCTAGAAACTACCAATTCCCCTGTAGGTAGTATAGTTCCAAACCCCACAATATAATACTTACTAGGCCTACACAATCTATCCATCACTTTACTGGAAACAAATGAATGTGTAGCACCAGAGTCAATCAATACAGTATATGAAGAGCTAGCACAAGAAAGCTGACTTGTCACTAGCGAGGGACTAGCCTCAGCCTCTACCTGTGTCAAGGCGATCACTCGAGCATGAGTCAAGCTATCCGCCTTCCCTGGTTCCTCTTTCTTCAATGTCGGGCAATCTTTCTTGAGGTGTCCAACCACCCCGCACAAGTAATGGGTCTTTTCTTGGCATTCGCCCAGATGGTGCTTCCTGCATCTAGCACACTCCGCATAGCTCCCTCATGTCTCACTGCCTCCCTGGTAGCCACTCTGGGCACCCCGACCCCTCTTATCAGGACTAGCAGTGGTTGAGGTGTCAGGGGTCTTCCTTTTCTGATCACTGGGGCCTCTGCCCCTACCAGACCCTGTAAGTGGAGGCACTGCCCTGCGAACATCCCGTCTCGCAGCGTTCTCCCTCCAAATATTGTTCTTTGCCTCCTCAGCAGTGAGGGCCTTCTCAACCGCCTGAGCATAAGTTGTCTCCCCAGGTACTGATGTGATCCTCACATCTCGGGCTATCATAATATTAAGCCCTCGAACAAACCTGTCCTACCTAGCTGCATCTGTAGGCACTAAATAAGGTACGAAATTTGCTAGCCTGTCAAACTTTAGGGCATACTCAGTAACTGTCATGCTGCCCTACACTAACCCAATGAACTCAGTCAACTTTGTCGCCTTGATGGCAATGTTGTAATATTTCTATTTGAACAAATCTCTGAACTCATTCAAACTTACAGTAGAAACGTCTCGAGTCTGGGATGTCACCTTCCACCAAATACAGGCATCCTCTCTAAGCATATAGGTGGCACAGGCCACCCTATCATTACCTTCCACCCTCATAAAGTTCAGGATGGAGGTAATCATACTCATCCACTGTTCAGCCTTAAGTGGATCTGGTCCTCCCTCAAAGATTGGAGGATGCTGTCTCCAAAATCTTTCATAAAGTGGCTCCCACCTGTTCCCAATCTCAGGCGGTTGTACAGCTGGTGCCACAATAGGTGGCAAGTTAGGTGCAGCACTCCCTGACGGAGCCTGCTGTCTCAGAAGGCGAATCTCTTCTTCCTGACTCTGAAGTCTAGCTTGCATATCAACAAGCAACTGCTGACAGTTCTCAGGGACTGGTGGAGGGTTCTGACCCTGCTCATCATCTCTAGCCCTGACCCCGATGCCGGCTAGTCGAATTGATCACCTTGGACGCATAACTATCCAAGTTTATCTGCAATCAACGACTTAGCTGGTCAGGCAATGATAACATGTTTATATTCATCCCACGGTCCAATGCCAAAACTTAACCAACATCTCACAGTTATAATGCAAGCAAGCATTCAAACAACCAGTCGCATACAATAGCAATGCTAATAAGCATGCCTTATCATATACACATAGCAGTAAAGAGCCAGGCCCTATTAGTATATCTCATGCTTCCTAATAATCATGCAGATAAAGCATTTATATTTCATTTAAACACTCAAACATATAATCACATATATGGTTACCGAACCCTGAGTCTAGCTTGTCTTTAGCGGCGAGTGTACATGCCCAGTCGATCTTCAAGAACCCTTAAACCTAGACGACTCTAATACCAAGTTGTAACGCCCTGGGTAACCAAGACCATTACACTGTGTGTTTAAAGTGGTGAAAGACTTGCTAATCAAGTTGTTTGAACATAAATTTGTTCTCTAAAGTCAACTGACAAGTTAGGGTTAAAAGATTTTGATCGTAAAATGGTAGACTTTCATTAAAGTAAAAGTTTTATACATGGGATCCCAAGAATAATGTTTTCATGGCAGTTACAACCCTCAAAAAATAAATACAACTGCAACCAGCCTAAATGGCAAAATACAAATTTTGGTTCTAGTCCCTGTAAATCCCTTGGCTGTGGCGGTCGAGCAGCTAGTGGTGTACACTCTGCCCCCAAAGCTCTCCTACTCATGGGTAGCCTAGCTTTCCCTTGCATTTACCTTCATCACATAGCACCCGTGAGTCAAGGCTCAGCAAGAAAACCATATTCAACAAGCATGGATAACGAAGTGCATAGTAAACTTTAGATCAACTAGTTCCACCAACAAAAAAGTACAAGCAATAAATTAGGCAACAATAAATAGATTCTTCCGAACATATAATTCAACCTTAATACAAGTATTTAGGTGTCGGCACCCATAGGCCGAGCCCTCTGGTTATTTAGCTGATCCCAGCTTGCTTAGGCCGAGCTGCGTTCAGTACGCTCAACATCAACCTCGGATCCCTTAGGCCGTACTTTCACATCACACATAACAGATATACAAGTTGCATAACACTTATGTTAATTACAAGGGATCTCAGTCCCATTCATAACTCGACTATATTTTTCTTACCTTGAGTCCTAAGCGAAGGATGTGGAGCGGTCCCGAGCACGATCCTCAATGAGCCTTAACGGTAACCCTAGTCACAAGCGACAATGGATAATCTATCAAAATCCTAATCCAATTAAATGTTTTGGAATAAAATACTAGCCTCCGAAACCTCGAATGCTACTAAACCGGGTAGTAGAATTCGTCCCGAGCGCTTAGGTTTAAATCCTCGAGCCTACAAACCACTCTTGGCTATGGCTGCCTAGGTGGGTCGCGACCTGGCCCTAAGGGTCATGGCGCACCCTAAGTCAGAGGCGCCAGACTCTTGTCCCAAAGATAGGTGGGCCGCGACTTGCCCTTTAGGGCTGCAGCACGCCCACGAGTCAGCAAGCCCCTAGGGCCTTTTGGGTCACATGGGCTGCAGCACCCATGAACTGGGTCGCAACACGCCCTCGTGAACCCAAAAATCCTTGGGTTTTTCTGCATTTTTCCAAAATCCAAGCCTCATAATTCAACCTTAAATATATACCCAAGACAAAACTAGGTCCAGAATTCCCAATATCACCTCATAAACAACACATATAGCCTAAAACACTAGTTCAATCTTCCTTAAATGCCAAATTCAAAACCCCCTTAAGTATCCCTCAACATGATCGAAACCGACTAGAAATTCAACAACTTAGAACCTGAAATCTTACCTCAGCTAGTAGCTTTAATCCCCACCAATTCCTTGACTGTTCCTATCTTAATTTCCCCAGACTTCCCTGCTAAATCCCCAGGCTTTTCCTTCAGCTTTAAAGCACAAGATAGGGAGAGAGAGAGAGAGAGAGAGTGTTTGAGAAATTTCTGTTAAGTTCTGATCACTTCCTAAGGTCTTTCAAGCTTATCCCCCTACAAAAGACCAAAATACCCCTGGTATTAACCTTGCCCTGTAATTGCCGTTAAGGGTAAAACGGTCATTTGTCCCGTTTCCCACTAATTCATCGAGTCACCTTACAAATTCCCAATCAATCCCAACATACCCAACTAATCACCAAATACTTACATGTTACTCGATAAATCTCCAAATATTCACTAAGTTCCCAGAATACCCGTAGGCTCACCCCGAGCCGGGCATTAAACCCCGCTGTGACTATTCTGCTAATACGCTCACTAGGATCGCCTCGAGATGAATACTCCAAATATAATAATGTGGTCTCAATCATTTAGCACATATAATCACATTTATGCCCGCAACAGGCCAAAATTACAAATATGCCCTTATAAACAAGAACGGGCCCACATGCATATTTAATACTCATAAACATGCATATAAATATATATATATTCATATAGTCATATAAATCAGGCATGCCACACAGTCATGTATTTAATCAATTAATCACACATATATCCAATTATGCAATCTCGGCACGCTAATCAAGGCACTAAACCCTATTAGCATTTTTGGGACGTTATAGTTAAGTGTAGCGACACAAAAAGATAGAGGTACCGTATATAATATAGATTGTATTGGATTGAGACACGATGAAAGAAAGAACTTCTGATAATCTCTGTTAAAATATAGAAATTCAACATTCATCAATCAATAGTCGTTTGAGACTTGACCTCAATCCTGAAGTGAGTAATGAACTCATATTTGTGCTTTTATGACTTTTGACTTATCAAGTAAGGTTCAATATTCCTGCGACCGAATTCCTGATATATTGGAGTCATAGAACTACAAGTGGCTGGGAACATACTTCACATATATGGAATCTACTCCTTACTTAAATGAAAGTAGATTAGTTGTTCCTTTTAGTGTTGATTCGGGGCTTGAACATAGATCACTCAATTTTTGTTAGAGAACAGATTCAGAATCAGGGCTTGAACCAGTCGGTGAACCCTCACTGAGAAAAATCCAACCCTTAGCTGCACCTTAAACCAATTCCCAGCTCCAAATTCAAATACTTCTCCTCAAAAATCAAGGAACTCTCAAACCAAACTAAGAGAGAGAGATAGAGATAACGAGAGAAAAGAAATAAAGTGTGAAGTGTAATATGAGTTTCCTGATTCTGAAGGCTTCCAATAAACTAAGCTATTCCATGGGCGTGAAATGACCAAAACACCCTTTGCCTAAACCCTTACTCTTTAATGCTCTCTAGGGAAAAATGGTCTTTTGCCACCATTTCCCACTAATCCACAATTAACACCATATTTCCTAATTAATTCCAATATCCCCCAAATGATTATCGAATAACTTCCCATTACCTGACAAATCTCGGTAATGTACTACTTTACCAAAATACCACTAGGCTCACCCCGAGCCGAGTATTAATCCCCGCTATGACTAAACCGCTAATTTGCTCACTAGGATCGTCTCATGATGAATAACTCAAATATATCCATATAATAATGTGTTATAAATCACAAAACACATATAATTACAAAAACACCATCACAGGTCAAAATAAAAAAATAACCTTCTAATAAGAAACAGACCCACATGCATGCTTAATACACCTAAACATGTTATACTAGTCATATCATAATATGACTCACATAATTCATATAATCACGTATATAATCATAGAAATGCACATAATATCTATTTATGCCATCCCGACACATTAATCAAGGTACTAATCTTGATTAGAAAATTTTGGATGTTACATTCACCATTAGGCAGCATTAGATTATTAAGAGTAGATTGCTCATGTAAATATCATGGAGAAATAGAAGTGTTGGTATCACCCATTGGAATCCATCTGCCTGAGTACAATGAGATAGATTCGTCATTCCCCACAAGCCATCTAGCCCCACTCACAAAAAGATCTCGACCCCTTAAGATGCTTCACCAAATATAGGATGTTGTGTGAGAATTATTTGCATCTAGGAAGCCAAAAGAATGGTGGAAAATCCCTTTCATGACTTTCGCTACCAGAGAGTCGGGATTATTATAAAGCCTAAAACAAAGGGTAAACAAATAATTTTATTAAATAGAGAATTTAATCTTGTATAAAATTGAAATACAAGATTTGCAAGTAATTTTTAACACTGGAAAGTTCTCAACTAGTATCCTTGAAAATAGACCATCTTTTTTTTTTATAAGTTATAATCTCAATTTTTTTTATATGACAATATGTATAGTAATTATAGCAGATTTCTTACTAATTTTTTAATAATTTATTATGCCAAAATCACAGTCAAAACAACATGTATCACACGGGGGTGCGCTTTTTTATGCTCTTGTAAAATAGGTTGATGAGAGATATGCTGTAACTACTCTTATATATATATATATATTTATAGAATTACCCTTTAACATTATATTACAAAGTTATGCTGTTTGGTAAGGAGTTTCTTATTGATAAATTCAAAATTACATTACAAATTTTAATTAAATTTATTTAATAAAATTATAAGAAATTTCAACAAATTTAACAAAAATCCAAAATTAATAATAATAATAATAATTGATTTTTTTTTGTCAGAATTGTAATAGATCATTCAATTACAAATTTAAGGAGCAACACCCTATCCTACTCATATCTTCGTGTGGTATAAAACTATAAATAAACCAATATTTTAATATGTCTAAGCTAAAACCGAAAACGGATAGGAATTCCACGCAATGAAAACTCAGCTAGCTTTGCCCAACTCAATAAATTGGGACTGAGCTCTACAATTTCTAGAGAGAGAGAGAAGGAGAGAGAGAGAATGCTTCGTATTTTGGAGAAGAAAGTATTTTCGTCATCACGTTCATGGAGGTTATCGGGAATAATGGCCGTTCAAACGAGGGACAACTCCTTTGGAGTTCTTCCGAACAGCGTTGATCAAAACTCCGAAGCCTATTCTCGCAACTCCAAGGCCATGGGCGCCTTATTGTCTGATCTTCAATCCCATATCAATAAGGTCTTTTCCTCTTTATCTTACTTCTGTTCATTGGGAATTGTTGTTATTAATTTCTGGGTGTTTGTGAATAAAGGTTCTTGCTGGAGGAGGACCTGAAGCTGTGAAGAGAAACAGGAGCAGGAACAAACTTCTACCCAGAGAACGTATTGATCGTCTGCTTGATCCTGGGGCTTCATTTCTTGAACTTTCTCAGGTGTTCAAAACTTATTACAACTTGTATATGGATTTATTCTTTTGTTTCTTACAGTAACTTTTTCTGGGCTACTTCTTTTGTGGTGGTTTATAGAAGAAACAAATCGCATAAATGAAATCCTTGATTGTTCATAGTAATTATATAGCTTTAACGTAACAAGTGCTTTTAGTAATGTGCTGCAATTTTGATCAACTGTTGGTTTGAATTGTGATTTCCGAACAAACAAATTGAGAGTTGATAATCTGATGTGCTTTTGAACCTCAAGATGATGAGATGCAGAGTGTTCTGAAAGTAGTAACTTAGCATGTTACTGAATATCTTATTTATGAAGCTTGCAGGCCATGAGCTGTATGAGGAGTCTCTACCATCAGGTGGTATAGTTACTGGGATAGGCCCAGTGCATGGAAACCTTTGTATGTTTATGGCTAATGATCCTACTGTAAAAGGTGGGACTTATTTTCCCATAACTGTTAAAAAACACCTTCGGGCACAAGAAATTGCGGCTGAATGCAAATTACCATGCATATATCTGGTTGATAGTGGAGGGGCCTACCTTCCTAAGCAGGCGGAGGTCTTTCCTGATAAGGATAATTTTGGTAGAATTTTCTACAATCAAGCTTTAATGTCTGCTGCCGGCATTCCTCAAGTAGCTTTGGTACTAGGCTCTTGTACTGCTGGCGGTGCTTATATACCTTCAATGGCTGATGAAAGTGTCATGGTCAAGGGAAATGGTACCATATTTCTAGCAGGACCACCACTTGTGAAGGTTGCTCCTGGCCTTCTGTTTTTTGAAATGCTTCACCTAATTCTGATACATTTTTCTCAATTTCTTCTCGTTCTTAGTTGTTTGTTCTATGGAATATTGAAATTCTGTCAAATGAAGTCCAATTTTATTTGAGGGATTTCGTTTTACTAGGCTGCTACTGGAGAAGAAATATCTGCAGAGGATTTAGGTGGTGCTAGTGTTCATTGCAAAACATCAGGAGTTGCAGACTATTTTGCTCAAGGTATGTTTAATCATTCTGCATATTGTCTCTTACATGCATAACTTATCTTAATTGCAATACTGTCCGTTCCTGTTTATAGTAGATACACTTTACACTCATGAAGAGTGCATGTGCCCATAGACATAATATTGTTTGCTAAGCTATTATGTGTGAAATTTGATGTGATCTTTTGCATTTATTTTTCTTAACCTATTTAAGTGAGATCTCTTTCTGTCTAGGTCTATGCTCATAGGAAAAGAAGTTAATCTATTAATAATACATTTATCTTTGTTGCAGATGAGCTGCATGGACTTGCCCTTGGTAGGAATATCATTAAGAACTTACACACTGCTGGGCAGGGACAGTTTCAAAGTGGAGACCAAAGCATATATGTTGGATATGATTCCTATGAAGAACCATTGTATGATCCAAGTGAACTTCATTCAATAGCACCAGCAGACCATAAGCAGCAATTCGATATCCGATCAATTATTGCTCGCATTGTTGATGGAAGCAAATTTGACGAATTCAAAAAACTATATGGCACTGTAAGAGCATTACAATCAATTGTTTTTTTTTAAAAAAAAATAAAATAAAAAGCCTCATGTTATTTAAAAATTTTTAACATTTAATCGTATTTATACAGACCCTTGTAACAGGTTTTGCTAGAATTTTCGGACAGCCAGTTGGAATAATTGGAAACAATGGTATATTATTCAGTGAGTCTGCTCTGAAAGGGGCCCATTTTATTGAATTATGTGCTCAACGAAAAATTCCTTTGGTCTTCCTTCAGAATATCACTGGATTTATGGTACAGTACTTGACTATTTTTGTTATGGTCCATGAAGTTGTTTTTATATATTTATATATATATATATATATATATTAATTCTTCCATGGTCAATATATCCTAACACAAGTATCAGTTTTATTTAAAGTCCATTTTAGAATGAGGAAGCAATGCTTGACAAATTATTGTTTATTGAGGAGACTATATTTCGGGGTGTGTCTATATGAATACAAACATATACATGTGTGTTTCTGTCTCAAGTTTCGTCAAATTCCGGAAGCAGCATAAAATGGTAGAGTTCCTCAGTTTAAGGAGGTCCTTGTGACCTTACCTAGGCAATGGCTATTCTATTAAAATGGCAATATTTAGTGTATTTTGAAAATTGTTGGTTTTGTTTTCATTACCTTTTTTTAAAAAAGAAAAATAGTAATAGTAATAATAATTGATCTTTCTAGCCCATTTGAGAAGTTATACAAGGACTGAATGAATTTTTTGGTTCATCAAACTGAAAAGTGGCCATGGTATCAATAGAAGATTTGTTATGGTACAGAAAGAAAGAGTTGATTTGAAACAATTGGTAATGGTGTATTGTTTCACCAGAAAATTATATATTTCATTGAGAAAATACAGTCTTGTACACAGAGTAGTTACCACTTACATTACATTTATTAACCTTTATTTAGCTGGATTTTACGAACTATAGTATTTTGGGTCAGCCTGCAAGTTTGAGGTAAAAATTGTAGCAAGCTATGAAATTTATTCAAAGCTGATAAAGCTTGCAACCATTTTTAGGTTGGCTCACGATCTGAGGCAAGTGGAATAGCAAAGGCTGGAGCAAAAGTGGTGATGGCAGTTTCTTGTGCAAAGGTTGGTTCTTGCAAATAATAGGTTTACCCCTTTTCTCTTGTGTAATTTTTCGAGGGATATATTATATTGCGTCTTCTTTTTATGTTGTTGTTTTTGTTTTTGTTTTAAAGAATGTCTCCTATGTAATTCGTCAAATAGGCTTCCTATCAAAATTTTATTGAAAATACGAGAGAAGTAAGTCCTCCTTTTGAAGGTATGATAGTTGGGGCCAACTGTTACACATGTCACGAGTATAGCTGGTGAAGCTCCAGTGTTTTATAGTTAGCTCTTTATTTTTTGCAATTATTTTTACTTTCATAACATGTTAGATTACAGTGTTGTGCGTGTGTCACGCTATGCATGGACCTTGGAAGTTACATTAGTCATCAACACAGTTTGTTTAGAATCTCAAAGAAAAAAAAGATGTAAATTGTAAAAGAACAGAAAGTAACTTTACAAACAATGCTGCGCAGATTCCAAAAGTGACTATAATTGTGGGTGGAAGTTATGGTGCTGGGAATTATGCAATGTGTGGCCGCGCATATAGTCCGAATTTCCTGTTTGTCTGGCCAAATGCCCGAATATCAGTAATGGGTGGGGCTCAGGTAACCTTTCTTTTGACTTGGTTGCTTGCTTATCACCAAGATGTCAATAAGATCTTCTTGCCTACTTGCCTTTGAAGTGAGAATACAAGCATTTTTACGAGTCTTAATTCTTCCTTTTCTGGTTGCTTCATGCATTTTTTGCATTTACCTATTCCTGGTTTCACTTACACGCCTGTCTTTTCTGGTTGCTTCATGCATTTTTCACAAATACCTTATTCCTGGTTTCCCTTGCACATCTGCTCATGTACTTGTCTAACAAAGCAGATTAGTAAAATTTCTATTACTGTCCTTGACGCAAACCAACTTGGATGAACATTGTACATCCAAAATGCATGTTGACAACGGGGACTATAATTTTTTACAATTGCAGATTTTTTTTTAATTCTTGCTGCCATTATAGTGACTGCCGATGCCCCCCAAAACAAAGTTTCTACATCCACAATTCAAACTCGCTATTTTATTTTCTTTACTTTCCCCTAAATATTGTTATACTGACTGACGTGTTTGTCATTCCTTTCTCCATTTGCTGCTTCATTTTCAACCAATAAATTATTGATATATTTCAGTCTAAATCCACTTCAAAAATATTTTATTGTCACTCTAAGTTGCTTTAAAGGTGTGTATTAAGTAGTAGCATGATTTTATTGGAACGTTCAGGCTGCTGGTGTGCTGTCTCAAATAGAAGGGAGCAGCAAGAAAAAGCAAGGAATAAAGGTACAAGTCAATGCCTTTGTAAAAATATGGTGTGGATATAACTTTTCAGACACTGACCGTCATTGATGATCTTCCATTTTGGGTTTTGTTTTTTGTTTTTCATGGCATTGTAGTGGGAGAAAGAAGAGGAGGAGGCCTTCAAGGCAAAGGTAATGGAGGCATACGATAGAGAAGGAAATCCCTATTACTCCACAGCAAGGCTCTGGGATGATGGTGTTATTGATCCAGCTGATACAAGAAAGGTTATAGGACTTTCCATTTCTGCTTCCTTAAACCGTGCCCCTGAAGATACCAAGTTTGGTGTCTTTAGGATGTAAGAATACAATGAATAATTCTCTTACTGTGCATGTAGATATATATACTTTACTCTTCAATAATACAAGTGTGGAATAAGATAAATTAACAGAAGCGATGGAAAGACATCTGATAGAGCTTGTGAAAAAAAGAAAAAGAAAGATTAGATGCACAGAAAATGAGTTGTGTTCTTTCGGCCCCTTCTTTCATTTCCGTGGTATAATAAATCATGTCCATGCCGAGATCCAAAAGCATACTATTAAGTGGAAGATTTCAAACGTAATCGAATCAAAATGTTCCCACATCAGTTATTTGTTGGATTAAATCTTAGGAAGCTAGTTCAAAAATCACTCGATTAAATAACACACGAGAAAAAGAAAAGTGATGATTCTTTTCAATTTCAGGTTCACCTTTTTATATATATACTAGGTTTAGTTTCAAATATGTAAACACTGTCTATAATTTTAATAAAAATTAGTTTACTTTTAAAATATATATATATATATATAATAGAATGAATTAAAGTCATACTGTAGACATAATATACATGTATCAATTATTTTTAATTTTTAATGTTTCTCACAATGTTCTTTATTGGTGAATTTTATGAAGAAAAAGAACTACAATCATTTGATAAAAACACAAACTATCATACAAATTTATTAGATAAAAAAATAAAATGTATGTCTTTATTATTTTTAAATGAATATGATTAATTATTTAAATTATCATAAAATATCTTAAAAATATCATATTTTAATTAGTATATTTATTTATTTATTTTTGTTTAAGTTTATATTTGTTCTAGTTTTTGAATTTGATAGTGATAACAAAAGATTATATATTATATGTTTAATATAATATTAAGTTTAAGTTGAATGGAATTTTATTTAAGTTATAAAATATATGGTTTTATTATTTTTAAATAATTATCATTGTAAAATATCTCAAAAATATCTTATTTTAATTTGTTTAATTATTTATTTTTCTAATTTTATTTAAGTTTAAGATATGTTTACAATTTACCGTTAAATATAAGAATATTATGTTAAAGTTAAATGAGAAAAATTTAAAAATCGTTAAAAACAAAAATTTCTGTTATCTACGTACTATTTATATAGAAAAAAAATATATATTTATATATAAAAGATGCAATATTTCAATCACGAACCAATTAGCTCCTTAACTTTCTATTCAATTTCAAATTCTATTCTATTCATTTATGTAGGAAATCTGTATTGATTTCTGATTCAAGATCCCAATAATGCAAACAAAATGTTAGTTTGATTAAACACAACAGTAACTCAGTAAGTATAATATCAAAAAGAACATAAAATAAGTGCAGAAAATGAAATAAAATGGCAAAGAACACAATCACATATACTGTTCTGTAGGATCTTGGAATTTAAATCTAGATGCATGCTTCCTATTATTTTTAAAAACACATAATAGAAACATAGAATAACATGACATACATATGAACATTAGATTCGTAAATTACCATAAACACAATGATGTAGAAACTTACGAATACGCAGCGGAACTGGAACAATTCCTTCCTTCAATCTCTCTAACCCTTGATTCCTTTCTGTAGCAGAGTATTATTAAGAGATTGAACTAGATCAGCAACACAGTCTTCCTCACCAATCCTTTGATCAATCTAGAACTAGTGTGGGCTGGTTCTCAACACATGAGATAGAGATCTAGAAAAGAAGAAGAGAAAGTGGCTAAGAAAGGATTAGAGTGTCTAGGTTTTCATTTACCCAATGAATCAACTGAGACCGGCTTCTGAAAACCCTAGATATCATATTCCTTATATAGACAACTTAATGGGCTTTATTTAAATTTAAATTTAAATTTAAATTTAAATTTTGAATTAATTAAACTAATAAACAAAAAGATAAAAGCCTTGGGCTCCCACAAATGGACTTGGGCCCAATACTTTTATTTTGAATTTAAATCCCAATTGGGCCTAAATTCAAAACCTTTTATTTATTTTAATTAATTAACTAAATCCTTATTCAAATTAACTAATTATAATTTGAAACTTGATTTAATTTTTATTTATTTATATTGACACCAATTTATCAATATTAATAAATTTACCCAAAGATTCTCTTTTATTCTCTAAATCTCACATCTCTATAAATTTTCCAAAATTGACCTAGTCAACTTTAAAAAATCCTAATTGATAATTAAATCAATTAATTGAGACATTTTAGATGATTTACTCAAAGGTGATGCGGGGACCATGGATCCATGAAATCAAGCTCCAATAAGTTACCGTGAATTTATTTACGAATAATTTCACTACCTTATTAATTCCTCGTGACTCCACTATAGACTTGGAATTGAACTCTTGAATTCATAGAACGTATTTTCCAAAGCATAAATATGTTATCCATTGTTATAACCATTACAGTTAGTTAATCCTCTATCGATGAATTACTAACAAGCTGGGTGAAAATTACCGTTTTACCCCTCATCAGTATTTTATCCTTAACTCCCACTAAGTTCCTTATAAATGATATTTCCGTGAACTTAATCACAGAAATGAGATCTCAATCATTTAACCTTTTGAACAAAGCAATTAAGGAAATCATCTTTTCACTTCTCATACAGAAGTTATAGATTTCATATCTATGAATAATACTCCCACTCAATTTCATTACTAAATCTCCAAGATGTAAGTATGGGCTAGACCGTAGGGTAAGCTGGTAACGAACAAGTCAAAAGATTTAAATAATATAATTAGCAGAATATTATCACTCAGAATTAAGATCGACTTAACCTATGGTCAACGTTGTGATATTGATTAGATTCGATAACAACGATACTTATTTATCAATCAATAATCAATATCGGTCCTAGTCCGATGTAACCAAATACATCCGATCATATCTACTTGGTCAATGCCTTGGACAAGACATCACACTCCTAATGTGTAAGCATATCATATCGTAAATTTTCTAATCAGTGAAAATCCAATGCACTGATCTAATCTAGGACTCGTTCTTTTGAACATATAATTACAACTATAATCCACTGTGACCTAGTCACCATAATTGTAACTATCCATATGTTCAGGATTTTATGAATGTTTGTATTAATTGAATAAACATGTAATAAAGCAAGCGAACAATGCAATTGAATAAACAAAATGATTTCTACTTCTTTTATTGATAATAATAACGTGTTACATAAGAAATATGGTTTTATTAAGGGCATAAAACCCAACAGGTTCAAAACAAGATCAGTTTTGATCTTGTTCCTTTCTCTTTATCCTTTATTAGCTCAAATCCGAAACAAATGAGTACACCAATACAATTGAATCTTCATGAAATATTCCTCTCTATAACAAGTGTATTTCTTCCTCACACTCTCCCTTGAGTAGTCACTTTTTAACCGTTGTGATACCTAATACAAAACCCAAATCTCAGCTAACAACTCTCATACTCTCTTTTCTCTGTTCTTGAGTTTCTTTCTTAATCCGAGCAAGTGAAGACCAAGTCTCAATATATAGACTTCTAACAAACTTGTCATTGGTTGACAAGTTAGTTATACTGTTATGACTGGTATTAGTTAGGATTTGGAGAAACTAATTCCACAAAATTCCACCTAGTTCATTCAAATTATAACTAAGATGTAGAAAATCCACTTGCTGATATAATGTTCCTAGTTCATCAGCTTTAGTTACCAAGGCTGAGCAAGTTTAAGTAATGCTTAAACTTGTTCACAGCAAGAACCTTGGTTCCAACATCAACTGGGTTGTGTTCAGTGGCAATCAGATTAGGGTACTTTAGCACAAGAGAAAATACCTCTGTATAATCTATGCCTTCCACCTGAGTGAAGCCCTTTGCTACCAATCTGGCCTTGAACCTCATAGGTTCATTTTCATGTGTCCCCTCTTTAATCTTAAAGATCCATTTACACGAAATAACCTTCTGGTTCTTTGGTTTAGTAACTAGTTCCCAAGTCTTATTTTTCTTCAATGATTCCATTTCCTCATTCATTGCAAGCATCCAATCATCTTTGTATTTACTAGACAAAGCTTCTTCCACACTAATCGGCTCAGGGATATCAGTATCTTGTACAGTTGCAAGTGCATATGCTACCAAATCAACTTCAGCAAATCGGACAGGTGGTTGAATAACTCTTCTCTCCTTATTTCTAGCTAATTGATAGTCGACCAAATCATGTTTCTGCTCTGTAGATTGTAATTCTATTTCAACATTGGTTGGCTCTTCATTGTCTTTAGCATCTTCTTCAAAGGATTTCAACTCAAACTCAGTGATACCTTTGTTAGTTCCACCTGCACCATTAGAAACATAAATACTACCAAACTCGGCTGTCAAATAAGGGAAATCAGATTCATTATAAGTTATATTCCTTGAGATTATTATTTTTGATCTACCATTTTGCACAATGCATAATCTATAGCCCTTAACTCCTATAGGATATCCAAGAAAAATGCATTTTATAGATCTACTTCCCAATTTGTCATCAGATTTGTGTGCATATGTTGCACAACCAAACACCTTTAAGTGTTTCAAACTAGGAATTCTATCATACCACATTTCATAGGGAGTTTTCAAATCAATGGCCCTATTGGGACTTCTATTTATTAAGTAGCATGCAATAGCAAAAGCCTCCCCCCAATATGATTTTGGTAAACCCGAGCTAACCAACAAACATCTAACTTTGTTCAATAGAGTTCGGTCCATTCTTTCCACAACTCCATTTTGCTCAGGAGTTCTTACCACAATTCTATGCCTAGTAATACCACATTTTGTGCATAACAAATCAAATTCATGATTTACAAACTCTAAACCATTATCAGTTCTCAATGTTTTGATCTTAGAGTTTGTTTGAGTCTTAACCTGATTTTTCCATATTTTAAATTGTTCTAGACATTCATCTTTAGTTCTAAACAAGTATACCCAAACACATCTTGAATAGTCATCAACTATAGACAAAAATTAGTGTTTACCTGATAGTGCAGGGATCTTGCTTAGCCCCCATAGGTCTGAATGAATATACTCCAGCACTCCTTTTGTGTTGTGATTTGCTGTTGAGAATTTGATCTTGTGTTGTTTGCCGAGGACACAAGCTTCGCAGAAAGGTAGTGCACATGGCCTCAATTTTTCAATGATTCCCTTGTTGTGAACCTCTCTCAATCCTTGCTCACTAATGTGCCCCAATCTTTGATGCCAAAGTTGCATCTCATTAACTTGTGTCTTGACAGTATCGACTTCAGCTATCGTCACGGTTTCTCCCTCTAAAACATACATTCCATTTGTCTTCTTGCCTTTCATTTCTATCAGAGAGCCTTTAGCAATTCTCATAATTCCATTTGAAGATTTGTAAGTATACCCTTCATCTTCAAGTGACCCAATTGAGATTAAGTTTCTTCTTAAATCTGGTATGTGTCTCACATTAGTCAAGATTTTGATTTCTCCATTGAAGTGCTTCACTACAACTTTGCCAATTTCGTATACCCTGCAAGACATGCCATTCCCCATTAGTACTTTACCTCCATCAATTTTAACTTAATCAAAAAATGACTCCTGGTTAGGGCACATATGATAGGTGCATCCTGAATCTATAATACATTCTTTGCAGGATGCATTCTATGAGATTGAAAACACATCTCCATCAGAGGACCAATCATCATTGGTTTCGACTGCAGCAACAATTTCTTGATTATATTGCTTTGGTTTGTGATTGCTCTTGTGATTTGGTTGTGATTTGTAATCATTTTGGTGTCTATTGTCTTGATTCAGTTTGAACATTCTCTTGTTCTTCAACATGTTGCATAATCTTTTGATATGGCAGACTTTTCTACAATGGTAGCATTGCCTCGAATCTTTGCTTCTTGATTTGGAATGAAAGTGAGATGGCTATCTTGAAAAACTTCTCTTTAATTTTCTTCCTCGTGCTAAATAGGCATCATCTTTCGTAGATTCCTTCTAATTCTAACTTGAACTCCTTAGATTTTAGAGCTCCAAGTACATCTTCAAGTGAGATAACTGTTGGGAATAGTGCCCTTAAAGCAATTGTAGTTGTTACACCCAGATTTCGAGCATGAGAAGTTATGATCCAGAAATCTAGGCTCGTTAGGTGTAAGCTCGAAATAAACGCGGTCGCCGTGCGTCAAACAGTTTCTCTGTAAACAGCGACCTCGAAGGTTCGAGGGATGTGTAGCATTGAAAATGCTCCGAGCTCGCAAATAGCATGGTGTGACACTTGTATATATTCCTGAACCATCTCTTTCCTTCCAGACTGGTTCGAGCACGGAATGTGTGAGTTCGAATGTGGAAACATCGTTAATGTCTATTTGTTCCGAGCATAGGCAAAGTAAGGCGACGAGCTCGTGATCGACTGATAGTCTCGACGAGTCCTAGTCTCGGAGATTTGACGAGTCTCGTATCTAAGTTAATCATTTATATGTGAACATATTTATTGTTGTACAATCCCAATGTTTAAGGGATATTATTTAATCTATTATCCGATCCCACATTTTATGGGACGTTTCCGTATACATATGGAATAATGCATTAAATAGCATTATATTAAATGATTCACAGAATATCTTCTCGAGATATGTGGGAATGAATTCTGAAACCTTCTCTATAAATAGAGAAGGAAGTGCCATTTGTAAGGGACCGATTTCTGATTTCTTAAGAGAAAACTCTGGGCAACTATTCTCTGAAAAGTTTCCAGAAAACTCCCAAGTGCTAATAACATCGGCTCGTGGACTAGGCAGATTTAACTGCTGAACCATGTAAAAAACCTCTTGTGTTCATCTTTGTTCATTTCCTCTAATATTTTTCTTGTTTAATCGCTCTTCTATTTAAGTTGATGAATAACGACGTCAACAGTTTGGTGCTTTCATTGAGAGCCATTAAACAGTGTGTGAATCTGTTTAGTTAGAAAGCCTATCGAATTATCAATGGCTGCAAATGATCCCAATATTCCTGAGGAGGAGATCCTAGATGAAGGTGAGTACCCCCGGCGCCCTGGAAAGTAGCCTATGGTGAGTCCTGATCCCGATGAAAGAAGTGCTTCATTCGACTCTCAGGGGCCACCTGCTCCTAGAGTCGACGAGGACATGTACTACAATCTCGAGAGATATGTCCCAATAGTGGAACTCGAAAATCGTCAACTGCGTAAGCAGTTGGCAGAAGCTAAAAAATGCAACGAAGATCTAGCCAGACTAGCTGCTGAAGCGCAGGTGGCCCAGGCCCCACCTCCGCAAGATGACCAGGCTCCGCCTCTGCGGGACGTTCACGTCCCACAACATAGGCCTTGGGGACGACCGCGCGAAAATGCAGCCACCCGAAGAGCGGAGCAACCTCCGCCACCAGCAGAGCAGCTTGTCCAACCAAGACCCCAGAGGGGTAATTGGACTGAAGGTCCTACCAACCCAACTGCACAGGCACCAGCCGGAGTAGGGAATAACCGAGCCCCCTCAGAGGCTCGGACCCGAAATCCTAGTACTGCGCAGAATGTTGAAGAACCTGATCGAGCAAATTCAGGGCCTTCTAGGCCTCGTAATGGATGGCAACCACCTTCTCCAATAAGGCATCCACCATCGCCAATAAGGCATCCCTCGCCAATTCGGAGAGATGTGCAACCGGCCAATCGCGACAGGGAAAGGCGAGCTGGGCAAACACATGGGAATAATGGAACTACTAGGGAGCATAGGGGTCCCCATCTCGCGAGAAGCCAAGTGTCTCGATCTCAAACTATCGAGATAAGGAGGCCAGCAGGAAACCCATCTCAAAATAACCATGCAACGAGCCATATCAGCGAAAGCTCGGGTGACACTAGATCTGTGAGTGTATATGACTCGGAGCCTAGGAACACTGGAAATCGAGGAGATCACCCAGATTTACCGGAGCATCTAAACCACAATCGAGGGTGTGATAATCCCCCGAATCCAGATCTGAGAGATCATCTCAACGGGTGCAAGCACCCCGCGTCGAGGCGTGGAACTGGAGTTGTAATCAACGATAACTAGTTCCCGCTGCTTCAAGCTACACCCCCCATAGATCCAGTCCAAGAGAGGATCGAGTAGTTGGAAAAAGCATTCAGGCTCTTGCAAAATGAAAGAAGCCGGGAACGGGATGAAGATTTCGACGAGGAACTCGAGCCCTTTGCCCCACATATCTCTAGCACCCCGTTTCCTCAAGGATTCAGAATTCCTCATGTCCCACCATTCGATGGAAATTCTGATCCATATAGTCATTTAAGTACGTTCAACACAATCATGCAAGCCAGTAGTGTGGACTACGAGCTCAGATGCATGCTGTTCCCAGCCTACCTCACGGGACCAGCAAAAAAATGGTTTGAAAATATAAAAGACATTTGATTGCTTCTTGGGATCAACTATCGAGAGATTTCAAGAAACAATTTAAGGCCATGGTCGACATTAGGCACGAAGCGTCTGCCTTGACCAATGTCCAACAACAGCCAAATGAGTCACTGAAAGGTTATCTCACAAGGTTTAACTTGGAAGTCGCTCGATCTCATGACGTGCACGATAGTGGTCATTTAATGGTTGTTCGAGCTGGAGTAATGCCTGGAAGTCCTCTCTGGGAAGATATGCAAAGAAAGCCTGTAAGGTCCTTAACCGAGTTCAATCAATGAGCTCAGAGGTTTGTTAATGTAGAAGAGGTGAGGTCAGCATTGAATATGACCTCTCAGCCCATAACTACAACAACAAACGCAAACTCGGCCTCGACCTCGGCAAACCCTACGACCTCAAAACCCCCTGGGAACAACCCTTCCAAAAGCAAGAAGAATGAAGGGAATAGTCCTGAGACGAATGGGGGAAAGAAGAAGAAATGGGAAAGATACTTCTTCGTATACAAGGTGTATTCTAAGCTCAACGAGTATCGAGAGAATATCTACCTAGCTAATGAAAACCAGGCCCCTTTCAGAGGACCTGATCCCATGAGAAACCAAAAGGCAAAAAGAGACTCCAACAAGTACTACAGATTTCACAGAGATATCGGACATACAACCGATGAATGCAAGCAATTAAAAGATGAAATCGAAGGTCTGATCTCGAGAGGATATTTCAGGCAGTATGTAAGAAATCAGAACCCCAATCAGGCTTCCACCAGCCAGAGGACAGCGACTGCACCACCTGCCCAAAACAACAACTCCTGAGCAAGGAAAGATGAACGACCCCCTCCGATTGATGAAGAAGATGTCATAACCATTTCGGGGGGACCCCATATTGCAGGGTCGGGCAGGAATGCCCAGAAGAGATACGTGAATGAGCTGAAAACTCATGACGGGTCTCCCTACGAACCCGAACCCAGAGCTCTGAAACAACAAAGGGTTGAATCTCAACCCATAACTTTTACTGAGGATGACGTGTCTCATGTACAGTTCCCTCATAATGACCCATTGGTCATCACACTTTATCTCGCGAACAAGAGGGTACTCCGAGTCCTGATTGATAATGGGAGCTCGGTAAATATCCTCTACAAAGCCACTTTAGAAAAGATGGGACTCACGCTTCGCGACCTAAAAGCCTGTGCAACTATGTTGTACGACTTTTCAGGAGAAGGGATTGCCTGTATGGGATCCATAAAACTCCCTGTAACCTTGGGAGACTACCCAGTCTCGATAACCAAGATGATGGGGTTTGTAGTGGTGGATCTCCCATCGTCTTATAACGTACTGCTCAGGAGACCCTCCCTAGTAGGGCTGGGGGTAGTTTCGTCCGTTAGGCATCTGGCCATCAAGTTGCCGACTTCTAGTGGCATCGGGACTCTGAAAGGGGACCAGCTCGCGGGGAGGGAATGCTACAACATTTTCATTAGAGGGAAGAAGCAGACAAGTGCACAAACACTCATTGTAATTCAGAATAAGGATGGGACAATCTTCGAAATAGATGAAGAAATTATTCCTAGAATAGAAGAAAGGGCTGACCTCGAGCCCCTAGAGGAGCTCGAAGAAGTCAAGCTTGAAGAAGCCGATCCCCCAAAAACTGTGAAGGTAGGGACAAACCTTTCAGAAAAGACAAAGTAGTGATTAATTTGCTTCTTGAGGGAGAACCAGGATGTTTTCACATGGTCACATTTGGACATGGTAGGGATAAGTCCGAATGTGATAAGCCATGCACTTAACATCGACAAGAGCTTTCCCCCGAAGCAACAAAAGCGAAGACTCTGGACGATGATAGGAAGAAAGCCTTGAAGGAAGAAGTCGATAGATTAAAGGCAAACCAATTTATACGAGATGCCTTCTACCTTGATTGGGTCGCCAACCCGATCTTGGTTTTGAAACCTAACGGAACATGGCGAACTTGCATTGACTATTCCGATCTCAAAAAGGCATGCCCTAAGGATTGCTTTCCCCTACCTTGGATCAATCAGCTCGTAGATGCCACAACTGGGCACGGTCTTATGTCATTCATGGATGCCTACTATGGATATAACCAGATGGCCATGCATGCACCAGACCAAGAACATACGAGTTTTGTAACAGATAAAGGGTTGTACTGTTACAATGTCATGCCTTTCGGGCTCAAAAATGCTAGAGCGACGTACTAGAGGCTTGTAAATAAGATGTTCTCCAAGCAGATAGGTAACAACATGGAAGTGTATGTTGACGATATGTTAGTCAAATCTAAACATAACTATAACCATGTGGAAGACCTCGAAGAATGCTTCGTCGTGTTACGGAAATACAACATGAAACTCAACCCACAAAAAAATGCTCTTTTGGAGTATCGTCGGGGAAGTTTCTGGGCTTCATAGTTAATGCGTGAGGAATAGAGGTTAATCCTGACAAGATCCAGGCTCTAATTGACATGCCCTCACCTCGAAAGCATAAAGATGTCCAGAGCTTAACTGGTCGGATGGCGGCATTAAGTGGATTTATCTCGAAATCTACAGACCGCTGTCTTCCATTTTTCAACCTTTTGAGAGGGGGCAAAAAATTTGACTAGACAGAGGAATGCGAGCTTGCATTTCAGGAGCTAAAGAACACCTCGCGGAACCACCCATCTTGTCGAAGCCTATCACAGGAGAAATCTTGTACCTATATCTCGCTACAACCGAGTACGCCATCAGCGTCGTGCTCGTCTGAGAAGATCAGAAGGTACAAAAACCAGTGTACTATGTTAGCAAAAGGTTACCTGGGGCAGAATTGTGATACCCGTTAATGGAGAAGTTGGCTCTTTGCCTAATTTACTTATCTCAAAAGCTCCGACCTTACTTCCAAGCACACCCCATCCATGTGCTAACTAACCAACCACTACGACAAGTCTTGTCAAAGCCAGAAGCCTTGGGCCAATTATTAAAATGGGATGTTGAGCTCGGACAATTCGAGATCACTTACCATCCCAGAATGACCATAAAAGGGCAGGCTCTGGCAGACTTCATTGTGGAATGTACGGGAATGACGGATGACGAAGTTATAACCCCAGTCCACGAGTTGTGGAAACTTTATGTCGATGGATCTTCCAACAAAAATGGATCGGGGATAGGAATCATATTGATCACTACAACTGGAAGTTGATTTCACTCCGCCTTGAGGTTTGGCTTTGAAGCATCCAATAATGAGGCTGAATACAAAGCTCTATTGGCAGGACTTCTAATAGCCAAGGAGCTCAGGGCTAAAGCAATACATTGTTACAGTGACTCCCAGTTGGTGGTCAACCAAATCTTAGGGGAATACCAGGCTCATGGAACAAAGATGGCCGCATATTTAGAAAAAAGCGAGAGCAACACTCGAACATTTTGAGTTCTATACGATAGAGCAAGTTCCCCGAGAACAAAATTCAAATGCAGACGCCATAGCCAGGCTCGCCACATCCACTGAGGTCGATCCACTGAATGTAGTCCCAATTGAGTACCTCTCAACATCCAGTATTAGCAAGCCCGAATAGGAAGATGTATGCATGATAGACTCCAAACCAACCTGGATGACCACGATAGTTGATTACCTCGAAACCGACATTCTCCCAGCAGAACGAAACAAGGCTCGGAAACTGATGTATCAGATTCCCATATACACTATTGTGGAAGGAAGGTTGTATCAGAGAGGGTATTCTATGTCGTTACTCCGATGTGTGACTCCACCCGAAGCCAAGAAAATCCTAGAAGAAATTCATGAAGGATTTTGTGGAGACCACACTGGGGGGCATAGTCTATCAAAGAAAATAATAAGGCAAGGATACTTCTGGCCCACTATCAAGGAAGACGCATTCGAGTATGTCAAAAAATGCTATAAATGTCAGCGATTTGCTACAATTCTGGGAGCTCGTCCATCTGAGCTAACCATGATAACTTCCCCATGGCCATTTGCGATGTGGGGAATCGATTTGATAGGCTCATTGCCAACCGGCAAAGGTGGAGTTAAGTATGCGGTAGTCGCGATCGATTATTTCACAAAATGGACCGAGGTCGAACCTCTGGCAACGATTACCTCGAAAAAAGTCTTGTACTTTGTGGTAAAAAACATCATCTACCGATATGGAATGCCAAGGAAAATAGTATCAGATAATGGTACCCAATTCGACAGTGAATTATTCTCCAATTTTTGTGAGAAAAATGGGATAATGAAGAGCTTCTCCTCTGTTGCCCATCCCTAAGAAAACGGCCAAGTCGAAGCTGTGAATAAGACTCTCAAGAGTTCTATGAAAAAGAAATTGGAAGAAGCTAAGGGAAAATGGCCAAAGGAGTTGCGCCAAGTCTTGTGGGCATATCCAACTACGACTCGCACTTCAACAAGACATACCCCTTTTTCATTGGCGTATGGATGTGAGGCCATGTTACTAATCGAGGTCGAAATACCCACTATTCGTAGCCATGCTTATGATCAAACCTCGAACCAATCCCAGCTCGAAGTAAGTCTGGACCTTATTGAAGAAAGACGAGATGAAGCTCAACTGAATAACGCAGCATATCAACAACGAGCTACCCGATATTTTAATAAAAAGGTTCGGGACAGGAAATTCAGAGTGGGAGACTTGGTGTTAAGGTGTGTGTTCCTAGCTATGAGGGACCCAGTCGCTGGCATACTTGGGCCCAATTGGGAAGGACCTTATCAAATCGAGTCAGTTATTCGACCTGGCGTCTACAAATTGGCAAGATTAAACGGAGAGTTGGTACCACGAGCATGGAATGGCGAACATCTACGACCTTACTATCAATAGTGTAGGAATGATGTCTCCTGTAACCATGCTTGTTCATCTTTACAAAGTTTATGTTGATAAGTTGTTCAATTTTGAATGAAGTTCATTTTTGTTTCAATATGTTGTATTTTTTTGCAAACTCTCTTAATTTAATAACCTATGGTCACACTCATAGGATATTAAGGGGGGCATCAGTGGTATATATACCATAATTTTGAAAAAATAAATAACCAAATGCGCGAGCTAAAAATAAAGTGTTTGGATATAACCAAATGCGCGAGCTAAGATGTGTTTGGATATAACCAAATGCCCGAGCTAAGATAATTTGGATAGAACCAGATTATTAAAAATAAAGTGTTTGGATATAACCAAATGCGCGAGCTAAGATGTGTTTGGATATAACCAAATGCACAAGCTAAGATAATTTGGACATAACCAGATTATTAAAAATAAAGTGTTTAGATATAACCGAATGCGCGAGCTAAAATTATTTGGACATAACCAGATTATTAAAAATAAAGTATCTGGATACGACTAGATACGCGAACCAGTGCGATTTAGATATAACTAGATTGAAAATATATAAGTGAATGGATTACGAACCAAACACGACCTAAATAGGTTTGGAACAAACCAGCTAAAATCGATCGACACAAGTGGGAAAAAATTAACCTACTGCGAGCTAAGTCGATACCGAGGCTGGAGTATTTTACAACAAAAGTTTCAACCTCACAACTTTGGGGAGCTACCCGAGGACGAGGAAAAGAAACTAGAAAAGTAGGATATAACTAAAATACCTATCTTACACGCCATATAAGTACTTTTGAGTGCATGGTAAAAGTAAATTCTGACCTTGACAAATAACGAGATCGGATATGGATATATCGAGCAAACTATGCGAGAATGCATGGAAACTCGAGCCTAAATCCAACATGTGTTTGTATGGATAAACAAACATAAAAGCAGACTTTTAATATAAAAATTGCTTAAAATATTTCGATCAGAGAGATGAAAGCAAAAATATTAAAGTTATGACAAACATGGTATTAAAAATATCAAAAGTAGCTCTCTTACGAGATGTAAAATGTTTTTGCCTCAAGGGCATGAATAACAAAAGCTATAAACTATTACAAAAGTTTCAGAGGGACGCAGCCCATGATCGAGATTTAGGAGGCAGGAGCACCTTCCTTAGCCTTCTCAGCATCCTCCCGAGCAACTTCCTTTGCCTCTAGCCGAGCTTGCCATTTGGCCAGAAACTCGTCCTCAAAAGAGCCTAAGAAGCTTGTGTCGAGATCGGCGTTGCTGGCCCAAATCCTGTACATGGCCAGGTCAACTGTCTGATCCTTCCTCTGCTTAAACTCTTCAAGAAGACGAGCCTTTTCACCCTCTATTATCTCGAAGGTGGCCTTTTTCTCCTCCTCGAGCTTGGCATTCAGCTTCTCAAGCTCCTCAACCCTGGAGCTCTTCTCTTTGAGCTCGGCCTTTAGCTTCTCGATCTCAGCCTCCAGCTTTGACCTTGCGGCCTTAAACTCGTCAGCGAGCTTGAGCTGGAGATCCTTCGACTCCTGAGCATAGGACATGCTCGCATGAACCTCATTGTTCAACTTATAATTCAGCTGAGCAACTGCAGTAAGAGCCTAACACACAAACAAATCAAGTTAGAGCATGCACCGAATAAAATTATAACAAATAATGAAGTGAGAGAGGTTACCGAGGAGATGAGCTCGATACTCTTGTCATAAAGGACATTAGAGTCCTGAGCATTGACCAGGAACTACCATTAAGGAGCCTCGAGACTACTGATGCTTTGGCCTACTCGAGAAAAGACGTCCGATATGAGGGTGGCCCTGTGAGTCTCGGCAGCGTTGTCGATAACATACTCATTAGAATGAGTAGAAATCGACAACAGGCACCCTTTAGTGATCGCTGGCTTATTCGGAACTGAGCTGAGCGTTGGAAGAATCTGGACAGCAGGAAGCAAATGAGGGGCATCTGCCGCAGGAATGTCGACCTGGGGAGAGGAGGTCGCTACTAGGCTCGGAACAATAGGAGCTGGGGGAGGAGGAGTCACCTCGGTCCTTTTAGGGATCTTAGCAGGCCGACCAGACTTATGCGAGGCTCTCGAGCGCTTGCTTTGCTTGGCCCTCTCACCACTGGCGAGCATATTCTCGAGGTCGGAGTCCATAGTACCTACATGATCAAATCACATTAGAAAACGATCTCAAAACGCTAAAATTAGCATAAAGCATACAATTAAAAGAATTAACGACAAGTGACAAGGAACCTAATTGGAACTCTCCCCCGAGCTCGTGCTCGGAGACCAAGTAATTCCCCTATCTTCAAAGGAGGCTAGGGGAGTCCCTTCCCTATACGTGGAAGTCAACCTCGAAAGGTCCTTATAGTCTTTTGTCCCGTATTGAATGACTATTCCATCCCAAACCTCATTCAGACTGTACATTGTGTCATATTTCCCTAGCCAGCTATCAAACCTATGAACCCTATCATCTACCCAAGACCATACATAAAAGTTGTCCCTATCATCTGGGCATAAGATCAAGGTGTTGATGAGTCTGTTTTTAGCTTAGTTTTAACATGTGTTTAGGATAAGTTTGAGTCATTTTTGGTGGAGTGTGTTGCGGTATTACGCTTGTTTGGGTATGTTTCAGGACATAGGAGAGGAAATCGTGAAGTTTGGCAAATGACTGAAAAATCAGTTGAAATTGAGCAATTTGTGCTAAAAGTTGATAAGAAGGGAGCTGAAGACTCATTCGCGGAGAGAATTGGTAGAGTTGCAGTTTGGAATCGAGATTTTGGAAGAATTTTAGGGGCCGCGGCGCTTGATTGGAGAGCTGCGGCGCAAGGGAGAAACAGAAAGGGGCTTATTTCTGGAATTTTTAAGGGCCGCGGCGCCTGGGGACGCGTTGCGGCGCTTGCTGAAGTCAGAGAGGATGTGCTGAAGAGTGGATGCGCGCCGCGGCGCCCGAATGCAAGGGCCGCGGTGCGTGTGGCTGAACGTGATTTTTAGAAATTTCGACTTTGTTATGTTTTTTTTAGGGTTTTGGTTTAAAAGACGTTTTTAGAGTTAATTTTAGGGATTATGCAGAATTAGAGAGAAACAAGTCATTGGAGGCAGAAGAAAAACATTGAGACCTAAAGTTTGAATTGTTATTCTCTTCTATAATCTCTCTACTCATGTTTATGTTTATATTTAATTTGATTGATGTCATTATGTCTGCTTTGAACTAATCTTGTTATTAGGGTTTTAGTGGATTCTTCTTGAAACTATGATTTCTTAATGAAATTTTTCTGAATTTCTTTCTTCTGCTGTGGATTATTTATCGTACACTTAATGCTTGTGAATGTTTGATCGTCATTTACATGTCCATATGATTTTAACCTAATATCTGAAAAGAAAAGGATAATTATACTATAGATAAATAATCACAATTTCATATTAGACGAAAGTACTTTTATGAGTTGTGTAGTTTAGGGATTATGTGCTTAAAGCCTGCAATATATTGATTACCACAGAGATGTAGGGCATAGTATATTGTAGAGAATTATAGATCCTAATAAGACTATAATATATAATTATAATCTGCTACTACAACAGAATTAAGATATCTTGAGAATTGAGTAGAAATCATAAGTGGAAAGTTGATGAAACTAAAGCCCTAACTTTTGCATCTATTAAATTAAATCAACTCTTATTACTGCATTTATTTAAGTGTTAGTAATTTCCTAATTTTTAGTAGTAAGTATTTTAATTGTAATATGAAATTATTAAGCAAATCAATTAGAATTAGGGATTAATTGTTGGTGATTAATATCAGTCTTCGTGGGATCGACACTTAACTTATCATATATTACTTGATTAGACCACGTATACTTGCGTGTTACATTTTTGCGATCAAGTTTTTGGCGCCGTTGCCGGGGACTGTTTTTATTAATACCAATAAGTTAATTTTTGTTCTAAATTGATTTTTTGTTACATTTAATCCGGATCAAGGTTCTCTTGTGTTTCAGGACTAGTTGGTATATGCGAAGTAATAGATAAAAACAGGTTATACCAATAGACCGGGAAATTGAAAGAACGTGCAGGCAGAACCGGAAGATAAAAAGGAAATTGGAATTCACCATGGATGATAATATGGGAAATGGTGCTAATAATGGTCAAGGGGCTACTGAGGGTCCAAGGGAGCAAGGAGCACGAACACTGAGAGATTATGTACTTCCTACTGTTACAGGAGTGCATTCATGCATCAGACCTCCAACCATTGCTGCAAACAACTTTGAGATTAAGCCAGCCATTCTTCAGATGGTTTAAACAACTGTGCAGTTTGGAGGTATGCCGACGGAGGACCCTAATTTACACATAGCTAATTTCTTGGAGTTATGTGCTACGTTCAGGATGAATGGGGTGAGTGATGATGCTATAAGACTGAGGCTATTCCCGTTTTCATTGAGGGATAGGGCGAAAAGTTGGCTGATTTCCTTACAGGCGAATTCGATCACTACATGGGAGGAGTTAGCTCAGAAATTCCTTGCCAAGTTCTTTCCTCCAGCAAAGGCTGCAAAGTTAAGGGGTGAGATTAATAATTTTTATCAGTTGGATGGAGAGTCATTGTATGATTCTTGGGAGCGCTTTAAGGAGTTGCTAAGGAAGTGTCCGTACCATGGAATAGAAAAGTGGATGTTGGTGCATAATTTTTATAATGGTTTGAATGGGACGACAAGAACAATTATAGATGCTGCGGCGGGAGGTGCCTTTATGAGAAAAAGTGCTAATGAGGCATATGAGCTATTAGAGGAGATGGCGATGAACAATTACCAATGGCCAAATGAAAGGGGGCAGCCAAAGAAGGTGGCTGGAATGATGGAAGTGGATGCCATAACCATGCTTACCGCTCAAGTAGCAGCTTTGACGAAGCAATTGCAAAAGACTACCCTACCCTCTCAAGCTATGCAAGTTCAAAACTCATGTGAAGTGTGTGGTACAGCCCATCAACCAAACCAATGCCCTGCTACAGACATGAATAATATGCCCATGGAAGAAGTCCAAGCCATAGGAAATTACCAAAGACAGCCTAACAATCCCAATTCCATGACTTACAACCCAGCTTGGAAGAACAATCCCAATTTTTCCTGGTCTAATAACCAAAACACTCTCCAACCTTATCCTCAACCTCAGCCACCTTATATACCTACCCAAAATAGGCCACCCTATCCACAACAATATGCACACCAAAATCCTCCACCAGGCTACTATCAACCACAAAATAGACCACCTCCACCCATGCCAATGAAACCAGCTGAATCCCAACCTGATGTGCTTAACCAATTCATGACTGAGACTAGGGCATCCATAAGAATTTTGGAGACTCAAATAGGGCAATTGGCTACTTTAATGTCGAATAGAGCTCAAGGAAATTTGCCTAGCGCTACAGAAGTTAATCCTAAAGAGCAGTGTAATGCAATATCCTTGAGGAGTGGGACTAAGTATGAGGGGCCTACAGTAGCAAACAAGGGCAAGAAGAGTGAGGATCGATATGTCACTAGTCCAGCACAAGAGGAGGTTACTGCAGATTTTCTTAAGAAGGAGAAGTCTAATGAAGAAAAGGTTACTGAAGACCTTAACAAGAAAGAAGTGGTACCACCAGTGAGCATTGACCACCATGTTAGAGTTCCATATCCACAAAGACTTCGCAAGCATAATTTGGATAAGCAGTTTGCAAAGTTTTTAGAGGTGTTCAAGAAGCTGCACATTAATATACCGTTTGCAGAAGCATTAGAGCAGATGCCTAGCTATGTGAAGTTCATGAAGGAAATTTTGTCAAAGAAAAAGAAGCTAGAGGATTATGAGACAGTTGCATTAATTGAAGAGTGCAGCGCAATACTACAAAAGAAACTACCTCCAAAGCTTAAAGATCCTGGCAGTTTCAATATCCCATGTTCTATAGGGAGTTTAGTAGAAACAAAGGCATTATGTGATTTAGAGGCTAGTGTGAATTTGATGCCTCTATCAATCTTTCAAAAGCTAAATTTGGGAGAAGCTCGGCCAACTACAGTGTCTTTGCAGATGGCAGATAGGACAATTAATCATCCTCATGGAGTCATTGAGGATGTATTGGTAAAAGTGGGTAAATTTATTTTTCCTACGGACTTTATTATTTTAGATATGGAGGAAGATGAAAATATTCCAATAATACTTGGAAGGCCATTCTTAGCAACTGGTAGGGTGTTAATTGATGTACAAAAAGGTGAATTAAAGCTGCGAGTGCAAAAAGAGGAAGTTATATTTAAAGTTTTTGCAGCAATAGAAATTCCAACGTGTTGTAGAGTTGAAGTAGTGAACCAAGGAGAGAACAAGTTGGAAGGCTCTAAGACAAGCTCCATAGTGAAAACCAGAATGAAGAAGGGGCAGAATCGATTAAAAAAGTACTTCAGTGAAAGAATTCGAAGGTTATATGAGCGGGGGAAAGCACCACCAATTTCTAATCATAAGGAACGAGGGCCAACTCATGACACTAGGGCTCGTAAGGACGTGAAGGGTCGAGTTGGAATTGATGTGATCTGAAATTAAAGCAGCGTCCGGCTAAATGACGTTAACGACAGCGCTCATAGGAGGCATTCCTATGTTTGTTTTTAATTTTTAGTTCAGTTAGTATGTAAAAAGCATGAACAGTTTTTAGTTTAGTTGTGGTTGTACTTATTATTTTGTTTAGTTTTTAGTTTTCCTTTTAATGTAATAGAACCGTGGAAATCGTGAAAACTATAAAAAAATTAAAAAAAAAAATAATAATAAAAAAAAAGAATAAGAATAAGATTTGGAATTTGAATGGAGAGGGCTGCGGCGCCAGCAACAAGAGCCGCGGCCCTTGGCGAAGTCAGAGAATGGGGGCTCGGTTCTGAGGAGCGCGCCGCGGCGCCTATTGGAAGGGCCGCGGCACTTGGCAAATTCCAGAGAGTCCAGAAATTATACGCACCGTAGCGCTTGGAGGGGCGCGCTGCGGCGCGCATGCGGTTCCGAAAATTAAAAGAGAAATTTTTCCCAATTCCCCTTATTATCTCTTGAATAAGGGTATGGAGGGTACAATTCCGGAGGAGTTTGCGCAAGAATTACCGGTTGAACAGCCGCCTATTCAACCTGCGGCTGGTAATTTTGATCCCTACATGCATCTGATACAGAATCAGTTTCAGTATTTGGTTCAGCAGAACAACTATCAGATTGCACAGCAGCAACATATGCAACAATACATGGCGCAGCAGAGTGAGTATCAAATTGCTCACGTAGACCAGCTAAATGCTTTGGTCAATCGGTGGTCTATCCGAAACGAGGAAGATGTGGCTCCATTTCCTGTTCCATCTCCGTTTTTACCGTATCCACCGCCACCGCCACCGCCGCCTCCATCATTTTAAATGTTTATGGTAAGTCTCTTTTCCTTACACTTTTGTTTTATTTTATTTTGTTTGCAAACATTGGGGACAATGTTTAGGTTTAGTTTGGGGGAAGAGATTTATTGTTGTCTGAGTCGTGTTTGTGTTGTTTTGGTTTTTCTGTAGTTTTGTTTTGGTTTTAATCGTGTTAGTCATGTTTTGTTAGGGTGTTAGTTGAATCAAGTTACCAATGATTAGCCAATGATACTATGATTGAATGATGAACTGTGTAAATTGAATGGGAATAAAGCTAAAATCAAATCCGTGTGCTTGGTTGAATATTTTGTTCTATTTTTATCAAACACGTAAATAATTGAGAGCTTAATCATGATTTTGATAAATTGTATGTGACGGAATAAAATTTATGCTTGCTAAGTTTGAAATAGGAAAGGAGGATTGGACTGGTTTATCCTAGAACTTGTTTGCTTGCTTTTTGAGGCGAAATCTTAGGTCATGCATGCTTGGAAAAATGATTTAGGCAAATTTTTGGACAGTTTGAGCCGTTCTAGCCAACCTTGATATGTTTAATCCTTAGTTACCCATTGTTGAGCCTAAAGTGACCTTTTATTGATTGACATTTGCCTTGAGCTAATTAATTGAAAACCTAACTATTATTTTGTCTTTCCCTTGTGTATACCATGAACATATGAATGATAATTGGGATTGATTTGTAATGGGGGTTATGTATGGCGAGGGTTGTTAACAATGAAAAAAAATACATTTTGAGAGAATTTAAAAAAAAAAAAAAAGAAAGAAGAGAAAAGAAAAGAAAAAAAAAAGATATATTTCAATGATGAGATAACATTACACTCCAAATAGTATTATCAAGGAATAAGTTTGGGGGAGTGTAATATTAAATATAAGAAAAAAAGAAAATCTTTGTTTATGTAAGTTCTCTCAAAATGATAAGATATTGGGAACAGTGGGATTGGATTTGTGATTTGTATTTAATGTAGCGTTGGTTGGTTAGTGTTCATGGTATATGTTGAGCTTAAATGACTTTCTCATCCACCTTTGCCTAAGCCATTCAGTTATAAACTTAAAAAGACCTACTGATTTCTGAGCATGTTTTGTCTACATTAGTGGAGATTAGCAAGTATAGCAAGCTTATGGGGTTTTATTTGGTTGTGGATTGGAATGGAAACTCAGTGAGCATAAAGGAAGTCCATTACATATTATTTGTTAATCATGATTTTGAGAGCTATTATTTTTGTTGTTTGATTGAATGGAATAATTGTTTCAACTGAAATTCTGGATTTTAAGTTGAGTTCCTTGAAGATTATATAAGTAAGTTATTTGTCATAGCTTGAGGCTTAGTATTGTTGTTGGCTTGATTAAAAAATGTGCGAGTATGTGTTTGTTGTGTTGTGTGTGTTTTGGTTTACTCGAGGACGAGTAAAAGTCAAGTTTGAGGGAATTTGATGAGTCTGTTTTTAGCTTAGTTTTAACATGTGTTTAGGATAAGTTTGAGTCATTTTTGGTGGAGTGTGTTGCGGTATTACGCTTGTTTGGGTATGTTTTCAGGACATAGGAGAGGAAATCGTGAAGTTTGGCAAATGACTGAAAAATCAGTTGAAATTGAGAAATTTGTGCTAAAAGTTGATAAGAAGGGAGCTGAAGACTCATTCGCGGAGAGAATTGGTAGAATTGCAGTTTGGAATCGATATTTTGGAAGAATTTTAGGGGCCGCGGCGCTTGATTGGAGAGCTGCGGCGCAAGGGAGAAACAGAAAGGGGCTTATTTCTGGAATTTTTAAGGGCCGCGGCGCCTGGGGACGCGCTGCGGCGCTTGCTGAAGTCAGAGAGGACGTGCTGAAGAGTGGATGCGCGCCGCGGCGCCCGAATGCAAGGGCCGCGGCGCATGTGGCTGAACGTGATTTTTAGAAATTTCGACTTTGTTATGTTTTTTTAGGGTTTTGGTTTAAAAGACGTTTTTAGAGTTAATTTTAGGGATTATGCAGAATTAGAGAGAAACAAGTCATTGGAGGCAGAAGAAAAACATTGAGACCTAAAGTTTGAATTGTTATTCTCTTCTGTAATCTCTCTACTCATGTTTATGTTTATATTTAATTTGATTGATGTCATTATGTCTGCTTTGAACTAATCTTGTTATTAGGGTTTTAGTGGATTCTTCTTGAAACTATGATTTCTTAATGAAATTTTTCTGAATTTCTTTCTTCTGCTGTGGATTATTTATCGAACACTTAATGCTTGTGAATGTTTGATCGTCATTTACATGTCCATATGATTTTAACCTAATCTCTAAAAAGAAAAGGATAATTATACTATAGATAAATAATCACAATTTCATATTAGACGAAAGTACTTTTATGAGTTGTGTAGTTTAGGGATTATGTGCTTAAAGCCTGCAATATATTGATTACCACAGAGATGTAGGGCATAGTATATTGTAGAGAATTATAGATCCTAATAAGACTATAATATATAATTATAATCTGCTACTACAACAGAATTAAGATATCTTGAGAATTGAGTAGAAATCATAAGTGGAAAGTTGATGAAACTAAAGCCCTAACTTTTGCATCTATTAAATTAAATCAACTCTTATTACTGCATTTATTTAAGTGTTAGTTGTTTCCTAATTTTTAGTAGTAAGTATTTTAATTGTAATATGAAATTATTAAGCAAATCAATTAGAATTAGGGATTAATTGTTGGTGATTAATATCAGTCTTCGTGGGATCGACACTTAACTTATCATATATTACTTGATTAGACCACGTATACTTGCGTGTTACATTTTTGCGATCAGGTGTCGGGTTTATGCTTAAGTAGGGAAGGAGACCACAAGGCCGAGCTAAGAATGGCCTTAGCTCTGTCACTCGAGCTCGAGGCCTTGCCATTGGCATCATTCCCCGAACACGGACTCCTGCGATGATGAGCTGGAGGTCGTGCTTTTGAGCTTCGCCTCGGAGGAAGCTTATCGGTGGGGAGTGGCACAAACTCCCACTTGGTATACTTCTTGTAGGCAGTATCATCTGTTGATTGGTCCTTCTTCAGGAGACCACAGGCTTGAAGCTTATCTTCATGAAGAAGATAAGACAAGGAGCGCCTACCGTATGGAAGCTTGAGCAAGGCTTCCCTATGCTCCTTCATTGCGTCCGTAGGAGTAGGACAGTGATAATTGGCTGAAGATTCGAATACATTATGATTAGTTTGAGCCTAAGCGAAAATCGAGCATAAAAGGAAAGGGAACAATACACTTACGAATTCGCCTGAATGAGTAAAACTTTGAGGGAGCCAGACCGTTTGTCTAGAAGAAGGCCAGCTTGAAGTTGGGGGGATGGTTGGGTATATCCTCAAAAATCTTCTTCTATTTGGGATAGCTCGACAAGTAGTAGAAGCCATCTCCTCCCCAAGCTCGGGAGGGGTTGCCTTTCAGACAAAAGAGATATAAAATCTCCCTTGGCGAATGTCATTCCCACTTCAGTTCGTGGTATAGCGACCTTAAGGCTGACAAGACCCTGTATGAATTGGTTTGGAGCTGGAAGGGTGTGAGCCCAACAAAATCCATAAAGTCCTTAAAAAAAGACTTCAAGGGCAATAGAGCCCCTGCCTTCATATGCTCGCCACTCCAGGCCGCGAGCTTCAATTTATTGTCGAAGCGGCCATCGCCTAGAGCAAAGCAACTTCGCTCATTGGAGGTGGGAGCTCGACATCTCAGCGAGCCTGATAATCCTAGGCCATGGCGAGCTAGGATGTTGGAGATCTGTCCTAATGAAGACACCTAGCTCCAGTAATGTTCAGCCTCGAAAATTTTTCCCCTAGACATAGGAATGGAGGTAGGTTTCGAAGTGGAGGGACAGTTTGATGAATCCTCCATCAGTGTGAAACTGAGGTCACCCGACTTGAAGGCAACAGTGATTTTGAGCTTGGCGTCGAGATGGACCGGTCTAAGTTCGGGGTCTGGATCAGGATAAATTGCGATCCGAAGTTTTTTCCTTTTCCTCTCCTCAACTTCGTCGATTTGGTGTCAGAAGTGAGCTCGAATTTATTCTTCCTCACACCTCAATTTGTGCTCACGAATAAGCCGCTGATTTCGAGTAAAGGGTGATTCAGGGCTTGGAGTCGACGGGTAGTAGGGAGTTGCGAGCACTGACCCCCAATGTTTTTCCAAATTCTGCGACATCTAGAAAGAAAGAAAAGGGTGAGGGCCATGCACAAGAAATAAGAACAAAATCTTCAGTGATTCAATCTCGAAGGCCCGAGGTCACGGAGTAAGTTTGATTGAGATCGAAGATCTCGAAGGAACGGGTAAACTCGAAAGAACCCTCGAGTCATTGTAAGGCTCGGGCTTCGAGAGTGTATTTGACGCGGAAAAAGGAAGTGGATTTATTTTAAAGAATCCTGAATTTTCAAGGAAAAAGTTGGTGGTTACTCAAAAAGGTTATAATTTTGGGAAACGTGCAATTTAAAAACCCTAATCCCATATCTCATTTCTTGGTCTACACGATATGATGTCTGAAACTTAAACAACACAGTAAAAGAGCCATATTTGCATCTTTTACGCAAAATCTGGGTTTGGAACCCATAATATCAGAAGAACCTAAGAACTACACGGTATCGGCTAAAACATTCTAGTGCTAAACTAGTATATGTGCCTACAAGTGCGACAACAATACAAACGTGCATGGAGAAAAAATACATGTAAACATATGGGATCAAGGACAGAAACTTACACAATGAAGTTGGTGGGTACAGAGAGATTGATGATCGAATTAATGGTTGCAAGAATGATCTCACAGAGTCGAACAAGCCAACGTTGTTTTGCTTTCTCGGTTTGGAAAACATGCAAGAGCAGAGCAGACTTCGGTTCTGGTTTCTCTTCTTTTTTCTCTGAAAACTCAAAGCGAGAAAGTAAAATGAGGAAGACGATGGGGATGTATTTATAGGCCCCAGGGAAAGTCAAAGGTCGGGCTAATCTGAGCCGTTAAACAGATTTCATATCTGATCCAACGGTCAGGCACAAATGGAGTAATGGCGGCAGACGAATAGACGTGGGAGAAGTGAAAAGGCACTCAAGTACTCTGATTAGTCAATCCCTGGCTGACGCATGTCCATACTCGAGTACAATTAATGGTACAGTTTCCAAGGAGGGTAGTTCAAAATTTTCCTTCTCATGGGATTTGAAATGATATTTTTGAGGGGGCAAAATGTTACACCCAGATTTCGAGCATGAGAAGTTATGATCCCGAAATCTAGGCTCGTTAGGTGTAAGCTCGAAATAAACGTGGTCGCCGTGCGTCAAACCATTTCTCTGTAAACAGCGACCTCGAAGGTTCAAGGGATGTGTAGCCTCGAAAATGCTCCGAGCTCGCAAATAGCATGGTGTGACACTTGTATATATCCCTGAACCATCTCTTGCCTTCCAGACTGGTTCGAGCACGAAATGTGTGAGTTCGAATGTGGCAACATCGTCAATGTCTATTTGTTCAAAGCATAGGCAAAGTAAGGCGACGAGCTTGTGATCGACTGATAATCTCGGTGAGTCCTAGTCTCGGAGATTTGACGAGTCTCGTATCTGAGTTAATCAGTTATATGTGAACATATTTATTGTTGTACAATCCCAATGTTTAAGGGATATTATTTAATCTGTTATCCGATCCCACATTTTATGGGACGTTTTCGTATACGTAGGGAATAATGCATTAAATAACATTATATTAAATGATTCACTAAATATCTTACCGAGATATGTGGGAATGAATTCTGCAACCTTCTCTATAAATAGAGAAGGAAGTACCATTTGTAAGTGACCCATTTTTGATTTCTCGAGAGAAAACTCTGGGCAACTATTCCCTGAAAAAGTTTCCAGAAAACTCCCAAGTGCTAATAACACCGACTTGTGGACTAGGCAGATTTAACTGATGAACCACGTAAAAAACCTCTTCTGTTCATCTTTGTTCATTTCCTCTAATATTTTTCTTGATTAATTGCTCTCCTATTTAAGTTGACGAAAAATGGCGTCAACAGTAGTTGACAAATGTTTTAAATGAAATAAATAATTGAATTGAATTATTATATATATAGATTATGTCTGATATTATGTTTATAATATTAAGTAAATATCAGAAAATTCCAAAGTTCATCTATGTGGTCTTAATCTCATATTGGTATGAGAGGATCAAGATTGAGACAATGAACTTGAAGCAATTCGCAGTAAAATAAAATTATGGAATCTTTAGATTAATTACTGCTAGTACGGTTCACTAGTATTATGAATACAAGTGACCTAGATCCGGGTCACTAGTGTAGTAGGACACTTTAGTGAATGTACTTTATATATAGTGATATATAGAACTGGACCAGATGTGATTTGTTAATACTTGTTTAAACACCGTTTCATATAATGAATCAAACACATCAAGTAATTATCATATACATGATGATCTTAATCTTGAGGTTACTATGAACTCCTATATATGTCATCTGATCCTTTGATTCATGTGTTATGTTTTGTCAGAATGATCAGGCTAAGAACAATTATTTTGGGGACTCAATGATATATATGGTTGTGGACATAGTTTAACAGATATGAAATCTATACCTTCTTATAGATTGAATAATGGTTCCCTATTGGGTTGAATTTTGTGACTGAAAATGTTATGAGCGCTCACGTCACAAACTTGTTGTGACACAACCTTCACTAGTAAAGTCAATGGTACACTAGGAACTAGACATAGTTAAAAGGGTAAAAAAATAATTTTTTTTAATTATGAGTCATTAATGGAGGACTAACGTTGTATGTAATGATTACATCAATTGACACTTTATTCTTTAATAAAGTACTCTATAAATATATGTCTATAATTATCAAGAGTTCAATCTCATATTTATAGTGGAATAATCATGAGATTAATAAATATAATTATTTAATCAAAGAGCTTTGATTAATAATCCAATATTTATTGGAGCTTGAAATTATAGGTCCATAGGTCACCATGGCTCTAACAACACCATATTAATGTAAGAGTTGATACAAGGGTAAAACTGTAATTTGGAAATTTGAGAAAAATTTTATTCTTCGGGTCATATATACAATTATATGATAATTGATGTTGAATAATTAATTATTAAAATTTGAAAAAATATTTATTTAAATATTAAAATTTTGAAATATATAATAATAAATTAATTATTTTATTTGAGTGAGAGAAAATAAAAATGGCAAGTCAAAATAGTTTTGATTTATTAATTTTTTTTTAAAAAAGATGATGATAATGGTGATCATTAATTTGAATGTTGACTTTAAATTTGAATTATGGTTGTGATATTTTCCTTAAAAAGATGATACCATATTTTATGGCAGGGATTTATTTAAATAAATAATAGAAAATACGAAAAATGCAACATTCCCTGGATGAGAATAATGTTACACACATACTGTGTCATGCGTGTGAGTGATACTGATAAAGTATCAGTATTGTATTTTTTTCCTCATATTTTTTATTTAATTAATAATTTTAATTAGATTTTTCAAATTTAGTAAGTTAGATAGTACCTAAATCAATAATAATAATAATGATGTAATATACAACCTATATATATTATATGATAATAAGAGAAACAGAATGATTCAGAAAAATTGTCTGACAACAAATTCTTCATCTTCTTCTCTTATTATTTCAACATTTCTCAAGCCATAATCTAAGTACTCATGTATTGAGATAAACTTGATAATTCTAAATTACAACATTTGTTCTCTATGTGCCCACCCACATCTTGAGGTGTAGAGAACACTCCGGAAGATCGTGGTCTGAGTACTTAAAGCGTTGGATAGGAAGATCGTTATTTATACAAAAAGACTTAAGGACACTTGATAGGCTTCATTTCATATCATACCATAGTCATATCATATTCATTTCATTATCATATCGTATCACCTTCATAATCATAATCATACTCTTTGTGAACATGGCGACGCTATTGTCCATGTCACATCTTGAGGTAACCAGCAAAATCATAAAACTGGAAAGATCTCCTCTGTGAGGTAAACAGGATCTCAGGTTCTTGAATAAACCTCGGCGTGTACAGCTACATCATATCCTTAGTAACTCATTTGTTGTGTCACGTTCATCACGCTAACTACCCTTTGCTTTTCATACATCATACACACACATGTAATCCATTTCACATCCAAACAAAGGAAACACATGTTGCATCATACTTATCATAACATTCCAAGATAGAACACAATTTTCATATTACATGGTCTATTATCATACATAGCACATCATTTTCCTCATAAAAAACCAATCTTACCCTTTCATAGCATAAACAAGAAATTCTATCTAAGCTCTTTACCTCCGGTCCGAGCAAAGCAAAAATGGGAAAACTTCACAACGAGCCTATAATCATAACTAAATGTCATCTCTTAGAATCACATAACTACTCATGCCCAACACATATACCCCATGTGTGCATGGGTCATGCACACGTGGTACAAGTTGCCCAATAATTCCAAACATACACATTTTCACATAAAATCATAAAAGAATAATGATAATTCTACCTATTAACCCTTCATGGTTACAAAGTAAAAACCATATGTTTGAACAATAGGGATATATTTGAACGTAAAAATACATTTGTATGCGACATGCATACGTTGGGACATTGTTAAACTCTAACGTTTTAAAGCGATAATTCTTACATGCTTATTTCTTGCTTTTTCAAATAAAATCCAGCAACATAATTAAATTACCATTATTTGTTTCTTTAAATCCCAAAGTTTGATTAAACCATTTAATTCATTATATTTACTTTATAAAATAACCATTTAGCCTTTTATAATTTCTCATAAAATAATAATTCCATTTATTATTTTAAATAGCATAGAAAAATGACAAACTTTGTAGCCATTTAGAAATACTTCATAAATTTCTTGTCTCATTTAGAAAATAACTTTTCTAGATTAAAAAAAAAATTACATGTTTAAATGTGAAAATTTATAATTTAAAGTGTGGGAAAAATGTATGTTCACTTATATTATTTTAGACTTGAATTATTTAGGTGTAAGACTCATTAATTCAAAAATTATAATAATGTTAGCTTAATAATTTAAAGTTTCAGAAACTATTTATTTTGTTTTAAAAAAAATCATAAGTGAATTTAAACCAAAATCTTTTCCCATTTTAAAAAAAAAAAAAACTGCACCTAAATAACAATGTGAAAAATTCATGTTTACATTTTTAAATATCACCTTTGTATATACATAACTTAGGGTATAATTTATTTAGTGCACTAACATTATTTATCTTATTTAAAAGACATTTCTTATTTTTAATTAAAAAAATCCAGTAACCAATTAATTCATTCAAAATCACAAACTTGAATTAAAAATCATATTTTTTTCATAAAATATACACAAAAATATGCATGTGTTAATTTGATAAAAACACCATTTATATGTGAAATAAAATACTTTTTTGTTTACATAAACTCATACATCATTTTAAGGCATTACTTAAGCATATCAAAAACATTTATTTACCATTACCATCCCAAGATAATAAAAAAAAAATCAGCAAGGACAAATAAAAGAAAAACCACTTTTAATCATGTTTTAAATATAACACCTAACATGTTTCTACCATTCAAGTATTCCAAGAAGCAAAACTATCCAAGGATCAAGAACCTAACCTCTATACACACAAAATTATATTAACATCTTTAAAGGAACACATACTCATTTAAAATCTTAAAACAACCTAACATGTTTCTAAAATCACAAGTGACATCAAAATCATAAAAATGAATCAAGCATGCTATGAACATCTCCCCTAGGCCGAAACCCTCATAACCCAAAATCAACAAATCTTTTCATGTTTAGGTTCCTAAGATAATCATCATCATATTTTAGTAGATCAAAACCAAAACCCTTGTCATCACTTAATCATAGATCTTCTCTATTTAACAAAATAATCATAATCATAATAACCACACAACATATTCTTCATGACCTTTCCTTCAACAAGGATCAAACACAATAATATCAAAGGATAGCAAAAATAATGAAGTCTCCACACACCACCATGATTTCAACAAACACATACCAAAATCATAGAAAACATTTAAATAACCATAGGGTTTGAGATTTCCATTACCTCCTTGGTCGAAATCAACACTCAAAGAAGAAAAATGATCACCCCCTTTTGGGTTTTTCTAGGGTTTTCGAAACCCTAGGGCGGACAAGTTACGATGTTAGATACATCAAACAAGTTACGATGTTAGATACCCTAGGGCGGACAAGTTACGATGTTAGATACATCAAACAAGTTACGATGTAAAGAACGCCCTAAGCTAATACTTATAAAACATTCGCATAACATAGTTTGTAAAAGAATACCACTTATTATCAAAGTCTCAGTGGGGACTTGCTTAAAAACCATGCAAGTTGGCGCCATAAGTTTTAAAAGAAAACATAAATTTTTTTGCAAAGTTCAAAGAAACAAAAATTAAATAACTGAGTCCCACTGATAATTTAGGAAAAGTCTCTTAAAAACAAAACATAATTTTTAAATGGCGTTCTACGATGATCGTTTTTCCGTTCATAGGATTACCCCACGCCATACACCCCATGATGAAAGAACTCATCACATCACCACGCGTGCCATAAAGAAATCCTATTTGCTACCTGGAAGGAAAGTAAGGGGGGTGACCTAAAAGCCCAGTAAGGAAGTACAAACAAATAAGCAAGTAAGAATACAACAAATACAAACACTAACGTTCATCTAAAACATCATGGTATATCATAACATAATCGTAACATATCATCATATCATAACATAATCGTAACATATCATCATATCACAAACATACAACATACATGATGAGCATGGATCGCTAGTTGTCCATGTCACCCTATGAGGTAAACAGGAGATTTCTGGTCCTTGAATAACCTCGGCGCGTCCGCCCTAGGAGTTACGTCTTTAGCTATAGTAACTCGTTCGATGTATCTAACATCGTAACTTGTTTGATGTATCTAACATCGTAACTTGTTTGATGTATCAAACATCGTAACTTGTTTGATGTAACTAACATCGTAACTTGGAGTTTATCTAGGGTTTTCGAAACCCCCAACAAAGAAAGAACAAAAACATCAACATGAAAACTTAGAAATCAAGAATATGAGGATATAGATTAGAGGATTTAAACCTCTTAAAGATCAAGAACGCCAACCTAGGTTTTCAAAACCCTTCTTCTTTCTCTTCTCTTCTTTCTTTCTTTCTTTCTTTCTTCTTTTCTCTCCTTCTCTCTCTAGCTCCTCACACTCTCTCTCTCTCTTTATTTCTCTATGGTTGACGGTCACACAAGCATGTGTGAGAAAAGCTCTCTATTTTTCCTTTTTATCTAACCTAGAGAAATAACTAGTCCTAATGGGAAATGGGTAAGTTTCATCTTTTTCTTTCTTTATTTTATTTGATTGCTTAAATAAAAGGAAAATAATGAAGATGACAACCATCCTCCTTCCCATTTGTCTATCCATCATCAATTCAATCCAAATTAAACCCAAACCATTTAGGAAAAGAAGATCACCCCTTTCCCACTTGCCTTGCACGCCTACTGTAACAACCCGAATTTGCTGTTAAGGCTAAGTGCTTGGATTACAGTGTCTGGAGGGCATAATTGGATGTATGTGTGATTAATTAGTTAAATGTGTGACTACATGACATACATGATTTATATGATAATATGGAATTAAATGCATGTTTATGTGTATTAAATATGCATGTGGGCCAATTCTTGATAATAAGGGCATAATTGTAATATTGGCCCGTTGCGGGCATAAATGTGATTATATGTGTGTAGATGATTGAGACCACATTATTATGTGGATATATTTATGGTATGTGGCTCGAGGCAATCCTAGTGAGTCGATTAGCGGAATAGTCACAACGGGGTTTAATACCCGACTCGGGGTGAACCCAGGGGGTATTCTGGGAAATTTAACATATACTTGGGATTTATCGAGTAGTGAGTAAGTATTTGGCGATCAATTGGGCATGTCGGGATTAATTGGGATTTTGTAGGACTACTCGAGGAATTAGTGGGAATTATGGCAAAAGACTGATTCACCCTTGAGGGCATTAGAGAGTAAGTTAAGGGGCAGGGGAATTTCCGTCATTTATTGCCTAAAGTGATGATACACTCAGCCAATTTGAATAGTAGAACCAAGAAAATCCTATAGAACATTCAGTATACTTTCAGCCTCTCCTCCTTTCTCTATTCGGTTCTTTCTTTCCTTTTGGAGTACTTGGGGGGCTCTTGGGAATTTTGAGGTGGAAGCTGTGGAGTTGAGGGACCTGAGGCCAGGATTTGTTCAGGTTTAGTTTGGAGATCAAATTATAACTGAGGTAAGAAAACTGCACCCTAGTTGTGATTGGGGCTTAAACCTCTTATATGAATATTTTTTGAATATGAATATACCTGTATCTGGGAATATATGGATGGACATGCTTGTATACGCTGTCATTGATTATGTGCCATGCATTGTGTATTTGTGAATATATATGTTTACAGGTCAGCCTAAGGGTGCCGGGGGCTGATAGCAAGTGTGCAGAACGCAACCCGACCTAAGGGCGTCGGGGTCGGCTAAAAGACCAAGGGACTTGGCATAAAAGGCATCGGGCATGGGTATTATACGATAAACAGAAGTGTGGTTCACTCTTAATCATTTTTATTGTTGATGAGTTTGGTTTTTATATTTGACTGAGTTGAATAATACTGTTGGTTAATTATTTGTATCCTATTGTTAATTGAGTTTGATGATTTATATTTACTACTTTTATTCTATTGCCTAGTTGTGCATGCTGGTTTAAGTTTTCTTGATGAGCCTTGGCTCACGGGTGCTACGTGGTGCAAGTAAGAGAAAGGGATAGCTGGACCAGCCATGAGTTGGAGAGCTTTAAGGGCGGTGTGTACATATGCAGCCTGCTCAACCGCCATGGTCGGGGTAGCTTAGGAGGAACTAGTGTTAAACCCTGTTTTGCCGCTTAGGACGGCTAAGATGTATTCTATTTGTCTTTTACAAGTCTACAAATTGATTTTGGGATCCCATGTAAAAACTTAACATTTTAATGAAAAGTAATCATTTTGTTGACCAAGTCTTTTAATACTTGACCGTGTCTTAGTCTTTAATTACACATTTAAGTTTAAACGACTTGCTTAGCAAGTTAAGCACTATTTTAAACACACAGTATAATGGTCTTTATTATCCATGGCGTTACAACTTGGTATCAGAGCAGTCTAGCTTTAAGGGTTCTTGAAGACTAGCTGGGCTTGTACACTCGCCACTAAAGATAAGCTCGACTCACGGTTAGGTATTTAATGACATGATTAAGTGGTTAATTGTTTAAATTGAACCTATGTGCCTTATCTGCATGCCAGTATAGAGAGCATGTGTATGAATGTATTTGATCGAAATTGGATATGATAATTGATGCATGAATAGTAGATTTGTGTTTTGATATGTATGTTATGTGTGTGATTATTGTGATTGCTTAGACCTGCCTATGGATTGATTCTTGATATGAATATCAGGGCTGAGGGGTTGAGTCATTGACTGTAGACTGATTCATAAATTATGCATTCAAGATAGTAAACTGGACATAGTATTGTTAGTATGGGGGTTGCAGATGATAGTTAGGGTTAGAACCCTCCATTTGCCCTTGGAATTCGCAGCAGATGTTTACTGGTATGTGAGTAAGACTGCTGGATTGGGATGAGGAGACTATATGGTTGAGACAGCGAGTTTCCTCGGGGGAAACATTGCTTCGTATATATTGACAGTAAGGGAACCAATGTTGGTTCAACTTGAGGGTGGAAACAAATAAGAGTTATCGTATGAAAAACTTTAGAAGCATCATCCTCCAGTCTTCGAGGGAGGTTTGGGTTTGTTCAGAACTGAGCTGTAGATAGGCGTGATAGAGTGGTTGCGCCACGCGTATGCGGCAAGAGGATGCCCGAACGTGGTGGGAAGTAGTACCCCATACCTGGAATGTTGTAACGATGGGTTGGTAGGAATTCAGACAGTGGTTCGACGAAAGAGACTACTGTAATGCAGTTTGAACTGCAAAAACTAATGAGTTTATGAACTCGGTTCATAATGGTAAGACAATGACAGATTATGTCGATGAATTTGATGGGTTGGATAGATCCGCTTTTAGTTTTGTAAAGAACGACCTAAACTAATACTTATAAAACATTCACATAACATTGTTTATAAAAGAATACCACTCATTATCAAGGTCTCAATGGGGACTTGCTTAAAACCATGCAAGTTGGCGCCATTAGTTTTAAAAGAAAACATGAATTTTTATGCAAAGTTCAAAAGAAACAAAAATTAAATAACTAAGTCCCACTGATAATTTGGAAAGTCTCTTAAAACATAACATAATTTAAATGGCGTCCTAAGATGATTGTTTTTCCGTCCATAGGATGCCCCACGCCATACACCCCACGACGATAGAACTCCTCACGTCACCACGCGTGCCATAAAGAAATCATATTTGCTACCTGGAAGGAAAGTAAGCGGGTGAGCTAAAAGCCCATTAAGGAAGTACAAACAATAAGCAAGTAAGGATACAACAAATACGAACACTAATGTTCATCTAACACATCATGGCATATCGTAACATTATCGTAACATATCATCATAGCATATCATAACGTTTTCGTAACATATCATCATAGCATATCATAACGTAATCGTAACATATCATCATATATCACATTGATACAGCATACATGATGAGCATGGCCCGCTAGTTGTCCATGTCACCCTATGAGGTAAACAAGAGTCTCTGGTCCTTAAATAACCTCGGCGCGTCCGCCCTAGGAGTTACGTCTTTATATCCTTAGCAACTCGTTTGATGTGTCGCGTTCATCACGCTAACACCCATAAACATATCATAACATACAAGCCACACATCATCACAATATGGCATTCATAATTCATAACAATTCATTCATACAATAGTCTTACCATTCATAGCATAAAATCATAGAATCTATCTAACTTCCTTACCTCAGGTCCGAGCTAAGAAATTTCACAACCTCTCAACGAGCCTATACCATAACCAAAACAACATTTCTTAGGTTCATAAAAATTACTATATTGCCCTTTCATACAACTCATGTGTGCATGGGCCATGCACACATAATAAGAGTTACACACATGCAATTATTCTTAACTACACATAAAGCCATAAAAGAATAATGCTCATTTTACCTATTTTACATTCATGATCCTTCTATAAAAACAACATAGTTGAATAATAAACATAATTTTGGACGTAAAAGTAGATTTGCATGTAACATGCATACGTGGGAACATTACGTAATTGAGACGTTTTAAAAACGATAATTCTACATTTCTTACTTTTATCCTTTTAAAATTAATAGACATATAACATGCTTTATTTTTCTTAAAATTTCTAGGTTGATTAAATTTCTCAAAACATTATTTTATTTTATAAAATAATTTGATTTAGCTTTAAAAAAAATATGTGACAATTTCCTTTATTATTCTCAATTTACAAAGAAATAACAAAAGCTTGGAATTTAATTAAAATACCTATGATTAATATGTTTCTTTAGAAAAATCAAATTTGATGTTGGTTAATTGTGTTACATAAATGATGTGAGAAAAATATATATTTAAGTGTGGGAAAAATATATTTTATTTAAATTATTTAAGACTTAGTTTTATGCAACATAAATCCATATGTGACAATTAAATAATCATTTTTAAACTTTTTAAACCAAACTTTCATCCACTATTTAATTTCTTTAAAAATCACAAATAAATTGAATCTAAATATTTTATCAATCAAAATAAAGAAAAATCATAACTTATCAAAATATGCATTCATACCATATTAAAATACCACTTTTAATATTACCATAATTCAGGGTATTAATTTTATTTCAAAAAACTCATCAAATTTATTTTAGTGAAACACACTTCACATTTTTTTTACAAAAATTCCAGCAACCATTTTTATCTTTAAAAATCACCATATTCAATTTAATATCTCATATTTTTCTAAAAATACAATAAAAAATTTGTAGGTATTTATTTGAGTAAAATATCATTTTATTGGGACTTAAAATACCTTTTTTAATTTCATAAAATTAACATAAGATCAAGGACATTACTTATGCATGCAAATCATTTTTTTTTTATCAAACTTTTACCCAATTATTTACAAAAATCAGCAAGCTTAATTTCTCATGAAATTCATCTTTTATCCCAAAAATTTCACATAAAATCATATATGTCCAAAATCTCATCATGCTCTTATTATATACATAATTCTAAGAATATTACTAACATATTCACATGCAATCTTATAAAATCCATTTTTTCTATTCCATTGAATCTACACATGAAATCCAACAAAATAACAATGGCAATAACATACATTAATTCATAAACACCATATTTCATACATGCCTTTATAATAACCCTAACATATTTCTATCATTTCTCCTTTTATGCATATCATGATTCATTGGTACAAAAATCACATATATCTTATCATATTTCTAAAATCATTATTTTTTCAAAACACACAAGAAAATACACATGATTGAACTTTTTACCCCTAGGCCTAAACATTTAAGATATACCATAAAACATCACAAAATTCCCATCTACCTTCACATAAAATCTAGTATGCATCTATCAACATTTTTGCCATTTTACATAAATCAAAGATTTAAAAATAACCATAGCAATATAAACATAAAATATAACCTCATATAAACCCTATCAAATCCATTTTCTCAATCATTCCCATGAGCTCTTTTAAAAAAAAACATATTCCCTTTAAAAATACAAATCATAATCATCAATCCTACAATAATCAAACCATTAACATCACCAGCAACAACCTCAAAGATAAACCCATTAAAACCAATATATAGGCTAAGAAAAACCATTACCTCTCTTTATTGTTGAATCAAGAACACTCTTGCAAGAAAACCTTGTCACCTATAGAGGATTTTTAAACACAATACAAGAGGACAACATGATGGATACTGTCCTTGCTGAAGACATGGAACTATAGGGTGGTGCATCGAAGACTAGGGTGCGCCCGTGTACAGACTGAAAGGAATGATTGTTCGCGCTTCACAGTAGATGAAGGGATAAGAATACAAGGGTTCTACTCGGGGAGTTAGGTTGACGGTAATGCCAGATAGCCACGGTTAGGGTGCGATGACGTCACCTATTGAATAGTAGTGCGTGCACTAGCATAAAGAATTAAAGCGTTTGATCACCCCACAAAGGGATAACCTTAAGATTAAGGCCCTAGTGGGAATTAATGGGTTATTCACATTGGAAACCCTTGATTGTGTAAAGAGAATTAACATGGAAACTGACATCCTAAGTTGGAAAGATCTGTGCCAGTTGGATAGGATGCCACAAATTATGATAAAATCAGATGAGGTAACGGCCAAGATTGGTATACTATATGCAGTTGATAGTTGGCAGATATACCTCCGTGAACAATGAAATATAGAGAGAAGATTTTTTGGGAATGGTTAAGAATCCTACTATTTTAGTATGAATGGGTTAAGATATGAAGATCGGATGAGTGATCCGACGGATCCTGGTGTTGAGGTGGAGATTCTAGATGAGTATTGTACTACCTCCTTATGAATATTGTAACTAGGAAGTTTGAATGGATGTTAAGGTCTAAAATTTGTATATTGGAAAGTAAAAGGGTATAGTGGTGGACCGTAAGAGTGGACTACATTAGACTGCAAGTAAGATGATTGGATATGAAAGGTTGTGACTCAACAGATTGAGTTAATACACCTCAGTTCGCGTGAAAGGGTATCATAATAATGTGTATGGGCAATGAGAGTCCTTATGACTTCGTGGGACACCGAGTATAAGATTGTAGGGCTGAGCCCCTTTTCGGGAAAAGGTTGTAGAGGACAAAGAGTATAAGATTGAAACTTAGGAAATTATTGGTTACCTTCAGATAAACTGACAATCTGAAGGATTAACTCATATTGTGAGAATTGTATATCGAATGTGTAAGTGTTTGAGGCATTGAGATAAGTACGGTCTCTTGATTGAATAATCATAGTGGTGAATGTCGGTCAACGACTAGGATGACCCTGAATAAAATACAGTGAGATAGGGAGAGAGAAGTACTTGTTCCAAGAGATGAAATGAGAGACAAGAAGTATGGTGGTTCAGAATTGGCCCAGGGGACCAATGAAGTTATTAGGATTGTTAGGGCAGAAGTATTTACCTATCTGAAAGGACGTAAGAGTTCGCAAATTTCAAGCATGGGAACACGAAGTTCCAGGATGGGAGATGTTGTATTTCTTTGAGTATTGTGGACTGAAACGATAAGGTATGTTGGGAAAAAAAGAGGAGTTCTAACTCTCGATTTAATAGACTTATGAGATTTTACCAAGGACTAGGCCAGACGCCTAGAGATTAGCTTTACCCTAGTATGGGTGGTGGCTCATAAAGTGTTACTGGTGCTAATGTCAAGGAAATAAGTGTAAGATATTACCGCTGACGGGGTGAGGAGACCCTAGGATTTCAGTGGGAGTTATTGCACAAGGAAAAGCTAATGGAATTTGGGATAAATGAGGTAAAGTCTTATGGAATAAGAGTGTCACTCTAGTGAGAGTGTTACTAAGAGATAAAAAGGTAGAGGACTAGACTCTGTGGCTATAGTTAGATTTGCGGGATTGGTATCCCAAGATGACTGAATAAATTTCGAGGACAAAATTTCAATAAGGAGGGGATAGTTGTAACGACCCAAATTTGTTGTTAAGGCTAAGTGCCTGGATTACAGTACCTGAAGGGCATAATTGGATGTATGTGTGATTAATTGGTTAAATGTGTGACTACGTGACATACATGATTTATATGATAATATGGAATTAAATGCATGTTTATGTGTATTAAATATGCATGTGGGCCCATTCTTGATACTAAGGGCATAATTGTAATATTGGCCCATTGCGGGCATAAATGTGATTATATGTGTGTAGATGATTGAGACCACATTATTATGTGGATATATTTGCGGTATGCGGCTCGAGGCGATCCTAGTGAGCCGATTAGCGGGATAGTCACAATGGGATTTAATACCCGGCTCGGGGTGAGCCTAGGGGTATTCTGGGAAATTTAACATATACTTGGGATTTATCGAGTAATTAGTAAGTATTTGGTGATCAATTGGGCATGTCGAGATTAATTGGGATTTTGTAGGACTACTCGAGGAATTAGTGGGAATTATGGCAAAAGACTGATTCACCCTTGAGGGCATTAGAGGGTAAGTTAAGGGGCAGGGGAATTTCCGTCATTTATTGCCTAAAGGGATGATACACTCAGCCAATTTGAATAGTAGAACCAAGAAAAACCTTTAGAACATTCAATATACTTTCAGCCTCTCCTCCTCTCTCTATTTGGTTCTTTCTTTCCTTTTGGAGTACTTGGGGGGCTCTTGGGAATTTTGAGGTGGAAGCTGTGGAATTGAGGGACCTGAGGCCAGTATTTGTTCATGTTTAGTTTTGAGATCAAATTATAACTGAGGTAAGAAAACTGCACCCTAGTTGTGATTGGGGCTTAAACCACTTATTTGAATATGTTTTGAATATGAATATACCTGTATTTGGGAATATATGGATGGACATGCTTGTATACGCTGCCATTGATTATGTGCCATGCATTGTGTATTTATGAATATATATGTTTGCAGGCCTGCCTGAGGGTGTCGAGGGCCGATAGCAAGCGTACGGAACGCAGCCCGGCCTAAGGGCGCGGGGTCGGCTAAGAGATCAGAGGACTCGATCTAAGGGTGTCGGGCCTGGGTATTATACCATAAATAGAAGTGTGGTTCACACTTAATCATTTTTATTGATTGATGAGTTTGGCTTTCATATTTGACTGAGTTGAATAATACTGTTGGTTGGTTATTTGTATCCTATTATTAATTGAGTTTGATAATTTATATTTACTACTTTTATTTTGTTGCCTAGTTGTGCATGCTGGTTTAAGTTTTCTTGCTGAGCCTTGGCTCACAGGTGCTACGTGGTGCAGGTAAGAGAAAAGGATAGCTGGACCAACCATGAGTTGGAGAGCTTCAAGGGTAGTGTGTACATATGCAGCTTGCTCGACCATCACGGCCGAGGTAGCTTGGGAGGAACTAGGGTTAAACCCTGTTTTGCCACTTATGACGGCTAAGTTGTATTCTATTTGTCTTTTATAAGTCTGTAAAATAATTTTGGGATCCCATGTAAAATCTTAACATTTTAATGAAAAATAATCATTTTGTTGACCAAGTCTTTTAATACTTGACCATGTCTTAGCCTTTAATTACACACTTAAGTTCAAATGACTTGTTTAGCAAGTTAAGCACTATTTTAAACACACAGTGTAACAGTCTTGGTTATCTAGGGCATTACACCTACCCCTCCTTTCCTTTCCTCTTCTTTTATTTTCTTTTTAGTTCTTTTAATAAAATAAAATAAATAAAATAAAAGGAAATAATGTGTAGAAAATCTATTGCATGCTCACCATGCACATGCACACACCAAATTGCTAAGGTGCATCACTACCTACCATGCACCTTAGTGCATTAAACCAAAACTCATTTTCTTACTAATTAAATTAATAAATAAATAAAACAACTAACAATTAAATTCATATAATTCCTACTAAACAATTAAAATAATTTTCAACACTTAACAATTATAAAATACACAAACCAAAAAATTAATAAAAAAAAAAAATTGTGCGCTACAATATTTCCGTCCTTAAATATTTGTCTACGTGTGCTTGTAAAATATATAATTGTGTGTATATATATGCGTGTATATCTATGTATATGTATACATGTATGGACGTGTATATACATGTTGCATGATTAATAATATTGTATATTAATGGTTCCTGCATGTATTCTTGAACGTATAAACTGTTTATATGAGCAGTGGTAATTTTTTTTTTGTTATTCAACAGGGCCCACCGTGCAATTTCCCTGTGCACTCTGGATGTTTTTCCAACAATTGGTATCAAGAGCAGTCATTAATCCTTGCATATTGTTAATTAGTGTGTGAGATAATGTGAATTTTTATATTATATGTGATACATATTTGAATGGATGAATGTTTTATATTGATGATGATAGATTCTTAGGGTCGTTTATAATAGTGCTTTTGGGTTTAGGAATTGTTCTTAATATTTCTAGATGAAAAATTTAAGCCATTATAGGGGCATAGGAATTTTGTAATTTTATTTTTGGAAATGTAAATTATAAAATTGTTGTAATTGAATTAAACGGAGTTTGGCACAAAGATCAAGACAACATCACCACCACTGTTGACCACCGTGGCATGCACCCCGAGGTGCCCCCGTCTGTACGGTCGCCTTCCATACACCGTATGGATCCATACAGCATGACCGTACGGCTCCACCCGTCACCGCCACTTGTGTGCTCGCCACCACCGTGGCCGACCGAGCTCCTCCTTGCCGTTGTTCCCCCTTGCCACCACCCCTTCTTGATGACACACCTAGGGTTTGTGTCATGCAAACCTTAATGTGTTGTTACCTAAAATATTTTAATTATTTATTTAATTAAAAATTTGAAATTGAATTAAAATGGTTTTAATTTGGTAGTTTCTATAATTAAAATAGTTTTGATTATTTTCCTTAATTACAAATATTTTAATTATTCTCTTGTATAATTAAAATTGTTTTAATTAAAATATCCAAATAAAATTAAATTGTATAATTTATTTTTTGAATTAAATAATCCAAATTCAAATTGGGCTTTAGAAACTATTTGGGTGTTAATACCCAAAGTTTAATTATTTTAAAAAGATTGTTTAAAATAATTGTAGACGCTCAGTATTCCGCGCCCATAAAAGAACCAAGCATCGCGGGACGGCCCCGAGTGCCCGAGCTCACAGCCCAACAGCATCGGCCTCGCGTCTGAGCGAGGCCCCACCTCCTCCTGGTGCATACCCCGCTTCGCGTCAGAGCGAGGCCCCTACTGCGCGCCCCGCCTCGCGTCCGAGCGAGGCCCCTGATGTGCGCGCACCCCGCCTCGCGTCTGAGCGAGGCCCTTGGTTCGCTCTGCCTCGCGTCCGAGCGAGGCCCATGCTGCGCGCCCCGCCTCGTGTCCGAGCGAGGCCCCTGATGTGCGCGCACCCCGCCTCGCGTCCGAGCGAGGCCCTTGGTTCGCTCCGCCTAGCGTCCGAGCGAGGTCCCTGCTGCGCGCCCCGCCTCGCGTCCAAGCGAGGCCCCTGATGTGCGCGCACCCCGCCTCGCGTCCGAGCGAGGCCCTTGGTTCGCTCCGCCTCGCGTCCGAGCGAGGCCCCTGCTGCGCGCCCCGCCTCGCGTCCGAGCGAGGCCCCTGATGTGCGCGCACCCCGCCTCACGTCCGAGCGAGGCCCTTGGTTCGTTCCGCCTCGCGTCCGAGCGAGGCCCCTGCTGCGCGCCCCGCCTCGCGTCCGAGCGAGGCCCCTGATGTGCACGCGGCCTCGCTGAATCTCCCTTGGTGTCACACCTCGGCACCGTAGCATCGCACCTCAGCAGATGTTCAGCCTCACGCCCCTAGTGAACCACGCTTTTGCATGGCCACGTGAGAGGAAGAAGGCTTTGTGAGCAACTAGGAAGCCGCATCGTCAGTAGGCCTTCCAAGGGGGCCTCACGAAGGAGTAGGAGACACGCCACCTGGTAGCCACGCGAGCGGAACCATGCACCAAGTGAGCCGCACCACCAAGTTTCCTATCCCTTACACCTGGAGACCCCTATGCTTAGGAGATCCAGTACGGGTCGAATGGGGACATACTTGTACGACCTAGTACTGAGTACGGATACCAGTGCCAGTGAGATTGCTGGGGTAAGAATCATGGTCCGTACGTCTACGGCCATGGGTCAGAGCCGACACCACTACCTCCTGCGCCACTACGCCTGCCACCATGCATCAGATACGGGTACATATGAGTAGTGGAGACATCCTCCTGACACCTGCTCCTGTACAGGATGTACAACCACAACCTCTGAAGCCACTCCCCTAGTACAGTACGTATGCACCACTTGGTCCCCTGGACCACTATGTACCTAAGGCCATTAGAGCCTACTATAAAAGGAACTCCAAGGCCACCTGAAAGGGGGTTGAAAATTTGACTGTAGCAGAGGCATTAGTGTGAATGAGATACTGAATTCTCCATTGTTGTTATACCATTGTTCTTGAGTTATTGTTCAAGTTTTCATAGCTTTCCAATTAGCGATTTTAATTTGATAATTTTTCCAACTTAACTTCGTTGACGAGTTCTCACCGTCAACAGTTTGGCGCCGTCTGTGGGAACGTTAGTTCCAAGCTACTGTTCCACCATTGTTTCCGACAAGAAGAAGATGCCAAGACGCTCGAAACGACTGAGGGAGACGCGGGAGGTAGAGGTTCACCTAAACGGAGTCCAGCTGAAGGCCTCCATGAAGGACGCTCCTCCACCCAGGGACGTGGAGCCCCCGAAAGACCCTGAGGTTCACGGAGGAGACAGGGTGGCCTCATCGTCGGCCGCTCCACCTGGAGGGAGTCCTCCCAGAGCACCACCGGTGCACGCTGATGAGTTCCCTCCTCCAAAACCGCCGCGGGCACCGAACTCCGGCCGGCAAGACCCAGGCCCTTCTACCCATAGGCCGGACAAACACCCCCGGGTCCACTCCGTGAGCTCGAGTTCAAAGTCCCGATTTTACGAAGAGGAGATACGTGAGCTCCACCGTAAAAACCAAAGGTTAGAAACTACCTTGGAAAACATGCAAGAGGTCCTTAACGGCCTACTGCAGGGTAAGTCAAGCATAACCTTGCCTAAGGGAAAGGAAAAAGGCAAAGGTGGGGTGGAGACCACTGTGCCAGTAGATGATGGAAGAACCCGACATTCAACTAGCAACACCCCCCGCGCGAAGCAACATGATCACCCCGAACCGCCTAAGCAGGCCCAAAGGCCAGCGCCGAGAACCACCGCTGCCCCTCGACGTGAGGATGAGGTCACCTCCAAAAGAACGCCCCCAGACTTGCGGGAGGAGCTCAATAAGAAGAGGGCAGGCAAAGGGACCACACCCCCTGAGGCGCCTCGAGAAGGCAAGAGAAAGGCAGATCTTAGCCCATCCACTCTAAGAGACTCCCTCAGCAAAAGGAGGCAGGACTTAGACATGGAGATGCGGAGCTTGCGGAGCAAGATTGTCACCGCGTCGGGTGGCCAGGCCTTTGAGGAAGACTTCGACCATGAGTCGCCTTTTGTGCGGGAAATTCAGGCAATCCGGCTCCCTGCCAATTTTAAGGAGCCCAATATGACCCCTTACGAAGGGAACACGGATCCAAAATACCACCTGGATGCGTTTAATGATCTGATGAAATTGAGGGGGATCGGAAGTGGTGCCAGGTGCCATTGCTTCGCTGTTACTCTGAAAGGACCCGCCTACAAATGGTTCAAAAGGCTAAGGCCAGGGTCCATCAGGTCCTGGCAGCAGTTCTCTGACGAGTTCCTCCAACAGCACCATGCCGTGCGGGACTACACGATGCTAGGTACCAGCTTGGCCAACGTGAAGCAAGGGGAGAAGGAAAGCCTGAAGAGCTACATTCACCGGTTCAATATGGAGGCCGCAAAAGTGGGGAGCCTAACGCGCCGGGAGTTAAAAATGGCCATTACTGCTGGAGTGCTCCCAGGAAGAAAATTGTGGGACAACATGTTAAAGAGGGAAGTCACTGACCTGGATGACTTCTATGAAAGAGCACAGAAGTACATCCGTGTGGAGGATGGCCACGCAGAGAAGAAAAGGACGTACGATGGGCCGAGGGATGACCAGCAGAGGAAGACCAAGAGAGGGGGTGATCATAGGCCAACAGCCTATACTTACTACACAGACCTCACAGATACCAGGGAGCACATTTACCTCACCAATGAAGATCGAGTTCCTTTCAAGAGGCCCCCACCAATGAGAAAGGACCGGTCCAAAAGGGACCCAAGCAGATACTGTCGGTACCACAAGGATACCGGTCATACCACGGCAGAGTGTATCCATTTGAAGGAAGAAATCGAGGAACTCATTCGCAGGGGACATTTGGGCAGGTATGTGCGCAAGGATAACCAGAGGCCAGAAGGAGGAGTGTCCCCGCTGCGGGCACGTGAGGTGGCCCCGGAAGTGCAAGGAGAGGTCAGGACCATCTTTGGAGGACCAGGATTCGGAGGCGATTCTAGGAAGGGGCGAGACAGGTATGCCAAGGAGGCCCGACGAAGTCCACCACATTGCGTTTTAAGCTTGGAACAACGCCCCCCGAAGAGCTTCAAGGGCGAGAATGACTCAATAACTTTCACTGAAGAAGATGCGCAGGGGGTGCACTTTCCTCATAATGACCCCCTGGTGCTAACCGCCCAGCTAGCTAACATGAGGGTACATCGGGTCATGGTGGATAACGGGAGCTCCGTGGACATCTTGTATCGACAGGCGTTGGAAAAGATGGGGTTGAGCCTCCGTCACCTAAAGCCTTGCACTACGACTTTGTATGGGTTCACGGGAGATTCGATGCAACCCCTGGGGACAATCGAATTGGCCCTCACCATGGGGGAGCAACCCAGGCAAACCACCATAATGACTAACTTTGTCGTGGTAGATTGCACCTCAGCCTTCAATGCGGTATTAGGGAGACCCTCCCTGAGAGAATTGAAGGCGATAACTTCAGTGTATCACCTGGCCATGAAATTCCCTACCCCTGGGGGAGTAGCATGTGTGAAAGGGGAGCAGAAGGAAGCGAGGGAATGCTATAACATGTCCCTCCGCGCAGCCACCAAACCATCCATGTCAATGACGATGGCTGTGCATGAAGGAGCGACTCACACAAGTTAGATCCGCACAAGATGGGACAGGCTACGGAGCCTTTCGAGAAGTGCAACCAGCAAGGCTTCGGCTCTTAATGCCAAAAGAACCTATGTTTAGCTTGTTCTTCGTTATTTTAGTAAGAATCAAAGAGGCTGCCCTAGGTAGCCTCCTAGTCAGATGTAACCCCCCCCCCCCCCCTTTATTTTCAAAGTTAGATGTAAACCGCGTTCTATGAATGAAACCGTTTGCTACTTCCTGTGTTTATTTTCTTCGTTGCACGAGCATCAGCCAAAGTGCCTGCCAAAATAAATTTCACCAAGCACTTGGGGGGCAGGACAGGAGGGCAAGAACATGTAGCCAGCAAAAGGACTCCTAAAAAAGGACCCTCTAACGGAGGATCCTAAAAAGGACCCCTTGCCCTCCTAACTCCTAAAAAGGGACCCTCTAACGGAGGATCCTAAAAAGGACCCCTTGCCTTCCTGAATCCTAAGGGAGATCCTCTACCAAGAGGATCCTCAAAAAGGACCCTCCATCAGGAGGACCCCAAAAAGGACCCCTTCAACAGGGATCCCAAGGGGACCCCCTATATGAGGGCCTTAAGCGAAGTCTTTACAAGGCAACTCCTGAGATCACAAGGATTAACTACCCGTGTGAATATCAAGGAGGCCTTAGGGACTCACAAAAAAATATATATATGGTATCGATGATAATAAGTCTAGAGCGGCCACCAAGCCGTCTAGCCAATAATAAGTCTAGCCATTATATGGTGACGACAATAATAAGTCTAGAGCGGCCACCAAGCCGCCTAGCCAAAAAGGGTCCCAAAGGAGACCCTTGCAAAAATAGTACTATGAATAACGACGAGAAGGACGCTTCTCGCAAAGAAATAATAAGCGCGCGCAAGAAAAACATGAAAGGATAACTAAGACCCAAGGGGTCAAAATATCCTTATGAAAGCAACCAAGAGGCACCAAAAGAGGTCCCAGTGAACCCTTGCACATGGGCTCCAAAGGACCTCCAGCCTGATAAATAAAAGAGGGGAACCAACCAAACCCCATCATACAGGCATAAAAGGGCCTCGAATGCAATAGAACAAAAAATAAACAGCAACATCGTATGTATTCATACATTAGAAGAAAAAAGAAGTTCTCAAGATAATACAAGGGTTACTAACAAAAAAGTAGCACTAGTGATGACCTTACAGAATAAAAAACAAAAAAGGAGCGAGACTATTTCAAGGCCTCCTGTAGTGGGCACTCCACCAGGCTGCTCGGGCAACAGCTTGCTCGCCGAAAGAGGAGAAGTCAAAGTTGGGATCCTGCCTCCACACATTGTAAAGAGCCTGGTCTATAGACTTGCGCTCGGTTATGACCCTCTCCGCTTCCCAGGAAGCCTTCTCCGCCTCCAAGGAAGCGACCTTCTCCTGAGCCGACTGTAGTTCAGCCCTAAGGGCCTCAACTTCAGTCCCCATTTGGATAACCATCTCATGCGACCCGGATGCAGCGGCCTTGGCCCCCTTGAGCTCGCGCTCCAAGCATTTGGCCTTGCCCCTCAGCTCCTTGATCTTAGTCTTCAGCTTACCATTCCTCGAGTCCGACTTGGCATACTTAGTCTGGGCTTTTGACAATTGGACCTTGGTTGCGCTAAGCTCATTTTCGAGCTCCTGGACCTGGACTATGAGGTCGTCCCTCTCAGTGGTAGATGCGGAAAGGATGCCAGTCGAGTCAGCATGTCGAAGAGACACGATATAGACCTGCACAAGAAAATCAATGGCATCAGCAATAAGTAACAAAAAGAAGAACACAGGTGCATCTATGCATAATGCTAATCAACGCAAGGTGCAAAGCCTCACCCAGGCCGCGGCACGCCTTAGCATCTCCCCGAGGTCTGATTGAGTCACGTTCCCCAGGCCCCTCCAGTCGGAGACAGGGAGACTCGCAGCTATTGGAACGAAACGCTGCCCATAAACTGAGGCCATCCTGGTCACCCAAACCTCTGCCTCCATGCTAGGAGCATCTGGTTGGACCGGGACAGACGACCCACTCGCCGAGGCAGGAGGAGGCGCAGCAGAAGAGAAAAATTGAGACTCTGGTGCATCAGCAGGGAGCTCCACGAGCCCGACGAAATCAGCATCCGATACGCCGAGATCATGAGGGATCGGAGGGAAGGCATCGCCGCCACCGTGGCCAGGAGAGGCGTAGCATCCTGCCGCGGCATGCAGGTCTAGAGGGTGAAAGGCCGTGTCCTGGTCGTGGGGGTCATGAGGAGGACGTCCCCCTGGGGACAGGGGGGCATCCTCCATCTCCACCTCAGCCTCATCCTCGTGCAGCGATGGCCCAGCCGGCGTAGCCACAACCTTCTTAGACCCGGTGATCGACCACAGGAACTTGGAGTTAGTGACCGGGGACAATTGGTGGCGGGTGAGATTTTCCACCGCAAAAAGGACCGTCGCCTTCTTCTGAGCGGAATCTGCAGCAATGAGTTTGCCTATGGCCTCCGCCTCAGACCCAATGACCGAAGGATCCGCAAAGTACCCTACAAGAACCGCATCAATGTCAATACAAGCGAGAGTGCAAAACAGTAAGTTCTAGCAAGAAAGAATGAAGGATCAGGATACTTACTAGGATTGGCACGGAAGCTTTCACGAACCGAGAGAGGCCCCTCTACCCAAAAAAAATCTTGCTTCCAAGGCCCGGTATTGGACACCGAGCCCTCTATTAAGGGGAGCTCACTGTTAGCCTTTTGCAAGTAGTAGAAACCTTTGGACCTGGGCAATGCTATAAGGTTATACAAAGTATGCACCTCCTGCGCCGTCGGGGCACGTTTCTCATTGTCCTTAAACCAGATGAAGAGGCAACTTAAGGTCAACCAACTGTTGGGCGACAGTTGGAGAGGGGCCAAATCAAAATAGTTGAGAACTGCCACGAAGAATGGATGCAGAGGAATGGTGCCACCCGCCTTCAGAATCTGTTCGCTCAAAGCCACAAAGCCCCGTTTAGGGCGGTCAGCCCGGCAAGTCTCTTGAGGAGCGTGCATGGCATATTCTTGAGGAGCTCGGTAATGTTTCACGATTGCCTTCAATTTATTCGGAGACACGTGGGACACTAGGCTGGACGCCAATAGGGGGGTGTCGTCCTCTTCCTGGACGGACACCTGTCTGCGTGCCTTTGACATATCTGCAAAATCAAAAGAAACATGTGAGGAAGAGGCAGAACACTTGATCCTCCATTTTTTCTTTCTAGCAAGGGTTTTCCATCGAGGGAGCGATGGCGGAAGCGCTAAGATAGGATCAACTGAGACTAAAGGCTGAGGAGAGGAGCTAATAGCCCCATGGCCGTCATCAGGCGAAGGAGGAGTGGGAGGTTCTGGCAGAATGTGTCCCTCCATAAACTCTAACTCCCACCGCAATTCAAAAAGGGTCGTCCTAAGACGCGCTATATGATCACTAAGGCCCAGGGGTGAAGGTCCTCCATCTCCCCTCGACACCGAGTCAACTTCGCTCTCTACCACCCAAATTTTATGCCTAAGATCAGCCATGCACTCGAGGTGGCGAATGCGGGCTTGCCTCAAAGAATCATAATCCTGGTAAGGATTGCCCTCAGGGGACTCTGAGTCTGAAGACAGGTCGATAAACTCAGCCCTTGGGGGTATATCGGACGGGCCCTCACTGGCCATGAAACCACGTCCCAACAGCAAAAAGGGGCTCACGTATAAACGAGGGGAAGGCTACAAAACACAAAGGCATAGGCTTAATACCTCTATATGCAAACGCCCTAAATGGACTACTACAGGGTATATATAAAAAAAAAAAAAAAAGAGGAAGGGCGTGCATATGGTCAAACTCACTACAAGCTCGAATTAATGTACCCCATCCCAAGTGTTGCTGGTCTGGATCCGATAAAATAAGTAAATAAACGGGACAAGGAAAGAAAATATACCTCAAGCGATTAAGAAAGCGAAGGCGGGATCCAAAGAAGGTCAGGGAGCGAAAAGCACCACAGAGTCGAAAGCGCGCGCCTGCAAGAATTAACCAGGAAAGTGTGTTAGACATTAAATATACACACCAAGAAATTAGCCATAAAAAAAAATAATAAATAAAAATAAAATAAAATAAAATAAAAAATATATACAAAACAAATGAAAGGAATTATGGTGAGAGTGAGGTTGTGGGGGATCGAACCCTTTACCTCTTGAAAGGAATAAGGGTCTATGCACCACTAAGCCAAGGGAGTAAGATGAAAATATCACGCCATGCATGAGGGCCTATTTATAGGGATCAAGGTGAATAGTCTACAAGAGCACCTAAAGGTCCCCTCCTAGACTAGGGGGCAAGTGTAGACGCTCAGTATTCCGCGCCCATAAAAGAACCAAGCATCGCGGGACGGCCCCGAGTGCCCGAGCTCACAGCCCAACAGCATCGGCCTCGCGTCCGAGCGAGGCCCCACCTCCTCCTGGTGCATACCCCGCCTCGCGTCAGAGCGAGGCCCCTGCTGCGCGCCCCGCCTCGCGTCCGAGCGAGGCCCCTGCTGCGCGCCCCGCCTCGCGTCCGAGCGAGGCCCCTGATGTGCGCGCACCCCACCTCACGTCCGAGCGAGGCCCTTGGTTCGCTCCGCCTAGCGTCCGAGCGAGGCCCCTGCTGCGCGCCCCGCCTCGCGTCCAAGCGAGGCCCCTGATGTGCGCGCACCCCGCCTCGCGTCCGAGCGAGGCCCTTGGTTCGCTCCGCCTCGTGTCCGAGCGAGGCCCCTGCTGCGCGCCCCGCCTCGCGTCCGAGCGAGGCCCCTGATGTGCGCGCACCCCACCTCGCGTCCGAGCGAGGCCCTTGGTTCGTTCCGCCTCGCGTCCGAGCGAGGCCCCTGCTGCGCACCCCGCCTCGCGTCCGAGCGAGGCCCCTGATGTGCGCGCGCCCCCCCTCGCGTCCGAGCGAGGCCCCTGATGTGCGCGCGGCCTCGCTGAATCTCCCTTGGTGTCACACCTCGGCACCGTAGCATCGCACCTCAGCAGATGTTCAGCCTCACGCCCCTAGTGAACCACGCTTTTGCATGGCCACGTGAGAGGAAGAAGGCTTTGTGAGCAACTAGGAAGCCGCATCGTCAGTAGGCCTTCCAAGGGGGCCTCACGAAGGAGTAGGAGACACGCCACCTGGTAGCCACGCGAGCGGAACCATGCACCAAGTGAGCCGCACCACCAAGGTTCCTATCCCTTACACCTGGAGACCCCTATGCTTAGGAGATCCAGTACGGGTCGAATGGGGACATACTTGTACGACCTAGTACTGAGTACGGATACCAGTGCCAGTGAGATTGCTGGGGTAAGAATCATGGTCCGTACGTGTACGGCCATGGGTCAGAGCCGACACCACTACCTCCTGCGCCACTACGCCTGCCACCATGCATCAGATACGGGTACAGATGAGTAGTGGAGACATCCTCCTGACACCTGCTCCTGTACAGGATGTACAACCACAACCTCTGAAGCCACTCCCCTAGTACAGTACGTATGTACCACTTGGTCCCCTAGACCACTATGTACCTAAGGCCATTAGAGCCTACTATAAAAGGAACTCCAAGGCCACCTGAAAGGGGGTTGAAAATTTGACTGTAGCAGAGGCATTAGTGTGAATGAGATACTGAATTCTCCATTGTTGTTATACCATTGTTCTTGAGTTATTGTTCAAGTTTTCATAGCTTTCCAATTAGCGATTTTAATTTGATAATTTTTCCAACTTAACTTCGTTGACGAGTTCTCACCGTCAACAATAATTAAAAGTTGTATAATTCAAAATAGATATGGAAAAGGGTGGCATCTGCTCAATAAGACTACATCTCAAGGCTCGAGATCAAGGCGGTCATCATTAGGCCTTAACTAGTATAGGTTACATTTTCATCTATATTTTGCAAGTGTTGTAATTTTTTCTAGAAATACCCAAAAGTTACCAACACGCATTTATTTATTTATTATAGATGTTTGAATATGCTTAACGTGTTTAATGTTTTGTCATGCATTATAACATGCTATTCATATATTCACATAGTATGCAATTAGCATGCATTACATTCGTGTAGAAACATGCTATAAGGAACGCCCTATGTTTTATTATATGTTTATATATGATAACTCATATAATAATAAATTTAGTCTTAATTAGTTAAGATGGAAAATTAAAATTAAAGTCGTATAATTTATTATTTTAATGAAAAATATTTTATTAAAATAAAAGTGATATTCTTTCAATTAAAGCAAAATTAAAATAGAATTAAGGGCACAATTTATTCATTTTATTTTTTGTTTAATTGGATTAGTAATTATTATAATATCATTTGGTAAAAATAATTAAATTTATTTTTAGAACTAAATTAAAAAATATAGATTTTGTGAAAAACACATTTTTCCAAAATAGTGAGTGGGAGAGGGAGTTATGACAATAAGTCACATGGTCTCTATTATTGGTTGAACACCGAGAGGCATAGGAAGGGCCTCGTGTCGCCTCTGTTTGCAGCCTCCCTAAGGAAAGGCTTCCGAATATGTTTATTTTATCTGAAGGTTGACTTCTCTTATGAGAATAAAATTAATGATGTATTTCAAGTTTGACTGACCCTAAGGCACACTCTTGAGTTAAGTCATTAATCGAAAAATAATGGGTTACACTCTGAAGGTGTATCTAGGCTTTCGAGCATGACTAGTACATCTTGACCAAACTAGTGGTAGTTCATAAGTCAAAAGAGAAAAATGTGTTTTTAAGTTTTCACTTATGAAATTGAGATTCGTCTCAAAATTAATTTGGAGTTAGTCTGACCTACCCCAAGGTTGGTCCATTAATTTTCAAATTAATTTATCGTCGATTAGTATTTATTTATTTTTATGTGTTTTTATATGTTGCATTCATGCATCATGTTTACTTTTCCGAATAATATCTGGTATTTATTATATGTTTTAATTCATTATATTTTATATATTTATTTCCAGCAACAATGTTTAATTCTCTTAATCCTAACCAAAGACCTCAAAACGTGAAAGAACCAGTGAATCCTTATGATGAATACCTAAGTACTTTTCATTTAGACTTCAGCAATCTAGATGATTGGTACAGAGGCATACATGTAGTTATGAGTAAACAAAAAGTGTATGATGATCATAAAAAATATGTGGATTGGATGAGAACTGATTATCTGGCTCGTCATTGCATACTGAAGATTATGCCTGACGATATTAAATCGAGATATGTAAACCTCGATTCCACATACGAGATATGGGATAAGGATCAAAAGAGACTTTATTGACCACTTGAGAAGTTTGCAAGAAGAAATGGTAAATATGATTTACTCATCTCTTTTTAATATATTTAAATAGTTGATTCAAATTTGTATGCCACAAACCATATTTTTTAATCTTTTTTTTTTTCAGGAACACATTATTCAAGAAAAGAAATAACTGTGGTAAAGAAATAAGAAGATGATTGCATATTGGTAGACCAAGGAATGACTGGCATGTAATTTAGTTTTCATTTTCAACTTTCTATTAAGTCTCTTTCTATAAATTGGTTCTAGAATTTTTTCTAGAAACTTTATTTTAGATTCCTTTATTGATGAGTGAACAAGTTTAATATTTCTTTTAAATAATAAATTTAGTTGTTATTTTTGAAATATATTTGTTCCACCTATTTCATCAACGAGTATATTTATAATTATGAACTATTCATTATTGTGCAAATCATAGATTTAATAAATAAGACATATTATTCCAACAACAATTAAGTGAAACATATAAGTGAATTATTTTTGAGATTGACTTATAATTAAATAGACACATAAAACAAATAACAGACAGTCTTTTATTAGAACCGTTCATTAGTTCTCTCCTTGTTTATATAGTCTATTAATTAAAGTTAACCAAAAAGATCTTTCTCTAATAAAGCTTCAAAAATCACATAACTGTTTAGCTAATACATTGAGATGTATGTTAAACTTTTTTTTAATGTTCAAAACTAAAAGAGATAATGAATATTAAGTCAATATTGATTGACATTTATTTAAAATATGTTTACCTTTGTTGAATGCAAAAGAAATTTCTAGAAATTTGCATGCAACATTCAAAGTGAAGTCACTTAAGACATGTTTGTTCTGATCAAAAGGAAGTCTAAACTCGAATTTGGAATTCAAGTAATTTGCATGTGAAATTGGAATTCAAACCCAACTCACATACAACTAGAATGCTAAGCAACATTAGTATTTTGGAAATAAAATATAATTATATTAGATAAGATTAAATAGATAACGAGTGATCATTATCGTCTTTATTATTTCTATAATTTTGACACTTATTATACTTTGTACATGTTTGATTTTACATCATTAAAGACTTAAAAGTTGGGATTCACAAGTTGTTATGTGAACAATTAAAAGTTTTCCATGAAATCATTTAGTGAAATAATTTAATAATCATATAGAGATTGCAAAAGTGTTTGTATCTCTTAAATGCTACTTTAATGAAGCATGATTATTATAATCACTATATTTCTAGTTAACTAGAAATAATGATTATAAGTCAATTAAGCGAGTTACTTATAATTAACAATGATAAAACCAAAGAATGTCACAAATTCTGTAAAGCTTTATTATAGTGGGAGCGTTAGTTAGTAACTACTCCGTTACAAACATAAAGTTCATTTGGTTGTGTCTAACACAATCTAACTACGTTTCATTCACATACTAGTATGCAATGAAAGATTTTAACTGAGAACAATGGTTGAAACACCATGAATCTAGAAATGGAATTTGGAATTCCCATGACATTTGGATTCTTGAACATCCAACTAAAGTTCATTAAACTTCAGTTTGCAACAGGATATTCAAGATGAAAAGGAGAGCAAATAAAAGTATAGACTATTCAAAGTAAGGTTAATAGCCTAAGGCTATAAACAGAAAGAAGAAATTTATTACTCGAATAAATACCTTCTACTGTAACCAAGCTTGAATCTGTTCACATACTCTTATCCATTGATTTTTGTATGGATTATGAGATTTATTAAAATGGATGTCTAAATAGTCTTTTCTGAATGGCTGACATGACAAAACCGTTTGAAGATTTCAACCAGAAAGATTCGAAATAAAAGATCAAAAGCAAAGTTTTTTGCAAGGCTTCTTAAATCCACCTTTAGATTTTAACAAGTCATCAGATCTTAAATATTTTTTATTTAATCAAAGATTATGTTGTTATTCTTATTCGTCATGTTGATAACATTTTGATCATTGAGAATGATGTAGAGAAATGATCAAAAGTAAAGAAATGGTTTGCTGAATATTTCTAAATATTAGATTTGGAAAAGCCAAATATATTCTATACATTCAAATCTTTAGAGATTGAAAGAACAATATTTTGGCACAGCCTCAAGCAACTTATATAGATAAGAAGCTTGAATACTTTAGTTTGCAAAAATCCAAGAAAGACTTTTGGCCTTCCTGGTCAGGAGGATGTATTATCTAAAGAATAATGTCCATTTATTCTTTTACAAGAAAATAAGGACATGAGACAATATTCCTACATCTTAGTGATGGGCTGTTTAATGTATCGAATGTTATGTGTTCAAATTAACATTTGTTAAACAGTGGGAATAGTCAGTAGTTGTCAATCCAATTTTGGATTGAGTTGTTGAATAATTATAAGGACTTGATTTTCTGAGTATCTTGAATATAATAGAGATTATATGTTTGTGTATTTAGGCAGTGACCTAAAATCTCAAAGGATGAACTGATTTTGAATCAGATGGAAATCTTCAAAGATTGATATCAGAATCAGTTTCTATAATTGTAGAGGAAATGCATTAATCTAGAAATGTGTTGGACATTTTAGAATTATAAATTACACCATAAAAGCTGAAATGTAACAACTACTGAGTAGTTGAATAGGCTATTTGATTTAGATAAGTTCTTTACTGTTCTGGAAAGGGTTTCAAACTTGAATAAGCTACTAGTACCTTATTGCGAAAGCAATGGAGACATAACTATTCTAGAAGAACTGAGAAATCATAAGAGGGGAAAGCACATGAAATTAGGTATCATATAATTTGAGACAATATTACATAATTGATGTAATGATCTTGAAGATAGCTTCAAAACAGTTTTGTTTCTTACAAAACTGTTTACAAAGATTTTGTTAGACAAATTCGTTCAGGATAATGTGAGTGACACATTGAGAGAGATGCCTCAATTTGCTTTAGGGCAAGGGGGAGATTGTTGGGAATATTGTCCTTAAAGCAATTGTAGTTGACAAATGTTTTAAATGAAATAAATAATTGAATTGAATTATTATATATAGACTATGTCCGACATTATGTTGATAATATTAAGTAAATATCATAAAATTTAAAAGTTCATCTACGTGGTCTTAATCTCATATTGGTATGAGAGGAATGACATTGAGATAATGAACTTGAAGCAATTCGCAGTAAAATAAAATTATGGAATCTTTAGATTAATTACTGCTAGTACGGTTCACTAGTATTATGAATACAAGTGACCTAGATCCGGGTCACTAGTGTAGTAGGACACTTTAGTGAATGTACTTTATATATAGTGATATATAGAACTGGACCAGATGTGATTTGTTAATACTTGTTTAAACACCGTTTCATATAATGAATCAAACACATCAAGTAATTATCATATACATGATGATCTTAATCTTGAGGTTACTATGAACTCCTATATATGTCATCTGATCCTTTGATTCATGTGTTATGTTTTGTCAGAATGATCAGGCTAAGAACAATTATTTTGGGGACTCAATGATATATATGGTTGTGGACATAGTTTAACAGATATGAAATCTATACCTTCTTATAGATTGAATAATGGTTCCCTATTGGGTTGACTTTTGGGACTGAAAAGGTTATGAGCGCTCACGTCGCAAACTTGTTGTGACACAACCTTCACTAGTAAAGTCAATGGTACTCTAGGAACAAGAAATAGTTAAAAGAAAAGCGTGGTCACAGCCTCTCTCTCTCCATGGCGAGAAGGAAGAAATTTGTGCAGAACCTTGCTAGAGTGATTGATCCAGAGCTCCCTTCATCCAATGCTCAAAGTGTAGAGGATGAAAGATCGGAATTAGAGGTAAAAGTGTCTGAGGCGAAGAGTGAGAATCCATTGCCCTTGGATCCAGAGACTCACGTTGATATTGCTGAGAAATCTCTGCCTCCTGGGCAGCTGAAGTAGAAGGGCAGTCTTTCCAAGATTCGACTAAAGAAAACTGGTCTAAGTTTAAGGAATCCCTTCCTAATTTTGGATATACGAAGCTTCATTTTCAGGACCCGATCCAACGAGATGGTAAGCTGGTGGCTCAATTGGATATTGATGAGATTAAAGTAGAGGCATCTTTCTGGAAATCTGCCTTGATTTGCATGGTTATTGGGGCAAATCCGCCTTTGGCTATTTTTGAAGGATTTATTAGAAGAATTTGGGGTAACCTTGGCATTGATCGTGTGGCCCGGATGAATTCTGGATTCACAATGGTTCAGTTTCGAGATGAGGCAACTAGGGATATGGTGCTTGAATCTGGAGTTATTCATTTTGACAAGAAGCCAGTAATACTCATACCTTGGTCATCAGATGTTGAGTCTATAAGGTCAGTAAAATCTTTCCCTGTTTGGATTTGATTACTTGGTCTTGGGCTGCAATATTGGGGTGTTAATTGTTTGAGTGCTCTAGTTAGCATGATTGGCACTCCTATTATGGTGGATAAGGTCACAAAAGCTAGAACTATGATCAAATTTGCTAGAATCTTAGTTGATATGGAAATTGCAGAACATCTCCCAATGCATATCCATTATCTAAATGAGAGAGGTCAGATTTTGGAGCAACCCATTGAGTATGAGTGGCTACCCACTAAGTGTTCTAGTTGTAAGAAGTTGGGTCATTCTGTTGCTGTCTGTAAGCATGCCCCAACTGCTATAAAGAAGAATACAGAGACTTCAAACCAGGCTAACCCATTCGTTAAGACAGCAGGTGAATCTGCTGCTGATATTCAAAATAACAGATCCCAAAATAAACAAGAACCTCTTGAGGTCCCTAAGCAGAATGAAGTTCTAACAAATCCTAGTGGATCTAAATGGGTTACCCCTCGAAAGGCTGGGATGAAGAAACTTGTTGATTAACCACAACCTGATATGCATAGGAACACTTTCAACATTTTACAGGCAAACCAGCAACAAGCAGCTGATATACCCCTTCCCATTGATCTGAATGGACATCAACAATATATTGAGTTGGAACGTTAGGGGTTTAAATAATAAGAATAAACAGCAAGCAATTCTTGATGTTTGGAGGAAGAATAAAGTTGGTCTTGGAGCTCTGATTGAAACAAAATTAAAAGGGGACAGAAAAAGAGATCTTATGAATTCATCATTTGCTGGTTGGAAGTTTTATAGTAGTTCTATGGTGGAGGGGAGTATATTGCTCATCTGGAAAGCCCACATGATGAAGATAGAAATTATTCAGGAAACTACTAAGTTGCTTCATTGTAGAGTTACTTTAATTGGTGTGAAATTGGCTTATTGCCTATCAGTTGTCTATGGTTCTAATCAACTAGAGACAAGGAAATTTTTATGGTCTGACTTAGCTAATGTTTAGAGATCGGTTACCCCTTGGATTATTATGGGAGACTTTAATGTTGTCTTCTATGTTGATGATCGTATTGGTGGAAGGTCTATTTCTATTAAAGAGATGGAGGATGCTCGTCAATGGTTGGCTTTGGGAGAGACTACAGAAATGAAGACTTTGGGCCCTAAATACACTTGGACTAATAAACAAGATGGAGAAGCTCAGATTTTTTCCAAATTGGATAGAGTGTTCACAAATGATAGCTGGATTGATAGCTTCCCGTTAGCTGTAACATATGATCAATGGGATGTGGTTTCTGACCATTGCTATTTGTTGATTAAACAGGGGGATTTCTGTAGTATGGGAGTGAAGCCATTTTGGTTTTTCAACATGTGGACATGTCATGACAAATTCAGGGAAGTTGTTCTTCATAATTGGTCTGTTCCTTTTGAGGGGCAAGGGTTGTTTCGCCTTGTTGGAAAACTCACAAGACTTAAGCATGTTCTCAAAAAGTTCAATTGGAGAACTATGGGTGATGTTGCTTGTAATTACAAGGAGAGAAAATCTAAATACCAGCTGGCCCAAAGTGCTCTCTGTTATGATCCTTTAAATGTAGATTTACTGTCAAAAGAAAAGGATGCGCAACATATTTACTCACGCATGAGAAGATTTATTCGAGTTATCTTCGTCAAAAAAGCAAGATAACTTGGCTCAGGTTTGGTGATGAAAATTCATCGTTTTTTCATGCTAGTTTTAAAAAGAGACAGTTATCCAATCATATTATTTCTTATATTGATGCTAATGGATGTTTTGTGGATAATTATGCTAAGGTTGTTGATTATTATTTTCACCACTTTAAGAATCATTTGGGCAATTCTAGCCGGGCTACGGGTCAAATTGATCCTGAATGTATTAATAATGGCCCTGTTCTGAGTTTGGATGACCACCTGCACTTAATAAAACCTTTTACTTACCATGAAGTTCACTCAGCCATGTTTAGCATCAATTCAGTCAAAAGTCCTGGCCCGGATGGTTATGGAGCGAGATTCTTCAAATTTCTTTGGAAAGATATAGGCAAGGAAATCTCTGTGGCTGTTTTAGATTTCTTCATCTCTGGCAGAATTCCTTTGGTACTCAATGACACTATCCTATCACTCATCTCGAAAGTAGATCAGCCATCAAACGCTACTGAATACAGACCTATTGCTTGCTGCAACACTATTTACAAATGCATTTTGAAAATGCTTTGCAACCGGCTGGCAGCGGTTCTCCCTTCTCTGATTAATCTAAACCAGGGAGCATTTATCAAACAGAGATCCTTGGCTTACAATGTACTCATCTTACAAGATCTGATTAAAGGATAAAATAGGAAGAATAGCTCGCCTAGATGTGCTATGAAGTTAGATTTGAGCAAGGCTTATGATACTATTGATTGGGATTTCTTGGAAAATTTACTCAATATGTTTTGTTTTCTGAGTCGATTCATCTATTGGATTATGGTATGCTTGAGGGGATCATCTTATTCTCTGGTTCTAAATGGAAGGATTCAAGGGAAATTCAAGGGTGGGAAGGGGCTTCGATAGGGAGACCCCATATCTCCTTTATTATTTGTCATAGTGATAGAGTATCTTACTCGCATTCTGATCAAGGCTTCCAAGGACAATCGGTTCAGGTTTCACCTTATGTGCAAGTCTTTGAATCTTACTAATCTCTGTTTTGCTGACGATCTCAATATCTTTTGCAAAGGAATTATTTCCTCTGTTCAAGTTCTTAGTGAGGCTTTTGCTGAGTTTGGTGACTCCTCGGGTCTAAAGAATAATTACTCAAAATCTCATACATACTTTGGAGGTGTTTCAGCTGAAGTTAAATCGAGAATTTTGGATTATTCGCAGCTTGTTGATGGTACTTTTCCTCTGAAGTATCTTGGGGTTCCCTTGGACCAACCAAATGGAAATTAGCAGATTGCGATGTTATTTTTAAAAAGATTCAGTTGCAGCTCAATGTTTGGTCCAGCCACCATCTCTCTTATGCTTGTAGAGTCCAACTTATTCATTCGGTTCTAATGGGTATTCAGACTTATTGGATGAGTATATTCATGCTTCCTCAGAGTGTTGTGAAGAATATTGATAAAGTTTTCCGTCAATTTCTTTGGGGTGAGAGTGGTTCCCGAAGTAAATTACATTTCACTTCTTGGGAGCAAGTTTGTCGGCCTAAGCCTTTTGGAGGTTTAGGATTTCATGAGGGGGCTATTTGGAATAAGCTGAAACTTGCTAAGTATATTTGGGCAATTGAATCTAAAAAAGACCAACTTTGGGTTAAGTGGGTAAACTGTGTATATCTGAAAGGAGTTAGTATCTGGGGCTATAGTCCTAAGGCTGATTCCAGCTAGTACTGGAGGAAAATGATATCCTTCTGTCAATCCATCTCGAGATCTGAATTGTAGGCTGGAGTAATCAAAGGAAAGTTACAGCTGGGCTCTTTTTATACTCAGCGTCTAATGAATGAGCGAGTTGCTTATGCTAGACCTGTTTGGTGTAAGCTCTCGGTGCCTAAACACAGATTTATTCTGTGGCAGGCTGTTAACCACCATTTGCTCACTCGGGACTTACTTGCTGCTCATCACATACCAGTAGTAAATTTAAGATGTCCAGTTTGTGATCTTGTTGAGGAAAGTCATGGCCATCTTTTCTTTGATTGCATCTTCTCTAGAAAGGTCTTACTGCTGGTTTCTGGTTGGCTTGGAGGGGTTACTTGGCCTGGAAAATTTGAGGACTGGATCGCATGGCTGTCCACCTGGAAGTCGGACTGGATGCATTTTATAGTGGCTGCTTCTCTTGCTGCTTGTATTTATTTTATCTGGTATAATAGAAATGCCTGCTGTTTTAGTGATAGTTGTTTAACTGACTTTAAAATAGATCATCTGATTAGGCAAGCAGTCAAAGCTAGAGTTCTTAATGTAAATTCTAGGCACCTGTCTACTAGAGAAAGGCAAATGATTGAGTTTGTAAAATCTTTGTAAGTTCTGAGGGTTGTCAACTTCTCCCTTTTGTATGACTCAGTTTGGTTGATCAATGAATATCCTTTCTTTTGATAAAAAAAAAAAAGAAATAGTTAAAAGGGTAAAACTGTAGTTTTATTCCTTTTTAATTATGAATCATTAATAAATGATTAATGTTGTATGTAATGATTATACCAATTGACACTTTATTCTTTAATAGAGTACTTTGTAAATATATGTTTATAATTATCAAGAGTTCAATCTCATATTTATAGTGGAATAATCATGAGATTAATAAATATAATTATCTAATCAAAGAGCTTTGATTAATAATCTAATATTTATTGGAGCTTGAAATTATAGGTCCATAGGTCCCCAGGGTGGCTCTATCAACACCATATCAAGGTAAGAATTGATATAAGGGTAAAACTGTAATTTATAAATTTGAGAAGAATTTTATTCTTCGGGTCAAGTTCACAATTATATGATAATTGAGATTGAATAATTAATTTGAAATTAATTATAAATTTTTTGAAAATGTGTTTATTAATTTAAATATATAATTTCGAAATATATATAAATTAATTATTTTATTTGAGTGAGAGAAAATAAAATTGGTAAGTCAAAGATAATTTTTGATTTATTGAATTTTAAATGATGATCATCAATTTGAATTTTAAATTTTGAATTTAAAATTTAAATTTTGAAATATGGTTGTGATCTTTCTCCTTAAAAATATAATACCATATTTTGTGGAAGGATTGATTTTTGTTAACTAAATAAATAAAAGAAAAATACAATATCCCTGAAAAGGGAATACTGCTATTCACGCATGACATAGTCCAGGGACTGTGCCATGCGTGTAGCAGTATACAGATAATGTATTTGTGTTGTTTTTATTTTATTTATTTAATTAACTAATAATTTGAAAATAGATATTTTCAAATTTGGTAAGTTAGATATCTACCTAAATCAATTCCTATCATCATTATGATATTATTATATTACTATTATTATTAGGAATAATAAGGTAATACATAATCTCTATATATATGTGTTATCCAAAAAATTGGCATTGATGACGTGGCAAGTAATTCCTGGACACGTGGCTGACACCTGGAAGAGCTCTGCTAGTGTATCAACCAGAAGACGTATTAGAAGCAGTAAGCTGCCCAGTCTTACCTGTGACCAGTCTGGTCGATAGTTCCGCATGAAACGTAATATTACTATAAATATCTTTGTAAATCCCGAATTTAACTCACACAATCTCCTGAGTATCCGATTATTCAGGAGAGAATATCTGTAACAATCTTGTGTAATCCCCCTTGAGCCTATAAATAGAAAAAGATAGCTCAAGGAAGGTACTTTTGGCTTTTGAATTATTTGAGACTAGAATAATTCTCCTTGGAATATTGTATTGTTCTTCAGAGGTTAGTGAAACTCATTGAACCCTTGTTCTTTGATCACTCATTTGATTCTCATATCAATAATAATCTAAGTGGACGTAGGTCATTACCAGATCCTGGGGCCGAACCACTATAAAATATCGTGTTCTTATTACTTTTTGCCATTCGAGTCTTGTCAACACATTCATTCACATCAAGCATATTCTGACTCCGTGTCAGTTGACCAAAATCTGGGTCAACATTCTGGTGCTTTCATTGAGAGCTTGATTTATCATTGTTGAGAAAATCAATGGCAAAAACTGCAAGGAAAATTGGACAGGCGGCCGCCGCGGCACCGTCGAACCCGCCACCTTCTCCTCCTCCTGCAAGCGTGGCTGAGGATGAGCCACATTTATATTTTGAGGAAGAAGAAATGGATGATGCGACGCTGAAGAGTACTCTGGGAGCGCTGCAAGAAGAGCTGGCTAATCTGAAAGCTAGTCAAGAGATAGCTACCGAGGTTATGGCACGGCAGCAGCAGGAGATTGAACGGCAGCGCGCGAAGTTAAGCGAAAAGCAGGCGGAGATGGACCGCCGCCAGAGCGAAGCCATGGCAGCCCTCGAGGCAGCCTTGCAACTGGCTAGGAATCAGGCCGCGCCTGTCTCGCAGCCTGACCAACCTGTCAATGGGCCGCCCCAGAGGGGTCCCAATCCTAGCCCACCAATCCAGCCCTCAAGTCCGCAAAGGCCCGAGCAGCCTCAGGTGCCCCATGACGATGTTCCACTGGACCCTGGGGCACAGCCACCATCCCTAGCTGCTCAAGGTGATCCCCCGCAACAGAGGTAGAATAGGGCCGAGCGTCAGCCTCGCAGTCCTAGACGCCGTAGGGGTGATGAGCAAAACCTACCGAACAGAGGTCAATACCTTCCTGGTAACAGGAGGGACTCAGAGTTAGGCTCTGCGGTCCGGGGTCCCCCACGGCATGATAATGCATGGGGACACAACGACCAGCGCAGGCCGCCCTCTAACGCTCGGGACGCTTCAGCTAGGGATGGAAATCGAGGGAACAGTCAATCCCACCCTAGCCAATCGAGGTTCAGAGATGGCCATGGATATAATGAGGCCGACTCAGGCAAGGGAAATGTTGGCCGAAGGAATGAAGAAAGAGGTAGAGGCGGAAGCCAGGTACCTCAAGATGACCAACCCAATAGACGGGATGCTGGGGGGAAGCCCAGGCAAAATAATGTCTTCAACCGGCTCAGGGGTAGCGAGCAGCAGAGAAGAGACGAGGATTTGAGAGATGTACTCAATGATCGCTGCGAGCGACATGGCGAGAACGTCCCCCCAGCAATAGAGGCTACAACGATTCCTGCCACTGTACAGGCCCAAATAGATGCCCTCAACCAGGCAGTGCAACAGCTGGTCGGGGGAAGGACATCTTATATCGACCACGATAGGAGGAAAGGCACTCCTTTCGTACAGAGGATAGCTAATGCAGAAACTCCAAGAAAATTCAAAATGCCTACACTTCCAAACTTTGACGGGTACGGAGACCCAGTATCCCATGTCAATAAGTTTGAAATACAAATGGACATTCAGAAAGTGTCTGAAGACGCTCGGTGCAGGATCTTCCCTGCAACACTTTCTGAAGTCGCGCAGGAATGGTTTTTTAAGTTCCCGCCCGCAAGCATAGTTTCCTGGGAAATGTTCGTAAGGGAGTTTTACGGACAGTTCTATGCAGGTCGTGTGCATCCGACCGAAGCAAACCAGCTAGTTGAAATTCGCCAGCAGGATGGAGAATCAGTGAAGGACTACATCCAGCGCTTTATGCGAGCAGCAGCTGGAGCAAAAACGGTGGGAGGCGAAGGAAAAATGATGGCCATAACCGCAGGGGTTAGGCGTCACTCCCCTCTTTGGAAAAGCCTCCGAAAGGAAGGAGTGAGAACTACCCAGGAATTCCTAGACTGGGATGATCGTTACATCAAGCTCGAAGATGCCATTGCCGACGATGGAAAGCCTTCTGGCAAGGATAAGAAAGCAGCCGAGCCTGCCAAAGCCACCAATGGGTCCAAACCTAACAGCAACGGCAAAGGCAACGGGAACGGCAATGGCAAGAATGGTGGAAAACGGCCGTATAACGAGCCTTCCACCTCCGACAATAAACGAGCAAAGGGTAACCGTTATGAGCCTCGGTTCACTAACTACACTGCCCTCGTTGAGTCTCAGGGAGAGGTTTATCAGGCCACAAGCTCTAGCGTGCCTTATAAAAAAACTGGCCCCATTCGAAAGGATATTTTGAAGAGGGACACTACCAAGTTCTGTCGTTACCATAACGACTACGGACATGATACCAACGAATGCAACCAGCTGAAAGACGAAATCGAGTTCCTTATTAGACAAGGACACTTGAGGAGATACGTACGGGCCTCAAGAAATTCCCAACGAGAAGCTCCGGGTAGCAACGAGCAGGCTCCCACGCGCCAACGCTCGCCACCCTTACAGCCTGGCCCCATGACTGGCACACTCTTAACCATCTGTGGAGGCCCGCACCTCGCGGGAAATAGCAGAAAGGCCAGGGAACGATATGCTCGGACCTTGTGCCACGACCAGGACATCGAGATGATGACTGTTGAGGACCGTGCATCAAAAAAGGCTCGGCCAGACGAAGGCGAAATAACCTTCTCTGATGGCGATGCCCAACACGTCCAGTTCCCAAATTTCGATCCGCTGGTCGTGGACATCCAAATGGCCAACATGATGGGTGAAAAGAGTGCTGGTCGATACAGGAAGTTCGGTGAATATCCTGTATAAGTCTTTGCTGGAACGCATGTAGCAGTTCGTTAAGGACCTGGAGCCCTGCAACCAAACGATATATGGCTTCTCTGGAGAAGGACTCGCCCCTGCCGAATTGATCAAACTACCAGTGACGACGGGTACAGTGCCTACTACAAGGACATTACTCACCACTTTCGTAGTGGTCGATTGTCCTTCGGCGTACAATTCCGTCATTGGGAGGCCTATACTAGTTGATCTACAGGTCGTCATCTCTATGTGGCACTTAGCCATGAAGTTCCCAACGGACGCAGGAGTAGGACGCGTGTTGGGAAACCAGAGGGAAGCCAGGGAGTGCTATAACGCCTCAGTAACAAAGGCGAAAAAAGGAACATCAAAGAGCCCTACCTCAGATAGGTTGCAGATGGCGGTTGATACACAAACCCAATCGGGTGATGAAGTCACCAAATAGGGTGTTGCCCAAAGTGAGGATAGAGACTTAGATCATCGCTTTGGGGATTTTGAAGAAAACGTTGGACCCGTCGAGGACCTGGAAGAGGTCCAACTCGACGAAAAAGACCCGACCAGAGTCGTAAAGGTCGGGAAGAGCCTAGAGCCCACCACGAAGCACGCGCTAGTGGAATTTTTGCGGAAGAACCAGGAGGTTTTTGCCTGGTCGCACAAAGACATGGCTGGGATAGATCCTACAGTTATCAGCCATGTCCTGAATATAGACAAGACTTTTCCACCCATGCAACAAAAGAGAAGGCTGCTCGATAAGGATAGATCGTGAGCCTTAAAAGAAGAAGTTGAAAGATTAAAGGAGAATGGGTTCATCAGGGTGGCATTTTATCCATCGTGGGTCTCCAATCCAGTGCTGGTTCCCAAGCCTAACGGCAAATGGCGAACCTGCGTGGATTTTACAGACCTCAATAAAGCCTGCCCAAAGGACTGCTTCCCACTCCCAAGAATCGACCAGCTGGTCGATGCAACTGCAGGGCACGAGATCCTCTCGTTCATGGATGCATATTCGGGCTACAACCAGATTAGCATGCATCCCCCCGACGAGGATCACACCAGCTTTCGGACCGATACGGGCTTATACTGCTACAAAGTAATGCCGTTCCGACTGAAAAATGCAGGTGCAACTTACCAACGGCTAGTCAACCACATGTTTAAGGAGCTGATCAGAGTAAACATGGAGGTATACGTGGACGACATGCTGGTAAAGTCTAAAAAGGCAGAAGGACATGTAAGGGATTTACAAGAGTGCTTTGATGTATTGAACAAATACCAAATGAAGTTAAATCCCCTCAAATGTTCCTTCGGAGTTGGATCAGGGAAGTTTTTCGGGTTCATTGTAAATTCAAGAGGAATCGAGGCCAACCCCGACAAGATAAAGGCCCTGATCGACATGAAATCGCCAGAAAGGGTCAAAGATGTACAAAGTTTAACCGGGAGAATCGCAGCCCTAAGTAGATTTATTTCAAAGTCAACAGACAAGTGCGTCCCTTTCTTCAATCTACTTAGGGAAAATAAGAAGTTTGAATGGATAGGAGACTGGGAACAGGAATTCCAAGCCTTGAAAGCTCATATGGCACAGCCTCCCATCTTATCAAAGCCAATCGAAGGAGAAACTTTGTTTATTTACCTGGCAATCACTGAAGTCGCTGCTAGCGCGGTGCTGGTGCGAAAAGACGAAGGCGTACAGAAAGTGGTCTACTATGTAAGCAAAAGACTGATCGAGGCAGAATTGAGATATCCACCAATTGAGAGGTTAGCATATTGCTTAATCCTGGCCTCTAGAAAGTTACGCCCCTACTTTCAAGCCCATCCTATCACAGTTTTAACTGACCAACCCCTTCGGCAAGTCCTCCAAAAACCAGAAGCGGCTGGACGATTATTAAAATGGGCAGTCGAACTAGGGCAGTTCGATATAACCTATTCGCCGCGAGCAGCATTCAAGGGACAAGTCTTGGCCGATCTTATTGCAGAATTCACAAAACTTCCAAACAGCGAGCAATGCGAATTGCCTAGTGCGCCTGAGCCTCAAGAGAAAGCTCCTTCGTGGAAGTTATTCACGGATGGGTCATCCAACGAATCCCACGCAGGAGCGGGAGTGATATTGATAACGCCTGAAGGGCATCGATTTCACTGCGCCATCAGGTTCGACTTCACCGCGTCAAATAATGAAGCCGAATACGAAGCACTCCTCGCTGGATTGAGAATGGCAAAAGATATGAGCATAAAGACGCTTGATATTTACAGTGATTCACAGCTGGTGGTGAATCAAGTTCTAGGAGAATATCAAGCGCGAGGCTTAAAAATGGTGGCCTACTTTAATAAAACAAAAGACCTGCTAGCCCAGTTCACGGAATACACCCTTCAGCAAATACTGCGGGATCAAAATTCAAACGCAGACGCCTTAGCAAAACTTGTGAGCTCAAAAGATGCTGACACCTTGAACATTGTGCCAGTAGAAAGACTGAGTGAGCCAAGCATACAAGCGGTTGAGATCAATATGGAGATTCGAATGGAGGATACGTGGATGGCACCTTACCTGGAGTATCTGACAAACGGTGTGCTACCAGCCGATAGAAACAAAGACAGAACTCTACAAAGGCAAGCTACTAGATACATATTGGTCGATGGTATTATGTATCGAAGAGGATATTCAATGCCACTACTCAGATGCGTTACGCCAGAAAAATCTAAGGAACTCATGAAAGAGGTGCATGAAGGCTTCTGCGGAGATCTGCTGGGGGGCAGAGTTTGGCGAAGAAGATTCTGCGACAAGGCTACTTCTGGCCAACTATGAACGAGGATTCAATGGATTTTGTATGAAGATGTGATAAATGTCAAAGATTTTCCAAGATTCCACGAGCAGCTCCAAACGAATTGAAACAGATGCAAAGCCCGTGGCCTTTTACGGTGTGGGGAATAGATTTGATTGGATCCCTACCTACGGGGAAAGGAGTAAAGTACGCAGTCGTGGCAGTCGATTACTTCACTAAATGGGCCGAAGCTGAACCACTCGCCACCATAACAACCAAGAAAGTTCTTGACTTTGTCATCAAGAACATTGTTTGCCGCTATGGTTTGCCTCGAAAGATAGTTTCAGACAACGGAACCCAATTTGACAGTGACTTATTCGCCGACTTCTGCGAAAGGCATGGAATTATTAAAAGCTTTTCTTCAGTTGCGCATCCCCAAGCAAACGGGCAGGTCGAGGCCGTGAATAAGACTCTTAAAGATACCCTGAAGAGGAGGCTTGAAGATGCTAAAGGGGCATGGCCAGAGCAGCTGCCTAAAGTCCTTTGGTCGTATAGAACATCTCACCGAACAGTGACAGGTCATACCCCATTTTCCTTGGCCTACGGATATGAAGCTATGTTACCTGTCGAGTTAGATCCCCCCTCACATCGACGCCTAACATACGACCAGGACCAGAACAACCAACTAATGATGGAGTCCCTAGACTCAATTGACGAGATACGGGAGAAGGCCCAACTCCGAGTTGCTGCTTACCAGCAAAAAGTCGCCCGGTACTTTAACTCCAAAGTTAAAGAAAGAAAATTCAACGTCGGTGACTTGGTGCTATGACGAGTTTTCTTAAATACTCGCGACCCCACTGCTGGAGTACTCGGACCTAATTGGGAAGGACCTTACCAGATCGAAGAAGTCCTTCATCCGGGCACCTACAAACTTGCACGCCTAAATGGAGATCTCGTTCCACGTTATTGGAATGGAGAACACCTGCACAAGTATTATCAGTGAACAGTCCTTTTTAAAGGACTGGCTTGTATTAAATTTTACTTTTTACAAGTTTTGCAAAGAGGGTTAGCCACGTTGTATGGCTAATCGCTCGTATATGTAAGATTCTATTTTAGAATCACTGGTAAAGACATGTTTAGTCCATTTTTAATACGAGATTATAAGGGAATGTGCGCAGCCAGTCACTCTTGCCAACCTTTGTAAATTTATATTTACAAGTATTTGTTCATTACGTGTGTTGTTTTGCTGTATTACAAGTATTACTTTTTCACCCGAGCAGAAATGTTCGAACAGGTCATGGTCAAGGCAAGTGACCAAGGACCTAAAGCTCCTCGATCACTTGAGGGGCATATAAGGCACATCGATAGCAAAGCGTACCATGAGGTATGTAAACACATGAACAAAATGAGTGAAAGCATGCTAAGGTACTTAGAGTATTTTTCAAAATTTATATTTTGTTAAATCAAGCCAAAGTACTATGCTAAGTTCGGTCATACGGACAAATGTTATAATAAATGAAAATATTATAGCATCATGATGCAATCTTTTACACCGCAAGCATCACTGCTTGGATGTAACTGTTCAAATAAAAGAAAAGTTTGCTGCCCATGCAGCAAATTAAAAAAAAAGGGGTATTGTCTTTACATCACGACCCGTGGCTCGTGTAATCAAAAGAAAGAAAAATAATAAAAAAGCTCAAGAGGCATTGGGAGCAGGAGGGTCTTTATCAGCATTCTGATTGGTCGCGTCCTCAATGATTCCTTCTTCTTCTGCACCAGCGAGGCTTGGGGAAGCAGGGATCCTTGCTCTGGCCTCCTCTTCAGCCAGTTGAGCAGTGCAGCGAGCCAGCTCAGCAGTCCTAACATCTTCTGAAAGATAACTGAAGTTGGCGCCCTGATTGTTTTTCCAGAAGTTGTAAAAACACCGGAGCGTCATCTTCTTATACCTTTCCAGATTCTTGGAGTTGTCAAGCTTCAGCTGCTCCACTTGGCTCTCAAGAATGGCGATGGCCTCGTCCTTGGACTTAAGCTCCTCGCCCAGTCTCTTGACTTCGCGATACTGGACTCGGCTGGCCTCCTGATACTCCTCCCTCTGCTTTATTATAGCAGCCTTCGAAGCTTCAGCCTCCGATAGCTTTGTCACCGCGGCATCCCTCTGCTGAACCATCGCCTCCAACTCCTTTGAATGCCTGGCCTCTGCAGCCGAAAGTTCCTCAGCCGCTTTCACCTGATGCCTCTCGATAGCCTTTTCCCAAGCCTGTTCGATGGTGGCTTGGGTGCGGGTACGAGCAGCAGTTGCAGAAAGCAAAGCTTGAGGACAGAAGATAAAGTTAGAACCTGTTGCAAAGACTATGGTGGCTTGGGTGGCTTGGGTGCGGGTACGAGCAGCAGTTACAGCAGCAGTTTCCTCAGCCGCTTGTTTTGTTCCCTGGTGGGCGCAGCCGGAGAGTTTGACGGGGCAGGAGGAGTCTGCTTCTCAGTAGGAGCCGGAGGATGAGCAGAAGTTTGCCCAGTTGGCACATCCTTGGGAGGGTCTTCTGTTCGACTCTTTTTGGCAGGTCCCTGGCTTGTTTCGCCATTGTGTCTCCTTGATGACTTTCGCCGGAGCTGAGGAACTTCCTCTTCCTCCTCAGCCTGGTATAGGTCGAAGACGTTGGGAGTGGCCATATCTGCATACAAGTAAACACATGCAAAGGGTAAGATAAAGGCAGATGAAGACTCTTTATCAAACAGAAAAGAAGGTCACAAAGTTAATACCCGAGCTACAACTATTGGTCGCTATACTATTGACTATATTAGTCATACACTCATTATCTGGCGTGAAGAAGTCTGGCCCTAGATTTGGAGTATATATAAAGTTGCCCTCCCCGTCAAAGAAGTGACAGGGAATTGGCAAGCTATTTAAAAGCAAAATAACTTTACCGTTCTCATCAGAGGATTCCCCCAAGTCCACAACCGGCTCTTTGGCCTTTTGTTTCCCCTTGCCTTGGGGAGCAGAAGGCCTTTCTGCGGAAGGATTGCCCGTGGGCTCCCTGATTGTAACCCCCGTCGGCCTCCTTCATGGAGGAGACGCAGGAGGTTGCTACTCGAGAACCCCCTCGGCAGTGGCATCGGCTACCACGGGTCCTCTTGTTTCATGGCGAGGAGCCAGGAGGCTAAACAGCCTCAAGTTTTTATCAGTAACCAGGGACTTGATGCTTTTTTCAGCGTCTGTCATCCTGGCCAATGCATTGGACCTCAACACCATGTCTGGTGTTGGGGTTGGACGTAACCATGGGCCTGAAAAACAAAGTATACTTTAAGAAAGATGAAGGAAATTTCGATGATTGAAAAGTATCGACCAGTAAAACAGCACTTACCTCCTCGAGCGAAGGCCAGGTTATTGCTGGTCAGGTCCGGCGTAAGGAAGTACTCCTTGTTGTACTGCCCCACGTTGGATATGTGCGTGGTGGCACTCAGGAACGTTCGATTTGTCTTCTGGTGACAAAGATGGAAGAAGCCCGTCCCATACTGTTGCGGGTTGGACTTAAGGTCAAAGAGATAATTGACCTCATGGGGGGTAGGCTCTGGCTAATTTTTAAGTTTGTACAGGATATAGAGTGCGGCCAGCATTCTATATCCATTTGGAGTAATCTGGAAGGGGGCGACATCAAAATAATCGGCCACTCCCTGATAAAAAGGATGTAGAGGGAGGAAAGCCCCCGCCTCTATGTGATACCGAGACCAGGCGCTGTATATACCTCCGGGGAGGTTAGCCCTTTGGTCTGCGGCAGGAATTTTAATGGTAACCCCTGTGAGAGGATACTTCCTGAAATAGTTGGCAACCATCCGAGGAGTCACTAGGCTGGTCGGGGAGATATACCACTCGACATCAGGCAGATTCTGATGGCGAGGGCGTGCTCTAATTTGGATGTTAGGGTCAGGAATAGGATTGTCTCGACCGCTGGTCGAAGGAACCCTAGCCTGTGAATCAGGCTGGGCAGGATGGTTTGGACTATCATCGGAGTCGGGTCTTCTCTTGCCTAAAGATTTGGAACAAGCCATTTGAGGAGGAGAAGGACGAGGTCTGGACGAGGATCGAGAAAAAGGAATCTCGTGGATTCGGTCGGCCGGTTGTTCTTCGCCTTTGAGCAGCTGGGCGAGAAGGTCGTCGTCGATGGGTCGTTCACCTCCCCACAAATCTGGCATCAAAGTTTGCAAACAAAAAAATGGGGAGGTGAGGATAGAGAATTTTTAAAGGCTTTTTAGAATGGCACTGATCGAGTATAAAAGTCAAGCTTTTATACAACAGCATTCTAACAAAAAGCTAAATTTTTCCACAAGAACAGTTTGAGAAACAGATCAAAGGGTGAAAGTAAAAAGGTTTTCAAAAAAGCTTTTTCAACTCCCCTTAGGGCGGGAAAAACCTATTTTCCAACTAGCCTAAAGATCGAATTTTTACTTCGATTTTGCGTCCTAAAAGTGTGATCCCGACTATTAAGCTAACTCGTAACCTTTTTCGCCTACAAGACATTCTACTCACAAGCATCTCAAACTAGAAGCAGATGAACTCAAACAGGCAACATACAGAAGCATGCATCATGAAAATTTGAAACATAAAGATTCGAAGACTTACCGGAAAGAAGATCATTGAGAATGGTAAAGAGTCTTCGGGAGTCGGGGTGCTCTCGGACTGAGTCTTGAAATTGCAGAAGAACGGTCTCCGGAGAAGATTAAAGCTCTGGTTTTTAGGGTTTCTTAAGAAGACAATGGCGTGCGTAAAAAGAAAAGGGGAAGTTTGGAGATGTTATATAAGTTTGTCTGTGGCATAAAAAAGGTGTAATCATCAGTTTCCCTTTTTCGAAGTATGGGGAAGAGGAATAGCCGTCGAATTATTACTGGGGAACCGAAAAGTCATGATTAGACAGGAGTAGGTTGCTTTTTCCAAGAACACACGAAGGGTTCTGACACGTATGGTGGGGTTACCGAAGGGTCGTTCGCTCAAAAGTTTATTTATTGCTCGTAATAAATAAACTTGGGGGCAAATTTTATCCAAAAAATTGGCATTGATGACATGGCAAGTAATCCCTGGACACGTGGCTGACACCTGGAAGAGCTCTGCTAGTGTATCGACCAGAAGACGTATTAGAAGCAGTAAGCTGCCCAGTCTTACCTGCAACCAGTCTGGTCGATAGTTCCGCATGAAACGTAATATTACTATAAAGATCTTTGTAAATCCCGAATTTAACTCACACAATTTCCTGAGTATCCGATTATTCAGGAGAGAATATCTGTAACAATCTTGTGTAATCCCCCTTGAGCCTATAAATAGAAAAAGATAGCTCAAGGAAGGGACTTTTGACTTTTGAATTATTTGAGACTAGAATAATTCTCCTTGGAATATTGTATTGTTCTTCAGAGGTTAGTGAAACTCATTGAACCCTTGTTCTTTGATCACTCCTTTGATTCTCATATCAATAATAATCTAAGTGGACGTAGGTCATTACCAGATCCTGGGGCCGAACCACTATAAAATATCGTGTTCTTATTACTTTTTGCCATTCGATTCTTGTCAACACATTCATTCACATCAAGCATATTCTGACTCCGTGTCAGTTGACCAAAATCTGGGTCAACAATATGTCATAGAATAACAAGAAGAAAAAATATATAAAAGTTAGTGAGAATTCAGAAAAGTTTCATAATTTGTCAAACAAAGTTTATATTTTTCTTCTTCTTCTTTTTCTTCTTATTCTTCTTCTTCCTCTAACATTTCTCAGGCCATAATCCAAGTTCTCATGTGTTGAGATATACTTGTGATTCCTAAATTACAAACTCATGTTCTCTATGTGCCCACACACATCTTGCGGTGTAGAGAACACTCCAGAAGATCATGGTTTGAGTACTCAAAGCATTGGATAGGAAGATCGATATATATACAAAAAGACTCAAGGACACTTGATAGGCTTGAAGAGGTAAATACTTTTGTTCTTGAATATTTGTGTATATGTGTATATGATTTATATATAAATATGTGTATATTTATATATATGTTGCATGATTAATAATATTATATATTAATGTTTCTGTTTGGATGTTTTTCTTGAACATATAAACTGTTTATATGAGAGATGGAATTTTTTGTGTGTATATACACTGGGCCCACCACACCCATTTCGCTGCACACTCTGATTTTTTTTCCAACAATAATATATATAGTTGTGTGTATATACATGTATGCGTGTATATCTATGTATATATATACATGTATGGGCGTGTATATATATATTGCATGATTAATAATATTGTATATTAATGGTTCCTGCATGTATTTTTTAGCGTATAAATTGTTTATATGAGCAGTGGGAAATTGTTTTTGTTGCTAATCAACGGGGCCCACCGTACAATTTCCCTGCGCATTCTGGTTGTTTTTCCAACAATAACATCCCTGTCATATTTGATGGTAGCTTTAACTTCTTGATAAGTTATTGGTATTGATCTTAGTAGAATAATGGCTTGGCTTTCTTCATCTACCTTATGATCAATGTTAGCAAGTCCAACAATAATTTCATTAAGCTTATCAATATTATCATCTAAAGAAAAGGAATAATTCATTCTAAACTCGTATAGTCTTTGAAGAAGGTTGATCTTGCACAAAATTGAGGGTGTCAAGTATAGTTGTTCAAGCTTATCCCAAATGCCATTTGCTGTAGTTTCTCTAGTCAACTTTCTCCTTACTCCATTGGAAAGGTGCATGATGATTTTATAGTATGCCATCTCCTCCATTTCAGCTACTTCTTCTGCCTTCTTACTCTCCAACAATTTCTTGTCTCCTAGCACCTTAGCAACCTTTTGGTGAACAAGAATGCCCTTCAAACTTTCACGCCATAATGCAAAATTAGTAGAACCATCAAAATTTTCAAGTTCAAACTTTTCTATTGTCGGCATGTTCTTAGCGTGATGTTGTTATTGGTTAATCTTGATGTGGAAGTACTAGGATTTTGATTGCTTTAGATTGTCAAACCTGGCTCTGATTTTGTAGGAAATCTGTATTGATTTCAGCTTCAAGATCCCAATAATGCAAACAAAATGTTAGTTTGATTAAACACAATAGTAACTCAGTATATATAATATCAATAAGAACATAAAATAAGTACAGAAAATGAAATAAAATGGCAAAGAACACAATCACATTTACTGGTTCAGAATAAGATCAAATTGATCTTATTCCTAATCCAATTTTAGGAACACTTATCTTTATCCTTTATTAGCTCAAATCCGAAACAAATGAGTACATCAATACAGCTGAATCTTCATCAGATATTCCTCTCTATAACAAGTGTATTTCTTCCTCACACTCTCCCCTGAGTAGTCACTTTCTAACAGTTGTGATACTCAATACATAACCCAAATCCCAGCTAACAACTCTCTCTCTCTCTCCTTTTTCTCTGTTCTTGAGTTTCTTTCTTAACCCGAGCAAGTGAAGACCAAGTTAGTTATACTGTTATGACTAGTATTAGTTAGGATTTAGAGAAACTAATTCCATAATTTAGTTTCCAATTGTAATAAAAGTTATGTTTAGTAAAGTGGGAAAGTGAGAGGAAATAAAATTTAAGAGAAAGTGAAAATGAGTGTTTGGTAGGCAGCATCAAATCTAGGATTATAATTTAGTGGGTGCAAGACCTAACTAACCATAAAAAAATAACATGATAATGTATATGAAATATTATAATATTGTTATAATACCCTATAAGTCTTCTCTACGAGTTGTTTGAAAACATTTCATAATGGGTCTCTTTCAATATCAATTATAATATATGCAACTAGACTATCATTCCTCCATTAATCGTAATAGACTGTAGCAATAGCAGCCAGAAGAATCAATGCCAAAATACTAAGTATGTAAACTAATGGGTACTTTTTTTTTCTTGTCACTATCATCATTTTTGTAAAATCACTAAGATCTTTTAATCCTACAAACTCTTTGCTTGACCAGATATCAATAATGTACGTTTCGAGTTGGTCATCAAGTGTCATGAGCTAGGCTGTTGAAAAAACATCGGGAGAATGCTCAGTAAAGTACATTAACTTTTTCTTATTATTATACTCATTTTTGACATAGTGATGTGGCAAAACTATGCTGACTAGGAATTAGAGAATAAGTTGCTCACCTACTGAAGCTAGTTGGTCGATGCCTCACTGATTGCCTGTAGGAACTCTAGTTAACATATGTTCATAGACTAGGCAGATAACGTGTACTCATGAATTTTCTTCTTTTAGTTGGTAATTTGTCAGGTCTACACCTGAATTTCCCGAGATTTAGCTACAATTAGTAATGAGTGGCGATGCACCTAATGTCCCTCGAATTCCCACTATAAATACGAGAACAAAGATCAAACCAAGGTTAGAGACTCCATTATACCAGAGAACATTTACTCCATTATAATTAAAACTAAACTACCTTAAGAAACTCAAGTGATTTAGGTTCACTTGATCTTCGGCCTCTGAGAGTCGAAAGTAATAAAATAGCTAAGTGGATATAGGTCCTTTATTAGGCCAAACCAATAAAAAAAAAGAGAACTTAACATAAATATGAGAATCTTAACTAAACTTTAAATATATATGGACAAAAAAATAATTAAGCCAAATATGGTAATACACGGTTAATACAAAAATATAAATATAGAATTTCCATAAACTAACAAACTAGATTCTCATAATTTTCGATCAAGAAAAAAATTTCACCCATTGCCAATCAAGAAATTTTTTGTTCGCGTACAACAATTCTTCGACTATTTTTTCTGATTACAGCCTCATATTCTCCATTGTTTCCGATCAAAATCCGATCAAGAATTGGTGGCTGCTACTCTCATCATCGTCTCATCTTGGTAAATATCACGACAGTAACATCATCTTTCTCCAGTCATCAACATTCAATTCAATTTCAGATCTTCTTCTTCTTCTTCTTCTCCGGCAGTTCTTCTTCTCCGGCAGATCTTCTTCTTCTTCTTCTTCTCCAATAAACAGATCTTCTTCTCCGATTACATCCCCTGCTTTTACGTTCGTTCACATCAGCAAAAGCAGAAAACCATCAATTTCTCTGATTTCTCAAACAGGTAAGCAAATATTTTTTCAAATATACGACATGCAAAATATTTACACAAAGAATCTGCAAATTACTTCCTGATAAAATTCTTGACTCAAACTACTTGTTTCAAAACTTTTTTAATTACACACATGAAACCAGTTACATCACAAAAAAGTTCAACATTACATAATTCAAATATTACAAAATAATATAAAAATAACAACAAAATAAATACAGTAACCAGTTACATACGAAAAATAATAATAATAATAACATTCTGCATAATAAATTATCATGAAAAATGTAAAAATAGAAACTGATTTACGTTTATGAAACCAGTTACACAATATAATTTTAACTTTGCATATTTGAAAAATAAAAAAAATGACAACACATTCACTAAAGTAACCAGTTACACACACAAAAACAGAATTTAATGCAACATAAATAATTATGGAACCTGGAAAATAGTTCTCGATTCAGTAAAAGAAACCAGTTACTAAAATAATTTCAACATTAATAGTAGTCATTCACTAACATAACCAGATACATTTTAAACATCACTAAAAATTATGTTGTGCTATATTGCAGATATGGAGACCATAATGACATTGATTCGTTTTGGAGGTAAATGGACAGATAGATATCAGTATGATGACTACACCATGACTGGACTGATAATACCAACAATTTGGTTCATTTAGTGAAAACTAAGATAAAATGCAATATTCAAAATATTGAGCTGAGTTACCAGTTATCACCAGGTATGCCACCAATGAAATTACTCACTGACAATTCAGTTCTATTCTACATTGAGCTGAAAAAGAAGCAAAGTGAAGTAACTGAGCTACCACTATGCATCACCACTGTTGATCAAACAATAGCTGAAACTGTTCAACACACTACATATGAAGAAGAAACACAAAAACAGAACACAGATTTAGAAAAGCTAGTTCTTCAACTAAACAACGAACAATCAGCTACAAAATTACAATATAACGAAGCAACCTACACGAGAAATAACCAGGTACAAACCTTCCCAAATATTACAGACATAGTTGATGATGTAGCAGAATTTATCATAGAGAGAACAGAAGAAAACAAAAGAAAAAGAAAAGAAGAAACATAAATTATAACTGATCATAAAATTTTCAAAGTTGAAGAAGGCCAGATTTATAAGGACAAAAAGCTCTTGAAATCTGCTCTATGTTATTATGCTACGATCCACAACTTCCAATTCAAGACAAAAATATCTGAACCAAGAGAGTACCTGGTAACCTGTGTGGATGACAATTGTAACTGGTTACTTAGAGCTTCAAAGTTCAGGAAAACAGAAACATTTAAAATCAGAAAGTATGTAAAAACTCACACCTGCTCCTTGGATATCATTATGGAAGACCACAGGCAGGCTAATTGCAATGTCATTGGGGAACTAATAAAATCAAAATACATGTCAATAAAGAGAGTACACACACCACATGACATAATCAACGACATGCTAGATGATTTTTGGTGTTTCAATGGGGTACCAAAAAGCCTGGAGAGCAAGAGAAAAAGCTTTAGAATTGGCAAGGGGAAACCAAGATGATTCATACCAAAAACTTCACATCTACCTTCACATGCTAAAAGTCTCAAACCCAGGTACAATTACACACCTGGCTGCAGACAATACAGATCACTTCAAATATATGTACCTAGCATTTGCAAATTCCATCAAAGGATGGAAACACTGTAGGCCAGTCATTGTGATAGATGTAACTTACTTGAAGACATCATTTGGGGGAACTTTATTCACTGCTTCAACAATTGATGCTAACAACAACATATTCCCATTAGCCTTTGGAATAGGAGACTCTGAAAATGATTCATCATGGTTATGGTTTTTCACAAAGCTAAAGGAGACATATGGAGAAAGAGAAGGTACTGTTTTCTTCTTTATATTCTTATTGAAACAAACTGAACTCATAAAATTATCAGTTTAATAATAATCCAGCAATAAAATAATGAAAACAGTGTAAAAAAAAAAATAGCAGTCATATAAATTAATGAAACCAGTTACTCAGTTAAGACAGAATAACCAGTTACTCCATTGTGATTTTGCAAACAGGTATGGCAATCATTTCAGAGAGGCATAAAAGCATAGAAAATGCTATAGATGATGTATACCCAAAAGCTTTCCATGGAGCATGCATATTCCACCTGTTAAACAACATCAAAGTCAATTTTGGTGTCCATGGGGAGGACCTAAACCTAAACTTTGTCAAAGCAGCAAAGGCATACAGGGTACAATCATTTGAGCACTACACGCATGAAATAGACAAGATTGACACACGCATAAGACCGTATTTACAAAAAATTGGATATTCAACTTGGTCTAGATGCCATGCTCCAACAAGAAGATATACAATGTTGACATCAAATATAGCTGAATCAATAAATGCTGCATTGAAAGTTGCAAGAACGCTGCCAATCACTACAATGATGGAGGGCCTTCGAAGTTTAGTTCAAAAATGGGTATGGAAAAATGGTAACGAAGCAAACAGAACATTCACACAAGTAACAACAGATACTGAAACTGTGCTTAGAGAAAACTTTATTCGCACCATTAAATTTCAGGTACCTGATATATATTGAGTACTGAATATTATTTACCAAAACTTTTAATAACCAGTTACTCAAAAATATCACAGTATCCAGTTTCTAACATGTATTCCTCTACTAAAATAAATAGGTCTTCCCAGTAAACACTATACTGTACCAAGTTGTGGTTGAACAGAAAGGAAATTTTTTGGTCAACCTAATGGAGAAAACATGTGAATGCAAAAAGTTCCAACAAGACGAAATACCGTGTGCACATGCAATAGTAGTATTCGCCAAAACACGACTGAAAACATATGATTATGTTGCTGATTACTACAAAACTACAACTATGAAAGCAACATATGACTCAACTGTTCATCCATTGCCAAATGAAAGCGAATGGACACTGCCAGAGACTTTAAACAAAATTGTCCTACCACCAAAATCAAGAAAACCACCAGGCCGCCCTAGAAGGAAAAGAATCAGATCTAGAGGAGAACCGAAGGTGCAAATAAAATGTGGAAGATGCACGCAGCCAGGACATAATAGAAAAACATGCAGGAATGAACCAATCCGAAAGCAGCGAAACCCAACAAAGTCAAAGAAAATAGACAAATAATTTTCTAAAGAATAGATATACTACAATTTCAATATTTTCATTTGATGTAATAAAATTGTATCCTAATGTTTTCTACTTCAATAAAAGTACAAACTTTTTAAACATTTTCATTTTAAAAACTTGATACTCAACTTCATGGTTCCAAACACAAAGATATTCAAAATCTGAAGACTCAAGTACCTGGTTACAACACATATTATAGAAAGAAAAAAAACAGATACTATAAATAAATTTAACAAACGATTACATATACATGTAACCAACTATTTAAAAACCTAATTATATAACCACAAATCTTTCACAAAAAACAAAAAAACATAAATATTATAAACTTGATACTCAACTTCTAGGTTCCAACACAAGATATTCAAAATCTGAAGATTTAAGGACCTGGTTACAACACATAAAATAGAAAAAAAAGCAGATACTATAAGTAAATTTAACAAACGACTATATATTAATGAAACCAACTACTTAAAAAACCTAGTTATATAATCACAAATCGTTCACACAAAAAAAAAACAAGAAACATAAATAAATCAAAAAATAATTAAAAAAATAGAAATAAAAACTAAAGAAACAGTAACCAGTTACCTGAAACATATAGCTTTTACTATCTAACATAGAAGAAATCGGTTACACCATCTTCATACAATAATAATCGAAACCTATATGAAAAAAAAAACATGTACATAACAATATCTTCACACTTTTAAAAAAAAAATCACCAACTCTATTGAAAAAAAAAACATACACATAAAAATAAAATACATTAAAAAAAACTTTATATTAAGCCAAAAGTAGAAACCAATTCTTTACATTGACCAAAAAAAAAAAAAACCATACATAAGTCCGGTACTAAAACAGTATCCAGTTACAAACCACAACTTCACTATTAAACAAAGAAAAAAAAAAGACATGGTCGTTAATACAGCTAAAAAAAAAACTCCAACATCTCTACTTATAATTCCTCCTCCTCTTTGATTTCTTTGATGGAGCATCATCTTCTGTCTTGTACCCACCAATCTGCTTCTTTTTTGCATGACTATACAAGTTAATGGCAAGATAATCACGATAGGTAGCAATTTTGGCAGCCATGTTCTTCGGGATGTCATCAATCTTCCCATGGATAAACAAATCAGCATACTTGATAACAAATACTCCACAATCACTGCAAAAAAAACACAAAAAACAACATATGAAATAATTTAAAAACAAACAAAATAGAAAAATAAACAACAATATACAAAAACTAGTTACTTACTTATCCTCTTGAAACGGCAAGTCTTTGGCAAAGTTAAAATCAATTGGATCCTTCTTCCCAACAGAATATGGACCAACATTCAAGTCCAAATCTTTCCTAGAACAATAAAAATCAAGAAAATCTAGAAAATATGGTAAAACAACAGAATAAGCCTTCACATATGGCAAAGCAATACTCTCATTCTTCTTCCCCGTCAAAGAATTGTAGACAGTTAACATCCTACTCTTAATGGAAAAGTGATTAATAACCCAATGCAACTGAAACTTCACATGCACAGGAAAAAGAACATGATCCACATACACCTAAGGAGTGTTACAAAACAAATATTCACCAATAATGTAATCTGAAATGAGGTTATCAAAACGAACGCTGCTTGAATCACATTTGGCTGCCACAAAGTTATCATACAAACTCTTGATAGTTGCATCAAACCAAGAGTCTGTAGTTGTAACCCTCTTGTTCAAACCATCAATCAACTTAATCTTCTTCCTCAAGTAATAAAAACATACATTGATATGCTACAAAAAATAAATAAACATACAAAAGTTAAGAACCTGGATACTAGCCAATATATAATAAAAAAAACAAGTTACACACAATGCTACAAGAACCTGGTTACTACCCATAAATAATAAAAACAATTTACACACAGTACTAAAAGGAACCTGCTTACTTGTCTTAACCATGATCAACAAAAAAAAAAAAAACAAAACATCTAAACAAACAAATGCTAATTAATAAACATTATACCAAGAACCTAGAAACTAGCCAATATATAATAAAAAAAACAAGTCACACACAATGCTACAAGAACCTGGTTACTACCCAAAATTTAAAAACAATTTACACACAGTACTAAAAGGAACCTGGTTACTTGTCTTAAACATGATCAACAAAAAAAAAAAAACATCTAAACAAACAAATACTAATTAATAAACATTATACCAAGAACCTGGTTACTTACAGTGTCCATAAGGTCCTCTCCACAAGTTTGAAGCTTGTAAAACCACATCTTCTCAGAAATTTTAACAAAAGAATAATCCATTGGTGGATTGATAATGTTATTGACATCAGAAAATTTCTTCTTCCTTCAAAATAATAAAAAATATATATATTAACAAACAATTAAATATCAAGAATAATAATATTAAACAAAATATAAAAAAACATACTTATTCTTAAAATTCATTTTATCCTCAATCCAAGAAATATAATCCAGGCATTCATTTTTTGAAACATTCTGTCCAATTTCATCTTCAAATGGAAGCAATCCTCTAACAATCACCACTTCCTCTCCCTTCCTCTTCACAGTTTCTTTTACTTCAGAAGAACCAAACTCAGTAACAAAATGAGATTTGACATGAGTACTAGGTTTAGACTCCCTCTTTTCCATAGCAACAGGAACTTCATCATCATCACCAACCATCACAACTTTCCAATCATCCTTACTCCCACTAAATCTCTTTTTTCCTTTTGCATACTTAACAGTTTTATCAATAACATTCAAAATCTCTGGATCCACATATACTTCTTCAAAACTTAAACTAACTGAACTGAACTCAGGCTTCTTTGAAAAATCCTATAATGAATAAAAATAAAATCGATTACAACAAATTCAATTTTAAATAAAATAATACAAGAAACAAAAACAAAAATAAATTACAAAACCTTATCTCCACCCACAACATTTGACAACTCCAACCCAGAATAAACAGCATCAAAATTTTCATTTAAATCCTTCTCGACACCTTAAAATAAATAATGAAACTGGTTACAATAGCAACTAGTTACACTAATCAACTACAAAAACACAACATACTATTAAGAAACATAAATCAGTTACCTTACTACCATCAAACTCTTCAGCTGAATCAATTCCACAATCCTAGCCCAAGAAAAAAAAAAAACAATCTGGTTACAACTAAAAATGGTTAAAAAAAAACAATAAAGCATAAAAACAAACAAGTTACCTTAGAATCATCAGAAATAGGACTGGAAACATTATCAAAATCAGCTGGCTTTTCCCCTTCATTAAAACCAGCACTTTCATCACTTGTATTTGCAACTTTTTCATAATTTTTTGCAACAAATTGTGCAATTATTGCAGACAAATCACTGAGTTTCCCCATGAACTCAGATCTCATAACTGCAATGTCACTAATAATAGTTTCTTGGCTTGCTTTTATTGATGAGATTGATTCACAAATCAATCTCAACTTTTCACTATCAACCTAAAAAAACAAAATAAAATACTTTACAAAACAGCCAAAAAAAAAAACATAAAAAGAAACCTATAAATTTCAAAACAAAATAATATTTTTTTAACTAAAACAAACAACAAAACTAACCAGTACCTGGGTACCCGAACTACTGTCTCCATCTTCAGCACACACCTTCGGCAAGTATAGAGGCTCAAACTTAAACTTCTTCACTGCCAAATTCTTCCTCTCCTCAGAAGACGGATAGACATTCAGGATAGTCAACTGAATAAATTAAAAATATATATATAAAAAATCAAGAAACTGGTTACCATCAACTGAAACCAGGTACACAAACACAAATCCAAAAATGAATAAAACAAATTTAGCAAGAAACCAATTACAAAACAAAAATATTATACCTTCTGATTGTTGAAAACATTTCCCACCAAGTTTGAATAGAAGGCATTATCAGTACTCTTCCAATTCAACAAACGTGGAAATTTTTTCCCAACCCGTTGAGAAAACTCAGGACTCAACTCAGATATACATTCATATATCCATACAAGAAAAGAAATTGGAAACCCAAGAAGTTTGTAAGGGTGAAGGCCAACCTTCCCATCAACGAAAAGTCCATCAAAGATGTTATTCCCACCCTTCAAAGCAGTTTTTAAATAATGAAAACTCATATCCCATACAAACTTGCCAAACCTAATATTTGCTAATTCAGAAAAATCTCGATCAACCATCTCAAAAAAGAAATCATCAACCAACTTCTCACTAGTATAGCCGTACAAATAGTTAACTAAGATATGAACTATACCCAATTTGACAACATCCTCATCATCAACTAAATCCTTACTAATAAAAGCATTTCGTAATTCAGACTTTGACACCTTACCAACAAAACGGCCAAATATTTTTTTCTTAAACAAAACTTTCTTTTCTTGAAAACGACTTAAATCAAAATCACCATCACATCTAAGACCTGTAACTAGAGCAAACTCTTCAACATAAAACCTACAAACTCTACGACCAAGCTTAAACCACATTTCCTCTTCCTCCCTCTCATGAGACACCTCTCTCAATAACACAAGCTGGGCAAGTTGAGTTTGAAAATGAATATCACATACTTCTAAAAAGTGTCCAAATGGCGTCTTCTTAAACAATGATTTCTGACTTTTCGTCAACTTATATTTTAAGTCAGTAATGACACTCTTGTCATTAAAATGTTGAACCTTACTACCAAACCTCTTGGAGGGGTTTATCTTTAAATGAGCCTGCAGAAAAAAAAAAAACAATTAAACATGTAACTAGTTTCAAAAAATATAAACATGAAAAATTGATAAGTACTTTACATTTATAAAACCACTTATATGTATTTAACTTTGTATGGTTGAAATATACATATATATATAAAAAAAACAATTCATTCACTAAGGTAACTAGTTACAAACTCATTAAGCAAAATCGTCCACTGTTATCTGCAAAGTAACCACGTACACATGTAACCAGGTACAAAAAAAACATAAAACAGTTTAACAACAAAAAAAACACAACAATAACAATAAAACAAACACAAAACATAATTGAACATTATGCAAATTAACTACAAATCTACAAGAAACCAGATACACAACCATAAAAAAAATAAAACAAACAGAATCCACCGAATGTGAAACACAATAACAGAAACATAAACAGATGAATTTTTTTTTATTATTATACTTAAATAAATAAACACATACCACAACATGTTTAGTCTCATGAGAATCATCTCCAGCATCCTTACTACCAGATGCACACGAATCCTTTGTCTGTTTAACAGTGGAAGGGGATTTACTTGTCTTCCTTGCAACAGAGGAAGGCGATTTACTCTTCTTCCTTGCAACAGACTTCAGATGTGTAATGTTACTCCTTCGAGGAAGAATCTCGCCAATATCATCCCCTACATTCTTTGATTCATCCTCTACTATACCAGAAATTTTCTTCTCAGAACCAGAAACACCACCGGTTTCACCAGAGTGATCCATCACACAAATTCGGAAATTAAAATATACAATGCATTGCATAAAAAAAACAAACAACACAAATGAAAAAAGAATAACAGATATACATATATATAGAGCACAAATTACAAATAACTACCCATAAACTTCCAAAAAAAAAAACTGATCAAAAACTGACAAAAACCCCACTAAAAAACTAATGATAAAATTGTGCACCAAAAATAAAAACCACAATTAACACAGATTAAAAAACAACCACCCACGACAGAAAAATAGATAATACAAAGCAAAATTAACAATCAATATACATTAAAAAAAAATAAAAAAAATAAACCCTGAAACTGGGTACTCACCGATACGAAAACACCACAAAGAGGCACAAATCCACAACGAGAAACTTATAAAAATCCTAAAAAAGAGAACAAAAAGAAGAAATCAACACAAAAAATCAAATGCTGAAGGAAAGAAAAAATTCGAACCAAACGATATATAAAAAACGTGATACTGAAGCAAACAGAAAATATACACCTAAAACCAGGTACTCACCGAGACGAAGACACACACAGAGAGCACAAAATCCACAACGATAAATTCAAATAAACCCTAAAACAGAACGAAAACAAAGAACAAATATCACCACTGTCAATTGCTGAATAAAATATACTAATATAATGAAGAAAACGTGATGCAGATAAAAACGTGATAGAGTATATGTACTCAAGTACCTGCATGCATACTGGGAATTGATTTTCTTACAAAAAAAAAATATAATAATAAAAATACTTAAAATGACTGAAAAGCCCTCACAAAAATTCACATAAATGCATAATAAACAACTACTCAATTAAAATTTTCTTACAAAAATGTTTACCAAAATAATAATAATAATAATAAAGACAGAAATTCTCTCACAAAAATGTCCATATAGAATAAATAAACTTATACAAAAAAATATGGGATACAGAACAAATATTTTGATAAATATGGGAAAACAAAGCCCATAAAAAAGGAAAACAACAAAAAAAACCATAAAAAATGCACACAAAAAAAAAAACCATATATATCAAATTTTATTAAATTTTCTCATATTTCATGTAAATTCCTCTAAAAAAACCTTCTCGTTGATTTATGCATTTATCATTCTTCAAGTTTGCGCAACATCTCTCTTTTTCATTAAATTATTCGTTGACACTTATCAAAAGTAGAAAACGAATTATGTGGGCATAAACATACTACACAAAAGAGTAACTTAATATTTATCTTAGAAAAATGATCATTTGACTTTTGAAGTTTCATATCAATAATAGCATAGAACATTTGCATGCGAAGATGATGCAAATTTGTCAATTTTTTAGTTCTTTGCTTGAAGCGACCTTGAAATATAAAAATATCATTCATTTTAGGAATATCAATATTGTGATTTTGCATAAAGCAATAGAATTGTTCCAAAAAAAGAACCTCATTCATTTTCCATCATCATTTGGAGTCTTTGTTTGCATATTTTTACTAAACTCAAGGCATTTATTATACCTTGATCTTTCTTTTGTAATGTCTTTGACAATTCATTTGTCGCACTTAAGATAGTTCTCAAAAGATGTAGAATAAATGCAAAATTAAATGATTGCAATTATTTCAATTAATTATGTGCTTCACATCTTTGTTTAGAACTTGATCCATCATCAACAATCAAATTACGAACATTAATGAAAAATAATAAATAAATATAAAAATTACATGAGTTTTCTTTTATAAACAAGTGCTTTAAGACCAGTGACGGAGGTAGGACTAAAATAGAGGGGCCAGATTTTTTTTTAACAAAGATTATACTAATATATATATATATATACAAAATATATAGATGTATACTTTTTTCTTTAATTTTAGAGGATGTCAATATACATTTTTACATATATTTATAATAAATTGTTTCAAAAATACATTGTACAAAAATATAGATAAAATCTTAGGGGGGCCAAGGCCACCCAATCCCCCTATCTTTGTCATTGTTTAAGACTATTAAAATCACCTTATATACTGCTAGCCCCATCATAACTTTGCCATCTTAATCTATAACTGAAAAATTATTTATAAATTGCATCATTGAGTGATAAAGTTGTAGTACTAGCAACATGTTCTATACCAATGTAGTGCTCAATTACATTTCCATTATCAAGACAACATACATTTTCTCCTTAACTGAGATGTCTTAAGATTCATCAACTATAATGGAAAATAATGCAACACCTATATCTTTGATTATAACATTGGTTGTTTCAATAGCAACAGTACTTACAATATCAGATGTCTGTTAGATAATTTATATCTAGATGCATTAACAATCCTAATATACAGAATAAAACTGTATATGATTGTTACAAAATAAAAGAGATTGATAAATTATACCTCTAGCCATTAATTTGATAACCTTGGTCTAAATGCTTAAGAAAAAGGAAAATAGTATTAGAGAGGGTAATGGAGTAATGGACTTCCAAGCTCACACTAGCTCTTTAGATGTGGTATGAGAATGAGCAATGAGCTTGGGGACCAGAACCCTATATTTATATAGGTGAGACCTTCCATCAAGGTCTATGCCACAATTAATGTCAGAATATTTGACAATCAATAGGATATGAAATATTGGGTAACTCAATATTGAGTCACTACCTTAAATGCTGACCATATTGAGAATATTTGTCAATTAATCCAAATATTGACTTTAATCATAATTAATTAGAATTATGATTTTTGGTAACTCTAATTAATTAAATAAAATATGAGAACATTCTCCCACTTGGTCTACATTTAGACTAAAGTACCACTTAAGCCCAATGATTATCCTTGTTAGGCAACAAACACATGAATCATAGCGATAGGTCATCTTTTATGATGAGTATTATCTTCCATGTATTACAATATATTTATTACTCAACAGTAAACTTTATGTGGCGATGCAACTTAATGAATAAACCCTATGTTTATTCAAGTTCTATGAAGATAAATCTTTCTCAAATAAAATTAAAAATGTGCATGAATATGAGAAAACATCAAAATAAGAGTTTCATTGATAATAACTTCAGTTGTACAATAAAAATTACATAAGGGAACCAAGTCCCATGTTCACTACATGATCATTGAATTTATGAGGTGGCAAGTCTTTCGTCAAAGGATCAACTATCATCAACTTAGTGCTTATGTGTTGAATGACCATTTCATTTTCTTTATCATGTTCTTTAACAGCTAAGTACTTAATGTCGATGTGCTTGCTTCGATTGCCACTTTTGTTGTTCTTAGCCATGAATACAACAGCTGAATTGTCACAAAACATTTTCAATGGTCTAGAAATAGAATCTACAACTCTAAGGCTTGAAATGAAACTCTTTAGCCATACACCATGCGATGTAGCCTCAAAACATGAAACAAACTTGGCCTACATAGTAGAAGTAGCAGCCAATGTCTGTTTGGTACTCCTCCATGACACAGCTCCACCAACGACCATAAACATGTAACCAGATGCTGATTTACGCGAGTCAACACAACCAGAAAAGTCTGAATCTGAGTATCCAACTACTTCCAATTGTCGATTCTTTTGAACATCAGTTTGTAATCCTTAGTACCTTGGAGGTACCTCATCACTTTCTTCGCAGCTCTCCATTGGTCTAATCCTGGGTTACTCTGGTATCTTCCTAACATTCCGACAACAATTGCAATGTTAGGTCTTGTGCACACTTGAGCATACATTAGGCTTCCAAGAGCAGAAGCATAGGGGATTTTCTTCATTTCTTCCATTTCAAAATCATTCTTCGAACACTGTCTCAAATATAATTTATCACCCTTAACAATAGAAGCAACACTTGGTGAACAATCCTTCATCTGAAATCTCTCTAAAACTTTGTTGATGTAGGCCTCTTGAGATAATCCTAAGATACCTTAATGTCTATCTCAATGGATCTTAATGCCAATGACATAAGATGCATCACCCATATCCTTCATCTCAAAGTTCTTCGAGAGAAAATGTTTCACCTCATGGAGAAAGCCTTTATCATTGGTTGCAAGAAGAATATCGTCCACATATAAAACAAAAAACAAATCTTACTCTCACTGACCTTCTGGTATGTACATTGATCCATGACATTCTCTTCAAATCCAAAGGAAGAGATGACATCATGGAATTTTAAATACCATTGTTGGGACGCTTGTTTTAATCCATAGATGGACTTCTTAAGCTTTCATACCAAGTACTCACCATCACTATAGGAGAATCCTTCTGGTTGTTTCATGTATACCTCATCCTCTAGGTCACCATTAAGGAAAGCATTTTTCACATCCATTTATTGTAGCTCTAAATTAAAATGAGCAATTGATGCCAAGATTACTCTAAGGGAATCTTTTTTAGAAACAGCAGAAAAGGTCTCTGTGTAATCAATTCCTTCTTTTTAAGTGAATCCCTTAGCAACAAGTCTTGGTTTATGTCTCTTAATGTTGCCTAATCAGTCTTTCTTTGTTTTGAAGACCCATTTACACCCAATGGCCCTCACCTTATTAGGCAACCCAACAAGATCCCAGACTTCGTTGCTTTTCATAGAATTCATTTCTTCATTCATGGCATTGTTTGTGAAAATGTTTCTGGATTATTTTTGGCTCCAATATTGTAGTCAGATTCTTGCAAATACACAATGTAGTCACTTGGAATTGCTATTTTTGTCGTTCTAGTGGATCTTCTTAATGTTACACCAACAGGCTCTTAGGGAGCAGGTGGTTTAGCTGGTTGTTCATTAATTGTAGGTAATTTGTGAACAACTTGATCCATTGGAACTTCAACATTGACTTGTGAATTTTCAATGACTTGTTGTGGTTGTTCGAAATTCGTTTGAACTTGAGAGATGTTTTGAACCACTATCAATCTTTATCCTGAGGTGGAAGGTTCTGAATAATCTTTTTCAAGATTTGATTCCTTTAATCGATCACTCCCACTAATCAAGTCACAATCCACAACTTGATCCTGAGGTGTATTTCTTGTGGATTATACACCCTAATTTCAGACGGGCATCCCCAAACACGTACATGTTGCAAACTCAGTTTCCAACCTTTCCATAATTCAAAGGGAATTTTTGAGTCTGCCTTGGTTGGGACACGGTTTAATATGTACACAACCATTTTTAGAGCTTAAGTCCACAAGGATCTAGGAAGTTTGGACTTTCTGCTAAGCATACTCCGTACCATGTCCAATAATGTTCGGTTTCTTCTTTCTACAACACCATGTTGTTGGGGTGTACCAAGCACGGTGTATTGGGCAACGATCTCATTTTCTTCAAGAAACCTTGCAAACGTACCAAGTACTTGTCCATCCCCAGTGCATCTACCATAATATTCTCCACCTCTATCTGATATCACTATCTTAATTTGGTTATTGCATTGTTTCTCTAATTTAGCTTTAAATGTCTTAAAGACATCCAATGAATCACGTTTGTTATGAAGTAAGTAGAGATACATGTATCATGAGTAATCATCTATAAAGGAGATGAAATATTTCTAACCATATGCGTCCATATCTGGACTACATATATCTGTATGTATGATTTCTAATAACTCAGAACTCCTATGGACACCACTTTTCTTAGACTTGTTGGTATGCTTTCCCTTAATTCAATCCACACAAGTATCAAAGTCAGTCAAATCTAAGGTATTAAGTACCCCATCCTTTACTAACCTCTTAATCCTAACAATGGAGATATGTCTCAATCTTTGGTGCTATAATGTAGAGGAACCCTCATTAATAACACATCTTTTATTAGCTCTGTGAGCATGCATAACATTAAGGGTGGTATTATTTTGTAAATTAATGCAGTAAAAACCATCAGACAAGATATAATTTCCAACACATTCAAATTTATATAATAAATTAAAAGATTTGTCTGAAAATTTAAAGGAATAACCAAAAGGTACAAGCCTTGAAACTGAAATCAAGTTTATAGAAAAACTTGGAACATAAAAGGTCTTTTCTAGCTTTAAAATAAAACTACTACTTAAAACTAAATTACGCGTTCCTACAACCTCCACATGCGAGCCCATCTTGTCTCTAGATAAGATGCTTTGCTCACTTCCCACTGGCTTCCTTAGGTTTTGTAAACCCTGAAAGGAATTTGAAATGTGAATTGTTGATCCACAACCAATCCACCATGTGATAATATTGACATTAGCCATATTAGATTCATAACATACAAAATAAATTGGATTACCTTTCTTCTCCATCCACTGCTTAAACTTGACGCATTCCTTCTTCACATGTCCTTTCTTTTTACAAAAAAAACACTTGTTGGAATCCTTCTTTACGTTAGCTTGGGGAGGTATTTTCTTATTTTCTCCCTTGTCATTCTTGGATGGACCTTTGTGCTTTCTCTGAATTTCCATGTGACTGCTTTCTCCTTGCTCCATCAGCAACCTTCCTTCTTCTTGTACACACATGTTCATCAATTCATTGATACTCCAATTGTCCTTATGTGTTATAGTAAATTTTGAAAGGTGTGTATTGGGAGGGAAGATTGTTAAGGATGTAAAGAACCAGAAATGAGTCAGCTATCACCACTTCAAACTTCTTCAGCTATCCAATGATGTCTCCCATCTTGGTGATGTGCTCACGTACGCCTTTAATTCAAGTGAACCTTGATGATGAGAACTGCATAATGAGAGTGTTGCAAAGGGGCTTGTCAAATGTGTGATACTGCTCGTCGATGGCCTTAATCAAGTCTTTGACCTTTTCATGCTGCTCCACCGATCCACGCATTCCTATAGGAACCTTCATCATGATGAACAAGATACTCAGACAGTTGGATCACTCCAATTTGTTACGCAGTGCGATCTCATCATTTATTTTGGTCTCCTTGATTGCAGCGAGTTCATCATTCGTGATCGCATAGTCCATGTCCGTGCATCCTAAATGGAATATAACTCTCTCCTTCCATATTTTGAAATTGTCACCCTTAAGCTCGGGAACTTCAGTTAGGATAGCAGCAAAACTAGAGGCGGATTGAGAAACTGCATGAATATGATTACAAACTTAAGAATCTAAAGAATTTAGGCTGAATGAAACCATGTTTTTACCAATGTATAAACATGCTGAATATGAAATCTAATTAAACAAAAATTGCATGTGGGCTAAAATTTTAATTTAATAAGATTGAATGTACATTATGATAAATTGATCAAACAATGGAAAAACTTAATGTTTGATATTTCTATCTAAAAAAACTTTATGATAAAACTATTAAATTAATTATCATAATTCATGTGGGTAGATTAAGAAAAATAAATTTAATATAATATCCTAATTAATTATATAAACATAATAAAATCCTTATGGGGTAAGATTATTAGATCTATATAACCAATCACAATTTATGTCCATTATGTGATCCTAATCAGGTTAATATATAATTTTATATAATTAAAGATGATGTAGCTACTCCCTAATTATTAAAATTATATGGTTCATTACATTATGTTTTAGGCTTTACTTAATTCATAAGAACAATCATGCAGCAACATAATAGGCCATCACTAAGAGTGCTCCTAGTGTGGTCGTCCAAAGATCATTAAAAACTGTTATAGATTGAGCATTGTCTCAGTTTCATGCTTTCCCATGTTAACCACAAAAATTATTTATGTATTATTCATAACTTGATTATTTTATCTAAATAATTATTCTAATTAATTAGGGAATATATTATGAATCTTAATGAAACTCCCTTGATAGCCAAGACCGTTACACTGTGTACTTTAAATAGTGATCGACTCGCTAATCGAGTCATTTGGTCATAAATGTGTAACCTAAGGTAATTAACAAGTTAGGATTAAAAGTTTTGGTCAAAAGAAGTAATCATTTCATTAAAAAGTTTAAGTTCGTACATGGGATCCCAAAATAAACATTAAAAGGTCATTTACAATTCAAAAGAATGAAATAGGCCGACCTAAGTGGCAAAATTAGGGTTCGACCCTAGTTCCTCTTTGAATCCCCAGACTGTTGGAAAAACTTATACAGGATCTTTATTTATTTTCATGTATATCTAATATTAAACAAATTAATACGAGATAACCTAAAACATGTTTCTAAAATTGAATTCAATGAGAAACAAATAATATAATACTTACAGTATACGCAGCGGAATTAAGAATCCTTCCTTCAGTTTCTCTAACTCTTGTATCCTTTCTGTCGCAGAGTATTATCAAGAAACTGAACCGATCTTCTACTTTCTTCACGATCTTCCAATGTATCCTTAGAACCACCTAGACTAGTGTGGGCAATTCTCAACACATGAGATAGATATAGAGAGAAGAAAAGAAAATAACAAAGAGGTTTAGAAAAGGACTTGTGTTTAGAGAGAATATAAAACTATCAGAAAATCTGACTTGTGACTTATCTGTCGTCTCTTAAATCTTCTCTCTAAGCACTCCTTTTATAGACACAATTAGGTCATTTAATTTAATTAAAAAAATCAATAAAATAACAGCCATTTTGAAGCCCTAGGTCAAAATTATCATGGGCTATAGGCCCGTGAAATTTCCCATTTGATTATAAGCCCATTGGACTTAAAATCAAGGCCTGTATTATAATCTATTGATTTAATTAATTAAATAATTATTTAAATCCTTTATCAAATTAATTATTTATAATTTGAACCTTGATTTAAATTTATTTATTAATTTAGATACCAATTTATCTTAATTAATAAATCTGCCATAATTTCTCTTTTCTTCTCAAAATTACACAACTCTGTGAAACTATCCAAAATTGACCTGGTCAACTTTGATAATTCTAATTGATAATTAAATCAATTAATTGAGACTATCTAGATGATTTTATCCAAGGTACAATGGGGACCATGGGCCTATGAAATCAAGCTCCAATAAGTTATCATAAATCTAACAAATAAATTTACTAACTTATTAATTCCTCGTGACTCCACTATAGACTCGGAATTGCACTCTTGAATTCATAGAACGCTCTATAACAAATATAGATACGCTATTAATTATCCATTGTTACAACCATAATTTTCATTCAATCCTCTATAGACGGTCTACAATGAGATAGGACTAAAATACCGTTTTACCCCTCATTGTATTTTATCCTTAAAACACTTAGTTCCTTGTAAATGATATTTCAGTAAACTAATTTAATTACTGAAATGAGATCTCTATCATTTAACACCTTGAACCAAACTAAAAGGAAACCATCGTTTCACTTCTTCATCAGAAGCTATAGATGTTCATATCTATGATTGACACTCCCACTCAATTATACTACCGAGTTCCCAAGATGTAAGTATGGGCTAGTCCGTAGGGTAAGCTGGTAACGAACAAGTCAAAGAACTCAAATAATACAATCAGTTATAATACTAACCACTCAGAATTGAGATTGAATTGACCTATGGTCAACTATATGATATGACTAGAATTGATAATAATGGCATGTTTACTTATCTTATCAACTGTCAATATCGGTCCTGTCCGATGTAACAAATACATCCGATCTTATCTACTTTGCTAATGTTCTGGAAAGAACATAACACTGTAATGTGTAAGTAGATCATATTGTAGATTGGCAAGTCAGTGTAAATCCGGTGCACTGACTAATCTTAGGACTAACTTATTTTTGAACATATAATCATATTTATATTCCACTGTGATTACGTCACTATAAATAAGATTAGCTATATGCTCGGGATTTAATAGAAGTTTATATTAAACAAATAATCATGAAAATAAAACATGTGAGCAAAGTGATTGACCAAGTCAAAAAATGATTTCTATTCTTTTATTGATAATAAAATGAGATTACAAAGAATTTGGGTTTTAATTAGGGCATAAAACCCCAACAAACTCCCACTTGCACTAATTGAAACTAATGCCTTAATTCTACTAATCCCATCTCCTTGATATGCTTATCAAATGTAGCTTCTGGTAGTGTCTTTGTAAACAGATCCGCAAGATTGTCTTCAGTTGCAATCTTCATAACCTTCACATCTCCCCTGGCCACATATTCTCGAATAATATGATACTTCCTTTCTATATGCTTACTCCTCTTGTGACTTCGAGGTTCTTTCGAGTTGGTTATCGCTCCTGTATTGTCACAAAACAACACAAGCGGTTTATCCATTTCTGGAATAACACCAAGATCCGAATAGAACTTCTTTAGCCAGACTATTTCCTTAGCTGCTTCTGACGCAGCTATGTACTCAGCCTCCCTGGTGGAATCTGAGATTGCAGACTGCTTTACGCTTCTCCAAATCACAGCTCCACCCCCAAGAGTAAACACCATTCTAGAAGTAGACTTTCTGTCATCGACATCAGTCTGAAAATCTAAATCGGTGTAGCCTACAGGGTTCAGAACACCACCCTTGTAGACTAACATATAATCCCTAGTCCGTCTCAAATACTTCAGGATATGCTTAACTGCTATCCAATGTTCCGGTCCTGGATTTGACTGATACCTGCTCACTACTCCCACTGCATAGCAGATATCTGGTCTAGTACACAACATGGCATACATCAGACTTCCAACTGCAGATGCGTAAGGAACTTTTCTCATTGCATCTTCCTCTTCAGGAGTCTGGGGAGACTGCTTCTTTGAAAGATGAATTCCATGGCGGGACGGTAGACGCCCTTTCTTGGAATTTGTCATTGAGAAACGTTCAAGCACTTTATCAATGTAAACTGCTTGAGATAGAGCTAAAAGTTTGTTCTTTCTATCCCTGATGATCTGGATACCTAGAACATAACTTGCTTCACCCAAATCCTTCATCTGGAATTGAGTGCTCAGCCAATTCTTCACATCTGATAATTTCTTAACATTGTTTCCAATGAGTAAGATATCATCTACATAAAGAACCAGGAATACCATTATTTGATTTGCCTTCATTTGGTAAACACAGGGCTCATCAATATTTTGTTCAAAGCCATAGGTTTTGATTATTTCATCAAACCTAAGATTCCAGGAACGAGAAGCTTGCTTAAGTCCATAGATGGACCTATTTAACTTACAAACTTTTCCTTCTTGTCCAGATACTTTAAATCCTTCTGGCTGATCCATATAAATGACCTCGTCAAGCTTTTCATTAAGAAAAGCTGTCTTGACGTCCATTTGCCAAATCTCATAGTCGAGAGCGGCTGCTATGGATAGGAGGATGCGAATGGATTTGAGCATGGCTACCGGACTAAAAGTTTCCTCATAGTCCACGCCTTCTCTTTGGGTATAACCCTTTGCCACTAATCGAGCTTTATAAGTCTCGATATTTCCATCAACACCTCGTTTCTTCTTGTAGATCCACTTGCACCCAATGGCCCTAAAGTCACTAGGTGCTTCCACAAGATCCCAGACGGAATTTGAGTACATAGACTCCATTTCTTGTTTCATGGCTTCGAGCCATAGTTCCTTTTCAGGGCTAGCCATTGCCTGTTTGAAAGACAATGGATCATCATCACTAGTGTCATCAACAACCATATTGGTTTCACCATCCAAACCATAGCGAACTGGGTTTCTAGAAACCCTCCCACTACGACGAGGCTCCGTGACTGTTTGCTCAGGAACAGTGGTACTTTCTTCATTTAAATCGACTTGCGTCGGTTGTACATGAAGAGTGGGAATTTCATCATCAACACACGTTGATGACGATGGAACATTGGTTGGAGTCAATTCTTTAACCATCTCTTCTAAAACTACTTTGCTGCGAGGTTTAAAGTTCTGGACATAGTCATTTTCCAGAAAAGTAGCATTTGTAGAAGTAAACACTTTCTTTTCTGAATGACTGTAGAAAAGTCCACCCTGAGTACCTTTAGGATAGCCAACAAATATGCAAACTTCAGTTCGCGGTTCTAGCTTTCCCTCCTTTTTCCTCAGGACGTGAGCGGGACACCCCCAGATTCTATAATGGCGTAAACTAGGTTCACGACCATTCCAGCGTTCTAAAGGTGTTTTGGGGATTGATTTTGACGGCACGACATTGAGAATGTCATTTGCGGTTTCAATTGCATGTCCCCAGAACGAAGTTGGTAGAGTTGAGTAACTAAGCATGCATCTAACCATTTCCAATAAAGTTCTGTTTCGGCGTTCCGCTACACCATTTTGTTACGGAGTACCTGGGGCAGTAAGTTGTGATAGAATCCCAAGTTCAGTTAAATGATCTTGGAACTGCATATCCAAATATTTTCCACCCCTATCAGATCGCAAGATCTTTAACCTTTTACCTAATTGGTTCTGAGCCATTGCTAGGAATTCCTGAAACTTTGAAAATGTTTCTGATTTCCTATGCATTAGGTAAAGACATGAGTATCTAGAGTAATCATCAATGAAAGTGACGAAATACTCAAAACCACCCCTGGCTTGTATATTCAAAGGTCCACAAACATCCGAATGCACAAGACCAAGTGGTTCTTTGGCCCTATCACCCTTTGCAGAGAATGGACGCTTGGTCAGTTTGTTTTCTAGACAAGATTCACAGACAGGTAATTCACCTAAGGTGAGTTCCCTCAAAGGTCCGTCCTTTGTAAGTCTTTGAATCCTATCATAGCCAATGTGACCTAGTCTCAAGTGCCATAAATACGTCATATTATTGTTATCGGTCTTTTGACGTTTATTGGTCCTAGGTTTAGCTACTTTGAATAAATCATTGTTAAGAGCGAGGGGTTCGTTAGGTCGCAGAATATAAAGCCCGTTTTCCAAACATGCAATACACAATTGTGATCCATTGAAAGAAATAGATATATTAAAACTTGTGAAAGTCATAACAAATCGTTCTAATTGCAACATGGAAACTGAAATTAAATTTCTACTAAAATCCGGAATAAAAAATACAACTTTTAAAATTAAGTATTTATTTCTGAACTTCAGACGAGCTATTCCTCTAGCTTGGACCTTAACGAACGCTCCGTTCCCAACTCTAAGCTTTAAGCCGCCTTCATTCACTTCCTCCCACGATTCAAGAAGCTGTAAAGAGTTACAAACATGGTTGGTAGATCCAGAATCAATAATCCAAATGGATTTATCATTCTCTAAAACACATGTTTCTAAGATAAATGAACTATAATCATTACCTTTGTTTTTCGCTACTAGAAACTTGGGGCAATCTCGTTTCCAATGCCCCTTCTCTTTGTAGTGAAAACATTTATCTTTACCTTTCTTGTTTTTCTTGTTTTTCCCCTTAGGCGTCTGTGCACTTGGTTGTGCACTCGCCTTTGCAGCTTTTGCAGGCTTGGGGTTATTGTTTTGCCCACCTTTCCTCTTGTTTCCAGCTTTTGAAGATGAAGCTTGGTTAGCTTCAGCCTTAGCTGGATCAACAGCAGTAGTAGTAGTTTTCTTCTTTTCTCCTCCCTTACTAGGTCCACCCATAATAGACTCAAAAGTCTGAAGCTCATTCATGAGCTGCGTCAGACCATAGTTGAGTTTATTCAACACATAGTTGGTGGTGAATGGAAGGAAAGCTGGAGAAAGTCTGTTGAGGATTAAGCCAACTTGAGTTTCCTCATCTATTATGGCTCCGTGCAGTTCAGCTTCCTGAAAGTAGTTTGTCATCTTGATCAGGTGATCACAAACATGTTGAGAAGGTGCCATTCGAGCATTGGCATATTTCTTGGTGGCCTCAAAATGAGTCTGCGCTGACTTGGCACCAAACATGTCTTAGAGCTGATCCATGATTTCGTAGGCTGTCTCGACATTCTCCATCTTTGTCTTGAGAGTGTCGACCATACTAGTCAACATGTAGAACCGCGCCTTGTTGTTAGCCGCCTGCCAACGCTCATACTTGTCCCTCACAGACTTGGTAGCTCCTTCAGCTGGAACTTCCGGGGATTCCTCAGTCATGACGAACTTGGAGTTGTCACCTATCAACACAATGTTGATGTTTTGCTTCCATTTAAGGAAGTTTTCTCCAGTGAGTTTCTCCATCGAAAGTTGAGAAAGGATGGGAGTAGACACAGCCATAACTACAAATTATCAATAAAATAGAAATCAATCACATTTGCTCAATAAAACTTCTATTCACACAAATTTCAAGAAATAGCACAACATATACCAAAAATATGTAAGATATGAGAAAAAAAACCAAAAACAATCATATCTCTATTTCTTTAGGTTTTAAACTAATCTATGATATCCTTGTCCCGGTTGGCGAGAGTCAAAAATACCACTAGTTAAATAGAGTTGTAAACTCATTTAATAATGGACACCATTATTAACAACCTACTATTCGATCAAAATAAGAAAACAAAATCTCTTATTTTATGAGCTAGACCCACGGTTTCAATAATCATAGATTTAGTCCTAGTAGTCACCGTAGGGGTGAGTCTAGTAGAATTTAACCTATAATTATCTATCTTTCGAAATCTAACCTTGTCAAAATAATTAATGAACACCTTCCGTAGGGGGACGAATCAAAGCGCCTCGAGGCCCCATTAAGCTATTGACTATGTTAAACCAACGGTGGAGATCGAATAAAATTCTTAAAATAAGCTCATTATAAAATTAAAATTAGTATTTTTATTATTTATTTTTAGAAAATTAATTACTATGGTTTTCCAAAAAAAAAATTAAACAGATTAAAATTTTTAAAACCAAAGTCCTATAATTTCTTATTAATTCTAAAGTGTCACATTGAAATAAATTCAATTAATTTAGAATTAATTTGTTGCTAATCAATATTTAGGTTTAACTAATATGATGAACCTATACAATTAAGTCCAACTCAGGTAAATGGGCCTTAACAATTGGGCTTGTATGGAGGAGGGCTGGGTCTAGTATGTCGTTCCCACTACAAAGGCCCCCTATCTTCCATACAAGGTCCAAAAGACAGGTATTTAAACCTTCGTTTTATTAATTGTTATTAATTGATTAGGCTCATTATATTCATGCAAAGCAAATGGGCCTTCACAAGTGGAATCACCCACAAGAGAGGAATTTAAACTTTACATTTTATAATGGGCCCAAATAAAACCTATCATTTTTATGAATATTTTATTTGGCAAAATACCATATATCTAACAAACATATGGGCCACTATATGCATCTAAGCCCAATTGCAAAAATACCACATATAGTGCAAACAGACATGTTATAATTGGATGGGCCTAATCATGTTACTATATGAGCAATTCTATGAATTTATGCAAAAATACCACAATTTATTTCATTTGCAAAAATACCACAATTAATTATCTAGAATTTATCAAAAAAAAAATCAAATTAATTAAATTTTTACAAAAAATAAGTCAATTTAAATGAAATTTATCAACAATTAACAATAGTTAATTTAAATTTCATTTATCAACAATCAACTTGGTTTTAGGTTAATTTGAAAAAAAAATATTAATTTAATTTAAATAGGATTTATCAAAAATTAACCAAAGTTAATTTAAATCCCATTTATTAAAAAAATATTTTATTAATTGGCTGAAAAAAAAAGTGATATTTTTCAAAATTTAACTAATTTTAAATTTTAAAATCAATATCTTACCTATTTTCTAAAATATCTTGTGTTGTTACAACTATTATCTAATATTTTAACCATTTAAAAATAATAAAATACAAATAGTTATAACAAGCCTAAAATTTTTCAAATAGTTAAACAAATTCAAATATCCATAAAAATATCTAACTAACAATATTAAATTTCAAATAATTTAAATATTAAAAACTATAGAATAAAAAGATATTTATATTTTCAAATAAAGATTTCATAAAAAAAAATCAAGAATTTAAATGAAAATATCTTAAATATCTGATATCATAATTATAATATTTTAATATATTAAAAGATTTAAAATTAAGTTGTTAGTCTAATTTTAAATTTGAATTTGAATGTTTGTAGAAAATATCTAATTATTTAAAACTCAACTAACCAAAATATCTTTATTTTAAAAAATTTAAATGATAAAACAAAAAAGATATTTTAGGTTTTGATTATACATAATAAATTTCTACAATTTAATTTTATTTATTTTTCAAAAAAAAAAAAAATCTGGATGAACAGTACCCGTATCGGGTACTGTTCACCCGAGTGCTGTGGCAGCTGGTGGCGCGCGCGCGGGGCTGGGGTGCACGCTGGTGTGCGCGGCTGCAGGGGCGTGCGCGCATGCATGGCAGCCAGAACAAAAAATTTCGAAAAAATTTTTTGTGCAATTTTTTCAACCAAAACCATTTTCTAATTAATTTTTAACATGTTTTACACAAAATAAAGCATATATAAAAATTGATAGCATAGAAAACACAAAAAAATAACCTAAAAATTGCTAAAATTCACATAAAATCAATATGTTCATAAAAACATGAAAAACCATCCAATTATTCAAACATATCAAATAATCCAATTTTAAACATGTTCATGCATGAAAATAAAGATTACCAAAGGCTCTGAGGCCAGTTGTTGGAAAAACTTATACAGGATCTTTATTTATTTTCATGTATATCTAATATTAAACAAATTAATACGAGATAACCTAAAACATGTTTCTAAAATTGAATTCAATGAGAAACAAATAATATAATACTTACAGTATACGCAGCGGAATTAAGAATCCTTCCTTCAGTTTCTCTAACTCTTGTATCCTTTCTGTCGCAGAGTATTATCAAGAAACTGAACCAATCTTCTACTTTCTTCACGATCTTCCAATGTATCCTTAGAACCACCTAGACTAGTGTGGGCAATTCTCAACACATGAGATAGATATAGAGAGAAGAAAAGAAAATAACAAAGAGGTTTAGAAAATGACTTGTGTTTAGAGAGAATATAAAACTATCAGAAAATCTGACTTGTGACTTATCTGTCGTCTCTTAAATCTTCTCTCTAAGCACTCCTTTTATAGACACAATTAGGTCATTTAACTTAATTAAAAAAATCAATAAAATAACAGCCATTTTGAAGCCCTAGGTCGAAATTATCATGGGCTATAGGCCCGTGAAATTTCCCATTTGATTATAAGCCCATTGGACTTAAAATCAAGGCCTGTATTATAATCTATTGATTTAATTAATTAAATAATTATTTAAATCCTTTATCAAATTAATTATTTATAATTTGAACCTTGATTTAAATTTATTTATTAATTTAGATACCAATTTATCTTAATTAATAAATCTGCCATAATTTCTCTTTTCTTCTCAAAATTACACAACTCTGTGAAACTATCCAAAATTGACCTGGTCAACTTTGATAATTCTAATTGATAATTAAATCAATTAATTGAGACTATCTAGATGATTTTATCCAAGGTACAATGGGGACCATGGGCCTATGAAATCAAGCTCCAATAAGTTATCATAAATCTAACAAATAAATTTACTAACTTATTAATTCCTCGTGACTCCACTATAGACTCGGAATTGCACTCTTGAATTCATAGAACGCTCTATAACAAATATAGATACGCTATTAATTATCCATTGTTACAACCATAATTTTCACTCAATCCTCTATAGACGGTCTACAATGAGATAGGACTAAAATACCGTTTTACCCCTCATTGTATTTTATCCTTAAAACACTTAGTTCCTTGTAAATGATATTTCAGTAAACTAGTTTAATTACTGAAATGAGATCTCTATCATTTAACACCTTTAACCAAACTAAAAGGAAACCATCGTTTCACTTCTTCATCAGAAGCTATAGATGTTCATATCTATGATTGACACTCCCACTCAATTATACTACCGAGTTCCCAAGATGTAAGTATGGGCTAGTCCGTAGGGTAAGCTGGTAACGAACAAGTCAAAGAACTCAAATAATACAATCAGTTAGAATACTAACCACTCAGAATTGAGATTGAATTGACCTATGGTCAACTATATGATATGACTGGAATTGATAATAACGGCATGTTTACTTATCTTATCAACTGTCAATATCGGTCCTGTCCGATGTAACAAATACATCCGATCTTATCTACTTTGCTAATGTTCTGGAAAGAACATAACACTGTAATGTGTAAGTAGATCATATTGTAGATTGGCAAGTCAGTGTAAATCCGGTGCACTGACTAATCTTAGGACTAACTTATTTTTGAACATATAATCATATTTATATTCCACTGTGATTACGTCACTATAAATAAGATTAGCTATATGCTCAGGATTTAATAGAAGTTTATATTAAACAAATAATCATGAAAATAAAACATGTGAGCAAAGTGATTGACCAAGTCAAAAAATGATTTCTATTCTTTTATTGATAATAAAATGAGATTACAAAGAATTTGAGTTTTAATTAGGGCATAAAACCCCAACACAGACATGGTGGTCGAGTAAGTTGCATATGTACACGCCGCCATCAAAGCTCTCCAATTCATGGCTGGTCCAGCTTCCCTTTTCCCATACCTGCACCACAGCATCTGTGAGCCAAGGCTCAGCAAGAAAACTTAAACATGCTCATAATCAGTTAATAACATATTACATAATCATAAATAACATACCTAGCAGTAATAACCCTACTCGTGCATGCATTTGATCTAGATAAGTGACTATAGAGTCACACCTGGGCCCGTTGCCCTAGATAAGTGACTGTAGAGTCACCCTGGGGCCTGTTGCCCTATTCTCTATATAACATCCTTAGGGCTGGCCAAATGTACCTGGCGCTTTAATTTCCAAGCGACTATAGGGTTAGTCAAGCGTATACCACACTCCTGGATAGGCCTAACCATGTCAACTTGTGCTCAGCGCACTATTGTCGCCCTTGACTTATAAGTCAAGCCTTTCGGCCTGCGCTCAGTGTGCTATTGCCGCCTTTGACATATAAGTCAAGCATTTTAATCTTCCTCTCAGACTGGCCATCTGTCTAAGGATGATTAGCCATACTAAATTTCAACTGTGTACCCATAGCTTTCTGCAAACTTCCTTACAACTTGGAAGTAAATGTGTGGTCCTGATTTGACAAAATCTACATTGGAGCTCCATGAAGACGCACTATCTCTCTCACATAGAGATATGCATTATTATCAACTGTATAAGTCATCCTCACTGGTAGAAAATGAGCTGATTTGGTATATCAATTCACAATAACCCACACTGAATCATGTTGACCCATTGTCCTGGGCAACCCAACCAAAAAAATCCATAGTGATGTCCTCCCATTTCCATTTTGGGATATCCAAAGTCTGTAATAGCCACGATGGACTCTGATGCTCAGCCTTGACTGAATGACACATCAGGAACTTAGCCACATATTCAGTTACATCCCTCTTCATCCCATGCCACCAATATAAAGTCTATAGATCCTGATACATCTTCGTGGTGCCTTGATACAAAAAATAAGGGCTAGTATGAGATTCATCCAGAATCTCCCGTCTGATAGGAGTATCCATCGAAACACATATCTGACCCTTGTACCTCAATAAACCCATCTCCGAAACTGTATAGTCTTTATCCACTCTAGCTAAGACGTCCCCTCTAATCTTCATCAATTAAAGATCATTCAGGTGACTTTCTTTTATCCTATCTAAGAGAGTAGATTTTAAGGTTATATTGGCTAACTAACTAACCACCAACTTTGTTTCTGCTCGTCATATCCTTTGCCAATTTCCTAGATATCTGCTTTAAACTGAATAACTGTCGCAGACCTTTCCGGCTCAAAGCATCTACCACCACGTTGGCTTTCCCTGGATGATACAGGATTTCACAATCATAATTCTTCACTAGCTCTAACCAACGTCTCTGTTTCATATTCAAGTCTTTTCGTGTGAAGAAATACTTCTGACTCTTGTGGTCAATGTATATCTCATACTTCTCACCATAAAGGTAATTCCTCCATACCTTTAGTGCAAAGACCACTACTGCTAACTAGGGTATCTCTGTTCATATTCTTTCAAATAATGTGATGCATAAGCAATCACCTTCCTTGCTTGCATAAGAACATAGCTGAAACCCTATCTGGAGGCATCACAGTATACCACAAACTTCTCCTGATCAATTTGTAGACTCAAAACTGGAGCGGTAGTCAAACATTGCTTTAGTTCTTGGAAGCTATTCTCACACTTATCTGACCATACAACCTTTTGGTTCTTGTGCGTCAGTTCTGTCAGTGGGGTAGAAATCCTTGAGAACCCTTCCACAAAGTGCCTGTAATAACATGCCAATCCCAGGAAACTTATTATCTCTGAGGTATTCCTTGGCCTTGGCCAATCTTTGATACCTCAATCTTAGCTAGGTCCACCTTGATTCCATCTCTACTAACAATGTAACCAAGGAAAGTCACTCGTGGTAACCAGAACTCACATTTCTTGACATTTGCATACAACCTATGCTCCCTTAGTCTTTGTAAACCAACCGGAGATGATGCTCGTGCTTTTCCTCCGATTGGAAATAAACTAGACTATCGTCAATTAAGACTATCACAAACCGATCTAGATAATCCTTAAACGTCATGTTCATCATATCCATAAAAGTTGTTGGGGCATTAGTCAAACCAAATGACATGACTAGGAACTCATAATGCCCATATCTGGTGTGGAAGGTCATCTTTGGTATATCTTCCTCCTTGAACCTCAGCTGGTGATAACCAGATCAAAGATCAATCTTTGAGAATACATACTTGCCTTGTAACTAATCAAACAAGTCATCTATCCTTGGCAGATGATACATATTCTTGATGGTTAGCTTATTCAGCTCTTTGAAATCGATACACATCCTCAGAGAACCATCATTCTTCTTCACAAATAAGATTGACGCACCCCATGGAGAGTAACTGGGTCTGATAAATGTTGGAAAAACAATAAGAGTGCATAGCGAATTGACATGGTGGGCCCAGTTTATAAACAAAAAAAATTCCATCTCTCATTAATCATTCAGCATATATATATTTTTATACACATACTTATATATATCATATGCTCATGTATACAAATATTCAAGAACATAAATATTTACCTCTTGAAGTCTATCCAGTGTCCTTGAGTCTTTTCGTATATATAATGATCTTTCTATCCAATGCTATGAGTACTCAAACCACGATCTTCCTGAGTGTTCTCTACACCTCAAGATGTGTGTGGGCACATAGAGAACAAGAGTTTGTAATTTAGAAATCACAAGTTTATCTCAACACACGAGAACTTGGATTATGGCTTGAGAAATGTTAGAATAAAATAAGAAGATGACAATTTCTTGTTTGACAATTTCTGAATTACGACACTCTTATTTCTTATTATCAAATAATATATATTAGAGATTATATATTACCTTATTATTCATAATAATAATAATAGTGATATAATAATATAATCATAATGATGATAGGAATTGATTTAGGTAATATCTAACTTACCAAATTTGAAAAAAAATCTATTTTCAAATTATTAATTAATTAAATAAATAAAATAAAATCATTACTAATACTTTATCAGTACTATTTTACACGCATGGCACGCATGACACAGTACTATCAGTACTATCTTACACGCATGGCACGCGTGACACAGTACTGTGTCACGCGTGTAGCAGTATTCCCTCTCAGGGAATATTGCATTTTCTTTTATGTATTTATTTTATTAAAATCAATATTTCCCACAAAATATGGTATTATCTTTTTAAGGAAAAGAACACAACCATATTTCAATATTTAAATTTTAAATTCAAAATTCAGCATTCAAATTGATGATCATCAATATTATCTTTTTGAAATTCAATAAATCAAAACTATTTTGACTTACCAATTTTATTTTCTCCCACTCAAATAAAATAATTAATTATTTATTTTATATAAATTTCAAAATTCTATATTTAAATAAATAAACCTATTTTTGAAAATTTAATAATTGATTCTAAATTAATTATTCAACCTCAATTATCATATAATTGTACATTTTACCCGAAGAATAAAATTATTCTCAAATTTCCAAATTACAGTTTTACCCTTGTATCAACTCTTACCTTGATATAGTGTTGATAGAGCCACACTAGGACCTATGGACCTATAATATCAAGCTCCAATAAATATTAGATTATTAATCAAAGCTCTTTGATTTAATAATCATATTTATAAATCTCATGATCACTCCACTATAAATATGAGATTGCACTCTTAATAATTATAGACATATATTTATAGAGTACTTTACTAAAGAGTAAAGTGTCCATTGATATAATCATTACATACAACATTAATCCACTATTAATGGTTCATAATTAAAAGGGAATAAAATCAATGTTTTACCTTTTTAACTATATCTAGTTCCTAGTGTACCATTGACTTTACTAGTGAAGGTTGTGTCACAACAAGTTTGCGACGTGAGCGCTCGTAGCCTTTTCAGTTCCAAAGCCAACCCAATAGGGAACCATTATTCAATCTATAAGAAGGTATAGATTCCATATCTATTAAACTATGTCCCCAGCCATATATATCATTAAGTCTCCAAAACAATTGTTCTTAGCCTAATCATTCTGACAAACCTTAGTGCATGAATCAAATGATCAGATGACATATATAGGAGTTCATAGTAACCTAAGGATTAAGATCATCGTTTGATGTGTTTGATTAATACTATGAAACAGTGTTTAAACAAGTATTAACAAATTACATTTGGTCTAGTTCTATATATCACTATATATAAAGTACCTTCACTAAAGTGTCCTACTACACTAGTAACCCAGATCTAGGTCACTTGTATTCATAATATTAGCGAACCGTACTAGAAGTAATTAATCTAAAGATTCCATAACTTTATTTTATTTGCGAAATATTTCAACTTTATTATGTTAATCTCGATCTTCTCATACCAATATGATATTAAGACTACATAGATAAACTTTGGAATTTTCTGATATTTACTTAATATTATCAACATAATATCAGACATAGTCCATATATATAATAATTCAATTCAATTATTTATTTCATTAAAAATATTTGTCAACTAGCTAGCTAGAGAACAATTTCTGTTTTGCCATAAAGCTTTTATGAGTTTCTTAGCTCAGAAAGCTAAAGTGGTTTGGATGGTTAATGGTGATGAAAATACTCATATCTTTCATGCTTCTCTTAAGGCTAGAAGAATTCAGAATAGGATATTGTCTATTAAGACTGAGGCAGGGGTTTGGGTAGATTCTCCTACTGATATAAAAAAAGCTTTCTTGGATTATTACCAAAGTTTGTTGGGGACAACCATGGTACACAGGAAAACAGTATCTCGGTCAATTATGAAGCTTGGACCAGTTTTAAATGCAGCTCATATTCAGAATCTCACAAGAGGTTATTCAACTCAGGAGGTTAAGGTTGTAATGTTTGGCATTCCAGGATTGAAAGCACCAGGCCCAGATGGATTTAGCAGTTACTTTTACCAAGATAATTGGACTTTGGTGGGTCCAGAGGTTACTACAGCTGTGTTGTCATTCTTGCATTCGAGTAAGCTTCTTAAGGAGATTAATAACACAGCCATTACACTCATTCCCAAACATATATGCCCTGACACAATGTGTGACTTTAGACCCATCTCTTGTTGTAATGTCATATATAAAGTTGCCTCTAAGATGATATGCTCAAGACTTCGGCAAGTGTTACCAGAAATAATTGCAGAAAATCAAGGGATATTTGTGCATGGTAGATATATAGCTCACAATATCATGATATGTCAAGACTTAGTTCAATATTATGGGAGGCAAAGTTGTAGGCTAAGTTGCATGATCAAATTGGATTTGAGGAAAGCATATGATACTATAGAATGGGATTTTATTGAAGAAATGCTCACTGAGTTTCAATTTCCTCAGGAATTTATACAGCTTATCATGGTTTGTGTTCGCTCTCCCAGGTTTTCACTGATGATTAATGGCTCAGTAAATGGTTTTTTTGAGGCCAAAAGAGGACTAAGGCAAGGTGATCCTTTATCTCCCCTATTATTTGTGCTTGGTATGGAGTATCTGTCTAGGATTATGCTTAAAGTTAGTTCTTCTCCAGGCTATAAATTCCATGATAGATGCGCTAGTTTGAAATTGAACCATCTTTGTTTTGCCGATGATATTTTATTATTCAGTCATGGAGACTTTGTATCTATCCTCTGGATGCTTAGGGGACTCAAACTTTTCTCTAAGACCTCGGGACTCTTTCCAAATGAAGCTAAATCTGCAATATATTGCAGTGGTATGACTGGTTCAGAGATTGATAGAGTGGGGAAGGCCTCGGGTTTCAGTCAAGCTTCCTTACCATTCACATACCTGGGCATCCCCATCTGTTCTAAGCGCATAACAAATGCTGAATGTGGGATTATACTAGAAAAGATGGTAGCTAGAATTCAATAGTGGAGTTCTAGGAACCTATCTTATAGTGCTAGAGCTACTCTGATAAATTCAGTTTTGCTGTCAATACACTCTTATTGGGCTCAAATTATGGTGTTGCCAAAAAAGTTATTGAAGGATATTGAAGCCATTTGCAGGGCCTTTCTTTGGAAGGGAGTGGCAGATTCTCATAGTCCAGGAGCAGTTGCTTGGTCCACAGTATGCACAACCAAATCAGCAGGAGGGTTAGGCTTCAGGAGAATATTGGAATGGAATCTTGCTGCATTAGGAAAGTATGTATGGGCAATAGCATCTAAGAAGGATAATCTATGGGTAAGGTGGATTCATAGTATCTATTTGAAAAGCATGGACTGGTGGACTTACCCAGTGCAACAGAATTGCAGCTGGTATTGGAAGAAAATTGTAGAAATTAAGGAGTTGTTTAGAGCTAAAATGGACAGGTCATCATTTATAGCAATGAAATATAGTGTTCAATCTGGGCACTCAATATTATATGAAAAACAAACCAAGGTTCAATGGAGTAAATTTGTCTGGGAGAGGTGTAGTATTCCGAAGCACAGATACATCCTTTGGCTAGCTATGCATCAGAAACTGAGAACCAGAGAGTATCTCAGTAAGTATTGGCACGAAATGGACAAGCTATGTTTGCTGTGTGGGGATCACAATGAAGAGATTTCTCATCTTTTCTTTCAATGTACTTACAGTAAGCAATGTCTAGTGAAGATGAAGGAATGGCTAGGCTGTCGAGCACAAACAGAGAATTATTACAAGTTACTGCAATGGATTTCAAAGGCGAAATATTTCAGCAAACTCAGGAGAAGGTTCTACATTGCAGCTGTCTCTGCATTAGTATACCATCTATGGAGGGTCCGAAATGATGCCTTGTGGTCATCCAAGATTTGGCATGTAAATCATACTATAGAGAGCATCAAAACAGAGTTGAAGTTGAAACTTACTGTATTAATGTACAAGGGGAAACAAGATAGAGATAAAGATTGGATTCATAATTTGTAAAGTTAGATACATGGATATAAGTTAGGTATATGGATTGAAAGTCATATAGGGGTAGAGGAAATCCAACAGTGTACATGATTTGATTTTGAGCAATATAATGATTCTTATTCACCAAAAAAAAAATATTTGTCAACTACAATTGCTTTAAGGGCACTATTCCCAACAATCTCCCACTTGCCCTAAAGCAAATTGAGGCATCTCTCTCAATGTGTCAATCACATTATCCTGAACAAATTTGTCTAGCAAAGTCTTTGTAAAATTTTTTGTAAGAATTGTTTTGAAGCTATCTTCAAGATCATTCCATCAATTATGTAATATTTTCTTGAATTAAATAATACTTCATTTCATGTACTTTTCCCTCTCTTGATTTCTAGTTCTTCTAGAATAGTTATATCACCATTGCTTTCGTAATGAGATACTAGTAGGTTATTCAAGTTTGAAACCCTTTTCCAAAATGGGAAAGAGCTCAGCTAAATCAAATAGCCTATTTAACTGCTCATAGCTGTTACATTTCAGTTTCTGTGGTGAAACATACAATTATGAAATGTCCAATACATGCCCAGATTAATGTGTTTCCTCCACAGTTATGGAAACTGATTCTGGTATCAATCTTTGAAGATTTCTATCTGGTTTAAAATCATTTCATCCTTTGGGATTTCAAGTCATTTCCTAAATACACACTACAAGAATTTCAATATTTAATTATAGATATTAATAACACATATAAAAAAAACGTAATAGGTTTTTAACTTATTTTTAATAAGGACCATAGATAAAGATTAAGTCAAAGAGTCAAACCATTAATTATATATGTAATTTCATTTTAGTATTAGTGTTACTCCAAAAGTAGGAAAAATACTCTTACGATTTGTCTCTGTGGTCTCATGATGCCTTCACAATTTCCCGATCTCTCTCCTGATCTAATCTTAAGGCCTAACAATTCTCTTAATTTGTCTAGTTTGGCAATCAATTTCTGAAATTTTCAATTGATATCTTAAGTATAGTATGACAATTCTCAACGATTGATGAAGCTTTTCACCATTTTGTTTTCAATCGACTGGCAAGGAATCTTGACGAATTTGTTCTCCAACAGATCGAGACAAGTTTGGTTGGTTTAGGTATGATCTTTGACTTTAAAGTTTAGATTAATCATTTTCCTTTTCCTCTTTTATGCCTTTTTTTTAAGTTTAAACTTTGTGCTTCAAAGAGTTTTGTTAATATTGAAGGTAGCTAAATCCTTATAGTTTTTAACTTCACCACAAAGCTTGGATTTGTATACTTTGCTCACAAAATTCAACTTCACTGCCAGTAATTCCTACTTCACTATCCAAAATATAAACAAAAATGGTGGTCACTCATTATTGTCTTGAAAATTGGGGTACTTAGTACTCTGCTCTGCACTTCATTTGTTTATGTGTTAAATTGATTATTTTGATTGTCACATTATGTTTCTTTGAGTAAGTTAGATTCATAGGATTGGAAGTAGGTGTATTTGTTGGGAGGTTTTTTTATTAAGGTATACTTTAAAAATTGTTGTATTTTTGGTGCAAGAATATTGTTTGATAAAATGTTTCAAAGAGATATTGTGTTAGAGATAAAGAAACATTTGAGGAAGCAACAAGAAGAGGCAGAGAAAGATCAAAGATATTGAAAGAAAGAAGAAGTTGAACTAAAAAGGCAATGATTTCTTTTGATTGCTATCTTAATATGTTAATATTTTCTATTATGATGTTATTACTAAAGGAATTCTACCCATATCAATAGTTATCAATGTGGACAAAATGCCATATCATTTTTTCTTTTCTTTTTCTTATATAATCATATCTTAATCAAATTTGGGTGAGAATGTTGACAATTTCTATTTATTGGTTTATGTTGGAACTTCGATATTTAAGGAATCATCATGATCTTATTGAAGACATAATTTATTATTTGAAATGGTCTCTCAAGTGCTTATGTATATTGAGAAATTTGTCTTGATGAATACATATATGCAGGTAAATAAATATCAGCAGAATCTTTGGTAGTCATGGTAATTTATTCTGTTCTTTGAAATTTGGATTCATCTAAATTATGGCTAAGACATCAATACAATATAGCTAGTTGGTATATTGTAATTTTAATTGAGAGCATTTCTGTTGAATTATATAAATATATATATAAAGTGAGAACGAGTTCTGCATTTGAGAAAAACAGAGAACAAAGAATGATGGATTGTATATTGTGTTGCATAGGAGGCTCATTTGAGTGATGACTCCTTTCTTATATGATGCAATACCAAGGAGCTGCTTCAAACATATTTGAAAGTGACAGGAGGTAGATTTTTAACTCGCTTTCCTCATGAACCAAATGGCTATTTGCATATAGGTCATGCCAAGGTGTAAGTGTGCATATTTCAAATTAATACTTTATTTTCTTGAAAATAGTATAACTTTTTCGATACTAAAATCAAGATTATAAGTTTTTTTTTTATTTATTTTGTTTGAATTCTGTATGTTAACTTTAAACTTGTGCCTTGAAATTGATTATTTTTCTTATTCTAAGTATATTCTTGAAATAGTTATATTTGGTATTGTTATTCAGGCAATGCTTATAGACTTTGAACTCGCTAAAGAAAGAGGTGGAGGATGCTATCTAAGATGAGGAAGCTCTTTTTTATCTTTGTTGTGTACCTTATATTACTGTAGAGGAAAAAGAGAAGTATCAATTGACAATTTTGTATTTTCTTGAAGCTATAAAAAAGAGAAGCCTCTCAATAGCATTCAGCTTTAAGCTTCCTGTTAAGCCCCTTGTGAGTTGTGCCTTACTTTTAACTTGATTTTCTAGTTATTTTGGATTTGACCATAGTCATAGAACTTGTTTTTGCAACTGATTTCATTGAGAGAATTACTTGTGCAATCAAAGATTCCTAATTGCTTTGAGTTTTATTTTTATTAAGAAGGGAATTTTTGAAATTCGGTTACAAATATTTATGAATAATCACATTATTATTTTCAAATTATCACGAGTCCTTTATTAATGAAATAATGATTCTTGCTTTTACGTTTGAATTATCACGAGTTCTCTATTAAATGTTTTATTGCTTGATTTTTCATTTCTTATAACCTATCTTTGTTGTATTTTGATATTCTCATACCGAAATGTTATTTTTAAAGGATTTTGTTTCTCAAAATGTTTTTGTATTGGTGTAAGATTGGGTATCTAAATATGTTTATCAATTGTTTAATGGTGTTGTGATATTTGAGATGTGTCTTATTTTGGGTATTTGTATCTGAAGAATATGTTTTTGTATTACTGATTTGTTGTATAGATATATGTATTTCTTAAAAGATTAGAGGTTGTTATTGAATTTGTTGAACTCTTGGAGGGGCTTGTTCGTTAATAGGAAGGCTATTATTTACTTGTCTATTTTTGTTTTTCTTTTTTGCGCTATTTTATGCTATTGAGTTAATGCTTTGTTGTAATTATTTATTATTTTCAAGTTGAATGAAATATTGCTAGTTCCCGAATTTTTTTTAACGTAGAGTGTGACAGAAGTTGAAGTTTTTTACTTTTGATCTTTGGTCTAGGTAAGAATGGTTTGTTTTACATCTTATAAGTTTTAATTTTCTTTCTTGTTATTACTATGTTTCATGAGAAGTTAAATTCGTAAACGATCATTAATTTAATGTGGAATTAATCAGTGTTCTCTTTTCAAGTCATTGTGTGGTATCGAATGCTTACTTAGATGCTTTCGTTCCTCTTGAATGGGTGCAACTATGGTTGTCCCCATGATCACCTTTTTATTTATTTCTTATTTATTTTTTTAATAAGAGATCACAATGTAGCTTCCATGAATTTTGTTACAATCACATGCAAGCAGTAGAAATGATCATAATGAATACCAAGAAGAACTTCCTTGTTCACTTATCTTAAATGGAAACACAATGAAAACTCCTCATTATCCATAAAAAGTACAACTATATCTATATGATCATGCACCATGCTGACTCTATCTTTTATATATATATATATAGCTGGCAACTATTTATATATATATGATTATGACTATGATTATTTGGTCATATTCAATATATATATATATGAGTTTTATGTATGTATGTTTTAGATAATTTTTTATGATGGGCTTGAGTGTGATCACAAAGTGGGTGTAAGTCAAAATTATGGAGCTTGTTTTTTATAATAAATAATTACCTATTTTAAAGAACTAAAGAAAAACGTGTTTTGAGAGATGTCACTTTAACAGAAAAAGCCAAGAAGAAGCATATCGTATATAATTTATGTAAGTCAGAAAAGTGGTGTAGCTCTGCTTGTTTGTATGTGCTGAAGCTTAGCAATTTTAGTGTCTATCTTTAATAAGTTACCTTTTCATCTCAAATCTTTTGCTCATGCTTATGTTTTCTTCTTTGTTCTCCACTTTATTTTGTTGCTGAAAAATAGTGTTTTTGCTAACATAAAAATCACGAGGTAAAGATTGATCTTACCTGTTATAATGAGGTAAAGATTGATCTTACCTGTTATAATGAGTTGTATCATATTGTTTCTGGAACTATTCTGTGAAAATTTGAGATTTAATTGCAGGTTTCAAAATTTAAGATTTATTGAAAAATAGATGTTATGCTACCGATTTGTTTTTAGAAAATAACAACCAGCTGATATGCATATTGCTTATGATAATAACATGAGTTTTGTTTTCTTATTGCATTTTTTTCTCTATGTTTATAAGTGATGAAGATAGCGACACGAGAATTGGATACTTGCAATTAATAAAGAGATAGTATTGGACAAATGTTACAATTTGCCTTTTATTACATTCATTAGACATATTATTTCTAAGCATAAACTTTTATTATGGTATTTTGCACTTGAAAATTTTTCATTTGGGACACAAGTATTGGATATTTTGGTTGATAAAAAAAATACATTAGACTTTATCAAATTCTAATTACATTAATAAATAATAGATTGCTTTATCAAATAAATGTAATTAAAAATAATTTTATTGCATTTTGAAAATGTAATTAAAGATAATAAGATTACATATTGAAAATGTAATCAAAGATAATTAGATTACATCTTGAAAATGTAATCAAAGATAATTATATTACATCTTTAAAATGTAATTAAAGATAATTAGATAACATCTTGAAAATATAATTAAAGATAATAAGATTGCATCTTTAAAATGTAATTAAAGATAATTAGATTACATCTTGAAAATGTAATTAAATAAAAAAAAATATACTTAACATAAAGAATTGTAACATCTAGATAATGTTACTATTGACAATATATAACACCAAAAAAATGTTATAATAGTCTATTTAATAACATGAAAAAAAATGTAATCAAACGGCAAGACTTTTAATAACATGGGCAGACTTAACACTTGCTAAAGTGTTATAAACTGCATTTGATAATACTTTTCGAAAGTTATCGTAAATATTTTTTCTTGTAGTGACACAAACATATAATCTCCATTATATTCAAGATACTCAAAAATTAAGTCCTTATAATTATTCAATGACTCGATCCATCATTGGATTGACAACTGTTGACTATTCCCACCGTTTAACAAATGTTAATTCGAAGACATAACATTCGATACATTGAACAGTCCATCATTGAGTTGTAGGAATACTATCCCATGTCCTTCTTTTCTAGTAAAAGAATAAATGAACATTATTATTTAGATAATACATCCTCCTGACCGGGAATGCAAAATGTCTTTCTTGGATTTTTGTAAACTAAAGTATTTAAGCTTCTTATCTATATAAGTCACTTGAGACAGTGCCAAAAGATTGTTCTTTCAATCTCTATAGATTTGAATGTATAGAACATGTTTGGATTTTCCAAATCTAATATTTAGAAATGTTCAGCTAACCATTTCTTTTCTATTGATAATTTCTCTACATTATTTCCAATGATCAGAACGTTATCAATATTAAGAATAAGAATCACAACGAAATCTTTCTGGTCAAGATCTTCAAACAGTTTTGTCATTTCAGTCATTCAGCAAAGATTACTTAGACATCCATTTAAATTAATCTCATAATCCATGCATAAAGCAATGGATAAGAGTACATAAAAAAATTTAAGCTTGGTTACAGTAGAAGGTATTTATTCGAGTAATAAATTATTCTTTCTGTTTATAGTCTTAGGATATTAACCTTACTTTGAAAAGTTTGTACTTTCCTCTGTTCTCCTCTTCATCTAAAATATCCTATTTCAAATTGAAGTTGAATGAACATTAGTTGGATGTTCAAGAATCCATATGTCATAGGAATTCTTAATTCCATTTCTAGATTCATGGTTTTTCAACCATTGTTCTCTGTTAAAACATTTCATTACATACTAGTATGTGAATGAAATATAGTTAAATTGTGTTACACACAACCAACTAAACTTTATATTTGTAACGGAGTAGTTACTAACTAACGCTCCCACTACAATAATGCTTTACATAATTTGTGATATTCTTTGGTTTTATCATTGTTAATTATCGGTAACTCGCTTACTTGACTTACAATCATTATTTCTAGTACAATTTAACTAGAAAAATATAGTGATTATAATAATCATGCTTCATTAAAGTAGCATTTAAGAGATACTAATACTTTTGTAATCTTTTATTATTAATAAATTGTTTCACTAAATGACTTCATGGAAAACTTTCAATTTATTCACATAACCACTTGTGAATCCCAACTTTTAAGTCTTTGATGTTGTACAATTAAACATGTACAAAGTATAACAAGTGTTAAAATTATAGAAATAATAAAGACGATAACTATCACTCATTATCTATTTAATCTTATCTAATATGATTATATTCCATTTCTAAAATACTTATTTAGCTTAGCATTCTAGTTGTATGTGAGTTGGGTTTGAATTCCAAGTTCACATGCAAATTACTTGAATTCCAAATTCGAGTTTAGACTTCCTTTTGATTAGATCAAACAAGTCTTTAAGTGACTTTACTTTTAATGTTGCGTGAAATCTTTAGAAATTTTCTTTGCATTTATTGACGTGGTTTTTAGCCAACAGTGAATTATGAAAATAGCTGGGACGGATTAATGTTTAATGATAAATCGCAATAAGAAAATAATACTTAAGAATACCAGAAAAGAACTCTTAAGAACACTTTTTGTTTTTTTACGTGGTTCGGAGGTTAAAATCCCCCTATTCCACGAGTCTATATTATTATTGTCTTCCTCTCTAAATTTTGACAGAATTTTTATATTACAGAAGACAACCAACCCTTTTCCCTATCCAAGATCTTAGAATTTATAGAGAAAATCCCTGGATAGGCCTTGGGGTCATCGCGTGACTTAACCCCTCTGTGTGACCTGTACCACACTTAAATTATAAATATTACAATTTATCCTAAGGAATGGTCATATCATTCGATAGAACTAATCATGGATCCTCAGAGATAATCAGACATGCGATGCCTGATCATGCATGATTATATTTCGTGTCTGGGATTTCAGGGATTTGCAGCATTCTATGTCTGACCATGCACGTCTATATAATGTATCCGGGTTTATAAAGATCCAAGGATACATTAGGTCTCTAGTGTACCACAAGCTTAATGCATCGTCATCTCGTGTAGCGAATGTTATGCCTTATAAACGTTACAAGCTCGTGCTTGTCACTTTGCATTCCCCAGCTCGTGCTATTGACTTGGGGTACCACGCTGCCTTTATGGAGGAAATACAAACTTATGAGTAAACTCCTACAGTTCTTTACTTTTCAGTTGTACACGAGCTAGAAAAGACTCGTGCTGAATCTTAGGATACAAATTTGCTCCCCAAGTCCCTGCTCGTCTTTTTATGACGTCACCTTCTGACTTACACAGTGAGGACTTTTAAACTTCCTTCGCGGTTGCCCAGGCTTGCCCACTATTCGAGTACTGGACATGTGGAACACTACGATTGGCGTTTGTTCGGGTTTAGAGGACTGCAATAATGGTCTGGCCAACTTTTTGTCGTCGTTTCACCTTTCGAAACATTACCCTCGGATCTTGAACTGGTTTGATCGGATGGTCCACGTTGTTTTATGCCTTTTACATATAAAAAGGGGCAGGTCAATTCCACAGTTTACCACCTTTCATTCGAAACTTTCCTCATCTTCTATCTTTTGTGTTTTCAAACCTTCTTCCTTTTCAGAGAAAATAAAAACCTTCAAAAACCCTTTGTGCCCAAAATCTTTCGAAGACCCAGTCGTTCAGCTGCCTAGGAGTGAGTTGTCGAAATCGTACGAAGCACACCTCTTCTATCGACGATCATACTGTAAGTCCTATCACTACTTATGGGCTTTTTTTTTTTATGTTTGGCACATAGGTCTCAATTTTAGGCTTACACAGAAGGTTTGGAACCTTTCCTAAGATTATGATATTCACGACATAGGATATTTTCTGGGTAGATTTGGGTATCCTTTGACAACTTTAGGATATACCCATTCAGTGCATAGAAGATGAAAGGTTAGGGTTCAAAGAAAAATTAGATTTCTTAGGGGACACGTTTTTTTTTCATATGTCTGGGTGGTTTTTCTCTAAACCGCCCCCCAAGGACAATAGTGGCCGGATTTTCTGACACACGAATCCCTAAACACCAGGGGTCTGTTGGGACCGCCGTCCTTATAGCCCGACCTCCGTATGAAGGGGAAAGGAGCTGCGCGCCTCTCCAGGATCACTTCGCGGCCTAGAGCGACGAGCATCTGAAGGCGGGGGCCTTACTTCCTCTGGACCAACACTTCGCTGACTTTCTCAACTACGTGAAGTTGGCGCCGTTTCAGCTTCCCCCGAACTCATACTGACTGCTGGCGGGGCTGAAATATCTCTTCCTGAACCAGCAGATATTCTTTATTTTTATGCCTCAAGGCCAACCCAGAACAACAAGGGCAAGGTGATGGGTTTTATTATTTGACTCGATTCCCAAACTCGCCTACGGTCATCGAGCTCCCCAGCCATCCCAACAACTATAAAGATCAGTTTTTTATGTCGAATGGGTTCCGCAACATCGAGCATCGATACTTCAACCGTCCTCGTAAGTCTATTTTCCTTTCTTAGTTTATGAAATCATTCTCTTTGTTCCTGGATCTGCTTCTCGTGTATATACTAATTAAGTAGTATTTTTGTGCAGCCATATGCACGAGGATGGACAAATCTGTGACCCTCGGGGGTTAATATGACACGCTATCTAGGCTTTCGCCTAGTTTGAAGGATTATCGCCAGCTCGTGACTGACGACACGATGTTGGCATGCAAGTTAATCATTGAAGGCTAGACTCTGGCCTTGAGGAGGACATGAGCTAGTCTCCCGGTGGTCCATGAACTCCCACCTATCCCCGAAGGGGATGCCAAGGCTGCCGAAGCCGAGGAGAAAGAAGAAATGGAAGTACCTCTTGTGTGGAAGAGGCGGGCTCCCGAGGCAGCTCGGGACCCTATGCTAGAGCGAGCTTCTTTGGGGGCAGCAGCTGGCCCCTCCGGCCAAGGTATCCCATACCCCTTTAGGGATTTAGACAGGGCTGTCGCAGACCTTAGGTTAGTTAGGTTTAATCCAAACCAGCTCGTGCATCGCCATCCTAAAGACCTAGACCATAATATAACCCTACTCCAATGCGTAGACCACTTAGTATTACGCCATGACCTGGGCTATTCTAGAGGCACCATAGTTGTAGATAACACCCTATCCTTTAGGTCAGTCTTTTTTGAAGAGTAAGGGACCAATCTCAGGTCGTGGCCCTCTCTGCTCCAGGGTATCCTTACCCTTGGACTTAGGCAATACGTAGAGGAGTCTAGCCCTGAGATAAAACCCGAGCCTGAACCTCCCCTAATTCAAGAAGTTGTAGACTTAGGCTCCTCCTCTCCTCCAGCGGTTCCAAGGCCAAAGGTCGTGGCAATAGACTCCTCCTCTAGCCCGAAGGGTAAGACTTTTTATTGTACTTTATATGTACACATATTTTATGTAAATTGACGACCTTATATGTATATTAACGTCCTTCTCATTCTTTTCAGGTGAGGGAAAATCCGCACGATTTTCCAGGAGGGAAAATCCAGCTCGGGGCCAGTCGTAAAGAAGCTCCGGTATACAACAAAGAAGGTGCCTCCTGCAACGGGGACTACCTCCAAATCCTCGGCTAAGGGGAAAGACCAGAGCTTGGTAGCTTCGGCTGCTGCTGCTTAGGATAAAAGGGGTCCGCCTCCGCCTCGATTTCCACCCGCCTCTGCTTGGGATCAGGCAGCACCAGCTGATCCCACAACATCTATTGTCCCCGCCACCACCGTACGCAGGACTTAGAGAAGATCCTTGATACCTTTCAGGGGACTGACGGCAAACCATGCGGTGGAACATATCTACAAGTCCAATCCGAAGGACTTGAGGGTAATTGAGGAGAGGAGCCCAGAGAATGTCCTGGAATCTGCGCTGGGGATGAATCTCACAGTAAGCCAACTTTCCTTAGCTAAACATACATTCTTTTGATTTTTACCCCAGTATGCGCCTAACTTGTTTCCTTACTTTTTACAGTCGGTCTTGGCTCAGCACCGCAGCATAGCTCGAGCCAGGGCTAGGAATGAAGAGCTTTGGGCTGAGCTCCAAGCTGCTCAGACAAGCTGCCCTCGCATTTGCTCAACAATGCGAGCTCGATGCCAAGGCTGCCCTTGCATCGTCTGAAGAGAGAGACCAGGCTACAAAGGCTACCTTGGCCACTCTTCAAGTCGAGGTCATGGAGGCCAAAGCCAAGCAGCTGGAGGCCGAGATTACTACTAAGGAGGAGAAGCCTACCTTGCTATCCTCCATGGAAAACTTGCTATATCACTGCTGGGCCTTCAACCAGGATGGCAACTTCTCCTTCCTGGCTCCTGAAGTGTGGGATCCATACCTCGAGAAGTTCAAAGCTCGGATCCTGCAAGAGCAGTCTGAGACCGGGGATGCTTCCACTGCGGGCAAGCAAGAGATTGAAGAGGTTACATCCTCAGAGTGCCCTAGAGGGGCTTGATTTTCTTTTTTCTTTTTATAAACATTTGCTATTTGGCCTGGTGCGAGGTTATTTTTCCTCGAGACAAACTTGTATTCGGTTTTTATGCTTATCTTTTTTATCTATTTATCTTTTCCTTAACTGTCTTATGTTTATGCCTTCTCAGACTCATACATTTTAGATTTTAGGAATCGATTTTTAGATCGAGATAGACATTTTTAAGCTCGGTTATATCCAAACTTATTTTGTTTGATTTATATCATACCTGTTAGGAATCAGGCCTTGGGCCCGGTTGTGTCCGGGATTTTAAAATTTCCAAAACTTAGTTCGTGTTAGATTTATTGATATCTTGAGCTTGTAGGGAAGCTATCGAATTTTCAATTTTGGTAACTTCTAAGTTTTGGACCTGGTTGTATCCAAGGCTTTAAACTTAGTTCATGCTAGGTCTATTGACATCTCAAGCTCTTTAAAAAAGTCGTCAAATATCAATTTTCCAAACTTCTAAGTTTTTGACCTGGTTGTATCCAGAATTTTAAGTATTTTAAACTTAGTTCGTGCTAGGTCTATTGACATCTCGAGCTCTTTAAAAAACCGTCAAATATCAATTTTACAAACTTCTATGTTTTTGACCTGGTTGTATCCAGGATAGTTTTGTACCTGGTTATGTCCAGGATTTTTAATGATTTAGATGTTCTGATCCACCTCAGGTTATATGCCCCCCCAAGTAACCAGAAAGTGAACTTTCTCGGGTGCTTGGACAAATGCTATCACGCGAACTAATATCTAAATGAACTACATAAAATACAAGAAATACATAACGATCCCTTCATATGACTAAGCCTTACATAGATGGATGGTATCGTTATTGATAATATTTCTTCAAGTGTATGGCGTTCCATGTTCGTGGGACTGTTTCTCCACTAAGTCGAGCTAGTTTGAAAGTTTCCTCATGCACGACCTCCACTATATGATAAGGCCCTTCCCAGTTCGGACCTAAAGCACCATCTTTGGGGTCCTTGTTTGCCAAAAATACCCTTCGGAGGACTAGGTCGCCCAAACCAAAACTACGCCTTTTGACCTTGGAATTAAAATAACGAGTGATTTTTTGCTGGTAATGTGCGAGGTGTAGCTGCGAATCCTCTCATTTCTCATCAATTAGGTTGAGAGATACATTGAGAAACTCATCATTTTGCTCCTGGTTGAACCTCTAGAGCCTGTGCATTGTTGCTTTTGTCTCGACGGGAAGGACGACCTAACTCCCAAAAGTCAGGGAAAAAGGGCTGTGTCCTGTGGAGGTCCGGTGGGAGGACTGGTACCCCCATAGTACCTATGGGAGCTGCTAAGGCCAGACTCCCTTGGCCTCATCTAACCTTTTCTTAAGGCTTTCTTTGAGGGCCTTATTCACGGCCTCGACCTGTCCATTGGCCTGCGGGTATGCAACCGAAGAGAAACTTTTAATTATGTTGTGCCTCTCACAGAACTCGGTGAAGAGATCACTGTTGAACTGAGTTCCATTATCTGACACAATCTTCTTGGGCAATCCAAATTGGCACACAATATTCTTAACTACAAAGTCGAGGACTCTTTTTGAGGTGATTGCTGCGAGAGGCTCGGCCTCCGCCCACTTCGTGAAATAATCAATGGCCACCACCGCATAGCAAACTCCTCCTTTTACCGTAGGTAAAGCTCCTATTAAATTGATTCCCCATACGACGAATGGCCATGGGGATGAGATCATTGTTAGCTCGACCGGTGAAGCTCGTGCGAATGTGGCGAATCTCTGACATTTGTCGCACTTCCAGACATGGGAGATGGAATCCTTTGTTAAAGTGGGCCAATAATAACCCTGCCTTAATATTTTTAAGGCTAGGCTTTGCTCCCCAGCATGATCCCCACAGAAGCCTTCATGCACCTCCTGTAAAATAGTTTTGGCCTCCTCGGGCAGAACACATCATAGAAGAGGCAGGGAATGGCCACGTCGGTACAACGCTCCATCCACGATTACATACCTTGGAGCTTGATAGAGTATCCTTCTCGCGTCTTTTGTTTCGTTAGGAAACTTCCCTATTGTGAGATATTCTATTATGGGGGTCATCCAGGTCGACCTGGTGTCGATCATCTCGACCTCCATCGTGATTCCTGCCACGCTTGGACTCTCCATGAATTCCGCCGGTACTATGCTCAAAGTTTCAGCTTCCTTGGAGGTGGTGAGCCTCACCAAAGTGTCTGCGTTAGCGTTCTGCTCACGAGGGATCTGTTTGACGGTTCCATATTCAAATTCTGATAGCTCTTTCTTCACCTTGGCTAGGTAATCTGTCATCTTGGTCCCCCGCGCTTGGTATTCGCCTGGCACTTGATTTACCACGAGCTTAGAATCGCTATAACACTGTATGGCCCTGGCCTTCAACTCCTTTTCCACTCTAAGCCCGGCCAACAAAGCTTCATATTCGGCTTCGTTGTTGGATGCTTCGAACCCGAATAATAGCGCGGAGTGGAATCGATGCCCTTCCAGAGAGATCAATATGATCCCAGCTTCGGACCTGTTCTCGTTAGATGAACCATCCACGAATATTCTCCACAACACATGTACTGGTTCTCTCAAAAGTTCCTCCTGAAACCTGGTGCATTCAGCCATGAAATCTGCAAGGGCTTGGATTTTGATCATAGTCCATGGTACATACAGTATTTCAAACTAGCTGAGTTTGATTGCCCATTTTAAGAGACGTCTCGATGCTTCAGGTTTCTGCAATACTTGCCTTAAAGGTTGGTCGGTCATGACATGGATTGAATGGGATTGGAAGTACGGTCTAAGCTTCCTGGATGCTAGAATAAGACAGAACACCATCTTTTCCATTAAGGGATACCATGATTTAGCTTCAAGAAGTCTTTTGCTTATATAATATACCAGTTTTTGAACCCGGTCTTCTTCCCGGACCAACACGAAACTGGCTGCATTTTCTGTAACAGCCAAATAAAGGAAAAGTGGCTCCCCCGCCACTGATTTAGACAATACTGGGGGTTTGGCCAAATGTGTTTTTAGATCAAGAAATGTCTGTTCACACTCCTCAGTCCATTCAAACTTCTTATTTCCTCGGAGCAAGTTTTAGAACGGCAGACACTTGTCAGTGGATTTTGAGATGAACCGATTAAGGGCTGCCACTCTCCCAGTCAACCTCTGGACATCCTTACGCGACCTGGGCAAAGGAATTTCTAAAAATGGCATGATTTTGTCTGGATTCGCCTCTATCCACCTTGTGTTGATTATGAATCCCAGAAACTTTCCTGATGCCACTCCGAAAGTACACTTCTCGGTATTCAACCTCATGCTATATTTCCTTAGGATCTCAAAACATTCCTTCAAATCAAGAACATGGTTATCGGTAGTCTTAGATTTGACTAGCATATCATCGACATACACTTCCATATTTTTCCCGATCTGATCAACGAACATTCTGATGACCAATCGCTGGTAGGTAGCCCCAGCGTTCTTCAGCCCAAAGGGCATAACTTTATAACAGTAAACATTCGTTGGAGTCATAAAGCTAGTATGCTCCTGGTCCGCAGGGTTCATCGTGATCTGGTTATATCTAGAATACACATCAATGAAGGACATGAGCTCGTGCCCCCGTAGTGGCATCTACCAACTGATCAATTATTGGCAATGGAAAGCAATCCTTGGGACAACCTTTGTTTAGGTCAGAGAAATCGATGCAGGTCCACCACTTTCCATTTGACTTCAGAACCAGGACAGGATTTGCGACCCTAATCGGATATTTAGCCTCACGAATAAACCCGCATTTTAATAGCCAAGATACCTCTTCTTCCAGTGCCACAGCTCGGATTGTACCCAAACGCCTCTATTTTTGGGGATTTTCCAGGCACGCTTTTATCCAAGTTCAGGGTGTGCATGATCACACTCAGGCTTATCCCCACCATGTCTTCATGAGACCAGGCGAAAACATCTAGATTCCCTTGCAAAAATTTTATCAGCTCCACTTTCCTCTCATCGCCAAGATTTTTCTCAAGCTTAACGACTCTCGAAGCATCTCTGGGATCGATATTTACCTCTTTGAGCTCTTTAATAGCTCGGAGCTCAGATATAGTTTCACCCACTCGCGGATCAATATCATCACTTGGGGTGATACCCTTGCCATTGGCTTACTGAGGTTCTTCCGTTCTGGAAGCAGCCCCTACTTCCTGGGACTCCTCGCCTTCATCCTGTATGGCCATCGTTTGCTGCTCGGGTTGTGATTTTCCCCTCATGGAAATGTTGTAGCATTCCCTGGCAGCAAGCTGATCACCTCGGACAGTGCATATTCCCACAGATGAGGGGAACTTGATCGCCAGGTGGCCAATAGATGTTATGGCTTCGAATGCCATCAATGTAGGTCGTCCCAAAATTGCATTGTACGTGGTCGGACAATCGACGATCACAAACTCGAGAAGCTTGGAGACAATCCGTGGTCCTTCACCCAAGGTTATCACTAACTCGATTGTTTTGATAGCTGTCGACCCTTCACTGGAAAACCCATACAAAATCATGGAGGTTGCCTTCAGCTCGGTTACAGACAATCCCATTTTTTCTAATGTGGACCTGAATAGTAGGTTCACGGAACTTCCATTATCCACTAGTGTCCTCCTAACTCTCCGGTTGGCGAGCTAGACGGTTATGACTAAAGGATCGTTATGCGGGAATTGGACATGGCTGGCATCTTCCTCAGTAAAATTGATTGGTTGTTTCTCCAATCGCTATTGCTTAGACAAATGCTGCTCCGGGATAAACTCAACTCTGCTATGAGATTTTAGCTCATTGATATACCTCTTCTGGGCATCTCTGCTCGTGCTTGCCAGATGAGGGCCTCCAGAGATGGTTGTTATATCTCCTCCTGTTATCGGAGAACGGGTATCCTGATTTACCTGAGCTCTGGTCTGATTCGTTGGGGCCTCCGGAGCTAATGGAATGTTTTGTCTAGCGGGCTGTCTGGGAGTAAGTCGACTCCGGGCGTATTGAGCCAATGATCTTGCCTTGATGAGAGTCTCGATCTCATCCTTTAATTGCCTTCAGTCATCAGTATTATGATCGATATCATTGTGGAATCGGCAAAATTTCAAGGGATCTCTCTTCGCCCTTTGATTCTTTAACGGTTCTGGCTTCTTCCACGGAAGGCGAGCAGAATTCGCTAAGAAGATGCGCTCTCTAGTATCCATGAATTCGAAATAAGTTGCATAGATTGGTTTAAACTTCGCCATGGACTTGTTTTTCTTTAACCCGCTCTGACTGCCTTCACCGTTTCCCTTTCTTTTGCCACCCCCTTGGTTATTCTGGACAATGGTCTGAGCTGTAGCACCAGCCACAGTTGTTGCCGCTCCAACGGGTTGAACAGGGGCCTGGCTGGTTCCTGCAATAGAAGCTCATGCTTCTTCTAGATTAATCCACCTTTGAGCTCGGTTCAGGAACTCATCCACAGTACTAACTCCCTTTCTTTCCAATTCCTGCCATAGGTCGCCTCCCACAAGGATCCCTATCCTCATTGCCATGAGCTTGGAACTTTTTTCGGTGTCTCTAGCTCGCGCAACAACGTTGGCAAGCCTACTCAGGTATGCTTTCAAAGGTTCTCCTAGCTGTTGCTTTACATTTTCCAGGGAGTCGGCCTTAATCCGAGCTGCATGAGAAGCCCTGAAATCTCTCTTGAAATCAGTAGAGAAATTCTTCCACAAACTGATAAAGTGCTTTTTGTACTGTTTGAACCATTGCCTAGCCGGCCCGATCAAAGTCGAGGGGAATATTAGGCATCTTAGCTCGGGTCCAATGTTGTGGGCCATCATCAGGGTGTTGAACATTCCCAAGTGGTCAGACGGATCTTCATCTCCATCAAATTTTGATAAATGGGGCATCTTGAAACCCGGCAGGTACGCGGTTGTCGCAATGTTTAGGGCGAAAAGCTCAAGCTCATCCCCTGAATCATATTCATTTTTTTCCTTTTCTGATAGGAGTCTTTTCATTAGCTCCTCCATCTGGGCTAACCTCTTGAGGGTTTGGTCTTTGATTCCTTGGTTATTCTGGGGCTGTTCTCCAACTCCCGTCCCATCGTACACGTTCGGCGGGTTGTTGTCCCTCCAAGCTCGAGCTTGGTTTGGTGGGACATTCCCGTTATCACGTACTTCGAAAGGACCTTCCCCTTGATGAGGGTAACTGACTCCATTTTGAGCTGAATTTATCCTCTGTGTGTTTAGGCAATCTCGAAGATCGACCTGGGGATTGACTTGAGGGCTTCGAGCCGAACTCAGGTGATTTCTCAAATCTGTATTGGACCTACCACTTCGACGACCCTCAGTCCAATAACTCCCATTGAAGAAACTTAGGGCCCGCGACTGAGGATGAGAATCTGGGATACCGCCACGTGTCCGCGGGGCATAGGTAGGGGTAGCAGGAGGAGGATTTCTCCTGCTATCCCCATAAGTAGGAACATTTCGCGTAGAACGAGGCGGTGTTGGATGTCTTATGGGCGATGGGGGATGCCTAACTGGCGAGGAGATTCTTGTCCTATTCGGACAAACCAAATTAGCCCGCGGTCGCTCGGCTCCACTGTTTCTAGCTCTCTGCATCTGGCGCTTTGATCGTGATGGAGGAGGGTTGGCTGGAACATGCTGTCTTTGTGAGTTTTCCCTAGACCTTCCCCATGGGCTGCCATGGGCGTTTTCAAGCACATACGACGGTGGTACTGACTTGGGGTCGAGGTCCTAACCGACCAGATGACTTTCTGATGATCCCTGGGAGGGCCATCAGGATGAACATTTTGGTGATCTTGTGCCATGGGCGCAGAACTTGGGGTCGAGGCCTTAACCAATCAACTTGGTCTAGATCGGCTATCCCGGCGGGACTTATGAGACCCACCTTACCTCTTTTCGACATTAATGCCAGTTGCAAAAGGGGGTAGCCGAGCCAAAACCTCCTCGATTTGCTTGTTCGCTCGGGCCAAATGGCTTCTTAACTGCCTATTTTCCAGCTCTACCCCAGTCAAGTAATCCGGGTTCAGATTCAGCAACAATGCCGCTGAACTCCCAGTGTCTCCGTGGTCCATCGGTTGCTTTCCCGATCATTGTTGGACTTTAGGGCTATGCTCATCGGAAACAGCAGTGTGGTGAGGCTCTTGCCCACCAGGCTGATCCATTTCATTGTCGTGCCTCGACTGAGTGACCACCATGTTGAACTCTGACTGGGATTTTGATGAAAGCACTAATTTGCAGCTCTCAATGAAAGCACCAAACTGTTGACGCGGTTTTTAGCCAACAGTGAATTATGAAATAGCTGGGAAGGATTAATGCTTAATGATAAACCGCAATAAGAAAATAATACTTAAGAATACCATAAAAGAACTCTCAAGAACACTTGTCATTTTTTTACGTGGTTCGGAGGTTAAAATCCCCCTAGTCCACGAGTCTATATTATTACTGTTTTCCTCTCTAAATTTTGATAGAATTTTTATATTACAGAAGACAACCAACCCTTTTCCCTAACCAAGATCTTAGAATTTATAGAGAAAATCCCTAGATAGGCCTTAGGGTCATCACGTGACTTAACCCCTCTGTATGACCTGTACCACACTTAAATTATAAATATTATAATTTATCATAAGGAATGGTCATATCATTAGATAGAACTAATCATGGATCCTCAGAGATAATCGGACATGCGATGCCTGATCATGCATGATTATATTTCGTGTCCGGGATTTCAGGGATTTGCGGACATGCTATGTCTGACCATGCACGTCTATATAACATATCCGGGTTTATAAAGATCCAAGGATATGTTAGGTCTCTAGCGTACCACGAGCTGAATGCATCGTCAGCTCGTGTCGCGGATGCTATGCCTTATAAACGTTACAAGCTCGTGCTTGTCACTTTGCATCCCCCAGCTCGTGCTATTGACTTGGGGTACCACGCTGCCTTTGTGGAGGAAATACGAACTTATGAGTCATCTACTACAGTTCTTTACTTGCCATGTCAACAGCTATTTTCATATTTTTATGTGGTTTGGAGGTTAAAATCCCCCTAGTCCCTGGATGACCCCCATAATAGAATATCTCACTCCTGGGTAGCTGAACGACTGGGTCTTCGAAAGATTTTGGGGACAGAGGGTTTTTGAAGGTTTTTCTTTTCTATGAAAAGGAAGAAGGTTTGAAAACACAAAAGATAGAAGACGAGGAAAGTTTTCGAATGAAATGTGGTAAACTGTTGAATTGAACTGCCCCTTTTTATATGTAAAAGGCATAAAACAACGTGGACCATTTGATCAAACCAGTTCAAGATTCGAGGGTAATGTTTTGAAAGGTGAAACAGCGGCAAAAAGTTGGCCAGACCATTATTGCAGTCCTCAAAACCCAAACAGACGCCAATTGTAGTGTTCCACGTGTCCAGTACTCGAATAATGGGCAAGACTGGGCAACTGCGACGGAAGTTTAAAAGTCCCCACCGTGTAAGTCAGAAGGTGACATCATAAAAACACGAGCAGGGACATGGGGGGAAAATGTGTATCCTAAGATTCAGCACGAATCTTTTCTAGCTCGTGTACAGCTGGCAAGTAAAGAACTCTAGTAGATGACTCATAAGTCCATATTTCCTCCACAAAGGCAGCGTGGTACCCCAAGTCAATAGCACGAGCTGGGGAATGCAAAGTGACAAGCATGATCTTGTAACATTTATAAGGCATAGCTTCCGCGACACGAGTTGACGATGCATTCAGCTCATGGTACGCTAGAGAACTAACTTATCCTTGGATCTTTATAAACCCGGATACGTTATATTGATGTGCATGGTCAGACATAGCATGTCCGCAAATCCCTAAAATCCCGGGCACGAAATATAATCATGCATGATCAGGCATCGCATGTCCGATTATCTCTGAGGATCCATTATTAGTTCCATCTAATGATATGACCATTCCTTAGGATAAATTGTAATATTTATAATTTAAGTGTGGTACAAGTCACACAGAGGGGTTAAGTCACGTGATGACCCTAAGGCCTATCCAGGGATTTTCTCTATAAATTCTAAGATCTTGGATAGGGAAAAGGGTTGGTTATCTTCTGTAATATAAAAGTTCTGTCAAAATTTAGAGAGGAAGACAGTAATAATATAGACTCGTGGACTAAGGGGATTTTAACCTCCGAACCACGTAAAAAAAAGACAAGTGTTCTTGAGAGTTATTTTATGGTATTCTTAAGTATTATTTTCTTATTGCGGTTTATCATTAAGCATTAATTCGTCCCAGCAATTTTTATAATTCACTGTTGGCTAAAAACTACATCAACAACATTCAACAAAAATAAACATGTCTTAAATAAATGTCAATCAATATTGACTTACTATTTATTATCTCTTTTAGCTTTAAACATTAAAATGTTCAACATACATCTCTATGTATTAGCTAAACGATCATGTGATTTTTAAGCATTTATAAGAAAAAAGCTCTTTTGGTTAACTTTAATTGATAGACTATATAAACAGAGAGAGAACCAATTAATGATTCTAATAAAAGACTGTCTTTTATTTGTCTTATGTGTCTAATTAATTATAAACCAATCTCAAAAAATAATTCACATATATGTTTCACTTAATTATTGTTGGAAAAATATGTCTTATTTATTAAATCTATGATTTTCACAATAATGAATAATTCATAATTATCATTTATACTCATTGATGAAACATGTAGAATAAATACATTTAAAAAAATAACAACTGAATTTATTATTAAAAATAAATATTGAACTTCTTCACTTATCAAATAAATGAATCTAAAATATAGTTTCTAGAAAGAACTCTAGAACTAATTTAAATAAAGAACTTATTAGTTTCTTTCATAATGAAAATCAAGTATTTCAAAATGACTAAAAATTTTAAATTGTTTAAAGTAAACAAAATAAATTTCTAAACTAATCTTTTCTTTATTCAATCGTCTTCATCATTTCTTCTTCGCTTTGGTTTCAATGCAATTACTCTTTTTCTCAAAATATTTATGTATCCCTAAAAACAAGAACAAATGAAAAATAATATTAGTGGCATAATTTTGAATCAACCATTTAAATTATTAAAGAAGAGTTTTTGAGTAAATCGAATTTACCCTGGATTTTAAAAATTGAGCATATGCCAGAGCATCACTCTTTATCATGGCCCACATCTCGTATGTAGTTTCAATAACCATATATCTTTCTTTAATGTCGTCATGCATGGTCAATAACATGCATTGACGTTCCAGGTGATTCAATCTCATTCATTCACCATATTTTTCATGTTCATCAAAGCTGGATGAAAAGCTTGGAACCTTTGGAGGTGGATCATAGATCGCTCCGTACAAGTTCTGTGTTCCAAGGACAATGTGAATCCCTTCATACCATCTTTTTATGCTGTTAAGACTAAATGGAATCCTTTCCAAGATTCAATCAAGGAGGTGTGTGTGAATTTCCAAGTTTTCAAGTACTTGATCACGATTAAGAGAATTAAACATTGTTCCTGGAAATAAATAAATAAAATGTAATGAATTAAAACATATAATAAATATGAGATTTATTTGGAAAAGTAAACATGATACATGAATGCAACATATAAAAAACACATAAAAATTATATACTAATCCACGATAAATTAATTTGAAAATTAATGGACCAGCCTTGGGGTAGGGCAAACTAACTCCAAATTAATTTTGAGACAAATCTCGATTATAAGTGAAAACTTAAAAACACATTTTTCTCTTTTGACTTATGAACTACTGCTTGTTTGGTCAAGATGCACTAGTCGTGCTAGAAAGTCTAGATACACCTTCGGAGTCTAACCCATTATTTTCAATTAATGACATAACTCAAGAGTGTGCCTTAGGGTCAGTCAAACTTGAAATACATCACTAATTATATTCTCATAAGAGAAGACAACCTTGAGATAAAATAAACATTTTCGGAAGCCTTTCCTTAGGGAGGCTGTAGCGTCCCAAATTTGGTAATAAGGCTTAAGGCCTTGATTAGCGTGCCTGGAGGGCAATAAGTGATTTATTATTCTAATATGTCAATTTGATGAGTATGTGATTAGAGATGCTAGGTGAATTAAATATGCATGTGGGCCCCATTTGGTTATTAGGGGCATGTTTGTAATTTTAGCCCGTTGAGGGCATAAATGCAATATTTGTGATTATTGTGATCTTTACCATGTGTGGGTGGTGATATATTTGTGATGCACGATTCGAGACAGTCCTAGGAAGCGGTTTATCTAGAAAGTCACAATGGGGTCGAATACCCGACTCGGGGCGAGTAAAGGGGTATTTCGAGCATTAGACATTTTACTGGGTTATCGGGTTATGAAAATAAATATTTGGAAATATATTTGAAGTTAGAACGTTTAGAAGGGAATATCGGGGAGATTTACCATTTTTCCCCCGGGGACGTTTTTGGTATCCCGAGTCTTGGAGGTAACTTAAGTGACCTAGGATAAGTAAAACAAAACTTAGGAAACACTCAAAAACTTGGAAACCGACCCTATCTCCCTTTCCTCTCTCTCTTATTTTCTGTAAACCTTACCAAGGAAACATTGAAGATTAAGCAAGGAATTTGGGCTCTAAACCTGGGGATTAGCTCAGTTTCAACTTATGGATTCAAGCAGAGGATAATTGATGGACCCAAAACGGGTATGTTTTAAATGTTCATATCGCAAGCGCACGAATCTTTCATATAGAATAGTGATCGTGTAAGCAAGGATTCCGAACCCAAAGGAGTCGTCTAAAATAAAAAAGAAAACTATTTTAAACCAAAATTAATAAATTCTAACCTAGCTCCAAAGATTGATGAGATTTTTGTATAATGAAAATAAAATTAAAGATAATAATAAAGAAATTAAAGATAATATAAATAAATAAATTACTAGTTGAAATCAAGATGGTAAAATAAGATTATTAAGGTATTAGAATCCACAAAATATAAGTTCAATATTATTTATAAGTACATTGATTCCCAAGTTTTAGTGATAGTTAAAATAAATCAAACCATCACTTATTCAAATTAGATATTCTATTTAAGCACAAGTTTTATAAAAATATAGGATCTATCTTCACTTTTAAAATTATAATTTCAAAGCATTTAATGTAAATCAATCTAATGAAATAACAAATAAATCAATAAACATTATTTATAAGGCAAAACATAATATTTTTGTTCTAAGCATTGGATGTGTACAATTTAATGACCCATCTTACATAAAGAATATTATGATTTTGCACTAATGAAGAACAAAGTGTAAATATGAACCAACAATAAAAAATACATGATATTTAAGATGAAAAAAATATTTGAAGAAGAAAATCCATAAACTTTATTGCACAAAATGGGAAATCAACATACAAAATAAACACTATCTAGTTACATATTGTTTCATCATCACCTTAATAATCTTAAAAAGATTAGAAACTCATAACTAGAATAGAAATTACAAAACAAAAAATTACAAATATAAATAGGAAAATTTGGAGGAGAAACCCCCAAATTTTTCCTCTAAAAACTCATAGAAAAAATGACCAGAAAGAAGAAGATGATGAAGAGAATAGAGAGGTTTGAAAGTGTAGAAACTTTGTGGTATAACCTCCCCAAAAAAATTAAGCACCCCCCAAATGGTCTTGAAAATTCCCTATTTATAACTAAAATGAGAGTATTAAAATAATCAATTTAAATTAATTAAATTAATAATAATATGGAAAATATAGGTAAATTTTATGTGTAATAATGATTTTTGGGTAAAATGTGTAGAAAGTGGAGTAAAAAATGGACAATTTTGGACAAAGTGACAAGGGGACCATTTATGGGCTCAATAAAGGGCTCAAGGGGAAATGGTGGCTGCTGTGTTGTACAGGTGAGCAAAGAAGAGGCTTTTGGGCTTGCTGACTGGGTGGCGTGGGCCAGGAGCTTGGCAGATGGGCTAGACTCATGTAAAGAACGCCCTAGACTAATACTTACAAAACATTCGCACAACATAGTTTATAAAAGGATACCACTCATTATCAAAGTCTCAGTGGGGACTTGCTTAAGACCATGCAAGTTGGCGCCATAAGTTTTAAAAGAAAACATAGATTTTTATGCAAAGTTCAAAGAAACAAAAATTAAATAACTGAGTCCCACTGATAATTTAGGAAAGTCTCTTAAAAACAAAACATAATTTAAATGGCGTTCTACGATGATTGTTTTTCCGTCCATAGGATTACCCCACGCCATACACCCCACGATGATAGAACTCCTCACGTCACCACGCGTGCCATAAGAAATCCTATTTACTACCTGGAAGGAAAGTAAGGGGGGTGAGCTAAAAGCCCAGTAAGGAAGTACAAACAATAAGCAAGTAAGAATACAACAATACAAACACTAACGTTCATCTAAAGCATTATGGCATATCATAACATAATCGTAACATATCATCATTGCATATCATAACGTAATCGTAACATATCATCATATCACAATCATACAGCATAAATGATGAGCATGGCCCGCTAGTTGTCCATGTCACCCTAATCATATTCATACAGCATACATGATGAGCATGACTCGCTAGTTGTCCATGTCACCCTATGAGGTAAACAAGAGTCTCTGGTCCTTGAATAACCTCGGCGCGTCCGCCCTAGGAGTTACGTCTTTAGCTATAGTAACTCGTTCGATGTATCTAACATCGTAACTTGTTTGATGTTTCTAACATCATAACTTGTTTGATGTATCTAACATCGTAACTTGTTTGATGTATCTAACATCCATACACATATCATATTCAACATATCATCACATTATGACATTCATATTTCATAACAATTCATTCATACAACAGTCTTACCATTCATAGCATAAAATCATAGAATCTATCTAACTTCCTTACCTCAGGTCCAAGCTAAGAAATTTTCACAATCTTTCAACGAGCCTATATCATAATCAAAACAACATTTCTTAGGTTCATAAAATTACTATTTTGCCCTTCCATACAACTCATGTGTGCATGGGCCATGCACACATAATAACAGTTACACATGACATGCAATTATTCTTAACTACACATAGAGCCATAAAATAATAATGCTCATTTTACCTATTTTACATGCATGATCTTTTTATAAAAACCATATGGTTGAATAGTAAACATAAATTTGGACGTAAAAGTGGATTTGCATGTAACATGCATACGTGAGAACATTGCGTAATAGAGACGTTTTAAAAACGATAATTCTACATTTCTTACTTTTATTTTTTTAAAATCAATAAACATATAACATGCTTTATTTTTCTTAAAATTTTTTAGTTGATTAAATTCCTCAAAACATTATTTTATTTTATAAAATAATTTGATTTAGCTTAAAAATAAAATATGTGACAATTTCATTCATTAATCCCAAATTACAAAGAATTAACCAAAAACTTGGAATTAATTAAAATACCTATTTATAATATGTTTCTTTAGAAAAGCAAATTTTAACATTGGTTAATTGTGTTACATAAATGATGTGAGAAAAATATATTTTTAAGTGTGGGAAAAGTATATTTTTATTTAAATTATTTAAGACTTAGTTTTAAGTAACATAAATCCATATGTGACAATTAAATAATCATTTTTAAACTTTTTAAACCAAACTTTCAGCCACTATTTAATTTCTTTAAAAATCACAATAAATAGAATCTAAATATTTTTCTCAATCAAAATAAAGGAAAATCATAACTTATCAAAATATGCATTCATATCATTTTAAAATACCATTTTTCAATATTACCATAACTTAGGATAATAATTTGTTCAAAAAACTTATCAAATTTATTTTAGTGGAACACACTTCATATTTTCTCACAAAAATTCCAGCAACTATTTTTACCTTTAAAAATCACCATATTCAATTTAAAACCTCATATTTTTCTAAAAAATACAATAAAAATTATGTAGGTATTTATTTGAGTGAAATATCATTTTAATGGGACTTAAAATACCCTTTTTAATTTCATAAAATTAACATAACATCAAGGACATTACTTATGCATATAAATCATTTTTTTAATCAAACTTTTACCCAATTATTTACAAAAATCAGCAAGCTTAATTTCTCATGAAATTCATCTTTTATCCCAAAAATTTCACATAAAATCATACATGTCCAAAATCTCATCATACTCTTATTATATACATAATTCTAAGAATATTACTAACATATTCACATGAAATCTTATAAAACCAATTTTTTTTCCTATTCTATTAAATCTACACATGAAATCCAACAACAATAACAATGGCAATAACATACATTAATTCATAAACATCACATTTCATATACATGTCTTTATAATAACCCTAACATATTTCTATCATTCCTCCTTTTATGTATATCAAGATTCATTAGTACAAAAATCACATACATCTTATCATATTTCTAAAATCATCATTTGCCATTTTACATAAATCAAAGATTTAAAAAAAATAACCATAGCAATATAAACATAAAATATAACCTCATATAAACCCTATCAAATCCATTTTCTCAATCATACCCATGAGCCCTTTTTAAACAAAACATATTCTCTTAAAAATACAAATCATAATCATCAATCCTACAATAATCAAACCATTAGCATCACCATCAACAACCTCAAAGATAAACCCATCAAAACCAATATATAGGCTAAGAAAGACCATTACCTCTCTTGATTGTAAAATCAAGAATACAATATGATCAACACCCAAACTTCACACCCCTTGTTCAAGCCTAGGGTTTTTTTGTTGAAATCCACCATGAGGAGGAGAAAGAAATCCAATCACACACAACAAATAAACAAGTCAAAATCATATAATCAAGAAAAAGAGATTGGACAAACAAAAATACAAGAAAACATACTCTAAACTTGGTTCCTCTTCTCCTTCTTCTTCTTTCTTTCTTTCTTTCTTCTTCTCCTTCTCTCTCTACACGTCACACTCTCTCTCTCTACCTCTCTCTCTCGGTCACGACAGCCACACAAAAATGCCCTCCTCTTCTCTTCCTTTCCCCTTTATTCAACTCTCTCAATAAAGCCTCACCAACACAAAATGGTAAGTTTCCTATTTCTATTTTATTTTCTCTTAATTTTCTTATTATTTTCTTTTATGATAATAGATATAAGGAATAAAGGGTGATCACATCCTATCCTAAAATAGACAGTTTCTTCCAATATTTGATTTTATTGCCTTAGAAAAATAAGTGGAAAAATCAATCCCTTTCCCACTACACACTACACACTACACGTCCAAGCACCTTCATTTCCCTTTTCTTTTTATTTTTTTTCTTTTCTTTTTTTTTTATTAACTAAAATAAATCCAATAAAGGAAAGAGTGTGTAGAAAATCTACACATGTGCACCCTATTACCATATACTAGCACACACTAAAACACTAGGGTGCATCACTATCTACCATGGACCTTAGTGCATTCAACCATAACTCACATAATTACCTCAATTGTCACACTTATTTAAAATGTAACACTAATAGTAAAATAAACATGTTACACAATTATTCACTTATTAAATTAATTAACCAAACAAACAATTAACAAATTTAAAAAGATTATACCAAACAATTCTAACAATTAAATAAAATAACAAACAATCAAATAAAACAAACAACAACTAAATAAAATAAACAACATTTAAATAAAAAAATTCATCACACTTAACATTTAAATAAAATAAATCACAAAATTTAAATAATCTAAAAAAAAATTTGGTGCACTACAACTCAGGCCTATGCTGTTTTGGCAGCAGATGGGTGAGCTTCAGGAGGCAGGGGCGTGTTGGGCAGAAGAAGCTCCATGCGGCTGGGAAGGAGGCACGGGCCTAGGCTGGTGAGGAAGTAGCTGGATTGGTGCACGGTTGGAGGAGCATGGAGGAAGCGTGATGGGGTACTTTGAGGTGGGCCTGATGGTGCCTGGTGTGGGCTCAGCGTGATGGGCTGAGCTTCTAGAGGCAAGCCCAACGGCTGTTGGGAAGCAGGTGGCATGGGCTAGTAGAATTGAGCCTGGGGAGGCAGGCTAATTTCCTTTGTTTTTTTCACAAAAATGCCACTTTTTTCATCATTCTTCTTGCTTTTCAAGAGCAAATAAAATACAACAAATTCCCTATAAAACAAACATAAATTAAATTAAAACTAAAATTTTTCAATAATAAAATATACAACAAAAGTTTCATGAAAATATTAATTAAAACTTAATTTACTTAAAAATTTAAGCTCAAAATTGCATCATTTTACTACTAACTTAACAATATTAATTTTAAATAATTAAACTATTACTTTTTACAATAAAATATCTATAAAAACATATAAAAATCGAGAAAATTACAATAAGACTAATAAATGCAAAATTACTTAAAAACTTAATAAATGACTTAAAAACTCAAATACTAAGCAACAATTAGCATAAAAAATGTGGTAAAATAACTTTATTTTGTAGAGTTATCACACCCCCAAACTTAATATTTTGCTAGTCCTCGAGCAAAAGAAAAATTAAAAACACACACATTTTTTTTAATTGGTGATGTCTAATGTTTTCATCAAAAATTACATAATGGAAATAGTTCAAAGAAAATCACAAATAAAAGTAAAGCTTATGTAATTAATTTGAAAAGTTAAAATTGTTTTCAAAATAGATACTTAACATATAAACACAAAAAACATCAAATCATCATGTGAACATTTAGACAAGCTTATGCAAAAAAAAAAAAAAAAATCTCAAGAGATAATCAAGCAAATTCTAGGATTTTAATTTTTTTTTTTTAGAGATTTAAAGAATTTAATGGTTAAATAAACTATATCTAAATATCACAAATTCGAATAGAATAGAAAAGTGACATATTATGAAAAATATACATTTAAACAAAACTAACTTTAAAAATTAAAAGTAAAGCTTAATAATTATTTATATTTTTGTAAGAACTAAGAACAATTTCAATCATAATTCTTATCATTAGAAAATGAAAATCACCAATATTTTTCAAACAAAACAAAGAATATATATATATTTACATTATATAACAAATGAAAATCACATAAAAACAAAAAGAAAATACACATAAAGAAAATATATTTTTTTTTAATTTTACAACAAATAAAAAACATGCATAAACACAAAGAAAACACACATAAACACAAAGAAAAATACATACACACTACCCCCAAACTTAAATGAAACATTGTCCTCAATGAGTAATAAAATGGAAAAAGTTAAGAACTACTCCCTTGGATGTATGCTTCCTTGATTTGACTCATTTGTTTTCTTCTCTTATTTTCTTTTTGGGCAAGAAGTTTCCTTCAAGCTTTTGAAAAACATGAAATAAAAACATACAACAAAAGTGAAATTTAAAATAAAACATGAAAAGTATGGGTTGCCTCCCACAAAGCGCTTTAGTTTATAGTCTTTAGCTCGACTATAATTTTTTTTTCTTTCAACCTACACCCAATCGATGGTGTAAAATTTCATTAGTAGGGTGAGTTATGACTTTGATGCAAATGCCATAAATAATAATTGATAACATCACACCTACAAGAAAATTAGAAATATACAATTTTAATGGAATATCAATAAAATAAGAAAATTGCATATCTATATTAGACTCCTTTTTATTTTGAGTAAATATACAAATTTTTACATTTATGGGCTCTTGAGATATAATTATATCTTTTTCATTTTCCTCATGAGCCTCGAAAATTATTTCATTCAACTCTTTTATTTCATTAGGGGTTGAATGCATATTACAAGTTCTTCAACTACTTCATTCTCTTTTTCACTTTGAATTTGACTATTTGGATTGGGAATTGGTTGGTTGAGATAAACTTGTTTTTCCGACTCTATAACGGTTGCAAGTTGTCCTACTATTGTCTCAAATTTTGAGATTGACTGAGATTGGGCTAGTAAGATTTGGTAGGTTGATTGCATGAACTGTTGTAGGGCATCCTCTAAAGATGGGCTCGTTTCTTGTTCAATGGGATATGATAGGTCGGATTGAGCATGGCTTGGATTAGACATGTTGAATTCATGCTCTTGATTCATTGGAGATTGGGTATGGCTCCATGAAAAAGTTGGATTATAGGCAGGGGTAAAATGGGTATCAAAAGATTCATGCATATCATACATATCATTAGTTTCTCCATAATTTAAATTTGAGTACTCATAATAGTTGTACTCAGAATTCCAACTATAATTAAAATGATCCATATGGTAAAAACTAAATGACAAACTAAAGAAATTTTTTTTTTCAAATGGCAATTAAGGTAAAAAGAAAAATAAAATAAAATTAAGAAAACAAAAACAATGTTAAGATATTAAACAAAATTTAGGAGGCACAAGTGTCATCAACTAATAATAATATAATAAAATAAAAGGTTAGGAGGCACAAATGCCATCAACTATCACAAAATAACAATAATAATAAAACAAAAGTTAGGAGGCACAAGTGCTGTCAACTATAAAAATTAAAAAGATAGATAGGAGGCACAAGTGCCGCCAACTAAAAAAAACAATAAATATAAATATATATAAGTAAGTTTTTTTTAAGGGTGGTAGAACCGTCCCAAAATTTATTTTTATATATATTTTTTAGTTTTATATAAATATATATTTTTTTATATTTTTGTATATATAGTTTTTTGTTCTTTTTTTTAAGTGAAAAAATTAAAATAACTAGTAGAAGAATTTACTAACCTTGAGATAAATTTCGTTTATTTTCTTGCAACTCCCCGGCAATGGCGCCAAAAACTTGATGGACCCAAAACGGGTATGTTTTTAATATTTATATCGCAAGTGCACGAATCGTTCATATAGAATAGTGATCGTCTAAGCAAGGATGTCGAACCCAAATGAGTTATCTAAAATAAAAAAGAAAACTATTTTAAACCAAAATTAATAAATTCTAACCTAGCTCCAAAGATTAATGAGATTTTTGTATAATGAAAATAAAATAAAAGATAATAATAAAGAAATTAAAGATAATATAAATAAATAAATTACTAGTAGAAATCAAGATGGTAAAATAAGATTATTAAGGTATTAGAATCAACAAAATATAAGTTCAATATTATTTATAAGTACATTGATTCCCAAGTTTTAGTGATAGTTAAAATAAATCAAATCATCACTTATTCAAATTAGATATTCTATTTAAGCACAAGTTCTTATAAAAATATAGGAACTATCTTCACTTTTAAAATTATAATTTCAAAGCATTTAATGTAAATCGATCTAATGAAATAACAAATAAATCAATGAACATTATTTATAAGGCAAAACATAATATTTTTGTTCTAAGCATTCCATGTGTACAATTTAATGACACATCTTACACAAAGAATATTATGATTTTGCACTAATGAAGAACAAAGTGTAAATATGTAACGCCCTGGATAGCCAAGACCGCTACACTGTGTACTTTTAAAGGTGAAAAACTTGCTAATCAAGTCATTATTTTAATAACGTGTCATTAAACATGTAAGAGCTAGGGTTAAAAAGGTTTTGGTCTCAAAAGACTCATTTTATATGATTAAACGGTTACATGCATGGGATCCCAAAAGAAACAGAGTTAAAAGTAAGTTTACAGACTCCCAAGGGTACATGAGTAATCATTAGCCATTCTAAGGCAAAATAGCCAGTCTTTGGGTCTCGCGTCCCTGCCTAAATCTCAACCGTGGCGGCTGAGCAACTGGCCATGTACATTCCACTCGCTGAGCTCTCCATTCAAGGCTGATCCAACTTGCCCTTGCCTTTACCTGCACCACGTAGCACCCATGAGCCAAGGCCCAGCAAGAAAACATCTTATTCAACACAATCAATGATATCAGATAGTTAAATCATCAAGCATGATCTTTCATCAAATAATTCATAATAGACATTCAGCACATAAGCTCAGATTCTAGATGCAATCAATCATTTATATCATTCACATCACATAATATTCAGGGCCGACGACTTAGGCCGCACCCTCTGTTTATCCCACTGACTCCGGCCTGCTTAAACCGAGCTCAGTGCATAATAAGTTGTCCTCGGCTACCAGTGGCCGAGCCGCGCCCTGTGCGCTAGTGAAACCCTTGGCACCCTTAGGCTGTTGGTTCACTAAATGGCTTGCATGGCATAATACCATCTTTTCAAGCATTTACAATAGGGAACCCTTAGTCCCATCACATATATTCAACCAGATGCAGTTTTCTTACCTTTAATCTTTACAGTTATTGAATTACGAGCAACGCCCCTCAAGCATGATCTGTTCCTGAGCCTAAGCCTTTATCACCTAGTCATAACCAAAGTATAGGGTTCCATTAATATTCAAATATAGGTTTCTGGATACAAAACTAACTCCTGGGAATCCGAATTCCACCAAGCACGGTGGTGAAACCAATCCCCGAGCATACTAGACCACATTCCCATGCCTAAAATCCTCAAAAGTTCATGTGCACAACTAAGGGCTACGGCCCTTGAAGCTTAGCCGCGACCCTAGCCTCAAAACAGAACCAAGGCCATCCTGGACAAAGACACACGCCGCGACCCTTCCTTTGGGCGTCGCGGCGCCCACCCTTGGTCGAGCCTCCTTGGGTTTTCTTCAACCTAGGGCCGCAGCGCTCTAGAACAGAGCTGTGGCCCTTCCCTTCTAACCCAGATTTTCCACCATTTCTAAGCTTGAAACCTCACCTTAAACCATCCCAAATCTCCCCAACTCAACACCCAACATTACCACAACTTATTAAACAACTTATGCTACACAATTCAACAGAAATTCAGCTCAAAAACCCATAGATATCTCACTTTCAATTCTTAAAAATCTAAGAACATAAACACCTAATTTTAACCAGTCAAAACTCAAATTCAAATCATTAACTCATGGATTAAAACTTACCTTCTTGATAGAACCCTTCCTCTAGCCAAAACCCAGCTGATTCCAAGGATTTTCCAAGCTCAAATCCACCCTAACCATCAATTGAGCACACCTCAATAACCCAGCTGAAACTCAAGTTCTAAGAACAGGAAGATAGAAATTCATGCTTACCTTAGCCCTAGTTTAATCCTTGATTGTCTACTGAGCTAATCCTCTAAGTTGCTCCTGAATTCCTCTAAGTTTCCAACAATTCTTCAGCTCTAATTTCCCTATTTTCCTCTGAGTGTTGCTTGAGTGTTCCTTGAGAGAGAAGACTAAACTGAGGAAATCAAATAAGGTTGGTTTATATTTCTTCTAAGGCTTTCCTTATGTTTGTCTTACCCACTAAGTTAATTCCCAAAGCTCGGGGTGCCAGAACCGTCCCCGAGGGCAAAATGGTAAAATCCCCCAATATTCCCGCCTAGACATCCTAACCTCAAATATATCTCCATATATTTATTTTCATAACCCAATAGTCTAAATAGCTGCCTGGTACCTAAAATACCCCTGACTTGTCCAAAGTCATATTTTAAGTCCCGTTGTGACTTTCCCCGCTATCTGACCCTAGGATCGTCTCGAGTCGTGCTCTGCGGACCTGCCCACATAATAATGTGGTTCTTACATATATCACATGTTTATTTCATATTATCATAAAAACATTACTAAACATATAATTACACATTTAAATCATAATTAATCCATTAATGCCCTCCGGCACACTAATCAAGGCCCTTAAGCCTTATTAGCGATTTTGGGTCGTTACAAAATATGAGCTAACAATAAAAAATACATGATATAAAAGATGAAAGAAAATATTTGAAGAAGAAATTCCATAAACTTTATTGCACAAAATGGGAAATCAACATACAAAATAAACACTATCTAGTGACATAGTGCTTCATCATCACCTTAATAATCTTAAAAAGATTAGAAACTCATAACTATAATAGAAATTACAAACATAAATAGAAAATTTTGGAGGAGAAACCCCCAAATTTTTCCTCTAAAAACTCATAGAAAAAATGACCAAAAAGAAGAAGAAGAGAATAGAGAGGTTTGAAAATGTAGAAACTTTGTGGTATAACCTCCCCCAAAAAATTAAGCACCCCCCAAATGGTCTTGAAAATTCCCTATTTACAGCCAAAATGATAGTATTAAAATAATCAATTTAAATTGATTAAATTAATAATAATATGGCGAATAGGGGTAAATTTTAGGTGTAATAATGATTTTTGGGTAAAATGTGTAGAAAGTTGGGTAAAAAATGGACAATTTTAGACAAAGTGACAAGGGGACCATTTATGAGCTCAACGAAGGGCTCAAGGGGAAATGGTGGCTGTTGTGTTGTACAGCTGAGTAGAGAATAGGCTTTTGGGCTTGCTGGCTAGGTGGCGTGGGCCAAGAGCTTGGCAGACGGGTTGGACTCGAGCCTGTGCTGTTTTGGCAGCAGCTGGGTGAGCTTCAGGAGGCAGGGTTGTGTTGGGCAAAAGAACCTCCATGCGGCTGGGAAGGAGGCACGGGCCTGGGCTGGTGAGGAAGCAGCTGGATTGGTTCACAGTTGGAGGAGAATGGAGGAAGCGTGATGGGGTGTTGTGAGGTGGGCCTGGTGGTGCCTGGTTTGTCCTGGCATGGGCTCAGCGTGATGGGCTGGGCTTCTGGAGGCAGGCCCAATGGCTGTTGGGCAGCCGGTGGCATGGGCTAGTGGAATTGGGCCTGGGGAGGCAGGCTAATTTCCTTTGTTTTTTTCACAAAAATGCCACTTTTTTCATCATTCTTCTTGCTTTTCAAGAGCAAATAAAATATAACAAATTCCCTATAAAACAAACATAAATTAAATTAAAACTAAATATTTTCAATAATAAAATATACAACAAAAGTTCCATGAAAATATTAATTAAAACTTAATTACTTAAACATTTAAGCTCAAAATTGCATCATTTTATTGCTAACTTAACAATATTAATTTTAAATAATTAAACTATTACTTTTTACAATAATATAACTATAAAAATACACAAACATCTATAAAATTAAAATAAACCTAATAAATTCAAAATTACTTAAAAACTTAATAAATTACTTAAAAACCCAAGAATTAAGCAACAATTAGCACATAAAAAGTGGTAAAATAACTCTATATTGTGGAGTTATCAATAATGTAAGCTTTGAACTATGATTTTAGCCTTTAGATTCTGTAATTACTGGCTGAGTTTTAAGCTTTCTTAAGTCTTTGAAGGTGAAGATTAAATTTGGGATTTGATGAGGTTTTGAGCTAGCTTTTTGTTAGGTTTTGTTGCTAGGACTATTCTAGAACTTCTGTGGTGATTAAATTGAGTTGTTAGATTGATTTTGGGGTAAATTGGCTTGGTTTTAGTTGTGAAAATTGGGGATTTTTCTGGGTTTGAAGGGTCGGGCCGCGACATTGTTCTTAGTGAGCCACGACTGTAATGCCCTGGTTACCCCAAGACAGTCACTGTGAACTTGGAACCTTGCTTAACTCGCTAATCGAGTTATTTGGTTAAAAACGTGCTTCTAGGTGTTATTAATAGGATAACCTGTAAAACCAATCAAAAGGAAATGATGTATTTTATTTAAAACATAAAACTGTTCATGGGCCCACAAAACGTTTACAAGTTATTTACAGTACAAAATGGTCATTACATTGTAAATTTACAACCCGTCGACCTAAGCGGCAAAAATAGGGTTAATCCCTAGTCCCTCTGAGAAACTCCTTGGCCGTGGTGTTCAAGCGGCCGCATATGTACACATCACCTCCTAAGCTCTCCACTCAAGGATGGGTGAGCTTTTCTTTCCCTTTACCTGCATCACATAGCACCCATGAGCCAAAGCCCAGCAAGAAAACTCAATACTGCAAGATTATAACATCAAACAATGACCATAATGATCATCTAGGACTTTTAGTCCTAATAGAAGAGTGACAGTTGTAGAAGTCACTAAGGTGGGTTCCGTTCCCTTAACAAATAAGTGACCAAATCACTAGCTTATACAGGATAAGTGACTAATAAGAAAGTCACCAATGTAAACCAAGGGAGTGACCATAGAGTCACAACTGTGGGTTCCGTACCCTTAGCCATGTGACGATAGGGTCACCTGGCCTTCTGGCCCTGGCTCTGAGTAACTAGTCATAGAACTAGGCAAGCGCTTTTAGTTTTCATCGAACTTAAGGTCGGTCCGGCATCAATGCTCATAGTGAGTCATTCAATCCAGATGTTGATTAGATCTAATCTTTCATCGGCTATGCGTTCATGACGCATATGCCGCTCCTGACTCTTAGGTCAGTAACACACGACCAGTGCTCAGTAACGTTGATGAACTTGACTAATAAGTCACAGCTTCACAGACGGATCTGACACCATTGCCAATTTTGACTAGTAAGTCAGTGCCATTCCCAAGTAAACAAGATCTGCTAAGCATTTAATATGAAATCGATGTCCACATTTAAACACTCAACATGCCTCAATAATAGCCATGCATGTCATATATAGGGTGCAGTTTTCTTACCTCTGGTTTGAGCGAGAAATAGTAACAGAACGACCCTTAAGAATGATCGACCTTTTGATTCCTCCGCGGTTACCTAATCATAACCAATTATAACCTCCATTAATGAAAATCAACAATAATAGGATCTTAACCTAAACCTCACTCCTGGGACCCCGAATTGTACCCAAACGGTGAGTAGATTCGATCCCGAGCCTTAAGGATGGAAACCTCAAGCCAAGAACCCTTAAAAATGCCCAAAATGGGAATCTGAGGAACAGGGAAGTGCCCCAACGCTACCCCACTAGCGCCCCAACACTCAAGACAGAAAAGACACCCCTGAGTAGCGCGGTAGCGCCCCCTAGTGGGCGTTGTAGCGCTACACCCAGCCAGAAAATGCCCTGAACCTTCTCCCTTCGACTCCACCATTTCTAACCTGAACCAAAAGCTTCCCAACTTCATTTTAAGTCCCAAATGAACCCAAAAACCATCCCCACATTCCCTAGGCATCACAACCCTAAGAAGCCTAGCCAAAAACTCCCATCAATTCCCCTCAACCAATCAAGAAAACCAAGCTGAAAACTATAGCAAAAATAGAGCAAAGCTAGAGTTTTAATGGCTAGAAACTTACCTCAAGCTCAGATCAGGACCCTCTTCAATAGTGGAACACAATCACAAGCCCTCAAGATCCACTTCCCTAGCTTGAATCCTCAAGAATAGCTCAAAAATCACAAAGAAAAAGAGAAAGAAAATTGGTACGGGAGGAGTGTTTTGATACTCTGTTTTCCAACCTTGTACAGCCTTCAATGGCTTAAATATAACATAAGGGTGAAATGACCTTTTTTCCCCTAGGTCATTTAAAGGTTTCTAAAGACTCCCAAGGGCAAAATCGTCTTTTTCCACCTATTTTGTTAATCATAATTAACACCCTCCAATTCCCGCTATTCTCAAATACTAATATTTCATATCCCGTTACCCTTTTATTCCCGGCAACGCTCTAATCACCAAAATACCCCGAGACTCATCCCGAGCCTCGAACTTAATCCTGTTATGACTAAACCGCTAACTTGCACTCAACGATTGTCTCATGCCGAATGGCTCGAACAAATCCACGTTATAATGTGGCCTCAACAATAGATCACCGACATGCATACAAATATACAATTGTGCCCTCAATGGGCCAAATTACCAAAATACCCCTACGGTGAAATGTAGACCCGCATGCATGCATTTAACATCATATTATAATATAATTCACATAAACATGCATATAATAGTTTAATGGCATAATAAAAAATTATGGCCCTCCCGGCCTACTAATCCAACCATTAAACCACATTAGGGATTTTGGGGCATTACAACTATCCCCTCCTTACAGAAATTTCGTCCTCAAAATTTACCTGAACAGCTCGGAATGCTGACTCCGCATATCTGACTCCAGCTCCTAGGTCACTTCCTCGACCTTGTTGTTCCTCCACAATACCTTAACTAAAGGTATCATCTTATTCCTAAGGACCTTGTCCTTTCTGTCTCATATCTAGACTGGCTGTTCCTCATAGGAGAGATCTGCCTCAAGGTCCATATCTTCATAGCTTAAAACATGTGCCACATCAGATACATACCTCCGAAGAGCTAAAACATGAAACACGTTATGCACGGCCAACAATGCCGGAGGTAAGGCCAACCTATAAGCCACCTGACCAATCCTTTCTAGGATCTCAAATGGACCTACAAATCTAGGGCTCAGCTTGCCCTTCTTCCCAAACCTTCTCACCCATTTCCATGGCGAGACTCTAAGGAAGACATAGTCTCCCACTTGGAATTCCATGTTCCTGCGCTTGGGATCTGCATAGCTTTCTGTCTACTTTGAGAAACGAGCATCTGAGTTATAATCTTCTCAATGGCCTCATTGGTCCTCTGAACTGCCTCAGGACCCAAATATCTCATTTCACCTGTCTCATCCCAATGAATGGAAGATCTGCACTCTGGGATATCTAGAGGCTGCAATAACCCTGTCGGCCTCTGATGTTTTGCCTTGACCTATTGACACGTCAAGCACTTAGCCACATACTCTACTACATCCTTTTTCATCCTAGGCCACCAATACAACAATCTCACATCCTGATACATCTTCGTGGTGCCTGATGCAAAGAGTAAGGTGTAGTATGAGATTCATCCAGAATCTCTCGCCTCATAGCAGTGTCTAATGGAACACATATCCGACCCTTGTATCTCAACAAGCCCAAATCAAACACTGTATAATCTCTGGATGCTCCAGCCAAAACATCCTCTCTGATCTTGATCTGTTGTGGATCACCCAACTGCCCCTCCTTCATTCTCTCAAACAGTGTAGATTGAAGCGTAATATTGGCCAACTGGCCCACCAGCAACTCTATACCAGCTCTGGTCATATCATTTGCTAATTCTCTGGCTATCAGCCTTGCACTATAAATCTACCTCGGACCCTTCCGGCTTAAGGCATCAGCTACCACGTTGGCTTTTCCTGGATGATACAAATCTCACAATCATAATCTTTTACTAACTCCAGCCAATGCCTTTGTCTCATATTCAAATCCTTATGCGTGAAGAAGTACTTTAAGCTCTTGTGGTCTGTATAGATCTCACACTTCTCCCCATAAAGGTAATGCCTCCATACCTTTAAAGCAAAGACTACTGCTGCCAACTCTATATCATGAGTGGGATATCTCTTTTCATACTCCTTCAGCTGACGTGAGGCATAAGCAATTACTTTCCCTGCATGCATCAGAACATAGCCCAAACCCAGATGAGAAGCATCACAGTAAATCACAAACTTCTCCTGATCTGTTGGAAGACTCAGAACCGGAAGTTGTTCCTGTAAATCAATCTCTGCTTCAGTTCCTGGAAGTTGTTCTCTGTTGGTTTTTATTGATCAAATCAGAGATTATACGCAGCGGAACAACAATCAAATTGTTCATTTAATCCCACAAGATTTCTAAATCTACTTCTTCACATGCATATATATATTGAATCAAAGACATGAATAGAAAATTACCTCAGGTCCTTCCTTGCTGCAATCTTTTTGTATGGAAAAATCCTTGAGATCTCACACCAAGATCTTCCAAAATGTTCTCAGCACACAAAGAACGAGTGTAGGCTCGCTATACAAAATAATAGGCAAAATCTATTAATTAGATGTTCTCAACATATGAGAGCTGATAAAATTTGGACCTAGGTTTTGTGAAGAACAGTGACTTTTGTTTGTTTCACTGTTCTCTTTCTCTGAGAGAGATTTCAAGATATTTTTCTATCCCTGAAAAGTTACGTTCTGAAAAACTGATATCCTATATTTAATATATCCAATATATTAAAAATAAAATATTAGTTATTTTAAACAATTTGAAAATAACTAATCAGTTATCAGATTATGTTTAAATAATAATATTTTAATCATATTACAATATCTCATTATTTATTTAATATTTAAATAACTAAAATTGTGGAACCAAGAAACTGCTCAGAGTCTCTTATGCATGTAGCACAGTGACTGTGCACTGTGCTACACGTGTACCACATGCCAGGGATGGCATGTGATTTTTCCCAATTTTTTCTTATTATTTAAATACCAAAAATCCCAAAAATAAATTAATTCAAAATTAATTATATTTTTGTTAAATCAAATAATTAATTAATTACACATAATTATACAATAATTATGTTTGATGCATAGAAAAATATTTTACTTATCAAATAAGTCATTTTGCCCATTTTTGTATTTACCTTTGTCAGTGTTTGTTTGAGCCATTTCGAGGACCATGGACCTATAACATTAAGCTCCAATAAATTGAAACTAAATAATTAAACTCTTTAATTATAATAGTTAATTTATTAATTCTGATATTTTTCCACTTTAAATTCAGAATTGCACTCTTTATATTATAGATATACTTTTACAGAAATCTTATCTTAAGTCGTCCATTGATATAACCATCTTACAATAGTTCAACCCTCTAATTAATTAGTTCATAAATTAGAATGGAAGAATTACCATTTTACCTTTCTAATTTACTTCTTATTCCTTAAGTACCATTAATTCACTAGTGAATAATTAATCTATAATCTAATTATAGATTTGAGCTCAAAATCATTCAGTTCCAGAATTAACCCTTAAGGGAACTAATATACGATCTGTTAGGAAAGATTAGATTATGTGTTGTTGATACATGTTCCCAGCCATCCATGATATTAAATCTCCAAAACAAAAGTCATTAGCCTCATTCTATGAAGAGACCTTAACGAATGAATCAAAAGATTTAATAAACATGAACAGGAGTTCATGAACACTCAGGATTTAGGTTGATCTATAAATGATCATTAGTTATGATATGAATTACAAGTCTTTATTGTTAAATGGTTTTTTGGATAAAGAATTTTATTCATATCGGTCCATGTCATATATAATCATATTATATAAAGCACATTTACCGAGATGTCTTACCACATCAATAATCTGAATCTAGATTATTTGTATCATCATGATACTCAGCAAACCGTACTTACAACTCCAATTAAAGAATTCCATAACTTTAATTTGTTGTTGTTGACTATTTTTATTCATTCATGTGATCTTATCTCTCTCGTACTAATACAAGATCACATCATCAATAATTAATATGGAATTTTTTCTAATATTTATAAAATTATTCAAACAATAATTTAATAATCTAAATATAACAATAATAGACCATTGTATTTATTTATTCATAGAAATAACAAATGTCTTTTATATGATTTTAGGACACACTCCTAACATTCTCACACTTATCTGACCACACAAACTTCTGATTCTTGCGTGTTAGCTCAGTTAATGATGTAGAAATATTTGAGAACCCTTCCACGAAATGCCTATAATAACTTGCAAATCCAAGGAAACTTCTAACCTCAGAAGCATTCTTTGGCCTTGGCCAATCTCTGACTACTTCGATCTTTGCTGGATCTACCTTAATCCCCTCCTTACTCACAATATGCCCAAGAAAAGATACCTGAGATATCCAGAACTCACATTTCTTGAACTTTGCAAACAGTCTGTGCTCCCTCAGTCTCTGTAGAACCAATCTCAGATGTTGTTCATGCTCTGACTCTGACTGAGAATAAACCAGGATATCATCGATGAAGACGATCACAAACTGGTCCAGATAATCCTTGAACACTATGTTCATTAGATCCATAAAAGCAGCTGGGGCATTAGTCAATCCAAAAGACATGACTAAGAACTCATAATGCCCATATCTGGTGCGAAAAGCAGTCTTCGGTATGTCTCCCTCCTTGACCCTCAACTGATGATAACTAGAACGAAGGTCGATCTTTGAGAATTCCTTTTTACCTTGCAACTAATCAAACAGATCATCTATCCTTGGCAAAGGATACTTGTTCTTGATAGTTAGCTTATTCAGTTCACTATAATCAATGTACATCCTCAGAGAACCATCCTTCTTTTTCACAAACATAACTGGCACACCCCAAGGTGAGAAACTAGGTCTGATAAAACTCAAATCCAACAGCTCTTGCAACTATACTTTTAACTCAGCTGGGGCCATTTTGTAAGGTGCTCTAGACACTGGTTCCATCCCTGGTGCCAGTTCTATCATAAACTCTATCTCTCTGTGCGGTGGCAACCCTGGCAAATCTTTTGGAAATACATCTAGGAATTCACAAACTAATCTGGTCTCTTCTGGTCTCACTGGCACGATGTGAGTGGTGTCAACCACATTGGCTAAGAATCCAATGCAACCTCCTTGCAATAGATCTCTAGCCCTCAAAACAGAAGTCATAGGCATGCAGGGTCCATGCACAGTGCCAACAAACACAAAAGAATCTTCACCTTCAGGTTCAAAGGTGACCATCTTCCTTCTGCAATCAATGGTTGCCCCATACTTCACTAACCAGTCCATACCCAAAATCATGTCGAAGTCAGTCATAACCAACTCTATCAAATCCATTGACAACTCTCCGCCCTCCACTGTCACTAGCAAAGATCTTACCCATCTTCTGGATACAACTAACTCCCCAGTGGGTAGGGGTGTGCACGGTGTGGTTTGGGTGGTTTGAACACTTTTTAATACACCACGCCACAAGTGCGGTGTAGTAGCTAGAACCAAACCAGACCATTTTTTGTGGTGTTGTTTGGGTGGTTTTTCACGGTGTAAGTGTGTTAAAAAATGTGTGTGAGATATAGATGGTTATAGGGAGGAGGCGCAAATGAGATTGAGAGGAAGGAGTTGTTGTCGTGTATGATATGTTAGAGAATAAGGTTATACCCTAATTTAAGTGGGCTCCTAGTTTCATATTGGGTTACTAAAAAATGGTATATATGTAAAGTTTAATTTTTTTAACATATTAGTAAGTATGCGGTGCGGTGTGGTGCAAACCAAAATTTCACACTGCCAAACCGCGCACCGCACCGTATCGCGTGGTTTAGCTAAGATACAAACCATACCAAACCATTATACTTTTGACACCGCGGTTTGCGGTGTAGTGTGGTGTGGTCGGTCGTTGCGGTTTGCCGGTTTAGATGCTCACCCCAACCAGTGGGTAATAAAGTTCCAAATCCCACAAAATAAAAATCACAAGGTATACACAGTCTATCAATAATTCTACTAGCAACAAAAGAATGTGTAGCACCAGAATCAATCAAAACATTATAAGGGGTTCCAGCACTAAGAAGCTGGCTTGTAACTACTGAGGGAGAAGCCTCAGCTTCTGCTTGTGTGAATGTGAACACTCAAGTTAGGGCCAAGCTTTCCACTTTCCTAGGTTCTTCCTTTCTTGCCTTAGGGCAATCTTTCTTGAGATGACCCACTACTCCACATAAAAAGCAGGCCCTTGCCCTACACTCTCCCAAATGACGCCTCTTGCATCTAGGCCATTCAGGATAAGATTTCCAGGCCTCACTACCACCTTGACGACCCATTGAAATACCACGGGGTCGCCTGTCAGGACCTATAACTAGGAAGGTGTCAAGAACCTTCCTCTTTTGATCACTGGGGCCTCCACCCCTACCAGAACCCAAAAATGGAGAACCTGTTCTCTTGAACTCTTTTATGGCTGCATTATCTTGCTAGATCTTGTTCTCTGCACTCTCAGCTGTGAGTGCCTTCTCAACCACCTGTGCATAGGTAGTAACCCCAGCCACAGTGGTGATGCGAACATCTCGGGCTAATCTAGGCTGTAGCCTTTGGAGAAATCTCTCCCTCCTGGTCCCATCAGTAGGTACCAGCTGTTAGGAATTCTTATACAGGATCTTTATTTATTTTCATGTATATCTAATATTAAACAAATTAATACGAGATAGCCTAAAACATGTTTCTAAAATTGAATTCAAAGAGAAACAATGAATAGAATACTTACAGTATACGCAGCAAAATGAAAGAGTCCTTCCTTCAGTTTCTCTAACTCTTGTATCCTCTTTGTCGCAGAGTATCATCAAGAAACTGAACCGATCTTCTATTTTCTTCACATCCTTCCAATGTATCCTTAGAATCACCTAGACTAGTGTGGACAATTCTCAACACATGAGATAGATACAGAGAAGAAGAAGAGAAAATAATCAAAGAGGCTTAGAAAAGGACTTGTGTTTAGAGAGAATCTAAAACTATCAGAAAACTAGTGATTAAACTTATGTTTTGACTTCTCTCTAAGCACTCCTTTTATAAACTCAATTAGGCCATTTAATTTAATTAAAAAAATCAATAAAATAATAGCCAATCTTTGTTGAACGACTCAAAAAACCCAAATAACTCCCAAATCTCATTTTTAATTCAATATTAATCCAATTAAACATTGGTAACAACCATGGGGGTTGGTGGAATTTGAAATTCAAAGGGTGTCTCTAAACTCTATAAATAGGAGCCTATAGCTCACTTGAAAGACACAACATTTCTATCCATTAGAGCACTTGGCTAGAAACACCTTGAGGCTTGATAATTCCATAAAGCATTTCCTATAATCTGTGAGAGTTCCCTTAGTGCTTGAGTTAGGGGTAAATAAGCTTTTGGACAAAGGTTTCAAACCTTGTTCAAGTTGGTGATCCCGAACACTCTTCACTTTGGTAGTGTGAGTGAGAGTTGTTTCTATTTAGTTTGTTTGTTCTTTCTTTCTATTCTATTTCTCTTCATCTTCATATTCTTCTCTTTTGTTTATTTGTATTTCTTGTTTTGAGTTGTAATCTTCTTGTCTTTATTTCAAACACTTTTACTTTACTTGTAATATTTTTCTTTGAGTTGTATTTTTCACTATTCTATTCTTCTTGTTCTTTAGTTTATTTGTATTTTTAGTTATAGAGTTGTAACCTTATTCAATCAATCAATATTTATTTGTAATATTATTTCATAGAGTTGTATTATCTTACTATTTCCATTGAGGCAAATACATATTTTCCTAACAATAACAAATCGTTCTGATTGCAACATGGAAACTGAAATTAAATTTCTACTAAAATCTAGAATAACAAATACATCTTTTAAAATTGAAAATTTATTTCTGAACTTTAGACGGGCTCTTCCTCTAGCTAGGACTGCAACGAACGCTCTGTTCCCAACTCTAAACTTTAAGCCGCCTTCGTTCACTTCCTCCCACGATTCAAGAAGCTGTAAAGAGTTACAAACATGGTTAGTAGATCCAGAATCAATAATCCAAACAGAGTTATCATTCTCTAAAACACATGCTTCCAAGATAAATCAACTATAATCATAACCTTTGTTTTCATCTGCTAGAAACTTGGGGAATCCTGTTTCCAATGCCCCTTCTCTTTGCAGTGAAAACATTTACCTTTACCTTTCTTGTTTTTCTTGTTTTTCCCCTTAGGCGTCTATGCACTTGGTTGTGCACTTGCCTTTGCAAGCTTGGGGTTGTTGTTTTGCCCACCTTTCCTCTTGTTTCTAGCTTTTGAAGACGAAGCTTGGTTAGCTTTAGCCTTAGCTGGATCGGCAGTAGTAGTAGTAGTTGTCTTCTGTTATCCTCCCTTACTAGGTCCACCCATGATAGACTCAAAAGTCTGAATCTCATTCATGAGCTGCGTCAGACCATAGTTGAGTTTATTCAACACATAGTTGGTGGTGAATGGAAGGAAAGCTGGAGAAAGACTGTTGAGGATTAAGCCAACTTGAGTTTCCTCATCTATTATGGCTCCGTGCAGTTCAGCTTCCTGAAAGTAGTTTGTCATCTTGATTAGGTGATCATGAACATGTTGAGAATGTGCCATTCAAGCATTGGCATATTTCTTGGTGGCCTCAAAATGAGTCTGCGCTAACTTGGCACCAAACATATCTTGGAGATGATCCATGATTTCGTAGGCTGTCTCGACATTCTCCATCTTTGTCTTGAGAGTGTCAACCATACTATTCAACATGTAGTACTGTGCCTTGTTGTTAGCCGCCTGCCAACGCTCATACTTGTCCCTCACAGACTTGGTAGCTCCTTCAGCTGAAACTTTCGGGGATTCCTCAGTCATGACGAACATGGAGTTGTCACCAATCAACACAATGTTGATGTTTTGCTTCCATTTAAGGAAGTTTTCTCCAGTGGGTTTCTCCATCGAAAGTTGAGAAAGGATGGAAGTAGAAACAGCCATAACTCAAAACTACAAATTACCAATAACATATAAATCAATCACATTTGCTCAATAAAACTTCTATTCACACATGTTTCAAGAAATAGCACAACATATACAAAAAATATGTAAGATATGAGAAGAAAAAAAACAAAAACAATCATTTCTCTATTTCTTTAGGTTTTTAACTAATCTATGATATCCTTGTCCCGGTTGGCGAAAGTAAAAAATACCACTAGTTAAATAGAGTTGTAAACTCATTTAATAATGGACACCACTATTAACAACCTACTATTCGATCAAAATAAGAAAACAAAATCTCTTATTTTATGAGCTAGACCCACGGTTTCAATAATCATAGATTTAGTCCTAGTAGTCACCATAGGGGTGAGTCTAGTAGAATTTGACCTATAATTATCTTTCTTTCGAAATCTAACCTTGTCAAAATAACTAATGAACACCTTCCGTAGGGGGACGAATCAAAGCGCCTCAAGGCCCCATTAAGCTATTGACTATGTTAAACCAACGGTGGAGATCGAATAAAAATCTTAAAATAAGCTCATTATAAAATTTAAAAAAATGTATTTTTATTATTTATTTTTAGAGAATTAATGACTATGGTTTTCCCAAAAAAATTAAACAGATTAATTTTTTTTTAAAACCAAAGTCCTATAATTTCTTATTAATTCTAAAGTGTCACATTAAAACAAATTCAATTAATTTAGAATTAATTTGTTGCAAATCAATATTTAGGTTTAACTAATATAATGAACCTATACAATTAAGTCCAACTCAGGTAAATGGGCCTAAACAATTGGGCTTGTATGGAGGAGGGCTGGGTCCAGTATGTCGTTCCCACTACAAAGGCCCCCTATCTTCCATACAAGGTCCAAAAGACAGGAATCTAAACCTTCATTTTATTAATTGTTATTAATTGATTAGGCCCACTATAGTCATGCAAAGCAAATGGGCCTTCACAAGTGGAATCACCCACAAGAGAGGAATTTAAACTTTACATTTTCTAATGGGCCCAAATAAAACCTATCATTTTATGAATATTTTATTTGGCAAAATCCATATATCTAACAAGCATATGGGCTACTATATGCATCTAAGCCCAATTGCAAAAATACCACATATAGTGCAAACAGACATGTTATAATTGGATAGCCCTAATCATGTTACTATATGAGCAATTCTATGAATTTATGCAAAAATACCACAATTAATTATCTAGAATTTATCAAAAATTCGAATTAATTAAATTTTTACAAAAAATATTAATTTAAATGAAATTTATCAACAATTAATAATAGTTAGTTTAAATTTCATTTATCAACAATCAACTTTGTTTAGGTTAATTTGCAAAAAAATATTAATTTAATTGAAATAGGATTTATCAACAATTAATCAAAGTTAATTTAAATCTCATTTATTAAAATAATATTTTATTAATTGGCTGAAAAAAAATGATATTTTTTAAAATTTAACCAATTTTAAATTTTAAAATCAATATCTTAACTATATTCTAAAAATATTTTGTGTTGTTACAACTATTAGCTAATATTTTAACTATTTAAATAAATAAAATATAAATAGTTATAACAATCCTAAAATATCTCAAAATAGTTAAACAAATTCAAATATCCATAAAAATACCTAACTAACAATATTCAAATTTCAAATAATTTAAATATTAAAAACTATAGAATAAAAAGATATTTTTATTTTCAAATAAAGATTTAATAAAAAAATCAAGAATTTAAATGAAAATATCTTAAATATATGATATCATAATTCTAATATTTTAAAATATTAAAATATTTAAAATAAAGTTGTTAGTCTATTTTTAAATTTGAATTTGAATCTTTGTAGAAAATATCTAATTATTTAAATCTCAACTAACAAAAATATCTTATTTTTAAAAACAATTTTAAACACATAACAAATATGATATTTTTGGCTTTGATTATAAATAATAAGTTTCCAAAATTTTAATTTTCTTTATTTTTCAAAAAAAAAAAATAATTATGGATGAACAGTAAAAAAATTAATACCATAGAAAACACAACAAAATAACCTAAAAAATTGCTAAAATTCACATAAAATTAATATGCTTCATGAAAACCATCCAATTATTCAAACATATCAAATAATCCAATTTTAAACATGTTCATGCATGAAAATAAAGATTACCAAAGGTTCTGAGGTCAATTGTTGGGAATTCTTATACAGGATCTTTATTTATTTTCATGTATATCTAATATTAAAAATATTAATAGGAGATAGCGTAAAATATGTTTCTAAAATTGAATTCAAAGAGAAACAATGAATTGAATACTTACAGTATACGCAGCGAAATGAAAGAGTCATTCCTTCAGTCTCTCTAACTTTTGTATCCTCTATGTCGCAGAGTATTATCAAGAAACTGAACCGGTCTTCTATTTTCTTCACAGCCTTCCAATGTATCCTTAGAATCACCTAGGCTAATGTGGGCAATTCTCAATACATGAGATAGATACAGAGAGAAGAAAAGAAAATAATCAAAGGGGCTTAGAAAATGACTTGTGTTTAGAGAGAATCTAAAACTATCAGAAAACCAGTAATTAAACTTATGTTTTGACTTCTCTCTAAGCACTCCTTTTATAAACTCAATTAGGCCATTTAATTTAATAAAAAAATCAATAAAATAATAGCCAATTTGAAGCCCTAGGTCGAAATTATCATGGGCTTTAGGCCCGTGAAATTTCTCATTTGATTATAAGCCCATTGGACTTAAAAACAAGGCATGTATTATTTTCTATTCATTTAATTAATTAAATAATTATTTAAATCATTTATCAAATTAATTATTTATAATTTGAACTTTGATTTAAACTTATTTATTAATTTATATACCAATTTATCTTAATTAATAAATATGCCATAATTTCTTTTTTCTTCTCAAAATTACATAACTCTGTGAAACTATCCAAAAATTACCTAGTCAACTTTGATAATTCTAATTGATAATTAAATCAATTAATTGAGACTATCTAAATGATTTTCTCCAAGGTAAAATGGGGATCATGGGCCTATGAAATCAAGCTCCAATAAGTTATCATAAATCTACCAAATAAATTTACTAACTTATTAATTCCTTGTAACTCCGCTATAGACTCGGAATTGCACTCTTGAATTCATAGAACGCTCTATAACAAATAAAGATACGCTATTAATTATCCATCGTTATGACCATAATTGTCACTCAATCCTCTATAGACGGTCTACAATGAGATAGGACTAAAATACCGTTTTACCCCTCATTGTATTTTATCCTTAAAACACTTAGTTCCTTGTAAATGATATTTCAGTAAACTAATTTAATTACTGAAATGGGATCTCTATCATTTAACACCTTTAACCAAACTAAAAGGAAACCATCGTTTCACTTCTTCATCAGAAGCTATAGATGTTCATATCTATGAGTAACACTCCCACTCAATTATACTACTGAGTTCCCAAGATGTAAGTTTGGGCTAGTCCGTAGGGTAAGCTGGTAACGAACAAGTCAAAGAACTCAAATAATACAATCAGTTAGAATACTAACCACTCAGAATTGAGATTGAATTGACCTATGGTTAACTATATGATTTGACTAGAATAGATAATAACGGTATGTTTACTTATCTTATCAACTGTCAATATCGGTCCTGTCCGGTGTAACAAATGCATCTAATCTTATCTACTTTGCTAATGTTCTAGAAAGAACATAACACTATAATGTGTAAGTAGATCATAGCGTAGATTGGCAAGTTAGTGTAAATCCGGTGCAATGACTAATCTTAGGACTAACTTATTTTGAACATATAATCATATTTATATTCCACTGTGATTACGTCACTATAAATAAGATTAGCTATATGCTCGAGATTTAATAGAAGTTTATATTAATCAAATAATCATGAAAATAAAACATGTGAGCAAAGTGATTAACCAAGTCAAAAAATGATTTCTATTCTTTTATTAATAATAAAATGAGATTACAAATAATTTGAGTTTTAATTAGAGCATAAAACCCCAACACCAGCTCCATGGCAAACTTTGCCAATCGATCAAACTTCAGGGCATACTTAGTCACTAACAAACTCCCCTTAAGTAACCTAATGAATTCTTCAGCTTTTGCCGCCCTGATGGCATCGTTATAATACTTCTCGTTGAACAGAGTCTGAAACTCTTCCCAACTCAGGACATTGACGTTTCTGGCCTGGGATATAACCTCCCACCAAATTCGGGCATCCTCTCGAAACATATGCGTGGCACAGGCCACCCTCTCATTACTAGTCACCCTCATGAAGTCCGGGATGGTGGTAATCATGCTCATCCACTGTAACACCTTGGATAGCCAAGACCATTACACTGTGTGTTTATAAAGGTGCAAGACTTGCTAATCAAGTTATTTAATTCAAAACGTGTTACTGAAACTATAGTTGAACTAGGGTTAAAAGATTTTGGTCTCAAAAGCTGCATTTCTTATAAATAATCATTTTCTTTTTACATGGGATCCCAAAAGTAATAAGTTAAAGACTGTTTACAAAAGATTCAAGATTTAGATACAGTGATTAGCCATACTAAGGCAAAACAGACAGTTAAGCATATCCCATCCTGTTCCACTGCTCAGCCGTGGCGGCCGAACAGCCGACTATGTACATTCAGCCCCACAGCTCTCCATCTCAGGATTGGTCCAACTTTCATTTGCCTTTACCTGCACCACGAAGCACCCGTGAGCCAAGGCCCAGCAAGAAAACACAATAACAGAGCACAACCATTCAATAGACAATCAGATAACTCATATCGCATAGGCATGTACTCAACAGTTTAAGCATTCATGTAAATCAAGCATTCAGCATACCAAATATATCAATTCATATCAATAATCAATCCACATATGATAACTAGGGTTAACACCCTTAGGCCGCATCCTCTATTTATCCCACTGGCTCCGACCCGCTTAAACCGAGCTCAGTGAATATTAAGTTGTCATCGGCTACAAGTGGCCGAGCCGCGCCCTCTGCGCAAATATAATTTACAGCACCCTTAGGTCGTTTACCACATGTACCATGGCGTAATACCACCTATGACATTATACAGATATCGGGAGCACTTAGTCCCATCACAAACACATAATCGGGTGCAGTTTTCTTACCTTTGGATTCGCTAGCTTTGTTCAATTGATCCTCAAGCATGATCTCGTCCGAGCCCTAGCGTACACCTAGTCACAACCTTATATCAGAATCATCACCAAACCTCATGTCCAAAACCTAGCCTCGGGACCAATTCCGACCCCTCGGGAAGCCCTAATTCCACCAAACGGGGTGGTGGAATCAAACCCCGAACCCCTGGGCAAAAACCCTTGAAAATAACCCAAAAACCCCTTTCTGGTAACAGGGTACCGCTACAGCGCTCTAAGGAGAGCACTACAGTGCTACAAACAGAGCCAAAAGGCTCAGAAACTTCAGGGCCTAGTGCTACAACGCCCAGTGACTAGTGCTGTAGCGCTAGTCACAGCACAGCCCTGCACAACATTTTCCCCTTCGAATTCTTCCGAGCCAAACCTACTCAAAACCCAACCAAACTTCAAAGCAAGCCTTCCAACATCCTCCACTCATCCCAAACATCCCAACCACAATTAACCCAATAACATGCATCCCTAAACAAAGAATTCACCATGGCTGGACCTAAAACTCAATAAAACCACAGAAATCACAAAGCTTAAAGCTAGAGTTCCTTACCTCTGATGGATGAGCTTAGTCTAGGTTGTGCCCCAGTCTTGCTTAGCCTTCTCCTCCTCAAATCTTCAGCCTCAACTCCCTAGAATTCCCACATAATTTTTCTTAGGAAAACCAGCTCAACATCAATACTAGGAACTGAAAACTACCTTGAACCTTACCTCAAATGAATGGATTTCCCTTGCTAAATCCTTACTAATTCTTCAAGCCAGGCCAAGGACCTTAGCCTCAAGCTTCTACTCTGACTCTCCCTGAGTTTCTGCCCCAAAAGACCTCAAGAACTAATGGAGAAAAGCTTAAACTGAGAGAGAAAGATAGACTTCCTATTTCTTTTTTTTTTCCTCCTTTTCCTTCTTTTCTTTCTTTTTTCTTTCCTTTCTTTCCTTCAGTTTCTAGACTTCCCACTAAGGCATAAAGCCAAAACATCACCTAAGTCTTATCCCTTATAAGCAAAATGACCACAATACCCTCCCCTAATTCCTAAGCCTTTTAATCCACCTAGGGGCATTTTGGTCATTTCACCCAATTCCCGCTAATTCCTCGAGTGTCTCAAATATCTACCACTTACTTCCCGACACCTAACTAATCACCAATTATATTCCTCAATGTCAAGATAGACTCCAATATATTCTCTAAATCCCCATAAATACCCCCAGGCTCGCCCCGAGCAGGGTATAAATCCCCGCCGTGACTTTTTCGCTAAACCGCTCACTGGGATCGTCTCAAGTCATAGATTACAAATATAACCACATAATAATGTGGTCTCGATAGTTTATCACATATATATACAGTTATGCCCTCAATGAGCCAAAATTACGATTATGCCCTTCTAACCTAATCAGGGCCTGCATGCATACTAATACACATAGTCATGCATCACAGATATTCAAATAGCCATATAACATGCGTTTAATCATTAATTCACATATAATCCAGTTATGCCCTCCCGGCACACTAATCAAGGTCCTTAAGCCTTATTAGTAAATTTGGGTCGTTACAACTATCCTCTCCTAATGAGAATTTCATCATCGAAATTTACCTAAATAACTCGGGGTACTGATCCCGCATCACTGTCTCAAGCTCCCAAGTCGCTTCCTCGACCTTACTATTCCTCCACAACACTTTATGAAGAAGAATCGTCTTATTCCGTAATACTTTGTCTTTCCGATCCAGGATCTGAACTGATTGCTCTTCATAAGCTAGGTCTGTCTGCAATTCCAAGTCTTCATACCTCAACACATGAGTCGCATCTGAAACGTACTTCCGGAGCATAGAAACATGGAATACGTCATGGACTCTTGACAACGATGGTGGCAAGGCTAACCTGTAAGCCACCTGACCAATCCTCTCCAGGATCTCAAAAGGTCCAATGAACATAGGGCTTAGCTTGCCCTTATTTCCAAATCTCTTCACCCCTCGCAATGGTGAAACTCAGAGAAACACGTGGTCCCCAACCTGAAACTCTACGTCCCTACGCTTGGGATCAGCGTAGCTTTTCTGTCTACTCTGTGAGGCGAGCATCCTAGCTCGGATCTTCTCTATGGCTTCACTTGTCCTCTGAACCATATCTAGCCCCAAATACTTCCTCTAACCCATCTCATCCCAATGAATGGGTGATCTGCACTTCCTCCCATATAACATCTCATAGGGATCCACTCCAATCATGGATTGGTAACTATTGTTATATGAAAATTCAATCAACGGAAGATACTTACTCCATGATCCCTCAAAGTCAATCACACAAGCTCTGAGCATATCTTCCAACACCTAAATCGTCCTCTCGAACTGTCCATCAGTCTGAGGATGAAAGGTTGTGCTGAACTTCAACTGAGTCCCCATAGCCTTCTACAAACTACCCCAAAACTTGGAAGTAAAGATAGGATCCTGGTCTGACACTATAGACTTAGGAACCCCATGGAGATGTACGATCTCCCTCACATACAACTCAGCATACTGATCCACAGTATATTTTGACTTCAGTGGAAGAAAATGGGCTGACTTTGTGTACCTGTCCACTATCACCCACACCGAGTCATGAAGCCCTACAGTTCTGGGTAAACCTCCTACAAAATCCATTGTAATATCCTCCCACTTCCACTCGAGAATACCCAAAGGCTGTAGCAACCCTGCCGGTCGTTGATGCTCAGCTTTCACCTGCTGACAGGTTAAGCATATGGCTACGTACTCCACCACATCCTTCTTCATCCCGAGCCACCAATATAACATTCGTAGATCTTGGTACATCTTCATGGTACCCGGATGAAGTGAGTACGACATCGTATGAGACTCATCCAGTGTCTCTCGTCTGATCCCCTAATCATTTGGAACACAAACCCATCCCTGATACATAAGCAAACCAGCCTCAGAGATAGAATAGTCCTTAACTACTCCCGCTAAGACATTCTCTCTAACCTCTTGTAACTGAGCGTCTACCAACTGACCCTCTTTAACCCGCTCTAGCAGGGTCGACTGCAAAGTAATATTGGCCAACCGGCCTACCACCAATTCTATCCCTGCTCTGACATTCTCATCAGCTAACTCTCTCGAGATCTGGGTGGAGCTGTATAACTGACCTGGGCCCCTCCGGCTCAATGCATCCGCCACTACGTTGGCTTTCCCCGGATGGTACAGAATATCACAATCATAGTTTTTCACCAGCTCTAGCCAATGTCTATGTCTCATGTTCAGGTCATTCTGTGTAAAGAAATACTTACCTCGCACTTCTCCCCATAAAAATAATGTCGCCAAATCTTCAGTGCGAATACCACCGCTGCTAGCTCCAAATCATGGCTAGGATATCGCTGCTCATACTCCTTCAACTGTCGTGATGCATAAGCGATGACCTTCTTATTCTGCATCAACACACAGCCTAAACCCAACCTCAATGCATCGCAGTAAACAACAAACTTCCCTTCCCCCGAAGGAAGACTCAACACGGGCGCAGAGATAAGTCGTTGCTTCAACTCTTGGAAACTGCCCTCACACCTGTCTGACTAGATAAACTTCAAATTCTTCTGTGTTAATTCTGTCATCGGTGTCGCTATCTTCGAGAAGCCTTCCACAAACCATATGTAGTAACCCGCTAGACCAAGAAAACTCCACACCTCCGAGGCGTTCCTTGGCCTCGGGAAATCCCTAACTGCCTCCACCTTAGACGGATCCACCTTAATCCCATCTGCGCCCACAATATGTCCAAGGAATGTCACTTCTGGTAACCAAAATTCACATTTCTTAAACTTGGCATACAACTGATGCTCCCTCAACCTCTGAAGAACCTGTCGAAGATGAATCTCGTGCTCTGCCTCTGAACTGGAATACACTAAGATGTCATCGATGAAGACAATAACGTACTGATCCAGAAAGTCTTTGAACACCCTGTTCATTAGGTCCATGAAGGCTGCTGGGGCATTGGTCAAACCAAACGACATGACCAGAAACTCATAGTGCCTGTACCTCGTCCGGAAGGCCGTCTTCGGTATGTCCTCGTCCTTGATCCTCAGCTGGTGATAACCAGATTTAAGATCAATCTTTGAGAACACTATCTTACCCTGCAGCTGATCGAACAAGTCATCAATCCTTGGTAGGGGATACGTATTCTTGATAGTCAAATTGTTCGATTCCCTGTAGTCTATACACATTCTCAAAGTCCCGTCCTTCTTCTTCACAAACAAAACTGGAGCACCCCATGGTGAGTAGCTAGGCCTGATGAACCCCAAATCCAGAAGCTCCTGCAACTGTATCTTCAATTCTTTCAGTTCTGCTGGTGCCATACTATATGGTGCCCTCGATACTGGCTCTGTCCTCAGCGCCAATTCAATGACAAACTAAATCTCTCTACGCGGCAGCAACCCCGACAAGTCCTCAGGAAACACATCCAAGAACTCGCAAACCAATCTGGTCTTTTCCGGTCCTGCTGGCGAGACCCTAGTGGTATCCACCACACTAGCTAGTAAACCTATACACCCTCCTTGTAACAGATCTCTAGCTCTCAGTGCTGATATCCTGGGTACGCGGGGTCCATGCACCGCTCCCACAAAAACAAAGGGATCCTCGCCCTCTGGCTCAAAGGTCACCATCTTCTTCCTGCAGTCAATAGTTGCTCCATATCTAACCAACCAATCCATACCCAAAATCATACCAAAGTCCTCCATACTCAACTCAATCAAATCTACTGACAACTCTCTACCATCAATTATCACTGGCAGTGCTCTAATCCATCTCCTAGATACTACCAGTTCCCATGTAGGAAAAATAGTCCCAAACCCTAAAGTACAACACTCACTAGGTCTACACAGTCTATCAATCACCTTACTAGAAACAAATGAATGTGTAGCACCAGAGTCTATCAATACAGTAAAAGGAGTGCCAGCGCTAGAAAGTTGACCTGTCACTACTGAGAGGCTAGCCTCGGCCTCTTCTTGCATCAGGGTGAACACTCGAGCTAGAGTCAAGCTGTCCACCTTCCTCGCATCTCCCTTCTTCACTGTCGGGAAATATTTCTTAAGGTGTCCCACCACCCCGCACACATAACAGGCCTTAGCCCGACATTCACCCAGATGGCATCTTCTACACCTCATGCACTCAGGATAAGTCCTCCATGTATCACCGCCTCCCTGATGGCCACCCTGAGTACCCCAACCCCTCCTATCAGGGCCAGGAACGGTCAAAGCATCAAGGGTCTTCCTCTTCAAATCACTAAGGCCTCCGCCCCTACCAGAACTAGAATATGGAGGCACCGCCCTGTGGCCATCCCGCCTTGCTGCACTCTCTTTCCGGATCTTATTTTCCGCTTCCTCAACGGTAAGAGCCTTCTCCATAGCCTGGGCATAAGTTGTCCCTCCAGGTACTGTTGTAATTCTCACATCCTGGGCTATCATAGCATTAAGCCCTCTAATAAATCTGTCCTGCCTAGCTACATCAGTAGGCACAAGATCTGGTGCGAATTTCATAAGTCTGTCAAACTTTAGGGCATATTCTGTAATGGTCATGCTGCCCTGAACCAGCCCCACGAACTCATTTACTTTCACTGCCCTGATGGCAACATTATAATACTTCTGACTGAATAAGTCCTTGAATCCTTCCCAAGTCAAAGCCACCTCCCACCAGATTCGGGCATCCTCCCTCAGTATATACGTGGCACAGGCCACTCTGTCATGTCCCTCTACCCTCATAAAGTCCAGAATGGTAGTAATCATGGTCATCCACTATTTAGCCTTCCATGGATCAGATCCTCCCTCAAAGATCAGGGGTTGCTGCTTCCTAAACTGCCCATACAACGGCTCCCATCTATTCCCAACCTTAACTGGCTATACAACAAGTACCACTGTAGGTGGTACAATGGGGGCAACACTCCCTGATGGAGCCTGCTGCCGCAGAATTCGGATCTGTTCATCTTGTCTCTGTAGCCGAGCCTGCATGTTTGCCATAAGCTGCTGCCAGTTCTCAGGGACTGGCGGAGGGGTCTGGCCTCGATCATCATCTCTAGTCCTAGACCTGCCGACTAGTCGTGTAGATTTTCTTGGACGCATAATTATCCAAGTCAATCTATAATCAACGACTCGGCAATCAGACTATGATGACAGGGTAGTAATCCTTTCATGATCCATCACTGGAACTCCAATCATTCACAAGCAATCAAATTATAACAGTTTATCCAGATATTCATCCATATATTCATTCACTTGCATAGCAGTGCCGATAAGCACGCCTCAACATCATCATGCAATAGTCAAGGGCCAGGCCCTATCAGTATCTCATGCTCCCTATTAATCAAGCAGATATCAACAATCATATCTCATTCAAATCATTTAAGCACATAGTCATGTATACACAATTTACCAAACCCTGAGTTGAGCTTGGCTTTCGCGGTGAATGTACATGTCCAGCCAATCTTCAGGAAACCTTAAACCTAGGATGCTCTGATACCAAGTTATAACGCCCTGGATAGCCAAGACCGTTACATTGTGTGTTTATAAAGGTGAAAGACTTGCTAATCAAGTCATTTAATTCGAAACATGCTACTGAAACTATAGTTAAACTAGGGTTAAAAGATTTTGGTCTCAAAAGCTGCATTTCTTATAAATAATCATTTTCTTTTTACATGGGATCCCAAAAGTATAAGTTAAAGACTGTTTACAAAAGATTCAAGATTTAGATATAGTGATTAGCCATACTAAGGCAAAACAGACAATTAAGCATATCCCGTTCTGTTCCACTCCTCGGCCGTGGCGGCCGAACAGCTGACTATGTACATTCAGCCCCGCAGCTCTCCATCTCAGGATTGGTCCAACTTGCATTTTCCTTTACCTACACCATGAAGCACCCGTGAGCCAAGGCCCAGCAAGAAAACACAATAACAGAGCACAACCATTCAATAGACAATCAGATAACTCATATCGCATAGGCATGTGTTGACCCTCGTTTTGGTCAACTGACACGGAGTCAAATGCTTGATGTGATAGAAAGTATTGAAATAAATCTAATGGAAAGAAAAGTAAACGACACAAAAATTATAGTGGTTCGGCCCCACGAATTGGTGATGACCTACGTCCACTTAAGCTATTATTGATATTGATTCTCAAAGGAGTGATCAAAGAGCTAGGGTTCTTCGAGTTTCACAAGCCTTAGAGGGATGAGTAATACAACCGAAAGATAATAGCTAAAATTCTCTTCTAAAGCATAAACCAAAATCAGCCAAAAAATCCCTCCCTTGAGCTATTTCTCTTTATTTATAGGCTCAAGGAGGTTTACATCAATTAGTTACAGATATTATTTCCTAACTAATCGGATAATCAGATATCATGGGAGATAATCTCGGATATGATTACAATTGTACAAGACTATCTCAAAATATACGGAGTACATGACCAAGCTGGTCGTATATAAAACCCAAATGCTATGTCAGGGGAATCTCCCTGGTCGATGGTCGAACAGAACCTCTGCCAGGTGTCAGCCACGTGTTAAAAATGTTTGCCACGTCATCCACACCTGCTTTTTGGATAACATTTTCCCCCCAAGTTTATTTATTATGACCAGCAATAAATAAACTTTTAGGAAAATGACCCTTCGATTACCCTACCAAATCTGTCAGAGTAGTTCGTTCCTCCTTGGAAAAACTAACCTACCCACGTCCAATCATACCTTTTTCGTTCCCAAGCAAACCTATGACGGCTATCACTCTTCCCCACACTTCGAAAAAAAGGACTTATGATTACCTCCTTTTTCCATATCTCAAACAATATATATAGCTTCCAGAATTTCCTTTTCACTTTTTACAAGCTATTTTTTTGTCAAGAACTCTTCCAAGAACCCCCAAGTCAAAACCCAGAATTTCTTTGAAGATCATCCTTTGTCGTTCTAGGAATCGGCTGTTCGCGCACCTACACTCAAAATTTCTCCAGGACTTCACAATCTTCGTATAAGTAAGCTTCAGAATTTTTGCGCCCTTTACTTTGCTGTGCATGCCGATTTAAGCTAGATTTTTAGGTTCTGATACTGCTCTATGTTCTTGGGTATAGATGCATGAAAATAGGGCATTTGTCGAGTGATGCTAGATATGGTAGTGTATATTTGCCTTTTAGGGGTTATGAATCAGTTTGATAGTCGAGATCATAAATTTAGGACATAAAATAGAAGTAAAAATTTGATTTTTAGGCTAGTTGAAAAACTGGGTGTTTCCCGCCCTTACTGAAGTTGAAAAAGCTTTTTCAGAAAAAAACTTTTTACTTTCACTTTTTGAACTGTTTTTCAAACTGTTCGCATGAAAAATTTAGTTTTCGTTAGAATGCTGCTGTATAAAAGTTAGACTTTTATACACGAGTAGCGTTACTCTAACCAACTTTTTAGGCTCTTCATCCTCACCTCCCCCTTTTTCTGTTCGCAGCTTTTAATGCCAGATTTGTGGGGAGGTGAGAGGCCGATAGACGATGATCTACTTACGCAGCTGCTCGAAGGCGAAGAACAGCCAGCTCAGTGCATCCACGAGATTCCTTTCTCCAGAATTTCTCCTCCCAGACCTCAACCAACTCCAGTTAGAATGGGTCGTGTAAACTCCACCGCCCAAAAGAAGATAAATCCTGAAAACCCTTCAAATCCTCCAGCCCGGCCTGACTCGCAGGCTGGGGTTCCTTCAACCAGTGGTCGAGAAAATATTGTTCCTGACCCTCACATCCAAGTTAGGGCCCGTCCTCGGCATTCAATTCTTCCCGACATCGAGTGGTATCTTTCCCCACTCAGCCAAGTAACCCCTAGGATGCTAGCCAACTACCTCAGAAAGTACGGCCTTTCTGGGGTAACCCTCAAAATTCCTACTGCAGATGAGTGGGCGAATTTTCCTGGAGGCGTTTACAGCGCCTGGTCGAGATATCACATAGAGGTTGGGGCTACCCTTCCTCTCCATCCATCCTTCCAGGGGGTGGCGAACTATTTTGGAGTCGCCCCCTTCCAAATTACACCAAATGGATATAGAATGCTTGCTGCACTCTATATCCTTTATAACCACAAGAAATGGCCAGAGCCTACCCCCCACGAGGTCAACTACCTTTTTTACTTTAAGTCCAACCCCCAACAATCTGGTACGGGGTTCTTTCATTTTTGTCACCAGGAGACCAACCGAACCTTCCTGAGTGACACAACCCACATTTCCAATGTGGGGAAATACAGTCAGGAGTATTTCCTCACGCCTGACATGGTCGCGGATAACCTGGCCTTCACTCAAGGAGGTAAAAGTCTTTTTCCACTGGTCGTTGTTTTTACTTAGCAATTTTCCTTTCATTTTTCTGAAACTTCTTGTGTTTTTCAGGCCCATGGTTGCGACCAGACCCAACACCAAACATGGTGTTGAGGTCTGCCATGTTGGCCAGCATGACGGACGTTGAGAAGAGCATCAAATCCCTAGTCACCGAGGCCAACTTGAGGCTAGTTGGCCTCCTGGACCCTCACCAAGATGTGAGGGATCCTGCGGCAGGAAGTGCCACTACCGAGGAAAATCCCGAGCAGCAACCACCAGCGTCTCCTCCTCGACGGAGACCGACTGGGGTTACAATCAGGGAACCCGTTGGCACTCCCCCAGCAGAAAGGTCTTCTGCCCCCCAAGGAAAGGGAAAACAAAAGGCAGTCGAGCCTGTCATAGACTTAGACGAGTCCTCTGACAAAAACGGTATAGTCATTTCACTCTTAGATAACTTGCCAATTCCCTGTCATTTATTCGACGGGGACGGCAATTTTACATATGCTCCAAACCTAGGGCTAGACTTCTTCATGCCAGAGAGTGAGTGTATGACTAGTAGAGTCAATAGTATAGCGACCAGTAGTATTAGCTCGGGTATTTGACTTTGTAATTTTCTTCATTTCTTTTCTGATGCAACATAACTTGTCATCTATTTTTGGCTTACTGTCCGCATGTTTACCTCTTTTGTAGAAATGGCTTCTGCAAACATCTTCGATCTCTACAGCACTCAGGAGGAAGAAGAAGTTCCCTTGGTCCGAAAGAAGAGATTGACCAGGAAACATGATGGGGAGCCCAGTCAGATGCCTTCGGCCAAGAAGAACTGAGCCACCGATCCTTCGAAGGATGGGCCCTTTGGTCAAACATCTACCCAGCCTCCTGCTCCTCTCGAGAAGGAAATTTTGCCTCCACCTACTCCTGCTGCCATGACTTCTTCACCTCCGACCCCTACTGAACAGGCTCAACAAGCTGAGGGTGTTCCCCCCAGGGCTAAACTATCGGGCCACTCCCTAAGGTCGGCCAAGGATCACCTTGCTCACATTCTTAAGCATGACCGCTGCAAAGAGGCCATGGCTGAAGCAGAAACAATGGGGGTCGACCAGATCCTCAATAGAGCCCTCAATGAAGTGGCTAGTGTAAGTAATCTTCCTTCTCTTTTGTTCTCATGGTCCTGATTTTCCTTTTTGAAGTCTGTCTAACTCTTATTCTTTGATTGCAGGCAATGTTGACCATGACGGATGCTCGCGCCTGCACGGGTGCAAGCGTCGAGCAGTCCCGTGCTAGGGAGTTGAAGCTAATGGAGGAGCTTCGAGCTGCGGAGGCAAGGCACGCGGGAGAGCTGGAGGTGGTGACCCAGCAGAAGGTTTCTCTGGCTGCGGATTTGGTGGAGAAACAGGCCTCTTTGGAAAGTGCTAGGAAATAGAGAGAGGAATACCAGGAGGCCAGCCAAATCCATTGGCATGAAGTCAAAAAGCTCCAGGAGGAAAATCTTGCGAAGGACAGGAGTATTGCCATCCTCAAGAGCCAAGTGGAGCAACTCAAGCTCACGAACGCCAAGGACCTGGAAAGGTACAAGAATGCGACACTTAGATGTTTCTGCGACTTCTGGAAACATAATCAAAGTGCCAATTTCGGCTACCTTCTAGAGGATGCCAGGAAAGCTGAGTTGGCTCGCTGTGCTGCTCGACTGGCTGCCGAAGAAAGGGCCAGAGTTCCTGCCTCCCCGGAGATTTCGCTGGCCACGGGGATGGATGGAGGGGAAGCTGCAGAAGACGCAGTTAACCAAAATGCTCCCCAAGATCCTCTTGCTGCTTCTTAGCTTGTTTTTTACTTGTTTTATTTTCTTATTGCTACATGGGCAGCTTTTCCTTTTAACTTAACATTTACATTCGAGCAGTACTGCTCGCGGTGTAAAAGGATTCCTTTGATATTATAATATTTCTGCTTTATTATAACATCTGTTCGCATGACCGAACTTAGCATAGTACTTTGGCTTGATTTAACAAAATATAAATTTTGAAAAATACTCTAAGTACCGTAGCATGTTTTCACTTATTTTGTTCATGTGTTTACATACCTCTTAGTATGCTTTGCTTTCTATGTACCTTATATGCCCCCCAAGTGATCGAGGAGCTTTAGGTCCTTGGTCACTTGCCTTGACCATAACCTGTACAAACATTACTGCTCAATATAAAATGTAAAACTTATAATACAGCAAAACAACACACGTAAATGAACAAACACTTGTAAAAAATTACAAAGTTTGGCAAGAATGACTGGTTGCACACAGTCCCTTATACTTTTCGTATTTAAATGGACTAAACATGTCTTTACGAGTGATCTTTGAAAGATCTTACACTTATAAGCGATTAGCCATATAACATGACTAACCCTTTTTCAAAACTTGTAAAAAGTAAAAATTAATACAAGCCAGTCCTTTAAGAAGGATTGTTTACTGATAATACTTGTGCAAGTGTTCTGAATTCCAATAACGCGGAACGAGATCTCCATTTAAGTGTGCAATTTTGTAAGTGCCTGGATGAAGGACTTCTTCAATCTAATAAGGTCCTTCCCAGTTTGGTCCGAGTACTCCAGCAACTTGGTCGTGGGTGTTTAAGAAAACTCTTCGAAGTACTAAGTCTCTGACGCTAAACTTTCTTTCTTTTACTTTGGAGTTAAAATATCGAGCGACTTTTTGCTGGTACGCAGCTATCGGAGTTGGGCTTTCTCTCGTTTCTCCTCGATCAGGTCTAGGGATTCCATCAACAGTTGGCTATTTTGGTCTTGGTCGTATGTGATTCTGCGATGCGAGGGCGGATCTAACTCGACAGGCAACATAGCTTCATACCCGTATGCTAAGGAAAATGGGGTATGACCTGTTGCTATTCGGTGAGAAGTTCTATACGACCAGAGGACTTCAGGCAGCTGCTCTGGCCATGCTCCTTTAGCTTCCTTGAGCCTTTTCTTCAGGGTATCTTTCAATGTCTTATTTACTGCTTCGACTTGCCCATTTTCTTGCGGATGAGCAACTGAAGAAAAGCTCTTGATAATGCCATGTCTTTCGCAGAAGCCTATGAACACGTCACTATCAAACTGGGTGCCATTGTTCGGGACAATCTTTCTTGGCAATCCATATCGACAAACAATTTTTTTGATGACAAAATCAAGTACTTTCTTTGTCATTACGGTTGCAAGTGGCTCAGTGACAGCCCATTTGGTGAAGTAGTCGACAGCCACCACTACGTATTTCACCCCACCTTTTCTTGTCGGCAAGGACCCGATTAAATCTATACCCCATACTGCGAAGGGCCATGGACTTTGCATTTGCTTTAACTCATTAGGAGCTGTCCGTGGGATCTTGGAAAGCTCTGACACTTATCACATTTTCACACAAACTCCATCGAGTCTTCGTTCATGGTCGGCCAGAAATAACCCTTCCTTAGAATCTTCTTTGATAAGCTCTGCCCCCCAGCGTGGTCTCCACAGAAGCCTTCATGTACTTCCTTCATCAGCTCTTTAGCCTTTTCTGGTGTAACACACCTGAGCAGTGGCATTGAGTATCCTCTTCGGTATAGAATACCATCGACCAGGATATACCTAACAGCCTGTCTCTGAAGGGTCCCAGATTTGTTTTTATCTGCTGGTAGTATACCGCTCGTGAGATACTCCAAGTATGGTGCCATCCATGTATCTGCTAACCGGACCTCCATATTGGTTTCGTTTGCTCGTATGCTTGGCACGTGTAGCCGCTCAACTAGCACTATATTTAAAGTGTCAACATCTTTTGCACTCACGAGTTTGGCTAAGGAATCTGCGCTTGAATTCTGATCTCGAGGTATTTGCTGGAGGGTATATTTCTCAAATTGTGCCAACAGATCTTTTGTTTTGTTCAGATAGGCCACCATTTTTAGGCCTCGTGCTTGATACTCTCCTAAGACCTGATTCACTACCAGCTATGAATCACTGTAAATATCCAGCACTTTTATGTTCATGTGTTTGGCTAACCTTGACCTAGCGAGTAGGGCTTCATACTCAGTTTCATTTTTCGAAGCAGAGAAATCAAACCTAATTGCGCAGTGAAATCGATGCCCTTCTGGAGTTATCAATATCACTCTTGCTCCTGTGTGAGATTCGTTGGATGATCCGTCTGTGAATAGCTTCCACAAAGGAGCTTCAACTTGAGGCTCAGGCGCACTAGGCTTTTCACCCTGCTCGTTGTCCAGGAGTTCAGTGAATTCAGCAATGAAATCAGCCAAGACTTGTCCTTTTATTGCTGCTCGCGGTGAGTATGTTATATCGAACTGCCCGAGTTCGACTACCCATTTCAACAAACGACCAGCAGCCTCTGGCTTTTGCAAAACTTGCCGAAGGGGCTGGTCAGTCAAGACTGTGATTGGATGGGCTTGGAAGTAAGGGCGTAACTTCCTTGAGGCCAAAATTAGGCAATAGGCTAATCTTTCAATGGGAGGATATCTCAATTCAGCTCCGATTAACCTCTTGCTCACATAATACACCGCCTTTTGTACACCTTCTTCTTCTCTCACTAACACTGCACTAGCAGCATATTCGGTGATCGCCAGTTATATGAACAAAGTTTCCCCATCTACAGGCTTTGATAAGACGGGAGGTTGTGCCATGTGGGCTTTTAAGGCTTGGAAAGCCTATTCGCAGTCTTCTGTCCATTCGAACTTCTTGTTGCCCCTAAGTAGATTAAAGAAAGGGATGCACTTATCTGTTGATTTTGAAATAAATTTACTGAGCGCGGCAATCCTTCCAGTCAAACTTTGCACGTCTTTGATCTTTACTGGCGATTTCATATCGATCAGGGCCTTGATCTTTTTGGGATTAGCCTCAATTCCTCTCAAATTAACAATGAACCCTAAGAACTTCCCTGATCCTACTCCGAAGGAACATTTGAGAGGATTTAGCTTCATTTGATATTTGTTCAAAACATTGAAACACTCTTGTAAATCCTTCACATGTCCTTCTGCCTTTTTTGACTTCACCAGCATGTCATCAATGTACACCTCCATGTTTACCCCCGATCAACTCCTTAAACATGTGGTTAACTAGTCATTGGTAAGTCGCACTAGCATTTTTTAATCCGAAGGGCATTACTTTGTAACAGTATAGCCTTGTATCGGTCTGAAAGCTAGTGTAATACTAATCGGGGGGATGCATACTAATCTGATTGTACCCTGAGTATGCATCCATGAAGGAGAGGATCTCATGGCCTGCAGTTGCATCGACCATCTGGTCGATCCTTGGGAGTGGGAAGCAATCTTTGGGACAAGCTTTATTAAGGTCTGTGAAATCCACATAGGTCCGCCATTTGCCATTCGACTTGGGGACCAGTACTGGATTAGAGACCCGTGATGGATAAAACGCCACCCTGATGAACCCATTCTCCTTCAATCTTTGAACTTCTTCCTCTAAGACTTTTGATCTGTCTTTATCGAGCGGGCGCCTTTTCTGTTGCACGGGTGGAAAGCTTTTGTCAACGTTCAGGACATGGCTAATGACTACAGGACCTATCCCAACCATGCCTTTATGTGACCAGGAAAAAACTTCCTGGTTCTTCCTCAAAAATTCCACCAGTGCATATTTGGTTGTTGTTTCTAAATTTTTGTCGACCTTTACAACTCTAGTCGGATGTTCTTCGTCGAGTTGGACCTCTTCCAGGTCCTCGACAGGTCCTATATCTTCTTCAAAATCCTCAAAGCGAGGATCTAAGTCTCTATCCTCACTTTGGGCAACACCCTATTTGGTGACTTCATCACCTGATTGGGCTTGTACATCAATGGCCATCTGCAACTTTTCTGGGGGAGCACTCCTCGACAGACCCTTCTTGGCCTTAGTGATTGAGGCATTGTAGCACTCCCTTTCTTCCCTCTAGTTTCCCAATACGCGTCCTACCCCTGCGTCTATTTGGAATTTCATGGCTAAGTGCCATATAGAGGTGACGACCCGAAGGTCGACCAGTATTGGCCTTCCGATTACTACATTGTAGGCCGAAGGACAATCAACTACTATAAAAGTAGTGAGTAATGTCCTGGTGGCGGGTGCAGTACCTGCTGTTACTGGAAGCCTGATTGACCCTGTTGGAGCGAGTCCCTCACTAGAGAAACCATAAATTGTTTGGTTGCAAGGCTCCAAGTCCTTGACGGACAACTTCATTCGTTCCAGCGAAGACTTATACAGGATGTTAACTGAACTTCCTGTATCGACCAGTACTCTTTTCGCGATCATGTTGGCTATCTGAACATCCACGACCAGCAGATCGGAATGTGGAAACCGGACATGCTGAGCATCAAAATCAGAGAAATTTATTGCACCGTCCTTTGTTCAAGCCTTCTTTGATGCCTGATCCTCCACAGTCATCATCTCGATGTCCTGGTCGTGACGTAGGGTCCGAGCGTATCGTTCCCTTGCCTTTTCACTGTTTCCTACAAGGTGCGGGCCTCCGCAAATGGGGAGTAAGGTGCCAGCCACGGGATTAGGCTGTAAAGGTGGCGAGCGTTGGCGTGTAGGCGCCTGTTCGTTGCCACCTGGAGCCTCTCGTTGGGAAGCTCCCGCGGCCCGCACATATCTCCTCAAGTGTCCTTGTCTAATAAGGAACTCAATTTCATCCTTCAGCTAGTTACACCCGTTCGTATCGTGTCCATAATCGTTGTGAAAACTGCAGAACTTCGTTTAATCCTTTTTTGAAATATCCTTTTGAATGGGAGCAGGTCTTTTGTAAGGCACACTGGAACTTGTGGCCTGATACACCTCTACTCGAGACTCGACAAGGGCGGTGTAGTTCGTGAACCTTGGCTCATAACGATTTCCCTTAGAGCGTTTACTCTCGGAGGTAGAGGGTTCATTATGGGGCCTCTTCCCCCCATTCTTGCCGTTGCCATTCCCATTGCCTTTGTTGTTGCCGTTGGGCTTTGACCCATTGGTGACTTTGGCGGGGTCTTCAATCCCCTTATATTTATTTGGGATCTTTCCCTCGCTGGCAATTGCATCCTTGAGCTTGATGTATCGATTAGCTCGATCCAAAAATTCTTGGGTAGTTTTAACCCCATGCTTTCTGAGGCTACTCCAAAGAGGCGTACGGCGCTTAACTCCTGCAATTAGGGCCATCATTTTTCCTTCGTCTCCCACTGTTTTGGCCCCAGCCACTGCTCGCATGAAACGCTGGACATAGTCTTTCAGTGGTTCTCCTTCTTGCTGGGGTATCTCGACCAGCTGGTTTGCCTCAGTTGGGTGCACACGACCCGCATAGAATTGTCCGTAAAACTCCTTTACGAACATCTCCCAAGATACAATACTTGCAGGAGGGAACTTAAAGAACCACTCTGGTGCCACATCAGAAAGTGTTGCAGGGAAGATCCTGCATCAAGCGTCTTCGGACACCTTCTGAATGTCCATTTGTATCTCAAATTTGTTGACATGAGATACCGAGTCACCATACCCATCAAAGTTCGGATGTGTGGGCATCTTAAACTTACTGGGGGTTTCAGCCATTGCGATCCTTTGTATGAAAGGAGTGCGCCTTCTCCTGTCGTACTCGATATGAGATGTTCTTCCCCCGACCAGTTGTTGCACTGCTTGGTTCAGGGCATCTATTTGAGCCTGAACAACCTCAGGAATTGCCGGGGCTTCTGGTGCCAGGGGAATGTACTCGTCGTGCCGTTCTCGGTGGTCGTTGAGTACATCCCTTAGATCGTCATCCCTTCGCCGCTGCTCGCTGGCTCCGAGCCGGCTAAAGACGTTGCTTTGTCTGGGCTGCCCCCCAGCATTATGTCCTTCATGACGATTTTCTCTAGGTGGGGGCTTTTGCCTCCACCTCTCTCCTCGTTCCTCCGACCAGCGTTCCCTCTGCCTGAGTCGGCCTCATTGTAGTCGTGGCCATCTCTGAACCTCGATTGGCTATGGTGGGACCGACTGTTTCCTTGGTTGCCTCCTTGGGCTGGAACTTCCCGAGCGTTAGGGGGAGGCCTGCACTGGTCGGTAGGTCCCCGTGCATTATCATGTCGTGGGGGGGCCATGACTGTAGAGCCTGTCTCTGAGTTCCTTCTATTGACAGAAGGATGCTGCCCCCTGCTCGGTGGGTGCGGCTCTTCACCCCTCAGGCGTCTAGGGCTGCTACCCAACCCTATTCTGCCTTGGATGTGGGGGATTGCCTCGACCAGCCTGGGATGGAGGCTGCGTCTCAGGGTCCCTATGTGGGACATCATTCTAAGGCATTGGCGGCTGCTCCGGCCTTTGAGGGCTTGTTGGCTGGAGCGGAGGGCTAGGATTGGGACCTCTTTGAGGTGGCCCATTTGGGGGTTGGTCAGGCTGCGAGGTAGGCGTAGCCTGATTCCTAGCCAATTGGAGGGCTGCCATGGCATCCCTCTAACGACGGTCCATCTCCGCCTGTCTTTCACTCAGCTCTTGGCACTGGCGCTCTATTTCTTGTTGCTGTCGCGCCATGGTCTCCGCAACACTTTCTTGACTGGCCCTCAGATTGGCCAATTCATCTTGCAATACTCCCAGAGTAATTCTCAGCGTTTCGGAGTCTAGTTCCTCCTCATCAAACTCCAAGTGTGGCTCATTCTCAGCCATGTTCGGAGGAGGAGGTTAAGATGGTGCAGAGTCAGCAGCCTGCCCAGTCTTCCTGGATGTCTTTGCCATTAGTAATTAAACCAACTCGTCTCAAGTTCTCAATGAAAGCACCAAAATGTTGACCCTCGTTTTGGTCAACTGACACGAAGTCAAATGCTTGATGTGATAAAAAGTATTGAAATAAATCTAATAGAAAGAAAAGTAAACGACACAACAAATTATAGTGGTTCGGCCCCACAAATTGGTAATGACCTACGTACACTTAAGCTATTATTGATATTGATTCTCAAATGAGTGATCAAAGAACCAGGGTTCTTCGAGTTTCACAAGCCTTAGAGGGATGAGTAATACAACCGAAAGATAATAGCTAAAATTCTCTTCTAAAGCATAAACCAAAATCACTCAAAAAATCCCTCCCTTGAGCTATTTCTCTTTATTTATAGGCTCAAGGAGGTTTACATCAATTAGTTACAGATATTATTTCCTAACTAATCGGATAATCAGATATCATGGGAGATAATCTCGGATATGATTACAATTGTACAAGACTATCTCAAAATATACGGAGTACATGACCAAGCTGGTCGTATATAAAACCCAAATGCTATGTCAGGGGAATCTCCCTGGTCGATGGTCGAACAGAACCTCTGCCAGGTGTCAGCCACGTGTTAAAAATGTTTGCCACGTCATCCACACCTGCTTTTTGGATAACAGCATGTACTCAACAGTTTAAGCATTCATGTTAATCAAGTATTCAGCATACCAAATATATCAATTCATATCAATAATCAATCCATATATGATAACTAGGGTTAACGCCCTTAGGCCACGCCCTCTATTTATCCCACTGACTCCGGCCCGCTTAAACCGAGCTCAGTGAATATTAAGTTGTCCTTGGCTACAAGTGGCCGAGCCGCGTCCTCTGCGGAAATATAATTTACAGCACCCTTAGGTCGTTTACCACATGTCCCATGGCGTAATACCACTTATGACATTATACAGATATCGGGAGCACTTAGTCCCATCACAAACACATAACCGGGTGCAGTTTTCTTACCTTTGGATTCACTAGCTTTGTTCAATTGATCCTCAAGCATGATCTCATCCGAGCCCTAGCGTACACCTAGTCACAACCATAGATCATAATCATCACCAAACCTCATGTCCAAAACCTAGCCTCGGGACCAATTCCGACCCCTCAGGAAGCCCTAATTCCACCAAACGGGGTGGTGGAATCAAACCCCGAACTCCCGGGCAAAAACCCTTGAAAATAACCCAAAAACCCCTTTTTGGTAACAGGGTAGCGCTACAGTGCTACAAACAAAGCCAAAAGGCTCAGAAACTTCAGGGCCTAGCGCTACAGCGCCCAGTGACTAGCGCTATAGCGCTAGTCACAGCACAGCCCTGCACAGCATTTTCCCCTTCGAATTCTCCCGAGCCAAACCTACTCAAAACCCAACCAAACTTCAAAGCAAGCCTTCCAACATCCTCCACTAATCCCAAACATCCCAACCACACATAACCCAATCACATGCACCCCTAAACAAAGAATTCACCATGGCTGGACCCAAAACTCAGAAACTCAATAAAACCATAGAAATCACAAAGCTTAAAGCTAGAGTTCCTTACCTTTGATGGATGAGCTTAGCCTAGGTTGTGCCCCAGTCTTGCTTAGCCTTCTCCTCCTCAAATCTTCAGCCTCAACTCCCTAGAATTCCCACAGAATTTTGCTTAGGAAAACCAGCTCAACATCAATACTAAGAATTGAAAACTACCTTGAACCTTACCTCAAATGAATGGATTGCCCTTGCTAAATCCTTACTAATTCTTTAGGCCAGACCAAGGACCTTAGCCTCAAGCTTCTACTCTGACTCTCCCTGAGTTTTTGCCCCAAAAGACCTCAAAAACTGATGGAGAAAAGCTTAAACCGAGAGAGAAAGATAGACTTCCTATTTCTTTTTTTTCCTCATTTTCCTTCTTTTCTTTCTTTTTTCTTTCCTTTCTTTCCTTCCGTTTCTAGAGTTCCCACTAAGGCATAAAGCCAAAACAGCACCTAAGTCTTATCTCTTAGAAGCCAAATGACCACAATACCCTCCTCTAATTCCTAAGCTTTTTAATCCACCTAGGGGCATTTTGGTCATTTCACCCAATTCCCGCTAATGCCTTGAGTGTCTCAAATATCTACCACTTACTTCCCGATACCTAAATAATCACCAATTATATTCCTCAATGTCAAGATAGGCTCCAATATATTCTCTAAATCCCCATAAATACCCCCAGGTTCGCCCCGAGCCGGGTATAAATCCCCGCTGTGACTTTTTCGCTAAACCTCTCACTGTGATCGTCTCGAGTCACATATTACAAATATAACCACATAATAATGTGGTCTCAATAGTTTATCACATATATACAGTTATGCCCTCAACGGGCCAAAATTACGATTATGCCCTTCTAACCTAATCAGGGCCTACATGCATACTAATACACATAGTCATGCATCACAGATATTCAAATAGCCATATAACATGCGTTTAATCATTAATTCACATATAATCCAGTTATGCCCTCCCGGCACACTAATCAAGGCCCTTAAGCCTTATTAGTAAATTTGGGTCGTTACATCCAGTGCTCAGCTTTGGCAAGATCTGTACTGCCTTCAAAAACTGGAGGTTGTTGCTTCCTGAACCTTTCATAGAGAGGCTCCCATTTGTTACCAATCTCTGGTAGCTACTCAACTGCTAAAACCGATATAGGAGGTGCCTTAGATACACTGGCTACTGCAGGAACCTGCTGTTGTCTCAGGAGGCGGAGTTCTTCTCCTTGCCTTAATATTGTAGCCTACAGCTCATTAAATAACTGCTGCCAGTTCTCAAGAAATGGCTGTGGAATCTGACTCTGGTCATTTTCTTGACCCTGATTTTTATTCTGGCATTGATCATCCTGGCCTGCTGATGAATCTTTCTGTCCCGAAATCATTCTTATCAACTTATACTGTGCTGCAATAGTCAATACTGCTAGTCAGGTTGTAATAACTAAACATCTTGCCGCCTCACAGTCCAAGAACAAGCAGATAACTACCATATTCCATAGTTATACAAATATACAAATAGATACATGATCATAGCATTTAGCACTTAACATGTATCAAATAATAGTTCACAATAAATGACACTATTAAGCATGCTCGAGCAATATCAGTACTAGCAAGTACGTTCTTGCTAATAGTGCAGTATTCAAGGCACAGTCTTAACATGGTGTCTCATGTAAACAGGTAAAGCATTTATATTATATTTAAATAGTTATATAGATATAACTACATAAATAGTTACCAAACCATGAGTCGACCTTGTCTTCAGTGGTGAGTGTACATGCCCAGCCAGCCTACAGGAACCCTAAACCTTGGCATGCCCTGTAACCAAGTTGTAACGCCCTGGTTACCCCAAGACATTTACTGTGAACTTTGAACCATGCTTAACTCGCTAATCGAGTTCTTTGGTTAAAAACGTGCTTCTAGGTGTTATTAATAGGATAAGGTGTAAAACCAATCAAAAGGAAAGGATATATTTTATTTAAAACATAAAACTGTTCATGGGCCCACAAAACGTTTACAAGTTATTTACAGTACAAAATGGTCATTACATTGTAAATTTACAACGCGCCGACCTAAGCGGCAAAAATAGGGTTAACCCGTAGTTGCTATGAGAAACTCTTTGGCCGTGGTGGTCAAGCGACCGCATATGTACACATCACCACCTAAGCTCTCCACTCAAGGTTGGGTGAGCTTTTTTTTCCCTTTACCTGCACCACATAGCACCCATGAGCCAAAGCCCAACAAGAAAACTCAATGATTCAAGATTATAACATCAAACAATGATCATAATGATCATCCAGGACTTTTAGTCCTAATAGAAGAGTGACAGTTGTAGAAGTCACTAAGGTGGGTTCCGTTCCCTTAACAAATAAGTGACCAAATCACTAGCTTATACAGGATAAGTGACTGATATGCAAGTCACCAATGTAAACCAAGGGAGTGACCATAGAGTCACAACTGTGGGTTCCGTACCCTTAGCCATGTGACGATAAGGTCACCTGGCCTTTTGGCCCTGGCTCTGAGTAACTAGTCATAGAACTAGGCAAGCGCTTTTAGTTTTCATCGAACTTAGGGTCAGTCCGGCATTAATGCTCATAGTGAGTCATTCAATGCAGATGTCGATTAGATCTAATCTTTCATCGGCTCTGCGTTCATGACGCTTATGCCGCTCCTGACTCTTAGGTCAGTAACACACGACCAGTGCTCAGTAACGTTGATGAACTTGACTAGTAAGTCACAGCTTCATAGATAGATCTGACACCATTGCCGATTCTGACTGGTAAGTCAGTGCCATTCACAAGTAAGCAAGATCTGTTAAGCATTTAATATGCAATCAATGTCCACATTAACACTCAACATGCCTCAATAATAACCATGCATGTCATATATAGGGTGCAGTTTTCTTACCTCTGGTTCGAACGAGAAATAGTAATAGAACAACCCTTGAGAACGATCGACCTTTTGATTCCTTAGTGGTTACCTAATCATAACCAATTATAACCTCCATTAATGAAAATCAACAATAATAGGGTCTTGACCTAAACCTCACTCCTGGGACCCCAAATTGTACCCAAACGGTGAGTAGATTCGATCCCAAGCCCTAAGGCTTGAAACCCACTAGCACCCTAGCACTCAAGACAGAAAAGACACCCCTGAGTAGCGCTGTAGCGCCCCCTAGTGGGCGTTATAGTGCTACACCCAACCAGAAAATGCCCTGAACCTTCTCCCTTCGACTCCACCATTTATAACCTGAACCAAAAGCTTCCCAACTTCATTTTAAGCCACAAATGAACCCAAAAACCATCCCCACATTCCCTAGGCATCACAACCCCAAGAACCCTAGCCAAAAACTCCCATCAATTCCCCTCAACCAATCAAGAAAACCAAGCTGAAAACTATAGCAAAAACAGAGCAAAGCTAGAGTTTTAATGGCTAGAAACTTACCTCAAGCTCAGATTATGACCCTCTTCAATAGTGGAGCACAATCACAATCCCTCAAGATCCACTTCCCTAGCTTGAATCCTTAAGAACAACTCAAAAATCACAAAGAAAAAGAGAGAAAATAGGTACGGGAGGAGTGTTTTGATACTCTGTTTCCCAACCTTCTACAACCTTCAATGGCTTAAATATAACATAAGGGTGAAATGATCTTTTTTCCCCTAGGTCATTTAAAGGTTTCTAAAGACTCCCAATGGTTAAACCGTCCTTTTTCACCTATTTTGTTAATCATAATTAACACCCTCCAATTCTCGTTATTCTCGATATTCTCAAATACCAATAATTCATATCCCGTTACTCTTTTATTACAAGCAATGCTCTAATCACCAAAATACCCCGAGACTCATCCAGAGCACCGAACTTAATCCCGCTATGACTAAACCGCTAACTTGCACTCAACGATCGTCTCATGCCAAATGGCTCGAAAAAAATCCACATTATAATGTGGCCTCAACAATAGATCACCGACATGCATACAAATATACAATTATGCCCTCAACGAGCCAAATTACCAAATTACCCTTGCGAAGAAATGTGGACCGACATGCATGCATTTAACATCATATTATAATATAATTCACATAAACATGCATATAATAGTTTAATGGCATAATAAAACAATTATGGCCCTCTCGGCCTACTAATCCAACCATTAAACCAAATTAGGTATTTTGGGGCATTACAGCAGCCCTCTAGAACGGTTGGGAGGCCAGGAAGAGGGGCGGGCCACGGCACCCTATAGGTTCGGCCGCAGCGCGCATAGGCAAAAATGGAGGCTGCTTTTCAAAGTAGTGAAGTGGCTATATGGGCTTTACCCGATTTATCAAAGGTTGGTTTTGGCGGGCCGCGACATAGGACCTTGGGGCCACAACGCTTAGTGGGATTTTGGACCCCGAGAGGGTTCTAGGCTCGGGAATCCAAATGTTAAGGCTCAGGATGGATTTTATCACCCGGATTGATAGAATTCAAGGTCCCAAAGATTATAATTATAACCCAAAGTTATTTAATGGATTAGAACATGATGGAGGGATGTTGTTGATACGTTGTGACTAGGTTTCCAGTGAGTCTCGTGTTGGTAAAACTTATACAGGATCTTTATTTATTTTCATGTAGATCTTATATTAAACAAATTAATATGAGATAACCTAGAACATGTTTCTAAAATTGAATTCAACGAGAATCGAAGATAAGAATACTTACAGTATACGCAGCGGAATGAAAGATTCCTTCCTTCAGTTTCTCTAACTCTTGTATCCTTTCTATCGCAGAGTATCATCAAGAAACTGAATTGTTCTTCTAATTTCTTCACAGTCTTCCAATGTATCCTTAGAATCACCTAGACTAGAGTGGGCAATTCTCAACACATGAGATCGATACAGAGAGAAGAAAAGAAAATAACAAAGAAGCTTAGAAAAGGACTTGTGTTTAGAGAGAATCTAAAACTATTAGAAAACCAGTGATTAAACTTATTTGTCGTCTGTCTTGACTTCTCTCTAAGCACTCCTTTTATAGACTCAATTAGACCATTTTATTTAATTAAAAAAATAATAAAATAATAGCTAATTTGAAGCCCTAGGTCTAAATTATCATGGGCTTTAGGCCCGTGAAATTTCCCATTTGATTATAAGCCCGTTAGACTTAAAATCAAGGCATGTATTATTTTCTATTGCTTTAATTAATTAAATAATTATTTAAATCCTTTATCAAATAATTATTTATAATTTGAACATTGATTTAAACTTATTTATTAATTTAGATACCAATTTATCTTAATTAATAAATCTGCCCTATTTTCTCTTTTCTTCTCAAAAATACATAACTCTGTGAAACTATCCAAAATTGACCTGGTCAACTTTGATAATTCTAATTGATAATTAAATTAATTAATTGAGACTATCTAGATGATTTTATCCAAGGTACAATGGGGACCATGGGCCTCTGAAATCAAGCTCCAATAAGTTATCATAAATCTAACAAATAAATTTTCTAACTTATTGTTATATTATTTTATAATATAATGTAAAATTATATTATATTATAATATAATGTAAAATTATATTATATTATAATATAATGTTTTAGATTAAATAAATGTGACAAAGTGTGTCACATATTGTAACATATAATAGAGAGTTACAATATTTAGATATATGAGATATATCCAAATAATGTAACATATTTGGTGTTACAAATTAGTAACCTCCAAATATTACCCTTTATTGTGTAAATTGTTGTTACACAATATTGAGATGAATTTCATAAAAGCCATATGTGATATGGCTGTTAGAGATATGATTTTAACCACAATAATGTGTTTTGGGAGTTACAAAATCATTTGGGAGGGTTTGGAACCGTTTGGAAAAACAGCACAATATTTGTGCTGAATTTGGTCAGTGGCCGCGGCCTGTGGGTCAGAGACCAGTGGCCGCGGCCACAGGCCAAAAACTGACCAAATTTTCAGTTTTTTCAATATTTGTTGAACGGCTCAAAAAACCCAAATAACTCCCAAATCTCTTTTTTAATTCCATATTAATCCAATTAAACATTGGTAACAGCCATGGGGGTTGGTGGAATTTGAAATTCAAAGGGTGTCTCTAAACTCTATAAATAGGAGCCTATAGCTCACTTGTAAGACACAACTTTTCTATCCACTAGAGCACTTGGCTAGAAACACCTTGAGGCTTGATAATTCCAGAAAGCTTTTCCAATATCTGAGAGAGATCCCTTAGTGCTTGAGTTAGGGGGAAATAAGCTTTTGGACAAAGGTTTTATACCTTGTTCAAGTTGGTGATCCCCAATCCTCTTCACTTAGGTTGTGTAAGTGAGAGTTTGCTTTTGTTTCTGTTCTTCTTTCTATTGCATTGTTTTCTACTTATTCTCTTGGTCCTATTACTTGTATTTCTTGTTCAAAGGTTGTAATCTTCTTTTCTTTATTTCAAACATTTTAGTTTACTTGTAACATTTTGCTTTGAGTTGTATTTCCACCATTCTCTTCTTCATCATCATCTTCTCCCTTTCTTTGGTTTATTTGTATTTTCAGTTATAGAGTTGTATCCTTATTTAATCAATCTATATTTACTTGTAATATTATTGCATAGAGTTGTAATATTATAATCATTTCCATTGAGGCAAAACAATATTTTCCTAACATTCAAAAGCTTATCCCTTTTTTGTTTCAAAGGAAGGGGAGACCATCAAGATCATGAACCAAGACCTAGTAAGGTTGGATAGGTTTGATGAATCTAATTTTACTAGGTGGCAAGACAAGGTGAGGTTTCTATTAACCACTCTCAAAATCGCCTACATCCTTGAGTCTTCCTTGGCTCCTCTAGCCGAGCCATCCGACAAAGACACTCCCGAGGAGGTGGAGAAGAGAAGGAAGAGGGAGGAGGAAAACCTTCTTTGTAGGGGTCATATCCTCAATGCCTTATTCGATAGGCTCTATGACCTCTACACCGAGACCAAATCGACCAAGGAGATTTGGGATGCACTTGAGAAAAAGTTCAAGGCGGAAGAGGAAGGTACCAAAAAGTTTTTGATATCTCAATACTTTGATTTCAAATTTTTTGGTGATAAACCTATTCTTCCTCAAATACATGAATTGCAAATTATTGTTAATAAATTGAAAGTGTTAAAGATAGAGCTTCTCGAGGCCTTTCAAGTTGGTGCTATTGTGGATAAATTACCACCAACTTGGAAGAGCTATAGGAAAAGAATCCTTCATAAAAATGAGGATTATTCTTTGGAGGAAATCCAAAAACATATTCGAATCGAAGAGGAATCGATATGTAGAGATTAACTTGTGGAGGGGTCTAATGGAGAGACTTCCAAAGCAAATGTGGTGTCACAACCAAAACATCCCAAAAACAAAGGGAAAAAGGGTAATGAGAAACCTTTGGGTCCAAAAACCAACCCAAACAAGTTTAAGGGCGAGAAAGGTCCTTGCTTCGTGTGTGGGAAAAAGGGTCACTATGCTAGAGAGTGTAGACATAGAAAAGACCAACAAGGACCTAAGGTGAATGCAACTCAAGAGGAAAACACAGTTGCTACCCTTAGTGAGGTGAATGCGGTCCAAGGCAAGGTGAAAGGGTGGTGGTATGATACATGTGCCGCCGTCCATGTCACCTATGACAAATCATTGTTCAAGACCTTTGAAGAGTCAAAGGGCAACCATGAGATACAAATGGACAATGAGGGAAAATCCAAGGTACTTGGCAAAGGTACTATTGATGTCCACTTCACCTCCGGCAAGAAAGTTACATTAGTGAATGTACTTTATGTTCCCGAAATGAGTAGAAACTTGGTAAGTGGTGATTTTCTTGGCAAGCCCGACATTAAAGCCGTTTTTGAGTCTGGTAAACTTATACTTACCAAATCAAATGTATTTTTGGGAAAGGGGTACTCTTGTGAGGGTATGGTCAAATTGTGCACCAATGATGTAACTTTCAATGTTATCAATAAAAATGTTAATTCCGCCTATATTGTTGAGTATGATTCTTTATTTTTGTGGCATCTTAGACTATCGCATATAGGTTTTTCAACCATGAAAAGAGTAGTAAAATGTGGTATGATTGCATGCAATATTAAAAACTATGGTAAATGTGAAACATGTGTTAAGGCGAAAATGATTAAGAAACCATTTCCTAGTGTAGAAAGATCATCTAATTTACTAGATTTAATCCATAGTGATCTTTGTGAATTAAATGGTGTTTTAACTAGAGGTGGTAAAAGGTATTTTCTTACTTTTATAGATGATTTTAGTAGATATACCTATGTGTTTCTTTTAAAGCATAAAGATGAGACTTTTGATGCTTTTAAATTGTATAAATTAGAAGTTGAAAATCAACTAAATAAAAAGATTAAGGTGCTAAGAAGTGATAGAGGAGGAGAGTACTTCTCTAATGAATTCAATACATTTTGTGAAGAAAATGGTATAATTCATGAGTGCATTTCACCTTATACACCACAACTCAATGGTGTTGCCGAAAGGAAAAATAGGACTTATCTAGAGATGATAAATTCTATGTTGGTGTTTTCTAAGTTGAACTTCAACTTATGGGGTGAAGTGCTTTTAACCGCTTGTCACATTCTTAATCGAATATCGATGAAGAAAAATGAGATATCTCCATATGAGTTATGGAAAGGAAGAAAACCCAACATAGGGTACTTCAAAGTGTGGGGGTGTCTTGCATATTGCAAGAAAACTGAACCTAATAGAACAAAGTTAGGTTCAAGAGCCATAAAGTGTGCTTTTGTTGGTTATGCCAACAATAGTAAAGCTTATAGGCTATTAGACTTAGAGTCTAATATTGTGATTGAATGTAGAGAAGTTGAATTCTTTGAGAACATGTTCAAGTGACAACAATTCTCAAGCTTCAACATCTCTAAAGGAGAATATGTTATATGAGAAAAATTCTCAAGCTTCTACATCGAAAGTATGATTCTCAAGAGGAGAATTCTCATAAGGATGTAAAGCAACCCTTTGAACCTAGAAGAAGTCAAAGGTTTAAAAGTCTAGTAGTGGATGAGATAGATCCTCAACGAATTTCGTTCTACATGGTAGAAGGAAATAGAGAGGAAGTCATTAGGAAAATTCCTATTGTACTTCTCGTTGAGGATGATCCTAAGACTTATGGAGAAGCTATGCAATCGAGAGATAGTGCATTTTGGAAAAAAGCCATCAATGATGAGATGGATTCCATTCTTTCCAATAACACTTGGGAATTGGTAGACCTCCCACCGGGGTCTAAGCCAATTGGGTGTAAGTGGGTATTTAGGAGACAATACCACACTGACGGCACTATCCAAACCTTTAAAGCTAGGTTATTAGCTAAAGGGTTTAGGCAAAAAGAGGGTATCGATTATTTCGATACCTATGCACCTGTTGCAAGAACAACTTCTATAAGAATTTTGTTCGCTCTAGCTTCTATACACAACTTGTATGTTCATCAAATGGATGTCAAAACGGCATTCCTTAATGGTGACCTCAATGAGGAGGTCTATATGGAACAACCCGAAGGGTTTGTCCTACCAAAATATGAACATAAAGTGTGTAGACTTGTAAAATCCTTATATGGATTGAAACAATCTCCTAAGCAATGGCATGAGAAATTTGATCAAGCCATCATGTCTAATGGGTTTAGACATAACAATGGTGACAAGTGTTTGTATTCCAAAACTTGTAAGGGATATGTGACCATTGTTTGCTTATATGTGGATGACATGCTTATTTTAAGTAATAGCATGAAAGGGATAGATGAAACGAAGAGGTTTCTATCATCAACCTTCAAGATGAAAGATCTTGGAGAAGTTGATACCATACTCGGTATCAAAATAAAGAAACATAGTGGGGGTTTTGCGTTAGGGCAAGCCCACAATGTTGAGAAAGTATTGAACAAATTTAACCATCTCAAGGTTAAAGATGCCAATACTCCATTCGATCATAGTGTAAAACTAGAGAAGAATGAAGGAAGAGCGGTGGCTCAATTGGAGTACGCTAGTGCTATAGGGAGTCTAATGTACGCTGCCCAGTGTACTAGACCTGATATAGCATTTTCGGTAAGTAAACTTAGTAGATTTACAAGTAATCCAAGTGTGGATCACTGGAAGGCAATTGGAAGAGTCCTAGGTTATCTTAAGAAAACCAAAGGACTAAGCCTTCACTACTCCAAATTTCCTTCGATTTTAGAAGGATATACAGATGCAAGTTGGATATCCAATCTTGGGGACAACTTTTCCACAACTGGTTGGGTATCTACACTTGGTGGAGGTGCAATTTCTTGGGGTTCCAAGAAACAAACCTGTATATCTCATTCCACTATGGAAGCAGAGTTCATAGCTCTAGCTGCTACCGGCAAAGAGGCCGAATGGTTAAGGGATCTGTTGATAGAGATTCCCCTAATCAAAGATAATGTATCTACTATATCGATACATTGTGATAGCCAAGCGACATTGGCTAGAGCATACAGCGGAGTGTATAATGGGAAGTCTAGACATATTATTCTAAGACATGGATATGTAAGAGAATTGATTCAAAGAGGAGTCATCTCAATATCCTATGTGAGAACTAGTAAAAATCTGGTAGATCCTTTCACTAAGCCACTAACGAGGGATTTAGTGGCTACATCATCTCGAGGGATAGGACTTAAACTCCCTAAAGAGATTCACGATTGATGGTAACCTATCTTAACACTAGTTATTCAACTAGTGTTAGGTTCAATAGGTAATAACAGGTAATTCAAGTGAATATTAGTTGTACTCAAAACAAGTCCCATCTGAGATATTGAGTACTTGTGTGTTACCAAGTGGAGGGTTAAAACCGAAAGGTTTTTTAATAGAGTTCAGTCTTGTAAAGACAAGTATTTTTGGTAACAAAATACTGTAAGAATTCTACCTATATGAACCTAGGGGTGGTGCTGCCTCTCATGAGAATTGGGAGTATTCTCAAGAACGTTCATGAATGGAAAGTGCACATGGCCATTAACGGTGCAAAGCGAGACATAGAGGTCTCAAGTGAACATCGCAAAGGTGTGTGTGTTATCACCGATTTGTCATCATGAAAAGATGGTTCAATGCCTAGTGCAACCTAATTTTCGACAAATTTTGTGATAATTACACTATAGTAAAGTTCAAGTTGAAAAACACTTTACTTTATGCACTAATGCAATGACTCCTATAAGAGAGAGTTCTTATTTAATCAAGTGGGGGATATGTTATATTTCAAAATATAATGATTGATTAAATAAGTGTTACAATAGATAAACTATTTAATCTTGTGGGGGAATGTTATATTATTTTATAATATAATGTAAAATTATATTATATTATAATATAATGTTTTAGATTAAATAAATGTGACAAAGTGTGTCACATATTGTAACATATAATAGAGAGTTACAATATTTAGATATATGAGATATATCCAAATAATGTAACATATTTGGTGTTACAAATTAGTAACCTCCAAATATTACCTTTTATTGTGTAAATTGTTGTTACACAATATTGAGATGAATTTCATAAAAGCCATATGTGATATGGCTGTTAGAGATATGATTTTAACCCCAATAATGTGTTTTGGGAGTTACAAAATCATTTGGGAGAGTTTGGAACCGTTTGGAAAAACAACACAATATTTGTGCTGAATTTGGTCAGTGGTCGCGGCCTGTGGGTCAGAGACCAGTGGCCGCGGCCACTGATGTCCCTGGCCGCGGCCACAGGCCAAAAACTGACCAAATTTTCAGTTTTTTCAATATTTGTTGAACGGCTCAAAAAACCCAAATAACTCCAAAATCTCTTTTTTAATTCCATATTAATCCAATTAAACATTGGTAACAGCCATGGGGGTCGGTGGAATTTGAAATTCAAAGGGTGTCTCTAAACTCTATAAATAGGAGCCTATAGCTCACTTGTAAGACACAACTTTTCTATCCACTAGAGCACTTGGCTAGAAACACCTTGAGGCTTGATTATTCCATAAAGCTTTTCCAATATCTGAGAGAGATCCCTTAGTGCTTGAGTTAGGGGGAAATAAGCTTTTGGACAAAGGTTTTATACTTTGTTCAAGTTGGTGATCCCCAATCCTCTTCACTTAGGTTGTGTAAGTGAGAGTTTGCTTTTGTTTCTGTTCTTCTTTCTATTGCATTGCTTTCTACTTATTCTCTTGGTCCTATTACTTGTATTTCTTGTTCAAAGGTTGTAATCTTCTTTTCTTTATTTCAAATATTTTAGTTTACTTGTAACATTTTGCTTTGAGTTGTATTTCCACCATTCTCTTCTTCATCATCATCTTCTCCCTTTCTTTGGTTGATTTGTATTTTCAGTTATAGAGTTGTAACCTTATTTAATCAATCTATATTTACTTGTAATATTATTGCATAGAGTTGTAATATTATAATCATTTCCATTGAGGCAAAACAATATTTTCCTAACACTTATTAATTCCTCGTGACTCCAATATAGACATGGAATTGCACTCTTGAATTCATAGAACACTCTATTACAAATATAGATACGCTATTAATTATCCATTGTTACAACCATAATTGTCACTCAATCCTCTATAAACAGTGTACAATGAGATATGACTAAAATACTGTTTTATCCCTCATTGTATTTTATCCTTAAAACACTTAGTTCCTTGTAAATGATATTTCAGTAAACTAATTTAATTACTGAAATGAGATCTCTATCATTTAGCACCTTGAACCAAACTAAAAGGAAACCATCGTTTCACTTCTTCATTAGAAGCTATAGATGTTCATATCTATGATTAACACTCCCACTCAATTATACTACCGAGTTCCCAAGATGTAATTTTGGGCTAGTCCGTAGGGTAAGCTGGTAACGAACAAGTCAAAGAACTCAAATAATACAATCAGTTAAAATACTAACCACTCAGAATTGAGATTGAATTGACATATGGTCAACTATATGATATGACTAGAATAGATAATAACGATATGTTTACTTATCTTATCAACTGTCAATATCGGTCCAGTCCGATGTAACAAATACATCCGATCTTATCTACTTTGCTAATGTTCTGGAAAGAACATAACACTACAATGTGTAAGAAGATCATATCGCAGATTGGCAAGTCAGTGTAAATCCTATGCACGAACTAATCTTAGGACTAACTTATTTTTGAACATATAATCATATTTATATTCCACTGTGATTACATCACTATAAATATGATTAGCTATATGCCCGGGATTTAATAGAAGTTTATATTAAACAAATAATCATGAAACTAAAACATGTGAGCAAAGTGATTGACCAAGTCAAAAATGATTTATATTCTTTTATTGATAATAAAATGAGATTACAAAGAAATTGAGTTTTAAATTAAGGCATAAAACCCCAACAAACCCCTACTTACACTATTTGAAACTAATGTCTTAATTCTACTAATCTCATTTCCTTGATATGTTGATCAAATGTAGCATCTGGTAGTGTCTTTGTAAACAGATCCACAAGATTGTCTTCAGATGCAATCTTCATAACCTTCACATCTCCCCTGGCCACATATTCTTGAATAATGTGATACTTCCTTTCTATATGCTTACTCCTCTTGTGACTACGAGGTTCTTTCGAGTTGGCTATCGCTCCTTTGTTGTCACAAAACAACACAAGCAGTTTATCCATTTCTGGAATAACACCAAGATCCGAATAGAACTTCTTTAGCTAGACTATTTCCTTAGTTGCTTCTGGCACGGCTATGTACTCAGCCTCCATGGTGGAATCTGAGATTGCAGACTGCTTTACGCTTCTCCAAATCACAGCTCCACCCCCAAGAGTAAACACCATTCCAGAAGTAGACATCCTGTCATCGACATCAGTCTAAAAATCTGAATCGGTGTAGCCCACAGGGTTCAAAACACCACCCTTGCAGACTAACATATAATCCCTAGTGCGTCTCAAATACTTCAGGATATGCTTAACTGTTATCCAATGTTCCGGTCCTAGGTTTGACTAATACATGCTCACTACACCCACTGTATAGCAGATATATGGTCTAGTACATAACATGGCATACATCAGACTTCCAACTATAGATGCGTAAGGAACTTTTCTCATTGCATCTTCCTCTTCAGGAGTCTGAGGAGACTGCTTCTTTGAAAGATGAATTCCATGGCGGGACAGTAGACACCCTTTCTTGGAATTTATCATTGAGAAACGTTCCAGCACTTTATCTATGTAAGCTGGTTGAGATAGAGCTAAGAGTTTGTTCTTTCTTTCTCTAATGATCTGGATACCTAGAACATAACTTGCTTCATCCAAATCCTTTATCTAGAATTGAGTGCTCAACCAATTCTTCACAACTAATAATTTCTTAACATTGTTTCCAATGAGTAAGATATCATTTACATAAAGAACTTGGAATACCACTATTTTATTTGCCTTCAGTTGGTAAATAAAAGGCTTATCAATACTTTGTTCAAAGCCATAGGTCTTGATTATTTCATCAAACCTAAGATTCCAGGAACGAGAAGCTTGCTTAAGTCCATAGATGGACCTATTCAACTTGCAAACTTTTCCTTCTTGTCCAGCTACTTTAAATCTTTCTAGCTGATCTATATAAATGACTTCGTCAAGCTTTCCATTAAGAAAAGCTATCTTGACATCCATTTTCCAGATCTCGTAGTCGAGAGCGGCTGCTATGGATAGGAGGATGCGAATGGACTTGAGCATGGCTACCGGACTAAAAGTTTCCTCATAGTCCACACCTTCTCTTTGGGTATAACCCTTTGCCACTAATCGAGCTTTATAAGTCTCGATATTTCCATAAACACCTCATTTCTTCTTGTAGATCCACTTGCACCCAATGGCCCTAAAGGCACTAGGTGCTTCCACAAGATCTCAGACGAAATTTGAGTACATGGACTCAATTTCCTGCTTCATGGCTTCGAGCCATAGTTCCTTTTCAGGGCTAGCCATTGCATGTTTGAAAGACAACAGATCATCATCACTAGTGTCACCAACAACCATATTGGTTTCACCATCCAAACCATAGCGAACTGGGTTACTAGAAACCCTCCCACTACGGCGACGCTCTTTGACTATTTGCTCAAGAACAGTGGTACTTTCTTCATTTAAATCAACTTGCGTCAATTGGCATGAAGAGTGGGAATTTCATCATCAACTTGCGTTGATGATGATGGAACATTGGTTGGAGTCAATTCTTTAACCATCTCTTCTAAAACTACTTTGTTGTGAGGTTTGAATTTTTGGACATAGTCATTTTCCAGAAAAGTAGCATTTGTAGAAGTAAACACTTTCTTTTCTAAATGACTATAGAAAAGTCCACCCCGAGTACCTTTAGGATAGCCAACAAACATGCAAAATTTAGTTCGCAGTTCTAGCTTTCCCTCCTTTTTCCTCAGGATGTGAGCGGGCACCCCCAGATTCTATAATGGCGTAAACTAGGTTCACGACCATTCCAGCATTCTAAAGGTGTTTTGGGGATTGATTTTGATGGCACGACATTGAGAATGTCATTCGCGGTTTCAATTGCATGTCCCCAGAAATGAAGTTGGTAGAGTTGAGTAACTAAGCATGCATCTAACCATTTCCAATAAAGTTCTGTTCCGGCGTTCCGCTACACCATTTTATTGCGGAGTACCTGGGGCAGTAAGTTGTGATAAAATTCCAAGTTCAATTAAATGATCTTGGAACTGCATATCCAAATGTTCTCCACCCCTATCAGATCGCAAGATCTTTAATGTTTTACCTAATTGGTTCTGAGCCATTGCTAGGAATTCCTGAAACTTTGAAAATGTTTCTAATTTCCTATGCATTAGGTAAAGACATGAGTATCTAGAGTAATCGTCAATGAAAGTGACGAAATACTCAAAACCACCCTTGGCTTGTACATTTAGAGGTCCACAAACATCTGAATGCACAAGACCAAGTGGTTCCTTGGCCCTATCACCCTTTGCAGAGAATGGACGCTTGGTCAGTTTGCCTTCTAGACAAGATTCACAGACAGGTAATTCACCTAAGGTGAGTTCCCTCAAAGGTCCGTCTTTTGTAAGTCTTTGAATCCTATCATAGCCAATGTGACCTAGTCTCAAGTGCCATAAATAAGTCATATTATCGTTATCGGTCTTTTGACGTTTATTGGTCCTAGGTTTAGCTACTTTGAATAAATCATTGTTAAGAGCGAGGGGTCCGTTAGGTCGCAGAATATAAAGCCCGTTTTCCAAACATGCAATACACAATTGTGATCCATAGAAGGAAATATATATATTAGAACTTGTGAAAGTCATAACAAATTGTTCTAATTGCAACATGGAAACTGAAATTAAATTTCTACTAAAATTCGAAATGAAAAATACATCTTTTAAAATTAAGTATTTATTTCTGAACTTCAGACGAGCTCTTCCTCTAGCTTGGACCGCAACGAATGCTCTGTTCCCAACTCTAAGCTTTAATCCGCCTTCGTCCACTTCCTCCCACTATTCAAGAAACTGTAAAGAGTTGCAAACATGGTTGGTAGATCTAGAATCAACAATCCAAACAGATTTATCATTCTCTAAAACACATGTTTCTAAGATAAATGAACTATAATCATTACCTTTGTTTTTCGCTGCTAAAAACTTGGGGCAATCCTATTTCTAATGCCCCTTCTCTTTGCAGTGAAAACACTTACCATTACCTCTCTTGTTTTTCTTGCTCTTCCCCTTAGGAGTCTGTGCATTTGGTTGTGCACTTGTCTTTGCAGCCTTTGCAGGCTTGGGGTTGTTATTTTGTCAACCTTTCCTCTTGTTTCCAGCTTTCGAAGACGAAGCTTGGTTAGCTTCAGCCTTAGCTGGATCAGCAGCTACTACAGTAGTCTTATTTTCTCCTCCTTTACTAGGTTCACCCATGATAGGCTCAATAATCTGAAGCTCGTTCATGAGCTACGTCAAACCATAGTTGAGTTGATCACAAACGTGCAGACACGGTGCCATCCGAGCATTAACGATGTCATCACATACGTGCGGAGACGGTGATATCCAAGCATTTACGGTGCCATCACAAGCATTGACGGTGCCGTCATGAATGTGCAGACATGATGCTCGTTCTGGGGACTCCTCAATCATGATGAACTCGGAGTTATCACCAATCAAATCTTTGTTGATATTCTACTTCCAATTAAGGAAGTTTTCTCCAGTGAGTTTCTCCATAGAAAGTTGAGAAAGGATGGGAGTAGACACAGACACTACTTAACTTAAAACTAAAAATTACCAATAAAATAGAAATCAATCACATTTGCTCAATAAAACTTCTATTCACACAAATTTCAAGAAATAGCACAACATATACAAAAAATATGTAAGATATGAGAAAAATACCAAAAACAATCATATCTCTATTTCTTTAGGCTTTTAACTAATCTATGATATCCTTGTCCTGGTGGGCGAGAGTCAAAAATACCACTAGTTAAATAGAGTTGTAAACTCATTTAATAATGGACACCACTATTAACAACCTACTATTCGATCAAAATAAAAAAAACAAAATCTCTTATTTTATGAGCTAGACCCACGGTTTCGATAATCATAAATTTAGTCCTAACAGTCACCGTAGGGGTGAGTCTAGTAGAATTTGACCTATAATTATCTATCTTTCGAGATCTAACCTTGTCAAAATAACTAATGAACACCTTCCGTAGGGAGACAAATCAAAGCGCCTCGATGCCCCATTAAGCTATTGACTATGTTAAACCAACGGTGGAGATCGAATAAAATTCTTAAAATAAGCTCATTATTAAATTAAAAAATAGTGTTTTTATTATTTATTTTTAGAAAATTAATGACTATGGTTTTCCAAAAAAAAATTAAATAGATTAAAATTTTTAAAATCAAAGTCCTATAATTTCCTATTAATTCTAAAGTGCACATTGAAACAAATTCAATTAATTTAGAATTAATTTATTGCAAATCAATATTTAGGTTTAACTAATATAATGAACCTATATAATTAAGTCCAACTCAGGTAAATGGGCCTTAACAATTGGGCTTGTATGGAGGAGGGCTGGGTCCAGTATGTTGTTCCCACTACAAAGGCCCCCTATCTTCCATACAAGGTCCAAAAGACAGGAATTTAAACCTTCGTTTTATTAATTGTTATTAATTGATTAGGCCCACTATAGTCATGCAAAGCAAATGAGCCTTCACAAGTGGAATCACCCACAAGAGAGGAATTTAAACTTTACATTTTCTAATGGGCCCAAATAAAACCTATCATTTTATGAATATTTTATTTGGCAAAAACCATATATCTAACAAACATTTGGGTCACTATATGCATCTAAGCCCAATTGCAAAAATACCATATATATAGTGCAAACAGACATGTTATAATTGGATGGGCCTAATCATGTTACTATATGAGCAATTCTATGAATTTATGCAAAAATGCCACAATTTATTTCATTTGCAAAAATACCACAATTAATTATCTAGAATTTATCAAAAAATTCAAATTAATAAAAATTTTACAAAAACTAAGTCAATTTAAATAAAATTTATCAACAATTAACAATAGTTAATTTAAATTTCATTTATCAACAATCAACTTGGTTTAGGTTAATTTGAAAAAAAAAATATTAATTTAATTCAAATAGGATTTATCAACAATTAACCAAAGTTAATTTAAATCCCATTTATTAAAAAATATTATATTAATTGGCTGAAAAAAAATGATATTTTTCAAAATTTAACCAATTTTAAATTTTAAAATCAATATCTAAACTGTTTTTCGAAGAAAAAAAATATCTTGTGTTGTTACAACTATTAGCTAATATCTTAGCCATTTAAAAAAATAAAATATAAATAGTTATAACAACCTGTACGCCCTGATTTTCCCACGGGCTGTTAGCTAGCTGAAATACGGCCTAATCATGTCTACCACGTGGACATCCCCAAGACCGGAGCTGCCATCGAAAGATCCTACCTCCTTAGCTCGAGGTAACCTAAGGGTTCGCAAAGATTAGACTGAGTCTGGACTCTGAAGGCCACAGGTCGAGGGAAGCATCCAGCTCGTGATACGAGCTAGAGTTGGAGGCTGTGACCTTTTATAAAGTCAACCACGCAAGGGAAACGTGCATATATCAGACATCACGTGTCTGATATATCCCTGACTTCTCGGACACGCAGCATGAACGTGCGCATTCAGACGCCCACGACTGGGTTGGGCCATGCAGCCCATTATCCCCCTTACCTATTGATTAGACCACACTTCATGTGTCAGGTTTTAGGAATTAATCATGAATGTCACAGAGTTGACATGATAGGTAAGACGGTCACGGGATGACCTTCTTACCAACTCCCAGGTGCCCTCTCCTATAAATATGGAGACCCTGGGAGTTGCAAAGGGTTGGATTCGAGTGTGTAAGAAATACCTTGTAAAAGAATACCAAGCATATAGCAATAATATTGACTGGTGGAGTAGAAGGATTTTAACCTTTGAACCACCTAAAAACGTAATTGTGTCACCAGCCCATTTTCAAAAGATCATTCATCTATTTCGGTTCAACATAAGCACTAATCCCTTCCTCTTATTTTCTTAATTACCTATTGGTGAAGAACCGCGTCAACACAACCCTAAAATATCTTAAAACAATTAAACAAATTCAAATATCCATGAAAATATCTAACTAACAAATTTCAAATTTCAAATTTCAAATTTCAAATTTCAAATAATTTAAATATTAAAAACTATAGAATAAACAGATTTTTATATTTTCAAATAAAGAATTAATAAAAATATCAAGAATTTAAAAGAAAATATCTTAAATATATGATATCTTAATTCCAATATTTTAATATATTAAAATATTTAAAATTAAGTTGTTAGTCTATTTTTAAATTTGAATTTGAATCTTTGTAGAAAATATCTAATTATTTAAATCTCAACTAACAAAAATATCTTATTTAAAAAAATAATTTTAAATGATAAAACAAAAAAGATATTTTTGGTTTTGATTATAAATAATTGATTTTTACTTTTTTTTTATTTTTTGGATGAACAGTACCATGGGTACTGTTCATCGCGTGGCTCGTGCACGCGCGCATGGGAAGCTAGGCCAAAAAAATTTCGAAATTTTTTTTGAGTAATTTTCTAACCAAAACTATTTTCTAATTAATTTTTAACATGTTTAACACAAAATAAAGCATATATAAAAATTAATAGCATAGAAAACACAACAAAATAAACTAAAAATTGCTAATAATCACATAAAATCAATATGCTTCATAAAAATATGAAAACCATCTAATTATTCAAACACATCAAATAATCCAATTTTTAACATGTTCATGCATGAAAATAAAGATTTCCAAAGGCTCTGATACCAGTTTTTGGGAAAACTTATGCAGGATCTTTATTTATTTTCATGTAGATCTAATATTAAACAAATTAATATGAGATAACCTAGAACATGTTTCTAAAATTGAATTCAAAGAGAATAAAAGATAAGAATACTTACAGTATACGTAGTGGAATGAAAGAGTCATTCCTTCAGTTTCTCTAACTCTTGTATCATTTATGTCGCAGAGTATTATCAAGAAACTGAACCGTTCTTCTAATTCCTTCACAATCTTCCAATGTATCCTTAGAATCACCTAGAATAGAATGGGAAATTCTCAACACATGAGATAGACACAGAGAGAAGAAAAGAAAATAACAAAGAGGCTTAGAAAAGTACTTGTGTTTAGAGACAATCTAAAACTATCAAAAAATTAGTGATTAAACTTATCTGCATCTGTATTGACTTCTCTCTAAGCACTCATTTTATAGACTCAACTAGGCCATTTAATTTAATTAAAAAATCAATAAAATAATAGCCAATTTAAAGGCCTAGGTTGAAATTATCATGGGCTTTAGGCCCATGAAATTTCTCATTTGATTATAAGCTCGTTGGACTTAAAATCAAGGCCTGTATTATTTTTTATTGATTTAATTAATTAAATATTTAAATCCTTTATCAAATTAATTATTTATAATTTGAACCTTGATTTAAACTTATTTATTAATTTAGATACCAATTTATCTTAATTAATAAATCTGCCCTAATTTCTCTTTTCTTCTCAAAATCACATAACTTTGTGAAACTATCCAAAATTGACCTGATCAACTTTGATAATTCTAATTGATAATTAAATCCATTAATTGAAACTATCTAGATAATTTTATCCAAGGTACAGTGGGGACCATGGGCCTATGAAATCAAGCTCCAATAAGTTATCATAAATCTAACAAATAAATTTACTAACTTATTAATTCCTCGCTACTCCACAAAAGACTCGAAATTGCACTCTTGAATTCATAGAACGCTCTATAAAAAATATAGATACGCTATTAATTATCCATTGTTACAACCATAATTGTCACTCAATCCTCTATAGACGGTCTACAATGAGATGGGACTAAAATATCGTTTTACCCCTCATTGTATTTTATCATTAAAACACTTAGTTCCTTGTAAATGATATTTCAGTAAACTAATATTAATTACTGAAATGAGATCTCTATCATTTAGCACCTTGAACCAAACTAAAAGGGAACCATTGTTTCACTTCTTCATCAGAAGCTATAGATGTTCATATCTATGATTAACACTCCCACTTGATTATACTACCAAATTCCCAAGATGTAAGTATGGGCTAGTCCGTAGAGTAAGCTGGTAACAAACAAGTCAAAGAACTCAAATAATACAATCAGCTAGAATACTAACCACTCAAAATTGAGATTGACTTGACCTATGGTAAACTACATGATATGACTAGAATAGATAATAATGGTATGTTTACTTATCTTATCAACTATCAATATCGGTCCTGTCCGATGTAACAAATATATCTGATCTTATCTACTTTGCTAATGTTCTGGAAAGAACATAACACCACAATGTGTAAGTAGATCATATCGTAGATTGGAAAGTCAGTGTAAATCCAGTGCACTGACTAATCTTAGGATTAACTTATTTTGAACATATAATCATATTTATATTCCACTGTGATTACGTCACTATAAATAAGATTAGCTATATGCTCGGGATTTAATAGAAATTTATATTAAACAAATAATCATGAAAATAAAACATGTGAGCAAAGTGATTGACCAAGTCAAAAAATGATTTCTGTTCTTTTATTGATAATAAAATGAGATTACAAAGAAATTGGATTTTAATTAGGGCATAAAACCCCAACAGCTCGGACTAGAGGACTGTGCTCGGGATATCGGTGCTCGGGAAGCTTGGGATACAGGTAAGAGAACTGTTTGTACCTACAGAACTTTGTGGTGTGTTGTATTGTATGTATTGTTTTATGTTTTTTATGTCATACATGTGATTATGACTGATCGGCAGGAGCCGGAATCGGCAAAAGCCGGGAGCCGCAAGAGCCGGAATCGGCAAAAGTCGGGAGAGCTAAGGGCCGGAACTGGTAAGAGCTGGGAGTGGCAAAAGCCGGAATCGGCAAGAGCCAGGAGAGGCAAGGGCGGAAGCAGCAAGAGCCGGGAGCGGCAAGGGACCGGGATCGATGTTAAGTACGCGGAGTGCAAAGCCGAGAACGGCACGGGGCCGGAAATGGCGTTGGGCACATGGAGTGCAAGTCGTTAGGGCGAGGCCCTCCTAGGATGCTGGAGTCATTATCACGGTACAGACCGCGAACCCAGGGCCTGGTAAAGCGCCTGGGATGGCATGGCCGCTATGTGTTTAGCCTGTTGGCTGCTTTGCTATAAATTTTTGTGATATTGAGTTGTTGTGTGAATATACTGTTGTGCTATTATATCGTCATATTAAAGTGGTAAAGTATTATAGCCCTGCTGTACTATTAGGTTGTTATGCCATTGTGCTTTTGAGTTGGTCTAGATGCTGTGCTGTTGAGCATGCTAGTAGGATCTGGTATCTGTTTGTTGCCCTGATTAAATATGAGTTGTGAGATATATTTTTATTGTATTTTTGTGCTTGAAGTTCTCTTGCTGGGCCTTAGCTCACAGGTGCTCTATGGTGCAGGTAAGAGCAAGGAAACTGGATCTTACAACCATGTGTTGGAGGTCATGGAGCGGTGTGTACATGTTTGGCCTACCTGGCCACCACGGCTGGGGTATTTTAAGGAACACGCGGTAAATGTTCGGTTTTGTCGCTTAGGTCAACTGTACTGTATCTTTGGTTTGTAACTATATTTCAAAATAGTGTTTTGGGATCCCAATGTAATATTTTTACAAATTTCAATAAAAGACCAGTTTTTTTAGACTTAATGTTTATTAAATGAGTATTTATTTTTATTCGAACACACTTTCTAATCTTAAACCTCGATTAGCGAGCTAATGGCACATTTGAAAATCACTTGGTAACGACTCTAAGGAAGTAAGGTGTTACAGAGGCCACAAACAGAGGTGACACGAGGCCCTTCCTATGCCTCTCAGTGTTCAACTAATAAAGGAGACCATGAGACTTATTGTCATAACTCCCTCCCCCACTCACTATTTTGGAAAAAGTGTGTTTTTCACAAAATCAATTTTTTTTTTAATTTAGTTGTAAAAATAAATTTAATTATTTTTACAAAATGATATTCTAATAATTATTAATCCAATTAAGCAAAAAATAAAAAATTGTGCCCTTAATTCTAATTTTGATTTTTCTTTAATTAAGACAATATCATTTTTATTTTAATAAATCATTTTTCATTAAAATAACAAATTAAACAACTTTAATTTTGTTTTATCATCTTAACTAATAAAGCCTAATTAGTTTATTATTATATGAATTATCATATATAAACATATAATAAAATATAGGACGTTCCTAATAGCATGTTTCTATGTGAATGTAATGCATGCTAATTGGATAATGTGTGGGTATATGAATGACATGTTATAATGCATGACAAAATATTAAACACTTTAATCATATTCAAACATTTATAATAAGTAAATTAAAGCGGGTTGGTAACTTTTTGGTATTTCTAGAAAAATTACAACACTTGCGAAAAATACCTGAAAATGTAACCTAGATTAGCTAATGCCTGATGAAGAGCACCTTGATCTCGAACCTTGAGATGTACTCTTGTTGAGCTAATGCCACACTTTTCCATGTCCAGTTTGAATTATACAACTTTTTAATTATTTTAAACAACCTTTTAAAAGAATTAAACTTTGGGTTTTAACATCCAAATAGTTTCTAAGGCCCAATTTGGATTTCGATAATTTAATTCAAAAATAAAATTAAACAATTTAATTTTGAATATTTTAATTAAAATAATTTTAATTATGGAAGAGAATAATTAAAACATATTTAATTAAGGAAAATAATCAATATTATTTCAATTATTGAAATTTCCAAATTAAAACCATCTTAATTCAATTTTAAATTTTTAATTAAAATAATTTAGGTAACAACACATTAGGGTTTGTATAGCACAAACCCTAGGTGTGTCACCAATATGGGTGGCGGCAAGAGGTCTAGCAGTGGAGGAGGGCAAGGCTCGGGGTGGAGGCTGGCAAGGGCGCGCACCTGGGTGCAGGGGTGCTGCACGGGCACAGCGTGGGGTGGGTGTGCGTGGGCGCAGGGCAGCACTCGGCGTGGGTGCAGGGGCACGGCTCGAGCCTCAGGGTTCATGCTCGAGGCTCACGCCATATCAGAATTTTATCCATAAATTTAAAAGAAAAAATTACAAAATTCCTATGCTCCAAAAAGTAGCTTACGTTTTTTCATCTAGAAATTTTAAGAACAATTCCTAAACCCAAAAACATCATTATAAACAACCCTTAAGAATCTATCATCATTAATATAAACATCCATTTTTTCAAATATATATCACATATAATATAAAAATTCACATAGTCCCACACAACAATTAATAATATGCAGAGATTAATGACCTGCTTTGGTACCAATTATTGGGAAAAAAATTAGAGTGCACAGCGAATTGGCATGGTGGGCCTAGTTTATAAACAATTTTTTTTTCATGTCTCATATAAATAGTTTATATGTTCAAGAAAACATCCAGACAGAAACCATTAATATGCAATAAAATTAATCATGCAACATATATATAATTATACACATACTTATATATATCATATGCACATGTATACAAATATTTAAGAACAAAAATATTTATCTCTTGAAGCCTATCAAGTGTCATCGAGTCTTTTCATATATATAACGATCTTCCTATCCAATGCTTTGAGTACTCAAACCACGATCTTCCGGAGTGTTCTCTACACCTCAAGATGTGTGTGGGCACATAGAGAACAAGGTTTGTAATTTAGAAATCACAAGTTTATCTCAACACATGAGAACTTGCATTATGGCTTGAGAAATGTTAGAATAAAAGAAGAAGATGACAATTTCTTGTTTGACAATTTCTGAAACTTTTCTGAATTACCACACTCTTATTTCTTATTATCACAAAATATATAATAATAATAATAATAATAATAATAGTAATATAATAATACAATCCACTATAAATATGAGATTGAACTCTTAATAATTATAAACATATATTTACAGAGTACTTTACTAAAGAATAAAATGTCCATTAATATAATCATTACATACAACATTAGTCCTCTATTAATGGTTCATAATTTTTTTTTTGGTCAAGAAGAAAATGAACTTCATTGAACAAAGCAGTCAATACATCTGAAGGGTCAATTCACCCAAGCAACAAACAAACAATCTGTACAGACAAATGAAAGAACCAACTACACCCCACTTAATTACATTGAAGTTTCCTTATAAAAAACTGATCTTGAAGAGAAATCTTCCTATTTTTAACTATGTATAATCGGTACTTCACTATGTTTAATGGTTCATAATTAAAAGGGAATAAAATCATTGTTTTACCATTTTAACTATATCTAGTTCCTAGTGTACCATTGACTTTACTAGTGAAGTGTCACAACAAGTTTGCGACGTGAGAGCTCTAACCTTTTCAGTTCCAAAAGTCAACCCAATAGGGAACCATTATTCAATCTATAAGAAGGTATAGATTCCATATTTGTCAAACTATGTCCCCAGCCTTATATATCATTGAGTCCCTAAACAATTGTTCTTAGCCTAATCATTCTGACAAACCTTAGCGCAATAATCAAAGGATCATATGACATATATAGGAGTTCAAAGTAACCTCAGGATTAAGATCATCGTGTATATGATCATCGTTTGATGTGTTTGATTAATACTATGAAACAATGTTTAAACAAGTATAAACAAATCACATCTGGTCCAGTTCTATATATCACTATATATAAAGTACCTTCACTAAAGTGTCCTACTACACTAGTGACCCGAATCTAGGTCACTTGTATTCATAATACTAGCGAACCATACTAGCAGTAATTAATCTAAAAATTCCATAACTTTATTTTACTGCGAATTGTTTCAAGTTTATTATCTTAATCTCGATCCTCTCATACCAATATGAGATTAAGACCACTAGATAAACTTTAGAATTTTTTGATATTTACTTAATATTATCAACATAATATCAAACATAGTCTATATATATAATAATTCAATTCAATTATTTATTTCATGTAAAACATTTTGTCAACTACAATTGTTTTAAGGGCATTATTCCCAACAATAAAACCCAAGTCTAACAACTCATGTAACTATACCTTCAGTTCTTTCAACTCTGTTGAGGCCATTCTGTATGGTTCCCTAGACATTGGTTTTGTCCTTGGTGCTAGTTCAATAGAAAACTCTGTCTCTATGTGTGGTGGCAACCCTGGCAAATCCGCTGGAAACACATCTAAGAACTCATAGACTAGTCTGGTCTCTTCGGGTCCCACTGGCACGACCTGAGTGGTATCCACCATACTGGCTAGCAATCCTATGCAACCACCTCGCAATAGGTCTCTAGCCCTCAACGTTGATATCATAGGTACACGGGGTCCATGAACAATGCCAACAAATACAAAGGGATCCTCACCCTCAGACTCAAAGGTTACCATCTTCTTTTTGTAGTCTATGGTTGCCCCATATTTAACTAACCAATCCATGCCCAAAATCTTGTCGAAGTCATTCATAACTAACTTAATCAAATCAATTGACAACTCTCTGCCATCCATTGTCACTGGTAGTGATCTGATCCATATCCTAGAGACTACTAACTCCCTAGTGGGTAGTAAAGTTCCAAACTCCACAGCATAATAACCACAAGGCCTACATAGTCTATCAATTATCCTACTAGAAACAAAATAATGTGTAGCACCAGAATCAAGAAAAAAAGTATAAGAGGTCCCAACACTAGAAAGCTAACATTTCACTACTGAGGGACTAGCCTCGACCTCTGCCTGAGTTAGAGCAAACACCTGAGTTCGCGTCAGGCTGTCTGTCTTCTTGGGCTCCTCTTTCTTTGCTCTCGAGCAGTATTTCTGCAAGTGTCCCACTATCCTGCATAAAAAGCAAGCCCGTGCTCGATATTCCCCCAGATGGCGCCTTCTACATCTAACGCACTCTGGGTAAGCCCTCCAGACCTCATTGCCACCCTGGCAGCCTATTTGTATAACACGTGGCCTCTTGTCAGAGCCTGAAGCTAAGAAAGTATCTAGAGCCTTCCTTTTCTGGTCATTAGGGACTCCGCCCCTACCAGAACTCATAAATGGAGGTCCCATCTGTTGGGGTTTTATGCCCTAATTAAAACCCAATTTCTTTGTAATCTCATTTGATTATCAATAAAATAATAGAAATCAATTTTTGACTTGGTCAATCACTTTGCTCATATGTTTATTTTCATAATTATTTGTTTAATATAAACTTCTATTAAATCCCGAGCATATAGCTAATCGTATTTATAGTGACGTAATCACAGTGGAATATAAATATGATTATATGTTCAAAATAAGTTAGTCCTAAGATTAGTCAGTGCACTGGATTTACACTGACTTTCCAATCTACGATATGATCTACTTACACATTGTGGTGTGATGTTCTTTCCAGAACATTAGCAAAGTAGATAAGATCAGATATATTTGTTACATCGGACAGGACCGATATTGATAGTTGATAAGATAAGTAAACATACCATTATTATCTATTCTAGTCATATCATATAGTTTACCATAGGTCAAGTCAATCTCAATTCTGAGTGGTTAGTATTCTAGCTGGTTGTATTATTTGAGTTCTTTGACTTGTTTGTTACCAGCTTACTCTACGGACTAGCCCATACTTACATCTTGGGAATTTGGTAGTATAATCAAGTGGGAGTGTTAATCATAGATATGAACATCTATAGCTTCTGATGAAGAAGTGAAACAATGGTTCCCTTTTAGTTTGGTTCAAGGTGCTAAATGATAGAGATCTCATTTCAGTAATTAATATTAGTTTACTGAAATATCATTTACAAGGAACTAAGTGTTTTAAGGATAAAATACAATGAGGGGTAAAACGATATTTTAGTCCCATCTCATTGTAGACCGTCTATAGAGGATTGAGTGAAAATTATGGTTGTAACAATGGATATTTAATAGCGTATCTATATTTTTTATAGAGCGTTCTATGAATTCAAGAGTGCAATTCCGAGTCTTTAGTGGAGTAGCGAGGAATTAATAAGTTAGTAAATTTATTTGTTAGATTTATGATAACTTATTGGAGCTTGATTTCATAGGCCCATGGTCCCCACTGTACCTTGGATAAAATTATCTAGATAGTTTCAATTAATGGATTTAATTATCAATTAGAATTATCAAAGTTGACCAGGTCAATTTTGGATAGTTTCATAAAGTTATGTGATTTTGAGAAGAAAAGAGAAATTAGGGCAGATTTATTAATTAAGATAAATTGGTATCTAAATTAATAAATAAGTTTAAATCAAGGTTCAAATTATAAATAATAAATTTGATAAATGATTTAAATAATTAAATCAATAGAAAATAATACAGGCCTTGATTTTAAGTCCAATGGGCTTATAATCAAATAGGAAATTTCACGGGCCTAAAGCCCATGATAATTTTGACCTAGGGCTTCAAATTGGCTATTGTTTTATTGATTGTTTAATTAAATTAAATGGCCTAAATGAGTCTATAAAATGAGTGCTTAGAGAGAAGTCAAGATAGACGACAGATAACTTTAATCACTGGTTTTCTAATAGTTTTAGATTCTCTCTAAACACAAGTCATTTTCTAAGCCTCTTAGTTCTTTTCTATTCTTCTCTCTGTATCTATCTCATGTGTTGAGAATTGCCCACTCTAGTCTAGGTAATTCTAAGGATACTTTGGAAGACTGTGAAGATAATTGAAGATCGGTTCAGTTTTTTGGTAATACTCTGCGACAAAAAGGATACAAGGGTTAGAGAAACTGAAGGAATGACTCATTCATTCTACTGCGTATAATGTAAGTAATCTTATCATTATTTCTCTTTGAATTCAATTTTAGAAACATGTTCTAGGTTATCTCATATTAATTTGTTTAATATTAGATATACATGAAAATAAATAAAAATCATGTATGAGTTTTCCCAACACCATCCTCCTGGTGTCTCTCCTGGCCACGTTCTCGCGCCAGATTTTGTTCTCTATGCCCTTAGAAGTAAAGGCGTTCTCTACCACCTGGGCATATTTCGTCCCCCAAGCACGGTGGTACTTCAGATGTCTCGAGCTATCATAGGTTGTTGCCCCTAAAGGAACCTTTCCTTCCTTGTCCCATCAATGGGCACCAAGTCTGCAGCAAACTTGGCCAGTCTGTCAAACCTCGGTGCATACTTTGTTACTGACATATTTCCCTGTAGCAGGTTCCTGAATTCCTCTACCTTTGCATTCCTAACTGCATCATTGTAGTATTTTTCATTAAATGCAATTCTTAACTCTTCTCAATCCATGGTTTTCACATTCCTGGTCTGGGATATCACTTCCCACCGAATTCGGGCATCCTTCCAAAACATATACATGGCACATCCCACTCTCTGATTACCCTCTACCCTCATGAAGTCCAGGATAACGGTAATCATGCTCATCCATTACTCGGCCTTTGTCGGAACTTCATTACCCTAAAAAACAGGAGGGTGTTGCTTTCTGAACCTTTCATAAAGGGATTCCCATCTGTTCCCAGCCTCTGACGGCTGTACTACTGCCGGTACCAACGCAGGTGGAACCACTGACTAAACGCTCCCTGCTGGAACATGTTGCTGCCTAAGTAGGCAGATCTCTTCTTCCTGCCTTTGTAATCTGGCTTGCATATGAGCAAGCACTTGCTGCCAGTTCTCTGGAGCTGGCCCTGATTATCATTCTAGGCCTATATTTCTTGGCTGGCTAATGGATTTGACTGTCTTGGAATCATACTTCCAAGTTTATCTTTACAGTAATCAATTCGGCCTATTAGGTAGTAATAACAATATCTTCTGCCCCCTGCACTCCAAGACTGAAAAAACAAATATTCACACTCAACGGTCAAGCTAATAAGCATTTCGATTCATATCCATGCTTAAACATGGTGCTAATAATCACTTCCTAACATTTATGAGCAGATACCGATGCTAATAAGCATTTTCTGGCATTTAAAAGCAAATATCAATGCTAATAAGAATTTCTTTAACATTTACCAGAAATAATAGTGCTAAATAGCACATTTTTAGCCTACACACAACAGTCAAGGGCCAGACACTATCAGAATATCTCATGCTCCCTAATAAGGCAGGAAGATAAGGCATTTATATCCTATTTAAGCAGTTAAACACATAACCACATAAATAGTTACCAAACCCTTAGTCGAGCTTGTCTTTAGCAGCGAGTGTACATGCCCAGCCAGTCTTCAGGAACCCTTAAACCTAGACTGCTTTGATACCAAGTTGTACCGCCCTGGATAGCCAAGATCGTTACACTGTGTACTTTAAATAGTGCTAGACTCGCTAATCGAGTCATTTGGTCATAAACGTGTAACATAAGGTAATTAACAGGTTAGGGTTAAAAGTTTTTGTCAAAAGAAGTAATCATTTCACTAAAAAGTTTAAGTTCATACATGGGATCCCAAAATAAACATTAAAAGGTCATTTACAACTCAAAAGAATGCAACAGGCCAACCTAAGCGGCAAAATTATGGTTCCACCCTAGTTCCTCTGTGAATCCCTGACCGTGGTGGTTGAGCAAGCTGCATATGTATACACTACCACCGAAGCTCTCCAACTCATGGCTGGTTCAGCTTCCCTTTTCCCTTACCTGATCCACAGAGCACCTGTGAGCCAAGGCTCAACAAGAAAACTTAAACATGCTCATAAGCAGTTGATAACATATTACATAATCATAAATAGCATGCATGCATTCGATCCAGATAAGTGACGATCCAGACAAGTAATAACCGGGTAGTAGAATCCTTCCCAAGCTTTTAGATTTGAGTCCCCACAACCTCACTTGACTATTCTTCCCAATTAGCGCCACGGCGCACCCCTGAAGGGTCGAGGCACGCCACAAAGCAGAAAGCCCTAGACCTTTTTTTCATTGGACACGTGCTGCGACGCAGCTTGCCAGGCGCTGCGGCGCTAATAAGGTTCATGAAAACCCCAACGCCCCTGAGTTCATATGGGTCGCGACACTCCAAGAACAGCGCCGATGCGCAACCCTACAAACCCAGATTTCCAACATTTTTCTCCGAGCAAAATCCCTCAAAATTCATCCTAATTAACAACCAAACCCTGAATTGAGTCCCAAAACCTCAATAATACACTTAAGGTAACACAAATACACCAAGAATTATGCCAAAACCTTACTCCAATTCAAAATTCAAACATTAAGGTCAAAACTCAAGAAAACTTAAAACCAGACAAGAAACTCATAAAAAAAGAGTTTAAAACCTTACCTCTGCTGAGCAATCTAACCCTATGCTGCCCCTAACCCAATTCCTAGTTCCAAACTCCTTCAATTACCAAGCCGATCTCTCAAAATTTCAAAACATCACGAAATTAAGAGGGAGGGAGAGAAAACAAGAAAGAGAGAGAGAAAGGAAGCTCAGGGTTTAGTGGTTATCTAATTTCCTTATAAAAGCTTCCTATAGACTAAACCATTCCAGGGGCAAGAAAAGACTAAAATGCCCCTCACCCAAAAGCTTTCTCTTTAATACTATCAAAGGCAAAATCGTTTTTTTCCACCATTTCCCACTAATCTCAATTAACACCAATATTCCCAATTAATTCTAATATTTTCACGTAATCACCAAATAACTTTCCATTACCCAATAAATCCTGGTAATGTACTAAATTACCAAAATACCCCTAGTCTCACCCCAAGTTGGGTATTTGATCCCGTTGTAACTAAATTGCTAACTTGCTCACTAGGATCGTCTCATGCTGAGTAACTCAAATATATCCACATAATAATGTGGTCTAAATCACAAAAAACATATTTTTACAAATATACCCTCAATGAGTCAAAATTACGAAAATACATCTTCTAATAAAAAACGGGCCCACATGCATATTTAATACACTTAAACATGTAAACATAGTCATATCATAATATAACTCACATAATTCACATAATAATATACACATATCACATAAACACATAATTAATCCAATTATTGCCCTCCTAGCCCCCTAACCAAGACACTCAGCCTTATTAGGGAATTTGGGACGTTTCACTTAATGTGCTAAATATTATTTAACTAATCTATATGTTAACTATAAGCTTAATATATCTAGCACAAATATGGAATATATCATGCACTTAAAACCATAAAATCCTACATATAATATCTCAAAATTAATTGTACTAATAATAAATATTGCATGAATTAAAAATAAATAAACATACAATTTAGTACAATAATCTAAATTTATATATATATGATAAAAAAAATGCAATAATTGCATAAATAATTAAATGGCAAAATTAATTTAAATAATTAATAGTTAATAAGGCAATAAATCAATTATACAATATTTGGCAAATTAATGAATAATTGTACTAAAACTTAATTGTAAAACATTAAATGTAATTACATACGCAAATTAGCACAATTATTATAATTGCATGCACAATGTATAAAAATAAATCATGCAATAAATATACCAAATCAAAATTCAAATAAGATATAAATTACCAAAATTATATGCATAATCAAATGAGCAAATTTAAAAATTAAATTTACTGCCTAAATTAATGTAGAAATCAAGAAAAAAATCAATTCCAAAGATATTTTTAAAAACTTTAATTTTTTTTTCGAATTCTCCGTAATTTTTTTAATTATGCATTGTGTCGTGTAACCTGTAACCTGTCGTTTTTAAAAAAATGACATGTCATTTTCCTGATATTGTGTTGTGTAACCTGTCAAAACGACATGTCATTTTGCTTCAGTTGGGACCGAAATGACGTGTTGTTTCACTCGTCCATGTCTTCCACTTGGGTCGAAATCGACCTGGTTTCTACGTGTGGGTCGAGCGGACTCGGTTTCAAACCCAGTCAAAAAATGCGTTTTGGATGTCAAAATTCAAGTTCTTTTCACCCAGATTGAACTAAAATGCATAGATAAAGACATTCATATCATTTGTTTGCATAAAAAAAACAATTATAAATTGAACTTTAACTTAAAAAAAAATCGACTTGAAACAAATTCATGAAGTTTTCAGTGACTTTGATGAGTTTGAAAACTCATTTTCAATGCATAAAATCGTTAGAAAATATAAACTTAAGAGTTTATAGTGATATTTAAATTGAAAACGAGTTTTGAATATAAAAACCAAAATATTAAGGCATTCGGCATTAACTTAAACTTAGATTTCAAATAAAAAATTAAGAGTTTATAAAGTCGTTTTCATGCATTAAAAACATTAGAAAATGTAAACTAAATTGTTTCTAATGCTTATAATATTGAAAACTCTTTGCAAGACAATAAACAAAAGTTATCAATAATCGACCATAATCGTGCTACAGTTTGTCAAGATTTTGTATATATTTATATATATATATACTATGTAATCATACACTAACAATACATGGGTAAAAATTCATGACAAAATATATATCAAGGCAGCTGTCTCTTGATATCAAATGTTAGATAATTTATATCTAAATGCATTAACAATCCTAATATGCGAAATAAAATTGTATAGGATTGTTACAAAATAAAAGAGATCGATAAATTATACCTCCAACCATTGATTTGATAACCTCGATCTAAATGCTTTAGATCTGCAAAAAAATTTATAGTCAATAGGATATGAAATATTGGGCAACTCAATATTGAGTAACTACCTTAAATGCTGACCACATTGAGAATATCTGGCAATTAATCCTAATATTGACTTTAATCATAATTAATTAGAATTATAATTTTTGGCAACTCTAATTAATTAAATAAAATATTCTAACAATGTCAATTGAAGATTATCATGAACATTTTTCAAAGTAACATCAGTAATTTCATTATTATGATCAACTAGAAACTATAAGAGTTTAAGAAAGTTACTCTAGTTTGGTGAATCTTCAGATTCGTCACAACCACAAAATGCAAGTTCTTGTCTTAAATTGAACACAATCAATTGATACTCCTAGACAAATTCAATAGTTGTTCAGTATTTCTTTAGATTGTTAGGATAAAATGGTCTCAATATGTTAAACCTAGGCCGAATTGACATCAAACTAGATCTGAAGATTTTTTGTAAACTACATAAGCCTAGTTTCTTACTTTTACCTAATTAATTTATTATGTCATATGTTTTATAGATCAATCACATACAAATATTATTGTCTTATATGATAAAGCGGGGAAATAAGCTGCTAATCAAGGTTGGTCATTTAGTGTTAAATGTAGCAAAAAGATGAAGATGTTGGAAAATATCACTTTCAATAGTCTTGTTATGAAGAAAAGATATCTCTCCATCTAATATTGCAACGATGATAGTGTGTCTTATTGGACACACTTGCTTATGGAAGTTTGACATTAAGATCACTATCAACCAGTACCATGGGTTTATTGGACATGTGATAAAAAGAAAATTTCAAGACGCTAATGTTAATTACAAGTCACACTCAATTATAAAAGATGTTGGTTTGTCATATGGAATTTATATGAGTTATGCAAAAGCTTGGAAGTATCAAGAGCATGATTTACACCAGAGATACATTGGAAACATAATTTTAGAAACTTTCCTTATTTCTATACACGTTGAAGTAGAACAAATAAATAATTCATTAAATTATTGGGTGTTTGAACAAAGTAGTTTTGTATCAAGTTCAAACCATGTTTCAATTCAAATCAAACATGATTTCATCATAGGGTGTTCGAATGAAGTAGGTTTGAACCATGTTTGCACAAAGTTCGAACATGGTTTGAACCTAGATTTGATTCTAGTTTTGAATAACTATTTAAATACTACTTTAAAATTAAATATTTAAATTCAATGATACATATACAAATACACATAAAATATTTGATGTGATTATTGTTGTCCATGTTTTCACCGAGTGACACATGGAACAATCTAAGGGGAACTAAGATTCCACATAAGCTGATTAAGTCTCCATAGCCTATTCTGGGCTCCACGAGAGATAAGTCCATCCTTCAACCATAGTTCACCACCACGGGAGAAGTACATTCTCCTAGAGGTGTCACTTCCTGAGGATCATGTGTCCAAGATGGTGCTCCAAGTCTTACTACAAAACTGTCTCCTCCATTCACTTCCTCCAGATTTACGAGGACCTTCCTCCAGCCCAGGAGAATGGTAGCCACGTGTTAAGCACAGTGATCTTGGACCACATACAGCTTTCTGACACCCACTGTCACATGGATCATGGTGTCGACTCCGTACAAGCGGCAAAATGGCTATCCCACTATGCCGCATGACATGGGAAAATGTGTAGCTACCACTCTAACAATGCCGAGATGTTTCCCCCAACAAAATAGTGGGATGACATTCCTCACAATGGGCCCACCAAGATACCCTGGAGCCCACCATCTCATTTACTATGAGAATGTACATTTATTATGTAATAAACCCCCATTAAGGGGGAATCATGTAATCAACTTCAATTAATGAGCTTAATTGCCCCTGCATCCTATAAATAGGGCTAGAGCACACATTGTAAATGATCACAATTCCTACTTCCAGAGTGAGCATATACGCTGCCTGAAACCCAAGAGAACTTGAGTTGTGCACGTTCTTAGAATGCTTATACAAGTGACTTGTGGACTAGGATTAATTAATAACCCGAACCACGTAAAAATCTGTATTCAATCTTCTTTTCTCTAAGCTTTAGTTTAATTAGTAGTTAGCGAAAAAGCTAGTCAACAACTATATTATTATATTTTCTTGATAAATGAATTTAAAATTGAAAATCTAGTTTCGACTTGTTAATTGGATTTTTCATTTAGAATCATTAACTCAATCTTTAAGATTTATTTCAACCCAAGTATTGAAATAGGAAAGTAATTTTGATGATAATGGAATGTATTGATTTATTACTATGAATACTTATTTGGATAAATTTCCTTAACAAATCAATCTCTAATAAGATGAATGGTTTGACTAATTACAAAAGAAAGAATGAATAAAAAAGTTACAGTATGATAGATCTACAAATTTCTTGAGTAAACCACTCAAGAACAAACAAAACCTTCTAAAATCCCTTTAGAAGAATTGTAGCTGAAATCCCTCCAGCTTGTAAACTTCGAGATCCCCTCAAATTTCAACTCAGGCGTCCCACCAGACATCAATTCTATTGCAGCTTTTATCAACCACACTTCAATCTGCAACAGAAAATTACCAAACAAAACCAGACCAAAATATTCCAAGGTTAAAGATGACCTAGATCCCCAATATCAAGTTCTCTCATTTCTTGAAAAATATTTTTGATAAAAAAAAATGAAAGAGATAAAAGAATGCTTTTATATGATCACACATACACACCCCATTCTCTAACAACCTAACATAAATTAAAAATAAAATTAACACTAACTAACAGAATAGTTAACAAACTAACAGAAAAAATAACGACAATCAATGAGTTAACAAAACACACAAACAGAGACACGACTACAAAAATAGAAGATGTAACTATGAAGATAATTTTGCCAATACAAAAACCTAAATACTTACAAAAAATTTCAAACAATTTAAAAATCATATGTCGAAACTTCAAACAAGATGAAGAAGATTAAATGTAGTGGGATAAATGGCAGTTGGTGATGAAATAAAGGATGACTCTTGGGAAAACTCTTGGGCAAACAACGATAAAAAGTTGCATCAATGAAAAAGATTGACCCTTGGCTACAAACATCAATGACAACTCTTAAGTGGTCGGCCAACTATGACTCTTTGTGAGGGCATCAACTGTTTGAATGGAATGAAGTAGATGAAAAATATAATTGCCAAATTTAGGAAACAAACAAAAGAAAGAGAAAGGAAATGCTTATTTTCAATGAAGACTAAAAATTTCTCAAAGAGTTAGTTTTATAAGTATTAGAGTGTCCTAAAAATATTGATTCATTTATAAATACACAAGTTACTTCACTTATTATCAAATAATGTTAAAATAAAATCTCATAATTCTTAGCACGGTGGAGTCCAATAGCTATAGTGAACATGTGTTCAAGTAGTGAGCTTATTAAAAAAAGTCACACTAAAAATAGAAAACCTAAGAAAGTCAGCAATTAATTTTGAGATGGAAGTCATAATTATTAACAGTGAAAAATATTTAATGAGTCATAAAATACATAATATTTATGCGATGCTTGTAATATCCCTATTCAATTGAAACTCAAAATAATTTATATATTATATATTAAACTAGAACCATCACACTTGACATGAAGGCGCCCGTGGCCTAATGGATAAGGCGTTTGACTTCTAATCAAACGATTGTGGGTTCGAGTCCCACCGGGCGTGCTAACCTTATTTTAACTTTCACTCACGTTTTTTATTCGTTGAGAAGTTTTTGTCCTTACTCTAACCAATCACCGACATCCACCGGGTAACCCATCCTCTTTTCTCTTCTCTTTTTATTTATTTTTTAAAATAATTATATATAAATTTGGTGTTAGATTCTCAGTTCTATTTCTTCTCCCTGCACTGCTACTTACTAAGCACTACCAGTTCACTCTCCTCTTTCCCATGGCGGCCACTGCTTATTACCATCCCACTATGCCACGCGCCTGCTCACGCGCCCTACAAGCTCCACTGTCTTCGCTCTCTCCGTCTCGCTCGGACCTCAACGCCTCGTCTTTCGTCTCATTTCCCCTCCATTCCAGGTTGACAGAGGCTCTTAAGGTTCCCAATCTTAAGTTTCCGTCACTCAAGGTTCTCTGCGTCCGTGAATCCAGGGGTACTCTCTTTCTTTCTTTCTTTTCAAATTCTTTTGCGATTCGATTTTGGTTTTTCTTTTACAATCTGTATAAAGATTAAAATATGATAAGAGGGGAAATAGGGATCTTGATTAGGGAAGATGTATGACAGTTAAAATGAAATTAATCATGGGTAAGGGAAAAAAAATTATGTATATTTTTTTGAAATGTAGTGGGAATCTTGGGTTAAAAAAAAAAGGAGTATTAGCAATTCGAAGATAAAACTTTTTGTTAGTTCTAATTAAGAACTTGTTTTTGAATTGGATCTCAAATTAAGAGTCGTCCTTGATAGATTAAATTTATTTGGTTATTATACAATACTTTTAGTGGTGAGTGAGTTGATAAACCCCGTTAGAGATGTTCTTCTTTGAAGAAATGTTCAGTTACTATTGCGTTGAAATTTTATCTTTCTGCTGGAATTTAGATGTTCTGTAAGGCTTCTTACAGAGAAACTTCTACTGGTGTTTGGATTAATTTGTGATTTAGAAGATAAGAGGTTTTTTCTTTGGATGTAAAGGTATTCATGGACAGTTAATGAAATGGGGTGCTGGGCATCTTTAAGATTTGCATGGACGTATAGGATTTTAGAACATGTTGATTGAAACTCTATGGAAATTGTAGTTTATATAAAAAATTCTTTAAGGGGTAAATTTAGTTTAGGATGTTAAATCATATTGATTCCTTGCTAGAAATGAAAGATTTGATAAATTATTCTGATTTTAAGATTACGTCTAGTACTGAGGATAGAAGGTTGCTCATGCAATTCAACTCATTAGTTTTTTATTCGCATTGCAGTTTCGTTGATTAAAATTTTCTTTAGGAAACTCCAATGATGAGATGAAACTAACTGATTCATTATGTTGTGTGACCTCACCTGACCTCCCCTTGTCCTTAACCTCAAGGGAATGGTTAGTTGTTAAACTTAGATACTCTGGAATGTATGACATCTACGTGGAACTTAAAATCGTGAAATTAAGGTTTCTTGCAATGGACTTTTGTTTCAAAAAAAGAATATAGGTCCTTTTGGACTAATAGAAGTTCAGTCAATGATCAGAGATTTGTAACCTGGGGATAGACTACTACTGCATAAGCACAGTACCGGTAATTAGAAAAGAATATTATTCTGTTTAGTGCCCAAGTCTTCTTTTCAGTTTCCTTTATTTATTGTTGTTTTTTAATAGGATACATTTTCGGTTGTTGCTCTTGCTTTCTAACCTTTGTGTGAGGTAAAAGATTTATGTGAAGATGTAGATGTAAATTCTGACATTAGATAACTCTCTTGACATTTGATGTATGCAGCTCCAGCAATTTCCAAGGACACATGGGGAAATTCTGTTCTAAACAGTGAAACTCCTGTTTTAGTTGAATTTTATGCGAGTTGGTGTGGACCATGCAGGATGGTTCATCGTGTAATCGACGAGCTTGCTGCAGAGTATGCTGGGAAGCTTAAATGCTTTGTACTCAACACAGACGATGACTTGCAAATTGCAGAGCAGTACGAAATCAAGGCTGTACCAGTGGTTTTGCTCTTTAAGAAGGGGAAGAAATGCGAGTCTGTGGTTGGCACCATGCCGAAGGAGTTCTATGTGGCTGCAATTGAGAGGGTTCTGAAGTTATAAGCATGTTTCAGGGCTCATTACAAGAAGATACATCAAAGTTTATATTTTCTTCCGGCAATGTGTTCTGCGATTTTTTTACTGAGAATCTTGGGCTTGGAACTATATATATAGGCTGTACATATTTTAGATGTATGCCTACCTAGATAGTTGGCACCAGCGTTGTAGTACTTGTTATATAAAAATGGTCTTGCTCTTTACATTTTGTTAGTCATTCAGTTCTTTCAATTTGATATTAATGATACATGCTTACTTTTCTTTTTCTCCTCAACTGTATTTTGATATTGTAGTGCAAGTTGCACGAGTCGCATTCTAGCGGTCTTACAGAGTTTCATAGGCATTTTCCTGATTTTGGGGTTTTGACTCGAGTTTGAGGCAAATGTGCTTAGATTTTACTAGATTTTCAATGCTTTCTATGACATTATTTTAATTTATTATCAAAACAGATGAAAGTAGTAAGTAGATGGTGAACAGTTCTCGCTTCAATTCCATGTTGGACCATCTCTGCATTAGCCGTTAAGCATAGTTAAAATGGTTGGAGAATGTGGCACTCGGCCATTATCTTATCCGACTAATAAAACACTTCGGCCTCGGTTGTTGGATGAAAGAATGATAAAGTTGGATAAAAATATGAAATGAGGATCCCATTTTGTTCCAGAATTTTGGTTTGAAGATTGAATCAATGATAATTTTTTAGAAGCTGGCAGAGAGAATAACACAAGAATAACGAGTTATTTACTCGTAAACAATAAATTATGAGTAAACAAATCTGGGAATATTTTACATGGAGAAAACACCAATTAAAAAATATGTATTTTATACATTGCTAGAAAACACAATTGCTTTTTGTGCCGTCTTTTGTAATAATTAAAAAATATATTTTTTAATTATTTTTTTGGAAAATTGTATGGTAGGGATTATTTTTTACTCTATTCGTACAACATGATTCTTATATAGACACATGAGAGTGTCTTGATCATAATTTTTTTTCATAATGGTGTTCATTGTATAGCAAACCTCCTGCATGTTTTTGAGAAATTCTGAATCATTAAAGTATTGAAATAAAATTCAAACAACGTGTTGTATACATGCTTTTATTTATTATTATTTTTTTTATACACTTTGCGTGGTTTATTTTTATAAAAAGTCTAAGTTATGTGTTATTCATATTTTCCATCTTTGACACGTGGCAGTGCCAAAGGGGTCCATGGGCCCAACCTGGGCCTAGTGAACAACGAATTAGGAAACCCTGATGGCCCAGACCATATTGAGCCTGATGATGGGCAAGTAGCATAAGCATAGTGAGGGGGCCAGAACTAAGGTGCAGGCCCATATTGTCTCCCTGACCACTTTCAACCTACATCCTCTGGGATGTAAATGGTGATGGCAGATGGTTCACTCCAGGAAACGGATCCCATCAAGTGGGATCCAAGAGAAGATGTCGTCAACAAGGTATCCGCCTTGATAAATGAACCTGGATCCTGGTCAACGAACTAGGACTTAGATAAACGATCCCATATATTTGTAAACAAACACGGACCCTACGTCCGGATAGTACAAGCCTAGTCTTCCTTGATGCAGACGTGTCCCTGAGAAATACGGAGGTTAGTCTCCCTAACTAACCTGCAGAATGTGGTACGCACGGAACGTACACTGTTCCTAGGAAACAGTACTGCCACTACTCTGACAGATCCTATCCCCAGGATCCCCTTAGTAGCCCATGCAGATCAAATTGTATTAACGAACAAAAGATATTTGTAAGGCTTGGCCACGCCTAAGCCGACCCAATGAGCCAAGTTTAACAACATCTAATTATGTTACATTCTTTGTATTATGGCTCTGCTATCGAGCAAATTGTAATTACATCCCTATTGGGTCCGGATTAGTTTGGCCCAAGCTACTAGACTGCCTATAAATAGGGTCAGTGTAGCGTCCCAATTTTGCTAATAAGGCTTAGGGCCTAGATTGGCGTGCCTAGAGGGCAATAAGTGAATTAATATGCTAATGTGTGAATTTAATGAATATGTGATTAGAAATGCATGTGTTAGGTGAATTAAATATGCATGTGGGTCCCGTTTGGTTATTAGGGGCATGTTTGTAATTTTAGCCCTTGAGGGCATGAATGTAATATTTGTGATATATTTGAGATATATATGTGTTGCACGATCCGAGACGGTCATAGGGATCTGATTAGCTAGAAAGTCGCAACGGGGTCAAATACCCGGCTCGAGAGGGGCTTAGGGATATTTTGGGGATATTATAATGTGTTCGGGAATTATTGAGTAGCAGGTAGTAATTTAGTAATGCTTGGGTTATGTTGGGATTTAACAGAGATTTATAGGAGCACTTGGGGATTTAACGAGATTTGGTAAATGACTAAATTCCCCTTGGGGTTACTTAAGAGTTAAGGATAGGTTTAAGGGGCAAAAGGGTAAATTGGCTTTAAGGATGGATAAATTTGGCTGAGGAGAAGTCATTCATGTTTCTTTACATGGGGCATATGTTTGATTTTCAGTTGAAAGTTTAGAGAAAACCAGAAGCTAGGAGAAGGATAGTTGATGTTCTTTGGGATTAAGGAGGGAACTCAAGGCTGAATTTGGGAAGAAGAGAAGTTGGGGTAACTAGAGCCAAGCTCAGGCCAAGATCAATTCTGAGGTAAGGATCTGAGTTTAACTTCTGCATGTTTTTCTGTGTTTCTCTTAGAATTTGGAAGATAGAACCTAAGTGGTGAAGTTGAAGTGTTCTTGGAGACTTGTTGTTGGAGTTTCTGAGAGTTTAAATTGGTTATGTGGTTGGAATTAGGTCCTGGGTAGAATTCTAGGATTTAGGCTTGGAAATGGTGAAATTCAGGGAGGTTAGCTCGTGTTTTGCATGGGGGTTTTCTGAGTTTGCAGGTCGAGCTGCGGCCCTAGGAGGGGCATGCCATGGCCCGTGTGCGCGTGAGGCCTGGGGAGGCCTCTGATCTTGAGGCGCACCACGACGCTTGGCTAAGGATGCCGCGCTCTGTGTCTCCTTCCAGGGAGGTGTTTTGCCTCTGTTTTGAGGCAAGCCGTGACCCTTAAGGGGTTGGGCCGCAGCCCTAGTTCAAAATGTTGGGTGTTTTGTGGGTTTTAGGCTCAGGAAACCAAAAGTTAAGGCTCGGGATGGATTTTATCACCCGGATTGATAGAATTCAAGGTCCCGGAGACTAGAATTTTGACCCAAAGTTGTTTAATGGATTAGAACTTGTTGACGCGGTTCTTCGCCAACAGGTAATTAAGAGAGAGAGAGAAGAGGATTAGTGCCAAATATAGAACCGTAACAGATATAAGATCTTAGTGAATGAAATAGGTGACTCGAGACACGTTTTTAAGTGGTTCGAAGGTTAAAATCCTTCTACTCCACTAGTCAATATTATTGATATATTCTGGGTATTTTGTTACAAAGTATATCTCTCCAGAGACTATTTGTTCCAACCCCTATCAACTCCCAGGGTCTCCATCTTTATAGGAGAAGGCACCTGGAAGTTGGTAAGGAGGTCATCCCGTGACCTTCTTATTTGTCATATCAACTCTGTGACATTCATGATTAATTCCTAAACCTGACACATAAGTATGGTCAAATCGATAGATAAGGAGATAATGGGCCGCACGGCCCAACCCAGCCGTGGGTGTCTGAACACACACGTTCCTGCAGCGTGTCCGAGAAGTCAGGGAGATATCGGACACGTGATGTCAGATATATGCACGTTTATCTTGCGTGTGTTGACTTTACAAGGGGTCATGGCCTCCATATCCAGCTCGTACCACGAGCTGTGCACCTGACCCGACCTTCGGCCTTTCGATTCCTTGCTCCAGTCTTGGGAGTCTTGGCGAGTCCTTGAGGATTCCTCGAGCTAAGGGGGTACGACCTCAAGACAGGATCTCCGACCTGGGGGATGTTTATGGACTAACCATGATTAGTTCGAAGCTCGGCCTGCTAATCAGCCCGTGGGAAAATCAGGGCGTACATCTGCCCCCCAAGCTCCTGCTCGTGGTATATGACGTCATATATAAGACCATAGTAGGGGCTTTTAGACTTCCCCACAACTCTTCGCATTCCACTCTTTAAGCAGGTGCCTGACATGTGGCACATTGTGGGCGGTGACGGTACGTCTCACGAGAACCGCATTTAATGGCCTAACCTATGCCCAGCCGTCGTTTCGTATTTCGAGTGGAAGGCCTCGGATCCCTCATCAGGGCCATCCAAGAGCCTTCTACACGTGATCCTCCACGCATATAAAAGGGGGTGGCCACCCTACGCACGGGCCACCCTTTCACTCGAAATTCTTCAAACCTCTTTTCTTCTTTCCTTTCCATATTCCAGAAGAACGAAACCCTTGACTCGGTTGCTGCCATATTCATCGTTCAAGAAGCTCAGGTGCACGGATTTCTCCGAAGCTTTGGAAGCTACTACACCGACGAAGCTCCTGTCAACGCAACACTCCCGTTTACTTCCCAGTCATACACAGTAAGTTTCCTGACCCTGCGTACTTCGAAAACATGCTACTGTAGCTTAGGTAAAAAATTTCACTGTAGCCGCATGCAAGGGTTTTTTCTGGGTTTTGTGGATATGGAGGGTGACAGCCCTTTTTAGGTTAGGGTATATTTATTGTAGGAAATCGCTTTAGAATATGGGTTTCAGGATACTTTTTCTGGGGAAAATTTCTGGGTAGGAGTTTTGGGAATTTTGGGTGCAAAACCGGGTAGCTTAGGGAACACGCCTCATAAGCGGTTTCGCAATTTTATGCCTATTGAAACTTTCCCCCCAAGGTGAATTCTATTCTGAACCCCCTGACACACGAATTCCGAGTAATCTGGGATCTGTTGGGAGCATACGCGCATGTTCACTGAACCACGTGGTTCCACTCTCCACGAGCTGGGCTTACCTCAGCTCGTGCTAATAATAATTGCTTCTTCCTCCTGCTTGGATCGCCTTTTCTAAAGTGTTTTCTTTTGTTAGCTAGGCGACCAGATGGCTCCAAAAAAGAATCTCTCCCAGAAGAACGTTGGAAGCTCGGCCTCCCAGCAGGAAAAAGGAAAGGCGGTGATGCCTAGCTCCCCGATCCCTCGTTTCGGGCCAGCAGTGGAGAAGGAGGTCGAGGTGGACCCTGACGCATTCTTTGAGACGGAGAGAATCGTCTCAAAGATAACCAATCAGGCGAAGATTAACAAGCTCTTCCTCACTCACAACATCGCGCTGGGGAAAGCCTCCGTCATTGCCCAACCTGCTGCGGAGGGCGAGCGGAGCTGCTCGCCGCTCGAAGAATCATTCGCGGCCTGGAGCGAGGAACACTTTAAGGCAAGGGCCTTCCTTCCCCTGGATCAGTACTTTGCTGATTTCTTGAACTTTGTGGGGTTGGCCCCATTTCAGCTCCCCCCCCCCCCCCCAACTCCTACCGTCTGCTGGCAGGGTTGAGGTACTTATTCCAGAGGCATGAGTGGGAGGTCCCCACTCCTACAGATATTTTATATTTCTTTTGCCTCAAAGCCAACCCGGACCAGCGGGGGCGAGGCGACGGGTTTTACTATTTAACCCATTTTCCCAACACGGCGGCGGTCATCGAGCTGCCTAGCCATCCTAATGATTTCAAGGACCAGTTCTTCATGTCAACTGGGTTCCAGAACTGTGAGCACCACTACTTCAATCGTCCTCGTAAGTGCTCCTGTCCTTAGCTCGCCTTTTAAGCGTTATTTTAGCTCCTCCCATACTCCACTCTGACTCGAACTAATCTTGCAGCCATCTTCGCGAGGACCGAAAAGTCTGTGACCCTCGGGGGCCAATATGACACGCTGGCGGGCTTGCCCCCCAGCGAGAAGGATTATCGCGCGCTCATGACGGACGAGACGATGGTGTTCTGCAAGATGATTTCTCCAAATCAGACCTTGAACCTGAAGAGGCCCTGGGGGCCGCCCCCAGCTCGGGACACCAGACCTGTCATCGTGGAGGAGGTCGTGGGCGATGAAGACGAGGAGGACGAGGGTGACGAAGTTCTGCTCGTGAGGAGCAGGAAGAGGACTTTGGACGTCGCCCAGGGCATGGGCGAGGAGAGGATCCAATCCGGAGCAGCCGCGGGTCCTTCTGGCCAAGGTAACTCTAACTTGCTTAGGAGTCTAGATAGGGCCGCTGCAGACCCCCGGCTGGCTAGGTTCAATCCTAGGCAGATCGTCCATCGTCACAGGAGCGATCCGGACTTGAACACACTTCTGCTCCATTGTGTCGACTGGCTCGTGCTGGATCACCAAGAGAGCCGGCCTAGGGGCACCGTAGTAGTAGATAATACCCTAGCTTTTAGGTCAATCCTATTCGAGGAGTATGGGACCAACCTACGCACCTGGCCTTCACTCCAGAGAGGTATCTATGCTCCGGGGCTTAGGCAGTATGTAGAAGAATCTAGCCCCGAGTCAGAACCGGACCCAGAACTTGCGCCAGTTCGGGAAATAATCGTCTTAGGCTCTTCCAGCTCGGGGGGTAGGGTTTCCCTTAGTATTCGTATACTTTTTTAGCTTTAACCTTTTGCCTTTACCTCTGTATGATTGTTAACTTGTAATAACCATGTTCTTTGTTTGACAGAAGAGATGTCTCAGCCCGAGGGGAGCTTGCGAGGCGCAGTCTTTGGGGGAAACCTTGCAGCTGGGCCAAGACTGAAGAGGCTCCGGGGGTCCAGGAACACTGCTGGGACCTCCACCAAGTCCCTGGGAAAGGAGAAAGAGAGAACCCCGCCAGCCCAGGACGCGGGAGCGATTCTTCTTGCTGCCGGGGCAGGCCAAATGCCTCCGCCCCCTCAGCGAACTCCAACCGTCACCCAGGACGCAGGGACGGAGCTCGGGACTCCGTCTATGGTGGCCTCCGATGTACGCATCCCGGTCAACCCCCAGGACCTAGAGAAGATCCCAGAGGCCTTCCGGGGAACTGTGTACGAATCGGCGAACTACGCCGTTAGCCATATCTATAAGTTCACCGAGAAGGAACTCCGGGCTATTGAGACAATGAGCCCGGTTGACGTTATGGACTCTTCAATGAGCATGACCCTAACGGTAAGCTGCCCTATTCTTTTAAAGCTTTTACCATTATACTCCATCTTATTTTTCCTCTGAGCCAGTTTATCTTCCATTCCTCGCAGGGTGTCGTCGCCCTTCACCGGAGCATCATCAGGGCCAGAACTCAGCTTGATGACATGAGGACCGAGCACCAGGCCACCCTTCAGGAGGTTAAGGTGACTAAGGATGCCCTGACGACCTCGAAGGTCGAGTTGGAGAAGACCCAGGTCGATCTGGAGAAGACCCACCTGAAGGTCCAGGAGCTCGAGACCTCCCTTTCCACCTCGCAGGCAGACCTAGAGGCGGCGAAGACTGAGGTCCAGGCCGCCCTGGAAGCCGAACGGGCCACATCGGAGCAGTCCCTGTAGGACCTGTTCTATCACTGCTGGGCTTTCAACCCGGAGGCTGACTTCTCCTTCATGTCACCGAGCCTTTGGGCGAACTTGGTGGTGAAGTTTCAAGCTCGCCTTGATAAGGAGACGCCGCCTTCGGAAACTGGGGAGGCCTCTGGCGCGGCAGAGCAGGGTGAAACGGCGACCTCCAAAGGGCCGACTGACGGGGCCTAGGGCGCTTTTTCTTTCTGCTTTTGAGTATTTTTAAGTTCCCCTTTTTTTTTTTTTTGTATGTAACCTTTGCATGAGGTGTTTTCACCTCAAGACAATTTTCTTTACACCTTTAACTTATATTTTTTCATGCTTTTGGCTACGATATATATATATCTTTTTGATAAACTTAGTTCGTGTTAACCGCTATTTTTATTTCGAGCTCTTTTGAAAAGAGCAGCGATAAATAGATTTACATAAACTTCTAAGTTTTATGACCCAGTTAAAACCAGGAGCTTATTTGGAAAACTTAGTTCATGTTAAATTTTATCCAAATCTCGACCAACGAAAAATGGATTTATATTAACTTCTAAGTTTTGTGACCCAGTTAAAACCAGGAGCTTATTTGGAAAACTTAGTTCGTGTTAACTTTTATCCATATCTCGAACAACGAAAAATGGATTTATATTAACTTCTAAGTTTTATGACCCGGTTAAAACCAGGATGGGACTTAGTTAGCGTTAACCCTTATCCATATCTCGAGCTCTTTAAGAAGAGCAACGATCCGTAGACAAGGATCAACATCCAAGTCGTTAAGGAGACCTGGTTATATCCAGGTACCATATGCCCCCCAAGTAACTGGGAAAGGGTCTTTCGTGGTTACTTTAAGATTACAATTGCAAATATGCGTAAAAAGCTTATTTTTATTAATACATAGAAAGTGGCTTTCCAGGCCTTACAATTAGATCATTGATAATATCTCTTTAAGTGGACGGCGTTCCAAGTCCGTGGGACGGTCCCTCCATCAAGTCGAGATAACTTATAAGTTCCCTCCTTGATGACTTCGATGACCTGGTAGGGTCCTTCCCAGTTCGGTCCCAAGACTCCATCTTTGGGATCTTTTCCGGCCAGGAAAACTCTTCTTAGGACCAAGTCGCCAACGCTAAAGGCGCGTTTTCTGACCTTGGTGTTAAAGTAGCGAGTGATCTTTTGCTGATAATGGGCGAGCTGGAGTTGCGAATCCTCTCGCCTTTCATCAACTAGGTCTAGGGAATGGCATAGGAGCTCATGGTTCCGACCTTTGTCGTAGGACTGGACTCTATGCGACAGAACCTTAACTTCCACGGGGAGGACTGCTTCACTCCCGAAGGTTAGGGAGAAAGGAGTATGACCCGTAGGAGTCCGATGCGAGGTCCGGTATGCCCATAGGACCTGGGGGAGCTGTTCCGGCCAGACTCCCTTTGCTTCGTCTAATCTTTTCTTGAGGCTCGCCTTTAGAGTCTTGTTGACAGCCTCGACCTGGCCGTTCGCCTGAGGATAGGCCACAGAAGAGAAGCTTTTCACAATTCCATGTCTGTCACAGAACTCAGTGAACAGGTCGTTGTCGAACTGAGTGCCGTTATCGGAGACGATCTTCTTGGGCAGGCCGAAGCGACAGATGATGCTTTTAATCACGAAGTCAAGCACCTTTTTAGACGTGATTGTTGCTAATGGCTCTGCCTCGGCCCACTTAGTGAAGTAGTCGATGGCGACCACGGCGTAACGGACCCCGCCCTTTCCAGTGGGCAGGGCGCCCACTAAGTCTATTCCCCAAACGGCAAACGGCCAAGGGGCCGAGATCATTTTTAGCTCGACCGGAGGAGCTCGGGCAACTGCAGCGAATCGCTGGCACTTGTCGCACTTTTTCACATATGAGATCGAGTCTTTGGACAGAGTCGGCCAGTAATAACCTTGCCTGAGAACCTTTAAGGCCAAGCTTTGCCCCCCAGTGTGGTCTCCGCAGAATCCTTCGTGAATTTCCTGCAGGATGGCCTTCGCTTCACTTGGAAGAACGCACCGGAGGAGCGGTAAAGAGTGTCCACGTCGGTACAACACTCCATCGAGTGTCGTATATCTCGGAGCTTGATATAGGACTCGCCGCGCGTCGTTACGTCCCTCGGGCAGCTTGCCCTCGATGAGATATTCAAGAATGGGGGTTATCCAGGTCGGCCTGGCGTCGATCATCTCGACCTCTACCCGATATCCTTCTATACTTGGTTTTTCCAAGAATTCTATTGGCACCAGCCCCAGTGTCTCTGTCTCTCCCAAGGTGGCGAGCTTGGCAAGAGCATCTGCATTGGTGTTCTGTTCTCAAGGTATCTGTTTGATCGATCCTCGCCCAAACGCGGACAGCTCAGCTTTTACCTTTGCCAGATAGGCGGCCATCTTGGGTCCCTGTGCTTGATATTCGCCCAGAACCTGGTTAACCACGAGCTGGGAGTCACTGAAGCACTGGACGGAGCTCGCCTTTAACTCCCTGGCTATCCTTAGGCTGGCCAGCAAAGCTTCGTATTCTGCCTCGTTGTTGGAGGCCTTGAACCCGAACCTTAGCGCCGAGTGGAACCTATGTCCCTCGGGGGATATCAGAATGATTCCGGCCCCGGAGCCATTTTCGTTGGATGAACCATCTACAAAGATCTTCCACAATGAGGTGAGCTGAGATGAGTCCTTCGCTGGATTCTCCTGGAATCCCGTGCATTCTGCCACAAATTCGGCCAAGGCCTGACTTTTTATGGCAGTTCGTGGGGTATAGAAAATTTCGAACTGACTGAGTTCGACCGCCCACTTTAACAAACGTCCTGATGCTTCAGGCTTCTGCAGAACCTGCCTTAGAGGTTGATCGGTCATGACGTGTATCGAGTGAGATTGGAAGTACGGCCTGAGCTTTCGCGAGGCCGTAATTAGGCAGAACGCCAATTTTTCCATCAGCGGGTATTGTGATTCTGCCCCGAGGAGTCTCTTGCTGATGTAATAGACTGGCTTCTGAGCTTGGTCCTCTTCTCGTACAAGTACGGCGCTAGCTGCATCCTGAGTGACAGCTAGGTAGAGAAAAAGAGGCTCGCCAGCCTTAGGCTTGGATAGCACAGGCGGTTCAGCCAGATGCACCTTCAGGTCGAGGAATGCGCTTTCGCATTCTACTGTCCAGTCGAACTTCTTGTTTCCCCGAAGCAGGTTGTAGAAGGGCAAACACTTGTTGGTTGACTTGGAAATAAACTGGTTCAGTGCGGCCACTCTCCTTGTCAAGCCTTGGACATCTTTCCGCGACCTAGGCGAAGGAAGCTCGAGCAATGACCTGATCTTGTCGGGGTTTGCTTCGATTCCTCGGGTATTAACTATGAACCCCAGGAATTTCCCGGATGCGACACCGAAAGTGCATTTCTGGGGATTGAGCCTCATGCCATATTCTCGTAGTATTTTAAAACATTCTCCCAGGTCGAAAACATGGTTGTCGGCAGTCTTTGACTTGACGAGCATGTCATCAACATACACTTCCATGTTCTTTCCGATTTGGTCCGCGAACATTCTGTTTACTAGCCTTTGGTAGGTAGCTCCGGCGTTCTTCAGACTGAACGACATGACCTTGTAGCAATATACATTATTCGGGGTCATGAAGCGGGTGTGTTCCTGGTCCGCCGGATTCATCGCGATCTGATTGTAGCCTGAGTACCCGTCCATAAAGGACATGAGCTCGTGCCCCGCCGTGGCATCCACCAGCAGATCGATCCTTGGCAATGGAAAACAATCCTTGGGGCAGGCCTTATTCAGGTCGGAGAAGTCAATGCAAGTCCGCCATTTCCCGTTGGGCTTTGGAACTAGCACGGGATTGGCGACCCAAATTGGAAATTTGGCTTCACGGATAAAGCCACATTTTTTGAGTCGGGTCACTTCTTCTTCTAGGGCTTCAGCTTGGGTTGTTCCTAAACGTCTTTGCTTCTGAGACTTGGCAGGAACGCTTTTATCCAGGTGGAGCGTGTGCATGATGACACTCGGGCTGATGCCTACCATGTCCTCGTGCGACCATGCGAATACATCTAAATTAGCCCACAGAAACGTAATCAGCTCCGTCTTCCTCTTGCTACAGAAGTTTTTCCCGAGCTTGACCATCCGTGATGGATTTTGTGGATCAAGGTTCACCTCCTCGAGCTCCTCAATAGCCTGGAGCTCGGACCTGTCTTCGCCTATTCGGGGGTCAATGTCCTCACTAAGGGCGACACTTTCCCCTTTGGCGTTTTGAGGTTTTTCAATCTCAGGAGCCGCCAAGGGTTCCTGGGATTCCTCTTCACTCAGAATGGCCATAGCTAGTTGCCCAGTTTTAGATTTTCCCTTCATGGAAATGTTGTAGCATTCCCTGGCAGCGAGCTGATCGCCCTTGATGGTGCAAATTCCTGTTGAAGTAGGGAATTTCATGGCGAGGTGTCGAATGGAAGTGACAGCCTCGAAAGCTATGAGCGTAGGTCGGCCCAAAATGGCGTTGTAGGCAGCGGAGCAGTCAATGACCACGAACTCAAGTAGTTTAGAGACTGTCCGAGACTCTTCTCCTAGGGTGATCACCAGCTCGATCGTCCCTATCGCTGTCGATCCTTCTCCCGAAAAACCATACAGCATCATGGAGGTTGCCTTTAGATCGGTGACAGCCAGACCCATCTTCTCTAAGGTGGATCGGAATAAAAGGTTCATCGAACTCCCGTTGTCTATCAGCACCCTTCTTACTTTCCGGTTAGCGAGCTAGACTGCTACAACCAAGGGATCATTGTGAGGGAACTGGACATGGCCTGCGTCTTCCTCCATAAAAGTGATCGGTTGCTTCTCTAATCGTTGCTGTTTTGACTGACGCTGCTCCGGGACGAACTCCACTCCGTTGTGGGCTTTTAGTTCATTCACGTATCTCTTCTGGGCGCCTCTGCTCGTGCCAGCCATATGCGGACCTCCAGAGATGGTGGATATCTCTCCTCTGACCACGGGAGGAGGGACGTCCTGATCTATCCGAGTCCCGGGCTGACTGGCCGGGGCTTCCGGAGCAGGTCGACTTGCTGGAACCCTGTTCCGTGAGTATTGAGCCAAGGGGCCGTCTCGGATGAGAGTCTTTATTTCATCTTTGAGATGCCTGCAATCGTCGGTATTGTGTCCGACGTCGTTATGAAAACGGCAGAATTTGGAAGTATCTCTCTTTCCCTTGTGGTGTTTCAATGGTTCCGGCCTCTTCCAGGGGACCCGAGTAGAGTTGGCCAGGAAAATACTTTCCCTTGACTGAGTGAGTTCGGTATATGTCGTGAACACGGGCTTAAACTTGTCTACAGACTTATTCTTATTTTGGCCATGCTGATTGTTTTCGCCATTCCCCTTTCTTTTGCCTCCACCGGGCTGGTTGTTCTGTGTGACGTCTGGGGTCGCTACCACGACCTCCGTCCCTACTCCAGCGGGCTGCTCGGGAACCTGGCTGGTTCCCGCGGCTGAGGCTTCGACTTCTTCCAAATTTATCCATTCTTGGGCCCTATTAAGGAATTCGTTGACCGAACTGACTCCCTTCTTTTGTATATCCTTCTAGAGATCTCCTCCGACAAGGATTCCGGTTCTCATAGCCATGAGCTTGGAGCTTTCATCCGCGTCCCTAGCTCGGGCAGCGAAGTTCGCGAATCTGCTCAGGTAGGCCTTCAGCGTCTCACCGGGCTGCTGTCTCACATTGGCCAGGGAGTCAGCCTGAACACGGGCGGCCTGGGAGGCGCGGAATGCCCTTTTGAAGTCAGCTGAGAAGGTCTTCCAGAAGCTGATCGACTGTCTTTTACTTTGCTTGAACCACTGTCTGGCAGGTCCGGTCAGTGTGGAAGGGAAGATCAAGCATCTCAGCTCCGGGCCAATGTTATGGGCCATCATTAGGGTGTTGAACATCCCTAAATGGTCCGACGGATCTCATTCCCCGTTGAACTTTGATAAGTGAGGCATACGGAAACCAGATGGGTATGCCGTCGCTGCTATGTTGGGGGCGAAGAGTTCCATCTCATCTCCCGAATCATATTCGTCTTTCTCCTTTTCTGACAGGAGCTTCCTCATCAGTTCCTCCATCTGAGTTAGGCGCTCGAGGGTTTGGTCCTGAGATCCTTGGTTATTCCGGGGCTGTTCGACAGCTCCGGATCCATTGTACATATTAGGTGGGTTATTGCCCCTCCTATCTTGAGATAGGTTGTTTGGGGCATTCCCTCCATTACGTACTTCGGATCGCCCCCCCCCCCCCCCCCGAGCGAGCCTGACTACCATCTCTAGCTCGATCCTCTCTGTGAGAGTTGAGGTGATCTCAAAGGTCGCCTCCCTGGGTGGTCTGGTGGCTTTGTGCCGAACTTAGTCGCTGACGTAGGTCTCCTCCAGAGAGATCACTCCGGCGACTGCCGGTCCAATGACTCCTGCTGGATAGGCTTGGAGTCCGTCTTTGGTGGTGAGGATCTGAGCTCTCTTCCGGCGCCCTGCTACGCCGGGAAGGTCCCGCTGATGGTGGGTTTCTCCTACTACTCCCGTAAGCTGGGATGTCTCGGACGGGCCGAGGAGGAGACGGATATCTGATCGGAGATGGAGGATGCTTGACTGGAGAAGCGATCCTGGTTCCGTCTGGACGGATTAAATTTGGTGGGGGCCTTTCGGCCCTGCCAACTTGCTGGTCCCGCGACGGGTGATCTGGACGAGGCGCAGGACGGTCTTCGGGGACGGGCTGACGTCGTGGGCCCTCCCCGGATCTCCTCCGGGAAGTTCCTCGAGCTCTCCTGGGCGTCCTCGAGGATGGTTGAGAGCTAGGAGTCGACGTCCTAACCGAACGGCTGTATTGCTGTTGTCCGGTCCCAGGAATTTCCCCGAGGTTTGCGTCTCGATGGTGCGATGAAGGGGTGGAGTTGGCTGCTGGAAGTCTATCCGAACGGCTATGCCTGGATCGATTACCCCGGCGAGACTTAGGAACCTCACCTTGCCTCTCTCCAACGTTAACGTTGGTTGTGAGAGGGGGTAATCGGGCTAGGATATCCTGGATTTTCTGACTAGCAGTTGCTAACTGGCTCCTTAGCTGAGCGTTCTCCATCTCCACCGCAGTATAATAACACGGGTTCAGATTAGGTGGCCGGGGCGCCGAACTACCAGTATCGTCTTGGCCCGTCGGCTGCTTTCCTGGCCGCTGCTGGACTTCAGGAATTTGTTCCTCAGGGATGGCAGTATGATGAGCCTCCTGCCCATCATGTTTGTGACGCCCCACATCACTATGGCTGCTTTCTGGAATGACAAATGGCCCTACAAACCAAGACAAGTCTTTCCAGCGTGCTTTGCCCTCACTCGCACACTTCCTGGGAAAACTTCCCAGGAGGTCACCCATCCCTAGATTACTCCAGGCCAAGCACGCTTAACCATGGAGTTCTTAAGTGATGGGCTACCGAAAAGAAGATGCACCTTCCTGATATAGGTAGTACCCATCAATCCATTTAAGCCCTCTTCGACTGTGTAGTCCCATACCTACACAGTCTTAGAATCATTACACTTGACCTTCCCCAGGCGGTGTGGGATTGCACAGCTTACCCGGTCTTTCCCCTTACGGATCACGGGATTTTGACTGTCACAATGTTGTTCTGTCTCGTTGCCATGCCTGGATCGAGTAGTTACCATAGTTAGATGTTCGTAGCAGCACTAATCGAACTTGCTCTCAATGAAAGCACCAAACTGTTGACGCGATTCTTCGCCAACAGGTAATTAAGAGAGAGAGAGAGAGAGAGAGAAGAGGATTAGTGCCAAATATAGAACCGTAACAGATATAAGATCTTAGTGAATGAAATAGGTGACTCGAGACACGTTTTTAAGTGGTTCGAAGGTTAAAATCCTTCTACTCCACTAGTCAATATTATTGATATATTCTGGGTATTTTGTTACAAAGTATATCTCTCCAGAGACTATTTGTTCCAACCCCTATCAACTCCCAGGGTCTCCATCTTTATAGGAGAAGGCACCTGGAAGTTGGTAAGGAGGTCATCCCGTGACCTTCTTATTTGTCATATCAACTCTGTGACATTCATGATTAATTCCTAAACCTGACACATAAGTATGGTCAAATCGATAGATAAGGAGATAATGGGCCGCACGGCCCAACCCAGCCGTGGGTGTCTGAACACGCACGTTCCTGCAGCGTGTCTGAGAATTCAGGGAGATATCGGACACGTGATGTCAGATATATGCACGTTTATCTTGCGTGTGTTGACTTTACAAGGGGTCATGGCCTCCATATCCAGCTCGTACCACGAGCTGTGCACCTGACCCGACCTTCGGCCTTTCGATTCCTTGCTCCAGTCTTGGGAGTCTTGGCGAGTCCTTGAGGATTCCTCGAGCTAAGGGGGTACGACCTCAAGACAGGATCTCCGACCTGGGGGATGTTTATGGACTAACCATGATTAGTCCGAAGCTCGGCCTGCTAATCAGCCCGTGGGAAAATCAGGGCGTACAGAACTTGATGGGTGGATGTTGTTCATGCATTGTGACTAGGTTTTTAGTGAGGCTTAGATTAGAGGACTGTGCTCGGGACATCGGTGCTTGGAAAGCTCAGGACACAGGTAAGAAAACTGTTGTATCCGTAGAGCAGGGCAAAGGCCTATAGCTTGTGTTGCAGGACACGACCCTATATGATTATGTTGCAGGTCGTAGCCCCATTGATTATGTTTATACGTGTTTAAGTATTTTTTTAATTATGCTATGTGTGCATACATGTATGAATGAACGGCAAGAGCCGGGAATGGCGAGGGCTGGGAACGACGAAGGCCGAGTATGGCATAGGGCCGGGAGCAACGTTAAGCACGCGGAGTGCGAGTTGCCAGAGTGAGACCCTATAGGATACCTGGGATATCCTTACGATGTAGACCGTGAACCCAGGGCCTGGTAAAGCACCTGGGACGGCATGGCCGTATGTGTTTAGCATGTTGGCGGTTTGTCTATATGTTAATTGATAGATATGCATATGTTATTGTAACGACCCAAAATTACTAATCAAGCTTAAGGGCCTTGATTAGTGTGCCGGGAGGGCATAATTGGAGGTTAAGATAATTAATGGTAAGAAAGCATGAATATGGGTATTGGATAAGCATGCGGGCCCTGTTTGGCTGGTAAGGGCATAATTGTAATTTTTGCCCGTTAGGACATAAACGTGATTGTGTGTGATAAGTTGTTGAGACCACATTATTATGTGGATAAATAGATATATATATATATGTGTGTGTGTGTGTGTGTGTGTGTGTGTGTGTGTGTACATGTGTGTGTGTGTACATGTGTGTGTATTTGTAGCTTTCGGCATGAGGCAATCCTAGGGAGCAAGTAACGGGAAAAGTCACAACGGGACCCGATACTTGACTTTGGATAAGTCAGGGGTATTTTAGGTATCGGGTGGTTATTTAGACTATCGGGTTATGGAAATAAATATATGGAGATATATTTGAGGTTAGGAAGTCTAGGTGGGAATACTGGTGGATTTTACCATTTTTTACCCTCGGGGACATTTTTGGTACCCCGAGCCTTGAGGTAACCTTAAAGCTTAAGTTAAATAAAACAAAACAAAGGAAATATTGGGAAACTTAGAGAAATCGACTTAAGCTTCTGTCTTTCCCTCTCTTCTTCTTCCTTTTCTCTTTCTCTCAAGAAAACTACAGAAAAATTAAGGGAATTTGATTGAAATTCAGAGAATTTGAAGCTGTGTTTTAGGAACTTAGCTCAGGGATTAGCTGAGGATTCCAGCAAGATTAAAGGTAAGCTGTAAGTTTTGTTTATGGTGGTTAAATTCTGTGATTATGGCTGGGTTTTGAAGTGATTATGGGTTTTGACATTTGAGGGTTGAATTGAGGTTTGGAGCTTGGGAGTTACCTCAGTTTTGCTTGGGGGGATTGATTCTGTAGCAAAGGTGAGCTTGAAGTTAAGTTTTAATTTTTGAATTTCTGAGATTTTTTCTGACTGGTTTTGAAGTTCTTGAGTGTGAGAGTTTCATAAATTAAAATGATGTGTTGAGGAGTTTTTAGCTTAGATTTCTGCTGGATTTTACTATTGGAAGCATGCTGGAGTGTTGGGATAATTGAATTAGGTTATTGGGATTGTTTAAAATGGATTTGGATGAGGTTTTGGATGTTAGAAATGGGGGAAATTCTGGGTTCGAAGGGAAGGGCAGCGGCTCTGTTCTAGAGCACTACGACCCTAGGTTGAAGATGAGCCAGGGAGGCTCGGCCAGGGGTGAGCGCTGCAATGCCCAATGCAAGGGCCGCATCGCGTGTCTTTGTGCAGGGAGGCCTTGGTTCTGTTTTGAGGCCAGGGCCGCAACTAAGCTTCAAGGGCCGCAACCCTTAGTTGTACACTTGAACGTTTAGGGTTTTAAATCACGGGAATCGAGCCTTGGGTGCTCGGGATCAATTTCACCACCGTGCTTGGTGGGATTCAATTCCCTGGAAGCTAGTTTTGTACCCGGAAACCTATATTTGAATATTAATGGAATCCATTACCTTGGTTGTGACTAGGTGATAAGCTAGGGCTCGGGAAACGGATCGTGCTCGGGGGTCATCCTTTCTAATTAAAGCATTTTGAATTAAGGTAAGAAAACTGCACCTGTGTAGGTGGATAGGATGGGACTAAGTGTTCCCTATATTTGTATGTATTGTTATGTGATTGTGATAAACCATGTGAATATGTTGGGACTAAGAGTTCCCTAAAATTTCATGAATGTCATGAGGTGGTAATATTCCACGGGGACATGTGATAAACGACCTAAGGATGCCGAAATCAATACTTGCGCATATGGCGCGGCTCGGACACTGGTATCCGAGGACAGCTTATTAATCACTGAGCTCGGTTAAGCTGGCCGGAGTCAGTGGGTATGTCACTGGGCTTGGCCTAAGCGAGCCAAAGGCAGTGAATTAAATATAGGGTGTGGCCTGCGGGCATTAACCCTAGTTTTGCTTGACATTTGTTCTATTGTGGATTATTGTTTATGACTTGAAGAGTATCTGGAGCTGAATTATTGGTTATTGACCAGTGTGCTGCCTTGAATGTATTTTATGGCTTGATGGAACTAATTAATGCCTTGTGATTATTGGATTATGCTCTGCAAATTTTTTAACTGCTAATACTGTTATGTCATGATATTATTTTTTCTTGTTGGGCTTCGGCTCATGGGTGCTACATGGTGCAGGTAAGGCAATTTGACCATAGAGAGCTCTGGGGGTGAGGTGTACATTGTCAGCTACTCGACCACCACGGTTGAGGAATTGTACAGGGACGAAACCTAAAACGTATATTTTGCCATTAGCGTGGCTTGGGTATTTATTTATAATTAAGAATTTTGTATTTACGTTATTTAAACCCTGATTTGGGATCCCATCTATCAAACATGTGTTTTAATAAAATTTAATCGTTTATAATCAAAATTCTTTTTAACCTAATATGCTTGTGTCATTAGATACACATTTGAAATTAAATGACTTGATTAGCAAGTCTTGCACTATTTCAAACACACAGTGTAACGGTCTTAGTTATCCATGGCGTTACAATTATTTTCTTGTGTGGGCTTTCTTGCTGGGCTTCGGCTCATGGGTGCTCTATGGTGCATGTAAGGGCAAGGGGAAAGTCGACCAGCCATGAGTACGGAGAGCGTAAAGCAGCGCGTACATGTTTGTCCTGCCTGGCTGCCACGGTCAGGGGTATTTTTGGGAGATGATTATACTAAACCTAATTTTTTCGTTTAGCCGACTTTAGTTATATCTTTGAGTTGTAAATATTTCTAAACACTATTTTGGGATCCCAAATGTTAAACGCTTTATAATTTTCAATGAATGTAATTATTTTCAAAGTATAAGACTCTGTTTATGGTTTAACTACACATCTGTCTTAAAACCTCAATTAATGAGTTAATTGCACGTTTTAAACGCACTTAGTAACGAATCTAAGGAAGTAGAGTGTTACAATCAAATGTGCATTGTAGTAGGGATCCCAGAATTTCTCTTGTAAGCAAAAACTCTGCTGAACTTGTAGAAAAACTCCATTGTCAGAACTCTCTAAAGCCTAATACTAGTGACTCGTGGACTATGACTCATTAACGCCCCAATCATGTAAAAACTGTGATTGTTCATCTTTTATCCTTTCTTTCTAGCTCTTATTTCATAACATATTTCAAGTTTCCGAAAAGCTCGATAAACATTATGTATAAGAAAATTTATGTTTTGTGTAAGGATTATTTTGGTCGATTAACCATTTCGACTATTTATTTTTTTTTAAAAATAACTTTAGACCTCGTGTTTTGTCTAAAGGTTAAAAATATGAATAGATAGATCGATTATTTGAATACTATTTTTGGGCAGATTATCATTTTGACCCTTTGTTTTTTAAAATTAACCTTTGGACCATGTATTTATTCAAAAGGTAAAAAATTCTTATAAAAAAGTAGTTTTTTGTAAGGGTTTATGCCATTTTGAATATTGTATTTTAGTCGATTATCCGTTTAGAACCTTTATTTTTAAAAATGAACTCGTAGAACTCGTGTTTTTTCAAAAGATTAAAAATATGAATATATAGATAGATTACTTGAACCACGTGTATTTTGGTCGATTACACATTTGGACCATTTATTATTAAAATCTAACTTTTGGACGCGTGTTTTGTCAAAAGGTTAAGAATATAAATAGATAGGTTATTTATTATTATATATAGATATTTTTAATTGACATCAATTATAATTATTATTAAAATAAAAATGAGAAAGAAAAGAAAAAATAGATAGAGTTTTTTCCTTAATTAATTAATAGCCATAAATTAGAAAAGTAGAATAAAAAATGAGAAAAAATTATGTTTATTATTATATTTATAATTTAATTAAACAATTATCGCAATTAAATATCTAATCAAATTTGAATTCAATTTAAATATCGTTTAAATAAATTAAATTAAAATTAAAATTATATATGTTGTTAAGATATATTTTTGTAAAATTATTTATGTTTAAATAAAAAGAATAAATAATTTTAATAAACATTTATTATATTTATTATTATTGACCCTAAATTAGAAAAAATAGAATGAAAAAATTGAGAAGAAAGAATACAGAAAAATGTTTTGCTCTCAATTGTTTAAGCACATGATTATGTATAACTCAACGATAATTTATTTGATTTTAATTGGTTTTAATTAATTAATTAATTTTTATACTGGATATGAAAGGTTACTAAAAAATTAATTATAAAATAGAAAAAAAAGAGAAAATGTTAGAATATAAATACATAAAATAAGGGATTTAGTTTTAATTGGTTTAAATTAATTAATTAATTTATATATATCGACGATGATAAGTTACATTTTCCAAAATTTCTTGTGTTACTATTTCAGAGAATGAACCAAAATTATAAAAATTATAGTACATGTGCAAATAATACTCAGTTTTAGCAAAAATAATACATTAAACATACATACACCCATAAGTCTTTGGAGAAAGATAAAACTAAACACAAGAGACCAAAAAACTAAAAATAAAAAGGAAGTGAAATACCGAAGTTGAAGCTTTTAACAATCAATCTTACGAACACAATGATAAATAAGAAATGGGAAAAAAATGGAAAAAAAAAATAGATAGATAAGTAGATTGTATCATAATTAAATAGCATGAAAATAGTTCATTAGCAAAAATAGATATATGTAAAAACGATAATAGTAATAATAATTAAAAAAGAATTATCAATAAAACAATGTACACTATTTTCACTATGGAAAAAAATGATTACAAGTGAGAGAGTTTTCTCTAGAGAATTAGAATTCAAGTGTCGTTTATCAATGAACTTCAACTCTATTTATAGTGAAGCATAAAATAAGCTTGGTAATTTATGAGATAATATATTATAAACTCAATTAAAAACTTATTTGAATTTAAGTTACATTAAATAAAATAATATATAGAATATTTTAGTAATTTTCAATAGTGAAAATATAATAATTTTTTGAAATTTAAATTTAATTAAAAAATTATTTGAATTTAAGTTACATTAAATAAAATAATATATAAATATTTTGTAATTTTTAATAGTACTATTCAATTTGTTACTACATAATAATCATTTCAATTTAAATTTAATTAAAAAAATATTTGAATTTAGGTTAGATTAAATAATATAATATATAGAATATTTTGGTAATTTCAATATTAATATTCAAAATAAATGTTATCTTATAAGATAATATATTTGAATTTTTTTAATTATTAATTCATAATTATAAATATATTTTTTTAAAATTGATATTTACGTTTTTTTAATTTAAAAAATAGATATTTTTTTGTTTTTTATAATTATTAATTGATAATTATAAATTTTTTAAAGAAGAATAAAAAAATGATCTTTACATTTTCATTAAATTTAAAAAAAAAAAAAATATATATATATATATAGATATTTTTACATCACTTCCGTGAGACTCTCCAATTAAATTATTATTATTATTAAAATTAATTTACTTTTATTATAATTTTTATAATTAGATATTTTAGTTTTTTTCTTTAATTATTAACTAATAATCATAAATTTATCAATGACAAACAATAACAGTAAATATAAATTGGGCAAGTAAAGTTTTGAGCCATGAACCATGGAATTTTTTTAAGTAGTTTTTAAAAAAGTAGAATAAAAAATGAGATTGAAAACATATGAAAATAAAGTATAATAAAAAATATTCTTAAAAAGTGGAGTAAAAAAATGAGAAAATCTATTTAATTAAATATCTTGTTACACCCAAATTTTGAGAATAAAATAAATAGTCTCGAAATGGTTAAACTCGAAAATAATAAGTGTTGGTTGTACACTTATACGAATTGTCAAGTGGTTCCAGATCTGTTATTAGCACTCGAGCATGAGTCACATTGTTCGAGCCTGAGTTGCAGGCTCGAAGATACCAACCTTCTTCGAGGAACGTACTCAACCAAATTACTATATGAGGAGGAGGTTATAACTGGAATGATAAGCTCGAAGCTTGGCCAATTTCGAAAGCGCGTCAGCACAACGATCAAGCTCAGGGACGATTTTCCACGCAGAATCTATTAGGAAATCCCTATTCCTTAGGGATTGTTGTTATCATATATTAAATCCCAATTATCATGGGGTATTTAGTAATTAATGTATTTATTTGCATTTATTTCAAATGTGAATGATTGATTGTATCTTCCCGAAATAAGGGGAATACATTATGTAAACCAGGTCTATAAATAGCCTGAGGAATTCCATTTGTACCCACGCACAAATTATACTGAGAATACTCGGCCAAATTGCTTTCTGAAAAATCTTTGAGAGAGTATTAAGATCAATGATATTGACTCGTGGACTAGGCAGATTTTAACTGCTGAACCACGTAAAAAGCGTGTGATTTCTTCTGTTTTTTCTGTAGCATTGTTTAATGCTCTTCATAATTAAGTTGACGAAAAACGACTCAACAGTTTGGTGCTTTCGTTGAGAGCATTAAGCGAATCTTCGTATTGTTTAATCAGAAACCTCTTATATATCTTCAATGGCTGCTAAGAACAATCCAGGGACTAGGGGATGATTATTGCCACAGATGCCTGAGGAACGAACTCCTTAGACTGAGAACTACCCGCGAAGGCCTGGGAAGCAACCTATGGCAGATCAGGGCCTGGATGAAGGAAATCCATCATCCAACTCCAGGGGCCCACCTGCTCGAACCCCCAGGCCTGATGAGGATCTTTATTATAATCTCGAGAGGTACATGCCCAATGTGGAATTGGAGAATCACCAACTGTAATGCCCTGAATTTCCCTGATGTGTTTAACAGCATGAATAGTAGGCCGAGAGGGCCATACTTGCTTAATTGTGTTATTAATTGATAAAATGCATGTATATGTTGATTATATTATAATATGATGTGAAATGCATGCATGTGAGTCCATATTTTTAATTACAGGGGTGTGATGGTAATTTGGCCCGTTGAGGGTAAATTGTTTATTTGGATGCATGTTGGCGATATATTTTGGGACCACATTATGATGTGGGTTTGCTCGAGCTATTCGGCGTGGGACGATCATAGAATGTTAATTATCGGTTTGGTCATAACAAGCTTAAGCTCGGGGCTCGGGGTGAGTCTTGGGGTGTTTTAATGATTAGAGTGTTACCGGGCATTAAAGGGTAACAGGATGTGAAATATTGGTGTTTGAGAATATTGAGATTAGCGGGAATCGGGAAGCGTTAATTATGATTAACGGGATAAGTGGAAAGTACCAATTTTAACCTTGAAGTGGTTTTAGGGGCTTAAGGTGACTTAAGGGTATTTTGGTCATTTGGGGTTTGGATATATATGACTTAGGAGGGCTGTAGAAACCGTACAGAAACAGAGCAAAAATAGGGCATTCTTCTTCCTTCCCGTACGTCCATCTCTCTCATTTTCTTCTTTGGAGATTTTGAGCTCAAGGTGTGGAATTAAGCTAGGAGATCAAGGGGCTAAGGTTGTAGACTTAATTCAGCCATTGAAGAGGGTTTGATTTTGAATTTGAGGTGAGTTTCAGCCATAACTTTCTGTTTTATCTCTGTTTTAGTTTTAAGTTTTTAGCTTTTGATTTCCTGATGGAAGTGTGGATTTGAGGAGGTTTTAATTGAAGTTTAGGTTGGGTTTTGATGAGGGGAAGTTATGGGTGATGTCTAGGGGTTTAAATGGGTGTTTGGAAGAGGTTTTGAGTTGGTTTGAAGGGCTGGTTTGAGAGGGAAAACGCAGGGGAGTTTGCTGGTGCGTTGCTGAATTCTGGGCTATTTTGCGTATTGAGCCGCGGCATGGCATAGGTGTGCCGCGGCCCAAGGCGCCTGTCAGGGTTAGGCCGCCTCTGTTTGGAGGAGCGTCGCGGCGCGGCTAGGGCGGGCCGCGGCCCTTAGGGCATTTTTGGCCAAAATGGGGTTTCTAGCATGGTGATTCAAGCCTAAGGCCTCGGGGTTGAACCTACTACCTAGTTGGTTAGTGTTTGATGTCCCGGAGGTTAGGTTTTGGTTTGGGAACATTTTATTATTCATTTTATTGATGGAATCCCATAATTGGTTATGACCAGGTAACCGCTAAAGGACCAAAAGGTTGGTTGTTCTCAGGGTTGTTCTTTTATTCATTCTAGCTCGAACCAGAGGTAAGAAAACTGCACCCCAAGTGTGACATGCATGGATATTCATGAGACATGCTGGTTGTGTAAATATGGACTTGGATTGAATATAGAATGTTTAGCATATGATGCTCACTTGTGCAAGGTACTGACTCATTAGTCAGATTTGGCAAAGGTGCTAGTGTCAATTGTGAAGCTGTGACTTATTAGTCAGGTTCGGCAGTGGTATTGGGCACTGGTCACGTTGAGCTGACTCATTAGTCAGGACGGCCTTAGCGTGTTAACGCAAGCCAACAAAGATTAGATCTAATCGACTATCAGCATTGAATGACTCAAAGAGCATTAATGCCAGACCGACCTCGAGGGTCGATGATTGAAATAAGCTGTTGAAGGCTAGTGGCTTACCTAGCAGCCACTCTTCTATTTGAATTAGTGACTTGCTTGTCAGTCACTCAGTATGGTTTATCAGGACCTCATGTGATGTTCACTCATTTGTTTGAAAGCTTTATGCTCAGTGTGATTATAGTGATAATCATTTGATAATGTTTAGGAATAGTGTTATGTTTTCTTGCTGGGCTTTGGCTCATGGGATCTATGTGGTGCAGGTAAAGGGAAAGAAAAGCTCACTTAGCCTTGAGTGGAGAGCTGATGTGGTGATGTGTACATATGCGGCCGCTTGACCACCACGGCCAAGGAGTTCTTAGAGGAACTAGGGGGTTTACCCTATTTTTGCCGCTTAGGTCGGCGGGACTGTAAATTTGAAACAGTAGTGACCATCTTGTACCGAGAACAACTTGTAAATGTTTTGTTTAGCTCTGCAGAGCAGTTTGTAATGAAAATCTCCATTTCCTTTTTATTGGTTTTATACCTTAACCTGTTAATTACACTTAGAGCACGTTTTTGACAAAAGGACTCGGGTAGCGAGTCAAATTTCTGGTCCACCGTTCACCGTAACTGTTCTGGAGTAACCAGGGCGTTACATCAACTACGCCAACAGCCGGCCGAAGCCACACGACATAATGAGGAATTGGCTAGGCGAGCTGCCGAGGCACAGGCACCTTCTCGGAGGACCAGAGGGCACCTTCGTGGGAGTATGGTTACCAGAATGGCCAAACAAAGGGCCCAACAGAGGCCTAGGGTTAATACCAGCAACGGTTGCCTTGGGAGAAATACTTAAAATACTGCTGCTGGCCATCCTACGGTGAGTGTAACTGCTAGAACGGGAACTAACCGAGCTCCCTCTGTAGCTCGGAACAATAACCCCGAGCCTATCAGGAATATCCCGAAGCCAGTCTGAGCCAATTCTGGACCTTCCAAGCCCAACAAAGGAAGGCCCTTGCCATCGCTAATAAGGCATTCTCCGTCACCAATAAGGCACCCATCTCCAGTTCGAGAGGCACCCCAGCCAGCTCCTAATGGCGATCAAACGGGGGAACGAGCGCCTCAAAGACCGTCTCGAAGTGGTAGCCGAGACAGGAACCATGAGGCTCAACCTAGACACGGGGGTGAGTGAGAAGCTCCTCGAGGACATAGGGCATCCCAGCCAGTAGGAAGTCACATGTCGAGGTCACAAATGACTGGAGTGAGGGGGCCAGTAGAAGATCCATCTCGCAACCATCGAGCCACACAACCAGAGATAAATGTTAGTTTCATGAGTGGAAGTTTGGAACTCAGTAGGTTGGTGAGTGAATATAATACCGAGCCCAAGAATACTAGGAATTACGAGAACAAAATCCCCGATCTTCAAGATCAGTTTAATCAAAACCGGGGGTAGGATAACCCTTCAAACCCGGATTTACGGGCACATTTGAATAGCTGAAAATAGCCCATGCAACTAGTATATGGGAATCAGTATAACCCTGTACTGGGGCAGAGAGCTGGAGTTTTCACAAACAATAACCAGCTGCCTTAAGTGCAAGCTTAACCTGCGGTGGACTTGGTCCAGGAAAGAATTAACTAGCTCGAAAGAGCATTCAGACTCCTTCAAGATGAAAGGAATAAGGACAAGGCAGACGACTCCGATGAGGAGCTCGAGCCTTTGCTCCACACATATCGAACACTTCATTTCCTTACGAATCTAAGATACCCCACGTGGCTCCTTTTGATGGGAACTCAGACCCGTACAACCATCTGAGCATGTTTAACACAATAATGCGCACTAGCAACGTCGGTTACGAACTCAGGTGCATGCTATTCCATACCACGTTAACTGGACCAGCAAAAAACTAGTTCGACAAGTTCTGAAGGCATTCAATTTTGTCTTTGGAACAATTAGCTAAAGAGTTCATGAAACAATTCAAAGCCATGGTAGGTGTCAGACCCGAAGCCTCCGCCTTGACTAATGTTAGACAACAGCTGGGAGAGTCATTAAAGAGCTACCATGCAAGGTTTAATGTAGAGGTGGGACGAGCCTGTAATGTCGATGACAGTGGTCATCTTATGGCAGCTCGAGCTGGGATATTTCTAGGAAGTCCCCTTTGGGATGATATGCAAAGGAAACCTATAAGGACAATAACCGAGTTCAATGAAAGGGCTCCAAGTTACGTCAATGTAGAAGAGGCGAGGTCAGCATTAAAACTTACCCCTCAGCCTGTTATAACTACAACAACGAATGTCAACTCAACCTCAACCTCGACTACCCCTTCAACGTTGTGACCCTTAGGAGACAACCCTTCAAAAAGAAAGAAAAATGAAGGGAATAACTCGAAGGTGGACGGGCGAAGAAGAACAAAGGAGATAAATATTTCTCCATTTAAACGATTTATACCGAGCTTACAGAAACTCGAGAAAACATCTTTATCGCAAACAAAAATCAGGTCATGTTTTGACGGCCTGATCCAATACAAAATTAGAAATCAAAGAAAGACACCAATAAGTACTACAGATTCCATAGAGACATCAGACATACCACCGATAAATGCAAAAAACTGAAGGACAAGATTGAAAGTCTGATCTCGAGAGGATAATTTGGGTAGTACGTAAGAAACATAAATATGGCCCAAACATCGGCTGGACAGAGGGAAGCTCCTACACAACCTGCCCAGCAAAACACGACCTCGCGAATGAGGGAGGATGACCGACCTCCCCCAATAGATGGGGAGGATGTGGTAACCATTTCTAGAAGACCACACATCGCTGGGTCGGGTAGAAATGCCCAGAAATGATATGTCAACGAGCTCAAGATTGAAGACAGATCTCCCTACGAACCTTAAATGTGAGCTCCAAAACACCAAACGGTTGAAACTCAACCCATGACTTTCAAAGAAGAGTACGCATCACACGTCCAATTTCCCTATAATGACCCTCTAGTCATCACACTCCAACTCGCCAACAAAAGGGTGCGCCATGTCCTGATTGATAACGAGAGCTCGGTCAACTTCCTTTATAAAGCCACTTTAGAAAAGATGGGACTCATGGTTCGATACTTGAAGGCCTATGAAATGACATTATATGGATTCTTAGGAGAAGGGATAGCTAGTACGAGTTCTATCAAGCTCCCAGTGACCTTAGGAGACTATCCAATCTCAGTAACCAAGATCATAGAGTTTATAATGGTGGACACCCCATCAGCCTATAATGTACTTCTTGGGAGACCAGCCCTGATTGGACTGGGGCCAATGTCATTTGTTAGGCATTTGTCCATCAAATTCCCAACATCTAGTGGTATTGGGACGCTGAAGGGAGACCAGCTGGACACTCGAAAATGTTATAGCATTTCCATGAGGGGGAAGAGTCAGACAAGTGCACAGGCACTTGTTGTTATCCGGGAATAAGTGGGTCTGTCTTCAAAATTGAGGAAGAAATCGACCCTAGAGTAGAAGAGGATATGGCCGATCTCAGAACAATAGAGGAGCTAAAGGACATAGAGCTCGATGAAAAGGATACCACTAAGGTGGTAAAAATAGGGAAGAACCTCCCCAAGGATGCAAGATAGCAATTAATTCGCTTCCTAAGGGAAAATCAAGATATGTTTGCATGGTCACACTCGGATATGTTTGGAATCATACCAAACATTATAAGTCATGCATTCAACATAGACAAAAGCTTCCCTCCGAAGCAACAAAAAAGAAGGCTCCTGGACGATGATAGGAAGAAAGCCCTGAAAGAAGAGGTCGAAAGACTAAAGGCAAATCGATTTATCCGAGATGCTTTCTACCCTGATTGGATAGCCAATCCTGTGTTAGTTTCGAAGCCCAATGGCAAGTGGCAAACTTGCATTGATTATTCGAACCTCAATAAGGCGTGTCCAAAGGATTGCTTTCCCTTTCCTCGAATCGATTAACTCGTAGATGCCACTACAGGTCATGGCATCATGTCATTCATGGATGCATACTCTGGATATAACCCGATAGCCATGCATGCACCTGACCAAGAACATACGAGTTTCATGACTGATAAAGGTTTGTATTGCTACAACGTAATGCCTTTCGAGCTCAAGAACGAAGGAGCCACATACCAAAGATAGGTGAATAGGATGTTTGCTGAACAAATAGGGAATAACATGGAAGTTTATGTGGAAGATATGCTATTAAAATTCAAGCATAACTGTAACCATGTGGACAAGCTTGTTGAATGCTTCTTTGTGCTCTAGAAGTACAACATGAGACTTAACCCACAAAAATGCTCATTCGGAGTATCCTCAGGAAAGTTTCTCGGATTCATAGTGAAACTTCCATGAAAATCCTGATAAGATTAAGGTGTTAATCGATATGTCCTCGCCTCGAAAACATAAGGATGTCCAGAGCCTAACTGGACGAATGGCAGCCTTAAGTAGGTTCATCTTGAAATCTACAGATCGGTGCCTCCTATTCTTTAACCTTTTGAGAGGGGGCAAGAAATTTGAATGGTCAGATGAGTGTGAACATGCATTTCAAAACCTTAAGAAGCACCTCGCCGAGCCACCAATCTTGTCCAAGCCAATTACAGGGGAAATATTGTACTTATACCTCACCACAAACGAGCATGCCATCAGTGCAGTACTTGTTCGGGAGGATAAGAAAGTGCAAAAACCTGTTTACTATGTTAGCAAAAGGTTACTGGGAGAAGAATCGAGATATACATTAATGGAAAAACTAGCTTTGTGCCTAATACATGCATCTCAAAAGCTTTGACCCTATTTCCAAGTGCATCCTATACATGTTTTAACTTATCAACCATTAAGGCAAGTATTATCCAAGCCCGAGGCCTCCAGGAGATTGTTAAAATGGGATGTCGAACTCGGGAAGTTTGAGATCACTTATCATCCAAGAACGACGATCAAAGGGCATTTCTTAGCAGATTTCATTGTTGAATGTACGGGAATCACCAACGAGGAAGTCATAACCCCAGCCCGCGAGCTGTGGAGACTTTACATTGATGGATCTTCTAATGAGAACGGGTCAGGGCTAGGAATCATTTTGATCACTCCGATGGGAAATCGTTTTCATTTAGCTTTACGATTTGGCTTTGAAGCGTCAAATAATAAGGCTGAGTACGAAGCACTATTAGCAAGTCTTCAGATAGCTTCTGGGCTGAGTACGCAATGAGACTCCAAGTGAAAAGAAACCTAACTGGTGGATTCTGTTGAGCTTGAGCTCAAGGACCAATAAATCCCCTTGTCTTTTGATGACTCTAAGGGGGTCGCCTCTTTATAGGTGGGGGATAGTCTCGTTAGATTCCTATAGACATTGGTCCCATATTGGAGCAACCACATCCCAGACTTCATTTAGACAGTACATAGTCTAGTATTTCCCTAGCCAACTATCGAACCTATGGACTCTAACGTCTACCCTCAAGCATGCCAGGAAGTTATTCCCGGGGTCCTCAAATAGAACCATTACATCAGGCTCGAATTTAAGAAGAGTGGGAGACCACATGGATGTATCCAGCACTACTTTACTTCCATCCGCCGAGTCGTCGAAGCCTCATCTTAGGCTTCATTACCCGAGCCTGGTTGCTCAGGTAGGCGGGAAGTGGTGGCATGGGCTTGCAATCTCGAGGGTCTCCTACTGGAGGGAAGTTTGGCGATGGGGATTGGGACATCTTCCCACCTTGCATATTTGCGATTCCCTGAGTCATCAGTGGACTCACCTTCACCCAAGAGGCCGCAAGCTTGGAGCTTGTCCTCATGGAGAAGGTAGGTGAGGGATCTTCGACCGTAAGGGAGCTTAAGAATTGATTCCCTATGTTCCTTCATGGATTTGGTTGGAGTTGGTCGATGATAGTTGGTTGCAGGCAAGAATTAAATGATTATTTTGAGCTCAACAAATCAAAAGAAATGAATAAAAAATGAGTATGGCGAGATACTTACGAATTCGTTGGAAGGAGTAGAACTGGGAATGAGCGAGCCCATCTGTCCAGAAGATGGTTTTGAAGTTTAGGGGCGATTTGGGATAACTTCGAACAACCGCTTCTCCTTCGGATAGCTCGATAGATTAAAGAGCCCATCTCCTCTATGGGCTCGAGATGGGTTGCTCTTGAGGAAAAAGAGATATAGAATCTCCTGTATTGAAGGCCCTTCCCACTTCATCTCATGGTACAATGACCTTAGAGTGGACAAAACTCTGAAATAGTTGGTCTGGAGCTGGAAAGGGGCAATGCCAGCGTAATCCAGGAAACTCTTAAAATAATCCCTTTGGGGCAATAAGGCCCCAGCCTGCATGTGCTCGCGACTCCAAGCTGCGAGCTTGACCTTATTGTCGGGATTACCATCGCTAGGCACATAGCAACTCCTTCCATTAGAAGTTGTAGGCCGGCACATCAACTTGCTGGATTGCTTCAGCCCGTGGTAGGCCAGCAACTCGGAGATGTGGTCGGTGGAAGTGACTGAGCTTCGGTAATGCTCCATGAAGATGAATGAAAGCTTGCCCGGACGGGAGTTGGTTGGCTAGTTCAAAATATTCTCCATGAATATGAATGAAAGCTTGCCCGGACGGAAGGCTATGGTGACCCTATAGTTGGGATCTAAAGGGATTGGGCGAATCTCGAGGTCAGGATCTGGATACACAGTAAACTGAAGCCTCTTCCTTTTTCCTTCTTTGACCTCGTCAATCTAGCGTCAAAAGTGGGCTCGGATGTCCTCTCGTTCGAGCCTTTCCTTGTGCTCGCGGATTAGCCGTTGGTTCCGAGTGAACGGTGATTCGGGTCAAGGAGATGATGGGCAGTAAGGAATGGCAGGCTCGGGCCCCCACCAATTCTCAGAAGACGGCAACATCTAACAAGAAAGATAAAGGTGAGGCCCATAATTTTAAATAATGCAAAAGTTTAAAGGTCTTGATAACTCAAGTTGCAGGGTCGAGATAACGAGACCACCTTAATCGAGCTTGAACGCTCAAAATGGTGAGGTTAACTCGAATGCCCACCCCGAACTATTGTAAAGTTTGGGGCATTGAGAGTGCACCCACACGAGAGTGGGATGATTATTATCAGTTTAAAAGAATCCCAAATTTCTAGGAAAAAAGTGGGCAGTTACCCGAAAAGGCTATGTTATCAGGATATGTGCATTAAAACCCTATTTCTTGAGTTGCATGAAACCCATGAACTAATACCCCATAACCTAAAAAGTCTCCATTTTTATCTGTTTTTACCAAAAAAAAATTGGCCTAAATTATGTTTTTGATCTAAACAAACCTACCCAAATCAAAAACTTATATAGTGCAAAAAAGACCTTAAAAATCTGGTAGAAACCAGAGAAGATTTTTCTTATGCACAGAAGAAACACGTAGAAAAAAATACAAAGTGGTAAAGACCAGAAAACTTACACAAGGTTGTTTTTGGAAACGAGGAGATCGTCGACTGATGAAGGGGAAGCAAAAATGTTCTCATAGAGCCGAAGGTGGTGAGGTTTCTTTGTTTCTTCAGTTTGGAAAACATGCAAAAAGAAGAGCTTTGGTTCGTGTTTCTCTTTTTGAAAAATAAAGTGAGAAAGTGAATGAAGTGGTGGAGAAGAAAGGGTATATATTGGCAAAATAAATGATAAAATTCGAATGGATCTGGACCGTTGCATGATGAAGTGAAATGATCTGACGGATCCTATTCAATCTTGAAAATGGAGGTAAAAAGGGAATAGGAGAGGATGTGCACAAGTAAAAGGGTACTCAAGTACTCTCGGCAAGCAATCCCCCAGCAACACGTGTCCACACTCGAGTGTGGTAGATAGGCATGTTTTACGAAAGTGAATTTCAAAATTTTCCTTCTCAGAGGATTCGAACCAACACTTTTGAGGGGGTGAAATGTTACACCCAAATTTTGAGAATAAAATAAATAGCCTTGAAATGTAGACTCGAAATGGTTAAGCTCGAAAATGACAAGTGTTGGCTGTACACTTATACGAATTGTCAAGTGGTTCCAGATCTGTTATTAGCACTTGAGCATGAGTCACATTGTTCGAGCCTGAGTTGCAGGCTCGAAGACACCAACCTTCTCCGAGGAACGTACTAAACCAAATTACTGGATGAGGAGGAGGTTATAACTATAGCGATAAGCTCGAAGCTTGGCCATTCTTGAAAGCGCGTTAGCACCACGATCAAGCTCAAGGAAGCATTTTATACGCGGAAACTGTTAGGAAACCCCTATTCCTTAGGGATTTTTTGTTATAAGATATTAAATCCCAATTATGATGGTATATTATGTAATTAATGTATTTATTTGCATTTATTTCAAATTTGAACGATTGATTGTAACTTCCCGAAATAAGGGGAAGTTATTCTGTCAACCAGGTCTATAAATAGATTGGGGAAATCATTTGCACTCACGCGAAAATTATACTGAGAATACTCGGCCAAATTGTTTTCTGAAAAAGCTTTGAGAGAGTATTTATATCAATAATATTGACTCGTGGACTAGATAGATTTTAACTGCTGAATCATGTAAAAAGTCTGTGATTTCTTCTGTTTTTTTTTTTTGTAACGTTGTTTAGTGCTCTTCATAATTAAGTTGACGAAAAAACGGTGTCAACATATCTAATCAAATTTGAATTCAAATTAGATAGATGTTTTATTTTTATTTAATTATTAATTAATAATCATAAAATTGAAAAAGAAGAATAAACATGCTCTGTACGTTTTTTTTTTAAATTAGATAGATATTTTTGTTTTTTATCATAAACTTTTAAAAGAAGAATAAAAAAACGTGAATAAACGAAAAAAAAAATAGATAGAGTAAATTTAAAAAATGTTGACGTTGTTTTTCGTCAACTTAATTATGTAGAGCAATAAACAATGATTTAGAAAAAATAGAAGAAATCAAAGATTTTTAACATGGTTCAGCAGTTAAAATCTTCCTATGTCCACGATTCATTGTTATTATGAACACTCTATCAAAGCTTCAGATGAAAGCAATTTGGTAGAGTCTCTTCTCAGTCCAAATTTGTGCGCAAATAAAATAACCTAGTCCATGCTATTTATAGACCTGGTTGTAGGAATATATTTCCCTTAATTAAGGGAAGTTGCAATCAAATATTTAAATTCAAATAAATATCTGAATTAATAATACAAATCAAATGTATTAATTAAATAATGATCCCATAAAAATTAGGATTCATTACATGGTGTTGACCAATCCTAAAGAAATAGAGATTTCCTAACAGCTTTTCCGTGTGATAAACGCGTCATTGAGCTCAAACATTGCTTTAACGTGCTTTCGAGACCAACCAAACTTTGAGCTCACCATTTCAGTTGTTGCCTCTTCTCTCATTGAGTCGATCGAATTTATCCCTCGGAGAAGGTTGTTATCTTTGAGCCTGCAACTCATGCTCGAACGCTGATAGTAGATCTAGAACTATTTGTCAATTTGTACAAGTATACTGTTAACACTTGTTATTCCCAAGCTTACTGTTTACAAGCCTACATTTTGAGGCTATTTATTTAAACTCGAAATTTGGGTGTAACATTTTTCCCCCTAAAAAGTGTTTGTTCGAATCCTCTAAGAAGGAAACTTTTAAACTTCACTTTTAGAAAACGTGCCCACCTACCACACTCAAGTATGGACACGTGTCCCTAGGGGATTGCATACCGAGAGTACTCGAGTACTCTTTTTTTTTGCACACATCCTTTCTTATTCCTTTTTTCTGCCAATTCTCGAAATCATACGTGGTCCATCAGATCACGTTTTAACCTAAATCAAGGGCTCAAATTTCCCTTTAAATATCATTTTTTCCTATTTAAACCCCCTCTTCACCTTCACTTTTATTTTTCCACCTTTCAAAAAGAAAACAAGAGCTAGAAAAAACACGAGATTTTTATGTTTTCCAAACCCAAGAAGCAAATCAACATTGGTTCGTTTGGTTCTGTTGCATCGTTCCTACTTCCTACCCCTCAATACAACATTTCCTCATTCCCCTATCAACTTTGTGTAAGTTCACCACACTTTATCACTCACTCATCTTTTGTACGATTTTTTTTTATATATCTTCATGCATGAAAGAAAAGAGGACAGTCATTTATGTGATCTTTACTATACGTAGGATGTATAATTTTTTATAGATAGAAACTTGTTTATGGAGAAAAACTGGTAAAAATGACTTCTTTTTTATTATGGGGTAATCAGATATAGGTTTCGTGTAGAGTAAGAAATAAGGCTTTGGATTAGGGTTTTAACACACATATCCCAATAATATCTCCTTTTTGGGTAACTGCCCATTTCTTCCTAGAAATTCAGGATACCCCTTTAGGCCTTGTCACTGATCCTCTAGCACATCCAGAAGTTGTGGCCCCTCCTCCTGTGAGCCAACCAAAGAAAGTTCGCCCTGCCCAACCTCAAATCTGAGACCGCAAACTTACTGTTTTGACCTACGTCCCTGAGTTTGTTGTTGACAATGCCGCCAGCACTCCCAGAGTCCAGCTAGGTTCTAATGCATTGACTTGCGTGGGCCAATGCCTCAGCAACCTCGAGGCTCCCCAGTGGGAGTTCTTAATGACCTCTGAGAGTGCCAACACTCTTTTTGATAATAGTGGAAATTTTCTTTCTTCGGTAAGTTATCTAATTGATAAGCTCCATCCATGCCAACTCTTTATTTCTATACCCCTAACATTAGTTTTTGATTGCATGCCCTTCTACCCTTCGTTCAACACAATTATGTCATGAATCGCGAGGTTGTGACGAGCAAGGTGTACACCTAAGATTCTAGAGATGTATAGCTTAGGGCTGAAGATGACCTTAAAAAGGCTTGGCAAGAGCTGGAAATGGCTCAATAGGGGCTGAAGGCGACTTGGCGGGAGCTGGAAATGATTCAGCGAGAGGTGGAGGCTAAGGAGATGGAGATCAAGAAGATCCAAGAACTGAATGCCAAGCTAGAGGAGGACAAAAAGATGACTTTCAAGTTCATAGAGAGTGAGAAGGCTCACCTTCTTAAGGAATTCAGGACCAAGAAAGACAATGCTGTCGACATGGCAATGTATCGCATTCGGGCCACCAATCTTGACTTTGACACCAGCTTCCTATCCATCATGGAGACCGAGTATGTCGACAGATGGAAAGCTCGACGGGAGGAGGAAGAAGCTAGGCTCAAAGCTCAAGAAGCGGCAGAGGTCATGGAACAAACTAGGACGGTGGTTGACGAAGCTTCCTATCCTTGAAGGCCAACACATGGGCTGTGACCCATAGTTTTTTATTTCCCTTGTAATTGCACTTTTTTGGTGCCCTTAGGGAAAAAACAATTATAACTCAAGCTCGAGTTATTTGACGATTTATATTATAATGGTAGCTTTTTATGCTTAAATCTCTTTCTCGAAGCCTTTATGCATATTATCTACATATGACTTTTGTGTTATCCTTATGCATCATACTCCAGGTTCGGAATATTCCGAGCATACATGGATTTTTTTTTTTATATTAGTTTATTTATACAAATACTGTCGTGCTTAAGTTTGAACTTCCATATATTTATGTATAGTTCATTCGATTGCACATTTTCGACTTCGTTATAATCAAGGTCGAATGTTACTTTTACCACGTATTTTTGTTAAGAAATACTTATTGGCGTGTAACCTCGTTAGTCTAGTTATTTCTTGCTTAACTATAGTAACTTTTCCTCATTATCAAGTATGGTCTCAAGGTTGCAAGATCAAAACTTATTTGCAAAAATGTCTAGCACTGTCTCAACCCATGAATTTCGTTGGTTTATTTAGAATTCCAACTTTTAATCTTGTCGATTAGAGTTTGCTGGTTTGTTCTAGACTTGTTTAATCCGTGTTTAGTTAATAATATATACACTGTTATTGTTTAATTCTTGTTTGGTTAATAATCCATACACTGTTATTAATTAAATTTTTTATTGATGCTATATTTTCGAGCCTATGGTATGATTGTATACCACTTATGCCCCCTTAATATCCTATGATTGCAATCTTAGGTTATTAAATTTTGAGAGCTTGCAAAAAATATAACTATACAAATATAAAATTGGAATAAGATTCGGTGCTCTATTAATGAAAAATAAGAATAAATTACAAGCTTGGTTAAAACCAAATAAACATCATTCCTACATTATTGGCAATAAGGTCGTTGATGTTCACTATTTCAAGCTCGTGGAACCAATTATCCATTTAACCTCGCTAGTTTATAGACACCAAGTCGGATAATGGATTCAATTTGGTAGGGTCCCTCCCAATTAGGCTCGAGCACGATTGCAGAGGGGTCTCGCGTGGCCAAAAACACACGCCTAAGCACCAGATCTCCCAATCCAAAGTTTCTGCCTTGAACCCTCTTTTTGAAATACCTTGTAGCCCTTTGCGAGTATTCAACATTTTTAAGTTGGGCTTCGTCTCATTTTTCTTCAATTTGGTCTAGAGTTTCTTCGAGCTGAGATTGGTTTGAGGTCTGGTTGTATGCTATGCGTCTGATTGTTGGGATTTTGACCTCAATGGGCAGCATAGCTTCGCAACCATAAGCCAGGGAGAAGGGGGTGTGTCATGTTGAGGTTCGTGCTATTGTTCTGTAAGCCCATAGGACTTGTGGTAATTCTTCTGGCCATTTTCCTTTAGCTTCTTTGAGCATTTTCTTAATGGAGCTCTTCAGAGTCTTGTTCACGGCTTTAACCTGGCCATTTTCTTGTGGAAGGACTACTAAGGAAAAAATCTCGATTATCCCGTTCTTTTCATAGAATTGTGTGAATAGTTCACTATCGAGCTGGGTCCTGTTGTCTGACACTGTTTTCCCTAGTACCCTGTATCTGTAGATTATACTTTTTACCATGAAGTCCAAGACTTTCTTCGAGGTGGTTGTGGCCAGAGGTTCGACCTCAGTCCACTTAGTGAAGTAATCAACAACAACTACGACATATTTTACTCCCCATTTCCCTGTTGGTAGGGATCCAATGAGGTTGATACCCCATACCGCGAATGGCCATGGTGAGCTCGGTTGGTGGAGCTCGCGGGATTGAAGCAAATCGCTGACACTTATCACAACATTTGATGTATTCGAACGATTATGCTTTTACTGTAGGCCAGAAGTATCCTTACCTAATTACCTTTTTTGATAGACTATGCCCTCTGGTGTGGTCTCTGCAAAATCCTTCATGGATTTATTCTAAAAATTTATAGCTTCGGGTGGAGTTACATGCCTTAACAATGAAATATAATATCCTCTTCTATATAGTCTCCCTCCACGATAGTGTACCTTGGTATCTTTTACAGTAGCTTTCTTGCTTGTTCTAGTTTGCTGGCAAGCTCCCAGTTTCAAGGTAGTCGATTATGGGGGTCATCCAAGTAGGTTGCGAGTCTATCATCTTAATGTCATCCTCGCAGGGCTCGGCTATGCTCGGTATTGGTAGAAATTCGACTGGTACCACATTGAGTGTATCGGCTTCCTTGGTTGTGGCAAGTTGAGCTAAAGCATCTGCATTCAAATTCTGTTCCCGTGGAACTTGTTCAATCGCATAAAACTCAAACTGCCCGACTGTTGCTTTGACCTTCTCCAAGTAGGATGCCATTTTGATTCCCCGAGCCTGGTATTCTCCTAAGATCTGGTTGACAACCAACTGGGAATCACTATAGCAGCAGATGGCTTTTGCATTTAGATCGGAAGATATCTGAAGTCCTGCTACTAGTGCTTCATATTCAGCCTCATTATTTGATTCCTCGAAGCCAAACCGTAAGGCTAAGTGAAAAAATTTCCTGTCAGAGTGATTAAGATAATTCGTGCCCACGATCCATTCTCGTTCGAAGACCCATCAACGTAAAGTCTCCATAACTCACGGGCTGGGGTTATGACTTCCTCGCTGGTGATTCCTGTACATTCAACTATGAAATCCACCAAGGCCTATCCTTTGATCGTCATTCTCGGGTGATATGTGATTTTGAACTGCCCAAGTTCGACCGCCCATTTTAATAATCTCCCAGATGCCTCAGGTTTTGACAATACCTGCCTCAATGGTTGATCAGTCAACACGTGTATAGGATGCGCCTGGAAGTAAGTTCAGAGTTTTCGAGATGCATGTATCTAGCACAATGCTAGCTTTTCCATTAATGGATATCTCGACTCTTCCCCCAGTAGCCTTTTGCTGACATAATAAACAGGTTTTTATACTTTCTTATCCTCCTGAACAAGTACTGCATTAATTGCATGCTCTGTTGTAGCGAGGTATAAGTACAATATTTCCCCTGTGACTAGTTTGGATAAGATTGGTGATTCAGCAATGTGTTTTTTAAGAGCTTGAAAAGCGAGCTCACACTCGTTTGACCATTCAAATTTCTTGCATCCTCTCAAATAATTAAAGAACGGAAGGCATTTGTCTATAGATTTCGATATGAACCTACTTAAGGTTGCCATTCTTCCAGTTAAACTCTGGATGTCTTTATGCTTTTGAGACAAAGGCATATCAATTAATGCATTTATCTTATCCAAGTTTTCCTCTATGCCCCGAGCGTTTACTATGAATTCGAGAAACTTTCCCGAAGATACTCCAAATGAGCACTTTTGTGGGTTAAGTCTCATGTTGTACTTCTGGAGTATAACAAAGCATTCTGCGAGATCGTCAACGTGATTATAATTATGCTTGGACTTTACCAGCATATCATCCACATATACTTCCATGTTCCCTATTTTGTCGGCAAACATCCTATTTACTAGTCTTTGATATGTGGCCTCGTCATTCTTGAGTCCGAAGGGCATCACATTGTAACAGTATAAACCTTTATCAGTCATGAAGCTCGTATGCTCGTAATCGGGCGCATGCATGACTATCTAGTTATATCCAGAATATGTGTCCATGAACGACATGATTCCATGACCCGTGGTAGCATCCACGAGCTGATCGATTCGAGGTAGGGGAAAACAATCCTTTGGACACGCTTGTTGAGGTTCGAATAGTCAATGCAAGTTTGCCACTTGCCATTGGGCTTCTGGACTAACACTGGATTGGCTATCCAATCCAAATATAAAGCATCTCAGATAAACTAATTTGCCTTTAGTCTTTCGACCTCCTCTTTCAAGGCCTTCTTCCTTTCGTCATCAAGGATCCTTCTTTTCTGTTGCTTAGGTGGGAAACTTTTGTCTATGTTCAACGCATGGCTTATCTGAGTGCAACCATGCGAACACATTCTGGTTTTCCCTCAGGAAGCAGATTAATTGCTATCTCGCTTCATTTGGAAGGTTCTTCCCAATTTTTACCACCCTAGTGGTGTCCATATCATCGAGCTCATTATCTTTGAGCTCTTTAATTGGCCCGAGATCGACCTTGTTCTCATCTATCCTCGGGTCGATCTCTTCTTAGACCTCGTACACCGTCTCGCTTATCTCTTTAATGACTACCAGTGCATGTGCACTTGTTTGGCTATTTCCCTTCATCGAGATGCTGTAGCATTCTCAGGCGGCTAGATGGCCTCCTTTCAGCGTCCCAATGCCACTGGGGGTCGGGAATTTTATAGCCAGATGCCTCACAGATGTAACTGACCCTAGCCCAATCAGGGCTGGTATCCCGAGTAGTACATTGTAAGCGGAAGGGGTGTCAACTATGATAAACTCCATTATCTTGGTTACTAAGACTAGATAGTCTTCAAGGTTACCAGGAGCACGATAGATCCCGTATTGGCTATTCCCTCTCCTGAAAATCCATACAACGTTGTTGCACAGGCCTTTAGGTCTCGAACGGAGAGTCCCATTTTTTCTAGAGTGGCCTTATAGAGGATGTTGACTGAGCCCCTGTTATCGATCATGACTCGGCACACCCTTTTATTGGCGAGCTGAAAGGTAATACCCAAAGGGTCGTTATGAGGGAATCGAACGTGTGAGGCGTCTTCTTCGGTGAATGTAATGGGTTGGGACTCAGCCCTCTGTTGTTTCAGAGCTTGAGATTTAGGTTCATAGGGAGATCCATCCCCCATTTTGAGCTCATTGACATACATCTTCTGGGAATTTATACTCGACCCAGCGATATGCGGTCCCCCCGCGATGGTTATTACATCTTCTCCATCGATTGGGGGAGGTCGGTTATCCTCCCTCGTATGTGGGGCCGCAGTTTGTTGGGCAGGTTGTGTAGGAGCTACCTTTTTTCCAAGTGAATCTTGGGCCAGATTTCTGTTTTGGACATACTACCCGAAGTATCCTCTTGAGATCAGACCTTTGATCTCGTCCTGTAACTGTCTGACCTATGTCCCTATGAAATCTGCAAAATTTGTTGGCATCCCTCTTGAACTTCTGGTTTCGCATCGGATCAGATCATCTGAAAGGGACCTGATTCTCGTTTGCGACAAATATGTTCTCTCGAGTATATGTGAGCTCGGTATAAACTGTGTAAATGGAAAAGTATTTTTCTCATTTTTTCTTCTTAGCCCCATCAGCCTCCGAGTTATTCCCTTCATTCTTCTTTCTCTTGGAAGGGTTATCTTCTGAGGGTCACGACGTGGAGGGTGTAGCCGAGGTGGTAGCTGAGTTATCATTTTTTGTTGTAGTTATTACGGGTTGAGGAGTCATCTTGAGTGCCAACCTCGCCTCTTCTACATTAAAAAACCTCTTAGCCTGAGTATTGAACTCGGTTATCATCCTCACAGATTTTCTTTCTATGTCGTCCCAAAGGGGACTCCCTGGAAATACTCCAGCTCGTACTGCCATGAGATGACCGTTGTCATCAACATTTCAAGCTCGTGCAACTTTTATGTTAAACCTTGCCAGTTAACTTTTCAATGACTCACCTGGCTGCTGCCTAACATTAGTCAATGTTGATGCTTAGGGCTTGATACTTTTCACGGCCTGGAACTGCTTCTTGAATTCCTGGGATAGTTGTTCCCATGACAAGATCGAGTGTCTTCGGAACTTGTCAAACCAATTTTTCGTTGGTCTAGTGAGCGTGGCCGGGAAAAGCATACATCTTAGCTCGTATCCGATGTTGTTGGCTCGCATTACTGCATTAAATGTACTCATGTGACTACTTAGGTCAGAAGTCCCATTGTAGGGTGCCACATAGGGTATTTTAAAGCCATGGGGAAATGGGGTATTTGAGATGTGGGAAGCGAAAGGCTTGAGCTCCTCGTAGGAATCATAAGCCTTTTACTTATTTTTTCCTTCTTAAAGGAGCTTGAATGCCTCTTCAAGCTGGTTGATCCTCTCTTTGACCAAATCTATTGGAGGGGGAGCTTGCACCAGTGGTAGCTGGTTCTTGTTCGTAAGAACTCCAACTGCTTGTCACAGTACAGGGTTATATTGATTCCCATATACTGGCTGCAAATGCTCTCTCTGGTTATTTAAGTGTGTTTGTAAGTCCAGGTTTGGCAGATTAGATTGCCCCCGGTTCTGATTTAGATGATCTTGAAGATTAGGATAGTTGTTATCGTAATTCTTGTTATTTTTGGGCTCAGCGTTATACACACTCACCGACCAGCTATAATCCTGACTTCCACTAAGGAAGTTGACATTCCTCTTTGGTTGTTGTTGCTATGTGGCTTGATTATTATGAGGTGGGTTTTCTACTTGCACCCTCACCCCGGTCATTTGTGAACTTGACATATGACTTCCAAATGGTTGAGGTGCTCTATGTACTTGATGAGCCTCTTGCGGAGCCTCACGCTCACCCATGTGCTCAGGTCGAGCCATATGGCTTCTGTCTCAGCTCCCACTCTGAGCACTCCATGAAGGCCTCAGAGGTGCCCGATCCCCTGCCAAGTTCCCACTAAGAACTGGTTGGGGTACTGATAACTCTACAAAATAGAGTTATTTTACCACTTTTTATGTGCTAATTGTTGTTTAATTCTTGAGTTTTTAATTGATTTATTAAGTTTTTAAGTAATTTTGAATTTATTAGTCTTATTTTGATTTTATATTATTTTGTGTGTTTTTATAGTTATTTTATTGTAAAATGTTGTAGTTAATTATTTGAATTATTATTGTTAAGTTAGTAGTAAAAAAATGTTGTATTATTAAACTTAAGTATAAAATACAAATTAAGTTATAATTAATATTTTCAAATAATTAAATTGATTTATTTTATAGTTGAAAATATTGTATTATGATTTATTTTATATTTATTTTGTAGAGAATTTATGCTCTTGAGAAGAAAGAAAAATGAAGGACAATATGACATTTTGAAGAGTAAAGAAAAGAAAGAAAAAATGGTAAATATCAAAGAAATTGGCATTTTTTGATAAGCTCAATTGAGCCCAAGCCCATGCGTTGTACCAGTCCATGCTCCTCCCAGCTGCATCAACAAGAGACCCAATCAATTCAGCACTCTTTCATCAACAAAGCCTCCATGCCATCTGCCCAGGCCAATCACCTGATCAACGTGCCAACATGACCACTCCTCACAGCCATGCATCAATGAAGCCTTCCTCCTTGCTTCAGCATCACCCCAAAAGTGACTTGACCATTTCCCAGCCCCATGCTCACAACATCACAGCCGCCCAAGTGAACCAAAGCCACCATTTATTGAGCCCAACAAAATGCAATTTTGTACCATTTGTCCCCTATGACAAAAATACCACTTTTTATCCCACTTTATACACATTTTACCCCAAAACATAATTATTACACCCTATAATTTACCCCTATTTACCATATTATAATTAATTAATTTAATTTAATCAATTTAATTAATTTAAATTGATTATTTTAATACCTCATTTTTTGCTATAAATAAGGGATTTAGGGTGTCCATTTGAGAGGGAGGTTACTCTACACAAAGTTCTACACATTCAAAACCTCTCAACTCTCTTCATCTTCTTCTTCTTTTTATTTTTTTTCTATGTATTTTTAGAGGAAATTTTGGGGGTTTCTCCTCCAAATTTTCCTATTTATGTTTGTAATTTTTAGTGTGTATTTGTTATTCTAGTTATGTGTTTCTAATCTTTTTAGGATTATTAAGGTGATGATGAAACATTTTGTAACTAGATAGTGTTTATTTTGTATGTTGGTTTCCCATTTTGTGCAACAAAGTTTATGGAATTTTCTTCTTCAAATATCTTCTTTCATCTTAAATATCATGTATTTTGGATTGTTAGCACATATTTACACTTTGTTCTTCATTAGTGCAAAACATAATATTCTTTGTGTAAGATGTGTCATTAAATTGTACACATCCATGCTTAGAACAAAAATATTATGTTTTGCCTTATAAATAATGTTCATTGATTTATTTGTTATCTCATTAGATTGATTTACACTAAATGCTTTGAAATTATAACTTTGAAAAGTGAAGAAAAATCCTATCTTTTTAGAAGTAATTTGTGCTTAAAATTATAAATCTATTTAGAAAATGATAGTTTGATTTATTTTAACTATCACTAAAACTTGGGAATTAATGTACTTATAAATATTATTAAACTTATATTTTGTGGATTCTAATCCTTAATAATCTTATTTTACCACCTTCATCTCTATTATTAATTTATGTTATATATATTGTTTTTAATTTCTTTATTATTATCTTTTATTTTATTTTTATTGTTACAAATTCTCATCAATCTTTGGAATTAGGTTAGAATTTATTACTTTTGATTTAAAATAGTTTCATTTTCGATTTTAGACAACTCCTTTGGGTTCGACATCCTTGCTTACGATCACTATTCTATATGGACGATTCGTGCGCTTGCGATATATAAATTTTTAAACATACCCGTTTAGGGTCCATCAAGTTTTTGGCGCCGTTGCCGGGGAGTTGCAAGAGAAAAGAAACGAAATTTATCTCAAGGTTAGTGAATTCTTCTACTAGTTATTTTGATTTTTGCACTTAAAAAAAAAACTAAAAAATATATATATATTTATATAAAATCTAAAAAAAAAAAGATAAAAAGAAAATTTGGGACGGTTCTACCACCCATAAAAAATACTTATATATCTATATTTATTGTGATTTTTTTATAGTTGACGGCACTTGTGCCTCCTATCTATCCTTTTAATTTTTATAGTTGATGGCACTTGTGCCTCCTAATTTTGCTATAATTTTGTTGTAATTTATCTTGTTGTTATTTTTATTATTTTTATTTTTGCAAGTTACTAGTTGATGGCAATTTTGCCTCCTAGTCTTTTATTTTATGTTTTAGTTGATGGCACTTGTGCCTCCTAATTTTACCTTATTTTTGTTATGGTTGATGGCATGCTATGCCTCCCTACTCTTGCTTAAATTTGGATAGTCTTATTTAATTTTTCCTTATTTCTCTTTATTCTTTATCATTTTATTGTGAAAAAATATATACTTGAAAAGAAAACTTGAAAAATATATATATATATTCTTGAAAAGAAAAGAAAAAAAAAAGAACTTAAATCTTGTCCTAGCTCTTGTTTTCATTTCTTAACATTGTTTTTTGTTCTCTTAATTTTTATTTTCTTGTTCTTTTTTTTTTTCCCTTAATTGTCATCTTTAAAAAAAATAAAAAATAAAAAATTAGTTTGTCATTTAGTTTCTTCCTTATGGATCATTTTAATTATAGTTGGAATTCTGAGTACAACTATTATGAGCATTCAAATTTAAATTATGGAGAAACTAATAATATGTATGATATGCATGAATCATTTGATATCCCATTTGCCCCCACCTATAACCCAAAATTTTCATTATGTCATACCCAGTTTCCAATAGGGCATGAATTCAACATGCATAATCAAAGTCATGCCCAATCCGACCTATCATATCTCATTGAACAAGAAACGAGCCCATCTTTAGAGGATACCCTACAACAGTTTATGAAATTAACCTACCAAATCTTACTAGCCCAATCTCAGTCAATCTCAAAAATTGAAATAATAGTAGGACAACTTGCAACTGTTATAGAGTCGAAAAAACAAGTTCATCCCAACCAACCCATTCATAATCCAAATAGTCAAATTGAAAATGAAAAGGAGAATGAAATAGTTGAAGAACTTGTAATATACATCCAACCCCCTAATAAAACCAAAGAGTTGGATGGTATAATTTTCGAGGCTCATGAGGAAAATGAAAAAAAATATAATTATATTTCAAGAGCCCATAATTGAACAAATTTGTATATTTACTCAAAATGAAAATGAGTCTAATATAGATATGCAATTTTCGTATTTTATTGATATTTCTTTAAAATTGCATATTTCTAACTTTCTTGTAGGTGTGATGTTATCAATTATTATTTATGGCATTTGCATCAAAGTCATAACTCACCCTACTAATGAAATTCTACACTATCGATTGGGTGTAGGTTAAAAGAAAAAAATTATAGTCGAGCTAAAGACTATAAACTAAAGCGTTTTGTGGGAGGCAACCCATACTTTAATGTTTCATTTTATATTTCACTTGTTGTTGTGTTTTTTTTTTTGTTTTTTTTTTGTTTCATGTTTTTCAAAAAGCTTGAAGGAAACTTCTTGCCCAAAAAGAAAAGAAGAGAAGAAAACAAAAGAGTCAAATCAAGGAAGCATACCTCAAAGGGAGTAGTTCTTAATCTTTTCTATTTTATTAAACATTGAGGACAATGTTTCATTTAAGTTTGGGGGTAATGTGTATGTATTTTTATTTGTGTTTATGTATTTTTTTTTGTGTTTATGCATGTTTTGCATTTGTTATAAAATTCAAAAAAATATATATATATTTGTTTTTCTTTTTGTTTTTATGTGATTTTCATTTGTTATATAATGTTAAAAAAAAAATTATTTTCTTTGTTTTGTTTGAAAATATTTTTTGGTGATTTTCATTTTCTAATTATAAATTGAAATTGTTCGTAGTTCTTAGAAAAATATAAATAATTATTAAGCTTTACTTTTAATTTCTAAGTTAGTTTTGTTTAAATATATATATTTTTCATAATAGGTCACTTTTCTCCTCTATTCGAATTTGTGATATTTGGCTATAGTTTATTTAAACATTAAATTATTTAAATCTCTAAAAAAATTTTTTGAAAATTCCTATAATTTTCTTGATTATCTTTTGAGATTTAATATATTTGTGTTTACATAAGCTTGTCTAAATGTTCACATGATAGATTTGTGTTTGCATGTTAAATATCTATTTTGAAAACAATAATTTTAACTTTTCAAATTAATTAAATAAGCTTTACTTTTATTTGTGATTTTCTTTGAACTATTTCCATTATGTAATTTTTTTTAGTTAAACATTTGATATCACCAATTTAAAAAAAAAAAACATGTTTGTGTTTTTAATCTTTCTTTTGCTCGAGGACTAGCAAAATATTAAGTTTGGGGGTGTGATAACTCTACAAAATAGAGTTATTTTACCACTTTTTATGTGCTAATTGTTGCTTAATTCTTGAGTTTTTAATTGATTTATTAAGTTTTTAAGTAATTTTGAATTTATTAGTCTTATTTTGATTTTATATTATTTTGTGTGTTTTTATAGTTATTTTATTGTAAAATGTTGTATTTAATTATTTGAATTATTATTGTTAAGTTAGTAGTAAAAAAATGTTGTATTATTAAACTTAAGTATAAAATACAAATTAAGTTATAATTAATATTTTCAAATAATTAAATTGATTTATTTTATAGTTGAAAATATTGTATTATGATTTATTTTATATTTATTTTGTAGAGAATTTATGCTCTTGAGAAGAACGAAAAATGAAGGACAATATGACATTTTGAAGAGTAAAGAAAAGAAAGAAAAAATGGTAAATATCAAAGAAATTGGCATTTTTTGATAAGCTCAATTGAGCCCAAGCCCATGCGTTGTACCAGTCCATGCTCCTCCCAGCTGCATCAACAAGAGACCCAATCAATTCAGCACTCTTTCATCAACAAAGCCTCCATGCCATCTGCCCAGGCCAATCACCTGATCAACGTGCCAACATGACCACTCCTCACAGCCATGCATCAATGAAGCCTTCCTCCTTGCTTCAGCATCACCCCAAAAGTGACTTGACCATTTCCCAGCCCCATGCTCACAACATCACAGCCGCCCAAGTGAACCAAAGCCACCATTTATTGAGCCCAACAAAATGCAATTTTGTACCATTTGTCCCCTATGACAAAAATACCACTTTTTATCCCACTTTATACACATTTTACCCCAAAACATAATTATTACACCCTATAATTTACCCCTATTTACCATATTATAATTAATTAATTTAATTTAATCAATTTAATTAATTTAAATTGATTATTTTAATACCTCATTTTTTGCTATAAATAAGGGATTTAGGGTGTCCATTTGAGAGGGAGGTTACTCTACACAAAGTTCTACACATTCAAAACCTCTCAACTCTCTTCATCTTCTTCTTCTTTTTATTTTTTTTCTATGTATTTTTAGAGGAAATTTTGGGGGTTTCTCCTCCAAATTTTCCTATTTATGTTTGTAATTTTTAGTGTGTATTTGTTATTCTAGTTATGTGTTTCTAATCTTTTTAGGATTATTAAGGTGATGATGAAACATTTTGTAACTAGATAGTGTTTATTTTGTATGTTGGTTTCCCATTTTGTGCAACAAAGTTTATGGAATTTTCTTCTTCAAATATCTTCTTTCATCTTAAATATCATGTATTTTGGATTGTTAGCACATATTTACACTTTGTTCTTCATTAGTGCAAAACATAATATTCTTTGTGTAAGATGTGTCATTAAATTGTACACATCCATGCTTAGAACAAAAATATTATGTTTTGCCTTATAAATAATGTTCATTGATTTATTTGTTATCTCATTAGATTGATTTACACTAAATGCTTTGAAATTATAACTTTGAAAAGTGAAGAAAAATCCTATCTTTTTAGAAGTAATTTGTGCTTAAAATTATAAATCTATTTAGAAAATGATAGTTTGATTTATTTTAACTATCACTAAAACTTGGGAATTAATGTACTTATAAATATTATTAAACTTATATTTTGTGGATTCTAATCCTTAATAATCTTATTTTACCACCTTCATCTCTATTATTAATTTATGTTATATATATTGTTTTTAATTTCTTTATTATTATCTTTTATTTTATTTTTATTGTTACAAATTCTCATCAATCTTTGGAACTAGGTTAGAATTTATTACTTTTGATTTAAAATAGTTTCATTTTCGATTTTAGACAACTCCTTTGGGTTCGACATCCTTGCTTACGATCACTATTCTATATGGACGATTCGTGCGCTTGCGATATATAAATTTTTAAACATACCCGTTTAGGGTCCATCAGGTACCTCTCATGCTGGAGAGGGATATCTTATTAGAGAGGGTGGATGCCTTATTCGCGAAGGTGGTGGCCTCCGGTTATTTGGTCTGGAAGGTTCAGAGTTAACCCAGGTAGACTCCAGGTTGTTCCTCACAGGTTTTGGGTTATCATTCTGAGCTATCGAAGGAGCTCGATTATTCCTAGTTTCTACAGGAACGGTTCTCGTAGGATTATTCCTAACAGGGTTCTGAGCATTCTCTCCAGGTCGACTGTTGCCGGTATTTTTCCTGGGTCTCGGTTGAGCCTGTTGGGCCCTTTGCTCAGCCATCCTGGCAGCTGTACTCCCTCGAGGTCCGGGGTGGTACCTATACTTCAGCGGCTTGCCTCGCCAACTCCTAGTTTAGTCGTGCAGCCTCGGCCAGCTATTCACACAATCTGTGATTTTCTAATTCCACGATTGGTATGTACCTTTCAGGAATGTAATATAAGTCTTCATCAGGCCTGAGGGTCTGACCAGGCCGTCCCCTTGAGGTCGATGATGCACTCCCCTCATCGAGGGTCTGATCCACCACAGACTGCTTTTCCAGGCCTCTAAGGGTGGTTCTCAGTCTGAGGAGTACGCTCCTCAGGGATTTGAGGTAACAGTCTCCCACTAGTTCCGGGGATGTTCAAGGTGACCATTGATGTTGTGCAAAAGGGTTTTACTAAACAATACAAAGAATTTCTTAATGCTCTCAATGAAAGCACCAAACTGGTGACACCATTTTTCATCAACCTAATTATGTAGAGCAATAAACAATGATTTAGAAAAAAGAGAAGAAATCATAGATTTTTAACGTGGTTCAGCAGTTAAAATCTGCCTACTTCCACGAGTCACTGTTATTATGAACACTCTATCAAAGCTTCAGATGAAAGCAATTTGGCAGAGTCTCTTCTCAGTCAAAATTTGTGCATGAATACCACTAACCTAGTCCAAGCTATTTATAGACCTGGTTGTAGGAATATCTTCCCCCAATTCAGGGAAGTTATAATTAAATATTTACATTAAAATAAATATCTGAATTAATAATACAAATCAAATGTATTAATTAAATAGCGATCCCATAAAAGTAAGGATTCGTTACACGGTGTTGACCAATCTCAAAGAAATAGGGATTTCCTAACAACTTTTTTCGTGTGAAAAAAGCGTCTTCGAGCTTGAACATTGCTTTAACGCACTTTCAAGACCAACCAAACTTCGAGCTCACCATTTCATTTGTTGCCTCTTCTCTCGCTGAGTCGATCGAATTAATCCCTTGAAGAAGATTGGTATCTTCGAGTCTGCAACTCATGCTCGAACACTGATAGTAGTTCTAGAACTATTTGTCAATTTGTACAAGTGTACTGTTAACACTTGTTATTTCCGAGCTTACTCTTTACGAGCCTACATTTCGAGGCTATTTATTTAATCTCGAAATTTGGGTATAACAGAGAAATTCTTTACTGATGAAAAATATTGATTATTTTTTAAATATAAAAATTGAAAAGGTTAATGAAAATAAAGTAGAATAAAAAAAATAAGAAAATCTATTTAATTAAATTTTTAATCAAATTGGAATTCAAATTAGATAGATATTTTTTCTTTAATTATTAATTAATGATCATCAAATTTAAAAAGAAGAATAAAAAATGCTCTTCACGTTTTTTTCATTTTTTTTAAATATGGATTTTTTTTGTATTTTTATCATAAAATTTTAAAATAAGAATAAAAAATGCAAAAAAGACACTCCTTTATATAAATACTAGAAAACATAACTGCGTTTTGTGCAGTTTTTTATAATTATTAAAAAATATATTTTATAATTTTTTTTGGAGATTTTGTGACAGGGAGTCATTTTCCCGTACAATTAACATGAACCTTATATGGATACGTGGGGGCGTCATCACTTTTTTTTTTCATGATAGTGTTCATTATATAGCAAACCTCATGCATGTTTTCGATAAGTTCCAAATAATTAAAGTACCGAAAATAAAGTTCATATAACTTGTTGTATGCTTGCTTTTAAGTATTATAATTATACAATTTTCGTGGTTTTTTTTTTATAAAAAGTCTAAATTATGTATAAATAAATTTATGTTTTGTGTAAGGGTTATTTTGGCCAATTATCTGTTTTGATCCTTTATTTTTAAAAATTAACTTTTAGACTTCGTGTTTTGTTAAAATGTTAAAAATATGAATAGGTATATCGATTATTTGAGCACTGATTGTATTTTGGCCGATTATTTGTTTTGACCATTTATCTTTAAAAATTAACCTTTAAACCATGTATTCATTCAAAATGTTAAAAATTCTTTTTTAAAAAAGTAAATTATTTTTATAATTTATGTTTTGTGTAAGGTTTCACATCATTTTGAACCTTTTATTTTAATTGATTACCCGTCAGATTATTTTAAACCTTGTATTTTAGTCGATTACAACGATCCTTTATTTTTAAAAATTAATTTTTGGAGAGTATGGAGAAAAATGATTAGAAGTGAGAGAGTTTTCTCAAGAGAATTAGAATTCAAATCTCTTTTATCAATGAACTTCAACATTATTTATAGTAAAGCATATGATAAACTTAGTAATTTGTGAGATAAAATATTATAAATATCTTCTCATTTGATACAATATAATAATCATTTAAATTCAATTAAAAACTTATGTAAATTTAAGTTACACTAAATAAATAACACATAATATTTTAGTTATTTTTAATTTGATTTTTAGATTATCTATGATTAATTATTATAGATATATTAGTTTAATTTTCTTTGATACAAATCCAACCTCTTTACGTTTCAAAAAATATTCGTATTATTTAATTATTTTTTGTGGTTATATGTATTATATAATTATTAGAAAATTATAAAAAAAAAGGAGAAGAAAAGATAGAGTTATAGAGATTATTATATATATGATACTTATTATTTTTATTATTTAATTTTTTAATTATTTTTGTGGATATATAATTATTAGAAAATTAATTAAATAACTATAAATTAGAAAAAAGTAGAAGAAAAAAATAAAGTATTTTGGAGAGATTTTAAAGTGCAATATCACTTTTTTGAGACTCTCATTTATATAAATATATAGATATAGATTTTTAATATTAAATTAATACGTATTATAAATAACTACGTATTTATATATTAATCGTAATGAAGTTTTTAAATTTATGTTATATATTGACACCTCTAAACGTGGTTTATGTTAGTTTAATAACTGGGACAAGATATTAGGAAAATTTACATTTAGTACCAATTTTTGTATCTTAATTACAAAAATAACGTGAGTTATTTTTTTACAAATATACTTTTATTTTATATCATTTTAAAACTTATTTCCACTTTCTTCTCTGTCCAACCGTATTGTTTTTTAAGTTTTATTTTTTTATTTTACTTTATTTTTTTAATGTTGCTTTCTTTCTCTCTCTTCTCCTTAACTTCAAAAATCTTTTCTGGTCACACAACTAGTCGGTTAGACTCAAGAATGGTGTCATCGCGACCTACTCTTTAAATTGATCATTTTGATATGTAAGAAACATATATTTTTTCACCGTTGGCAGATAAGATGACCATAATAAAAAATAATATTTTAGTTTCATTTTTATATTTTGTTAACAAAAAAGTTATTAAATTTTAAACTTAAACAAAATTTAATATACCAAAATTTGTATTCTTATTTTACATTTAAAGATACCATATGTTATTCTAAACAACTTTAAGGTTATTCAAGTGACTTTTTTTTAAAATAGATTCTTTAGGATATTGTTTGATAACTTTTAAATAGAATGTAAGAATACTCTTTTTGGTAACTCACTAAGTTTGTTGGTTGCTTTAAATTTGTGGCATACCAAAAAATGTAGTCATATATCAAAAGTTAACCAATTCGTATCTTAAATGATTTTACAAGCAACAAAAATGTAGCTTTTAAAAGTAACTATGTATTATATTAAATAATACAATTTTCTAATAAGCTATTAATGGTAACTTAGAATTGTAGAAGTAACTTTTTATACTATATGATAACTAATTAGTTTCTAAAATAGACTTAAAGGTAACGTAAAAGTATCTTAAATAATAAGACATGTAAATTACATGAGTGACTAAAAAGTCTACTAAAAGCTTTCATTTTAAAGTTACCGTGTAGTATAATAAATTAATTTGTATTAATAAACTATATGGTAACTTATTATACTATATAACAACTCATTAGTTTATAAAATAAGTTTTAAGGTTACCAAAATATATCTTAAATAATAAGATATCATAATATGACATAAAAATAACTAATTGGTATATTAAGATGTCTACAAATGAGTTTTCGAGGTAACCAAAATGTATTGAAATAATATGATCTACAATTAAAGCTTTTAATAAAAAAAAAGTGACCAATTGGTATCTTATCGGTATCTTAAGCAACCAAAATATAAATTTTTACAACAAAAAATTTCGGGAAGTGGGATCTCCCAATTTTTTTCAAAATCCAGTATGCGTGGAACCCGTATTTGTGTAAATAATTTAGTTGAAGGTATTTTTGTAAATATTTTAGATTCTAGGTATATAATTATAAAATTCCCAAGATATTAGGCTGTCTAACTTATGGGTACTAAGGCTCAATAAGCCTAGTTTGCTCTGAAGAGTATTATATAATCTTAAATAGAGGTATGATGTTAAGAGATTTTAGGAAAATTAATCAAGAAGTAGTGTCGATAGACTCCTCTTCCATGATAAAAATTAGGTACAAACTAATTATTTTTTATCTCAAGTTCTATATTTGATGTAGGATATATATATATATAGAGAGAGAGAGAATTTTTTAGAACTCTATTTTGTTATATTTTGCATTTATGTTATTTTGTCATTTTATTAGTTTGATTGGAATTGCTATATATGTCTAGTAGAAAAAATATAATGGAACTTTTGGAATTGATATTTGAAATAGAGTTTTGAGAGTCTCTCATATTTGTTATATTTGAGGTTTTCCCATGTTGGGCATGGATTTGGCATGAGCATTGCTCAACCCATCCAATCCAATTTGTTGCATCATTTGGTATTCAGAGCCTCAGTTATTTCCTAACTAGTACAATAGTCATGGATGGCGTTTGGAGTCGCTTCGATGTTGACGAACATGAAGCGGAAGCCTTTTGGGCATATTAAAAACTTCAACGGGTGTGAAGAAGAGATTTGGCTCAATGCCGATCTGGGAGAGTTAGAGATTCATTTGATCAGAAAAGTGAATATTGAAGGTGGAGTACCAACCAACGATCGACTTCCCCACATTCCTCTCACATGTATTGTTCATCATCACTGTCACCTCCATTTTCATCATCTCCATCTTCATATTCTTCACTGTCTCATCATCAAACACACCATAGCTCGACCTAATGCCTACCATCCTTTCTCTGTCACACTACACCAACCACAACCATCAAACCCATTGTATATCGAAATCCCAATACCGTGAACCACCACCATCATCACCATCACCCCTATTTTATGTTATTATTGATTAAATACATAGTGAAATTGGTTAGGCACGAAGAGGTGCAAAAACCATAACTATTTCACTAAAGTCAACATGTGCAAGTTGACTTTTGGTATAGGCATCTATAAATTATCTTTTTGGGTCCAAAGTATTTCTTCAGAGTATATTAGAGTACCTACAAAGTCTGGAGGCAGTTGGGGATGTTTTGAGACAAGTTTTGGAGCGCCAGGTCAGAGAGACCTGTGTTGTGTTGCCTCTGGGAGGCGACGCGTCACCGGCCTTTGAAAACACTACATAGGCGACGCATCGCCTGCATGGTGGTGATGCGTCGCCTGCCAGGGGATGCATCGCCTGGGTGCAGGCTTTTGGCTCCAAAATTCAAATCAAATGCTCTAAAAAACTACACAAGCGACGCAACGTCCATGGTGGCAATGCATCGCCTAGGCGGTCCATACAGGACCGTACAATGACGTGTTTTTGGCTCCAAAAATTAAATTAAATGCTCTAATCTCATTGATTGAGTCTAATAAGGGTTCTCATACTATTTAAAGGGGCCATTTGCGTTTTTGATGAATTGATCACTCACATATCTCTCTCTCAAAAACCCTCTCTCTCTCTTGCTCTCAAGAGTACTAGTTTTTCCAAGATCATCATCAAGAAAGCTTTAATTGTTTGAAGATTCAAGGATTGTAAATCCTAATCTCATTCCATTGTAGTAGCTTCAAGCAATCTCAAAGGGGAGGCTAGGTGTAATGACCCAAAATCACTAATATGGCTTAAGGGCCTTGATTAGTGTGCCAGGAGGGCATAATTGGTTTATGTGTGAATTTATTAAGTTAACGTGTGATTATATGATAAGCATGCTTGTATGGTTATATGAATGTAAATGTGATTATATGTTATATTTGTGAGAACCACATTATTATGTGGGTAAATCTGCAGCATGCGACTTGAGGCGATCCTAGGAAGCTAGTTAGCGGGAAAGTCACAACGGGGCTTAATACTTGACTTGGGGAAAGTCAAGGGGTGTTTCGGGTATTAGATGATTATTTGGATTATCGGGTTATGGAAATAAATAATTGGAGATATATTTGAGGTTAGGAAGCTTAGGCGGGAATATTGGGGAATTTTACCATTTTGCCCTCGGGGACGTTTTAAATACCCCGAGCCTCGGGATTGACTTAATTAACCAAGGTTAAACTAAGTAAAATAGAAACTAGCAGAACAAAAAAACCAAACCGACCATTTAATGATCCTTTCTTCCTTCTCTTCTCTCTCTCAAGAAAGTTGTTGAAACCTAAGGAGATTCAGTTGGAACTCTGTGATTTGAGCTGAAGTTTTGAGGGATTAGCCCAATTCTAACTAAGGGAACTCAACCAGTACTAAGGTAAGAACTGAATTACACTTTTGATCATTAGAATTCTGTGTTTTGGCTGGGTTTTAAAGTGTTTATGGTTTTGAAATTTAAGGACTGAATTGAAGCTAGAAAGCTTGGGTTTTAGCTCAAAAATTGTTAAGGAAGTGGTTCATCAAGGAAGGTAAGCTTCAATTCGTAATTTAGAGTTTAAATTTTGAGTTTGCATGACTGGTTTTAGAGTTCTTGAGCTACTGGGTTTCAGAAATAAAAATGGGATTTTAATGAGTTTTTAAGCTAAGTTTTTGTTGGATTATGTTGCTAGAATCATGTTAGAAGTCTTGTGATCAATGGGTTTTGGAATTAGGGTGCTTTGGGGTGGTTTTGAGCAAGGTTAGGATGTTAGGAAGGGTGGATATTATGCGCACGAAGGGCTGGGCCGCGGCTCTGTTCTAGAGTGCCGCGACCCTGCGAAGCAAGGAAGAGCCAAGGAGGCTCTTTAGTGGGGAAGTGTCACGGCGCCATAGGGCAGAGCCGCGGCGCATGTCTATCTTCAGAGAGGCTTAGCCTTTGTTTCAAAGGCGGGCCACGACATGGGAATCAAGGGCCGTGACCCTTAAGGGTATTTTTGGTCTTTTGGAGGTTTTAAGCGCGGGAACCTAACCTAGGGTGCTCGGGATCGATTCCACCACCGTGTTTGGTGGAATTCGATGTACCGGAAGCTAGAACTCCATCCAGAAATATTAACGCAATTATTAATGGTACTCCCTATCTTGGTTGTGACTAGGTATTAAGCTAGGGCTCGGGAAGCGGATCGTGCTCGAGAGGCGTCGCTCGTAATCACTAAACTTGGAAATTAAATGTAAGAAAACTGCACCCGGTTGTGGATTTATTATGGGACTAATGGTTCCTTGATCTGTATGCTCTATAGAGGATGGTATTATGCCATGCAAGTAGTGAACAAACGGCCTAAGAGTGCCGAAGTTTACATTAGCGCACAGGGTGCGGCTCGGCCACTGGTAGCTGAGGACAACTTATTATGCACTGAGCTCGGTTTAAGCGAGCCGGAGTCAGTGGGGTAAATCGAGGGTGCGGCCTAAGGTGTTGAACCTGAATAATATGTGATTTTATTGTTGTTATTGATTGGTGAATTAGTTGTACTGCATAGTTGAGTATTGATTGGTTGAATCTTTGATTGTATTTACGTGCTATGTGATTTGTGTGATATGTTAAGTATATGAACATGCTTAAAGGGATATTCAACTGTTATCATTGCTCGTTATATGATGTTATGTTTTCTTGTTGGGCCTTGGCTCACGGGTGCTTCGTGGTGCAAGTAAAGGCAAGGGCAAGAGTGACCAGCCCTTACTTGGAGGGCTCTGAGATCAGAATGTACATGAACAACTGCTCAGCCGCCACGGTTGAGGGGAGACAGGGATAGGAGAACCATAAACATCTGTTTTTCTTTTAGAAAGGCTGGTGGTTGTCTGTACACTGGAAATTTTGTAAACAGACTTTTAAACGCTATTTCTTTTGGGATCCCATGTGTAAAATGTTTAATTATATGGAAAGTATCTTTTGAGACCAAAACCTTTTAACCCTAGCACATTAATGGCTTTAGCAATCACGTTTTTAACTGGTTGGCTTGATTAGAAAGTCCTGCACCTTTATAAATACACAGTGTAGCGGTCTTGGTATCAGAGCGTCCTAGGTTTAAGGGTTCTTGAAGACCGGCTGGACATGTACATTCGATGCCAGAGACAGGCTTGGTTCAAGGTTTGGTAATGTGTATGTATATGCTTATATGCTTGTATGCTTGGAATGAATTGTGAACGTTGTCATTTATTGAATTAATAGGAAGCATGAGATACTGATAGGGCCTGGCCCTTGACTGCTGTGTGAAAATATTATGGAATGCTTATTTGCATTGTTGTGCATGTAAATGAATATTTGGATGATTGACTGCTTATAATGTATGGATGGATGTTTATATCTTAGCTGTTGTGTGGTAATGTTGGGGCATGCTTATTAGCAGTGCCAGTGCATGTGGATAAATGCCTATATTTTGATTGTTTGTGATTGGTTATATTCCTTTGGTGGATTTTGGAGAAGCTTTTACCCTGTCATCATGGTCTGATTGTCGAGTCGTTGATTGCAGATTGACTTGGATAGCTATGAGTCCAAGAAAATCTACGCGACTAGCCGGCACTAGGTCTAGGACCGGGGGTTATGACCAGGGCCAGATTCCTTTGTTAGAACTGGCAACAACTTATGGCAGATATGCAAGCGCGATTACAGAGTCATGATGAGCAGATTCGCTTGTTACAACAGCAGGCTCCATCAGGAAGTGCCGCCCCTATTCTACCACCTCCAGTGGTACCAGTTGTGTAGTCAGGAGAGATTGGGAACAAGCGAGAGCCGTTATATGAGCAGTTTAGGAAGCAGCAGCCCCCAATCTTTGAGGGAGGACTTGATCCATTGAAGGTCGAGCAATGGCTGAATATGATTACTACTATCCTGGATTTCATGAGGATAGAGGGACATGACAGAGTGGCCTGTGCCACATATATGTTGAGAGAGGATGCCCGCATCTGGTGGGAAGTGGCCTCACAGACCAGGGATGTCACTGCATTGAGTTGGGAAGGATTTAAAGATTTGTTCAGTCAGAAGTATTATAATGTTGCCATCAGGGCAGCAAAAGTTAATGAGTTTGTGGGTTTGGTGCAGGGCAACATGACAGTTACTGAGTATGCCCTAAAATTTGACAGACTTGCGAAATTCGCACCAGACCTTGTGCCTACAGATGAAGCTAGGCAGGATAGATTTATTAGAGGGCTTAATGCTATGATAGCTCGGGATGTGAGGATCACAACGGTACCTGGAGGAACATATTATGCCCAAGCCGTTGAGAAGGATCTTACCGCTGAGGAAGTGGAGAATAAGATCTGGAGGGAAAGTGCAGTAAGGCAGGAGAGCCGTAGAGTGGTGCCTCCTTATTCTGGGTCAGGGAGGGGTGGAAGCCCTAGTGATTTCAAGAGAAAGACTCCTGAAACTTCGATCGCTGCTAGTCCTGATAGGAGGGGTCGGGGTGGTCAGAGCGGCCGTTAGGGCGGCAGTGAGCCATGGAGGAGTTATCCGGAGTGCCCGTGGTGTAGAAGATGCCATCAGGGCGAATGTCGGGCCAAGGCTTGCTATGTGTGTGGAACGGTGGGGCACCTCAAGAAGGATTGCCCAACAGTGAAGAAAGGGGAAGCAGGAAAGGTGGACAGCTTGACTCCAGCTTGAGTGTTCACCTTGACGCAGGCAAAGGCCGAGGCTAGTCCCTCGGTAGTGACAGGTCAGATTTCTAGCGCTGACTCTCCTTTTTCTGTATGGATTGATTCTGGTGCTACGCATTCTTTTGTTTCTAGTAAAGTGATTGATAGACTGTGTAGACCTAGCGAGTATTGGACTGCGGGGTTTGGGACTTTATTGCCTACTGGGGAACTGGTAGTTTCTAAGAGGTGGATTAGGGCACTGTCAGTGATGGTTGATAGTAGGGAACTTTCGGTTAACTTGATTGAGTTATACATGGAGGATTTTGATATGATCTTAGGGATGGATTGGCTGGTCAGGTATGGGGCTATTATTGATTGCAGGAAGAAGATGGTGACTTTTGAGCCTGAGGGCGAGGATCCTTTTATTTTTGTGGGTGCGGTATGCGGACCCCGCGTACCCATGATATTTGCATTGAGAGCCAGAGACTTGTTACAGGGTGGATGTATAGGTTTTCTGGCTAGTGTAGTGGACACTACCAGGATGCTGCCAGTGGGGCCGGGAGAGACCAGGGTGGTTTGTGAGTTTTTGGATGTATTTCTTGAGGAGCTACTGAGGTTGCCGCCACACAGGGAGATTCAGTTTGTTATTGAGTTAGCAGTTGGGACAAAACCAGTATCAAGAGCGCCATACAGGATGGCACCAGTAGAGTTGAAAGAGTTGAAGATACAGTTACAGGAACTTCTGGATTGGGGATTCATCAGACCTAGTTACTCTCCATGGGGCACTCTGGTTTTGTTTGTTAAGAAGAGGGATGAGACTTTGAGGATGTGTATATCTTACAGGGAATTGAACAAGTTGAAAATTAAGAATAAGTATCCTCTACCAAGGATTGATGACTTTTTTGATCAGCTGCAGGGAAAGACGATGTTCTCAAAGATTGATCTTTGATCTGGTTATCACCAGCTGAGGATCAAGGACGAGGACATATCGAAGACGACCTTCCGAACGCGGTATGGGCACTACAAGTTCTTGGTCATGTCTTTTGGTTTGACCAACGCCCCAGCAGATTTCATGGATCTAATGAACATGGTTTTTAAGGACTTCTTGGATCAGTTCGTCATTGTCTTTATCGACGACATCTTAGTGTACTCCAGTTCAAAGGCAGAGCACGAGCGACATATTCGACAGGTGTTACAGAGATTAAATGAGCATCGGTTGTATGCCAAGTTTAAGAAGTGTGAGTTTTGGTTGCCAGAGGTGACATTTCTTGGGCATATAGTTGGCACAAAAGGGATTAAGGTGGATCTGTCTAAGGTGGAAGCGATGAGAGATTGTCCGAGGCCAATGAATGCCTCAGAGGTGCGGAGTTTTCTTGGGTTGGTAGGCTATTACAGGCGGTTTGTAGAGAGATTTTCGAAGATTTCTTCACCAATGATAGAGTTGACAAGAAGAATCAGAAGTTCATTTGGTCAGAGAAGTGTGAGAACAGTTTCCAAGAGCTGACGCGATGGCTTATTACCGCACCTGTACTGAGTCTTCCTTCGGATGAAGGAAAGTTTGTAGTATACTATGATGCATCGAGGATGGGTTTGGGCTGTGTGTTGATGCAGAATGAGAAAGTTATAGCTTATGCATCGCGGCAGCTAAAGGAATATGAGCAGCGGTATCCTACCCATGGTTTAGAGCTGGCGGCAGTGGTATTCGCACTGAAGGTTTGGCGGCATTAGTTGTATGGGGAGAAGTGTGAGATATACACTGACCATAAGAGTTTAAAGTATTTCTTCACCCAGAAGGATCTAAACATGAGACAGAGGCATTGGTTAGAGTTGGTTAAGGATTATGATTGTGACATTCTTTACCACCCAAGGAAAGCCAATGTTGTGGCAGATGCATTGATCCGGAGGGGCTTAGGGCATTTATTTAGTTCTGTTCAGATCTCTGGAGAGTTAGCTGATGAGATGACTAGGGCGAAGATAGAGCTGGTGGTAGGCCGATTGGACAATATTACCTTGCAGTCGACCCTGCTAGAGTGGATCAAGGAGGGGAAGTTGGTAGATGCGCAACTACAGGAGGTTTGGAAAAATTTATTAGCAGGAGGATAATTCTATCTCTGAGACTGGTATGCTTCGATATCATGGGCAGATTTGTGTTTTGGCAAATGAGGAGATCAGACAAGAAATACTAGATGAGTCTTACACTACGCCATACTCGCTTCATCCGTGTACCACAAAGATGTATCAGGATCTACAGACATTATATTGGTGGCCTGGGATGAAGAAGGATGTGGTAGAGTATGTGGCCAGATGTTTGACATGTTAGCAGGTGAAGGCTGAGCATCAACGGCCAGCAGGGTTGCTTCAGCCTTTGGGTATTCCTGAGTGGAAGTGGGAAGACATTACGATGGATTTTGTGGGAGGTCTACCTAGGACGGTGGGACTTTGTGACTCGGTGTGGGTAATAGTGGACAGATACACCAAGTTAGCTCATTTCCTACCAATGAAGTCAACTTACACAGTGGAACAATATGCAGAATTGTATGTGACAGAGATAGTTCGTCTCCATGGGGTTCCTAAGTCCATTGTATCTGATCGAGACCCTATCTTTACCTCCAAGTTCTGGGGAGCTCTGCAGAAAGCTATGGGGACTGAGCTGAAGTTTGGCATAGCTTTTCATCCTCAGATTGATGGATAGTCTGAGAGGACGATTCATGTGTTGGAGGATATGCTTAGGGCGTGTGTGATTGATTTCGAGGAGTCTTGCAGTAAGTATCTCCCGTTGATTGAATTCTCATATAACAATAATTATCAGTCCATGATTGGAATGGCTCCTTATGAGTTACTGTATGGAAGGAAGTGTAGATCGCCCATTCATTGGGATGAGATGGGTGAGAGAAAGTATTTGGGGCCAGACATGGTTCAGAAGACAAGTGAAGCCATTGAGAAGATTCGAGCCAGGATGCTTGCTTCACAAAGTAGACAGAAAAGCTACGCTAATCCTAAGCGTAGAGACGTGGAGTTCCAGGTTGGGGACCACATGTTTCTACGAGTTTCACCACTGCGAGAGGTGAGAAGATTAGGGGTTAAGAGCAAGTTGAGCCCTCCGTTTCTTGGACCTTTTGAGATTTTAGAAAGGATTGGACAGGTAGCTTACAGGTTGGCTTTGCCACCGTCGTTGTCAGGAGTTCATGATGTATTTCATGTCTCCATGTTGCGGAAGTATGTCTCAGATACTACACATGTGCTGAAGTATGAGGACCTAGGGTTACAAACAGATTTGTCCTATGAGGAGCGACCGGTTCAAATTTTGGACCGGAAGGATAAAGTTCTACGAAACAAGACGATTTCGTTAGTTAAAGTGTTGTGGAGAAATATCAAGGTCGAGGAAGCGACCTGGGAACTAAAGACAGTGATGCGAGATCAGTATCCCGAGCTATTCAGGTAAATTTCGAGGACGAAATTCTCAGTAGGAGGGGATAGTTGTAACGACCCAAAATCACTAATATGGCTTAAGGGCCTTGATTAGTGTGCCGGGAGGGCATAATTGGTTTATGTGTGAATTTATTAAGTTAACGTGTGATTATATGATAAGCATGCTTGTATGGTTATATGAATGTAAATGTGATTATATGTTATATTTGTGAGAACCACATTATTATGTGGGTAAATCTGCAACATGCGACTTGAGGCGATCCTCGGAAGCTAGTTAGCGGGAAAGTCACAACGGGGCTTAATACTTGACTTGGGGGAAAGTCAAGGGGTGTTTCGGGTATTAGATGATTATTTGGGTTATCGGGTTATGGAAATAAATAATTGGAGATATATTTGAGGATAGGAAGCTTAGGCAGGAATATTGGAAAATTTTACCATTTTACCCTCGAGGACGTTTTCGGTACCCCGAGCCTCGGGATTGACTTAATTAACCAAGGTTAGACTAACTAAATAGAAACCAGAAGAATAAAAAAACCAAACCGACCCTTTAATGATCCTTTCTTCCTTCTCTTCTCTCTCTCAAGAAAGCTGTTGAAACCTAAGGAGATTTAGCTGGAACTCTATGATTTGAGCTGAATTTTTGAGGGATTAGCTCAGTTCTAACTAAGGGAACTCAACCAGGACTAAGGTAAGAACTTAATTACACTCTTGATCATTAGAATTCTGTGTTTTGGCTGGGTTTTAAAGTGTTTATGGTTTTGAAATTTAAGGACTGAATTGAAGCTGGAAAGCTTGGGTTTTAGCTGAGAAATTGTTAAGGAGGTGGTTTATCAAGGAAGGTAAGCTTCAAGTCGTAATTTAGAGTTTAAATTCTTAGTTTGCATGACTAGTTTTAGAGTTCTTGAGCTACTGGATTTCAGAAATCAAAATGGGATTTTAATGAGTTTTTAAGAAAGGTTTTTGTTGGATTATGTTGCTAGAATCATGTTAGAAGTCTTGTGATCTATGGGTTTTGGAATTAGGGTGCTTTGGGGAGGTTTTGAGCATGGTTAGGATGTTAGGAATGGTGGATTTTCTGGGCACGAAGGGCTGGGCCACGGCTCTGTTCTAGAGTGCTGTGGCCCTGCGAAGCAAGGAAGAGCCAAGGAGGCTCTGCAGTGGGGAAGCGTCGCGACGCCATAGGGCAGGGCCGCGACGCATGTATGTCTTCAGAGAGGCTTAGCCTCTGTTTCAGGGGTGGGCCGCAGCATGGGTTTCAAGGGCCGCGACCCTTAAGGGTATTTTTGGTCTTTTGGAGGTTTTAAGCGCTGGAACCTAACCTAGGGTGCTTGGGATCGATTCCACCACCGTGTTTGGTGGAATTCGATGTACCGGAAGCTAGAACTCCATCCGGAAATATTAACGCGATTATTAATGGTACTCTCTGTCTTGGTTGTGACTAGGTATTAAGCTAGGGCTCGGCAAGCGGATCGTGCTCGAGAGTCGTTGCTCGTAATCAGTAAACTTGGAAATTAAAGGTAAGAAAACTGCACCCGGTTGTGGATTTATTATGGGACTAAGGGTTCCCTGATCTGTATGCTCTATAGAGGATGGTATTATGCCATGCAAGTAGTAAACAAACGACCTACTTGCATGGTCGTTTAAGCGCACAGGGCACGACTCGACCACTGGTAGCTGAGGACAGCTTATTATGCACTGAGCTCGGTTTAAGCGGGCCGGAGTCAGTGGGGTAAATCGAGGGTGCGACCTAAGGTGTCGACCCTGAATAATATGTGATTTAATTGTTGTTATTGATTAGTGTATTAGTTGTACTGCATAGTTGAGTGTTGATTGGTTGAATCTTTGATTGTATCTACGTGCTATATGATTTTTGTGATATGTTAAGTATATGAGCATGCTTAAAGGGATATTCAACTGTTATCATTGCTCGTTATATGATGTTATGTTTTCTTGCTGGGCCTTGGCTCACGGATGCTTCGTGGTGCAGGTAAAGGAAAGGGCAAGATTGACCAGCCCTGACTCGGAGGGCTCTGAGAGCAGAATGTAAATGAACAGCTGCTCAGCCGCCACGGTTGAAGGGAGACAGGGACAGGAGAACCATAAACATATGTTTTTCCTTTAGAAAGGCTGGTGGTTGTCTATACACTGGAAATTTTGTAAACAGACTTTTAAACGCCATTTCTTTTGGGATCCCATGTGTAAAATGTTTAATTATATGGAAAGTATCTTTTGAGACCAAAACCTTTTAACCCTAGCACATTAATGACTTTAGCAATCACGTTTTTAACTGGTTGGCTTGATTAGCAGTCTTGGCTATCCAGGGCGTTACACTAGGAATAAAGATTTTTGGACAACAAATCTCAATTTGTGTCAAGCCTTTGTTACATTTATTGATTCACATAAAATCATAGACTTGTGATTTTATGTAACCAAGGTTCTACAACTCAAATGTCCATTCTACTACTTGTTCTTATTTGTGTAAATTTTCTTTGTAGTATTCCTCCATTAAAGAATATATTATCTTTGGTTTATTATTTTGAATTGTAATATTCAAACTTTATGTATAGCCATATCCCCAACAATAAAAAATATCTATCACTAAACTCTAATTTTTTTCATCAAGATTTTCTATTTCTAGGGTTTATCTACTAACCAAGGCTATGGAGGAAAGCTCTTCAATCTCAGCCCTCAAGTTCATGTCCCAAGATCTAGTGAGAGTAGTACGATTCGATGGTTCCAACTTTGTGCGATGGCAAGACAAGATCAAGTTTTTCCTCACAACTTTTTAAGTCATCTACATACTTGACAAATACATGAAGACTTTGGGTGCTCCAAAGGATGATGACTCTCAAGAAGTGATTAAAGAAAGGAATAAGCGTGAAGAGGATGAGCTAATATGCTGAGGCCATATTCTCAATGCTCTCTCGGATCGTCTCTATGATCTCTACACAAATACTACATCGACAAAGGAGATTTGGGAAGCTCTTGAGAAAAATGCAAGAAGAATGTACCAATAAATTCCTTATAACTCAATACATGGAATTAAATTTTTTTTGATGGAAAACTCATACTCTTCCAAGTACATGAGTTGCAAGTTATTATGAATAACTTATCTACACTTAAGATAACATTTTTGGAGTCCTTCATTGTGGGTGGGATCATAGCCAAATTGCCTCCATCTTGGAGGGGCTATAGAAAGAAGATTCTCCAAAAGAATGAGGAGATATACCTAATAAAGTAAATAATTATTTTTACTTTGATTTTGTGTCCAAAGCTGTGTTTTTACATCAACAAAGTATACCTAATGTCACTACACATCTTATAAACTACTCTACTAGTCCATAAACCACCAAAATTCCAGTAGATTCATAAAAAAAAGTGAGAAAAACTCAAGAACTTTATACAGTTTTCGACAATTATTCTAAGTGTTTTTACATGCTTTCTCTTATTTTGTTTGTGTATTTACATATTTTCAAATGCGTTGCTTGTGCATTATATCATGTATGCCCCCCAAATGATCGAGGAGCAAAAGGTGCTCGGTCACTTGCCATAGACCAGACCTGTTCAAAAAATTTTGTTCGTGATAACTAGTCATAAACCTTATAATATTGAAAAATAACACACTAAAGAGAAAATACTTGTAAAAAAAAATCAATAATTGGCTAGAGTAACTGGCTGCACACAATTCCTTTAATTAACTCATGAAAAATGGACTAAACATGTTTGTATGAGTGACCATAATGAGTCTTACACTAATAAGAGACCAGAAATAAAAATTAACGAAACTTGTAAATAAAAAGTAATTAAATACAAGCCACCCTTTTACAAAGCGGTGTTCATTGATAGTACTTGCGTAGGTGCTCCCTATTCCAGTATCGAGGAATCAAATCGCCATTTATCTGAGAAAGTTTGCAAGTTCCTGGTTGGATAATTTCTTCAACTTGATAAGGGCCCTCTTGCTAGTTGTAATTGGGCTAGTTCTTGTCATTCCTCGATCAAGTCTAATGATTTTGCCAATAGTTTGTGGTTATTACTCTGGTCATATGTGATCCTTTGATGAGATGGTGGATCAAATTCAACTGGTAACATGGCTTCATACATATATGCTAAGGAAAATGGAGTATGACAAGTTGGGTTGTTCTATACGACTAGAGTACTTCGGGTAGTTCTTCTAACCACACCCATTTAGCATGTTCGAGCCTTTTCATAGGAGTGTCTTTTAGGGTCTTGTTAACAACTTCGAATTGTCCATTTGCTTACAGATGAGCAACGGAGGGGAAGCTTTTACTAATACACTGTCGCTCACAAAATTCTGTAGACAGGTCACTGTCAAATTGTGTTCCGTTGTCTAACACTATATTCATTGGCAGGTCATAACGGAAAATTATATTTTTGACCTCAAAGTCAAGGACCTTTTTTGACGTGATGGTTGCGAGTGGCTCAACTTCTGTCCATTTGGTAAAGTAGTCAACAGCCACAACCGTGTACTTGACCCCTCCCGTTCCTGTTGGTAAGGCTCTAATAAGATTTATTCCCCAAACTACGAATGGCCAAATGCCTTGAATCTATTTTAACTTGTTTAGGGTTGTTCGAGGAATTTCATAGAATCTCTGACACTTTTCACATTTTTGAACGTACTCCATTACATCCTTGTTCATGGTTGGCCATAAGAATCCTTGTCTTAGTACTCTTTTAGATAGACTTTTCCCCCAGCGTGGTTACCACAAAACCCTTCATGTGCTTCTCACAATAGGTCTTTGGATTTTTCTTTGGTGACACAGCGTAGGAGTGGTAGTGAATACCCTCGTCGATATAGGATCCTGTCTAGTAATATATATTGAGCAAATTGCCTCATTAATTTTCTTGATTTGTTCCAACTAGGAGGCAATAGACCCTACTCGAGATATTGAATTATGGGAGTCATCCATGTATCGATGACGTTAATAACCATGGTAGAGTCTGTTTCTTGTATGCTAGAAGCTGCTAGATGCTCATCTGGAATGATATTTAGTGTATCTGCATCTTTCGCACTTGCCAGTTTCGCCAAAGCATTGGCATTTGAGTTCTGGTCACGAGGTACCTGTTGTATAGTATACTTGTCAAACTGTGCCAGCAAGTCTTTAGCTTTGTTCAAGTAAGCAACCATTTTTAATCCTTGCGCTTGATAATCTCCTAGTATTTGATTCACCACCAACTGCGAATCACTGTAGATTTTGAGCGACCGTGCATTGACATCTTTTGCTAACTGTAGACCAGCGAGCAACACTTCATATTCTGCTTCATTGTTTGAGGCGACAAACCCGAATCTAAGTGTGAAATGAAAGCGATGTCCTTCTGGAGTGACCAGAATTAATCCTGCTCCGGAGTTGTCAATACTACAAAACTGTACTTAGATGACACACATGAGATGACAGTTGTAGCAGAACTGTCTTCTCATGTTCAAAATAAACATGGCATAAGAGTAGTTTTGGAACTGTTGTGCCATGTGAATTAAATCTTACATGTCTACTTTTAACATGAGACGACATTTCTACATAAACTGTGGTGTAATGCCATATAATTTTTTTAGTAATATTAATTTTTGTATTAATATAACTTAATAAAATTGCTTAATATAGAAAAAAAGTATTGATTACTAATTTCTAACACTAAATTTCTTTTAGTTAAATATAAGTGATTTAAATAATTTGTCAATTTTGTTAATAATATTTAATATTAGCTATTAAAAAATTATTTATTATATTATATATTTATTTAAGGGCATTCTTTGAGTGTCCTAAAAGAGTATTAAGGGTGCCCAAAAAGTGCCTTAATTTTTTTTAAAAAGCCAAATAATAGTAAGTGTTTTTATTTTATTTAAAACTAAAAATAATTTAAATATATATTACATTAATTATATACATATAAATATTACATTAAAAAAAAACCAAAGCCCACGTAACGTTTTACGTTCCCCTCTAACCTACTCTCTTTCTTCCCCTTTCTCAATCTCTCAACCTAATCAGTCGCTCACCCCCTTACCCTAGTCTCTCTCTCTCTCTCCAGTCTTCTCCGCCCCCCTCTCCCTCTCTCTATCTCACTTCTTCTTTCTCAATCATGGCGACAATGTGCTCGAGAAGACGCACAAGTAAGTCTTCCTTCGTCTCTCTGGTTGGGTTCAACTAATATGGGGTTTTTGTTTGTTTAGGGTCATTGTATACAGGTGGTGGTGGTGGTGGTTGGGGGTTGTGCGATGGAGGGCTCAGGGCCTCGTGGTGGTTGCATCAACAAAAAGCTCGGGGAAGACGAAGGGTAATGTAAGGTTATTTTTCCTTTTTTCTTTTCTTTCTTTTCTTTTTTGATTTGGCTGGGTTGGGATGGGGATGGGGTTGAGATTGAGATTGGGGTTCTGGGTATGTTCTTTAGGAGGGAACATGTGTTTACTATTTAGATTGAAGAGGTGAGACTTGTTATACTCTTTAATCATTATCTTTATTTTGAGAAGAGAAACCTATAATTTCATTATTATACATGTATTTAAAAGGCAAGTTGTCGATTTTCATTGTTGCTATATCTTTAATATTCTAGTACTGCGATAGTTATCTATCTAGACTGTGATTGTGTGTTAGCAGTATATTTAATATTATCAATTCAAACATATATTCAATATTATGTCTTGGCAGTATTTTTAATATTTATCTAGTACTACTTATACTTCTTTTCTTACGACAGTATATCATGGCTCATCTAACGAACTGTGTTCTTGCTACCCCTTAGTAGATTATAAAACGGGACACATATGTCCGTTGATTTTGAGATGAATCTGCTGAGAACAACAACTAATTCTGTTAGAATTTGAAAGTCTTTGATTCTGGTTGGTGACTTCATATCGACCAGAGCTTGGATTTTTTTGGATTCACCTCTATTCCTCGTGTATTGACTATGAATCCAAGGAATTTACTGGAACCTACTCCAAAGGAACACTTAAGAGGATTTAGCTTCATTTGGTATTTCTTCAAGATGTTAAAGCACTCCTCGAGATCTTTGATATGCCCCCCAGCTTTCTTTGATATTACTAACATATCATTGACGTATACTTCCATATTGTTGCCAATTTGGTCTTCAAACATCTGGTTGACTAAGCATTGATAAGTTAGGCCATCATTTTTTAAGCCAAATGGAATTACCTTGTAGCAGTATAGTCCAGTGTCTGTTCAAAATCTGGTGTGTTCCTCATCTGGGGGATGCATATTAATCTGGTTGTAACCAGAATAAGCATCCATGAAGGACAGTGTCTCATGCCCAACTGTTGTATCGACCAGCTAGTCGATTCTTGGTAATGGGAAACAATATTTTGGGAAGGCTTTATTTAGGTCTGTAAAATCCACACATTTCCTCCATTTACCATTTGGTTTAGGGAAAAGTACTAGATTGGAGACTCATGATGGATAAAACGCTACCCGAATGAATTTTTGAGGCCATCGACCTGTCCTTGTTGAGCAGCCTTCTTTTCCGCTGTAATGGTGGGAACTTTTTATCTATATTAAGGTCACGACTTATCATGACTAGGCTAATTCCGATCATGTCCTTATGTGACCAGGCAAAGATGTCCTGATTTCTCCTTAAGAACTCGACCAATTCTTCTTGTACATTATTTCCTAGTTTTTTACCAACCTTAACTATCATAGAAGGGCCTTCATCCTTCAAATGGACCTCCTCGAGATCCTCCATTGGTCCTACTTCTTCGAAAAAATCCCCAAAGCGAGGTTTTATCTCTCCTTCCTCGCTTTGGGTAACACCCTATTTGGTGACTTGATCACCTGATTGGGCTTTTAGCTTGTTGGTATTACAAAACACTTGCAATCTTCCTTCCTCAGAGCTGCTTGAGTGAATCATACTAGTTCTCTCTCCTCCTTCTTTTGCCTTGGTAATGGAGGAGTTAAAAAAATTCCAAGCTTCCCTTTGTTTCCCAACATATATCCTACTCCTGAATCTATAGGGAATTTCATAACAAGGTTCCATATTGACATGACTGCTTGAAGATCTACCAATATGGGTCTTCCCATCACTGCATCATAAGCTGAAGGACAATCGACCACAATAAATGTTGCCAAAATTGTCCTATTTTCTGGTGTTGTTCCTGCAGTGACTAGGAGTCAGATTGACCTTGTTGGTGTAAGTCTTTCTCCAGTATAGCCATAAATTGTCTGGTTACATGGCTCCTGGTCTCGTATCGATGGCTTCATTCTCTCCAAAGATGATTTATAAATAATATTGATAGAGCTCCCTCTATCGACCAACACTCTTTTTACCATCATATTGGAAATTTGAACATCCACAAACAGGGGGTCAGCGTGTGGGAACCTAACATGTTGTGAGTCTTGCCCAGAGAAAGATATCAAGTTATCTTCTACTTGGGCTTTTTTGGGAGTTCGCTCCTTGACTATTAACATTTCTGTGTCTTGTTCGTGACGCAATGTTCTGGCATATATTTCTCTTACTTTGCCACTGTCGCCATCCAAGTGTGGTCCCCCACAAATTGTGAGCAAGGTGCCCACAACCGGGGCATGCTGTATTAGGGGTGAGCATTGACGTCATCACGTCTGCTTGTTAACTCTAGAAGCTGCTGATTGGAGATCAACCCCTGCTTGGAAAAATTACCTCAAATGCCCTTGTCGAATCAAGAACTCAATCTCATATTTTAGTTGGTTGTACTAATTTGTACCATGGTCACAATCATTGTGAACACGACAAAATTTGTTTTTATCCCTTCTCGAGATATCCTTCCGAATTTATGCTGGTCACTTATATGGCACAATAGTATGACTGGCTTGGTTAGCATCTGCCTGACTCTCGACCAATGTTGTGTAGTTGGTGAATCGTGGCTCATACTTGGTCGGTTTTGGGAGTTTTTTGTTGGAGGTAGCGGAGTCATTGTTTGCTCGTTTTCCCTCGTTTTTACCACAATTTTCCCACCATTATTAGGCTTGCTCGTATTACTACCAACCTTGGTGTGATCCTCCTTCATGTCTGCTGCCACCCCTTTTTCCTTTCTTTCATTGGCAATGGAATCCTCTAACATAATGTATTTATTTGCTCGATCAAGGAATTCTTGAGTGGTCTTAACTCCATTCTTTCGTAGGTTGTTCCATAAAGGGGACTACCTTTTTACTTCTGCTGTTATGGCCATCATTTTCCCTTCGTCACCAATAGATTTGGCATGAGTAGCTGCTCTCATGAACCTTTGTATGTATTATTTTAAAGGTTTTTTTATCCTTTTTTCGTATATCTACTAGCTAGTTGGCCTCTGTTGGGTGTATGTGAGCAACATAAAACTGCCCGTAGAATTCCTTGATGAACATCTACCAGGAAGTAATTGTAGCAGGTTGGAACTTAAATTACCATTCTTGAGCAGCATCAGACAAGGTAGCAAGGAATATCCTACATCAAGTATCTTCGGATACTTTTTGAATATCCATTTGTATCTCAAACTTATTAACGTGAGAAACAAGGCCTTCTTTTTTAGTGTAACTAGGTAGGACTGAAATTTTAAACTTGCTCAGGACTTCTGCATGAGCAATCCTATTGATAAATGGAGTGCACTTCCTTTGATCATATTCAATGTCAAAATTTTTGTTCCCTACAACACTACACCAATAACCCCATTTTAAAATACATGAATACAACACTAATGAAAAAGTATTATAATTGAGGTAAAAATATGGGCGGCAAACACACACTAAAAAAGCGCTCTAATTTATTTCTGGGAAAGACACCGTTTTTCCTTTTATTTATTATTTCTAACTTTACAACAGAGGTCAACCCTTTCCATCTCTCTTACCTCTTCCCATTAACTCAACTAGGTCATCTCCTAAATCTGCTTAAAAATGAAATGCTCATCAGCCTGTATATTAAAAAAGAAATTGGGGAAGACCCGACGACTCTAGGTCCTGGATTGTTCTGGCATTTGCCACCAATCGGTTCAAGTCGTCAGAAATTGGGGAAGACCTGATGACTCTCTTCCTCCATCATCATCGCTCAGCTAGTTTGGAAGCCTCGACCAACCGGTTCGACTCGCTTGCTTCTCGTCTCTCACTGATTACGTAGTCTTCGGTCACCACCTTCACGGAGCCCTTCTTAGCGTCTTCAGTGGCGTGAGAGTGATGAAGGGGAATACGAAGAAGGGCCTGCTGAAATTATCTGGCAAGGAAATGAGATCATTTTCAAGAAGAAAAGGATCATGGTCTCGAAGAAAAACAGTCAGCTAGATGACTTAAGTAGAAAAGAGGTCTAGATATGAATATCAAGTTTGGGTTTCATTTGTGTATATATCGCCCTGTGAAGTGCTTTCTCATGTGGTTTGGCCAAGATTTAAAAACTCAATCTTATTATTTTCATTTTGCAGGATGTTGATAGGCCCACGTCTAATCCTCTTGCACCAGAATCTGAAACTTTTGCTAAGTATAAAAACTCATTGATGTCAGAACAACAATTGATTGAGAGTGTTGCCGAACAAGTAACCAAATTTCAGAACTGAACTGGTATTTCTCCTATACTGTGTATCATGTCTCTCCAACACTATTTGTTATCAAGTTCTCATCCATTAGGATCCATGAAAAAAGGTTTAGTCTCTTCCAATTACATTAATTCGAGAGTGGGATCTGTTATTAGTCTGTCTTATATTTTTTGAGTTTATCTATGTGTTCAACTCATTTTGTGTTTGCTCGTATGATTAAGAGGAACATGGCCTCTAAGTATTTTTTTTTGTATGACAGGATAAAGCTCATTGTCCTTTCCACTTAAGAACTTGAGCTTTTTGGTTTGGTCAGCGTTGTAGTAGAGTCCATTTCTACCCTGATAAATCTTACACTTTGCTTATCAAGAATATGCATAGTGGACCTGGCATTGCTTGGGAGCAGGATGAGGGGCTTGAGGTCTGTTAGCACTACTTTTGTGATTCTTGTATCTTTCTAATGGCTATGAAATTCTTCTATTTTTCATTGCATAAAGATTAAAATTTTTTTTAATCTCATCTCACTTCGTATTGTTGTTTGACGAGAGAAAGCATTTATTAAGTTCCTGATAGTAATGGTTTGAGTGAGTCAATCCTTTTAACTTATACCCTCTTTCATTTTTTCTTTTCTTCACTCTGAATGCTAACATGTAGAAGTTCTTTAGTTCCATACTATGTCTTGTCTGAAGCTTTTCTTCTATTGTTCTGGGGAATAGCATTAGTCATTGGTCTGGCTCTTGGAGGTTTCCTTGCACAGGCAGTGTTTCTTGGTGTATGAAATGAATATGGTAATTTTGTCACATTTACACATCATGTATTATTTTCTTTTTATAAATTTGTACAACAACCTGCAAAGAAGTTACCACATATTTTTTCTCAAGAATCACTGTTTGGGAGGTAAGAATGATCATTTTATCTATTTTAGATATTTATTTATTGGTTAATGTCTCATTGTCCTTCTCAAAAATTGTTCAAGTGTCTAACTTTAAACTTAAAAAAAATGATTTGATAGGTTTCCCTACTTTTTACCTTGCTTGTTCATATCAATGATCGCACTAGTGATAACTATTCTATGCTTTTGGCTTCCGGTATGTTCGTGTGTCTATTTTACTATTTTTTGTCATTATAACACTTTAAAATCTCTAAAAGTACTACAACATGATAGTGTTCGAAACATCGATATGAAATTTAAGGGGCAATATGAACATAAGACTTAGTTTAGTTTTTCAATCTTATTCTTGATTCAAGACTATGTTCATCTGATATTCAACTTCCATGTCCAGTCTTTCCTGTAATGATCAACTCAAGATCATCTCATAAGCTGAATTATTTTACTGACGTCACAGTTAAAGAATCACAAAGAAAATTCAAAGATTAGAAGATCCATAACTTTAGATCATTAAGCATGATTTTCTACTTACACATTTGTGGTTATGAAATATTGCTTGCTTATATTTGTGATAATTTCATAGAAAGATTCGATAGCATAATACTTTAAACGGAAAAGGGAAGAATATGTTTCTTTGGATTATTTTGGTAAAAGACTCAGCTCATAATCGTACTTGCAATGAAGGGTCTAAAGATTAGGTACTCAATGTCATATTGGGATCTTTTAGCTCCAACTATAAGAGTGATATTGTTTGATCTGTATAGTTAAAAATTAACACTAAAAAAATCTTACTTTTATTCATAACAAAATTTGTAACTAACAATGAAAAAAATGTGACTAAAAACATGTCAATATATATTTGTTTTCATAAAAAAATTATGTGCTAAAAGTATTAGTTGCAAAAGTTACAATTTGTTGTGATTAGATGTATCTTTAGTAGTCACAACAAAGTTTATTATTATAAATAATAAATTGTGATTAAACTTATATTAGTGATAATTTATGACTAAAGTTATTTTTTTTGTTACAAACAACTTTTTGTTGTGACTAACAAGTTGTGACAAAATGATAACTTTTCTGTAGAATAAGTACAATAGAGAACAAGAAATCCTCGTAAAGGAATGTCGAAAAGGTAAAAAAGTGTAGTAATGAGTAAAAGCTTGATGGTAATAATTTTCATAGGTGTTAGAATGTTGGAGAATCACACTAATCCTTGTCATAGATGGAGTTTCTCAGGCTTTAATCTGACTTGTACAAAAGGACGTATTTTTTTCTACAGTGATAGTTGTTTCAGGCTCCATCTAAAGAAATGCATATTGAGTAAAAGTTGGTCCACCACATACTCAAAAGTAGAAATAATAAAAGAAATTAATTTGACATTCAATACTATGTTTAGTATGATATCTTTCACATTTGATATGTTTAATCTTTATTGATCAACATACCTAACTACTTGCATGTGGTCTCAGGAAACACTTCACTTTCATAATAAAGTTGATCAACATGTCGCATTTCTTTGGTTTGTGCTATTGTATTGGTTTCTTGAATACACCATTAATCTGTACGTGGGTCTTTGTATTGCTGATGCACACTAGTATCTTGAATAACTAGAATGAATCTTTATTGATACCAAAACCAGATTACAAGGGGTTCCAAGACTTAGAGACCTTGGATTTCTCCATAAAGAATTCACTTTATAAAACAATACAAATAATCAGATAGATCCCCCTAGACCTGCCTACCACCTATGTATAGCTATTCTCTTCGGTCACTCAGGCTGACAACAATAAACTCTACCAATAAAACATTAGCTGACTAGGACAACTAATTAAACACTCAACTGCTGGGTCATCACATTAGACTTAAGGCTATTTATTGTTCTACACTTGCTGCCTTTTTCCGCATTGAGTATGTTAGGCATATCAAAGGCCTAACAATTGCCTACTGGTTTTGCAATATACAGAAGTCTTCTATTCTGTGAACTTGTACGATGGTTGTGTTCTCTAGGTTGTGTGTGAACTTATTTGGGTCCTAATGCTTGACTTTTGGTTTATCTTTGACCAGGCCGTGAATTTTACTCAAGTTCTTATTTCTTCATCAGCATGCTGTCATTTGATTATCTGTACTTGTACATATTAGAAATTGTCTCACATGTATGTTCTTGTTGAGTAGTTGTGCATGGCTAATTATCATGGAATATGTCAAAGAGAAGGTTAAGGAGAAGTCGCTGGTTGCAGGTTTGAGAGAATCTGGTACATTCTTGGATTCTTGTAATCTATTAAAATCTGATGTTGAAAATATTTTGGATAGCGAGGAGGTATTAAATTGTATAGCTGCTAAATCGAGAAAGAGACATGCAAATAGGTCAGTGAATCTCACTTGATTACTGCTTTAGTTTGGCTTGTGAGGTTTCAGGCGTACAAATGGGATTATTGAAGAGTAACAAAGGAGAAAACGAGTCTTTGTTGCTCTTATATCATGTAATGTGTTTTGAACCAAAAAAAAAGAAGAAAAGATAATGCTTATTGTTTTTTATTCTTAACAGAACTGCCTAGTACTTCACTTTTAGACATGGGCTACAACTTTTAGCACTGTTAGCTGATCTTTATGATGTTATTCATGCTAAGACCTTGATGTATTTAATTTAGAGCACTGAAAACTAACATATGTGTTTAAAACATCATATTATGTAGGGTCATGAACTTGTGTGTTTGTATGTGTTATCAGAATCTTGTGATTATTTTTAGGTGCAAATTCTTTAGAATATTTGAATAGGGCCAATAATTTGAAAAAAATTTTTGCTCATTCTCTTAACTAAATTTTAGCTTACAACTTGCCATGGCTTCTTTCTCTTTTGCTCATACCCACTATTGCTACCATATTTATAGATACATTTGTACTAGACATGATAAGATTTTCATCTTTTCTTTTTATGGTCCAAGCATATACAAGCCCCTTCGTATTACAAAGATGCCTCACAAATTCTAATCTTATTGTCTTCAAACTTTTATTCTAGCTCACAGTTTCAGCTAATTTTGTGAAAATATGAAATTATCTAGATCAGGCGCTTTTTTCAATTATGGTGTGAAATCAATGTTAGGCATTTTTTAAAAGCTAATGTGCTTGTTTTTATTTATTTATCTCTTTTCTTTTCTGTGTTAGAAGACATAACAAGGAAAATCAGAGGAAACGAAAACACAAAGAAATAGCAAAAAGTATAAGTGGTCTCTAAATTAGAGGAACAACCTCATCAAATTTTGGTACATTACTCAAATCTCATCCCTAATTAAATTGTTATTATTTTCTTGCTTTCATTTCTTTCCCCATACCCCTAATGGAAAAGGGTTATCTAACCTTCTATCACTACTGGGTAACAAAAAGTTGGATGGGTAACTGATGATTAAAGACATGCCACAATCTCCTGAATGTGTCATTTCTTTCAAGAGCATTGTCTTCTGAACTTTTATTTGCCTCTATATCAATTATAACTACATTGTATATGTATGGAAATGAATTTATTTGTTTTTCTGTTTCTCTCTTTGTTTCCATATTAATTTACTTTTTGTTTTTTTGTATGCCTTAAGGATATTCTTTTTATTCCTTCTTCTCTTTGTATGTATTTGTATCTTAATGGGAATGAATTTTTGCTTCTTTCTTCTCTTATATTTTTCCATTTACGGTGATATTATATTTTGTTCTTTTCAAAATTTGGTTTTCATATAAATTGTTTGATTAAACTCCAAGATGGTAAATTACAATATAATATTTTGAGTTAGGTGGCTCTTCTATTTTGACAAAAGCTTGAGATTGGTTAAGAAAATGTAGAACTCATGATGTTAATGCCTCTAAAAAAAAAGCTAGGAATGTCGTGATATCATGAAACTTAAAATTTTGTTGGCTCTTAATCTTTTTGTCTTAATGGGCACATGGGTCCTTTTGGCTCATGGAGATTGTTTACGTACGTGGAGATTGTTTTATTCTTTGTCATGCATTTTGCTATGCATGGTACATATCAACATTGTTGTATATTTTGCCTTATTCAGTAATTGACCACTGTTATGATTGTAAGATACCTTGCCTAATTTATCTACCAAAGTCACGAATGACTTTAAAAGTTAAAAGAGAAAAGGCAGAATTGTTAAGCTCAAATTGCTGCAACTATTTAAGTAGTTAAAAGTAAAAGACTCCAGGGCCAAAATAAAATGATTTGTGGATTATAGTATAAGTAAGCTATCATTTGTGTGAGTATTTTTATTTGAAATAAGTAATCAAAGTTTGTAGTTTGGTAACAGGTGTAAGGAAACATGGTAGTTCATTATGAGTTCTGCATTATTATACAACACATTACACTTTTTTTGTACACTTGATACCTTCTTAGTTGTAACATTATCTCAAGATAAAAGCTTGAAGGAATTATTGGATGAAAGATGTTCACCTTGTATAGGAACATCATATCCTTATTTATATGGACTCTTCATGCTTTTTAAAGTGCTTTCTTTCTGTATAAATTGGCTGCGTTTTATTTTCCTGTTACTAGCACAAGCTCTCTGTTTTGTATGCTTGATTCTTGATTACTGGTTTGAGTTTAAATGGGTATTTTCTTCAGGTGTATGAGAAGCTTCTTGGGAGCCAATGCTTTAAATGCTTGTGGTGATTTCATGAAATGCAGAGAATGAAATTCTTGAATATATTATATGGACTACTGAAAATTTGTTGCTGGTTCACTTCATCTGTCTCTGTGTTGCCTTTTAGTTTCTTTTTAAGGATCTTGATATTATATTATTTTCTTGTAGAACTTATTTTAAAGCATACTAGAGCTTTTCTGGTAAACATATTAATGGTGTCATATGCGTACTTACTATACATAATGACTACTGTAATGCATGTTGGTGAATTGGATTGCTTACTAATTTATAATGGTTATATTTGATAATGGTTGAAGCGTGTCTATGAGTTTGATTTGCTATTTTGTATTGGAATGAAAGATAATTAAAAGTGGGATCTATTTTTGAACCTTGTTTGCTTCAATCTACTAATTGCTTACAAAAATAGAAGAAGCTCTATTCTATTTTTGTTTTCTTTTTCCTATAAGCTAATTTTTAGTTTTGTACCTCTATTGTTAGTGGTCTTGGAATTCAGCGATAACAGATACTCTGTTTGGCAGTGGAATTTTCTCTTCGTTCTCTTAGCTTATTGTTTCTCTTTTGTGTTTTTTGATGGTTTAACACAATGCTATCTTTTGGGCTATTAGCTTTCTGATCTGAACAACACAAAAGAACAATTTATATCAAATATTACTTGATGTAAATACTATGCTTTAATTTATCTTTGACTTCTATCACTTTGCTTAGTTTATGATTGGTCTATTTTTCAAAATAAAATAATTTACCAAGTAAACAATAAACTTTATAGCATGTAATTCTTGAGACTAGTATGAATAGAACTGATATTTTATTAGAGAGCAAGCCTTATTTTTTTAATTTGTAAATATGATTTTGTTTTTCAGCATTTGGGTTAGCATTTATAACTTGAATTCAAATTGGAAGGCCACTTTTGTTTTAATACTATGAAAATTTCAAGGTCATGTATAGTTTCTCCTTGAAATTAAAATGATTTTACTTCTCATTATATGGTTTCTCCTGTAATTTTCTTGATTTTACCTAACTGAAGACATTGAGACATACAGAGTTTCTTGAATCATGGGGTGACAAGGTATTCAAAGATAAATGGTGGGTGTTTCAAGGTGTGTAGAGTTTCTACTTCTATTTTTGTTGTTATTGAATTTTTGGAGCTTGTTTTCCCTGGTCAAAAATAAAATTTTATTTTAGCAAGAATGAAAAAGATAAAATATACTGTAGTTGTTGCATCACTTTATGTCTTAATTAATTGTTAGTAACTTGATCTTGGGAATTGGTAGTTTAGTTTGTTGGCTGGAATTTCATTGCATTAGAAAGCTTTTAAGGAGTTTAGTTGATACAAGAGGAATTGTACATTCATGTCTTGAAACTTGAAAAACTTGAAAAGCAGGAAAACCTCGCTGAACCCATTATTTTCATGTTGCTGGAATTAAATCAATACTTAGAGTTCTCTACTGTAACTTTAATGAAATTTATTTGGAAAAAAAAGATGAATTTTTTAGCTGCTATTTTCAATTTTGATCCATAGTACAAATTGCAATCTATGAAGTAAGATTCTTCTTCTTGATTGAGGAGTCTTATTGTTTTGGTGTGGTAATTATGTTGTTATGCATTGCTATTTTTGAATTTTACCTTTTGTTGGTGATGATGGCTTTGTATTTATACAGTGTGGAGGTCAGACTGTCTCTAAGATTACTCTAGCAATTGTCTCTATTGTTTGGTTAGCTGCTGGAGTTTTCTTTTTCATTTCTTTGCCAAACCATTCCTGGCTTTGGTTGATTAACATTTTTAAGTAAGATTCATTCTTTAGTTACCTTTCCTTTTCTTTTGTTCTGAATTTTGAGTTTCAAAAAATTCAGTTCGATTAAAAAATTGGAAAGCTAGATGATAAAAGCATTTGTTTGCTTCGATTTATTGGCTTAATCGCCTTATCATAATTAGCTTTAGGTTTCTAAATTCCATTTGCTATGAAATATATTATTGATTCACTTTCTGACTTGGAACTGATTCTTTCTGTTTTCAGCTCAATCCAAGTCTTTATGACAGTCATCAAATATATTCCTCACGTTAGAAATGCCTCATTTCTTTTTTCCCCATTAGAAAAAATATCAATTGTTTTAAATATAATCTTATGTAACATCAGTGATGAAATAATTTAGCTATCCAAAAGGTTTTCTTTTTCATTTCTTATTACTGTATGAGTAGAGAATTAGAGACAGTAATAATATGTTGTCAACAATTTTTCTATATCCTTTGCCCCTATAAGTTATTTTGATGGTTTCTTTCAGGAGACTGCTCATGAGACAGTAATACTATGTTGTACTTTATGCATGCTTTATGTTTTTGAAGTAATGTGGTGCCTGCATAATAGTTTCTTATTCCCAGTTTTTGTTTCTTAATATTTGAGTTGTTTAAAATATGGTTTGAGTTGCTCCTTTTTGGGCAAGTGTTTTTTCTCATTAGTTTTTGTTTTAGTGTGTTTTTGTCTCATCCCATTACACTCAGTTTAGCTCTTTTTTTCTTTGTCCTGGACTGGTTACATTTGTTGAGTTCATGCAAAAAAAATTCAAATTTCACAGCTGCAACTATTCTGTGAAAAAGTGATTGTTTGTTAATCAAAATATCCATATTTCGGTGCACGTATATAAGTGAGCCTTGCATCATTATTTATGTACACAGATTTAGAGAGCACTAAGAGAAAAAGAAGGGAGAAAGAGAGAGTTCGGTGAGTTATAGAGGTTGGAGTTATTGGGAGAAGCTTGTTCAAAGAAAGCTAAAACTGAGAACTTTTCTCTTTGTACTGAAGCCTTGTAATTATTCTAGATTGATCATAGTGAAAACTCACGTAGGCCAATTCCACTAAACCATGTATATTGTGGTGTTCTTTTGACTACTGTTTCTATCATTAATTAAAGTTTGTGATTTGTTTCTGTTTCTGGCATTATTTCTTGTTTGTGTTTGTTCTTTTTTCTGGTTTGTTTTGTTGGTGTTCTTGGCAGGTTATTAAAGGGTTCAATCACTTTCAATATCATCCTCTATGTAACAGAAGGGTAAGACTAATTCTTCTTGTTTTTCTTATTATTGTAAAACACTTGCACTATTCTTTTTACCTTGCCTTTCGTTATTGTAAAACACTTGCACTATTCTTCAGGCATATTTCTTCTCATTTTTCCTTAATTGATGTCCAAGAGATGGATGCAATAGTGTCAAGTTTTAATGCTTTTGAAACTAAGGAAGCAGGCCCACTAATGCTAACATGGGCAGTATTTCTTTGTCTGATTTCATCACTTCCGGGAAAAGAAGAAAACAATGTTCTAATGATATGCATTTCAGTTTGGCTTTTTCTTTTCCCCCCTACACTATACTGTTACAGTATTTAATTATCAGGGAGAGGTTTGGCTGCATAATGATTGTCTTTCAGGGTCATTTATTGATTATTTTGTTGATTTTTCATTGGTGGTTCTATTAAAGTTGACATTTTTCTTTTCCTTTGTAGTTTTTTGGTTGGATTTATTGCTTTAAATTTTTCAGGAATCACTTTGCAGTCAGTTTTGGGACAGAGAAAGTTTTGTTGATGGTCCTATTCGGTGTATTCTTTGTAACCTAGAAGGTGAATTTCCCTTCAGAACTGTGGAACTTATTCGCCTCTTATCATCCTTATCTGAAGGAACTTGGCTAGCAGAATGTGTGTAAGTTTCTTTATTTCTTTGCATTGGGTTGAGGATTCTGTAGTAATTTCTGTACGTTTGTAAACACTACACTGTACTATATCAGCGTAATTGACTGCGAATATGTATCACTGTTTTGTAATTACTTGTTAGTGCCTGTTGACAGTAAGAACTCGTCAACGATTGATGGTTAGAAAACTTCAATCTCTATACTATAAGAAGCTATGAATTAGATAGAAAGAACTCTAAACAACAAGAGAAAACTCAGGCAAGCATGAGAACCAGAAGCATATATTTCATAAGTCTCGTTTTTACATTCAGTTTTCCAACCCCTTAGCCTGAGGGGTTGGAGCCTATTTATAGGGGAGGCTCTATTGGCCCAGGATACAAACAAGTCCCAGACCACTGGGACGTACATAGGTACTCTGATAAAGTAGTGGCTCAGGGCGTAGTGGTGTCTACCCTGATGGTGTCAGAGTCATGGCCTTGGACATAGTACTGTCGGCTCTGGCGCATGGTCGAGGGTGTCCCAGTGGTCTCACCACTCTTCGTACAGGTCCGTACCGCCACTACTCCTCAGACGCAGATCATAGGGTCGTGCCTCTGTTCTCTCCATAACCGTACACCCCGTGTCAGCGCACGTGTTTCGTACTCGGTGGTCCTCATCAATTCCCATTAAATGCTCCACGTTCGTTTGGCATATCAACAAGATTCCCCTAAGTGATCTCATGCCTGTGCCAAGGAGGCTTCATCCTATGCATGTCCTGAGAAGTCGAGGTGCCGAGGGTCAGGGCCGGCCTATGCGGATCGCATAGACACGAGGCTAGGAGCACGGGTACCTCAACACACCCCTCACCCTCGCATAGCGAGGCTGCCTCTCCTCCTTCCGAGCACAGCGTCACGAGGCTAGGAACACGGATACCTCAACACAGCCCTCACCCTCACATAGCGAGGGTCCCTCGCATAGCGAGGCTGATGTTCTTCCTCCGAGGTGCGGCGTCGCGAGGCTAGGAGCACAGACACCTCAACATAGCCCTCACCCTCGCATAGCGAGGCTGACGCTCTTCCTCCGAGTGTGGACGAGGCTTGATGCCTGCTGGAATGGGGCGCACGAGGATGGCCAGCTAGGGGCCCTCGCATAGCGAGGGTGAAGTTTGGATCGGCAAGTGGCCGAAGTCCCTCGCCTAGTGAGGGTGACTCTCTTACCCCAACTCCTTCACCATCATGTGATGCCCTTTCAGGATGTCTCGTAACATAGAGCTTCACTTGTGAATAGAATTCACAAGGAAAAAATTCCATATTTACAGTGCCCAAATAACTTAAGGTCTAGAGTTTAATACTTGTTTGAGCTCCATATTCTATTACACCTCTCCTTTAAATGAGATATGAGATTCGATGGATCTACCCTAGAAATTATAGTATCATTCTAAATGCTTTTGTAACTCAAATCTCCCAAACTTTTAACATGTTGTCTTAGTAATTATGCATCTGAACCAGAGATGTCTTTAGGGTGAAATTGAGGCCCCTTTTAACCTGAAAATGTTATTGTTTGTTTACTGTAATATGTATCTATTCACTGTGTGATAGCAGTATTTTGAATTTTGAAGTATGTTCACTTGGTATTGCTTGCTTAGGTCTTATATTGTATACAGTTTTATTATTTGATTCATATTATTTAATTTTTTTAAGCATATACCTTACATTTTATCTGCTATTGCAGGAGAAAAATGTCTCTTTCTCCATCAATTGGAGGAGAAAAGGATACTTAATTTTGAAGGCTTTGTGTTGGGCAGCTGTAGAATATCTTGTGCTGAAAGTAGTAACTTTTCAATATGTTGAATATTTAAGACTACTTGAATACTTAAAGAACATTTTGTTGTTGATGACAGTGTTGAATGTTTTAAACTAATTTGTGGATTGTTAATACAATGTTGAATGTTTTTACTTTTTGTTATTTGAAAATTAAGTTCATTTGATGATGCAAGTGTATATTAGAATGCTAATTTTAATTATATAAAAAAATTAAAATATAATAGAATAAATTAGTGTTATATAATGAGAATTTAAACTTATCTAAATATTAAAATAATACGAAAATTGTGTTATAATATCTATTACAATAACACTTTTTATGTAAAGAATTTTGTTATGCAAACTTCATTATATAACACAAATAATGTGTTATACTAAAGTGTAGTATAACACAAAAAATGTGCTGTACTAAAGTGTAGTATAACACAAATTTATAAGTATTGAAATGTGTTATATAATCGACTATAAATAATATAATTAAACACTTATCTATTTATTAAAATAACACAGAAAGTGTGTTATCGTTGACAGTATAATAACACATCTGTATAACAGTGATAAAGTGTTATGTAAAGTACCCTGACCTACGATAACATAGTCGGTCTTAACACATCAAAAAGTGTTATGGTATGTTTTGATAACACATTTTTGGTGTTATTAAAAGCATTTTTTCTTGTAGTGCAAGTTGATGAACAACCTGAGTCAAAGCATATATTTGAGCCTGAACTATTAATGGAATTGTGGGAGCAATGGCGGCTGCTGGAATGTGTTCATCATGTCTTTCTCTTTGATCATTTAGCACATTCCACATATCTTATTCTCTGTGTCTTTGTTCTGACTCTCCTAAGTGGTCAAACAAGTTTGCATTTCTAGGTTGCCCCTGCATTTTGACTTTATGGTCAATTGTTCATAGGTAGGGGCACTTGTTGTCCTTGCCTCTGCTCATTTTTCCAACCAGCGTCTCTCCTTTGATTCCGATAATAGTCAAAATCTCCTTCATTATAATCATGTTTGTCCCTGTATAGAGACTGATTTGTTTGTGACTGACTATAAATGTTGTCTCCTTCTCTGCGACCAAGAATTTCGCAATAAACAAGTGGTAGCCTTTGTGGCCTGCAGTGGTCACTAGGTCCTGGGGCATTATTATGTCGTGGGGTAAAGCTGATCAACGGTCGGTTAAGTTAGTTTTTACAAAAGTCAAATCAAAATTTAAATTTCTAGTTCACTGTGTGTGGAACCGAAAACTAACTGACCTAAATTATGACAGAAAAAAAAACCGACCAATTAAATTGGCGGTTTAATCGGTTTAAACCGCAAAAAAAAAAGATTTCTTTTCAAGAAAAAAACATAATTTTAATCTATATATTATAAAAATGATCAAATAAACATTAGGATTGTTGGAATCCATCTCTTAGTATGAGAACTTTTATTTATATTTTTTAGCAACATTTAAATTGTAAAGGGAAATTTCATGTTATATGCATGATAACTTAGTGAAATTTTTTAATATGCCAACATAAGTTATTATATCCCAAATATATGACAATTTCAATCTTTTAGACAAAAATACCCCTAACATTCAAACACCTATTTTCTCTCTCAATCTGAACTATCTCTCTCTCAATCTGAACTATCTCTCTCTCTCTCTCTCTCTCTCTCTCTCTCTCTCTCTCTCTCTCTCTCATTCTAATATTGTAGATCTTGAAAAAATACCAAAATTATAAAAAAAAATCATCTGAAATAGACATTTGAGTGAAAAAATATGAACCTCCAAAGTTTTCGTCAAATTTTAGTGCAGAGCATCAAAATTGCATAAAAAAAGCATCGTTTTGGCCAAAAATCAAGTTTTCATGATTACATCGCAACAACATCAAAACATCATCGATTTTGCGTCGAAACACCATCGATTTTGCATTAAAAAAGCATCGTTTTGACCAAGAAAAAAAGTTTCCATGATTGCATCACAAGAGCATCGAAACACCATAAAAAAAGCATCGTTTTGGCCAAAAATCAAGTTTTCATGATTGCATCACAACAACATCGAAACATCATCGATTTTGCATCGAAAAAGTATCGTTTTGGCCAAAAATCAAGTTTTGGGATTGCATCGCAACAGCATCAAAACACCATTTATTTTGCATCGAAAAAATATCATTTTGGCCAAAAAACAAGTTTTCATGATTGCATCGCAATAACATCGAAACACCATCAATTTTACATCGAAAAAGCATCGTTTTTGCCGAAAATCAAGTTTCATATTGCATTGCAAAAGCATCAAAATTGCATCGAAAAGACATTGTTTTGATGCAATTTAGATGCTTTTTTTATGGTGTTTTGATGCAATTTCGATGCAAAATCGATGCAATTATGAAAACTTGTTTTGGCCAAAACGATGCTTTTTCGATGCTCAATCGATGGTGTTTCGATGCAAAATCGATGATGTTTCGATGCAAAAATCGATGCTGTTTCGATATTGTTGCGATGCAATCATGAAAACTTGATTTTTGGCCAAAACGATGCTTTTTCAATGTAATTTCGATGCTATACACTGAAATTTGACGAAAATAATGAATGTTCATATTTTTTCACTCAAATGTCAGTTTCAGATGATTTTTTTTTAAATTTTGGTATTTTTTCGAGATCTACAAGATTGAAATGATAGAGATAGTGAGTGAGTGAGAGATGTTAGAGAGAGAGATTCAGATTGAAAGAGAAAATGAGTGTTGAATGTTAGGAGTATTTTTGTCTAAAATTGAAATTGTCATATATTTGGGATAGTAACGTATGTTGGCATATTAAAATTTTTTACTAAATTATCATGCATATAACATGAAATTTCCCATTGTAAATCGAGTATTATTTAATAAAAAAACTATTTAAAAAAATAGTTGATTTATATTTTAAAATAGATAATACATTTAACCCTAAGAATAATTAGTAATCTAATTAAAAGAGTAACCAAATTAATGTTCAAATTTAAAATAAACACTACTAAATAAAAAAAGTCTAAATTATAAATCAAACTAAAAATTAAAAGTAAAAATTATGCCATTAAAGTCCACATAAAGTACAAATTACAAATTAAAAAATAAAAGTCTATCAAAATTACTCGGTCCCAAGCAGATATTAATTGATCTACTATTAAGTATGCTTCGGAAAACTTATTTAGCACATGCAATATCAAATTCCAATCATATATAATCAATAGAGTAATATGTATAAAAAAAATTGTCAAGTACTAAAACAAATACATAATCAATAATAGATTCATACAGAGTGGTGATAAATATGTATATAATCAATACTCAATACATTATATATATTTATAAATAATTAGAGATAAAAGTGGTTTGAGAATGAAATAGCAGCTAAACAGTATAATAAAAAAACGAATGTGACTTTCCCAACTTTTCTCAATGACAATAACTCTATATACACTATACGACAAAACAGATAACACAAGTTGATCATATAGTATATGACAAACAACTTAATTAGTGACACCATATTCATCCTTTCTCTACCCACGTGTCAGTATAAGCTTCATTAATATATATCCTCCAAAAAGGAATTCATTAATATAATGTATATATAATATGTATACGTAAATGAGTATCTTTAGCATTATTTGTTCGTATATAAACACACATATATAATAACAAAGAGTATACAAGAAAATACTAATATATATAATTTAAAGCTAAAGATTATTATTCAACTTATATTCAAAGGAAAATAATACCTTCAGAGCAGCAGCTCCTCTTTCAAAATATCACACTAAAGGTTTTTTGTCAAGGATTCCAAACCCAAAATTGATAAGAGAAATCTTTATATATTAATTTATTTATATACATATGGGAAGGAAGAGTCAAAATAAAAGTACCACAGAAATAGAGAGGCCCACCAAGTCATGCAATCAAAAGAGGGAGGGAGAGAGAAAGGTGTTGCACCGTGGGACTGAGAGAGAACTGGAGAAGAAGAAGTCGTTGTTTCTCTCTACAAAATAAGACTAAAAGGTAAGAGAGATGAGAGTACTGAAGAGAAGAGACTAGGTTTTAGTTTTAGTTAGGGCCGGCAGTGTAATGCATCATTACACACACACACATATATATATATATATATATGCATGCACATGTATAAAGGTTTTGTTGGTTTCAGTTTTTGGCAGTCGGTGTGTCTCCAGAACCTACACTGATCGATTAACGTCGGTTTTTACTTTCAAAATTTTTTTCGTTGCTCGGTTTGTTTGGTGTCAATTATTTTGGCATTTGGAAGGTCGGTGTAAGCAGTTTAGTCAGTTTTTCGGATTTTTCGCTCAACCTTATCGTGGGGGCCCTCAAACTGTAGAGCCTATGTCAGGCTGCCTTTTGTTTCTTGGAGGGATATTTTCTTATTCCCTTCCAGGAAGAACCTGTTCATTAGTAATCATGCGTCTTGGGCTTCAGGGATGCCGCTCATCTCTGTTTTTCTTTGGTAGTTGCTCTCTATGTCGACCAGAGCGTTGGGGTGGATGCACTCAATCTGTCTACCAAATTTTTGGGGCTGGTTTCCTTTTTAGTAGCTCGAGGGTGTTATGGGCGTTGTGAGTTTTGCAGTGGTAGAAGACTTTGAGACTGTGTAGGACCTTGGGGATTGTTATCAGGTCGATATCCTTTAGCCAGCTGTATAGCAGCTTCAAGGAAAGCACTGGCGTCCCTCTGTCGTCGATTCATTTTCGCCTGCTAGTCATTCAGATCTCGCCATTGTGTGTCAATCTCCATCTATTGGATGATCATTGTCTCAGCTACATTCTCTTGGTTTTCTTTCAAAGCGGTTAACTCATCTTGCAACATCCTCGACGTTGCTCACAGGGTTTCAACGTCCATCTCCTCACTGTCTTCCTCCAACTCCACTTGAGGTTCTTCTTCAGTTACTCCTTGGGGAGGAGGTAGAGGTCGATCATGCGAGTCCTTAGACGCCTGACCTGCTTGTTTGCTTTGAGTCTTCTTAGGAGGCATGGTTGATGATTAATAACTGGATATCAGTGTCCTTGAGTTCAACTCTCAACGAGAGCACCAAAATGTTGACCATATATTTGGCCAATGACACTAGGTCAAATAAACGACGTTAAAAGTAAGAGCTGAACTAGAATAATAAATTACACAAAAAATTTATAGTGGTTCGGCCACGACTATCAGCAATAACCTATGTCCACTAATACTTTTACTACTGTAGAAAGTCCCAAACTCACGATCAGGAGCTAGAATCAATTGAGTTTCGTCAGCTTGAGAGAATACAAGAAACGAGGTATAAAAGTATGACAACATCTCTCTAGAAAATTTAGTGTGTAAAAAATAATGATTCACTAAACTCTCTATTTATAGGCTTAGGAATTTACAAAATTGGTCGTGGGCCACCCATGAATTGTGTAATAATCTGTAATAAAATAATGAATAATTAATACAGTTTACATTCAAAATGAGAAATATCTCTATAATAACTGATTTGGAGCTCATCTTCCAGGACTATTGACTAGCTCTAGTCAAGTAGGAATCGACCAGTTTGGTTGGTAATACACAACCAACTTTTGAATGCTATTCTGACTAAATACGGTCCAGTTGTATGATGAATCTTCCTGTAATTCTCTGTCAGCTGGTCGAGTATCGACTAGACCCCTTATTAGTTGCACCATTGCTTAGTTGTCATGTGTGACAGATCCTCACCACGTCATCACGCTAGTTTTTTGGTAAGATAAAATCTACAAAGCTGAAGTTGAAAATCAATTGGAAAAGAAAAATAAAGTGATTAGAAGTGATAGGAGCGGTGAGTACTTTTCCAATGAATTCAATTTATTTTGTGAAATGCATGGTATAATACATGAATGTACAACCCCTTATACAACCCAACAAAATGGTATAGCGGAAAGAAAGAATATAACATATGTTGAAATGATAAATGATATGTTATTACATGTAAATTTGAGTTTTGCATTATGGGGAGAAGCCTTGCTATCTGCTTGTCATATTCTAAACCGGATTCCCCTAAAAAAGATCAAATTTCATCATATGAGATATGGAAAGGAAAGATACCCAACCTAGGGTGTCTCAAAGTGTGGGAGTGGCTTGCCCATTGGAAGAGCACGAAGCCTAAAAGAACCAAGTTGGGAGCAAGGGCAATTAAATGTGTATTTGTAGGCTATGCCTCAGATAGCCAGGCCTATAGGCTATTAGACTTGGAGTTTAATGTGATAGCTAAATCAAGATAAGTTGAGTTCTTTGAGAATTTTTTGTATAGTGATAATAAGACTTAAGAATCGATCTCACTAGAAGGAACTCAAGAGGAGTTACTTTCAAGGGTTGTGGAGAAACTAAAATTACCTAGAAGAAGCCAAAGGCTTAAAGAGATTGGATCTCAAGACAAAAACTCTCAAGTGGAGACTCTTTGCCTAGTAGAGGAAAATCACAATGGAGACACTTTGAAGTATCCAATGGTACTTCAAGTAGATGACGATCCTAAAACATTCCAAGAAGCCATGTCCTCAAAGGACTCTACTTTTTGGACGGAGGCAATAAATGATGTTATAGATTTAGTTATTTCTAACCACACTTGGGAGATTTTTTATCTACCACAAGGATCAAAGCTAATAGGTTGTAAGTGAGTATTTAGAAGAAAATACAACACTAATGAGACCATTCAAGCCTATAAGGCAAGGTTAGTGGCCATAGGTTTTAGACAAAAATAAGGCATAGAATATTTTGATACCTATGCACCAATATAAAGGACAACATCAATAAGATTTTTCTTTGCCTTATCATCAATACACAACCTATATGTTCATTAAATGGATGTTAAAACAACATTTCTAAATGGTAACCTCGATGAGGAGGTTTACATGGAACAATCGGAAGGGTTTCTTCTAAGATGAAATGAACATAAGGTGTGTAGAGTTGTTAAATTATTATATTATTTAAAACAAGCACCAAAACAATGGCATGAGAAGTTTGATGAAGCCATTGTTTCAGATGGGTTTAGACACAATAGTGCGGACAAGTGCTTATATTCTAAGACTTGTGATGTCTATGTAATCTTAGTGTCTGTATATGTTAATGATATGTTAATATTAAGTAGTGACATGAAATGCATAATAGAAAGAAAGAGGTTTCTATCTTCTAACTTTAAAATTAAAGACCTTGGAGAGGTTGATACCATACTAGGTATCAAAGTTAGAAGAAATGTGGATGGGCATGCCTTAGGTCAAGTTCATTATGTTGAGAAGATGCTTGACAAGTTTAGTAATCTTTGTATCAAAGAGGCAAACACACTGCAACGCCCTGGATAGCTAAGACCGTTACACTGTGTGTTTATAAAGTTGCAAGACTTGCTAACCAAGTCAATTAGTTATCTTCCACACTTCCTTAGCCTTCACCTCCTCAAATCCTTAGGCTTAATTCCCTAGAATTCCCATAGAAACTTAGCCTAGAAAACCAATTCAATACCAAAACCAAGAACTGAATAACGACCTCAAAACCTTACCTCAAATGATGGATAACCTCTGCTAATTCCCCAAGCCAAATCAAGGATCCTAGTGTTGAGTCTTAGCCTAAGCCTTCTCTGAACTTTAGCTCCAAATTTCCAGAAGAATTGGTGAAGAGGAACCCAAACCGTACAAGAGTAGTGCCTTGTTTTCCCTTCTTTCTTTTCTCCTTCTTTTCTTTTGTCTCAATCCATTTTCAGACCTCTACTGCCTTCTACACATTCCACTAAGGCATAAAGCATTATAATATCCCTGTTTTTAACACAAATGACCAATTTTCCCTCCCATAAATCCTAAGCCATTAAATCATTCTAAGGGCATTTTGGTCATTACACCCAATTCCCGCTAATTCCTCAAATGTTTCTAATATTTACTGCTTTCTTCCCGACACTTAACTGATCACCAATTATATTCCTCAATATCAAAATAATCTCCAATATATTTCTTAAATTCCCAGAAATAACTCCAGGCTCGCCCCAAGTCGGGTATAAATCCCCGTCGTCACTTTTTTGCTAAATCGCTCACTAGGATCGCCTCAAGTACCAAGCTACAAATATATCCACATAATAATGTGGTCTCAACAATTTATCACAGATATTTACAGTTATGCCCTCAATGGGCCAAAATTACGAATATGCCCTTCTAACCTAATCAAGGCCTACATGCATAATAATACACATAATCATGCATCACAGATATGCAAGTAATCATATAGACATGCTTTTAATCATTAAATCACATATAATCCAATTATGCCCTCCCGGCACACTAATCAAGGCCCTAAGCCCTATTAGTAGATTTGGGTCATTACAACTATCCCCTCCTAATGAGAATTTCGTCCTCGAAATTTACTTGAACAACTCGGGATACTGATCCCCAATTGCTGTCTCAAGCTCCCAGGTCGCCTCCTCGACCCTACTATTCCTCCATAACACCTTAACAAGAGGAATCGTCTTATTCCGTAGTACTTTATCCTTTCGATCCAAAATCTGAACCAGTTGCTCCTCATAAGCTAAATTTGTCTGCAACTCCAAGTCTTCATACCTCAACACATGTGTCGCATCTGAGATGTACTTTTGGAGCATTGAAACATGGAATACATCATGGACTTTCGACAACGATGGTGGCAAGGCTAACCTGTAAGCCACCTGACTGATCCTTTCCAAGATCTCAAAAGGTCCGATGAACCTAGGGCTTAGCTTGCCCTTCTTCCCAAACCTCCTCACCCCTCGCAATGGTGAAACTTGGAGAAACACGTGGTCCCCAACCTGGAACTCCACGTCCCTACGCTTGGAATCAGCATAGCTCTTCTGTCTGCTCTATGAGGTGAGCATCCTAGCTCGAATCTTCTCTATAGCTTCATTCATCTTTTGAACCATATCTGGCCCCAAATACTTCCTCTCACCCATCTCATCCCAATGAATGGGTGACCTACATTTCCTCCCATATAACATCTCAAAGGGAGCCATTCCAATTGTTGACTGGTAACTATTGTTATATGAAAATTCAATCAACGGGAGACACTTACTACATGATCCCTCAAAGTCGATCACACATGCTTTGAGTATATCCTCCAACACCTGAATCGCCCTCTCAGACTGTCCATCAGTCTGAGAATGGAAGGTTGTGCTGAACTTCAACTGAGTTCCCATAGCCTTCTACAAACTACCCCAAAACTTAGAGGTAAAGATAGGATCCCGGTCTGACACTATGGACTTAGGAACCCCATGGAGATGTATGATCTCCTTCACATACAACTCTGCATACTGATCCACAGTATATGTCGACCTCACTGGAAGAAAATGAGCTGACTTGGTGTATCTATCCACTATCACCCACAATGAGTCATGAAGCCCTACTGTTCTGGGTAAACCTCCCATGAAATCCATCGTAATATCCTCCCATTTCCACTCGGGAATACCCAAAGGCTGAAGCAACCCTGCCGGTCACTGATGCTCAGCTTTCACCTGCTGACAGGTTAAACATCTGGCTACGTAATCTACCACATCTTTCTTCATCTCGGGCCACCAATATAACGTCCGTAGATCCTGGTACATCTTCGTGGTACCCGGATGAAGTGAGTGCATCGTTGTATGTAACTCATCCAGTATCTCTCATCTGATCCCCTTATCAGTTGGAACACAAATCTGTCCCTGATACCGAAGCAAACCAACCTCAGAAATAGAATAGTCCTTAGCTAATCCTGCTAAGACATTCTCTCTAACCTCCTGTAACTGAGCGTCTACCAATTTCCCTTCTTTAATCCGCTCTAGCAAGGTCGATTGCAGAGTAATATTGGCCAACCGGCCCACCACCAATTCTATCCCTGCTCTAACCATCTCATCAGCTAACTCTCTCGAGATCTGGGTGGAACCATACAACTGACCTGGGCCTCTCCGGCTCAATGCATCCGCCACTACATTGGCTTTCCCCGGATGGTAAATAATATCACAATCATAGTCTTTCGCCAACTCTAGCCAACATCTCTGCCTCATGTTCAGATCCTTCTGTATGAAGAAGTACTTCAAGCTTTTGTGATCAGTGTATATCTCACACTTCTCCCCATATAGGTAATGCCGCCAAACCTTCAGTGTGAATACCACTGCTGCTAACTCCAAATCATGGGTAGGATACTGCTGCTCATACTCCTTTAGCTATCGTGACGCATAAGCTATGACATTCTCGTTCTGCATCAACACACAGCCTAAACCCAACCTCGATGCATCGCAGTAAACAACAAACTTCCCTTCCCCCGAAGGAAGACTCAACACAGGCGCAGTAATAAGTCATCGCTTCAACTCTTGGAAACTGTCCTCGCACTTGTCTGACCAGATAAACTTCAAATTCTTCCGTGTCAACTCTGTCATCGGTGTCGCTATCTTCGAGAAGCCTTCTACATACCGTCTGTAGTAACCCGCTAGACTAAGAAAACTCCGCACCTCCGAGGCATTCCTTGGCCTCGACCAATCCCTAACTGCCCCCACCTTAGATGGGCCCACCTTAATCCCATCTGCACCAACAATATGTCCAAGGAATGTCACTTCTGGTAGCCAAAATTCACATTTCTTAAACTTGGCGTACAACTGGTGCTCCCTCAACCTCTGTAGGACCTGTCGAAGATGAAACTCGTGCTCTGCCTCTGAACTGGAGTACACTAAGATGTTGTCGATGAAGACAATGATGAACTGATCCAGAAAATCCTTGAACATTCTGTTCATTAGGTCCATAAAGGCTGCTAGGGCACTGGTCAAACCAAATGACATGACCAGAAACTCATAGTGCCCATACCTTGTTCGAAGGGCTGTCTTCGGTATGTCCTCATCCTTGATCCTCAGCTGGTGATAACCAGATTGAAGATCAATCTTTGAGAACACTGTCTTACCCTGCAGCTGATCGAACAAGTCGTCAATCCTTGGTAGGGGATACTTATTCTTGATAGTCAACTTGTTTAGTTCCCTGTAGTCTATACACATTCTCAAAGTCTCGTCCTTCTTCTTCACAAATAAAACTGGAGCACCCCATGGCAAGTAACTAGGCCTGATGAACCCCAAATCTAGAAGCTCCTGCAACTGTATCTTCAATTCCTTCAGTTATGTCAGTGCCCTTCTATATGGTGCCCTCGACATTGGCTCTGTCCCCGGCGCTAACTCAATAACAAATTGAATCTCCCTACGCGGCGGAAACCCAGGTAAGTCCTCAAGAAACACATCCAAAAACTCGCAAACTAATCTGGTTTCCTTCGGTCTAGTTGGAAAAACCCTAGTGGTATCTACCATACTAGCTAGGAAACCTATACATCCTCCCTATAATAGGTCCCTAGCTCTCAACGCTGAAATCCTGGGTACGCGGGGTCCATGCACCGCTCCCACAAAAACAAAGGGATTCTCGCCCTCCGGCTCAAAGGTCACCATCTTCTTCCTGCAGTTAATAGTAGCTCCATATCTAACCAGCCAATCCATGCCTAAAATCATATCAAATTCCTCCATACTCAACTCAATCAAGTCTACTGACAATTCCCTACAATCAACCATCACTGGCAGTGCTCTAATCCACCTCCTAGAAACTACCAGTTCTCCTGTAGGCAAAATAGTCCCAAATCCCGAAGTATAATACTCACTAGGTCTACACATTCTATCAATTACCTTACTAGAAACAAATGAATGTGTAGCACCAGAGTCAATCAATACAGTAAAAGGAGAGCCAGCGCTAGAAAGCTGACCTGTCACTACCGAGGGACTAGCCTCGGCCTCTGCCTGCCTCAGGGTGAACACTCGAGCTGAAGTCAAGCTGTACACCTTCCCTGCATCTCCCTTCTTCACTGTCGGGTAGTCTTTCTTGAGGTGTCCTAAAAACCCGCACACATAACAGGCCTTAGCCCGGTATTCGCCCGAATGGCGTCTTTTGCACCTCGTGCACTCAGGATAGCTCCTCCATGAATCACCGCCTCCCTGACGGCCACCCTGGGTACCACAACCCCTCCTATCAGGACCGGAAGCAGTCAAAGTATCAGGGTTCTTTCTCTTCAAATCACTGGGGCCTCTGCCCCTACCAAAACCAGAATATGGAGGCATCGCCCTGCGACCCTCCTGCCTTGCTGCGCTCTCCCTCCAGATCTTATTTTTTGCTTCCTCAATGGTAAGAGCCTTCTCTACAACCTGGGCATAAGTTGTCCCTCCAGGAACTGTTGTAATCCTCACATCTCGGGCTATCATAGCATTGAGCCCTATGATAAATCTATCCTGCCTAGCTGCATCAGTAGGCACAAGATCTGGTGTGAACTTCGCAATTCTGTCAAACTTTAGGGCATATTCCGTAATTGTCATGCTGCCCTGAACCAGCCCCACGAACTCATTTACTTTTGCTACCCTGACGGCAACATTATAATACTTATGATAGAATAGGTCCTTGAATTCTTCCCAAGTCAAAGCAGTAACATCTCTAATCTGCGATGCCACTTCCCACTAGATACGGGCATCCTCTCTCAACATATATGTGGCACAGGCCACTCTGTCATGTCCCTCTACCCTCATAAAATCCAGAATAGTAGTAATCATAGTCATCCACTGTTCGACCTTCAGTGGATCAGGTCCTCCCTCAAAGATCGGGGCCTGCTGCTTCCTGAACCACTCATACAACGGTTCCCATTTGTTCCCAACCTCTACTGGCTATACCACTAGTACCACTACAAGTGGCATAATAGGGGTAGCACTCCCTGATGGAGCCTGCTGTCCCAGAATTCGTATATGCTCATCTTGGCTCTGTAGCCATGCTGGCATATCAGTCATAAGTTGCTGCCAGTTCTCAGGGACTGGCGGAGTGGTCTGGCCCTGGTCATCATCTCTAGTCTCAGACCTAGTGCCGGCTAGTCACGTAGATTTTCTTGGATGCATAATTATCCAAGTCAATCTACAATCAATGACTCGGCAGTCAGACTATGATGACAGGGTATTAATCCTTCCATGATCCACCATCAGAACTCAAACATTCACAAACAATCAAAATATAACAGTTTATCCAAGTATTCAAGTATTTTCATTCACATACATAGCAATGCTAATAAGGATGCCTCAATATTATCATACGATATTCAAGGGTCAGGCCCTACTAGTATCTCATGCTCCCTATTAATCAAGCATATATCAATAGTCATATTCCATTATATTCATTTAAGCATACAATCATGTATACACAATTACCAAACCCTAAGTCGAGCTTGTCTTTCGCTGTGAATGTACATGTCCAGCCAGTCTTCAGGAACCCTTAAACCTAGGATGCTTTGATACCAAGTTGTAACGCCTTGAATAGCCAAGACCATTACACTGTGTGTTTATAAAGGTGCAAGACTTGCTAACCAAGTCAATTAGTTAGAAATGTGTTACTGTAACTACAGTTGAACTAGGGTTAAAAGATTTCGGTCTCAAAAGTTTCATTTCTTATAATCAAACATTTTTACATGGGATCCCAAAAGTAGAAGTGTTAAAAGACACTTTACAAAAATTCTGGATAAAAGCACAATTACTAGCCACTCTAAGGCAAAACAGACAATTAGGCTTTTTCTTGTCCTATACCACTCCTCGGCCGTGGCGGCCGATCAGCTGACTATGTACATTCATCCCCAAAGCTCTCCCTCTCAGGACTGGTCCACCTTGCCTTTGCCCTTACCTGCACCACGTAGCACCCGTGAGCCAAGGCCCAGCAAGAAAACACAACAACAGAGCACAAACATCAAGCAAACAACCAGATAACTTATGCAATATAATCATATACCCAATAGCCCAAACATTCACGTTATTCAAGTATTCAACATACCAAGTACATCACTTCATATTAATAATCAATCTACACATGATAACCAGGGTTAACGCCCTTAGGTCGCACCCTCTATTTATCCCACTGACTCCGGCCCGCTTAAACCGAGCTCAGTGAATATTAAGTTGTCCTCAGCTACCAGTGGTCGAGCCGCGCCCTGTGCGCAAATATTGATTACGGCACTCTTAGGCCGTTTATCATATGTCCCAGGGCATAATACCATCTATGACATTATACAGATATAGGGAGCTCTTAGTCCCAACACAATCACATAACCGAGTGCAGTTTTCTTACCTTTAGATTTCGATAGCATTGTTCAATTCTACCCTCAAGCATGATCCCGTCCGAGCCCTAGCGTACACCTAGTCACAACCATAGATCAGAATCATCACCAAACTTCAATCCCAAAACCTAGCCTCGGGACCATTCCCGAGCCCTCGGGAAGCCCTAATTCCACCAAATGGGGTGGTGGAATCAAACCCTGAGCCCCCGGCCAAAAATCCTAAGAAATAACCCAAAAATCCCCTTCTGGGAACAGGGTAGCACTACAGCGCCCTAAGGAGAGCGATATAGCGCTACTAGCAGAGCCAAAAAAACTTCAGGGCCTAGCGCTGTAGCCCAATGACTAGCTCTACAGCGCTAGTCACAGCACAGCCCAACACACTTCCCTCGAATTTCCCCGAGCCAAACCTTTCTAAAACTCAATCAAACCTCAACCAAACTTCAAAAAAAAACCTCCCAACATCTCCAACTCACCCCAAATGACCTAACCATATAAAATTCACTCACATGCACCCCAAAATACAAAAATCACCATGGCTGAGCTTAGAGCTCAAAAACTCAATTAGAACAGTAAAAATCACAGAACCTAAAGCTAGAATTTCTTACCTTTGATGGATGAACTCAACCTATGTTATCTTCCACACTTCCTTAGCCTTCACCTCCTCAAATCCTTAGGCTTAATTCCCTAGAATTCCCACAGAAACTCAGCTTAGAAAACCAATTCAATACCAAAACCAAGAATTGAATAACAACCTCAAAACCTTACCTTAAATGATGGATAACCTCTGCTAATTCCCCAAGCCAAATCAAGGATCCTAGTGTTGAGTCTTAGCCTAAGCCTTCTCTAAACTTTAGCTCCAAATTTCCAGAAGAATTGGTGAAGAGGAACCCAATTTGTACAAGAGTAGTGCCCTGTTTTCCCTTCTTTCTTTTCTCCTTCTTTTCTTTTGTCTCAATCCTTTTTCAGACCTCTACTGCCTTCTACACATTCTACTAAGGCATAAAGCATTATAATACTTATCCCTGTTTTTAACACAAATGACCAATTTGCCCTCCCATAAATCCTAAGCCATTAAATCATTCTAAGGGCATTTTGGTCATTATACCCAATTCCCGCTAATTCCTCAAATGTCTCTAATATTTACCGCTTACTCCCTAGCACCTAACTGATCACCAATTATATTCCTCAATATCAAAATAATCTCCAATATATTTCATAAATTCCCAGAAATACCCCCAGGCTCGCCCCGAGCCGGGTATAAATCCCCGTCGTCACTTTTTCGCTAAACCTCTCACTAGGATCGCCTCAAGTCACAAGCTACAAATATATGCACATAATAATGTGGTCTCAACAATTTATCACAGATATTTACAGTTATGCCCTCAACGGGCCAAAATTACGAATATGCCCTTCTAACCTAATTAGGGCCTACATGCATAATAATACACATAGTCATGCATCACAGATATTGAAGTAATCATATAGACATGCTTTTAATCATTAAATCACATATAATCCAGTTATGCCCTCCCGGCACACTAATCAAGGCCCTTAAGCCCTATTAGTAGATTTGGGTCGTTACACGCACCCTTCGATTCAAGTCTAAAACTTGAAAATAATGATGGGAGAGCGGTGACTCACTAGAGTATGCAAGTGCAATTGGAAGTTTAATGTATGCTGCATATTGTACTAGAGCGGATATTGCATTTCCAGTTAGTAAACTAAGTAGGTATACTAGTAATCCAAGTATAAAAAATTGGAAGGCCGTAGAAAGATTTTTGGATACCTCGAAAGGACCAAAGAATTGTGCCTCCAATATTCTAAGTTTCCTAAGATACTTGGAGGATATTCAAATGCAAGTTGGATATCCTGTGTAGGAGATAATCTCTCCACAACCGGTTGGGTGTTCACCCTTGGTGGGGGTGCCATTTTTTAAGGATTTGAGAAACAAACATGTATATTTCACTCAACCATGGAGTCTGAGTTTGTAGCTCTAGCAGCAACCGACAAAGAGGCCGCGTGGCTAAAAGATCTCATTGTAACGTCCTGCGTTTTGGGCTCCTATGAGTAACTAAGAACGAGGTGGTGAGATATATGTGAATATCATTGTGAATGATGATATAATCTTGAGAAGAAAAATTCATATTGCAAGTGTTAGCCAAGGTGTGATATGTGCGTTTCGGCAACAAACCGAGCATTTTGGTCGTAGACCGAAATGGAAACCCTAATCGGGTAGATTCATGGATAATTGTTGTTTGAGAAGCATAATTATGGAAAAATAATATTGGACATTGATTTATTGAATTAATTTATATTAAGGTCAAAAAGTATTATTTTTGTGTGAAAAATCTTAAGAAATACATTTTTGTGAAAAATGCACGCTTTAGCCAAAAAAAAAATTATTTTAGCTAATTAAATTATTTGAGTTATGAGAATAGGAGTGTCACAACTTAAAGTAAATGAAAAGACCTATTTAATTTAATTACCTTGGATTAAAATCTCAATTAGGGGAAAGTGAGAAAAAAAAATACCAATAGTAACTTTTGGAGAAAATACCATTAACCTAAGATTAGTCAAGCTTAAGTTGGATTTAATTAGAAAGTAATCTAAGGTTAATATTTACTTAGTGGAGGCGGCAGCAAGGGTGACATAATGGTAATTTAGGTTTTATTTTTTTACCATATAAATACTAAAAGTCAAAAGGTCTTCATTATCTACAAATTGCAAAACTCAAGTGCTAATTTTTCTCCCAATCCTCTCCAAGCTTGGTCGAACACTCTAGGTTCTTCTTCTATGAATTTTATTCATAAATCTCTCATCACTCTAGGTTCTTCTTCTATGAATTTTATTCATAAATCTCTCATCTCTCATCATTCAACTATTACATTCCTAGTTCTAAGAGTTTTGGTACTTGTTTCAAGCTAAGAATATCACACACCAAATTAGTTCCACAAAGGTAAACACTAGACTATTTTTGTTTAAGTTGTGTACTTAGTTAGTTTATGCACATAGCTGAGTATATGATTATATGATATGATTTTGGGGCTTTTGTAGATTGAATACATGCAGGTTAATGGCTGAGCAGGGAGTTCAAGGTGTTAGAAGTCACCAAGAGGTAAATGGTCACCTCCTATGTTCTTTTGATTGAATCTTGTGAAATATGCCATGTTTTGAATGTTTAATGTGTTTTAATTGATCATTGGAACTGTGATAATGTTTAATTGATGGCTGATTTTACATGCGCGAGGGTTTAGATGCTTGTCAGTGATGGAATACAATATTCAATAGGAAAAATCTTGATTTTGTAAGAAAATATTCAGGACCTGACTTCAAATGAGTCAAACGAATTATGAGTGAATCTGGTTCTCGATTTTCTTTATTTTATGTTATAATTTAGGATTTTTTCATATTCATAGTATAAAAACGTGCAAAAAGTCTTTGAATTGACCAAGATATGATTTTTGTAAAATTTGTGTGCAATTTGGAATTTGGCTTTTCAACGATTTCGATGAGCAAATTATTGAATTTTTGGTTGATTTTTGAATTGAACGTTATTTTGATATTGATGAACGAACTTGTAAAATTTCAAAAAAAATGTTAAAAGGCTGAGAGTTATGAATTTGCAAAGTTTGAAAAAAATTTGTGGAAGCTCAACATAACTTCTGGTCAACCAATTTTGGGGACCCATTTTACTAAGTAGAAATGGTTAAAACATCCTAATTTTTGGTATGAATAATATTTACATAATCTAGTATGGGCCTCAGAAATTTTAGACTAAAATAATAAACCAAATGGGTTTTATAAAGTCCCGAAGTTTACTAAAAAGCTTGACCTATTTCTAGACGACTTTGAATTAAATCTTTTGGAAATAGATTTCACTAAGAAAAAAATGGTTATTTTTGTGTAATATTTGGTAAGAAATTTTTTGGAATAGCCAAGTTTATTTCTGTAAAGTTTAAGAATTTTTAAAGCTATAGTTTTCAAAATATAAATTTCTAAATATATACTACTTAGAAACTAAAGTTTCAAGGTTTAAACTTGGGGAAAAGTGAGGATTTTTCTAAGTATTTAACTAAGACAATTATAATTTAATCTTAGTAATTCTAAAATTTGGTTTAACACACTAATATGATTATTGAGATTCATTGGATAATATAGAATTAATAATTTTATTAATTAAATGATTTTGTTTAAGAAAAATTAAAAAGGGGTCCAAAACCTTAATTTTCCAAGGAATGAATTAAATAATCTTTATCTTAAATAAATTAAACTAATCAAATATTTCTTTTAATTGTTTCTTAACTAATTATTTTAACTTAAATTATCTGAGTTTATAATTAATGCAATTTTACTAGAAAACATGGGATTTTTGGTAATATCAAAGAAAGAGTAAAGTTTGATAAAGCTTAAAGATTCCAAAACGATATTTTCTTGGCTAAGCTCAGTAGTGAGAACAAAGCGAGGAATTCAGTAGAAAACTGACTTTCAGATAACTAGACTTGAGTGGAAAGTTTTCCTGAAATTTTGAAATGTCGTTATGGTTTAAAATGTGCGAGGACGAGAATACCCTTAGAAGGTATTTTTTTATGACCTTGATGCCCAAGTAGAATGTAAGCTACTATAATTCCATAATTAACCCAAGTACACTGTATACAATGTTGGCTAACGAAGCAGGATTCTCTGAGGGAAGGTTTCTCGTGCACAGCTAAGGACAACTGGTAAGTCATTTTATGATTTACGTGTCTACAACAAGAGTTAACTAGTGCAATACTTGTTAGAAGTAGGGCTTATATGCTAGTTAGATAGAGATGACTCATTGGGAGACAATCTCTTAGGGGTGCTTACGCTCCACAAGAGAATTGATTGGGAGGTAAGTAGCCATGTAACCTAGGAGTTTGCATGATCGTAGGGGTGTTTACGCTCTGTATGAGAATTGATCAGGAGACAGGTAGCCAGGTAACCTAGGAGCCTGCATGATCCTAGGGGTCCTTATGCTCCACATGAGAATTGATCGGGAGATAAGTAGTCAGGTAACCAAGGAGTTTGAATGATCCTAGGGGGTGCTTATGTTCCATTATAATATGTTATTTTTATACGGTTCATGACCGTGAGAATTGGCCAGGAGATAAAGAAACCAAGTAATCTAGGAGTCTGAACGATCCTAAGGGTGCTTATGCTCCATTTGGCTAGGAGGTATGTATGCTAGGTAAACCTAGAGGTCTCCATGAGCTAGTGTAGATCCACCAACCTCGTTTCTTGTTTGAAATTACTATAAATTCCCTAGGTACCGATGGACACCCACAAGAGGGATTTCTGAACTAGATATCAGTATTGAGACTTGAGTCTCCACTGCGAATTGAGCTGAGATGCTCAGGGATACTTAGGCAACTCTGGAATTGGCTTCTAGGGTTAATTTTACTATTGGTTTTTGCTACTATTATGCTTCTGCCTTGGTAAGCAGGTTTTTTTGTAGGATTTTATGCTTTGCAGTTTCTGCTTAAGGTATTATGATACCAACAGGATGCTTAGGCATTGTTGAAATTGTTTGGTTAGGGCCCAGATTTATCTGGAACCCTAAGTGTGGTAAGCTATATATTGTGAGGATAATGACTAGGTCATTGATTCATATTGTGTGTTTCTACTATGTAGCTGTTGACGGTGAAATCTCGTCAACGAAATTAGATCGGAAAACTCAAAGGTAAGTCAGGTGATGTTTATATAAGAACTAAGAATAAACTTTAAGGAAAAGTAAACACAGATAAATGATGGAGCAAGTCCTGGTATATTTCCCAATAGCCTCTCCTTACAATGGATTTTCCAACCCCTCATTCTGAGGGGTCAAGCCCCTTTTATAGCTGGGCTCTAATGGCCCCTTATACATGGTGGTCCCGTGAGACAAAATAGTACAAAAGTACACTGTTAGGGTAATAGCACAGGTGGCAGTGGTGTGGGAAGAGTGGTGGAGTAGAGGATCATAGTGTCAGCCTGGTACATAGTCAGAGGCGTGCATATAGTGCCTCCACTCTCTGGACTGATCCGTACCTCCTCTACCTGTGTGGTACAGGTGTCAGGGTCATGCTTCTGTCCTCCCCATGGTTGTACGTCATGCACCCGTACACGTACGGGTACTATGTACCCAATGGTTATTTCACGTCCTACTAAGTGTAGGGAAGCTCAGGAAGAGAGACAAGGCTTCTTCAACGGGGCCTGCTGCGTGTGTGAAAAGGCATGATGCCTACAAATGAGATGAGGGGCTTATCTTGTGAAACCATCACTTTGCATCCCCCATACTACGAGGCTCCTGATATATGGCCGAAGGGTGTTTAGTGGAGGCTATGTCTCTTGAGGCCTTTGACGTGGCCGGTGAGCGAGGCGAGGCACACGTGGCCCTTGGGCGAGGCCTTTGGGGACGAGGCCGCTATATACACGCGTGATTCTTGGGCGAGACCCTTGAGGGCGTGGCCGCTAGGCATGCGCGACCCTTGGGCGAAGCCTTTGGGGGCGAGGTGAGGTGACCTCACTGCGAGCCCTTGGTGCGCGCGGGCGCGAGGCCCATGTGCGCGCGGGGCGCGAGGCGCATGTGCGCGCGGGCGAGAGGCCCCTGGTGCGCGCGGGGCGCGAGGCCCCTGGTGCGCGCGGGGCCCGAGGCCCCTGGTGCGCACGGGGCCCGAGACGCATGTGCGCGCGGGGCGCGAGGCGCATGTGCGCGCGGGCGCGAGGCACATGTGCGTGCTGGCGCGAGGCCCCTGGTGCGCGCAGGGCGCGAGGCCCCTGGTGCGCGCGGGGCGCGAGGCGCATGTGCGCGCGGGCGCGAGGCCCCTGGTGCGCGCGGGGCGCGAGGCCCATGTGCGCGCGGGGCACGAGGCCCCTGGTGCGCGCGGGGCGCGAGGCGCATGTGCGCGCGGGCGCGAGGTCCCTGTTGCGCGCGGGCGCGAGGCGCATGCCTTGGTGAGACATGGGATACATCCTAGGTGCGAAATGTCTTCTTGGCGTGAGGTCCTTGGTGTGAGACACCTCGGGGCAAGGCTAGGCGCATGAGGTGTTGGCATGCGCGGGGTGCAACGGGGTGCTGCTAGAGTAGTGTTCGCGAGGCTGGGGCCTTAACTTCGAGGGGCATGGATAAGGGCCATGTGTGCATGACAAAGGCGTCTAACAAGGTGATGCGGCTTGGGGGCCTGGAATGACCTCGTGAGGCCTAGAGCCCTGCGAGTGTTTAACACTTTGATGGCCTATAATAACCTTCTGCCTTCATCGCGTACTTGGCGCCTTTGGTGCCCCTTAGCTGTTTACTTCTTTAAGGGACTAGAAACTTCTTTTGTTTTTCTTACTTGGTGGATTTTTGGCATCCACAGTAGCTGTTAAATTGACTTACTAAGTGTTTTCTCTTGCCAAGTTGCTCATGTTGTAGGTAAGGGCAAGGAAAAGCTGACGTAGTGAGAGCCAGAGTTTGCCTATGAAAGTGTTCATGTGGCCTGACCTTTGGGGAGTCTGCACTTTCAAACCGAGTCTTTTGATTTTGCTTAAACTATGTTTAGCTATGTTGGGTTTACCATAATAATTTTTTAAGTTTTAAATGTAAATATTTTTAGTGTGAGCTCACATTACAGTAAAAGTTATTTTTTATTTGGATTTTTAGACCTTTTAAATGTTATGAATGGTTTTAATTCTACAAAACTAGTGTTAGTATTTTCATGTCGTTATATTCATGATAGGGATACCAAAAATTGCAAATGTTATATCGACGATCTCGATACATTGTGCTAATCAAGCCACTTTGATTAGAGCTTGCAATAAGATATACAATGTGAGGTCTAGACATATAAGTCTAAGACATGACTACGTGCAAGAAGTGATTGGTAAGAGTATCATATCAAATTTGTATGTCAAATCGTGTGAGAAGTTAGCGAATCCATTTGCCAAACCTCTAGGGAGAGATTTGGTGAATTCTACAAATAGAGGAATGGGACTAAAAATTCTTGACCTATAGATTCCCCAATGATGACAACCCAACTCAAAACTTGTATATATCAAGTGTAGAGTTTAGTGGGTAAGAAAAAGTTGTTGATAAAGGAATAGTTTACAACATCAATGACTTAAAAGTCCCGTCTAGGATGAGTTAATGTTGGTTGCTACCGGACATGAGGGTTAAACCATATGCTTTTAATGAAATCTAGTTGAAGAACAACAAACATCTCTAAAGGTATCAAAGATGTAAGAATTTCACCTATGTGAACCTACAGGTGGTGTTGCCTCTCAAGAGAATAGGAGTTTTATCTCCAAATGGTTCATGAATGGATAAGCGTAAGGCTATGAAAAGTGCTGAGTTCGCAAAATGGGAAATACATGAGTAATCAGGTAGAGGTGTGTGAGACATTACTGGTTTTATCACTAGGAATGTTGGGTTCAATCTTTTAAGAATACCTTAACATTTCGATAAAAGCTTTGTAGTGTTTTCGCTAAGGTAGAGTTCAAACCCAAAATGTACTTTATTTTATGCACTAATTTTGTTCAGGCTAGAGAAAAACGATGTATTTAACCAAGTGGTGGATTGTTATGATTAGTTAAATATATAGTGAAATTGGTTAGGCACGAAGAGGTGCAAAAACCACAATGGTTTCACTAAAGTCAACTTGCACAAAGTCAACATGTGCAAGTTGACTTTTGGTATAGGCATCTATAAATTATATTTTTGGGTCCAAAATATTTCTTTGGAGTATATAAGAGTACCCAAAAAGTTTGGAAGTATTTGGGGATGTTTTGAGACAAGTTTTGGGGTGCCAAGTCAGAAAGACATACGTTGCGTCACCAGTCTCTTAAAACACTACATAGGCGACACATCGCCTGCATGGTGGCAATGCATCGCCTAGGTGGTCGATACAGGACCGTACAATGACGTCTTTTTGGCTCCAAAATTTAAATTAAATGCTCTAATCTCATTAATTGTGACTAATAAAGGTTCCTATACTATTTAAAGGGGTCATTTGAGTTTTTGGTGAATTGATCACTCACATTTCTCTCTCTCTCTAGCTCTCAAAATTACTAGTTTTCTCTAAGATCTTCATCAAGAAAGTTTGACTTGTTTGAAGATTTAAAGCTTGTAAATCTCAATCTCATTCCGTTTTAGTAGCTTCAAGCAATCTCAAAGGGTAGGCTAGGAATAGAGATTTTCGGACAACAAATCTCAATTTGTATTGCCTTTGTTACATTTATTTTTTCACATAAAATCATAAACTTGTGATTTTATGTAACCAAGGTTCTACAACTCAAAGATCCATTCTACTAATTGTTCTTATTTATGTTATTTCATTTCCTCCATTAAATAATAGATTATTATATTCAAAGTTTGTGTATAGCCATATCCCCAACATTTTCCTCTTCCTCTTCTTCTCGACACCATCATCAACCCCACGTCCCTTCTAATCCCCACCGTGACTCACCATCTCAAAATTACCATTCCCTTTACCCCAATCATTAATCCTATTACACAAACTCATTCACCATTTCATATTTCCCAATCTAGAGTCACTAAGAATTATACCCAAACCATTTCTCAACAAGAAAATCAATACCTAATTCTACCAATCTTTCACCCTCAATCCACCATAGTCACCACCAAAAAAATTCCAACCAACGTAGCCCACTACCTCACTGCGACCCTCATACCCACCACACTCTTTGCCAAAATATTCCAACATCACAAATCCACAACACATAAGCTGCGAGACCCATTGAACCTGCCAAGAAAAATAATAGTTCACAAAATTATTTCCAAATTATCACTGGCATGTCCAAAGATCAGAGTTCTACATTGGAAAATACCATTTTATGGACTATATTCTAGAGAGAAAAAGAAACATAGCAATGGGTCAGAGAAAGGAATTCTGACTCCAGCAACCATCGACTGCCCAGTCAAAATCGCACGATGCCAACAACCCACGTAAGGTCCTCCAATACCAACGAACAACGGTGGAGCCCGTGGATGGAAGCGGTGTGGGCGACTGTGTGACTGCTTTTCCTCTCCAACGGGCAACAACGAGAGCAACTTCACCCAGCGCACGACAGCAGCAGTTCAAGCATGGGCCTTCGGTCTCAGACACCAACGATGAAAATGGACGACATCATTGGTGGGGCCGGCGACTTGGCTACTCATCTTCCCCATGTTACTGCAATAGCCACAACTCCAAACGACGTTCCTTCTCTTCGCGCAGCCCTACTTGGAATGAGTTCCAATATTCAGTTAGGGAAAATTGTTTTCATCGATCCCAAGCCCTGCCTCACTCTTCTTCAAAGAAAATTCAACAAAAACCAAGCCCAATTATACCATTCAATACACTTTTAAGGCCCAATTCTAAGCATGATATTCCATCACCATTTAATACCAAATCCAGGCCCACAACTCTTGCTAATATGATGGTATTTCTCCAAGAATGGCTCCATTTTGAGGAAATTAATAATTCCTTTGGTGTTGATTTGGAAGAAGAGAATGTTGATGGAAGCAAGATCAAGATGCACTTATGGAAGACGTTGATATCATCAAAATTAAAGTGCCACCAATTGAGAAAATAATTTTTGACAAACTAGTAGTGAAGCCAAAACTTGTGGTTACTCAATTCGTTGTTAATCTTGGCTAGAGGCTTTACGACTATAAAGGCAAGGTGACGACAATGGTGGATAGCTTAGAATTTCTTATCATATTTTTGGATTGTTACTATGATACTACTTTGGCTTTGGGATGAGATTAGAAGATATTTTTCCGTTGGGGTTTACAACTCTCACAAGTTCAATAATGGCCTAATTTGTTTCGTTAGTTTGAGATTCTTTCAATCCTTATGTGCTCCTTTTTTGTGCTTCAAAATGAACTCGAGGTTGATTAAATGGTGATGAATATACTAGAACTTTGTTTTGTTATGTTTTGTATTTTTGTTATTTTGTCATTTTATTAGCTTTATTGTAATTGCTATATAAGCCTAGTGGAAAGAATGTAATGGAAACTTTTGAAATTGATATTTGAAATAGAGCTTTGAGAGTCTCATATTTTCCATATTTGGGGTTTTCTCTTGTTTGTCATGGATTTGGCATGAGTGTTGCTCAACCCATCCAATCTGATCTCTACATATTATAATCCATCAAGATTATAGGCACATCCTTAAACTTATATTTGAGATACTTATATAGATATTATTTTTGTGCTTTATATGATTGATCATACAAATGAGTTTGTTCTATTTTTGCGCTCTTAGTGGATTTAATTTTAGCAAAAAGTTAATATTAAATTGTAATTTTTTACCTTACTTTTATGAATATGCGAATTGAGTAGATTAAACTATCATAGTTCTTTAATGAAATTTGTTGACTTGTTTTTTCGTCAACTTGCAAGAGCAATAAATCAAGAGTTATTTTATGTGTAATATCTCAGAGCGGCCCTTAATGATGAACAGTGAGCTAAGGAAAAGAGAAATAAATGCAGTAATAAATGAATGTGACAAAGATTTATAGTGGTTCGACCCAAAAAAGATTACCTACGTCCACTTTATTCAGTATTATTTATGAACTTTGAACCCTCAAGAAAAAGCTGAGTTTGATCTTGTTCTTGGGGAAATTACAGCGATGGAGAGTATAATCTTTCTCACAAAATTGAACAATTACTGACTTGTTTTGCACTATTTGTAGCTGCGAAGATGGGAACGGCTAACGGTGGCACCTTATTTCCCGATCAGGCTAAATTTTGGTACACTTGGCTGGAGACATGTTTGTGTCTCACCAAAAATGGTAATACGACGTGTCCTTTTCATTTAATGGTTGAAGGCATACTTTGGTGTGGAAGAAGACTCTGGTGGCGAGGGCCATCGGTGAGGGTCACCGGCGAGGGCCCTTGGCGACTGGCAACCGGTGAGGGCCTCAGGGACCAGCTATGGCTGATGGTGACTTTAGCTGAACCTTATGATGTGTGTTGGTTCAACTTGTGTGTCTGGCTAGAGCAATTGGCTAAGGCCCTTTTCATCTTACGATTGGTGTCGGTGTGGCCATCTAGGGATCATTTGACTTCATGTGAGGGGAGAACTAGGCTGGCTCTGGCGAGTCCTACCTATTCTTGAGTATGGGAAAGTGGTGAGGGCCACTCCTTATGGCGGCGGGTGGTGAATATTGTGCCTTGAAACTTTGTCTTGACACGTCATCGCTTCAGGAGTCGCCACATGGAAGTGCAGAATTTTGGATATAACATTTGCCTCTCAAGTCAGGCTCCACATTGGCGTGGGGCTGACTTACGTAGATGAGGGGCGGTCTGCTTGCTGTAGTTTGTGACTTCATTGTCTCTGGGCTCATTTTGACTTTGGCTCCTTCAGTTGGGGAAGTCATCGAGCGGGACGAGGTGGATTGGGACTCTGTGTCTGAGTTACCCGTCCTCATCCATAGCCAGTGGACAGAAAGGTGGAAGCCGGGACTTATGGGGGTGTCACTGACTTCACCTATTGCTGGGAGGAGATCCTCTAGCCATAGCGGAGCGACATTTTTCCTTCCGAGTGACTTTGCTTCAGGTGGGGCGTGACCTTCACCGGTGGCCTGTGCATGGTCAGGCAGTATTGGCGAGTTTCTGGGGCAGCGGGTACTCACTAGTTTTGCCATTTCCTCAACCTGGCGACTGCACTGAGGTCGTGTTGGTGCGACAACCTGCCTATGAAGCCATTCGGAGAACAACTTCTTCTGGTCTCATGCTCGGACCTGGTTGGCTTCACGCCGACTAGCATGTCATTCCCCCGAATTTTCTCGACATGATTTCTCTTCATGGAGGGAGTCAACTTCTCCTCCATTTTTGCTTTCTAACTTGTGCTTGGATTCTGATCATTTTCTTTGAGAGGGATTACATGAGTTATGTAGTGCTGACCATATAGAGAGTATGGTAGATTTTATGAGTGGATTGTTTTTTCTGGTGGTGGATGGCTATCCCGCATTTATAGGCAATGAACTTTTGATCACTATAGACCCATACCGCCATTACTGTGTAAAACTTGGTGAGTGAAGAGTATCTTGACGCATAGGACTGTTGACGAGATGGCTGCTCATCCCATACCCGCATGGCCTGACTCTAGTCAGAGGATTTGATTCTCACACCTTTTTACTGTAGATGAATGTGGTCACAATTGGCGAGGTGTCAAACGAGGATTGGCGACAAGGACTCGGGCGACTGTTATGGGAGCCCATGTGTTGCCTCCTAGTTCGTGCCATTCATGGTTTTTCAATTTTTAGGATCCACCTTGAACATTGAGCATTTCCTTTCTTGTCAAAAGAAAGTGGGTCCTGCCTTCACAGTCCATTCCTTGGGGTTGGAAGGGAGCCACCTAGGCACTCCTTTTTATAAGGTAGCGATGGGTGAGGGCCATGCACCTTTACTTATTTCATTTTTTGGTTCAAGAGGAGCAAGACCACCTTCTCTTCTTCTTCCTCCTTCGTGTGGAACTACTTAGTTATTGAAGCGTTGAGTTGAAGCACTAGCCAAATGGGCCTATTAAGGTGGTGACTCGCCCACTTCATTGAGGAATTACTTCAAGGATTTCACCATCTTCATTCTCATCACAAGCCATTCGCCGCCCTTGGGTTCCTTCCCATCATTAGGCTCACGCCTCTCGCCATTGAGTCATCTTCCACAAGCGTCCTCTTCATTTTGGTAAACTTTCTTGCCCATCAATTTAGCGCATTGTGAGGAATCTACTTGATTCTTGTTGAATGCATGTGTTCTTGAATTTTCTTGGGTAATTTCTCCATTTCTTGCTTGACCCATGAAATTAATGGAAGAAATTGAGTGGGCTAGGTAGATTTAGAATAAATCTTGGTGAAATTCGTTAATAGGTTATCCAATTTGGAAATGGGGCAGTTTGGGTCACTTTGGAGCTTCGGATTATCCTTGGGCACTGACTGAGCTCGCCCCTTGGTGGGGGATGTCGTGAAACTATAGGGAAGGTGGCTCACGAGGAGGGCTAGGCTCGTGGGTGGTTCGAAGGGCGAGCAACTGGCGAGCGGCTCTTGGGGCGCGAGGGGCCAGCGATTGGCGAGCGGATCTTTGGGTGCAAGGGGAAAGTGATTAGCGAGTGGCTCTTGGGGGTGAGGGGCCAGAAATTAGTGGGTTGCTCTTGGGGTGCAAGGGGACAAAGATTGGAGAGCAACTCTTAGGACGCGAGGGGCGCGGCTGGAAAGTGGCAAGGTGCACAAGCCACCACCAACTCTTAACACTTGTGCCTCGTTTGATGGGATGATTCTGTTATTCAAGGTTGTCGCTCCTCAGTAGAGCCTCCAGGTTCCTGGATCTCCTTGGTAACTTTCGGTGACGATGGGCGAGGTACTATGAATATTTTTGTGAATTTTCCTTAGCTAGTTGTCACGCTTTTCGCTTGTGGAGAGCGGGCCCATCATGTGGATTTTTTTTGTGGTTTTTAGATTTTGACTCTCTGAATATTGCTTATTTCAAATACCCTTTTGATTATCTTTATGGCTCCTCAACAGCCTCTTCAAAATCATGCTCGCCCGAGGTGAGGTGTCTTTCATCCTATGATAGTTGAGTCAGGATCATCCTCGAATGAGGATTGTACTGCGGTCGCTGGGAGATCTTGTGATACACCACCCTCATCAGCTGAGGGCGATTTCTCCTATATTACACCTGTCATGAATGTGACTCAGCATGAGAAGATGATCTCCCACCATGTGTTTTTGGGATTTTGTCGAGTGCAGGCTTTCGAGGCCTGGGAAGCATCCAGATCGCCCTCCAGAGGGCTGGCAGGCATGAAGCCCCAAACGTTGTGACCCTGGAGCTATCCTCCCGCTACACGACTATTTGAACAGTGTCGTCGAATATTTTCAGGTGGCGCCCTTCCAGTTGACGCACAACATCTACTGGATCATTCTTGGGCTTCATGTCTTGTTCCACATCTTCGACTGGGAGCCTCCTTCACCTTGAGAGATTCATTATTTATACCACCTTCAGTTCAACCCAGAGGGGAAGACATATGAATTCTACCATCTTAGTGTTCAGAAAAGGGTGTTAGACTTAGTGGTTAGCGAGAAGTCCAAAACCGAGGAATATTCTTACAGATACTTGTTTATGAAGGGCAACGACTCTACCCACGGAGTCTTCATTAGATTTGGTAAGTACTTCGTTCCCCTATCTTATGAGATATCACTTTGGAGCACTAGGGTTCTATTCTCACCATCTTACATGGGAGTCCACGCCATTGGCGACTGGCTCGCTTCTCCACGAGGGTATTGAAGGTCACCTGACTGTTCCTGACTTGCATTTTTCTAATGCGTGTGTTGTTTTGGATAGGTGCCCTTACTCGTACGATGGCGTGGCCCAAGTATCAAGAGCGTTTAGAGTTTATATAGACACGAGCATCGATTGAGTATAAGACCACACACTTTCTTTTTTCTGACCATAGCTTACGACTTTGTGGTTTCTTGGGCGCTCACCAGTTCCTGAACATAGCGAAGCCCTCTCCACCTATCAAGCCTCAATCCATGAGACTTTTTTCTCATTAGGCTTACTAACGATGATGTAGTGGGATGTGGGGTCCTGAAGATTCGCGAGGCAGGTGTAGGGGCGACCGACAACTGGTAACCCCTTAGGCAAAAGGTTCTTCAGCTCCTTGCCTGGCACACTTATCATCCCTACGCTTTTGCTACCCTACATAGGTCAACATTGGTGGTACCTCCACTGATCCGACCCCTTGGGACCTACTCAGACACACGGGGACCCTTCATGGTCTTCGATGCATTGTCCCTTTCTTACTTAGTGAGATGGCTTCCTGGCTGCTACCGTGGCAGAGCTTGGGTTGCTACCCTTCTTCTTCACTGATCCAGATGACCACGGGCTTAATATAGAGGATAAGGCATTAGTGGGATCCCTTTTAGGGAACTATGCTGATATGAGTTTTCTAGATCCTTATTCGAGTGGAGGGGCGCCCTCTAGTGGGCCTTCTTTCATAGATTTTTTGAGTATTTAGTGCCCACTTGCTTCCAAAGCTATTTGTTTGAGCTTATTTATGTGATGTCAGGATTTTTCTTCTGTCTTGTCTGACTAACTGATTGATTTCTGAATTGCAGGAGATATGGACGCGTCAGAGTATTTTTCTCAACCTTTGTCTACTCCAGAAGGGTCCTAAAGGCAAAAGAAACAACCTTCATCCTAGAGTCAATCGCGCAAGAAAGCTGAGAGGGTTCATATCCTCCTTCTAGCTGTCACACCTACTGGTCCCACTCCATCAGTCCCTCTCTTGGGAGGAGCTTTATCTTTTGTGACGACAGTGCACATGTTGCCCCCAGCTTCACTGACTTCCTTAGATTTGCCACCTCCTGTGCCTCTTCAGGCATGCATCAACATGGTGAGGGGGATGCTAGAGTCTGTAGCACTAAGCCCTTGCATTCTTCGCAACTGGCCATTGGCGACCATCAGCTCCTTTCTCAACTTGTCCCTCCAACAGATGGAGAACATTGTTATTGTAACCAGTTTGATTTTTCTTCTTTTCTTTTTTTTATGAGTGTGCCCTCACAATTTGCTTTACTTTTTAAGCGGCGCTAACTGTGGTTAACCTTCATCGCCAACTCAAGTAGGAGACCGAGGATTTCCAGAAGACCCACTCGGACCTCAAGAGTGCCCTTTCTGACCTTGAGAGCACTCGCACTACACTTGTTACCTCGGAGCAGGAACTCGTGAGGCTCGCTCTGCCTGCGAGGACGCCACCAGAGCTGCAGACCATTCTCAGCAAGATACCAAAGCTTTGAAGATTCAACATGACGCCATTGATATGATACATATGGATGAGTGCGGGAAGTTCCGTCATGAGGTTAAGGCAGCTCATAGGGGCGGCAGTGGGAAGACTAACAACATGTTTTTTTTTTCTCTCTGGCACTACAACCGCAGTCTCGACTTCAGTTTCATGGGTGAATTAGTGGCTACAAACATCTTGACATACTGCTAGGCTTGCCTAGCTGAGGAGACAGATGAGGACAAGGTTGATGATGGCATCGCCAAGGATTTGAGGGGCGTCGTTGTTTAGGACGTTGATGAGGCTGCCTGTACTGCCCTGAAATCCCTAATGCAGTTTAGTGGCTGGATTAGTAGGCCGGGAGGGCCATAACTGTTTAATTATGCCATTAAATGAATATATGCATGCTTATGTGAATTATATTATAATATGATGTTAAATGCATGCATGTGGGTCCACCTTTCATGACAGGGGTGTTTTGGTAATTTGGCCTATTGGGGGCGTAATTGTATATTTGTATGCATGTCGGTGACATATTGTTGAGGCCACATTATAATGTGGATTTGTTCGAGCTATTCGGCATGAGATGATCTTTGAATATTAAGTAGTGGTTTAGTCATAACGGGATTAAGTTCGAGGCTCGGGGTGAGTCTCGGAATGTTTTAATGATTAGAGCGTTGCCGGGAATAATATAGTAATCGGAATTGAATTATTGGTATTAGGGAATATCGAGAATAGCGGGAATTTGAGAGCGTTAATTATGATTAACGAAATAGGTGCAAGATGGCGATTTTACCCTTAGGAGGCTTTGGAAACTTTTATTTGACCTAGGGACATTAAGGTCATTTGGCTTGAGATATGTATGACTTAGTTGGTTGTAGAAACCTTCAGAACAAAAACAGAGCCCTCACTTCTTCTTCACGTACATCATCTTCCCTCTATCTTCCTTTGGAAATTTTGGTCCCAAATTGAAGAATTAAGCTAGGAAGTAAAAGCTTGGAGGTTATAGACTTAGTTCATCCTTTGAGGAGGACTCAAAACCAGTTTGAGATAAGATTTTATCCATGAATTTCAAGTATTGCTTTGTTTTTCTTTTAGTTTTTAGCCTATAGATTTTGATGTGGATAGTTGGAATTAATGGGAGTTTTTGTGTAAGATTGATTGGGTTTTGATGAGGGTGTGATGTAGATGAAGTTTAGGGTGGAATTGGATGTTTTGGTAAGGTTTGGGATTGATTTGGAAGGCTGGTTTCAAAGGGAATCGCAAGGAGGGAAAACCAGAAACTTTTCTGGTCTGAAGCTGGCGCCCCAGTGCTATGCAAGGCAGAGAATGGCCTTCTCTGTTTCTGAGGCAGCGCCCCAGCACTAGTTGGCAGCGCCTAGGCGCTAGGTCAATTTCAGGGGGAGTTATTTTTAGGGCTCAGGATGGTTTTTAAGGCTCGAGGGTTGGTTCCTTTACCCCTTTTGAGTAGTTTGAGAGTCCCGAGAGTGAGGGATTGATCCCGGGAGTATGGTTTAGATTGTGAACCATTCATTGATTTACTTTATTAATGGTTTCTAATTGGTTATGATTAGGTAACCTCTGAGGAATCTAAAGGTTAATCGTTCTCAAGGGTCGTTCTTATATTATTTCTCACTCGAACTTGAGGTAAGAAAACTGTACCCTATGTATATGACATGCATGATTGTTGTTGAGGTATGTTGGTTGATAAATGTTGACATTGATTGCATATTAAATGCTAGCGAATATTGGTTACTTGTATATGGCACTGACTAGTCAGCGACACTGACCTAAGAGTCAGAAACGGCATAAGCGTCCTGAACACAGGGCCGAATGAAGATTAGATCTAATCGATATCAGCGTTGAATGACTCTAAGGCATTAACGCTGGACCGACCCTAAGGTCGATGAAACTTATAAGCGCTTGGCTAGTCTAGGACTAGTTAATCAGCTCCAGGGCCAAAGGCCTAGGTGACTGCTTGTCACATGGCTAGGGAACAATGTTCCATAGTTATGACTCTAGAGTCATGAGGAAGGTTATGTTGGTGACTAGTCATCATGCACCTATCCTGTTTAAGCTAGTGAAAGGTTCACTTATCTGTTAAGCCCCGATGACCCTATCGTCACATGGCTAAAGGGAGTTGTACCCACCTTAGTGACTTTTCCTCTGTCACTTACCTATTTTGGACTGAAAGTCCTGAATGATTATTATGATCATTGTTGATATTATATCATGCTGTATTGTCTTTTCTTACTGGGCCTTGGCTCATGGGGGCTATGTGGTGCAGGTAAAGGGAAAGAAAATCTCACCCAGCCTTGAGTGGAGAGCTTAGGTGGTGATGTGTACATATGCGCCCGCTTGACCACCACGGCCAAGGAGTTCTTAGAGGAACTAGGGGGTTTACCATATTTTTTCCGCTTAGGTCAGCGGGTTTGTAAATTTGAAACAGTAATGACCATTTTGAGTTGTAAATAACTTGTAAAAGATTTTATGGGCCCATGAACAAATTTATGTATTAAATAAAATATATCATTTCCATTTTATTGGTTTTCCACCTTAGCCTATTAATAACACTTAGTAGCACGTTTTTAACCAAAGGACTCGGGTAGCGAGTCAAATTTCTGGTTCACCGTAACTGTTCTAGGGTAACTGGGGCGTTACAACTTGGTATCAGAGCGTGCCAAGGTTAGGGTTCCTGCAGACTGGCTGGGCATGTACACACATCACTGAAGTCGAGCTCAACTCATGGTTTGGTAACTATTTATGTAGTTATATGTATAACTGCTTAAATATAGTATATATGCTTTACTTGTATGCATGAGACATCATGTTAAACTTGTGCCCTGAAATATTATATCCTCAGTAAATGTGTGCTAATTAGTACTGAGATTGCTGGAACATACTTATTAGTATGGTTGATTGTGAATTATTATGTAATACATGCTAAGTGCTAAATGCTATAAACATGTATCTACCTGTATATTGTTGACTATGGAATATGATAATTGTCTGCTTGTTCTTGGATCGTAAGACGGCAAGAGGTTTAGTTATTACTACCTGACTGGCTGTATTGATCGTTGGTTTAGCAAGGTATGAGTAATAAGAATGAATCCAGGGCAGACAGATACTTTAGCTGGCCAGAGTGATCAAGGCCAGAATAATAATAGCCAGGGTCAGGAAAATGACCAGTCATAGATTCCACAGCCAGCTCAGGTAAACTGGCAGCAGATAATCAGTGATTTGTAGGCAACAGTGTTGAGACAGGGAGAAGAGCTTCGTCTCCTGAGACAGCAGCAAGCACCTACAGTGGCCAGTATATCAGAGGCACCTCCTGTGTTGGTGCCAGCAGCTGGGCAGCTGCCTGAGGTTGGAAATAAATGTGAACCACTTTGTGAAAGGTTCAGGAAGCAACAACCTCCAGTATTTGAGGGCAGTGCAGATCCTGCCAAGGCAGAGCAATGGATGAGTATGATTACCACCATCCTAGATTTCATGAGGGTGACTGGTAATGAGAGGGTGGCCTGTGCCACTTATATGTTTCGGGAGGATGCCCAAATTTGGTGGGAGGTTATTACCCAGACCAGAAATGTTAATGCCCTGAGTTGGGAAGAGTTTCAAACTCTGTTTAATGAGAAATACTACAATGATGCTATCAGGGCAGCAAAAGCTGAGGAGTTTATTAGGCTACTTCAGGGAAATTTGTCAGCCACTGAGTATGCCTTGAAATTTGATCGTTTGGCGAAATTTGCCATGGAGTTGGTGCCCACTGATGGGACCACGAGAGAGAGATTTTTGCATGGACTACATTCTAGATTAGCCTGTGATGTACGTATCACCACTGTGGCTGGGGTTACTACCTATGCACAGGTGATTGATAAGGCACTCACAGCTGAGAGTGCAGAGAACAAGATCTGGCGAGATAGTGCAGCCAGAAAAGATTTCAGGAGGATAGGTCCTCCATTTGTGGGTTTTGGTAGGGGAGTAGGCCCCAATGATCAAAAGAGGAAGGTTCCTGACACCTTCCCAGTTCCAGGTCTTGATAGGTGACCTTGCGGTATTTCAATGGTTCGTCTAGGTGGTAGTGAAGCTTGGAAGTCTTATCTAGAGTGCCCTAGATGCAAGAGGCATCATTTGGGAGAATGTAGGGCAAGGGCCTGCTTCTCATGTGGGGCAGTGGGTCATCTTAAAAAGAATTGCCCTAAGGCAAGAAAAGAAGAACCCAGGAGAGCGGACAGCTCGGCCCCAGCCTGAGTGTTTGCATTGACTCAAGCAGAATCTGAGGCTTTTCCCTCAGTTGTTACAGGTCAGCTTCTTAGTGCTGGAACCTCTTATAATGTATTGATTGATTCTGGTGCTACACATTCTTTTGTTGCTAGTAGTATTATTGATAGACTGTGTAGACCCTGTGATTTTTATGCTGGGGGTTTGGAACTTTGTTACCCACTGGAGAGTTAGTGGTATCCAGGAGATGGGTCAGATCTTTGCCAGTGACAGTAGAGGGCAGAGAGTTATCAGTGGATTTGATAGAGTTGGTTATGAGTGACTTCGATATGATATTGGGTATGGATTGGTTGGCAAAGTATGGGGCAACCATTGATTGCAGAAGGAAGATGGTCACCTTTGAGCCTGAAGGTGAGGATCCTTTTGTGTTTGTTGGTACCATGCATGGACCTCGTATATCTATGATTTCTGTATTGAGGGCTAGGGATATTTTGCAAGGAGGTTGCATTGGATTCTTGGCCAGCGTGGTTGATGCCACTCAGGTCGTGCTAGTGAGGCCAGAAGAGACCAGACTTGTTTGTGAATTCCTGGACGTGTTTCTAGAAGATTTGCCAGGGTTGCCACCGCACAGAGAAATTGAGTTCATTATAGAACTGGCACCAGGGAAGAGCCAGTGTCTAGAGCACCTTACAGAATGGCCCTAGCTGAGTTGAAAGAATTAAAGGTACAATTGCAAGAGCTGTTAGATTTGGGTTTTATTAGACCTAGTTTTTCACCATGGGGTGCACCAGTTCTGTTTGTGAAAAAGAAGGATGGTTCTCTGAGGATGTGCATTGATTACAAAGAATTGAATAAGCTGACAATTAAGAACAAGTATCCTTTGCCAAGGATAGATGATCTGTTTGATCAATTGCAAGGTAAGAAGGTATTCTCAAAGATCGACCTTCGTTCTGGTTATCATCAGTTGAGGGTCAAGGAGGGAGACATACCGAAGACTGCTTTTCGTACAAGGTATGGGCATTACGAGTTCTTAGTTATGTCATTTGGATTGACTAATGCCCATGCGGCTTTTATGGATTTGATGAACAGAGTGTTCAAGGATAATCTGGACCAGTTTGTGATCGTCTTCATCGATGATATTCTGGTATATTCTCAGTCAGAGTCAGAGCATGAGCAACATCTGAGGTTAGTTCTATAGAGACTGAGGGAACACAGATTGTTTGCCAAGTTCAAGAAATGTGAGTTTTGGTTATCTTAGGTATCCTTTCTTGGGCATATTGTTAGTAAGGAGGGGATTAAGGTAGATCCAGCAAAGATTGAGGAGGTCAGAGATTGGCCAAGGCCAAAGAATGCTTCTGAGGTTAGAAGTTTCCTTGGATTGGCAGGTTATTACAGGCGTTTCGTGGAAGGGTTCTCAAAGATTGCTACTGCATTGACTGAGCTGACACGCAAGAGTCAGAAATTTGTGTGGTGTGATAAATGTGAGAACAGCTTCTAGGAACTGAAGCAGAGGTTGATTACAGCTCCGATTCTGAGTCTTCCGATAGATCAGGAGAATCTTGTGATTTATTGTGATGCTTCTCATCAGGGTTTGGGTTGTGTTCTGATGCAATCAGAGAAGGTAATTGCTTATGCCTCTCGTCAGTTGAAGGAGTATGAAAAGAGATATCCCACTCATGATTTAGAGTTGGCGGCTGTGGTCTTTGCCTTAAATATATGGAGGCATTATCTCTACGGAGAGAAGTGTGAGATCTATACAAACCACAAGAGCCTAAAATACTTCTTCACCCAGAAAGACTTGAATATGAGACAAAGGCGTTGGCTGCAGTTAGTGAAAGATTATGACTGTGAGATTTTGTATCATCCAAGAAAAGCCAACGTGGTAGCTGATGCTTTAAGCCGGAAGGGTCCGGGACAGATTTATGGTATGAGGCTGATAGCCAGAGAGTTAGCAGATGATATGACCAGAGCTGGTATAGAGTTGCTGGTGGGCCAGTTGATTAATATTACTCTACAGTCTACGCTGTTGGAGAGAATCAAGGAGGGTCAATTGAGTGATCCATAGCTGATCACGATCAGAGAGGATGTTCTGGCTAGAGCATCCAGAGATTATACAGTGTCTGAGTTAGGCTTGTTGAGATACAATGGGGCAGATATGTGTTCCACTAGACACTGCTTTGAGGCGAGAGATTCTGGATGAATCTCATACTACACCTTACTATTTGCATCCAGGCACCACGAAGATGTATCAGGATGTGAGATCGTTGTATTGGTGGTCAGGGATTAAGAGAGATGTAGTAGAGTATGTGGCTAAGTGCTTGACATGTCAACAGGTCAAGGCTGAGCATCAGAGGCCGGCAGGGTTATTGCAGCCTTTGGATATCCCAAAGTGGAAGTGGGAGGACATCACAATGGATTTCATGGTGGGCTTACCCAGGACTGTTGGTCAACATGATTCTATTTGGGTGATAGTGGAACGCTACACCAAGTCAGCTCACTTCTTGCCAGTGAGGACTACATATACAGTTGATCAGTATGCAGATCTCTATGTGAGAGAGATTGTGCGCCTCCATGGAGCGTCTAGGTCGATCGTGTCAGATCGGGACCCTACTTTTACTTCCAAGTTTTGGGGAAGTTTGCAGAAGGCCATGGGGACACAATTGAAGTTCAGTACTACTTATCATCCTCAGACAGATGGACAATTTGAGAGGATGATCCAGATATTGGAGGACATGCTGCGAGCGTGTGTGCTGGACTTTGGTGGATCTTGGAGTAAGTATCTACCTTTGATAGAGTTCTCCTACAACAACAGTTATCAGTCTACCATTGGAGTTTCACCTTATGAGATGATGTATGGTAGGAAATGCAGATCTCCCATTCATTGGGATGAGATAGGCGAAAGGAGATACTTGGGTTCTAAGGCGGTTCAGAGGACCAGTGAGGTCATTAAGAAGATTAGAGTTCGGATGCTCGCTTCTCAAAGTAGACAGAAGAGCTATGCAGATCCCAAGCGCAAGAACGTGGAGTTCCAAGTGGGAGACTATGTCTTCCTTAGAGTCTCACCATGGAAAGGGGTGAGAAGGTTTGGGAAAAAGAGCAAGCTGAGCCTTAGGTTTGTAGGTCCATTTGAGATCCTGGAGAGGATTGGTCAGGTGGCTTACAGGTTGGCTTTTCCACTGGCGTTGTCATCCGTGCATAATGTGTTTCATGTTTCAGCTCTTCGAAGGTATGCATCTGATGTGAATCATATTTTGAGCTATGAAGATTTGGAGCTTGAAGCAGATCTCTCCTTTGAGGAGCAGCCAGTTCAGATACTTGACAGAAAGGATAAGGTCCTCAGAAATAAGACGATACCTTTGGTTAAGGTGATGTGGAGGAACAACAAGGTCGAGGAAGCGACCTGAGAACTAGAGTCAAATATGCAGAGTCAGTACCCCGAGTTGTTCAGGTAAATTTTGAGGACGAAATTTCTGTAAGGAGGGGATAGTTCTAATGCCATGAAATCCCTAATGCAGTTTAGTGGCTGGATTAGTAGGCTGAGAGGGCTATAACTGTTTAATTATGCCATTAAATGAATATATGCATGTTTATGTGAATTATATTATAATATGATGTTAAATGCATGCATGTGGGTCCACATTTCATGACAGGGGTGTTTTGGTAATTTGGCCTGTTGAGAGCGTAATTGTATATTTGTATGCATGTCGATGACATATTTTTGAGGCCACATTATAATGGGGATTTGTTCGAGATATTCGGCATGAGACGATCTTTGAATATTAAGTAGCGGTTTAGTCATAACGGGATTAAGTTCGAGGCTCGGGGTGAGTCTCGGAATGTTTTAATGATTATTGGATTATTAAAAGTGTTGCCGGGAATAAAAGGGTAACAGGAATTGAATTATTGGTATTAGGGAATATCGAGAATAGTGGGAAAGATGACTTAGTTGAAGATTTTACCCTTGGGAGGCTTTAGAAACTTTTATTTGACCTAGGGACATTAAGGTCATTTGGCTTGAAATATGTATGACTTAGTTGGCTGTAGAAACCTTCAGAACAAAAACAAAGCCCTCACTTCTTCTTCACGTACATCATCTTCCCTCTATCTTCCTTTGGAAATTTTGGTCCCAAATTGAAGAATTAAGCTAAGAAGTCAAATCTTGGAGGTTATAGACTTAGTTCATCCTTTGAGGAGGACTCAAAACCAGTATGAGATAAGTTTTTATCCATGAATTTCAAGTATTGATATGTTTTTCTTTTAGTTTTTAGCCTATAGATTTTGATGTGGATAGTTGGAATTAATGGGAGTTTTTGTGTAAGATTGATTGGGTTTTGATGAGGGTGTGATGTAGATGAAGTTTAGGGGTGGAATTGGATGTTTTGGAAAGGTTTGGGATTGATTTTGAAGGCTGGTTTCAAAGGGAATCGCAAGGAGGGAAAACCAGAAACTTTTCTGGTCTGAAGCTAGCGCCCCAGCACTATGCAGGGCAAAGAATGGCCTTCTCTATTTCTGGGGCAGCGCCCCAGCACTAGTTGGCAGCGCCTAGGCGCTAGGTCAATTTCAGGGGATGCTATTTTTAGGGCTCGGGATGGTTTTTAAGGCTCGGGGGTTGGTTCCTTTACCCCTTTTGAGTAGTTTGAGAGTCCCGACAGTGAGGGATTGATCCCAGGCGTATGGTTTAGATTGTGAACCATTCATTGATTTACTTTATTAATGGTTTCTAATTGGTTATGATTAGGTAACCTCTGAGGAATCTAAAGGTTAATCGTTCTCAATGGTCGTTCTTATATTATTTCTCGCTCGAACTTGAGGTAAGAAAACTGCACCCTATGTTTATGACATGCATGATTGTTGTTGAGGTATGTTGGTTGATAAATGTTGACATTGATTGCATATTAAATGCTAGCGAATATTGGTTACTTGTATATGGCACTGACTAGTCAGCGACACTGACCTAAGAGTCAGAAACGGCATAAGCGTCCTGAACACAGGGACGAATGAAGATTAGATCTAATCGATATCAGCGTTGAATGACTCTAAGGCATTAACGCTGGACCGACCCTAAGGTCGATGAAACTTATAAGCGCTTGGCTAGTCTAGGACTAGTTAATCAGCGCCAGGGCCAAAGGCCTAGGTGACTGCTTGTCACATGGCTAGGGAACAGTGTTCCATAGTTATGACTCTAGAGTCATGATGAAGGTTATGTTGGTGACTAGTCATCATGCACCTATCCTGTTTAAGCTAGTGAAAGGTTCACTTATCTATTAAGCCCCGGTGACCCTATCGTCACATGGTTAAAGGGAGTTGTACCCACCTTAGTGACTTTTCCTCTGTCACTTACCTGTTTTGGACTGAAAGTCCTGAATGATTATTATGATCATTGTTGATATTATATCATGTTGTATTGTGTTTTCTTGCTGGGCCTTGGCTCATGGGTGCTATGTGGTGCAGGTAAAGGGAAAGAAAAGCTTACCCAGCCTTGAGTGGAGAGCTTAGGTGGTGATGTGTACATATGTGGCCGCTTGACCACCACGGCCAAGGAGTTCTCAGAGGAACTAGGGGTTTACCCTATTTTTGCCGCTTAGGTTGGTGGGTTTGTAAATTTGAAACAGTAATGACCATTCTGAGTTGTAAATAACTTGTAAAAGATTTTATGGGCCCATGAACAGTTTTATGTATTAAATAAAATATATCATTTCCTTTTTATTGGGTTTCGACCTTAGCCTGTTAATAACACTTAGAAGCACGTTTTTAACCAAAGGACTCGGGTAGCGAGTCAAATTTCCGGTTCACCGTAACTGTTCTAGGGTAACCAGGGCGTTACACTCCCACTGATGAGATTGCCCCAGGGTAAGGATCGTGTAAACGAGGTTTTCTTTGGAGAGGGCGCCACTGGTAAAGGGGGTCCTGGTGACGACGACCGCTCCACTAATCCTTCATAGGCTTCTCATTGCAGTTTTTTCTTTATTTTTGTTGTTCATTACATTGAGCTTTGCCCCAGTCTGTATGAACATTGGCTTTAACTTGACCATTTTTTTATGTATATTGATGATGACTTCTGCTTACTTTTTGCATCCATGCTTGGTGTTGCTTGACAAAAGTTTTTGAATTTTTTGTTGTTGTTGTTTGTTTTCATGCTTCACTCTTATGCGCCTTGCCCGAACTTCACATGCACTCTGTTTTATCCCATATGCACTTCTCATGAAATTTACATGTTTGTTGCTTTGTTCCATGTGCATGATATCCCTTATGCCCGTCAAGTGACTAGGAGAGTGAGGGAGTTGGTCACTTGTGTTGCGACCGACCCTCTGATTGATGGGGGGACCTACAAGGGGTCCCTGTCACGCCTGTGATGACTCTCATGAATTTCAAGTGAACTGTTTATTTTTCTCGGTCGCTTGTATTGCTAGCATGGAGGTCAAGTTGCTTGTGTTCTACCTGATCGCCTGCAATGGCTCTCATGTTCCCACGACCGGACCTGAGATCGGGTCACGACCTCTTAGGTCCCTTGTAAATGTCACCTTCTCTTGATTGGTTTACCTAGCTCAACGAGTTTTCCATTCGATATTAGACCTTGTAGGGGACTTAGAGAATCAAGACTGTCCTGGTCACCTGCAATCCTTATTTTTCCCGGTCACCTGTAGTGGCTAGCACAGAGGGAAAGTTGCTTGTGTTCTACCCGATAGCCTGCAATGTCTCTCATGTTCCCACGACCAGACTTGAGATTGGGTCGTGGCCCCTTATGTCCCTTGTAAATGTCACTTTCTCTTGATCATTTGGCCTGACTCAATTAGTTTCGCCATTCAATATTAGACCATGTAAAGGACTTAGAGAAATCAAGACTGTCCTAAGGATGTCTATTTTGATTCCCATTAGTTGTGGCCTACGGGCCAGTACATGGAGGTAACTAAAAAGTGACGACCAAAAACTCAAAATAATAATAATAAGAGCAACTACATGAAGGTTGGTCTTTGATTGCAAAAGTTAGGGCATCGGTCATGTTACTGGTTGTACTTCTTCATGTGCTCTCCATTCCAATACCTCGGGATGACCTCACCATTAAGCCTCACTAGCTTGTACGTTCCTTGCTGTACGACTCCCTCTACCAAATATGGCCCCTAGCAATTTTGACCTAGGACCCCGACATATGGGTCTCGTGTAGTGAGGAACATGCGGCACAGGACGAGGTCACCAATGGAGAACTTTCTATCCTTGACCTGATCATTAAAGTAGCTAGCCACCCTTTGTTGGTAGTCTGCCACCCGCAAGTTAACTTGCTCCAACCTTTCTTAAATGAGATCTAGGGACTCGGCAAGCAGTGCCTCATTCCGCCCTTGATTGTAGTTAATTCTTCTTTGCAACGGGATGTCTACTTCAACAGGTAGCATGGCCTCACAGCTATATGCGAGCGCAAAGGGCGTGTGGCTGGTAGAAGTTTTGGTTGTGGTCCGTTAGGACCATAGTACCTCCGGAAGTTCGTCTGGCCCAGCTCATTTCGCTTCCTCTAGGCGCTTTTTCAGAGTATCTTTAAGGGTCTTATTGTTGGCCTCTACATGTCCATTCGCCTAGGGGTATGCCACTGCTGAAAAGCTCTTCACAATTCCATGGTAGACACAAAAGCTTGTGAAGTTTTCGTTGTCGAATTGGGTTCCATTATAGGACACAATCTTGTACGCCAACTTGTAGCAGCAAATGATATTCTTCACGAAAAATTCCAGTGCCTTCTTGGAAGTGATGGTTGCCAATGGCTCTACTTCAGACCAGTTAGTGAAATAATAAACAGCAACCACTACATACTTGACTCCACCCCGATCGGTAGGAAGTTGGTCAGTCAAGTCAGTCCTCAAACTACAAAACGTCATGGGCTCTACATCTGCTTTAGTTCATTTGGAGGGGCTCTCGGGATTTTGGCGAACCTTTGGCACTTGTCGTACTTTCTCACATACTCCATAGAGTCCTCATTCATTGTAGGCCAAAAGTAACATTGACAGAGTACTTTCTTAGAGAGGCTTTACCCCCCAACATGGTCGCCACAAAATCCTTTGTGAACCTCTTGCAACAAGGTTTGAGCCTCCTTGTTGGTAACACATCATATTATAGGCATCGAATTTCCCCTTCGATATAGGTGATCGTCTTGCATGACATAGCAGGGTGCTTGGTACATCATCTTCCTTGCCAAGTTGTGATCTGATGGGAGGACACCATCACTTGGATATTTGACGATGAGGGTCATCCTTGTTTCTTCTTCGTCAATTAGCATTGAAGTTTTGTGATCGCCACCGGTGGCGTTTGCCAAGGGCACGGTCGCCAGTGATGTGGTCGTCGATGGTGACGCCGCCAAAGGTGCGATCGCCATTGGCATCGCTTGTGGTAGGGCTGATACTGAGCGCGCCTAAGAACTCGATTGGAATGACATTGAGGGTCTCCGCATCTCTTGCGCTTGCTAACTTTGCTAATGCATCGACGTTGGAATTTTTTTATCTAGGGACTACTCGATCGTGTAGCAATCGAACTATGCAAGCATGTCTTGGGCTTTGTTGAGATCGGCAATCATGCGTAGTCTGCGGGCCTGGTACTCGCGAAGGATTTGGTTGACCATCAGCTGCGAGTCGCTTCTGATTGTTAGGCACTTAGCTTTCAATTCATTCGCCATGCACAAACTCGCTAATAGCGCCTCATACTCGACTTCATTGTTTGTTGTAGAAAAATCAAACCTCAGTGCGCAATGGATACGGTGGCCTTTCGGGATTACTAAGATTAGGCTTGCCCCGACATTGTGTTTGTTGGAGGTGCCATCCACATAAACTTGCCAATAGTCTTCCCTCAATTTTTGATCGTTATCCATAGCCTCCGGTCGTTGATTGCACTTGACAATGAAGTCAGCAAGACCTGTCCTTTATCTTCATCCTTGGGTGATAGGTGATCTCGAACTGTCCTAACTCAATGGCCCATTTTAACAGGCAACCTAAGGCATCAGGCCACTGCAAGACTTGTTGGAGGGGTTGGTTCACAACACCTTGATCAGATGAGCTTGAAAGTACAATCGCAGTTTCTGGGATGCCAACACCAAGCAGTAAGCGAGCTTTTCCATCTGGGGGTATCACGTCTCAGCGTCTGTCAGTCACTTGCTGACATAATAGATAGGAAGTTGTATGTTATCCTTTTCTCAAACTAATGCCGCACTCAATGCATGGTCGAAGAAGGCTAGATATAGGTACAAGTCCTCACCATTGATGAGTTGGCACAGAACAGGTGGCTGTACCAAATGTTGTTTTATTGCCTCGAAGGCCTGGTCACATTCTTCTATCCATTCAAATTTCTTACTTCTCCTAAGGAGGTTAAAGAACGGAGTGCACTTATCGGTTGACTTTGAAATTAAGCGACTAAGGGCAACGACCCTCCCGATCAAACTCTGTACGTCCTTCGTTTATTTAGGAGACTCCATATTGATTAGGGCCTTGATCTTATTGGGGTTTGCCTTGATTCCTCTAGATTTGATGATGTACCCTAAGAACTTTCCAAAAGCGACCTTGAATGAACACTTCTGTGGGTTCAACTTCATGTCATACCATCGAAGAATGGTGAAAGCCTCCTCTAGGTCAGCTACATTCTCCCCGGCCTTCTTGGACTTCACTAACATATCGTTAACGTAAACCTCCATATTCCTTCCGATTTGTTCCTTGAACATCTTGTTGAGTAGTCGTTGGTAGGTGGTTCCAACGCTCTTTAAGCTGAAGGGCATGATCCTGTAGCAATACATGCCCATGTTCATCATGAATGACGTATGCTTTTGATCTGGGGGATGCATCACTATCTGATTGTATCCAGAGTACGCATCCATGAATGACAGCAGCTTGTGTCCGAAGGTGGCTTCAACGAGTTGGTCAATCCGAGGGAGCAGAAAACAATCCTTCTAACATGCTTTTTTGTGGTCAATAAAGTCAATACACACTCTCCAGATACATCTAGTTTACACACAAGTACCGGGTTGGTGAACCATAAGGGATAGAAGGCCTCTTGGATGAAACCATTCTTTTTCAACTTCTTTACTTCTGCTTTCAGCGCTTCATACCTCTCGGCATCTAGGGACCGTCATTTCTGGCGGACTAGAAGTGCCTTCGTGTCTATGTTCAGAACATGGAGTATGACCGATGGACTGATGCCTACCATGTTGCTGTGGGACCAAGCGAAGATGTCTTGGTTTTTCTGCAAGAAATTAATCAAGTCGGCCTTCACGTCCTACTCAAGTTCTTCCTAACCCTCACCTTTCGAATGGGGTCTCCATCCTTCAATTCTACTTCTTCGAGCTCTTTGACTGATCCAACCAGTCTCTCTTCAGCCCCAAAGTGAGGATCCAACTCCTCCGTGCTCTGGGACTCATTTCATAGTGTTTGGATTTTAATCGTCGTTGGTGGCAATGTTGTCCCCGCGCTCTCAATTGGCGGCGCGCACTGTCCTTGTAGTCATCATCATTGGCGACATTGTCTCAACAGTCGTCATTGTCAATGTTGTCTCTATGGTAGCTATTGGCAACCACGCCTTGAGTGTGCCTCGCCCATCGGAGCCTCGCCTCCCACAACGCATATTTTTGTGTCCTCACCCATCAGGGCCTCGCCAATCTCGGTCTTTCCCATCGGAGCTTCGCCTATAAAACTTGTCTCTGTCATCGAGGTAGTCTTCTCTTCGAATAACTCCTTTATACCTTGAACTCCTTGGTCGTCAAATTTCATGTTGGCTTAAGCGACACTTCCCTTTCTAGTTTTGCTGATCGAAACATTGTAACATTCATGCGCCTCTCGCTAGCTTCCTCTAACGAAGCCGATACCTTCGCTTATGAAGAACTTAATGGTGTGGTGCCAAATGCACGTTATGCGCGAGTAGATAAATAAGTACAGGACGTCCTAGCACGATGTTGTACGCTGGCGGGCAGTCAACGACCATGAACGTCGCCATGCAAGTTGCTCTCCGAGGAGGATCGCCTAGAGTCACTGGGAGTTTGATGGATCCAATAGGAGCGAAGCCCTTCCCATTGAACCCATAGATCATGGTTGAGCATGGCACAAGATCACGAACGATAGTTTCATTTTATCCAGGCATGACTTGTACAGGATATTGACGGAGTTGTCATTCTCAACTAGAGCAACCGATATTTCCTAGGAGAAGCCAAATGCTTAAAGATAGTGGATCACAAAATGAAACCTCTCAAGTGGAGACTCTTTACCTAGTAGAAGGAAACCGTAAGGGAGTTACTTGGATGTATCCTATGGTACTTCAAGTGGAAGATGATCCTAAAACTTTCCAAGAAGCAATGTCCTCAAGGAACTAACTTTTGGAAAGAGGTAATAAATGATGAGATGGATTCATTTATGTCTAACCACACTTGGATGATTGTTAATCTACCACAAGGATCAAAGACAATAGGTTGCAAGTGGGTATTTCGAAAGAAATACAATACTAATGGGAGCATTCAAGCCTATAAGGCAAGATTGGTGGCTAAAAGGTTTAGACAAAAGGAGGGCATAGATTATTTTGATACCTATGCACCAGTAGCAAGGACACCATCAATAAGATTGTTGTTTTCCTTATCATCAATACACAACCTATATGTTCATCAAATGGATGTCAAAAAAATATTTCTAAATGGTAACCATAATGAGAAGGTGTACATGGAACAACCCAAAGGGTTTTTTCTAAGGGGAAATGAACATAAGGTGTGTAAGCTTGTTAAAGCATTATATGGTTTGAAGCAAGCACCAAAAAAATGGCATGAGAATTTCAATTAGGTCATTGTTTCATATGGGTTTAAACACAATAGTGTGAACAAGTGCTTATACTCTAAGACTTGTGATGACTATGTCATTTTAGTGTGTCTATATGTTGATGATATGTCTGTTATATTATTTCATATAATATAATGTTAGATTAAATAATGTGACAAAATGTGATTTGTCACACAAATGTGATTTGACAAACCTTGTAACATATTATTGAGAGTCACAAAATTGGACACATGTGTGTGCCCAAATGTGACATATTTTTGAGTTACAAATTTGTAACTCCCAAATATTATCCAATAATGTATATATTGTATGTTACACATTTGAGATTGGATTTTTTAAAGTCATATGTGAAATGGCTGTTAGAGATATGATTTTAACCCCAATAATGTGTTTTGGGGGTTACAAAATCAATTGGGAGTGATTTGGAATCGTTTGGAAAAACAGCACAATTTTATGTGCTGAAATTGGCCAGTGGTCGCAGCCACAGTGGTTGACTGACCAAAAATTCAGTTTTTTCCAACTTTTTGAACGTCTCCAAAAACACAAATAACTCCCAATCTCATTTTCAATTCCATAAATATCCAATTAATCATTGGTAACAGCCATATGAGTTGGTGGAATTTGAAATTCAAAGGGTATCTCAAACTCTATACATAGGAGCATAATGCTCACTTGTAACACACACCATTTTCCATCCGCAAAACACTTGGCTGGAAAATACACCATGGAGGCTTGATAATTCCAAAGAGCTATTTCCTAGAGAGATCCCTTAGTGCTTAGAGAATAAGGGGAAATAAGCTTTTGGACAAAGGTTTTGAACCTTATTCAAGTTGGTGATCCCCACTATTCTACACTTTGGTTGTGTGAGAGTTTGTGTTTTTCATTGATTTTTCATTCTTTTGTTCTTATTTACTTGTACTATCATTGTTTTGAGTTTGTAATCCTCTTCTACTACATCCTTCTATTTACTTGTATTTTGAGAAATTGAGTTGTAATATTTCTTTAATCAATATTATCTTGTCTATTGTATTTTTTTTTGCATAGAGTTGTATTTTAGTTTTTCCATATTTCCATTGAGCATAAAATTTTTTCTCTAACAATGTTGATATTTAGTAATGACATGAAAGGCATAATAGAAACAAAGAGTTTTCTATCTATAAACTTCAAGACGAAGGACCTTGGAAAGGTTGAATATTGATGGGTATGCCTTAGGTCAAGCTCATTATGTTGAGAAAATACTTGACAAGTTTGATCACCTCAATATCATAGAGGCAAACACACCCTTCGATTTAAGTCTAAAGCTGGAAAAGAATGAATGGAGAGCGGTGACTCAACTAGAGTGTGCAAGTATAATTAAGAGTTTGGTGTATGCCGCTCATTGTACTAGAGCGGACATTGCATTTGCGATTAGTAAACTAAGTAGGTTTACTAGCAATCCAAGAATCTTATATTGGAAGGTCGTTGAAAGAGTATTTGGATACCTTAAAAGGACCAAAAATTTGTGCCTCCAATATTCTAAGTTTCCTAAGGTGCTTGAAGGATATATCAACGCAAGTTGGATATCCGGCATGGGAGATAATACCTCCACAACTGGTTGGGTGTTCATCCTTGGTGTGGGTGCAGCTTTTTGGGGTTCTAAGAAATAAACATGTATATGTCACTCAACCATGGAGTCCGAGTTTGTATCTCTAGCGACAACCAACAAAGAGGTCGAGTGGCTAAGAGATCTCATGTTGGAGATACCAAAAACCGCGGTTGATGTATTGATGATTTCGATACATTGTGATAATCAAGTCACTTTGATTAGAGCTTACAATAAGATTTATAATGGGAAGTCTAGACATATAAGTCTAAGACATGACTATGTGAGGGATTGATTGATATGAGTATCATATCAATTTAATATGTGAAATCATGTGAGAACTTAGTGGATCCGTTTACCAAACCTCTTAGGAGAGATTTGATTAGTTCCATAAATAATGGGATGAGAAAATTGCTTGATATATAGATTCCCCAATGACGGAAACCCAACTCAAAACTTGATTACATCAAGTGTCAAGTTCAATAGGTAAGAACAAGTCATTCGATAAGGGAATAGTTTCAACATTAACATCTTAAAAGTCTCATCAAGGGGGAGTTAATGTTGGTATCTACCGAAGTAAGGGTTAAGCCTAGGGCTTTTAATGAAATTCAGTTGAAGAGAAGGCTAGGAATAGAGATTTTTGGACAATAAATTTTCATTTGTGTCAAGCCTTGTAACTTTTGTGTTTCACATAAAATCATAGCTTGTGATTTTATGTTCCTAGGGTTTTTTCTTCAAGGAAAGTCCACTCTAAACTTATCCCATTGTGTTTATGTAATTTGTGTTTAACTATTCTCAAAGATTAATTCACTTGTATCTTTTGTCTTGAGTTGTATCACAAACCAAAGGTAACCAATTGTGATGCCCTGGTTACCCCAGAACAGTTACGATGAACCGGAAATTTAACTCGCTACCCGAGTTCGTTGGTTAAAACATGCTTCTAGGTATTATTAACAAGCTAAGGTGGAAAACTAATGAAAAAGAAATGATATATTTTATTTAATACATAAAATTGTTCATGGGCCCATCAAAAATATTTACAAGTTATTTACAACTCAAAATGGTCATTACAGTTTCAAGATTACAAACCCGCCGACCTAAGCGGCAAAAATAGGGTAAACCCCCTAGTTCCTCTAAGAACTACTTGGTCGTGGTGGACAAGCGGCCGCATATGTACACATCACCACCTAAGCTCTCCACTCAAGGCTGGGTGAGCTTTTCTTTCCCTTTACCTGCACCACATAGCACCCATGAGCCAAAGCCCAGCAAGAAAACACAATATATCATGAATATAGTATCAACAATGATCATAATAATCATTCAGGACTTTCAATCCAAAACAGATGAGTGACAGTCGCAAAAGTCACCAAGGTGGGTTCCGTTCCCTCTAGCAACGTGACAATAGGGTCACCAAGACTTTACAAATAAGTGATCCTTTCACTAGCTTAAACAGGATAGGTGCTTGATGACTAGTCACCAACATAACCTACCTCGTGACCATAGAGTCACAACCATGGGATTCCGCTCCCTAGCCATGTGACAAGCTGTCACCTAGGCCTTTGGCCCTGGCTCTGAGTAACTAGTCTTAGACTAGTCAAGCGCTTATAAGTTTCATCGATCTTAGGGTCGGTCCAGCATTAATGCTCCTAGAGTCATTCAATGCTGATATCGATTAGATCTAATCTTTTATTGGCCCTGCGTTCAGGACGCTTATGTCGTTTCTGACTCTCAGGTCAGTGATATGCGACGAGTGTCGTCCCTGACTAATCAGTGCCATACACAAGTAAGCAAGCTCTAGCAAGCATTTAATATGCAATCAATGTGCACATTTAACAACCAACATGCCTCAACAACAATCATGCATGTCATATACATAGGGTACAGTTTTCTTACCTCTGGTTCGAGTGAGAATGAATAAAAGAACGACCCTTGAGAACGATCTGACTATTAGCCCTTTAGCGGTCACCTAGTCATAACCAAATATGGGACACCATCAATAAAATGAATAACAAAGGTTCCCTAACCAAGATCTAGCATCCGGGACATCAATCCCCACCAATCTGGGTAGTAGGAACAATCCCGAGGCCTAAAACCAAGTTCCCGAGGTCAAAACACTCAAACGGCCTCAAAACCTTGCCTGAGCCGCAGCCCTAGTACCTTGAGCTGCAACCCCCAGCCACACCAGGAGCAAGGGCCGCGGCGCCCAGTTTGCCCAAAACACCTCCAGCTGCTTCTTTGAGCTTGGGCCGCAGCCCCCCACCCAGAACCAGCCAAGAACTAGATTTTCTTCATCCCAAACCTTCCAAAAACATACCTAAACACTTCCAAATCCAAAAATCAAAGTTCCCAAACTTCCCAATGATCCAAAACCATCAAATCCCAAGGCTCAAATGAACCAAAAACTCAATGATTCACAAAATCCAATTCAAAGCTTAGAAACTCTAAAAACTCAAAACTTAGATTACCTTTGATTGGGTGGTTTCTTGTCAAATCCTTCGGTCAAGAAGCTTCTCATCTTTTCTAGGATCGCTATGCCTCGATCCTCAGTTGATTTTGACTCCTAGAACTCAAGATTTCTTTGAAATTGCCTCGAACGGTAAAAGAAACTAATGGGAAGAGAGAAAGTGTTTTCTAACGTACGGTTCTATTTGACAAGCTACTTCAAGCTTAAGTAACCTCAAATAAAACCTAGTGCTCGGGGTCCCGAAAACACACCCGGGGACATTATAGTCAAAACTTCTAGAATTTCCTCTTGATCTCAATAACTCCCAATTTATCATCAAATAAACATTATCATTACTCAATATCTCAATAAATGACCCTGTTATGACAAAGCCGCTAATTCACAATATAAGACCGTCTCATGCCGAATAGCTCGAATATATCTCCATAATAATAGGATCTCATCCATAACTCACATTATGCACCAAAATACACAAAAATTCCCTCAATGGGCAAAATTACCAAAACACCCTAATAATCAAGTGTGGACCCACATGCATGTATTTAACATCATATTATAATATAATTCTCATAAACATGCATATTATCATTTAATGGCATAACTAAACAATTATGGCCCTCCCGGCCTACTAATCCAGCCATTAAACTGCATTAGGGATTTCGGGGCATTACAACTATCCCCTCCTTACAGAAATTTCATCCTCGAAATTTACCTAAACAGCTCAAGATACTGACTCTACATATCTGACTCCAGCTCCTAAGTCGCTTGCTCGACCTTGCTGTTCCTCCACAACACCTTAACCAAAGGTATCATCTTATTCCTGAGGACCTTATCCTTTCTATCAAGTATCTGGATTGGCTGCTCCTCAAAGGAGAGATCTACCTCAAGCTCCAGATCTTCATATCTCAAAATATGAGTCACACCAAATACATACCTCCGAAGAGCTGAAACATGAAACACATTCTGCACAGCTGACAACGCCAGAGGAAAGGCCAACCTGTAAGCCACCTGACCAATCCTCTCCAGGATCTCAAATGGACCTAGGGCTCAGCTTGCCCATCTTCCCAAACCTTCTCACCCCTTTCCACGACAAGACTCTAAGGAAGACATAGTCTCCCACTTGGAACTCCACGTTCCTGCGCTTGGGATCTGCATAGCTCTTCTGCCTACTCTGAGAAGCGAGCATCCGAGCTCTAATCTTCTCAATGGCCTCACTGGTCCTCTGAACTGCCTCAGGACCCAAGTATCTCATTTCACCTGTCTCATTCCAATGAATGGGAGATCTGCATTTCCTACCATACAACATCTCATAAGGTGCAACTCCGATGGTAGACTGATAACTGTTGTTGTAGGAAAACTCTATCAAAGGTAGATACTTACTCCAAGATCCACCAAAGTCCAGCACACATGCTCGCAGCATGTCCTCTAATATCTGGATCATCCTATCAGATTGTCCATCTGTTTGAGGATGATAAGAAGTACTGAACTTCAACTGTGTTCCCATTGCCTTCTGTAAACTCCCCCAGAACTTGGAAGTAAAAGTGGGGTCCCGATCTAACACGATTGACCTAGGTGCTCCATGAAGGTGCATGATCTCTCTCAAATAGAGATCTGCATACTGATCAACTGTATATGTAGTCCTCACTGGCAAGAAGTGAGCTGACTTGGTGTAGCAATCCACTATCACCCAAATAGAATCATGCTGACCAACAGTCTTGGGTAAGCCCACCACGAAATCCATCGTGACGTCTTCCTACTTCCACTCTGGAATATCCAGAGGCTGCAATAACCCTGCTGGCCTCTGATGCTCAGCCTTGACCTGCTGACATGTCAAGCACTTAGCCACATACTATACTACATCCCTCTTCATCCCCAGCCACCAATACAATGATCTCACATCTTGATACATTTTCGTGGTGCCTGGATGCAAAGAGTAAGGTGTAGTATAAGATTCATCTAGAATCTCTCGCCTCAAAGCAGTGCCTAACGGAACACATATCTGCCCCTTGTATCTCGACAAGCCTAACTCAGACACTGTATAATCTCTGGATGCTCTAGCAAAAATATCCTCTCTGATCTTGATCAGCTGTGGATCACTCAACTGACCCTCCTTGATTCTCTCCAACAGTGTAGACTGTAGCGTAATATTAGCCAACTGGCCCACCAGCAACTCTATACCAGCTCTGGTCATATCATCTGCTAACTCTCTGGCTATCAGCCTCGCACCATAAATCTATCTTGGACCCTTCCGGCTTAAAGCATCAGCTACCACGTTGGCCTTTCCTGGATGATACAAAATCTCACAGTCATAATCTTTTACTAACTCTAGCCAATGCCTTTGTCTCATATTCAAGTCTTTCTGGGTGAAGAAGTATTTCAGGCTCTTGTGGTCTGTATAGATGTCACACTTCTCTCCATAAAGATAATGGCTCCATATCTTTAGAACAAAGACCACAACCGCCAACTCTAAATCATGAGTGGGATATCTCTTTTCACACTCCTTCAACTGACGAGAAGCATAAGCAATTACCTTCTCTGACTGCATCAGAACACAGCCCAAACCCTGGTGAGAAGCATCACAATAAATCACAAACTTCTCCTGATCTATCGAGAGACTCGGAATCGGAGCTGTAATCAATCTCTGCTTTAGTTCTTGGAAGTTGTTCTCATATTTATCTGACCACACAAATTTCAAATTCTTGCGTGTCAGCTCAGTCAACGAAGTAGCAATCTTTGAGAACCCTTCCATGAAACGCCTATAATAACCTGCCTATCCAAGGAAACTTCTAACCTCATAAGCATTCTTTGGCCTTGGCCAATCTTTGACCGCCTCAATCTTTGCTAGATCGACCTTAATCCCCTCCTTACAGACAATGTGCCCAAGAAAGGATACCTGAGATAACCAGAACTCACATTTCTTGAATTTTGCAAACAATCTGTGTTCCCTCAGTCTCTGTAGAACCAACCTCAGATACTGCTCATGCTTTGACTTAGACTGAGAATATACCAGAATATCATCGATGAAGACGATCACAAACTGGTCTAGATAATCCTTGAACACTCTGTTTATCAAATCCATAAAAGCAGCATGGGCATTAGTCAGTCCAAAGAACATGAATAAGAACTCATAATGTCCATACCTGGTACGAAAAACAGTCTTCGGTATATCTCCCTCCTTGTCCCTCAACTGATGATAACCAGAACGAAGGTCGATCTTTGAGAATACCGTCTTACCTTGCAACTGATCAAACAAATCATCTATCCTTGGCAAAGGATACTTGTTTTAGATTGTCAACTTATTTAGTTCTCTGTAATCAATGCACATCCTCAGAGAACAATCCTTTTTCTTTACAAACAGAACTGGCGCACCCCAAGGTGAGAAATTAGGTCTGATAAAACCCAAATCTAACAGTTCTTGCAACTGTACTTTTAATTCCTTTAACTCAGCTGGAGCCATTCTGTAAGGTGCTCTAGACACTGGCTCCATCCTTGGTGCCAGTTCTATCATGAATTATATTTCTCTGTGCAGTGGCAACCCTGGAAAATCTTCTGGAAACATATCCAGAAATTCACAAACAAGTATGGTATCTTCTGGTCTCACTAGCACGACCTAAGTGGTATCAACCACACCGTCCAAGAATCCAATGCAACCTCCTTGCAAGAGATCCCTAGCCCTCAAAACAGAAATCATAGGTATGCGAGGTCCATGAACAGTACCAACAAACACAAAAGGATCCTCACCTTCAGGCTCAAAGGTGAGCATCTTCCTTCTGCAATCAATAGTTGCCCCATACTTTGCCAACCAATCCATACCCAATATCATATCGAAGTCAGTCATAACCAACTCTATAAAATCCACTGATAACTCTCTGCCCTCCACTGTCACTGGCAAAGATCTGGCCCATCTCTTGCATACCACTAACTCTCCAGTGGGTAACAAAGTTCCAAACCCCACAGCATAAAAATCACAGGGTCTACACAATCTATCAATAATACTACTAGCAACAAAAGAATGTGTAGCACCAGAATCAATCAAAACATTATAAGGGGTTCCAACACTAAGAAGCTGACCTGTAACTACTGAGGGAGAAGCCTCAGCTTCTGCTTGTGTCAACGTGAACACTCGAGCTCGGGCCGAGCTGTCCGCTTTTCTGGGTTCTTCATTTCTTGCCTTAGGGAAATCCTTTCTAAGATGACCCACTGCTCCACATGAGAAGCAGGCCCTTGCCATACACTCTCCCAAATGACGTCTCTTGCATCTAGGGCACTTAGGATAAGACTTCCAGGCTTCATTACCACCTGGACGACCCATTGAAATACCACGGAGTCGCCTATCAGGACCTGGAACTGGGAAGGTGTCAGGAACCTTCCTCTTCTAATCACTGGGGCCTCCACCCCTACTTGAACCAACAAATGGAGGACCTGTCCTCCTGAACTCTTTTCTGGCTGCACTATCTCGCCAGATCTTGTTCTTTGCACTCTCAGCTGTGAGTGCCTTCTCAACCACCGGTGCATAGTTAGTAACCCCAGCCATAGTGGTAATACGTACATCACAGGCTAATCTGGGTTGTAGCCCCTGCAGAAATCTCTCTCTTCCGGTCCCATCAGTGGGCACTAGCTCCATGGAAATTTTTTCCAAATGATCAAATTTCAAGGCATACTCAGTGACTGACAAACCTCCCTAAAGTAGCCTAATGAATTCCTCAGCATTTGTTGCCCTGATGGCATCATTATAATATTTCTCATTAAACAGAGTCTGAAACTTTTCCCAACTTAGAAGATTAACATTTCTGGTCTGGGTAATAACCTTCCACCAAATTCGGGCATCATCCCGAAACATATAAGTGGCACAGGCCACCTTCTCATTACCAGTCACCCTCATGAAATCCAGGATGGTGGTAATCATACTCATCCACTACTCTGCCTTGGCAGGATCTGCACTGCCCTAAAAAACTAGAGGTTATTGCTTCCTGAACCTTCATAAAGAGGCTCCCATTTATTTCCAACCTCAGGCAGCTGCTGACACCGACACAGGAGGTGCCTCTGATACACTGGCCACTGCAGGTGCTTGCTGTTGTCTCAGGAGACGAATTTCTTCCCCTGTCTCAACACTATAGCCTGCAGATCGCTAATTATCTGCTTCCAATTTACCGGAGCTGGCTGTGGAATCTGTCCTTGGTCATTCTCTTGACCCTGATTGTTATTATTTTGGCCTTGATCACTCTGGCCAGCTGACATATCTGTCTGTCCTGGACTCATTCTTATTAGCTTATACCTTACTGAAACAATGATCAATACGGCCAGTCGGGTAGTAATAACTAAACCTCTTGCCGCCTTACGGTCCAAGAACAAGCAGACAATTATCATATTCCATAGTCATACAAATATACAAGCATATACATGTTTATAGCATTTAGCACTTAGCATGTATCACATAATAGTTCACAATCAACAATACTAATAAGTATGTTCCAGCAATTTCAGTACTATTTAGCACACGGTTGTTGAGAATGTATTATTCAGGGCACAGGGTTAACATGGTGTCTCATGCATACAGGTAAAGCATATATACTATATTTAAGCAGTTATACATATACCTACATAAATAATTACCAAACCATGAGTCGAGCTTGACTTTAGTGATGTGTGTACATGCCTAGCCAGTCTACAGGAACCCGAACCTTGGCACGCTCTGATACCAAGTTGTAACGCCCTGGTTACCCCAGAACAGTTACGGTGAACTAGAAATTTAACTCGCTACCTGAGTTCTTTGGTTAAAAACGTGCTTCTAGGTATTATTAATAGGCCAAGGTGGAAAACTAATAAAAAAGAAAGGATATATTTTATTTAATTCATAAAACTGTTCATGGGCCCATCAAAAACATTTACAAGTTATTTACAACTCAAAATGGTCATTATAGTTTCAAGTTTACAAACCCGTCAACCTAAGCGACAAAAATAGGGTAAACCCCCTAGTTCCTCTGAGAACTCCTTGGTCGTGGTGGTCAAGCGGTCGCATATGTACACATCACCACCTAAGCTCTCCACTCAAGGCTGGGTGAGCTTTCCTTTCCCTTTACCTACCCCACATAGCACCCATGAGCCAAAGCCCAGCAAGAAAACACAATATATCATGAATATAGTATAAACAATGATCATAATAATCATTCAGGACTTTGAGTCCAAAACAGATGAGTGACAGTTGCAAAAGTCACCAAGGTGGGTTCCGTTCCCTTTAGCCACGTGACGATAGGGTCACTAGGGCTTTACAAATAAGTGATCCTTTCACTAGCTTAAACAGGATAAGTGCTTGATGACTAGTCACCAACATAACCTGCCTCGTGACCATAGAGTCACAACCATGGGATTCCGCTCCCTAGCCATGTGACAAGCTGTCACCTAGGCCTTTGGCCCTGGCTCTGAGTAACTAGTCTTAGACTAGTCAAGCGCTTATAAGTTTCATCGATCTTAGGGTCGGTCCAGCATTAATGCTCCTAGAGTCATTCAACGCTGATATCGATTAGATCTAATCTTTTATTGGCCCTGCGTTCAGGACGCTTATGTCGTTTCTGACTCTCAGGTCAGTGATATGCGACGAGTGTCGTCCCTGACTAATCAGTGCCATACACAAGTAAGCAAGCTTTACTAAGCATTTAATATGCAATCAATTTCCACATTTAACAACCAACATGCCTCAACAACAATCATGCATGTCATATACACAGGGTACAGTTTTCTTACCTCTGATTCGAGCGAGAATGAATAAAAGAATGACCCTTGAGAACGATCTGACTTTTAGCCCTTTAGCGGTCACCTAGTCATAACCAAATACAGGACACCATCAATAAAATGAATAACAAAGGTTCCCAAACCAAGATCTAGCCTCCGCGACATCAATCCCCACCAGTCCGGGTAGTAGGAACAATCCTAAGGCCTAAAACAAAGTTCCCGAGGTCAAAACACTTAAATGGCCTCAAAACCTTGCCTGAGCCGCGGCCCTAGCACCTTGAACCATGACACCCAGCCACACCAGGAGCAAGGGTCACGGTGCCCAGCATGCCCAAAACACCTCCAGCTTCTTCTTCGAGCTTGGGCCGCGGCGCCCAAGAACAGGGTCGCGGCCCCCTACCCTAAACCAGCCAAGAACTCGATTTTCTTCATCCTAAACCTTCCAAAAACATACCTAAACACTTCCAAATCCAAAAATCAAAGTTCCCAAACTTCCCAATGATCCAAAACCATCAAATCCCGAGGCTCAAACGAACCAAAAACTCAATGATTCACAAAATCCAATTCAAAGCTTAGAAACTCTAAAAACTCAAAACTTAGATTACCTTTGATTGGGTTATTTCTTGTCAAATCCTTTGGTCAAGAAGCTTCTAATATTTCCTAGGATCGCTATGCCTCGATCCTCACTTGATTCCGACTCCTAGAACTCAGGATTTTTTCGAAATTACCTCGAACGCTAAAATAAACTAATGGGAAGAGAGAAAGTGTTTTCTAACGTATGGTTCTATCTGATGAGCTACTTCAAGCTTAAGTAACCTAAAATAAAACCTAGTGCTAGGGGTCCCGAAAACACCCTCAGGGACATTATAGTCAAACCTTCCAGAATTTCCTCCTGATCTCAATAACTCCCAATTCATCATCAAATAAACATTCTCATTACTCAATATCCCAATAAATGACCTTGTTATGACAAAACTGCCAATTCACAATATAAGACTGTCTCATGCCGAATAGCTCGAATATATCTCCATAATAATAGGATCTCATCCATAACTCACATTATGCACCAAAATACACAAATATGCCCTCAACGGGCCAAATTACCAAAACACCTTAATAATCAAGTGTCGACCCACATGCATGCATTTAACATCATATTATAATATAATTCTCATAAACATGCATATTATCATTTAATGGCATAACTAAACAATTATGGCCCTCCCGGCCTACTAATTCAGCCATTAAACCGCATTAGGGATTTCAGGGCATTACACCTATAGCTTAATCCTCAACAGATACTCGGTGACTGTTTTCTCTCACTACCCTTCCAGTTCTCACCACTTCTTCGACCATGGTTGCCAATCTTTGCTGGGTCTACATTCTTCACCGCCTCATAAAGCTTGATGAACTTATTCGCGCGGTCCAAGAAATCACGCATCGAATTGGCAACCTTCTTAGTTAAGTTGTTCCACAAAGGACTCTTAACTCTGATGGTGGACATGATCGCCATTAGCCGCCCCTCGTGGCCAACTGTAACGTCCCAAATTACCTAATAAGGCTTAGGGCCTTGATTAGGGGCCCAAGATGGAAAATTATGGAAATTATGTGGTTATGTAATATATGTGTATTATTATATGATTATGTGAGTTATATTATAATATGACTTGATATGCATGTTTATGTGTATTAAATATGCATGTGGGCCCATTTCTGACAAAAAGGGAAATTTTCGTAATTTGGCCTGTTATGGGTATATTTGGCATATATGTGATATATGTGTGGGACCACATTATTATGTAGATATATTTGGGATACTCAGCATGCGACGACCCTAGGGAGCAAGCTAGTGGGAAAGTCACAACGGGACCCATATTTGACTCGGTGAGAGTCAAGGGGTATACTGGGTATTTAGTACATTACCGGGTTATTGGGTAATGGGAATGAATATTTGATGATATATCTGGAGTTAATGAGAAAAGGAGGGAGTTCTGAGAATTTTAACTATGTTACCCTGAGGGCATTTTTGGGACCCCGAGCATTTGGATTTGCTTGAGGTTACTTAAGCTTGAAGTAACCTGATAGAATATATAAAAAGAGAACGTATGGTTCTCTCTCTTTCTCGTCCGTCATTTGATGCCCAATAGCATTTTTGAAGGAAACTCAAGTTTTAGGACTCGGATTTAAGCAAGGTTAGAGTCATAATGATTCTAGGGAGGATTAGAAGCTTGTTAGCCAAAGGATTTAGAATGACATAATTAGAGGTAATTTAAGCTTTGAATTTCTGAGTTCTTACTCTGTTCTTGAGTTTTACAAACTCAAGACTTGGATTATGAGTTCCTATGGGGATTTTGGGTATTTGTTGCTGTTTTATTGTTGCTAAGCTAGTGGGTGAACTATTTGGATGATTGAAATGTTGATTTGAGGGGCTAGGAACCCATTGAGGTTAGATTTGGAGCTTTGAGGCTCGTAGAACACAAAGAGAAAACCCAGAAATTTGAAATTCTGGTATCAACGCTAGAGTGCTAGGCTATCTTTTTGGGGGTTGAAGTTTTGACTATAGCGCTATAGCGCCCAGTAGGTAGCATTGTAGCGCTATACAGTTTTCAAGACTTGATTTTTTTGTACTTTCTCGGAGTTTTTGCCCGAGGGCTCAGGGGACGATTCCACCACCCTATTTGGTGGGATTGAAGGTCCCGAAGGTGCGGGATTGGATTTTGGAACTTGAACTCATTGAAACACCGTTCATGGTTGTGACTAGGTTATCGTCAGGGGCTCGGAACCAGGATCGTGCTCGAGGGTTGTTTATTAGTAACCTGTGCTTGGACTAAAGGTAAGAAAACTGCACCCAGTATGTGATAAATGTGATTTTGGCTTGGCATAAATGTTGAATATAGAATTGATCAGAGCTTGGGTCTCTGTAAATGTAATGCCCCAAAATCCCTAATGAGGTTTAATGGTTGGATTAGTAGGTCGAGGGCCATAATTGATTTATTATGCAATTAAATCATTATATGCATGTTTATGTGAATTATATTATTATATGATGATCAATGCATGCATGTGGGTCCACATTTCATTATAAGGGCATTTTGGTAATTTGGCCCATTGAGGGCATAATTGTATATATTCATGCATGTTGGTGAACTATTGATGAGGCCACATTATAATGTGGATTTGTTCGAGTCATTCGGCATGAGACGATCTTTGAATACTAGTTGGCAGTTTGGTCATAACGAGGTTGATTTTGGAGCTCGGGGTGAGTCTCGAGGTAATTTGGTGATTAGAACATTATCGGGAATTAAAGGGTAATGGGATATGATTTATTAGCATTTGAGAATATTGGGAGTAATGGGAATTGGAGAGCATTAATTATAATTAACAAGACAGGCGGGAAAGGACGATTTTGCCCTTGGTGGCTGTTAAGGGTTTTACTTAAGCCTATGGGTATTTTTGTCTTTTGACCTAAGGATTATATCAACCATAGATAGCTGTAGAATTGAACCAAAACTGTAACACCCCAATTTGCTAATAAGGTTTAGGACCTGGATTAGTGTGCCTGGAGGGCAATATGTGAACTGACATGATAATATATGAATTTAAATGAGTATGTGATTAGAATGCATGTTTAGGTGGTATAAATATGCATGTGGACCCCGTTTGCATGATAGGGGTAAATTGGTAATTTTAGCCCGTTGAGGGCATAAATGTCATAATTGTATTATGTGATTTGTACCATGTGAGTGTGGTGATGTTAATGAGATGCACGTGCCGAGACGGTCCTAGGGAGCTAGTTAACTTAAAAGTCACAACGGGATTTTAATACACAGCTTGGGAGGAGCCTAGGGGTATTTTGGGAATTTTGTAAATTTGAGAATTAGTGGATAATGGTTATTGATGATTGAGTAACTTGAGTAACCATTAGTAACTACTGAGAGTAACAAGTTTAGATGGGAAAATGGTAGAATTGTAATAAAGGTGAAAGGACAAAAGTGCCCTTGAGGTTTAGTTAGGAAAGAATTCTTATGGAAGGGTAGAATGGTCATTTGGCTAAGGGTTAGATAACTTCAGCTGAGGGGAAAAGGTGATCACGTATTACACTTAGCCATAGTGAGTTTATGCTGAATTTGAAGAAAAGGCTAGAAGAAAAGAGGAGAAGAAGAGGAAAGCTGAATTTGGGAACCTAGGAGGAAATTCAAGAGGGTTGGAGGCAACCAAAATCAAATTTAAGCTAGGATTGTTCAAAGGTAAGAGTTATGCTCTGTTTTTGCTTGAGTTTAAGGTTGATTTTCAGAGATTGGGTGTGGAAATTTAAAGATAGGATGGCTGGTTTTATTTGAAAATTCAGTTTGGATAATCAAAAGGAAGGTGGCTTGAAGCTAGGATTGAGGAGAATTCAAGCTGGGTTCTTGATTGAGGTAAGAGCTTTAACCTATTTAAATTTTCGTATCTGATGTGGTTTAAGATTTTAGAGGCATGATTTATAGTTTTCAAGCTCTGGTTTAAGTCTTGGAAGCCAAGGTTTAAGTTTCTGGAATTTGAAACTCAAGTATGGATTTTGGGTGTGATTGTGTGTTTGAGTTAATTGTTGATGTTTATAGGTTGTTAAATGGCTCATTTGGGGTTTTAAATTGATTTTGGGGTTTAGGTATTTGTTTGGGTTGAATTGGAGTTGTTTTGGCTGGGGAAAAATGCAGGGGAAAACCTAGAAATCTGGGTTCGCGTAGGGGCGCCGCGGCCCTGTTCTTTGGTGTCGCAGCGTAGGCATGCATCAGGATCAGGGGAAGGTTCTGGGTGCCGCGATCCTTGATGGGGAGTGCCGCGACCCTAGGCAATTTCTGACAGTGTAATTTTGCATTTTTAAGGCTTTTTCCTGGGGGCTCGGGGGATGTTTCCGTTACATTGTTATAGGAAATTAGAGGTCCTGAGAGTACGGGATTGGTCCCGGGAAGTGGTTTTGGATTGGTTAGTATTAAAAAGTGTTTTATATGTGTTGTGACTAGGATTTCGGAGAGGCTCGGGATAGAGGACCGTGCTTGTGACTTTGGTGCATCGAAAAAGCTCGGGATACAGGTAAGAAAACTGTAGCACCCGTAGAGCAGGGCACGGGCCCATAGTGTTGTTGCAAGGCGTGGCCCTAAGTTGTGTTGTTGTTAGGATGTAGTCTTGATTGAGTTATTATATGTTTGTATACTGTTTGAGAATGCTATATGCGGTTATAGCAGAATGAACGGCAAGGAGCCGAGAACGGCGAAGGGCCGAGAACGGCAGTGGGGCCAGGAATAACACTCAGCACATGGTGTGCTTATAATTAGGGTGAGACCCCAATGGATACATGGGATATCCTTACGGTGAAGATCGAGATCCCAGGCTTTGATAATGCTTCTGGGACGGCATGACCGTATATGTTTAATCTGCTGGACTATCTGTTAATCTGTGGATTTCTCTGACATAATGGTTATATAATATGCGTGTGTTATTTGCTGTATGAGTTTTCTTGCTGGGCTTCGGCTCACGGGTGTTCTGTGTTGCAGGTAAGGGAAAAGAGAAAGTCAACTAGCCATGAGTACAGAGAGCGTGGGGGCGGCGCGTACATGTTTGGCCTGCCCGACTGCTTTGGTTGGGGGTGTTTTTGGGAAATGGCTGTATTAAACTATAGTTTGATGGTTAATTATCTGTAAATCTGTTATGAGTTGTAAATATTTTATAAACCATGTTTTGGGATCCCAAATGTAAGACACTTGAAATTTTCAATGAATTAAGGGATTTTCAAAGATTACAGCCTAGATTTCTATTTAGCCACACTTTTATTCTCAAAACCTCGTTTAGCGAGCTAATTGCACATTTTAAACTCACTTAGTAACGACTCTAAGGTAGTAGGGCGTTACAAAAACAGAGCATAGTTTCTTCTTCATCCGTTCATCATTTCTCTTTCTTTTCTCTTTGAATTTTTGAGCTCCATTTGAGGAATCAAGCTAGGGAGTTAAGCCTTGAAGGTCTAGGGTTGTGTTCCACCATTGAAGAGGGTGCCATACTGAGCTTAAGGTAAGCTTTTAGCAATTGAAATCTGGTTCTTGCTCTGTTTTCCTTTTGATGTTCAGTTGGGATTTTGATTTGGATAGTGAGAATTGATGGGAGTTTTTGGCAATGATTGATTGGGTTATGATGCCTAGGACTTGTAGAGTATATATTTGGGTTCATTTGGGAGTTTGAATGAAGTTTGGAATTAGTTTTTGAAGGTTGGAAAGTGGAGAAATCGAAAGAGCAAAAACCAGGGCAGATCAGCATGGTTCTAGTGCTACAGCGCCCAAGGGAGGGCGCTATAGCGCTAGCCAAGGCAAAGCTTCCCTGCTTTTAGCGCCTAGGCACTAGGGGCAGCGCTACCCTGTTTTTTCAGGTTCCTATTTTGGGCACTTTTGAGGGTTTTTGGCTTGGGGTTTTAATTCCTAAGGCTCGGAATCGAATCTACTAACCGTTTAGGTACGATTCGAGGTCCCGGGAGTGAGGTTTAGGTCAAGAACCTTTTATTGTTGATTTTCATTGATGGAAGTTATATTTGGTTATGACTAGGTGACTGCTAAGGAATCAAAGGACCGATCGTTCTCAAGGGTCGTTCTTTTATTATTTCACACTTGAACCAGAGGTAAGAAAACTACACCCAGTATGTGACATGCATGGTTATGAATGAGGCATGTTGAGTGTTATATATGTGGACATTGATTGCATATTAAATGCTTAGCAATCTTGCTTATCTGTGAATGGAACTGACCTATGAGTCAGGAATTGGCAATGGTGTCAGTATTGATTGTGAAGCTGTGACTTATTAGTCAAGTTCGACAGCAGTACTGAGCACTGGTCGTATGGTATTGGATTATGAGTTAAGAACGGTATTAGCGTGTTTAACGCAAGCCAAAAATATTAGATCTAATCGACATAAGCATTATCGTCATAAGCATGAAATGCTTGACCGACCTTAAGTTCGATGAAAACAAAAGCGCTTGTCTAGTCTAAAGGCTAGTTACTTAGAGCCAGGGCCAGAAGGCCCAGGTGACTGCATCGTCACATGGCTATGGGTGCAGAGCCCAAGTTCGTGACTCACACATTACTCACTTATCTTATTCAAGTTTGTGACTCCTTAGTCACTCATCTAGTTTACGTTCGGGACTTACTCATCAGTCACCATCTGATTAAGGCTACACGCCCCAGCATGATTATTAGAATCTCGATACCATCTGATTAGGGCTACACGCCCCAGCATGATTATTAGAATCTCTATATTATCTGATTAGGGCTACAAGCCCCAGCATGGTTACTAGAATCTTGAAGTGATATTCACTTATCTGTTTAGAGCTATAAGCCTAGTATGATTATCATAATCATCGTTTGATATTATATACATGCAGTAATGAGTTTTCTTGTTGAGCCTTGGCTCACGGGTGCTATGTGGCATGTTGGAGATATGCCCTGAAAGCATATGTAGTAGACATTGTTTTTATGAAATAAATAAATAAATTGAATTTGTTATGCATATATTTTATGGACTATATTATTCTATGATAATATTATGTAAATATCAGGAAAATTCCTAAGTTCATGAATGTAATCTCAAACACGTATTAGTACGAGAGGATTGTGTTTGAGATAAATGAACTTGAATAGTTCGCAGTAAAATAAAGTTATGGAATCTTTAGATTAATTACTGCAAGTACGGTCCACTAGTATTATGAATACATGTGATCTAGATCCGGATCACTAGTGTGGTAGGACACTTTAGTGGAGGTGCTTTATATATTAGAGAATATATAGAACTGGACCAGATATGTTTATTAATACTTAGTTAAATACCGTTTCGAAGTATTAATTAAACATATCAACTGATGATCATATACAAATAGATCTTAATCCTGAGGTTACTATGAACTCCTGTTTATGTTATATGAGTTCTTTGATTCACTTGTTAGGGTCTGTCAGAATGATCAGGCTAAAAACTTTTGTTTTGGGAACTCATTAATATAGATGGCTGGGGACATAGTATACAGATATGGAATCTATACCTTCTCGCAAGAGATTGAATGATGGTTCTCTTAAGGGTTGACTTTTGGGACTGAAAGGTTATTGAGCTCAAATTCATAATTTAGTTATGAATTAACCTTCACTAGTAGAGTCAATGGTACTTAAGGAAACAAGACATAATTAAAAGGGTAAAACAGTAATTTTATTCCCGATTAATTATGAACCATTATTAGAGGGTCAAGTTGTATGCAATGATTAAATCAATGGACGCTTTATGATTATAAAGTACTCAGTAAATGAAATGTCTATAATTACAAGAGTTCAATCTCATATTTATAGTGGAATAATCACGAGATTAATAAATTAAGATTATTTAATTAAAAAGTTTAATTAATAATCTCAAATTTATTGGAGCTTGGAATTATAGGTCCATAGGTCCCCATAGCGGCTCTATCAACACTGTTCAAGGTAAGAGTTGATATGAAGGGAAAATAGTTTAAAGACATATTTAAGAAAAAACTTGTTCTTCAGGCCAAATATGTAATTATATGATAATAGTGATTAATTAATTAATTACAAATTAGTTGTAGTTAACAAAATTAATTAATATTTAATTATTGTATAATTTTTGAAATTATACTAAATAATTAAATTAAATTTCGAAATTTAATTAAATAATTAATTAATTGTAATTTTCGAAATTATGATTAATTAAATATTTATTTTCGAAAATTTTGGATTTAATTAATTGGTAGAATTAATTAAATATCTTTATTTGAGTGGGAGAAAATAATCTGATAAGTTCAAATTGAATTTGAATTTAAAAGATTAAAATTTATTCAAATAATTAATTATATTTAATAATTAATTAAATAGATAATTAATTTTAATTTTAATTTGAATTAGTTATCAGGTTGTTAGAACTTATCTGACAAAGTAATTTGAATAAATAATTAAATAAAATTTGAAAAACCAATATCCCTAGAAATTAGGAAGCTACACGTTCACACACAGTCCAGGACTGTGTATGGCGTGTAGGATAGAATTTTTCAGGGATGGGATTTTCAATTTTATCTATTTAATTAATTAATTAATGGATAATTCAAAAATTGGTTTTTGGATTTTTTCATTAATGGAATAATTAATTAATTAAAAAGTAAATTGTAAAATGGTTACATATTTAATTTTTAAATTTTGAATTTTTTTTGTTAAGTATGACTGATCAGAAAATTATTCAAAGAAGATAAAAAAAAGAGAGTGAGACTACTCTGACAATTTCGCTCTGTGAAAATAGAACGATAGTTTTCTCTCCCTGAAAATAAAGAACCCATTCTCAGGCCTATTCTCTTGATCTCATGTGTTGAGTACATCAAGTAGAAACACAAATAAACTATCCTTCATTCTCTAAGTGCCCACACATTTCTTGAGGTGTAGAGAACGCTTTGGAAGATCTTGGTGTGAGTACGTGGAGCGGCTTGGATAGGAAGATCGTTCTAAATACGAGAAGATAGCAAGGACACTTGATAGGCTTCAAGAGGTATGATTTCTATCATTATCTTGCTTACGATTAATGTATGTATATTAATGGATCTGCATATTTAAAGGTAGTTTAAATATGTTACAAAATTTTTGTTGTACACTGGGCCAACCACACTACCTTTCCGCTGCGTATTAGGAAACTCGTTCCTAACAGCACAGGTAAAGGGAAAGAAAAGCTCACCCAGCCTTGAGTGGAGAGCTTAGGTGGCAATGTGTACATATGCGGCCACTTGACCACCACGACCAAGGTGTTTCTCAGAGGAACTAAGGGTTAACCCTATATTTTGCCGCTTAGGTCGGCGAGTTGTAATTTTTACACTGTAATGACCATTTTGGATTGTAAATAACTTGTAAACGCTTTTATGGGCCCATGTATAGTTTTATGTTTTAAATAAAATATATCATTTCCTTTTGATCGAGATTTTTCACCTTAGCCTATTAATAACACCTAAAAGCACGTTTAAAGTTCACAGTAACGATCTTAGAGTAACCAGGGCGTTACAGTAAATGTGCATGATTATGATTATGCTTGTGATTGTTGATTAAGCATGCTGAATGCTTTATATCTGGATATTGGATATACGATGAATGCTTGTTTTCATTATCTTATTGAGAAAGGTTTGACTTATCAGTCACGGATGACAATAGCGCTAAGCGCTGGTCGTAATGCATTGGCTTATTAGTCAAGGTCGGCAATAGCGTTGAGCTCTGGTTGAAAAGCATTGACTTATCAGTCAAGGGTGGCAATAGCGCGTTGAGCACTGGTCGTTTTGATTAGGCTAACTAGAAGTGCCAAGTACGCTTAAACAAAGGATAGAACCAAGGGATCTGAGGAGACTTATTAGTCCCATATCCTAGCATTGACTTATTAGTCAAGAATGGCCTTAGCACGTTGAGTGCTGGTCAATGCATTACATGCTTAAATAGAGGGTAGGACTAAGGGATCCGGGGTGACTTATTAGTCCCATGTCCTAGCATTGACTTATTAATCAAGAATATCCTTAGCATGTGGAGTGTTGGTCAGCGCCAAGTATGCTTATATAGAGGATAAGGCTAAGGGATCCGGGGTGACTTATTAGTCCCATATCCTAGCATTGACTTAGTAGTCAAGGATGACATTAGCATGGTGAGTGTTGGTCGTAAGGCATTGATTTATTAGTCAAGGACGGCATTAGCATGGTGAGTGCTGGTCGTAAGGCATTGACTTATTAGTCGAGGATGTCATTAACACACTAAGTGTTAGGCGTAAGGCATTGACTTATTAGTCAAGCAGGGAAATAGCGCGCTAAGCACTGGTCCATATGATTTATCCTAACCAGAAGCGCATCATACGCTTGACCGATCTATTGGTCGGAGAAAACTTAGCGCCGAGTACGCTAGATCAGCTCCAAAGCTGGTTATACAGAGGACAGGGCAGAGGACCTCGGGTTGACTCTATGGTCATTTGATTAGGGCTGCAAGCCCCAAAATGATTCCATAATCACTTATTTGTACCTGTATGCATGCATGAGTAAGGTTATTACTGCTAGGCATGCTTATTATGATTTTGTAACATGTTATTAACTGCTTATGAGCATGTATAAGTTTTCTTGTTGAGCCTTGGCTCACGGGTGCTATGTGGTGTTGGTAAAGGAAAAAGAAAGCTGGATCATCCTTGAGTTGGAGAGCTTAGGTGAATATGTGTACATATGCGGCTGCTCGACCACCACGACCAAGGGTTTAAAGAGGAACTAGGGTTAAACCCTATTTTGCCGCTTAGGTCGGTTGGTTGTAACTGTTTAATTGTAATTAACCTTTTAAATGTATTTTGGGATCCCATGTATACAGTAAACGTTTTAGTGAGACGTTTGTATCTTTGACCAAAATTTTTAACCCTAAACCATTAATCATGTTTAGCTACAAAATTATGGCCAAATGACTCGTTTAACGAGTTTAGCACTATTTAAAATACATAGTGTAACAGTCCCTGGGTAGTAGGGCGTTACACCAACTGTTTTGGTGCGAGCGGCTTCCTCTTGGAACCTCATAATGTAGTCCTTCAAAGTCTCCTTCTCGCCCTACTTGAGGTTTGCGAGGTGTTTAGCTTTACAATGATGGACGCACGCATCATAGATCTGCTCGTAGAAGACTTGAGTGAGTTTTTTCAAGGAGATAATGGATCTGAGGTGATACTTCCAAAACCATTGCTTTGCGGCTCCGACCAACGTGGCCGGGAAATCCTTCCATCGTGCATTGTTTGACACCTTGTGAATCTCCATCTGAATCTCAAAGTTGTTGATGTGCTCCAAAGGATCTCCTTTGTCGTCGTAGGTCGCCATCAGCAGCATCCTAAAGTTATCAGATAGTTTTACATTGGTTATGGTGGCAAAGAAGAGACTCACCTTTCTTGGATTCAAAGTGGGCTCACCATTCTTGGTCCCGCTCATCTCCCTAATCGCCCTTTTTCAATTCTTTAATTTGGGCAAGAACTGGGTCGTTAGAAACCAAGACATCTTGACCATATGCGACTGGGACCCCTTGAGCATTGGCAACTAGAGTCGCCCATGGTGGCCTCCCTGTTCTTCCCTTTGAGCGTTCAGATGATCACGCAAGTTTCCTTAGCTCTCCATGTTTTGACCTTAGGCAACACCTCGTCGGTCGTTAAGGTGTTTGCCCAGGTCAAGCTCATTCTTGGGTCTTACTCTTTCGCCAAGATATGTGAAAATACTACCAGTGTGGGCACTATTGGCATCTTCTTCTTGTCTATCCGGTCGGCTGTGAAGTGAGCGACTAGCTAAGCCTTCGCCATGGTCCCATGTCTGGGGTGGTCGCTGTCCTCCCTGGTTTGGAGGCTGAGGGGGTTGTCCTGCCTGGGACCGAGATCTCTCGAGATTTGTAGCACCCCTAGAGTGACGAGTGATTGATTGTTCCACTCCTTCTCTGTCCAAGGCATGAGGTTTCCTTTAAGGAGCTTGGCGACGCCTCACTGCCATTCGTACTATTGTCTCAAAGGCGAGGGTTGCCTCTCATCGGCATTAGTCCATGTCCCATCGCTGGGCAACCGTCTCGGCTACAACAGCAGCATTCATGGCATGCAACCTTACCATTTCTTCTCTTAGGGTTGTGACATCCTCCCGTGTGCCTTGGGTTTTTTGGGGATGTGGTCACCATTTCCTTAATCCAGGTCCTCATGAGGGTCCTCCTTGATGTTCCTCGGAGGAAGAGAAAGATTCAGTGCGGTTGTAGGGTCGTTCTCTTTGGCTCGACCACGCCTGGGTGCCATGACCAGCGAGAAGGTAGGCCACCTTGGGTGGTAGGTGAGAAGGTCACACTCTAAGACACACTCTCAATGAAAGTACTAAAATATTGACTCATTTTTTTTATCAACTTGCACAAAGCAATAAATAAAGAGCTATTTTGTGTGTAATATCTCATAGCAAACCTTAATGATGAATAGTGAGCCAAAGAAAAGAGAAATAAAATGCAGGAATAAATGAATGAGACAAATATTTATAGTGATTCAGCCCAAAATATATGACCTACATCCACTTTAGTCAGTATTATTTATGAACTTTGAACCCTCAATAACAAGCTGAGTTTGATCTTGTTCTGGGAGCAGTTACAGTGATGGAGAGTAGAAGCTCTCTCCAAAAATGAACAGTTATTGACTTGTTCCTCTCTCGATTGTTCGACCTCTCGTGTTACATTTTGATTTGCACTATTTATAGCCGCAGATATGGGAAGGTTTGACGGTGGCACCTTGTATCCCAATCAGGCTAAATTTTGGTACACTTGGCTAAAGAAAGGTTTGTGTCTCACTAAAAATGGTAATCCTGTAGGATCTTCAAATTTAAATCTAGATGCATGCTTCCTATTATTTTTCCAAACACATAATAAAAGGATAGAATAACATGACATACATATGAACATCAGATGCATAAATTAACATAAACACAAAGATGTAGAAACTTACAAATACGCAGCAGAACTGGAACAACTCCTTCCTTCAATCTCTCTAACCCTAGATTCATTTCTGTAGCTGAGTATTATCAAGAGATTAAACTAGATCAGCAACATAGACTTCCTCACCAAACCTTTTATCAACCTAGAACTAGTGTGGGCTAGTTCTCAACACATGAGATAGAGATCTAGAAGAGAAGAAGAGATAGTGACTAAGAAAGGATTAGAGTGTCTATGTTTTTACTTACCCAATGAATCAACTGAGACTGACTTATGAAAACCCTAGATATCATATTCCTTATATAGGCAACTTAATGGGTTTTATTGAAATTTAAATTAATTAAAATAATAAACAAAAATATAAAAGCCTTGGGCTCCCACAAATGGACTTGGGCCCAATACCTTTATTTTGAATTTAAATCTCAATTGGGCCTAAATTTAAAACCATTTTTTTAATTAACTAATTAAATCTTTATTCAAACTAACTAATTATAATTTGAAAATTGATTTCATATTATTTATTTATATTGACAACAATTTATCAATATTAATAAATTTACCCAAAGATTCTCTTTTATTCTCTAAATCTCATATCTCTATAAATTTTCCAAAATCGACCTAATCAACTTTAAAAATCCTAATTGATAATTAAATCAATTAATTTAGAAATTTTAGAAGATTCACTCAAAAGTGATGCAGGGACCATGGATCCGTGAAATCAAGCTCCAATAAGTTACCATGAATTTATTTACGAATAATTTCACTACCGTATTAATTCCTCATCCACTATAGACTCGGAATTGAACTCTTGAATTCATAGAACGTATTTTCCAAACCATAAATACGTTATCCATTGTTATAACCATTACAGTTAGTCAATCCTCTATCGATGACTTACTAACGAGATGAGTGCAAATTACCATTTTAACCCTCATCAGTATTTTATCCTTAACTCCCACTAAGTTCCTTATAAATGATATTTTTATGAACTTAATCACATAAATGAGATCTCAATCATTTAACATTTTGAACAAAGCAATTAAGGAAATCATATTTTCACTTCTCATACAGAAGTTATAGATTTCATATCCATGAATAATACTCCCACTCAATTACACTACTAAATCTCCAAGATGTAAGTATGGGCTAGATCGTAGGGTAATTTGGTAATGAATAAGTCAAAAGATTTAAATAATATAATTAGCAGAATATTATCACTCAGAATTAAGATCGACTAAACCTATGGTCAACGTTGTGACATTGATTAGATTTGATAACAACAATACTTATTTATCAATGAATAATCAATATCGGCCATAGTCTGATGTAACAAAATACATTCGATCTTATCTACTTGGTCAATGCCTTGGAAAAGACATCACACCTTGAATGTGTAAGTAGATCATATCGTAGATTGCCTAATCAATGAAAATCCAATGCACTGATTTAATCTTAGGACTCATTCTTTTGAACATATAATTACAACTATAATCCACTGTGATCTAGTCAGTATAACTGTAACTATCCATATGTTCGGGATTTTATGAATGTTTGTATTAATTGAATAAACATGTAATAAAACAAGTGAACAATGAGATTGAATAAACAAAATGATTTCTACTTCTTTTATTGATAATAATAATATGTTACATAAGAAATATGGTTTTATTAAGGGCATAAAACCCAACAAACTCCCACTTGCCCTTTTAAAACAGATGAGACATGTTTCTCAAACCCATTCCCTCTACATGCTTCACAAAAACACTCTCACCCAAAGTCTTGGTAAAAGGATCCACCAGATTGTCTTCCGATGCTATCTTCATCACCTTGAGGTCACCCTTGGACACATATTCCCTAATGATGTGGTATATTTCCTCTCTATATGCTTTGCTCTTTTATGACTTCGAGGTTCTTTTGAATTTGCTATAGCCTCATTATTGTCACAGTACAATATGAGTGGTTTATCCATTCCTGGAATAACACCGAGATCCATGTAGAACTTCTTCAGCCAGACTATTTCCTTAGCTGCTTCAGATGCAGCTATGTACTCAGCCTCCATGGTGGAATTTGAAATGGCAGACTGCTTAACGCTTCTCCAAATCACAGCTCCACCCCCAAGAGTAAACACCATTCCAGAAGTATACTTCCTGTCATCGACATCCATTTGAAAATCATAATCAGTGTAGCCTATTGGGTCCAGTGAACCTCCTGAATAGACCAGCATATAATCCTTTGTTCTTTGTAGATACTTCAGTATGTGCTTGACTGCTACCCAATGTTGTCTACCTGGATTCGACTGGTACCTACTTACAACTCGCACTGCATGGCAGATGTCTAGTCTAGTGCATAACATAGCATACATAAGACTTCCAACTGCGGATGCATAGGGAATTTGTTTAATCTCTTCTTCATCTTGAGGAGTCTGTGGAGACTGCTTCTTAGAAAGATGAACTCCATGCCAAAATGACAACAGTCTCTTCTTCGAGTTCGTCATAGAGAAACGTTCAAGTACCTTATCTATGTATGTTGCTTGAGATAGCGCCAACATCTTGTTCTTCCTATCCTAAATGATATGGATACCGAGAACGTAACTAGCTTCACCTAAATCTTTCATCTGAAATTTGGTCCCGAGCCAGTTCTTTATGTTTGATAATTACTTGACATTATTACCAATGAGCAAAATATCATCTACATAAAGTACTAAGAATACTTTCACGTCATTTTCCCTCAGTTGGTAAACAAAGGGTTCATCAACGTTCTGCTCAAAACCATAGGTCTTAATCATTTCATTAAACCTTAAGTTCCAGGAGCGCGAAGCTTGTTTAAGACTATAAATGGACCTATTGAGCTTACAGACTTTCTTTTCATGTCCAACTACTACAAATCCTTCTGGTTGATCCATATAAATGGTCTCATCAAGAAATTCATTTACAAATGTTGTCTTGACGTCCATTTTCCAAATCTCAAAATCAAGAGCTTCAGCTATGGATAAGAGTATACAAATGGATTTTAACATGGCCACTGGAAAGAAAGTTTCCTCATAGTCAACTTCCTCTCTTTGGGTATAACCCTTTGCCACAAGTCGAGTCTTATATGTCTCAACCTCTCCATCAGCTCATCTTTTCTTCTTGTAGATCCACTTGCATCCAATGGGACTAAAGTCCATCAGCACTCCTACAAGATCCCAGACAGAATTAGAGTACATGGACTCCATTTCCTAGTTCATGGCTTCGAGCCACATATCCTTTTCAAAATTAACCATTGCCTGTTTAAAGGACAATGGATCATCCTCACGAGTGTCGGTTACTAACATATTGGTTTCACCATCCATCCCGTAGCGTTCCGAGTTTCGAGAAACCCTCCCACTACAGCAAGGCACTGTAACTGTCTAACTTGGACCAGCCGCTTGTTCTTCTTCCATGTTCTCATTGATTTGCATTGGTATGGGTTGAACATTTCCTCCTGATTGCATTTCTTCCAACAATATTTTACTCCAAGTTTTGAAGTTTTTCATGTAGTCGTTTTCTAGAAAAGTAGCGTTTGTGGAAACAAACACTTTCTTGTCAACTAGACTATAAAACAGACCACCCCGGGTACCTTTGGATAGCCTATAAGTAGACCTCAGTTTGCGATTCTAGCTTTCCTTCCTTTTTCCTCAGGACATGAGCAAGACACCCCCAAATTATATAATGGCGTAGACTAGGTTCACGTCCACTCCATAGTTCTAGAGGCATTTTGGAGATAGCCTTATATGGTACAGCATTTAAAATGTCATTAGCGATCTGAATGGCATACCCCAGAAAGACGGTGATATAGTTGAATAACTAATCATTGACCTAACCATTTCTAACAACGTTCGGTTCCGATGCTCAGCAACACCATTTTGTTGCGGAGTCACTGGGGCAGTGAGTTGAGACATAATCCCACATTCAGTAAGATGATCTTGGAACTGATTATCCAAATATTCTCCACCCCTATCATATCTCAAGATCTTTAAAGTTTTACCTAACTGATTTTGAGCCATTGCTAAGAATTCTTTAAACTTCTCAAAAGCTTTAGATTTCCTTTGCATTAGGTAAAGACATGAATATCAAGAATAATGGTCAATGAAAGTGACGAAATATTCATTACCATCTCTTGCCTGAACATTAATCGGTCCACAGATGTCAGTATGAACGAGCCCTAGGGGTACTTTGTCCTTTTCTTCTTTTGCAGAGAATGGATACTTGTTCATTTTACCTTCCAGACAAGATTCACAGACAGGTAAGCCACCCATTGTGAGTTCCTTCAAAGACCCAGCCTTTGTAAGTATTTTAATCCTATCATAGTTAATATGACCAAGGTGAAGATGCCAATGGTATGTCATGTGATCATTATCGATCTTCTACTTTAAACAATCCGTTGTTAAGTGCAAGTGATTCGTTAGGTCGCAAAATATACAAGTCATTTTCCATACACCCAACACACAATTCATAACCATTAAATGAAATAGATATATTAAAACTTGTGAAAGTAACAACAAATCGTAGTTGATGTAATAAAGAAACTGAAACTAAATTCCTACTAAAGTTTGAAATAAAATAAATATCATCCAACAACATAAATTTATTTCCAAAATTTAAATGGGCTTGTCATTTCACTTTGACCTCCACGAATTCACCATTTCCAACTCTAAGCTTTAACTCGCCCTCCTTCACTGCTTTTCGGTTGCTAAGTAGGTGCAAAGAAATACATACATGATTAGTGGATCCTGAATCAACTATCCAAACAAAAGAATCATCCTCTAAAACACATGCATCCAATACTAATAAATTATTATTACCTTGGGTTCCAGTTGCATTGAGGGTGGGGCAATTACGCTTCCAATGCCCCTCCTCCATGTAGTGGAAACACTGTCCTTTAGCCTTTTTGCTAGTTGGCTTTGCTCCAGCAGGCTTTTCAGTTGGTGGTTGCTTGCTTCTTAGCCTTCTTTTTGTCCTTCCTTGTCTTTCTCTTCTTGATCTTTGAGAATGAGGCTAGGTTAGCCTCACCTTGAGCACCCCCGGTATTAGCAGCCTTCTTCTCAGGTCCTTTACTCGGTCCACCGTTTATTCCCTCATACATCTAGAGCTCATTCAATAACTGAGTCATTCCATATTCCAACTTGTTAAGAAAATAGTTCGTCGTGAATGTAAAGAAACTGGGTGCAAGGCTATTGAGAATGATTCCAACTCGAGTCTTCTCATCTACTGTTGCTCCATGCAACTCAGCTTCTTGGAAGTAGTTTGTCATCTTTATAAAATGATCACGAACATGCTGGCTAGGTGCCATCCTACACATCACATACTTCTTGGTAGCCTCGAAACTAGCTTGCGCTGACTTGTGCCCAAACATTTCTTGGAGTTGCTCCATGATGTCGTAAGCAGTTTCGACATTCTCCATCTTAGTCTTTAGCGTTTCAGACATGTTAGTGAGCATGTAGGCCTTAGCCTTATTGTTGGCATCAGTCCAACGATCATACTTCTCCCTCACGGCCTTCGAGGCATTTTCTCCAGGAAAGTCAGGTTCAGTTTCAATCATCACGAATTTTGAGTTTTTGCCAATCAACACTATGTTGATATTAGACTTCCATTTCATGAAGTTCTCGCTGGTTAACAACTCCTTGGATAGAAGAGAGATAATGGGGTTGGAGGCCATAGAGCTACAATTATCAATAAAGTAGAAATCAACGCATTATTCGACAAACATTCATTCATACAAGTTTCATAAATAACACAACATATAAACAGAGCTACAATTATCAATATTGTAAGATAAGTAAATACTAAAAATTTATGGGGTTGGAGGCCATAGAGGTACAATTATCAATATTTCAAGATAAGTAAATACTAAAAACTTATCTTTCTATTTCTTAGTTATTTCAACTAGCCATGAACCTATGTGTCCCGGTAGGTGAGAGTCACAAATATTCACTTAGTCAAATAGAGAAACATCTCAATTAATAAAACATCCTAGACTTTTATTAATAACCTATCCATTCGATCAAAGTAACGAAATAAATTATTTCTTACTTTATGAGTTTGACCCACGGTTTTGATTATCATAGACTTAATTCCTATAGTCATCGTAGGGAAGAGTCTATAGAAGGTACATCTATAACCATCTATCCTAAGAAATTCAACAATGTAAAGAGTCCAGTGAACACCCTCCATAGGGAGGCAAAATCTAAGCGCCATTAGGCCCCACTAAACCCTAACCTCGTTAAATCAACAGTGGAGATCGAATTCAAAATTTAAAAAACTCATTATTTAATTTTTCTCGATTTAGTATTTTATTCTTTTGAAAATTACCAATTTGGGTTTGTCAAATTATTAAAATAACCAATAAACCATAGTGTATAATTTTCCCATTTGATGGACCCAAAAAGGGTATGTTTTAAAAATTTATACTCGTAAGCACACGAATCGTATATGAAATATAGTATTCGTGTAAGCATGAGATCGAACCCAAAGGAGTTGTCTAAAATAAAAAAGAAAACTATTTTAAACCAAAATTAATAAATTCTAACCTAGCTCCAAAGATTGATGAGATTTAATGTCATGAATATAAAATAAAAGATTTAAAATAAAGCTATTTAAGAGAATGAAAATAACTCAATAATGATTTTAAAATAAGTGGTAAAAGGAAAGATTATTAAGACACTAGAATCCACAAAATGTAAGTTTAATAATATTTATTAGTATATTGATTCCCAAGTTTTAGTGATAGTTAAAATAAATCAAACTATGATTTTCCAAATAGATTTATAATTTTAAGTACAAATTACTTCTAAAAAGATAGGATTTTTCTTCACTTTTCAAAAAGTATAAGTTCAAAGTATTTAATGTGAATCAACCTAATGAAACAACAAAAAATCAAATAACATTATTTATAAGGCAAAACATAATATTTTTGTTCTAAGCATGGATGTGTACAATTTAATGACACATCTTACACAAAGAATATTATGTTTTTGCAAAATGAAGAACAAAGTGCATATTATCTAACAATCCAAAATATGAGATATTAAAGATGAAAGACATATATGAAGAAGAAAAGTCCATAAACTTTATTGCATTACAAGGGAAATCAACATACAACATAAATAATACCTAGTGACAAGTTACTTCATCATGATCTTAATAATCCTATGAAAAAGATTAGAAGCACATAACTAGAGTAGAAATTACAAAATAAATGACATACATACTTGAAAATGCTCTTGAAAAACCCAAAATAGAAGAGAGAATGGTATACAGAAAATGGTAGAAAGAAGATGGTAACCAAAACTTAAGCACCATAAAATGGTCTTGAAAGTCCATATTTATAGCCAAAATGAGAACATTAAAATAATCAACTTAAATTGATTATATTAATTAAATAAAATAAATATGTTATGTAGAGGTAAATTATAGGGTGTAATGATGATTTTTGTGGTGAAATATGTGGAAAAATTGGGTAAAAAGTTGGAATTTTTGGACATAGGGGACAAAATGACATTGTGGGCCCAATATGGTTGTTGGTGGCTAGTTGGGTGGCTGGGCACGTGGCTGTGGTAGCAGCTGGGCCATGGTTCAAGCGGGTTGGGCCTGGGGTGGTGTACGGCTGGGGAGCTAAGCCGAAGGAGCTAAAGGAAGGCTTGGGGTGCTGAAGGTGTTCGGCTGGGCCTTTGGAGCAAGAAGTGTGACCCGGGTGGTTGGGAGCATCAGGCGTGTGGGAGTTGGTGCTTCAGTGGGCCTGGGCCCGTGTGGTTGTTGAAGGAGAAGTGAGCTGAAGCTTGATGAGGCTGGGCCTAATCTAGGCGTGGGCCTGCTGAAGGAAGATGGCCTTGTGCCAATTTTTGCTATTTCCTTTTCACAAATGCCATTCTCCTTTCTTTCTCTTTATTTTTCAAACACAAAAAAGATACAACATAATTCCTACAACATAAAAAATAAATTAAATCACAATCAAATATTTTCAATTATAAATAAATCATATTAATTATTTGAAAATACTTAATTAGGACTTAATTTAATTTATCAATAAAGATCAACAAAATTGCACTTTTATTTTACTTCTAACTAAACTATATTAATTACAAATAATTTAAACTACAACATATTATAATAAAATATCTATAAAAACACACAAAAATATATGAAATCATGATAAGACTAATAAATTTAAAATTACTTAAAAACTTAATAAAACAATTAAAAATTCAAGAACTAAGCAACAATTAGCATATAAATTATGGTACAATAACTCTATTTTGTAGAGTTATCACACCCCCAAACTTAAAGTTTTGCTAGCCCTCAAGCAAAAGAAAATAAAAAACACACATTTTTTTTATTGGTGATATAAAAAGGATTTTCTCAAAAATTGCACAATGAAAATAATTCTAAAAAATTATTATGAATACAAGTTAAGCTTTTGTAATTAATTAAATTGTCAATTTCGCTTTTAAAAATAGGTTTTCATTAAAATTATTTTTCACTTAAACTTATAGGAAATAAGAGTGTTCTTGTGTATGAAAAATGTAATTTTTGTTACAAGCAAAATTGACCCATAATTAAAAACAAAGCTTAAAAATTATTCATATTTTTAAGAGAATTAAATTCAAACTCAATCAAGATTTTTATCATTGAAGATAAAAAAATATCACCAATTTTTTTTAATATTTAATATTTTTTTTTAACAAAACAATACAAAACACAATAAAACAATATATATATTTAATTTTTTTTTCAAAACAAACTTAACATACTTCTACTCTCATATTCAACATAATGGACAGCAAACAACCATTAAACTCGCTATTCCCAAACTTAATTTAAGTATTGTCCTCAATGTGTTAAAAGATAAATTAAATTTACAAGAGGATAGAGTTTAGAATGGCCGTACCTCATCGTGGTTCATCGTCAAGAGAGCATGAAACACTTTAACAACAAGTATAACACACAAAAGTAAACATGAAAACAAGCACACAAAAATAAACACACAAAACACATAAACACAAGTTACCAAGAGTAATTGTACGTAATCAACTAACTTGGTAAATAGGATCCTCAAAGAGGATTTCATCCACTTCATCAGTTTTCAATTCTAAAAATGGTTTTAATTTTTGTCCATTAACTTTAAATATATCACCATTTTTAGGATTTTCAATTTCAATAGCTCCATGTGGAAAAACAATACGAACAATGTAAGGACCGATCCACCTAGAGCGTAATTTTACTGGGAATAAATGCAAACGAGAGTTGTATAAAATGACTTTTTGACCTAGAGAAAAATCTTTTCTCAAAATATTTTTGTCATGGTAAAATTTCATACGATCCTTATATTTTTTCTAATAGTCATATGCATCATTCCTAATTTCATCTAGCTCATTCAATTGAAGTTTTCTTTTCTCACCTGCCTTGTCTAAAGAAAAGTTTAACTGCTTAATTGCCCAAAAGGCTCTATGTTCTAACTCAACAGGTAAGTGGCACGCCTTCCCATACACAAGTCTGTAGGGTGACATGCCAATGGGCGTTTTGTACGCGGTACGATATGCCCATAATGCATCAGTGAGTCTTAAGGACCAATCTTTCCTAGTTGGATTCACAGTCTTTTCTAAAATGTCCTTAACTTCCCTGTTAGACACTTCGACTTGACCACTAGTTTGTGGATGATATGGTGTTGAGATTTTATGTGTAATGCCATATTGTTTCATCAAATGTTCAAATGGCTTATTACAAAATTGTGTACCGTTATCACTAATGATAGCCCGTGGTGAACCAAAACAGGAAAATATATTTTCTTTCAAAAACCGAAGCACAACTTTGTGGTTATTAGTATGGAAAACAATAACTTCAACCCATTTAGACACATAATCAACTCCAACCAGAATATAAAGATTACGAAAAGAGTTAGGAAATGGTCCCATAAAATCAATGCCCCAAACATCAAATATGTCAATAATAAGAATAGGATTTAAAGGCATCATATTTCTTTTAGTTAAACTTCCTAATTTTTGGCAACGTTCACAAGCTTTACAATAAACATATGTATCATGAAAGATAGTAGGCCAATAAAAACCACATTGTAAAATTTTAGAAGATGTTTTCTTACCACTAAAATGTCCTCCACATGCATGACCGTGACAAAAAGATAGGATTTTTGATTGGTCACGATTTGGAATGTATCTTCTAATTATTTGATCAGGGCAGTATTTAAATAAGTAGGGATCATCCCAAATAAAGTTTTTCACCTCATAATAAAATTTAGATTTATCATGCTTAGACCAATGAGATGGTATTTCTTTAGTGACCAAATAATTAACAATATCAGCATACCAAGGCAATGAAGAAACATGCATCAATTGTTCATCAGGAAAAGTTTCAGTGATAGGAGTGGAGTCATATATAGTTTCAACAACTAGTCTAGATAAATGATCAGCAACAACATTTTCAGATCCTTTTTATCACGTATTTCTAAGTCAAATTCTTGTAAAAGCAGGATCCAACGGATCAAACGAGACTTAGCATCTTTTTTCGATAAAAGATATTTTAATGCAGCATGATCAGAATAAACAATAATTTTAGACCCTAACAAATAAGATCTAAATTTCTCCAATGCAAAAACAACAGCAAGCAATTTTTTTTCGGTTGTGGAATAATTTAATTGAGCATCATTTAAAGTTTTGCTAGCATAGTAAATTACATGAGGTATTTTTTCAAGTCTTCGTCCTAATACAACACCTATAGCATAATCAGAAGCATCACACATTATTTCAAAAGGTATTTTCCAATCAGGAGGTCGAATAATGGGTGCAGTAGTCAACAATTTTTTTAATTTTTCAAAGGCAACATGGCAATTATTATCAAAGTCAAAAGTATTTTCTTTTCCAAGTAAATGGCATAAGGGGCCGAGAAATTTTGCTAAAGTCTTTTATAAATCTTCTATAGAAACTGGCATGGCCTAAGAATGATCTAATTTCTTTCATAGTTTTAGGTGGGGAAAGTTTTGAAATAAGATAAACTTTAGCTTTATCAACTTCTATTCCCTCAAATGAGATTACATGACCTAAAACAATTCCTTTTTTAACCATAAAATGACATTTTTCCCAGTTAAGCACAAGGTTTTTCTCTTTGCAACGAATTAAAACAAGTGAAGGATGGTGTAGACATTCATCAAAGGAAGAACCAAACACAGAAAAATCATCGACAAACACTTCAAGAAATCTTTCAACCATGTCAGAAAAAATTGAAATCATACACCTTTGAAAAGTCGCAGGTGCGTTGCATAATCCAAAAGGCATGCGACGATAGGCAAAAGTCCCAAAAGGGCATGTAAATGTAGTTTTTTCTTGATCTTCTGGGGCAATGGGGATTTGGTTATATCCCGAATACCCATCAAGAAAACAATAATATGCATGGCCAGCTAAACATTCAAGCATTTAATCAATAAAGGGTAATAGAAAATGGTCTTTTCTAGTAACATTATTCAGCTTTCTATAGTCTATGCACACTCTCCACCCCGTTTGTACTCTAGTAGGGATTAATTCATTTTTCTCATTTTCAACAACTGTGATCCCAGACTTCTTAGGCACAACTTGAACTGGACTAACCCATTGACTATCAGAAATAGGGTAAATGATACCTACGTCTAACAATTTTATGACCTCTTCTCGAATTACTTTTTTCATATTTGGATTTAGCCTTCTTTGACATTCCCGAGAGGTTTTAGCATTCTCTTCTAGATGGATTCTATGCCTACATATGGATGGGCTAATTCCTTTAATGCTCCAATGGTCCAACCTATGGCCTCTTTATGTTTTCTAAGGACATCTAACAATTTATCTTCTTGTTCTTTATCTAAAGCGGATGCTATGATAACAGGTAAGGTTTCAAACTCTCCTAGAAAAGCATATTTTAAGTTTTCTGGCAAAGGTTTAAGGTCTAACTTTGGAGACTTAGAAATTGATTGAACGTGATCTAAGGGTGAAAAAGGTTCAACTTCGGTTTCATTTAAGGGTATAGACTCTAGCAAAGAATTCACATCATCATTAGAATAATCAACATGCAAGTTCATACCAAAGTATTTTTCACAAAAGTCAAGTACGTCATTTCCATCATTTTCACAAATACTATCTATCATGTTAACTTCATGCACTTCCTCACACTCAATAGATTTAACAACATTAAATACATTCAATTCAACAGTCATATTTCCAAAAGATAATTTCAAAACACCATTACGACAATTTATGATTGCATTAGATGTAGCTAAGAATGGTCTACCTAAAATGATAGGAATTTGAGCATGCATATTTTCTACAGGTTGAGTATCAAGAACAATGAAGTCAACAAGAAAATAAAATTTATCAACTTATATCAAAACATCCTCTATAATGCCTCTAGGAATTTTCACAGAACGATCGGCTAATTGAAGAGTTATAGAGGTAGGTTTTACTTCACCAAGACCAAGTTGCTTATAAACAGAATAAGGCAATAAATTCACACTAGCACCCAAATCAAGTAAAGCCTTGATAATAAAATGATCACCAATAATGCATGAAATTGTGGGACACCCAGGATCTTTATATTTAACAAGACTCTTATATTGAATAATGGAACTAGCTTGTTCAGTTAAAAATTCCTTTTTAGGAACATTAGTGTTTCTTTTAATAGTACAAAGATATTTTAAAAATTTAGAGTAGGCAGGAATTTGTTTAATGGCATCTAAGAAAGGGATATTGATACTAACTTGTTTAAAAACTTCTAAGATGTCATTATATTGGCTGCCTTTTTTAATTGGAAGTAATCTTTGTGGGAATGAGGCTTTTGGAATGAAAGGATGGATTGGAGTTTCCTTGTTTGAAGAGTCATTGGCATTAGAACTAGAAGGCTGACTCTTTTCTTTTTCTTTTTCAACCTCGGGTATGTAATCGGGTTTGACAATGTTCTTTCCGGACCTAAGAGTTGAAATTTATTTGACTTCTCCATTATGACTAGACTTTCCTATCTCATATTGACCTTTTGGATTAGGGATAGGTTGACTAGGGAATGTTTCTTTTTCTCTATCAGCTAAAACAGTAGCGAGTTGTCCTACTTGTGTCTCGAGTTTGGCAATTGATTTAAATTGATTTTGTAGGATTTGTTGAGTGGATTGCATAAATTGTTGTAAAGTATCTTCTAAGGAAGGTTTCCTTTGTTGAGGATATGGTTGATTTTGTGGGGTGTGAGTTTAGTTTTGGGTGTTGTATTGGTGCCCTTGATTTATTTGAGGTTGGTTTTGTTTCCATGAAAAGTTTGGATGGTTTCCCCAATTTGGATTATAAGTGGATGAAAATGGGCTATCATTTTGTTTCCCATAAGAATGAAGAGCATTGACCTCCTCAGAAAATGCTTCTTGGTAGGAAGGACATGATTGGGCATTATGGTAAGGACTAGAACATATAGAACAAGCATCTTTTCTTAGTTGTATTGGAGAATTTATAGCTTGGCTTATGGCTAAAGCTTCTACTTTTCTCGCTAATTTGTCTAAGGATGTTCTTAAGTCTAATTCATCTTTTACTTCATACCTTCCTCCTCTTTTTGGTGAATTAATTGACCTAGACCTAAGATCAAAATAATTCCATTGTTGTGAATTGACAGATAAATCTTCAAGGGCGTCCCAAGCCTTTTGTCCTTGAAATTTTAAAAAATTTCCGGTATGCATATATTGAATCATTTGACAATTAGAGGGGGTCAAACCATCATAAAAATATTTTACAAGTCTCCATTTTTCAAAACCACGATGAGCATATTTTAATAATAAATCTTTAAATCTTTCCCAACATTCATAAAACTCTTCATTATCTTTTTGAAAAAACTCAGAGATTTCTCTCCTTAGACTATCAGTTTTAAACATAGGAAAAAATTTCAGCAAGAATTTATTATAAAGTTGATCCCATGTAGTTATAGACCCCATGGGAAGGGAATTTAACCAAGCTTTTGATTTGTCTTTTAATGAAAAAGAGAACAATATTAGTTTGACCGACTCATCAGAAATTTTTTGAAATTTAAATGTTGAGCAAATTTCTAAGAAATCTTTGACATGAATGTAAGGATCCTCTCTATTTAACTCATAAAAAGATGGCAATAATTAGCAGAAGTGGTAGGAAGAACAATACATGAAGGAGCATTAGATGAAATAGGTGCAAAATATTCAAGCAAAGTTTTTTCAGGCACAACATTTTCATCAACAGGATTAGTAATTGGTTCCATGATGCTCAAATTTTTACTAACACTTTCAATTTCAAACAAAGATAAACATCTTTTTACTAATCGATTTTTAGAGTTACATTCCCAATGATGCATACAATTTTCACAAAGCAACAGAGGTAATCTCAAACAAACAATTTTCTGATGTGGAAGATCAGTTAAAACCGCAACCACAGAGCATACTTAGGATTTTTAGAGATTTCACAACAATATAATTCTTATGGTTTACTTGTCCCCAGACCTATTTGATTCCACTTACTCGGGCACTACTAACAACTCCCCGAGGATAATTAGTAGAGGTGATTGGGAATTTTGTTCAAATTTCCTTTAAGCAAAAATTGCTTATGGTGAAAGGACAAGATTTAGGTTTCTCTTTTTTTTCAAGTATTTTTCACAATTACACTAAAATATGATAAAAGACAAAGAAAAATAAGGTAAAATTAAATAAGACTATAAAATTAGGCAAGAGTAGGGAGGCATAGCGTGCCATCAACTAAAACATAAGATAAAAGACTAGGAGAAAAAATTGTTATCAACTAGCTAGGAGGCAAAATTGCCATCAATTAGTAACTTGCAATAAATAAATAAAAATAACAACAAGATAAATAAAGAAAATTACAACAAATGTTAGGAGGCACAAGTGCCGTCAACTAACAAAGAAATAAAAGGAATAAAAATTACAACAAAATTATAACAAAATTAGGAGGCACAAGTGCCATCGACTATAAAAATTAAAAAGATAGATAGGAGACTCAAGTGTCATCAACTAAAAAACAATAAATATAGAAATATAAGCAAGTATTTTTTTTATGGGTGGTAGAACCTTCCCAAATTTTATTTTTATCTTTTTTTTAGTTTTATATAAATATATATTTTTTTATATTTTTGTATATATAGTTTTTTTTTTTTTGTTCTTTTTTTTAAGTGCAAAAATTAAAATAACTAGTAGAAGAATTTACCAACCTTGAGAAAATTTTTGTTTCTTTTCTTCTTGAACCTCCCCGGCAACGATGCCAAAAACTTGATGGACCCAAAATGGGTATGTTTTAAAAATTTATACTCGCAAGCGCACGAATCGTATATGAAATATAGTGTTCGTGTAAGCACGAGATCGAACCCAAAAGAGTTGTCTAAAATAAAAAAGAAAACTATTTTAAACCAAAATTAATAAATTCTAACATAGCTCCAAAGATTGATGAGATTTACTGTCATGAATATAAAATAAAAGATTTAAAATAAAGCTATTTAAGAGAATGAAAATAACTCAATAATGATTTTAAAATAAGTGGTAAAATGAAAGATTATTAAGATACTTGAATCCACAAAATGTAAGTTTAATAATATTTATTAGTATATTGATTCCCAAGTTTTAGTGATAGTTAAAATAAATCAAACTATGATTTTCCAAATAGATTTATAATTTTAAGCACAAATTACTTCTAAAATGATAGGATTTTTCTTCATTTTTCAAAAAGTATAATTTCAAAGTATTTAATGTGAATCAACCTAATGAAACAACAAAAAATCAACTAACATTATTTATAAGGCAAAACATAATATTTTTGTTCTAAGCATGGATGTGTACAATTTAATGACACATCTTACACAAAGAATATTATGTTTTTGCAAAATGAAGAACAAAGTGCATATTATCTAACAATCCAAAATATGAGATATTAAAGATGAAAGACATATATGAAGAAGAAAAATCCATAAAATTTGTTGCATTACAAGGGAAATCAACACACAACATAAATATTACCTAGTTACAAGTTGCTTCATCATGATCTTAATAATCTTATGAAAAAGATTAGAAACACATAACTAGAGTAGAAATTGCAAAATAAATGACATACATACTTGAAAATGCTCTTGAAAAACCCAAAATGGAAGAGGGAATGGTAGAAAGAAGATGGAACCAAAAATTAAGCACCATAAAATGGTCTTGAAAGTCCATATTTATAGCCAAAATGAGAATATTAAAATAATCAACTTAAATTAATTAAATTTATTATATTAATTAAATAAAATAAATATGGTATGTAGAGGTAAAATATAGGGTGTAATGATGATTTTTGTGGTGAAATATGTGGAAAAATTGGGCAAAAAGTTGGCATTTTTGGACATAGGGGACAAAAGGACATTGTGAGCTCAAGATGGTTGTTGGTGGTTGGTTGGGTGGCTAGGCAGGCGGCTGTGGCAGCAGTTGGGTCGTAGTTCAAGCGAGTTGGGCCTGGGGTGGTGTACGGTTGGGGAGCTGAGCAGGAGGAGCTGAAGGAAGGCCTAGGGTGCTGAAGGTGTTCAGCTGGGCCTTTGGAGCAAGAGGCGCAGCCCAGGTGGTTGGGAGCATCAGGCGTGTGGGAGCTGGTGCTTCGGTGGGCCTGGGCCCGTGTGGCTGCTAAAGGAGAAGTGAGCTGAAGCTTGATGAGGTTGGGCTTAATCTGGGCGTGAGCCTGCTGAAGGAAGATGGCCTTGTGCCAATTTTTGCTATTTCCTCTTCACAAATGCCATTCTCCTTTCTTTCTCTTTATTTTTCAAACACAAAAAAGATACAATATAATTCCTACAACATAAAAAATAAATTAAATTACAATCAAATATTTTCAATTATAAATAAACCATATTAATTATTTGAAAATACTTAATCAAGACTTAATTTAATTTATCAATAAAGATCAACAAAATTGCACTTTTATTTTACTTCTAACTAAACTATATTACTTACAAATAATTTAAACTACAACATATTATAATAAAATATCTATAAAAACACACAAAAATATATAAAATCATGATAAGACTAATAAATTTAAAATTACTTAAAAACTTAATAAATCAATTAAAAATTCAAGAACTAAGCTACAATTAGCATATAAATTAAGGTGCAATAACTCTATTTTGTAGAGTTATCAAGTATGTTGGACCAACTACTATGGCTCATTAACTTCCATACAAAGCCCAAAAGACTGGAATTTGAACCTTCTTTTATTAATTGTTATTCAATTGATTAAGTTCAATCTAGTAATGCAAAGAAAATGGGCATTCACAGGTGGAACCACCCACAAGAGAGGAATTTAAATTTTACATGTTCAATTGGGCCCAAATAAAACCTAACATTTTATGAAAGTTTTATTTGAGTTTTCCCACATTTTTCAAAACAAAAATTGGGTCATCGTTATACTTATATTTAAAACCCAAATGCAAAAAAATAACTTAATAATGATGCTAGATATGTTAATTTTCTTATTAATTGGATGAGTCTAACATAACATGACATGTTAATTTTCCCACAAGTGCAAAACCTATGTGACATGTTACACAACTTTATGCATCATTACATTTGTTACCAAAATAAATCAATTGCTAAAATAAATAAATCAATCAATATCTAAAACAATTAATTGAGTTATCAAAATTAATTAATTTATTAATTAATTACCATAAAGTTTTTCCCAATTGAAAACTTACCATATAATTAATCAAAAATAAAATTAATTTAATTGTCATTAAAGAAAATATGTCAATTATTTTAAAATTGGATACTTAGATATTTCTTTAGCACAACAAAAACAAAAAAATATCTTAACTAACTTGTTTTTAAATATGTATACGGTTATTTAAAAATAATAATATATTTTTTTAATTTCAGCCGTATCAAACAAAAACTATATATATATATTTTTTTTTTGCGTAAACCTAACTTTACATATATGTATATATATATATCATTTCATTCAAACATAATTGCAGTCGCGAACTACCAAAAAAAAAAAATTTGTACAATTTTTCAATGGACATTTTACCAAGCACCAATTAAGATATCAAAATGTATGAAAAATATCACAACTTAAATTAGCAATATGACACAAACGTTCAAAATAGTCATATCAAATTTCATGTACCATCCAATTAAACATTTAAAATTAAACATGTCAACAAACACATATAATCATGCATTCAAAAACATCTAGATCTAGGTAACCAGGCTCTGAGGTCATTTGTAGGATCTTGGAATTTAAATTTAGATGCATGCTTCCTATTATTTTTCCAAACACATAATAGAAACATAGAATAACATGACATACATATGAACATAAAATTAAAAAATTAACATAAACACAAAGATGTAGAAACTTACGAATACGCAGTGGAACTGGAATAACTCATTCCTTTAATCTATCTAACCCTTGATTCATTTCTGCAGTAGAGTATTATCAAAAGATTGAACTAGATCAGCAACACAGTCTTCCTCACCAAGCCTTTGATCAACCTAGAACTAGTGTGGGCTAGTTCTCAACACATGAGATAGAGATCAAGAAGAGAAGAAGAGATAGTGGCTAAGAAAGAATTAGAGTGTCTAGAATTTCACTTACCCAATGAATCAAGTGACACTGACTTATGAAAATCCTAAATATCATATTCCTTATATAGGTAACTTAATGGGCTTTATTTAAATTTAAATTAATTAAAATAATAAACAAAAAGATAAAAAGCCTTGGGATCCCACAAATGGACTTGGGCCCAATACCTTTATTTTGAATTTAAATCTCAATTGGGCCTAAATTTAAAACCATTTTTTTAATTAACTAATTAAATCTTTATTCAAACTAACTAATTATAATTTGAAACTTGATTTAATATTATTTATTTATATTGACACCAATTTATCAATATTAATAAATTTACCCAAAAATTCTATTTTATTCTCTAAATCTCATATCTTTGTAAATTTTCCAAAATTGACCTAGTCAACTTTAAAAATCCTAATTGATAATTAAATCAACTAATTGAGACATTCTAGATTATTCACTCAAAACTGATGCAGGGACCATAGATCCGTGAAATCAAGCTCCAATAAGTTACCATGAATTTATTTACGAATAATTTCACTACCGTATTAATTCCTCGTGACTCCACTATGGACTCGGAATTGAACTCTTGAATTCATAGAACGTATTTTCCAAACCATAAATACGTTATCCATTGTTATAACCATTACAGTCAGTCAATCCTCTATCGATGACTTACTAACGAAATGGGTGCAAATTACCATCTTACCCTCATCAGTATTTTATCCTTAACTCCCATTAAGTTCCTTATAAATGATATTTTTGTGAACTTAATCACAGAAATGAGATCTCAATCATTTAACATTTTGAACAAAGCAATTAAGGAAATCATTTTTTCACTTCTCATACAGAAGTTATAGATTTCATATCTATGAATAATACTCCCACTCAATTACACTACTAAATCTCCAAGATGTAAGTATGGGCTAGACCTTAGGGTAAGCTGGTAACGAACAAGTAAAAATATTTAAATAATATAATTAGCATAATATTATCACTCAGAATTAAGATCGATATGGTCAACGTTGTGACATTGATTAGATTCGATAACAACGATACTTATTTATCAATCAATAATCAATATCGGTCCTAGTCCGATGTAACCAAATACATTTGATCTTATATACTTGGTCAATGCCTTGGGCAAGATATCACACCCTGAATGTGTAAGTAAATCATATCGTAGATTGCCTAATAAGTGAAAATCGAATGCATTGATCTAATCTTAGGACTCGTTTTTTTGAACATATAATTACAACTATAATCCACTCTGACCTAGTCAGTATAATTGTAACTATCCATATGTTTGGGATTTTATGAATGTTTGTATTAATTAAATAAACATGTAATAAAACAAGCGAACAATACGATTGAATAAACAAAATGATTTCTACTTCATTTATTGATAATAATAGTGTGTTACATAAGAAATATAGTTTTATTAAGGGCATAAAACCCAACAAATCTTACATGTCCTGTTTGTTATATTATTTTATAATATAATGTAATATTATATTTTATTATAATATAATATTTTAGATTAAATAAATGTGACAAAGAGTGTCACATATTGTAATATATAATAGAGAGTTACAATATTTAGATATATGAGATATATCCAAATAATGTAACATATTTGGTGTTACAAATTTGTAACTTCCAAGTATTACCCTTTATTGTGTAAATTTTTTGTTACACAATATTGAAATGAATTTCATAAAGCCATATGTGAAATGGCTGTTAGAGATATGATTTTAACCCCAATAATGTGTTTTGGGAGTTACAAAATCATTTGGGAGGGTTTGAAACCGTTTGGAAAAACAACACATTTTTAAGTGCTGAAATTGGTCGGTGGCCGCGGCCACAGGCCAAAAACTGACCAATTTTTCAGTTTTTTCAATCTTTGTTGAACGGCTCAAAAAACCCAAATAACTCCCAAATCTCATTTTTAATTCCATATTATTCCAATTAAACATTGGTAACAGCCATGGGGGTTGGTGGAATTTGAGATTCAAATGGTGTCTCTAAACTCTATAAATAGGAGCCTATAGCTCACTTGTAAGACACAACATTTCTATCCATTAGAGCACTTGGCTAGAAACACTTTGAGGCTTGATTATTCTAGAAAGCATTTCCAATATCTGTGAGAGATCTCTTAGTGCTTGAGTTAGGGAGAAATAAGCTTTTGGACAAAGGTTTCAAACCTTGTTCAAGTTGGTGATCCCCAACACTCTTCACTTTAGTTGTGTGAGTCAGAGTTCTTAGTTCTTAGTTCATTGTTCTTATTCTTGTTCTTTTATTCTATTGCTTTTCATTTCTTCTATTATTCTATATTTACTCTTTTATATGTATCTTTTGTTTTAGAGTTGTAATCTCATCTATATCTTTCATTCTACTACTTCTAGTTTATTTGTATCTTTTTGTCTTAGAGTTGTATCTTCTATTTCTATCATCTTCTACCTCTTTCTCTATATTTACATGTAATTTTTGTCATAGAGTTGCAACACTTTTTAATCAATAATATTTATTTGTAATATTTAGTTTAGAGTTGTAATTATCTTTAATCAATAATATTTATTTGTAATATTTAGTTTAGAGTTGTAATTATCTTTACCTATTTCCATTGAGGCAAATACATATTTTCCTAACATTCAAAAGCGTATTCCTTTGTTTGTTTCAATGGAATGTGAGACCATCAAAATCATGAATCAAGACCTAGTGAGGTTGGATAGGTTTGATGGATCCAATTTCACTAGGTGGCAGGACAAGGTGAGATTCCTTTAGACCACTCTCAAAATCGCCTACATTCTAGAATCCACTCTAGAACCTCTCCCAACGCCATCTGACAAGGACACTCCCGAGGAGGTGGAGAAGAGAAGGAAGAGGGAGGAGGACAATCTCCTTTGTAGGGGTCATATCCTCAATGCCCTTTCTGATAGGCTCTATGACCTCTACACCGAAACCAAATCGGCCAAGGAGATATGGGATGCACTTGAGAAAAAGTTGAAGGCGGAACAGGAAGGTACCAAAAAGTTTTTGATATCTCAATACTTTGATTTCAAATTTTTTGGTGATAAACCTATTCTTCCTCAAATTCATGAATTGCAAATAATTGTTAACAAACTGAAAGTTTTAAAGATTGAGCTTCTCGAGGCCTTTCAAGTTGGTGCTATAGTGGCTAAATTACCACCAACTTGGAAGAGCTACAGGAAAAGAATTCTTCATAAAAATGAGGATTATTCTTTGGAGGAGATCCAAAAGCATATTCGAATTGAAGAGGAATCGATATCTAGAGATAAACTTGTGGAGGGGTCTAATGGAGAGACTTCCAAAGCAAATGCGGTATCACAACCAAAACATCCCAAAAACAAAGGGAAAAAGGGTAACGAGAAACCTTTGGATCCAAAAACCAACCCAAACAAGTTTAAGGGCGAGAAAGATCCTTGCTTTGTGTGTGGGAAAAAGGGTCACTATGCTAGAGGGTGTAGGCATAGAAAAGACCAACAAGGACCTAAGGTGAACACAACTCAAGAGGAAAACATAGTTGCTACCCTTAGTGAGGTGAATGCGGTCCAAGGCAAGGTGACAGGGTGGTGGTATGATACATGTGCCACCGTCCATGTCACCTATGACAAATGATTGTTCAAGACCTTTGAAGAGTCAAAGGGCAACCATGAGATACAAATGGGCAATGAGGGCAAATCCAAGGTACTTCGCAAAGGTACTATTGAAGTCTACTTCACCTTCGGCAAGAAAGTTACATTAGTGAATGTACTTTATGTTCCCGAAATGAGTAGAAACTTGGTAAGTGGTGATTTGCTCGGCAAGCCCGGCATTAAAGCCGTTCTTGAGTCTGGTAAACTTATACTTACCAAATCAAATGTATTCTTGGGAAAAGGGTATTCTTGTGAGGGAATGGTTAAATTGTGCACCAATAATGTAACTTTCAATGTTATCAATAAAAATGCTAATTCCGCCTATATTGTTGAGTATGATTCTTTATTTTTGTGGCACCTTAGACTATTGCATATAGGTTTTTCAACCATGAAAAGAGTAGTAAAATGTGGTATGATTGCATGCAATATTAAAAGCTATGGTAAATGTGAAACATGTGTTAAGGAAAAAATGATTAAGAAACCATTTCCTAGTGTAGAAAGATCATTTAATTTACTAGATTTAATCCACAGTGATCTTTGTGAATTAAATGGTGTTTTAACTAGAGGTGGTAAAAGGTATTTTCTTACTTTTATAGATGATTTTAGTAGATATACCTATGTGTTCCTTTTAAAGCATAAAGATGAAACTTTTGATGCTTTTAAATTGTATAAATTAGAAGTTGAAAATCAACTAAATAAAAAGATTAAGATGCTAAGAAGTGATAAAGGAGGAGAGTACTTCTCTAATGAATTCAATACACTTTGTGAAGAAAATGGTATAATTCATGAGTGCACTGCACCTTATACACCACAACACAATGGTGTTGCCGAAAGGAAAAATAGGACTTATCTAGAGATGATAAATTCTATGTTGGTGTTTTCTAAGTTGAACTTCAACTTATGGGGTGAAGCGTTTTTAACCGCTTGTCACATTCTTAATCGAATACCGATGAAGAAAAATGAGATATCTCCATATGAGTTATGGAAATGAAGAAAACCCAACATAGGGTACTTCAAAGTGTGGGGGTGTCTTGCATATTGCAAGAAAAACGAACCTAATAGAACAAAGTTAGGTTCAAGAGCCATAAAGTGTGCTTTTGTTGGCTTATAGGCTATTAGACTTAGAGTCTCATATTGTGATTGAATCTAGAGAAGTTGAATTTTTTGAGAATATGTTATATGATAACGATTCTCAAGCTTCAACATCTCTAAAGGAGAATTTGTTATATGAGAACAATTCTCAAGCTTCTACATCCCAAGTTGATTCTCAAGATGAGAATTCTCAAAAGGATGTAAAGCAACCCTTTGAACCTAGAAGAAGTCAAAGGCTTAAAAATCATAAAAGTTTAGTAGTGGATGAGATAGATTCTCAACGAATTTCATTCTACATGGTAGAAGGAAATAGAGAGGAAGTTATTAGGAAAATTCCTATTGTACTTTTCGTTGAGGATGATCCTAAGACTTATAGAGAAGCTATGCAATCGAGAGATAGTGCATTTTGGAAAGAAGCCATCAATGATGAGATGGATTCCATTCTTTCCAATAACACTTGGGAATTGGTAGTGTAATGACCCAACTACTCTAGACTTTTGGACCATTACGAAAACTAAACATACTATTCCTTAATAAAACTTCCATTGTGAAAATACCATAACTTTATTAGGAAACTTGTAAAAATAAGAGTTACTTACATAAAATGTCAAGTAGGATATGAGATCCCATTGTTTTAAAAACAAAACATAATTTAAAATAAAAAGGAGTTACATAGCAAGTGCAGAAAAATACACGTAAAACCATAAAAAGAAGACTACATCCTCGAAAATCGAACTCTCGACTCCTTGAATCCATTCATCACCGATACACAATCCCCAAGCATCCACGAACCTTACCGCCACTATAGCTATTTTCCTGCACATATAAACAAAAAGGAATGAGCCTAATGCCCAGTAAGGAAAATCTACCACATAGTTCATATACATAGATTTCATAAGAAACATAAAAACATAACATAACATACATTACACTTATATCATACACATACTATAATGGCCATTATTAATTGGGGTCCCATAGACTAAACAAGTCATATGCCCATGAGATTAGTGGGGTCCTACTAGCTAAGCAGGTCATATGCCCATAATCTATTTGGGGTCTTGTTAGTCATATGGGTCATATGCCCAAGCCTACAAACATACATATCATAACACTTATCATAACATAAGAAACATAAGATAACATATAAAACATATAACATATGAATTTCTATCCTATTTTCCTTACCAAAATTACCGGGATAAGAGGACAGAGGTGGGACTTTGGACCACTCCTAAGAACCATTAAAAAGAGTGAGTATAGAGAAGAAGAGAATTGAAAGGAATGGAAGGACTAAACCATTGAGAAAAATACTTACCAAAACCTTTTTGCTCAAGAACTTAGATTTCCTAACCAAATTAAAGATTAAGGTTAGAGGCTGAGTAGAAGACTATGAGAACTTAAAATAAAATAATACCAATGAACTAAGGTGTAGAAATACCTTGAAGACTTGTAAGACCAATCTAAACCTCGAACCGAAATACTATAAAACCTTACTTCCCCAAGTGTTTGATAAGCTTATGATGATCAAGCTTATGATTCCCAACCCAAGTGTTTACACTCTCACACCCACCTAGCAACTTGCAGCCTCTGAACTTAGAGAAAAAAGATGAATAATGGCTGGGTACTAGGTCCTATTTATAGAGTTTAGGAATGAAAGGATCTTAATTTAACTTGAATAAAAATAATGGCTTTTTAAGTGAAAATAATTTGAATTATCGTTCAGCAGAGGCTGAAGACTCGTTCAGAAAGGTGCTGGACTTATCAAGAGGTTGAAGGGTTGAATGGAAAATGATTTCAAAAACATTCAAAATATGCTGAAGGAGGCAATATATCGCCCCCTATAGGCGATATATCGCCTGGACCAATATGCCCGAGGCAAACGTGCATCGTTTCGTGTTTTCCGTATCTACGTGCTGCGATATATCGCCCCCTATAGCTGCGATATAACGGCATTCGCTGATTATTTAAACACGAAATTACACATTTTTAGCTTAATTCAAATTGAGTAAACATCCTTGACTAAGCCCTTAAACGTATTCAAAGCTGCTGACTGACCTTAGAGCATTCAAACTTTACCCTTATTAAATTTAATCCTCAAAATACTTAATCCTTTAATCACCCATACATAACATGTGCTTAAAATCCTATTGGATCTTATCTAAACCATATAGTGTAATAAATATTATCCTTAATATCAGCCATATCAATCAAACCTTAGGTTAACATTAATATTCTTAAACTATAGGTTAAACTTAGAAAATCTAGAAGTACTATTATGAGTGTCCAAATAATTCCCGGTCTGAACCAAAAATCCACAGTCATAAAGATAATACTATAAATACTATAATACTACTATCTAACTAGCTAATTAAATTTCTTGGACTCTACAATTCTCCCCTACTAAAAAGAATTTCGTCCTCGAAATTTACTTACCAAATAATTCCGGATACCGGCCTTGCATGTCCTCCTCCAACTCCCATGTTGCCTCTCGTTCAGAACTATTACTCCATAGGAGTTTGACTATAGGAAAGCTCTTGGACCGTAACTGCTTCATCCCCCTATCTAGGATGCTAACCGGTCGTTCCTCGTAACTTAAGTCTTTCTGGAATGCTATTGTATCGTACTTGAGGACGTGAGATGGGTCTGACACATATTTGCGTAACATTGAGATGTGGAACACGTTGTGACTATCGGCTAGTGCTGGCGGTAGGGCTAGTCTATACGCAACTGGTCCCACTTTGTCCAATATCTCAAAAGGACCTATGAATCGGGGACTAAGCTTGCCTTTCTTCCCGAAGCGCTTGACACCTTTCATAGGAGATATCTTCAGGAAGACTTGATCTCCAACTTGGAATTCCACATCGCGTCGCTTGGCATCCGCATAGCTTTTCTGATGGCTTTGATCAGCAAGCATACGTTGTCTAATAAGCGCTACTACTTCTTGAGCTTGTCTAACAGCTTCGGGGCCTTGAAGCTGCCTTTCTCCTACCTCGTCCCAATGCAACGGTGATCGGCACCTTCTTTTATAAAGCAACTCATAAGGTGCCATCCTGATCGTTGATTGGTAGCTGTTGTTGTATGAGAACTCGATCAGCGGCAAGTACTTATTCCATGATCCTCTGAAATCAAGTCCACACGCGCGTAGCATATCCTCTAAAATCTGAATCGTACGCTCGGACTGCCCATCTGTCTGAGGATGAAAAGTTGTACTAAGACTCAACTTGGTACCCATAGCTTGCTGTATACTTCCCCAAAATCTCGAGGTAAACACCGATCCTCTTTCTGACACTATTGTCCATGCAACCGTACTATCTCTTGGATGTAAATGTCTGCGTATTGGTCTACCATGTAAGAAGTCTTAACAGGCAGGAAATGAGCCGACTTGGTTAGTCTATCTATTACTATCCAAGAGGAATCATGCTGCTTATTCGTCTTTGGCAGACCTGTCACGAAGTCCATGGCTATATCGTCCCACTTCCATTCTGGTACGCTAAGCGGGTGCAATAAACCTGCAGGCCGCTGATGCTCCGCTTTCACTTGCTGGCATACAAGACACTTAGACACAAACTCTGCTATGTCCTTCTTCATCCCTAGGCACCAATAGATCGCCTTGACGTCATGAGTCATCTTGGTAGACCCTGGGTGAACTGAGTACGGGGTACTGTGCGCTTCTTCTAGGATCATCTTTATAATACTTTGATCATTTGGCACGCATACCCAATCCTTATATCTCAATAAGCCTTGGCTAGATATTGAGAAATCTGTAGTCTTGCCTTCTCTGACTGCATCCATATGTGCTGCTAGCATGTCATCATGTCTCTGACCAATCCGTATGTCTTCTAGCAGATTCGATTGGATAGACAAGTTAGCCAGCTTGCCTATAACTACTTCTATTCCGGTACTGATCAGCTCCTGCTGTAGCGGATTTTCTATTTCGGCTAAAGCTGCTAAATTCCCATAACTTTTCCTACTAAGTGCATCGGCAACTACGTTCGCCTTTCCCGGGTGGTATAGGATTTCGCAGTCGTAATCCTTTACTAACTCCAACCACCTGCGCTGCCTCATGTTGAGTTCCTTTTGAGTAAAGAAGGACCTTAAACTCTTGTGGTCCGTATAAATCTCGCACTGTTCTCCGTAAAGATAATGGCACCAGATTTTTAACGCAAAGACCACCGCTGCCAACTCCATATCGTGAGTTGGATAGCGCTGTTCGTACTCCTTTAACTGCCATAAGGCATAGGCTATTACTTTGTCATTTTGCATTAGTACGCAACCCAATCATTGCTTCGATGCATCTCAGTAGACAACGAACTTATCGTTGGGTGTCGGTACACTGAGTACTGGTGTTGAGCAAAGCTTATCCTTAAGCAACTGGAAGCTTTCTTCACACTTATCATTCCAGTTAAACTTTTGTTGCTTCCGGGTCAGGTTGGTGAGCGGAGTGGCTATCTTTGAAAAGCCCTCTACAAACTTCCTATAATAACCTGCTAGCCCTAGGAAGCTTCTTACTTCAGATGCATTCTTTGGTCTGGGCCAATCCTTCACGACCTCTACCTTTGATGGGTCTACTGCAACTCCATCTTTCGATAAAATGTGCCCGAGGAACGCCACTCGTGAAAGCCAAAATTCGCATTTCTTGAACTTGGCGTAGATTTGATGCTCCTTCAATCGCGTCAAAATCAACCTCAAGTGTTCCTCGTGCTCTACTTCATTCTTGGAGTATATTAAAATGTCGTCGATGAACACAACGACGAATTTATCCAAGTAGTCTTTGAAGACCCTATTCATTAAGTCCATAAACGCGGCTGGTGCGTTAGTAAGACCAAAAGACATAACCAAGAACTCGTAATGTCCATAACGAGTCCTAAAGGCTGTCTTAGGAATATCTTCTCCCTTTACCTTGAGCTGATGATACCCGGACCGTAAATCTATCTTTGAAAATACAGTCGCGCCTCGGAGTTGATCAAACAAATCGTCAATCCGAGGTAGTGGGTACTTGTTCTTAATCGTTACTTTGTTCAGCTCACGATAGTCTATGCACATCCGCATACTTCTGTCCTTCTTCTTCACGAATAGTATCGGAGCTCCCCATGGTGAATGGCTTGGCCTAATAAAACCCAAGTCTAGGAGTTCTTGTAGCTGCGTCTTTAACTCCTTGAGTTCTGTAGGTGCCATCCGGTATGGTGCCTTAGAGATAGGCTCGGTGCCTGGTACTAATTCTATGGTGAAGTCTATTTCTCGAGCTGGCGGCAATCCTGGCAAGTCATCGGGAAATACCACTAGAAATCCTTGTATAACACGGACGTCTCCAACCTTAAGTGGTGTCTCCCTCTCCACATTCGTGATGCTGGCTAAGAACGCTTGACATCCTTTTTCCATCATTCTCTGAGCTTTGAGAGATGATACTAATGGGGTGCGCAATCCTAGAGCTTGTCCCATGAAGCATAATCTCCGGTCGTCAGGAGTCTCGAACATCACCTTCTTGCGTTTGCAGTCGATGGTTGCGCCATGCCATGCTAGCCAATCCATGCCTAGTATCACGTCAAAGTCCTTGATCACCAGTTCTATCAGGTCTCCTTCTAGTTCTATGTCCTCAATCTTGATCGGTACGCCTCGTACTATCCGTGATGATAGAACTACTTTGCCCGAAGGCAACTCAGTTACAAACCTAGTTCTAAATCTTTCACAAGATTTGCCTAGTTTTTCTATCATTCCTAACGAGATATACGAATGAGTGGCTCCCGAATCAAATAATACATAACATAAGTTATTGAGGATAGAAACCTGACCTGTGACCACCTTGTTGCTAGCATCAGCCTCTCCTTGGGTTAAGGCAAAAACCCTAGCAGGAACCATCTTTTCGTCCTTCTTTCCTTCTGGATTTTGTTGAGGACAATCTCTTTTACGATGCCCTTATTGACCACAGTTGAAACACTCCTTGGTGTTTGCGCGGCATTCTCCAGGATGCTTCTTCTGACACTTAGCACATGGCGGGTATTCCACGTAGCCCGACCTATTTCCCCCATTATTCGTACATGCCCTCTTATTGTTGTCTAATTTCTTGTTATCCGGATGCCGTCTTTTCTGGCCGTTACCGTTGTTGCTGGACTGATTGTTGCCGTTATGGTTGTTGTTGTTCCGACTGGCCTGAGGTTGGCTCTGCAGTCTAGGTTCAGGCTTACTGGCTTCTTCTTTGCTTACATTGGCCTGCAACCTTTCTAATTCGATTGCCGTCTCAAGAACGTCGGCATATGTAGTGTTTCTCAGGTTTGCTAGCTTAACCCCCATCTCGATCTTCGGTCGAAGTCCTCTAAAAAACTTGTTCACCCTCAGAAAATCGGTTGGAACCATCTCCGATGTGAACTTTGCTAAGCGGTCGAACTGACGAGCATACTCTGCCACTGATAAATTACCTTGCTTCAAGTTGACAAACTCCTCAACTCTTGAAGCGAGTACAGCTAAATTGTAGTACTTTTTGTGGAAGAGTTCCACAAATCGGGTCCATGTCATAGTGCCAGCATCATGAGATTGCTGGACCAAGTCCCACCATATCCTGGCATCCTTCTTGAGTAAAGACGAGACGCAGGATATGCGGTCCACATTACTGAGGTTCATGTGCATCAGAATCGGCTCCACATTCCTTAGCCACTCTTCTGCCTCAAAGGGGTCTGTAGTCCTTTCAAAGTTTGGAGCGTGCTGCTTGCGGAACCTCTCATACACCGGCTCCATGTTTGGTACTGGATACGACGCGTAATTCGTCATTGGCCATCCCCCATAAGGACCAACTTGTTGGGGTACTGGGGCCATTTGTTGTGGCTGCGGCGAAGGCTGAGGCTGAGTTTGAGCCTGTTGGCGTTGTTGCTGCAAAAGTTCCTCGACTTGCTATCGCAGTCTGGCGATCTCCGCAATGTTGTCAGCTGGCGGTGTCGGCGCGTTACGGCGGGCAGTAGCACGCACTTCCCTTCGGCGAACTGGAGGGACTTCATTGGTCGCTGGGATGGCGTTGGAGGCGTTTTCGTTGGTGCGTGCGGATCTTCGGAGCGACATCGTAGCAGAGTTCTAACAGTTGAAAGAAACATGTTAGAACTTTACCTAATAGTCTCTAAGGAAAAAACTTATTCTAAAACAAACATATCTCGAACCTATTTATTATGACTTCTTATGAAAAGAATTATATAGGTCTTTATTTATTATTAGAGTGGGTTTCTATACTTAGAAAAACAAGTCATCTTTATTTTTTCTAAGTGTGTTTCTAATCATCCTATATGACTTAATTCTCAGGCTCGAAACTCATCTTTGTTCCAAAGTTAACCATATTGAGGAAGGGCTGGGATCAGTAAAATCGTTCCCACTACTATGGCCCCCTAACTCTCAATAAGGAAACTTGGTTCATTGATTTGTATCCACCCTCACCGAACTTAGTCATTATTCATTTTATTACTTATTATGATTGCGAAAATAAAATCAAACTCATACATGATAATAAAATAGCATGTTATTCATTTGGAAAAAAAAATTTCACTTATTACAATCATAAAATAAAGAAAGAAATAAAACAAACAAAAACTACTATTCTAAAAATCGGGATCTTCTATATCTGATCCTTCATCTAGCATATTGCCATCTATCTACTCATAATCATCATTGTCATGTGCATTGAAATGTCCTCTAGGAAGGTTTGTGAGAAGCCTATGTTTTTGCTCATTTGTGAATTGAAATTCGAATTTTGCAGTGAACCTAACTAAGAGGAAATAATAACGCATTGCTAATGGAAGTTCATCCTCATCATTCATGGTTTCCCATATTTCTTCTAAGGCTGCTATTACAGGATGGAAATCTTTAAATAGCCTAATTATTAGTACATATTGTTCCGTTGATCTTAACATTATTTGCTTAGACTCTTGAAGGTGACCTATCTCTTGGTGGAACAAGAGCAATCTTCGAGTGATTCTTTCTAGTGCTCCTACAGTGTTTCTTGGCTCCCTTATTCTTTTTAAAGCCTTAATGGCTCGGATATATTGATAGGTTAGAGCTCCGTTCATACTTAACTGAAAACATAAACACTAAAATTGTTAGCTATACACATAAGCGAAATAACTTTTAACTTAAATACTTACTTGGCGGTCAGATTCGGAGCTTTTGAGTGTGTGTATCGAGGAGAACTTCATGCGAAGGAACCGTTGCTCTGATACCAACTGTAATGACCCAACTACTCTAGACTTTTGGACCATTATGAAAACTAAACATACTAATCCTTAATAAAACTTGCATTGCGAAAATACCATAACTTTATTAGGAAACTTGTAAAAATAAGAGTTACTTACATAAAATGTCAAGTAGGATATGGGATCCCATTGTTTTAAAAACAAAACATAATTTAAAATAAAAAGGAGTTACATAGCAAGTGCGGAAAAATACACGTAAAACCATAAAAAGAAGACTACATTCTCGAAAATCGAACTCTCGACTCCTTGAATCCATTCATCACCGATACACAATCCCCAAGCATCCACGAACCTTACCGCCACTATAGCTATTTTCCTGCACATATAAACAAAAAGGAATGAGCCTAATGCCCAGCAAGGAAAATCTACCACATAGTTCATATACATAGATTTCATAAGAAACATAAAAACATAACATAACATACATTACACTTATATCATACACATACTATAATGGCCATTATTACTTGGGGTCCCATAGACTAAACAAGTCATATGCCCATGAGATTAGTGGGGTCCTACTAGCTAAGCAGGTCATATGCCCATAATCTATTTGGGGTCTTGTTAGTCATATGGGTCATATGCCCAAGCCTACAAACATACATATCATAACACTTATCATAACATAAGAAACATAAGATAACATATAAAACATATAACATATGAATTTCTATCCTATTTTCCTTACCAAAATTACCGGGATAAGAGGACAGAGGTTGGACTTTGGAACACTCCTAAGAACCATTTGAAAAAGAGTGAGCATAGTGAAGAAGAGAAATGAAAGGAATGGAAGGACTAAACCATTGAGAAAAATACTTACCAAAACCTTTTTGCTCAAGAACTTAGATTTCCTAACCAAAATAAAGATTAAGGTTAGAGGCTGAGTAGAAGTCTATGAGAACTTAAAATAAAATAAAACCAATGAACTAACGTGTAGAATTACCTTGAAGACTTGTAGACCAATCTAAACCTCGAACCGAAATACTATAAATCCTTACTTTCCCAAGTGTTTGATAAGCTTATGATTATCAAGCTTATGATTTCCCCACCCAAGTGTTTACACTCTCACACTCACCTAGTAACTTGCAGCCTCTGAACTTAGAGCAAAAGATGAATAATGGATGGGTACTAGGTCCTATTTATAGAGTTTAGGAATGAAAGGATCTTGATTTAACTTAAATAAAAATAATGGCTTTTTAGGTGAAAATAATTTGAATAATCGTTCAGCAGAGGCTGAAGACTCGTTCAAAAAGTTGCTGGACTTATCAAGAGGTCGAATGGCTGAATGGAAAACAAATTCAAAAACTTTCAAAATAAGCTGAAGGAGGCGATATATCGCCCCCTATAGGTGATATATCGCCTGGACCAATATGCCCGAGGCAAACGTGCATTGTTTCGTGTTTTCCGTATCTACGTGCTGCGATATATCGCTCCCTATAGCTGCGATATATCCGCATTCGCTGATTATTTAAACACGAAATTACACATTTTTAGCTTAATTCAAATTGAGTAAACAGCCTTGACTAAGCCCTTAAACGTATTCAAAGTTGCTGACTGACCTTAGAGCATTCAAACTTTACCCTTATTAAATTTAATCCTTAAAATACTTAATCCTTTAATCACCCATACATAACATGTGCTTAAAATCCTATTGGTTCTTATCTAAACCATATAGTATAATAAATATTATCCTTAATATCAGCCATATTAATCAAACCTTAGGTTAACATTAATATTCTTAAACTATAGGTTAAACTTAGAAAATCTAGAAGTACTACTATGAGTGTCCAAATAATTCCCGGTCTGAACCAAAAATCCACAGTCATAAAGATAATACTATAAATACTATAATACTACTATCTAACTAGCTAAGTAAAGTTCTTGGACTCTACAATTCTCCCCTACTAAAATGAATTTCTTCCTTGAAATTTACTTACCAAATAATTCCGGATACCGGCCTTGCATGTCCTCCTCCAACTCCCATGTTGCCTCTCGTTCAGAACTATTACTCCATAGGAGTTTGACTATAGGAAAGCTCTTGGACTGTAACTGCTTCATCCCCCTATCTAGGATGCTAACCGGTCGTTCCTCGTAACTTAATTCTTTCTGGAGTGCTATTGTATCGTACTTGAGGACGTGAGATGGGTCTGACACATATTTGCGTAACATTGAGATGTGGAACACGTTGTGACTATCGGCTAGTGCTGGCGGTAGGGCTAGTCTATACGCAACTGGTCCCACTTTGTCCAATATCTCAAAAGGACCTATGAATCAGGGACTAAGCTTGCCTTTCTTCCCAAACCGCTTGACACCTTTCATAGGAGATATCTTCAGGAAGACTTGATCTCCAACTTGGAATTCCACATCGCGTCACTTGGCATCCGCATAGCTTTTCTGATGGCTTTGAGCAGTAAGCATACGCTGTCTAATAAGCGCTACTGCTTCTTGAGCTTGTCTAACAGCTTCGGGGCCTAGAAGCTGCCTTTCTCCTACCTCGTCCCAGTGCAACGATGATCGGCACCATCTTCCATAAAGCAACTCATAAGGTGCCATCCCGATCGTTGACTGGTAGCTGTTGTTGTATGAGAACTCGATCAGCGGCAAGTACTTATTCCATGATCCTCTGAAATCAAGTACACACGCCGTAGCATATCCTCTAAAATCTGAATCGTACGCTCGGACTGCCCATCTGTCTGAGGATGAAAAGATGTACTAAGACTCAACTTAGTACCCATAGCTTGCTGTAAACTTCCCCAAAATCTCGATGTAAACACCGATCCTCTATCTGACACTATTGTCTTGGGGATTCCATGCAATCGTACTATCTCTTGGATGTAAATGTCTGCGTATTGGTGTACCGTGTAAGAAGTCTTAACAGGCAGGAAATGAGCCAACTTGGTTAGTCTATCTATTACTATCCAAGAGGAATCATGCTGCTTATTCGTCTTTGGCAGACCCGTCACGAAGTCCATGGCTATATTGTCCCACTTCCATTCTGGTACGCTAAGTGGTTGCAATAAACCTGCAGGTCGCTGATGCTCTGCTTTCACTTGCTAGCATATAAGACACTTAGACACAAACTCTGCTATGTCCTTCTTCATTCCTGCCACCAATATACTGCCTTAACATCATGAGTCATCTTGGTTGACCCTGGGTGAACTGAGTACGGGGTGTTGTGTGCTTCTTCTAGAATCGTCTTCTTAATACTTTGATCATTTGGCACGCATACCCGATCCTTATATCTCAATAAGCCTTGGCTAGATATGGAGAAATCTGTAGTCTTGCCTTCTCTGAGTGCATTCATATGTGCTGCTAGCACGTCATCATGTCTCTGACCAATCCGTATGTCCTCTAGCAGATTCGATTGGATAGACAAGTTAGCCAGCTTGCCTATAACTACTTCTATTCCGGCACTGATCAACTCCTGTTGTAGCGGCTTTTCTATTCCGGCTAAAGCTGCTAAATTCCCATAACTTTTCCTACTAAGTGCATCGGCAACTACGTTCGCCTTTCCTGGGTGGTATAGGATTTCGCAGTCGTAATCCTTTACTAACTCCAACCACCTGCGCCGCCTCATGTCGAGCTCCTTTTGAGTAAAGAAGTACTTTAAACTCTTGTGGTCCGTATAAATCTCGCACCGTTCTCCGTAAAGATAATGGCGCCAGACTTTTAACGCAAAGACCACAGCTGCCAACTCCATATCGTGAGTTGGATAGCGCTGTTCGTACTCCTTTAACTGTCGTGAGGCATAGGATATTACCTTATCAATTTACATTAGTACGCAACCCAATCCTTGCTTCGATGCATCGCAGTAGACAACGAACTTATCATTGGGTGTCGGTGCACTGAGTACTGGTGTTGAGCAAAGCTTATCCTTAAGCAACTGGAAGCTTTCTTCACACTTATCGTTCCAGTTAAATTTTTGTTGCTTCCGGGTCAGGTTGGTGAGCGGAGTAGCTATTTTTGAAAAGCCCTCTACAAACTTCCTATAATAACCTGCTAGCCCTAGGAAGCTTCTTACTTTAGATGCATTCTTTGGTCTGGGCCAATCCTTACGACCTCTACCTTTGATGGGTCTACTGCAACTCCATCTTTCGATATAATGTGCCCGAGGAACGCCACTTGCGAAAGCCAAAACTCGCATTACTTGAACTTTGCGTAGAGTTGATGCTCCTTCAATCGCGTCAAAATCATCCTCAAATGTTCCTCGTGCTCTACTTCATCCTTGGAGTATATTAAAATGTCGTCGATAAACACAACGACGAATTTATCCAAGTAGTCTTTGAAGACCCTATTCATTAAGTCCATAAATGTGGTTGGTGTGTTAGTAAGACCAAAAGACATAACCAAGAACTCGTAATGTCCATAACAAGTCCTAAAGGCTGTCTTAGGAATACCTTCTCCCTTTACTTTGAGCTGATGATACTCGGACCGTAAATCGATCTTTGAAAATACAGTCGCGCCTCGGAGTTGATCAAATAAATCATCAATCCGAGGTAGCGGGTACTTGTTCTTAATCGTTACTTTGTTCAGCTCACGATAGTCTATGCACATCTGCATACTTCCGTCCTTCTTCTTCACGAATAGTACCGGAGTGCCCCATGGCGAATGGCTTGGCCTAATAAAACCCAAGTCTAGGAGTTCTTGTAGCTGCGTCTTTAACTCCTTGAGTTCCGTAGGTGCCATCCGGTATGGTGTCTTAGAGATAGGCTCGGTGCCTGGTACTAATTCTATCGTGAAGTCTATTTCTCGAGTTGGCAGAAATCCTGGCAAGTCATCGGGAAATACCTCTGGAAATTCTTATATAACTCGGACATCTCCAACCTTAAGTGGCGTCTCCCTTTCCACGTTCGTGATGCTGGCTAATAATGCTTGACATCCTTTCTCCATCATTCTCTGAGCTTTGAGAGATGACACTAACGGGGTGCGTAACCCTGCAGCTTGTCCCATGAAGCATAGTCTCTGGCCGTCAGGAGTCTCGAACATCACCTTCTTGCGTTTGCAGTCGATGGTTGCGCCATGCCGTGCTAGCCAATCCATGCCTAGTATCACGTCAAAGTCCTTGATCATCAGTTCTATCAGGTTTCCTTCTAGTTCTATGTCCTCAATCTTGATCGGTACGCCTCGTACTATCCGTGATGATAGAACTACTTTGCCCGAAGGTAACTCGGTTACAAACCTAGTTCTAAATCTTTCACAAGGTTTGCCTAGTTTTTCTATCATTCCTAACGAGATATACGAATGAGTGGCTCCTGAATCAAATAATACATAACATAAGTTATTGAGGATAGAAACCTGACCTGTGACCACCTTGTTGCTAGCATCAGCCTCTCCTTGGGTTAAGGCAAAAACCCTAGCAGGAACCATCTTTTCGTCCTTCTTCCCTTCTGGCTTCTGCTGAGGACAATCTCTTTTACGATGCCCTTCCTGACCACAGTTAAAACATTCCTTGGTGTTTGCACGACATTCTCCAAGATGCTTCTTCTGACACTTAGCTCATGGCGGGTATTCTACGTAGCCCGACCTATTTCCGCCATTATTCGTACGTGCCTTCTTATCGATGTCGAATTTCTTGTTATCCGGATGCCGTCTTTTCTGGCTGTTACCGTTGTTGCTAGACTGATTGTTGCCGTTATGGTTGCTGTTGTTTCGACTGGCCTGAGGTTGGCTCTACAGTCTAGGTTCAGGCTTACTGGCTTCTTCTTTGCTTACATTGGCCTGCAACCTTTCTAATTCGATTGCCGTCTCAAGAACGTCGGCATATGTAGTGTTTCTCAGGTTTGCTAGCTTAACCCCCATCTCGATCTTCGGTCGAAGTCCTCTAACAAACTTGTTCACCCTCAGAAAATCGGTTGGAACCATCTCCGATGTGAACTTTGCTAAGCGGTCGAACTGACGAGCATACTCTGCCACTGATAAATTACCTTGCTTCAAGTTGGCAAACTCCTCAACTCTTGAAGCGAGTACAGCTAAATTGTAGTACTTTTTGTGGAAGAGTTCCACAAATCGGGTCCATGTCATAGTGCCAGCATCATGAGATTGCTGGACCAAGTCCCACCATATCCTGGCATCCTTCTTGAGTAAAGACGAGACGCAGGATATGCGGTCCACATTACTGAGGTTCATGTGCATCAGAATCGGCTCCACATTCCTTAGCCACTCTTCTGCCTCAAAGGGGTCTGTAGTCCTTTCAAAGTTTGGAGCGTGCTGCTTGCGGAACCTCTCATACACCGGCTCCATGTTTGGTACTGGATACGACGCGTAATTCGTCATTGGCCATCCCCCATAAGGACCAACTTGTTGGGGTACTGGGGCCATTTGTTGTGGCTGCGGCTGCGACGGAGGCTGAGGCTGAGTTTGAGCCTGTTGGCATTGTTGATGCAAAAGTTCCTCGACTTGCTGTCGTAGTCTGGCGATCTCCACAGTGTTGTCAGCTGGCGGTGCTGGCGCGTTGCGGCGGGCAGTGGCACGCACTCCCCTTCTGCGGACTGGAGGGACTTCATTGGTCGCTGGGACGGCGTTGGAGGCGTTTCCGTTGGTGTGTGCGGATCTTCGGAGCGACATCGTAGCAGAGTTCTAACAGTTGAAAGAAACATGTTAGAACTTTGCCTAATAGGCTCTAAGGCAAAAACTTATTCTAAAACAAACATATCTCAGACCTATTTATTATGACTTCTTATGAAAAGTTATATAAGTCTTTATTTATTATTTAGAGTGGGTTTCTATACTTAGAAAAACAAGTCATCTTTATTTTCTAAGTGTGTTTCTAATCATCCTATATGACTTAATTCAAACTTTACCCTTATTAAATTTAATCCTTAAAATACTTAATCCTTTAATCACCCATACATAACATGTGCTTAAAATCCTATTGGTTCTTATCTAAACCATATAGGATAATAAATATTATCCTTAATATCAGTCATATTAATCAAACCTTAGGTTAACATTAATATTCTTAAACTATAGGTTAAACTTAGAAAATCTAGAAGTACTACTATGAGTGTCCAAATAATTCCCGGTCTGAACCAAAAATCCACAGTCATAAAGATAATACTATAAATACTATAATACTACTATCTAACTAGCTAAGTAAAGTTCTTGGACTCTACAGGTAGACCTCCCACCGGGGTCTAAGCCAATTGTGTGCAAGTGAGTATTTAGGAGAAAATACCACACTGACAGCACTATCCAAACCTTTAAAGCTAGATTAGTAGCTAAAGCGTTTAGGCAAAAAGAGGGTATCGATTATTTCGATACTTATGCGCCTGTTGCAAGAACAACTTCTATAAGAATTTTGTTCGCTTTAGCTTCTATACACAACTTGTATGTTCTTCAAATGGATGTCAAAACGGCATTCCTTAATGGTGATCTCAATGAGGAGGTCTATATGGAACAACTCGAAGGGTTTGTCCTACCAAAATATGAACATAAAGTTTGTAGACTTGTAAAATCCTTATATGGATTGAAACAAGCTCCTAAACAATGGCATGAGAAATTTGATCAAGCCATCATGTCTAATGGGTTTAGACATAACAATGGAGACAAGTGTTTGTATTCCAAAACTTGTAAGGAAATGTGATCATTGTTTGCTTATACGTGGATGACATACTTATTCTAAGTAATAGCATGAAAGGGATAGAAGAAACGAAGAGGTTTCTATCATCAACCTTCAAGATGAAAGATCTTGGAGAAGTTGACACCATACTTGGTATCAAAGTAAAGAAACATAGTGGGCGTTTTGCGTTAGGGCAAGCCCACTATGTTGAGAAAGTATTGAACAAATTTAACCATCTCAAGGTTAAAGATGCCAAACTCCATTCGATCATAGTGTAAAACTAGAGAAGAATGAAGGAAGAGCAGTGGCTCAATTGGAGTACGCTAGTGCTATAGGGAGTCTAATATACGCTACCCAATGTACTAGACCTGATATAGCATTTGCAGTAAGTAAACTTAGTAGGTTTACAAGTAATCCAAGTGTGGATCACTGGAAGGCAATTGGAAGAGTCCTAGGTTATCTCAAGAAAACCAAAGGACTAAGCCTTCACTACTCCAAATTTCCTTCAATTTTAGAAGGATATACAAATGCAAGTTGGATATCCAATCTTGGGGAAAACTTTTCCACAACTGGTTGGGTATTTACACTTGGTGGAGGTGCAATTTCTTGGGTTCCAAGAAACAAACCTGTATATCTCATTCCACTATGGAAGCAAAGTTCATAGCTCTAGCTGCTACCGACAAAGAGGCTGAATGGTTAAGGGATCTGTTGATAGAGATTCCCCTAATCAAAGAGAATGTATCTACTATATCGATACATTGTGATAGCCAAGCGACATTGGCTAGAGCATACATCGGAGTGTATAATGGGAAGTCTAGACATATTAGTCTAAGACATGGATATGTAAGATAATTGATTCAAAGAGGAGTCATCTCAATATCCTATGTGAGAACAAATGAACATCTGGCGGATCCTTTCACTAAACCACTAACGAGGGATTTAGTGGCTGCATCATCTCGAGGGATGGGACTTAAACTCCATAAAGAAATTCACGATTGATGGTAACATATCTTAACACTAGTTATTCAACTAGTGTTAGGTTCAATAGGTAACAACAAGTCAATCAAGTGAATATTACTTGTACTCAAAACAAGTCCCATCTGAGATATTGAGTACTTGTGTGTTACCAAGTGGAGGGTTAAAACTGAAAGGGTTTTTCATAGAATTCAGTCTTGTAAAGACAAGTATTTTTGGTAACAAAATACTGTAAGAATTCTACCTATATGGACCTAGGGGTGGTGCCGCCTCTCATGAGAATTGGGAGTATTCTCAAGAATGTCCATGAATGGAAAGTGCACATGGCCATTAACAGTGCAAAGCGAGACATAGAGGTCTCAAGTGAACATCGCAAAGGTGTGTGTTATCACCGATTTGTTATCATGAAAAGATGGTTCAATGCCTAGTGCAACCGAATTTTCGACAAGTTTTGTGATAATTACACTATAGTAAAGTTCAAGTTGAAAAACACTTTGCTTTATGCACTAATGCAATGACTCCTATAAGAGAGAGTTCTTATTTAATCAAGTGGGGGATATGTTATATTTCAAAATATAATGACTGATTAAATAAGTGTTACAATAGATAACTATTTAATCTAGTGGGGGAATGTTATATTATTTTATAATATAATGTAATATTATATTATATTATAATATAATGTTTTAGATTAAATAAATGTGACAAAGAGTGTCACATATTGTAACATATAATAGAGAGTTACAATATTTAGATATATGAGATATATCCAAATAATATAACATATTTGATGTTACAAATTTGTAACTTCCAAGTATTACCCTTTATTGTGTAAATTTGTTGTTACACAATATTGAGATGAATTTCATAAAGCCATATGTGAAATGGTTGTTAGAGATATGATTTTAACCCCAATAATGTGTTTTCAGAGTTACAAAATCATTTGGGAGGGTTTGGAACCGTTTGGAAAAATAACACATTTTTAAGTGCTGAAATTGGTCGGTGGCCGCGTCCTGTGGGACAGAGACTAGTGGCCGCGGCCACTAATGTCTCTGGCTGCGACCACAGGCCAAAAACTGACCAATTTTTCATTTTTTTCAATCTTTGTTGAACGGCTCAAAAAACTCAAATAACTCTCAAATCTCATTTTTAATTCCATATTAATCCAATTAAACATTGGTAACAACTATGGGGGTTGGTGGAATTTGAAATTCAAAGGGTGTCTCTAAACTCTATAAATAGGAGCTTATATCTCACTTGTAAGACACAACATTTCTATCCATTAGAGCACTTGGCTAGAAACACCTTGAGGCTTGATTATTCCAGAAAGCATTTCCCATATCTGTGAGAGATCCCTTAGTGCTTGAGTTAGGGGGAAATAAGCTTTTGGAAATGCCGAATTTTTGGTATAACAAAATCAATTATCATATTTTGAGTGGATTGATTAGATAGTTGGCATAATATTTTTAATTAGGGTTTTTTTTTCCATAAATACATTACTTTTTATGTTTTTTTTTTATATTTTTACGACCCATAATTTTTTTTCTTTTCAATTTTACCAAATCAAATTTTCAAAAAATACAATTTTAAAGTTTCATAATTCAAAAATACGGTCTCAACTAGACATCAATTCCACAATAATACAGTATTGAAAAAGCAACTTAAAATCAACTAGACAGCAACTCTACAACAATACAGTGTTAAAAAATTATTTAGACATTAACACATTGCATCACCCCAAAATAAACTAAAAAACAACATCAAAAAACTTATCCATGCATTAAAAATTGTGTCAAAAATAAACTCAAAATAACTAAACATATACCAAAATAAACTAAAAACATACCAAAAACAACTAAACTTATACCCATTACATCAACTTAAAATAAAACACAATACAACATCAACCTAAAAAAAATAACCAAAATACACCAAAATTAATTTTAAAAAGTATAAATACCCAAAGTACCCCAAAATAACTAAAACTTACCTATAAGACAACACATACACATATAGTTTATTTAATCTTAAAATCAATCAAATTATACTAAAAAATAAACCATATGACACCTCAACGTGACATAACAAAAACTAGCATATGTGGCAACAAAAAAGAAATACACAAAATAATAAGCTACCTTTGAAGATGATAACTACAGGTGACACAACAAAAATAACACATGTAGCAACAAAAATGTGATTATATATGTTAGCTTTTTGAAATATACTATCACATAGAATTACTCTTTTTTTTTTCTTTTCTGACTGGTTCACATTGTTATCATATATATATATATATAAATATATCTTATGTAGAGGCATTATTTTTGCCCTTACTGTAGGGACGTTTTCTGTTTTCGGTACTTAGAAAAATTATAACCCAATTTTTTTTGTATGACAGAGTTCAAATAGTCAGTTATAGTAGGCATCTCGCAAATTTTCAGAAAATTATGATAAATTTACAGTGTCGAAATTAGAGTTCAAACAGTCTGTTTTCCACATATATAAAAAAAATCAATCACGAGTGCAACTGACTATTTGAACTCTGATTTTGGCACTGTAAATTATTCAAAATTTTCTGAAAATTGACAGGATACATGGATACATGTGATAACTATAATGTAAGCCATCATACAAAAAAAATATAAGTTATAATTTCTCCAAGTGCCGAAAATTAAAAACGCCCCTACGGTAGGGGCAAAAGTGATGCCCCTATCTAAGAAAATTCATTTATATATATATGAATATAATATAAACAAATTAAGTAACACAACGATGATGAATAAAACTTTTAACTAAGTACCAACATGCATATGTATATATTACATACTCATATATAAATAAATTGCACACTAGTTTTGATGAAGTAACAACCCATTGTTATTCTTGGTTGTACATCTTCACCCTGAATGGACTTCCGATGAGGCATGAAAGAGAGAAGCATAATCTCCATTATCAATTAAAGTTTTGTATACACTTTTTATTGAAAACATAAACTTGGCCTTAGAATTCAAAATCAACCTTTAATACTCATTAACCATTATATTTTGTCAACTCGCCAATATTTATGAAGTCGACTCTGACTCCGGCGACGACGAAGAAGCTGTCCATCCAGCCACAGAGAGCGATCTGATAAGGAGGAAGAAGTTAGCAGCGACCATTCACACAGAGTGAGATCTCCAGTACCGTTGCCATCTTCGGTGGCTCAACGTACTTAGTCTCATGGAATCAAGTGAAAAATAGTGAAAACTTAAAAATGAAAATAAAAAAAACTCATCTTGCCGTATAAATGAAAAAAAAAATCACGTAATCAAGCGTATTATGTAAATATTCCTTTTAATTAACTAGAGTTTTCTAATTTCATGATAAAATTACATTTGAAAAATGTTAAGTGCAACTCAATCCTATACTTTTGTGTGTACTTTCTGTCATTAAAAAACATAGAGAAAAAAAAAAGTTTATTAATGTAACACAGAAAAGAAAAGAAAGACAAGTTAAATAAAAAACAACATAAACGTGTCATTATTCCATGAATACATATTTGACAATTACAGGTTTAGAATTTTAAAATAACAGTTATATAGTACAAACACAATTTTATTTTATTTTAAAAATAAATGTTTCTTCATTAGTTGTGTTTGTTTTCTTAGTTTTTTGAACCAATATTAACTTTAAATTAAAACATTGAGTTTGGTATTTAGTTTATATTTTTAAAACTTAAAAAATAAATACAAATATACCATGTCGCAAAATAAATCTAATTCGGTATTTAATTATTATTATTATTATTATTATTATTAATAATAAGAATATGATCTCACAAACTTTCATGAATACTATTTATATATCTATATATATATATATCTTCTATATAATATGTGTGTAGGTTACAAATTTTTTTTGTTTTAACGGTTTTTATTTTTTTAATGTTAACTTTAATGAAATATTCTTATATTTAACAGAATATTCTTATATTTAACGGTAGTTTGTAAATAATTAAACTTAAATAAAATAAATAATTAAAAAAATTAACATAGGATATTTCTGAGATATTTTTACAATGATAATTATTTAAAAATAATAAATAATTTAACAAATTAAAATATGATATTATGTGGCACTCTAAAATCTCTTCAAATCACTTTTTCTATTTTCTCATTTAATCTAATTTTTTAATTCATTTTCTATTTTTAAAAATATCAATATATATACATATTAATTTGATATCTCTTCTATATAATAAGTGTGTAGATAATGGAAATTCTTGGTTTTAACGGTTTTTTATTTTTTTCAACTAACTTTAACGGAATATTCTTATATTTAACGATAGAATGTAAACATGACTTAAATTTAAATAAATAAATAATTAAAAAATTAAAATAAGATATTTCTGTAAAAATGAAACAACGATAATTATTTAATAATAATAAAACCATACATTTTTTAACTTAAATAAATTTAATTAAACTTAAACTTAATATTATATTAAACATATAATCTATAATATTTTGTTGTCACTGCCAAATTTAAAAACTAGAACAAAAATAAACTTAAACAAAAATTAATTAATTAAAATATATAGGATATTTTTAAGATATTTTATGATAATTTAAATAATTAAATCATATTTATTTAAAAATAATAAAAGCATACATATCATTTTTTTTATCTTATAAATTTGTGTGATAATTTATTTTTTATCAAATGATTGAAACTCTTTTTATTAATCAAATTCACCAAAGAACATTGCGATATACATTAGAAACTAAAAATAGTTGATGCACATATACTACTGTCTACACTATGACTTTTTCTATTCTTATTTTATTTTTATTCTTAATTTCTTTTTAAATATTATGATATTTTATATATATGTCATGTAGCCATGTAAATATATATATATATATATATCAACATTGTGTTTAAATGTCATATATGTAGAGATTATTGATATAAATATTTATATATACTATAGAACTATAATTCATTCTATTATATATTTTTTAAAAATAATGTTTACAATTATTAAAGTTATTGATACTACTACAAAATTGACATGGAACGATGGTTTTAAACCGTCGTATGGACTCTCATACGTCGGTTCTAATACTGTCGTCTCATGCATTGTCATGCCATGTAAAGCATGAAACAATAGTTTAAATAAAAGCATCATCTCCCGTCATACATGAGACGATGGTTCCTATACAAATGTTCTCTCTTGTGGTACATGAGACGACATTTTCTGTGTAAGCGTCATCCGCTACAGTAAATGAGATGACAGTTCCTACTAAAGTGTCATCCTGTTACAGTACATGAGATAACAATTTATGTGTAAGCATCGTCCCCTACAATACATAAGACGGCAGTTTTGTGGAGACCGACGTCCCATGTAGAATATGATAATTTTTTCATTTATCTATTTTCAACCACTATATTTATTCATAATTTCCTGTGTAATTAAAACATAGTTCGAATAGAATCAATAGGCAGACAAAATCAATAGAACTCTGTATGTTCAAAATCGAAAAATTGCAAGATCAAAATATAGACTTGGAATAACTATGTAAGTGCTAACTAAAACTACAATTAATATATTTTTTAATTCTGATTTCAAAAGTTACTCTAGCTATTACTCGTCCGCTTAAGAAGCTTGGCTGCCTATTCATTTCGAATTTCATTAATTTCGCCAAGTGTATATATATTTTTCCCACCACACTACAAAACACAAAATAAAAAACTAAGTCAGAAATTAAATTCAATAGAATTGTAGTTCAATAATAATAAATACAGTTACATTACTAGTTAGCCATAACATGGGTGTCTCATTCAAGCAATAGTCATTCATCATCTTTATGATATAAAAGCCGCACTCTATTGACAATGCTTGACGAGGGAAATTGACTATTTTCCACTTGTAATTTTTTTCATTCCTTCCTGTCTTTCGCTTAATGTGTGAAGAGACACTATATATACATCAATATTTTATTTCCATATCAAATAACCATATTATATTCTAAAATGAGTTTCAAATGTATTACATGTTCATAAGGTTCTTCAAATCATTTGGAAGAGATTTTCTAAGTGGATCAAGATAGTAACATGTATGGTCATCTGGATCAATGATCACCAACATCTAGTAACGTCTGTATTTTAAAAAAAAATTATTAAAATAAACATCATAAGGTATAAGTAAAATTAATATTAAATGGAAACTTTACTTACAATAAATGGTATGGCATTAACCAAGTTTGACCCATCACTATGTTATTGATACGCTATGATATAGTTTCAGCCCGATTATCCATATTTGTCCCAATTGTCGATGACCACGATGGCTCAATGAAACCAAAAAAGTGTGATATTTCTCTATCGCTCAACTCGTAATATATTATACTACATACATGAAATTTAATGATATTATATTTATACTTACAAAGAAACTAAAATTTATAATGTTTATTAATTTAAAATTTACCTGATATAGAATGAAATGCAAGACGCACCGATTTCTTCCATAAGTCCAAAGTGTACTATATCCTATATTAATGGGATTCCATATTTGGCTCCGAGGACTACTACAATAACTAAAAATGTTAAAGAAAAATGCAACAATCTTCTTGGACAGCTAGTCTTCTATTCACCTCTGTAAGAATCTGGTTCATCATGAAAAGACAAAGCATATCGACATTTGTATTTGTTGCAGTGCTATGCACTATTATACACTAATACAAATGGGCTTAGTGTATTAAATTTGTATGCAAGTGTGATGTTTGTAAGTATTATATGTGGTGATATGCACTATATTATTGTTGTGTCCCAAAACAATATGATAATACAAATGGGTTTAGTGTATTAAATTTGTATGCAAGTGTGATATTTGTATAGTATTAGATGTGGTGATATGCACTATATTATTGTAGTGTCCCAAAACTATATGATAGATCATACTTAAAATCTCCTAGGCCTCTCATTTTTTGTAGTGATGGTCATCTAGTCAACAACTGAAATTAAGGAAAACAATAATAAGTGCCAAATTGCAATAGTCACTCCACTAATAAAAGCACTGTTTCAGGAGTCCACATATATCTAAATTTGAATACTATCCTTGTAATAGCAGAAAAAATCTTGTCAAAATCCACTATATACATACAATCTTCTGGTGCAGATTGTAGCCGTAAAGCACCCAAAAACAGAAGAAAAAAGAAAGAGTGTTGCAAATGCAGAAAATCATGACAGTAGCCTAACTCAATGTCAAATGTAATCTTTCTCTTTTCAGACCATACTTTTTGACCCATCTGTAACGCCCTACTTCCTTAGAGTCGTTACTAAGTGAGTTTGAAAACGTGCTTTCAACTCGCTAATCGAGGTTTTAGGTCAAATAGTGTAATTAAGCCATAAACAGAGGAAAAACCTTAGAAATAACACCATAGAATTGAAAATCATAAAAGTTTGACACCTGAGATCCCAAAATACAGTTTAGAAGTATTTACAACATAAAAATTGAACCAAGTCGACTAAACGACAAAATTTAAGTTCATTACAAGCATCTCCCAAAATCCTCTGGCTGTGGCAGCCAGGCTGGCCAAACATGTACACGCCGCTTCACGCCTGCTACACTCACGGTTGGTTGGCCTTCTCTTTACCCTTACCTGCACCACAGAGCATCTGTGAGTCGAAGCCTAGCAAGAAAACCCACAAACAGATAACATATGCAACACATATAACAAGCATATAAACAGGCCACCAATGGGCCAAACACATATGGCCTATCCGTCCCAGGCATTTACCAAGCCCTGGGTTTGCGGACCACGTCAAGAGGATATCCCAGGTATCCTTTTTAGGGACTCGCCCTGGCAACTCGCACTCCACGTGCTCAACGCTACTCCCGGCCCCTTGCCATTCTCGGCCTTGTACCCAACATGCCTAATGCCGTTCCCAGCCCCTCGCCGTTCCCTGCCCCAGCTGTTCTCGGCCTACACTGTTCCTGGCTCTCACAGATCATTTACATAATAGCATATATAGCATAACAAGCAAGTACAAATATCTAGCATATTCGGTTAAAGGGCTACACCCCGCAGTACAAACACAATGGGCTCAACCCTGCATACCAGTTCTATTCAAACACATTGGGCTCAACCCTGCATGCAAGCTCCATGGGAACAAGGGTTTTCTTACCTGAGTCCCGAGCTCACCGAGCACCGATGTCCCGAGCACAGTCCTCTAACTTGAGCCTCGCCGAAACCCTAGTCACAACACATTAACAACATCCATCCATCAAGTTCTATCCCAATAAATAACTTTAAGCCATAACCCTAACCTCCCGGACCTTGAATTCTATCAATCCGGGTGATAAGATCCATCCCGAGCCTTAACCATTGAATTCCCAAGCCTAAGCACCCTTAAAAATGCAGACTAGCACTAAGAGTCGCGGCCCCACCCTCAAGAGCCGCGGCTAGCCTCAAAACAGAGGCTAGGACACCCCTACAACACACATGGGCCGTGGCGCGCGCACCAAGCGCCGCGGTGTGCATGAACTCCTCGGCCGCCCGCGCATACGGGCCGCGGCGCTCCCCTCCTAGGGACGCGGCCCTCACCTCCGAACCCAGAATTTCCATCACCTTCGCTGCATTTTCCTCAAGCTAACTCACTTAAAACTCATCTAACAAACCCAGATATTTAACACATACATTCCAACTCAATATCAACATCATACCCCATTAAAACTTGCTCCAAAACTCAACTAAAACACTTATGATAGATCAAATTTAACCAACATGCAAACTCTAACAACCAGCTGCAAATCTAAGCATAATCTTATAATTAAAGCGTACCCCTTGCTGAACTAAATCTCTGAAGTTGATCCTTAATCCTCAAGCTCCAAGCTCCCAAGATTTCTCAGCTGAAATCCTTCTAGTTTCTAGCCAATTCCTCCAAGTTCTCCTTAAGCCTCCAAAGAGAAGATATCCACTTGCTTAGAGAGAAAGAATGAGTCGGTTCCTTAAGTGTTCTGTATAGTTCTAAGGTTTGTTTTTATTCAACTTATGTCTATGTGGTTACCTTAAGGCTCGGGGTACCAAAACGTCCCCGAGGGAAAAATGGTAAATTTCCCCAATATTCTCTCCTAGACTTCCTATCCTCAAATATATCTCAAAATATTTATTTTCATAACCCGATAAACCCAAAATATATCTAATACCCAAATTACCCCTCGACTCGCCCCGAGTCAGAATCTCAACCCTGTTGTGACCCTCTGGCTAACCGCTCCCCAGGACTGTCTCGGATCTTGCTGCACAGACATATCACATACATATAACATTTATCACATCTACCACATTTAACTCAACTAAACATGCATCATTATCATATATACACATAAATCCACATATTAGCATATTAATCCATTTATTACCTTCCAGGCACACTAATCAAGGCCCTAAGCCCGATTAGAAAATTCGGGTCATGACACATCCATCTGTATATGAGAACTGCCGACTATTGTTAAATTTGCACATAGCATAGCAACTTCAAACCTTATTCCATTAATTTACATCCTCTGTACCTCTGTCTGTACACATACATAACTTTCATTTCCCAGACTTTGGCATGAACTACAAACTGTCCCATTATGGGATCAACTTTTCATTACTATAATACTTTATGCCAAGGTAAAACAAAAGCAACCAAAAGCAATTAGCAAGACAAAGCCACAGATTAAAAATTCTCAACATTTAGTGTCATTGTTCAAATGAAATTGTAGCCAAACTAAGCATGAATATGGAGAGGAGACCAAAACAAACACACTCGGATAAATCCACTTATTAGCTTCATTAAAATAAATTCAGAGTTTTTTATATTTGGTATTCTTGTTGTCTGAAATTGTTGTGCATTACTAAGCGATTGTTGGTTGGTTCTCTCCTAATAATTAAGTCACTGTATTTGCATAAATTAGTGATTGAGAACTAAGAAGAAGGATAGCTCAAACATTTGGATCTATAATTTGTTCAGACAAATTTTAAGGCTCGAGTAACTCAAATGGTCAAGCATGTCATTTGTTCACACAAAGTCTGAAGTTTGAGAGAGTTACTACATAACAATTGTATACCACAATTAAATGGTAAGATCGATGAATCTTGCAAAGTAACTAAAAAAGATGCCTTTAACTTCCAAAGATAGCAAGACTTGAACAAGAATAAAAAAAAAAGAATCAAACAAATAGTAGCTCTTCTACAATACAATACAAGACAAATACTAAATATATAGCCACCCCTAAGTCTAACACCTGGACTAACCATTTCAACTTCCACTATACCTATAGTATACTATATATAGATAATATATATCCCCACCTAACCATTGCTATCTATGATCTATCCCAACTTTTGAAAAGCATTAAAATAACAACATTATTACTACTAAAATATTCTAAACAATAAATTTACTGATCTTTAATGGCTCCTGCTGATTATGGCTCCCCAGAAAAAAAAAATAAGTTGTTATAGTCTAGAATCAACCTAAACTTTATCTTGTTTGCTTCTTAGTCAAGTAAGCAAATGAGCTTGTCTAGTCTAAATAACTAGATAAATGTAAGCATATGCTAGCAATTTTCTAACAGTTGAATTGGCACAACAGTCTCTTTCAAAACATATGAGTTAGTAAAGTATTAAGGGAACAAAGATGAAATTTTGCAATATCGACATTAATCTCTTTTATGCCTCCTCTCACCATGTATTCTACTCCTCTTGCAAACTATCAATAAATAACACTTGGAATCTTACATATTATCTCTCTTTTAACACCAAAAAAGAGAAATAAATGGTTAAATTTACTTGAATAACATTATTCACTTGTCTAATTCAACAAGTCAGCGTATTAGCTTACATTTTATCAATGGGTAGTCCTAATACATATGGAGAGAATCTTAAACAACTATAAACAACTAACTTTGGTTTCCCTTATGTGAACGATTACAAATTTAAAAAAAGTTGAAGCTTGTATGCCTAATCTCCAGTGCATATCAGAAACAATGAGTCAGACTGAGTTGAAGTCAACTAATGGTTTTAATATCATAAATCTTCACGTGATTAATAAACCAACATAAAAAAAAGACAAGTGATGTTTTACTAATTAATACAACAATAGACTTGGTATTTAAAAGCATAATACAAGATAGAAAGAGAGGGAAAATATGAACTACATCCTTAGCCCTCCAAAGTTGGCAGAAGGAAATGAATAGTAAATATAGAATTGAATTAGTTCTTTATAGTTTGGTATGTAATTTATACTATTGCATGACATAGGTAGAGAAAGCAAAGTGATAAGGGCATCTCTTAAGTTAAATGTTTGGAGCTAATATAACATGGGAGCACGAAACAACTTATGTTACCTTCCATGCACATTACATATACTAGTCGTGGGAAATAGTTCAAATAAAATCATTCAAGGCATGGCATGTCTTACTGTTACTTTCACAACCAAACCATCAAAATCACATTAGACTTAAACCATAACATTCTAGATATCAAAATTAGTATGAACATTATAACACGGTCCTATAATAATTACTAGATTAATACTAAAACAAGGAAAACAATATGTAGCAAAAGTTTGACTTAATCTCTAAGTTTTGTTCACTCAACTTTAACTCCTCCCCCAAAGAGGCAACTACATCAGCTAAAGCCTAGCAAAAACCCTACAGTACCACCAGCCTAAAACAAACAAAGGCACCAAGAGAGATTAAGCAAGATCATAGAACCATATCAGTAACTTCAATTCTGGCTCTATAACCTCTGTTTAAAATGTTCCTTTGTATCCAATCTTTGTGCAATTTTTATAACATTAATTTAAATCCCTTGGACAGAAAATCATCCCTACACTCATCTCTACACAAAAGGTACAACAAGATATATAACATTACCCAAAGCCACAATCCAAAAAAAAATGACATCTTTTTAGTAGAGCTAAAACTCCATCCTACATTAAACAATAGAACACAACAAAAGACTAATAAACAAATGAAAATGGAGAATGAGTAAGGATTGCCACTTCTTCCAACTCAATTGCTGCTTCTCCTCCTTTTTCTTGTTCTTAATAACCACTATTTTCTTCACAGGGTTATCCTCATCACCAACCCCAAGTCCAACAAGGCTCCTCACACACACACACGTATCAAAACTTCTAGGAACGCCAGAAATCTTGCCCACATTATTAGTCCTATTCATATCGATATCGTACAAAAGATATGTCTCACCATCCTGATGCAAGAGAGCCTGATGATCACTCTTCGAATACTTAAGTGGTATCACATATTCAAAATAGCTAGTCACATTTTATGGCATCACTGAGAACAACTTAGTCCAAGAGTCTACCCCATATTCCTTCATCCTTAAGATGTCAACATGGTTCACATTATCATGTGGAAAGAAAAGCCATGTGGCACAAAGATACCCTCCTGATTCTACCAGTTTCACAAATTTTTTCCAATATTCTCAAAGATGAAATCTCTGTCAATAACGTTAACCATCTATATTGACATATATATTTAACACCGAATACTATTATATTCTAAAAAATGAATCTTATTCACAAAATTGAATCACGATAATGGAACATCCCATTCAAAGAAACACATATTCAATCAAATCTTTAGTATTTAAACCAAAAAACTCAGTGCAGAGAAAGAAAGAAAAAAAGAAAATATCCAAAGTCTTGTGGCTGTCACTATGAAGAAGATAGAGAAGCAGGTACAGGGCAGCGAGAAGAGCTTTACGCCGGAGATGGGTGGAGGGCGGTGATCGAACGATCGGATTGAGAATTAGGCGCGAAGACGCCGGAGCTTTAGGTCGGAGATGGGTTGGACCACAAGCAGATTAGGGCATGCCCATATGCAGGGAAGGATCTGTCGTCGCCGCCGTCACCTGGGTTGTCGCCGTTCTCCCTAGTTGTCGTCGATTGTTGGATTGCAGTTGTCGCCGGTCGCTGTTATGGCAGAGGGTTGTGCTATTGTCTTGTGCACAAGAGAGGGTTTCTTTCACACGTTAGTATTTTTTTTTCAATTTCTTTTTATATATTATATTTTATTAGTTTTTAAAAACATTATAGTTATAATTTAAAAGTACCGTTAATGGAAGTATATATATAACTAATAGAAGTATGACTTTTTTTTAATTAATTTTTATCTTTTAGTATTATTGATATAATATTATTAAATAATTTAACAACTAATATTAAATAACTCTTTTAAATTTAAATTTGAATTATTAATTATTAATTATTTTTTTATAAATATATTTGCATAATATATTAAGTATATTTATTAATTCATATTAAAATATACAAATTTAATTAATGCCAAAAAAATTGGGTTGCATTGAGACAACATTTCTATTAGACCTATCTTCTCGTGTTAAAGGTAGATACGTGACGACAGTCTCTATAGAACAGTCATCTCATGTGATCTTTGGTTTGAACGGCATGACGGTTTTAAATAGTCTGTCGTCTCATTTCTACTTTTAACATGAGACGACTATTCTACTAAAAATGTCGTCTCATGTGTGTCATCTAAGTACAATTTTCTAGTAGTGTCACAATGCGTTTTTTTAGGTACGTTTTCTCCTATTTCCTATTTACCATATTAATTATTTAAAAAAAAAAAAAAAACTAGTCTTTCTATTTTCTAAATTTTTCACATATTATTATTTTTTAAAATTTATATAAAAAAATCATACTATTGAAATATTAGTAGTTACTATCTAAATATCTATAAGTATCTAAAATTAAAAATTCTTCACACATTTTTTTAGGTACGTTTTCTCCTATTTCCTATTTACCATATTAAGTATATTTTTTTTATAAAACAAACCACTCTTTCTATTTTCTAAATTTTTCACATTTTTTAATTCTTTTTTTTTTTTAATTTATGATTATTAATTAATAATTAAAAAAAACTATAATATCTACATTATCCAAATATCTATAAAATTATTAGTTAATAATTAAAAAAGAATAAACTATAATATCTAAACTATCTAAATAACTATAAATATCTAAAATTAAAAACTCTTCGCACATTTTTTAGGTATGTTTTCTCATATTTCCTATTTACCATATTAATTAAAAAAATTTAAAAATGTAGTTACACTGATAAATTACCATACATGTTATAATAATAATAATAAATGTAATTTTTTAAATTTAAATGAGAAATTTATAAGATATTATTATTTAAATATATATAAATATTTCTTTGTGAATCTATATATATTCTAAACATTCTTTATTAATCTCATATTTTCCTTGTTACACCCAGATTTCGAAGACCTGAGATTGTGACCTCGAAAGCTGGATTCGTCAGGCGTGAGCTCGTGATAGCTAAAGTGCATGTTCGTGGTCCAGATGCCAAACCCTCAAAGCAAGGTGGCAGTCTCGAAGATATGTAGCCTCGAAGTTCTTTCTAAGCTCGAAAGACATAGCATCGGAGTATATCCATTGTCGGGCATCTTCGGATCAAGTATCCCGAGCTTGGCATGGGTATGAGCTCGGAATGTAACGGCTTTGGTGGTATTTACACGCTCCGAGCTGGTCTTGGGGTAAGATGGCTAGCTCATAATTTATCTAAAGACCTGGTCTGACATGATTTTGATTATCGATCTCGAACGATGTAATGGGTCATCTGATGAGACGCGTTCCATGCATTTAAATATATTTATTGTTGTAACTTCCCTACATTAAAGGGATATTAACTACTCTGTTATATGCCTCCTGGTCTTCAGGGGATGTTTCCTTGCATATAGGAGTTATAGAATTTAATGTCATTATTCCCATTAATGAAAAGGAGTATCTTCCCGAAATATGTGGGAACAAACTCTGAGAACCCTCTATAAATAGAGAGGTCATGAACTTTTGTAAAGGGACATATTTTTGATATCTTGAGAGAATTTCTGGAGAATTTATTCCTGAAGAATTTCCTGAAATATCCAAAGTCTTAATAAAATTGACTCGTGGACTAGGCAGAGTTAACTGCTGAACCACGCAAAATCCTCGTTGTTATTCTGTATTATTTATCTGCGCTATAGTTCTTGTTGTTTAACTGCTCTACATTTTAAGTTGGCGAAAAACGGCGTCAACAGGTTGGTGCTTTCATTGAGAGCCTTAAGCAATACATCCCTGATTAGCTATGGCCACGAATGACCAGAATATTCCTGAAGAAAACAATCCACGGCGCCCTGGGAAGCAGCCGATGATGAACCCTGAACCTGAAGAGAGAAGTGAGTCCTCCGATTCTCGAGGACCTCCAGCACCTTCGGCTCCCAGGGACGATGAGGACATGTACTATAATCCTGAACGGTACGTCCCCATTGTGGAACTTGAAAACCGACAGTTAAGAAAACAGTTGGCTGAGGCCAAGAAACGGAACGAGGAGTTGGCTAGGTTAGTCGTGGAGGCGCAGGCGGCTCAGCCTCAACCTCCGCAGGAGAACCAAGACCCGCCTCCGCGGGACGTTCATGTTCCTCCCTGCAGGCCTCGTGGGTGACCTCAGAAAAATGCTACCACAAGAGGAGCAGAGAAGCCTCCACCACCAGCAAAGCAACCTGCTCCCTCGAGACCCCGAAGAAACACTCGGGCTATGGCTTCGGCTAACTCAACTGCGGAGTTACCAGCAGAAATTGGGAATAACCGAGCCCCTGCAGAGGTTTGGACTCAGGTTCCTAGTAACACGCAGAATGTTACCGAGTCAGCACCGGCGAACTCAGGGCCATCCAGGCCCCGAAATGGTTGGCAGCCACCATCACCCATACGGTTCCCGCCGTCACCAATAAGATACCCCTCACCACCTCAGAGGAACGCACAACCAACTCGGGGTGATGAGGCAAGGCGGGCAGTACGGAAACAGGGGAATAGAGAGGCTAGTAGAGAACAGAGAGGCAACCAGCCTGCGAGAAGCCAAATGTCTCAATCTCGCATTGCAGAGACGAGGTAGAATGAAAGAAATTTGTCTCGGAAAAATCATGCAACAAGCCTCGCCAGTGACGACTCAGGGGACGCCAGATCAGTCAGCATGTATGATCAAGGACGAAGAAATACTGGAAACCATAGGAACCGCTCTGACCTGCAGGAGCACCTGAATCAGAATCGGGGTAGTGGTAAACCATCGAACCCAGACCTGAGAGATCGCCTAAATGGGCGCAAAGATCCCCTGCGAAGGTGCGAGCCTGCAATTGTGATCAATGATAGCCAATTTTAGGCAAGACCCCCTGCGGACCCGGTTCAAGAAAGAATTGATCAGCTGGAAAGGGCATTTAGGCTCTTGCAAAGTGAGCGAGGTCAGAGTCAGGATGAGGATTCTGATGAAGAGCTCGAACCATTCGCTCCCCATATTTCCAACACTCCGTTTCCTCAAGGGTTTCAGATTCCTCATGTCCCTCCTTTTGAAGGGAAATCCGACCCGTACAGTCATTTGAGTACATTTAACACCATAATGAGAGCAAGTAATGTAGGTTACGAGCTCAGATGCATGTTGTTTCCAGCATCGCTTACAGGACCTGCAAAAAACTGGTTCGAAAAATATAAGAGGCATTCAATCACTTCTTGGGATCAGCTATCAAAAGATTTCAAAAAGCAGTTTAGAGCCATGATCGGGGTAAGACTTGAGGCATCAACCCTGACCAACGTTCAGCAACAGCCATGTGAAACGTTCAAGAGCTAGCTTACAAGGTTTAATTTGGAGGTCTCCCGAGCTCGGGATGTAGATGACAGCGGTCATCTAATGGACGTCCAAGATGGGGTAATGCCGGGAAGTCTGATGGACCCAAAACAGGTATGTTTAAAAATTTATATATCGCAAGCGCACGAATCGTCCATATAGAATAGTGATCGTAAGCAAGGATGTCGAACCCAAAGGAGTTGTCTAAAATCAAAAATGAAACTATTTTAAATCAAAAGTAATAAATTCTAACCTAGTTCCAAAGATTGATAAGTTTTAATGAACATAAAATAAAAGATTGAAAAAATAAAGCTATTTAAGATAATGAAAATAAACCAATAATGAGTTGAGAATAAGTATTAAAAGAAAAGATTATTAAGATACTAGAATCCACAAAATGTAAGTTTAATAATATTTATTAGTATATTGATTCCCAAGTTTTAGTGATAGTTAAAATAATTTAAACTATCATTTTTCAAAAAAGATTTATAATTTTAAACACAAATTTCTTATAAAAAGATAAGATTTTTCTTCACTTTTCAAAATTATAATTTCAAAGCATTTAGTGTAAATCAATCTAATGAAATAACAATTAAATCAATGAAAATTATTTATAAGGCAAAACATAATATTTTTGTTCTAAGCATGGATGTGTACAATTTAATGACACACCTTACACAAAGAATATTATGTTTATGCACTAATGAAGAACAAAGTGTAAATATGTTCCAACAATCTAAAATACAAGATATTTAAGATGAAAGAAATATATGAAGAAGAAAAATCCAAAGACTTTGTTGCATTACAAGGGAAATCAACATACAACATAAATATTACCTAGTTACAAGTTGCTTCATCATGATCTTAATAATCTTATGAAAAAGATTAGAAGCACATAACTAGAATAGAAATTACAAAATAAAAGACATACATACTTGCAAAATGCTCTTGAAAAACCCAAATGGAAGAGAGAATGGTAGATAGAAAATGAGAGAAAAAGATGGTAACCAAAACATTAAGCACCCCCAAAATGGTCTTCAAAACCCTTATTTATAGCCAAAATGAGATTATTAAAATAATCAATTTAAATTAAGTAAATTGATTAAATTAATAATAATATGGTAAATAGGGGTAAATTATAGGAGTGATGATGATTTTGGGGTAAAAAGTGTGTAGAAAAATGGGTAAAAAGTGACATTTTAGACATATGGGACATTGTACAACTTGATGGGCTCAAGAGGGGGCTGGGTTGTTGCTGGCAGATGTGGCAGGTGGCATTGGGAGCTGCTGGCCCGGTTTGGCTGGGCAAAGGGACAGGCCAAGGTTGATGAGGGAGTGATTTTGGGCGTACGGCTGGCGTGGAGAGCTTGCTGCTTGAAGAGGCTGGGAGGTTGATTCGGGTGACAGCTGGCGTGGAGAGCTGGGCCGTACGGACGGGCTGGGGCAAGGCTGGGCCAACGGGTTGGGCTTGGGCCGAATTGCTGATGAAGACTGCTGGTAGGAGCCAGGCGAAATGGGAGTGGGCCTTGTGGGCTGAGTGATCTGAAGAGGCCCAAGTTGGCTTGCTGAAAATTTCTGAATGGTGGAGAATTGCTGAATGGTGGGTCACGTGAAGTGCATTGTTGCATATATGAGGAGATGCTGAGTAAATGGCAGGCGCTTGGTGCTGTAGCAGGCGGCTGCTGAGAGAAAAATGGGACAGGTGGCAGCAGCTGGTTGAAGGAGGGAAGGCTCAGCTGGACACGTGGCGCGCGCTGATTGGAGGTAGCAGTGGGCTTGGGCCTGCGGTGGCTGGGCTGGTGGGCTTCTATGCCACAATTTGCTATTTTCTCTTCATAAATGCCATTTTTGTTTTCTTTTCTCTTCTTTCTTTCAAGCATGCAATATAATTCCTACAAGATAAAAATAAATTAAATAATAATCAAATATTTTCAATTATAAATAAATCATATTAATTATTTGAAAATATTGATTATAACTTAATTTAATAAAGCATTTAAGTTCAAAAGAATTACATTTTTAACTTCTAACTTAACAATACAAATTTCATATAATTAAATTACAACATTTTATAATAAAATATCTATAAAAACATATAAAAATCTATAAAACTACACTAAGACTAATAAATTAAAAATTACATAAAAACTTAATAAGTTAATTAAAAACTCAAGAACTAAGCAACAATTAGCATATAAAATATGGTAAAATAACTCTATTTTGTAGAGTTATCAAAGTCCCCTATGGGATGATATGCAGAGAAAGCCTGTGAGATCCTTAACCGAGTTTAATAGACGAGCTCAGAGGTTTGTCAATGTAGAAGAGGAGAGGTCAACACTGAACATGACCTCTCAGCCCATAACTACAACGATAAACGTAAACTCTGCCTCGACCTCGGCGAACCCATCAGCCTCGAAACCCTTGCATAAAACCCTTCTAAAAGGAAGAAGAATGAAGGAAGTAACACAGAGGCGGAAGGGGGAAAGAAGAAGAAAGGGGAAAGGTATTTCTCCGTGTACAAAGTGTACACCGAGCTCAACGAGTCTCAGGAGAATATATACCTGGCTAATGAAAACAAGGTCCCTTTTAGGCATCCAGACCCCATGAGAAATCAGAAGTCCAAGAGAGACTCCAGCAAGTACTGTCAATTTCACAGAGATACTGGGCACACCACTGATGAATGCATGCAGTTGAAGGACGAGATCGAAGGACTGATTTTGAGAGGATACTTCAGACAGTATGTCAGGAACCAGAATAATAATCAGGCTTTTACTAGCCAGAGGGCAGCTGCGCCACATCCGGCTCAAAACAATAATTCCCGAGCTAGAGAAGAAGATAGGCCCCCTCCGATTGATGGAGAAGATGTGATAACCATCTCTGGCGGGCCTCATCTCGCAGGGACAGGCAAGAATGCCCAAAAGAGATACGTGAACGAGCTAAAAACTGGGGATGGGTCCCCCATATGAACCCGAACTTAGAGCTCCAAAGTGCCAAAATATTGAATCTCAAACGATAACCTTTACTGAGGACAATGTGTCCCATGTTCAGTTTCCCCACAATGACCCACAGGTCATCACTCTCCAGCTCGCGAATAAGAGAGTTCACCGAGTTCTCATTGATAATGGGAGCTCAGTGAACATTATCTATAAGGCCACCTTAGAAAAGATGGGACTCGCGCTTCGAGACCTAAAAGCTTGTGCAATGACATTGTACGGTTTTTCAGGAGAGGGGATTGCCTGGATGGGGTCCATTGAACTCCCTGTAACCTTGGGAGACTATCCAGTCTCAGCAACCAAGATGATGGAGTTTGTAGTAGTTGACCTGCCATCGGCCTACAACGTACTGCTCGGGAGACCTGCCCTAGTAGGGTTGGGGGTAGTCTCGTCTGTAAGGCATTTGGCCATCAAGTTCCCGACTTCTAGTGGCATCGGGACGTTGAAGGGAGACCAGTTGGCTGGGAGGGAATGCTATAGCATTTCCATAAAAAGGAAAGAAACAGGCGAGCGCACAAGCGCTCATCGTTATTCAGAATAAAGACAGGACAATCTTGGAGATAGATGAAGAAATCGACCCAAGAGTGGAGGAAAGAGCTGATCTCGAACCATTGGAAGAGCTCGAAGAAGTCAGGCTCAAAGAATCAGACCCCTCAAAAATGATAAAGGTCGGGAAAAACCTCCATGAAGAAACTAAATAGCAATTAATTTTCTTTTTGAAGAAAAACCAGGATGTCTTCGCGTGGTCACATTCGGACATGGTAGGAATAAGTCCAAATATAGTGAGCCACACGCTAAATATCGATAAAAGCTTCCCGCCAAAGCAACAAAAGCGAAGACAACTGGATGACGATAATAAAAAGGCCCTAAAAGAGGAAGTCGATAGGTTAAAGGAAAATCGATTCATTAGGGATGCTTTTTACCCCGATTGGGTAGCCAATCCGGTACTGGTCCCAAAGCCTAATGGAACGTGGCGAACCTGCATTGACTACTTGGACCTCAACAAGGCCTGTCCTAGGGATTGCTTTCCTTTACCATGGATTGACCAGCTCGTGGATGCCACGGCAGGGTATGGACTAATGTCATTCATGGATGCCTATTCTGGATATAATCAGATTGCCATGCATGCCCCTGACCAGGAACATACGAGCTTCATAACAGATAAAGGGTTATATTGTTATAATGTTATGCCATTCGAGCTCAAAAATGTTGGGGCCACTTACCAGCAGCTTGTGAACATGATGTTCTCCGAGAAAATAGGGAAAAACATGGAAGTTTATGTTGACGATATGTTAGTCAAATCTCAACTTAATAATAACCATGTTGATGACCTCGAAGAATGCTTTGCCGTGCTCCGGAAATATAACATGAAGCTTAACCCTCAGAAGTGCTCTTTCGGAGTATCTTCAGGAAAATTCCTGGGTTTTATTGTAAATGCTCGAGGAATAGAAGCTAATCCAGACAAGATCCAGGCCCTGATCGATATGCCTTCACCTCAAAAACATAAAGATGTCCAGAGTTTGACGGGCAGGATGGTGGCACTAAGTAGGTTTATATCAAAATCTACAGACCGTTGTCTTCCGTTTTTCAACTTATTGAGGGGAGGTAAGAAATTTGAATGGACAGAGGAATGCGAGCTGGCTTTTCAGGAACTCAAGAAACACCTCGCAGAACCCCCTATCTTGTCGAAACCTACTACGGGAGAAGTTCTGTACTTGTATCTTGCTACGACCGAGCACGCCATAAGTGCAGTACTCGTACGAGAGGAAGAAAAAGTGCAAAGGCCCGTGTATTACGTCAATAAAAGGTTACTGGGGGCAGAATCAAGATATCCCTTGATGGAGAAGCTAGCTCTCAGCCTAATTCACTCATCTCGAAAACTTCAACCCTATTTTCAAGCGCACCCCATCCGTGTACTAACTGATCAACCACTAAGACAAGTCTTGTCCAAGCCAGAAGCTTCAAGTCGACTGCTTAAATGGGCTGTTGAACTCAAGCAATTCGAGATCACTTATCACCCAAGGACGACCATAAGGGGACAAGCCTTGGCAGACTTCATAGTGGAGTGTACTGGCATGACCAACGATGAAGTTATAACCCTGGCCCACGAGCTGTGGAAACTTTACGTTGATGGGGCGTCTAATGAAAACGGATCGAGGGCAGGAGTAATTTTGATCACTCTTGCAGGAAGCAAATTTCACTCTGCCTTGAGATTTGATTTCAGCGCGTCAAATAACGAGGCCGAGTACGAGGCTTTACTGGTGGGACTTCGTATAGCCAAGGAGCTCAAAGCTAAAGCAATACATTGCTACAATGACTCCCAGCTAGTGGTTAACCAGATCTTGGGAGAGTACCAGGCTCATGGTACGAGAATGGCAACGTACTTAGAAAAGGCAAACTCAGCATTGGAAAATTTCGAGTTCTATGCGATAAAGCAGGTCCCTCGAGAACAGAACTCGAATGCGGACGCCTTAGCCAGGCTCGCTACCTCTACCGAGAATGACAAACTGAATGTCGTGCCAATTGAACATCTCTCGGCACCTAGTATTGACGAGCCATAGCAGGAGGACGTGTGTATGATCAATTCAGAGCCTACCAGGATGATTCCGATAGTTGAGTATCTCAAGACCGGCATCCTCCCAGAAGAACGAACCAAGGCTCGAAAGTTGATGTATCAAATCCCTCGTTATACCATTATAGATGGAAGGCTGTATAGAATAGGATATTCCATGCCACTACTCCGGTGTGTGACTCCTCCCGAAGCTAAAAAAATCTTAGAAGAAATTCACGAAGGGTTCTGTGGAGACCATACTGGGGGCATAGCCTGTCCAAGAAAATCATACGCCAAGGATACTTCTGGCCTACCATCAAATCAGACTCGTTTGATTACGTAAAAAGGTGTGATAAATGCCAATTATTCGCCACAATTCCTCGAGCTCCACCATCCGAGCTAACTATGATGACCTCCCCATGGCCATTTGCGGTATGGGGAATTGACCTCATTGGCTCCCTTTCGACTGGCAAGGGCGGAGTAAAGTATGCGGTAGTCGCCATAGATTACTTCACAAAATGGACAGAAGCTGAACCTTTGGCGACAATAACCTCCAAAAAAGTCCTTGACTTTGTGGTGAAAAACATCATATGTCGATATGGGATGCCGAGGAAGATTGTGTCCGATAACGGAACCCAGTTCGATAGCGATATGTTTACCAACTTTTGCGAAAAAAATGGGATAATGAAGAGCTTCTCGTCAGTGGCCCATCCCCAGGCGAATGGCCAGGTCGAAGCTGTAAACAAGACTCTAAAAAGTTCGCTGAAGAAAAAGTTGGAAGAAGCTAAAGGAATATGGCCCGAAGAATTGCCCAAAGTCCTATGGGGATATAGGACCACGCCCCGTACATCGACAGGACATACCCCGTTCCCTCTGGCGTACGGTTGCGAGGCTATGCTGCCAATCGAGGTCAAAATTCCCACAATTCTTGACCTGATCGAAGAAAGGAGGAATGAAGCTCAGTTAAAAAATGTTGCATACCAACAGCGAGCTACCAGGTACTTTAACAAAAGAGTTCGACATCGAAAATTTGGCATGAGAGATTTGGTGCTAAGACATGTATTCTTGGCAACAAGGGATCCGGCAGCTGGCGTGCTCGGGCCAAATTGGGAAGGACCCTACCAGATAGAGTCAGTCATCCAACCAGACGTTTACAAGTTGGCGAGATTGGATGGAAGTCTAGTACCAAGAGCATGGAATGGCGAACACCTACGACCTTACTATCAATAGTATAGCAAGGATGTTGCTGATAACCATGCTTGTTCATCTGTACTGTTTTTCTATTTTTGGATTTTTTCAAATAAAGGTTGATTTCGTTTAATATGTTGTATTTTTTGCAATCTCTCTTAATTTAATAACCTATGTTCTCACTCATAGGATATTAAGGGGGCATCAGTGGCACATATACCACCAACTTGAAAAAATAAAATAGCATATACGAAATGAATACATATAAGTGTTTGGACGTAACCAAATACGCGAGCTAAGACAGTCTGGATATAACCAAACTGTCAAAAGTACACAAGTATTTGGAAATAACCAAATGCGCGAAATAAGATAAGTTCGGATATAACCAAACTGGAAAAAAGATAAAAATGTTTGGATGTAACCAAATATGCAAACTAGATTAAAATGTAAGTGTATGGATTACAAACCTAACACGACCTTAATAGGTTTGGAACAAACCAGCTAAAACTAATCGGCAGTAAGTTGGAGCATAACCCACTTCGTATAAGCCGAGATCGAGGCTGGAGTATCTTGCAAAACAATAGTTTCGACCTCATAACCTTGGAGAGCTAACTGAGGATGAGAAAATGTAACTAAAGAGTAAGATATAACTAAACCATTTGCATTACACGCCATACACGTACTTTCGGGTGCATGGTAAAAGTAATATCCGGCCTTGAAAAATAATGAGATCGAAAGCGGATAATTCGAGCAAACTATGCATGAATGCATTGAACCTCAAGCTTAAATCCAAACTATGTTTGTGTGATTAAACAGGCATATATGACACTTTAATATAAAATGTGCAAAATATTTCAACCCGAGAAATGTAAAGCATATTTATTAAAATGAAGTCAAAAAGAAAGAAAAATTGTATCAGCCCCATGGGCATAAATTAAAAGAAAACAATTACAAAAAATAAAGGGACGCAGCCCCGAGGTGTCATCTAAAGAGAAGGAGCATCCTCCTTGGCCTTCTCAGCATCAGCGTCCTCCCCAGCTCCTTCTGCGTCATCCCGAGTAGCCTCCTCCTCATTAAGCCGAACCTGCCATTTGGCCACGAGTTTCGCTTCAAGATGGCCTAAGAAGCTGGTATCAAGGTCGACATTGTTGGCCCAGATTTTGTACATGGCCAGGTCAACCGCCCGATCCTTTTTCTCCTTAAACTCTTCGAGAATACGAGCCTTCTCACTCTCAATGATCTCAAAAGTGACGGCCTTATCTTCTTCAAGCTTGGCATTGACCTCCTTGAGCCGAGCATTCTCCTACTCAATCTCTGCGAGTCTGGCATTCTGCTTTTCAAGCTCGGATATCTTGACCTTAAGCTCATCGACTCCTGCCTCTACCTTTGCCTTTGTTGCCTTGAGCTCATCACTCAGTTTGAGCTGAAGATCCTTCGCCTCCTGAGCATAGGACTTGCTCGAGTGGATCTCATTGTTCAGTTTGTAGTTGAGCTGGGCAGAGACAGCAAGAGCCTGGCATACAAAGAAATCAACATTAGCATATGGACCATCTATATATATAGCTAGTAGCGAGAAAAGAAAAGTTACCGCGGCAGTAAGCTCGACACTCTTCTCGTAAAGTGTGTTGCAGTCTCGGGCGTTGTTAAAAATCTGCCAATGAGGAGCGTCAAAACCGCTAAAGCTCTGACCCACTCGAGACAGAATGTCCGAGCCCAGCGTAGCCCCATGGGGTCCAGCAGCATTGTCAACTAGATACTCATCAACGTGAGTAGAAATTGACAACTTGCGTGTTAGGGAAGCCGAGGGTTTTTTAGAAGGTGGGTCGAGCGTTGAGTGAACCATGATGGGAGGTTGGGGCTCGACCATAGTGGATGCCTCGACCTGAGGAGACGGCTCCATAGCCGAGCTTGTGGTAGGCGAGGCTGGTGGAGGAGGTGTCTTTTCAGTCCTCTTAAGGACCTTGGCGAGACGCTCAGATTTCCGTGAGCCTCTCGGGCGTTTGCTTCTTTTGGCCCCGCCACTCTCAAGGATGTTGTCGAGATCAGAGTCCATCTCGCCTGCACAGTTACACCACAATATGAGTTATCGAAAAATAAAGTAACTCAGCATAATGCAAACATACATGGGATAAAAAGACAAGTGGAGAGAAACCTAACTGGAACTCTCCCCCGAGCTTGTGCTCGGCGACCACGAAATTCCCCCATCTTCAGAAGAGGTGGGGGGAGTACCTTCCCTATAGGTGGACGTCAACCTCGAAAGGTCCCTATAGTCGTTGGTCCCATATTGGATGACTATTCCGTTCCATACCTCGTTCAGGATATACATGGTGTCGTATTTCCCGAGCCAGCTATCAAACCTATGAACCCGTTCATCTACCCAAGACCATACATAAAAATGGTTCCTATCGTCCTCACACAATACTAACCTATCGAGTTTATGCTTTAATAGGGAGGGGACCACATATTCGAGCTAAGGATGATTGTACCTTGCTCATCCGAGGCCGAGCTTGAGGCCTCGTCATTGGCCTCGTTCCCCGATTGTGGACTCCTATGACGAACTGGAGGTGGAGGCCTTGCATCTCTCCTCATGGGGAGGTTTCCGGTCGGCAGAGGTATGAGCTCCCACCGGTCATATTTCTTATTGGACCAGTCCGATGTAGACTGATCCTCTCCTAAGAGCCCACAAGCCCAGAGCTTGTCTTCATGCAGGAGATAGGAAAGGGATCTCCTGCCATAAGGAAGTTGGAGCAGAGTCTCTCTGTGCTCCTTCATCTCCTTGGTAGGGGTTGGGCGATGGTAGTTGGCTGGAAAATCAAAACACACTTCAACTAAGGACGAGCCTAAGATCAAAGTTCGAGCACAGAAAAGAAGGAGGTTGAGATACTTACAAATCCGTCTGAACGAGTAGAATCGAGACGGGGCTAGGCCATCTGTCCAGAAGAAGGCCTTCTTGAAGTCAGGAGGATGATTGGGAAGATCCTCGAACACCTTCTTCTCCTTCAGATAGCTCGAGAGATAGTAGAAGCCGTCTCCTCCCCGAGCTCGGGAGGGATTGCTTTTCAAACAGAAGAGATATAAAATCTCTCCTGGTGAAGGTCCTGCCCACTTCAACTTGTGATACAGCAACCTCAGGGCAAACAGTACCCTGTAAGAATTGGTGTTGAGCTAGAAAGGGGCCAGCCCAGCAAAATCAGTGAAGCCCTTGAAAAAAGACTTCAAGGGCAATACTGCCCCCGCCTTCATGTGCTCCTGGCTCCAAGCTGCGTCTCTCAGCTTGCTGTCAGGATTTCCATCGCCTGGAGCGCGGCAGCTTCGCTCATGGGAGGTCGGGGCTCGACACCTTAGCGAGCCTAATAATCCTATACCGTGAAAGGCCAGGATATCAGTTATCTGGCCTAGTGACATAACCGAGCTCCAATAATGCTCGGCCTCAAAAAATTCCCTCCTCGACTGCGAGGAAGAGGGTTCCCCCATCAGTGAAAACTGAAGATCACCTGGCTTGAAAGCAATCGTCACTTTAAGCGAAGGGTCGAGCGGAATCGATCTAGGCTCGATAATTGGATTTGGATGAAGAGTGACCCTTAGTCTTTTCCTTTTCCCTTCTTCGACCTCATTTATCTGACGTCCGAAGTGATCTCGAGTGTCCTCTTTCTCACGCCTCAGTTCGTGCTCCCGAATTAAACGTTGGTTCCGGGTGAAAGGAGATTCCGAGCTCAGAGTTACTGGTGAGTAGGGAATTGTGTGCTTTGACCCCCACCACTTTCCCGAATTCTGCGGCATCTAACAAGAAAGTAAAAGGGTGAGGGCCAAGCGAGCAAGAAGTATAGAGATAAATAGTACCTAAGCTTGAATGATCGAGGCTACAAGGCAAGCTCGATCCAAAGAACGAGACTAGTCCCAAAGCGTGTGTTCCACCGAAGGGAAGGAAAGTAGACATGTCATGGGAAATCCCGAAATATTAGGGAAGAAATGTGACGGTTATTAAAAAGGTGATATTTTTGGGAATCGTGCATTCCTTAAAGACAAACCCTAATTTTGTACCTGAAATCTTGGTGTGCAAGATACGGTTCCTGAAATTTGAAAACGCAAAAGAGGAACCATTTTTTGACCCTTTTTCGCAGAAACTGGGTTTGAACTTAATGTCCATCAGTCGAAGCACCCTAATCCTAGTGTGTTAAACTAGTGAATGGATAAATGGGACGAGAGTAAATCCTAATGCCTACGGTGTAACAGAAGCATAAGCATGCATAAAAAAAATGTGTATGTATATAACGCAAAGAGACCATAAACCGAAAACTTACACAATGTAATCGGTGGAAATAGAGAAATGGATGATTGAACGAGCGGTTGCAGGTACGATCTCACTGAATCAAAAAGTCCAACCGCGCTTTGTCTTATCAGCTCGGAGAACATGCAAGAACCAGGCGAAGAAGTGTCTGGTTTTTTCTCTCAGAGAAGTTGAATGTGAAGAAAAAATGGAGAAGACAAAAAGGGTTATATTTATAGACCCTCAGAGATTGTAAAAGTTGAATTAATCTGAGCCATTGGCCAGATTCCGTATCAGATCAAATGGCCAAGGACAAATGACATGATGGTACCATAAAGTTGGCAGGCGAACGATCGTGGGCAGAGTCTCAAGGCACTCGAGTACCTTGAGTAAGCAACACCCAGCTGACGCGTGTCCATACTCGAGTGTGCAATGGTACGGTTCCCAAAGGAAGTAGTTCAAAAGTTTCCTTCTCATAGGATTCGAACTAATACTTTTGAGGGGGAAAAATGTTACACCCAGATTTCGAAGACCTGAGATTGTGACCTCGAAAGCTGGATTCGTCATGTGTGAGCTCGCGATAGCTAAAGTGCATGTTCGTGGTCCAGATGTGAAACCCTCGAAGCAAGGTGGCAGCCTCGAAGATATGTAACCTCGAAGTTCTTTCTAAGCTCGAAAGACATAGCATCGGAGTATATCCATTGTCGGGCATCTTCGGATCAAGTAGCCCGAGCTTGGCATGGGTATGAGCTCAGAATGTAACGGCTTCGGTGGTATTTACACACTCCGAGCTGGTCTTGGGGTAAGATGGCTATCTCATAATTTATCTAAAGACCTGGTCCGACATGATTTTGATTACCGATCTCGAACGACGTAATGGGTCGTCTGATGAGACGCGTTCCATGCGTTTAAAGATATTTATTGTTGTAACTTCCCTACATTAAAGGGATATTAACTACTCTGTTATATGCCTCCTGGTCTTCAGGGGACGTTTCCTTGCATATAGGAGTTACAGAATTTAATGTCATTATTCCCATTAATGAAGAGGAGTATCTTCCCGAAATATGTGGGAACGAACCCTGAGAACCCTCTATAAATAGAGAGGTCATGAACTTTTTTAAAGGGACGGATTTTTGATATCTTGAGAGAATTTCTGAAGAATTTATTCCTGAAGAATTTCCTGAAATATCCAAAGTCTTAATAAAATTGACTCGTGGACTAGGCAGAGTTAACTGCTGAACCACGTAAAATCCTCGTTGTTATTCTGTATTATTTATCTACGCCATAGTTCTTGTTGTTTAACTGCTCTACGTTTTAAGTTGACGAAAAACGGCGTCAACATTCCTATACTCTAATTTCTTTTTTTCTTTGTCTCTTCTTCTCTCTAAACTCTTTTAATTTCAATTTTCAATCAATTCCAATTCATATCTCCAAATTTGATTGATTTACGTGTTAACGATAACACAATCCTCTCGGGTTTTTATTCATTTATTAATATATGTTAATCTTTTAAGTTTTTATTTTAAATTATTGATCTTTATATTCTAACATCTTAATCTTATTTTTCTATCATGTTTTATATGTTATCAAATGTTTATGTGGTGTGGGTGATATTGAGATTGTTAACATGATGTTGTTTGTAATCATATTGTAAAATTATTTATTGGCATATTTGATAAAATTGACAAAATTAATTATGGATTTATTTTCGAAATATATTGTGTGGTATTTTCAAAATGGTTTAGTTCTTGTTTTACTATGAAATATTTTCTAATCAGATTATTCTATATATGTTAATAAAATAAATATATAATTTCCTATAAGAGAATATATTTTCTTGACTTTTGTATATATCGAAATTATTGGTATTTATTTTAATTTCTTGATCTGATTTGTTTGTCTAGAAACTGTGTACAGCTTGCAGAGATAATGTATATATTGTTTCCTTATTTATTTAAGGAAACTAGGTTTAAAAATTGTCCAGGTTCAATGAATCTGTTTGAACGGATTACCAGTCTGTTTGAACAGATTCTGATTTTCCTTTTTGGGAAGATTTTTCATTTATTGGCTGATTGGTTTTTTATTTGTTTTCCACGACCTGAAGGGATTCTAAAGGGTATATAGACATCCTTAGGTCGTTGGTTTTTTCTTGAGCTCTCTAGGTATATTATTTTCCAAATACTTTTCAAGTTTAGAGAGAGTTTTTATTGTGTGAAGAACTTGATTCCAGCAAGTTCTTAGTGGTTTATTATAGTGTACTTCTGTATTGTGTTCTTTGAGACAATTGTGCAGGTTGAACACACTTGGACATCGTTCATCAAGCTTCAGGAGAAGTCTTGCTCGTAAGTCACTTTTTGGGAGGAAAAGTGCAAGTGTTATGATTTGAAGGGAGTTCAAGATCTTAGCACTTCAGAAATTTGATTAGGAGTTTAGATTACAACAGTTGCAACAAATTCAAGAGGGAGTCTTTATTTGTATAAGTCAATTTGACTTTGTAATCGTTTAGATATTCTTTTAATAAATTTCATTCTTTGGGCGTGGCCCCATGGACTAGTAGCAATCTGAAAAGATTGCTGATACCACGTAAAATTTCGTGTGTTCTTTACTTTATGTTCATTTTTATCTTCTGTTGATAAACTATTTAAACATATCTGGTTTCTGTTCAAATAATTTCTGTGTCCGTTTAAACATTTCTGTAACAATACAGCAATTAATTATTTAATTTAAATAATTAAGTTGGTAATCATAAAAACAGAATTTCAATTGGTATCAGAGCGATTCACTAAACTTTTAGTGAGATCTTGTGGTTATTTTCCGCTTGATTTGTTTTGTGTGAAATGTCTTTCTTTGCAGAAGGTAGTTCGGTGTCTCAACCTCCATTTCTTAATGACTCAAACTATCCATATTGGAAAGTTAGGATGAGAGCTTTCATAAAAGCTCAAGATGAGAAAGTATGGAGAGCAATTTTGTCTGGATGGTCACCTCCTACCGAAAAAGGTGAAGATGGAAGCACAACTGTAAAATCTGAACTTGTTTGGGATACAAAAGAAGAAAAATTATCCAGCTATAATAATAAAGCTCTTCACACCATTTTCAATGGAGTTGGAGAAAGATTTATTAAACTTGTTTCCACATGTGTCTCAGCTAAAGATGCTTGGACAATTCTTCAAACTCAGTTTGAAGGAACTGTAGATGTCAAAAGATCTAGATTTATTATATTACAAACTAGGTTTGATGATCTTAGGATGTCTGATTCTGAAACACTATCCGAATTTTATGAGAGATTATCTGATATTTCTAATGAGTATTTTGCACTTGGTGAGAAACTGATGATTCTGTCCTTGCTAGAAAAATTGTTCGAGTTCTTCCTGACAGGTTCAATGTTAAGCTCACTGCTATGGAAGAGGCAAAATTTTTTAGTACTATGAAAGTAGAAGAATTGATGGGGTCACTTCGTACCTTTGAGTTAAATCAAAAAATTCGTCAAAAAGACAAGCTGAGTACTTCCAAAGAAAAAGAGAAGACCATAGCTTTCAAAAGCACTGAAAAAGAAGCATCAAATGATGAAGATGGTGATAATGAAATGGCAATGCTTGCAAAGAACTTTAAAAAATATATAAAGAAGATAAGAAATAAGAAGTTCAATGGCAAGCCGTCAAAAGGTAATCCTTCTTCTCTTAAACCTTTTCAAACTAATAAAAAGGGTATTTAGTGCAAGGAATGTGAGGGATTCGGTCACATCCAGTCTGAATGTGCAAACACCTTGAAAAAGAACAAAAAAGGTATGATTTCTACTTGGAGTGATAATGATTCTGAAAGTAGTGAAGATGAGGAAGGTAATGTCGCTTTCACTTCTATTTTACCTGTTTCTAAATCTGAAAATTAAAAAATTGTTTGAATAATGTTTCAAAAGATGAAGAAAATTCTGATAGTGATGAATCTAAATTGAATGATGAGTCTTTGAGTGAATCTTACAAAAAAGATGTATGGTTCATGGGTGAAAGTGTGTTATGAAAATCGGTCATTGGTAAGCAAAAATAAAGAATTGTCCTTTGAAATTAAACAACTTACTAATTTAAATGAAAAAAATTGAAGAAGAAATAATTTCAAAAAATGTTGAAATTAATAAGTTGTCTAAAGATTTGGATACTCTTGAGAAAAATGTTAGAATGCTTAACCCTGGTTCAACTGTTTTTGATAATATACAGAATGCAGGTCAAAGAAGTCATGTGGGACTTGGTGCTTCAAGTTCTCAAAAATCAAATAAAACTGTCTTTATCTCGGCTGGAATGCTATCATCTGATGTTCCTGTGTCATCTTCACTGAAATCTGTTGCATCCAGTACTCGGATTGTTCCAACAGAAAGGACACAATCAACAAGTAAATCCAATGGTAAGTTCGAAAAATTCATTCCAATCTGTCATTTTTGTGGTAGGAAGGGTCATATTCGACCTAAGTGTTTTACTCTTATGAATTGTGCCAAAAATGAATCTTTTGAGAAATTCAATTATTTTGATAAATCCAAAAGAGTAAAAAAGAAAAATGTTCAATCAAAGAAAATATGGATCAAAAAGAATAATTGTTTTGCTGGTTTTACTAGTGAATAGGATAGATATGCTTCTTCATATTTTTGGTATTTTGACAGTGGTTGTTCAAGACATATGACAGGTGACAGGTCTATTCTTACAGACATAAAACCTATGCACTGTGGATCTGTTACTTTTGGGAATGGAATTGAAGGAAATGTTCTTGGAATGGGTACTCTTAACTTTGAAGGGTTACCTAAAATCAAAAGAGTGTTACTTGTGGAAGGACTTAAAGCTAACTTGCTTAGCATAAGTCAAATTTGTCATCAAGGTTATACTGTTAACTTTGATAAAGAGAATTGTTTTGTTTTAAACAAGAATGGTGAGAATGTTCTTGAAGGTTTTAGATCTAATGACAATTGCTATACTCTTTTGCCTTCTATTATGTGTCAATCTGTTGTGGGTAACAACACTGATGTGTGGCATGCTAAACTTGGTCACATAAATTTCAAAACTTTGAAAAAATTGTCACATGCAAGGATTGTTCATGGTTTACCTAAGCTAGGTAAAGAATCTGATGGTAAGTGCAAGAGTTGTCAACTAGGTAAGCAATGAAAAATTACACATAAAAGTGTTTCTGACATAAACACTTCGAATGTTTTAGAATTGCTTCACATGGATTTTATGGGTCCAATTCAAATTGAGAGTTTAAATGGGAAAAGGTATATTTTTGTTTGTGTGGATGATTTTTCTGGATATACTTGGGTGGATTTCTTGAAAGAAAAATCTGATACTTTTGATGCATTTAAAACTCTTTGCTTGAAATTAAAAGTTGAAAAAGATTGCAACATTGGAAAAAATGTTTGTATAAGAAGTGATCATGGTAAAGAGTTTGAGAATTTTGTCTATGATGATTTTTGTAAGTCTGCAGGTATTTCTCATGAGTTTTCAGCTCCCAAAACTCCCCAATAGAATGGAGTTGTAGAAAGGAAAAACCGCACTCTTCAAGAAATGGCTAGAGTGATGCTAAATAGCAAAAAATTGACCGAATGGTTATGGGCAGAAGCAATTAACACTGCTTGCTATATCAGTGTTTTTCTCCGTCCAGGTACATCTAAAACATCTTATGAAATTTGGAAAGGTAAGAAACCAAGTGTGGCTTATTTTCATGTTTTTGGATGTGTTTGTTACATTTTAAGAGATAGAGAAAATCTTGGTAAGTTTGATGCTAAGAGTGATGAAGGTATTTTTATTGGATACTCCACTAACAGTAGGGCTTATCTTGTGTATAACATGAGAACCTAAACTGTAATGGAGTCAGCTAACATTGTTATTGATGATGCCAGGGATTTTTCTGAGTTTTCTACTAAGGAAGAAATTGATAGGTTTATTGATGAACCTGCTGAAAATCACAAAGAAGCTTCTGTCAGTGATACTACTGTTGCAACATCTGGTCCATTTGTTCCAACAGATCACAAATATGATGAAACATATTCTAGACAGACAGAAAAGAAATTTCCAGATATTATTTCGGATGAAGTCCAAAAGGAGCCATCAACCAGAGTTAAATTAAATCATCCAGCTGATTTAATACTTGGAAATCCAAAAGAAAGTATGGTCACAAGAAGAAGGTTTAGTAATGTTGTTCAATTTGTTTGTTTCCTATCTTTACTTGAGCCTAAAAATGTGAAAGAAGCTTTAATTGATGAAAATTGGATTAAAGCTATGCAGGAGGAATTGGAACAATTTTTTAGAAACAAAGTGTGGAGTCTTGTGCCAAGACCATTGTATACCAATATTATTGGTACAAAATGGATTTTCAAGAATAAATCTGATGAATTTGGTACAATTGTGCGAAATAAAGCAAGATTAGTGGCACAAGGGTACACACAAGTGGAAGGAATAGACTTTGATGAAATATTTGCACCTGTTGCAAGACTTGCATCAATTAGATTATTATTGTCTATTGCTTGTTTGATTGGTTTCAGGTTGTTCCAAATGGATGTCAAATCCGCATTTCTCAATGGGATCTTGAATGAAGAGGTATATGTTGAACAACCCAAAGGGTTTGAAGATCCCCATGCACCTGATCATGTTTACAAATTGGAGAAAGCTCATTATGGTTTGAAGCAAGCCCCTCGGGCTTGGTATGAGAGACTCACTCAATTGCTTGCTTCTCATGGACACAAAAGGGGTGGAGTAGATAAAACTTTATTTATCAAAAATATTAAATCTAACATAATTATTGCTCAGATTTATGTTGATGATATTGTGTTTGGTTCTACTTCTGACAATGAGGTGCAGGTATTTGTGAAACAAATGAAAGAGGAATTTGAAATGAGCATGGTGGGAGAATTGACCTATTTCTTAGGTTTGCAAGTCAAGCAGTTAGATGAAGGCACATTTGTTTCTCAAAGCAAATATGCTAAGAACTTGATGAAAAAGTTTGGACTTGAAAGTTCAAAGATTGCCAAAACACCAATGGGAACGACTATGAAGCTATCCAAAGATGAAAATGGTGTCAAAGTTGATCCTACACTGTATAGGAGCATGATTGGTAGTCTTCTTTATCTCACTACTAGTAGACCTGATTTGAGTTATAGTGTTGGTGTGTGTGCCGGTACCAAGGAAATCCCATGGAGTCTCATGTTGCAGTTGTCAAAAGAATTATTTGATATGTTCATGGGACTGTTGATTATGGTATTTGGTATTCAAAAGAAACTAACTCTAATCTAGTGTGTTTTAGTGATGTTGATTGGGCAGGTAACACTGATGACAGAAAAAGCACTAGTGGAGGATGTTTCTACTTGGGAAATAATCTAGTTTCTTGGCATAGCAAGAAACAAAATTCTATTTCTCTCTCAATAGCTGAGGCCTAATACATTGCAGCAGGAAGTTGTTGTGCACAACTTTTGTGGATGAAGCAAATGATGATGGATTATGGGTTTGATCTTGACATTTTAACTATCTTTTGTGATAATACAAGTGCAATTAATATTTCAAAAAATCATGTGCAACATTCACGTACTAAACATATTGATATTCGTCATCATTTCATAAGAGAATTAGTTGAAAATAAAGTTCTTGTCTTGGAATATATTGAAACACATAAACAGATTGCTGATATTTTCACTAAAGCTCTTGATTCGGTTCGCTTTAATTTCCTCTGAAAATCTTTGGGGGTTTGTTCTCTTTAAATTCCCTTGTTATTGTGTTTTTACTCTTGATCAAATGTGTGTTGTTTAAATTTAAGAAAATTGTCAATTAATTTGAAAATTTTGTTGTGTGTCAAGCTAGATAATCTGACTTGTGTTTATGAGCTTTTAGTTGTATATTCTTGAGAGAAAAATGATCAATTCCTCCTAGGCATATTCTAGTCAATCAATCAATGTTTAATGTTTGAGCTTCCTTTTGTGTAGCATTGTTTCAAGCTCCTGTGCAAGAATAGAGCTACATACATCAGTGTGTGAAAGCCGTCTTTGTAGTAAGTTGGAACTTTGTAATTCAGAGTTATGAAGAGGATATACTACCATAGAAAAGGGCTACCACTAGTTAGTGTGACAACGTCTTCATGGGTTACAATTATTTACAAATTCAAAAAAGACTTATTTGTCATTGAGTAATGTTCTCTTGCATACACGATCACACACTTATGCTTGAAACTATGCAAGAAAAATTGTACACAGTTTGTAAAAAAAAATGTGTGTAAGACTCATACATGTTGATTGATTCACTTAAGAATATGTGCTTGTGACTTAATTGTGCATTATTTCTCTCGAATATTCTTTCTACTTTTTTCATTTTCACAAGTGTTCTTATCCATTTTATACACTAACACTTATTTTCAGTTGCTTGATTTTTTTTTTATGATGACACTCATTGATCAAAGCAGATATTTTTGTTGGGTTCTATTTTTGTGCATTTTTATATAAAAGAAATATATATTTGATTGACAAGGAATTTAATGGTGGACCGAATCTTTGTAGCAATTATGTGAAATTGTGTATTTATTTTGTGTGATTTAATATATTCTTTATCTCCAAGGAATTTATTTTGTCTACTTACTCTCTTTGGAATACCATGATTTATCTCTTTACTATATTTTACTTTGTTGCATTTTTAGCTCTTTTTTTTTAAAACAAACAAAAATGGAAAGATCACATCTGATCGTGTAGGATTAGATTTTGTATTCTTGTCTTTATTTTATTCTCCTTAATTGTCTCTTTTGAATTAATAAAAAAAATATAAAAAAAGGGGGAAAATTCATTAGGAAGAGCATGTGGGGTTTTAGATGTTAGCATTCTCTATTTATTTTATTTCCTTTTATAAAAAATATCAACAAAAAAAGGGTAAGTTTTTTTTTTCTGATCGTGTGTAATAGGTTTGTTTCCTTTTATTTTTTTAAAATAAAAAAAGGGAAGCTTCTTTTTGTCGTGTGTGTCTTAAATGGGAAAGTCTTTGTCCTTAAAAAGCTTGTCACCTACCCACTTTTTCACTCACCCACGATTCCTCTAAGTCTCTTCTTCTTCTTATTTTTTTCTCTCATTTTTTTTTTTTGTGAGTGTTTGTTGATTTTCAGAGAAGGAACAATGGTGAAAACTCGTGGAGCTACCTCTAAGAAGATCCCTGCTACTCAATCCCGAAAGCTCTTTGCTCAGCCCTCTCCGTCACCTCCTCCATCTGTGTCAATAGCGCCTCCCCTTGCTTCAGCACCTGTGACATCTATTGGGAGGATTACCAAATCCAAGGCACGCAAGAGGATGATCTCTCTCTCTCTCTACTGAACACCCCATGGTGTTTCCAGATATCTCGACTAATATTGTCGATGACGCACCACCATCTGAAGTGGTGGTGCCCTCTCGAGCCTAGATCCAATCTCCTCTTCCAATTGAACCGTCTTTGGTGGCTAGAACAAAATCCAAGTCTGTTTCACCTTCTTCCAAAGCTGCTGCTGCTGGGTTACTCAAATTGCCCATGAAGCCGAGCCAGTCCAAGAAGATCTCTTTGAATCCAAAAAGAAAGTTGGTGTTGGGCTCATCTTCATCTCCCTTGACTGCTGCCAAGAAAAGATTGAAGGCTCATCCCCCTTCTCCGTCTTCCTCTGAATCTGAACCTGAGGAAGCGAAATCTGAGTCTGACAAAACCCATGATACCACCTTATCTGATGAATCTGTTCCTGACAATGCTGAATTAGAGGCTGAGTCTAATGACCCAGAATAAGAAGACATTGTCCCTACTGAACAAGAAGCCGAATCTGACACAGAGCCAGTTGCAACTCCATTGTCATCCAAGGCTAAAGGCAAGAGACCTATTTCTGATTCTATACCATCTCAAAGACTCTCATGTGTTAATTTCAAACCTCATTCTCCTATTTTTTGTTATAATGACAATGCTCGTGATATGGTTCTCTATGCTCAAAGGAAATTTCTCATTGAGAAAAATTATGTCTTGAGTGATCATCGTCCTTATGTTGTGTTAACTATGCTTCAAGATCGAAAATGGACAGGTTCTTTGGTTAAATTTACTGGTTTTGTGGATAGAATAGTCAAGGAATTCTATGCAAATATTACTAATGAAATTATTGACCCTAAATCTCCTCTATATTGTAAAGTGTATGTTAGGGGTCATTGGTTCTCTTTTTCTCCACAAGATATTGCAAAGGCTTTGCATCTTCCTCTTGATGTTGAGAATGATGATGATCTTGACTCTCTTGATAAGGATGAGGTCATCACTGAACTAGTGGGACAAAAAATGGTATGGCCACCTAATACAATCATCTCGGTTACCAATCTCACCTACACTTATGTTGTTCTCCATAAGTTTGCCACAACAAATTGGAAACCGACTTCTCATACCGCAACTATCTCATTTGACATGGCTTCCTTTTTGTACAAAGTGGGGATCGGAATTGGTATAGACTTGGCTATGTTTATTTATGATCAAATCATTGGCTTTCGAAAAGGTAATAAGAGAAACTTGAATCTTCCTTTTCCTCAAGTGATTTATAAAGTGTTGAGTATGTAGAAAAAAGATCTTAAGCAAGATCAAGAAGATTTGGTGACTCCCACTATTGATGCTTCCTACAAAGCATCTGCTCCAACTACTGAAGCTGCTGATGCTCCATCATCCAAGAAAGCCAAGCCTCAATCCCTGAATTTTTCCTCGGATGACATTCCTCCTAAATCCTCCTCTGTTCCCACAGATTCAGGACTTGTTGCTATAGAACTAGCTTCTGTTCGCGCCTCTGTTAATTCTTTGGTTGCATGAGTGATGACAATTGAAGGACTGCAACATTCTATTTTGGATGTTGTTAAAGCTTTGTCCAAGGATCCAGCCGTTTAGTTTCCCTATTTCTATGTCTTTTGTCCTAAGAACATTGATACTTTCTTTTGTCTTAGGCTTATTGTCTTTAGTTTTGCATTATGTTTCTTTGGCTTCTTTGAAAGACACAAAGGGGGAGAGTAGATACCTCCAAAAACCTGCTTTGTTTTGTTGTTTTGTTTAACTCTGGACCTTCTTATTTTGAGGGGGAGTTAAGTCTTAGTTTCTTTATATGTTTGTTATAAGTTGATGCATGTTTGCAGGGGGAGTTTTTTTCTCTTTACTTGTCACTAACATTTGTGTTGCAGGTTTTTTGAATTAATTTTGTCTATCAAATTGCCAAAGGGGGAGATTGTAAAATTCTTTATTGGCATATTTGATAAAATTGACAAAATTAATTATGGATGTATTTTCGAAATATATTGTGTGGTATTTTTGAAATGGTTTGGTTCTTGTTTTACTGTGAAATATTTTCTAATCAGATTATTCTATATATGTTAATAAAATAAATATATAATTTCCTATAAAAGAATATATTTTCTTGACTTTTGTATATATGGAAATTATTGGTATTTATTTTAATTTCTTGATCTGATTTGTTTGTCTAGAAACTGTGTACAGCTTGCAGAGATAATGTATATATTGTTTCCTTATTTATTTAAGGAAATTGGGTTTAAAAACTGTCCAGGTTCAATGAATCTGTTTGAACGGATTACCAATCTGTTTGAACAGATTCTGATTTTCCTTTTTGGGAAGATTTTCCATTTATTGGCTGATTGGTTTTTTATTTGTTTTCCATGACCTGAAGGGATTCTAAAGAGTATATAGACATCCTTAGGTCGTTGGTTTTTCTTGAGCTCTCTAGGTGTATTATTTTTAAAATACTTTTCAAGTTTAGAGAGAGTTTTTATTGTGTGAAGAACTTGAGTCCAGCAAGTTCTTAGTGGTTTATTACAGTGTACTTCTGTATTGTGTTCTTTGAGACAATTGTGCAGGTTGAACACACTTGGACATCATTCATCAAGCTTCAGGAGAAGTCTTGCTCGTAAGTCACTTTTTGGGAGGAAAAGTACAAGTGTTATGATTTGAAGGGAGTTCAAGATCTTAGCACTTCAGAAATTTGATTAGGAATTTAGATTACAACAGTTGTGACAAATTCAAGAGGGAGTTTTTATTTGTATAAGTCAATTTGGTTTTGTAATCCTTTAGATATTCTTCTAATAAATTTCATTCTCTGGGCGTGGCCCCATGGACTAGTAGCAATCTGAAAAGATTGCTGATACCACGTAAAATTTCGTGTGTTCTTTACTTTATGTTCGTTTTTATCTTCTGTTGATAAACTGTTTAAACATATCTGGTTTCTGTTCAAAAAATTTATGTGTCTGTTTAAATATTTCTGTAACAATACATCAATTAATTATTTAATTTAAATAATTAAGTTGGTAATCATAAAAACGGAATTTCACATATACTTTCTCAAATCTCCAAAAGCATTGTGTCACCATCAGATCAAGTGCCTTTGATTTGTATGTTACGGTATCCTTTTATACCATGTCTTAGATTTTATTCATGAGGAAAATATGAAACCAAAGGCTATACAAAACCGTTCAACATTTAAGAAAAAAAAAATGAAGAAAAAAACAATTATTGCTAGAATAAATATTTCTACCAAATTGTTCCATTTAAAAAAATGGAGATCTAAGAACCAACCAACAAATTTTAAATATTGTAGGAAAAAAAAAACAAAAACAATAAGAAAACTAAAAACAAAATTAAACAAATTTTGATTTGTTGGCTTTGTGATTTGGTACAATACAACCCTTTTAGGTTCTAATTTTTTTTTTTTTTTTTTTTTTTGAGAATGGTACAAATCTATGTGTGATTGTGTACAAACAAGAAAAAACATGGATCACAAAATTATTATAGCGATGATCATAGTTAAAATTCATAATGATCATATAGTTAATTAAAAACATTGATGGATAAATAATAAAAAATATAAAAGTAATTAATAGAGTCATAACCCAATTATTCAAATTTTGAATAGTTATATTCAAATTGATATTATTATAATAATTTATTTTTGAAGAGGCATATAATTTATTGATATCTTGAAAAAGTTTAATTATTTTCATTTAAAAAAAATCATTTGAATGAAATAATATGAAACAACTTCATGACAAACTTAATAAATTGATGGACGATTCATAACCACCAAGACCAAATTATGGAGAAAACACTATCATAAAAAATAGTTTATTCATAGTGTTTATGCTTTTTATTTAAACGTAAATAGTTTTATTAAAAATATATGTTTACAACATGTATAAATTATAATAATAATAATAATAAATGTATTTTTTTTCTCATTTTTTATTCTACCTTTCTAATTTATGACTATTAATTAATCAAGGAAAAAGCTCTATCTATTTTCTCTTTTTTATTTTAATAATAATTATAATATATGTGAGTTAAAAATATCTATATATAATAATACTAATAATCTATCTATTTTTATTTTTAACTTTTGATAAAACATGTAATTCTAAAGTTAGTTTTTAATAATAAAGGGTCTAAACGAATAATCAACAAAAATACACGTGGTTCAAATAATCTATCTATTTATTCATATTTTTAACCTTTTGACAAAACATGAGGTCCGCAAGTTAATTTTTTTTTTTAAATAGTCCAAACGGGTAATCGGCTAAAATACAAAGTTCAAAATGGTGTGAACCCTTACAGAAAATATAAATTATATAAATTTATATAATTTGCTTTTTATAAAGATTTTTTAACTTTTTGAATAAATGCATGGTCCAAAGGTAATTTTTAAAAATAAAGTGTCAAAATGGGTAATCGGTCAATATATAGTGTTCAAATAATCGATCTTTCTATTCCTATTTTTAATATTTTGACAAAATACAAGATATAAAAGTAAATTTTTAAAAATAAATGATCTAAATGGGTAATCAGCCAAAATAACTCTTATTATTCATAATTTTTCGAAAACCTACAGGAGATTTATTATACAATGAACATCATCATTAAAAAACTATGGTCGAGACATCTTCATGTGTCCATGTAAAAAGCATGTTGTACGAGTAGGATAAAAATTAATCTCAACTATACAATCTCCAAAAAAATTATATTTTTTAATTATTACAAAAGACTGCGCGAAGCGCGATTATGTTTTATAGTATATATATAAAGGAGAACTTCAAGGAAATTATGTGTGTACGCCCTGGTTTTCCCACGTGCTGATTAGCAACCCGAGCTGCTGACTAATCGTAGTTATCTCATGAACTCCCCTAAAACCGGAGCTTCTGTCGTTAGCTCGAGGAAGCCCAAAGGGCTCCCCTCCAATGTCCAAGACTGGAGCAGGCCCCCTGAAGGCCGAAGGTCGAGTCCAGTATGCAGCTCGCGGTACGAGCTGGATGTGGGGCTGTGACCCCTTGAGAAGTAAACACACGCAAGGTAAACGTGCATATATCAGGCATCACGTGTCTGATATCCCTCTAACTTCTCGGACACGCAGCAGGAACGTGCGTGTTCAGACACCCACTATGGGGTTGGGCCGTGCGGCCCATTACTTCCTTACCTATTGATTTGACCACACATATGTGTCAGGTTTAGGAATTAATCATGAATGTCACAGAATTGATACGACAAGTAAGAAGGTCACGGGATGACCTCCCTACCAACTTCCAGGTGCCTTCTCCTATAAATATGGAGACCCTGGGAGTTGATAGGGGTTGGAAAAATAATCTCTTGTAAGAAATACTTTGTAACCAAATACTCAATACAGATCAATAATATTGACTAGTGGAGTAGAAGGATTTTAACCTTCGAACCACTTAAAAACCGTGTCTTGAGTCACCCTTTTCGTCCTCTAAGATCATATATCTATTTCGGTTCACATTTAGCACTAATCCCTTTTCTCTCATTCTCTTAATTACCTGTTGGCGAAGAACCGCGTCAACAGTTTGGTGCTTTCATTGAGAGGAATTTCGATTAGTGCTGCTGCAAACATCCAACTATGGTGACTACACGGCCCAGGCATGGCAACGAGGCAGATCAACATGATGGGCAGGAGACTCATCATACCACCATCCCTGATGAACAAATTCCTGAAGTCCACCAGCGGCCAGGAAAACAACCGGCGGGCCAAGATGATACTGGTAGTTCGGCGCCTCGGCCGCCTAATCCGAACCCATGTTATTATACCGCGATGGAGATGGAGAACGCTCAACTGAGGAGCCAGTTAGCAACGGCCAGCCAGCAAATCAAGGATATCCTGGCCCGATTACCCCCTCTCACAACCGACGTTAACGTTGGAGAGAGGCAAGGTGAGGCTCCTAAGACTCGCCGGGGTAACCGGTCCAGGCATAGCCGGTCGGATAGACTTCCAGCAGCCAATTCCACCCCTTCATCACACCATCGAGATGCCAACTTCGGGGAAATGCCTAAGACCAGACAACAACAATACAACCGTTCGGTTAGGACATCAACTCCTAGCTCTCAGCCATCATCGAGGACGCCCAGGGGAAACCGAGGAAATTCCCGAAGAAGATCCGGGGAGGGCTCGCGGCGTCAGCCCGTCCCCGACGACCGTCCAACGCCTCATCCAGATCGCCCGGCGCGGGACCAGCAGGTTGGCAGGGCCGAAAGGCCCCTACCAAACTTGATCCGTCCAGACAGAACTAGGATTGCCTCCCCCATCAGGCATCCTCCATCTTCGATCAGATATCCGTCTCCACCTCGGCCCGTCCAGGACATCCCAGCCTATGGGAGTAGGAGGAACCTGCCATCAACTGGACCTTCCCGGCGTAGCAGGGCGCCAAGGGAAAACTCAGGTCGTCACCACCAAAGGCGGACTCCAAGCCTATCCAGCAGGAGCCACTGGACCGGCAGTCGCCGGAGTGATCTTTCTGGGGGAGACCTGCGTCAGCGGTTAAGTTCTGCGCAAAGTCACCAGAGCACCCAGGGAGGTGACCTGCGAGATCGCCTCAACTCCCACAGAGAAGACCGAGTTGGAAGTGGTGTTCAGGCTCGTTCAGGGGGGGTTCTGTCTGAAATACGCAACGGAGGGAATGTCCCAAATAACCTATCTCAAGATAGGAGGGGCAATAACCCACCAAATGTGTACAATGGATCCAGAGCTGTTGAACAGCCCCGGAATAACCAAGGACATCAGGACCAAACCCTCGAGCGCCTGACTCAGATGGAGGAGCTGATGAGGAAACTTCTATCAGAAAAAGAAAAAGACGAATATGATTCAGGGGACGAGATGGAACTCTTCACCCCCAACATAGCAGCGAAGGCATACCCATCTGGTTTCTGTATGCCTCACTTGTCAAAGTTCAACGGGGACGGAGACCCATCAGACCATTTAGGGATGTTCAACACCCTAATGATGGCCCATAACATTGGCCCGGAGCTGAGATGCTTGATCTTTCCCTCCACACTGACCGGACCTGCCAAACAGTGGTTCAAGCAAAGTAAGAAACAATCAATCAGCTCCTGGAAGGCCTTCTCAGCCGACTTCAAAAGGGCATTCCGAGCCTCTCAGGCCGCCCGTGTTCAGGCCAACTCCCTGGCCAACGTGAGACAGCAGCTCGGTGAGACTTTGAAGGCCTACCTGAGCAGATTCGCAAACGTCGCTGCTCAAGCTAGAGACGCGGATGATAGCTCTAATCTCATGGCCATGAGAACCGGAATCCTTGTCGGAGGAGACCTATGGAAGGATATATAGAGGAAGAGAGTCAGCTCGGTCAACGAATTCCTTAACAGGGCCCAAGAGTGGATAAACTTGGAAGAAGCCGAGGCCTCAGCTGCGGGAGCTAGCCAGGTTCCCGATCAGCCCGCTGGAGTAGGAACGGAGGTCGTGGCAGCGACCCCAGACGTCACACAGAACAACCAGCCCGGTGGAAGCAAAAGAAAGGGCAATGGAGAAAACAGTCAGCACGGCCAAAAGAAGAATAAGTCTGCAGATAAGTTTAAGCCCATTTTCACGATGTATACCGAGCTCACTTTGTCCAGAGAGAATATCTTCTTGGCTAACTCTACTCGGGTCCCCTGGAAGAGGCCGGAGCCATTGAAGCACCACAAAGGAAAGAGAGACACTTCCAAGTTTTGCCATTTTCATAACGATGTGGGCCATAATACCGACGATTGCAGACACCTAAAAGATGAGATCGAAACTCTCATCCGAGCCGGTCCCTTGGCGCAATACTCACGGAACAGGGTTCCGGTGAGTCGACCTGCTCCAGAAGTCCCAGCCAGTCAGCCCGGGTCCCGGGTAGATCAGGACGTCCCTCCTCCCTTGGTCGGAGAAGAGATATCCACCATCTCGGGAGGTCCACACATGGCTGGCACAAGCAGAGGCGCCCAGAAGAGATACGTGAATGAACTAAAGGCTCATAATGGAGTGGAGTTCGTCCCGGAGCAGCGTCAGTCAAAACAACAGCGATTGGAGAGGCAACCAATCATCTTTATGGAGGAAGATGCAGGCCATGTCCAGTTCCCTCATAACGATCCTTTGGTTGTAGCAGTCCAGCTCGCCAACTAGAGGGTGAGAAGGGTACTAATAGAAAACGGGAGTTCGGTAAACCTTCTATTCCGGTCCACCTTAGAGAAGATGGGTCTGACTGTCGCCGATCTAAAGGCAACCTCCATGATGCTGTATGGTTTTTCGGGAGAAGGATTAGCAGCGATAGGGACGATCGAGCTGGTGATCACCCTAGGAGAAGAATCTCGAACAGTATCCAAACTACTCGAGTTTGTGGTCATAGACTGCTCCGCTGCTTACAACGCCATTTTGGGCCGGCCTACGCTCATAGATTTCGAGGCCATCACTTACATCTGACACCTCGCCATGAAGTTCCCCACCTCGACGGGAATCTGCACGATCCAGGGCGATCAGCTCGCTGCCAGGGAATGCTACAGCATTTCCATGAAGGGAAAATCTAAACCCGGGCAGCTGGCTATGGCCATTTTGAGTGAAGAGGAATCCCAGGAACCCTTGGCGGCTCCTGAGATTGAAAAACCTCAAAACGCCAAAGGGGAAAATGTCGCCTTGAGTGAGGACATTGACCCCCGAGTAGGCGAAGACAGATCCGAACTCCAGGCTATTGAGGAGCTCGAGGAGGTGAACCTTGATCCACAAAATCCATCATGGATGGTCAAGCTCGGGAAAAACCTCTGTAGCAAGAGGAAGACGGAGCTGATTACGTTTCTGCAGGCTAACTTAGATGTATTTTCCTGGTCCCACGAGGACATGGTGGGAATTAGTCCGAGTGTCATCATGCACACGCTCCATCTGGACAAAAACGTTTCTGCCAAGTCTTAGAAGCAAAGACGTTTAGGAACAACCCGAGCTGAAGCCCTAGAAGAAGAAGTAGCCCGGCTCAAAAAATGTGGCTTTATCTAAGAAGCCAAATTTCCAATTTGGGTCGCCAACCCCATGCTAGTTCCAAAGCCCAACGGGAAGTGGCGAACCTGCATTGACTTCTCCGACCTGAATAAAGCCTGCCCCAAGGATTGTTTTCCATTACCAAGGATCGATCAGCTGGTGGATGCCACGGCGGGGCATGAGCTCATGTCCTTTATGGACACGTACTCGGGCTACAATCAGATCGCGATGAATCCGGCGGACCAGGAACACACCAGCTTCATGACCCCAACTAATGTCTATTGCTACAAGGTCATGCCTTTCGGTCTGAAGAACGCCGGAGCTACCTACCAAAGATTAGTAAACAGAATGTTCGCGGACCAGATCGGAAAAAACATGGAAGTGTACGTTGATGACATGCTAGTCAAGTCAAAGACTGCCGACAACCATGTTTTCGACCTGGAAGAATGTTTTAAAATATTACGAGAATACGGCATGAAGCTCAATCCCCATAAATGCACTTTTGGAGTCGCGTCAGGAAAAATCCTGGGGTTCATAGTCAATACCCGAGGAATCGAGGCAAACCCCGACAAGATCAGGTCACTGCTCGAGCTTCCTTCACCCAGGTCGCGGAAAGATGTCCAAGGCTTAACAGGAAGAGTGGCGGCGCTAAACCGGTTTATTTCCAAGTCAACTGATAAGTGTTTGCCCTTCTACAACCTGCTCCGAGGAAACAAGAAGTTTGAATGGACAGTAGAGTGCGAAAGCGCATTCCTCGACCTGAAGGCGCATCTGGCTGAACCACCCGTGCTATCCAAGCCCAAGGCAGGCGAGCCTCTTTTTCTCTACCTAGCTGTCACTGAGGATACAGCTAGTGCCGTACTGGTACGAGAAGAGGACCAAGCTCGGAAGCCAGTCTACTACATCAGCAAGAGACTTCTCGGGGCAGAATCACGATACCCACTGATGGAAAAATTGGCGTTCTGCCTGATCACGGCCTCGCGAAAGCTCAGGCCGTACTTCCAATCCCACTCAGTGCACGTCATGACCGATCAGCCTCTAAGGCAGGTTCTGCAAAAACCTGAAGCGTCGGGATGTTTGTTAAAATGGGCGGTCGAACTCAGTCAGTTCGAGATTTGCTACACTCCACGAACTGTTATAAAAAGTCAGGCCCTCGCCGATTTCGTGGCAGAATGCACGGGATTCCAGGAGAATCTAGCAGAGGGCTCTTCTCAGGTCACCTCGCCCCAATCGTCGTGGAAGATCTTTGTAGATGGTTCATCCAACGAGAACGGCTTCGGGGCCGGAATCATCCTGATATCCCCCGAGGGACATAGATTCCACTCGGCGCTAAGGTTCGGGTTCAAGGCCTCAAACAACGAGGCGGAGTACGAAGCTTTGCTGGCCGGCCTAAGGGTAGCCAGGGAGTTAAAGGCGAGCTCCGTCCAGTGCTTCAGTGACTCCCAGCTCGTGGTAAACCAGGTCCTGGGCGAATATCAGGCGTGGGGACCCAAGATGGCCACCTATCTGGCAAAGGTAAAAGCTGAGCTGTCCGCATTTGAGCGAGGATCGATCAAACAGATACCTCGGGAGCAGAACACTAATGCTGATGCTCTTGCCAAGCTCGCCACCTCGGGAGAGACGGAGACCTTGGGATTGGTGCCGATAGAATTCTTGGAACAACCAAGTATAGAAGAAGGATGGGCCGAGGTCGAAATGATTGACGCTAGGCCGACCTGGATGACCCCCATTCTTGAGTATCTCGTCGAGGGCAAGCTGCCTGAAGGACGCAACGACGCACGGTGAATCTTGTATCAAGCTCCGAGATATACGTTGGTCGATGGGGTGCTGTACCGACATGGGAATTCCCTACCTCTCCTCCGGTGCGTTCTTCCAAGTGAGGCAAAGGCCATCCTGCAGGAAGTTCATGAGGGATTCTGCGGAGACCACACTGGGGGGCAGAGCCTGGCCGTAAAGGTTCTCAGGCAAGGGTATTACTGGCCGACTCTGTCCAAAGACTCGATCTCATACGTGAAGAAGTGTGACAAGTGCCAACGATTCGCTGTAGTTGCCCGAGCTCCTCCAGTCGAGCTGAAAATGATCTCGGCCCCTTGGCCGTTTGCCGTTTGGGGAATAGACTTAGTAGGCGCCCTGCCCACTGGAAAGGGCGGGGTCCGTTACGCCGTGGTAGCCATCGACTACTTTACCAAGTGGGCTGAGGCAGAGCCATTGGCAACAATCACATCTAAAAAGGTGCTTAACTTCGTGGTTAAAAGCATCATCTGTCGCTTCGGCCTGCCCAAGAAGATCGTCTCCGATAACGGCACTCAGTTCGACAGCGACCTGTTCACCGAGTTCTGTGACAGACATGGGATTGTGAAAAGTTTCTCCTCTGTGGCCTATGCTCAGGCTAATGGCCAGGTCGAGGCTGTCAACAAGACTTTAAAGGCGAGCCTCAAGAAAAGATTAGACGAAGCAAAGGGGGTCTGGCCAGAATAGCTCCCCCAGGTCCTATGGGCATACCGGACCTCGCATCGGACTCCTACGGGTCATACTCCCTTTTCTTTAACTTTTGGGAGTGAGGCAGTCCTCCCCGTGGAGATAAAGGTTCTTTCGCATAGAGTCCAATCTTACGACCAAGATCGAAACCACGAGCTCCTGTGCCATTCCCTCGATCTGGTTGAGGAAGGGCGGGAGGATTCGCAACTCCAGCTTGCCCATTATCAGCAGAAAATCGTCTGCTACTTCAACACCAAGGTTAAAAAATGCACCTTTAGCGTAGGCGACTTGGTCTTGAGAAGAGTTTTCCTCGCCGGAAAAGATCCCAAAGACGGAGTTTTGGGACCGAACTGGGAAGGACCATACCAGGTCATCGAAGTCATCAAGGAGGGAACTTATAAGCTAGCTCGAGTTGATGGAGGGGCGGTCCCGCGAACTTGGAACGCTGTCCACTTAAAGAGATATTACCAATGATTTACTTGTAAGGCCTGGAAGGCCACTTCTTATGTATTAATGAAAATCAACTTTTTATGCATATTTGCAAGTGTAATCTTAAAGTAACCACGAAAGACCCTTTCCCAGTTACTTGGGGGGCATATGGTACCTGGATATAACCAGGTCTCCTTAACGACTTAGATGTTGATTCTTATCGATTGACCCTTGTTTTCTTAAAAACGCGAGATATTGATAAGGGTTAACGCTGACTAAGTCCTATCCTGGTTTTAAGCGGGTCATAAAACTTAGAAGTTAATTTAAATCTGTTGATCGTTGTTCTTCTTAAAGAGCTCGAGATATGGATAAAAGTTAACACGAACTAAGTTTTCAAATTAAGTTCCTGGTTTTAACTAGGTCATAAAACTTAGAAGTTAATTTAAATCTGTTGATCGTTGTTCTTCTTAAAGAGCTCGAGATATGGATAAAAGTTAACACGAACTAAGTTTTCAAATTATGTTCCTGGTTTTAACCAGGTCATAAAACTTAGAAGTTCATTTAAATATGTTGATCGTTGTTCTTCTTAAAGAGCTCGAGATATGGATAAAAGTTAACACGAACTAAGTTTTCAAATTAAGTTCCTGGTTTTAACCGGGTCATAAAACTTAGAAGTTAATTTAAATCTGTTGATCGTTGTTCTTCTTAAAGAGCTCGAGATATGGATAAAAGTTAATGCGAACTAAGTTTTCAACTTAAGTTCCTGGTTTTAACCAGGTCATAAAACTTAGAAGTTGATTTAAATCTATTGATCGTTGTTCTTCTTAAAGAGCTCGAGATATGGATAAAAGTTAACACGAACTAAGTTTTCCAATTAAGTTCTTGGTTTTAACCAGGTCATAAAACTTAGAAGTTGATTTAAATCTATTGTTCGTTGTTCTACTTCAAGAGCTCGAAATATGGGTTAAAGTTAACGCGAACTAGGTTTTTCAATAAATTATAGCCGAAATGCTTAAAAGCATAAAAGAGCGTAAATTAAAAACGTTAAAGCAAATTGTCTCGAGGTGAAAACACCTCATGCAAAGGTTACAAAAAAATAATATATACTTAAAAATGTTCAAAGGCAACAGGGAAAGAACGCCCTAAGCTCCGTCAGATGGCCCCTTGGAGGTCGCTTTCTCACCCTGCTCCGCCGCGCCAGAGGCTTCCCCAGTCTCCAAAGGCGGTGCCTCTTTCTCAAGGCATGAAGGAGAACTTATAGATATGAAGGAGAAGTCAGCCTCCGGAAGCCGCCACAGCCGGAGTCCCGAGCTCCGCTCCTACGTCCTGAGTGGCGGCCGGAGCTCGCGGGGGTGGTGGAGGCATTTGGCCTGCTCCTGCGGCAGGAAGAGTTGCTCCCGTGTCCTGGGCAGCCGGGGTTTTCTCCTTCTCCTTTGCCGGAGACTTGGTGGAGGTCCCGGCGGCGCTCCTGGACCCCCGGAGCCTTTTTAGTCTTGGTCCGGCCGAGGGGTTTCCCCCAAAGACTGCGCCTCGCAAGCTATCCTCGGGCTGAGACATCTCTTCTGTTGAAACAAAAACATTGTTAGTACAAGTTAGCAACCATACAGACAAGGACAAAGGGTTAAATATAAAAAGTGTGCGAATACTAAGGGAGCCCTACCTCCCGAGCTGGAAGAACCTAAGACGATTATTTCCCGAACTGGCGCAAGTTCTAGGTCCGGTTCTGACTCAGGGCTAGATTCTTCTACATACTGCCTAAGCCTCGGAGCATAGATACCCCTCTGGAGTGATGGCCATGTGCGTAGGTTGGTCCCATATCCTCAAATAGGATCGACCTAAAGGCTAGGGTGTTATCTACTACTACAGTACCCCTAGGCCGGCTCTCTTGGTGATCCAGCACGAGCCGGTCGACACAATGGAGTAGGAGTGTGTTCAGGTCTGGATCACTTCGGTGACGATGGACGAGCTGCCTAGGATTGAACCTAGCCAGCCGGGGGTCTGCAGTGGCCCTATCTAGACTCCTAAACAAGTAAGGGTTACCTTGGCCAGAAGGACCCGCGGCTGCTCCAGATTGGATCCTCTCCTCGCCCATCCTCTGGGCAACCTCCAAGGTCCTCTTCCTGTTCCTCACGAGCAGAACTTCGTCGCCCTCGTCCTCCTCATCTTCATCTCCCGCGATCTCCTCCACAATGATGGGTCTGGCGTCCCGAGCTGGGGGCGGCCCCCGGGGCCTCTTTAGGTTCAGGGTCTGATTTGGAAAAATCAGCTTGCAGAACACCATCGTCTCGTCCGTCACGAGCACGTGATAATCCTTCTCACTGGGGGCAAGCCCGCCAGCGTTTCATATTGGCCCCCGAGGGTCACAAACTTCTCTGTCCTCGCGAAGATGGCTGCAAGGTTAGTTTGAGTCATAATGGGGTACAGGAGGAGCTAAAATAACACTTAAAAGGCGAGCTAAGGACGGGAGAAACTTACGAGGACGATTGAAATAGTGGTGCTCGCAGTTCCGGAAACCAGTTGACATGAAGAACTGGTCCTTAAAGTCATTGGGGTGGTTGGGCAGCTCGATGACCGCCGCCGTATTGGGAAACCGGGTTAAATAGTAGAACCCGTCACCTCGCCCCCGCTGGTCCGGGCTGGCTTTGAGGCAGAAGAAATATAAAATGTCTACAGGAGTGGGGACCTCCCACTCGTGCTTCTGGAACAAATACCTCAACCCTGCCAGCAGACGGTAGGAATTGGGGGGGGAGCTGAAATGGGGCCAACCCCACATAGTTAAGAAAATCAGCAAAGTACTGATCCAGTGGAAGGAAGGCCCCTGCCTTAAAATGTTCACCACTCCAGGCCGCGAACGACTCGTCGAGCGGCACACAGCTCCGCTCGCCTTCTGCAGCAGGTCGGGCCACTACGGACGCTTTCCCCAGGGCGATATTGTGGGACAGGAAAATTTTGTTAATCTTCGCCTAGTCGGTTATCCTCGAGGCGATCCTTTTCCGCCTCAAAGAAGGCATCAGGGGCCACCTCGACCTCCTTCTCCACTGTCGGCCCGAAGCGGGGGATCGGGGAGCTAGGCATCGCCGCCTTCCCTTTGTCCTGCTGGGAGGCCGAGCTGCTGACGTTCTTCTGTGGGAGATTTCTCTTTGGAGCCATCTGGTCGCCTAACGAACAAAAGAAAACATTTCAGAAAAGGCGACCCAAGCATGAGGAAAAAGCAATTATTATTTACACGAGCTGAGGTAAGCCCAGCCCGTGGAGAGTGGGACCACGCGGTTTGATGAACATGCGCCTGTGCTCCCAACCGATCCCCGATTACTCGGGATTCTTGTGTCAGGAGGGTCAGGATAGAATTTGCCTTGGGGGGAAAGGTTCAGTAGGCAGAAAATTGCAAAACTTCTTGTGAGGCGTGTTCCTTAAGCTACCCGGTTTTGCACCCAAAATTCCCAAAGCTCCTACCCATAAATTTTCCCCAGAAAAAGCATCCTGAAACCCATACTCTAAAGTGATTTCCTACAACAAATATTCCATAACCTAAAAAGGTTGTCACCCTCCATATCCACAAAACCCAGCAAACCCTTGCATGCGGCTACAGTAAATTTTTTTACCTAAGCTACAGTAACATATTTTCAAAACACACAGGGTCAGGAAACTTACAGTGTGTGGCTGGGAGGTAGACGAAGGTGTTGCGTTGGTAAGAGCTTCGTCGGTGTAATAGCTTCCAAAGCTTCGGAGAAGTCCGTGCGCCTAAGCTTCTTGAACGCTGAAAGTGGCAGTAGCGGGATCGAGGGTTTCGTTCTTCTGGAGATATAGAGAGAAGAAGAAGAGGAGCTTGAAGCTTGAAATTTTTTGAATGAAAGGGTGGCCCATGCGTAGGGTGGCCACCCCTTTTTATATGCGTAAAAGATCACGTATAGAGGGCCGTTGGATGGCCCCGATGGGGGATCCGAGGCCCTCCACTCGAAATACGAAACGACGGCTGGGCATGGGCTAGGCCATTAAATGCGGTTCTCGTAAGACGTACCGTCACCACCCACGATGTTCCACGTGTCAGACGCCTGCATAAAGAGTGGGATGCGAAGAGTTCATGGGGAAGTCCAAAAGCCCCTACTGTGGTCTTATATACGACGTGGTATACCATGAGTAGGAGCTTGGGGGGCAGATGTACACCCTGGTTTTCCCATGGGCTGATTAGCAACCCGAGCTGCTGACTAATCGTAGTTATCTCATGAACTCCCCTAAAACTGGAGCTTCTGTCGTTAGCTCGAGGAAGCCCAAAGGGCTCCCCTCCATTGTCCAAGACTGGAGCAGGCCCCCTGAAGGCCGAAGGTCGAGTCCAGTATGCAGCTCGCGGTACGAGCTGGATGTGGGGCTGTGACCCCTTGAGAAGTAAACACACGCAAGGTAAACGTGCATATATCAGGCATCACGTGTCTGATATCCCTCTGACTTCTCGGACACGCAGCAGGAACGTGCGTGTTCAGACACCCACGATGGGGTTGGGCCGTGCGGCCCATTACTTCCTTACATATTGATTTGACCACACTTATGTGTCAGGTTTAGGAATTAATCATGAATGTCACAGAATTGATACGACAAGTAAGAAGGTCACGGGATGACCTCCCTACCAACTTCCAGGTGCCTTCTCCTATAAATATGGAGACCCTGGGAGTTGATAGGGGTTGGAAAAATAATCTCTTGTAAGAAATACTTTGTAACCAAATACTCAGTACAGATCAATAATATTGACTAGTGGAGTAGAAGGATTTTAACCTTTGAACCACTTAAAAACCGTGTCTTGAGTCACCCTTTTCGTCCTCTAAGATCATATATCTATTTCGGTTCACATTTAGCACTAATCCATTTTCTCTCATTCTCTTAATTGCCTGTTAGCGAAGAACCCCGTCAACAATGTGGCACTCTAAATTCTCTTCAAAGCCCCCTTTCTATTTTCTCCTTTAATCTAATTTTTTTATTCATTTTATGGATTAACATAATAATAGTAATTTTTTTATTCTTTTTATTAATTAAAATTTTAAAAATATAGTTACAAGTAACTAATTAGTATAAATTTTGTTACACATTAATTTAAATTAAAATAAGATATTTATAAAATGTTATTATTTAAATTAATAATATTATATATAAAAATCTAAAGTTATTATTTAAATTAATAATATTATATCAAAATATCTCTTCTTGAACTACCCTATTATATATATTAGAATTTGAGTTATTAGTATATTCTAATCTACAAGCATTAATCATCTACCGAGTAGGGATAACTTCATGATGCAAGTTATGTGCATTCTCTTCCTAATTTATCAAATATCTTTTCCTAATTATTTTTTTTGTGCTCAATTTTCATTGTTCTTTCCGCCTTAATTTTTGGAATAATATTTCATTACCTTGTAATATTTCTTTATCAACATATTTATAGAATTTAATGTGTTCATGAGTGTTCTTGAAGGATCAATTTGGAATGTGTCTATACTAAGTCGGTTATCTCCAAAGGGTTTGTGTATTTAGGCTTTTTATTCAATTAGTTATGATTGGAAACGTTTCTAATTTTTTTTACTGTAGTTATTTTGAAATAATTAATATGTATTTCAGTTTATATATCTCTATCTATATCATCTTCACAGTTATTTATGTTAGGTCACTTATTTTTTTATTTATTTTTTATAATAAATATTTTAAATTTAATATTAAGATAAAATATTTTGAGATGATTATTTTTGTCTTACGCCAGTTATATTATTCTTGTAGTTTTTTATTGGTTGTTAAGTTAGTTTTCAATTATTTTGACTGATAATATTTATGCTATATTATTTTAGTTTTTTATTATTATGTTGACAAATTATTTTATTATTATTATTGTTGTTGTTGCTATTATTTTTTTAGTTTTTTCAATTAATTGTTTTTACATACTTATTTTTGACCCAATTTCTCTTTTTTCAATAGTTTTTATGCTAGATATTTTATTGGAAGTGAATTTATCTTCTGTGTTTTTCGATGTCATTGTTATGTTTTTGTTGTGTTGCGTTATGTTATTGTTTATGTGAGTGTAGATGCCAAAAATCCACCAAGGAAAAAGGTCTAGTCACTTATTGAAGTAAACGGCTAAGGGGCACCGAAGGCGCCAAGTGCGTGATAGAGACAAAAGGTGTGAACACGGGAAACTATCCCTTTGAACACCCCACTTCAAGTTGCAGGGATAGACCTCAATATATGAAGGTCTCCTATGAAACACCCTAAGAATGGCTTCCCAAGTCGTCAAAATTCCTCGGAAAGGAGGAATGACTTGTCTGTGCCGGGCACAAGGGCCTCACATAGCAAGGCACACTTTGCCCACGTCGAAGACCCCCCAACCGAAGTCAATAGGGCCTCGCATAGTGAGGCACACCTCACCTCGCTCAGGAGCCCATGCCGCGCGCGAGCGCCCCGCGAGACACCATCTCGTGCCCCAGGTCTGCGCACCATGGGCCTCGGGAGGATCTTGCCTTCCACTCTCCTGGGGGTATTAACTTTCATGAGGACCCGAAAAGACTTCAACGTATAAGGGGTAAGAGAATAGGAAGCACTAAAAGGATGGAAACCCGCGCATGACCAGAAGAGTGCGTACACGTGAGGGACGCGCGGACAAGCAGCTAACCTCGTCTACTCTAGGTATGAAATGCGTATGGAGGTATGGACCTGAAAACCACAGATGGCAGACCCTATCCCCACGCCAGACAAGTAGTGGTCATACGCGCAAGGTACCTGACGTGGTCCTTCTCAGACAACCTCTGACATTCGTCCTTGGCAAGTAGTGGAGGTACGAGGAGTGGTGGCATGACCTGCATGTCTCTAACCACAAACAATCGTTGACACCACGATCTTCTGTACCACCACGACCTATGCCACTACCATGACAGTGTACCCAAGTACCTTCTTGTCCCCTGTGACCACCTTGTATCAGAGGCCATTAGAGCCAGGCTATAAATAGACCTCCACCCCTCAAGCTACGGGGTTGGAAAAAGGAGGTAATACCAGACTATTCTAAGAGAAATATACAAGTTTCTTCTATTGTTCACTCGCAATTTTCCTTCAAATTTCTACAAGTTCTTCTGAGTTCATAAGTCACTGATGAAGTCTTTGAGTTTTCCATCCATATTTCGTTGACGAGTTTCCGCCGTCAACAATTTGGCGCCGTCTGTGGGAAGAACAAGCATCAAGCCAACGCTCTTTCATCACTTCCAGCAAGGAAAAATGCTAAGGATATAATGACCCAAATTTCCTAATAAGGCTTAGGAGCTTGATTAGGAGGCCAGGAGGGCCATAATTGATTTATTATGCAATTAAATGATTATATGCATGTTTAGATGTATTAAATATGCATGTGGGCCCATTTATGTTTAATTGGGCAATTTTCATATTGTGGCCATTTTGGGCATATTTGCCATATATGTGGTATATGTGTGGTACTTCATTATTATTTGATTATGCTAGGGTTACTCAGCACGAGACGACCCTAGGAGGTAAGCTAGTGGGAAAGTCACAACAGGATTTATACTTGACTCGGAGTGAGTCAAGGGGTATTTAGCACATGACCGAGATGTTGGGTAATGAGAATAAATATTTGATGATAAATTGGGAGTTAGTAAGATCAAGAAGAAATTCTGGGAGTTTTGACTATTTTACCCCGGGGCGTTTTCGGGACCCTGAGCATTATGATTTGCTTGAGGTTACTTAAGTTTGAAGTAACCTATTAAGAAATAAAAAGAACGTTCTATCTTCCTCCTCTTCCCTTTTCGACACCCGATCACATTTTCCAAGGAAACATGAGTTCTAAGACTCGGATTCAAGCGAGGATTGAGGCATAGCGATTCTAGGGAAGATTAAAAGCTTATTAGCTAGAGGATTTAGCTGGGAAACAACTCAATCGGAGGTAATCCAAGTTTCAAGTTCTAAGTTTTTAAAGTTTTTAAGCTTGAATTGGATTTTGTGTTTTGATGAGTTTTTTGATGATTTGAAGCTTGGGTTTTGTTGATTTTGGATCATGGGGATGTTTGGGAACTTTGATTTTTGGATTTGGAGATGTTTGAGTAGGTTTTTGGAAGGATTTAAAAGAGCAAAAATGAGTTTTTTTAACTGGGTTCGTGGTCGGGCCGCAGCCCTGTTCTTGGGTGCCGGGGCCCAGGCTTGATGAAGGAGGACGCTTGTTGTCTGGGTAGTTAGGGTCGCGGCACAAGGTAGGAGCGCCATGGCGCTAGGCACAGGCAGTTTGGGTTCGACCTCTGTAGGGAGGCGGCGGGCCGCGGCGCAAGTCTGGGTGGGGCCGCAGCGCTTAAGGGAAATTTTGCCCATATTTGGTTTTTAGTCATGGGAACTTAACTCTAAGGGCCTGAGATCGATTCTACTACCCAGTTGAGTAGGATCCTTGAGGCTTGGGTTGGGTCTGGATGTATTTATTTACTCATTTTGATGAGGTTTTATATTATGGTTGTGACTAGGTTTTCGCTAGGGGCTTGGAAACGGGATTGTGCTTGTGCCTTGTTTATTGGTAACCTGTGCTTGGACAAAAGGTAAGAAAATGGCACCCAGTATGTGATGCATGAGATACAATTGATTAGGGCATGACATGAATATTGAATATGAGATTGATCAGAGCTTGAGTCTCTGCAAATGTGCATGATCATAATTATGCTAGTGATTGTTAAGTAAGCATGTTGAATGCCCTACATTTGGATATTTGACATATGATATATGCCTGGTTGCATTGCTTACTTGTGGATGGCACTGACCCATGAATCAGAAATCGGCACGAGTCGTATGGTATTGGCTTAAGATTCAAGAACGACATTGATGTGTTCAACACAAGCCCAAATGATTAGATCTAATCGACATAAGCATTGAGTGAATCATCATGAACATTAATGCTTGACCGACCTCAAATTCGATGAAAACTAAAAGCGTTTGTGTAGCCTAAAGGCTAGTTACTGAGAGCCAGGGCCAAAAGGCTCAGGTGACTACATCATCACATGGCTATGGGTGTTGAGCCCAAGTTCGTGACTCACTCATCAGTCACTTATCTGATTAGGGTGCAGAGCCCAAAAAGTGACTCTTTAGTCACCAATTTAGGGTGCGGAGCCCAAGTTCATGACTCACTCATTTGATTAGGGCTACAAGCCCCAGTATGATTACCAGAATCTCAAAGTGTTAATCACTCATCTGATTTGGGCTATAAGCCCCAATATGATTACCAAAATCATAAAGTGTTATTCACTCATCTGATCAGGGTGCAGAGCTCAGTGCGTGACTTAATTGTCACTTATTTGAGTCACTTATTTTAGATGGACACATTGGCCATCTATTTTCATTATGACTTGATAGTCATCAATACAAAGGGCAGGGCCCATAAGTCATCTATACAAAGGGTAGGTAAGTCATCCATACAAAGGGCTGGGCCCACAATCATTATTTGGATTTATTTGCATGCACGAATAGGGCTATTATTGCTAGGCATGCCTATTATGATTTAGTGACATGTTATTACTTGTTCATGAGCATATTGAGTTTTCTTGCTGAGCTTCGGCTCACGGGTGCTATGTGGTGCAAGTAAATGTAAAAGAAAGCTGGGCCATCCTTGAGTTGGAGAGCTTAGGTGACGATGTGTACATATGTGGCTGCTCGATCGCCACGACTGAGGGTTTAAAGAGGAACTAGGGTTAAACCATATTTTGCCGCTTAGGTCAGCTGGTTGTAAATATTTTATTGTAATTAACCATTAAATTATATTTTTGGGATCCCAATGTATACAGTAAACGTTTTAGTGAAACGTTGTATCTTTGACCAAAATTTTTAACCCTAAATCGTTAATCATACTTAGTTACACGATTATGGCCAAATGACTCGATTAGCGAGCACTGTTTAAAATGCACACTGTAACGGTCCCTGGGTAGTAGGGTGTTACAAAGGTGTTCAAAACACTTACGACAACTACAAGATGTTGAGGTTCACCTGGACGGAGAACAACTGAGGGCTTCCAGGAAAGACCCTCCTCTGCCTAAGCATAGAGATATGCCGGAGGAATGTCCTCCCCCAAGGGAGGAGAAGGAAGCATCATCCCCGGCTATCTGGCCTGAGAAAGGTCATTCAGAGCCACTAGTGCACCCACATCCTTGGCTCCCGGTGGCACCACGCTCTGGCCACCAAGACCTGGGTCCATCGACACACAAGGCAGGCAAGAGTCCCCGAGTACACTCGGTGAGTTCCAGCTCAAGGACTCGCTTCTATTAGGATGAGATTCATGAGTTACACAAAAAGAATTGAAGGTTGGAAACCACACTTGAAAACATCCAGGAGGTTTTAAACGGCCTTCTCCAAGGAAAGTTGAGCCTACCCCTTCCGAAGCATAAAGAGAAAGAGCATGAAAGAGGGGGAACCACTGTCCCCGTAGACAATGGGAGAACCCGACTTTCCACCAGCACCACTCCCCAAACAATGTACCATGAGGGACCTAGGCCGAAGAAGTACCCCCAGGAGCAAAGGTGAAGGGACGGCGATGGTCGTAAGAACGAAGTCGAAGTCACCTCAAAAGAGGCTCCCTCTGGCCTAAGAGAAAAGCTTAATGGGGAGAGGTCAGAAGTAAGGAAGACACCTCCTATAGCCCCTTCGAGGGGCAAAGAGAAGAGAAAGGCAAACCCTACTGAGCTGAGAGACCCCTTGAATAAGAGGCGCCAGAAGCTGAACACCGAGATGAGGAGTCTTCGAAAGAGCGAGATTGTCACAGTGTCTGGGAGGCACATTATCGATGAAGATTTTGACTACGAGTCCCCCTTCACAAGGGAGATCTAGGTTGAACAAATCCCCACCAGCTTCAAAGAGCCTCGCATGACTCTGTATGTCGGTACTACGGACCCAAAGTATCACTTAGACTCCTTCAATGACTTGATGAGGTTAAGGGGGGTCAACAGTAGAGCAAAGTTCCATTGCTTTGTCGTTACACTTAAAGGAGTTGTGTATAAGTGGTTCAAGAGGTTAAGGCTAGGAACAATCAAGTCATGGCAGGAATTCTCTGGCGAATTTCTTCAGCAACACCATGCAGTCCGCGATTACGTTATGCCAATTACCAGCCTCGCTAACATAAAACAAGGCAAGAATGAAAGTTTGAAGAGCTATATCCATAGGCTCAATATGGAAGCAACAAAGTTGGGAATTTCAACTAAAACAGAGCTCAAGATGGTTGTTACAACCGGAGTTCGTCCAGGAAGTAAGTTATGGGGTAACATGCTCAAGAGAGAGGTTACAAACTTAGATGACTTCTTTGAAAGAGCACAGAAGTATATACGTGTGGAAGAGGGCCATAAGATCTTGTGTGTTGAGGGAAGCAAACCTTCTTCCAATCACCCTTCTTCCAATACGTCTGAAGATTCTGTGTAGAAGAGAACATCATGAGAAAAGAGTCACCGATCAAGTTGAAAATTGGAAGAAGTCTACAAAAAAGCTTCAAAGAAGGAGCTAGTAAGATCCAAAGAAGTCATCCAGCTGATTCCAGAGATCTGGAATTGTCAAAGCATGTCGGAGAGAACGAAAAACAAAGTACTTGGCAAGAAGATCCCACAAACCACTTAGGAGGTATTATACCTGACCTCAACAGGCACCTAGCCATGTGCAAAATAGGTGCCTAGCCTCGCAAACCTCAACAGGCATCTATCCTTGTGCAAAGTAGGTGCCCAGCCTTGTGAGCATGAACAGGCACCTAGCCCTGTGCAAAATAGGCGCCTAGCCTCATGAGCCTCAATAGGTGCTTAGTCAAGTGCGAAACAGGCGTCTCGCCTTGTGATGTATATATATATATAAGTACTTGTTTACCCAAAACCGGTTGCCGATGACGTGGCAAGGATTTCTCACACGTGGTTAACACGTGGCCGAGTCAAAATAAGGCAGTGATGTTCGATTATCGACCAACTACACATCGCTTCATCAAGCCTGACTATTAGATATGACCAGGTTGGTCGTATGATTCGGTTTATTTCCTTCTAAGATTGTAATCTTGTAATAACAACTGTTGACAGTGAAATCTCGTCAACGAAATTAGATCGGAAAACTCAAAGGTAAACAAGGTGATGTTTAAATGAGAACTTAGAATGGACTTATAGAAGGATAAACACAGATCAACAATGGAGTAAAAATTGTATATTGCTTAATAGCTTCAGCTTACAATGAATTTTCCAACCCCTTTCCATGTGGAATTAAGGTTCATTATATAGTGGGCTCTAATGGCCCTAGATACATTGTGGTCCAGGGGACCAGGTGGTACATAAGTACGCTGTCAGGAGAGTGGTTTTCAGAGGTGGTGTTGTTGGTACAAGTACATGGCCAAGTACCATGAGGATGTCTCCACTACTCGTCCGTACGACTGTCAGAGGAGTGGTGCAGGTGGTAGTGGTGTCCACTCTGACATCTGGTTGGAAGCATGCAGGCCAGGCCTTCTCTCTCAGTGCTCCAACTACTTGTCTTGCATGAGTGCCATGGTTAGGCGTACGGGGTCTTAAAAGGCGCACCCCGTACAAGATTGTACCAACATGACCTTTCTGAGACATACTTGGGCTTTCACTTCTAGATGGTGGGGTTTCCACAAGTCTCCATAGGAGATGCATCTCGAGGTGAAGGGTGTGAGATGCTCCCCCGTGAGGCCCTCGTGACGCAGCCGAGGCGAGGTACACGTGGCTCTTGGGTGAGGCCCTTGGGGGCGAGGCCACTAGGTACGCGTGGCCCTTGGGCGAGGCCACCCTACGCATGCATGATCCTTGGGCGAGGCCCTTGAGGGCGAGGCTACTAGGCACGCGTGGCCCTTGGGCGAGGCCCTTGGGGGCGAGGCCACCCTACGCATGCATGATCCTTGGGTGAGGCCCTTGAGGGTGAGGCTACTAGGCACGCATGGCCTTTGGGGGCGAGGCCAGTAGGCACGCGTGGCCCTTGGGCAAGGCCCTTGAGGGCGAGGCTACTAGGCACGCGTGGCCCTTGGGGGCGAGGCCACCCTACACATGCATGATCCTTGGGCGAGGCCCTTGAGGGCGAGGCCACTAGGCATGCGTGACCCTTGGGCGAAGCCCTTGGGGGCGAGGCCACCCTACGCGAGGATCTGATGGTGTCGCGCAGCCAGCGCGCGCAGATCCTGGTGGTGTCGCGCGGCCAGCGCGCACGGATCCTGGTGGTGTCGTGCAGTCAACGCGCGTGGATCCTGGTGGTGTCGCGCGACCAGCGCGCGCAGGCCCTTGGTGGCACGCAAGGCCGTGGTGCGGGGGCACGCGAGGCCGTGTCGTGCAGGGGCGCGAGATGGGGCCCTTAAATAGTTGGTGCGATATGCCCGTAGCATATCGAGCGTACCCACGAGGCGTTTATGGGAGCCTATCACATGCTTTTGGCCTTTTTATAACTGTTGAATTTCGAGCATCCACATTTCTCATGAGACAATCTCCTGTATTCAAAAAGGCCTACAGGCTCGAGTCCAATTGCATGATTAAGTGACCTTTATCCCTCTGTTCCAACTAGGGACTATAGATTTTTTATTTGGTGGATTTTTGGCATCCACAACTACGTTGATTATTTCCTTTTTATTGCCTTGATACACAGATATTAAGGATAGTTAAGGCCCATTAGCCCAGGTAACCCCCCTTGAGCCTATAATAATGCATGAAATAGCTCAAGGAGGGGACTTTTGACCTTTGAATCTTTTTCTTGAATATTGAGAGAGAGAGCATATAGTGCGATTATCCATCGTCTTGTTGTAATTCTCCCAAGGTTTGTGAAACTCAAGAACCCTAGTTCTTTGATCACAGCATTGGAATTCAATATTAATAACAACACTAAGTGGACATAGGTCATTACCATTCATTGGGGCCGAACCACTCTAAATCATCTGTGTTTATTCTTTTCCATTAGATTAAACTCTTAATTATCATCTCATTTCCTGTCATATTTTTAACTCCGTGTCGTTGGCCAAATCGAGGGTCAACATTCTGGTGCTTTCATTGAGAGATTAATAAAAAAGCTATTAGAAAATCTAATGGCAAAGACATCCAAGAGAGCTGGACAGACCGCTGGCACTGCATCATCCCAACCTCCTCCCCAAAATGTGGCTGAGAATGAACCACATTTAGAGTTTGAAGAGGAGGAGTTAGATTCGGAAACGCTAAGGGCAACACTGAGGGTGTTGCAGGACGAGTTGGCCAATTTGAAGGCCAATTAGGAGAACGCAGCAGAGACAATGGCACTGCAGCAGAGAGAAATTGAACGTCAGTGCCAGGAGCTGAGTGAGTGGTAGGCGGGCATGGACCGTCGGTAGAGGGATGCCATGGCCGCTCTTGAAGCAGCCATTCAATTCGCTCGAAGTCAGGCTACGCCGGCCTCTCATTCGGATCAGCCACCGAGCACGCCACCTCAGCGGGCTCTCAATCCAAGTCCTCCGCTCTAGCCAGTAAGCCCCCAAAGCCCAGAGCAGCCACCTGTGGCTCAAGATGATGTCCCAATTCGGGATCCTGAGCAGCAGCCTCCATCTCAAGCTGGTCGAGGGAATCCCCAGTGCCAGAGGCAAAATAGGGCCGGGCAACTGCCCCGCAGCCCTAGACGCCCAGGGGATGAAGAGCCAAATCCACCGAGCAGGGAACAGCGTCCTTCTGCCAACAGAAGGAACAACAAGTCAGGCTCTGCAGTCAGGTCCCCCCCCCCCCCACATCATAATAATGCACGGGGACCCAACGACTAGCACAGGCCTCCCCCTGATGCTCAGGAAATTCTAGCACAAGGAGGAAATAGCCTGAACAGTCGGTCACGCCGTAGTTAGCCCCAGTTTAGAGATGGCTACGATTATAATGAAGTCGACTCTGGCAGAGGGAATGCTGGTCGGAGGAACGAGGAAAGAGGTGGAGGCAGAAGCCCCCCACCTAGAGAAAATAGGCCAGATAGCCATAACACTGAGGGGTAACCCAGGCAACAGAACGTCTTTGATCGGCTAGGAGTTAGCGAGCAGATACGCAGGGATGATGATTTAAGGGACGTACTCAACGACCGTTGTGAGAGGCACGATGAGTACGCTCCCCCGGAATCGGTCGTCCCTACGGTCCCAGAAGCGGTTCAGGCTCAAATTAATGCACTAAAGTAGGCAGTACAACAACTGGTCGAGGGGCGAACGTCCCACATAGAATACAATCGGAGGAGGGGCACTTCGTTTGTACAAAGGATTGTTGTGGCTAAAACCCCTAGCAAATTCAAGATGCCAACACTGCCGAACTTTGATGGGTATGGAGACCCAGTATCTCACGTTAACAAATTTGATATACAAATGGATATACAAAAAGTGTCAGAAGATGCCCGCTGCAGGATCTTCCCCACGACACTTCTAACACCGCCCAGGAGTGGTTCATCAAGCTCCCTCCTGCTAGTATAGTATCTTGGGAGATGTTCATGAAGGAATTTTACGAACAATTCTATGCGGGTCGCGTACACCCCACAGAGGCCAACCAGCTGGTCGAGATACACCAGAAGTAGAGAGAGCCCTTGAAGGAGTATGTCCAGCGCTTTATGCGAGCAGCGGCTGGGGCCAAGATAGTGGGTGACGAAGGCAAGATGATGGCCCAAACTGTTGGGGTTAGGCGCCACTCCCCTCTCTGGAGTAGCCTAAGAAAGAATGGGGTAAGAAGCACCCAGGAGTTTTTGGATCGAGCTGATCGATATATCAAGCTTGAGGACACGATTGCCAATGAGGGGAAATCACCCACGAAGGACAAGGGACCAAAGGAAGAACCCGCCAAGGCCGCCAATGGGTCAGAGAAACCCAATGGCAATGGCAACGGCAACGGGAATGGAAATGGTAGGAATGGTGGAAAATGGGCGAGCAATGAGCCCTCAGCTTCTGACAATAAGTGCCCCAAAGGAAATCGATACAAGTCAAGATTCACCAACTACACGGCACTTGTCGAAAGTCGAGCAGAAGTCTACCAGGCGACTAGCTCTAACATGCCTTATAAGCGACCCGTACCTATTAGGAAGGATATCTCTAAGAGAGATACGAAAAAATTCTATCGTTTTCACAACGACTTCGGGCACGACACTAATGAATGCAACCAGTTGAAAGACGAAATTGAGTTCCTGATTAGGCAGGGACATTTAAGGAGGTATGTGTGAGCCGCAGGAGGGTCTCAGCGAGAGGCTTAAGGTGGCAACGAGCAGGACCTGCACGCCAGTGCTTGCAACCTTTACAGCCAGCTCCCGTGGCAGGCACTTTACTCACCATCTGTGGCGGCCCACACCTTGCAGGGGATAGTGGGAAGGCAAGGGAACTATACGCTCGAACCCTATACCACGACCAGGACATCGAGATGATGAGTGTGGAGGATCGGGCACCAAAGAAGGCTTGAACAGAGGAGGAATTAATAACCTTCTCTGAAGATGATGCCCAGCACGTACGATTCCCACACTCTGATCCGTTGGTCGTGGACGTGCAAATTGCCAACATGATGGTGAAAAGGGTGTTGGTTGACACAGGAAGCTCGGTCAACATCCTATACAAGTCTTCACTAGAGAGAATGAAATTTTCCGTCAAAGACCTAGAGCCATGCAACCAAACCATCTATGGTTTTTCTGGCGAAGGGCTCGCCCCAACCGAGTCGATTAGGCTGGCAGTTATAGCAGGTACTGCACCTGCTAACAGGACATTACTCACTACTTTCATAGTAGTTAATTGTCCTTCGGCATATAATGATGTAATTGGGAGACCAATTCTGGTCGACCTGCGAACCGTCACTTCAATATGGCACCTTGCCATGAAATTCCCAACAGACGCAGGGATAGGATGTGTGTTAGGAAATCAGCGGGAAGCAAGGGAGTGCTACAACTCCTCGATAACTAAGGCAAAGAAAGGTGTATCGAAGGAGGTTCCCAGAAAAGAGCTGCAAATGGCAGTTGATGTACAAACCCAATCAGGTGATAATGTCACCAAATAGGGCGTTGCACAAAGTGAGGAGAGAGACTTAGATCCTCGCTTTGGGGATTTTGAGGAAGAGATAGGACCCATCGAGGACCTTGAAGAGGTCCAACTCGATCAAGAAAATCCGACCAGGGTTGTGAAAGTCGGTAAAAACTTAGAGACAACAACAAAACAAGCGCTGGTGGAATTTTTGAAGAAAACCAGGAGGTCTTTTCCTGGTCGCATAAAGACATGGTTGGAATAGACCCTGCAGTCATTAGCCATGTCCTTAATATAGATAAAAGTTTTCCACCGGTACAACAAAAAAGGAGGCTGCTCGGCAAAGATAGATCAAAGGCCTTGAAAGAAGAAGTCAAGAAGCTCAAGGAAAATGGATTCATCAGGGTAGCATATTATCCATCATGGGTCTCTAATCTCGTCCTAGTTCCCAAGCTGAATGGCAAATGGCGAACATGCATGGATTTCACAGACCTCAATAAAGCCTGCCCTAAGGATTGTTTCCCACTCCCCAGGATCGACCAACTGGTCGATGCCACTGCAGGGCACGAGATTCTCTCTTTCATGGATGCATACTCCGGGTATAGTCAGATTAGTATTCATCCTCCTAATGAGGATCACACTAGCTTTCTGACTGACACAGAGCTTTACTGTTACAAAGTAATGCCCTTCGGTTTGAAAAATGCCAGTGCGACTTACCAGCAGCTGGTCAACCACATGTTTAAGGGGCTGATCGGCACAAACATGGAGGTCTATGTCGACGACATGCTGGTTAAGTCGAAGAAGGCAGAAAGGCATATAGAGGATTTGCAAGAGTGCTTCAACATCTTGAACAAATATCAGATGAAGTTGAATCCCCTCAAATGCTCTTTCAGGGTAAGATCAGGGAAGTTCTTGGGATTTATAGTTAACTCGAGAGGAATTGAGGCCAATCCTGAGAAGATCAAAGCCCTGATCAATATGAAATTGCTAGCAAAGATCAAGGATGTTCAAAGTTTGACTGGAAGAATTGCTGCTCTTAGTAGATTTATTTCCAAATCAACGGACAAATGCGTCCCATTTTTTAATCTACTTAGAGGCAACAAGAAATTTGAATGGACAGAGGAATGCGAGCAGGCTTTTCAAGCATTGAAGACTCACATGGCGCAACCACCCATTCTATCGAAGCCGGTCAATAAGGAAACTTTGTTTGTCTACTTGGCGATCACAGAATACGCTGCTAGTGCTGTCTTAGTAAGAGAAGAAGAAGGCGAATAAAAGGCTGTTTATTATGTAAGCAAAAGGCTAATTGGAGCGGAGCTACGGTATCCACCTATTGAAAAGTTAGCCTATTGCTTAATTTTAGCCTCTAGGAAGCTGCGGCCTTACTTTCAAGCTCACCCAATCACGGTTTTGACCGACCAGCCTCTGCGGCAAGTTCTTCAAAAGCCAGAAGCCGCAGGAAGATTATTGAAATGGGCGGTCGAACTCGGGCAGTTTGATATCTCTTACTTGCCACAAGCAGCAATAAAAGGGCAAGCCCTAGTTGACTTTATTGCCGAGTTCACTGGGCTCCCAGATAACGAGTAGTCAGAAACACCTGAAGCACTTGAAGAACCTGAGCCTTAAAACCGAGCTCCCTCATGGAAGTTATTTACAGATGGTTCTTCTAACAAGTGCCACGCAGGAGCAGGAGTTATTTTGATAACGCCTGAAGGGCATCGATTTCACTGCACAATCAGGTTTGACTTTACTACTTCTAACAACGACGCTGAATATGAAGCATTGCTCGCTGGGTTACGATTGGTCAGAGACATGAACATAAAGGCACTTGACATCTACAGTGACTCTCAGCTGGTGGTAAATCAAGTCATGGGAGAATACCAGGCCCGAGGTTTAAAGATGGTTGCTTACTTAAACAAAATAAAGGATCTATTAGTGCAGTTTGACAAGTACACCCTTCAGCAAGTACCTCGACCAAAATTCAAACGCTGATGCCTTGGCCAAGTTAGAAAGTGCGAAGGATGCTAATACTCTGAACATAGTTCCAGTAGAGCTGCAATCTATGCCAAGCATCCAAGCAGAGGAGACTACTCTGGTGATCCAGGTATCGGATACATGGATGACACCATACATAGAGTATCTGACGCAAGGCGTATTGCCGGCGGACAAAAACAAGGCCAGGACCCTTCAGCGGTAGGCCGCTAGGTATATCCTGGTCGATGGAATATTGTACCGAAGGGGATACTCAATGCCACTCCTCAGATGTATTTTGAAAGAGAAGGCCAAGAAATTGATGAAAGAGGTACATGAAGGCTTTTGTGGGGACCACGGTGGGAGGCAAAGGGTATTTCTGGCCAACAATGAATGAAGACTCGATGGAATTTGTGCGGAGGTGCGACAAGTGCCAGAGGTTCTCCAAAATCCCACGAGCAGCCCCTAATGAGCTGAAGCAGATGCAAAGTCCGTGGCCGTTTGCAGTCTGGGGAATAGATTTAATCGGAACCCTGACCACAGGAAATAGTGGCGTCAAGTATGTTGTGGTTGCCGTCGATTACTTCACTAAATGGGCCAAAGCCGAGCTACTCACAACCATAACGACCAATAAAGTACTGGATTTTGTGGTCAAAAACATCGTATGTCGCTATGGATTGCCAAGAAAAATCGTCTCAGACAACGACACGCAGTTTGATGGTGATCTGTTCACAGATTTTTGCGAACGACATGGGATTATCAAGAGCTTTTCTTCAGTTGCTCATCCCTAAGCAAATGGATAAGTCAAAGCAGTCAATAAAATGCCAAAGGATACTCTGAAGAAAAGACTGGAAGAAGCTAAGGGGGCATGGCCGGAGCAATTGCCTGAAGTCCTTTGGTCATACAAAACTTCCCACCGAACAACAATAGGCCATACCCCATTTTCCTTGGCTTATGGGTATGAGGCTATGTTGCCTGTTGAGTTAGATCCGCCTTCGCATCAAAGAATAACGTACGATTAAGGCTCTAACAACCAACTATTGATGGAATCCCTGGACTTAATCGATGAGAAGCATGAGCAAGCCCAACTCCGAGTAGCTGCTTACCAGCAAAGAGTCACCCGGTATTTCAATTCTAAAGTGCGTGAAAGGAAATTCAATGTCAGAGATCTGGTACCGCGAAGAGTTTTCTTAAACACCCGCGACCAGGCTGCTGGAGTACTCGGACCTAATTGGGAAGGACCATACCAGATTGAAGAAGTCCTCCATTGAGGCACCTATAAACTTGCTCGCTTAAATGGAGATCTCATTCCTCGCTATTGGAATGGAGAACACCTACGCAAGTACTATCAATAAACAGTTCTTCTTAAAGAATTAGCTTGTATTAATTTTATTTTTTACAAGTTATGAAAAAGGGTTGGTCATTTTATGTGACTAATCGCTTATAAGTGTAAGATCTTATTGATCACTCGTACAGACACGTTTTGTCCATTTATTACAAGAAATATAAGGGACTATGCGCAGCCAGTCATTCTTGCCAACTATTGTATTTATTACAAGTATTTGCTCATTACGTGTGTTGTTTTGCTGTATTATCACTTTAATTCCTTTGCTCCGAGCAGTAATGTTTGAACAGGTTTTGGTCAAGGAAAGTGACTAAGGACCTAAAGCTCCTCAATCACTTGGGGGTAATATAAGGCATCTAGTGAGCAAAGCATATCGAAAGGTATGTAAACACATGAGCAAAATAAGTGAAAGCAAGCTAGGGTACTTAGAGTATTTTTCAAAATTTTGTATTTTGTTAAATCAAACCAAAGTACTATGCTAAGTTCGGTCATGCGAACAGATGTTATAATAAAATGCAAATATTATAATATCAAAATGAATTATTTTACATCGTGAGCGGTGGCTGCTCGGATGTAATTGTTCAATAAAAAGAGAAAAGCTGTCCGTGCAGCAATAAAAGTTAAAACATAAAATTGTTTTTACATCATGACCCGTAGGTCATGTAATTCCAAAATAAGAAGATAAAATTATGAAGTAGCTGGGGGGTCCTGTGGTGATTTCTGCTGGTGCTGATCGACTACATCTCCAGCCTCTTCTCGGGCGCCCTCAATACCGGTCGCTAAAGAAATCTCTGGAGACCGTGGAATTGTTTCTTCTTCCAGACGAGTAACACACCTAGATAGCTCCACCTCCCTGATATGTTCTAGAAGATTTGAGAAATTAGCATTGGGGTTGTTTTCCAGAACAAGTAAAAACACTCGAACGCCGCCCCTTCGTAGTCTTCAAGATTGCAGGCATTATCTTCCTCCAGTGCAGTGACTTCTTTGTGGCTTATCTCCAGCTCAGCCTGAAGCTTGTGGGCTTCCCAATAATTTATGAGCGAGGTCTCCTTGTACTGCTCCTTAGATGTAGTGATCTTGGCAATACTCGCCTCCTTCTTTTTTAGTTCTTCTTCAAGAGAAATGATTTTGGCCTCGGTCACCTGCAGCGCCTCGAGGTGCTTCGCCTCAGCTTCCTTAAGGGCCTCAGTGTGCTTTGCCTCGGCCTCCTTAAGTGCCTCAGAATGCTTCACCTTGACTACCTTCAGCTGCTCGGCATGAGTAGCCTCAGACGCCTTGAGTTGCTCGGTGTATCAAGCCTCAGCAGTACTAAGCTGATCGCTAAGTCTCTTTTTGAATTGGGCAGTCAGCGTCCTCGAGCATCGCCAGCCATAAGTCATGGTAAGAACCCCCTGCGATCAGAAAGAGATAAAGTTGTTAGTAGAAGAGAATTGGAAAGAAAATTCAGAAAGTACAATAAAGAAAGCAACTTATAGCAAGCACTTGGTTCAATGTGCGGTTGAAGACTTGGTCAACCGCCATAGAGCCAGTCTCCTGAATCTCCTCCCGGCTGTGGAGGTGCTTTGTTATTCTAGAAAGCCTATCTTTGGATGAATTGAGCACCACGCCCGTGAGGTCATCTCCCGAGGCTTCTTCTCGATGACCAGCCGACTGCTGGACGGTAGATGTTGGAGGCGTAAGGTCGGTTGGAGCTGGAGGAGGAATCTGTCCGATCGGAGACGGGGGATCTAGGTTTACTGGAGGTGGAGGAGTTGCCTCTCTAGCAGGAGTTGGTGGAGGAGTTGTCTCCTTTGTTGGAGTAGACGTAGGAGGGTCGTCTGTTCGAGATTTCTTCGCGGGTGGATTACTACAGCCCTCCCCAGACTGGTGCTTGAGGGACTTTTTCTTGCTCGCCGACTTGATGTACAAGTCAAAAGCGCGTTCGGCAGGCATGCCTACAAAGAAGAAACAAGCGAACAGTCAGGCAATATAATAAAAGGAACTTGCTAAGTTTAGGAAACAAGGGCAGAGAAATTAAAAGTATAATACCCGAGCTATAATTCCTGGTCGCTACACTATTTACTTTACTAGTGCTACACTCACTCTCTGGGCTAAATAAGTCTGAATTTAAAGCAGGTGGGTATTTAAAGTTGCCATCCCCGTCGAAAAGGTGACAGGGAATAGGTAGACTATCTAAAAGTGAAAAATCAGTACCGTTCTCGTCCGAAGACTCAAGAATAGGCTCTGAGGCCTTCTTCTTGCCCTTCCCTAGAGGGGCCGGTGCAGCAGCGGATCGCGGGGCACCGATTGGTTCATTGATGGTCACCCATGTTGCCCTCCTTAGTGGAGGTTGTGACACATCTTGTTGTTGCTCGGGGACTTCAGTGCCGGTGGCACTCCCCGCGGTAGATTCCCTCACATCCTGGTGAGGTGCGAGGAGGCCGACCAGCCTCAGATTGGCCTCTGTAAACAACTGTTTGACACTTTTCTATATGTCGGTCATGCTGGCCAAGAAGGCTAATCGAACTTCCATGTCTGGAGTAGGGGCTGGTCGCATCCATGGGCCTGAAATACACTAAATCTCTAAGGGAAATGCAGGAAGAATCAAAGGAAAATAATAAATGACCAGGGGTGCAAAGATATTACCTCCTTGTGTGAAGGCCAGGTTGTTCGCGACCATATCGGTAGTCAGAAAGTACTCCAGATGGTACTTCCCCATGTTAGATATGAAAGTAGTATCACTCAGGAAAGTGTGCGTCATTTCCTGGTGGCAGAAATGGAAGAACCCCATGTTTTCTTGGTTGGGGTTGGATTTTAGGTCGAACAGGTAGTTGACCTCGTGTGGCATGGGGATCGGCCACTTCTTATGACTATAAAGAATATAGAGTGCAGAGAGCATTCTATATCCATTTGGGTTTATTCGAAAAGGAGCGACCCCAAAGTAATTGGCCACTCCTTGGAAGAAAGGATGAAGAGGCAGGATCGCTCCTGCCTCGATGTGATACCTCGACCAGGCGCTATACACACCTCCAGGAAGATTCGCCCGTTGGTCTCTGGTGGGTTGGACTAGGGTCACCCTAGAGAGCCCGTACTTCTTGATATAATTAGCAATCATCCTAATCGTTACTCAACTAGGAGGGGCGACGTACCATTCGACATCTAGTCGAATGACAAATCTGAGTTGGGCTTGAGCTTGGATTCCTAGCTCGGGAGTACTCTCAGCTCTACCGTTGGTCGAGGGAATTTTTGCATGGGGGGCAGGCTGGTGTTCAGAAGGTTTTGATGTTTTCTTTTTCTGGGTAGTGGATTTTACTCTACCCATGTTTGAAGGGTTTGAATGAGGTCTCTTAGGTGGAGTTCGAGAAAAAGGGATGTCTGGAATGAGTAACGACGGCTATTCTTCATCCATGAGCAGTTGAGTGAGCAGGTCGTCATCAATTGGTCTCTCACCTCCCCATGGATCTTGCATGAAAATCTGCGAACAGAAAAGGAGATGAGAACTTAGAGCCTAAAAACTTGTGTTGAAAGTGGGAATAACGTTGCTCGGTATAAGTTAAGCTTTTATACGGCCAGCAGCATTCTAGCAAAAACACTAAGTTTCTTACAAGCAGTTTGAGAAACGGATTAAAAAGTGGAAATAAAAAGTTTTTCAGAGAAAACTTTTTCGACTCTGAGAGGGCGGGAAAAACTCAGTTTTTCAACTAGCTTAAAAATCGAATTTTTACTTTGATTTTACGCCCTAAATCTACAATCTCGACTACCAAACTAACTCCTAACTCTTATGAAATATTATTTCACTACCTTATCAAGCATCGATCAATATGCCCATTTACCCCAAGACAGTTTCGGTCAAGAACAGTCAAGAACTCAGATACGAAACAAATAAAAAATGATTTTGCATGGCAACTCAAATGACTGAAATGTTCGTAAAACTTACTTGGATGAAAGGTGGAGTATGAACACGAAAGCTTCGAGCTTCTGAACAGAAGTTCCTTAGATCAACAACAGGAGCTTCTAGGATTTTCTTGGCTCTGATGGTCAAAGTTCTTTAGAGTTATTGAAGGAGAGAAGGCGAGTGAAAAGTAAAAATTAAAAATGTGGTCTTGAGGTATTATTTATAGTGATTGCGACACCATAAAAGAGGTAATCATGAAATTACTTTTTTCAAAGTATGGGGAAGTGTAGTAGCCGTCAGGCAAGTTTTTGGGAAACCGAAAAGACTTGATTGGACATGATTGGTTACTTTTTTTGAGAAGGCATGAGCGGCTCTGACAGATTTGGTGGGGTAAGCGAAGGGTCAGTTTCCTAAGTTTACTTTATGTTGGTCGCAGTAAAGTAAACTTGGGGGGCAAATGTTTACCCAAAAACTGTTGACGATGACGTGGCAATGATTTCTCACACGTGGCCGAGTCAAAATAAGGCAGTGTTGTTCAATTATCGACCAACTACACATCGCTTCATCAAGCCTAACTATTAGATACGACCATGATGGTCATATGATTCGGTTTATTTCCTTCTAAGATTGTAATCTTGTAATAAATATGTTAATTATTTCCTCTTTATTTCCTTGATACACGAATATTAAGGATAGTTAAGGCCCATTAGCCCAGGTAACCCCCCTTGAGCCTATAAATATGCATGAAATAGCTCAAGGAGGGGAGTTTTGACCTTTGAATCTTTTTCCTGAATATTGAGAGAGAGAGAGAGAGCATATAGTGCGATTATCCATCATCTTGTTGTAATTCTCCCAAGGTTTGTGAAACTCAAGAACCCTAGTTCTTTTATCACAGCATTGGAATTCAATATTAATAATAGCACTAAGTGGACGTAGGTCATTACCATTCATTGGGGCCGAACCACTCTAAATTTTCTGTGTTTATTCTTTTCCATTAGATTAAACTCTTAATTATCATCTCATTTCCTGTTGTATTTTTGACTCCATGTCGTTGGCAAAATTAAGGGTCAACAGTACTTATGATACATATATGTGAGAGCGGTGAACCTTATGAGACAACATTTGAATCTATAGGGACTAGCTACCCTTGTAGAATCTAAAAAAGTCAAAAGGTCCCTAAAAAATGATCTCTTCACGAACAAACCCATCCTGCAAAGGGACCACATCATAGAAGATGAAAAGGGAGCCCAAAGAGATCCCCAAGTCTAGATCGACTGAGTCGCCTTACCAAGGGAAATAGGGCATTAAAAATAGGTGTTTGCGAGGTTTCACAAGGACCATCTCCCTATAAAGGTCCCGACCCGAGGGGAGATCGCCCTAAAAATAAAAAAAGGGTCTCAAAGAAGACGCTTGTGAAAAGGGTCTCAAAGAAGACGCTTGCAAAAAGGGTCTCAAAGAAGACGCTTGCAAAAATGGTACTATGCCTAATGACGAGAAGGACGCTTCTCGCAAAAAAGAAAACACATACGTAAAAATATATAAAAGGATAGCGAGAGCCCAAAGGGCCAACATATCCTTACAAGTAGTCAAGGTGCACCAACAGACACGAATCACACGCAGTAGAGAGGTCCCAAAGGGAACCTTTTCAAAATAAATGGGTGCTAGTAAGAGACTCGCGTGCATAAGGGCACATGGTAATGCTCTGTCACTAGATAAGCGTAAGACGTTGTGAGACTTATTAAAAGTTCCTCATGAAGAAAACACAAAATCTGGAAAAACCTCTCAGGAAAAATAAGTCAAGCAACATTACAACCAAATCAAAATAAAAATAAAGAAGTTGCTCACACATGGGACCAAAAGATGGGGTAGGAAGAAACTTCATGGTTTCCCGTCGCGAGCACTACAGTTGACAACCTTAGCAACATCGCGGTCACTGAATGAGGAGAAGTCAGAGCCAAGATTTTGATCCATATAAGAACTTTAACTTCCGCTCTTTTCTTACTTTTAGACGGAAATGAAGTCTTTTCTACAACTGCTCCTATCTTGTGCATGGCCTCAACAAACTGTTTCTCAAGTCCTCGAATCTTGGCAATAAGTCGATCATTCTCCGCCTCGCCCAAAGGTAGATCTTTTGTGGACATCACTCATACGGGTATCAATCAATGGACAAGTACTGATAGACTTCCTAGTCAAGTCGGCCCATTGGTAATAAAGAAGAAGCCAACAAGACGAAGGGGTTACAAGGAAGGATGGCTAAAGTGCTCTTCACTCTGAAATCTTTGGCTCTTCGGGTAGAGTGCTCTTCACCGGAGTTATTTGGTAAGTAAATTTCGAGGACGAAATTCTTTTTAGTAGGGGAGAATTGTGGAGTCCAAGAACTTTACTTAGCTAGTTAGATAGTAGTAATAATAGTAATAGTAGTAGTATTTTTATGACTGTGGATTATGGTTCAGACCGGGATTTAATTGGACACTCGTAGTAACACTTGTAGATTTTCTAAGTTTAACCTGTAGTTTAAGAATATTAATTTTAACCTAAGGTTTGATTAATATGACTGATATTGATGGTGATATTTATTATATTATAAGGTTTAGATAGACACAATAAGATAGTAACACTTGTCATATGTATGTTTAATGATAATTAAGTATTTTTGAGGAATAAGTTTATTAAGATTAATATTTGAATATCCTAGGGTCTGTCAGTAGCTTTGAAATCGTTAGAGGACTTAGTCAAGGTTGTTTACTAAATTCAAATTAGGCTGAAAATGTGCAATTTCGTGTTTAAATATTCAGCGTATGCCGATATATCGCTATAGGGGGCGATATATCGCAGTACGGGGATACAAAAAACACGTAACTTCGCACGATCACCTCGACAAGCCTCGGGCATACAGGCCCAGGCGATATATCGGCTCCTTTGATATATTTTTTAATGTTTTTGAAAACGTTCTCATTTGGGGATTATAAGCTTACCAAACACTTGGAAAGTAAGGTTTATAGCACATTTCGGTTCAAAGTTTAGATCGGTCATAGAAGCATTCAAGGTATTCCAAACTCTAGTTCATTTTGGAATTGTTTTCCTTAAGTTCTTATAGTTTTCTACTCAACATCCTAACTCTATTCTCTATTCGTGGTTAGGAAATCTAAGATCTTGAACATAAGATTCTTGGTAAGTATATTTTTGATGGTATACTTCTTTCATTCTTTTCATCCCTTTTTCATTAGTATACTCACCTTGCTTTGATGGTTTTTAGGAGTGTTTCCAAAGTCCTAATCCTGTTCTCATATCCCGGTATATTTGGTAAGGAAAATAGGATAGGATTTTATATGTTAAGCTATATGTTATCTTATGATGTATGTGTTATGTTAACTTATGATTTATGTGTTATGTTATGTATGTTGTAGACTTGGGCATATGACTTGTATAACTAACAAGCCCCAATAAATTTATGGGCATATGACTTGCTTAGCTAGCAAGCCCCACAAATTTAATGGGCATATGACTTGTTTAGTTTATGAGCCCCAAGTAATAATGGCCATTATAGTATGTGTGACATATTGTTGACCACGTTTTTGGCCAACGACGTGAGAACGTCAAAAATGATACAGCCTTCAAGAGAAATAAAACGACATAGACAGTTTTTAACAGAAAGTAAATAAAACACGCAATTTTTATAGTGGTTCAGCCCCAATATGTTGGTAATAGCCTAATCCACTTAGAGATTTTATTATATATTCACACTCAAGATCAGATGAACCTGTGTCAACTGAGTTTCTTCAGTGTGAATTCTTAGAATACAAAAGTTCTCTCACGAAAAAGCTTTTTCTCTCTCTAGAAAAATCCAGACCCTAAATTTCCCAAAGTCCCTTTCTGATCCCATAAACCATGTATTTATAGGCTTAGGATCATACACTGATATCCCCTAGGATCGGGATATTTTATTATTCGTATTATATTTAAATTACAAAAGATATTCAAAATGCAACAGAACCCCCAATTTGTGTGAAGAATGAGAGATTCCCGTGTATTCCCAGACCGATTCTTGTTAAAGCCGTTTCTGGGAATTTGACGTAGTCTGTTCTACTTGGTTAATGAATATCATCTTCTGGTCGGCCATACCCCTACTGACCAGTTATGCACTTGCTGGTAGGACATGCAAGTGCTGGTCGGACATATGCATGCTGGTAGGACATGCCAGTACTGGTCGGACATGTGCATGCTGGACATATGCACACGGACCAGGCCTTTGTCACTCCTCGGACACAGGGTGTCCGACCGGACACGCTCAGCCTGGTACCATGTCAACCATGGTCTGCTTGGACCAACCCACGCCTCTTCGCGGACACAAGGCATGCACCCTCTCGATCCTTCTCCTCGGATGCCTCTCCTCGAGCATAGAGTGTCCGACTGGACACTTGGATTGCTTCTTGGATGTATCGTGTCCGACCGGACACGCATTGGGCTCCTCGGGTGCACTTGGTTCGGACACAAACGGATAGCATCATGCCAAGCCCAAACTCGCACCTCTCCTCCTCGGACACATGGTATCCGATCGGATACCTCATAACTCCTCGCACACGCTGGCCACGCATCTCCTCGGACATGCCTTTTAGCTCCTCTTTGGATAGGCACGCACTTAGGCATGCACATAGGCACGCACATGCTTGGATGCTTCTCGGATGCATGGTGTCCGACCGGACATGCATCGGGCTCCTCAGGTGCACTTGGCTTTGACATGCCAGTGTTGGGCAGCAAAGTCACTACTGGGTAGCAAAGTCATTCCTGGTCGGGTGCAAATTACCCGGTTGGCCATGACACCTCTCAAGCAGTACTTCTAAGCCAGATCACCCAACCATTCCTTGCCACTTGTCATTTCTAATGCCACATCATCATTTTCAAATTTTGGGGATAACATTTGCCCCCTAAGTTTATTATATGATACTTCACATAATAAACTTTTTTCTCCACAGTTGACAGCATTATAAAAAAAATAACTGTTCATCTTCCCGCCATGCAGCAGACCACGATCACTGCAAATAATTGTCCATGAACGTGGGGAGAAAAAATAGCCCAGGAATTCCAAGGGTCTAAAAATGAGTGGTAACTCCCACTTTTTTCCTTTAAATAACCCTTACACTCTTACATTCCCACTTATACAAAAAAAATCAACTTTTTTTTTTAAAACCCTTCTCCTTCTTTCTTCTCTCTTGGCCGAAACCACAAAGCTTCTCCTTCTTTGGCCGAAACTCCAAGGGACTCCAAGAGGAAGTTCTTCATTCCTTCAAGCAATATTTAAGAAAATCAAGGGTTCTCCAAAGTTGGGTAAGTCTTCTCTTCTATGCTTTCATATTGTTGTTATTTTTTCAAAAAATTTCATGAAAAAAGCATGTTGTGGCCAAAACCCCATTGAGAGTTTTTTCTTGAATTTGCTCATGAATCATATAGATATAATGTGTTGGGTGACTATTTTGATGATGTTTGTATTATGGGTAACCCAACATTATCCTCAATTTCATAAAAATTTCAAGAAAAATAGGTCAATTTAGCATAAACCATGATTGTGGGTTTTGGGGTTTTTGATGGCATAGAGGGTTTCAAGAACATGGAAAAACTTTTCAACTTCTCTCTTTTGATCTTGTGATTGTGTGTTTAGATGAGGAAACATGTTTATGTTAGGGAATATAGAACTTTGCTTTTTCGGCTATAGGAGCATAGGGGTTTTTTTTTTTGGTGAAGTTTGGGTATGAAAAATGGGGTATGTTTAAAGATATGGCCGATCGGCCACCATTTTTTCTGGGTAACATGTGGTCCGATCGGACCACATATGCACTCCTTCGGACACATAGTGAAAGCCACCTTGTCGGACACTCGACGCCCGATCGGGGCCCTCGGATTGTTGGTGCTGGCTCCTCGGACGCACTCGGCTCGGACGCAACCAGCCTTGTCATTCCTCGGACTCAGGGTGTCCGATTGAATGCGCTCAGCCTGCACCATGCCAAGCATGGTCCGCTCGGACCAAATCCATGCCTCTTCTCGGACACAAGGCACGCAACCCCCCTCTTGATCCTTACCCTCGGACGCATGGTGTCCGACTGGACACGCATCGGGCTCTCCTTCGGACGCTGGGCTCAGACGCACCAGGCTGGGGTGCACATGGCTGGCCATGCACCTCCTCGGGCACAAAGTGTCCGACCGGAAACACCCCCTTGAAATGCCTAAGCATCCGATCGAATGCACAAGCCTTCCTTGGCACAAGGCACAATTTTCGGACCAAGCATGGCCCACTCCATGCCACATGCACTTAGAACATTCTTAGGAAATTTGAAACATTTTTAGGCACTTTCAAGTACTAAAATTATTTTTTTTTTCCATGCATGAAACATTTTTACTACTTAGATAAATTTTTCCAAGTATAAAAATAAATTTTGTTCTTGTTGAACTTTATCTGTATGGTTACTCACCTCCCCATTTTTTATTTATTTTTGTAGATGAATCGCTTTGAGTATAGGGGAGGTGAAAACCATACGGACTCCGATACATCCACCTCGCAGTCTATCGAGACCCCTCAAAGCAGCGATTCCTCATCTGAATCTTCGATCAGTCATACTCCTGAGGATTGCCTACGCCGCTTCAAGCAAATCCTTCCCCGTTCAGCATTGTACTTCCTTCACGAGGAACAGTTTCTTCAACAAGCTGCACCGTCGACGATGAGGGTGAAGAAATCTAATAGACTCCCCCAGGACCAAGATCCACAAGTTGCCCGCAGAGCGGTGCAAAAGGTGGTAGAACGCAGTGAGGCCCACACTGCAGCTCCTTCGAGATCACCTCTTCAGGTGTCGAAATCAAGTAACACTCGGAGACTAATTACTCAGGAGTTTGCCACCGAGGTCCAGTGCTTGGCCATCCAAAAACCATGGAAGGGACAAGAAGAAGCACCTTCCTGGTTCACTGCCAGCCTTCAAAACTCAATCCCGCAATGTTCCACAAACACATCCAAGCTTTGGGTTTGAGTGGGGTGAACATGACATGCCCGAGCCCTCATCAGAGAGCCAATAGGCTCAGCGGAGCATACTGCGCCTAGTCCAGGCACCATATCCATGCAGGAGCGACACTCCCACTACACTCCTATTTCCGGTCTATAGCCGATTATTTCAACGTCTCTCCATTCCAGATTGCACCGAATGGGATCCAGGCATTGTCCGCGCTGTATATTCTCTACTTTCTGCAAGGTTGGGACGAGCCCACTCCTCATGAGGTACACTATTTGTTCGACTTCAGGACTAACCCCAGCCACAAGAACACAGGCTTCTTTCACCTCTTTCATAGGAAACAGGGGATTAAATACCTCTGCGGTATTGCACACAAGTCGAACCCCGGGAAATACTATAGAGAGTATTTCCTCACATCAGACATTAAAGCCAACAACTTGGCCTTTACACATGCGGGTCCGTTCGAGCAACCCTTGTCTACTCAAGGGATGTTCAAGCGAGCGAAGGTGTTGGCTAAAATGAGTAGCGAGGAGAAAGACGTGAAAAGTTTGGTCACTGTAGATTACCTTCAGATGGTGGGTCTGATACCGTGTAACCAAAATATAACGGTGGAAAGTACTACTGAGGAGAACAACACGACTGATCAGTCCAATGCGGGCACTGAGGTGGTGACTGATCAGTTTTCTCCTAGGCCATCTCCACTTTCCCATAGACCTGGTGAGCTTGTCATTAGAGAGCCTCAGCCAGAGCCTTGGCACAGATCTGCTATTCCTACTCAGTCCGGGAAAGGAAAAGCCATCCAGACTGAGAGGGACCTCAGTTCATCCTCGGATGACGAGGATGACTTCCTTGATCAGATTCTCAACTCAGGTCTGGTAGTCATAGGAATATGTTTGATAACTTGGTAATTTGGGACTAATAAAATTGTAGTGGTAAAATACTTATCTACATTTTATTATATTTACATTTCTAACAATTTTGTGTTTTCCTCTTTTGCAGATCCAGATATGTTCATGCAGTGCATCGCTCCTCCTGCTCCAAAGAGGAAATCTGGCGATGGAAGTGGCTCCATGCCCCCGACGAAGGTTCCGAGGGTAGTGCCGTCCAGCCAAGGGAGACAACCCGAGGGGTCGACTACACTCCCGCCGTTGACTCCTTCCTCGCTTCCTCCTTCTGCGAGCTTAACTCCTACCCGCTCGGCTAGCTCGAGTGAGGTCCTTCGCGCTGCTAGTGGCCTCGGAAAAGAACTACTCGAGGAGATTGACCATGATACTTCAATGCTTCAAAGCTTCGAATCCCTTCCTTGGCTTAGCATTGAAGTCGTCTTAAGAAGAGGGCTTGCTCAATTGATGAATGTAAGTGTTTTATCTTAAGACAATCTATTATTAATATTTTTACTTGTAATAACCTCTCGTTTTTCATGCAGTCGCTTGTTACCATCAGTCACGCTCAGCTCCGAGCAGTTGATTATAAATAGTTGATCAAGGTCCTAAATGATCAACTAGTGGACGCCCAAGATAAAGTGGAGACTCTAACTGCTTCGGAGAAAGACTCCAAGTCCAAGTTGGAGCAGGCAGAGAGGACCGTGGCTGAACGGGGTGAGTCTTTTAGGAGACTATCTGATGAGAATCAACAGCAAGTTCAAACCAACAAGTCCTTGACCACTCAACTGGAGAAGCTGACCCATGAGAATGAGGAGTTAGCTCACGAGAATGAGGGACTAATCAGCGAGAATGAAGAGCTGAAGTGGGAGAAGGAAGCCGATATAACTCGTTATGAGGAGGCTTGCTTCAACTGCTTTTATCAGGTATGGAAGTTGAATAAACCTCTCAAGCTCGATTTTCTCACCGTTGAGGTTCAGGCAGAGGAGCTTGCCAGATGTGAGGCAAGGGCTGCTGAGGAAGCTGCAAATCCTAGTGGCGCTAAACCTGCCTCCTCTACACTATCATTTCGACCGGGAGGAACAGCTGATGCCGAGGAGGGGGTTGATCAGCCTATTAGAGAAACCGACCAGTGATTCCCTATCCTACCAGCCTTGCACGACCAATTGTTGTTACCAGTCTTATCGTAGTTTATTTTGGTTTTTTATACCTTTGTTCATATGATTGAGTTGTTTGGCACTTGCATTCTACTTTTCTTTTTTAACTAACTTGAAACATTTAAGTCTTCTCATACTTATGACATTGCAAGTTTATTGTGAATAGTAGAGTTTCTATATGCCCTCAATTTTCACATGATTACTTAGTTTTCTAACTTAGAAATTCTAAACATTTCATAAGTCCATACTAAATATACTTCCTCACGCTCTTATTGCTCTAACATTTTATGAGCATAACGTTTATTATCACACGAATATCAGCTTCTAACTTAAAAAAAATTTAATAAAAAATTCCAAGTTACTTAAGCTTTGTCAAACAAGTTAGCTTAATGGCTTTTTTAGACTTCAAAATTTTACAAGTCAGCCTAAAAACAGATATCTTTGCTCGTGCTCGTATTCCCTGTGTTGAAGTGCACGCCAGTATACCTTATGTGCCCCCCAAGTGATTGAGGGTTGAAAAATCCTTGACCACTTGCTACTTGACTGAATTTGTTCGAGCAGTGACTACTCATGAAACACATAGAATACACAGACATATTTCAGTAGTTGACCACTGCAAAAACATGCAACTATTTAAACGTTGGTCATTCATCTCATGGATACCGACCAGTTAAACACTATCCGGTATATATGTATATGTATGTTTAGAAGACCTGTTTTGTTTAAATCATAATGACAGTTGAACACTGCCAAGCAAGAATAATCAACACATATGCAAAATTTGTAGCAAGATTCGACCATGTTGCGCGTGATCTCTTTTATTACTCGTAATAATAAATGACAAAACATGTCTAACAATGAGTTTCAAACAAAATAACATTGTTCAAAATAACCTGACTGGTTAGCAAATAGCCAGTTCACAAACAAAAACTTAAATAACAAGTGGAGCACTTGATACAAAGCTACTACTCTGTAAGCAATATTCATTGATAATATTTTCTCAAGTGCTCGCCATTCCAGTAATTCCTGATCAGCTCTCCATTTAACCGAGCAAGCTTGTAGGTGCCGGGTGGCAAGACTTGCTCAATTTGATATGGTCCTTCCCAGTTTGGTCCTAGTACACCAGCTGCTGGGTCTCTGACAAATACCTTTCTGAGGACCAAATCTCCGACCTGGAACTTTCGATCTCGAACTTTGGAATTGAAGTAGCGCGCCACTTTTCGCTGGTGAGCAGCAACTCTCAGGTTTGCTTCCTCTCTTCTCTCCTCGAGGAAGTCCAAGGATTCTGCTAGCAATTGATGATTCTCCTCTTGGTTGTACATGGTCCTTCTATGAGATGGTGGGTCTATCTCCACAGGTAACATGGCTTCATACCCATATGCCAAAGAAAATGGGGTATGTCCAGTTGCTGTTCGGGCAGTAGTCCTGTATGACCAAAGGACTTCTGGTAATTCTTCCGCCCAAGCACCCTAAGCTCGCTCCAGGCGCTTTTTCAGAGTGTCCTTCAGTGTCTTGTTTACCGCTTCAACCTGTCCATTGGCTTGTGGATGGGCTACTGAGGAGAAACTTTTTATGATGCCATGTCGAGTGCAAAAATCGGTAAATATGTCGCTATCAAATTGGGTGCCGTTGTCAGACACTATCTTCTTAGGCAGACCATAGCGACATATTACATTCTTAACCACAAAGTCCAACACTTTCTTTGATGTGATCGTGGCTAATGGTTCGACCTCAGTCCACTTAGTGAAATAATCTACTGCAACCACTGCAAACTGCACCCCTCCTTTCCCTTTGGGCAATTTCCCGATCAGATCAATACCCCACACTGCAAAAGGCCATGGAGTTTGCATTTGCTTCAAGACATTTGGGGGCGCTCTGGGCACTTTAGAAAATCTTTGGCATTTGTCACACCTCTTCACATATTCCATAGATTCCTCGTTCATTGTAGGCTAGAAAAATCCTTGTCGCAAGATCTTTTTAGATAGACTCTGCCCCCCAGCATGATCTCCACAGAACCCTTCATGCACTTAAGTTAATAAATTCTTTGACTGGTCGGGTGTTATGCACCTGAGTAGAGGTAGGGAATACCCTCTTCTATACAACACCCCATCCATCATGGTGTCCCTAGTAGCTTGCCTCATAATCTTCCTTGCTTTATTACGATCATCTGGGAGGGTTCCTTGCTCAAGATAGGCAATGATGGGAGTCATCCAGGTGTTAGCTATCTTGATTGGCATGGCCTCTTATTTATCAATGCTCGGCTCCGCCAAGTATTCTACTAGTACTATATTAAGAGTTTCGGCATCTTTTGCACTAGCTAGTTTTGCTAGAGCATCTGCATTAGAATTCTGCTCTCGTGGTACTAGCTTGATGGTATACTCCTCGAACTGTGCTAGCAGATCTTTGGTCTTATTTAAGTATGCCACCATGCGTAGGCCCCTTGCCTGGTATTCCCCCAAGACTTGGTAGACCACCAATTGGGAATCGTTATTTACTTCCACCGACCGGGCACGTACATCTCTAGCTAGTCGCAAGCCTGCTAGGAGGGCTTCATACTCCGCCTCATTATTAGAAGCATTGAATCCAAATCTCAGTGCACAATGAATTTGGTGCTTCTCTGGTGTGACCAATATAATTCCAGCTCCTGAATGATGCTCATTCGACGACCCATTAACAAAAAGTTGCCAAGTAGGAAGTTCATCTTTCTGCCCAGTGGCACTCTCTTGCTGGTCAGGAACATCAGCGATCCCGGTACATTCAGCGATGAAATCTGCCAAATCTTGACCCTTAATAGCAGTCCTCGGCTGGTACTTAATTTCGAATTGGCCTAACTCAACTGCCCATTTAAGTAGCCGACCAGATGACTCCGGCTTCTGTAGGACTTGTCGTAGAGGCTGGTCAGTAAGGACCTTAATGGGGTGTGCTTGGAAGTATGGCCGCAATTTTCGTGATGCGAGTACTAAGCAGTAAGCCAACTTCTCGATCACGGAATACCGGGACTCTGCTCCTATTAGTCACTTGCTAACATAGTACACCGGGTGCTGCACTCTATCCTCCTCTCGTACTAAGGCAGCACTAACAGCATGCTCCGTGACTGTTAGGTACAAAAAGAGGTCCTCTCCATCAACTGGCTTAGAAAGAACAGGAGGCTGGGCCAAATGCTCCTTTATGGCCTGGAAAGCTTGCTCACATTCTGCCGTCCACTCAAACTTCTTGCCTCCTCTAAGCAGGTTAAAAAACGGGACACACTTGTCCGTTGATTTCGAAACGAACCTGCTTAGAGCTGCAATCCGCCCAGTCAAGCTTTGTACATCCTTAATTCTAGCTAGAGACTTCATTTCTATGAGAGCCTTTATCTTTTCTGGGTTTGCCTCTATTCCTCGGGAGTTCACAATAAACCCAAGAAATTTTCCAGAACCCACTCCAAATGAGCACTTGAGGGGGTTTAACTTCATGCTGTACTTTCTCAGCATTGCGAAGCACTCCTCTAAGTCTCGTACGTGCCCTTCAGCTTCCTTTGACTTCACCAGCATATCATCTACGTACACCTCCATGCTCTTGCCGATTAAGTCGCGAAACATACCATTCACCAAACGCTGATAGGTAGCTCCAGCATTCTTCAGTCTGAAGGGCATGACCCTTTAGCAGTATAGCCCTATATCTGTTCGGAAGTTGATATGCTCTTCATCAGGAGGATGCATGCTGATCTGGTTGTACCCCGAATATGCATCCATGAAGGACAGTGTTTCATGACCAGAGGTTGCATCTACCAACTGGTCTATTCTCGGCAAAGGAAAGCAATCCTTTGGGCACGCTTTGTTCAGATTAGTAAAATCTACACAGGTCTTCCACTTTCCATTGGGTTTGGGCACCAGCACTGGATTTGAAACCCAGGTAGGGTAATATGCTTCCCTTATAAACCCATTCTCCTTTAACCGCTCTACCTCCTCCTTAAGAGCTTTTGCTCGATCTTTGTCAAGCAATCTCCTCTTCTGTTGCACTGCTGGATAGCTCGATCTTTGTCAAGCAATCTCCTCCTCCTTAAGAGCTTTCATCCACATTGAGCACGTGGCTGATCACAGTTGGTGAGATACCCACCATATCCTTGTGAGACCAGGCGAAGACATCTTGATTCCTTCGCAAGAATTCTATCAGCTGTGCTCTCACCTCTACTTTCAACTTTTGTCCAATTTTGACCCCTCTCGTCGGGTCATTCTCATCTATAAGGACCTCCTATAACTCCTCTGACGGTCCCACATTACTTTCATAATCCCCAAAGCGAAGATCAAAGTCTCTTCCCTTGCTTTGGGCAACGCCCTATTTGGTGACTCCATCATCGGATGGGGTCTTCTGCTTTTTTAAACCAAGAGTGCTCTCTTGGACAAACTCCTCTAACATCTCTTCCTGGTCGGTTACAACTGCAAAGCTTCGGTCGACATCCATCTCGTCCACCTTCTCTCTCTCAACACATACAATCATGTTGCTCTCCTTGGCCCTCTTCCTTGCCTTAGCACCGAGGCATTATAGCACTCCCTAGCCTCCCTCTGGTCTCCTTGGACACAGCCTATGCCAGCACTGGTCGGGAACTTCATGGAAAGGTGCCAAATTGAAACTACCACATGTAAGTTTGTGAGCAGTGGTCGACCAATAACCACATTGTAGGTGGACGGGCAGTCAACAATCAAGAACTCAGTCATTACGGTTTCATGTTTGGGAGCTTCCCCCGTCGTGATTGGCAACTTGATTGTCCCAGCTGGTGACAATCCTTCTCCAGTAAACCCATAAATGACTTGAGAGCATGGCTTCAAGTCATTGATAGATAGCTTCATCCTCTCGAAGGATGACTTATAAATAATGTTCACAGAGCTCCCTGTATCGACCAGACATCTCTTCACTTTCATATTAGAAATTTGGACTGCCACAACAAGAGGATCATTGTGAGGATACCTCACATGCCGAGCATCTTCTTCAGTGAAAGTGAGGGACTCACTTTCATATCTTGGGTTTTTTGGTGGTCGTTCCTCCACTGTCATAATTTCGGAGGTGGATGCTGCATCCAATTCGTGACGAAGGGTGCGAGCATACCTCTCCCTCGCCTTGTTGCTATCTCTAGTAATATGTGGTCCTCCACATATGGTATTTAGTGTGAAGTCCACAGGTTCAGGTTGCAAAGGTGGGGATCGTTGCCGCTTGAACCCAGGATTGTTATTGCTCCCCTCTCCTTGGGTCTTCTCTACTCAATACTTTTTTAACTTCCCCGACCGGAGGAGAAACTCTATCTCATCTTTGAGATGATTACACTCATTCGTGTTGTGACCATAGTCTCCATGGAAGCGACAAAACTTGTTCATATCTCTCTTAGTCATCTCCTTCTTGATTGGTGGGGGTTTCTGGTGAGGGACCTCTTGATGACTGGCCAAATAGATCTCCGCTCGGCTCGCCAACAGAGTGGTGTAGTTGGTGAATCGAGGTTCATACTTAGTTGGCTTGTCGTTTGGTCCCGACTTAGCCTTCTTCTCATTGTGGCGGTCAGACCCGTTATTCCCACGTTTCTTACCGCCATTTTGATCATTTCCACCACTTTTGGGGGGATCACTTGATCCACTTGGTTTGTTCAACCCATTCTCTCCCTTCTCAATCGCATCATCCAACTTCATGTACTTGTCCGCCCGGTCTAAACACTATTGTAAAGTTGAAATTGGGTGGCGATGGATGATGTCCCACAAAGGACTTCGGTAGATAATGCTGGAAGAAATTGCCACCATCTTCCCCTCATCTCCAACCGCATTAGCTCGGTTAGCTTCTCTCATGAACCTTTGTATGTAGTTCTTAAGAGACTCATCTTTCCCTTGCTTTATATCTGCCAAGTGATTGGCATAAACAGGAGGGGTTCGAGCAGCACTAAACTGCCTGCAAAACTCCTTTCTAAAACTTTCCCAAGTTGTGATGGAGTTAGGCTTGAACTTCCAATACCACTCTTGGGCAGTGTCGGACAATGTGGTGGGGAAGACTCTGCAGCGATAGTCATCACTCACCCCGAGCAGCTCCATCTGATCTTCAAACTTCCCAACATGCCTAATCGGGTCTGCCTTTTCTGTATAAACTGGCAGTACCGGTGCTTTGTATTTTGTTGGTGGTTGAGCTGCTCTAATTCGAGCACAAAAAGGGTTGCCACTCTTGTGGTCCACTGGATCAATCGCAGCTGGTCGTTTCGACAGACTCTGGACCGCTGCTGTCAGAGCATCAAGCTGGGCTTGAATGCCTGGGGCCACTGCTAGGGACTCATTTTCGGGACCGCCTGGTCGGGCGTTCCTATCCGGCACACCATCATCGAGTACTTCTACTCAACTGGTAGGACGGATTGATTCTTGCCCTTCGACCGGGACGGTCCTTCTTCTATCATCAATGATGTCCCTCAGATCCTTCTGGGTAGTGTGCTTTCCTAACCGATCGAACATTGTACTCCGAGTCTTCTCGAAAGGTTTGCTGGGTGGAACATGCTCCTTGCCACTGCGCTGGTTGGGATACAGTGGTGGTCTTCCTGTCTGAGCTGCGCGATTTCCTCCTCCTCGATAGTTATCATTATTTTTCTCCTTCGAATGGTCAGTGTGATGACTGTCACCTTTATCACGTCCATGCCCATCTTTGAAGTGAGAAGTCTCATTGCCACGAGGAGCTCTATTGTGCTCCTGCTCAGGAGGTGTTTTCTTGCTACCTGACTTGCGACTTCCTGATCTGGAGGTCTCTGATCGGTGGCTCCTTGAGGGGGTTCTTGAGTTCCCCCTTTGAGTTGAGGCAGTATGCGATCGGACTCCATCTTCCTCACGACCAGTTGGGTTATTACCACCCCTCCTTGGTCTATCATTGTTCTTATGACTAGCTTCTGTGGTCCTTGCTCCTGGGGTGGCTGCCACTCCAGGTGCAGCCTGGGCATTGGCTCGGGTCAGCTGCGTAGCTGCCTCCAGAGCGAGTACAGCTTCACGATGTCGCCTGTCGGCCTCCTCCTGCTGTCGACGGATCTCCTCACTTCTGGCGTCCATTTCCCATTTCTGCTGCTCGAATGCGGCATTCTGCCTAGCCATTTCCTCAGCGAACGCCTTCTGCCTGGTGTTGAACTGGGCCATCTCCTCTTGGAAGGTGCTCATGGCTTCTTGGAGCTCTTCGACTTCTGGAGCTACGTCCTCGAGCATGACTCTAGGCTCAGTTTCACGATCTTGAACGCTAGGACCTTCTGATCTAGCATGCTCTTTAAAGGATCCCGTCTTCTTGGAGGCTGCATTGGTGTTCTTAGGCGCCATATTGCTCTAGGGACCGTCTGTTTTTCTCTTCAGGCTCTCAATGAAAGCACCAAAATGTTGACCATGTTTTTGGCCAACGACGTGAGAACGTCAAAATCGATACAGCCTTCAAGAGAAATAAAACGACACAGACAGTTTTTAACAGAAAGTAAATAAAACACGCAATTTTTATAGTGGTTCAGCCCCAATATGTTGGTAATAGCCTAATCCACTTAGATAATTTATTATATATTCACACTCAAGATCAGATGAACCTGTATCAACTGAGTTTCTTCAGTGTGAATTCTCATAATACAAAAGTTCTCTCACGAAAAAGCTTTTTCTCTCTCTAGAAAAATCCAGACCCAAAATTTCCCAAAGTCCCTTTCTGATCCCATAAGCCATGTATTTATAGGCTTAGGATCATACACTGATATCCCCTAGGATCAGGATATTTTATTATTCATATTATATTTAAATTACAAAAGATATTCAAAATGCAACAGAACCCCTAATTTGTGTGAAGAATGAGAGATTCCGCGTATTCCCAGACCGATTCTTGTTAAAGCCGTTTCTGGGAATTTGACGTAGTCTGTTCTACTTGGTTAATGAATATCATATTCTGGTCGACCATACCCCTACTGACCAGTTACGCACTTGCTGGTAGGACATGCAAGTGCTGGTCGGACATATGCATGCTGGTAGGACATGCCAATACTGGTTGGACATGTGCATGCTGGACATATGCACACGGACCAGGCCTTTGTCACTCCTCGGACACAGGGTGTCCGACTAGACACGCTCAGCCTGGTACCATGTCAACCATGGTCTGCTCGGACCAACCCACGCCTCTTCGCGGACACAAGGCACGCACCCTCTCGATCCTTCTCCTCGGATGCCTCTCCTCGAGCATAGAGTGTCCGACCGGACACTTGGATTGCTTCTTGGATGTATCGTGTCCGACCGGACATGCATTGTGCTCCTCGGGTGCACTTGGTTCGGACACAGACGAATAGCATCATGCCAAGCCCAAACTCGCACCTCTCTTCCTCGGACACATGGTATCCGATCGGATACCTCATAACTCCTCGCACACGCTGGCCACGTATCTCCTCAGACACGCCTTTTAGCTCCTCTTTGGATAGGCATGCACTTAGGCATGCACATAGGCACGCACACGCTTGGATGCTTCTCGTATGCATGGTGTCCGACTGGACACGCATCGGGCTCCTCAGGTGCACTTGGCTTTGACATGCCAGTGTTGGGCAGCAAAGTCACTATTGGGTAGCAAAGTCATTCCTGGTCGGGTGCAAATTACCCGGTCGACCATGACACCTCTCAAGCAGTACTTCTAAGCCAGATCACCCAACCATTCCTTGCCACTTGTCATTTCTAACGCCACATCATCATTTTCAAATTTTGGGGATAACACATATGTTTTATTATATGTTGCGTTATGAATTTTATGTATATGATTTATGTGTTAGGTTTTCCTTGCTGGGCGTTAGGCTCACTCCTTTATGTTTATATGTGTAGGAAAATAGCTTTGGTGGTGGGAAAGGTTCTTGGAAGCTTGGGGATGTGTATTGAGGCGGGATGGAATCGATGGACCGAGCGTTCGATTCGAGGATGAAGTCTCTATAAATTTTATATGTGTTTTCCGCACTTTATTATGTAATCCATTTATTTAAAATTATGTTATGTTTTTATTTTGAAAACAATGGGATCCCATATCCTACTTTAAATTTTATGTAGTTTAACATTTGTTTTACAAGTTCTTAATGAAGTTATGATTATTTCACTTGTAAGTTTTATTAAAAAATTAGTGTCTATGTATAGTAGTCATTAATGGTCCAAAGTCTAGTGTAGTTGGGTCATTACACATGCCACACGCCAGCGCCTCGTGAGACACCATCTCGTGCCCCAGGTCTGCGCACCATGGGCCTTGGGAGGATCTTGCCTTCCACTCTCCTGGGGGTATTAACTTTCATGAGGACCCGAAAAGACTTCAATGTATAACAGGTAAGAGAATAGGAAGCACTAAGAGGATGGAAACTCGCGCATGACCAGAAGAGTGCCTACACGTGAGGGACGCGCGGACAAGTAGTTAACCTCGTCTACTCCAAGTACGAAATGCGTATGGAGGTACAACCTTGAAAACCACAGATGGCAGACCCTATCCCCACGCCAGACAAGTAATGGTCGTACGCGCAAGGTACCTAACGTGGTCTTTCTCAGATAACCTTTGACATCCATCCTTGGCAAGTAATGGAGGTACGAGGAGTGATGGCATGACCTGCATGTCTCTGACCATAAACAAGCATCGACACCATGATCTTCTGTTCCACCATGACCTATGGCACTACCATGACAGTGTACCCAAGTACCTTCTTGTCCCCTGGGACCACCTTGTATCAGAGGCCATTAGAGCCAGGCTATAAATAGACCTCCACCCCTCAAGCTAAGGGGTTGTAAAAATGAGGTAATGCCAGACTATTCTAAGATCAATATACAAGTTTCTTCTATTATTCACTTGCAATTTTCCTTCAAATTTCTACAAGTTCTTCTGAGTTCATAAGTCAATGATTAAGTCTTTGAGTTTTCCATCCATATTTCATTGACGAGTTTCTGCCGTCAACAATGAGTTATTGGAATTTGGAGACGGTAGAAGATCTATTGGAGCATTGTTGAATTCCACAAATAATTTTTAATTTTATTGTTATTTTAGCATGAGATCTTAATTTTTCTAATTATTTTTTTTTATATATATAAAACAACATGTCTATACTATTGTCATTTCATTCTTAAAAGTTTAATACTCACAGTTTTTTTTTTTTTTGCATGCTCGTATGGAGTGCTATAATGTTTTCTGTAGGAAGTTTTTCTATCATTCTAGCAAAAGTAGTAGCAGTGATGGTGGCTTTGAATTGATCTAATCTGCTTGGGTTACATTTACACTTCATAGAGACTGACTATTTAGCTTTAGTCTCTGCTTACCCTAAGAGATCCTTGTATGCTAATGAGTTAGGATATTTGTTAGAGGATATAGCAAGTCCATTATCCAGTTTTCATGAGGCATCCTTAATTCATGTTCGTCGTTCGGCCAATAAGGCTGCTCATGAATTAGCTACGCATGCACTCAAGGTGGAAGGAGAACTTGCATGGTTTGATGATTTTTCATCATTCTTATTTGATGTATTGCAATACATTTTTAGACCCTGTGTTTTGATTTATTACTTGTTTAGACCCTGTGTTTTGACAAATTATTTTTTGGACCCTGTGTTTTGTAAAATGATTCAAATAGGACTCTAAACTTGATTTTGATGAACAAAAAATTGAATATAACAACATAATTCTTAGTGAGAATGACTGTATTTTTATTATGAGTTGTTAGTTTGATGAATTATTTGTGATTTTAGTTCAAAAAATTTATATCAAAATTGAGTTTATGGGTCTATTTGAACTATTTTAGAAAATACAGGGTCCAAAAAATAATTTGTCAAAATACAGGGTCCAAACAGGTAATGAGCTAAAACACAGGGTCTAAAAATGCATAAACCCTAATAATAATATAATAAAATGTATCATGCACTTTTTAACCTGTAGTTTTTCATTAAAATTTACTAAAAAATAATATTAATTTAAATTCAAAACTAAAATATCTTAACAATTAAAAATATCAATATATATATATATATACATATACATTTGATTAAAAATTTATTTAGCTTAAATATCTTAACTACTTAGTCATCAAAAAATACTAAAAAAATAAATTTAATTAAAAAAATGTACAATACACATTTTTTTATGTAGTTATTCATATTTACCATCTTAATGATAAAAATATTCTAATAAAATGTACTTCACACGTTTTAACACGTAGTTTTTTTTATTAAAAATTACTAAAAAAATAAAATTAATTTAAATTCAAAATTAAAATATCTTAGCAATTAAAAATATCAGTATATATACACAAATATTAATTTGATTAAAATTTTATTTAGCTTCATGACCTGGTTCTCAATTGCTCAAGATAATAGTAATCAATAATTCTAAATTCAATGTAGAATTTTCTCTCCCTATATATGTGTATATATATACAGATTGTATATCTAAAATTATTGGTTTATATATATCCTATGAGTATCCTTCCAAGTGTACGAGTATTTCCTTAAGTTTTTCGTGTATTATACACAAGTACATGATTTTTAATGTATATCATACATATTTCCACACACGTATGAATGTCAAACTACGTTTACATTGGAATATATCAAAAAATATTTTCAAGTAAGTTTTGTGCACCTAACAAATATAGAGAGAACTCATCGATTACGTAATAGTTTTCAGTTCTCTATATATCTATTTTTCTTATTATATTATAATTATGTTTTTTATTCAAAAGTTAATAGTTGTACAAAATATTATAATTATTATCATCAATCATCAATATTAATAATTGTATTTTTCTCTCACTTGATATTTTATTAAGCTTGTGACAATATGATATTACTAATGATATTGTTTGGATTTGTGATTTGGTTTTACTATAGTAAATAAATGTTTTCTAGATTGTAATTTTAGTGGATATTCCTGCTGTTGACGCCGTTTTTCGTCAACCGTAAAAGAAGAGCACGTAAACAACAAACAGTGATGGCCAATATAAATATGATAATACAAAACACAATTTTTACGTGGTTCAGCAGTTAAATCTGCCTAGTCCACGAGCCTTTGTTATTAAACTCAAGATGATCTCTGAAAATTCTTCAAGTATGAATTCTTCAGAGTTTTCTCCCAAGATTCAGAGATTCGGTCCTTTACAATGGTGCATGACCTCTCTATTTATAGAGAAGATTGCAGAATACTATCCCACATATTTTGGGTAGTTACTCATTTTGTGCAAATAAATCAAATGGCCTTAAATGCCTGCAATCCGATATAAAAGGAAACGTCCCCTGAAGACCAGGGGCATATAACTAATCAAATAATATCCCATGATTTTAGGGGATTTACAGTAACAAATGTAGACCATGTCTCTTATAGACAACACTTTAAGATATTCATGGTTATTATCATATATCACCAAGGCCTTATTCTCCCAGGCCTCACATCAACTTTCGAGCTAATAACATCTCCTGAGGTCACATGGCTTTCGAGATCGTACGCGCGTCAGGCTCAGAACCCATGATCCGAGGTCATCCCTGAGGGCAAATGCATCTCGGGAGCTACCCTTCGAGATCGTGTGGATTTCGAGGCCACCATATTTGAAGTCATCTCGGCTTTGCAGGCTCGATGTCTGATCTTGGAACATACTTTAGACTTTACGAGTTCATTCACTGCGAATCCAGCTTTCGAGGTCACATTTATCATGGCTCGATATATGGGTATAACATCTTGCCCCCTCAAAAGTATTTGTTCGAATCCTAAGAGAAGGAAACTTTTGAGCTACTTCCTTCGGGAACCGTACCGTCACACACTTGAGAATGGACACGCGTCAGTTGGATATTGCTCATTTATGGTACTTGAGTACCTTGGAAACCTGCCCACGATCATTCGTCTGCCACCTTTTCGGTACCATCATGTCATCGCCCCCTGACCGTTGGATTTCATGAGGATTCTGGCCAATGGCCCAGATTAATCCTTCTTTTCACTTTTCTCCCTTTATATATTCAAGGTCTTCTTCTTCCTCTTATTTTACACGCATCAGAAACAAAAAGGGAAGGGATGAAACCAGAGGCCATCCCAGAGAATTTCTTTCTTGTGCATGTTCTCTCAGCCGAAAAAACAAAGGACCTCCGGTTTGTTCGAGTCTGTGAGCTCATATTTGCAGCCTCTCCTTCAGTTAGCAATTTCTCTGCAATCGCCATTATTGTGTAAGTGTCCAATCTTTGTTTTCCCTTATCCTAGTTTTTGTTCATATTGTTCTTGTTATCTCTGTGAATGTACTAGTTTATTTTCTTAGTACAATACGTTAGGGAATTTTTATCCGATAGGCTTTTATGTTTCAAGTTTCCATACTGGGTTTACATCACTGGTTCATACCCAGTTTTGATGTTTGAGCAAGATCTCTGTTTTCTGGGTTTTAAAATTTTGAAAGACGTTTCTTGTACACCAAGATATCGGGTATAAAACCTTGGCCTTGACAAATGCACGATACCCAAGGTTACCTTTTCTGGTTATCCGCCACTCTTTTTCCCTTGATTTTCGGGATTTTCAAAAAATTGTCCACTCTCCTCCCTTTCTCGTGGAACGCACGTTCTAACTCTTTAACAAGGGTCTTAGTATCGAGCTTGTTTTATTCCTAAACTCCGAGCTTGTCCTGTCAAGCTCTTAATTCTTGCATGCACGGCCCTCACCATTTTTTCTTTCTCGCTAGATGTCACAGAATCTGGAAAGACGGTGGGGGTCGTTGCTGGCAATCCCTTATTCGCCAAAAACCCCGAGCCCGGAGTCACTGTTCGCTCGGAATCAACGTCGGATTCATGAGTATGAGCTTGCACGCGAGCAGGAGGATATTCGAGCTCATTATCGCCGCCAAATAGACGAGGTCATAGAGAAGAAGAGGAGAACTCTTCGGGAGGCTATTTACCCAGAATCCAATTCGGGGCCCAGGCCGATACCACTCGACCCTAAACTAACAGTGACTGTTGCGTACAGCCCGGGAGAGCTCCAATTTTCACTTATGGGGGAGCCTTCTACCTCGCAACCGAGGAGAGAAATCTTCGAGGCCGAGCACTATTGGAGTTCGGTTACCTCGACAAGTCAGATAACTGGCATTCTGGCCCTCCATGGCCTCAGGTTGTCAAGTTCCTTGAAGTGTCGAGCTCCGGCCGCTCACGAACGAAGCTGTTACGCCCCCGGGGACCGTGACAACAGGCTGAGATATGCAGCATGGAGCCAGGAACACATGAAGGCAGGGGCGCTGTTGCCTTTGAAGTCTTTTTTCAAGGACTTCACGGACTTTGTTGGGTTGGCCCTGTTCCAGCTCAACACCAATTCTTACAGGGTCCTGTCAGCCCTAAGGTCGTTATACCATGAGCTGAAGTGGGAAGGACCTTCACCTCAGGAGATTTTATATCTCTTTTGTCTGAAAAGAAACCCCTCCCGAGCTCGGGGAGGAGATGGTTTTTACTACCTTTCGAGCTATCCCAAAGAGAAAAAGGTCTTTGAAGATCTCCCTAATCATCCACCTGATTTCAAAAAAGCCTTCTTCTGGACAGGCGGCTTGTCCCCATCTCGATGCTACTCATTCAGGCGGATTCGTAAGTATTCCAGTTTTCTTTATCTCTGTGCTCGGGTTTTTAGCTGTAAGATCCGTACTTAGTTGAAATGTGTCTTGCTTTCCAGCCAATTTTTAGCGTCCTACTCCTGATGAGGCAATGAAGGGGCATAGAGAGACCCTGCTCCAACTCCTTCATGGCAGGAGGTCTCTCTTGTACCTTTTACATGAGGATAAGCTCTAAGATTGTGGACTTTTGGGAGAGGGCCAGTCCACCTTTGACTGGTCCAATAAAAAGTATGATCATTGGGAGCAGGTGCCTTTGCCCACAGGCATCCTCCCTCCGAGGAGAGAGGTGAGGCCTTCACCCCCAGCTCGCCGAAGGAGTCCACCATCGGGGAATGAAGCTAATGACGAAGCCTCAAGTTCAGACTCGGATGAAGGTAAAGCCATCCTTACCTCGAGAATGTGGTCCCCCACCTTATTAAAGCATAAACCCGATAGGTTAGTTTCGTGCCCGTATGATAGATACCACTTCTATATATGGACTTGGGTAGACGATCGAGTTCATAGGTTTGATAGTTGGCTCAGGAAGTATGACACCATGTATACTTCGGACGAGGTGTGGAACGGGATAGCTGTCCAATATGGGACCAACGATTATAAGGACCTTTCGAGTTTGACGTCCACCTATAGGGAAGGTACTCCCCCCGCCTCTTCTGAAGATGGGGGAATTTCATGGTCCCCGAGCTCTAATTCAGGGGAGAGTTCCAGTTAGGTCTTTCTTTACTTGGTTTTTTCTTTTTTATTTTCCAAGCTTATTATCATTATGTCTAACTTCGATTGGAACTGTGCAGGTGCCATGGATCCCAATCTCGACGCTGTGCTTTTTAGTGATGAGGGAACAAGAGCTCAGAAGAGTAAACGCCCGAGAGCCTCGCGGAGGTCCGACCGACCATCCAAGGTCCCCAGACGCCTCGAGAATACCCCAACGGCTCAGGCTACTGCGAACACAACCGAGGAGCCGATTGTCCAGGTCGATGCGTCTGGTTCAACCGCGCCCATCTCGCTCCCTCCGACCGACACTCAAATAACAGTCGACCGGCCCCCGAAGAAACCTTCTGTCTCCAAGGTTCAACTACCGACAACCTGACCTCATATTGAGGAGTTCGTGCTTGATGGCGCCGCTGGGACCCAAGGGGCTGTGCTTAGCTCGGACGTCCTCTCTCGAGTGGGTCAGAGTTTTTCTAGCTTCGGTGCCGACCATTGGGACCTCGTGCACAAGGCCTCAGACTGTAATACTCTTTATGATAAGAGTATTGAACTCACTGCCGCGGTAGCCTTCGCAACTCTCCTTTAACTGTTTGTGTCTCAGCTCGCGATCTAATTCGTTCTTTGTATTTCAGGCCATTGTCGTTTCAGCACAGCTTAATTATAAGCTGACCAACGAAGTGCACACAAGTATGTCTCTGGCCCAAGAGTCGAGGGATCTCCAGCTTAAGATGGCTGATGAACTCAAGGACTCGAAGACCGAACTTGAGAAAGTGAAGACCCGTCTCGCGGAGCTGGAGAAGACGAAAGCCGAGCTTGAACAGGCGAAGACTCGTCTTGCCGAGCTGGAGAAGGCTAACGCTAAGCTCGAAGAGGAGAAAGCTGCTACTTTCGACATCATGGAAGGCGAGAAGGCCCGCCTCCTGAACGAGTTCAAAGAGCAGAAGGAGAAGGCGGTAGACCAGGCCATGTACAAAATTTGGGTTGACAATGCCGACCTCGATACCAGCTTCCTGGGTCCTCTCGAGGCCAAGTATGTAGAGCGGTGGAGTGCCCATCTTGAGGCGAGTGAAGCTGCTCGAGAGGCTTCTCAGAAGGATAGTCATGCTATTCGTCCTGGGGGGTCTAGTGTCGTTGACGCCGGAAAAGCCAAGGGAACTGCTCCTTCTTGATTCTTACCTCGGGGCCGCGTCCCTCTATTGTTTGTAACTATTTTTATTTATGCCCGTAAGGCTGATACAATTTTTTTTTTTTTTATAAACTTACATATGCTTTACATTTCTTGGCTCGAAATATTTTGCATATTTTATATGAATGAGTTTTTTATGTTTATTTCTTCATACAAACATAGTTGGGATTTAGGCTCGAAATTCGATGCATCCACGCATTGTTTGTTCGAATTATCTGCTTCCGATCTCGTTATTCATCAAGGTCGGATATTACTTTAACCATGAACTCGAAAGTACTTGTATGGTATGTAATGTGAATGGTTTAGTTATATCTTATTGCTTAGTTACTTTTCCTCATCCTCGGTTATCTCCCCGAGGTTATGAGTTCGAAACTATTTTTCTTTAAGATATTCCAACCTCGATCTCAACTTATTTCGAAGTAGGTTTAAATTCCAACTCATCGATTAGTTTTAGCTGGTTTGTTCCAAACCTATTAAGTTTGCACATCTGGTTAAATCCAAATGTTATTATCTTTTGATAATTTGGTTGTCCAAACTATCTAAGCTCGTGTATTTGGTTACATCCAAATACTTTTATGTTTTTGATAATTCGGTTGTCCAAACTATCTAAGCTCGCGTATCTGGTTATGTCCAAATACTCTTATGTTTTTGATAATTCGGTTGTCCAAACTATCTAAGCTCACGTATCTGGTTACATCCAAATACTTTTATGCTTTTTGATAATTCGGTTGTCCAAACTATCTAAGCTCGCGTATCCGGTTATATCCAAATACTTTTATGTTTTTGATAATTCAGTTATGTCCAAACTATCTAAGCTCGCGTATCTGGTTATGTCCAAATACTTTTATGTTTTTTATTTTTATTTTTATTTCAATGGTATATATACCAATAATGCCCCCTTAATATCCTATGAGTGTGACCATAGGTTATTAAATTAAGAGAGATTGCAAAAAATAAAAAGAGATAATATATTGAACGAAATAGATCTTTATTTGATGGAATTCAAAAGCAGACAAACTACTACAGATAATCGATCATGGTTACAAGCAACACACTTCCTACACTACTGATAGTAAGGTCTAAGGTGTTCGCCATTCCATGCTTGCGGTACCAGGCTCCCATCCAATCTCGCCAGCTTGTAAACACCGGTCCGGATGATTGACTCTATCTGGTATGGTCCTTCCCAATTCGGTCCGAGCACACCAACTGCTGGATCTCGTGTTGCCAAAAATACGCGTCTTAACACCAGATCTCCCACACCGAATCTTCGATCTCGAACCCTTTTGTTGAAATATCTAGTAGCTCGTTGCTGGTAGGCAGCGTTCCTTAGCTGAGCCTCATTTCTCTTTTCTTCAATCAAGCCTAAGGTTTCTTCGAGATGAGTGTGGTTTGAGTCTCGTAAATTTGAGTTCGAATCGTTGGGATTTCGACCTCAATAGGCAACATAGCCTCACATCCGTATGCTAGAGAGAACAGGGTGTGCCCCGTTGATGTTCGAGCCGTGGTTCTATAACCCCATAGGACTTGGGGCAATTCTTCGGGCCAACGTCCCTTTGCTTCCTCCAACTTTTTGTTCAGAGAACTTTTGAGAGTTTTGTTAACAGCCTCGACCTGCCCATTCGCTTGAGGATGGGCTCCTGATGAAAAACTCTTTATTATGCCGTTCTTTTCACAAAAGTTGGTGAACAAGTCGCAATCGAACTGGGTTCTGTTGTTGGATATGATCTTCCTCGGCACCCCATATCGGCACACGATGCTTTTTACTACGAAATCAAGGATCTTTTTTGAAGTTATAGTTGCCAACGGTTCAGCCTCCGTCCACTTCGTGAAGTAATCCACGGCGACTACAGCATATTTTACTCCGCCTTTGCCAGTCGGGAGAGAGCCTATGAGGTCGATGCCCCATACCGCGAAAGGCCATGGGGAAGTCAACATGGTCAGCTCGGATGGTGGAGCTCGGGGAATCGTGGCGAATCTCTGGCATTTGTCGCATTTCTTCACGTACTCGAAAGAATCTGTTTTAATAGTTGGCCAGAAATATCCTTGGCGTATGATCTTCTTGGACAGGCTATGCCCCCCGGTGTGATCTCCGCAGAACCCTTCATGAATTTCTTCAATGATCTTCTTAGCTTCGGGCGGGGTTACGCATCGAAGTAACGGCATGGAATATCCCCTCCTGTATAGCTTTCCGTCCAAAATGGTGTAACGGGGAAGTTGATACATCAATTTTCGAGCCTGGTTCCGGTCTCTTGGAAGGACTCCGTTCTCGAGATATTTAACTATTGGGGTCATCTAGGTAGGTTCTATTTCGATCATACACACATCTTCCTCTTCTGGATCATTAATGCTAGGTGCCGATAGGTGTTCTATGGGCACAACGTTTAGTTCTTCATTTTCAGCGGATGTGGCGAGCCGAGCTAAGGCATCTGCATTTGAGTTCCGCTCACGGGGAACCTGTTCGATTGTATAAAATTCGAAACACTCCAATGCGGATTTTGCCTTCTCCAAATAAGCGGCCATTCTCGTGCCGCGAGCCTGGTATTCTCCCAATATTTGATTTACCACGAGTTGGGAATCACTGTAGCAATGTACAGCTCTAGCTTTGAGCTCCTTTGCTATACGAAGTCCCGCGAGTAAAGCCTCGTATTCAGCCTCATTATTCGACGCTTCGAAACCAAATCTCAAGGCAGAATGAAATCTGCTCCCTGCGGGGGTAACCAAAATGACCCCTGCCCCCGCTCCATTTTCGTTTGATGAGCCGTCGACGTAAAGTTTCCACAGCTCGTGGGCCGGGGTTATTACCTCGTCGTCGGCTATGCCAGTACATTCCACTATAAAGTCCGCCAACGCCTGTGCCTTAATGGTTGTTCTCGGGTGGTAGGTGATCTCGAACTGTCCGAGCTCAACTGCCCATTTAAGAAGCCGACCTGAAGCTTCTGGCTTAGACAAGACTTGCCTAAGTGGTTGATCAGTCAACACATGGATGGGATGCGCTTGGAAGTAGGGGCGGAGTTTACGAGATGAATGAATTAGACTAAGCGCCAGCTTCTCCATCAGGGGGTATCTTGACTCTGCCCCCAGTAATCTTTTACTGATGTAGTAAACGGGTCTTTGTACCTTCTCTTCCTCTCGAACGAGCACTGCGCTTATTGCATGTTCGGTGGTTGAGAGGTATAGGTACAGAGTTTCTCCCATTTCAGGTTTTGACAGGATGGGTGGTTCCGCGAGGTGCTTTTTGAGCTCCTGAAAGGCCAGCTCGCACTCCTCCGTCCATTCAAATTTCTTACCTCCTCTCAATAAGTTGAAAAATGGAAGACCACGGTCCGTAGATTTCGAGATGAATCTGCTTAGGGCTGCCATCCTGCCAGTCAAACTTTGGACATCTTTGTGCCTTCGAGGTGAGGGCATGTCAATCAGGGCCTTGATCTTGTCGGGGTTAGCCTCGATTCCACGAGAGTTCACAATAAAGCCCAGAAATTTTCCTGAAGACACCCCAAAAGTGCACTTCTGAGGATTTAGCTTCATGTTGTATTTCCGGAGTACGCCGAAGCACTCTTCGAGGTCATCAACATGGTTCTTATTGAGTTGAGATTTGACAAGCATGTCATCGACATAAACTTCCATGTTGTTTCCTATTTGCCCTGAAAACATCATGTTCACGAGCCGCTGATATGTGGCCCCAGCATTCTTGAGCCCGAATGGCATGACATTATAGCAGTATAGCCCCTTATCCGTGATGAAGCTCGTATGTTCTTGGTCGGGGGCGTGCATGGGAATCTAGTTATATCCAGAATATGCATCCATGAAGGGCATCAGGCCATGCCCCGCTGTGGCATCCACGAGCTGGTCAATCCTTGGCAACGGAAAACAGTCTTTCGGGCAAGCTTTGTTGAGATCTGAGTAGTCAATACAGGTTCGCCACGTCCCATTGGGCTTTGGGACCAACACCAGATTGGCTACCCAGTCAGGGTAAAAGGCATCCCTAATGAATCAATTTGCCTTTAACCTATCAACCTCATCCTTTAGTGCTTTCTTTCTATCTTCGTCCAGCTGTCTTCGCTTTTGTTGCTTCGGGGGGAAGCTTTTGTCTATATTCAGTGCGTGGCTTGCTATACTCGGACTTATTCCCACCATGTCCGAGTGCGACCACGCGAAGACATCCTAGTTTTTCTTCAGAAAGCAAATTAATTGTTATTTTGTCTCATCTTGGAGGTGTTTTCCGACCTTCACCTTTTTCAAGGGATCGGCTTCCTCGAGCTGAATTTCTTCGAGCTCCTCTAAAAGTTCGAGGTCAACTTTCTCCTCAATCCTTGGATCAATCTCTTCGTCAATCTCTAAGACCGTTCCGTCTTTGTTTTGAATGATGGCAAGTGCTTGTGCGCTCGTCTGTTTCTTTCCTCTCAAGGAGATGCTGTAGCATTCCCTCCCTGCTAATTGATCTCCCTTCAATGTTCCGACTCCACTAGGGGTCGGAAACTTAAGGGCCAGATGCCTTACTTATGAAACTGCCCCCAGCCCGACCAGGGCGGGTCTCCCGAGCAGCACATTGTAGGCTGATGGTAAGTCTACTACCACGAACTCCATCATCTTGGTTGCTGAGACTGGGTAGTCTCCCAAGGTCACAGGGAGCTCGATGGATCCCATGCAGGCGGTCCCTTCTCCTGAAAAGCCGTATAAAGTAGTTGTACACGCTTTCAGGTCGTGAAGGGAGAGTCCCATCTTTTCGAGGGTTGCTTTATAGAGAATGTTGACTGAGCTCCCATTGTCTATGAGAACTCGGTGGACCCTTTTATTGGCCAGCTGGAGAGTGATGACCAGTGGATCATGGTGAGGAAACTGGACATGGGACGCGTCTTCCTCAGTGAAGGTTATTGGTTGTGTTTCAATCCTCTGGCTTTTTGGAGCCCTAGGTTCGGGTTCATAAGGAGACCCATCCCCAGTTTTCAGCTCGTTAACGTATCTCTTTTGGGCATTCCTGCCTACTCCTGCGGGATGAGGCCCTCCCGAGATGGTTATTACATCCTCTCCATCTATCGGCGGGGGCCTATCTTCTTCCCGAGCTCAGGAATTATTGTTTTGTGACATCGGAGGCGCGGCTACTCTCTGGCTCGCGGCCGCCTGACTAGTACTCTGGTTTTTGACATATTGCCGAAGTAACCTCTCGAGATCAATCCTTCGATCTCGTCCTTCAGTTGTCGACATTCATCGGTTGTATGCTCGGTGTCTCTGTGAAATCAGCAATACTTACTGGAGTCCCTCTTGGATTTTTGATTTCTCATCGGGTCCGGACGCCTAAAGGGGACCTGGTTTTCATTAGCCACGTATATGTTCTCCCGAGACTCATTGAGCTCGGTGTATACCCTATACACGGAGAAATATCTCTCCCCCTTCTTTTTCTTTCCTCCTTCGGCCTCGGGATTACTTCCTTCGTTCTTTTTTCTCTTGGAAGGGTTTTCCACAGCAGGCTTTGAAGCTATTGGGTCCGCCGAGGTTGAGGCAGAGTTTACGTTTATCGTTGTAGTTTCGAGCTGGGAAGTCACATTAAGTGTCGACCTCGCTTCCTCTACATTGACAAACCTCTGCGCTCGTCTATTAAACTCGGTTAGGGACCTCACCAGTTTTCTTTGCATATCGTCCCAGAGGGCGCTTCCTGGCATTACTCCGGCCTGGACAGCCATTAAGTGTCCACTGTCATCCACATTCCGAGCTCGGGCGACTTCCAAGTTAAACCTTGTAAGGTAACTTTCTAATGTTTCGCCTGGTTGTTGCCGAACATTAGTGAGGGTTGACGCCTCAGGTCGAACCCCCATCATGGCTTTGAACTGCTTTTTAAAGTCTTTAGACAGCTGCTCCCAAGAGGTTATTGAATGTCTCTTATATTTTTCGAACCAGCTTTTAGCTGGTCCTGTCAATGATACTGGAAATAACATGCATCTGAGCTCGTAACCCATGTTACTGGCTCTCATTATGGTGTTGAACGTGCTCAGATGACTGTACGGGTCGGTCTTTCCTTCGAACGTTGGGACGTGAGGGATCCGAAACCCTTGAGGAAATGGAGTATTGGAAATATGGGGAGCAAACGGTTCGAGCTCCTCGTCAGAGTCTTCATATCGATCATTTTCTTGCTCGTTTTTCAAAAGCCTAAAGGCCTTTTCAAGCTGATCGATTCTTTCTTGGACTGGGTCCGCAAGGGGTACTGTCTGGAATCGGTTGTCATCGATCATAATTCCAGGCTCGCGTCTCCGCAAGGGATCCCTACGCCCATTCAAGCGATCCCTCAGGTTCGGATTTATTGGGTCACTATTACCCCGACTTTGATTCAGGTGCTCTCGCAGGTCGGGACGATTTCTGCAGTTTCCAGTATTCTTACGACCTCGGTCATGCTTGCTGACCGACCTGGTATCTTCAGAATCATCATTGGTAAAACTCGTCGCATGGTTATTTCATGATGGATTCTTTCCATGTCGCCTCGTCTCTGCCGTGCGAGACCGAGATGTTTGACTTTTTTCAGATGGGGCGCCTCTCCGCTCCTGGAAAGCCTCCCCGTTTCCTTGTCTTCCTCCCGCACGCCTTTCGCCCTGATCTCAAACTGGTTAAGCATTCCTGCGGGGGGGCGAAGGATATCTTATAGGTGATGGAGGGAACCGTATGGGTGATGGTGGCTGCCATCCATGTAGCAGCCTAGACGGTCCAGAGTTTGCCCGAGATGGGTCGGTCGCATTTGGTGTGCTCCCAGGTATTTGAGTCCGAGCCTCTGCAGGGGTTCGGTTGTTCTCAGTTCCTGCAGGTACTTCCACAGGCGGGTTAGCCGGGGCCCTTGCCCGAGTATTTCTCTGAGGCCTAGGGGGAGTGGATGGCTCTGCTGGTGCCGGAGGCTGAGCCAGCCTCCTTGTGGCAGCATCTTTTCGTGGGCGCCCACGGGGTCTACGGGGAGGAACGTGTACGTCCCTTGGAGGAGGGACTTGGTTTTCGCGCGGAGGCGGGGGCTGAGCCACCTGCGCCTCTGCGGCTATCCTTGCCAACGCCTCATTCCGTTTGTTGGCCTCTGCCAACTGCTGCTTCAATTGCCGGTTTTCAAGTTCCATAATGGGAACATACCGCTCAGGATTGTAATACATATCCTCATCCCTTGGTGGAGCAGGTGGTCCCCGGGAATCGGAAGATCCACTTCTTTCTTCAACATCCGGGTTTTCCATTGGTTGTTTCCTAGGACGTCTTGGGTAATTTTCTTCAGTAACGTTCTGATTATTAGTGGCCATGACTTACTCAGGGATGAATGCTTAAGGCTCTCAATGAAAGCACCAAACTGTTGACGCCGTTTTTCGTCAACTGTAAAAGAAGAGCACGTAAACAACAAACAGTGATGCCCAATATAAATATGATAATACAAAACACAATTTTTACGTGGTTCAGCAGTTAAATCTGCCTAGTCCACGAGTGTTTGTTATTAAACTCAAGATGATCTCTGAAAATTCTTCAAGTATGAATTCTTCAGATTTTTCTCCCAAGATTCAGAGATTCGGTCCTTTACAATGGTGCATGACCTCTCTATTTATAGAGAAGATTGCAGAATACTATCCCACATATTTTGGGTAGTTACTCATTTTGTGCAAATAAATCAAATGGCCTTAAATGCCTGCAATCCGATATAAAAGGAAACGTCCCCTGAAGACCAGGGGGCGTATAACTAATCAAATAATATCCCATGATTTTAGGGGATTTACAGTAACAAATGTAGACCACGTCTCTTATAGACAACACTTTAAGATATTCATGGTTATTATCATATATCACCAAGGCCTCACATCAACTTTCGAGCTAATAACATCTCCCGAGGTCACATGGCTTTCGAGATCGTACGCGCGTCAGGCTCGGAACCCATGATCCGAGGTCATCCCTGAGGACAGATGCATCTCGGGAGCTACCCTTCGAGATCGTGTGGATTTCGAGGCCACCATATTCGAAGTCGTCTCGGCTTTGCAGGCTCGATGTCTGATCTTGGAACATACTTCAGACTTTACGAGTTCATTCGCTGCGAATCCAGCTTTCGAGGTCACATTTATCATGGCTCGAAATCTGGGTATAACACCTGCAGCAACAAAAGATGCAGAGATTAATGTGAAGCACAAAAAATTCTTTTAGAAACAAGGAACACATTATGAATTAAAAATAATATTAATAAAAATAAATAAATTAATTAATTTAAAATTTTAAAATCGAATAAATTATTTTCAAGTTATAAATATTCATGTGCTTAAACAAATGACACCTCTAATTTATGATCGATATGACAACAACAACAATAATAAATATAATAAATGTTTATTTAAATTATTTATGTTTTTTTTAATTTAAATGTAATAGTTTTACAAAAATATATCTTAGCAACATATATAATTTAAATTTGATTTATTTCAACGATATATATATAAATTTAAATTTAATTAGATATTTAATTACTACAACTATTTAATTAAATTATAAATATATGTAAACAATATTTTTTTCTCATTTTTTAATTTAATTTTTCTACTTTATGGCTATTAATTAATTTAGGATTTTTTTTTTATCTATTTTCTCTTTTTTCTAATTTTTATTTTAATAAAGCTTATAATAGATAAAAATATCTATATAATAATAATAATAATAATAATAAAATCTATCTATTTATATTTTAACTTTTTGACAAAACAAGGGATCCAAATGTTAGTTTTTAACAATAAAATATCCAAACGGGTAATAAACTAAATTATACGTGGTTCAAATAATCTATCTTTATATTCATATTTTTAACATTTTAAAAAAACACAAGGTCCACAAGTTAATTTAAAAAAAAAAAGGGTCCAAATGGGTAAATGATTAAAATACAAGGTTCAAAATGATGTGAATCCTTATAAAAAAACATAAATTATATATATATATATATTTAGATAATTTACTTTTATAAAGAATTTTTAACATTTTGAATAAATATATGATCAAAATGTTAATTTTAAAAAATAAATAATTAAAACGAGTAATCGACCAAAATATAGTGTTCAAATAATTGATCTATCTAAACCTATTTTTACCTTTTGACAAAAATTGAGGTCCACAAATTAATTTTTAAAAATAAAGGTTCCAATGGGTAATCGACTAAAATACAATCTTCAAAATGATCAAGATGTCTTGACGTGTCCATATAAAGAGCATGTTATACTAGTAGGGTGAAAATGAATCACTACCCCACAATCTCCCAAAAAATATTTAAAAATATATATTTTTTAATAATTACAAAGGACTGTGCGGAGCGCGGTTATGTTTTCTAGTCTCCAAATATATCCCATCTAATCTTGATTTATTTTGCCATTTAATCTCGAGAGAGTTTACAGGAGTATATTTAAGTAAAATTATAATAAATAATATTTTCTGTACATCCCAAAAAATAAAAAATAAAAAACTTATAAGCGAAACAATCAAATCAACATTTTAAGTTACAAAATAATAATAATAATAATAATAATAATAATAATAATAATAATAAAATGAAATTGAATTCATATGATTCTTAAATTCAACTATATATTTAACTTGAGAACATACCTATACTTCGTGAAACATCACTTCTATATAAAAAGTGTGTAGAAAACAGAAATTATTGGTTTTAACAGTTTTTTTTCCATTAACTTTAACGGAATATTCTTATATTTAACAGAATATTCTTATATTTGACTGTAGATTGTAAACATAACTTAAACTTAAATAAAATAAATAAATAAATAATTAAACAAATTAAATATGATATTTTTGAGATATTTTACAATGATAATTATTTAAAAATAATAAAATCATACATTTTATAACTTAAATTTAATATTATATTAAACATATAATATATATCTTTTGTTATCACTACCAAATTAAAAAATTAAAACAAACATAAACTTAAAAAAAAATGATATTTTAAAGATATTTTAAATAATTAAATCATATTTATTTAAAAATAATAAATGCATACATATCATTTTTTATCTTATAAATTTGTGTGATAGTTTGTTTTTATCAAGTGATTGTAGTTTTTTTCTTCATGAAATTCACCAAAGGACATTGCGAGATGCATTAGAAACTAAAAATAGTTGATGCATGTATACTACTGTCTACACTATGACTTTTTATATTATTAATTTCGTTTTAAATATTATTGTATTTTATATATATGTCATGTAGCCATGTAAATATATATTTATGTCAACGTTGTGTTTAGATGTCATATATGTAGAAATTATTGATATAAATATTTATATATACTATAGAAATATAATTCATTTTATTATATATATTTAAAAAAATTATAGACAATGTTTACAACTTTAAAACTAAGCAAATGTACATTGCACGTTGCTTCTACCTAGTTTTATAATAATTAAAATAAAGATTTAATTTTAAGAACTTTTTTATTTGTATGGAAAATATTATTTTGGCTTTATATTTTTCCTGAATACGTAATCGTATCTTGTATTTTGTTAAATGACAATTTATACTCTCTATTTTATAAAATGAATCAAAATAATATCATAGACTGGATTTTTGTTAAAATATTTTCAATTAAAAAATTAATTATTTGATCAATGACAATGCAATGAGTTTAGAGAAGCAATTGAAAGATGATATTTGAAAATATTTTAAGCGAAATCATGTCTAATTTACTATTTTGATCTATTTTATAAAATACAAGATAAATATATTTATTTAATTTGATAAGAATAGAATCATGTATGTGGAATTAAATTTTTTATTCCCATAAGATTATCAAAATGTAAGGTTAAAATAAAAGTAATTATAAATAGTGGGAAATAGTGTTGATCTAGAAGATACAGAAAAGGAAAGTGAGTTCTGGGCTTAAGCCCAACAAAAACGGTAAGCCGCTTCACACTCAACTAAATAAAAAAAAAAGAATCCTCACATAATAACTAAAATTAATATTCTCTGCTTAAACTCTTTACCTTTCCACAAAAATAAAAAATTAAAATTAAAATCTCTGCATTTAGTCCTATGAGTTTCCCCACACAAGCATAGACAGACTCGTTTATCATTCGCCATATAAATTTGCTCCAACTCACTCAGGTGAAGCCTTTATTTAAATCTTTATTGTTTTAGAGATCCTAATTTTTTTATGCATGTATATAGTTTATTCATTTAGATCGCTTATGATTCTTCTGGGGTTTTCAAGAACCCTTTCTCTTTTATTTTTCAATCAAATTATGGAATTTGATTTCTGGGATTACCATTTTTGCTCACCTTTGTCGGTTCGAAGCTTCATGTTCAATAGTTTATCATTATTAAGCTGTTAATTAGTTAAAATGTTCACGCAAAAACATAGAACTAGCATCACCCAGAAGAGAACCACAAGTTTTTTGTATTTCCCCCTTTGTTTTATGATTGAAGTTTTCCTATTCTAGAATTGGGTTGATGCTAACTTACTCGTATTGTACATGTTACTGTGGATTATACACCATTTTTTGTAGTTGGTGATAAGGTTTTGTTTAATTTAAATGCTTGAATGTTTTTTTCCTTGCAATTGTCAAATGCGTGGAAGATTGCAATTTCCTTTAAGCAGCTTTTTTCAACAGATTACTTTCCTTGCTTTTTATTCCAAATATTTGGTATTTCGTCAAACCATGCGGTCAATGTTTTTTCTAATCTGCAGCAAGAAGAGTTTGGAAGTAAGATTTATTAGCATCCAATTTTGGGCATAGTGACCTTTCCTTTTATTTTTTCAGAGAAACCATTGGAGCTTACTTGAATAACATGTGATGATCAATGGGTTTTCATGTTTTGTTGTTTGTTTTGAGTTAACTGGGATTATGAGATTCCTACTTCATGCCAATCTTGCATTGATAAGGAACATAAACACATATATATTAATTATGCTTCTTGGCATGGGTTCGTGAACTATCTGCTAAAAGTTTGGCCTAAGATTAATGAGATAGATAATTAAGAATTAAGACATTAGAATTTATAACGTTTATGGTGAAAGTCACCCTTTCACCAGGACTCATTTGGTGCTGTTGTTGAAACCTTCATATTCATAGTCTAGGAATAGTGTGAATGCTGTCTAGTGGGTATGGGGATGAAATTACAGATGTTCATGTGTGCTAACATGCTTGAATTAATAGTTTGAGGTTACTTGTCATGGTTTTTCTTGACCGTGGTTTCTCTGTTACAAATCTATCACAAAAGCTTTGCATGCAGAGTACAACAAAGAGTCAGTAAAATGATGCTTAAATAGAGCTTTTAATAAAATTTGTTTCTTATCAAAAAAATACAAATCTGTAAAATTGTATTTAGTTATGTTCATCTTCAGAATGCAAGTATATTGCAAGGCTGATGCCTGTTGCATGTGAACGTACCATGCCTTTTGCTTTCCCGTGTGCTGCCTTAACTTTGAAAGAAATTTCTTTCATATTTGCAATTCTATTCATTCCTTGTGATTTCAGAGTAAGACCTCAAATATGGGAAATGTTGATCGAGTAATTCAAGACTCATGCTTCTTAAGATATTAATATAGTCAGTGTTATTCTGCAATTGATGCATCTTTTGCTTCAGCTTGTAACCATCCTAATCTGTATTAGTGGTTTTCTTCTCTCCATACACAGAATTTTGAGTTTGAACACTCATGGCTTATTCAAATACATCAGCATCACTAGTGCGTTTAGACTCCTATGAGCAAAGAGAACATATTGCAGGTTCAAGCACAAATACACTTGAAGCTCCATTCAACCAGCCAAGTCGAAGCTCCTCTGATGGTCATGTCGCCATCCTTTGGGATATTGAGAATTGCCCTGTCCCAAGTGATGTTCGTCCTGAAGACGTAGCTGGTAATATTAGAATGGCTTTGAGGTTGCATCCTATAATTGAAGGAGCTGTTATGATGTTTTCTGCCTACGGTGACTTTAATGCCTTCCCCAGGAGGCTTCGGGAGGGTTGCCAGAGAACTGGTGTCAAACTCATTGATGTTCCAAATGGAAGAAAGGATGCTGCCGATAAGGCCATTTTGGTTGATATGTTTTTGTTTGCCCTGGACAACCCTCCCCCTTCTTTCATCATGCTAATATCTGGGGATGTTGATTTTGCTCCAGCACTTCATATACTTGGTCAACGAGGTTATACTGTGATTCTTGTTATCCCTTCTGGGGTTGGTGTTTCATCTGCTCTATGCAATGCTGGTAAGTTTGTTTGGGACTGGCCTAGTGTGGCTCGTGGGGAAGGCTTTGTTCCACCTGCTAGGGCTCTAATTCCCCCTCGTGCTGGACCAGCTGACCTTGCTGGTTACTTCATGGGGTGTCATATCAATGACAATGTTCAAAATGAAGAAGAAACCATTGTACATAGGGGGGTCTCACAAAGTTATTACAGCTCAAGAGATTTGTCGATTGTGTCACAGTCACTTACAGAATACAATGGTAGTTATATAACGCCTTGTAATTCTTCAGCTCTGAGGTCATACAGTCTACCGTCTGGCTTGAATGAAGCTTCTGCAGGGCCTGTTATTTCTGCTGATCAGAGTGACTCTACTTTATGGGTGCAGCCTGGGGACTTGAATGGTCTAAAGGGGCAGCTGGTGAAGTTGCTTGAACTTTCAGGAGGATGCCTGCCTCTTACCCGAGTTCCTGCTGACTACCAAAAAGTTTTTGGGAGGCCTCTTTATGTATCTGAATATGGTGCATTTAAGCTTGTAAACCTTTTCAAGAAGATGGGCGATACAATAGCTGTGGAGGGTAAAGGCCACAGAAAATTTGTCTATCTTTGGAACTGGAAAACAGGCCCAACTGCACCACCTATGAATTTGATAAGGAAGGATAATAGGAAAGGGAAGGCAACTCAGGAAGAGTGTATAGATAGTGTCAATGGTAATGTCTCATCAGATGAGTTGTCAGACGAGGAAAGAGTAGTCACTGAAGAACATGATGAGAGGATGAGCCAAGGAAAGACTAATTTGGGAACAATAGCTCGATGTGATAATGAGTACCAACTCGTGCAGTTTAAATATGAGCTGCAAGAGATATTAGTCAGCTATTCTTGTCGGATTTTCCTGGGTTGTTTTGAAGCAATATACCAGCAAAGATACAAGAAACCACTGGACTTTCAAAAGTTTGGTGTGGATCAGCTGGAGGAGCTGTTTGAGAAAGTTAAAGATGTGGTGGTGTTGCATGAAGAACCAGTAAGCAAAAGGAAGTTCCTGGCTGCAGTTGGTGGGTAGAAATTTTTCAGGTAGCTGCCCGTTTCTTGTAGCCTTGACGTTTTTAAGTTATACCTGGGCAGAGGATCGAGTATGCTTTTGGTTGCCCAGTCTGCTCGTGTCTGTTCCCTGTTTTTTCAAATTCATTTACAATGTACTATGAAACAATGAAGTAGAGGCTGGGCTACCTTTTTTTTTCTCCCTTGTGGCTGTGAATGTGTCCTGCATGGATATGAAGCTTATTATAAAACATTTCCATGTGAGACTCATACCCAGTCAATGTAAGTTTGTAACTGATCCATTGCTAAAGATTGAAGTGTATATTGTTTTTCTTTTATTTATTTTTTCTAATAGTAAAATTCAGTCGTAGTAAAGAGTTCATTGAATAATTCTGCTCTTGCTTTCATTCTCCATGTATATTGGATATGATATCAGATCAGCTAAATAGGGTCTGGCTCCAAGTGTCTGTAATATTTCTGTTGTGTTTCAACTGTAAGATTATCCTTTTGAAGGACCTGAGTCAAAACATAAAAATTGGATATCTTACTATCCGTGACAATAGTCCAATATTTCAGGTTGACACAGATTTCCTTACAGTGCTTTCCGTCCGGTGAAGCTACAGCACTATTTTTCCATCATTGGATCAAAGTGAACCCTTTATCTACTGTACCATAGAATAAGAATATAATTTTACATCAATAATATAATTTGACTTCTATTGACTGAAATCATGTTCTCATGGTCACGCTTATGTTTGCAATTTGGATTAACAATTAGCTAGAATTTCTTTGCCTAATAAATTAGAATGCAGCCTTTATATATAATAATGATAACAGTGAAGAAAAAGGGTCATGTTTGGATTATAATTAGAATCAATAGAACTTCCTAATTGGTAAGTCATTTTTAACATCAATGTGCCTCCCTTGATCATTCGTGTTCTTTTGGTGTAAAATAGAGAATATGTAATCATTCGGGTATGGGATTCATCGAAATTGAGAATAAAATTGTTTTATTTGTACCAATACAACAAAGCAAAGCAAAGCAAAGCAAACCGATTATATTTGACATCTCCAAAATGTTGGCACAAAAAGATAACTTGTACAACTTTCTCACTTTTCACGAGGCAGGCATAACTCAATTCCTTGGACAGGCTATTGAAAGACAAAAATTGCAAACTCCATGTTCTTCTTAACTTTGAGAAAACAAAAGAAGGTTGATCTGATCTAATGTTGTTAACTAAGAATTAGTTCAAGTGTTCCCATTTCCATCAACAAGTGTTAAAGAGTCTCTGAGGGGTTGACTTTAAACAGATAAAATGTTGGGTGGTGATTGTGGAGAACCATTTTCAAGTAAGAAGCTCCGGCTACAATAGGATCTTGATGTACTAGAAGAAGAAGCAAGACATCTCCCATCACCACTGTGGAAAATGTTCTCATTCCTGTGCATTTTGCCTTTACTTGTCCTCGGTCTTCCCTCAGTTCCATCATACTCTTCGTCTTCAAGAGCTTCTGCAAATCCACTATCCATGGGGTCCGAACTTTCGTATAACATCCTTAGGACCTGTTTAATTGAAGGCCTTGCCCAGCCTTCCTTTTGGGTGCACCATCTCACTATTGAAGCAATTGTTTGAAGCTGCTCCGAATCAAAAGCATCTCGTATACTTGGATCAATCAGATCAGATAGCCTTGATTCTGGTACCAGGTGTATTTGTGACCACTCAACCAAATTCTTGCCATTATGTACTGCTCGTCTTGCAGTCACTAGTTCCAGTAGTAACACACCATAGCTATAGACATCGCTTTTCTCAGTCAGCTCTTGAGTGACTACATACTCCGGGTCCATATATCCTAGAGTCATTACACATTTATCACTCCTAACCACGAAATATAAAACTTTCATATTTAAGGAGCAAATTTTCTTTTTTTTTTTAACTAACCTGGAGTTCCCCGGACTTCTGTGTTTACAGGTTCAAAGGAAATAGAACCATCTATCGATGCATGTGCAAGGCCAAAATCTGCAACCTGGGAGCCAATAAAAGAAATACATGATCTTCTAAGCTTAGCAAGGCACTTTATGTACATGCTATAGATGCACTGTTACAAGACTGGAAAAGAAAGCAATTTGAATTAATGGGAGCCTAGCCTAGGTTTAGTTAAAGAGAACTTTGAACACATCCAAAGAAAACACCTCTAAGTCCATGAAAAAGTTCATTAATTTTCATTATCACCACAAAATGCAAAAATGGAAAAAACAAATCTACTAGTGTTCACATGCATTCAATTGGCATAATACCTTGGCAACAAAATTCTCATCTAGTAAAATGTTGCTGGACTTAATGTCTCTGTGGCACAGAGGAGGATTGCAGTAGAAATGGAGGTACTCCTGCAGGTCGGAAGAAAATAGGAAAAGATATGCATTGGCATTAAGTGAAGGAAGACTCTTTCAAAATTTATACAATCAAATTTACCCAAAAGCAAGCATGATTCCAAGAATTACCAAAGCATTAGCTACATCAATTGCAATTTGTATTCTTCTCTCCCAACTGAGGGGAGTTCTACTTGGAGCTGCAGACACATCAGAACAATCACATAATTTATGGCGACCAAAGTGCATATTTCAAAATAGGGGACAGTGGGAGTAATTAAATAAATTCATTAAAATTTTCCTTATTAAATGAGAGTTTTACTTGCTACCTAAAGGGGAAAAAAAAACTTATTTTGAGATTATGCTTTGTGCGTCAGTAGCATAAACTATGGACTCATTTGTAACCAAAACCTCAAAATAATGAGAAAACGATCTAAACAATCCCTTCCCCCCTCCTACACCCCAAGCAATTAGAATCAAGAACTGAAGAAGCATACAATGAAGATGATCCTTCAAGCTACCATTTGCCATGTATTCATACATAAGAAACCTGTCATGAACAAAATTAAACATTTAACTTCACTGCTGGATCACAAGGTCAACAAACAGAAGTTCACACAGAGAAGGATCAACCTCTCATTTTTATCAATGCAAAAACCGCGTAAGGCAACAAGATGACGATGATGTAGTCTAGCAAGAAGCTCTATTTCCTGGCAGAACTCATCTTCCCCTTGCTCTGAAACTTCGTTCATTTGCTTTACTGCTGCCACTAAGCCATCATTAAAATGGGCTTTGTACACAGTTCCAAATCCCCCTTGTCCAATCATTGTATTAAAATGTTCCGTTGCCTTCTTTATCTCCTTATAGCTGAATTTTCTAAACATTGATGAGGGTCCTGCATGTTAAGCTATCACCTGTTATTACCCTCAAACAAATGTTCTGTTTCCCTCTCTAATCACGTTAGCAGCAAGAAGCATATAACCAAGACAAACCAAGAATTACACCTTCCTGTAGTTTCCGTACAGGACGAGGAGGGTGGAAGGACTTTGAAGATGTCTTGTCCGTATTTTCACAGTCCTCCAGTTCTTTTCTTTTTCTACGGATAAGAAATAGCAAGACCACAAGCATCATAACAGCAATGACTGCTACTGCAATGAAAACACCAGGAATTACTGTAAGGTGGTAAGAATGATGGTGTTGGTTTAGGGGAGCAGCTGTCAAGTTCTGGCTTGGGCCATCAGCAACTATCGGACTTGGAGAAGCTCCTGGCGTGATCAATGGGGGAGATGGCCCTAAAAAATCAACAGGATTCCAACAACATAATAGTTGGAAAAATCTCATCATCAGATTGTACAAGAAATTTGAGTGAAAAATGAATGAACATTATAAAACATCAAAGTTGAATAGATGATTCACAGATCAACCCAGAAAATTTATTCATGTTAATTGTGAGACACATTATATACTCATTTGAAAAGTAAAAACACCCTAAACAATGGCCATGAAATAGAAACAGAAATTCAACATATAATAGATATAAAATGCTAATTAAATTCATTTATTTTCCAAACCTATAATAGCTGGAGGAATGTTGAGCTCCTGAACTCCAAAAAAACAGCGTGCAATGTCAACAGCTGAATTATTATCAACTTGACTGGCAAGGCTAGCAAATGTAGCATCACGGCAAGTGCTCATTGTCAAATTATTTTCCATTCCTACCAGATGACGAAGGTATGAAATACCAGAATTTAAACAAGTGCGGCATCTACTTCCCTCTGAAAGTGGTACCTTGCAATTTTGTGCAACATCTGCAAATTTTGGTGACTGCAGCATCTGAGACATGGTTGTTCGACCCATACAGTCATAATTAACTAGAACCTTTGTTCCAAATCCACAAAAAGCTGATGCATTACGTGGAACTCCATGTAGTTCCAATGTTCGCGATATGGACTGAAGACAGGTGTCAGATATGTCTGAAGGAACCCCTAGGTTGCCCGTTTGATTTGCATAGTGAGCAATAGAAACTGCAATGAATGCATTTATGTAGCGGCAACATTTTCCTCTGTCGTCTAGGTTTGAGCATAAAGAGGCTGCCAGAGTAAAGTTTGATCCACTCAAATCTAAGGGGCACTCTGCAAAAGCAGGTTTAAGGTCGATAATGAACAATCGGCCTTCATACAAAAAAACATAATGCAAGGCAAGATATACAAAAGTACTTGTGTCAAACTAAGCACATTACTAAACTGAGGTCGACCAGCCTCTTTATTCTGCAATGACACTAGCTCGCCTCTTACTTTTAAGGTCATGGGTCCAAGCAATCATCATTCGTGCTAGAAGGAGGTAAATGTTATGAAGGAAAATGTGGTAAATAAATGGAACAGAACTTAAAGACATTAATTCCTCCGCACTACCGAATCTGTTTCTCTAGATTTCAGAAAATCACAGTGCATTAACTAGAGATGTTTTTATCAGAGATTTGAACATTATCTTCAATCAAGTGATCAACTTCCCTATACAGGACGCATTTCAGAATTAACACACAGACTCAACTTACAAAGAATGAAAACCCTGTTACTGCTAGGCTAGCTAATTTTGATTCATAAATAACTGTCCCGAACCATCCATTAAGCTAAAGAGAAATTGAAAACAAAAGTTTGGACAAGATAATAACTTAAAAACGAAATACACTGCGCCAAGCAATACCCAGTTCCACATAAGCAATATGCTCTGAAAAATGGGTCATAGAACCCCCACAATCCAGAGATTAATGTACATTGTGATGCCCAGTAACTCTTAGACAAAGTTAATGTGAAATGAATAAAAGGAGCAATCAAAATAAAGGGTGCAAGCTTGCGCTCCAGAATCAAAAGGGCTAAGAAATAAAACAGGGAAATACGGAAACTCCAAATCTTTAAACTTACCACTAAACCCCCATTTCAAAACTTCCAACTTTAAACCCAGAATGAGGTTACAATGAGGTAAAAGAGGAAGCAATAACAAATAAATACAGCTTATATAGTAAATAAAAACAAAGAAAAGGAAAATGGGAAAGAGAACAACCTGCCATTGTTACAGGAATCAGCTGCATACCCAAAAACGTCATAAGACCCAACAGAGAGGCGATACCGTAGACCGCCATGGTCCAGACGAATAGGGAAATTTTCAGTAACCCAGATAGAAAAAGGGTGAGAAGAGAAGAAATGTGGGTCAATGGAATATAGAATGCGTGCGGGTTAGAAGTAGAGAGGAACACTTAACTGAACGACTAGCAAGTATTGCTTTGAGAGAGACTTTTAGTTGGTTTTTTTTTCTTTTTCTTTTTTTGTTTTGAGAGAGAGAGTGAGAGAGCTCAAGCAAGAAAGAACCTTGTCCTTAGTTTGAAGAAACTGTTTCTAATTTTATATTTAAATTTCCTTTTATTATTAAATAAATAAAAGAATTTGTAATAGAATTGGACCCCACCCACTGTCTTCATATTCATAAACTGGTTTCTAAATTTGTTAATAATGTAGCAGATCAACTCAAAACAAGGGGACCCCTATTTCTCTACTGAACTTTTACAAAGAATTGGATTTGGCATACTTTACTTTACCCATTAAATACAATTCTAATACTTGTACCGTTTCAGTTTATTTAAAATTACACACAAACCAAATAAAAACTGTTTAGTCATACTTTTATTTAACGTTGAATAATATACACTTACGATTGACTTGTAATTTCCATGTAATATCACTACTACTGACATAGCAAAATGGAATGGAAAGAAAATGTATAATATCAACTTGATAATTGGAATAAAATGAGGAAAGAAACACAAAAATGCAATAATGGATTTTGGGAAACATTGTTTGATGGAATGGAATGAAATTGAATAATCCATGTCTAATGTTGTTGACCTTACTGGAAGGTTGGTTTGATTGAGTGGAGTAGTAGCATGTGAGGCTTCTGCACAGGGGATTCCGAAGCTCGGTCCCACACTTGTTTCTATTCATGGTGGGGCCTACCTTTATTCATATAAACGAAACCCAAGGCCAAGCATGTCTGTACTCTCTTCTGTACAGCCACGGGCTTGTTTTGGAACTAATGTATTATATGGTTGTCCAAAATATGGACAGACCTAATTAACTAATATTTCTTTTTTACAACTAAATGGAAAAGAAATATACAACATTGCTGAAAAAATAATAAATAATGATGGAAGTACTTTTTGGTGATGAGTTTGTATACAGCATGTGCATTGATTTAGTCGGGGAGTTAATTTTGAGTTTTGCTCAAAGAAAGAATAAAAGATGGATAATTAGTACAAGTTAGCAGTTAGTAAAATCTTTGTTGTACTTTTGTTTGGACTGTCCTTGAGTTGATCGATTCTTTCAATTGTGTTTTGTCATTCTTGACAGAACTCTTCTTTCATATATATTCTGGGACTCTTATCTCTTATTCGCAGTATGCCATTTGTCAGAGAAAGGTCGCAGGTAGTTCCTTCCTAGGCAGTCCAATGTTTGTTTTCTGGTTATTCACGGAAGTATCCATTTCTAAATAAGGTTAATGGTGCCGCCGGGTAATTGTGGGGTGGGGAGTTGCTCGTAAACATTGACGCTGCTGATCGCAAGGAGGATGGGGCTTGTGATTCAATTGTTGTAGCCAGAGATTCTACTCGAAAAGTGTGGCTTCTCGAGTCAATTATTGAAGGTGGTCTGGTCCATTAATCTATCTTTTGGTGGAAGAGCATTATGTAGTGACGGACGCGGACCCAACAAAAAAAAAATTATTGAACGGGTGAAAATTTAAATAATTATATTTTATATACTATATATTATTAATGAAATAATATCATAAAATAAATAATAGATATAAATATTATATGTAAAAAATTAAAATGCCATAATTATGTAAGAATTTATACAAAAAAGAGTCGTATGAACAAAAATTACAGTAGCTTTCTGACAAAGAAAAAACATCAGCTTTATTATTTTTTAAAGGAAAAAATATAGGTGGTGCAACTCATGTGCCATTTTAGATGGTATTGTTGTAGCTAAAAAGATGGACTTTAAATCCTTTTCTATCACCTCAAATTGCTTGCTCGCGAAAAGTATGGTCGATGAAATTTCTTTGTGCCGTGCTAAGATAGGCAGGAGTGTTTTTGAGTGGACCTAATATACAATCTATAAAAAAACTAAGAATGATTATAAAAAAAATACTATATAAATTTTATTTATTTATTTATTTTGCGGAGGGGAACAAGGTTTCCTATTATTGAATCTATCCTATGTGGAGGGGGCTATTGATCAAGACATTATGGCTGAAATTTATAATAGTGAGTTTCATTAATATAGTTTCAATTATAGATGGGCTAATAAGGTGGCTCATTACTTGCAAATTTTGCTTTAGGACGTGTTTAGAAATAACTGTGTAATTATTAGGCCGTAAAATTACTAGGTAATTACATATCTGAGTAATTGCACTATGTTACATCAAAATTTCGAGAATAAATAAATAACCTCAAAATGTAAGCTCATAAAGTGTAAGCTTAGAATTAATAAGTATTAACATTATACTTGTACAAATAAACATGAAGTTCCAAAGAGCCATGTCATTTGCACTTGAGCATGAGTTGCAGGCTCGAAGGCAACAAGAAGTCTCCTCTGAAAGGTGAGTTCGATGGACTCATGAAGCAAGGAGATGGAAACAACTGAAACGATGAGCTCGAAACTACATATGATCTCGAAAGCGCGCTGAAGTAGTGTTCAAGCTCGAAGTCGTATTAAGCCAATACACGGAGGTGCTGCTATGAAATCTCTACAATCATGGGGATTTAATTCAATTCGTGTAATCAACCCTATTGTTTAGAGATATTTATCTACAATTAATGCAATTGATTGTATTTTAATTAATATTGATATTTCCAATTCAAACCTGATATGCATATCGGAATAACCCTAAGATTAAGGGGGAATTCTTGTAACTAAGTCTATAAATAGCCTGAGTTTAATCATTTGTACTCACACTATTTTGTACTGAGAAAGACTCTGTGAAATTGCTCTAAAAAAGCTATAATGCAGATCTTAATAATAGTGACTCGTGGACGTGGGCAGATTTTAACTGTTGAACCACGTAAAAATCTATGTTCTTATTTTCTTGCTAAATTATACATTTGCTTAATTGCTCTTACTTTTAGTTGATGAAAAACATCGTCAACAATTTGGTGCTTTCATTGAGAGCATTAAGCATTCATGTTCTTTCAAACCTTCTGTTGAACAGATAATGGTTGCTTTGGCAACGTCCCTAGATATGGAAATGGTCAACCATTGCCCAGAATCCCCGAGGAGAACACCCCTAAAATGGAAGAACATCCCCGAAGACCTGATAAATAGCCAATGAATGAGGAAAATCTTAGTAAAGGACGTGTGTCATCGACTCCGCGAGAACCTGGTTAAGGGTCTAGGCCACCTAATGAGGATTATTATTATAATCTCGAGAGATATGTGCCAATGGTGGAGTTGGAGAATTGAAGGCTGCAAGAAAGTCTGGCTGAAGCCACGCGGTTGAATGAAAAAATGATGAGGAGGGCTGTAGAATTGCAGGTGCCCCCACGACAGACTAGGGGATGTACTCGAGATAGTATTGCGGCAAGGGCGGCCAATCAAAGAGCCTAACAAGGTCAAGTAACAAGGGCTAGAGTGAGTACTATAATCAACCAGTCTGGGGTGTCATCTCGAAACCCCTTGCGAACCAACTAGCCACGAGAGGTTCCAGTCTCCATTGGGAACAACCGAGCTGCCCCGCAAACAGCCCAGAATAATAACCCAAAACCAGCGAGGCCAGCCGCGAACAATGAGAGACCACCTCCATCTCTAATTAGGCATCATCCATAACCCATTAGACATCCATCTCCAGCATGAGATGTGCCCCAATGAGCTCTTAGTGGAGACCGAGCTGGGGAAAGGGCACCTCAGAGGCCTGCCCAAAGTGCTAGGAGTGGAAGCCATGACAAAACCCATTAGGCTTGACCCGAGAATAGAGGTGATTATGAGGTTCCACTGGGGGCACCTCAAGGACATAAACAAGCTAGACCACCCCAACCATTGGGAAGTTATGTGAGGTCACGTGCTATCGGAGTTAGGGTGCACGTGAACAATCCACCTCGAAAACATGCCCCACAACAGCAACAACTACCACAAAGAACTGTTAGTTTCCTTAAGGGAAGCCAGGATTATAGCAGGTCAATGAGTGTCTATAACACCGAGCCTAGATATTACAAGAACTATCCGAATGATCATCCTGATCTTCAATATCATTGTTGAGAATACTTAAACAGGATCTTATTTATTTTCATGTAAATCATATATTAAATAAATGAATATAAGAAAACCTAGAACACGATTCTATAATTGAATTTAAACAAAGGTAATGATAAGAACACTTACATTATATGTAGCGGAATGAATAAGTCATTCCTTCAGTTTCTCTAACCCTTGTATCCTTTCTGTCATAGGGTATCACCAAGAAACTAAACCGATCTTCAAATCTCTTCACAATCTTCCACAATATCCTTAGAATAACCTAGACTAGAGTGGGCAATTCTCAACATATGAGATAGATACAGAGAGAAAAAGAGAAGTGAACATAGAGGCTTAGAAAAGGACTTTTATTGTAGAGAGAGTCTAAAACCCTAAAGCATCAAAACTAGATATTCGGATCATCTATTTTCAGCTCTCACTTAGCATTCCTTTTAAAGGCTCAATTAAGTCACTTATTTAATTAAAAAATCAATAAAATAATAGGCAATTACAACCCTTAGGTAGAAATTCTCATAGGCTATAGGCTCGTGAAATTTCTCATTTAATTATAAGCTCGTTGGACTTAAATTCAAGGCTTGTATTATTTTATATTAATTAATTAATTATTTATAATTTGAACCTTGATTTAAACTTATTTATTAATTTAGACACCAATCTGTCTTAATTAATAAATTGACCCTAAAATCTATTTTCTTCTCTAAATTGTATAACTTTGTGAAATTATCCAAAATTGACCCGATCAACTTTAATAATTCTAATTGATGATTAAATCAATTAATTGAGACTATCTAGATGATTTTATTAAAGGTATTGTGGAGACCATGGGCCTATGAAATCAAGCTCCAATAAGTTATCATAGATTTAACAAATAAATTTACTAACTTATTAATTCCTCGTGACTCCATTATAGACTTGGAATTGCACTCTTGAATTCATAGAACGATCTATAACAAATATAAATACACTATTAACTATCCATTGTTACAACCACAATTGTCACTCAATCCTCTATAGATGGTCTACAATGAGATAGGACTAAAATACCGTTTTACCCCTCATTGAATTTTATCCTTAAAACACTTAGTTCCTTGTAAATGATATTTCAGTAAACTAATATTAGTTACTGAAATGATATCTCTATCATTTAGCGCCTCGAACCAAACTAAAAGGAAACCATTGTTTTACTTCTTCATCAGAAGTTATAGATGTTCATATCTATGATTAACACTCCCACTCAATTATACTACTGAGTTCTCAAGATGTAAGTATGGGCTAGTCCGTAGGGTAAGCTGGTAACAGACAAGTCAAAGAACTCAAATAATACAATAAGTTAGAATACTAACCACTAAGAATTAAGATTGAATTGACCTATGGACAACTATATGATATGTCTAGAATAGATAATAACAACATGTCTTCTTATCTTATCTACTGTCAATATCGATCATGTCCGATGTAACAAATACATCCGATCTTATCTACTTTGCTAATGTTTTGGAAAGAACATAACACTACAATGTGTAAGTAGATCATATCGCAGATGGTAAGTCAGTGTAAATCTTGTGCATAGACTAATCTTAGGACTGGCTTATTTTTGAACATATAATCATATTTATATTCCACTATGATTACGTCACTATAAATATGATTAGCTATATGCCCAAGATTTAATAGAAGTTTATATTAAACAAATAATCATGAAACTAAAACATGTGAGCAAAGTGATTGACCAAGTCAAAAATGATTTCTATTCTTTTATTGATAATAAAATGAGATTACAAAGAAATTGAGTTTTAATTAGGGCATAAAACCCCAACAAACTCCTACTTACACTAATTGAAACTAATGTCTTAATTCTATTAATCCCATTTCCTTGATATGCTGATCAAATGTAGCTTCTGGTAGTGTCTTTGTAAACAGATCCACAAGATTGTCTTCAGATGCAATCTTCATAACCTTCACATCTCCCTTGGCCACATATTCTCGAATTATGTGATACTTTCTTTCTATATGCTTACTCCTCTTGTGACTTAGAGGTTCTTTCGAGTTCGCTATTGCTCCTATGTTGTCACATAACAACATGAACGGTTTATCCATATTTGGAATAACACCAAGATCTGAATAGAACTTCTTTAGCTAGACTATTTCCTTAGCTGCTTCAGACGCAACTATGTACTCAACCTCCATGGTGGAATTTGAGATTGCAGACTGCTTTATGCTTCTCCATATCACAGCTCCACCCCCAAGAGTAAACACCATTCCAGAACTAGACTTCTTGTCATCGACATCAGTTTGAAAGTCAGAATCAGTGTAGCCTATAGGGTTCAGAACACCACCCTTGTAGACTAACATATAATCCCTAGTCTGCCTTAAATACTTCAGAATATGCTTAATTGCTATCCAATGTTCAGGTCCTAGGTTTGACTGATACCTGCTCACTACTCCCACTGCATAGCAGATATCTGGTCTAGTACACAACATAGTGTACATCAGACTTCAACTTGCAGATGCGTAAGGAAATTTTCTTAATGCATCTTCCTCTTCAGGAGTCTAGGGAGACTACTTCTTTGAAAGATGAATTCCATGGCGGGACGGTAGACGTCATTTCTTTGAATTTATCATTGAGAAACGTTCAAGCACTTTATCAATGTAAGCTGCTTGAGATAGAGCTAAGAGTTTGTTCTTTCTATCCCTAATGATCTGGATACCTAGAACATAACTAGCTTCACCCAAATCCTTCATTTGGAATTGAGTGCTAAACCAATTCTTCACATATGAAAATTTCTTATTATTGTTTCCAATAAGTAAGATATCATCTACATAAAGAACCAGGAATACCACTATTTGATTTGCCTTCAGTTAATAAACACAAGGCTCATAAATATTTTGCTCAAAGCCATATGTTTTGATTATTTCATCAAACCTAAGGTTCCAAGAATGAGAAGCTTGTTGAAGTCCATAAATGGACCTATTCAACTTGCAAACTTTTCTCTCTTGTCTAGCTACTTTAAATCCTTTTGGTTGATCCATATAAATGACTTCGTCAAGCTTCCTGTTAAGAAACACTATCTTCCATTTGCCAGATCTTATAGTTGAGAGCAGCTGCTATGGATAGGAGGATGCGAATGGACTTAAGCATGGATACAAGACTAAAAGTTTCCTCATAGTCCACGCCTTCTCTTTGGGTATAACCCTTTGCCACTAATCAAGCTTTATAAGTTTCGATCTTTCCATCAACCCCTCGTTTCTTCTAGTAGACCCACTTGCACCCAATGCCCCTAAAGTCACTAGGTGCTTCCACAAGATCCCAGATGAAATTTGAGTACATGGACTCCATTTCCTGTTTCATGGCTTCGAACAACCATATTGGATTCACCATCCAAACCATAGCGAGCTGGGTTCCTAGAAACCCTCCCACTATGACGAGGCTCCGTGATTGTTTGCTCAGAAACAGTGGTACTTTCTTCATATAAATTGACTTGCGTCGGTTAGGCATGAGGAGTGGGAATTTCATCATCAACTTTCGTTGATGACGATGGAACATTGGTTGGAGTCAATTCTTCAACCATCTCCTCTAAAACTAGTTTGCTGCGCGGTTTAAATTTTTGGACATTGTTATTTTCTACAAAAGTAGCATTCGTAGAAGTAAACACTTTCTTTTCTGAATGACTATAGAAAAGTCCACCCCGAGTGTCTTTAGGATAGCCAACAAACATGCAAACTCCGGTTCGCGGTTCTAGCTTTCCTTTTTTCTTCCTCAGGACGTGGGTAGGACACCCCCAGATTCTATAATGATGTAAACAAGGTTCACGACTATTCCAACGTTCTAAAGGTGTTTTGTGGATTGACTTAGACAATACACCATTTAGAATGTCGTTCGCAGTTTCAATTGCATGTCCCCAGAATGAAGTTTGCAGAGTTAAGTAACTAAGCATGCATCTAACCATTTCCAATAAAGTTCTGTTCCGGCGTTCTACTACACCATTTTGTTGCAGAGTATCCGGGGCAATAAGTTGTGATAAAATCCCAAGTTCAGTTAAATGATTTTGGAACTGCTCCAAATATTCTCCACCCCTATCAGATTGCAAGATCTTTAACATTTTACCTAATTGAGCCATAGCTAGGAATTCCTTAAACTTTGAAAATGTTTATGATTTCCTATGCATTAGATGAAGACATGAGTATCTAGAGTAATCGTCAATGAAAGCGACAAAATACTCAAAACCACCCCTGACTTGTACATTCAAAGGTCCACAAACATCTGAATGAACAAGTCCAAGTGGTTCTTTGGCCCTATCACTTAAGGTGAGTTCCCTCAAAGGCCCGTCCTTTGTAAGTCTTTGAATTCTATCATAGCCAATGTGACCTAGTTTCAAGTGCCATAAATACGTCATGTTATCGTTATCGATCTTTTGACGTTTATTGGTCCTAGGCTTAGTTACTTAAAATAAATCATTATTAAGTGTGAGGGGTTCGTTAGGTCGCATAATATAAAGCTCGTTTTCCAAACATGCAATACACAATTGTGATCCATTGAAAGAAATAAAAATATTAGAACTTGTGAAAGTCATAACAAATCGTTCTAATTGCAACATGGAAACTGAAATAAAATTTCTAATAAAATCCAAAATCAAAAATACATATTTCAAAATTAACTATTTATTTCTGAACTTCAGGCGAGCTCTTCCTCTAGCTTGGACCGCAACGAACGCTCCGTTCCTAACTCTAAGCTTTAAGTCACCTTCATCCACTTCTTCCCATGATCCAAGAAGCTGTAAAGAGTTACAAACATGGTTAGTAGATCCAGAATCAATAATCCAAACAGATTTATCATTCTCTAAACACACATGTTTCTATTATAAATGAACTATAATCATTACCTTTGTTTTTTTTCTGCTAGAAACTTGGGGCAATCATGTTTCCAATGCTCCTTCTCATTGCAGTGAAAGCACTTACCTTTACCTTTCTTGTTTTTCTTTTTCTTCCCCTTAGGCGTCTGTGCACTTGGTTGTGCACTTGTCTTTGCAGCCTTTGCTGGCATGGGGTTGGTGTTTTGTCCACCTTTCTTCTTGTTTCCAACTTTTGAAGATGGAGCTAAGTTAGCTTCAGCCTTAGCTGGATCAACAACAACAACAATAGTCTTCTTTTCTCATCCTTTACTTGGTCCACCCATGATATACTCGAAAGTTTGAAGTTCGTTCATGAGTTGCGACAGACCATAGTTGAGTTTATTCATCATATTGTTGGTTGTGAATGCTAGGAAAGTTGGAGATAGACTGATGAGGATTAAGCTTATTTGAGTCTCCTCATTTATTATTGTTCCATGCAGTTCAGCTTCCTAAAAGTATTTGGTCATCTTGATCAAGTGATCGCGAACGTGCTGAGAAGGTGCCATCCGAGCATTGACATATTTCTTGGTGGCCTCAAAATGAGTCTGCATAGACTTTGCCCCGAACATGTCTTAGAGCTGATCCATGATTTCGTAGGCTGTCTTGAAATTCTCCATATTTTTCTTGAGAGTGTCGACCATACTATTCAACATGTAGTACCGTGACTTATTATTAGTCGCCTGCCAAAGCTCATATTTTTCTCTTACAGACTTGGTAGCTCCTTCAGCTGGAACTTCTGGGGATTCTTCAGTCTTGACGAACTAGGAGTTGTCACCAATCAACACTATATTGTTGTTTTGCTCCAATGCTTTATGTTGATGTTCTCACGCGTGGAGGGGTGATGCACGCATGGGCTGCAAGGCTACGCGCAAAATCGTTTTCTAACTAATTTTTACAATGTTTTACACCAAATAAAGCATTTATAAATAATTAATTGCCTAGAAAACACAACAAAATAACTGAAATATGATAATAATCACATAAAATTCAAAATGCTTCATAAAAAAAATATGAAATCCATCCAATTACTTAACACATCAAATAATTCAATTTTGCCATGTTCATGCATGAAAATCCAAATTACCAAAGGCTCCGATACCAGCTGTTGGGAATACTTATACATGATCTTATTTATTTTCATGTAAATCATATATTAAACAAATTAATATAAGAAAACCTAGAACATGATTCTATAATTGAATTTGAACAGAGATAATGATAAGAACACTTACATTATATGTAGTAGAATGAATAAGTCATTCCTTCAGTTTCTCTAACCCTTGTATCCTTTCTGTTGTAGGGTATCACCAAGAAACTAAACTGATCTTCAAATCACTTCATAGCTTTCCATAGTATCCTTAGAATAACCTAGACTAGAGTGGGAAATTATCAACACATGAGATAGATACAGAGAGAAGAAGAGAAGATCATATAAAGGCTTAAAAAAGGACTTTTGTTGTAGAGAGAGTCTAAAACCTTAAAGCATCAAAACTAGATCTTCTGATCATCTATTTTCAACCCTTAGGTATAAACTCTCATTGGCTATAGGCCCGTGAAATTTCTCATTTAATTATAAGCTCGTTGGACTTAAATTCAAAGCCCGTATTATTTTCTATTAATTAAATAATTATTTAAATCATTTATCAAATTAGTTATTTATAAATTGAACATTGATTTAAACTTATTAATTTAGACACCAATTTGTCTTAATTAATAAATCTACCCTAAAATCTATTTCTTCTCTAAATTGCATAACTCTGTGAAATGCTCCAAAATTGACCTGGTCAACTTTGATAATTCTAATTGATTATTAAATCAATTAATTGAGAATATCTAGATGATTTTATCCAAGGTACTGTGGTACCACGGGCCTATGAAATCAAGCTCCAATAAGTTATCATAAATTTACTAACTTATTAATTCCTCGTGACTCCACTAAAGACTTGGAATTGCACTCTTGAATTCATAGAACGCTCTATAACCAATATAGATACGCTATTAATTATCCATTTTCACAACCATAGTTATCACTCAATCCTCTATAGACGGTCTATAATGAGATGGTACTAAAATATTGTTTTACCCCTCATTGTATTTTATCCTTAATACACTTAGTTCCTTGTAAATGATATTTTAGTAAACTAATACTAATTACTGAAATGAGATCTCTATCATTTAGCACCTCGAACCAAACTAAAAGGAAACCATAGTTTTACTTCTTCTTCAGAATCTATAGATGCTCATATCTATGATTAACAATCCCACTTAATTATACTACCGAGTTCTCAGGATGTAAGTATGGGCTAGTCCGTAGGGTAAGCTGGTAACAAACAAGTCAAAGAACTCAAAAAATACAATCAGTTGGAATACTAACCACTCAGAATTAAGATTGAATTGACCTATGGTCATTGTAACGCCCTACTTCCTTAGAGTCGTTACTAAGTGAGTTTAAAATTTGCAATTAACTCGCTAATCAAGGTTTTAGGTTAAAAGTGTGGCCAAACTGTAGTAAAAGTCATTTAATTTGAAAATGTAGTCATTCATTGAAATTATAAAGCGTTAAACATTTGGGCTCCTTAAAGAAAATACTGTTTAGAAAATACTTTACATCTCAAAGTACATTTAAGGTCGACTAGGCGACAAATTCAGCTCTATACATTGTATTTTCCAAAAGTAACCCTGGTCGTGGTAGCTAGGTAGGCCGAACATGTACACGTCACTTCACGCTCTCCGTACTCATGGTTGGTCGACTTTTCCCTTGCCCTTACCTGCACCATAGAGCACCCGTGAGCCGAAGCCGAACAAGAAAACTCAACACAAATAATCAACATATGCATATTTATCATTCAGCATATAACAAAGCTGCCAACAGGATAAACATATAACGCCCATGTCGTCCCAGGAACTTTACCAGGCCCTGGGTTCGAGGTCGACACCGTAAGGATGACTCATGCATCCATAGAGGGTCTCACCCTAGCGATTTGCACTCCGCGTGCTCAACGCTGCTCCCGACCCTTGTCGTACTCGGCGTTGCACTCTACGTGCTTAACACCGTTCCCGGCCCCTTGCCATACTCGGCTTCCTGCCCTTCCCGGCCTCCGCCGTTCCCAGCCTTCACCGTTCACTTACAAGTATGCAACAAATAACATATAATCAATAAATACTTAAATAAATACAGAACATAAATAATAGGGCTACGCCCTGCAATACAAACTATAGGGCCATGCCTTGCTTTACGGGTACAACAATTTTCTTACCTGTGTCCCGAGCTTCTTGAGCACCGAAATCCCGAGCACAGTCCTCTAACCCGAGCCTCGCTGAAAACCTTGAGTAGGAATTTGACCCTGAGCTACTTTCAAATCCAGTTCCAAGCTTAAATTACCAAACTCCTAAGCTTAACCTTGCCAAAACCTTGATCCTAACTTAGCCTCTTAACTTAAGAGTTTTTGGCTTAAGATCCTTCAAAAATCCAACACCATGGAAAGAGAGAGAGAACTGAATGGGAGAGTGAGCTAAGAGAAATTGGTTCTTTTCCTTCCTTTCCCCTTTTTTGTTTAAGTGTTCTAGATTCCCCAGCTTCCAAATGGTATATATCCTTTTACCGAAATGACTAAATTGCCCTCCTTAAGTTAGTCTATGTCCTCAAATACCACCAAGGGTAATTTAGTCATTTGACATATCCCGCTAAGTCCTCTAGTACACCTACAAATCCCCGTTAATCTCGGCATACTCAAATCATTACTAAATTACTACCCATTACTCCATAAATCCCAAACTCATATTATATACCCAAAATACCCCTAAGCTTCTCCTGAATCGGGTATTCGACCCCGTTGTGACTTTCTAGCTAAACTGCTCCCTAGGACTGTCTTGGATCGTGCATCACATATATATCACCACTCACTTGTGGTGTCAATCACAATATTCATAAATATGGCATTTATGCCCTTAACGGGCTGATATTACAAATATGCCCCTAACAACCAAATGGGGGCCCCATGCATATTTAATTCACCTAAACATGCATTTCTAATCACATGCTCATCAAATTCACATATTAACATAATAAATCAATTATTGCCCTTCAGGCACGCTAATCAAGACCCGAAGCCTTATTAGCAAATTTGGGACACTACAACTATCCCATCCTTACAGAAATTTCGTCCTCAAAATTACCTAAATAACTCAGGATACCACTCCCGCATATCTGAATCAAGTTCCCATGTTGCCTCCTTTACCTTGCTGTTCCTCCACAACACTTTCACCAAGGCGATGGTCTTGCTCCGCAAGACTTTATCCTTCCGGTCAAGAATCTGAACCGGCTTCTCCTCATAAGATAAATCTTGATCCAGCTCTAAGTTCTCGTAACTCAACATATGTGTAGAATCAGACACATACTTTCGGGGCATGGATATATGAAACACATCGTGAACCCTTGATAGAGCTGGAGGCATCCCCAATCTATAAGCTACCTCTCCAACCCGTTCCAAAATCTCAAAAGGGCCAACAAACCTAGGGCTCAGCTTGCCCTAAACACCAAACCGTTTCACCCATCTCAAGGGAGAAACTTTGAGAAACACATGGTCACTGGCTTGAAACTCTAAGCTCATGTGTCTCAAGTCTGAGTAACTCTTTTGACGACTCTGAAAGGCGAGCATTCGAGCCCTAATCTTTTCATTCGCCTCATTGGTCCTTTGAACAATCTTAGGACCCAGATATGTTCTTTCACCTGTCTCATCCCAATGGATAGGTGATCTACACTTCCTCCCATACAACATCTCATACAGAGACACTCCGATAGTCGCCTGATAACTGTTATTGTACGAAAACTCAATCAAAGGGAGATACTTACTCCAAGATCCCCCAAAATCGAGCACACAAGCTTGTTACATATCTTCTAGTATCTAAATCGTCCTCTTAGACTGTCCATCCATCTGAGGATGATAAGTAGTACTAAACCGCAACTGCGTGCCCATGGCTTTCTGCAGGCTCTCCCAAAACTTGGAAGTGAAGGTCGGGTCCTTGTCGGACACTATCAACCTCAGAGCCCCATGAAGTCGTACAATTTCCTTCATATACAACTCATCATATTGCTCAACTGTATAAGTTGTCCTAACAGGCAAAAAGTGGGCGGACTTGGTATACCTATCCACAATCACCCACACAGAATCATGTTGTCCCACGGTCTTTGGCAATCCAACCACGAAGTCCATAGTGATATCCTCCCATTTCTACTCCGGAATTCTTAGAGGCTGCAATAACCCTGCTGGCCTCTGATGTTCAACCTTTACCTACTGACAAGTCAAACACTTGACCACATAGTCCACCACATCCCTCTTCATTCTCAGCCACCAGTACAAGGTCCTCAAATCTTGGTACATCTTTGTTGTAGCCAGGTGTAAAGAATAGGGAGTGGTATGTGATTCATCCAAGATATCTCACCGAATACCAGAATCCACCAGGACATAAATCCAACCTTTGTACTTCAATAGTCCCATCTCTGAAATAGAGAAGTCCTTAGCCGCTTCGGCTAAGACGCTCTCTTTGCGCCCTCTCAAATGGGGATCCTCCCCCTGTGCCTCCTTGATCCTTTCAAGGAGTGTAGATTGAAGAGTGATGTTGGCTAACTGACCAACCACTAACTCTATACCTGCTCTGGTCATCTCTTCAGCTAACTTGTCTGATATCTGTCTTGAACTGAATAACTGTCCTGGGCCCTTCTACTCAATGCACCGACCACTACATTGGCCTTCCCAGGATGGTATAGAATATCACAATCGTAATCCTTTACCAATTCCAGCCACCGTTTCTGGCGCATATTCAGATCCCTCTGAGTAAAGAAGTACTTCAAACTCTTATGGTCGGTGTATATTTCACACTTCTCGCCATATAAATAATGTCTCCAAACCTTAAGTGAAGATACCACCGCCACCAATTCTGGATCATGTGTGGGATATCTCTACTCATACTCCTTTAGTTGTCTCGATGCATAGGCTATCACCTTTCCGGCTTGCATCAGTACACATCCCAAACCCTATCTGGAAGCATCACAATAAACCACAAACTTCTCATTGTCTGACGGCAGACTTAATACTGGAGCGGTGATCAATCGCTGCTTCAATTCCTTGAAACTATTCTCGCACCTCTCTGTCCACACATACTTAGTCTTCTTTCATGTTAACTCGGTCAATGGTGTGGTTATCCTGGAGAACCCCTCAATGAACCACCGATAATACCCTGCCAATCCCAGGAAGCTCCTAACTTCTGGTACACTGCTCGTCCTAGGCCAATCTCTCACTGCCTCAATCTTGCTTGGGTCAACCAGAATCCTCTCCTTACTGACAATATGGCCCAGAAACATGACTTGCGGTAGCCAAAACTCGCACTTGTTGAACTTAGCATATAGTCTATGCTCCCTCAATCGTTGTAATACCAAGCATAAGTGCTGCTCGTGCTTTGTCTCTGACTGAGAGTACACCAATATGTCATCAATTAACACAATCACAAACTTGTCCAAATAGTCCTTGAAGACCTTATTCATCAAATCCATAAAGGTTGTTGGGGCGTTGGTTAATCCAAAGGACATTACCAGGAATTCATAGTGTCCATACCTCGTGTGGAAAACGGTCTTTGGTATGTCCTCTTCTTTAATCCTTAACTGGTGGTAACCTGACCAAAGGTCAATTTTAGAGAACACTGTCTTCCCCTGAAGTTGATCGAACAAATCGTCGATCCTAGGTAATGGGTACTTGTTCAGCTCCTGGTAGTCAATACACATTCTTAAAGATCCATCCTTCTTCTTGACGAACAACACTGGAGCACCCAATGGTGAGAAACTTGGTCTGATGAACACCAAATTCAGTAATTCCTGCAACTGAATCTTCAATTCCTTTAACTCTGTCGAAGCCATTCTATAAGGTGTTCTAGAAACTGGCTCTGCCCTTAGCACCAAATCTATAACAAACTCAATCTCCCACTATGGTGGCAACCTTGGCAAGTCTGCGGGGAACAAATCTGGAAACTCACATACCAGTCTGGTCTCACTCGGTCCAACTGACACAACTCTAGAGGTATCCACAATATTTGCTAGGAATTCTATGCAACCATCCTTCATCAGGTCTCTAGCCTTTAGTGCTGAAATCATAGGTACTACTATCCCCACAAATACAAAGGGCACCTCCCCTTCCGATTCAAAAGTCACCATCCTGCGCTTGCAGTCAATCGTTGCCCCGTACTTCGATAACCAATCCATTCCTAGGATCATATCGAAGTAATCCATCGCTAACTCAATCAGATCAACAGACAACTCCCTACTGTCTATCTTTACTGGCAATGCTCTAACCCATCTCCTAGAGACTACTAGTTCTCCAGTTGGCAACAAAGTCTGAAATCCCTTAGCATACAAATCACTAGGTCTACACAATTAATCTATCACTCTAGCAAACACAAATGAATGAGTAGCCTCTGAATCAATCAATGCAGTAAAAGAAGAACCAGCACTAGAAATCTGACCTGTCACGACTGAGGAGCTAGCCTCAGCCTCAGCCTCAGTCTGGGTCAAGGTGAATACCCTGGCAGGAGCGAGACTGTCGCTCTATTTCGACTCCTCTTTCTTAACTTGTGGGCAGTCCTTCTTCAAATGGTTGATAGTTCCACAAATAAAGTAGGCCCTGATCTTGCACTCCCCCTGATGCCGCTGTCTGCACTGAGGACACACTGAGAAACTCCTCCAGTTATCATTCCCACCCTGACGGCCACTGGAAGCACCCCGTGCCCTCCTATACGAACTAGGAGGAATGAAAGAGTCTGGGGCCTTTCTCTTCTGCTCACTGGAGCCACTACCCTGACTAGATCCTATGAAAGGGGGCACCATCCTCTGAGCATCGCGCCTAGCAGCACTCTCTCTCCATATCTGATCCTCGACCCCCTCAGCTGTAAGGGCCTTGCTACTACCTATGCATAAGTGGTAGTCCCCGAATCCAAGGTTATCTTAATGTCACGGGTGATCATGACATTCAATCCCCGCACAAACTGATTCCTTCGTGCCATATCAGTCAGTACTAAATCCGGTGCGAACTTCGCCAATCGGTCAAATCTTAAGGCATACTCAGTAACAGTCATACGGTTCTGAGTCAGGTTGGTAAACTCATCAACCTTAGCAGCTCGGACTGCGACACTGTAGTACTTCTCATTAAAAATGTTTCTGAATTCTTCCCAGGTCATAGCTGCAACATTTCTTCTCTGAGTCACTACATCCCACCAGATGCAGGTATCCTCTCTAAACATGTAGCTGCACAAGCTACCCTCTCATTCCCTTCCACCCTCATGAAGTCCAGAATGGAAGAAATCATGTTCATCCACTACTCTGCCCATAGTGGGTCTGGTCCACCCTCAATGGTGGGAGGATGCTGCTTCCTGAACCTCTCATACAAAGGTTCCCACCTATTCTCCATAATAGGCTGCACTGGCACTGACGCCATAGCTTGAGGAATTTGCAACCCAACGCCCTGAGGAAGGGCCTGTTGCCTCAATTGTCGAAGCTCTTCTTCTGTTCGGTGAAGTCTAGCTTCCATCTCGGCAAATAACTGTTGCCAATTCTGTGGGGCAGGTGGAGGGTCATGACCCTGGTTGTCATCCTCGACCCTATCGCCATGGAGTCTAATTGATCATTGAGGCATCTCAACAATATGCCTGCAATCAACGATGTCGCTCATCAGGCATGATAACAACATCCAAAACCACCCCCAATACATAACAACCAACCACAAACAGCAGTCCACAAAACACAGATTACACACAACAATCAAGGGGCCATGCCCTAACATCATCCATATATGTTAACACATTCTTCATGATCCATATAAAATAATTAGGCAGCCAGGGCACTTAAACAAGCAATAAAGCACATAACTCAATCATTACCAACCAACCCTGAGTAGAGCTTATCACTAGCAGCGAGCGTACATGTTCGGTCAATCTCCAGGAACCATAAACCTTCGCTCGCTCTGATGCCAAGTTGCAATGCCCTACTTCCTTAGAGCCGTTACTAAGTGAGTTTAAAATGTGCAATTAACTCACTAATCGAGATTTTAGGTTAAAAGTGTGGCTAAATTGTAGTAAAAGTCATTTAATTTGAAAATGTAGTCATTCATTGAAATAATAAAGCGTTAAACATTTGGGATCCTAAAAGAAAATACTGTTTAGAAAGAACTTTACATCTCAAAGTACATTTAAGGTCGACTAGGCGACAAATTTAGGTCTATACATTGCATTTTCCCAAAATAACCCTAGCCGTGGTTGCCAAGTAGGCCAAACATATACACGTTGCTTCACGCTCTCCGTACTCATGGTTGGTCGACCTTTCCCTTGCCCTTACCTGCACCATAGAGCACCCGTGAACCGAAGCCCAGCAAGAAAACTCAACACAAATAATCAACATATGCATATTTATCATTCAGCATATAACAAAGCCACCAATAGGCTAAACATATAACGACCATACCGTCCCAGGCACTTTACTAGGCCTTGGGTTTGCAGTCTACACTGTAAGGATGACTCATGCATCCATGGAGGGTCTCTAGCGGTTTGCACTCCGCGTGCTCAATGCCGATCCCGGCCCTTACCGCACTCGGCCTTGCACTCTACATGCTTAACGTCATTCCTAGCCCCTTGTCGTACCTGACTTCCTGCTGTTCTCGGCCTCCGCCATTCCCGACCTTCGTCGTTCACTCACAAGTATGCAACACATAGCATATAATCAATAAATACTTAAACAAATATAGAACATAAATACTAGGGCTACGCCCTGCAATACAAACTATAGGGCCATGCCATGCGCTACGGGTACAACAGTTTTCTTACCTGTGTCCCAAGCTTCTTGAGCACCGAAATCCCGAGCACAGTCCTCTAACCCGAGCCTCGCTGAAAACCTTGAGTAGGAATTTGACACTGAGCTACTTTCAAATCCAGTTCCAAGCTTAAATTACCAGACTCCTAAGCTTAACCTTGCCAAAACCTTGATCCTAACTTAGCCTTTGAACTCAAGAATTTCTGGCTTAAGATCCTTCCAAAATCCAACACCATGGAGAGAGAGAGAGAACCGAATGAGAGAGTGAGCTGAGAGAAATTGGTTCTTTTCCTTCCTTTCCCCTATTTTTTCTAAGTGTTCTAGATTCCCCAGCTTCCAAATGGTACATATCCTTTTGCCAAAATGACTGAATTGCCCCCCTTAAGTTAGTCTATGTCCTCAAATACCACCAAGGGTAATTTAGTCATTTGACATATCTCGTTAAGTCCTCAAGTAAACCTACAAATCCCCGTTAATCCTGGCATACTCAAATCATTGCTAAATTACTACCCGTTACTCCATAAATCCCAAACTCATATTATATACAGAAAATACCCCTAGGCTCCTCCCGAACGGGTATTCGACCCCGTTGTGACTTTCTAGCTAAACTGCTCCCTAGGACTGTCTCGGATCGTGCATCACAGATATATCACCACTCACTCATGGTGTCAATCACAATATTCATAAATATAGCATTTATGCCCTCAATGGGCTGAGATTACAAATATGCCCCTAACAACCAAATGGGGCCCATATGCATATTTAATTCACCTAAACATGCATTGTTAATCACATACTCATCAAATTAACATATTAACATAATAAATCAATTATTTCCCTCCAAGTACACTAATCAAGGCCCTAAGCCTTATTAGAAAATTTGAGACACTACAGTCATTGGGTTGGGGGCAGTCATATCTGTTAGGCATTTGGCTGTAAAGTTCCCAACGCTTAGTGGTATCAGGACGTTGAAAGGAGATCAATTAGCAGCTTGAGAATGCTACATTATCTCTATGAGGGGGAAAAAGAAGCTAGTGCACATGCAGTAGTAATCATAGAGGAAAATAAAGAGAGAGTCTATGAGGTCAAAGAAGAAATTGACCCCATAATATAAGAAGACAGGGAAATCTCAGTCCCATTGAAGAGCTCGAAGACATTCAACTCGATGATAAGGAAACCACCACGGTGGTAAAAATTGGGAAGAACCTCACAAAGGAAGCGAGAAAGCAATTAATTTGCTTCCTGAGGGGAAATCAGGATGTATTTGCATGGTCGCACTCAGACATGATTGGGATTAGTCCTAGGATTATAAGCCACGCACTAAACATCGACAAAAGCTTCCCTCCTAAATAGAAAAAATGAAGACTCCTCGACAACTAGAGGAAAAAGGCCTTCAAAGAGGAGGTCGACAGATTGAAGGCAAATATGTTTATTTGAGATGCTTTTTACCCAGAATGGGTAACCAACCCAGTACTGGTCTTGAAATCAAATGGAAAGTGGCGAACTTGCATCGATTATTCAAAACTTAACAAAGCATGCCCAAAATAATGTTTTCCGTTGCCTCGAATCGACCAGCTCATTGATGCAACCTCGGGTCACAATTTTGTGTCTTTCATGGATGCATATTCTGGTTATAATTAGATAGCAATGCATGCACCCAACCAGGAGCACACGAGCTTCATGATGGACACAGGGCTATACTGTTACAATGTAATGCCTTTCGGGCTCAAAAATGTTGGAGCAACGTACCAAAGGCTGGTAAATAGAATTTTTGCTGAACGGATTGGAAACAACATGGAAGTGTATGTGGGCGACATGGTGGTCAAGTATAAACACAAAAATAACCATGTTGACGATCTCACAGAATGCTTTGCTATACTTAGAAAGTATAACATGAGAATCAACCCACAAAAGTGCTCTTTTGGGGTATCTTCGGGAAAGTTCATAGGATTTATAGTGAATGATCGAGGCATCAAGGAAAACCCAGATAAGATCAAAGCATTAATCGACATGCCTTCACCTCGAAAGCATAAAGACGTCTAGAGTTTAACGAGACCAATGGCGGCTTTGAGTAGGTTCATCTCAAAATCCACAAACAAGTGTCTACCATTATTTAATCTTTTGAGAGGGGGCAAGAAGTTTGAGTGGTTAGGCGAGTGCGAGCTCACCTTCCAGGCTCTCAAAAAGCACCTTGCTGAGCCACCAATTTTATCTAAACAAGTCATGAAGGAAATATTGTACTTATACCTCGCTAGAACTGAGCATGCAATCAGTGCAACACTTGTTTTGGAGGATAAGAAAGTAAAAAAATCGGTCTACTATGTCAGCAAAATACTACTGGGGGCTGTATCGAGATATCCACTAATGGAAAAACTAGCACTATGCTTAGTTCATGCGTCTAAAAGGCTTTGACCTTACTTTCAAGTGCACCCCATTCATGTGTTGACTGATCCACCACCAAGACAAATATTAGCAAAACCTGAAGCATCCATAAGACTATTAAAGTGGACGGTTGAACTCGGGGAGTTTGAGATCATATAACTCCCGAGAATGACGATAAAAGGTCAGACCTTGGCTGACTTTATAGTCGAGTGTACAGGAATCACCAACGAAGAAGTCATAACCCCAGCTCGCGAGCTGTGGAAACTTTATGTCGTTGGATCCTCCAATGAGACCAAATCAGGGGCAGTCATTATCATAATAACTCCATCAGGAAACAGGTTTCACTCAACATTAAGATTTGGCTTCAAGACTACAAATAACGAGGCAGAATATGAGACAATGTTAGCAGGGCTCCAAGTAGCTTCCGAGCTTAAAGCAAAGTCCATACACTTCTATATTGATTCTCAATTGGTAGTTAACCAGGTGTTAGGAGAGTACCGGGCTCGGGGATTAAGATGGCAGCATACCAAGAAAAAGTCAAGAGGCATTCGAATAGTTTGAATTCTACGTGATCGAGCAGGTTCTGCATTCTACGTGATCGGTTATGCTAGGTTCTGGCAAGAAATCCACTGATACCACATTGAGTGTGTCAACCTCCCTGGTTGTGGCAAGTCGAGCTAGGGAGGCAGTTGTACCACATTGACTTGCCACAACCAGGGAGGTTGACACACTCAATGTGGTACCAGTGGATTTCTTGCTAGAACCTAGCATAACCGAGCATAACCAAGCCTGACGAGGTCGAAGTCAACATGATAGACTCGCAACTAGGATTGGCAATGGTGCGGATCAGAGACGGTTTTTCAATTACCATTCCTATCCCCATAGGTTAATTATATAACCATACCTGCCCCATTAACCCTCGGGGACGGTGCTGGCATTAACCAATAAATAATGGGGAATACCCATGGTTACCTGTTCCCATTGATAATAATAAAATGAAAAGAAAAAAAATTATTGATTAAATGAAATGATCATCAATTTAATTTTATATTTTTATAATTTAGATACAAAAAATAAAATAAGATCCTAAATAATATCAAACATAAAATCTAATAATAATTTCTTTTTGTAATTAAAATCTAATAATCTTAAAATATTATATATTCAAAATTTTAAGTAAAACATATTAATATTTTAATAAGTATATTACATATTTAATAATATAAAAGTACAATAAAATGATATATATTTATAAAATATAAAATTACATAACTAAAAAAATTATTATGTATATATATCGGTGCGGGAATGGGGCTGATTATGCCAATACAGTACTCACACCATACCCGTATATATGCGGGGCAGTTATTCCCCGCTTGAATGGTTTTTCCCCGCCCCATTCGGATCGAATAACCATGGATATCCGTAACTATGGGTTATATTTTCATCCCTACTCGTAGCCTACTTGGATGACACCTATAATCGACTACCTCGAAACTGGGAACCTGCTTGTAGACCGGAACGAGGCCCGAAAACTGATTTACAAAATATCAAGGTACACTATCTTGGAAGGAAGATTGTATAGAAGAGGATATTCCATGAAATTATTGTGATGTGTAACCCCACCCGAAGCTAAGAAAATCCCAGAAGAAATTCATGAAGGATTTTGTGGAGATCAAGATAGGGGCACAACCTCTCGAAAAAAGTAATAAGGTAGGGATATTCTGGCCAACAGTAAAGGCTGACTTATTTGAATACGTAAAATATTACGACAAGTGTCAACAGTTCGCCTTGATACCTTGAGCTCCACCAACTGAGCTCACCATGATGAGTTCCCTTGGCCATTCTCGGTATGGGGAATTGACCTCATTGGATCCCTACCAATGGGAAAAGGTGGAGTCAAATATGCAGTAGTTGTCGTAGACTACTTCACTAAATGGACCGAGGCTAAACCTCTGGCCAAAATCACCTCGAAGAAGCTTCTAGACTTTGAGGTAAAGAACATCATTTACAGATATGGATGCCAAGGAAGATAGTCTCAAACAATGGAACCCAGTTCGATAGCGAGCTGTTCACACAGTTCTGCGAGAAAAATGGGATTATTAAAAGTTTCTTCTCGATGGCCCACCCCCTAAGTAAATGGACAGATCGAAGCCATGAACAAGACTCTCAAGAGTTCTATGAAAAAAAGGCTCGAAAAAGCTAAAGGCTGATGGCCAGAAGAATTACCACAAGTCCTATGGGCCTACAGGACGACAGGTCGAACCTCAAACGGACACACACCCTTCTCCCTAGCCTACAACTGTGAGGTGATGTTGCCAGTTGAGGTCGAAGTTCCTACTATAAGGCATGAAGCATATAATTAAGACTCAAACCAATCCCAGCTCAAAGAATCCCTAGATCTAATTGAAGAAAAGTGAAACTAAGCCAAGTTAAAAAATGCTGCATATAAGCAAATGGCTACAAGATATTTCAACAAAAGGGTTCGAGATAGACATTTTGGATTGGGAGACTTGGTGCTAAGACACATATTGTTGGCCACACGAGACCCCTCTATAGGTGTGCTCAGACCTAATTAGGAAGGACCTTACCAAATTGAATCCATCATTCGACCTGGAGTGCAATGACTTAAATTTGCTAATAAGGCTTAAGGGCCTTGATTAGTGTGCTGGGAGGGCATAATTGGATTATATGTGAATTAAGTGATTAAAAGCATGTTATATGATTATTTGAATATCTATGATGCATGACTATGTGTATTAGTATGCATGTAGGCCCTGATTATGTTAGAAGGGCATAATCATAAATTTTGGCTCGTTGAGGGCATAACTGTATATATATGTGATAAATTGCCGAGACCACATTATTATGTGGATATATTTCTAATCTGTGATTTGAGGCGATCCTAGTGAGCGGTTTAGCGAAAAAGTCATGGCGGGGATTTATACCCGGCTTGGGGGGAGCCTGGGGGTATTTCTGGGAATTTAGAGAATATATTGGAGTCTATTTTGATATTGAGGAGTATAATTGGTGATTATTTATGTGTCGGGAAGTAAGTGGAAAATATTAGAGACACTCGAGGAATTAGCGGGAATTGGGTGTAATGACCAAAATGCCCCTAGGTTGATTAAAGGCTTATAAATAAAGGGAGGGAAAATTGGTCATTTGTCTTATAAAGGATAAGTATTATTAGGCTTTATAAATTAGTGGAATAAGTAGAAGGTTTTAGAAGTCTGAAGGAAAGAAAGAAAAGAAAAGGAAGAAAAGAAGGGGAATTAGGAGTCTATCTTCCTCTCTCTCGGTTGGAGATTTTTGCCTCATTTCTGAAGGAAATTTGGAGGTGAAACTCAGGGAGAGTCTGGGCAGGAGCTTGAGGCTAGGGTTATTGGTTTGGCTTGAGGAATTAGCAAGGAGTTATCAAGAGAAGTCCATCCATTTGAGGTAAGGTCTAAGGTTGTTTTCAGTTTCTAGTTCTTAGTATTGTTGTGGATTTTGAGCTGAGTTTTGATGGGGAATTCTAGGGAGTTGAGGTTGAAGCTTTGAGGAGGTGAAGGCCAAGATAGTGTGGAGGATAGCCTAGGTTGAGCTCATCCATCAAAGGTAAGAAACTCTGGCTTAAGTTATGTGGTTTCACCTGTTGTTCTTATTGAGTTTCTGAGCTTTAGGTTCAGCCATGGTGATTTCCTTGATTTGGGGTGCATGTGATGGAGTTATGTGTGGTTGGGATGTTTGGGGTGAGTTGAAGATGTTGGTAGGATTTTTTATGTTTGGTTGAAGTTTGGAAGAGTTTTGGTAAGGTTTGGATCGGGGAAAATCAAAGGAAGAAAATGCAGGGTTTGCTGTGCTGTGACTAGCGCTGTAGCGCTAGCCTTTGGGCGCTACAGCGCTAGGCTAGGTGGTCTGGGGAATTTTAGGCTCTGTTTGTAGCACTGTAGCCTCCACCTTAGGGTGCTGTAGCGCTACCCTGTTTTCAGAAAGGGGTTTTTGGGTTATTTTCAAGGGTTTTTGCCCGGGGGTTCGGGGTTTGATTCCACCACCCCGTTTGGTGGAATTAGGGCTTCCCGAGGGCTCGGGATTGGTCCCGAGGCTAGGTTTTGGATTTGAGGTTTGGTGATGATTTTGATCTATGGCTGTGACTCGGTGTACACTAGGGCTCAAGTGGGATCGTGCTCGAGGATCAAATTGAACAAAGCTAGCGAATCTAAAGGAAAGAAAACTTCACCCAGTTATGTGTTTGAGATGGGACTAAGAGCTCCCTATATCTGTATGATGTCATAGATGGTATTATTCCATGGGACATGTGATAAACAGCCTAAGGGTGCCGTAAATAATACTTGCGCACAGGGCACGGCTCGGCCACTGGTAGCCGAGGACAACTTAATATTCATTGAGCTCGGTTTAAGCGGGCCGGAGTTAGTGGGATAAATAGAGGGTGCGGCCTAAGGGCGTTAACCCTAGTTATCATATGTGATTTGATTACTGATATGAAATGATATATTTGGTATGTTGAATACTTGATTAATGTGAATGCTTAGATTATTGAGTACATGCTTATGCGGTATGAGTTATCTGATTGTTTGTTGAATGATTATGCTCTGTTATTGTGTTTTCTTGCTGGGCCTCGGCTCATGGGTGCTACGTGGTGCAGGTAAAGGGAAAGGCAAGTTGGACCAATCCTGAGATGGAGAGCTGCGAGGTTGAATGTACATAGTCAGCTGATTGGCCGCCATGGCCGAGGGGTGGAATTGGACGAGAAAGGCTTAACTATCTGTTTTTCCTTAGAATGGCTAATCACTGTACTTTTATCCTAAAATTTTGTAAACAGTCTTAAACTTATTAATTTTGGGATCCCATGTAAAAGGAAAATGTTTATCTATAAGAAATGCAGTTTTTGAGACCAAAATCTTTTAACCCTAGTTCAACTATAGTTTCAGTAACATGTTTTGAATTAAATGACTTGATTAGCAAGTCTTGCACCTTTATAAACACAGTGTAACGGTCTTGACTATCCAGGGCATTACATGGAGTCTATAAAATAGCTCGATTAAATGGAGAATTGGTCCCACGAGCTTGGAACGTTGAAGATCTACGACCATATTATCAATTAATTATGGAATGATGTTTATTTAGTTGCAACCAAGCTTGTGTTTTCCCAAAGATACTCTTTTCCCTTCATGATATTTTCCCATAGGGTTTGCTCTTGAAGGTTATAATGAGGCATTTTATTAATAAAATGTTATTAATTTTCATTATTTTTATGTATTGTTTTTCACAAGCTCTCAATATTCAATAACCTAAGATTTCTCAATCATAGGAATTTAAGGGGGCATAAGTGGTATACAATCATACCACAAGCTCGAAAAAATATAGCAAATAAGTGCTTGGACCAATAACCAAGCATGAGCATAACTTCATTACGAGTCTAGATTAACAAGTACAAATAAATCAATACAAGAATAAAGTTGGAATTCTAGATTAACCAGAAACATTCATAAATCGAGACAGAGCTGAAATTTTTTGCAAAATAGTTTCAACCTTGCAACCTTTAGACCATATTCAAGAATGAGGAAAGTTACTATCACTAAGAAAGAAATAACTAGACTAATGAGACTACACACAAATAAGTGTTTTTAAATGCAAAAATACATGGTATAAGTGGTACCCGACCTTGAATATCATGAGGTCAAAATTGAGCAATCGGATGAACTATGTATGATTATATGGAAGTTTGAAATTAAGCTCGAACATGTACTTGTATAAGTAAACAAGTATAAAAGCAAGCCCTTAGTAATAAGCTCGAAATGTTTTGATACGGAAATATGATGCATAATATTAAGGCAAAAACATAAAATTAGATAATGTGCAAAATAGTTTTCAAGCTAGAAAATTAAAAGCATAAAACTAATATTAAGTTAAAGCATTCGCAAGATAATAAAAATAACTCAAACTCGAGCTATAAATTGTCTTTTTCCCAAGGGCATAAAAAAAATGATAATTACAATTATCAAATCCACGAGTCACAACCCATGTTTGAATCTTCAAGGATTGGCAGCTTTGACATCCATCGATCCAGCTTGCTACTTGGCCTTTGTAGCCTCCTGAGTTGCGAGCTTGGCTTCCTCCTCCTCCAAACGATCCTGCCACATGTCGACATACTCAATCTCCTTTCAAGCCAGGAAACTGGTATCGAGGTCAGTATTCGTGACCTAGATACGATACATCACCCTATCAACGGCGTTGTCCTACTTGGTTCTAAATTCCTCAAGAAGACGAGCTTTCCCGCTCTCAATGAACTCGTAAGTTGTCTTCTTGTCCTCCCCGAGCTTGGCATTTAGCTCTTGAACCCTCTTAAGATCTAGGTCTTTTGCCTCCAGCATCTTTTGTGCCTTCTTAAGGTCATCCTCGGCCTTAATCTTTTTCTCCTTGGCACTTTGAGTGTACACCTTGTGCATTGCAACCTCGTGGTCCAAAATATAGCTATGCTAGACAAAGGCAAGGAAGGCCTGCAATTGAGAACATATATTAAACACCTAGAAACAAAGAGTTTGGCATTAAAACACATAGTTGTTCAATCTTTAAGGAAACTTACCGAAGAGAACAATTCTCCACTCTTGTCGAAAAGGGCCGTGGAGTTATTTCAACCTATTTTGAACTCTCACTGGGGAGCTCCGAGGTTGTTGTAGCATTGACCCATCTGGGTCAAGGTATACAAACCCAGTTGAGCTCCTCAAGTGCCAGCAGCATTGTCGTTCACAAACTCTGGAATGTAGGTTGCGATCGTGAGCTTACAATCCTGGATTGGAGTGAGGGAAGGACGAGTTTTATTCTCCTGGCTCAAAGGAGGAGGAACAAAAACCTCTGGGAGCACTAGACAAATAGTGGCAGGGCCTGACTTAGCCTGCCCTGAGGTCGCAAGTACTACCTTAGCCGTTTTTGCGACCTTGGAGAAACGAGCACCCTTTAAGGACACCCGATTACACTTGGACCCCTTAGATACAGTGGGCTGGCTGAGACTGTTATCAATGTATAAATCCATTACGTTTGAAAAGGAAAAGTAAATATTAGTACTTAATCATGTTTTAAAAAATATATGAGAACTTCTAAGTAAAGGAACATAACTGGAAGATCCCCTCTGGCTCGAGCTTGGGGATCAAGAAATCCCTCTATCTTCAGATGAATCTAAGGGAGTTCCTTATTGATAACTAGGGGACAACCTTGACAGAGTACCGTGTTGGAAGACTATCCCTTCCCAAACCTCGTTTACACTATACATGGTTTGGTATTTTCCTAACCAACTATTTTCCCTATGCAACTTAAAATCTACCCCGACTAGGTCATAAAATTGTTTTGGGTATCATTAAAAAGATCTACAATGTTGGGCTCTTGTTCTGAAAGGGCCGGAGACCACATAGACATGTCTAACACAACTTTACTTCCACCAGACGGGCTAGGAGATGCCTCGTCTTGTGCTTCGATCCCCAAGCCAGAAGGTTCAACTAATAAGGGAATGGAGGCTCGAGACTGTGAGCTTGAATGCTTCCTTTTGGAGGGGAGTTCGGCAGTTGGGACAGGTACATCTTCCAATCTCACGTACTTACGAGTCTCGGCATCATTTGTAGACTCGCCTACACTAAGGAGACTGCATAGGCGGAGCTTATTTTCGTGTAGGAGGAAGTTGAGGGACCATTGAACATACGAGAGCTTCAAAATTTCTTCTCTATGGTATTTCATGGCCATAGTGGGCTTTAGGTAGTGGAAATTGGTTGCACAGGTAAGTTGGATGAGCATTTTGAGCTCGAGATAAAATAATTAAAGAAGAAAATTGTGAGAAAATACTTATGGATTCGTTGAAAAGAATAGAAGCTGGATGGATCGAGCCCATCTATCCAGAAGAAGATGGTCTTGAAGTTTGGAGGATGATTAGATATGTCCCGAACAACCTCCCCTCCCATGGATGGCTCGAGAAGTAATAGAAGCCATCCCCACCATGAGCTCAGGAAGGGTTGCTTTTCAGAAAAAAAAGAAACAAAATCTCGTGTGCCGAGGGTCCATCCCATTTCTTCTCATGGTATAGTGACTTCATCTTTGCTAGGACCCTGTATGAGTTGGACTGGAGCTGGAAGGGGGCGATACCAACATAGTCGGTGAACTTCCTGAAGTACTCCTTTAAGGGTAGTAGTGCCCCAGCTCGCATATGCTCCCGACTTCAGGCTGCGAGCTTAACTTTTATCTCTAGGTATTATTCAACTGAAGCAAAACAACTTCTTTCGTCGGAGCTGGCAAGCCGACACACCAACTTGCCAGAAAAATTTGGTCAATGGAAAGATATAATGTATGAAATCTGTCTTGTTGAGGTGACAAAACTCCAGTAGTGTTCGGCCTCGAAGAAACAACTCTCCAAGGCCAGGGCAGAAGAAACTTCAGGGTTGTTTGATTGGCTGGTTGGTTTGATGTACCCTCCATAAATTCAAAGAAGAGCCTGCCTAGGGTAAATGGTATGGTAACCCTACACTTGGGATCTAAAGGGATTAGATGGATCTCAAGGCCTGGATCAGGATACATGGCAAACCATAGTCTCCTTCTCTTTCCTTCTTCAACCTCGGTAATTTGACGCCTGAAATGAGCACGAATGTTTTCACGTTCGAGGCGCTCCTTGTGTTCCCAAATAAATCGTTGATTTTGAGAAAATGGAGATTCAACTTGAGGAGACGGTGGATGGTAAGGGATTGCAAGCTCGGGCCCCCACCGATTCTCTGGAGACTACATCATCTAACAAGAAAGAAAATTGTGAGGGCCCATTACTTAGAAATAATGGAAAGAAAATATCTTGATAACTTGAGTTCGCAAGCTTGAGACAACAAGATAGAGTAAATCGAGCCCGAAGACTCAAAATAGCGAGACTGTTTAAATGTTGTAACCGAGCTGTTACAAGCTTGGGGCACCGAGAGTAGATCCACGTGAGAGTGGGACGGTCAGTTCCACATGGGCGTATCTTGAATTTCTAGGAAGAAATGGACAGTTACCCAAAACGGGGATATCATTGGTTTATGGGCATTAAAACCCTATTTTCAAAGCCCTATTTCTTGTACTACACCAAACCTATAACCAACTACCCCATAACCTAAAAAAATGCCATTTTCAATAGTTTATTGAGCAAATTTTTTTGCCTTAACAGGTCTTCATTCACTACAAATGCTCACCCAAATAGATCGAAAACTCCCTCTTATAGAATAGATTTAAAAAATACAACAAGAACTGAGAAATTTTTCTCATGCATGAAAATTAAAAACTTGTAACGTCATCCTAATCCAGGGTCATTACACTGTGTATTTTAAATAGTGCTTAACTCGCTAAACGAGTCATTTGAGTTTAAATCATGTAAATAAAACTAACCACAGATTTAGGCACTAAAATTTTTGGTCAAAACTCAACCATTTAATTAAAATCATTTAACTTCCATACATGGGATCCCATCGTAGTTAAAAATGGTTACAAACCCAAAAAATGAATACAAAAGTCGACCTAGGCGACAAAATGAGGGTCCAACCCTAGTTCCAAATGATAGCCTCAGCCGTGGTGGACGAGCAGGCCGCATATGTACATTCTGCCCCTGAAACTCTCAAACTCATGGCTCGTCTAGCTTTTCCTTTCCTTTACCTGCACCATTAAGCACCCGTGAGCCAAGGCTCAGGAAGAAAACATAATCATGCTTATAAGAAGTACATTATTAGATTTAAGAATCATAATTAGCATTCCAATAGTAAAACTGTAACGCCCTAAACTCCAGGGACCGTTACGGTGTGCCTTTTAAATAGTGCTAAACTTGCTAATCGAGTCATTTGGCCAAAATCGTGTAACTAAGTATGATTATCAGTTTAGGGATTACAAATTTTGGGTTAAGATATAACATTTCACTACAATGTTTATTGTATACATAGGGATCCCAAAAATATAATTTATGGGTCTATTACAAGAAAATATTTACAACCAGCCGATCTAAGCGGCAAAACAGGGTTTAACCCTAGTTCCTGTTTCAACCCTCGGCTGTGGCAGTCGAGCAGCAGCACATGTACACATTGTCACCTAAGCTCTCCAACTCAAGGATGGTCTAGCTTTCTTTTGCCTATACCAGCACCACATAGCACCCGTGAGCCGAAGCCCAGCAAGAAAATTCAATATGCTCATGATCAGTAATAAAATATCATCAAATCATAAGGCACATGCCTAGCAGATATAGCCCTATTCAAGCAGGAAAATAAGTTCACGTAATGATGGGTATCCAGGATAAGGAATCCTCCTCTCTTGAGTGGATGACTATCAAGTCAATCCTAATTAGATAAGTGATTTAACACTGATGGTTCCGGTAACCATGATGGGCTTATAGCCCTAAATAGAAGAGTGACAGTTGTAAAAGTCACGAAGGTGGGTTCTGTTCCCATTAGCCATGTGACGATAGGGTCACCGAGGCTTTATAAATAAGTGATCCTTTCACTAGCTTAAACAAGGTAGGTATCAGGTGAAACAGTCACCAGCATAAACCTACTGAGTGACCACAGGGTCACTAACATGGGATTCCGCTCCCTTAGCCATGTGACAAAATAGATACCTAGGCCTTTGGCCCTAGCCCTGAGTAACTAGTCCTAGACTAGTCAAGTGCTTATAATTTTCATCGACCTTCGGGTCGGTCCAGCATTAATGCTCCTAGAGTCATTCAACGTTGATATCGATTAGATCTAATCTTTTGTCGACTTTGCGTTCATGACGCTCATGCCGTTTCTGACTCTCAGGTCAGTAAAACGCGACCAGTGCTGATTCTAAATAGTCAGTGCCATACACAAGTAAGCAATGCTACCAAGCATATATCACATGTCAAATATTCGAATACAGGGCATTCATCATGCTTACTTAAAAATTGCTAGCATAACTAGTGTGGATGCTCAATATTCCACACCCTTAAAAGATCAAAGACGCGTGCTAAGGTCCCATAAAGGCCTAAGTGAGTGTTAGAGCCACCGCCTCGCTCGACCGCACCCAGGCGCGAGGCCGTGTCCATGCCGCCTCGTCCACGCGAGGCCGTGTCCCTGCTGCCTCATCCACGCAAGGCCACGCCCGAGGCCCAGTCGCGAGGCCGTGTTCCTGCCGCCTCGTCCACACGAGGCCACGCCCGAGGCCCAGCCGCGAGGCCGTGTCCCTGCCGCCTCGTCCATGCGAGGCCACGCTCGAGGCCCAGCCGCGAGGTCGTGTCCCTGCCGCCTCACCCACGCGAGGCTATGCTGCCTCGGCCGTGCGAGGCCCTCATCATGGCCCAGCCGCGAGGACATGCCACCCTCTCAGCATCTCGTGAAGGCCTCTCCCAAAGAGCTACGCGGTGAGACGACCTCACCCCAATGGATCTCGTCCCAAGGCCCCGCGTGCATAATGACAGTGGTCGAGGTGGCCCACAAGAGACAAAAAGAGTACGAACAAGGTACCTCAAAAGGGGTACGTACATGCCTGCTAGGATCAGGGGATGGGCTTGACACCTGTGTCAGACAAGTAGTGGCGGTTGGGAATGGTACGAAGAGTGGCTACACCACCACCATGTCTCTGACACCCGTACAAAGCGAGTGGTGGAGTCATGACTGGGTACAAAAGCTAAGGTGCTCCCATGGATTCTGACTGTGTACCAGAGCCGACACCACTACACCTGATACCACTCCCCTGATAGTGTACTTGTGCACAGATTGGTCCCCTGGACCACCATTAGAGCCTACTATAAAATGAACCCCACTTCCACATGGAAGGGGGTTGGAAAACTCATTGTATGAAAGAGACTTAAGAAATATATGATCCTTGTTTCATTGTTGCTCTGGTTTTCTTTCTGTTGATTCAAGTTCTTTCCATCTGATTCAAAGCTTTCCGTAGTATAGAAATCAAAGTTTTCTAACCTTTAATCGTTGACGAGTACTTACCGTCAACAGTTTGGCGCCGTCTGTGGGAAAGACAAGCATTAGGCCAACGTTCTTTCATCACTACCAACAAAGAAAAATGCTAAGATGTTCAAAACGCCTACGGCAAATGCAAGATGATGAAGTTTGCGGGGATGGAGTAGAGTGGAGGGTGTCCAAGAAAGACCCCCCTCCACCTAAGCATGGAGGTAGACCGGAGGAGCCTCTTCCCTTCCCCCAGGGGAGGAGAGGGAAGTATCGTCCCCAGCTATCCAGCCCGGCGGAGGTCATTCAGAGCCACTAGTGTATCCACTTAATCGTCCCCCATTGACACCACGCTCAGGCCATCAGGACCTAGGTCCCTCGACGCACTGGCCAGGCAAGGGTCCCGGGGTACGCTCGGTAAGCTCCAGCTCAAGGACTCGCTTCTACAAGGATGAGATTCACGAATTTCATAAAAAGACTCGAAGGCTGGAAACCACAATAGAGAACATGTAGGAGGTTATAAATGACCTACTGCAAGGGAAGTCAAGCATACCCCTCCCTAAGCGTAAAGGGAAGGAGCATGAAAAAGGGGAAAACACTGTACCAGTAGATGATGGGGGAACCCAACTTACTACCAGTAAAACCCCCAGGTCGGAGTACCATGGGGTACTTAGGTCGACGAAATGTCCCCAGGAGCAAAGGCGGAGGGAAGATGGTGATCGTAAGAACGAGGCCGAAGTCCCCGCAATAGAGGCACCCCTTGGCCTAAGAAAAGAGCCCCATGGGAAGAGGTCAGAAGTAAGAAACGCACCCCCCGCGGTTCCCCCAAGGAACACAACCAAGGCAAGGGATCAGCCCGAGAACCCGCAAAACTCCTTATGCAAAAAGAGGATGGGACTATACACCAAAATGCGAAGCCCTCAAGGCAAGATCACCACTGCACTTGGGGGGCACATGGATGACGAAGAATTCGACCATGATTCACCCTTCACAAGGGAGATTCAGGCTGAGCAAATGCCCCTTGGCTTCAAAGAGCCTCGCATGACTCCGTACGAGGGTACTACAGACCCAAAATATCACTTAGACTCCTTTAATAACTTGATGAGGTTAAGAGGGGTCAGCAACATGGAAAAGTGTCATTGCTTTGTTGTTACGCTCAAAGGAGTGGCGTACAAGTGGTTCAAGAGGTTAAGGCTAGGAACAATCGAGTTATGGCAACAATTCTCTGACGAATTTCTTCAGCAACACCAAGCAGCTTGTGATTACGTCATGCCAACTACCAGCCTCGCTAACATAAAACAAGGCGAGAATGAAAGTCTGAAGGACTACATCCATAGGTTCAGTATTGAAGTAACAAAGGTGGGAGGTTTAACCAAAGTGGAGCTCAAGATGGCTATTACAGCCGGAGTTCGTCTAGGAAGCAAGTTATGGGGTAGCATGCTCAAAAGAGAAGTTTCGAATTTGGATGACTTCTTCGAGAGAGCACAGAAGTACATACGTGTGGAAGAGGGCCATAAGAACTTCCATGTTGAAGAAAGCGAACCTTCCTCCAGTTGCCCTATTACCAATAAGTCTGAAGATTCCATATAGAAGGGGCGTCATGCTAGAGGGGTCGCTGACCAAGTTTGAGATTGAACGAAGACCATCAAGCCATGACAGTCCCGACCCAAAGGGAGATCACCTCAAAAATTGTAAAAAGGGTCTCAAAAGTAGACGCCACCAAAAAAGGGTCTCCAAAGTAGACACTTGTAAAAAGGGTCTCAAAAGTAGACGCTTGCAAAAAGGGTCTCAAAAGTAGACGCTATCAAAAAGGGTCTCAAAGTAGACGCTTCCGAAAAGGGTCTCAAAGAAGACGCTTGCAAAAAGGGTCTCAAAGAAGACGCTTGCAAAAATAGTACTATGCCTAATGACGAGAAGGACGCTTCTCGCAAGAAATAATAAGCACGTGCAACAATATATAAAAGGATAACTAGAACTCAAGGGGTCAATATATCCTTATAGATACGATAAAGGTGCACTAAAGAGAGACCTATCGAACCCCCTTTCGCGTGGGCTCCAAAGGACCTCGAGCATGATAAATACAAAAAAAAAGGGAGTATACAAGAAAGCCTTAAGGCCTCCCTATAGACTGGGGGGCAACTGGGGATACCAAAAATCCACCATAAAAAAAAATCTCTCCAGTACATGGTAAGAATACAAGACTAAGGGTCACTTAGTCACATTATCGGGCTCAGACCGATAAGTCTTGCGAAACCGAGAGATTGTCCCAAGGGAAGCATAACCTTATGAGTCGTGAAGTGTGGTCATGCTAGGTTAAGAGGCCAAGCTACGCGTCACGAGAGGACAGGTGCACGAGGCCCTACTTGTCTTGACGCTGAGAGATGTCGTGGGCACCGGAGCTGTGAATGTAGGACTTTTTCCTTTGTGAATTCCATCCAAGAGAGCCACCCTCGCTACGCGAGGCTCATGGCTAGCCTCCTACGTGCGTCGTGTCTACATGAGACATCGCGTCCTGCCTCCAAGTGATTGCATGGGGTGCAGCCTCGCTAGATTTCCTGTGTCCCGCATGCATAGACGCACGCGCCCGAACATAGGTCCCAAATGGACGCCTAGCCTTGCGGGACACTCTGAGGACCCTAAGTTCGGCACCCTGGAGTTCGGCCGCCAGGCTGGTGACCCATTCCCGCAAAATCATGGCCTTGGCAATTTCCCTCTTCTTCCTTTTCGAGGAGGCAGAAATTTTCGCCAAGGCCCTTTCTAGCATAGACCTGGTTTCAGCAAGCTCCCCCTCAAGCTCCTGGACCCGAACCGCAAGACGGTCCCTCTCGGCATTCGACATGGAAAGGTTATGAGCCGAGTCGGCAAATCGTTGAGCCACGGTATAGGCTTGGCATGGAGACCTATTTATAAGAACCAAAGAGAAGAGTCTACCAGAGCACCTAAAGGTCCTCTCCTAGACTAGGGGGCAAGTGTGGATGCTCAATATTCCACGGCCTTAAAAGATCAAAGACGCACGCTAAGGTCCCATAAAGGCCTAAGTGAGTGTTAGAGCCACCGCCTCGCTCGACCGCACCCAGGCGCGAGGTCGTGTCCCTGCTGCCTCGTCCACGTGACCCCACGCCCGAGGCCCAGCCGTGAGGCCATGTCCCTGCCGCCTCGTCCACGCGAGGCCACGCCCGAGGCCCAGCCACGAGGCCGTGTCCCTGCCGCCTCATCCACACGAGGCCACGCCTGAGGCCCAGTCGCGAGGCCGTGTCCCTGTCACCTCGTCCACGCGAGGCCACGCCCGAGGCTCAGCTGCGAGGCCGTGTCCCTACCATCTCGTCCACGTGAGGCCACGCCCGAGGCCCAACCGCGAGGCCGTGTCCCTGCCGCCTCACCCACGCGAGGCCATACTGCCTCGGCCATGTGAGGCCCTCATCATGGCCCAGCCGCGAGGCCGTGCCACCCTCTCGCATCTCCTAAAGGCCTCTCCCAAAGAGCTACGCGTGTGAGACGACCTCGCCCCAATGGATCTCATCCCAAGGCCCCGCGTGCATAATGACAGTGGTCGTGGTGGCCCACAAGAGACAAAAAGAGTACGAACAAGGTACCTCAAAAGGGGTAAGTACATGCCTGCTAGGATCAGGGGATGGGCCTGACACCTGTGCCCGACAAGTAGTGGCGGTTGGGAATGGTACGAAGAGTGGCTACACCACAACCACGTCTCTGACACCCGTGCAAAGCGAGTGGTGGAGTCATGACCGGGTACAAAAGCTAAGGTGCTCCCATGGATTCTGACTGTGTACCAGAGCCGACACCACTACACCTGATACCACTCCCCTGATAGTGTACTTGTGCACAGATTGGTCCCCTGGACCACCATGTATCCAAGGCCATTAGAGCCTACTATAAAATGAACCCCACTTCCACATGGAAAGGGGTTGGAAAACTGATTCTATGAAAGAGACTTAAGAAATATATGATCCTTGTTTCATTGTTGCTCTAGTTTTCTTTCTGTTGATTAAAGTTCTTTCCATCTGATTCAAAGCTTTCCATAGTATAGAAATCAAAGTTTTCTAACCTTTAATCGTTGACGAGTTCTTACCGTCAACAACTAAGATCATGCATAAACACAGAGACTCAAGCTCTGATTAATCTCATATTAAATATTCATAGCATGCCCTATTCATATGTTTCTCATGTATCACATGCATCACATTTAAACATCCAACATGCATCAAGAATAACCATGCATGTCTCATATACATAGGGTGTAGTTTTCTTACCTCTGGTTCGAGCAAGAATTAGAACAAGAACGACCCTTAAGAACGATTGACCTTTTAATCTTTTAGCGGTCACCTAGTCATAATAAAATATAACCTCCATCAATGAAAATAAACAATAATAGGATCTTGACCCAAACCCCACTCTCGGGACCTCGAAATGTACCCACACGGTGAGTAGATTCGATCTCGGGCCTTAAGAATTGAAACCCCGAGCCAAAATCCCTTAAAACACACAAATCAGGATTCTGATGGAACAGGGTAGTGCCCCAGTGCTACCCCACTAGCGCCCCAGTGCTCAAGTCAGCATGCTCCCTTCCCTTCCCTTAGTGGGCGCTATAACGCTACACTCAGCCTGAAAATGCCCTGAAACTTCTCCCTTCGACTCCACCATTTCTAACCCAAACCAAAAGCTTCCCAACATAATTTAAACCCCTAATTGAACCCAAATATCAACCCCACATGTCCTAGGCATCACAACCCCAAGAACCCTAGCCAAAACTCCCATCAATTCCCAACTTTCCAACTCAAAAACCAGCTAAAACTCAACTAGAAAAATAGAGCAAGAACAAGAGTTTTAATGGCTAAAAACTCACCTCAATCTCAGCTTAACACCCTCTTCAGTGGTAGAACACAACCCTAGCTTGATTCCTCTAAAAGGCTTGAAAATCCAAAGAGAAATGGGAGATAAATGACCATCAGGAGAGAAGAGAAGTGAGGCTCTGTTTTTCTACAACTTTCTAAACTTAAAGGGCTGATATAAATCCTTAAGGGTGAAAAGACTTAAATTCCCTCAAGTCTACAATAAACCTTAACAGCCACCAAGGGAAAATTCGTCCTTTCCTGCCTATCTCGTTAATTATAATTAACGCCCTCCAATTCCTGTTGCTCTCAAAATTCTCAAACACCAATAATTCATATCCCGTTACCCTTTAATTGCCGGCAATGCTCTAATCATTAAAATCACCCCGAGCCCCGAACTTAATCATGTTATTATTAAACTGCTACTTTGCACTCAAGATCGTCTCATGCCGAATGGCTTGAACAAATCAACATTGTAATGCGGCCTTATCAATTAATCACAAACATGCACCAAAATACACAATTATGCCCTCAACGGGCCAAATTACCAAAATGCCTTATAATAAAATGTGGACTCATATGCATGCATTTATCATCATATAATAATATAATTCACATAAACATACATATAATCATTTAATAACACAATAAACCAATTATGGCCCTCCTGGCCTCCTAATCAAGGTCCTAAACTTTATTAGGAAATTTGGGGCATTACAACTATCCCCTCCTTATAGAAATTTCATCCTCGAAGTTTATCTAAACAACCCAGAATAAGAATTCCGCATAATTGATTCAAGTTTCCCAAGTCGTTCCCTCGACCTCACTGTTTTTGTAACCTTTCCTTAACTCAAGATATAACTTTGTTCCTCATAACCTTATTCTTTTTGTCTCATATCTGAACTGGCTATTCCTTACAGGATAACTTAGCCTCAAATCCCCAGATTCTCATAACTCAACTCATGAGTTTCTTTCAACCCATGTACTCAGCATGAAAACACAAAATACCCTGTATACAACTGACAGTGCCAAAGATAAGGCCGATCCAAAGCCAACCTAACCGATCCTATCCAGGATTCAAATGGTCATAATAATCTAGGGCTCCTCCTACCCTCAACTCCTCACCCCTTTCCATGGTGATACTTTTGAGGAAGATACAATCCTCTACATGGAACTCCATGTTCTTGCTTTTCAATTCAGTAAAACTTTTCCATTTACTCTAAGAAGCGAGCATCCAAGCTCTAACCTCTAATAATCTCAATGGTCCCCTGAACTACCTCAGGATCCAAAATAATATCTCACCCATCTCATTCCAATGAACGAGTGATAAACATTCTCTATCATACCTTATTTCACAAGGTACCCTTCCAATACTGGATAACTCTCTTTCTCTCTCTCTCTAATTTACCATCAGTCTGAGAATAATGAATTGTACTGAATTCCAACTATATACCCATCGCCTTCCTTAACCCCTCCTAGACCTGGAGATAGCAATAGAGTCTTCATCTGATAAGATAGACCTTGAATTCTCAAGAAGGCACACTATCTCTCTCACATAGAGATTTGAATACTGATCATCTGTATTATTCGTCCTTACTGATAGAAATAAACTCACTTTAAATATTGGTCAATAATGACCCAATGCCAACTCATATTGGCCCACTATCCAGGGCAGCCCCACTGCGAAACACATCGCGATGCTTTCTTATTTCCATTATAAAATACTCAAAGGCTACAATGGCCCCACTGACTCTGATACTTTGTCTTGACCTGCTAACAGGTTAAATTTTTTTCCACATATACCATTAGGTCCTTCTTCACCTCAGGCCACCACTATAAAACTTTCAAATTCTGTTACATTTCCCATGATGTCTGAGTGAAGAGAATAAGTGAGTAGCATGAGATTCATCCAGAATCTCCCAATTAATCCCAGTGTCCATCAGATTCCAAATCTGATCCTCATACCTCAATAAATTTATACCTGACACTGTAACACCCTTAGCTAATCCAGCTAAGACTTCCCACTCAATCTATCGTCTTTTCTTTTGATCTTATCTGAGATAATAATTGCAAGCATACAACTAGACACCTAGCCCACCAGAAACTCTACTCTAGTTCTGGTCAGATCCTTTAACCAACATGTTGCATAAGCAATCCTTTTTCCCTATCACTGAGGTGTCATAACCACCTACTAACTGGTTCTGATCTGCATGAAGACTCAGAACCCTTCCCCAAGGTACATGTAATATTTTTCCCATCCAAGGAAACTCTTGCCTACCAAGGCATTCCTTGACCTTGGCAAATCCCCGCAGAGAAAACACCACAATACCATCATTCAAGACGATCACAAATCCCATTCAAATAATCCTTTGAATGCTTTGTCCATCTAATTCATCAAGATAACTCAACATTAATCAAACTCCCAAATCATAACTCAGCACTCCCAGTGCTCTTATCTGATATAAAAACAATCTTCTGTTTAATCTTCTCCCTGATCTCTAACTGGTACTAACCAGATCCAATATCTTCCTTAGAGAATACCATCTTACTCACTAGCTGAGCCTTTAAATCTTACAACTCTACTGAGCCATTCAATACAGTGCCCTAAAACCTGATTCCATTCTTGGCACTAATCCAATCACTGTTCTATTCTCTTTGTAAATGTAATCCTGACAACTCCCCTGGAAATATATCCAGAAACTCACAGACTACTCCAGTCTATCCTGATCCCACTGGCACAATCTAAGTGGTATCCACCACACTAGCTAAGAGTTCCATGCATCTCTCAGCCATAAAACTCTAGCTCTCACTACAGATGTCATAAGCATACAAAATCCATACACCGTGCCAACTGTCACAGGCTTCCCACTCTCAAGCCCAAGAGTTACCATCCTTTCCTTACAATTTAGCATTGCCCCATACTTACTTAACCAATCCATATCCTGAATCAAACCAAGGCCAGTCATAACTAGCTTTATCAAAGTCACTGATGAGTCCTTTTTAACATAACCCAACTCATCTCTTAAATTACTAATACAATATTGCGTTCCCATCACAACATGACCATGTGATCTGCATATCATCTTTATGCTTCTCTATATGCAACAAACAAAGGAACAACATGGCACCAGAACCAATCAGCATAACTAAAAAATCAGAATTAGAAAACTGACCTTCCACCCCTGAGGAACTAGTCTCAGTCTCAAATCCTGACTGCATTAGAACGAACACTCGAACTTGAGTCGAGCTGTCCATCCCCTTTTGCTCATCCTCTCTTAGCCTTGGGCAATTCTTCATGATATGCCCAACCATGTCACATAAGAAACATGCCTTTGCTCGGCATTCTCCCAGATGACGCCTCTTACACCGAGTGCATTCTATATCAGTCTTCCACTCCTTCTCCTTACTTGATCCAATAAGTGGAGGTACCACTATATGAGCTCTGTACTCTCCAGCACTCTTCTGCCCAATCTGATGTCTTGAGCTCTCAACAACAAGAGCCTTCTCTACCACCTGAGCATAGGTAGAGATTTCATGCACTGGGGCAACTCTAATGCCCTGAGCTACTCTGGGATTCAACCCCTGAATAAACCTTTCCTTCCAAGCTACATCTGTGGGTACCATGTCAAAAGCGAACTTGGCTAACCCATCAAATCTACTAACATACTCGGTTACTGATGCCTTTCCTTGAACGAGATTCACAAACTCATTCACCTTAGCAGTCTTAGCTACATCACGATAATACTTCAAAATAAACAGTTGCCTAAATTCTTTTCAGTCCATCATAGTTGTGTCTCATGTCTGGGATACTACTTCCCACCACGTCTGGGCATCATCCCGCAATACATATGTCACACAGTTCTCCCTATCATGACTTACCAGCCCCATACTGTCAAGAATTGAACTGATCATGCCCATCCATTGCTCAGCTTTGAATGGATCTAGGCCTCCCTCAAAGACTGGAGGGTAATACTCCTGGAATCTTCCATAGAGAAATTCCCATCTGTTCTCAACCCTAGGCTGAGCCAATGCTGGTGCCACTCCTGGCATAATAAAGGAAGAGGTGCTCCCCAATAGATTCTACTGTTGCTTCAAACACCTAATCTCTTCCTCCTATCTCTGCAATCTCGATTGCAAATCTATAAACATCTGCTGAAAATTCATAGGAGCAGATGAAGAACTAATACCTAGCTGTAACTCCCAACCTCTGTATAACCACTACCAGGCCTCATAATCTGCCTTGGATATAAACCTGCTGATTGAATCTGCAGTAAATAACTTGAATCATTAATCATGATGAGCATATCAAGAGCTTTCCCCGCGGGAACAATCTTACCACACCACATTCACAACCACTTGCATTGATAAAAACATGCCCATGGCATTCATACATCAATAATAATCCCTGCTCTTCCAACATTCAGACCATGCCTCCAACTCCAGCATGCAAATATCACAATTATATACATTCATGGCGCAGGTAATCATATGATCACATTCATATATATATATATTCACAGAGCATATAATCATATAGTCAAGAGCCAGGCTCTATCAGAATCTCATGCTCCCTAATACAATGTGCAGGTAAAACATTACATTTTATTTAAGCAGTTAAGCACATAACTACAGAAATAGTTACCATTCCCTAAGTGAAGCTATCTCCAGTGACGAGTGTACATGCCCAGCTTGTCTTCAGGAACAATAAACCTTAGCTCACTCTGATACCAAGTTGTAACGCCCTAAACTCCAGGGACTGTTACGGTGTTCCATTTAAATAGTGCTAAACTCACTAATCGAGTCATTTGGCCATAATCGTGTAACTAAGTATGATTAGCGGTTTAGGGATTAAAATTTTTGGGTTAAGATATAACATTTCACTAGAACATTTATTGTATACATTGGGATCCCAAAAATATAATGTAAAGGTCTATTACAAGAAAATATTTACAACCAGCCGATCTAAGTGGCAAAACAGGGTTTAACCCTAGTTCCTGTTTCAACCCTCGGCCGTGGCAGTCGAGCAGCAGCATATGTACACATTGTCACCTAAGCTCTCCAACTCAAGGATGGTCTAGCTTTCTTTTGCCTATACCAGCACCACATAGCACCCGTGAGCCGAAGCCCAGCAAGAAAACTCAATATGCTCATGATCAGTAATAACATGTCATCAAATCATAAGGCGCATGCCTAGCAGATATAGCCCTATTCAAGCAGGAAAATAAGTTCACGTAATGATGGGTATCTAGGATAAGGAATCCTGCCCTCTCGAGTGGATGACTATCAAGTCAATCCTAATCAGATAAGTGATTTAACACTGGTGGTTCCGGTAACCATGATGGGCTTATAGTCCTAAATAGAAGAGTGACAGTTGTAAAAGTCACTAAGGTGGGTTTCGTTCCCATTAGCCATGTGACGATAGGGCCACCGGGGCTTTATAAATAAGTGATCCTTTCACTAGCTTGAATAAGGTAGGTATCCGGTGAAACAGTCACTAGCATAAACCTGCTGAGTGACCACAGGGTCACTAACATGGGATTCCGCTCCCTTAATTAGCCATGTGACAAAATAGATACCTAGGCCTTTGGCCCTGGCCCTGGCCCTGAGTAACTAGTCCTAGACTAGTCAAGTGCTTATAATTTTCATCGACCTTCGAGTCGGTCCAGCATTAATGCTCCTAGAGTCATTCAATGCTGATATCGATTAGATCTAATCTTTTACCGGCTCTGCGTTCATGACGCTCATGCCGTTTCTGACTCCCAGGTCAGTAAAATGCGACCAGTGCCGATTCTGAATAGTCAGTGCCATACACAAGTAAGCAATGCTACCAAGCATATATCACATGTCAAATATTCGAATACAGGGCATTCAACATGCTTACTTAAAAATTGCTAGCTTAACTAGGATCATGCATAAACACAACGACTCAAGCTTTGGTCATTCTCATATTCAATATTCATGGAATTCCCTATTCACAGGTTTCTCGTGTATCACATGCATCACATTTAAACATCCAACATGCATCAAGAATAATTATGCATGTCACATATACATAGGGTGCAATTTTCTTACCTCTGGTTCGAGCAAGAATTAGAACAAGAACGACCCTTGAGAACGATTGACCTTTTAATATTTTATCGGTCACCTAGTCATAGCCAAATATAACCTCCATCAATGAAAATCAACAATAATAGGATCTTAACCCAAACCCCACTCTCGGGAGCCTGAAATGTACCCACACGGTGAGTAGATTCGATCTCGGGCCTTAAGAATTGAAACCCCAAGCCAAAAACCCTTAAAAACACACAAAATGGGATTTTGATGGAACAGGGTAGTGCCCCATCGCTACCCCACTAGCGCCCCAGCGCTCAAGTCAGCATGCTTCCTTCCCTGAGTAGCGCTGTAGCGCCCCCTAGTGGGCGCTAAAGCGCTACACTCAGGTTGAAAATGCCCTGAAAATTCTCCCTTCGACTCCATCATTTCTAACCCAAACCAAAAGCTTCCCAACATCATCTAAACCCCCAATTGAACCCAAATATCAACCTCACATGTCCTAGGCATCACAACCCCAAGAACCCTAGCCAAAACTCCCATCAATTCCCAATTTTCCATCTAAAAAACCAGCTAAAAATCAACTAGAAAAATAGAGCAAGAACAAGAGTTTTAATGGTTAAAAGCTCACCTCAATCTCAGCTTAGCACCCTATTCAATGGTAGAACACAACCCTAGCTTGGAAAAGCTTGGTTCCTTAGCTTGATTCCTCAAAAAGGCTTGAAAATTCAAAGAGAAATGGGAGAGAAATGACCATCGGGAGAGAAGAGAAGTGAGGCTCTGTTTTTCTACAACTTTCTAAACTTAAAGGGATGATATAAATCCTTAAGGGTGAAAAGAGCTAAATGCTCTCAAGTCTACAATAAACCTTAACAACCACCAAGGGAAAATTCTTCCTTTCCTGCCTATCTCATTAATTATAATTAACGTCCTCCAATTCCCGTTACTCTCAAAATTCTCAAACACCAATAATTCATATCCTGTTACCCTTTAATTCCCAGCAACGCTCTAATCATTAAAATCTCCTCGAGACTCACCTAGAGCCCCGAACTTAATCCCGTTATGACTAAACCGCTACTTTGCACTCAAGATCGTCTCATGCCGAATGGTTCGAACAAATCCACATTGTAATGTGGCCTTATCAATTAATCAAAAACATGCACCAAAATACACAATTATGCCCTCAACGAGCCAAATTACCAAAATGCCCTTATAATAAAATGTGGACTCATATTCAATCATTTATCATCATATAATAATATAATTCACATAAACATACATATAATCATTTAATAACATAATAAACCAATTATGGCCCTCGCGGTCTCCTAATCAAGGTCCTAAACCTTATTAGGTCCCAAACTTATGGTCATGCCTATTAACCAAAATTTGTATCCTGGAAGTACACATGCATGCATAAAATCCTAGAGCATACATACAATCTTAACTGGTAACATACATACTTACCTACTCAGTCGTATCATAACATACATACTTACTTAGTCATTCATATTGTAACATACATACTCACTTACTCATTCGTATCTTAACATACATACTTACTTACTCATTCGTATCTTAACATGAATACTTACTTACTTACTTACTCATTCGTATCTTAACATACATACTTACTTAGGGTTCTGGAGGAACCTCCAACATAGCTTAACATATCTTACCATAGCATCGACGGGTGTAAACTAGTTACACTAGTTACCCAGACTCCTAGAAGAATTTGACATACTTTCTTAATCATAGAGATTTGATTCCAGAATTAACTTACTTACATGTCACGGAGTTTAACCGGACTCTTATGTCATGGGTGTTACGCCAGAATTCTTACATATTGCGGTGGCCTATCGACCTTAGTCACATAGACATCGGTGGCAAACCCGTTTCTCACATAGTTCCTCGGTGGCTAGCCGGAGTTCATAGGTGTCACGGTAGCTAGCCGGACTTAGAATCAACTTACTTATCTGTCCCGAAGTTTAGCCGGACTCTTATGTCACAGGTGTTAAGCTGGACTTCTTACATATTGCGGTGGCCAACCGACCTTAGTCACACAGAACATCGGTGGTGAACTGGTTTCTCACATAGTTCCCTGGTGGCTAGCCGGAGTTCATAATCGTCACGGTAGCTGGCCTGACTGCTTACCTTAGTCATGAGTACACGAAATCTCTAGGACCACGGTCTTGAGTAAGCCTTCTATGACTAGTTCAATTTATTAGCTTATAACTTAGTTATCTACAATAGTCATTAACGTGTTGTAGCCTAACATATCATAAGTTGTCTTACCCAGATTCCTTAGCGCTTGCTTGTGGAAACCTTCTATCCAGAAGCGAGCCTTCACGCTTAGATAACACTGTAGTGAAACCACACAGTGACTCGAATTAAACTACGACATATTCTTATAGTTAATATTCCACGATAGCTGCATACAATAAAGTTCTCTTAGAGACTCTATACAAACATTTCTCTTATACACTTTACACCAGATTCCACTTCAAATAAATTTACGGTTTCCTGAGAAAAATCGTCCTTACCATAACATGCTCTCCGTGTTGTGCATTTTAATATTCTATCTCTAGGAAACTCTCTGAATCATATTACGCGTATTTTGGTTACTTATAAAAGAAGTTTTAAACGACTCTTAATCTTAGAAAACCACCCACTTTCTACTCAAGTACGGAGTTTACAGTTTTCCATTCTTTACCCAAAAATCGTGTTTCGACCTTTTTCAATTTATTATCTGTTAATGATAATACTTTTTCGATTCATGGTTTTATAAAATCTAACTCCCATTTTTACCATCTTTAAATCCATAACCTAGGATCTCTATTATGTCATTTTCAAAAAGAAAGGGCAATTGGACCCTGAGTTTAGAAAATGGTAAAACTAAATTCTCAATTACCTTCAACTAATTTGGGATTTATTAGATATCCAAAACTTTAGCTATTTTTTTTTAAAACAACTTCATTTCCATTTCCAATTCCGAACCTAACCTTTTCACTATTCATTTTAATGTGATAAAAATCCAGCTTTTAAGCTCATATTCAATGCTAGGTTCTCTAACCACACCTCTTTAAAAATCCTATTCACGTATTATGTGTCCTAATGATGGGAACTAGGCGAAAGCTCATGTCAAAAATTCAATTTAGGTTAGGAGAACTAACCTCCCAAAACTCGTTTTTTGTTAAGGTTTGAAATTACTCTTTTTTCCCATTTTTAGGTAACTTAGAAAAATCACTACTCTTAAATGTGATATATTTTAATCTAAAATTTTACCAGGGCCTTAATACATGTCTTAAAAAATTTCTCACCAAGTTTAAAATTTTTTGGGGAGGCAAAACCCATTAAACTATTTAAAGAAATATGGGCAGTGCCTGCTGCTCAGGAGTTTTTCTCAGATTTTTTTAGGGTTCTTAGAAAACTTATTTATCTTACATCGTGGCCCAGTATTTTCTAAAATTTTACCAGGATATTTAACCATATCTAATTTATTTTTTCTCAAAATTTCATAATTTTTAGGATAGGGGAACACATTAAAAAATGTAAGAAAATCTGGTCAGTGTTTGCTGCCCAGAAATTTCGTTTTCAGATTCTTAGGGCAAATTTTGAAAAACCATTACACTTTAATTTTTTTGCATTTTCCTCTAATTTTTTTTTGTGATCCTTATACATATTTAAAATAATAGTTTACCAAATTTCATGACTTTTGGCTTAGTAAAACGTGTTCAATATTCAAAACAATCTGGGCAATGCACGCTGCCCATAAATTTTCCAGATTGCATCAAGATGCCAAAAAGTTCATAACTTCGGTTTGAAAAAACTTTTTTTCAATTTTCAAAAGCCTAAAATCAAGTAATCATCTAGAACTATGGAAAAATACAAAATATTTCCACAAAGAGAGTTAGTAGGGTATGATCTGACCCATTGGAAATGAGACTACTAAAACTTGTCAGCATGCATTTCTACACATTCTAGCAAAAATAAACACAACTAGTAAAACCCTAGCCACATGCATGCATGCAAATAAAAAAATTGACCAATCTAACCCTGAAGCATAAAATAAACTTCAAAACCAACAAAACAACCTATACAACTAGATCTAACATCAATAACCAAAAATAACTCAAAACCAACCAAGAATCTACCTTTGATGGTTCTAGCTTGGAGATAAGGTTCCCTTAGCCTTTCAAACTTCCTCCATGTGTTATATACACTCAAACCGATCCCCAAGGTTCCACATGCAGATTTAAAAAAGAAAAAGAAATGTTAGGGTAAAAGATGGAGATGAGTGGAAAATTGCCAAAACTCTAAAATCTTTACCTTTATTCTCACTACAACATCAACAAGCTTCAAATCTTTGAGATCCTCCTAGAACCACCACTCTTGAACCCTAGAATACAAGTTCCATGCCATGCATGGCCATTAGAATCACATGCATTCATAGTAAAACCCCTTAGGGTTTCAGGTTTGAAAGAAAAAGAGAAGGAAATAATGTACTAGGTTCGAAACTTACACTTGCTTAGTGTGCTCTTGAGTTTTCTTCCTTCCTTCAATGGAGATTTAGAGATCTTGCTCCTTGGAGAGAAAAATGGTAGAAAATGGAGAGGGAAGAGGGAGAGCTTCGGTTTTGGGGAGAAGAGAAGAGAGCTATTTTTTTGTTTTCTTGAGGAAAAAAAAAAGAAATTAAAAGAATAATGATTGGTGTGTAAGAGGAATGAATGGAGGGTTAGACAATGGGTGAGGTAACCTCTTACTCTTCCTAGGATAGGTGTCATAGACACTTGAGGACACTAGGGCATAGCCTAGCTGCCCATCACACCCTATCTCCTCCATTGGAAATGACTAAAATGCTATTGCCCCTTTTAACTCACTTCTAATACACTCAAGGACCCTTTGGTAATTTCACTCTCCAAATTTAACCAAAATTTTACCCCATAGTTTTTAAATATCTCCAAGCTAAAATAAAATAAATATGACCAAAAATAAATGTTGTCACGTAACACATAAATTTTGGTAATTTACCAAAATGCCCTTAGAGGCTCGGGCAAGAATTTCCATTCTTAAACCCGGTAGATTGGAATTAAATCCCCAATCAACTTTTCTTAAAATTATTGGCTCGACTATAAAGTTCCAGTGCCAGAAAAAATTAATATTTTTATGCCATAGTATTTCCTATTTAATTAATCCCAGATTTTTTTTACTCGATTAGGGTTTTTGACCCAGTCCATGACCAAAGGTCTCGGTTTCTAAAAGAACCGCACTTACAACAACATGGCTAGCATTCAAACATCACAACATAAAATGTTTCCCTGACATAATAAATAATACATGGAATTAAAATACCTGAACTAGGGTTTACCCGGTGCCCTAAACGCGGGGTGTTACATAAGTCGAGTCTTAATCATCGACTGATAAGTCAAGTCTTAATCTTCGACTGATAAGTCGAGTCTTAACTTTTGACTGATAAGTCGAGTATTAATCCCCCGAATGGTTAGTCGAGTCTTAATCCCTTGACTGATAAGTCGAGTCATTAAACTGACTATACCCTTGACTATTAAGCCAAGCCCTTCATTAGATAACATAGATAAACCTCCAGCTTATAAGCTGAGCCTCCCCAATCAGATATACAGATCAACAATTATTACATAACATAGGTAAAAACAACACATTCAATATGTTTAATAAAACATTCTAAATATAACATTAATTTTTCACTACATTTGGGTTGAGCCCTAAACGCAAACCGGGTGTAGTTTTCTTACCTTAGGTCCGAGTATAGTGTAATAATAAGAACGACCCCCGGGCACGATCATGGTTCTGAGGCCCTAGCGATAACCTAGTCACAAACCATAATATAAAATCCCATCAATAATGAGCAAATAAAGGCTTCTGGACTGAGTATTAGCCTGCGGGACATCGAATCCTACTAAACCGGGTAGTAGGATCGATCTCGAGCCCTTAGGTTTGAGTTCCCAAACTCAAAACCTGCCCAAGGCCAAAAATCCCTTAAGCGTTGTGGCCCCAACCATTTGAGCCACAACCCACTCAAGTCAGAGGCTTGGGCCTCTTCCCCGCCTACACCAGTACCACGACTCAAAAGCCCTAATCGCCACCTGCTTCTCCTTCGTTCAAGAGAGTTGCGATGCCCCAAGAATAGGGTCGCGGCTCGACCTACAAACTATGCTTTCCACCATTTTTCTCAATCGAAAACCCTCCATAAACCTATCCAAACATATCCCAATATCAAAACAAAGTTCCCAAACGATTCAGCAATCCAATATCATCAAAACCCAAGCAAAATCTTGGCCCAAAACCTCCTCAAATCTCAAAATTTAGAACCAAGTTTCTAAACTCTAAAACTTAGCTAAAACCAGAGAAAATTCAGGGAAATAAAGCTAGAAATCGTTACCTTGGCTGCCCTAAGTGATGCTAAGCTTTTCCCCAAGCAATCCCGAGCCTAACTTGCCTTGATTCCCCTTGGTTCAACCTTTCCTCCTCACAATTAAGAGAATTTCCTCAAGCCACAAGAGAGAGAGAGAGAGAGAGTAACGTGAGGATGAGTGCTTTCTGAAAGTTTTTGTGTTTGTGAGGTTTACTTAGACTCTAAGTAACCTTAAGCAAAATAGTGCGACTCGAGGTCCCAAGAATGTCCCCGACGACAAAATAGTCAAAACTCCCAGAATTCTCTCCTAATCTCACTAACTCCAAATATATCCTCAAATATTTACTCCCATTATCCGATATCTCGGTAATGTGCTAAATACCCAAAATACCCCTTGACTCACCCCGAGTCAGGTATTAGGTCTCGTTGTGACTTTCCTGCTAACTTGCTCCCTAGGATCGCCTCATGTCGAGTAATCCAAATATATCCACATAATAATGTGGTCTAACACATATATCACATAAATGCACATATATCCCAAATATACCCATAACGGGCCAAATTACGAAAATTGCCCTTCTAATAAGAAACAGGCCCACATGCATATTTAATACACCTAAACATGCAAATCTAGTCATATTATAATATAACTCACATAATCATATAATCATACACATATATATCACATATACACATAATTCTCATAAATTGACATCTTGGCCCCCTAATCAAGGCCCTAAGCCTTATTAGGTAATTTGGGACGTTACAAAAATGGCACACAAAAAAAAAGGTTAGAAAAAACTTATACAAATCAATCGTGCAAATGAAGTGATCATCGATTGGAAGGTCGAAAGTAGGAATGATCCTATGGAACTTAGCGATTGAAGGTTGCTTTGTCTTTCTGGCTTGGAGAACATGCAACAATTTGGAGCTCTGGTTCGTGATTCTTTTCTGAAAGTTGAGGAGGAAAAAGTGAAGATGAAGAAGATGAATAAGGGGTTTAAATAGAGAAAATGGTGGCATTCGAAGGGGAATTTGAGCGCTTGAATAAGGTTAAAATGTGATCCAATGGGCCACGTTTAATCTCAAAAACTGGCGGCAAAAAAGGGGAATAGGAAAGGACGTGTGTAGATAGAGAGTACTTGAGTACTCTTAGCATCCATTCTTGTGTTGACACGTGTCCTCACTCGAGTGTGGTAGGTGGGCAAGTTTTCCGAAAGTGATGTTCAAAAGTGTCCTTCTCAGAGAATTTGAACCAATACTTTTGAGGGGGCAAAATGTTACACCCAAATTTTGAGAATAAATAAACAACCTTAAAATGTAGGCTCGTAAAGTGTAAGCTCAAAATTAATAAGTATTAACATTATACTTGTACAATAAACATGACGTTCCAAAGAGCCATGTCATTTTCACTTGAGCATGAGTTGCAGGCTCGAAGGCAACAAGAAGTCTCCTCCGAAAGGTGAATTTGATGGACTCATCAAGCAAGGAGAGGGTGACAACTGGAAGGATTAGCTCAATACTACATATGGTCTCGAAAGCGCATTGCAGGAACGTTCAAGCTCGATGATGCATTAAACCAATACAAGGAGGTGCTGTTAGGAAATCTCTATAATCAGCGGGATTTAATTCAAACCGTGTAATCAACCCTATTATTTAGGGATATTTATCTACAATTAATGTAATTGATTGTATTTTAATTAATAGTTTGGTATTTTAAATTCAAACCTGATATGCACATAGGAATATCCCTTTGATTAAGGGGGAATTCTTGTAACCATATCTATAAATAGCCTGGGTTTAATCATTTGTACTCAGGCACGATTTTTTATTGAGTAAGGCTCTGTGAAATTGCTCTAAAAAATCTTTAACACAAATCTTAATAAAAGTGACTCGTGGACGTAGGCAGATTTTAACTGCTAAGCTATATATTTGCTTAATTTCTCTTGTTTTTAGTTGACAAAAAACGTCGTCAACACACTATATTTAAAAATAAAATGTGTGTTTGGTTGTCAAAGATAGCTACTTATGAATTCATATTATCATGTTTGGCAAAATAGTTAATAATTACATAGAAAAATAATATTATGTAATATAAATACCATGAATGTGGGATAATTTCCCAAGAACTTAATGTAGAGATCATCATCGAAGGGTCGTATGCTTAGCCATTTGTAAACTATTTCACAAGACGTCATAGCCTAGCTATAAGAGAACCCAAGATACGTAGGGGCCATGACACCCTTGGCTCACATAACGAGATTGAAACCGCTGGGGCCGCTATGTTCGGGGTCATGGGTGTAGCCCCTTGCTTAAGAGAAGCCTTCCATGGGTTGGTCCACTGGGATGAAGGCCTTGATATGGAGGCGTCACGCTATGTGGAGAGTTGCCCTCCTAGATGGCTCCAAGTGAGGCCAATGCTAGAGAGGGCCTCGCTATGTGAGGCCTAACATGCCTACAGGACCGAGACGCGAGGGAGGCTCGCTGTGCGAGGGGTCGAGACATGCAAGGGTGGCTCACTGTGCGAGGGGTCAAGACATGCGGGGAGGATCGTTGCGCAAGGGGTCGAGACACATGGGGAGGCTCGCTGTATGAGGGGTCGAGACACACAATGAGGCTCGCTATGTGAGGGGCCGAGATGCAAGGGAGGCTCGTTGTGCGAGGGGACGAGACACACGGGGAGGTTCGCTGTGCGAGGGGCCGAGACGCGAGGGACATTTGCACACAGAGTTAATTGCTAAGGGTGTCCTGCTGAGAAGAGTGCGAGACCCTCGCAAGGCTCCTCGTGCGTCATGCAGTTAGGTCTTTGGATGAAGGCACCCCTGAGGGCCAGTCTAGCTATGCAAGATCTGGGCTAGGCCCCTTGGGCACCAAGGTCACCCGCCAATGGATTGGCCTGTACACATGCGCATCTCCAATGTTACGAACCCCTCACATGGAATCTTAATTACGCCTAAGGTGGATGTGGTGGTTCGTTTGTATATGTATAGCGCACACCTATGAGGACATGACATCCCCTATATGGCTAAGCATTCAAGGGAAACCCACTATACCGTAGAGATGAATTCCCAAGATCAACAACACTTAGCAAAATGGGAGAAATCTTGGAGAGATGATGTGACATGGATATATAAAAAGGACCATTAGGTACAAGGTACGTATATGAGTACGAGGAGTACAACCCTGAGGAGGACAGGGGCATGACCCTGACATCCGCGTCTGACAAGTAGTGGTGGTACAAACCTGTACAGAGAGTGGAGGCACTACCTGAGCACCCTCGACCATATGCCAGAGTCGACACCACGGCGTCCTACCCCACTACCTTGACAATGCCAGAGTCGACACCACGATATCCTGCGCCACTACCCTGTCAATGTACCTGCATATGTTCTTGTCCCTTGGGACCCCCTTATATGAAGGGCCAATAGAGCCCATCTATAAATAGGCTTCGACCCCTCAGGTTAAGGGGTTGGAAAATTCTTTGTACGCACAGACAATGAAGGAATATACAATTTTTGCTCCATTGTAGTTCTTCGTTTTTTGTTCGTTGAAGTTATTTCCATCTTCTTCTCACATACCTTCTGCAATATAGTTCGAGTTTTCTAACCTTATATCGTTGACGAGTTCTCACCGTCAAAAAATACTATTTAAAATTGATAGTAATTAGTAATTACACAGTTTAATTACACTTAATTTTCATGGGGGGCTATGAGAATTGGAGAGTGTAATTGGAATCCCTCAATTTACTCAAATTACGTAGTTACTGTGTAATTATATGGTATGACAAACACGTCAATCTGAGTAATTACTCTGAATTACATTTAATTCCAATTTCAGGGTGGCTTTCCAAATGCACCCTTAGTGAAAAAAGCAATTGTTGTTCGGGAGGAAGGTTTTCCTCTAGTTAGGGGTGAACATCGAGCGAGTTTTACATGCTTGAGTGTATTTGGTTCGGGTTTCTCGAATTTCGAGAGTAAAAAATGTATACCAAACCCGCCTTTTCAGATTTCAAATTTTGGTGTTTTTTAGGTTTCGAATTTGGTCAGAACGGATCTGATTGGGTGTCAACGGGTTTGGGCCTTATTCAATTTTTTTTTTAAAAAGTGCTATTTTTTGTTAATTTTTTTTTATCTTTTGACAATTACTTTTGGAAAAATACTTTAGAAACTTATAAAACAGTAAAACACAACTTGGACAACTTTGATTAATTACACAATTAAAATTAAGAAATTACTTTTATTATTATTTTTTTAAAATAAGAGGTTTTGGTCCTCTTAATATTAATAGTTGTTTTTTCTTTTTTGAAATTTAATACTGGTTATTTAATTCAAAATTTAAAGTTAATGTGAGTTGTTTAGGCTTTGGACCTAACTAGATTTTAGCATTTGATATCTATCAAGTTTAAAATCTTAATTAAGTTAGGAAATACAAACTTATTAAAGCTTAACATAAGCTAGTAAAAAATCTATAAATAAAATCGAATGAAAATATTTTATGGCACTTTCACTTTACTTCTCCTGAACAAAAAAAACTATTAAATTCTTTTGTGTGTTAAAAATATTTAGATAGAAACATATACACAAAATGAGAGACAATTTGAAGTTTATCATGACCAAAAAGAACAAAAGAGGTATCTAAACCCCTCTAACATGATAACAACTAAATATTAAGCAAGCAATCTCAGATCTCTTAACAATAAATATAAGCAACCAATCGTAACTAAGCCAAGAAAATGCAAAAAAAATAATAATAATAACACAATCAACAAGTATAGCAACTATTTTTTTGGGTAAAAAATATAGATTCAAAGGCTTGTTTTTTATTCAAGAATGTGTGTATAAAATAGAAAAGGATCCAACAAAAGTAAAAAATCAAACATAATCTTAGAACAATTATACAATCTCATATCACAAATCTTGCTATATCAAATAATTAACATAGATACATAATAAAAAATTAGTTCATAAGAAGTGTTACAAGACAAAAGAGCCAAATCAAGTTGATAAGTAAATAAAATTATATTGTGATTGAAATTGAAATTGAAAAAAAAAAACAGTATCATACAAATTATTTTCAAATAGCCATCTTTAGCATAAATATCTAAACTCCAACACAACAATTAAGGATAGTGTACGCCCTAAATCTCCACGGGCTATTAGCGAGCTAAGGAATGGCATAATTATATTAGCCACGTGGATGCCACGTACTCGGAGCTACTGTCGCCAGCTCCCACTTCTTTAGCTCGAGGTAACCAAAGGCTTACTGAGGGTACTAAGGAGTCGGGTCAGAGGTATGGACACCGCGGGTTAAGAAGACATCCAGCTCGAGGTACGAGCTTGAAGTGGAAGTTGTGACCCTTTATAAAGTCAACCACGCAATGTAAACGTGCATATATTAGATATCACGTGTCTGATATACCCCTGAATTCTCGGACACGCAGCATAAACGTGCGTGTTCAGGCACCCACGACTGGGTTGGGCCGTGCGACCCATTATCCCCCTTACCTATTGATTAGACCACACTTCATTTGTCAGGTTTTAGGAATTAATCATGAATGTCACAGAAGTGACATGATGGGTAAGAAGGTCACGGGATGACCCCCCTTGCCAACCCCCAGGTGTCTTCTCTTATAAATATGGAGACCCTGGGAGTTGCAAGGGGTTGGATTCTATTGTGTAAAGAAATACCCTGTAGAGAATACAAGAAATATAACAATAATATTGGCTGGTGGAGTAGAAGGATTTTAACCTTTGAACCACCTAAAAAAGTATTCGTATCACCATTTTATTTTAAGATCATTCATCTGTTACGGTTCGTTACTTAGCACTAATCCCATTCTCTTATTCTATTAATTACCTGTTGGTGAAGAACCGCGTCAACAGTTTGGTGATTTCATTGAGAGCTTGTTAGATTGGTGCTATCGCAAATACCCAACCATGGTGGTCACTCGCTCAAGACACGGTAATGAGGCGGACCAACGTGATGGGCAGGAGGCCCATCATGCCGCCATCTCCGATGATCAGAACCCTGAGGTTCAACAGCGATCGCGCAAGTAGCCAATAGGCCAAGATGACACTGGAAGTTCGACTCCCCGGCCACCTAATCCGAACCCAGATTTCTACGCGGCGGTGGAGATGGAGAATGCACAGCTGAGGAGTCATCTGGCGAAAGCTAACTAGCAGATTCAGGAGGTGTTGGCCCGACTACCCCCTCTTACAACTGACGCTAACATCGGACAGAGGCAAGGCGAGACTCATAAGTCCCGCCGGGGTAATCGGTCTAGGCCTAGCCGGTCGGCCAGACCCCCGACGTCAAACTCTACTCCCTCATCGCACCACCGAGAGACCACTTTTGAAGAACTACCCAGGGACGAGCAGCAGTACAGCCGATCGGTCCGAACTTCAACTCCCAGCTCACTTCCACCCTCGAGTGCGCCCAGGAGGGCTCGAGGGAATTCTCGAAGGAGATCCGGGGAGGGCTCATAGCGACAGCCCATCCCGGCCAGCCGTCCTGCACCCCGCTCAGACCGCCGAGTGCAGGACCCGGAGGTTGGTAGAGCCGAGCAGCCCCGACCTAACCTAATCCGCCCTGACGGGACCAGGATTGCATCCCCGGTCAGGCATCCTCCTTCACCGATAAGATATCCGTCTCCTCCTCAGCCAGTCCGAGATATTCCAGCTCATGGGAGCAGTAGGAGAAATCAACCATCCACAGGGCCTTCCCATCGTAGCAGGGCACCCAGAGAAGTCCCGGATCCTCACCCCCAGAGGCAGGCTCCAAGCTTCTCAAACGAGAGCTATTGGACTGGAAGCCACCGAAGTGACCTTTTTGGCGGAGACCTGCGCCAACACTTGAGCTCGGCGCAAAGTCCTCAAGCTACCCCGAGGGACGACCTCCGAGATCGTCTATACTCTCAAAGAGGAAACCCGGTGGGAAACGGCAGCCATGCTCGTCCAAGGGAAGACCTGTCCGAGGTACGCGACAGCGGGAACGTCTCATATAACCTATCTCAAGATAAGAGGGACAATAACCCGCCAAACGCGTACAATGGATCCGGAATTGTGGAACAGCCCCGGAACAACCAAGGAAATCAGGACAAAACCCTTGAGCGCCTGGCTCAGATGGAGGAGCTGATGAGGAAGCTCCTATCATAAAAAGAAAAGGACGAATATGATTCCGTGGACGAACTCGAGCTCTTCGCCCCCAGCATAGGAGCAACGACATATCCGCCCGGTTTCCGTATGCCGCACTTGTCCAAATTCAACGGAGATGCAGATCCGTCAGATCACCTGGGTATGTTCAATACCCTGATGATGGCCCACAACATTGGCCCCGAGCAAAGGTGTTTAATATTTCCCTCCACATTGACTGAGCCGGCCAGACAGTGGTTCAAACTGAGTAAGAAACAGTCAATCAGCTCATGGAAAACTTTCTCTACGGACTTCAAGAGAGCATTCCGAGCTTCCCAGGCTGCCCGCGTCAAGGCCGACACCCTGGCCAACGTAAGGAAACAACCCAACGAGCCTCTGAAGGCTTACTTGAGCAGATTCGCGAACGTCGCTGCTCGGGCCAGAGACGCAGATGACAACTCTAAGATCATGGCTTTGAGGACTGGAATCCTCGTCGGAGGGGGACTCTGGAATGAGATACAAAGGAAGGGAGTCAGCACCATAAATGAATTCCTAAATAGGGCCCAGGGGTGGATCAACCTGGAGGAGGCGCAAGCCTCAGCCGTAGGAATCAGCTAGGCCCCTGAGCAGCCTGCTGGAGTGGGAACGGAGGTCGTGATAGCGACCCAGACCGTTGCACAGAATAACTAGTTTGGTGGAGGCAAGAGAAAGGGGAGCAGCGAGGGCAACCAGCACGACCCAAAGAAGAATAAGTCCGTAGAAAAATTTAAGCTGGTCTACGCGACTTATACGGAGCTCACCCACTCTAGGGAGAACATCTTCCTAGCAAATTCTACTTGCCTCCCCTGGAAGAAACCAGAGCCGTTAAAGCACCAGAAGGGAAAGCAAGACCCTTCCAAGTTTTGTCAGTTCCACAACGACATTGGCCACAATACCGATGACTGTAGACACCTGAAGGATGAGATCAAGACTCTCATCAGAGCCGGACCCTTGGCTCAGTATGCGCGGAACAGGGTTCCCACAAGCCGTCCAGCTCCGGAAGTCCCGGTCAGTCAGCCCGGGTCTCGGATAGATCAGGATGTCCCTCCTCCTCTCCACAATCTTGGGAGGTCCTCATTTGGCTGGCACGAGCAGAGGTGCCCAAAAGAGGTACGTCAACAAACTTAAGGCTCATAATGGAGTGGAGTTCGTCCCCGAGCAGCATCTGCCAAAGCAGGGGCGATTGGAAAGGCAACCCATCATATTTACTGAAGAAGATGCCAGCCACGTCCAGTTCCCTCATAACGACCCTTTGTTCGTAGCAGTGCAGCTCGCTAATCGGAGGGTTAGGAGAGTGCTGGTCGATAATGGAAGCTCGGTAAACCTACTATAACCAGGTCATCCTAAAACTTAGAAGTTAATTCAAATTGATTGATCGGTGTTTTTCTTAAAAAGCACGAGATATTGATAAACATTAATGCGAACTAAGTTTTCAAATTAACGTCCTAGATGTAACTAGGTCCTAAAACTTAGAAGTTAGTTCAAATTGATTGATCGGTGTTTTTCTTAAAAAGCACAAGATATTAATCAAGAATTAACGCGAACTAAGTTTTCAAATTAACGTCCTGGATGTAACCAGGTCCTAAAACTTAGAAGTTAGTTCAAATTGATTGATCGGTGTTTTTCTTAAAAAGCACAATATATTAACCAAGAATTAGCGCGAACTAAGTTTTCAAATTAACGTCTTGGATGTAACCAGGTCCTAAAACTTAGAAGTTAATTCAAATTGATTGATCGTTGTTTTTCTTGAAAAGCACGAGATATTAATCGAAAATTAACGCGAACTAAGTTTTTAAATTAATGTCCAGGAGGCAACCAGGACTCGTCTTAGAAGTTGGTTCAAAATTGATTAACATGTTTTTTCCTAGAAAAGCATAAAATATCAATCATAGCACCAACAAAAACTAAGACTATTACCAAAATGCATAGAGGCAAAAGGATGTAAATCAATTAAAAACAAAATGTTGATAAAGCCAATTGTCTCGAGGTTAGAAAACCTCATACAAAGTAAAAAAAAATGTTCGAATGGTAAAAAGAAAAGAAGTCCTAGGCCCCGCCAGGCTGCTCCGATGAGGTCACCACCTCGCCCTCCTGCTCGGCGGCTGCGGGAGTCTCCCTGGTCTCTGAGGGCGCCTCTTACTGAAGGCGAGCTTTAAACTTCTCCAGGAAGCTGTCCCATCCGTCCGCCCCCAGAAAGGAGAAGTCACCATCTGGGTTGAAGACCCAGCAGTGGTACAACATAGCCTCCATGGAGGAGCTGGAGGCTGCCCTCTCCGTCGCCAGGGCGGCCTTGGCCTCCTCGGCCTCAGCTTTCGCGGCATCCAGTGCGGCCCGAGTGGCCCTGGCCTCCTCAAGCTCAGTCCTCGCAGCGGCTAGGGCGGCCTTGGTAGCCTTGGCCTCCTGCAGCTTAGGTCGGGATGCGTCCAGCTCAGCCTGCACAGCCGCCAGGGCATCCTGTTCCTGCTTTTGGGCAGTCTTAAGGGCGACCAAAGCAGTCTGGTGCTCGCCCCTCATATCCTTGAGCTGAGCCCTAGAGCGGGATATGCTTCGGTGGAGAGCCAAGGCATCCTGCAAGACCAAAAGATAGTAAGGCAACTGCCTTAGAGAAAAAAAAAACACGAACATGTGATGCATACGAGCAAGGAATACCAATGGCAAGGTCAACTTACCGTGAGAGCCATCCCCAGCGAAGACTCTATCACGTTCTCCGGGCTCCTTGTCTCGATCGCCCGCAGGTCCCTCTTGGCGGCATTGTAGTAATCGTCCACAGTGTAGCTCACCGTCTCATAGACTGTCCCCCGAAAGACGTCAGGGATCTTCTCCAAAGCCCGGGGGTTCATCGGGACGCGCACCTCGGGGGTTGTGGTTGACAAGGTCCCGGGGGGCACCTCTGTTTCTCGAACAGGGGCAGGAGCTCAAGGGGGTAGGCGAAGGCATCTTCATTAGAGGAAGGGGTGGAGGCACTTTCTCCTGAGCTTCTGGAGCCTGGTTTTTCCCCTTTGCAGGGGACTTGGAGGTACTCCCGATGGCCTTCTTCGCCAGCCGGAGCTTTTTCATCATGGGCCCGGAGGCCCCAGAGGAAGGGTTCCCTCCAGGGAACATAGCTCACAGATCATTTCTCTCGGGCTGAGACATCTCCTCTGGCAAAACAAAGACAACATTAATATACAAGTAAAAATATTTATGCAAGACAACAAAAGTAAAAGGGAAAACAGATCTCAAGTATATATTGAAAGGGATCCTACCCTCCGAGCTAGAGGAGGAATCTATGGTCACGACCACCGGCCCCGGAGCTACAGTGGGGGAATCTAAGATAACGACTTTGCGGGCTGGAAGAGGCTCTGGGTCCGAATTCGGCTTGGGACTAGACTCTTCTACATACTGCCTAATACCCAGAGCTACTATACCCTCTCGAAGGGAGGGCCACGACCAAAGGTTGGTCCTGTACTCCTAAAAAAAGACCGACCTAAAGGCTAGGGTATTATCTACGACTACAGTACCCCTAGGGCGGCTCATGTCATGTCCCAGCATGAGCTGGTCAACGCATTTGAGCAAGGTTACATCACGGTCTGGGTCACTTCGGTGGCGATGAACGGGCTGGTTGGGATTGAACCTAGCTAACCGAAGGTCTGCAGTGGCCCTATCTAAATCCCTAAACATATAAGGATTACCTTGCACGGAGGGACCGACTGCTACTCTGAACCAGGCCCTCTCCACGTCCGTTTCTTGGGCGAACTCCAGCGCCCGCTTCCGCCGCACGAGGGGCACCTCGTCCTCTTCTTCTCCCGCGGCCTCCTCCTTGGGAATGGGCGTCATCTCGCGAGCTGGAGGGAGGCCCCGCGGTCTCCTCAAGGCCAAAGTGTGGCCTGGGGAGATTAGCTTGCACGCCAGCATCGTCTCGTCGGACACGAGCTGGCGATAGTCCTTTTCGCTGGGGGGCAGCCCCGCCAATGTCTCGTATTGACCCTCGAGGGTCACAGATTTGGCCGTCCTCGCGAAAATGGCTGCATGATTGTTTCTAAGTCAGGAAATAATAAAGGAAGCTAATCAATAATCAACTTACAAGCTAAGAGTAAAGGGTACTTACGAAGGCCGTTAAAATAGTGATGTTCGCAATTGCGAAACCCCTTGGACATGAAGAACTGATCTTTAAAGTCGTTGGGGTGGCTGGGCAGCTCGATGACCGCAGCCGTGTTTGGAAAACGGGTCAGATAGTAGAACCCGTAGCCTCACCCCCTCTGCTCCGGGCTGGCCTTGAGGCAGAAAAAGTAAAGGATGTCCACCGGTGTGGGGACCTCCCATTCCTGCTTCAGGAATAAGTATCTCAACCCCGCTAACAAACGATATGAGTTAGGGGGGAGCTGGAAAGGAGCCAGCTTCACGTAATTAAGAAAATCCGTGAAGTATTGGTCTAGCGGAAGGAAGGCCCCAGCCTTGAAATGCTCGTCGCTCCAGGTCGCGTATTCCTCATTGAGTGGCGCGCAGCTCCGCTCGCCTTCTAGGGGAGGTCGGGCGTTTAGGGCGCCCCTCCCAATCTCAATATTATGGGAAAGGAATATCTTATTCACTTTCCCCTGGTTGGTGATCTTCGAGACCATCCTCTCGGCCTCGAAGAAAGCGTCGGGCCCCACCTCGAGTTCCTGCTCCACGGCTGGACCGAAAACAGGGATTGGAGAGTCTGTGACCACCTCTTTTCCCTTGGCTTGCTGAGAAGACGAGCTGCCAGCAGTCTTTTTAGGGGTGTTCTTCTTTGGTCCCATCTGGTCACCTAATGAACAAAAGAAGAAAATTTAGAAAAGGCGACCTAAGCATAAGAAAGAATCTGACGCGAAGTGTTTCCTTTACACGGGCTGAGGTAATCTTAGCCCGTGGAGAGTGAGACCACGCGGTTCTATGAACACGCGCCTGTGCTCCCAATGGATCCCCGATTACTCGGAATCCGTGTGTCAGGAGGGTCAGAATAAAAAAGTTTTCCTTGGAAGGAAAGTTTCAGTAGGCAAACAGTGCAAAATCGCCTGTGAGGCGTGTCCCCTAAGATACTCGATTTTTGCACCCTAAAAGCTGGTTCTTTCAAACAGGCATACAAAAATTCTACCCAGAAAATTTCCCCAGAAAGTATACCCTTTGAGTCGTACTACTAAATGGTTTTTTCTACGGTCGATGCCCTAGAATAAAAACCTACGCCTATCATACCCACCAAAAACCAGCAGAATGTTGCATGCGGCTACAGAAACAATTTACCTAAGCAACAGTGAAGAGGAAATTTAAAGCATGCATAAGCAGAGAACTTACAGAATGTTTTGCTGTGAGGAGGCTGAAAGGGTCGTCTAGGTTGGAGTCCTGTTGAAATTTCTGGTGCCAAAGCCTCAAAGGAGCTTTCGCGCCTGAACTTCTGGAACACTGGCAACAGTAACCGGAAGAAAGGGAGGGTTTTTTGAGACTGAGAAGAAAGGAGAAAATAAGAAAATTTCCAAATGAACGGGTGGCCCATGCGTAAGGTGGCCACCCCTTTTATATACGTAAGAGGCCAAGTGAGGAGGGCCGTTGGATTACCTTGATGTAGGATACGAGGATCACTACTTGAAAGGTGAAACGACGTCCGAGTATAGACTAGGTCATTTAATGCTGTTCTCGGAAGATGTACCGTCACCAACCACGATGCTCCACGTACTCGATGCCTGCGTAATGAGTGAATGTGAAGAGTCCACAAGGAAGCCTAAAAGCCCCCACTGTGGCCCCGGGTGACGTCATGTGTCATGAGCAGGGGCTTGGGGGGCAAATGTACGCCCTAAATCTCCATGGGCTATTAGCGAGCTGAGGTATGGCATAATTATATCAGCCACATGGTTGCCATGTACCCGGAGCTACTGTCGCCAGCTCCCACTTCTTTAGCTCGAGGTAACCAAAGGCTTACTGAGGGTATTAAGGAGCCGGGTCAGAGGTATGGACACCGTGGGTTAAGAAGACATCCAGCTCGAGGTACGAGCTTGAGGTGGAAGCTGTGACCCTTTATAAAGTCAACCACGCAATGTAAACGTGCATATATCAGATATCACGTGTCTGATATACCCCTGAATTCTCGGACACGCAGCATAAACGTGCGTGTTTAGGCACCCACGACTGGGTTGGGCCGTGCGGCCCATTATCCCCTTTACCTATGGATTAGACCACACTTCATTTGTCAAGTTTTAGGAATTAATTATGAATGTCACAGAAGTGACATGATGGGTAACAAGGTCACGGGATGACCCCCCTTGCCAACCCCCAGGTGTCTTCTCCTATAAATATGGAGACCCTGGGAGTTGCAAGGGGTTGGATTATATTGTGTAAAGAAATACCCTGTAGAGAATACCAGAAATATAGCAATAATATTGGCTGGTTGAGTAGAAGGATTTTAACCTTTGAACCACCTAAAAAAGTATTCGTATCACCATTTTATTTTAAGATCATTCATCTGTTACGGTTCGTTACTTAGCACTAATCCCATTCTCTTATTCTATTAATTACCCGTTGGTGAAGAACCGCGTCAACAGATAGCTTGAACCACTCAAAAATATTTCTTCTTAAGATAGAAAATTACAAAATAAAAACCAATAATGAAAAGAATACAAATCAGATTCAGATCTAAACAAATATGTGTTGACCAGCGTTTTGGTCAACAACACTGAGTCAATTTGAACGACAATTAAGAATATAAAAGAGTTGAATTCAAGTAAATGACACAAAATAATTTATAGTGGTTCGGCCCCAAGAGTTAGTATAACCTACGTCCACTTGCACTTTTATCAACCAAGAAAATCTTAGCCTCAAGATTATAAGAACAAGATTCAACTAAGTTTCCTAAGCCTAAGAGAGAATACAATTTGACAGGTTTTTGTATGTAAAGTGCGCATAAGAAATAATGATTGTGGGAGATCTCTATTTATAGAGTCCCTTGGTATGTAAAGTGCGCATAAGAATGAGCCTTACAAACATGAAATGAGCCCCACACGCATAATGTGGATTTGTTACAATTGAATATATAATAAAAGAATATAAAAAATACATTCGAATAACAGTTACATAAATATCCCATAAGATTCCGGTCATTCTGGTCAAGTGAGCTGCCCTTCCACCAGGTATTCTCTCGAGCAACTTATATGATATGTGTGTACATGATCACGTCCTTGCTGTCGACCAACATTTTGAAAAATGATCTTTAATCTCTTATTTGATTCCAATGTGGGTAGCTTTTTCTCTTTTGTTCAAGTACAATCGACCATCATAGGAAAATTGAATACCTATTGCCGCCACGTGTCATTTTCACATGCCACATCATCATGTCAAATATTGGGTTAAGAATTTTCCCCAAGTTTATCTTAGCACGACCAACACTAGATAAACTTGCATGCTTTGACCAGGCTGATACCTTTTCAAATTCTGACACATTGAAAAATGAAGTACCACTATTTCCAAGTAATGATGATACTTTTTGATAAAGCAAACGATGGTTTTTGGTTTCCAATGCTTGGTGTAGTCACATAAATTGGAGTAATGATGGTTTCTTTTGGTAAAAGAAATGATGATTGTCCAACTTCCTATGTAGCTGACGTCACATCATCTTGGAAATAATGATGACATTTATCTGATGATGTCATGGCTGCTCACATGCAGCCTTGCCTTTCCCACTTCCAACTTCTTCTTCAAATTCTCCAAACTTTCTCTTTCCTCCAAGAAACCTCTCAAGCCCAAAGCGTTTTTCTTAAATCCTGGAATTGTGACTTGCCTATTCAGAAATTTATCTTCAAAATCATTCTCCAAGTAAGTTCTCTATCATCCTCTTGTAGTTTTTTGCTTTGATTTTGGCAACATTTGTGATAAATCTGAATTTTACTTTCGTGCTCATCATGTTCTTGAATAACCCGTAGGAAAACTTATGGTTTTTCTGAAAAAAAAAATTGTTGATTTTTTTAGGAAAAATGGTGTTTGGGAAGTACGAAAATGCATTATGGGCCTTAGGTATATGTAAATTTTTGCTAGATGTCAGGAAAATTCACAGAATTGAAGGAAATTTTAATTTTTGAATTCTGGAAAAATGGTAGGAAAATTCCCTCCAAAAGGTAGGTGAAAAGGTTTGTGGAAAATCTTTTGAACTACCTTTTGGATCCACTTTTAGACTTGGCCGAAAACAACATTATGTTTATTCGAGCAGCATACTACTTTAGGCACACATATGCTGGTCGAATAACTCACTTCCATTTAAGTTTTATCAGATGTATGCATGCGATCACTGAGGAAGTGATTATCCCATAGAACCTGACTTACTCCAAATGGTGGTCGATGAATTTGATTAATCGACCAGACATCGATTACAACCAAGATATTCCTGAGACACTGTCTCGATCAAGGGTTCAAAATCATCAATATCACTTCCATTTTAACCTAGACCAGGAGTATCATCACAAGGTTGATAAATTACCCTAAGGAATAAGGAAATTCCTTGGAAGGGATTGGACTTATGTTGTCCATTATGAAATTGTTGACATTCTCCAAGTCAGAGTTTCGACCAGTGGGAGAGCAACAAGTAAAGCTTCAATGGTTGAACATATTGTAACTATTGCTTTATGTCCTCTAGATATGGTAGGAGTAAGGTGAACCACTCGCTAAACAACTTCTACAGATCCATAAGTCGCAAGACAGGCGACCAGTGCCAATAACGACCAACAATCGAAGAAACGATAAGCCCATAAGAGCTGAGTCAGTAGTGGAGGTTACCAATTTTTGGGATTTTATGCCCTAATTAAAACCCAAATTCTTTGTAATCTCATTTTATTATCAATAAAATAATAGAAATCATTTTTTGACTTGGCCAATCACTTTTCTCACATGTTTTATTTTCTTGATTATTTATTTAATATAAACTTCTATTAAATCTCAAGCATATAGCAATTCTTATTTAGAGTGACGTAATCACAGTGGAATATAAATATGATTATATGTTCAAAATAAGTTAGTCCTAAGATTAGTTAGTACACAAGATTTACACTGACTTGCCAATCTACGATATGATCTACTTACACATTACAGTGTTATGTTCTTTCCAGAACATTAGTAAAGTAGATAAGAACGGGTGTATTTGTTACATCAGACAGGACCGATATTGACAGTTGATAAGATAAGTAAACATACCGTTATTATCTATTCTAGTCATATCATATAGTTGACCATAGGTCAATTCAATCTCAATTCTGAGTGGTTAGTATTCTAACTGATTGTATTATTTTAGTTCTTTGACTTGTTCGTTACCAGCTTACCCTACGGACTAGCCCATACTTACATCTTGGGAACTCAGTAGTATAATTGAGTGGCAGTGTTAATCATAGATATGAACATCTATAGCTTCTGATGAAGAAGTGAAACAATGGTTTCCTTTTAGTTTGGTTCAAGGTGTTAAATGATAGAGATCTCATTTCAGTAATTAAATTAGTTTAATGAAATATCATTTACAAGAAACTAAGTGTTTTAAGGATAAAATACAATGAGGGGTAAAACGGTATTTTAGTCCCATCTCATTGTAGACCTTCTATAGAGGATTGAGTGACAATTATGGTTGTAACAATGGATAATTAATAGCATATCTATATTTGTTATAAAACGTTCTATGAATTAAAGAGTGCAATTCTGATTCTTTTGTGGAGTCACGAGGAATTAATAATTTAGTAAATTTATTTGTTAGATTTATGATAACTTATTGGAGCTTGATTTCATAGGCCCATGGTCCCCACTATACCTTGGATAAAATCATCTAGATAGTCTCAATTAATTGATTTAATTATCAATTAGAATTATCAAAGTTAACCTGATCAATTTTGGATAGTTTCACAGAGTTATGTATTTTTTAGAAGAAAAGAGAAATTATGGCAGATTTATTAATTAAGATAAATTGGTATCTAAATTAATAAATATGTTTAAATCAAGGTTCAAATTATAAATAATTAATTTGATAATGTATTTAAGTAATTATTTAATTAATTAAATCAATAGAAAATAACACATGTCTTGATTTTAAGTCCAATGGGCTTATAATCAAATGAGAAATTTCACGGGCCTAAAGCCCATGCTAAGTTCGACCTAGGGCTTCAAATTGGCTATTATTTTATTGATTTTTTAAATTAAATTAAATGGCCTAATTGAGTTTATAAAAGGAGTGCTTAGAGAGAAGTCAAAACATAAGTTTAATCACTGGATTTCTGATAGTTTTAGATTCTCTCTAAACACAAGTCCTTTTCTAAGCTTCTTTGATTATTTTCTCTTCTTCTCTCTGTATCTATCTCATGTGTTGAGAATTGCCTACACTAGTCTAGGTGATTCTAAGGATGCATTGAAAGACTGTGAAGAAATTAGAAGAATAGTTGAGTTTCTTGATAATACTCTGCGACAGAAAAGATACAAGAGTAAGAGAAACTGAAGGAATGACTCTTTCATTCTGCTGTGTATACTGTAAGTATTCTTATCTTTGTTTCTCTTTGAATTCAATTTTAGAAACATGTTAAATGTTATCTCATATTAATTTGTTTAATATTAGATCTACATGAAAATAAATAAAGATCCTGTATAAGTTTTCCCAACAACTGGCCTCAGAGCCTTTGGTAATCTTTATTTTCATGCATGAACATGTTGAAAATTGGATTATTTGATGTGTTTGAATAATTGGATGTTTTTTCATGCTTTTATGAAGCATATTGATTTTATGTGATTATTATCAATTTTTAGGTTATTTTGTTGTGTTTTCTGTGCTATTAATTTTTATATATGCTTTATTTTGTGTAAAAGATGTTAAAAATTAATTAGAAAATGGTTTTGGTTTGAAAAATTGCTCAAAAAAATTAAATTTTTTTTTTGCACTGGCTGTCATGCGCGCGCACACACGCGCGCCCAACCCAGCCAATTTTTTTAAAAATTTTTTTTTTAAATTAAAGAAAAATAAAATTTGTGGAAATAAATAATTTATAATCAAAGCCAAAAATATTAGATTTGTTTTTGTATTTAAAATTTTTTTTTTTAAATAAGATATTTTTGTTAGTTGAGATTTAAATAATTAGATATTTTCTACAAAGATTCAAATTCAAATTTAAAAATAGACTAACAACTTAATTTTAAATATTTTAATATATTAAAATATTAGAATTGAGATATTAGATATTTAAGATATTTTCTTTTAAATTCTTGATATTTTTATTAATTTTTTATTTGAAAATATAAATATATTTTTATTCTATAATTTTTAATATTTAAATTATTTGAAATTTGAATATTGTTAGTTAGATATTTTTATGAATATTTGAATTTAATTAACTGTTTTAAGATATTTTAGGGTTGTTATAACTATTAATATTTTATTTTTTAAAATGGTTAAAATATTTGCTTATAGTTGTAGCAACACAAGATATTTTTGAAAAACAGTTTAGATATTGATTTTAAAATTTAAAATTGGTTAAATTTTGAAAAATATCAATTTTTTTTTTAGCCAATTAAAAAAATATTTTTTTAATAAATGTGATTTAAATTAACTTTGGTTAATTGTTGATAAATTCTATTTAATTTTTTTTTTCAAATTAACCTTAAACAAAGTTGATTGTTGATAAATGAAATTTAAATTAACTATTGTTAATTGTTGATAAATTTCATTTAAATTGACTTATTTTTGTAAAATTTTATTTAATTCGCATTTTTTGATAAATTCTAGATAATTAATTATGGTATTTTTGCAAATGAAATAAATTATGGTATTTTTGCATAAATTCATAGAATTGCTCATATAGTAACATGATTAGGCCCATCCAATTATAACATGTCAATTTGCACTATATGTGGTATTTTTGCAATTGGGCTTAGATGTATATAGTGACCCATATGTTTGGATCTATATGGGTTTTACCAAATAAAATATTCATAAAATGATAGGTTTTATTTGGGCCCATTAGAAAATGTAAAGTTTAAATTCCTCTCTTGTGGGTGATTCCATTTGTAAAGGCCCATTTACTTTGCATGACTATAGCGGACCTAATCAATTAATAACAATTAATAAAACAAATGTTTAAATTCCTGTCTTTTGGACCTTGTATGGAAGATAGGGGACCTTTGTAGTGGGAACGACATACTGGACCCAACCCTCCTCCATACAAGCCCAATTGTTAAGGCTCATTTACTTGAGTTGGACTTAATTGTATATGTTCATTATATTAGTTAAACCTAAATATTGATTAGAAACAAATTAATTGAATTTGTTTCAATGTGACACTTTAGAATTAATAGGAAATTATAGGACTTTGGTTTTAAAAATTTAATCTGTTTAATTTTTTTTTTGGAAAACCATAGTCATTAATTTTCTAATAATAAAAATATTTTTTTTAAATTTTATAATGAGCTTTTTTTAATATTTATATTCGATCTCCACCGTTGGTTTAACATTCAATAGCTTAATGGGGCCTCGAGGCGCTTTGATTCGTCCCCCTACAGAAGGTGTTCATTAGTTATTTTGACAAGGTTAGATTTCAAAAGATAGATAATTATAGGTCAAATTCTACTAGACTCACCCCTACGGTGACTACTAGGACTAAATCTATGATTATCGAAACCGTGGACTAGCTCATAAAATAAGAGATTTTGTTTTCTTATTTTGATCGAATAGTAGGTTGTTAATAGTGGTGTCCATTATTAAATGAATTTACAACCCTATTTAACTAGTGGTATTTTTTACTCTTGCCAACCGGGACAAGGATATCATAGACTAGTTAAAAACCTAAAGAAATAGAGATATGCTTTTTTTTTGGTATTTTTGTCTCATATCTTACATATTTTTGGTATATGTTGTGCTATTTCTTGAAATTTGTGTGAATAGAAGTTTTATTGAGCAAATGTGATTGATTTCTATTTTATTGGTAATTTGTAGTTTCAAGTTATGGGTGTGTCTACTCCCATCCTTTCTCAACTTTTGATGGAGAAACTTACTGGAGAAAACTTCCTTAAATGGAAGCAAAACATCAACATTGTGTTTATTGGTGACAACTCCAAGTTCGTAATGACTGAGGAATCCCCTGAAGTTCCAGCTGAAGGAGCTACCAAGTCTCTGAGGGACAAGTATGAGCGTTGGCAGGCGGCTAACAACAAGGCGCGGTACTACATGTTGACTAGTATGGTCGACACTCTTAAGACAAAGATGGAGAATGTCGAGATAGTCTACCAAATCATGGATCAGCTGCAAGACATGTTTGGTGCCAAGTCAGCGTAGACTCGTTTTGAGGCCACCAAGAAATATGCCAATGCTCGGATGGCACCTTCTCAACATGTTCGTGATCACCTGATCAAGATGACAAACTACTTTAAGGAAGCTAAACTACATGGAGCCATAATAGATGAGGAAGCTCATGTAGCTTAATCCTCAACAGTGTCTCTCCAGCTTTCCTACCATTCACCACCAACTATGTGTTGAATAAACTCAACTATGGTCTAACGCAGCTCATGAACGAGCTTCAGATTTTTGATTCTATCATGGGTGGACCAAGTAAGGGAGGAGAAAAGAAGACAACTACTACTACTGCTGCTGATCCAGCTAAGGCTGAAGCAAACCAAGTTTCGTCTTCGAAAGTTGGAAACAAGAGGAAGGTGGACAAAACAACAACCCCAAGCCTGCAAAGGTTGCAAAGACGAGAGCACAACCAAGTGCACAGACGCCTAGAGAAATAATAAAGGTAAAGGTAAGTGTTTTCACTGCAAAGAGAAGGGGCATTGGAAACAGGATTGCCCCAAGTTTTTAGCAGCTAAAAACAAAGGTAATGATTATAGTTCATTTATCTTGGAAACATGTGTTATAGAGAATGATAACTCTGTTTGGATTATTGATTCTGGATCTACTAACCATGTTTGTAACTCTTTACAACTTCTTGAATCGTGGGAGGTAGTGGATGAAGGCGGCTTAAAGCTTAGAGTTGGGAACGGAGCGTTCGTTTTGGTCCAAGCTAGAGGAAGAGCTTTTTTGAAGTTCGGAAATAAATTTTTAATTTTAAAATATGTCTTTTTCATTTCAAAATTTAGTAGAAATTTAATTTAAGTTTCCATGTTGCAATTAGAACAATTTGTTATGACTTTCACAAGTTTTAATATATCTATTTCTTTCAATGGATCACAATTGTGTATTGCATGTTTGGAAAACGAGCTTTATATTCTGCGACCTAATGAACCCCTCACTCTTAATAAATATTATTCAAAGTAGCTAAACCTAGGACCAATAAACGTCAAAAGACCGATAACGATAATATGACGTATTTATGGCACTTGAGACTAGGTCACATTGGCTATGATAGGATTCAAAGAGTTACAAAAGATGGACCTTTGGGGGAACTCACCTTAGGTGAATTACCTGTCTGTGAAACTTGTCTAGAAGGCAAACTGACCAAGCGTCCATTCTCTGCAAAGGGTGATAGGGCCAAAGAACCACATAGTCTTGTGCATTCAGATGTTTGTGGACCTTTGAATGTACAAGCCAGGGGTGGTTTTAAGTATTTCGTCACTTTCATTGACGATTACTCTAGATACTCATCTCTTTACCTAATGCATAGGAAATTAGAAACATTTTCAAAGTTTCAGGAATTCCTAGCAATGGCTCAGAACCAATTAGGTAAGATGTTAAAGATCTTGCGATTCGATAGGGGTGGAGAATATTGTGATATGTAGTTCCAAGATCATTTAACTGAACTTGGGATTTTATCACAACATACTGTCCCAGGTACTCCGCAACAACATGGTGTAGCAGAATGCCAGAACGGAACTTTATTGGGAATGGTTAGATGCATGCTTAGTTACTCAACTCTACCAACTTCGTTCTGGGGACATGCAATTGAAACCACGAACGACATTCTCAATGTCGTGCCATCTAAATCAATCCCCAAAACACCTTTAGAATGCTGGAATGGTCGTGAACATAGTTTACGCCATTATAGAATCTGTGGGTGTCCCGCCCACGTCCTGAGGAAAAAGGAGGGAAAGCTAGAACCGCAAAATGAAGTTTGCATGTTTTTTTGGCTATCCTAAAGGTACTCGGGGTGGACTTTTCTATAGTCATTCAGAAAAGAAAGTGTTTACTTCTACGAATGCTACTTTTAAGGAAAATGACTGTACAAAACTTCAAACCTCGCAGCAAAGTAGTTTTAGAGGAGATGGTTAAAGAATTGACTCCAACCAATGTTCCATCATCATCAACGTGAGTTGAAGAAGAAATTCCCACTCTTCATGTCCAACTGACGCAGGTCGATTTAAATGAAGATAGTACCATTGTTCCTAAGCAAACAGTCACAGAGCCTCGTCGTAGTGGGAGGGTTTCTAGGAACCCAGTTCGCTATGGTTTGGATGGTGAAACCAAATATGGTTGTTGGTGACACTAGTGATGATGATCCATTGTCTTTCAAACAGACAATGGCTAGCCCTGAAAAGGAACTATGGCTCGAAGCCATGAAACATGAAATGGAGTCCATGTACTCAAACTCCGTCTGGGATCTTGTGGAAGCACCTAGTGACTTTAGGGCCATTGGGTGCAAGTAGATCTACAAGAAGAAATGAGGTGTTGATGGAAATATCGAGACTTATAAAGCTCGATTAGTGGCACAGGGTTATACCCAAAGAGAAGGCGTGGACTATGAGGAAACTTTTAGTCTGGTAGCCATGCTCAAGTCCATTTGCATCCTCCTATCCATAGCAGCTGCTCTCGACTATGAGATCTGGCACATGGACGTCAAGACAACTTTTCTTAATGGAAAGCTTGACGAAGTCATTTATATGGATCAGCCAGAAGGATTTAAAGTAACTGGACAAGAAGGAAAATTTTGCAAGTTGAATAGGTACATCTATGGACTTAAGCGAGATTCTCGTTCCTAGAATCTTAGGTTTGATGAAATAATCAAAACCTATGGCTTTGAACAAAATATTGATGAGCCCTGTGTTTACCAACTGAAGACAAATCAAATAGTGATATTCCTAGTTCTTTATGTAGATGATATCTTACTCATTGGAAACAATGTTAAGAAATTATCAGATGTGAAGAATTGGCTAAGCACTCAATTCCAGATGAAGGATTTGGGTGAAGCAAGTTATGTTCTAGGTATCTAGATCATCATGGATAGAAAGAATAGACTCTTAGCTCTATCTCAAGCAACTTACATTGATAAAGTGCTTGAATATTTCTCAATGACAAATTCCAAGAAAGGGTGTCTACCATGCCGCCATGGAGTTCATCTTTCAAAGAAGCAGTCTCCTCAGACTTCTGAAGAGGAAGATGCAATGAAAAAAGTTCCTTAGGCATATGCAGTTGGAAGTCTGATGTATGCCATGTTGTGTACAAGACCAGATATCTGCTATGCAGTGGGAGTAGTGAGCATGTATCAGTCAAACCCAGGACCGGAACATTGGATAGCAGTTAAGCATATCCTAAAGTATTTAAGGCGGACTAGGGATTATATGTTAGTCTACAAGGGTGGTGTTCTAAACCCTGTAGGCTACACCGATTCAGATTTTCACACTGATGTAGATGACAGGAAGTCTACTTTTGGAATGGTGTTTACTCTTGGGGGTGGAGCTGTGATTTGGAGAAGCGTAAAGCAGTCTGCAATCTTAGATTCCATAATGGAGGCTGAGTACATAGCCATGTTAGAAGCAGCTAAGGAAATAGTCTGGCTAAAGAAGTTCTATTAAGATCTTGGTGTTATTCCAGAATTGGATAAACTGCTTGTGTTGTTTTGTGACAATTCAGGAGCGATAGACAACTTGAAAAAACCTCGAAGTCGCAAGAGGAGTAAGCATATAGAAAGGAAGTATCACATTATTTGAGAATATATGGCCAGGGGAGATGTGAAGGTTATGAAGATTGCAACTGAAGACAATCTTGCGGATTTGTTTACAAAGACACTACCAAAAGCTACATTTGATAAGCATATCAAGGAAATGAGATTAGTATAATTAAGGCATTAGTTTCAATTAGTGCAAGTGGGAGTTTGTTGGGGGTTTTATGCCCTAATTAAAACCCAAATTCTTTGTAATCTCATTTTATTATCAATAAAAGAATAGAAATCATTTTTTGACTTGGTCAATCACTTTTCTCACATGTTTTATTTTCATGATTATTTGATTAATATAAACTTCTATTAAATCCCGAGCATATAGCTAATCTTATTTAGAGTAACGTAATCACAATGGAATATAAATATGATTATATGTTCAAAATAAGTTAGTCCTAAGATTAGTCAGTGCACAAGATTTTTACTGACTTGCCAATCTACGATATGATCTACTTACACATTACAGTGTTATGTTCTTTCCAGAACATTAGCAAAGTAGATAAGATCGAGTATATTTGTTACATCGGACAGGACCGATATTGACAGTTGATAAGATAAGTAAACATACCGTTATTATCTATTCTAGTCATATCATATAGTTGACCATAGGTCAATTCAATCTCAATTCTGAGTGGTTAGTATTCTAACTGATTGTATTATTTTAGTTCTTTGACTTGTTCGTTACCAGCTTACCCTACGGACTAGCCCATACTTACATCTTGGGAACTCGGTAGTATAATTGAGTGGGAGTGTTAATCATAGATATGAACATCTATAGCTTTTGATGAAGAAGTGAAACAATGGTTTCCTTTTAGTTTGTTTCAAGGTGTTAAATGATAGAGATCTCATTTCAGTAGTTAAATTAGTTTAATGAAATAACATTTACAAGGAACTAAGTGTTTTAAGGATAAAATACAATGAAGGGTAAAACGGTATTTTAGTCTCATCTCATTGTAGACCGTCTATAGAGGATTGAGTGACAATTATGGTTGTAATAATGGATAATTAATAGCATATCTATATTTGTTATAGAGCGTTCTATGAATTGAATAGTGCAATTTTGAGTCTTTAGTGGAGTCACGAGGAATTAATAATTTAGTAAATTTATTTGTTAGATTTATGATAACTTATTGGAGCTTGATTTCATAGGCCCATGGTCCCCACTGTACCCTGGATAAAATAATCTAGATAATCTCAATTAGTTGATTTAATTATCAATTAGAATTATCAAAGTTGACCTTGTCAATTTTGGATAGTTTCCTAGAGTTATGTATTTTTTAGAAGAAAAGAGAAGTTATGGCAGATTTATTAATTAAGATAAATTAGTATCTAAATTAATAGATAAGTTTAAATCAAGGTTCAAATTATAAATAATTAATTTGATAAAGTATTTAAATAATTATTTAATTAATTAAATCAATAGAAAATAATACAAGCTTTGATTTTAAGTCCAATGGGCTTATAATCAAATGAGAAATTTCACGGGCCTAAAGCCCATGATAATTTCGACCTAGGGCTTCAAATTGGCTATTATTTTATTGATTTTTTTTAATTAAATTAAATGGCCTAATTAAGTTTATAAAAGGAGTGCTTAGAGAGAAGTCAAAACATAAGTTTAATCATTGGATTTCTGATAGTTTTAGATTCTCTCTAAACACAAGTCTTTTTCTAAGCCTCTTTGATTATTTTCTCTTCTTCTCTCTGTATATATCTCATGTGTTGAGAATTGCCCACACTAGTCTAGGTGATTCTAAGGATACATTGGAAGACTGTGAAGAAATTACAAGAATAGTTTAGTTTCTTGATAATACTCTGCGACAGAAAGGATACATGAGTTAGAGAAACTGAATGAATGACTCTTTCATTCCGCTGCGTATACTGTAAGTATTCTTATCTTTGTTTCTCTTTGAATTCAATTTTAGAAACACGTTCTAGGTTATCTCATATTAGTTTGTTTAATATTAGATCTACATGAAAATAAATAAAGATCCTGTATAAGTTTTCCCAACACCAATACCATAAGGCTTCGAGCAAATCTAAAAGCCTAGGAAGAACAAGAATGTCAGCTGGCACACAGTTCCAGCAAGTACTCTCTCGAGTAATGCTTTGGAGAGCTACCAAGAGAAGTATGACATTCGGGGAATTGGTAAGTCTAGTTTAGGGTAGTTTAAGAGTGTGTTTTAGTCTTAGTTTCCAGTCAAATTGTGAGTTTTGTATGATATTATGCTTGTGTTTGTTTTGTTTTCAGGCTTTTGTTATGAATTTACGAGTGGAGAGGAAATGAGTGGATTTAATGATGAAAATGGGTATTTTGGGATCTTTTGGCCATTTTGTGTGAATTTGGGAGAGCTGGGAATATTCGGATGAATCTGGTGCTAAACGAAGGTGAAAAAGGAATGAAAACAAGAAATTTGGAGCAAGGAGTCACGACTTGCCCTTACAAGTTGCGACTTGCATGAAGATAGAGGCAATTCGGTGAAGGGAACAAAAAATAGGTGGGTCGCGACTTGGCTATCAAGTCGCGACACTTGAGTTTCCAGTGGAGTAAGGAATTGGCAGAAAAAGAGGCGGCCCACGACTTAGGAATAGGCAAGTCGCGAACCGCCTCACTAAAATTTGAAAAAAATGTGTTTAAGTACGGTTTTTTAGGTCATTTGTAGAGGGAGTTCTTGGATTCGAGATTTGCCGCTGTTTAGCATTATTGATCTATTTTTCTTCACTTTTCTCTTAGTTTTTAGTAGTTTAATTTTATGTTTCTGATTAATTATTTTATGATTTTAGTCATGTCTGATGTGAACTAATTATCTGTTTTAGGGTTTAATGTAGTCACTTGGATATTTGTTCATTTTCTATGAAGTTTATATAATTTCTTCTTCTTCTATCCTTTAACTATATGATTTGTGCTTAATGCGTGTGGATAATTGATCACTATTTACATGATTTATGATTTTGATTCGAGATTCGAATGGGGAGAATTGAATATTCTATAGCCATACAAACATAAATTACATATAGGACGATAGTATCTACATGATTTGTGTAGCATTTAGGGTTTCTACATTTATTGCCTGCTATATGTTAAAACTTATCACAGATATGTAGAAAATTTTCATATAGGTTGAGATCTTTTTACCTTGAAAAATAATTAAGGTTGGTTTTGTTCCCTTGAAAACCAATCCCAAATTTCCCAATATTTCTTATATTGAGAGATAATTCATAAATTGATTTTGTTTTTATTTTATTTTATTTTATTTTTCATTTTTTTCTAATGATACTACACTCCCCCAAACTTATTTCTTTGTATTTTCAATTGGAGTGTAGTTCATATTCAACATACTTTTTCTTTCTTTCTCTCTCAATTTTTCTTCTTCTATTGACACAAATTTCCAAATATAAACCCCATTACAAACCATCTCCCAATCACTTTTCATATGCTCATGGTATATCAAAGGGAAGGAAACATAACAAAGTTTCAAATAAGCTAAAAATAAGTGTTAAACAAAAAGAATCAAATTAGGCTCAAAATTGGGAAACTAGGGATTTAATAAATCAAGGTTGGCTTGAAAGGCACAAACGTTCTAAATGATTGCCTAAATCATTTTCCTAAGCATGCATAATCTAGGATTTCATCTCAAATAGCAAGCAAAAAGTTCTAGGATAAAACCAATTTCATAATTTTTTTTTTCAACATTTAGCAAGCATAAAAATTGTTCAATTACACAAAAGTTATTAAATATCATGATTAAGCTCTCAATTATTTAAGTAGACAAAGTAAAAATGGAAGGAAATATTCAACCAAGCACACAGATTTTTATAGCTTCATTCCCATTCAATTTATACATCATATCATTCAATATATTGTCATTGGCTAATCATTGTCAACTTGATTCAAACTAACACCCTAAATAAAAACTGTTTACCCAAAAAAGATTCACTTAATGATGTGGCAAAATTAGTACGCACATGAGATGCGTGTGACTATTTAAGTGGTTACGTGCTGGTTGACCATCGACCAAAGGAGAATTCGTACAGCAGAGGACATGTTTCATAGATGACCAGAGCAAGTCGTCATATATTAGATAGTTTCTAAAGATATTTGATCTTGCATTTATGTAAGAAGTGTAATTTCCATTATTATTCAGATATGTTTGTATTAAATGTAATCAAGGCCCATCGACCCATTAGTAGATCCTTGAGCCTATAAATAAGACTCAAAGGGATCATGAGAGGGAGATTTTTTTTTTGGGAGAGACTCAGAGAGAGAAACCTATTGTTTTTAGACAATACCTTGTATCTATTGTTGAGCTTGTGAAACTCGGTAAACCCTTGTTCACTGATCGCAGCATTAATAGGGACAATAAGTGGATGTAGGTTATTACCATCACTTGGGGCCGAACCACTATAAATCCTTGTGTTATTTATCTTCTTGAATTGAATTCATCTAATTTTTATCGTTTTATTTGACTCTGTGTCGTTGACCAAATCAAGGGTCAACATTTTGGTTCTTTCATTGAGAGCTGAACTCAAGACCTTCAGAAGACAAAATGGCGAAAACAACTAGGAAAACTGGGAAAACCACTGGGAATGTGCCAAATCAACCTCCTCCATAAGGTGTAGCTGAGGATGAGCCACATGTGCAATTGGAAGAGGATGAGATGGATTCTGAGACTTTGCAGACGACTTTGATTGTGTTCACAAGGGAAATTGTGCGAACAGCAGGTCGCACCGTCAAAGGTCACAATTTAGAGATGGCCATGATTATAATGAGGTAGACTCTGGCAAGAGGAATGCTGGTCGATGGCAAGAGGAGAGGGGTGAAGGACGAAACCCTTCGCTAATGGAGAATCGACCAATAAGCCAGAATGCTGGGGGGCAACCTAAGCAGCCCAATGTCTTTGACCGACTAGGAGGGAGCGAACAAAGGCGAAGGGAGGAAGATCTGAGGGATGTTCTCAATGATCAAAGGGAAAGGCACGACGAGTACTTCCCCCCCAGCACTGGTCGCTCCAGCAGTACCAGATACTGTACAGGCCCAGCTAGATGCCTTAAATCAGGCTGTCCAGCAACTGGTTGGGAACATGACATCCAATATAGAATTTGATCAGAGAAAAGGTACTCCATTTGTGCATAGAATTGTTGTGGTTAAGACTCCAAGAAAGTTTAAAATGCCAGTCTTGCCCAACTTCACTGGATTGGAAGATCCTGTATCTCACGTTAACAAATTCGAGATACAGATGGACATCCAAAAGGTGTCAGACGATGCTCGGTGCATAATTTTTCCTACCACTTTATCCGAAACTCCTCAAGAGTGGTATTTCAAATTCCCTTCGCCCAGTATAGTTTCTTGGGAAATGTTCGTAAAGGAGTTTTATGGACAGTTCTATGCTGGTCGAGTACATCCGACTGAGGCCAATCAGCTGGTCAAAATACGCTAAAAGGAAGGAGAGACCCTGAAGGGGTATATTCAACGATTCATGCGAGTAGCTGCTGGGGCCAAGACAGTTGGGGATGAAGGAAAGATGATGGCTCTCACTGCTGGGGTACGGCACCACTCATCCCTTTGGAACAATTTACAAAAGAATGGAGTCAAGAGCACTCAGGAATTTATGGATCAAGCAGACAGGTATATTGAGCTCAAGGAGGCCATCGCCAATGAAGGAAAGTCTCTTACAGACGGCCAGGGCCAGAGAGAAGACCCCACCAAAGCCGCCAATGGATATGGGAAAACTAATGGCAAAGGAAAAAATAATGGGGGAAAAAGGGCGAACCACGAGCCAACAACATATGATAACAAGCGCCCAAAATAGAATAGATATGAGTCGAGATTCACCAATTACACAGCCCTAGTCGATAGCCGAGCGGAGGTATATCAGGCCAGTCACACTATTGTTCTCTTTAGGCGACCAGCCCCAATAATGAAAGATATATCCAAGAGAGATACTACCAAGTTTTGCCATTTTCATAACGACTATGGCCATGACACCAACGAGTGCAACCAGCTCAAGGATGAGATTGAGTTCCTTATTAGACAAGGACATCTGAGGAGGTATGTGCGAGCAGCTGGAGGTTCTCAGCAAGAGGCTCAAGGAGGCAATGAGCAGGCACTTGTACGCTAACGCTCACCTCCTTTGTAGCCAGCTCCAGTTGCTGGTACATTGTTGACCATTTGCGGAGGACCACACATAGCACGTGACAGTGGGAAGGCAAGATAAAGGTATGCCAGAAACTTGCGTCACAATCAGGATATTGAAATGCTGAATGTTGAGGAACGAACTCCCAAAATAGCTCGAACAGAGGAATAATCAATAACTTTCTTCGAGCAAGACGCTCAACATGTTCGATTTCCCCATTCAGATCATCTGGTCGTGGATGTTCAGATCACCAACATGATGGTCAAGTGAGTGTTGGTGGATACAGGAAGCTCGGTCAACATTTTGTATAAATCTTCATTGGAAAGAATGAAATTATCGGTGCAAGATTTGGAACCATGCAACCAAACAATTTATGGTTTTCTCGACGAAGGACTCGCGCCAACTGGGTCAATTAGGCTTCCAGTCACAGCAGGGGCTGCACCTGCGAACAGGACATTACTTGCTACTTTCATAGTAGTTGATTGTCCTTTTGCATATTATGCTGTGATTGGAAGGCCCATTCTCATCGATCTGCAGGCAGTGGCCTCAATATGGCATTTGTCCATGAAGTTTCCAATCAACGCAGGAATTGGATGTGTGTTGGGAAACCAGCGAGAAGCACGAGAGTGTTATAATTCCTCAATCACAAAGGCAAAAAGAGGCGAATCGAGAGAAAAAGCTGAAAAAAGATTGCTGATGATAAATGACCACATGCCTAATCAGGTGAACAGGTCACCAAATAGGGTGTTGCCCAAAGTGAGGATAGGGACTTAGATCCTCGCTTTGGGGATTTCGAAGAGAACGTTGGACCCGTGGAGGACCTCGAGGAGGTCCAATTAGAAGAAACAGATCCGTCTAGGGTTGTAAAAGTCAGTAAAAACTTAGATACAACAACAAAAAACAAACTGGTGGAATTTTTGAAGGAGCACCAGGAGGTGTTCACCTGGTCGCATAAAGATATGGTTGGGATAGACCCAGCGATGATAAACCATGTCTTAAATATAGACAAAAACTTTCCACCTGTACAACAAAAAAGAAGGCTGCTCGACAAAGACAGATCGAAGGCTCTAAAAGAAAAAGTTGAGAAGCTGAAGGAAAATGGATTCATCAGGGTAGCATTTTATCCATCTTGGGTCTCTAATCCTGTACTAGTTCCCAAGACAAATGGAAAGTGGAGGACGTGAGTGGATTTCACAGATTTTAATAAAGCCTGCTCGAAGGATTGTTTCCCACTTCCAAGAATCGACCAACTGGTCGATGCTACCTCAGGGCATGAAATTTATCGTTCATGGATGCATACTCTGGATACAATCAAATCAGTATGCACCCACCTGATGAGGATCACACTAGCTTTCGAACAGATATGAGATTTTACTGTTATAAAGTAATGCCATTCGGTTTAAAAAACGCTAGTGCGACTTACCAGCGACTAGTCAACCATATGTTCAAAGAGCTGATCAGCGTTAACATGGAAGTATATGTTGACGACATGCTGGTCAAGTCAAAGAAAGCCAAAGAACACATCAAAGACCTGCAAGAATGCTTCAACATATTGAACAAATATTAGATGAAGCTGAACCCTCTCAAGTGTTCCTTTGGTGTTGGATCAGGAAAATTTCTAGGATTCATAGTAAACTCACAAGGAATTGAAGCTAATCCCGAAAAAATTCAGGCACTGATCGAGATGCAGTCACCTGCCAAGATTAAAGATGTTCAAAGCCCAACTGGAAGAATTTCTGCCCTGATTAGATTCATATCCAAGTCAACAGACAAGTGTGTTCCATTTTTTAATCTACTTAGGGGCAACAAGAAGTTTGAATGGACAGAAGAGTGTGAGCAGGCCTTTCAAGTGCTAAAATCCCACCTGTCACAATCACCAATCTTGTCCAAACTAGTCAAAACAGAAACTTTGTTCATCTACTTGGCAATCACAGAGTATGCTGCTAGTGTTGTTTTAATCAGAGAAGAAGACAATATTCAGAAAGCAGTATACTATGTAAGCAAGAGGCTAGTGGGGGAAGAATTACGGTATCCACCCATAGAAAAGTTGGCCTATTGCTTGATTTTGGCCTCTAGGAAGCTATGACCCTACGTTCAAGCTCACCCCATCGTGGTACTCACCGACCAGCTATTACGACAAGTCTTACAAAAACCAGAAGCCGCTGGTCGGTTATTAAAATGGGCAGTTGAACTAGGATAGTTCAAAATTTCTTATTCTCCATGAGCAGCTGTGAAAGGACAAGCTCCGGTAGATTTCGTCGCAGAATTCACCGGAATCCCAGTTAACAAATCGATGGAAGAAATTGAAAGTTAAAATCTAGCTCCTCCCTGGAAGTTTTTCATAGACGGCTCTTCCAATGAGCACAATGCATGAGAAGGTTTGATTTTGATCACACCCAAAGGACATCAGTTCCACTGTGCAATCAGATTCAACTTTATAGCGTCCAACAATGAAGTCAAGTACGAAGCTCTGCTCGCAAGATTAGGGCTAGCTAAGGATATGGACATAAAATCACTGGAAATATGTAGCGATTCCCAGCTAGTCATTAATCAAATTATGAGAGAGTACCAAGCTAGGGGTCTCAGGATGGTTGCTTATTTGAACAAAGCAAAGGACTTGTTGGCACAATTTTAAAAGGATACTCTTCAAGAAGTGCCTCGCGATTAGAGAGTGCCAAGTTAGCAAGTGCGAAAGATGTTGATGCCTTGAGCATAGTACCAGTTGAATATTTTTCGGTACCGAGCATTCAAATGGAAGAATCCTCACTAGTGATTCAAGCGACAGACACATGGATGATGCCCATCATCAAATATCTCGAACAAGGATTACTTCCAGCGGAAAGAAACAAAGCAAGGATGCTTCAAAGGCAGTCAGCTCGATTTATTCTGGTCGACGAAATTGTGTATAGAAGAGGTTATTCAATGCCTTTGTTGCGGTGTGTTTCTAAGGAGATGGCAGGGAATTGATGCAAGTGGTCCATGAAGGTTTCTGTGGAGATCATACTGGGGGGCAGAGTATTTTAAAAAAGATTCTAAGGCAAGGGTAATTCTGGCCTACCAAGAATGAGGAATCTATGAACTTCATTAAAAAATGTGACAAGTGCCAGAGGTTTTCCAAGATACCGCGAGTAGCCCCAAACGAGCTAAGACAGATGCAAAGCTCGTGGCCATTTACAGTGTGGGGGATTGATCTGATCGAGTCTTTACCTACAGAAAAAGGGAATGTCAAGTATGCAGTAGTTGCTGTTGACTACTTTACTAAGTGAGTCGAAGCTGAGCCACTCGCAACAATAACAACCAAGAAAGTATTGGACTTTGTTATCAAAAACATCATATGTTGGTATGGGTTGCCCAGGAAAATTGTCTCAGATAATGGCACACAATTTGACAATGATCTTTTCACTAATTTCTGCGAAAGACATGGAATTATAAAGAGTTTTTCATTGGTGGCTCATCCATAGGCAAATGGACAAGTTGAAGCTGTTAACAAGATTCTGAAGGACAAACTGAAGAAAAGGCTCGAAGAAGCAAAATGGGCATGGCTAGAACAATTACCAGAAGTACTCTGGTTAGATAGAACTTCCCACCGAACAACAACGGGCCACACACCATTTTCCTTGGCTTATGGGTATGAGGCCATGTTGCCTGTTGAGCTAAATCCACCATCACATAGAAGGCTAACATACGACCAGGGCACTAATGATAAATTATTGATGGAGTCTTTGGACTTATTCAATGAAAGGCGTGAGCAAGTTCAACTTCGGGTAGCATCCTACCAACAAAAGGTTGCTCGATATTTTAACTCTAAAGTACGTAAAAGAAAGTTTATCGTGGGGGATTTGGTACTTAGAAGAGTTTTTCTCAACACTCGCGATCAGGCTGCTGGAGTACTTGGACCAAACTGGGAAGGACCGTATCAAATTGAAGAAATCCCTCAACCAACCACATATAAACTTGCTCGCTTAAATAGAGATCTCATTCCTCGCTATTGGAATGGAGAACACCTGCACAAGTATTATCAATGAACAATTCTTTTTAAAGAATTGGCTTGTATTAATTCTACTTTTTACAAGTTTATGAATAAGGGCTAGTCAATTATATGACTGGTCGCTTACAAGTATAAGTGTAACGACCTAAATTTACTAATAGGGCTTAAGGGCCTTGATTAGTGTGTCGGGAGGGCATAACTGGATTATATGTGATTTAATGATTCAAAGCATGTTATATGATTATTTGAATATCTGTAATGCATGACTATGTGTATTAGTATGCGTGTAGGCCTTGATTAGGTTAGAAGGGCATATTTGTAATTTTGGCCCGGTTGAGGGCATAAATGTAAATAACTGTGATAAATGGTTGAGACCACATTATTATGTGGATATATTTGTAATCTGTGACTCGAGGCGATTCTAGTGAGTAGTTCAGCGAAAAATTCACGGCGAGGATTTATACCTGGCTCGGGGCGAGCCTGGGGGTATTTCTGGGAATTTAGATAATATATTGGAGTCTATTTCGATATTGAGGAATATAATTGGTGATTAGGTAGGTGTCAGGAATTAAGCAGTAAATATTAAAGGCATTCGAGGAATTACCGGGAATTGGGTGTAATGACTAAAATGCCCTTAGGAGGCTTAAAAGTTTAGCTTTAAATGGGAGGGCAGTTTGGTCTTTTGGTGTTTAAAATTAGAGATAAGGGCTATGGTGCTTTATGCCTTAGTGGATTGTGTAGAAAGTGTTGGAAGTCTGAAGAAAGAGAAGAAAGAAAAGAAGAAGGAAAGGAAAAAAAAAAGGAAAACAAGAGTCTATCTTTCTCTCTTTCGGTTGGAGGTCTCTTCCCCATTCCTTGAAGGAATTTGAAGCTGCAAGTCAGAGAGAGTTTGGGTAGGAGCTTGAGGCTAGGATCCCTGGTTTGGTTTGAAGAGTTAGCAAGGGTTGTTCATCATTTGAGGTAAGGTCTTGAGGTTGATATTTAGTTCTTGGTTTGGTATTGAATTGGTTTTTCTAAGTAGAGTTTCTGTGGGAATTCTAGGGAATTAAACCTAAGGGTTTGAGGAGGTAAAGGCTAAGAAAGTGTGGAAGATAACCTAGGTTGAGGTCATCCATCAAAGGTAAGAAACTCTGGTTTTAAGTTCTGTGATTTTAGTTGATTTCTGTTGAGTTTCGAGCTCTAGGTTCAGCCATGGTAAATTTTGTGTTTTGGGGTGCATGTGATTGAATTATTGGTGGTTAGGTTGTTTGGGATGAGTTGAGGATGTTGGGAGGCTTGTTTTGAAGTTTGGTTGAGGTTTGGTTGAGTTTTACAAAGGTTTGGCTCGAGGAAATTCAAAGGAGGAAAATCTATGCTGGGCTGTGCTAAGACTAGCCCTAGTTATTGGGCGCTACAACGCTAGGCCCTGAAGCTCCAGAGCTTTTTGGCTCTGCTTGTAGCGCTATAGCGCTCTCCTTAGGACGTTGTAGCGCTACCCTGCTCCCAGAAAGGGGTTTTTGGGTTATTTCTTAGGGTTTTTGCCCGGGGGCTCGGGGTTTGATTCCACCACCCCGTTTGGTGGAATTAGGGCTTCCCGAGGGCTCAGGATTGGTCCCGAGGCTAGGTTTTGGAATTGAAGTTTGGAGTTGGTTCTAACTTGTATCCGTGACTAGGTGAACGCTAGGGCTCAGGCAGGATCGTGCTTAAGAATTGAATTGAACAAAGCTAGCGGAATCTAAAGGTAAGAAAACTGCACCTGGTTATGTGTTTGTGATGGGACTAAGAGCTCCCTATATCTGTATGATGTCATAGATGGTATTATGCCATGGGACATGTCTTATAATACTTGCGCATAGGGCGCGGCTCGGCCACTGGTAGGTGAGGACAACTTTATATTCACTGAGCTCGGTTTAAGCGGGCCGGAGTCAGTGGGATAAATAGAGGGTGCGGCCTAAGGGCATTAACCCTGGTTATCATATGTGAACTGATTATTGATATAAGATGATGTACCTGCTATGCTGAACACTTGATTAACGTGAATATTTGGAATGTTGAGTATATGTTTATACTGCATGAATTATCTGGTTGTTTGCTTGATGATTATGCTCTGTTATTGTGTTTTCTTACTGGGCCTTGGCTCACGGGTGCTACATGGTGCAGGTAAAGGCAAGGGCAAGTTGGACCTGTCCTGAGATGGAGAGCTTTGGGGCTGAATATACATAGTCAGCTAATCGGCCGCCACAGCCGATGATTGGAACAGGACGAGAAAAGCTTAATTGTTTGTTTTGCCTTAGAGTGGCTAATAACTGTATTTTAATCCTAAAATTTTGTAAAATGTCTTTTAAATTTATTACTTATGGGATCCCATGTAAAGCAAATGTTTGTTTATAAGAAATGAAACTCTTGAGACCAAAATCTTGTAACCCTAGTTCAACTGTAGTTTCAGTAACACATTTCTAACTAAATGACTTGATTAGCAAGTCTTGCACCTTTATAAACACACAGTGTAACAGTCTTGGCTATCCAAGGCATTACAATAAGATCGGTTTTCGATCACTCGTACAGACATGATTCTTGTCCATTTATTATGAGAAATAAAAGGAACTGTGCGTAGCCAGTTATTCTTGCCAATTATTGTATTTATTACATGTATTTGCTCATTACGTGTGTTCTTTTGCTATAATGTCATTAATTGTTTATAAATACGTGAGCCGAAATGTTTGAACAGGACTTGGTCATGGAAAATGACTGAGAACCTTAAGCTCCTTAATCACGATGGGAGGCATATAAGATACTAAGCAAGCAAAGCATATCAACAAGCATATGTAAACACACGAGAAAAATAAGGGAAAGCATACTACGACACTTAGGACGATGCCAACTATGGCTCATGGTCAGGATACCCTGCGAACAGAAAAAAAAGTGAAACTGTTAGAGGCTATTAGAGAAAATATTTCTCGACTGAAACTAAAGAAAAAAAACACACTTACACTAAGGACTTCAAAAAGCACGCGGCTCATGACCTAGCTGTTCTTCAGCGAAGGAAGATGGGAAAAGGCTTTCTAGCTGCGATGATGCCTAGACAATCTTTGTAGCTTCTCGTGGGTGGCATTAAAGGCGCTGTTCAGCAAATCAGTGGCCAGGGATCTCCCTGCCTGCTCAGAGGAAGGGCCACTGCAAGGAGGAGGAAGAGGAGTTGTAGTTCAGGAAGGAGTTGGAGCCGGAGGATCTTCAGATCGAGCCTTTTTCTTGGAAGGCTCACCAATGCACTCACCCGAATTCCTTCTGCTCGGTCTCTTCTTGCTCGATGGGGCTTCGACCGAGGCATACATGTCGAATGCATCTTTAGACGGCATGACTAAAAAATAAAAATAAAAACGATAAGACCAAATAGTTTGGGGTAATAATGAAATAATGCAAATAGAAATTCTAAGTAGTATACCCGAGCTATTCTTACTGGTCTATATATTATCTATAGAACTACAAGTACACTCACTATCTGCTTCGAAGAAGTCCGAATTAAAATTACTGGTTATAAATTTAAAGTTGCCATCCCTATCGAATAAGTGACAGGGTATAGGCAAGTTATCTAAGAGTGAGAGGTCTATACCATTCTTGTCAGAGGATTCAGATATAGGGCCAATGTACTCTGGTAGTTTTTATTTTCCCCTCCCATGGTGGGCAGGGGTAGCAGCAGCCCGAGGGTTGCTAGGTGGATCTCAGATGGTCACTCCCGTGGGTCATCGCCTCTGGGGTTGTGACACATCTTGCTGTTGCTCGGGGATTTCCTCTCCAGTAGAAATCCTGCGGTGGATTCCCTCACTTCTTGATGAGGTTCCAGAAGGCTGACCAGCCTTAGATTGCTTTCAGTAACTATCTCCTTGACGCTCTTCTCTATGTTTGTCATGCTGGCTAAGGCTATGGCCTTTATCTCCATTTCTGGAGTGGGGTCTGGTCGATGCCATGGACCTAGGCACAACACCAATTCGCTAAGGACAATGAAAGGAAAAATCGACAAAAATAAACGACCAAAAAGTCCAACCAGAGATTGAAAAATTTACCTCCTCGAGTGAAAGCCAAGTTGTCAGCGACCAAGTTTGTCATAAGGAAGTTCTCCTAGAAGTATTTTCCTACGTTGTATTTGCAGGTAACATCACTCAGGAATATGCGAGCAGATTCCTGGTGGCAGATGTGGAAAAACCCCGTGTTGTTTTGGTTGGGGTTTGAATTAAGATCGAACAGATAGTCAATCTCGTGTGGTGTAGGCACAGGCCATTTTTTTATGGTTGTAAAGGATATAGAGTGATGATAGTACTCTATATCCATTGGGTGTTCTTTTAAATGGGGCGACCTCGAAATAATTGGCCACCCCTTGGAAAAATTCGTGCAAGGGCAAGATTTCCCCTGCCTCGATATGAAACCTCGACCAGAAACTGAAGGCACCTCCAGACACGTTTGCCCTTTTGTTGGGTGTGGGTTTGTGTAAAGTAATTCCAGGAAGCCCATACTTCTTGGAATACTTAGCCACCATCCTGGTTGATATGACACTAGGAGGGGCAACGTACCAGTCTGTTTCTGCTCGAGGGCCATTGCGAGGATGAGCTTTTGGCTGAATGTTTGGTGGTGAGAAATTTAGAGGTTGAGGGTCATTTTATGGACCCTTAGTATTGGTTGCTGGTTGGTTAGATGAAGAATTGGTGGTTTTCTTTTTCTTATGAGCTGTGTATTTGAAACGACCCATGTATGCCTAACTGATTGAAGGACTGGTCGTGGGATTTTGATGTGAAAGTGAAGGATCAGGGAAGGGAAAGGAAGGCTATTCTTGATCCTCAAATAACAACGCGAGAAGATCGTCGTCTATTGGACTCTCACCTCCCCCAAGGATCGTGCATGAATATCTAAGAAGTGAAAAGGGGAAGTGAGAATCTACGATCAATAGATAGATGAAAGAGAATAACAAGGATAGCGTTGCTCGTGTATAAAAGTTAAGCTTTTATACGATCAGCAGCATCCTGATATAAACACTACAAGCATGCGAGCAGTTTGAAAAAATAGATCAAAAAGTGAATGTTAAATGTTATTTTCAAGAAAACTTTTTGACTCCGAAAACAGGCGGGAAAAACCCAATTTTTCCGAAAACAGTAAAATCGAATTTTCACTTTGATTTCAGGCTCTAAATTAGTACTCCTATGTCCCACATTAATTTCTAAACCTCACCTAGTATTTTATACTACCTAAAATCCCTATTATAGCATGTTTCTATATATATTTGTATAAACCTGATTACCCAAATAGTTTTTTCTCAAGAACAATGGAGGCATAATAAGAAAACTCACGAAATTTATTCTAGATTGCATAAAAGAGAAGGTGGTACGAAACTTACTTGGATTACAGTTTGCAAAGGAATCATGAACGTTATTTCTCAGAGCTAATCGAATGCGTCTCAGATCATAGAGGGTTTCTGGGTTTTTTCTTGAATTTTTTTTTTCTGAGTTCTTGAAGAGAGAGAAAGCTTCGATAAAAAGTGAAAATTGGAAAGGTGATATATTTATACTGATTGTGGTGCTGCTGAAAGGTAATGATGGGAGTGGGATTTCTATGTATTGGGAATTGCAATAACCGTCGAATATTTTTGGGAAACTGTAAAAGTCATGATTGCTTACTTTTTCGTAAATGTGCTGATAGATGTGACAGGTCAGAAGAATAGCTAGTCGAGTAAGTTTATTAGATGTTGGTAGCAGTAAAATAAAATTTGGGGGGAAAATGTTTACCCAAAAAAGATTCACCTGATGACACGGAAAAATTAGTACACATATGAGATGCGCGTGACTGTTTAAGTGGTTACGTGCTGGTAGACCATCGACTAGAGGAGAATTCGTATGGCAGAGGACATGTTTCATAGACGACCAAAGCAGTTATATTAAATAGTTTCTAAAGATATTTGATCTTGCATTTATGTAAGTGTAATTCCCATTATTATTCAGATATGTTTGTATTAAATGTAATCAAGGCCCATCGACCCATAAGTCGATCCTTGAGCCTATAAATAAGACTCAAAGGGATCATGAGAGGGAGGTTTTTTTTGGGGGGGAGAGACTCAGAGAGAGAAACCTGTTGTTTTTAGACAATACCTTGCATCTATTATTGAGCTTGTGAAACTCGGTAAACCATTGTTTACTGATCGCAGGTTCTCATTACATTAATAGGGACAATAAGTGGATGTAGGTTATTACCATCACTTGGGGCCGAACCACTATAAATCCTTGTGTTATTTATCTTCCTGACTTGAATTCATCTAATTTCTATCGTTTTATTTGACTCTGTGTCGTTGACCAAATCAAGGGTAAAAAAAACTAAACAAAACATAAAATAAATATAAACCTAACAAAAATTTAAACAAACTAAGATATATACAATGAGCAAAGCAATAAAAATGAAATACTTTTCCCAAAACTTAATCTAAACATAGTCCCCAATGTATAAATATAAGAAAAGAAAAAGAAAACTTCCCTGTAATCCAATGCATTGCTCTATTGTAATGACTCTCGTAGCTATCCTCCTTAGTGTTTTATATGTCAATATACATCAATAAGTGGTTGACACCCATAATAAGCATCATACAAGACAAATTGAATGTTGTCATTGTGAATGCCCTCAAGCTTGGATAGATTTTGAATTGATGAGCTACAATGTTCAACTTGACTTTCTTTTGAAAAATAAGCATGATGGATTGAGGATTGAGTACTTGTTGCATGAAGTGTGATGGCGGACACTACTTTTCTCAAACAATTTATCCACATCTTGGGTAGAGATAGCATTCAACATTACTATTTTCTTTCTTTTTTCTTCGTTACTTTGAATTGAAGAAGGCTCCATTTGATCGTCAAATTCTTCCATTGGTATCTCCATCTCCTTACCACTCCCCAAATTGACCTCCTCACTTTGTTCTTTACCACTTGGATTTTCCAAATTCCTCAAGGATGAAGCTTGGCTTTGAATTAAGGCATCAGTTTTAGCCATATACTCCATCTTCAATACCTCCAATGAACTTGATTGAGTCGCTTAGTGAGATTTCTCTTCTATAATTACTTCTTGAAAATTATCCAAATTTTCCTCATTTGGTTCTTGAGTGCAAGCGTTAAAAGTTGGCTCCATATTGTTATAGTTGCTCTCCCACCCTTGTTGGTCATTGAACAATTCCAATACCACAATTCATTGCATTTCGCCATGTCTTCCATCATCCAATAGGCTTCATCCACGGATACTTGGTAGAAATTGGTGGCACCATCTCCTCTTTCTACCTATTATCTTGACATTCAACCCATTGAGGAAGACCTCCAATTGACACTCTTTGGACAAACCATGGTATGAGAACCTCATTAGCAAAGCTTTGTATCTCCACCATGCCTTGTATAAAGGCTCCAAGTCGTGTTGAACAAAATTCATGAGGACTTGCATATGACACATCTCAAGTTCCATGCAAGACAAACAACAAACATAGAAAAAAAACATAAAAGGAAAAAGGATAAAAAATGAAAATAAAATATAAAAACCAAATTATAATCAAGAATTGATTATATTTGATATTGATTAAATAGTCCCCGGAAACGGTGCCAAAAACTTGATAGCAATTTTATATGTGCAGGAATCAACAAGGTTACCCCTCGAGTCGACCAGCTTGCCAATTTACCCAGTGGAGCTTATAGCGCCTAATGGCGCTTTCATATCACGACTGGTGCAACCTTGCTATTTTAGAGGGGTGGCCGGGTATTTCAACATCGCCCCTTCTAGATAACTCCAATGGATATCTAATGCTTTCAACATTACATATCCTGTACCATCATCGCAAATGGGAGCCTCCAACTCCCCATGCAGTCCACTACCTCGGGCAAGAAGGGTACTAGATTTTTCTATTTCTGCCACAAGGACACTACCAGGGTGTTCCTTACCAACCCCACATTTATAAGCAATGCAGGTCATTACCATATAGAGTACTTTTTGACGACCGACCTGGTCACAAAAAATCTATCTTTCCAACGAGAAGGTAATTAGCCCTTCATCTTTCCTTGTTGTTCTTTTTTCTTTCTTAGATTTGTACTTAGTTTTTTCTTCAATTTATTTTTAGGCTCATGGGAATAGCCTTTTTCTACACAGGCCATGCTCGATTGAACAGATATTCTGGCCAGTCTCACTAGCAAGGAGAATAGCTATCAGCTACTGGTGAACATTGCAAACCTCAGGTTGGTCGGCTTGTTCCAGCCTCACTAGACCACCAAGGACACTACCACTGAGAGTGACTCTGGTGGAAAAACAACGAGTAGGACGTTGGTGAAAAGATGGGGCAAAACAAGCATCCCCAGTCAACCCCCACTTTTATGAGAAGAAGAATAAAGGGAATAAACATTTGAGTGCAAGGGGATGCTCTTCGTGCCAAAGCCCCAACAACCCCCGAAGATAATGGGAAAGGAAAATAAGTGTTGGTCGAGGATCCCCTAGATCTTTCCTCCTCTTCTACTGACGATGACAATGATGAACTTCCAATTAATCACTTAGAATATAGTATTAATTCACCAGTAGCTAAGTGTAGACGTAAATTTTTCAACTCACCCTCTTCCTTTTTTGATCTGCTTGAAAGGGAACTAGAGATAGATAATTTTAATGCTTCTGAGGAGATTCTCTTCTGGTCGAATAGTTCCTCTTTTTTAAGCTGCTTCTCAGAAAATAGTGTAGACTTTGGTACCAAACTCACCTTCTAACTTTTTTTCTCGATCTTCTCATGCTTTATCGCACTTTTTCCTTATTTATTTTTCTAACATGTTTGTTATTTTTGTTTGCAGCCATATTAGATTTCAATGCATTTAACCTTTATGCATCAGCCTCCCCCCTGCCTTAACTAATAAGCCTTCATCTAGAAGGAAGGTCAATGGGGTCGAGTCGAGCACGGGGCAAGCTTCAGACAAATAGTCCAAGCAAAACGATCCTCCAACTCCAGTAGCTCCCCCTACCAACAAAACACCACCGAGTAGCTCTCATACTCATTCAAAAGTTAACCCCAACACCTCCTTAGTAATACTTCAAAGTCTCAAAACTTCTACCGAGGATATTTGCACCCGAGCAACCAAGTTGTCTCAACATCATTTAAGTGCTGAGGCATTTGTTGCTCTCAAGGAATCTTCCGTGGACACAACCTTTGGTCAGGCCATCTTGGAAGTGTTATCGATAAGCATTTTTTATCATTTGAATATTCGACCAATAGTATCATTTCTGCTAATTTCTAACTTTTTTTTTGTAGTGTGTGATGAATTTAACTCACACTCATCTTAAAAACGACAAAGGCCTCCTTAGAGCGATCTCGAGGAATCGCCAAATAAAATAAAAAAGATGTCTAACAGATAGAGAAGGAGTTGCTCGATAAAAACAATGAGATCAAGAAAAATAAGCAAAGCCATTCAAGCTCTCCAAGACAAGGAGAATAAGCAAGCTCGCCTCATTGATGATTGCGAACTAAAGCTTAAACAACACAGAGAACAGATAAAGGGAATCAAGGAGGAGATTGCTCAAAAGAAGGAGAAGTACTCCTCAGAGATGACCAGGTTCCAAAATGCCATCTTCAATTGCTTCTTTATGTTTTGGAAGAACCATAAGGAGGAAAATTTTGAGTACCTGCCTACTGAACTCCGGAAGGAGATTACTAAGTGCATTGCTCGTGAAGTTGTCGAGTCTGCTATCCCAGAAACCCCTGAGTTGGAGATCTCCTTTAACCCAGATGGTGACTAGGAACATGAGAAGGTTGAGGAGGATGTTATTGATCGTCAGTAATGTTGTTTCTTTTTACCTTTTTCCCTTTTTTAACACGCAAGCAATCATGTTTGTTGTGTAAAGACAATGACTGTTTGATCAACTTTTAATCTTGGATACTTGTAATATTTTTTGTGCATACTGATACACTATGCTGCACGTTTAATTTTAACTAGACACAACTTTTAACTAGTACATAAAATTTCTAACTTCCTTGCTCGATTTAGCAAACACAGTATTTAATTTCCCTGTTCTACTTAACGAACAAAGCACAGTACTTTATAAGCTTCAAAAAAATTTCTAAGCACTACTCACTCGTGATTTTTACTCTTTTCCTAATGTGTGAATATGTATACTCTATATGCCCCCAAGTGATCGAGGAGGTTAAAGTCCTTGGTCACTTGTCGAATAACCAGACATGTTCGAACTAATCTTGTTGTTCACAAAAAATACAACAAACAATATACTTAGAAAAATCATACATGTTACGCAATACTTTTTAAAATAACAATAATTTTGGCAAAATATAAATGTGTCGAGCAAACTCCCTTGTAAGTAACTCATAGTAAAATAGACAAAATCGTGTTAATCAAATTGAAAATTTGTACGTGCAACCAATGTTTTTGAAAGAAAACATATGGAAATGGATTTTATTAAATAATTGGTTGTGTAAAAATGGGCATAAATGTGCCTTACGACCAGATAATATATAGTCTGAGAAATAATTGGTCATTACAATAATGGGCAAAAACGTGCCTTTACAACCAATAAAAAAATAACAAAATCTAGGAACACACTGGTCGTACAAAATGAGAAAAAACGTGGCTTACAAACAATTTTATATTGAAATTGTAAACACTAAATTACTGATAATACTTGAAATTATGTTCTTCATTCCAGTATTTTCCAAGTAGTTCATCGTTTAATCGAGCAAGTTTTTATGAGTCAGGTTGTAAAACATCTACGACCTTGTACAGTCCTTCCCAGATAGACCCCGAAACTCCTGATGCAGGATCCCGAGTGTTTTGGTACAATTTTCGCAAGACCAAATATCCTATGGAAAACTTTCTATCCTTGACCCGAGAGTTAAAATATGGAACAACTTTTTGCTGGTAAGCAGCTACTCGCAACTGTGATTGTTCTCGTTGTTCATCAATTAATTTTCAACTAGGAATTGGTGATTATGATCTGGTCATATGTACTTCTTCTATTTGATGGGAGGGTTAGCTCGACTGGTATCATTGCTTCATACCCATATGCCAAGAAAAATGGTGCATGACCAATTGATATACGAGCAGTAGTGCGGTATGACCATAGTACTTTTGGCAAGATGGCTGACAAATTGCCCTTTAATTGCTCGAGACGCTTCTTCATGGTATCTTTTAAAGTCTTGTTAAGGGCTTTGACTTGTCCATTTGATTGAGGATGAGCAACTGCATAGAAACTCTTTGTGATGCCATGTCTTTCACATGAGTCTATAAATAGATCACTATCAAATTACGTACCACTATTTGAAACAATCTTTTTTGGCAGTCCATACCGACATATGATATTTTTCACAACAAAGTCAAGTACTTTTTTTGAAGTGATAATTGCTAGTGGCTCTACTTTAATCCATTTGGTAAAGTAATCCATTGCAATGACTGCAAACTTGACTCCTCCTTTTCTTGTAGGTAATTGCCCGATAAGATCTATTCCCCATGCAACAAAAGGCCACAGACTTTGCATTTGTTTGAGCTTAGGAGCTGCTTGAGGTATCTTGAAGAACCTTTGAAACTTGTCACATTTCTTCACGTCCTCCAGTGCATCCTCATTCATTTTTGGCCAAAAATATCCTTGTCTCAATATCTTCTTTGCTAGGAATTTCCCTCTGCATGGTTGCCACAAAATTCTTCATGTACTTCTACCATCAGCAATTCAACTTCTATTTTGGTAACACACCGAAGTAGAGGCATTGAGTACCCCCATCTGTATATCACACCATCAATGATTACATATCTAATAGCTTGCCGCAATACTTTTCGTATGGGATTAAAAATATGTTCTCAGTTTCCTTAATGCAATAAGTAAGCAATATGCAATCTTTTTGATCAAATGATATCTCGTTTCTACTCCTACCAGCCTTTTGCTAATGTAGTACACCGGATGCTGAGTTCTACCTTCTTCTCTTATAAGTGTTGTGCTAACAACATGTTCGGTGACTGCTAGATAAATGAGAATAGTTTCGCCATCAACTAGTTTTGAAAAAACAGGTGATCGTGCAAGATGCTCCTTAAGATCCTGGAAGGCTTTCTCACACTCCTCTGTCCACTCTAACTTGTTGCTCCACTTTAGCAGGTTGAAGAATGGAATGCATCTGTCCATTGATTTCGATACAAATCTGCTAAGGCATGTTATTCATCTAGTGAGGCTTTGTACATCCTTAATCTTAGTTGGTGACTTCATGTTAATCAATGCTTTGATTTTCTCTGGGTTTGCTTCTATTCCATGTGAATTGATGATGAAACCCATAAATTTTCCCAAGCCTACTCTAAACGAGCACTTTACAAGGTTGAGCTTCATATTGTAATGCTTTAAAATGTTAAAGCATTATGCTAAATCTTGAGTGTTCCCCCCAACCTTCTTAGATATTTAACCAGCATATCATCAACATAGACTTTCATGTTATTGCCTATCTGATTCTTAAACATCATATTGACTAATCCTTGTACGTCACGCCAAAATTTTTAAGTCCAAATGGCATTACTTTGTAACAATACAGGCCTGTGTCAGTTCTAAAGCTGCTATGCTCCTCATTGGGAGAGTGCATGGTGATTTGATTATACTCAGAGTAGGCATCCATAAAAGTAAGAATTTCATGTCCGACAGTGGCATCAACAAGATGGTCGATCCTAGGCAAAGGGAAACAGTCTTTCAGTCAGGCCTTGTTTAGATCTGTGAAATCAGCACAAGTTCTCCATTTTCCATTGGTCTTTGGCACTAGAACTGGGGTTGCAACCCATTTGAGGTAAAAGGCATCTCGTATAAACCCGTTTTCTTTTAACCTTTCAACTTCTTCCTTTAGGGCCTTGGACCTTTCTTTGTCGAGCAACCTCTTTTTTGTTGGACAGACTTGAAATTATCTTTATCAATATTCAGAGCACAGATAATTATGGTAGGGCTAATGCCTACCATATCCTTGTGCGACCAAGCAAACACATCATTGGCTTCCTATGCTAATTTTTTTCCAATCCTTAGTGTCTTGGTCAGTTCTTCTTTATCGAGTGGGACTTCCTCGAGATCTTTAATTGGTCCTACTCTAGTATCATAATCCCCAAAGCGAGGATCAAAGTCTATTTCCTCACTTTGGGCATTGCCTTATTTGGAGGTTTCCTCCTAGTTTAGGGTAGCCTACTCGTGTTCCTGAGTTACTAACTTCCATTGTTGATGCTAGCCTGTTTACTGCGGGACCAACAAAAATCATGTTGGTTGTGATTGGGACTTTTTTTGCAGTAGTGATGGAAGAATTGTAACATTCTCTAGCTTCTCTTGGATTTCCTTTAGCACACCCTATTCCAACATTAGTTGGGAACTTCATTGCGAGATGTAAAATGGATGTGATTGCTCTTAAATCAATGAGGATAGGCCTACCAAGCAATGTGTTGAGCATAGATGGAAGATAAACCAGAAAAAGGTAGCCATTACAGTGCTGTTTGTTGGTGCAGTTCCAACAGTGACTGTCAGCTTAATTATTCCCACTGGAGCCATTCCTTCTCCAGTGAAACCATACAAAGTATGTGTGCATGGTTCGAGGTCTCAAACAGAAAGCTTCATTCTTTCAAGTATTGATTTGAAAATTATATTTACTGAAGAGCCATGATCAACCATTGTCCGAGCAACAATCATATTAACAATTTGTGCTTCAATAACCATTAGATCATTGGGCAGGAATTTAATGTGACTGGCGTCTTCCTCAATAATTGCAATAGTATTACATTCATATTGAGGCATTTTGGGAGTACGCTCCTCGACGGCCAACACATCTTCACCAGGCTCATGACGTAATGTTCGAGCATATCGTTCTAGGGCCTTTCTACTATCACTAGCTAAGTACGGTCCTCTATAGATCATGTCTAGTCACCTTGCTACTGGGGCATGTAACAATAATTTGGCAAGTGCATCATTAGTTCCTACAATAGCTGGTTGTTGGTCGAGTGGTCAACGAACATATCTTCTCATTGCTTGGTTATTTTGACAAATTAAAAACTCATTCCCCTTGAGTTGATTACACTCATTAGTGTCATGTCAATAATCATTATGGAATCTTCAAAATTTATTGGTGTCTTTTTTACTTATATCTTTTCGGATATGAGTTGGTTTCCTATAAGGAACCTCAACCTATGTGGCTTGAAAAACATTTTCTCGTGACTCGAATAGTGTAGAGTAAGTGGTGAAACGGGGCCATATCCTCGTGGCTTATCATTGGCCTTTGCTCGTTTGTTATCATTATTATTGCAACTGTTGGAATTATTGTTCCACTTCCCACTGTTCTGGTTATTCTTGTAACGTCCTACGTTTTTGGGTACCTTTAAATGACTCGGGTCGGGATTTTTCCCCTGGGTTAAGAATATTATTTTAAATAATATTATATTTTGCTTGGAAGTATTCCATGAGTTATTGCTAGCCAAAATATGAATTTTGTGATTTTAAAAGTCAAGATAAGACTTTCGGTCTTAGATCGACACAAAAACCCTGATCGGGTAAAAATCTCGGAAAATAAAATGAAAAATTATGGCAAATATATTTTGGGTATAAAATACATTCATAAAAGTTAAAGTTTAGTCAAAAATAATAAACCTAAAAGAAAATGGAAATTTTAGGGCATTTTGTGTTAAATGCCTAATTTTACCGAAATGAGGAATTTTATTCCATGAATAGACCTTAGGTTAAATTTTATTATGTGATTAATTAAATTAAATGTAAGAGACATTTAATTTAATTATTTAGTGTTAAGTTTTGTGTTTAAAACTTAAAAAGAGTGAAAAAGGTATAGAAAGTCAATTTGGACTTTTCTTCTTAGGAAATAATTATTAACCTTTATAAAAAAATAATGAAATGATCACATATATAACAATGGGTGGCCGGCCATGTGATGTTTTGGAATTCCATTTATTAACTAATTGAGTTTAAATCCCATTTATTTAAAAGTTTGGGATAATTTAAATTGGGCAAGTGGGAGTAAAGCACTTGAGTGTTTTTAGGAATTTTAGAGTGTGATAAACTCTTCCAACCGTCCCCAACCGACCACACCACTCTCTCTCATTCACTCATCTGATTTTTGAAGACCCTCTCAAAGTGTTCTCTCCATTTTCAACCCCAAGAACACCAAGGAAACTTGGAAGCTAAGTCTTGGTCTAGGAAGGGTTTTCCCTAAGGTAAAGTAATCTAGACTTTTGTAAAGTTTTAAGCATAGAGTTTCAAATAGCTAATTAACTATGTTGTTGGGGAAAGTTTATTAGGGTTTTTGAAAGGTTTTTAAAGAGCCAAAGCTAATACGAAGGTCCAAACCTTAAGTAAGAACACCAAAAAGGTAAAAGTTTACTTTGATGATTTTTTGTTGTAGGGTTTTTAGTTTTAAGAATTATTTTGTATATTTAATGCTTAAAGTTTCTTGTTGATGATGTAATAAGGTTATGGTAGTTGTTTTATAATTTTTATGATGCTTGTGTATTGATTTTCGAAAATAGGAACCAAAACCCCCCAAGGGTTTTGTAGGAAACCCTAAAACAAAACATGTTTTGAGCTGTGACTTCCAAGGGGTCAAGCAGCCACTGTATATTTCTTTTTGTAAAATTAAATTGTAATATGATGTTTTTGATATTGAGTGCATAAAATTGAGCTTTTGAAACACTAAAAAATGTTTAGAAATGAGTAAGTTATGCTATTTCAAAGTTTAGGTAAAAAACTGTTTTTTCGTATTCTTATTTTCGGAACCAAGTTTGGACAGCCACTGTATAGGTAAAATGAACCCAGTTTTTTCTAAAATTTTGTGGACATGTTGTTGGAATAACTAGTATTCCACTGTAAAATTTGGTAAGAAAATATTGAATGGTTTGAAAGTTATTAACTGTCAAAATTTGGAAAAAATAAGGACTTGAAAATAAGGTCATTTTCACCTCATTGTTGGAAAATGATTTCACAAATAAAAAATGCTCATTTTGACCTAAGATTTTACAAAGACCTAAATGGAATACCAAAAATGGAATTGGGAAATTTTGGTAACAATTGGGTAAGTAAATTTCAAGTTATGAACTAAGGAAGTATGTAGTTAAAAATGTGAAAAATAGGCTTTTCACACTTAGTGTAAAAATGAGATTTTGGAACTTAAGGTAAAAAGTAAAATTTTGCTTATTTCAAGATATAAATTGGTAAGTCTTGAAAACATATTTTTACTAAAATTACCACTTTGAGTTTAGTGTGAATTATTTTTATTAAAGAATTTTTATTCCTTTTTAAAGTAAAAGATTTAATTTATTAATAGTTAATAAATTGAAAGAGGGTGTAAAACCCTATATTTTGAGAAAATAATTAAATGAATTATTTTTATTGTAAGTAAAATTGATTAATTGATTTTGGAAAATTAACTAGTCAAGATGTGAAGTTTTTAACGGTTTTCCTAATTAAGACAAATTAGGCAATTTTCTTAAAACAGATTTTAGAGATTAAAACCTTAAGAAAAATAAAAGGGAAAAAATTGAGAGTTTATTTTCTTTAAAAATAATTAAGGAATTTATTAGTATTTTATGGATATAATACCGGCTAAAATCTTACATATTTTAACCGACTTGTCGAAAGTGCGGGTTAATAGCGATACCTTGAAAGAATAAGATTTTTAGCGGATTGTGGGAAAATACCATTGTGATACCTGAGCCTAGGTATCAAGATCTTAGGATAGGTCTCCCCGAGACTTAGAGTGTAGTGTCAAATATTTTTGTATGAATTTCCTTAATGGGTTTAAAACCAAATAAGGATCATAAATCCTTACAAATGATTTTGAAAATGACCAAACTGCCCAAAATAATAATAATGAATTATGTGCCATAATTAATCCGAGTATACTGTATGGATAACTACAGTATTGGTTAAGCGTAACTGGACTGAACGTTGGAGGGTGAAAACCTGCTGAGCGCTAAGGACTCCAAGTAAGTCAACTTATATTGTATGGCTGCAACATGAAACGATTATTATCTTGTATGTTAGTATAGGGATACATGCACATATATAGACTGTGATAGAAAGTTGCTTAGAGACGTTAGTCTAGTGAGTGCTGATTTAGAAAATATGAATGGTAGATATCCTTCATATCCTAGACGGTTGATCCCCATCACACTGCTTGATTTTATTATGTCCGGCTCATTTCCGCGACGAGTAGCCAAGAGGTGAGGATTAACTGGTTAAACCTATGGGCGCCAAAATAAATGGGACCTAGGGGCCCTCATGCTTACTTAATCATTGAACGGTTAGAACCTGAGTAAGTGCTCTGATAAGTTATTCCCGGATAGCAGCCGTGAATATTGGCCATTCAGTGAGAGTGCCTAGAGATGCTAGGGGTTGCCAAGATTGAGTGAGGCTGAACACCCTATGGGCAACTGCTCACCAGCACCACTGATTAACATAGAAGTCTCCGTAAAACCGTGTAAATTTGATTACACTCTTGGATAAGTAGCGATGCCCTAGGTAACACTATAGTTACCCTTGATGAGGATATTTATTGGCTAGATCTTAGTGTGGGGACTCAGTTCTCTTTTATAGATTAGCAATTATGTTGCAGGGTGCGTTACGCCTGAATTGTTGGAAATTGTCGAGCGTTGGTCTCGAATTATATTGTGATATAATGTATCTGCTTGCTCTGGGATTTTCTAAGTGCAGGGATATATTTGTTGATAAGATATAGTTGTGATATAATATATCTTCTTGCTCTGGGATTTTCTGAGTGCAGGGATATAATTATTGATAAGATATAGTTGTGATATAATATATCTGCTTGTTCTGGGATTTTTCTGAGTGCAGGATTTTATCTATTTTATAGGAAATAATTTATCATTGGTTATCAGGCATGACCATAAGTTTTCCAGGACACTTTGCGTTCTTGAAATTGATTGTGTAGGGTCCGGATGGATCCGTAACCCTAGTTCTCTACATGCTTTTATTTGAAAGTTGATCTTACTAAGCGTTTTCGCTTACCTAGTTGTTTCATGTTGTAGGTAAGAGCAAGGGCAAGGCAGAGTAGTGAGCGCTGAAGTCTTCCTTGCAAATGTACATGTGGACCGACCTTTTGGGAAGCCATTTTATTTTTGGAAATGTTGTGTAATTTTCCTAAACTAGGCTCACTCCACTCTTTATAAAATATGTTTGTAACTAAATGTTAAGTATGGCCATACGAATTTTTAATTTTTTTTTATTAAGGTTTTTGAGACATTTTGTTAAATGAAAACATTTATATTTCCGCATTATCGAGTCTTGAAAATCCGGGTCGTTACAATTCTTATTCCCATTACCATTATTTTTCTGATTCTAGTTAGAATTTTCACCTACATTTTTAACTGGTGCAACACTAGCTCCTGCTTGGTAAGCCTGGTTGGCTTTCCGAATAGCTTCTACTAATTTAATAAACTTGTCTGCTCAGTCGAGGAACTCTCTGGTCGAGTAGACAATTTTTCTTCTCAGATCGGACCATAGTGGTCCATTTACTTTTATTTCGGCCATAATGGCCATAAGCTTACCATCATCGCTAACTGTTTTAGAACGAGGAGCTTCTTGCATAAATTGCTGCACATAGTCTTTAAGAGACACGTTGGGTCCTTATTTAATATGAACAAGGTCATGAGCTCAGCAAGCACCGAGCAACAAAGAATTGTGAGTAGAAAAGTCTCACAAATGCATCCCAGGAATTAATGGTCCCAGGCTCTAACTTAAAGAACCATTTTTGAGCAGTGTCAGCTAAGGTAGCAGAAAAAATCCTGCATCGGACATTATCACGAATTCCTTGGAGATCTATTTGTATCTCAAAGTTGTTTACATGAGGTACTAATATTCTTTTCCTGTGTACATCTTTGACGTTGGAATCTTGATCTTGGGAGGAAATGTCAATGCATTAATACGACCAGAAAAAAGAGATCCTTTCCTTATCTCTAAATCAATATCTGTAGGCTTCGGGGCTGTTAACTTCCAAACCATCTGAGTCAAGGCATATAACTGTGCCTAAGTAGCTGGAGCAACGATTGCAATTGTTGTAGCTTCATTCTCTACTGCTAGAGGGATTACAGGTGCAATGCGTCATACATGATTCGACCCATTACCTTCCTGAAGTTGGTCGAGGACATTGCGTAGGTCGCATACTCTGTTTCTAAGTTTATGAAAGACTCTGTTTCCTCTTGGCTGCCCCCAAACATTTTGGCTATCTGCTTGATGGGCACCATGAGATGGTCTAGCAGGACAGTTAGGTTGTTCGTGCTGCCTTGGTAGGACAAATGGTCCTTCAGGCTGCGCATTTTCTCGAGCAAAAATGTTCTGAGACCCAAGTGGCCTTGGTGGAACAAATTGTCCTCTTAGATGTTCATCATTGCGAAAATCTTCATAATATTGATTGTTTTGGGTTTGGTAGTACCTACCATCATCATCATCATCATCATCTTGGTAGGGTGTTTGATAACTACTACTTACTTCCTGGTCGTTTCTACACCGATATCTCCTTAGCCGATGACCTTGATTATGCCCAGTTGACTGATTACGTCAAGGCTGCTAGCTGACTCGCTGGTATTTCATTATTTGGTTGTCGGAATCGCTGACCAGGCCCTAGATTTTGTTGATTAGGAGGTGATCCCCCTCTAGAGACTGATTGTCTCGGTTGCCTATCAGCGGGCCTTCCTTATCCAGAAACTTTCCTACCATAACATTGGCGTTGGTCACGGTTAGGCAAAACTTGTTCATCTTGGTGGAGTTGGTGATAAACTCTTAGTCGAGTTTCTCTATTTGAGTGATTCCTGTGCGTTTTCCCAGGTGGAACTACTTGGTCTTGAGATCGTGTCTGCTGATTAGGCTCACGAGCTCAAGTAGTCTGGTTTTCATTAGCATTCACTCGACCAAGTATTTCAGGTGGTGCATTCTCTGGGCGATTCACATTGAACTGAGTGTGCTATAAGACAGCTTCCAACAACCTTACTGCTTTAGTATTACAACGATCAACTTCTTCTTGACGAGCTTCAAGGGCTCACTGCTACTGATCCATCCAAGACTGAAAGTCTTGTCTCTACTTGTTCAGGGCTTCAGATACAACCTCTTTGGCTGCTACCTAATTTTCATGCACGACAACAAATTGTTACTGCATTTGTCCCATGACTTCTTTCATCTGTTCGATGTCAGGGTTGATATCTTCCCCCATGTCCATGTGGGGCTCGCCGTGACCCAGTGCTCCTCGTGCTAGGATGCAGAGGAGGGAGTCGACTGCTGAAGGGGCTGTCATGTGGTCCAATAGTTTGGTTTCCCCCTCGGGGTTCCTTGTTCTGGCTTCTTGTGGTAATAGACATTGTTTATTTGAATTATGAAAGAATTACTTTCTTGAGTTCATCTTTCAATGAATGCACCCAAATGTTGACCAGTGTTTTGGTCAATGACACTGAGTCAATTTGAACGACAGTTAATAATATAAAAGAGTTGAATTCAAGTAAATGACACAAAAGAATTTATAGTGGTTTGACCCGAAGATATGTTAATGACCTACGTCCATTTGCTCATTTATTAATCAAGAAAATATCAAACTCAAGATTGGAAGAACAAGATTCAACTGAGTTTCCTAAGCCTGAGAGATAATACAATTCGATAGAGTTTTTGTATGTAAAGTGCACATGAGAAATAATGACTGTGGGAGATCTTTGTTTATAGAGTCCTTTAGTGGGCTATGAGCCTTACAAACATGAAATGAGTGCCACACACATAATGTGGATTTGTTACAACTAAATATATAATAAAAGAATATAAAAAATACCATTGAATAACAATTACATAAATATCGCCTAAGATTCAGGTCATTCTAGTCAAGTGAGCTGCCCTTCGAACATGTCTTCTCTTGAGCAGCTTATATGTTCTAGGTATACTCAATCAAGTCCATGTTGTCGACCAGCAATCTTTGAGCAATGATCTTAAATCTTTTATCTGATTCCGAGGTTGGTAGCTTATTCTCTTTTGGTCAAGTATAATCGACCAGCATAGTCAAATTTTATACTTATTGCTACCACATGTCATTTTCATATGCCACATCATCTTGTATAATTTTGGGTTAAACAATATGAACACAATAATGAAATAGAAATAGGAAAAATATAACAAAAAGAAGAAAAATCTCACCTATTCGAGATACACACAATAGTTAGCCACCATTGCTATGATAAAGAGTGAGAAATCGAAGATGATTGGGAAACCACTAAAGTCGTGAGACCCATGATAGAGAGAGGAAGACGAAGTTATTGCTTGCACCAGAGAATATGATATATATATATAGAGAGAGAGAATGAGAATGAGATGAGTTGAGTGAAAAGAGGGAAAAATGGTGTGGGGTGGTTAGCGATGTCAAGACTCGATGAAAGAACAAGATTGACAGAGACGGGACGAAGATATTTGAGAGAAAAGATGGAGAGAGGTGCGATTGAGAGAGAGGAAGAAATGAAAAGGCGTGAGACAAAGAGAGAAAATGGAGAGGGTGTGAGGAACTAGGGAGAGGAGGTCGCTGTGGGAGAAAAGAGTGGGTAGAGTGGGGTTAGAAATTAAGGTTCTTTTTCTTCTTATTAAACTAATTATTCAGGTTCAAAACCCAAAATAACCAAATTTTATAAATGTAAAACCTGAATCTGATTCAAATGTAATTTGGTCAAGTTAGATTTAATATGAGAAAAGTATATTTTTCAAATATTTGTCTGTAGCAGGTTCGGATTGGCCGAGTTTGGCAGGCTTTTAGGTTTTGGGGCTTTATGTTCACCTTTACCTCTAGTGGCTACTGTTGACTCAAATTCTTCATCACTTTTATTTTGATGATAAACAATATTTGATTATCGATGTCACTGACTATTCTTGATTTTGTAGCAAAGTATTTATCTTATATATTTAGCAAAAACATAATAAAAAAGATGGAATCAAAGCTTTAAGACGAACAAATAAATTCCAAGAAGACATCAACAATCCAAAGACTTCAAGACTAGTATACTAAAGGTTTATTTATCATTTCTAGTCTTGTAAATTGATTTGCATGCATCACACTTGAATTTATCATTTATTGGCTCACAAACTTTTTTTCGAGTTACATTCAAAATTGATTTTTAAAAATATAAATAAATTATTTTTGATTGAAATTAATGATAAAATTCTCCATACATTTAGAGTATAAATATACATTGAGCAAATGCAAAAATTGAATTTGAAAAAGAGCTCTAAAATGAATGTTATCAACGAAACGATAACAATGACATTTTCGTAATTAAAAATTGGGCGAGTAGTTATTGGAAATAAGTTAACCAGTTTTGCCCATAATCAAAAGCCCGAATTTAAGGAATGGACTTTTAATTACTCTAAATAATTACATTTCGATCTTGGCTATATAAATACATATTTCGAAGCTCAATATAGAGTTTCTATCAATTATACATCATAGTATTAAGCTAGCTAAAGTGTTATAAGTTCTTACCTTCTGTAAATCTTTTCAAAATACTTTTCACACACTTGAGCCAAACTTATTCATTCATTTGTGTTTTTTGTGCATCTCTCTATAGGTTTTTACATTGTATTTTATCATCTTTAAAGAGAGTGTAATTCTAGTACTTAAACTTCTATCTATCTTTGACCCGGTGAGATTGACAGCACATCAAAAATTCGCACTTGGTGAGGTTGGCATTGGTTTATCAACAACCCAGTAAGAGTGAGATTGGAATTTAAACAATCTTGTAAGAGTGAGATTGACACTAAAACAATCTGACTGAGGTGAGATTTGCACCACATCAACTATCCGCAAGAGAGGTGAGGTTGGCACCAATTTCAAAAATAACCTGACATTTGTTGAGATTGACACTTCAACAATCCGAGCAAGGTTGATAGTCCCCGAAGAGAAACTATTGTAAGAGGTTTGGATAACACCTTAGTGAAAACTACCCTGCATGTTAAAGGATTGGTCAAGTCCTTAACATGATCCATTATTAGAACTCAAGGCTTAGCACTTTGAAGACCAAGGACTTAGGTGGCGAGATTATCAATCGAACCTTGTGAAAGAGAGTTTGCATCCATCTATCCCTAAACTCATTGACACTGTGTTTATCTTGCTATTACTTTTTTGTCTATCTATTTATTGCATAAACTCTCATTAGTTGCTAGAAATTGATAGTTGAGTTTTTAAGTTTCCAAAAAAGTGTCAGTTCCCAAATTTACCTCTATTTTGGGAACCATTCTTGAGCTAATATCTGCTTCATCTATTGTTGGTGACTTGCCCTCTTATTAGATCTATTTTCCTTATTTCTCCTAACAAAAAACCTACATTTACAAAATAAATAATTATATTTAAACTGATATGATAAAATTTCTATAAATATATATTTTTAGCATTCTTAAAAAAATATCTAGGTCAACAATATAATAGAATTAATAAATATCTTTGAATCAACATAAAGATTTATAAATATATTTAAACTAACATGAATATAAATACATACACAACCCCATAAACATACTAATTAAACACAACAAATATAATTAGTAATAATAATAAATATGTAATAAAATATACTTAAATTTAAATTATGAAAAAATTCTTAAATAAATTTTGTATGTGAAATGAAATAGAATATAAATACATTTGATTCATTATTAACAAATTCAATTAATAATACAAAATATATTGTAGTATTTGTAATCCACAACAAGATTGTTAAACAGTTAGGTCGTTAGTTAGTTAGAGATCAACTAATCTTCTATTTTTCGGTTTTAAGTAAACTCTTGTAACTGGTCTGCTGATCTCCTTATAAATTTGCGTAACAACCAGCTTTAGATAGAAGTGTGTGAGAAAAAGGAGAGTTATCTGATTGTATCACAGAGTGAGATATAGTGTGTTTACAAGAGCAAGAAAAGGAGTTGTATGTGAGAGACTTTGTTCTTGAGATTAGAACAAATGTGTAGAAGACAACATCATTGAGGTGGCTTGGAGGTGTACTCATGTACATTGGTGTCTGTAACTTTCTGAATAACTAAGGGAACTCCTAGATTGGGAAGAACTGGATTAGGTCACCATATGGGTGACTGAACCAGGATAATCTGTGTGTTTCTTCTGCTCTTTTCTTTGATTAAATTTATGTTATTTGACTGTTCATAAATTTTTCTGGTTTTGCATATACATTGTTGTTTTGTATGTGTTTGAGAATTTGTTTCTGTTAAGTGGTGTTTTACTTCTGAGTTACAACAGTGGTATCAAAGCCATGGTTACATTAAGCAAGCAAGAACATAGTTGAATCAAAACAAGAATCAAGAATGGCATCATCTTCAGCAAGATTTGATTTAGAAAAATTCAACGGGTCCGGAGATTTCATCTTGTGGAAGGAAAAGATGATGGCAATCCTGATTTACCAGAAACTAGACTCGGCTCTAGAAGAAAAGCCAGAGAAGAAACCAAAAGAAGAAGGAAAGGTTGAAGACATTACTATCATCAAACAAGCTAGATCAACAATCATAATGAATCTCTCAGATAATGTTCTGAGGCAGGTCATTAGTGAGAAGACAGCTCTAGGAATTTGGAACAAGCTGATACAACTTTACATGGAAAAGACAACAGCAACCAAGATCTTCTTGAAAGGGAAGTATTATGGATTCAAAATGAATGCATCTAATTCATTAGATCAAAATCTTGATGAGTTGAATAAAATTATCTTGGAACTTACTAACATGGGTGAAAACATTCAGGAAGAGGACCAGGCAGTGATTCTTCTCAACGAACTACCAGATCAGTTCAAGGAGCTACGAACAGTCATTATGTACAGCAAGGACACGCTTACACTTGATGATGTTATGGGAGCACTTCGGTCAAGGGATGCTGAACTCACATGGAAAAAGGCAGCAAGGCAAGAGATAAACAAAGATGAGGCATTGATGGCTCGAGGAAGGTTCACAAGAAGAAGTCACTCAAGAGGGCCACACAGAATTTCTTCAAGATCTAAGTCAAGAAAGAGAGAAACAAGAAAGTGCCATCATTGTAGCATAGTAGGTCATCTGATCAAATTCAGCTGGGAACTCAAAAAGAAAAAGAAAAAGGAAGAAGATGAAAAGAATGAAGATTTCTCTGCATTAGCAGATAAAGACTACAACTCTGATGGAGATGTATTCACTGTTACTTCAACACAGTTAGAATCAACAAAGACAAATGGAGAGGCACATACTAGCACGATCAAGAAAGATCAAAATGAATGGATTTTGGACAGTGGGTGTACATTCCACATGAGTCCAAGAAGATTAGTTCACTGATTATACAAATATAAATGGTGGCAGTGTGGTAATGGGAAATGAATACAAGTGTAAAGTAATTGGAATAGGTTCTATTACAATAAAGAGTTTTAATGGATCTATCATAAAACTAACTAAAGTTTGGCATATACCAGATTTAAAACGAAACCTCATCTCAGTAGGGACCTTGGACGATGATGGCTATGGTCACAAGATCAATAATGGAAATATGAGAATCTCAAAGGGAGCTTTGTTAGTGATGAAAGGGACCAAGAGAAATGGCTTATATATACTTGATGGGAAACAGTGGCACCAGAACTTGCAGCTACTTTTGACAAGTGCAACTCAGATACAAAGATTTGGCATGCACGCATGGGACACATAAGTGAGCAAGGATTGGTAGAGTTATCTAAACAAGGATTATTAAGAAACCAAACGCATGCTAACCTACCTTTCTATAAAATTTGTGTGCAGGGCAAACAACACAGAATAAAGTTTACAAACAGCCAATACAGAGCAAAACATGTGCTGGAATATATACATGCAGATTTGTGGGGTGCCAGCCGAATCAAAACACAAGGAGGTAATCAATATTTTCTCTCTATTGTAGATGATTTCAGCATAAAAGTTTGGGTTTTTCTTTTAAAACATAAACATGAATGCTTAGATAAATTTAAAGAATGGAAGGTGTTTATAGAAACTCAAACTAATAGAAAAATAAAGACCCTTAGGACAGACAATGGCTTAGAATTTGTAAACCAGGAGTTTAATGATTTCTGCTCAAAACATGGTATACAAAGACACAAAACAGTAGCTAGGACCCCACAACAAAATGGAATAGCCGAAAAAATGAATATGACTTTATTAAATAAGGTTAGATGCTTGTTACTTGAATTTGGTTTAAAGAAACATTTTTCGGGGGAAGCTTTGTATACTGCTTGCTACTTAATTAACAGAAGTCCAAGCTAGCAAACCAGCTGAAATCACCTGAAGAACTATGGTCTGGTAAGACCCCATCTCTTTCTCATTAAATTTTTTTTGGATGTGCTGCTTATGCTCATAATGTTGAAGACAAATTGAGTAAGAGATCAATTGAATGCATTTTCCTAGGCTATCCAAATGGTGTAAAAGGATATATATTACTGTAATTAGAAACAAGTAAGATTGTAATCAGTAGGGATGTTATATTTAATGAAGCAGATTTGCCTTTTAAAAGAAATGAGAAGGGTACTTTCCTTGATGTTTCAGGTGACAAAACTGAACCAGAACATGAAAAACATGATGGGAAAGAAGCAATATTAGAACAGCTAGATAACAGCCAACAAATATTGACGGAAAGGAAGGAGAAAGCTAAACCTCAAGAAGGAAAAGAAGACCTTAGTAACTACCAGCTGGCTCGAGATCGCACACATAGAGAAATAAGAGCCCCAACCAAGTTTGCTGAAGCTGACATCATAGCTTATGCTTTGTCAATTAAGAATGAGTCTAAGGAGGAAGTACCAAAGAATTTTAAAGAAGCAATCAGTAGCAAAGATGCAAACAAATGGAAAGAAGCAATGCTTGAAGAACTCAGCTCACTAAAGGAGAACAAAACATGGGAATTAGTAACAAGACAAGCTGGGCAAAAGGTTATCGGCAACAAATGGATTTTCAGAATTAAAGATGGAATGTCAGAGAATGAACCAAAGAGATATAAGGCTCGCTTAGTGGCAAAATGATACAATCAAGAAGAAGGAGTGGACTACACAGAGATCTTCTCACCAGTATTTAAATTGAAGACAATTCGAATAATGATTGCCCTTGTAGTTTAGAAAGATTGGGAAATAGATCAGCTTGATGTCAAGACTGCTTTCTTAAATGGAAAACTTGAAGAAACTATCCTTATGAGCCAACCAGAGGGATTCGAGAAGAGGTCAAAGAAGGAAGAACTAGTGTGCTTAATAAGGAAATCTTTATATGGTCTCAAGCAGTCACCAAGGTTATGGTACATAAAGTTTGACTCAGTGGTGACAAGATTTGGATACTTAAGATCTGAATATGATACTTGTTTATACTACTCAAATCTGAACACTTCAGTTGAAACCTTTATTCTCATTTACGTGGATGGTATGCTTATAGTGGGGAAGGATTGGGATCATATCAACAAACTAAAAAATGTGCTAAAAGGTGAATTTCAAATGAAGGATTTAGGAGCTCCAGTAAAAATTCTGGGGTTACATATCATAAGGAAAAGAAAGGCACAAAATGTTAATGTTATCACAAGAGAAGTATGTGAAAGATATACTCAGAAAGTTCAATATGACAGATGCTAAAGTGGCTGGTTTACCTATTGCAGGACATTTCACATTCTCTACAGAACAATCACCTAAGACAACTGAAGAGAGAAGAAAGATGGCTAATGTACCCTATGCAGAGGCAATTGGAAGTGTAATGTACTATGGTTAAAACTGTGGCAACCTTTGTCCACCTTTTACCATCCCAAGTACATACCCTAAAACATTTAGCATACAACATGCATTCCATAAACATTAGCAGTCAAGCAAACATAATTAACCTCCTTACCTTGGTGTGAGTGTGAAGTCTTGACAAGGAAAAGATCTTGCTTCAATGATCAAAACCTAATCATAAAATAAGAAACTTATTCTAAGAACGACATCATGCCCAAACATCTAAGCCATACTCCAAAACCTTTTTGCACCTTAAATCATAAAAACATGCTCATAATGGTCAACTCTTAAACATAGTGCAAACCCAAATGGAAAATAAAATTAGAAATACCATGGTACCTTTTGAGTATGTGTAGGCCGAACCTCTTAAAGTTTCACCACCTTGGAACCTCAAAACCCTAGCCTTTCTTGATCTTTGAAATCAGAACCCTAGATATGAACTCCAATGATCATCAAGTATAAAGAGAAGAAGAAGCTTAAGAACTAAACCACAGAACCAAGAATCTCACCTTAATCTTGTGTCAAACCTGAACCCTAAATGTAAGCTTCACTCCTCGGCCTTCTCTCTCTCTCTTTTTCTTCTCCTCACGCCCAGTTCCTTTTCTTTCTCTCTTTGTTCACATTAAGGAGAAAATAGAAGTGAGTATACTCTTTATATAGGCTCATAATGCCTTAGCCACCAATTATAAATTAAATGGTAATTTATCCTAATTAACAATTGATCATAAAAGCTTGATTTTATAGTATTGATCACTCCGACGATTTTCTCTAATTTGTATCATGAATCTAGTTGTCTTTTGAAGCTACATTCTTGATTGATTTACAAACCCCATGATTTTGAAATCACTAACTAACAATCAACCATAAATGCTAATTGATCTTAACTTTCTAATCACCATTAACACACTTGATTCCATTCTTAATTACTATCATAAAGACTACGAACCCAGCCAACTTCTTGCACCAAGTTCATGATTCGACTTCCAATCACCAAGATTCTCGAAATCATTTCCTTCATCATCTTAATTTCGAAATCATTATCAATAGAAAGAAAGAAAAATCACCCTTGGGTCATCCTTTATTGCCTTGATATCAATCATACTTAAATTAGTAATAGTCCCTTTAATTTTTGAAAATTTGCTTAATAAAAACTCATTGAGTTACCAAATCAAGCTCTAAGCCAACTAGCAAATTGCCATTCTTGCTTCTCATTGATTATCCAAAAATCGATGTGATCACCTCTTAATAATTTTCACACACCACACGCCCAAGTAGGCTAGTCACACACTTATGTGCACACATTTTATCACATACAATCAACTCAAAGCATTAAATCAATAATTAAAATAAATAACAACAACAGTAAAATTAATATAAAATATGCGTCCGGATATTACATCAATGAATATGTGGAGAAGGTGATTGGATATAGATAAGACTTTACTACCAAGCTTTTCCATAAAGGATGATTCATAGCAGATGAGATGATTAGCTCATGAAAGAACACTTGAGAAACTACTAACAGAAAGAAGATCAACCAGAGAAAAATAGAACGCAATATACATTCATAAGCATTCCATACCTTATTTAATGCTGATTAGTCAAACATGTAAAAAACGAAAATTGTATTTATTGTATTTAAATATATTAGATTTAGTTACCCAGATTTGAATGTTTAAATTTTAACAAATCTGGTAACTACTTCCTAAAATCATTGGGAAACTTAGTGCACTGACCATCCTATAAATAAGAGAGCCATGATAAAGAATGTAAGCCAATTTTCATTACGCTAAAACGATACTGAAATTGTACCAAGAAAGACTAATAAGAATCACTAGTGGATGCAAGTCACTTTTGAAAGCCAAACCATTCTAAACCAAGTGTCCATACTTCTGTTCTTCTCTTAATTATTTATAACTTACAAATTACATTTTCCATTATATTTTAGCTGATGAAAAAAAATGTGAACACTATGTTTTTATGCATAGAGACAAGAATGTTCATCAATTATTAGTGATGGATTCAAAAATTAGATTTGATTTGCATTATGAGACTAAAATGTATAATTATATAAGAGATATTTTCAGCATAAATACCCAATATTTAACATTTGTTACCGATTAGTACTCAATCTTTATTTTTTTTTATGGAAAAATACCCAATGGTTAGAAAACCATGATTTATTCACTACTTGATTCATTAGTTTCTGTTAGTGGTGACTAATAGGTGACACACCCTATTGGTCTAGCTCATTTTTTTTCAAAAAAAAAAAAAATTGAATGAAAAAAATGGTGTTCTTGAGTTCATATTGTTCACCCAATTTCCATATCTAAATCTCTTCATTCTCAACAATTACATTTGTTGTTGTTTTTAGATGATGTGCCATTGTTATTCTTCCCTGATATGTTATTTCATTTTCTTCAATTCCTCATGTTTTTGGAACTATATTATGGATATTTTTATATTGTTTTCTATTTTTAACCAATATTTTTGTGTTTTTGGTTAGTTATTTCCATTTTTATAACTTTATCATATTGTGAAGCTGACTTTTAACCTTTTTTTTAGTTTTTTTTGCCACTAATTATTGATATTACTAATTTTTTTTCTACTTAGTAGCTGGCACGCTATTTGGATTTCTTAGCTTATTTAGTATTTGGGTATTGTGTATTTTGCATATCTATATGAATGAGTCCTAGGGTGTCTGAAATAGTGTATAAAAGATTATTTTGTTTCCTAAGTATTTATTATCATGTTTCTGATTTTATTTCTTCAATTTTCCTTGATGAGTATTGTTGTACCCCAAAAATACGAGCTGAATTACTCAGCACGGGGTACAGCTGGCAGGCAAGCGTATGAAGAAAGTGAGACGCTAACCCTGAAGTGAGCAGCTCGAGTCAAACTTGACACCTTACGACAACCAGATAGTCTCCAGATTGCCTCTTACACCAACAACTTAGTTCGAGATGTGCGTTATCTAGATCGCCTTCGTGAAGTTCTGAACATGACTTGTGTCAGTTCAGATTAGTCCTGCGACATCCAACTCAAAGGAAGGGTTCAGCTCATGGAAGCATGGTCATGACGCACAGTAAAGAATCCCAAAAGACTCAGAGATTTTTTATATGCCTCATAAAGGCCCATGTTTTATTATGCATTTATTACCCGAGATAACAGATGTAAATTCAATAGGAAATCATATAGTTATGTAAATGGGAAGTTACCCAAAAATTTTAATTACCATATTAATGTACGGTTACCCAAAAATGTCCATGCGAATCCCCTATAAATACAGGCAAAATGGGAAATTAAAAGGATCAACTTTCTATATGCAAAAACTCTGCTGAAATTGCCATAAACAATTTCCATTAGAGTCTTAAACAAATCAATAAAAGTGACTCGTGGACTAGGTGGATTTTAACCACTAAACCACGTAAAATCGTATGAGCATTTTGCATTCTTGTTTTTTGTGACTTTTTATGCATTTGATTTGCAAAAAGTCTAATATCTTTAATGTCGGATTTCTAAATCCCCTGTTGCCCAAAAACCACATCAACAGATTGGTGCTTTCACTGAGAGCATATTACACTTAATTCCCCACGCAAGCTTCACCCAACAGACACTGTGGTGGTCACTCAATCTATGTGTGACAACGAGATGAAGCAACCTGATGATAAAGAGGCTCATCATGTGACCATCCCCACTGGAGAAGGCACATCCGCACAACGTCGTCCTGGAAAACAGCATGTCAACCAAGATGATGATGGGAGCTCAGCCTCATGCCCACCAAATCCACATCGTGGGTATCTAACAGCCATCGAGATGGAAAACACCCAGTTAAGGAACCATATTGCCTTGGGTAACAAGCAGATTGAGGAGATTTTAGCTCGATTACCCCCTTACAACCGATGCTAATGTCAGAAAGAGGCAAAGTGGGTCCCACAGATCTCACAGGAATAATCGATCCAATATTAGTCGCTCTGTCAGAACTCCAACTTCGAGTTCCGTACTATCTGAATAGACTTCGTGAAATACTTAACCTGCCAATCTCCGCAAGAATTGTTGACATAATGTCAACTGTTCTGTTCGAACTGTGACCCTGAGTTTCCTACCTTTTGTACAGATTCCATGGAATGCTCAACTTGCCAACCCTCACAGGAATAATAATTGAACTCAAAGTCCCATGAATCAGCCTGGCCAAAAGGGACGAGCTGAAGCCAACTCATGGAGAAGATACGTCCTAGCAAATCCATTCGTGCCTTGACCAACAGCTCTAGCACAAACAAATGAATCTGCACTCCCTCCAACCCAGGAAAGTGGAGTAGACCAAGGGCGAGCTAATCTAGTGTGTCCCAATGGAACAAGAATAGCTTCACCGATAAGGCATCCTCCATCATTGATTCAACATCCACGTCACCTCGCCCACAGGGAAATGCTTCAACCTGAAGGAATAGCAGGAGAAATCCTCCCCCCTCAGAAGATGTTTATATCCCACGGTCTTGCACTAACAATCTAGATCCACGGTCCGAGCCACGAGCTGTAAGCTTCGCGAATGGAAGCTACTGAACAAAGAGCCAATGCAGAGGCAGGCACAAGATTGACCTAAGGAATCATTTAAGCTCCGCAGAAAGTCTTCACTCTGACCCACATTCTAACCTGTTTGATCATCTGAACTCACAAAGAGGACATCTAGCTCATCACAATGATTTGAGTTACACTCAGGCCAGGGAAGACCCATCTATTGTACGTGACAATGGGAGTGTCCTGCCTAACAGAGCTCAAGCTTGGGAGGATAATAACCCATATAATGCTTACAATAGGATGGGAGTTGATAATCAACTCCAAAATAACCTAGAGACCAAGGATCCAACCCTCGAGCAACTGGCCTTAATGGAAGAGCAGATAAAAAGACTCTTATTTGGAAAAGGCATTGATGACTATGAATCTGATGAGGATCTCGAGCCTTTCTCTCCCCATATTGTAACAACTTCGTATCCTGCTAGCTTCAGGATGCCGACCATGCCCACATATGATGGAACCACTGATCCGTCCAATCACACAAGGACCTTCAACATGCTGATGATGGCCCACATGAAAATTACGACCTAAGGTGTATTCTATTCCCTGCAATACTGACTCAGCCAGCCAAACTATGGTTTAATAAATATAAAAAAAACATTCAATCACTCCTGGAAAAAACTTTTTTTCGAGTTCAAAAAACAATTTCAGGCTGCAAAAGAGACCCGAGTAGAGGTTGATTCATTGGCTGACATCAAGCAGCAACCAGATGAATACCTAAAGGCGTATCTCAACTGATTCACAAATGTAGCGGGCCGAGCTAGAGTCCCTAATGATAGCTCTAAGCTCATGGCTATGAGAACAAGAATTACTGTGGGAGGAAATCTGTGGAAAGAACTCCAATTTAAAAGGGTGAAGAGTGTAGATGAGTTCTTGGCTCAGGCTCAAGAATGGATAAATTTGGAAGAGGCAGAGTCTGTTGTCATAGGAACCAGCCAGACTCTCGTTCAGCCTGCTACCTAGAATAACCAGTCGGCGGGTAATAAATGGAAATGGAATGGTGAGGGCGACCAGAGCGGCTACAAGAAAAATAAGCACGGGGATAAATATACCTTCGTCTATACTTCCTATACATATTTAACAGATACACGAGAACATATTTATTTAGCTAACTCTACTCACCTTCCATGGAAGAAGCCTGAGCCCATGAAGCATCAAAGGGAGAAGACAGATCTAGCTAAATTCAGTCGATATCATAATGACATTGGTCACAACACTGACAATTGTCGTCAACTAAAAGATGAGATCGAGACCTTCATCTGGGCTGGACAATTAGCACAACACGCTTGAAATAAGGTAGCTCCTAGTCAACTAGCGGGCCAGAACTCACAAAAAACTTAGGAAAGCCAAGGAAACTCTTAAGCAGCTCCAGGGAATCAGGTTATCCCTCCTATTATTGAAGGGGATATAGCCAATATTACTGGGGGGCCCCATTTGGTAGGGACGAGCAGTGGAGCCCAGAAAAGGTATATCCAGGAGCTGAAGATGCACAATGGCGTCGAGTTTATACCGGAGCCGAAGTTATCAAAGCCATGTCCAATTCCCGTATAATGACCCGCTGATGATAACCATCCAGCTCGCAAATCGAAGGGTACGAAGGATAATGATTGTTGACGCGGTTTTTCAGCAACAGATAATTATATAAATAAGGAGAGAGATTAGTGCTAAGTGATGAACTGTAATATATGAATGATCTCCAAGGAAGATTATAACTCGAATATTTTTTTAGGTGGTTCAAAGGTTAAAATCCTTCTAGTCCACCAGCCAATATTATTGATACATCTTTGATATTCCTTACAGGGTATTTTCTTACAAATTAGGAACCAACCCTTTGCAACTCCCAGGGTCTCCATATTTATAGGGAGAGGACACCTGGATGTTGGCAAAGGAGGTCATCCTGTGACCTTCTTACCCATCATGCCACTTCTGTGACATTCATGATTAATTCCTAAAATCTAACAATGAAGTGTGGTCTAATCAATAGGTAAGGGGGATAATGGGCCGCATGGCCAAAACCAGTCGTGGGGTGTCTGAACGCACACGTTTATGCTGCGTGTCCGAGAATTCAGGAATGGAGTAGACACGTGATGTCTGATATATGCACGTTTACATTGCGTGGTTGACTTTATAAGGGGTCGGAGGTGTCAACTCAAGCTTGTACCCCAAGCTTGATGTAGTCCTAGCTCGTGGTGTCCACGCTGCTGATCCGATGCCTTAGTAATCTCACTAAACCTTTGACTATCTTGAGCTAGAGAGGTAGAGATTTGTAACAGCAGCTCCGGGTAGGTGGCTTCCACGTGGCTGATAGAATGTATGCCCTTTTTTAGCTCGCTAATAACCCATGGATATTTAAGGCATACATTTGCCCCCCAAGCCCCTGCTCGTGGCACATGACGTCACCTGGGGCCACAGTGGGGGCTTTTTGGCTTCTTTGTGGACTCTTCATATCCCGCCCATTACGCTGGTATCAGATACGTGGAGCATCGTGGTTAGTGACGGTCCGTCTTCCGAGAACCGCATTAAATGGCCTCGCCTATCTTTGGCCGTCGTTTTGTCTTTCGAGTAGTGATCCTCGTATCCTACATCAAGACAATCGAACGGCCCTCATCCTTTGGACTTTTACGTATATATATAAGGCTGGCCACCTTTTGCATGAGCCACCCTTTTATTTGAAAATTTTCTCCTCTTCTTCTTTCTTCTCAGTCTCAAAACCCTTTCCTTCTTTCGGTCACTATTCACAATGTTCCAAAGGTTCAGGCACGAGGGCTCTTCTGTGACTCCGGTACCAGCGATTCCAACAGGGCTTCAACCCAGACGCTCCTTTCACCCTTCATACAGCAAAAAATTTCTGTAAGTCCTTTGTTTGTTGCATGCTTTAAATGTTTTCTCTCTCTTGCTTAGGTAAACTTTCTTCTTAGACGCATGCAGTAGGGTGCTTGTCTTTTGTTTTTCTTTGCTGGTATTTTGTGCGTAGGCTTTTATCCTAGGGGTATCAACCGTAGGAAAGAGGATGCTTAGGAACATGACTCATAGGACAAAGTCTTGGGGCGCTTTTCTGGGTAAATTTTTTTATGCCTGTTTGGAACAACAAGCTTCTAGGGTGCAAAAACCGGGTAGCTTAGGGGACACGCTTCCCAGGCGGTTTTGCCTTTCAAAACTTTCCTTCCAAGGAAAAAATTATCCTAACCCTCCTGACACACGGATCCCGAGCAATCGAGGACCCGTTGGGAGCACAGGTGCGTGTTCATAGAACCGCGTGGTCTCACTCGCCGCGGGCTGGGATTACCTCAGCCCGTGTAAAGGAAACCCTTCCTGCTAGATTCTTTCTTATGCTTAGGCCGCCTTTTCTAAACTTTCTTCTTTGTTCGTTAGGCGACCAGATGGCGCCCAAGAAGGGTGTTGGAAGCTCGTCTTCCTAGCAAGCCAGCAAAGGGAAAGAGGTGGCCACAGACTCCCCGATCCCCAACTTTGATCCCACCATGGAGAAGGAGGTCGAGGTGGGGCCCGATGCCTTTTTCGAGGCCGAGAGGATCGCCTCGAAGGTCACCACCCAGGGGAAAGTTAACAAAATTATGCTTTCCCATAATATTGAGATAGGGAGGGGTGCTTTGGATGCCCGACCTCCCCTTGAGGGTGAGCGGAGCTGCGCGCCGCTCGACGAGGAGTACGCTGCCTGGAGCGATGAGCATCTCAAGGCTGGGGCCTTCCTTCAACTGGACCAGTATTTCGAGGAATTTTTAAATTACATGAAGCTGGCCCCCTTCTAGCTCCCCCCTAACTCCTATCGTTTGTTAGCGGGGTTGAAGTATTTGTTCCTAAAGCAGGAATGGGAGGTCCCCACGCCAGCGGACATCCTTTACTTCATTTGCCTCAAAGCCAGCCCGGACCAACGGGGGCGAGGTGACGGGTTCTACTACCTGGCCCGTTTTCCCAATTCGGCTGCGATCATCAAGCTGCCCAGCCACCCAAATGACTTCAAGGATCAATTCTTCATGTCAAAGGGGTTTCGCAACTGCGAATACCACTATTTCAACCGTCCTCGTAAGTCCCTTCTAACTTTAGCTCGCTAGCTTGCCGCTGATTAGTCTCTTTCCATTCGTTGCTGACTTAAAACTATCATGCAACTATTTTCGCAAGGACGGCTAAGTCAATGACCCTTAGGGGTCAATACGAAACCTTGGCAGGGCTCCCCCCAAGTGAAAAAGATTACCGCTAGCTCGTGTCTGACGAGACGATGTTGGCATGTAAGTTAATTTCCTCAGGCCAGACTCTGGCCTTGAGGAGGCCGCGGACCATACTCGCTACTCGCGAGATGGCGCCCATCCCCGAGGAGGGGGCCGCGGACGAGGACGAGGATGAGGACGAGGAGGACGAGGTGCCCCTCATGCGCTAGAAGCAGGCTCTGGAGGTTGCCCAGGAGATCAATGCAGAGAGGACCCAGTCCGAGGCAGCAGTCGGCCCATCCGGCCAAGGTAACCCTTACTTATTTAGGGACTTAGACAGGGCCGATGCAGACCTACGGCTTGCTAGGTTTAACCCCAGCCAACTCGTTCACCGCCACCAAAACGACCCAGACCTCAACATCACTCTACTCCAGTGTGTTGACCAGCTCATGTTGCATTATGATATGGGCCGCCCTAGGGTTACTGTAGTAGTAGATAATACCCTGGCCTTTAGGTCTGCCTTCTTTGAGGAGTACGGGACCAATCTTAGGTCGTAGCCCTCCCTTCTGGAGGGTGTAGTAGCTCCGGGTCTTAGGTAGTATGTAGAGGAGTCTAGTCCTGAGACGGATCCGGATCCAGAACCTCTTCTCACCTGCGAGGTCATTATCTTAGACCCTCCTGTAGAATCTCCGGGGCCGGAGGTCGTCACAATAGATTCCTCCTCTAGCTCGGAGGGTAGGACCTTTTTCTATACATACTTTAGCTTTTGCAATCATATTTTTACATGTGTACTGATGACTTACTGTCCTTGTTTCATGTGAGGAAATGTCGCAGCCCGGGGGTAACGATCTGCGATCTATGTTCCAGGGGGGAAACCCTATCTCCGAGCCGTCCGGGCCCTTAGTGAGGAGGCTCCGGTTGGCGAAGACAGCTGTCGGGACTACCTCCAAGTCCCCGGCCAAGGGGAAAAACTAGGGTCATTCTGCCATGGAGAAAGTGCCTCCACCCCCTCCTTCAGTAGAGAAGATGCCTCCACCTCCTCCGCAACCTCCTGTACCTGGTCGGGAAAAGGAGGTTTCAACCGGGACCTTGGCTACTCCAACTCCCACTGTGCGCATCCCGGTCAACACTCAGGCCTTGGAGAAAATCCCTGAGGCCTTTCGAGGGACGGTTTATGAAACCGCGAGCTATACGGTGGATCATGATTACAATGCCACCCCAAGGGACTTGCGGGAGATTGAGACGAGGAGCCCCGAGAACATGATGGAGTCTTCACTAGGGATGACCCTCACGGTAAGTTCGCCTTACCACTGGTTCTTTCTACTTAATTTCTAAGGCACTTGCCTCACATATTTTTGACTTGCAGGCGATTTTGGCCCTCCATCGGAGCATATCTCGGTCCAGGGCCAGGCTTGCAGAGATCAGGGGTGAGCATCAGGCTGTCCAGGCCGTCCTCGCGTCCGCTTGCAACGGGAGCAGGATACGAAAGCCGCCCTGGCGACTGTGCAGGCCGAGCTGGAGGCATCTCGGTCCAAACTGCTGGAGGCCAAGGCTATCAAGGTCGCCCTGGACGCCGCGAAGGTGGGGCTTGAAGAAGCCAAGGCTGCCCTTGAGGCAGAGAGGGCATCATCCAGCTCCTCCATGGAGGCCATGCTGTACCATTGCTGGGTCTTCAACCTGGATGGTGACTTCTCCTTTCTGGGGCCGGACGTGTGGGATTCCTTCCTGGAGAAGTTCAAAGCTCGCCTTCAACAAGAGGCGCCCTCCGAGACCGGGGAGACTTCCACCGCAACCGAGCAGGATGCTGAGGGGGTGACTTCATCGTAGCAGCCTGGCGGGGCTTAGGATTTTTCTCCTTTTATCATATATTTTTTTTTTTGTAATTTTTTATCATGAGGATTTTATCCTCGAAACAATTGGTATCCCCCACTTTATTTCAATTTATTTACATATTTTTTCCCCGACCTTACTGTTGCTTCTCTTTAATGCATTTGGTGAGAACTTAGTTTCTGTTGGTGTTGTGATTGACGTCTTATGCTTTTTAGGAAACAACATCTGTTAATCAATTTAAACCAACTTCTAAGTTTTAGGACCTGGTTGTATCCAATACATTAATTTCAAAACTTAGTAAGTGTTAATCCTTTATCGATATCTCGTGCTTTTTAAGAAAAACATCGATCAATCAATTTGAACTAACTTCTAAGTTTTAGGATCTAGTTGTATCCAGGACATTAATTTGAAAACTTAGTTCGTGTTAATCCTTTATCGATATCTCGTGCTTTTTAAGAAAAGCATCGATCAATCGATTTGAACTAACTTCTAAGTTTTAGGACCTGGTTGTATCCTGGACATTAATTTGAAAACTTAGTTCGTGTTAATCCTTTATCGATATCTCGTGCTTTTTAAGAAAAACATCGATCAATCAATTTGAACTAACTTCTAAGTTTTTAGGACGACCTGGTTATATCCATGATACAACTTAGTTCGTGTTAATCCTTTATCGATATCTCGTGCTTTTTAAGAAAAACACCGATCAATGAATTTGAACTAACTTCTAAGTTTTTAGAACGACCTGGTTATATCCAAGACATATGCCCCCCAAGTAATTAGGAAAGGGTCTTTCGTGGTTACTTGACGCTACGTCCAAAAATATATACAATAATGTAAAAAGATTTAATTCTCATTACTTAATAAACAAAAGATGGCTTTTCCAATTAAGCCTTACAAAGATATTATTGATAATATTTCTTCAAATGGATAGCGTTCCAAGTCCATGTGACCACTTCTCCATTAAGTCGAGCTAGCTTGTAGGCTCCTTCTTTTATGACCTCGATTATCTGGTAGGGTCCTTCCTAGTTCGGTCCCAATACTCCATCCATGGGATCCTTACTGGCTAGGAAGACTTTTCTGAGGACTAGGTCGCCAACGCTAAAGGCGCGTTTCCTGACCTTTGAGTTGAAATAACGAGTGATCTTTTGTTGATAATGTGCGAGCTGCAGCTGTGAATCTTCTCGTTTTTCATCAATCAGGTCGAGGGACACGCAGAGCAATTCCTCATTCCTGTCTTGTTCAAATGCCTGGACTCTATGCGAGGCTACCTTTACTTCGATAGGAAGGACTGCCTCACTCCCGAAAGCCAGGGAGAAAGGAGTATGACCCGTCGGTGTTCGATGTGAGGTCTGGTAAGCCCATAGTACTTGGGGGAGCTATTCTGGCCAGACTCCCTTGGCTTCATCCAGTCTTTTCTTAAGGCTTGCCTTTAGCGTCTTATTGACGGCCTCGACCTGCCCATTGGCCTGGGGATAGGCCACGGAGGAGAAGCTTTTAACAATGTCGTGCCTCTCACAAAATTTGGTGAAGAGGTCGACTGCGTTCCATTATCGGACACGATCTTCTTTGGCAGCCCGAATCGGCAGATAATGCTCTTGACCACGAAGTCGAGGACTCTTTTTGAAGTGATCATTGCCAGGGGCTTTGCTTCTGCCCACTTGGTGAAGTAGTCGATAGCCACCACTGCGTAGCGAACTCCTCCCTTTCCAGTAGGGAGGGCACCAACCAAGTCAATCCCCCAGATCGCGAATGGCCACGGGGACGAGATCATCTTTAGCTCGACCGGGGGAGCTCGGGGAACTGTAGCAAATTGCTGGCACTTGTCACATTTTTTGATGTAGGAGATCGAGTCCTTTGACAGAGTGGGCCAGTAATACCCTTGCCTTAATATCTTTAGGGCCAGGTTTTGCCCCCCGGTGTGATCTCCGCAAAAACCCTCATGCACTTCCTGTAAGATGGTCTTCGCTTTGCCTGGCAGAACACACCGTAGAAGAGGCAAAGAGTGTCCACACCGGTATAATGTCCCATCTATCACTGTATACCTTGGAGCCTGGTAAAGTACCCTCCTTGCATCATTTCGTTCCTTGGGTAACTTTCCTGCTGTGAGATACTCGAGGATGGGAGTCATCCAAGTCGGTCTGACATCAATCATCTCGATCTCTGCCCCGACTTCCTCTATGCTGGGCCGTTCCAGGAACTCTACTGGAACCATCCCCAAAGTCTCCGCCTCTCCAGAGGTAGCGAGCTTTGCCAGGGCATCCACGTTGGCATTTTGTTCCCGAGGTATCTACACAATTGATCCACGCTCGAATGCAGATAGTTCTTTCTTTACCTTGGCTAGGTAAGCAGCCATCTTGGCTCCCCGTGCTTGGTATTCCCCTAACACTTGGTTTACCATGAGCTGGGAATCGCTGTAACACTGGACGGAGCTGGCCTTCAGTTCCTGGACCACCCGTAGACCAGCCAATAGAGCTTCGTATTCAGCCTCGTTGTTGGACGCTTTGAATCCGAATCGCAATGCCGAGTGGAATTGATGTCCTTCCGGGGATATTAATATGATTCCAGCCCCAGAATCGCTCTCGTTACACGAGCCATCTACGAAGATCCTCCACGAGGCCTGGGGTAAGGAGGCCTGGATTGACTCTTCTGCAGGATCTTCTCGGAATCCTGTGCACTTTGCCACAAAATCAGCCAGGGTCTGGCTTTTTATTGCAGTTCGCGGTATGTACAAAATCTCAAATTGGTTGAGTTCAATAACCCACTTCAAAAGACGTCCCGATGCTTCAGGTTTTTTCAAAACCTGCCTTAAAGGCTAATCGGTTATGACGTGTATCGAGTGGGACTGGAAATATGGCCTGAGCTTTCGGGAGGCCGTAATGAGACAGAAATCCATCTTCTCCATCAACATATACCTGGATTCAGCTCCGAGAAGCCTCTTGCTGATGTAATAGACTGGCTTTTGAGACCGGTCCTCTTCTCGGACTAAGACGGCGCTAACTGCATCTTCCGTGACAGCTAGGTAAAGGAAAAGAGGCTCTCCTGCCGTTGGTTTGGATAATACGGGCGGCTCGGCTAAATGTGCTTTCAGGTCGAGGAAGGCACATTCGCATTCTTCGGTCCACTCGAATTTCTTATTCCCCTGGAGCAGGTTGTAGAATGGCAGACACTTGTCGGTAGATTTAGAAATAAACCGATTAAGGGCCGCCACCCTTCCTGTCAGACTTTGAATGTCCTTTCGTGACCGAGGTTAGGGCATCTCGAGTAGCGACCTGATCTTATCGGGGTTCGCTTCTATCCCCCTGGTATTGACAAGGAAACTCAGGAATTTTCCTGATGTGACCCCGAAAGTACATTTTTGGGGGTTAAGCCTCATGTCGTATTCTCTCAATATCTTAAAGCATTCCTCCAGATCGAAAACATGGTTATCGACAGTTTTCGACTTGACCAGCATGTCGTCAACATACACTTCCATGTTCTTCCCGATCTGGTTGGCAAACATCCTATTTACCAACCTCTGGTATGTAGCTTCGGCGTTCTTCAACCCGAAGGGCATGACCCTGTAACAATAAACGTTAGTTGGGGTCATGAAGCTAGTGTGTTCCTGGTCCGCTGGATTCATGGCATCCATAAAGGACATAAGCTCGTGCCCTGCCGTGGTGTCTACCAATTGGTCAATCCTTGGCAAGGGGAAGCAATCTTTGGGGCAGGCTTTGTTCAGATCGGAGAAGTCGATGCAGGTCCGCCATTTCCTGTTGGGCTTCGGGACCAACACAAGATTGGCAACCCAGATCGGGAACTTTGCCTCACGGATAAAGCTGCACTTTAAGACCTGGGCTACTTCCTCTTCTAGGGCCTCAGCTCGGGTTGTTCCTAGGCGCCTCTGTTTCTGGGATTTTGCAGGCACGCTTTTATCCAAGTGGAGGGTGTGCATGATGACGCTCGGACTGATCCCTACCATGTCTTCATGAGACCAGGCGAACACATCTAGATTCTCCTGCAGAAACTTAATCAGCTCAGCCTTCCTTTCGCTACATAGATTTTTCCCAAGCTTCACCACCCTCGAGGGATCTTGTGGATCGATGCTTACCTCCTCGAGCTCTTCGATGGCCTGGAGCTCGGATCTATTCGCGCCTACTCTGGGGTCGATATCATTATTTAAGATGATATTCTCCCCTTTGGCACTCTGAGGTTTTACAATCTCAGGACTAGACACAAGTTCCTGAGATTCCTCATACCCGTCCTGGACGGTCATCGTTATCTGCCCGGGTTTTAATTTCCCCTTCATAGAAATGTTGTAGCATTCCCTGGCAGCAAGCTGATCACCTCGAACTGGGCATATCCCCGAGGAAGAGGGGAATTTAAGCACGAGGTGGCGGATGGAAGTTATGGCTTTAAACTCTATCAATGTAGGTCAGCCCAAAATAGCATTGTACGCGGCGGGACAATTGATGACAACAAACTTGAGGAGTTTTGAGACTGTCCCAGGTCCCTCTCCCAAGGTGATCACCAGCTCGATCGTTCCTATTGCCTCCGACCCTTCTCTAGAGAATCTGTATAGCATCATGGAGGTGGATTTCAGCTCGGTGACAGATAAACCCATCTTTTCCAGCGTAGACCAGAACAGTAGGTTCACCGAGCTCCCATTATCAACAAGTACTCTCCTAACCCTCTGGTTAGCGAGCTGAACGGCTATGACCAGAGGGTCGTTATGAGGGAACTGGACGTGGCTGGCGTCTTCCTCGGTGAATATGATTGGTTGCCTCTCCAATCGTTGCTGTTTGGGTAGATGCTGCTCAGGGACGAACTCCACTCCATTATGAGCCTTAAGTTCGTTGACGTATCTCTTTTGGGCACCTCTGCTAGTGCCAGCCAGATGGGGGCCACCGGAGATCGTGGAGATCTCTCCCCCAATCACAGGAGGAGGGACATCCTGATCTATCCGAGACCCGGGCTGACTTATCGGAACTTCCGAAGCTGGATGGCCGGCGAGAACTCTATTCTGCGGATACTGAGCCAAGGGTCCAGCTCTGATGAGAGTCTCGATCTCATCCTTTAGGTGCCTACAATCATCGGTGTTGTGGCCAATGTCGTTGTGGAACCAACAAAACTTGGAAGGGTCTCGCTTACCCTTCTGGTGCTTCAACGGTTTCGACTTCTTCCAGGGGAGGCGAGCAGAGTTTGCTAGGAAAATGTTCTCCCTAGTGTGCGTGAGATCGGTATAAGTCGCGTAGACCTGCTTAAATTTTTCTACAGACTTGTTCTTCTTTGGGCTGTGCTGGTCCCCTTTGCTGCTCCCTTTTCTCTTGCCTCCACCAAACTGGTTATTCTGTGTAACGGTTTGTGTCGCTGTCACGACATCCGTTCCCACTACAGCGGGCTGCTCAGGGGGCTGGCTGGTTCCCGCGGCCGATGCTCGCGCCTCCTCCAGGTTTATCCACCCCTGGGCCATATTTAAGAATTTGTTCACGGTGCTGACACCATTTCTCTGTATCTCTTCCCAGAGTCTGCCTCCGATGATCGGGACCGATGTTGTGGGCTATCATTAGGGTGTTGAACATACCCAGATGATCTGATGGGTCCCTGTCCCCATTGAACTTGAACAAGTGAGGCATATGGAAACTGGGTGGATACATCGTAGCTGCTATGTTGGGGGCGAAGAGCTCCAGTTCGTCCCTTGAGCCGTACTCAACTTTTTTTTTCTTTTCTGATTAGAGCTTCTTCATTAGCTCCTCCATCTGAGCCGGACGCTCAAGGGTTTGGTCCTGACTTCCTTGGTTATTCTTAGGCTGTTCAACAGCTCCGGTTCCACGGTACGCGTTAGGCGGGTTATTATCCCTCCTATCTTGAGATAGGTTATATGGGATGCTCCCACTGTCACGTACTTCAGATTGGCCTTCCCCTTGGAGAGCACGACTGCCATTTCCAACTAGGTCTCTCTGAGAGTTTAGACGATCTCGGAGGTCGCCCCTCGGGGCGGCCTGAGGGCTTTGCGCCGAGCTCAAACGATGGTGCAGGTCTCCGCCGGAGATGTTACTTCGGCGACTCCTGGTCCAGTAACTTCCATTTGAAAAGCTCGGAGCTCGCCAAGGAGGGTGAGGCTCCGGGACGTCCTTGGGCACCCGACTACGACGGGAAGGTCCGGCGGAATGAGGATTTCTCCTGCTGCTCCCGTGAGCCGGAATGTCTCAGACTGGATGGGGAGGAGATGGGTATCTTATTGGTGAAGAAGGATGCCTGACTGGGGACGCGATTCTAGTCCCGTCACGGCGGGTTAAGCTAGGTCGTGGCTGCTCCGATCTACCATCCTCCACGTCCTGTGCTCGGCGGTCTGAGCGGGGTGCAGAACGGCTGGTCGGGGCGAGCTGTCATCGTGAGCCCTCCCCGGATCTCCTTCGCGAGCTTCCTTGAGCCCTTCGGGGTGCACTCGAGGGCAGAAGTGAGCTAGGAGTTGAGGTCCGAACCGATCGGCTGAATTACTGCTCGGCCCTAAGAAGTTCCTTAAATGTTGTTTCCCGGTGGTGCGACGTGGGAGTAGAATTTGATGTCGGGGGTCTGACTGACCGATTGGGCCTTGACCGATTACCCCGGCGAGACTTATGAGTCTCACCATGCCTCTTTCCGATGTTAGCATCGGTTATAAAAGGGGGTAATCGGGCCAAAACCTCTTGAATCTGCTGGTTTGCTTTCGCCAACTGACTCCTCAACTGTGCATTCTCCATTTCTACCGCCGTGTAGAAATCCGGGTTCGGATTGGGCGGCTGAGGAGCCAAACTTCCAGTGTCGTCTTGGCCCATTGGCTGCTTGCCCAGCCGCTACTGAACCTCAGGGTTCTGATCATCGGACATGGCGGCATGGCGGGCCTCCTGCCCATCACGTTGGTCCGCCTCGTTACCATGTCTTGAGCGATTAACTACCATGGTTGGGTATTTGCGATAGAACCAATTTAGAAGCTCTCAATGAAAGCACCAAAATGTTGACGCAGTTCTTTGGAAACAGATAATTGTATAAATAATAAGAGGGATTAGTGCTAAGTGATGAACCGTAATATATGAATGATCTCCAAGGAAGATTATAACTCCAATACTTTTTTTAGGTGGTTCAAAGGTTAAAATCCTTCTAGTCCACCAACCAATATTATTGATACATCTTTGATATTCCTTACAGGGTATTTTCTTACAAATTAGGAACCAACCCTTTGCAACTCCCAGGATCTCCATATTTATAGGGAGAAGACACCTGGGTGTTGGCAAAGGAGGTCATCCCGTGACCTTCTTACCCATCATGTCACTTCTGTGACATTCATGATTAATTCCTAAAACCTGACAATGAAGTGTGGTCTAATCAATAGGTAAGGGAGATAATGGGCCGCATGGCCCAAACCAGTCGTGGGGTGTCTGAACGCGCATGTTTATGCTGCGTGTCCGAGAATTCAGGAATGGAGTAGACACATGATGTCTGATATATGCACGTTTACATTGCGTGGTTGACTTTATAAGGGGTCAGAGGTGTCAACTCAAGCTTGTACCCCGAGCTTGATGCAGTCCCAACTCGTGGTGTCCACGCTGCTGATTCGATGCCTTAGTAATCTCACTAAACCTTTGGCTATCTTGAGCTAAAGAGGTAGAGACTTGTAACAGCAGCTCCAGGTAGGTGGCTTCCACGTGGATGATAGAATGTATGCCCTTTTTTAGCTCGCTAATAACTCGTGGATATTTAGGGCATACAATGATCAACAATGGGAGCTCTGTAAACATTTATTTAGGTCCACCCTTGAAAAGATGGGGCTATCTGTAGCTAATCTTAAAGCGACCTCAATGACCCTCTATGGATTTTTAGGAGAGGGAATGGCACCAATAGGAAAAATCAAGCTCGTAGTTACATTGGGTGAGGAGACACGAGTTGTCACCAAGATGCTCAGGTTCATAGTAATTGATTGTCGAGCCACCTACAATGGAATTTTTGGAAGACTGGCGTTGATAGAGTTTGAAGCTGTAACTTTGGTTCACCTTTTGGCCATGAAATTTCCCTCGTCCTTGGGGATATGCACAGTGAGGGGAGATCTGCTCGCTACTAGGGAATGCTATATCATTGCAATGAGGGGAAAATCACAACTCGAGCAGCGGGCCATGGTAATAACCAAAGAGAATGAGGAACATCGGGAAATGGTAGTTTCCAAAGAGGTGGAAGAGCCTCAAGCTTTAGAGGAGCTAGAGGAAATCATCCTTGACCTAGAAGTACCCTCGGAAGTGGTAAAGGTTGGGAAAAACCTCGGATCTGAAAGAAAGAGGGAGTTGGTCGAGTTTTTGAGAAATTTTTTTGATGTTTTTGCCTAGTCACATGAGGACATGGTATGGATCAATTCGAGCATGATGATGCACACATTAAATATGGACAAAAACGTACCTGCGAAAGTGCATGAATGTAGGCTCTTGAGAAAAGAGCGACGAGAAGCTCTAGAGGAAGAGGTAGCTCGCTTATTAAAGTGCAGGTTCATCAGGGAGGCAAAATATCCGACTTGGACAACCAACCCCGTTTTGGTCCCGAAGCCTAATGGAAAGTGGAGAAACTGCATTGATTTCTCAAACCTCAATAAAGCCTGTCCTAAGGATTCTTCCCACTGCCTAGGATTGATCAACTAGTAAACGCAATGGCTGATCACGAGCCCATGCCCTTCATGGATGCGTATTATGGATATAACAAGAACGAGATAAACCCTCTGGACCAAGATCACACTAGCATGATGACCGAGCATAACGTATATTGTTACAAAGTTATGCCATTCGAGTTGAAGAATGCATGTGCAACTTATCAAAGGCTGGTCAACGAGATGTTCATTAACCAGATCGGGAGAAACATGGAAGTATATTTCGATGATATGCTCATCAAGTCAAAGACTGCCAATAACCATGAATCCGATATGGAAGGATATTTCGACGTGCTGCGAAAATACAACATGAAGCTAAACCCCCAGAAATGTACCTTTGTGGGTCGTCAGGGAAGTTCTTAGGTTTCATAGACAATGCGAGGGGGATCAAGGCAAATCCAAAAAGGACCAGGTCGCTATTAGAAATGCCCACACCATGGTAGCGAAAATATGTACAGAGCTTGACCGGAAAGGTCGCTGCCTTAAACCGATTCGTATCAAAGTCCACGATCAAATGTCTCCCTTTTTCTACAACTTGCTTAGGGGAAATAGACAGTTTGAGTGGACAGATGCGAACAAGCATTTCAGGATCTGAAGACTCATCTAGCTAAGCCCCTTGTGTTAGCGAAACTAGTTGCTAGGTAAAGTCTATACTTATACCTAGCTATAACAGAAAAATGCGATCAACACTGTGTTAGTTCGAGAGGAAAATCGAACACATAAACTCGTGTATTATGTGAGCAAGAGGCTTCTGGGAGCTGAATCTAGATACCTTCTCATCAAAAAGCTCTTGTTTTGCTTGATCCTGGCTTAGAGAAAACTCAGGCTGTATTTTCAATCCAATACTATACACGTCTTAACCGATCAACCTTTAAGGCAGCTCTTACAAAACCCTGAAACATGGAGACATCTGCTAAAGTGGGAAATCGAACTCACTTAATTCAAGATATTATACAAACCACGAACAACAATCAAAGGCCAAGATCTCACTGACTTCATGGCTGAATGTACGGGATTCCAGGACTAACCAATGAGAGAACCTGTACAAGAATTGTGGAAACTCTTCATTGATGGATTGTCAAATGAGAACGTGTCTGGAGCTGGAATAATTTTAATTTTTCCTAAAGGACAACGCTTCCATACAACTCTCAGATTTGGTTTCAACGCCTCCAACACCGAAGCAGAGTACGAGGCATTATTTGCTGGAGTTCGGATAGAAAAGGAGTTAAAAGCAAGAGCAATTCAATGCTTCAATGATTCTCAGCTCGTGGTTAATCAAGTATTATGAGAGTACCAAGCTCACAAAATCAAAATGGAAGCTTATCTAACTTAGGTTAAAGGTGAATTGTTTGAATTTGAGTTCTATTCCGTCGAATAGAACACTAATGCTGACGCTCTAGCTCACCTCGCCTCCACAAAGGAAGTAAAAACAATAAATGTGGTTCCCTTAGTGTTCTTGGAATAACAAAGTATCGAGGAGTCAATGGAAGTTGGAGTAATTTGCACATAACCGACCTGGATGACTCCTATTTTCGAGTACCTCACGACCGGTAAACTACCAGAAGATCGAAAGATTGCATGAAAATTATTGTATCAGGTCCCACGGTATGTAATGGTCGAAGGAATTCTATATAGGCGAGGCCATTCATTGCCCCTCTTAAGATGTGTTCTGCTTGAGGAAGTATAAACCATCCTTCGAGAAATATACAAAGGGTTTTGTGGAGACCATGATATGGGCAAAACATGGCTCTGAAGGTATTAAGGCAAGGCTACTTGTGGCCTACGCTCAAAAAGGACTTGGCTTCGTATGTCCTAAAGTGCGATAAGTGCCAGAGCTTTTCCACAATTGGCCAAGCAGTATCCATGGAGCTGACCATGATCTCCTCGCCTTGGCCATTTGTTGTATGGGGGATTGACTTAATCAGCTCATTGCCAACTGGAAAGGGAGGAGTTTGCTATGCGGGTGTTGCCATCGAATACTTTACTATGTGGGTTGAGGTCGAGCCCTTGGCGACTATAACCTCGAAGAGAGTCTTCGATTTTTTCGTGAAGAATATCATATGCCGTTTTGGACTCCCAAAAAAGATTGTATTTGACAATGAGACTCACTTTGACATTGACATATTCACAACCTCTTGCGAGAAATATGGCATAGTGAAGAGTTTCTCCTTAGTAGCATACCCTGAAGTTAATGGGTATGTTGAGGTTTGTAAACAAAACCTTGAAGGCAACCTTAAAGAAATAACTAGAAGATGCTAAAGGGCTATGGCCAGACTAGCTCCCACAAGTGCTCTTAGCCTATAGGGCCTCACATCGCACATCAACTGGGCATACACCCTTCTATCTGACCTTTAGAAGCAAGGCTATGCTCCTAGTGGACGCTCTAATGACGTCACATAGGTAGAGAACCTATAACCAGGATCAAAATCATGACCTGCTTAATGCATCCATGGATTTTATCGAAGAGTGGCGGGAGGAGTCTCAACTACAGCTCGCCCATTACCAGCAAAGGGTTACTCGCTATTTTAACTCAAAAGTCAAAGGACGAAGACTCGAACTGGGTTACTTAGTGCTCCGAAGGGTATTTATGGTAAACAAAGATCCTAAAGATGGTGTATTGGGACTGAACTGGGAAGGAACCTATCAGATCGTAGAAGTCTTACGTGAAGGAACCTTAAAAATAGCTTGGTTAAGTGGAGAATTAGTCCCACGAACTTGGAACACTCTACATCTAAAGAAATACTATCTATAATAGGACAATTTTGTTAGTTTTTAATGTTTTTTATTATTTTTCCATGTAAGGCCTATTTATAAAATTTGTTATATTTTAATAACATAGGATTGCTACATAATTCAAACATGGAATCAATGTTTTATCTTATTCTTGTGATGTATCATTTTGTAAAAGTGATCTAGGATATTCATAAATTATGATCGCTTGGGGGGCATATAACCCTCAAAGAGTCTTTGAAGTATTTAGCAAATTTGTGCAGCTTATAATTTGGAAAATTGATTATTCTAAGGCTTTTTAAAGCTCGATTTTTCAAAGAAATTTTGAATATGAACTAAGTTAAGAAAATTCAAAGTAAAATCAAACATATAAATCAACTAGTAAAACCCTGGATATAACCAAGTCCGAGGCCTGATTCCTAACAGGTATAACGCTATTTGGTGGGCAAACTCCTGGATATAACCAAGTCATCGACCAGAATTAACTGGTCGAGCCATTAGGCGTTTATCTCAATCTAAAGATAACCCCTATGACTGCAAATGTACAAGAACTTAAAGTTCATAAACATGGAAAGATAATAGGTCAAGGGGAACAAAAATAGATTATAAATAAATGAGCATGTATTAACACAAGTAGATGAATAACTCGAGGATAAATAACCTCGAACTGAGCATGAAGGCGATTGTCTCAGATTTTGAAAGCTTAATTACAATGGGTTAAAAGAATCCAAAATAAAACATAAAAATAATAAAAAAAAAAATGACGTGGATGCCTTAAACATCAGTGATCTCTAAAAACTTGTCCATGTGATGTGAGAATTGGCTCCCTTCATCATTGCCCCCTTCAGCAGCTCCAGAAGCCTCCACAGTCTCAGACGGCTCTTGCGAGAATCGACTCTAGAACTTGGCGAGGGAACTTGGTTGTATGCCCAGCACCGATATAGCATCTCCTCTGGGGAGTTCGTTGCTTCAGCAAAATCCTGATGCGCCTTCTCTGTGTCCTACTTGGCTTTCTCTTCGACCTCAGACAACCTCTTTATGAGCACGATAACTTCCTCAAGCTTCTTGTTGCAGCTGGTCTCGACGGTGGCTGGCCTTGATAACCTGCCCTTTGACAATTCACTTGTTATCCTGAGATACCACCAAAGCGGCCCTGACCTCATCTCTTCGAGCTCGGATTTGGGCAATTGTGCAAATTTGAGCTAAACAAGACTACAAAAGAAAAATACATAGCTGGATTAGCTCGCGAAAAGGAAGAAAAAGGGATGTAACGAGAAAGAGGATAACTTACAGTCAGATTCATTCCCAAGGCTAACTCCAGGACATTTTCCAGAGAATGCTCCTCTATGGACCTCAGGTCCTTGACATTCACCTGGTTGGCATGACCCACTAGATGATTTTCCATCTTGTGGAGGGGACCACAAAATGTTTCCTGGATCCTTACAACCTCAAGTGGCATGATTGGGAGCTACGTGTCTGGGAGCTGCGCAGATGGGGCCTCGCCTTGAATAACTTGAGGAATCAGAGCAAGTTCACGAGGATAAGGTGGTGGAGCTTCATGAATGGCAACTGCAGTTACCTGAGTTAATGACTGCTTTGGTTGCTTCTGCATTTTGGTAGAGCTGGTACCTTTTTTCCTTTGCAGGGGATCTAGGGCAGTTCCGGCTCCGGAGGTGGTCTTCTTTGATGCTCAAGCCCTCTTGATGACGGGTCCAACTCTGGCCCCACCAGCCTTGATGGAACTCTTCAGGTCCATGTCTTCGTCTGCAAAAGGGCAAGAATAAAGTTAGATCCAAGAAATGATTAGTTAGGATAACACAAAGTAAATAATAGAACAAGAGCCCTACCCTTCGAGCTAGAGGAGGAAACTATTATGATTGGCTTCAGATTATGAACCAAGCTGGGTAAAACCTCTAACTCTTGGACAATCGAAGGAGGAGGAGATTCTAATATTATTTCTGTTGACCCAGGATTTGGCCAACTGACACGGAGTCAGAATATGCTTGATATGAATGAGTGTGTAGAGAAGAACGTAATGACAAAAAGTAGTAACAACACGATATTTTTATAGTGGTTTGGCCCCAGGATCTGGTAATAACCTACGTCCACTTAGATTGTTATTGATATGAGAACCAAAGGAGTGATCAAAGAACAAGGGTTCAATGAGTTTCACTAACCTCTCAAGAACAATACAATATTACTAGGAGAATTACTATAATCTCAAATGATTCAAAAGCCAAAAGTCCCTTCCTTGAGCTATCTTTTGCTATTTATAGGCTCAAGGGGGATTACATAAAATCGTTACAGATATTCTTTCCTGAATAATCGGATACTCAGGAGATTGTGTAAGCTAAATTCGGGATTTACAAAGATCTTCTCATTAATGTTGCTTTGTATGCGGAACTATCGACCAGACTGGTCGCAGGTAAGACTAGGCTGCTTACTGCTCCGAACGCGTCTTCTGGTCAATACTCTAGCAGAACTTTCCCAGGTGTCAGCCACGTGTCCAGGGATCACTTGCCACGTCATAAATGCTAATTTTTTGGATAACATTTGCCCCCCAAGTTTATTTATCACGAGCAATAAATAAACTTTTGAACGAACTACTCTTCGGTAACCCCGCCTTATGTGTCAGAACCCTTCGTGTGTTCTTGGAAAAAGTAACCTACTTCCGTCTAATCACGTCTTTTCGGTTCCCCAGAAATAATTCGACGGCCATTCCGCTTCCCCATACTTCGAAAAAGGAAAACTGATGATTACACCTTTTTAATGCCATAGACAAACTTATATAATACCTTCGAAATCTTCCTTTTCTTTTTACGCACGCCATTGTCTTCACAAGAAACCCTAAAAGCCAGAGCTTTAATCGTCCCTTGAGACCGTTTCTTCTGTACTTCCAAGGCTCAGACCGAGAGTTCCTTGATCTCCGAAGGCCCTTTTTCCATCTCCACGATCATTTTCTTGGTAAGTTTTCGAATCCTTATGCTTCAAATTTTTGTGGTGCATGCTTCTGTATGTTGACTGTATAAGCTTATCTGTTTCTGGTTCGAGATGCTTGTGAGTAGAATGTTTTGTAGGCAAAAAAGGGTTACGAGTTAGTTTAACAGTCAGGATCATACTTTTAGGACGTAAGATCGAAGTAAAAATTCGACCTTTAGGCTAGTTGGAAAATAGGTTTTCCCCGCCCTAAGGGGAGTTGAAAAAGCTTTTTCGAAAGACTTTTTACTTCCACCCTTTGATCCGTCTTTCAAATTGTTCGTATGGAACATTTAGCTTTTTGTTAGAATGTTGTTGTATAAAAGCTTGGCTTTCATACTCGACCAGCGTTATCCTAAAAAGCTTTTAAAAATTCTTTATCCTCACCTCCCCATTCTTCTGTTTGCAGACATTGATGCCAGATTTGTGGGGAGGTGAATGGCCCATCGACGACGACCTTCTTGCCCAGCTGCTCGAGGGTGAAGAACAACCGGCCAACCGAGTTCACGAGATTCCCTTCTCATGATCTTCTACTAGACCCCATCCTTCTCCTCCTCAAATGGCCCGTTCCAAATCCGTAGGCAAGAAAAGACCGGAGTCTGAAAACAGTCCAAACCTTTCTCCCCAGCCTGATTTGCAGGCTAGGGCTCCCTCGACCAGTGGTCGAGAAAATCCTATTCCTGACCCTAATATCCAAACCAGGGCTCGCCCTCGCTATCAGAATCTGTCTGATGTCGAGTGGTATACTTCTCCGACCAGCTCAGTGACCGTGCGGATGGTTGCTAACTACTTCAGGAAATACCCTCTTACAGGGGTTTCCATTATAATTCCTGCTGCAGACCAAAGGGCTAACCTCCTTGGGGGCATATACAGCGCCTGGTCTCGGTATCACTTAGAGGCGGGGGCTTACCTCCCTTTACATCCTTTTTACAAGGGGGTGGCCAATTATTTCGGTGTCGCCCCCTTCCAAATTACTCCAAACGGATATAGAATGCTGGCCGCACTCTATATCCTGTACAAACTCAAGAAATGGCCAGACCCTACCCCTCACGAGGTGAACTATCTTTTTTACCTTAAATCCAACCCGCAACATATATGGAACGGGTTTCTTCCACTTCTGTCACCAGGAGACCAACTGGACGTTCCTGAGTGACACCACGCATATATCGAACGTTGGGCAGTACAGTAAGGAGTACTTCCTTACACCGGACATAACCAGCAACAACCTGGCCTTCGCTCGAGGAGGTAACTACTTGTCTTTGACTGGTCGATACCTTTAATCAAAGAGTTTCCTTTCATTTTTCTCAAATTGCACTTTGTCTTTCAGGCCCATGGTTACGTCCGACCCCAACACCAGACATGGTGTTGAGGTCCAACAGACTGGCCAGGATGACAGACGCAGAAAAGAGCGTCAAGTCCCTGGTCACCGATGAAAACTTGAGGTTGTCTGGCCTCCTGGCTCCTCGCCATGAAACAAGAGGGTCCGTGGTAGACGATGCCACTGCCGAGGGGGTTCCCGAGCAGCAACCTCCCGCGTCCCCTCCCCGAAGGAGGCCAACGGGGGTTACAATCAGGGAGCCCACGGGCAATCCTTTCACAGAAAGGCCTTCTGCTCCCCAAGGCAAGGGGAAACAAAAGGCTAAAGAGCCAGTTATGGACCTGGGGGAATCCTCTGATGAAAATGGTAAAGTTATTTTGCTTTTAAGTAGCTTGCCAATTCCCTGTCATTTGTTTGACGGGGACGGCAACTTTACATATACTCCAAATTTAGGGCCAGAGTTCTTCATGCCAGATAATGAGTGTATGACTAATAGAGTCAATAGTATACCGACCAGTAGTCATAGCTCGGGTACTAACTTTGTGACCTTCTTCTTCGTTTTGATCGATAGTCTTTATCTGCTTTTATCTTTACCCATTGCATGTTTTTTTCTTGTGTACAGATATGGCCACTCCCAACGTCTTCGATTTATACAATGCTGAGGAGGAAGAAGAAGTTCCTCAGCTCAGAAGGAAGTCGTCGAGGAGACAAACTGGCGAAACAAGCCAGAGACCGGCCAAGAAAGGTCGAACAGAGGACCCCCCCAAGGACGTGCCAACTGGGCAAACTTCTATTCATCCTTCGGCCCCTGTCGAGAAAGAGACTCCTCCCGCTCCAAAGATCCCTCCCCCAGCTCCAAAGAACCCTCCTCCGGTTGCACCCAGTAGGGAAAAAGATAGGCGGGAAGAGACCCTTGGGGCCAAACTCTCGAACCGTACCGTATGAGTAGCAAAAGACCGCATCGCGTACATCGAGAAAAATGACCGTGTCAAGGATGCCTTGGTTGAGGCAGAAAACATGACGGTCGACCTGATCCTGAACAGGACCCTGAACGAGATAGCCAGCGTAAGTACTTCTTTAATCATTTTGGCCTTAGTCTTTTAGTCTTTGCCACATGTTCTAACTCTTATCCTTTGTCTTCAGGCTTTGCTGTCCGCCACCACTGCTCGTACCCGCACCCAGGCCACCATCGAGCAGGCTAGGGCAAAGGCCATTGAGGGGTACCAAGTGAAGGCAGCCGAGGAGCTTTCGGCTGCAGAGGCCAGGCACGCCAAGGAGTTGGAGGCGATGATCCAATAGAGGGACGCTGCGGTGACAAAGTTATCGGAGGCTGAAGCTGTGAAAGAAGCTGCGATAAAGTCGAGGCAGAACTATCAAGATGCCAGCCGCACTCACCTTCGCGAAATCAGAAGGTTGGAAGAGGTGCTCAAGCCTAAGGACAAGGCCATCACCACTCTCGAGGGCAAAGTAAAGCAGTTGGAGCTCGACAACTCCAAAAATCTGGAAAGGTACCAGAGGACGACGCTCCGATGTTTCTACAACTTCTGGAAACAAAATCAGGGAGCCGACTTCAGCTATCTTTCAGAGGATATGAGGGTTGTCGAGCTGGCTCGCTGCGCTGCCCAACTGGCTGAAGAGGAGGCAAGAGTGAGGATCCCTGCTTCCGCAAGTCTGGCTGGTGCTGAAGAAGAAGGAGGGGCTGTTGAGGATGTTGTCAATCAGAATGCCGCCAATGACCCTCCGGCCCCAAATCCCTCTTGAGCTTTTCCATAATTTTTTCTTTCTTTTTTTATTACACGACCCACGGGTCATCATGTAAAGACAATATCTTTATTTTAAACTTTGCTGCACGGGCAGTAAATCTTTTTCTTTTACTTGAACAATTACATCCAAGCAGTGATGCTTGCAGTGTAAAAGTTTGTATGATGCTATAATATTTTCATTTATTATAACATTTGTCCGTATGACCGAACTTAGCATAGTACTTTGGCATGATTTAACAAAATATAAATTTTGAAAAATACTCTAAGTACCTTAGTATGCTTTCACTCATTTTGTTCATGTGTTTACATACCTCATGGTATGCTTTGCTATCGATGTGCCTTATATGCCCCCCAAGTGATCGAGGAGCTTTAGGTCCTTGGTCACTTGCCTTAACCATGACCTGTTCGAACATTCCTGTTCGTGTGCAAAAATAATACTTGTAATACAGCAAAAAAACACACGTAATGAACAAATACTTGCAAATATAAATTCACAAAGGTTGGCAAGAATGACTGGCTGCGCACAGTCCCTTATAATCTCGTATTAAAAATGGACTAAACATGTCTTTACGAGTGATTCTGAAATAGAATCTTACAAATACGAGCGATTAGCCATATTACATGGCTAACCCTCTTTGCTAAACTTGTAAAAAGAAAAATTAATACAAGCTAGTCCTTTAAGAAGAACTGTTCACTGATAATACTTGCGCAGGTGTTCTCCATTCCAGTAGCATGGAACATGATCTCTGTTTAAGCGTGCAAGTTTTTAGGTGCCCGGATGAAGGACTTCTTCAATTTGGTAAGGTCCTTCCCAATTAGGTCCGAGCACTCCAGCAGTAGGGTCGCAGGTATTTAAGAAAACTCATCGTAGCACCAAGTCTCCGACGTTGAATTTTCTCTCTTTAACTTTGGAGTTAAAGTACCGGGCGACTTTTTGTTGGTATGCAGCAACTCAGAGTTGGGCCTTCTCCCGTATTTCATCAATCGAGTCTAGGGATTCCATCATCAGTTGGTTGTTCTGGTCCTGGTCGTATGTTAGACGTCGATGTGAGGGGGGATCTAACTCGACAGGCAACATCACCTCATATCCGTAGGCCAAGGAAAATGGGGTATGTCATGTCGCTGTTCGGTGAGACGTTCTATACGACCAGAGGACTTCAGGCAATTGCTCTGGCCACGCTCCCTTAGCTTCTTCGAGCCTCTTCTTCAGGGTGTCTTTAAGAGTTTTATTCACGGCTTCGACCTGCCCATTCGCCTGGGGGTATGCAACTGAAGAAAAGCTTTTAATGACTCCATGTATTTCGTAGAAATCGGTGAATAAGTCGCTGTCAAATTGGGTCCCGTTGTCTGAAACTATCTTCCTAGGCAAACCATATCGACAGACAATGTTCTTGATAACAAAGTCAAGGACTTTCTTGGTCGTGATGGTAGCGAGTAGCTCAGCTTCGGCCCATTTGGTGAAGTAATCAACTGCCACGACTGCGTACTTTACTCCGCCTTTCCCTGTAGGCAGGGATCCAATCAAATCTATTCCCTATATTTCAAAAGGCCACGGACTTTGCATCTGTTTTAATTCATTTGGAGCTGCTCGTGGAATCTTGGAGAATCTTTGACATTTATCACATCTTTGTACAAACTCCATCGAATCCTCGTTCATATTTGGCCAGAAGTAGCCTTGCCTTAGAATCTTCTTTGCCAAACTCTGCCCCCCAGTGTGATCCCCACAGAAGCCTTCATGCACCACTTTCATGAGTTCCTTAGCTTTTTCTGGTGTAACGCACCTAAGTAGTGGCATTGAATATCCTCTTCGGTACATAACACCTCCGACCAGTATGTACCTAGCGGCCCGCCATTGTAGAGTTCTGGCTTTGTTTCTATCTGTTGGTAGCGTACCATTTGTCAGATACTCCAAATAAGGTGCCATCCATGTATCTTCCATCCGTATCTCCATACTGGATTCGATTGTTTGAATGCTTGGCTCACTCAGTCTCTCTACTGGCACGATGTTCAAAGTGTCAGCATCCTTCGTGCTCGCAAGTTTGGCTAAGGCATCTGCGTTCAAATTCTGATCTCGTGGGATTTACTAGAGGGTGTACTTTGTGAACTGGGCCAGCAGGTCTTTTGTTTTATTTAAGTAGGCCACCATTTTCAAGCCTCGCGCTTGATATTCTCCCAAGATCTTATTCACCACCAGCTGTGAATCACTGTAGATATCAAGCGTCTTTATGCTCATATCCTTTTTCATCCTCAAACCAGTGAGGAGTGCTTCGTATTCCGCTTCATTATTTGACGCAGTAAAGTCGAACCTGATGGTGCAGTGAAATCGATGCCCTTCCGGCGTTATCAATATCACTCCTGCTCCAGCGTGGGATTCGTTGGATGAACCATCCGTGAATAACTTCCACGAAGGAGCTTTGTCTTTAGGCTCGGGCGCTTCAGGCTATTCGTACTGCTCGCTGTTTGGGAGTTCGATGAACTCCGCAATAAGGTCGGCCAAGACTTGTCCCTGGACTACTGCTCGCGGTGAATAGGTTATATCGAACGACCCCAGTTCGACTGCCCATTTTAATAATCGTCCAGCCGTTTCTGGTTTTTGGAGGACTTGCCGAAGGGGCTGGTCAGTTAAAACTGTAATAGGATGGGCTTGAAAATAGGGGCGTAGCTTTCTAGAGGCCAGGATCAAGCAGTATGCTAACCTCTCAATTGGTGGATATCTCAATTCTGCCCCGATCAGTCTCTTGCTGACATAGTAGACTGCTTTTTGTATACCTTCCTCCTCTCGCACTAGTACCGCGCTAGCAGCAACTTCAGTAATCGCCAGGTAAATAAACAAAGTTTCTCCTTCAATTGGCTTTGATAAGATGGGAGGCTGTGCCATATGGGATTTCAAGGCCTGGAATGCTTGCTCGCAGTCTTCCGTCCATTCAAACTTCTTATTTCCTCTAAGTAGATTGAAAAAAAGGACACACTTGTCTGTTGATTTCGAAATGAATCTACTTAGGGCTGCGATTCTCCCAGTTAAACTTTGTACATCCTTGATCCTCCCTGGCGATTTCATGTCGATCAGGGCTTTTATTTTGTCGGGGTTGGCCTCGATTCGTCTTGAATTTACAATAAACCCCAAAAACTTCCCTGATCCAACTCCGAAGGAACATTTGAGGGGATTTAACTTCATATGGGATTTGTTCAATACGCTAAAGCACTCTTGTAAATCCCTCACATGTCCTTCTGCCTTTTTAGACTTTACCAGCATGTCGTCTACGTATACTTCCATGTTTACTCCGATATTCTCCTTAAACATGTGGTTGACTAGCCGTTGGTAAGTCGTACCTGCGTTTTTCAGTCCGAAGGGCATTACTTTGTAACAGTACAAGCCCGTATCAGTCTGAAAGCTGGTGTGATCTTCGTCAGGGGGGTGTATGCTAATCTGGTTGTAGCCTGAATATGCATCCATGAACGAGAGGATCTCGTGTCCTGCAGTTGCATCGACCAGCTGGTCGATCCTTGGGAGTGGGAAGCAGTCTTTTGGGCAGGCCTTATTGAGGTCCGTAAAATCCACATAGGTCCGCCACTTGCCGTTAGGCTTGGGAACCAGCACTGGATTGGAGACCCACGATGGATAAAATGCCACCCTTATGAACCCATTCTCCTTTAGTCTCTCGACTTCTTCTTTTAAGGCTCTTGATCTATCTTTGTCGAGCAGCCTTCTCTTCTGTTGCACGGGTGGAAAGGTCTTGTCTATATTCAGGACATGGTTAATAACTGCGGGATCTATCCCATCCATGTCTTTATGCGACTAGGTGAAAACCTCCTGGTTCTTTCGCAAAAATTCCACCAGTGCGCTCTTCGTGGTAGGCTCTAAGTTTTTCCCAACCTTTACGACTCTGGTCGGGTCTTCTTTGTCGAGTTGGACCTCCTCCAAGTCCTCGACGGGTCCAACATTCTCCTCAAAATCCCCAAAGCAAGGATCCAAATCTCTGTCCTCACTTTGGGCAACACCCTATTTGGTGACTTCATCACCGGATTGGGCTTGTGTATCAATTGCCATCTGCAACCTATCTGAGGTAGTGCTCTTCGACGTTCCACTCTTCGCCTTTGTGATCGAGGCGTTGTAGTACTCCCTGGCTTCCCAACACGTGTCCTACCCCTGCGTCTGTTGGGAACTTCATGGCCAAGTGCCACATAGAGATGATGGCCCGCAGATCAACCATTACGGGCCTTCCAATAACGGCATTGTACGCCGAGGGACAATCGACCACTACAAAAGTGGCGAGTAATGTCCTTGTCGCAGGCGATGTACCCGTCGTTACTGGGAGCTTGATCAATCCGGCTGGGGCGAGTCCTTCTCCAGAGAAGCCGTATATCGTTTGGTTGCAGGGCTCCAAGTCCTTAACGGACAATTTCATGCGTTCCAGTGTTGATTTATACAGGATATTCACTGAACTTCCTGTATCGACCAGTACTCTTTTCACCATCATGTTGGCCATCTGAATGTCCACGACTAGCGGATCGTAATGTGGGAACCTAACGTGTTGGGCGTCGCCATCAGAGAAGGTTATCTCTCCTTCCTCTGACCGAGCCTTTTTTGGTGCACGATCCTCCACAGTCATCATCTTGATGTCCTGGTCGTGGCGCAGAGTCCGAGCATATCGTTCTCTGGCCTTTCCGCTATTTCCCGCGAGTTGCGGGCCGCCACAGATGGTTAAGAGTGTTCCAGTCACGGGGGCAGGCTGTAGGGGTGGCGAGCGTTGGCGCGTGGACGCTTGCTCGTTGCCACCCGGAGCTTCTCGCTGGGAATTTCCCGAGGCCCTTACGTATCTTCTCAAGTGTCCTTGTCTAATAAGGAACTCGATTTCGTCTTTCAACTGGTTGCATTGGTGTCATGTCCGTAGTCGTTATGATAACGACAGAACTTGGTAGTGTCTCTCTTTGAAATATCCTTCCGAATGGGGCCAGGTTTTTTGTAAGGCACACTAGAACTTGTGGCCTGATAAACCTCTCCCCGAGACTCAACGAGGGCAGTGTAGTTAGTTAACCGAGATTCATAACGATTACCCTTGGCTTGTTTGTTGTCGGAGGTGGAAGGCTCATTATACGGCCATTTTCCACCATTCTTGCCATTGCCGTTGCCGTTCCGTTGCCTTTGCCGTTGCCATTAGGTTTGGAACCATTGGCGGCTTTGGCGGGTTCGGAAGCCTTCTTATCCTTGCTTGAGGGCTTCCCATCATCAGCAATGGCTTCTTCGAGCTTGATGTAGCAATCAGCTCGGTCTAAAAATTCTTGGGTAGTTCTCACTCCTTCCTTTCGGAGACTTTTCCAAAGGGGAGAACGACGTTTTACCCCTGCGATAATGACCATCATTTTGCCTTCGTCCCCCACCGTTTTTGCTGCAGTCGCCGCTTGCATAAAGCGCTGGATGTAGTCCTTTACTGACTCCCCATCCTGCTAACGAATTTCGACCAGCTGGTTTGCTTCGGTTGGATGCACACGACCTGCATAGAACTGTCCGTAAAACTCCCTTACGAACATTTCCCAGGAAACTATGCTTGCGGGAGGGAACTTAAAAAACCATTCCTACGCAGCTTCAGAAAGTGTTGCAGGGAAGATCCTGCACCGAGCGTCTTCGGACACTTTCTGAATGTCCATTTGAATTTCAAACTTGTTGACATGGGACACTGGGTCTCCATACCCGTAAAAGTTTGGGAGTGTAGGCATTTTGAACTTGCTTGGAGTTTCGGCATTAGCTATCCTCTGTATGAAATGAGTGCCTTTCCTCCTATCGTGGTCGATGTAAGATGTCCTTCCCCCGACCAGCTATTGCATTGCCTGGTTGAGGGCGTCTATCTGGGCCTGTACAGCGGCATGAATCGTTGTGGCCTCTGTTGCTGGGGGGACGTTCTCGCCATGCCGCTTGCGGCGATCGTTGAGTACGTGACGCAAATCCTCATCTCTTCTCCGCTGCTCGCTACCCCCAAGCCTGTTGAAGACATTATTTTGTTTGGGCTGCCCCCCGGCATCCCATCTATTGGGTTGGTCATCTTGAGGTACCTGGCTCCTGCCTTTACATCTTTCTTCATTCCTTCGGCCAGCGTTCCCCTTGCCTGAGTCAGCCTCATTGTATCCATGGCCATCTCTGAACCTCGACTGGCTATGGTGGGATCGACTGTTCCCTCGATTTCCATTCCTGGCTGAAACGTCCCGAGCGTTAGAGGGTGGCCTGCGCTGGTCGTGGTATCCCCGTGCATCATCGTGCCATGGGGGACCTCAGACCACAGAGCCTAACTCTGAGTCCCTCCTGTTACCAGGGTGATATTGACCTCTGTTTGGTAGGTTTTGCTCATCACCCCTACGGCGTCTAGGACTGCGAGGCTGATGCTCGGCCCTATTCTGCCTTTGTTGCGGGGGATTGCCGCGACCAGCCTGGGATGGTGGCTGCGCCTCAGGGTCCAGCGGGACGTCATCATGGGGCGCATGAGGCTGCTTGGGCCTTTGTGGACTTGAAGGCTGGATCGGTGGGCTTGGATTAGGACCCCTCTGGGGTGGCCCATTGCAAGCTTGGTCAGGTTGTGAAACAGGTGCGGCTTGATTCCTTGCCAGCTGCAAAGCCGCCTCGAGGGCTGCCATGGCTTCACTCTGGCGACGGTCCATCTCCGCCTGCCTTTCGCTTAGTTCCGCGCGCTGCCGTTCAATCTCCTGCTGCTGCCGTGCCACAACTCCGGCAGCAGTCTCCTGACTGGCTCTCAGATTAGCCAGCTCTTCCTGCAACGCGCCTAGGGTACTCTTCAGCGTTGCATCATCCATTTCTTCCTCCTCAAAGTCCAGATGTGGCTCATCCTCCTCCACGCTTGCAGGGGGAGGAGGAGGTGGATTTGATGGCGCAGCAGTGGCCGCCTGTCCAGCTTTTCTTCCAGTTTTCGCCATTAGTTTTTTCAGCAATGATTAATCAAGCTCTCAATGAAAGCACTAGAATGTTGACCCAAGATTTGGCCAACTGACACGGAGTCAGAATATGCTTGATATGAATGAGTGTGTAGAGAAGAACGTAATGACAAAAAGTAGTAACAACACGATATTTTTATAGTGGTTCGGCCCCAGGATCTGGTAATAACCTACGTCCACTTAGATTGTTATTGATATGAGAACCAAAGGAGTGATCAAAGAACAAGGGTTCAATGAGTTTCACTAACCTCTCAAGAACAATACAATATTACTAGGAGAATTACTATAATCTCAAATGATTCAAAAGCCAAAAGTCCCTTCCTTGAGCTATCTTTTGCTATTTATAGGCTCAAGGGGGATTACATAAAATCGTTACAGATATTCTTTCCTGAATAATCGGATACTCAGGAGATTGTGTAAGCTAAATTCGGGATTTACAAAGAACTTCTCATTAATGTTGCTTTGTATGCGGAACTATCGACCAGACTGGTCGCAGGTAAGACTAGGCTGCTTACTGCTCCGAACACGTCTTCTGGTCGATACTCTAGCAGAACTTTCCCAGGTGTCAGCCACGTGTCCAGGGATCACTTGCCACGTCATAAATGCTAATTTTTTGGATAACAATTTCACTGTGGGACCTACAGGGTTCAGGCTCTTCATCTAGACTAGACTCGTGCTCGGCCTGCCTAACACCCAGATTAAATGCACCTTGACATAGGGAAGGCCACAACAAAATATTTGTACTGTATTGTTCAAAAATAGTGGACCTAAAGTGCAAGGTGTTGTATACCACTATAGTGCATTTAGGGTGGCTATAGTCATGGCGTATGACCAGGTGATCCACACACTGAAGGAGGGTCACATCTAGGTCCGGATCAACCTGGTGTAAACTCACGAGCTGCCTCATATTGAATCAGATTAGCCTAGAACTGGCAACAACTCAATACATTTCTCTATATGGATTACCTTGGCTGGAGGTGCTGACTACTACCCCTGATTCAGCTCGACCTTGGCCAAGATCTTGTCTATCCTCAGGAACCTTTCTTTTTTGCACCAATTGCGTGACCTCCTCTTCTTCATCAACCTCCTCAGGGGCTGGGAGGAGCTCCTAGGGAGGAGGGAGCTCGGGGAGGGGGCCTAGGGCCCTGATGGCCAGCGTCTGATCCTTGTGGATAAGCTTGCAGGCCACCATGGTGGCATCATTCACCACCATCCGAAACTCTTTCTCCCTAACAGGAATACGGGCCAGAGTCTCATATTGACTTCCAAGGGTCTATGACCGCTCCATTCTCTTATATATAGCTGCACAAGATAACAATTCAATCAGAATATGTTTAAACTTAGTTAAGAAAGATCTCAAGTACAAAGTTCAAGAAGCTAAGAAACTTACGAGAACGATTGAAATATCAATGAATTTAGTTCTTGAACCCGTTTAAAAAAAATTGATCCTTGTAGACATTCGGGTGGCTGGGGTGGTCAATGATGGAGGCTGTGCCGGGGAATCTGGTGAGGTAGTAGAACCCATCACCTTGACCCTTTGGCTCTGGATTGGCTTTGAGGCAGAAGAAGTACAAAATATCAGCATGGGTGGGGACCTCCCACTCGTGCTTCAAAAATAAATACTTTAACTATGCTAGAAGTCGATACGAGTTCCAGGGGAGCTGGAACGATGCCAGTTCAACATAGTTTAAAAAGTCTACGAAGTACTGGTCTAGGGGAAGGAAGGAACCTGCCAGCAGGTGCTCATCACTCCAAGCCCCAAAGTCATCCTGAAGGGAGTGCAACACTGCTCTCCATCCAACAGAGGATGGGCAACAAGTACCTCAAGGCCTGTCTTGATCCCATAACTCTGTAAAATTTTATTCACTTTGCCCTGAGCTGTTATCTGAGATTCGATATGCTCGATCTTGAAGAAGGCGTTGGGGTCAACCACGACGTCCCTATACACCACTGGGACAAAGTGGGGAATGGGGGTCTCATAGGTGATTTAATTACCTTTATTCTTGTCTTGAGAGATGGAGCTCGCCACTGACTTCTTCTTCTGGTTGGCCATAATTTATTACTCTTGGCGACAAAGAAGCCTGTTAGAGGCAACGTAAGATATAAACTCACTACGATAATAGAAGTGAGGAAACCTAGAGTTTTGGGTTCGATCTATTCGTCCTAAGATATCTACGAGCTAAAACTTCCCTAGAGCTAATATGTAGTTCACGCGCGGTCAATGACCACACGCCATAACCTCAGGAAACTCATAATATTTCAGGATTCACATGTCAGACCCAACACCTTTTTGGAAAGCAGTTTAATGCAAAACCACTCAAGAAACCATGACCCTTAAGCTACCTAGAACTAAACCTAAAAGAGAAATCCTCAAGTCTTCAAGTTCATGTATTTAGACGTTCCTCTTTAAAATCCCAAAAAACCCATAAATTGGCCTATTTATTTTGGTGCATTGTCCCTAGCCATTCCTAATGCTATTAGTTTCGGTCACATATAAATCCCAAACTTAACTTACACTAAACAAAAATAGGTAAAAGAAAATACACTGGAAAATTTCAATAAACTTATTAGAAAATAAGAATGGAATTTAAACCGGATATAAAGATACTTACAGTTTGGTTTCTCGGTCGAGGAAGTGATAGCAGAATGGGAAGTAATATCCTGAAAGCTTCTGGAAAATAAGGGAATGTAGAGAGCTTTGAGTATTTTGAGAAGTGGAAATTTTTTGAATGCAAAGGTTATAAGACTCAGATTTGGTGCTCCTATTTATACGTAAACTCCGAGAACCCATTTAGGCCACACGATTAGATCAGTTCAAAATCCAAGGGCCTGGATTAAATAAACCAAGAGGTGGAAAAAAGTTGACAAGACAATTGTCACAATACTCAAAACTCGAACAGACGCCTATTACAGACCGACACGTGCTCCATACTCGAGTGAGTGGGTGGGCATGTTTTCTCATAACACAAGCCGAAAAGCCCATACTATGCGTGTCAGAAGTGACATCATGCACGAGCAGGAGCTTGGGGGGCAAATGTTGTACCCCAAAAATATGAGTTGAATTACTCAACACGGGGTACATTTGGTAGGAAGGCGTATAAGAAAGTGAGATGCTAACCCTGGAGTGAGCAACTTGAGTCAAACTTGACAGCTTACAACAACCAAATAGTCTCTAGATCTCCTCTTTTGTAAACAACTTAGTTTGAGATGTGTGTCATCAAGATCGCCTTTGTGAAGTTCTGAACATGACCCGTGTTAATTCAGATTAATCCTGCGACACCAAGCTCAAAGGAAGGGTTCAGCTTGCGGAAGCCTGGTCATGACACACAGTGGAGGATCCCAAAAGACTCAGAGATTCTTTATACGCCTCATAAAGGCCCATATTTTATTATGCATTTATTACCCGAGATAACGAATGTAAATTCAATAGGCAATCATATATTTATGTAAATGTGAGTTACCCAAAATTTTTAATTACCATATTAATTTACAGTTACCCAAAATTATCCATGAGAATCCCCTATAAATACAGGGGGATTGGGCAGTTAAAAGGATTGACTTCCTGCATGCACAAACTCAGCTGAAATTGTTATAAACAATTTTCTCCAGAGTCCTAAATAGATCAATAAGAGTGACTTATGGTCTATGTGGATTTTAACCACTCAACCACATAAAATTGTGTGAGCATTTTTCATTCTGGTTTTCTGCTACTTTTTATACTTTTGATTTACAAAAACCCTAACATATATATTGTCGGATTTCTAAATCCCCCGTTGCCCAAAACCTGCGTTAACAAGTATCCAGTTACACATGTATTAATGAAAATATTAGTAATTGGTGTATTATTTATTTGGTGTCATGTTTATGGTTTTTTCTAGCTTTTAAGATTTAGTAGTTGTTTATTGACATTTATGTTCCCTTAGTGGTTATAGATTAGTTAATGTGGTTCTAGAAAACTAGCTTGTTGAAATGTGACATAAGTATTAGGATTGGTTAAAAACAAAGCCTAAGTGGTATTACATAAGGTGTTGTAAAACTCTTATGGATTTTACTTAATGGAGGCGTGAAATTTGAGTTTAAGTTGTATGCATTTAAAAGTTATCTTTTTAGGTCTAAAATGGTACGATGAGCTATCTAAGCATTGCCAAAAAAGTTTGAGAATATTTAGAGTGGTTTAAGATCAACTTTGAGAAGGTTGACTATGGGGAGGAGATGCGTTGTGCGCATATTTGAGAAATACACACATTATAGCACGTGACACATCGCCTATCCTTATATGAGATATGTGCATTTTTGGCTCCAAATAACATTTTAAAAAGCTGTAATCTTATTGGTTAAACATAATGACAGTGCTTTCACTATAAAATAGGTCATTTAGAGTTGTGAATCCTTGATCATACTTATACACTCTTTCTATAACCTATCTCTCTCTAGCTCTCTAAGAACGCACATTTTCTCCAAGAAAATCACCAAGAATTGCTTGACTTGTGTGATTTTGAAGGCTTGTTATATCCCATTTCTCATTCCATTTTTGTGATAGCTTCAAGCAACTTGGAAAAGGTTTAGAGTAGAGATTTTGGACAACGATTCTCATCGTGACTAGCTTTAGTGCAATAATTTTTGTTTTCACGACATAAGAGTGTTTTGTTTTTGATTTTGGATTTCCTTTTATTTTTGAGTTTTTCCTTTTGATATTTCTATTGTTTTTTCTATTTAGAGTTGTATTTTCAAGGTGGTGTAATCTTAATTTCCCAATATTAAGCACCTTCATCTTTTTTCTTTCCTTTTGGCAAATTGTTAATCAATTACCACTATGAAATTGGAACAAAAAATGATCCAATTACTATGTTGTATGTTTAAAATTATGGGGTTTAAGCAAATAACTTTTGTTTTTTTAACAATGAAATGATAAATTGGTTTTACAACATGGAATGTTGAGTCACAATTGTCCTTTAAGAGTCGAATGGATGCTACACCTTGAAAAGGCCAAATCATGACTTAAGCACCTACAAATTTTATGTTTGTTGCAAACAAGTAACAGATAACTATTCTTTAACTACAAAAAAAAACTAGTTACTATGTCATATTTTCCAAATTAAGAATAAAAATCAAATTCAATTCAAGAATCAAGTGAACATCGATGAAAAAACTCAATTATTTTATTGGAACAAAAGATAGTTAAATTTGTTATCATATACTTCAAAATTGGCATAATCATGATTTATTTTCAATCAAAATTGTTAACAATTACAAACATAATGTCCTATTTGTCGATGTAATTATATTTTGGTCTAATGTGTTGTTGAAGAAGTAATCGATTACCACTAAGAAGCTAAGAAAATTGGTCATTGAATACTATGTTGTGTCTTTTAGATTTTAGAAAGAAAAAAAAAATGATTCAATATTCAACCTAGTATTGATTATAAGTCTTAATTCAAGATTCAACATTTTGGCACTTTCATAAAGAGATCAATAACCTTCCCATTTTTTCTAGACTAAAAAAAAATGTGTTATTTATTATAATGTGGCCATGCCGAGCAATTTGTAACACCCCTAAAGGTTCACAGGGCTAGCAGTCACCACTGTCGATCCCAAACCATCTAGACAATCTGGGAAGCAGTTGATGGTGGAGGAGAACCACGCATCCATGGGGTTTGCACCAATATTGTCATTGTTGGTTTTTTATTACATGTATGTGAGTGAAGTTAAAGTGTGTTATCTCATATTACAAAAATTTTAAATAAATATTTTATTTATTCATGAGATAAATCTCATTCTAGTAACAATAACTAGAATAGGACCTATCTCATGAATTTGGATCTAGTATAAAAAAACATAAAGAAGAAGATAGTGATCTACCTTTTGAAGTGCATATTCAAAGCATGAAACTTCTTCTCCTATATGTGTGGCTCCAAAGTGTAGCAAGAGTTTTATGACTACTTATCTTCCAAACCATGACTTGAAAAATACATAGAGAATGAGTAGTATTTTTTGTCAATGGTAATTTTCTATACAAACTTTGGTGTCTTAACTCATGAGAGAGTGTGTATCCTATGCCTGATGTGGAAATCAAACACACAAATGGAGTTTTCTTCCTTGAAGCTATTATGAACACTAGAGAGGGAGAAATAGAGACAAAGAGAGTTTATATTTTCTTCTAAAGAAAAGCTAACCCAAGCCCATTACACATTTTGTTCTATTTATATAAAAAGGAGAAGGTAGGTTAAGTGAAATCCTACCCATCAACACCCATCACCGTCCATTTGGACTATGCTTGGGAGTCCACCATGTAGCTCAAAGCTACATGGGATTTCAATTTTATTTTGTCTTTTTTATTTATACCACTTTATTTATACTCTATAAATAACATGTATAATTAATATTTCTAAATTTAATTTTTAATAAGGTATCAATGTATTTTGTTACTTGCATTTTACGAGTAGATAAACACGTGTGTTTACCCATAAATAAGGTGACTTTCTCGACATGTATCAAATTCCAATGCCTAGCGAGGAGCTAATCAATGTGACCTACATTTGACAAACTCAAACTTTATGGATCAATAGAGGAGTCTCTGAGGATCACCAAGAGTCCCAAGTGCCCCATCTTCAGAGAAGTCCAAGAGATGGGATTAGGTGAAGAGGTTTCCTTCTTGGAAACCATCAACATCCTTTGAGAAGCACTTACCCACGTGTTTGCTCATGATAGGTGGGGACCACCCTGACACACATGCCCATCTACCCCTAACATAAGTGGTGGTTACCTAGGAACGTGGGTGTCCCCTCAGTACAACCAAACAAGAGGGATGTAAGAAGATCAGAATCACCATTGAAAACAGGTGGTGTGTCACCTAACACTGACACTAGTCTCCCGAACATGGACATACAAATGTGGTCTTTGAAACCTCTGAGGAGCTACTTGCAAGGAGGAGTTTACATGGCAGACAAGTCTAGGCCTCCTCGCAAGCCACGGTAAACATACTTTAAACATTTTTCCTACTGTAATTCAAGATTAACCCAATAATTATATTTCCCATGTAATAAACCCCGATTAGAAGGTAATCATCTTCCCAAGCCGCCTATAAATAGCGATGGGAATTCATTGTAAAGAACAAGCCAATTTGTGCATGCAAAAATGCTGCCAAATTGTAAAGAGAGCTTGAACTCGTGCAAGCCCTTCAGTTAATTCAATCGACTCCTAGACTAGGATTAATTAATAAGCTGAGCCACATAGAAATATATCATTTATTTCTAGTTCTTCATTTTCTTGTATTTGACAAAATCTCGCGTCAAAATTTTGGTGCTTTCATTGAGAGCTAGAGATAAGTGAAAACTATTACAATGGTTGTTACCAGAAACCACTCCTAACTGTCAAAAACTAACCTCTCATAAACTCGTACCCAGTGGTGGGAAACAATGATGGTTACGAAGCAGAAGATGGAGGCATCACCTCCTTTAGTACCGAAAAATCAGCAGAGAGGCTGGAAGTAATCGCCCTCCAAACTTAGGTGGCCACTTAACAAGCTGAGTTAACGGCCCAGAGGAACATCATGGTGGCCCTCCAGGAAGTCATGAATGTCAAGAAAGCCACCCTTGCAAATCAAGGCATCCAAGTTGATCCCTAACCCAATAAGAGGGTTTCTAACCATTAGCCCCCAAGTAGCCTAGCGTTTTTCCTCCTATCCCCAATTCCCGCTTCAACAAGGGATCAAGGAACCATAGCCATTGGAGGAGGTCTCAAATTTCTGGGATCCCTTTAGGAATGTCTCCCTCGGTAGGAGGGAAAAATGTTCCATTTGGTGGGCAAGAGCCCAATGTGTTAGGGTTGATGCCCTAAAAGCATGTGTAAGAACATTTTATTTTGGAATTAATTAAAAATGCATTTTTCTTAAAATTTATTTTTTTAAATTATTAGTGAATAATTTATATATATATAAATATAAAAAAAAATTATATTCATTAATGAGAGTACGAACTTGTTGTTAGTACGAGATGATTAAGATCATTAATAATAGAATAGTCAACAACATATTAAAGTATGAATCTTTAACGAATGGTCGCTAGTATGGTTCGCTAAGCATTTTTAAGAATGCATGTGATCTGGATTCATATTGCTTATGTGGATAGACATCTTAGTGAAGGTACTTGATATAATTGGATTATATATGACAAGATCGATACGAATTAATTTCTTTATAAACTTATCGTTTACCATAAAGATTTAATTCATATCTAGATCATATGTAGATCAGTCTAATTCCTAAGTAGTCATGAACTCCTATTCACGTCTATTGGATCTTTTTATTCACTCGTTAAGGTTTGTTTGGAAAATATGCTAATGACTTTTGTTTTGGAGATTTGGTGGCATGAATGACTGAGAACATGATCTTACAAAAATCATAATTCAATCTTTCCTAACTAATTAAATATTGGTTACCTTAAGTGTTAATGTTGGAACTGAATGTTTATTAAGCTCCAATTTATAATTGGATTATAAATTAATCATTCACTAATGGATTATTAGTACTTAAGGATCAAGAGGTAATTCTAAGGGTAAAACGGTAACTTTGACCAACTCTAATTTATGAACCAATAAATTAAAGGATAGAACTACATGTAATAATTATATCAATGAACTACACAAGATTATTCTATAAATATAATTGTATAATTACTAAGAGCATAATTCCATATTTATGGTAAAGTAATAATGAAATTAATAAGATTATTAAACTAAAAGAGTTTAATTATTAGTATGGTTTATTAAAGCTTAGAATTATAGGTTCATGGTCACGAGTCACCTTATACTACACAACCTAGGGTGTGAGTGTTAATTATAAAATAGGAAAGATTTATTTGGAAGGGAATTAGATTTTTGTGGAAAATATATAATTATAAGCAATTATTTAATTTAACTAATACGTTTTGTATGAAAACTGTATGTTAGCTAAAAATATTATTGATTGATTTTAAATGAATTAATATATTGAGAGAGAATAAATTTATTTATTTTAAGATAATAGTTTAATTAATATTTATAAAATAATGTTAATTTTTAACTAACTGATATTTTGGTGAAATTTGAAATAATTCATTATTTTAATAAGATTAATATTTATCTTATTATATATAATAAATAAAAGAAAATTTCCATGTGGGTATACAGTGTCACACGCTAGTCATTGTGCAACCACAGTGACTGACGTATGCCCCCAAGTGGGTGGGGCACACTTGATGACTCTCTTCTAATTAGTTGTATTTATTTAATTGTTAAATAAAATAATATGGTAGTTGACCTAGATTATATAGAGATAATTGTTGGTATTAAATGATCAAATCAATTGTACGCAACAAAATATATGGACCCATTTTAATAAATATTAACACTAGCTAGGATCATACGCATATATAAATATTAAATCATATACAAATAGATCAGAGATTACCTCTTGTAGCCTATCAAGTGTCCTGAAGTCTTTTTGTATAAATCAACGATCTTCCTGTCCAGTGTTTTGAGATCTCACACCCTGATCTTCAAGACCAATCCTCAAACACACAATGACGTGTGTGTGCACGTCGGATTCAAAATATTGATTTATGTGACTCCCTAGGTGTACTCAACACATGAGATCTAGAGAGTTTTGACAGAGAGAATGTTTACAATAGTTTTCAGGTTTTGAGAAAACTATCATTTTTTTAGAGAGTCTGATTATTATTTTGAATATCACGTATATCCAATTTATAAAGAATCTAATTAAATAATATTTATTTAATTCAAATTAAAAATGATTAGATATTTTCATTTAATTATCTATTTAAAACATATTTAAAAATGAATGATTAAATAACTCATTAAACAAATTTATTTGAACTTCAAAATTCAAATCCTAGGGATAAAAGAACCTTGATGCTAGGCACCACACACTGTACTGTACAATGTGTGTCGCCCAGCCCTATTAGAGTTGCCATAATTTTCTCATTTGTTATTTAATCAACTTTTAAGACAAGATATTTATTCTAACATAAATATTAGTTAATTCAAAATTAACTTTATCTTAAAATATCAGTTATCAATTAAATAAAGAAATATCATATTATAAATAAGATATTTGTATTTCTCTCTTTATATTAATCTAACCTATAGTTTTTCAAAATAAAAACTATATGGTTAAATAATTAATTAATTCACAATTAACCGATAACCCATAATTATCAATTAATTAATTCCTTGTCTTGAAAAATTAATTCCTTTGCAATTTAGTCATTTCTCTTAACAAATCTTTCTTTTGACATCCTTATCATTGACAATGTAGTTTGTAGGACAAATGTGATCTAAGGACAATGGACCTATAATACAAAGCTCCAATAAACCAGATTATTAATTAAACTCTTTAATCTAATAATCTTATTTATCAATTCCATGATTACTCCACTATAAATTTGGAATTTCACTCTAAGTATTTATAGAATTATATTTACAGAGTTTTCTCAAGTAGTCCATTGATATAATCAATATATGTAGTTCTGTCCTCCATTATTGGTTCGTTAATTAGAGCTTGTCAAAATTACCATTTTACCCTTCTAATTACCTCTTGATCCTTAAGTACCATTAATTCACAAGCGAATAATTAATCTATAATCTAATTATAGATTTGAGCTCAATAACTATTCAGTTCCAGAATCAACCCTTAAGGGAACCAATATTCGATCCGTTTAGGAAAGCATGGATTCAATTATTGTAATTCATGTTCCCAGCCATCCATGATATTGAATCTCCAAAACAAAAGTCATTAGCCTCATTATTGTAAGAGACCTTAACAAGTGAATCAAAAGATCCAATAAACATAAACAGGAGTTCATGAATACTCAGGATTTAGCTGCATCACATATCCATATTTGGAACAACTTCCAAATAAGTGTAGAACTTCCTCAACCAAACTGCTTCCTTACCTGCTTCACAAGCTGCTATGTATTCGGCTTCCATGGTTGAATCAGCTCTGCTAGATTGCTTAATGCTTCTCCAGACAACAGCTCCTCCAACAAGAGTGAACACTGACCCAGATGTCAATTTTTGACTGTCTTTGTCTGATTGGAAATCAGAATCAGTGTATCCAGTAGGGTTTAGCTCACCCCCTGAATATACCAGCATATAGTTTCTCGTTCTCCTAAGGTAGTGTAATCCAGTGTTCCAAACCAGGATTTGATTGATAACGACTTACAATCCCAACTACATAACATATGTCAGGCCTAGTAAACAATATAGCATACATCAGACTCCCAACTGATGAAGCATAGGAATAATTTCTCATATTCTCTTCCTGATGAGGTGTCTTGTGACATTATTCCTTGGAGAGAGCAATTCCATGTCTGGTCGGTAATTGAACTTTCTTGGAATTCTCTATAGAGAATCTTTCAAGCACCTTATCTATATAATTAGCCTGAGAAAGTGCCAAAAGCTTGTTCTTCCTATCCCTTAGGATTTGGATTCCAAGAACATAACTTACCTCGCCCAAATCTTTCATTTTGAACATTTAAGCTAACCATTTCTTTATGTTTGACAATGTCTCTACATTGTTCCCAATGAGAAAAATGTCATCAACGTAAAGAACTAAGAAAACCACCACTTTTCCTTTGATGTATTTATACACACATGCTTCATTGACATTCTGTTCGAAGCCATATGTTTTAATTGTTTCATCAAAAGTGATATTCCAAGATCTAGATGCTTGCTTTAATCCATAAATGGATTTTAGCAACTTGCACAACTTTTGATCTTCCCCTTTCTTTATGAACCCTTCTGGTTGTACCACATAGATACTTTCATCAAGATAGCCATTTAGAAATGTTATATTGACATCCATTTGCCATATCTCATAATCATTTGCAGCCGCTAAGGATAAGAGGATACGAATGGATTTGAGCATGGCCATAGGAGTAAATGTTTCTTCATAATCAACACCTTCTCTCTAAGTGTAACCTTTGGCTACAAGCCTCGTTTTGAAAGTCTCTACTTTCCCATCTACACCTATTTTCTTCTTGTATATCCACTTACACCCTATGGGTCTGACATCTTTAGGTGGATCCACAAGTTCCCAGACAAAATTGAAATACATCGATTCCATTTCTTAATTCATGGCTTCTTGCTTGTATCATCCATTTCCTCTTTAAAGGTTAATGGATCGTCCTTGTTTGTATCAAAAACAAGGACATGTGCCTCATGTTTGTAGCGAAACAGGTTATCTCACAATCCTCCCACTACGACGTTGCACCGGGGTTTCTTTTCCAGGAATCATGGTTTCCTCGGTTTTTCGTTTATCATTTAATGATGAAAATGATTGTGATGGAATCTTATCATCTATGAGTTTCTCCAATACTACCTTGCTTCGAGGTTTATAGTTATTCATGTAGTCATGTTCAAGGAAGGTCATATTTTTTTAAAGAAATACCATTTGATCCTTGGGACTCTAGAAATAACCACCTCTTGGTTCTGGAGCGTAGCCAACAAAAATGCACACTTCCGACCTTGATTCAAGTTTCTCTAATTTAGGTCTAAGAACATGAGCAGGACAACCCCAAATGCAGAAATGGTGCAAACTAGGTTTATTCCCATTCCACAGTTACAGTAATGTTTTGCTAATGGTCTTAGATGGGACTACATTCAAAATGTACATTATTGTTTGAAGTGCATATCCCCAGAATGAGAGAGGAAGTTAAGAGTAGCTTAACATAGACCTGACTATGTCCAACAAGGTCATGTTTCTTCTTTCAGAAACACCATTTTGATGTGGCGTTCCTGGTGCTGTGAGTTGGGATAGAATACCATGCACTAGTAAGAAATCTTTGATTTATAAATCCAAATATTCTCCACCTCGATTAAATCGAAGTGTCTTTAGAGTCTTACCCAACTGCTTCTCAGCCTCAGCTTTGAATTCTTGAAACTTACCAAAGATTTCAGATTTCTTAAGCATTAGGTAAGTATGACCTTATCTTGAGTAATCGTCAATAAAAGTGACGAAATACTCATACTCACCTCTTGCTTGTACATTGATTGGACCGCAGAGATCGTTGCGTCCAAGCTCCAAATGTACTTTGGCTCTATTTCCTTTTGCTGAGAAATGACGTTTGGTCATTTTTCCTTCTAGACAAGATTCACAAACTAGAATAGTTCCAACTCTTAGTTATCTCAAAGGTCCATCCTTTGTTAACCAGTTTATCCTTTCTAGACATATATGAAAAAGTCTAAGATGCCAAAGATATTTGTCATCCTCATTTGAAATTTTTTTCTCTTTTGTTACCTTGCGATTTTGCTACTTTAAATAATGTTGAATTATTGAGTGTTCTTTCATTTGGTTTGAGCATATACATTCCGTTATTATGTTCTGCTTGACATATTTTGAAACCATTCTTTGAAATAACAATCGCATTATTACAAATGGAATATCAAAAAAATTTCATGCAACATAGATAAAGAAACTAAGTTTCTAGAAAATCCAGGAATAAAATAAACATCGTTCAAAACTAAATAATTGTTCCCAAAATTTAAATGGATTGTTCCCTTTGCTCTTGCTGAAATGAGTGCTCCACTTCCAACTCATATGGTCACCTCGCCATATGTCAGCTCCCTTGATGACTCAAGTATCTGGATGGAAGAACAAACATGGTTAGTGGCTCCTGAATCTAAAACCTAGGATGACATATCGTCTTCCACTACACAAGCTTCAAGTACAAGTAAATCATATTTACCATTCTTTTTCAGCTCAGAGAGATACTTCTTGCAGTTTCTCTTTCAGTGACCTATAACTCCACAGTGGAAACATTTTCCTTTCAGTTCTTTCTTCTTGGAGTTGTTGTCATTTTTGTTCTCCTTGGATTTTGATGCCTTCTTTCCTTTATTGGACTTTTTGCCCTTTCCTTTGTCCTTATTATTGTTCTTCTTTCTCTTCTTGGATTTCTCCTCAGAGTTTGAAGGTTTCTCCTCTACCACATTTGCTTCAGTCTCTTTTGTAATGGATTTGTTAAGAGACTTAAATGTCTGCAGTTCATTCAACAACTAGGTCATGTTGAATTCCAACGTATTCATAATATAGTTGGTGGTGAACGCAGAAAAGGTAGAAGTGAGTGATTCCAGTATGATGCTTACTTGTGTACGCTCATCAATGAAGTCCCCATGTATTTCTACTTCATGGATCACATTAATCATGTGTAAAACATGTTCACATACAGAAACACCTTTCTTCATCTCAGTAGTCATGTAGGTTCTAGTAGCCTCATGTCTACTTTGATCAGATTGCTACCCAAACATGGCCTGCAAAGAATCCATTATTTCAAATGCAATTTCCATGGTTTCATGCTTTGTTCTCAGAACATCATTCATGCTCGCAAGCATGTAACACTTTGCCTATTATTAGATTGAATCCAGGCATCATACTTCTCCCGAACATTCTTCGGGGCAGTGGCAGCGGGCTCTTCAGGGCATTCCCCAGTCAGGACAAATTTATGGTTCTCACAGATTAACATAAGATTTAGATTTCATTTACATCTTATAAAATTATCACCATTAAGTTTTTCAAGTGATAGTAAAGCGGTTATTGGATTGTCACCGTTCGACATTACTGAAATAACTAAAAAACAATAATATTGTCATTTGAAAAAAATGTCAATGTTTTGGAAAGTAAACATGATGCATGAACGCAACAATTAAAACACATAAATTAACATTTACTTTTCCACGATAAAACTACCCAACAAATAAAGTGTCACCTTAGGGTCGGTCAAGTTACATTCATATAGCTTATAAGAAAATCTTATCTTTATAATTTAAAACTTAAAATAACTCTTTATTTTCTCTTTTAAATATAAAGTATCGCTGGTTTGGTCAAGAAGTAATTATCCACCGCAAAAGCTTAATTACATCTTTGTAAGTGTAACCCATTATTTCAGAATTCATGACTTAATTAGAGAGTGTCGCCTTAGGGTCGGTCAAGCCTAAAATACATCACTTCCTCCTATCTTCGTAAGAAGCCAACCTTGGTATTGATATGTCTAGAAACCTTCCTTAGGGGGACAGAAACAAAGCTGCCTCGAGACCTTATTCATATCTCACAGTGTTGTACTAATAATGGAGACCATAGGTCACATTGAGATATTCACCTTCTCCCACTTACTATTTTGGATTAAATCTGTTTTATTAAACTAATGAATTAATTCAAAATTAATTACTAGTTTATTAATAACCCTATGAATGTAATTAATTACAAAAATCATAATTATTAAAGAGACTGTTTCTATAATTAATGTGATCTAAATAATTACCCATTACATTCATCTAACTTTACTAAACACTTTTTACATAAAGTTGGTTATCTTAAAGGCCTATAAAAAAATTATTGCCTTTATTATAGTGTGATTTACCAAGTTTTAACTAATTTAATACTTAGAAGTTTACATGCAAATGATTTCACCAAAAACAATTCATATAAACAAATAGGACAATCCTATATAATCATGTTTCTAAAAGATGCATGATTAATGAGAAATTGTGTGGGGTTTCATGAATGACATGTAATTGATTAATGCATGATCATGTTATCAATCAAAAATCAATGAACATTTATTTAAATAAATACAATAAATAATTAAATAAACAATAAATGATGAACCAAGTACTAATAGGTATTTCTAAGATTTACAACCCTTTGAAGAATTAGAAATAAAATTGCAATCTAAGCCTATGAGCTTTCAAGACTCTCGAAGAATCCTCCTCCACTCCTTTAGGCTTTCTTGCTAATCTTTAGAAACTTTGTTTTGCCCAACTTATTAATTAGAAACAAATTTTCTAAGTAATTTATTTATTTAAAACTAACTTTTAATTAAATAACAATTTTTGTCATCTTTTTAATTTAGTTGAATTTAAATAATTAAATAATCAAATTCAAATAATTATTTAAACTTAAGATATTAAAATATCTTAACCAACTAAAATATATTTTATTTTCTAATAAAATAAAATAAGATAATTAAACTTTTAAATTCAAATAATTTAAAAATTAATTAAATAAAAGATATTTTATAACAACTTTAGGATCTAGGGTTTGGGCACCAAGAATGGTGCCCCAGCCATCCTAAGGTCAGTGGCACCATTAAGCCTTAGGCTCGGGTACATGGTTGCAGCAGGGGCTCGGCGCTAGGTGTTGGGTGCACGACCGTGATGCGCGCGGTAGGAGACCAGGGCACACGGGCGTGTGCGCGCGGGAGCAGGGGCTCTGGTGCATGGGTGACGCGGGCGGGAATTGGGATCTCGGGGCCTGAGTGCGCGCACAGGTGAGGTAGCCATGAGTCTGGTGCGTGTAGTTGCAGGAGGTTTGGGCCTAGACGTGCGCATGGATGAGCAGGGGCTCAGGCCGTGTGCCTCTTAGGTGCATGGCTCGGGTTCCTCCTCAGCTTTTTGTATAGATTTTTAAAATACTTATTTCTCAAATAAATTTACAAAAATACTATGCCATTTAGGGGTTACACAAGATCTAGAAAAAACAATAAAATTCCTAACCCAATGATAACTCAATTTTAGTTTCGTTTTAGGATGTGTTTTTGTGGTAATCTTGAGACTTTATGTTTATTTTGTGCAAGATTACGCTTGTGTTTGTTTTTGTTGTAGGATCGTGTTCTGAATAATGAGCTAAACGTGGAAAGAAGAAGAAATGGTGGAAAAATAGAACTTTTGGTGGTTGTTCAAATCAAATTAGCATCAAGGAGGAGTTAGAAGAAGTTTTGACGAAGGTCGGACTTAAAATGGTCAAATTTTGAAAAATAAAATAGAATTAGAGTCGTGGCATGGGCTTAAGGGTCGCGACATGCCCTTTAGGGTCGCGACATGATGAGTGGCAGAGAGCAAAGAAAATCTGGGTTTTCACACGGGTCGCGGCATGGTTTCCTAAGGGCCGCGACGCTTGAAGACGGAGGTGCAAGCCTCCTGGGTATTTTGAAGACACGGGCTACGGCATGGAAATGCAAGGGCTGCGACGTGCCTCCCTGAAGATAAAAAAATATCTTATTTAGGCTTATAACATTATAAATTAAAGGATAGAATTAGGGTTTTGAATTACGAATTTTTAGAGAGTTCTTGACGGCTAAGCTTATTTTTTGCATTTTCTTCTTTAATTTCTTTTCGAGTTTTGGATATTAAAGATGATAACATTTATTTTTATGGTGTTAGCTATATTTTTCATGAACTAAATATTTTTCTCTAGGGTTTAATGTAGTCACTTGGATATTTGTTAATTTTCTATGAAGTTTATATAATTTCTTCTTCTTCTATCCTTTATCTATATGATTTGTGCTTAATGCTTGTGGATAATTGATAACTATTTACATGATTTATGATTTTGATTCGATATCCAAGAGGGGAGAGTTGAATATTCTATAATCATACAGACATAAATTGCATATAGGATGATAGTACCTATAGGGTTGGTGTAGTGTTTAGGGTTTCTATGCTTCATGCCTGCTATATGTTAAAACTTATCACAGATATGTAGAAATTTTGCATATAGGTTGAGATCTTTTTATCTTGAAAAAGAATTAGGATTATTTTAGTTAACCCGCTATTAGGATAGAAATTGAGGAATTATAGGTGTTGATTAGTAAGATTATCAGGTTGAAAAGTTGATGAAGTTAATACCCTAGGTTTTCAAATTCTTGAATCAATCTTTATTATTGCAAAGTTTATTTCAAATTTAAGTCTTAGTTTAAAAATCACTCTATTTTCGACAACCAAATAGAAATTTAAAAGCAATTATTGGTAATTTGTTGATAGCCTTGCGGGAACTTTACTTACTATTTTATTACTTGAATCGATTATGTATACTTGCACATCATATTTTTCCGATCAAGTTTTTGATGCCGTTTCCAGGGACTATTTAATCAATATCAAATATATAAAATTCTTGTTCTACTTTGGCTTTTCTTTAACAGTTTTTCTGACGTGTTTCTCAATTTCAAGATCAACAGGTAGTTTTTGTTTATGCGACGAGGTAAAACAGTTGAGATATTACCGGTGAATCCTTAGATTGAAAGAAATTATAGAAAGAATTGGAAGAATAAGAGGTTGGAGGCAAGGATGGCTGCAAACCAAGGGAATGAAGTAAAAAATGCAGCCAATAATGTCGAAGGGGCAGTGGCTGCTGAGGTTCCAGCTGAACAAGGGGCTAGACGTTTAAGAGATTATGTACTCCCAACTATTATGGGAGTGCATTGATGCATCAAACACCCCATAGTTGTTGCTAACAATTTTGAGAATAAGCCAGTAATTCTGCAAATGGTCCAATCTACTGTTCAGTTTGGAGGCTTGCCTACAGAGGACCCTAACTTACACATAACTAATTTCTTAGAGCTTTGTATGACTTTTAAGATGAATGGGGTAAGCGATGACGCAATAAGGGTGAGGTTGTTTCCATTTTCACTAAGGGACTGAGCAACGAGTTGGTTAATTTCCCTACAGGCTAACTCTATTACCACATGGGAGGAGCTCGCTCAAATGTTCCTTACAAATTCTTTCCTCCATCCAAGGCTGCACGTTTGAGAGGTGAGATTAATAATTTCTAACAGATGGAGAAAGAGTCATTGTATGATGCATGGGAGAGATTTAAAGAGTTGTTAAGAAAGTTCCCTCATCACGGGATTAAAAAATGGATGTTAGTCCATAGTTTTTACAATGGGTTAGGTGGAACTACTCACACTATCATAGATGCAACAACAAGAGGGGCATTTATGAGCAAGAGTGCCAACGAAGCTTATGATCTTTTTGGAGATGGCTTTGAATAATTACCTATGGACTATAGCGAGGGAAAATACAAAGAAGATAGCTGGTATGATCAAATTAGATGCCATCTCAATGCTTACAGCTCAAGTGGCCGCTTTAACGAAACCGTTAGAACAGAGCCACGTAACAGTCCAAGCCATGCAAGTACAAAGTTTATGTGGGGCATGTGGGAGTGTTCATCTATTAAATTAGTGTCTTGCCATGGATATGAACAATATACCTATGGAACAAGTCCAAGCCATAGGAAAATTCCAAAGACCTGCCAATAACCCATATTCCATGACCTACAACCAAGGGTGGCAGAATCACCCTAACTTTTCTTGGAAAAATAATAATCAGAGTGTTCAACAACCTTTCAACAGAACCAACAACAATTTCGACATCCTCCTCCTGGGTTTTATCAACCACAAAATATACCTCCACAACATCTAATACCCATGAAGCAACCTGAACCCCAACTTGATGCATTGAACCAATTCATGACCGAAACCAGGGCATCTATTAGGAATTTGGAGACTCAAATAGGGAAGTTGGCTACTTTGATGACAAAGCGGGCTCAAGGGAATTTACCAAGCACCACTGAGGTAAACCCAAAAGAATAATGCAATGCAATATCTTTGAGGAGTGGTAAGAAGATGGAAAAGCCAAGTAAGAAGCTTTTTCAGTTACCAAAGTGGTCGATGAGAATAAGGGAAAATTTGAAAAAGAGGTTGATGAAAACCTTGAGAAAAAGGAGCTAGGAATAATTATAGAGCATCACATTAAGATCCCATATCCTCATAGGTTTCAAAATAAGGTACTAGACAAGGAGTTTTCTAAGCTTTTAGATATCTTTCGGAAGCTTCACATCAACAATCCTTTTGCAGAAGCACTTGAACATATGACAAGTTATGTGAAGTTTATGAAAGAAATTTTGATGAAGAAAAGGAAACTAGAGGATTATGAGACAGTGGAACTTACTGAGGAGTGCAGTGCAATACTTCAAAACAAGCTACCTCCCAAGCTTAAAGATCCTGGTAGTTTCAATATTCCATGCTCTATAGGGGTTCCGTAGAAACAAAGGCTTTAAGTGATTTGGGGGCCACTGTGAATCTAATGCCTCTATCAATCTTTCAGAATGGGAGAATGTAACACCCTTCTAATCCAGGACAGTTACACTATGTACTTAAAATTGTGTTACACCTGCTAATCAGGTCATTTAGCATTAATCGTGTAACTAAGGTTAGTGACAAGGGTTAGGGTGAATTTTTTTTGTCAAAGAACCATTGACTTTTACTCCAAAAGTGTTATACAACATGGGATCTCAAAATATTACAACACAACTGTTAAAAAGGGTAAATACATAACAAAAGTTATATTAGCCAGCCTAAACGGCAAAACAGGACTATAACCCTAGTTCCTCTGAGACAAGCTCGGCCGTGATGGTCAAGCAACCGCATATGTACACGACGCCACCGAAGCTCTCCAACTCATGGCTGGTTAAGCTTTCCCTTTCCCTTACCTACACCACAAAGCACCCGTGAGCCGAGGCTCAGCAAGAAAATAGAACGTATAACAACAGAGAATATAACTTTAAATAACCATTCAACAATAATCAACAACGTTAATTCATAGCCAATGTCATTTAGTTCAAACACACGATCATTGGATCGACCTGGGCCGTTTCCCTATTCAGTTGGCTTTCATGCCAACTCTCAGGCCTATGCCCTAGTTATGTGACCATAGAGTCATTTAGGGCCCTGCCCTTAGCTCTGTCTCACTAGCCATAGAGCTAGCCCAATCCTTGTGGTTCATCTTCGACCTTAGACTCGATCAACGTAATAGTACATTGCTGGTTTAGGCCAATGCCTTGTGACCAGCGCACAATGCTCTATTTCCATCCTTGACTCATAAGTCAAGCCCTGATCCAGGATTACATACCTTACTTATAAGAAACAGATGTGGATAGGCACATCCCAACAAATTAAGCACATATTCATGCTAATCATATAATCCCATTGGATAACCATTTCTATAACACTAAACATATTCACATGATGGGGCCAAATGCCCTAACCATAGAACTCAGGTAACAAATATAAGCACTTAAGCATTTATCAACAGGCATTTAGAAAAATAGCCTAACATAACCAATCATGGAGCCCAAGCCCTAATCATATTAATATATAACAAATGGGCCAAGCCCTAATCACATACAACACGTTGTGGCTGTAGTTTCCTTACCTTAGGTCCAAGCAAGCGTAAATAAGAAGGACCCTCGAGCACGATCCCGGTTCTGAGCCCTTAGTGATACCCTAAGTAACAACCATAAAATAGGATTCTATTAATATTGAGTGATCAAAAGCTTCCAGACCAAGTCCTAGCCTCCGGGACCTCGGGTTCCACCAAATCGAGTAGTGGAAACAATCCTGAGCCCATAAGGTTGAGTTCTCGTGCTCAAAACCTTCTAGGGGTCCAAAAACCCCTTAAGAGCCGCAACCCTATACCCCTATGCCGCAGCCCACCTCCAACTAGAGGCCCAGCCTCCCCAACCAGCAGACACGCGCCTTGGCCCAACCATAGTGGCACCGTGGCCCGCCCTCATCCCTGGCTCCCATCTTTTTTAGAGGACCGCGACATACCAAGAACAGAGCCGTGATCCAACCCCTTCGAACCTAGAAAAAAATTCCATTTTAACAACCACACCTCATCCGATTTAACCCAAAATCATTCCAACAACAAAATTAAATCAACACAACAGCTCAAATATGCTCCCAGCAACAAAACCCAACAGAAAACTAGTCCCAAAACTCACTAAGCCACCAATTAAATCTTTGAACTTTAAGATCTCAAGAACACTTAAAACCAGCCATGAAAAGTCAGAATTTAAATGCTAAAACCATATTTCAAAGCTTACCTCAATCTCTATTTGAATCCACAAGCTAATACTGAGCTAATCTCCAAGTCTAGAGCTCCAATTCTTGTGAACCTAGCCCAAAAATCCCTTGATTCAATGGTTAGCTTGGAAGAGCTTACTGAGAGAAAAAGAAGAGAGTAATTGGAGAGGGAGAGTTAGTTTTAGCAGAGCTACTAAGTGTTTCCTACCTTTTGTCTTACTTAACTTAAGTCACTTAAGTTAATCCCAAGGCTCGGGGTACCAAAAACATCCCCAAGGGCAAAATGATAAATTTCCCCAATATTCCCTCCTAAACACTCTAACTTCAAATATATCTCCAATTATTTATTTCCATAACCCGATAACCAATTTAAATATCTAATACCCAAAATATCCCTTGACTCTCCTCGAGTCGGGTATTGGGACCCGTTGTGACTTTCCCGCTAACTTGCTCCCTATGATCCCCTCGTACCGAATAGTTCAAATAAACTCACATTATAATGTGGTCTCTCACATAAATCACATATCTGCACATAAATCACATTTATTCCCGCAACGGGCCAAATTACCAAAGTCGCCCTTCTAATAAGAAGTGGGCCACATGCATATTTAATACCCCTAAATATGCGCATTTAATTGTATTATCACATAATTCACATATTTACAACTAATATAGAAATTAAACACGTAATTCCATATATTGCCATCCCGACCCCCTAATCAAGGCCCTAAGCCTTATTAGGTAATTTTGGGACGTTACAACTATCCCCTCCTTACAGAAATTTCATGCTCAAAATTTTACCTGAATAGCTCGGGAAACTGAGCTCGCATATCTGCCTCCAGCTCCAAGGCTGCTTCCTCGACCCTGGTATTCCTCTATAATACCTTAACCAAAAGTATAGTCTTATTCCTTATGACCTTTTCCTTCCTGTCAAGAATCTGAACTGGTTGCTCCTCATAAGACAAGTCTACCTCCAATTCCAAATCCTCATAACTTAGTACATGTGTTCCATCTAACACATACTTTCTCAACGTGGAAATATGGAATACATTATGCACAATAGACAATGTAGGGGGTAAAGCCAACCTGTAGGCCACCTGCCCGATCCTCTCCAGGATCTTGAATGGTCCCACAAACCTAGGGCTCAACTTGCCCTTCTTTCTGAACCTCTTCACCCCTCTCAGAGGTGAAACCCTAAGGAAGACATAGTCTCCCACCTGGAACTCTACGTTCCTCTGCCTCAAGTCAGAATAACTCTTCTGCCTACTCTGAGAAGCAAGCATCCGAGCTCTAATCTTCTCGATAGCCTCAGTGATCCTCAGGACTGCATCTGAACCTAAATATTTCCTCTCACCCATCTCATCCCAGTGAATGGGTGATCTGCACTTCCTACCATACAACATCTCATAATGTGCTACTCTGATGGTAAACTAATAACTATTGTTATCAGAAAATTCTATCAGAGGAAAATATTTACCCCGAGACCCTTCAAAGTCCAACACAGACGCTCTCATCATGTCCTCCAATATCTGAATAGTCATCTTAGACTGACCATCGGTCTGAGGATGATAAGCTGTGCTGAACTTCAGCTCTGTACCCATCGCCCTCTGCAAACTCCCCCAAAACTTGGAAGTAAAGATCGGGTCCCTATCAGACACAATAGACCTCAGCGTCCCATGAAGGTGAACTATCTCTCTCACATAGAGATCTGCATACTGGTCAACTGTGTAATTTGTCCTCATTGGTAGAAAATGACCTGACTTCGTGTATCGATCCACAATGACCCAAATAGAATCGTGCTGGCCCACTGTCCTAGGCAAGCCTACCACGAAATCCATTGTTATATCTGCCCACTTCCACTCTGGGATATCCAGAGGCTGTAATAGTCCTACTGGCCTCCTATACTCAGCCTTGACCTGCTGAAAGATCTGGCACCTTGCTATATAATCTATCACATCCATCTTCATCCCAGGCCACCAATATAAAACTCTCAGGTCTTGGTACATCTTTGTGGTGCCTGGATGAATAGAATACGAGGTGGTGTGAGATTCATCCAGAATCTCTCGTCTGATCTCAGTGTCCATCAAAACACAAATCTAACCCTTATACCTTAGTAAACCCATACTCGACACCGAATAGCCCTTAGCTAATCCACATAGGACGTCTTCTCTAACTTGCCCCAACTATGGATCATCTAACTGTCTCTGCTTGATTTTCTCCAAGAGAGTAGATTGTCAAGTGATATTGGCCAACTGTCCCACCACTAACTCTATCCCCGCTCGAGTCATCTCATCAGCCAACTTCCTCGATATCTATTTGGAACTATATAACTTTCGCGGCCACTTCCGGCTCAAGGCATCTGCTACCACGTTGGCCATCCCAGGGTGATAGAGGATCTCACAATTATAATCCTTTACCAGCTCCAACCAACATCTCTGCCTCGTGTTCAGATCCTTCTGAGTGAAAAAGTACTCCAGGCTCTTGTGATCATTGTATAGCTCACACTTCTCACCATACGGTAGTGTTTGTTGGGGTTTTATGCCCTAATTAAAACTCAAATTCTTTGTAATCTCATTTTATTATCAATAAAAGAATAGAAATCATTTTTTTTTACTAGGTCAGTCACTCTGCTCACATGTTTTATTTTCATGATTATTTGTTTAATATAAACTTCTATTAAATCCCGAGCATATAGCTAATCGTATTTATAGTGACGTAATCATAGTGGAATATAAATATAATTATATGTTCAAAATAAGTTAGTCCTAAGATTAGTTAGTGCACAGGATTTACACTGACTTGCCAATCTACGATATGATCTACTTACACATTTTAGTGTTATGTTCTTTCCAGAACATTAGCAAATTAGATAAGATCGGATGTATTTGTTACATCGGACAGGACCGATATTGACAGTTGATAAGATAAGTAATCATACCGTTATTATCTATTCTAGTCACATCATATAGTTGACCATAGGTCAATTCAATCTCAATTTTGAGTGGTTAGTATTCTAAATAATTGTATTATTTGAGTTCTTTGACTTGTTTGTTACCAGCTTACCCTACGGGCTATCCCATACTTACATATTGGGAACTCGGTAGTATAATTGAGTGGGAGTGTTAATCATAGATATGAAGATCTATAGCTTCTGATGAAGAAGTGAAACGATGGTTTCCTTTTAGTTTGGTTCAAGGTGTTAAATGATAAAGATCTCATTTCAGTAATTAAATTAGTTTACTGAAATATCATTTACAAGGAACTAAGTGTTTTAAGGATAAAATACAATGAGGGGTAAAACAATATTTAGTCCTATCTCATTGTAGACTGTCTATAGAGGATTGAGTGACAATTATGGTTGTAACAATGGGTAATTAATAGAGTATCTATATTTGTTATAGAGCGTTCTATGAATTCAAGAGTGCACTTCCGAGTCTATAGTGGAGTCACGAGGAATTAATAAGTTAGTAAATTTATTTGTTAGATTTATGATAACTTATTGGAGCTTGATTTCATAGGCCCATGGCCCCCATTGTACCTTGGATAAAATCATATAGATAGTCTCAATTAATTGATTTAATTATCAATTAGAATTATCAAAGTTGACCAGGTCAATTTTGGATAGTTTCACAGAGTTGTGTAATTTTTGAAGAAAAGATAAATTAGAGCAGATTTATTAATTAAGATAAATTGGTATCTACATTAATAAATAAGTTTAAATCAAGGATCAAATTATAAATAATTAATTTGATAAAGGATTTAAATAATTATTTAATTAATTAAATCAACAGAAATCAATTCATGACTTGATTTTAAGTCCAATGAGCTTATAATCAAATGGGAAATTTCACGGACCTAAAGTCCATGATAATTTCGACGTAGGGCTTCAAATTAGCTATTATTTTATTGATTTTTTAATTAAATTAAATGTCCTAATTGAGTCTATAAAAGGAGTGCTTAGAGAGAAGTCATAAGTTAAGATTTATGAGACGACATATAAGTTTAATCACTGGTTTTCTGATAGTTTTAGATTCTCTCTGAACACAAGTCCATTTCTAAGCCTCTTTGTTATTTTCTCTTCTTCTCTCTATATCTATCTCATGTGTTGAGAATTTCCCACACTAGTCTAGGTGATTCTAAGGACACATTGGAAGACTGTGAAGAAATTAGAAGAACAGTTCAGTTTCTTGATAATACTCTGCGAAAGAAAGCATACAAGGGTTAGAGAAACTGAAGGTTGTGAACTTCCCCTGTGGCAACCAAAACTCGCACTTCTTGAACTTCGTATACAGCCTGTGCTCTCTCAACCTTTGTAATACCATCCTAAGATGATTCTCGTGCTCTATCTCTGTCCGAGAATATATCAATATATCGTCGATGAAGATGATCACAAACTGATCCAGGTAGTCCTTGAACACTCTGTTCATTAGATCCATGAATGTTGCCGGGGCATTAGTTAATCCGAATGACATCACCAAAAACTCATAATGCCCGTACCTAGTGCGAAAAGCTATCTTTGGTATATCTTCCTCCTTGATCCTCAGCTGCAGATAACCAGATCGAAGATATGTCTTAGAGAATACCGTTCTACCTTGTAACTGGTCAAATAGATCATCAATCCTTGGCAGAGGATATATGTTCTTGATAGTGAACTTATTCAGTTCCCTCTAATCGATACACATCCTCAAAGAACCGTCCTTCTTCTTCACAAAAAGAACCGATGCGCCCCATGGTGAGAAACTAGGCCTGATAAAACCCAAGTCCAGTAACTCATGTAGTTGAACCTTCAGTTCCTTCAGCTCTACTGTAGCCATCCTATAAGGTTCCCTAGACACTGGCTTTGTCCCTGGCACCGATTCAATCAAAAACTCAATCTCACTGTGTGGAGGTAACCCTGGCAAGTCCTTTAGAAACAAATCCAGAGACTCATAGACTAACCGAGTCTGTTCTGGTCCCATTGGCTCGACTTGAGTGGTATCCACCACACTAGCTAAGATACCTATGCATCCTCCCTGCAACAGGTCTCTAGCTCTAAGTACTAATATCATACGTATATGGGATCCATGCACATTGCCAACGAAAACAAAGGGTTCCTCACCCTCTGGCTCAAACTTACCATCTTCTTTTTACAGTCTATCGATGCCCCATACTTCTCTAGCTAATCCATACCAAGAATTATGTCAAAATCAGTCATCTTTAACTCCACCAAGTCTACTGACAACTCCCTGCCATCCACTGTAACTGGTAAAGACCTAATCCATCTCCTAGATACCACTAACTCTCCAGTAGGTAATACTGTACCAAACCCCACAAAAAAGAAATCACAAGGTCTACTTAACCCATCTATAATCCTACCAGCAACAAAGGAGTGCATAGCACCCGAATCAATAAGAACAGTGTAAAAGGTTCCAGCACTAGAAGGTTGACCTGTAATCATCGAGGGACTATACTTGGCCTCTTTCTGGGTCAAGGTGAACACTCGAGCTGGCGTCAGGCTACCACCTTCTTCGGCTTCTTCTTTCTGGCTCTCGGCCAATCTTTCTTAAGGTGCCTCGTACTACAACAAACAAAACAGGACTTCGCTCGACATTCCCCAACATGGTCTCTCCTGCACCTAGGACACTCTAGGAATGCTCTCCATGACTCACTGCCACCCTGGCGGCCCATCTGTATACCCTGTGGCCTCCTATCTGGCCCTGGAACTGAAACAGTATCTTAGGTCTTCCTCTTCTGATCACTAGGGCCTCCGCCCCTACCAAAACCTGAAATGGAGGTCCTGACCTCCTAGGATCCCTTCTGGCTACATTATCATGCTAGATCTTGTTCTCAGCACTCTCAGCTATAAGCACCTTCTCCACAGCCTGTGCATAAGTAGTCACTCCTGACATAGTAGTAATACGAACGTCCCAGGCTATCATAGGTTGTAGCCCCTGTAGAAATCTCTCTTCTGGTCCCATCATTGGGAACTAGATGCCTAGCAAACTTTTCCATTCTATCAAATTTCAAGGCATAATCGGTCACTGACATGTTACCCTGAAGTAAACTACTGAACTCCTCAGCCTTCGCAGCCATAACTACGTCATTGTAGTATTTCTCGTTGAACAAGGTTCTGAATTCTTCCCACTCCATAGTGGTAACTATTCTATTCTGGGATACCACCTCCCACCATATTCGGGCATCCTCCCAAAACATATAAGTGGTGTAGGACACTCTCTCATTACCACGTCCCTCATAAAGTCCAGGATAGTGGTTATCATGGTCATCCACTGCTCAGCCTTCAGTGGATCAGAATCGCCCTACAAAATTGGAGGGTGTTGCTTCCTAAATCTCTCATATAGGGGTTCCCACCTATCTCCCCCTGTATGGGGATGTACAACTCTCGATACCTCAGGTTGTACCACTGCTGGCACCGCGGTCTGTAGGTTCCCTGCTGGAACCTGTTGCTGTCTCAAGAGGCGTATCTCTTCTCCTTGCCTCTCTAACCTAGCTTGCATGTTAGAAAGCACTTGTTGTCAGTTCTCTAGAGCTGGCGGTGGGCCTGGCCCTGGTTATTCCCTTCACTGGCCTGTAACTCTTAGCCAGTCAGTCTCTCGGACCTTTGAGGGTTCATTCTGACACTCTATCCACCATACATAGATCAAATCGACCATTAGGTAAGTCATAACTATACCACTTGCTACCTGATGGTCCAAGATCATCAAATAACATACATATGCAATGCTAATAAGCATGCCATCACACAAATAATATACTCATTCATAGTGCTAATAAGCTCCTCCTGATATCCATTAGGAAATAAAAATACAAATAGGCATATCCAAGTATTTTTCACAAATCCAACATAGCTAATAAGCATGTTATTTAATTCTTGCCAGTAATAACAATGCTAATAAAGATTCTCCCCTGGCCTATACACAATTAATAGTGCTAATAAGCAGTTTCGTTGCATCCACAAGCAGTAACGATGCTAATAAGCACGTTCTTTAACATTCACGCAACAGTCAAGGGCCAGGCCCTATCAGATAATCTCATGCTTCCTAAACAAGCATGTAGATAAAGCATCCATATCATGTTTAAGCATTTAAACATATAAACATATAACAGTTACCGAACCCTGAGTCGAGCTTGTCTTTAGTGGCGAGTGTACATGCCCGGCCAGTCTTCAGGAACCCTTAAACCTTGGCAGCTCTGATACCAAGTTTTAATGCCCACCTAATCTAGGACCATTACACTATGTACTTAAAATTTTGTTAGACCTGCTAATCAGGTCATTTGGCTTTAATCATGTAACTAAGGTCAGTGACAAGGGTTAGGTTAAAAAAATTTGTCAAAGAACCATTGACTTGTACTCCAAAAGTGTTATACAACATAGGAACCTAAAATATTGTAACACAACTGTTAAAAAGGGTAAATACATATCAAAAGTTACATTAGCCAGTCTGAACGGCAAAATAGGGCTATAACCTTAGTTCATCTGAGATAACCCCGGTCGTGATGGTCGAGCAGCCGCATATGTACATGTCGCCACCAAAGCTCTCCAACTCATGGCTAGTCAAGCTTTCCCTTTCCCTTACCTGCACCACAAAGCACACGTGAGCCGAGGCTTAGCAAGAAAACAGAACATATAACAACAGAGAATATAACTTTAAATAACCATTCAACAATAATCACCAACGTTAATTCATGGCCAATGTCATTTAGTTCAAACACCTGATCATTGGATTGACTTGGGTCGTTGCCCTATTCAGTTGGCGTTCATGCCAACTCTCAAGCCTATGCCCTAGCTATGTGATCATAGAGTAACCTAGGGCCTTGCCCTTAGCTCTATCTCACTAGCCATAGAGCTAGCCCAACCCCTGTGGTTCATCTTCGACCGTAGAGTCGATCAACGTAATAGCACGTTTCTGGTTTAGGCCAATGCCTTGTCACCAGCTCACAAGGCACTATTGCCATCCTTGACTCATAAGTCAAACCCTGATCCAGGATTACATACCTTACTTATAAGAAACAGATGTGGATAGGCACATCCCAACAAATTAAGCACATATTCATGCTAATCATATAATCCCATTGGATAACCATTTCTATAACACTAAACATATTCACATGACGGGGCCACATGCCGTAACCATAGAACTCAGGTAACAAATACAAGCACTTAAGCATTTATCAACAAGCATTTAGAAAAATAGCCTAACATAACCAATCCTAGAGCCCAAGCCCTAATCATATTAATATATAACAAATGGGCCAAGCCCTAATCACATACAACACGTTCTGGGTGCAGTTTTCTTACCTTAGGTTCAAGAAAGCGTAAATAAGAACGACCCTCGAGCACGATCCCGGTTCCGAGCCCTTAGCGATACACTAAGTCACAACCATGAAATAGGATTCTATTTATATCAAGTGATCAAAAGCTTCCAGACCAAGTCCTAGCCTTCGGGACCTCGGGTTCCACCAAATCAAGTAGTGGAAACAATCCTGAGCCCCTAAGGTTGAGTTCCCGTGGTCAAAATCTTCTAGGGGTCAAAAAACCCCTTAAGAGCCGCAGCCCTATACCCTTATGCCACAGCCCACCTCCAACCAAAGGCCCAGCCTCCCCAACCAGCAAACACGCTCCGTGACCCATCCATAGTGGCACCGCGGCCCGCCCTCATCCCTGGCTCCCATCTGTTTTAGAGGACCGCGACATACCAAGAACAGAGCCGCGACCCAACCCCTTTGAACCCAGAAAAAACCTCCATTTTAACAGCAAAATCTCATCTAATCTAACCCAAAATCATCCCAACAACACAATCAAATCAACACAACAGCTCAAATATGCTCCCAACAACAAAACCCAACAAAAAACTAGTCCCAAAATTCACTAAGCCACCAATTAAATCTTTGAACTTTAAGAGCTCAAGAACACTTAAAAGCATCCATGAAAAGTCAGAATTCAAATGCTAAAACCATAATTCAAAGCTTACCTCAATCTCTGTTTGAGTCCACAGGCTAATACTGAGCTAATCTTCAAGTCTAGAGCTCCAATTCTTGTGAACCTAGCCCAAAAATCCCTTGGTTCAATGGTTAGCTTGGAAGAGCTTCTTGAAAGAAAAAGAAGAGAGTAATTGGAGAGGGAGAGTCGGCTTGAGGCAGAGCCTCTAAGTGTTTCCTACCTTTTGTCTTACCTAACTTAAGTTAATTCCAATGCTCGGGGTACCAAAAATGTCCCCGAGGGCAAAATGATATATTTCCCCAATATTCCCTCATAAACACTCTAACTTCAAATATATTTCCAATTATTTATTCCCATAACCCGATAACAAATTTAAATATCTAATACCCAAAATACCCCTTCACTATGCCCGAGTCGGGTATTGGGTCCCGTTGTGACTTTCCCGCTAACTTGCTCCATAGGATCGCCTCGTGCCGAATAGTTCAAATAAACCCACATTATAATGTGGTCTCTCACATAAATCACATATATGCACATAAATACACATTTATGCCCGCAACGGGCCAAATTACCAAAGTCGGCCTTCTAATAAGATGCAGCCCACATGCATATTTAATATCCCTAAATATGCGCATTTACTCATATTATCACATAATTCACATATTTACAACTAATATAGAATTAAACACATAATTCCATATTTTGCCATCCAGACCCCCTAATCAAGGCCCTAAGCCTTATTAGATGATTTTGGGACGTTACAAAGAAGCTCGACCTACTACCTTGTCTTTGTAGATGGCAGATCGCTCAGTCAAACATTCTCATGGAGTGATTGAGGATGTATTTGTGTAAGTGGATAAATTCATCTTTCTTGCGGACTTTATTATTCTAGATATGAAGGAAGATGAAAATTTTCCAATAATTCTTGGAAGGCCATTATTGTCTACTAGTAGGGCTTTGATCGATGTACAAAAGGGGCGAGTGAAAGCTACGAGTGCAAAAAGAGGAGGTAATATTTAGTGTTTGCAGCAACAGAATTTCAAACTTGTTTTAAAGTTGAAGTTGTCAAACAAGGAGAGAACAAGTTGGAAGTCTCTAAGCAAAGATACATCGTTAAAAGTGGAATGCAAAAAGTGTGTCATTGTTTAAAAATGTTCTTTAGTGAGAGGATTTGCGTGTTACATGAGCGGGGTAAAGTTCCACCAATTTATATTAACAAGAAATGAGGGTCAACTCATGATACTATGGCTCTCAAGGATGTGAGGGGTGGACTTGATCCAAGTTGAATATAAAAGAAAACAAGTGTCTGGCTAAATGACGTTAATGACAATGCATTTGGAGGAATTCCAATCTTTTATTTGCATTTTTTTTTGTTTTATTTAAGTTTTGGATTATTAACACTTTAATTTTTGTATTTTGAGTATTTATTTTTATTTCATTTAAATTTCTATTAAATATGAGACATATTGAGTTGCAGGGCTACTTCGGGCTTAGGCATAATGAACTTGGGCTAAACCAAAATTTTTCTTTCCCCATATTTGATTCACCATCTCAATCCGTATTATGTTCAGCACTCTAAGGTGTCAGGTAAGTTTATTTTCCTTAGCTTTTATTTAAACATTGGAGACAATGTTTAGGTTAAGCTTTTATATATATTATGTTATTTTGTTAGTCGTATTGTTTTGTGTTTGTTATGTTTTGTCTAGGTGTTTTAGAATGTTAGTTGAATCAAGTTGACAATGATTAGCCAATGATAATATGATTGAATGATGTGTTGTATAAATTGAATGAGAATGAAACTATAAGAATCTGTGTGCTTGGTTGAATATTTCTTTCCATGTTTACACGAGTCCATTTAAGTAATTGAGAGCTTAGTTATGATTTTTAATCAATTTTGTGTAATTGAAATTTTTTTTATGCTTGTTGAATGTTGAAACAAAATTATGAAAATGTTTTTCTAGAACTTGTTTGATTGTTATTTTGAGATGAAATCCTAGATTATGCATGCTTAGGAAGATGATTTAGGAAATTCTTTGGAACGTTTGTGCCTTTTAAGCCAACCTTGATTTATTAAATCCCTAGTTACCCAATTTTGAGCCTAATTTGATTCTTTTTGTTTGACACTTATTATGAGCTTATTAGAAACTTTGTTATTTTTCCTTCCTTTTGATATACCATGAGCATATGAAAAGTGATTGGGGGATGGTTTGTAATGGGGTTTATATTTGGAAATTTGTGTCAATAGAAGGAGAAAAATTGAGAGAGAAAGAAAAAAAAAGTATATTGAATATGAACTACACTCCATTTGAAAATACAAAGAAATATGTTTGGGGGAGTGTAGTATCATTAGAAAAAATATGAAATAAAAAAAAATTAGTTTATGAATTATCTCTCAAAATAAGAAATATTGGGAAATTTGGGATTGGATTTTGGGTTTGTGAGTGGATAAAGGTTGAATTGTTTGGTTGAGTGCTTATGGTACATTTTGAGCCTAAATGAATTTGTCATTTACCTTTACCTAAGCCTTCAATTATAAGCTGTGAAAGTCCTATTGATTTCTGAGCATGTGTTTCTACATTAGTGGAGATTAGTAAGTATAGGAAGCTTATGAGATAATGATACTAAGTGATTGTAATGAAAAAAACTTGGTGAGCATGAGTTGATTCGAATGCATTTTATTTATTAATCATGATTTTGAGAGCTGTTATTATCATTAAGACTTAAGTGAATTGGAAGAATGTTTTGAATGAAATTTTGGATTATAAGTTGATTTTATTGAAGATTATATAAGTGTGTTAGTCATCATAGCTTGAGGCGTGAATTATTGTTGTTGGCTTGATTCAAGTGTGTTGGTTGTTTAGGTTCTGAGTTTTGTCATGTGAGTTTATGTCCTTTATTCGAGGGCGAACAAAGAGTAAGTTTGGGGGAGTTTGATAACTCCATTTTAGTGTCGTTTTAGGATATGTTTTGTGGTAATCTTGAGTCTTTATGTTTGTTTTGTGCAAGATTAAGCTCGTGTTTATCTTTGTTGTAGGATGGTGTTATGAATTATGAGCTAAACGTGGAAAGAAGAAGAAATGGTTGAAAAATGGAACTTTTGGTGGTTGTTCGAGTCAAATTGGCATCAAGGAGGAGATAGAAGAAGTTTTGATGAAGGTCGAACTTAAAATGGTCAAGTTTTGAAAAAAAAATAGAATTAGAGTCGTGGCATGGGCTTAAGGGCCGCGACTTTAGCAAAGTCAGAAACTTCTCAAATTTGGCAGGAATTAATGTCGCAGCATGCCCTTTAGGGCCGCGACATGATGAGTGCCAGAGAGCAAAAAATATCTGCGTTTTCATACGGGCCGCGGCATGGGAATGCAAGGGCCCCAGCATGCCTCCTTGAAGAGATAAAAAATACCTTTTTTAGGTTTAAAACATTATAAATTAGAAGATAGAATTAGGGTTTTGAATTATGAATTTTTAGAGAGTTCTTGACAGCTAAGTTTATTTTCTGTAATTTTTAGAGAGTTCTTATTCAATTTTTTTCTTCTTAACATTATAATTATTTGTCACACGGGCCGCGTCATGGTTTCCTAAGGGTTGCGGCGCTTGAAGACAGAAGCGCAAACCTCTTGGGTATTTTGAAGGCACGGGCCGCGGCATGGAAATGCAAGGGCCCCGGCGCGCCTCCCTGAAGAGATAAAAAAAATATCTTATTTAGGTTTAAAACATTATAAATTAGAAGATAGAATTAGGGTTTTGAATTACAAATTTTTAGAGAGTTCTTGACACCTGAGCTTATTTTCTGCAATTTTCTTCTTTAATTTCATTTTAAATTTCGGATGTTAAAGATGATAACATTTATTTGTATGGTGTTAGCTATATTTGTCATGAACTAAATATTTTTTTCTAGGGTTTAATGTAGTCACTTGGATATTTGTTAATTTTCTATGAAGTTTATATAATTTCTTCTTCTTCTTCTTCTTCTTCTTCTTCTGTGCTTTATCTATATGATTTGTGCTTAATGTGTGTGGATAATTGATCACTATTTACATGATTTATGATTTCGATTCGAGATCCGAGAGGGGAGAGTTGAATATTCTATAATCATATTGACATAAATTGCATATAGGACGATAGTACCTATAAGGTTTGTGTAGCGTTTAAGGTTTCTATGCTTCATGACTGCTATATGTTAAAACTTATCACAGATATGTAGAAAATTTTCATATAGGTTGAGATCCTTTTATCTTGAAAAAGAATTAGGATTGTTTTAGTTAACCCGCTATTAGGATAGAAATTAAAGAATTATATGTGTTGATTAGTAAGATTAACAAGTTGAAAAATTGATGAAGTTAATACCCTAGGTTTTTAAATTCTTGAATCAATCTTTATTATTGCAAAGTTTATTTCAATTTTAAGTCTTAGTTTAAAAATCACTATATTTTCGATAGCCAAATAGAAATTTAAAAGCAATTATTGGTAATTAGTTGATAGTCCTTGTGGGAACAATACTTTACTTACTATTTTATTACTTGAATCAATTGTGTATACTTGCACATCATATTTTCCTGATCACCCAATAACACCATATAATTAACAATCCATTATTCAATCATACATTTAAAGACCATATCCATCTATTCAATATACATATCAACATACATATAACAAATTCATGAAACTCACACAGTATTTAATATATATATATATAGACTGCTCTCATACCAATTGTTGGTATTAAATTATCAAATTAAAGGTACACAGCGGAATATATGGATCCATTTTAATAAATTTTAATACCAACTAGGATCATACACAAATATAAATATTAAATCATATACAAATAATTCGGGGATTACCTCTTGTAGCCTATCAAGTGTCCTTGAGTCTTTTTGTATAAATCAATGATCTTCATATCCAATGTTCTGAGATCTCACACCCTGATCTTCCGGACCAATCCTCAAACACACAATGATGTGTATGGGCATGTAGGATTCAAAATATTGATTTATGTGACTCCCTAGATGTACTCAACACATGAGATCTAGAGAGTTTTGACAGAGACAAGGTTTAGAATAATTTTCAGGTTTTGAGAAAACTATCTCTTTTTTGAGAAAGTCTGATTATTATTCTGAATACCACGTATATCACATTTATAAAAATATTTAATCTAATTAAATAATATTTATTTAATTCAAATTAAAACTGATTAGATATTTTCAATTAATTATCTATTTAAAAATGAATAATTAAATAACTGATTAAAAAAATTAATTTGAAATTCAAAATTCAAATCCCAGGGATAATAAACCCTGATGCTAGGTGCCACACACTGTACTGTACAGTGTGTGTCACCTAGCCCTATTAGGATTGCCCTAATTTTCTCATTTGTTTATTTAATCAGCTTTTAAGACAAGATATTTATTCCAACATAAATATAAATTAATCGAAAATTAACTTTGTAACGCCCTGGATAGCCAAGACCGCTACACTGTGTACTTATAAAGGTGCAAGACTTGCTAATCAAGTTATTAATTTAAAATTGTGTCACTAAACATGTATGAGCTAGGGTTAAAAGGTTTTGGTCTCAAAAGTTTCATTTTATATAAGTAAGTAGTTATATACACGGGATCCCAAAGAAACAGAGTTTAAAAGTTGGATTACAGACTCCCAAAATAATACAAACAACTGTCAGCCATACTTAGGCAAAACGGAAAATTTCTGGGTCATGCGTCCCTGCCTAAACCCCAACCGTGGCAGCTGAGCATCTAGCCATGTACATTCTGCTCGCAGAGCTCTCCAATCAAGGCTGATCAAGCTTGCCCTTGCCTTTACCTGCACCACGTAGCACCCGTGAGCCAAGGCCCAGCAAGAAAACAAGTGCATCACAACAGTAATAACAGATAGCAAACCCACTAAGCATGACTCTCATCAAGTAATCCACATTAATCATTCAGCATATATTTAGAATCATGGATGCAATCAAACACTTATAACATTCATATCACATAATAATTAGAGCCGACAACTTAGGCCGCACCCCCTGTTTACCCCACTGACTACGGCCCTCTTAAACCGAGCTCAGTGCATATTAAGTTGTCCTTGGCTACCAGTGGCCAAGCTGCGCCCTGTGCGCTAGTGTAACCCTTGGCACCCTTAGGCCGTTGGTACACCAATTAGCTTGCATGGCATAATACCATCTATTCAAGCATACAGAATAGGGAACCCTTAGTCCCGTTACATATATTCAACCAGGTGCAGTTTTCTCGGTTTCGGATTACAAGCGATGCTCCTCAGGCACGATCCGTTCCCGAGCCTAAGCCTTTATCACCTAGTCACAACCAAGGTAAAGGATACCATCAACAAACTTAAATGAGCTTCTAGACAAAGTTTTAATCTCCGGAACATTGAATTTCACCAAACATGGTAAAAGATTCAATCCCGAGCACCCTAGGTTAAATTCTCAAGCCTAGAATCTCAAAATCCAAAAATTCCTTAAGCGCCACGGCATTAACCATCCATGTCATGGCATGGCCCCAAACAGAACCCTCCAAAGACACAAAAACAGGTAAGGGTCGCGGCCCTACATGGACCATGCCGCGGCCCCCCCTCCTTCCTCAGCATAACTCAGCTTCCAAGGGCTGTGGCTCACCAAGAACTATGTCGCGGCCCGACCCTTCAAACCCAGAAAAACCCACCATTTCCAACATCTAAACCTCACCTTAAGCCATCCCAAAGCTCCCCAACTCAAAACCAATTAATCCCAACACCATTAGAATGATTTAAACAACATAATTCAACTAAAAATCCAGCCTAGCACTTACCAAAATCCCTTTTCAATTTCTGAAACTTCTAACCTAAGAACACAAAACCAGCCATGGAGAAACTAGAATTCAACCATTAGACCTTAGATTAAAGCTTACCTTAGCTGCAGAATCACTTCTCCAAGAGTTCCCTCATCTAACTTCAAATATTCCAGCCTCAAATTCAACCTTAAATGCCAAAACCATAAATATTTAAAACTCGGCCATTACTCAAAATTTCTAACCACATAAACAAAAGTTCATTGCTTACCTTAGCTCTGTTTTAGTTCTTGATTGGTTCTTGAGCTGAACCTCTAATTCATCCCTTCAATTTCCCCAAGCTTCAGCTGATTTCCCTTGAAAGTTAAGTGTTTTTCTTCCTTAAGAGAGAGAAGGCTGAGAAAGAGTCGGTTTAATTTCTGTCTAGTGTTTTCTGAAGTCTTCCCAAGTCTATCCTTAGGCTATTAAGCTAATCCCAAAGTTCGGGGTACCGGAAACGTCCCCGAGGGCAAAATAGTAAATTTTCCCCAGTATTCCCGCCTGGACATCCTAACCTCAAATATATCTCCATTTATTTATTTTCATAACCCGATAGTCTAAAATACCCCTAACTTGACCAATGTCTATTATAATGCCCCGTTGTGACTTTTCCCGCTATCTAGCCCTAGGATCGCCCCAAGTCGCCGGCTGCAGATTTATCCACATAATAATGTGGTTCTCACATATATCACATTTAATCACAATTCCAACATTCATATGATCATACAAGCATTCTTAACATATAATCATGTATTAAATCAATAAATTCACACATAAGCCAAATATGCCCTCCCGGCTCACTAATCAAGGCCCTTAAGCCATATTAGTGATTTTGGGTCGTTACAAAATTTATATTAAAATATGAGTTATAAATTAGATAAATAAACATCATATTATAAATAAGATATTTATTATTTCTCTTTTTATATTAATCCAAACAATATTAATATTAATTTTAACCTATAGTTTTTCAAAATAAAAACTATATAATTAATTAATTAATTAATCAATTACCTATAATTATCAAATAAATATTTCCTTGCCTTGGAAAATTTATTCCTTGGCAATTTTGTCATTTCTCTTAACAAATCTTTCTTTTGACATCCTTACCCTTGACAGTGTAAGACAGAGGTAATCTGGGGTTCATGGACCTATAATAGGAAGCTATAATAAACTAGATTATTAATTAAACTCTTTAATGTAATAATTTTATTTATTAATTCCATGATTACTCCATTATTATATTTATAGAGTTTTTTCTAGTAGTCCATTGATATAATCAATATATGTAGTTATGTCCTCCATTATTGGTTCGTTAATTAGAGCTGGTCAAAATTCCCGTTTTACCCTTCTAATTAACTCTTGATCCTTAAGTACTATTAATTCATGAGTGAATAATTAATCTATAATCTAATTATAGATTTGAGCTCAATAACTATTCAATTCCAGAATCAACCCTTAAGGGAATCAATATTCGATCCGTTTAGGAAAGCATGGATTCAATTATTCTAATTCATGTTCCCAGTCATCCATGATATTGAATCTCCAAAAGAATAGTCATTATCCTCATTATTCTAAGAGACCTTAACGAGTGAATCAAAAGATTCAATAAACATATACAGGAGTTCATGAATACTGAGGATTTAGACTGATCTACAAATGATTATCTATTATGATAAGAATTAAATCTTTACTTCAAACAACAAGTTTATAAAGATAATTTATTCTCGCCGGTTCTGTCATATATAATCTCTATTATATACAACACCTTTACTAAGATGTCTATCCACATCAGTAATCCAAATCTAGATTTCTTGCTTCTCGCATGCTTAGTAAATCGTACTAGTAACCATTCATTAAAGATTCATTACTTTAATATGTTACTGACTATTTTATTCATTATATATGATCTTAATTCTCTTGTACTAATACAAGATCATATTCTCATGAATGAATAGGGAATTTTCTTAATATTATTAAATAATTAACTCAAACAATAATTATAACATTCAAATATAATAAAATTGTACTTTTATTTCAAACCAATAAAATGTCTTTACATGCTTTTAGGGCAATAATCCTAACAATCTCCCACTTGCCCTCAAAGCAAGTGAGGCATTTCCCTTAATCCCATATTGTGCATGTGACCCGTGAACGACTTTGCAGGAAATGTCTTGGTTAACGGATCAGCCAGGTTATGTTCCAATGTTATCTTCATAATAGTCACATCACCTAGGTGTACAATCTCTCTTACCAAAGGGTATTTCCTTTCTACATGCTTCTTTCTCTTGTGGCTTCTTGGTTCTTTGGAATTAGCTACTTCTCCATTGTTGTCATAGTATAGGATTAGTGGCTTATCCATATCTGGAACAACTTCTAGATCAGTGTAGAACTTCCTCAACCAAACCACTTCCTTAGCTGCTTCACAAGCCGCCATGTGTTCAACTTCCATGGTTGAATTAGCTATGCTGGATTGCTTAATGATTCTCCAGACAACAACTCCTCCACCAAGAGTGAACACTGACCCAGATGTCAATTTTTGACTGTCTTTGTCTGATTGGAAATCAGCATCAGTGTATCCAGTAGGGTTTAGCTCACCCCATGAATATACCAGCATATAGTCTCTCGTTCTCCTAAGATACTTGAGAATGTGCTTTATTGCAATCCAGTGTTTCAAACCAGGATTTGATTGATAACGACTTACAATCCCAACTGCATAACATATGTCGGACCTAGTACATAACATAGCATACATCAGACTCCCAACTGCTAAAGCATAAGAATACTTTCTCATATCCTCTTCCCCATGAGGTATCTTGGGACATTGTTCCTTGGAGAGAGCAATTCCATGTTTGGTCGGTAATTGAACATTCTTCGAATTCTCCATAGAGAATCTTTCAAGCACCTTTTCTATATAATTAGCCTGAGAAACTGCCAAGAGCTTGTTCTTCCTATCCCTTAGTATTTGGATTTCCAGAACATAATTCGCCTCGCCCAAATCTTTCATTTGGAACTTTTCAACTAACGACTTCTTTACGTTTGACAATGTCTCTACATTGTTCCCAATGAGAAAAATGTCATCAACATATAGAACTAAGAAAACCACCACTTTTCCTTAGATGAATTTATACACACATGCTTCATCGATGTTATTTTTGAAGCCATATGTTTTAATTGTTTCATTAAAAGTGACATTCCAAGATCTAGATGCTTGCTTTAATCCATAAATGGATTTCTGCAACTTGCACACCTTTTGATCTTCCCCTTTCTTTATGAACCCTTTTGGGTGTACCACATAGATGCTTTCATCAAGATAGCCATTCAGAAATGTTATCTTGATGTTCATTTTCCATATCTCATAATCATTGGCAGTCGCTATGGATAAGAGGATGCAAATGGATTTGAGCATGGCCACAGGAGAAAATGTTTCTTCATAATAAACACCTTTTCTCTGAGTGTAACCTTTGGCTACAAGCCTCACTTTGAAAGTCTCTACTTTTCCATCTACAACTCTTTTCTTCTTGTATATCCACTTACACCCTATGGGCCTGACATCTTTAGCTGGATCCACAAGTTCCCAAACAGAATTAGAATACATCAATTCTATTTCTTGGTTCATGGCTTCTTTCCATTTCTCCTTTTCAGGATCATCCATTGCCTCTTTAAAGGTTAATGGATCGTCCTTGTTTGTATCAGAAACAAGGACATGTGCCTCATGTTCATAGCGAACAAGTTATCTCACAATCCTCCCACTACGACGTTATAATGACCCACTAATCTAGACTATTTGGACCATTAACGAAACTATACATAAAACTTACATTTTTACGAAAATACCATAATTTTATTGAGTAACTTGTAAAATAAGAGTTACTTACAAATAAATAGAATACTAAGAAGGATATGGGATCCCATTGTCTTTAAAAACAAAACATGATTTAATAAAAAGACATTACATAAGAATTGCGGAAAATACATGTAAAACCATAAAAAGACATAAAACAGTAACTACATCCTCGAATCGAATAACGCTCGACCCCTTGACTCCATTCACCATCGATACACATCCTCTAAGCGTCACGAATCTTTCCACCTCTAAAGCTTATTTCCTGCACATAAACAGAAAGGAATGAGCCTAATGCCCAGCAAGGAAAAATCTAACACATAGTCATAAACATAATTTCATAAGAAACATAAAGACATACCATAACACATAATACACTTATTATAATGGCCATTATTACTTGGGGTCCCATAGACTAAACAAGCTTATGCCCATGAGATTAGTGGGGTCCTACCAGCTAAATAGGCATATGCCCACAATCTTTTTGGGGTCTTGTTAGTCAAATAGGGCATAAGCCCAAGCCTACAACAAACACATTTATAACATATTCATAACATATCATAACATAACACATAAGATAACATAAACATAAACATATAGATTCTAGCCTATTTTCCTTACCAAAGTTACCGGGATATAATCGACTGAGTTAGGACTTTTGGAACACTCCTAAAACCATATGAGAAAGAGTGAGTCTTAAGAAGAAGAAGAAATGAAAATGAAAAGGAAGACTAAACCATTGAGAATTATGCTTACCACAACTTATGTGCTTAAGAACTTGGATTCCCTAACCAAAATAAGAATGAGGTTAGGAAACTGAGTAGAAGACTAAGAGAAGGGAAACATAACATAAATCAAATGAACTAGAGTTTCGGGTTACCTCAAAGACTTGCAAGATCAATCTAACCACAACCGAAATACTAACGAATCTCACTTCCCAAAGTGTTTGATAAGCTTATGATGTTTAAGCTTATGATTTTCCCAAACCAGGTGTTTACACTCTCACACTTACTTAGCACTAGCAGCTTCTGAACTTAGAGTAAAAGGTGAAGAAATGGCTGGGTACTAGGTCCTATTTATAGAGTTTGGGAATGAAAGTATCTTGATTTTACTTGAATAAAAATAATGGCTTTTTAGGTGAAAATCATTTGAATAATCGTTCAGCAGAGGCTGAAGACTCGTTCAAAAGATGCTGGACTGTTGAAGGAGTTTGAATGGCTGAAAGGAAATGAATTCAAAATAGTTTGAATTTATGCTGAAGGAGGCGATATATCGCCCCCTGTAGGCGATATATCGCCTGGGCCAGTATGCCCGAGGCGACCGTGCATCGTCTCGTGTTTTCCGTATCTACGTGCTGCGATATATCTCCCCCTATAGCTGCGATATATCGGCAAACGCTGAATATTTAAACACGAAATTACACATTTTTAGCTAAGTTTGAATGGAGTAAACAGCCTTGACTAAGCCTTCAACGTATTCAAAGCTGCTGACTGACCCTATAACATTCAAACTTTACTCCTTATTAAATTTAATCCTCAAAAATACTTAATCCTTAATCACCATTCATAACATGTGCTTAAAATCCTATTGGTTGATGTCTAAACCTTATAATATAATAAATATAATCCTTAATATCAGTCACATTAATCAAACCTTAGGTTATACTTAATATTCTTAAACTATAGATTAAACTTAGAAAATCTATAAGTACTACTATGAGTGTCCAAATAATTCCCGGTCTGAACCAAAAATCCACAGTTACAAAGATAATACTAAACATACTATAATACTACTAAATAATTAGCTAAGTAAAGTTCTTGGACTCTACAGACGTTGCAGTGGGGTTTATTTTCTAGGAATCATTGTTTCCTCAGTTTTTCGTTTATCATTTAATAATGAAGATGATTTTGATAGAATCTTATCAGCTGTGAGTTCCTCCAATACTACCTTGCATTGAGGACTATATTTATTCATGTAGTCATGTTCAAGGAAGGTTGCATTGTTGAAACAAATGCCTTTTGATCCTTGGGACTATAGAAATAACCACCTCTTGTTTCTAGAGTGTAGCCAACAAATATGAATACTTTCGACCTTGATTCAAGTTTCCCTGATTTAGGTCTAGGAACATGAGCTAACAGCCCCAATTGCAAACTAGGTTTGTTTCCACTCCACAGTTCCAATGGCGTTTTGCTAATGGTCTTAGATTGGACTACATTCAAAATGTATGTCGTCATTTGAAGTGCATATCCTCAGAATTAGAGAGGAAGTGAAGAGTATCTTAACATAGACCTGACCATGTCCAACAAGGTCATGTTTCTTCTTTCAGAAACACCATTTTGTTGTGGAGTCCTGGTACTGTGAGTTGGGATAGAACACCATGCTCCAGCAAGAAATCTTTGAATTCTAAATCCAAATATTCTCCACCTCGATCAAATCAAAGTGTCTTTAGAGTCTTACCCAACTGCTTCTCAGCCTCATCTTTGAATTCTTGAAAATTACCGAATGTTTTAGATTTCCTAAGCATTAGGTAAGTATGACCATATCTTGAGTAATCGTCAATAAAAGTGTCGAAATAATCATACCCACCTTTTTCTTGTACATTGATTGGACCACAGACATCGTTGTTGTAACGCCATGGCTACCCCAGAACAGTTACAGTGAACAGTGAACTGGAAATTTGACTTGCTACCCGAGTCCTTTGGTTAAAAACGTGATCTAAGTGTTATTATTAGGTTAAGGTGAAAACCAGTAAAAAGGAAAGGATACATTTCATCAAGTAAATAAACTGCTCATGAGCCTTTCAAAATGTGTTACAAGCTGTTCATAATACAAAAGGGTCGATACTGTAGTAAATATACAATCCCCGCCGACCTAAGCGGCAAAAATAGAGTAAACCCCTAGTCCCTCTGAGAACTCCCTGACTGTGGTGGTCAAGCGGCCCAATATGTACACAACATCGCCCAAGCTCTCCACTCAGGGTTGGGTGAGCTTCTCCTTCCCTTTACATGCACCACATAGCACCCATGAGCCAAGGCCCAGCAAGAAAACACAATATAGCATGACATAATATCAACAATAGTTACAATAATCGTTCAGGATCAACAGTCCAAGCAAATAGGTGACAATAGCCAAAAGTCACAAAGATGGGTACAGCTCCCTCTAGCCATGTGACGATAGGGTCACCAGGGCTTAACTGATAAGTGGTTCTTACATAAGTTTGATCAAGACAGGTGCATGGTGATTGGTCACCAACATAACCTTCCTCCCGACTCTAGAGCCGTAACTATGGACAGAGTCCCCTAGCCATGTGACAAACAGTCACCGGGGTCATATACCTTGGCTATGAACATCTGGTCTTAGACCAGGCAAGCGCTTACAAGTTCTTCGACCTTAGGGTCGGTCCCACATTAATGCCATAGAGCCATTCAATGCGTGATCATCGACTTTAGGGTCGGTCCTTGACTAGTCAGTGCCATAAATAAGTTATCAGTGTTCACTAGCATTTAATATGCAATCCATGTCCACATAAATCAACCAACATGCCTCAATATCAAACCATGCATGTCATATACCTATACAGGGTGCAACTGTATTCATACACTGTTTTCTTACCTCTGGTTCGAGTGAGAATTATTATATGAACGACCCCTGAGAACGATCAACCTTTAAATCCTTGATGGTCACCTGGTCATAACCAAATTATAGGATTTATCAATAAAAATGATAACTGAGGGTCCCCAAACCAAAACCCAACCTCCGAGACATCAAACACTACCCAATCGGGTACTAGGTTCAACCCCGAGGCCTAAGGTTTGAATCCCCAAGCTAAATACGTCATTCTGGCAAAAATGACCTTAAGGGCCGCGACCCTCCCCTGCTGCGCCGCACCGCGCCCTCCAGACAGTGAGGGACTTCCCTGCCAGACGCCAAGGGCCGCAGTGCACCACAGCTGCGCCGCGGCACCCAGCCCAGAACAAGCAAAAAGGCAGCACGCGCACCAGAATTCTCCCCTGTGTTTTTCCTCTCAAACCAGCCCTACAAACCAACTTAAAACCTCTTCCAAACACCCATTTAAACCTCCAAACATCACCCATAACTCCCCCTCATCAAAACCCAAACTTATCATCCATCAAAACCTCTTCAAATCCACACTTCTATCAAGAAATCAAAAGTGAAAAAATAAAAAGGAAAACAGAGCATAACGTGAGTTCAATGACTAAAACTCACCTTAACCCTAGCTTTGAACCTCCCTCACTAGCTGAACCAAGTACACCAACCCAGCCTTTGAATTCCCTAGCTTGAATCCCCACCTAGAACTCAAAAACCTCAAAGGAAAGATGAAGAAGATGGTGTACGGGAAGGAAGATGCAAGTCTCTATTTTTGTTCTGCTTTAATCCACTAGCTTCTACAGCCAGCAGCCACTTACGTCATATATATCCCAAACTTAAATGACCAAAATACCCTTGAGCCACCTAAATCCTCTAAAACCACTTCAAGGGTAAAATTGGCACTTCCACTTATCCCGTTAATCATAATTAACGCTTCCCAATTCCCACTAATCTCAATATCCTCAAACACCAATAGTTCATATCCTGTTACCCTAAAATCCCCGGTAACGCTCTAATCATTAAAAACACCCCGAGACTCACCCCGAGCCCCGAACTCAAACCTGTTATGACTAAACCGATAAATCACAATTAAAGATCGTCTCATGCCGAAATACTCGAACCAATCCACATTATAATGTGGTCTCACAATATATCATTGACATACAAACAAGTATACGATTATACCCTCAACGGGCCAAATTACCAAAACACCCCTGTAAACAAATGTGGACTCACATGCATGCATTTAACATCATATCATAATATAATTCTCATAAACATGCATAAATACATTTAACGACATAATTAAATAGTTATGGCCCTCCCGGCCTACTAATCCATCCATAAAACCATATTAGGGAATCCGGGGCATTACAGTTGTGTACAAGCTCCAAAGGTTCTTTGGCTCTATTTCCTTTCACTTAGAAAGGATGTTTAGTCATTTTTCCTTCTAGACAAGATTCACATACCGGAAGAGTTCCAACTCTTAGTTCTCTCAAAGGTCCATCTTTTGTTAACCGATTTATTCTCTCTCAAAAAGTTATTCTCCCCATCTTTAGATCTCATGTGTTGAGTACATCTAGAGACAGAAAATTGTTTTTAACACTCTACGTTCCCCCATATTGTCTAGTGTATTTGAGGTTAGACTTTGAAGATTGGTATGGATCTCAAAGTCATATTGATAGAAATATATATTTTTAAACCTTACAATGCACTCTGCTTTGATATTTCAATACCAACAATTGGTACCAACATCAAATTATATAGATGTATACAATAAATAGCTGTGTGGGTTTCTTGCGTTTTTTGTATATATGTTGATATGTAGGATGAACTGATGTTTTTGTTTAATTAAAGTATGATTGAATGATGAATCGTTAATTATGTGGTCATTTTTAGGTTTGGCTTTGTTCTAATTTTTTAGATCATGTGTAAGCCAATATGGTCATAGGAATTTTTATAAATTTATTATGAATATATTGATGTAAATATTATGTACACAAGAAGATTTTAAAATCGATTTTAAGATAGAGGAGGAGAAGAAGTGGTGGATGCATGCCACCGTCCTGCATTGCCCAAGTACCCCAGGCAGCGCACACCCCACCATTCACACACTGAGCCTCGTATGTGGGGGCAAATGAAGTTGCAATAGCGAGTCTTGAGGAGAGATTTTGAATGGAATGAGAAGCCAAGAGAATCAATACATTTCCTAGTACAAGGTATATACCAACCTCGTCAAAAGTTAAGAAAACATCTTTTTGCCACTGAGAAGCGTTTCCTTTATCGGAAGCTTCACTGATAAGGAAAGACAAGGACAATAGGGACCCAATTTATTTCTTTTGTTATCACAATGATGTTAACCACAACATAAATGAATAGAAACAAATAGAATATAAGATTGATAACCTCGTTAAACTGGGACACCTTCACTAGTATATTTGAGGCCAACAACAACAACCCTAAAGGCTAGTACAAGCTCTAACATAGGTGCTTGTGCAACCCCTAGTAGTAAGATCTGGTACCTCTCCCACAGAGCCAAGCTTAGAAAGAAAACCCTCAAGGTCAAATACCTTGAACAACGTCCTATATACGATCTCTGGAGGGCCCCATATGGCTAGATAGTCTCGTGCATCAATGAATAGGTATGCTAAGGCGTTAAACCACGATGCTGAGGTATATTGTAGCGTCCCAAATTTGCTAATAAGGCTTAGGGCCTTGATTAGCGTGCCGGGAGGGCAATAATTGATTTAATTATGTTAATATATGAATTTGATGATTATGTGATTAGAAATGCATGTTTAGGTGAATTAAATATGCATGTGGGCCCCATTTGGCTATTAGGGGAATATTTGTAATTTTATCCCATTGAGGGCATAATGTAATATTTGTGTATATTGTGATTGATACCATGAGTGAGTGGTGATATATTTGTGATGCATGATCTGAGACGGTCCTAGGGACCAGTTTAGCTAGAAAGTCACAACGGGGTCAAATACCCGACTCGGGGGGAGCCTAGGAGTTTTAGCTAAAGGGTAAAGATATCAGCAAGGTAAGGAATTTTAGCCATTGAATCTGTTAAACTCTATTGAATGTTGTTAGAACTTTAAAGCTTGCATGAAAGTGAGTTCTAAGTATGATCATGGAAGTTTGCTTAGTATATGGGGTTGTTTATGGACTTGTTGTGTTGTCTAGGGTATGTGAACAAGGAATCCAAGCTTAATTATGGGTTTAATTGGTGTTTGGGATATGAAATTGGGGTTTAGGCTCGAGGAAAACGCAAGAAGAATGTTGGTTTTCTGGATTTGGGGGCTCGGACCACGGCCGTGTCTTTCAGGTTTCGCGACCCATGTGTGTCAAAAAGGCTAGAAAGCCTCTGTTTGCTTAGGCGTGCCGCGACGCAAGATATAGCACGTTGCGGCCCATGTCCCTCGGCTAAGAGGCATTTTTCCTCTAACTTTAGTGCACCGCGGCCTTAAGGGTCTGGGCTGTAGCTCAAATGCAAGATATTGGCTATTTGAAAGATTTTAGCACGGAACCCAAATATTAAGGCTCTGGAAGGATTTTACCACCCAGTTTGGTAGAATCCAAGGTCCTGAAGGCTAGAATTACATCTCAAAGTAATTTATTGGTTTAGAACTTGATGGATGGCTATTATGAATATGTTGTGACTAGGTTTTCAATGAGGCTCAGGTTAGAGGACTGTGCTCGGGATTGCGGTGCTCAGATAGCTTGGGACACAGGTAAGAAAATTGTTGTACCCATAGAGCAGGGCGTGGCCCTATTGTTTGTATTGCAGGGCGTGTCCCTATTGATTGGATTGTAGGGCGTAGCCCTATTGTTTATTTTTAGTATATGTTTAAATATTTTTTGATTTTATGCTATATGATGCATATTTGTGAGTGAACGGCGAAGGCTGGAAACGACAAAGGCCGAGAACGGAAAAGGCCGATAACGACAAGAAGTTGAGTACGGCAAGGGGTCAGGATCAGCGTAAAGCATGCGGAGTGTAGGCCGTTAGGGTGAGGCCCTCCTAGGATGTTGGAGACATCCTCTCGGTGAAGACCACGAAACCAGGGTCTGTAAAGCGCCTGAGACGGCATGGCCGCTATGTGTTTAGCTTGTTGGCTGTTTTGTTATATGCTATTGATAGATATGCATATATTATTTGTTTTGTGTTGAGTTTTCTTGCTGGGATTTGGCTCACGGGTGCTCTATGGTGCATGTAAGGGCAAGGGAAAGGTCGACCAACCATGAGTACAGAGAGCCTGGGGCGATGGGTACATGTTCGGCTTACCTGACTACCACGACCAGGGTTATTTTGGGAAGATGAAATCTGTTGGTATAGATTTGTTGCCTAAGTCGATGTTAAATGTATTTTGAGATGTAAAGTATTTTCTAAACAATATTTTGGGATCCCAAATGTATAACTCTTTATGTTTTCAATGAATGACCACATTTTTATATTAAATGCTTTTTAACGACTATTATCATAATTTAGCTAGACTTTTAACCAAAACCTCGATTAGCTTGCTAATGGCACGTTTTTAACTCACTTAGTAACGACTCTAAGAAAGTAGGGTGTTACATATATGCCCTAAAGCAACAACCTACATAAATGCCTTGAATGACTAACCAGGCCATTACTTTCACTGAAGAGGACACAAAGAGAGTAGTCACGGCCTGTATATCCTATACGAAGGTCCATTGAGTCATCTTCGACAACAGAAGCTCGGTGCACCTCCACTTCAAAAATTCCTATGATAAGATGGGGATAGAAGTGAAAAATTTTCCACCTTGCGCTACTACCTTATTTGGGTTCACAGGAGAGGGTTTATCCCTAGTCAGAGAAATTAAGCTTCTAGTCACATTAGGAGATGTGCCATGACACGTGATCAAATACTGCAACCTTGTGGTAGTTGATTACCCTTTGGCACGCACTGTTATCATGGATAGACCTGTCTTAGTGGAGTTTGGGGTTATGACCTCAATTTGACACTTGTGTATGAAGTTCCCAACTAACACTTGTGTCTGCCGCGCGCATCGCGTGCCCCTGTGCCAGCCTCCCGCGCGCACGCCTGCGCCTACAGCCGCCCACCCTGCCGAGCCACCTAGCTGCTGCCGAGTCCCACGCCTAGCCACCTTGTGCCGCCGGCCCTAGGTTTCTTAACCCTAGGGTTTTCACATTGTTATCTATTTAAATTGTGAGCTTAATTAATTTTAGCCCATAATTAAAAAATTGTTTTGTTTTGAATTAATTGTTTGAGCCCAAATTCAAAAGTGGGCCTAATAACTTATTCGGCATTAAAGCCCAAGTTAATTATTCTTAAAATTTGTTTAAGATAATTAAAAGTTATTTTAATTAAAAATTAAATGGATAGGTGACTTAATGGATCAAGACTACTTGTGAAGGCCCAAAGCTAAAGATAGAGTTCTCTTTAGGTTTTATTTAGTTTCTTACATTTTTGTGTATAATTTTGCAAGTGTTGTAATTTTTCTAGAAATACCCAAGACACCCGACCCGCATTTATTTATTTATTTAAATGTTTGAATGTGATTAAATTGAATAATACTTTATCATGCATTTTTGACATGCCATACATATTACCCACACAGTATTTAAAATTAGAATGCATCTCATATGAGTAGAAACATGCCTTAGGATTGTCCTATGTGATTGTATGCTTTATGTGATGGAACATATAATAATAAATCTAGATTTAACTAGTTCAAGAGCGGAAATTGATTTTAAAAGTAGTTTAATTTATTTTATTTAATAAAATTGTTTTATTAAATAGTAAATGATATTCCTAGTAATTATAGCAAATTAAAATTGAATTAATTAGGGCATAGTTCTATAATTTTAATTTTGCTTAATTGGATTAGTAATTATTAGAATATCATTTGGTAAAAATAGATCATTTTATTTTTACAAACTAATTAAAAAGCATAGGATGTTTTGAGAAAACACATATTTTAAAATAGTGAGTGGGAGAGGGAGTTATGACAATAAGTCTCATGGTGTCCATTATTAGTTAGCACTGAGGTGACAAGGAGAAGGCCTCGCGGCACCATTGCTTGTGTCCCCCTAAGGAAGGCTTCTGACTATGTTATTCTCAAGGCAAACTACTTTTTTAAGAATAGGATTTAATGATGTATTTCAAGTTTGATTGGCCCTAAGGCACACTCTTGAGTTAAGTCATTGATCTAAAATAATGGGTTACACTCACAAGGTCCATTAGGCTGTTGAGTGGACTAGTGTATTCTTAACCAAACAAGCGGTTGTTTATAAGTCAAAAGAGAAATGTTGATTTGAGTTTTCACTTATAAATTTGAGAATTTGTCTCAAAGTTAATTTGGAATTAGTTTGACCTACCTTAAGGCTGGTCCATTAATGTTCAAATTAATTAATCGTGGAATTAGTAATTATTTTTTATGTGTTCTTTAATTGTTGCATTCATGCATCACGTTTACTAATCCAAAAATTACTGATATTTATTATATGCATAAATTCAATTTTGTTTATTTATTTATTTTCAGCTATAATGTCTAGCTCAAATCCTGTGTCTTCTTTACTTGCTAATGGAAAGTGGACTTGGGAAAACTACATGAAATGGAAATCAAACATGAACATTGTATTAATATGTGAGAACCACAAATTTGTCTTGACTGAGGAATGTCCTGAAGTCCATCCCGCTACTGCTGCCAAAACTGCAAGGGAAAAGTTTGATAATTGGATCTTATCAAATAACAAAGAAAAGTATTATATGCTTGCAAGTATGAGCGATGTGCTCATAAAGAAGTTTGAAGGCAATGAGACTACTTATGATATCTAGGATTCCCTTCAAGATATGTTTGGGCAATAGTCAGATCAGTGCAGGCATGAGGCCACCAAATCCTACATGACCAAGAAAATGGAGAAAGGAGTTTCTGTCAGAGAACATGTATTAGACATGATCAACATAATGCAAGATGCCATTATCCATGGGGAAACCATTGATGAAAGGACTCAAGTGAGCATTATACTTGAATCGCTTTCTCCAGCTTATAAAGGTTTCACAATCAACTATGTCATGAACAAATGAACATATTTTGTTGAATGAGTTGCAAACTTATGAATCTCTTAACAAAGGTTCTAAGAAAGAACAAGAGGCAAATATTGCTAATTCTGACCCATCCTCATCAAAGGCTAAAACCAAAAAGATGAAAAATGGATATGGAAAGGGCAAGGAGAAAGAAAAAGACAAGAATTCAAAGAAGCCTAACAAGTCATCCAAAGGCAAAGAGAACAAGAACACCAAGAGCTCCAAAAAGAAGACCCCTAAAGGGGCTTGTTTTCACTGTGGAGTACATGGTCACTGGAAGAGAAATGTCCAAAGTATCTTGCTGACCTAAAAGAGAAAAAGAAAGGTAAATTTGATTTACTTGTGCTAGAAGCTTGTTTAGTGGAAGACAATTCCTCATTCTGGATAGTAGATTCAAGAGCCACTAACCATGTTTGTTTTTCTCTACAGAATCTTAGTTCGATGAGAAAGCTTGCTAATGGAGAGGTGACTATGAGGGTAGGCAGTGGTCAAATTGTTTCTGTAGCAGCAGTTGGAATAGGCCTTCTATAATTTGAGAAGAATAAATTTCTTATTTTCTGTTTCTATGTTGCATGAAAAAGGTTTTAAAATTTATTTTAATAATAATTGGATTGTTTGTGGGATATTCCAACTTCCCACTCTGAAGTGTGCATGTTTGTGGGATATTCCAAAGAGACTAGAGGTGGACTTTTCTATAGTCCAAAAGAAAATAAAAAATTTGTATCGACAAATGCAACTTTTCTCGAATATGACTATGCTAATAACTACAAACCTCGCAGTAAGGTTGTACTGGAGGAGATGGTCTCGAATGAAGTTGCAAAGTCACAAGCAACAACCAATGAAAAATGGCAAGAGGAAATTGCTAGTTCTAGTCAGAATAGTAGAGAGCCTCATCATAGTGGGAGGGTTAGTAAGCAACCCATACGCTATGAACATGAAGTTCAAATGCTTATGTCTGACACAAACAATGATGATCCATTGACATTTAAAGATGCAATGAATGAAATTTACAAGGACAAATGGCAAGACGCCATGAACCAAGAAATGGAATCGATGTATTCCAATTATGTCTGTGTTCTTGAAGATCCACCTGAGAATATCAAGCCCATTGGTTGCAAGTGGATATTTAAGAAGAAAAGAGGAGCAGATGGGAAAGTAGAGACTTTCAAAGGTTATACTCAGAGAAAAGGTGTTGATTATAAAGAAACATTTTCTCATGTTCCTATAATCTTATCCATTGTTGCGTGCATGGATTATGAAATTTGGCAAATGGATGTCAAAACAACTTTTCTGAATGGCTACCTTTACGAAACCATTTACATGTCTCAACCAGAAGGGTTCGAAGTAAAAGGTCAAGAGAAAAAAGTTTGTAAGCTTCTTAGGTCCATCTATGGACTCAAACAAGCTTCTAGATCTTAGAATCTTAGATATGATGACACAATTAAAAAGTTTGGTTTTGAACAAAATGTTGATGAACCTTGTGTCTATAAACAAATCAAAGATGGTGTAGTAATATTCCTCGTTCTTTACGTTGGTGATATATTATTGATTGGCAATGACGTAACATCATTATCAAAGGTACAGAACTAGTTAGCTGAAAAATTCCAAATGAAAAATTTGGGAGAAGCCAAGTATGTTCTGGGCATTAAGATTCTTAGAGATAGACAGAACTATCTATGTACAAGACCTGACATTTGTTATGTGGTAGGGATAGTCAGTCGTTATCAATCCAATCCTAGATTGAGTCATTGGATTGCAGTGAAGAATATTCTCAAGTATCTTAGAAATACTAGAGATTATATGCTTATATATTCAGGTGGAGACCTGAACCCCACTAGTTACACTGATTCTGATTTTCAATCAGATAGAGATAGTCGAAAATTGACTTCTGAATCAGTGTTTACTCTTGGAGGAGGAGCAGCAGTCTAGCGAAGTATTAAGCAAACCAGCATTGCAGACTCCACCATGGAAGTAGAGTATATAGCAGCTTATGAAGCAGCTAAGGAGGCTGAGTGGCTCAAGAAGTTCTATTTTGATATGGAAGTAGTGCCAAATGTGGATAAGCCATTAGTCCTATACTGTGACAACAGTGAGGTAGTAGCTAACTCAAAGGAACCACGAAGTCACAAGAGGGGAAAACACATCGACGGGAAATATCACTTGCTCAGAGAGATAGTTCATCAAGGAGATGTTGCAGTTATGAAGATAGCTTCAGAGAATAATCTTTCAGATCCTTTCACAAAGACTTTATCCATGAAATCTTTTAAGGAGAATGTAAGAAACATGGGAATGAGAGAGATGCCTCATTTGCTTTAGGGCAAGTTGGAGATTGTTGGGAATTGTGCCCTAAAAGCATATGTAGTAGACATTGTTTTAAGAAATAAATAAATAAGTTGAATTTGTTATGCATATATTTTATGGATTATATTATTTTATGACAATATTAAGTAAATATCAGAAAAATTCCTAAATTCATATATGTGATCTCAACCATGTATTGGTACGGGAGGATTGTGTTTGAGATAAATGAACTTGAATAGTTCGCAGTAAAATAAAGTTATGGAATCTTTAGATTAATTACTGCAAGTACGGTCCACTAGGATTATGAATACATGTGACCTAGATACGGATTACTAGTGTAGTATGACACTTTAGTGGAGGTACTTTATATCTTAGAGAATATATAGAATTGGACCAGATATGTTTATTAATACTTAGTTAAATACCATTTCGAAGTATTAGTTAATTATACCAACTGATGATCATATACAAATAGATCTTAATCATGAAGTTACTATGAACTCCTATTTAGGTTATATGAGTTCTTTGATTCACTCATTAGGGTTTGTCAGAATGATCAGGCTAGAAACTTTTATTTTGGGAACTCATTAATGTAAATGGCTGGGCACATAGTATATAGATATGGAATCTATACCTTCTCGTAAGAGAATGAACAATGGTTCTCCTAAGGGTTGACTTTTGGGACTGAAAGGTTATTGAGCTCAAATTCATAACTTAGTTATGAATTAACCTTCACTAATAACGTCAATGGTACTTAAGGAAACAAGATATAATTAAAAGGGTAAAATGGTAATTTTATGAGCCATTATTAGAGGGTTAATTTGTATGTAATGATTATATCAATGGACGATTTATTGTTATAAAGTACTCAGTAAATGAAATGTTTATAATTACAATAGTGCAGTCTCATATTTAAAGTGGAGTAATCATGAGATTAATAAATTAAGATTATTTAATTAAAGAGTTTAATTAATAATCTCAAATTTAATGGAGCTTGGAATTATAGGTCCACAGGTCACCACAGCGGCTCTATCAACACTATTCAAGGCAAGAGTTGATATAAAGGGTAAAATGGTAAAAAATACATATTTAAGAAGAAATTTGTTCTTCGGGCCAAATATGTAATAATGTGATAATAGTGATTAATTAATTAATTATAAATTAGTTGTAATTATCAAAATGAATTATTATATAATTTTTGCAATTATATAAATAATTAATTTATTATCATTTTTGAAATTATAATAAAATAAATATTTAATTTTTGAAATTAGTATTTAATTAAATTGGTTTTAATTAACTAGTAGAATTAATTAAATATCTTTATTTTAGTGGGAGATAATAATATGATAATTTCAAATTGGATTTGAATATAAAAGATTGATATTTATTCAAATAATTAATTATATGTGATAATTAGTTAAAAAGATAATATATTCAAATTTGAATTAATTATCAGGTTGTTGGATTTTATCTGATAAGGTAGTTTGAATAAATAATTAAATAACTGTGGAAAAATCTCATATCCCTAATTTATAGGGAGCTACATGACACACATAGTCCCTGGACTGTGTATGGCGTGAGCTACAGTAATAATCAGGGATAGATTTTTCACTTTTATTTATTTATTTAATTAATTAATTAATGAAAAATTCAAAAGTTAATTTTTGATATTTACATTAATAAGATAACTAATTAATTAAAAGATAAATTGTAAATTTGTTACATATTTATTTTTTAAATTTAAATATTTTCTATTTAAGTTAGACTTATCAGAAAATAAAAGATACTGAATTTATTCGCTCTAAGAAAAAGAACGATATTTTTCTATCTCTCCCTGAAAAAGATACCGAACCAATTTCAAGCATGTTCTCTTGATCTCATGTGTTGAGTACATCAAGTTGAATCACAAATATACCATATTTTATTCTCTAAGTGCCCACACACTTCCTGAGGAATAGAGAACGTTGTGGAAGATCTTGGCGTGAGTACCTAGGAGCAGCGTGGATAGGAAGATCGTGTATTTTACAAAAAGATTGCTAGGACACTTGATAGGCATCAAGAGGTATGTTATTTATTATTTTCTTGTTTATGATTAATGTATGTATAGTAATGGATCCGCATATTTAAAAGTAGTTTAAATATGTTACAAAAATTTTGTTGTACACTGGGCCAACCCATCACAATTCTGCTGCGTATTAGGAAACAAGTTCCTAACAATAGTTGCACCCTCGTTAGACCATTACTAGGCCTCGCGCGCCTAGCAGGCGCACCTCGTTAGACCCTCATGTTGCGCCTCGCTTGCCCAGCAGGTGCACCCCGCGAGACCTTCATCAGGCACCTAGCGCACCAAGTAGCTGTACCCTCGCTTGCACCTCGCACGCGCACCAATCAACTGCGCGGTGCCTCACACCACGCAGCCTCACAACGCCTTGCTTTCCATGAAAGGTGTCACCAATGGAGAAATTATATGAGTAGAGGAACATTCAAAGGTTAAAAGAATAGGACGTCCTGTGAGGGTAAGAACCTACACATGACTCAAAGAGATCGTACAGGTATGAAGTACGTACGTGGGTACGACTCTGAAGACCACAGGTATTTGACCCTAATATCCACACCAGAAAAATAGTGTTTGTATGAGTAAGGTACCTAATGTGGTCCTTCTCAACCAACCTCTGACATTCGTACTCAACCAGTGGTGGAGGTAAAACCAGGTACGGAAGTTGAGGTACTCCCGTAGACCCTTGGCGTGTACTAGAGTCGACCACCACGCTCCTGTCACCACTACCATCTGTAGACTGCATATGCAAGGTCGTGTCCTCAGGGACCACCATGTACAGTGAGACAATAGTGCTCTACTATAAATATGACCTCCCTTCACCTAAGAAGGGGGTCAAAGTTTTGGAGAATTTTTTAACCAGTTATTGCTAATGAAAAGAGATATTCAACATTCTCTTTATTTTTTACTCTAGAATTCCAGCATTTACATTTTATGTTCTTGAAATCACAAGGAAGTTTGCTTGAATTTTAGTCAATTTAAGTTCTTGATCTAACTTAGTTGACGAGTTCTTACCGTCAACAATTTGGCGCCGTCTGTGGGAAGGATGACCACCAGTCTTGACAAGAAAAAGTGCCAAGGCATTCAAAATGCCTACGGGAATCTCAGGATGCTGAGATCCACCTTGATGGAGGCCAACTAAAAGCCTCCAGAAGAGAACCTCAGCCACCTGAGAATGGATGCATGTCGGAGGAACATTCTACCCCTGGAGAGGAGAATGAGGCATCAGTCCCGGCAGTCCAACCAAGGGGAGGTCATCATGAACAATCTACGACTCGTGTGGGTGGCCTGAGTACGCACCCTCCTCCTCAACCACCGATTTCACCACACTTCGGCCACTGGGATCCATGCCCCTCTTTACACAAGCCAGACAACAGTTTGTAGGAGCACTCCGTGAGTCCCAACTCCAAAACTTGATTTTACGAGAATGAGATATGCGAACTACGCATAAAAATCAAAGGCTGGAAGCCACAATAGAGAACATGCAGGAGGTGTTGAATGACCTGCTACAAGGAAGGTCAAGCATGTCCCTTCCCCAGCATATGAGAAAAAAGCATGCACGAGGAGAAACCACCATACCCGTGGACAGTGACAAAACGTAGCTCTCCACTTGTTGTACCCCTCGCCTAGAACGCAAGGAAGATTGTACACCAGTGGCGAAACCTGGCGCGAACCCCACCTACGAAAATTGCGAACCCAAGACTACCCCCACAAGAGCTTCATCTGACATGAGGGAGAAATTTAACTCGAGAGGGTCTGAGGTAAAAACCACACCCCCCGCAGCTCCCCCGAGGGACACAACCAAAGCAAGGGTTCAGTCTGAGAACCTGCAAGACTCCTTAAGCAAAAAGGGGAGGGAACTAGACATCTAAATGCAAAGTCCTCAATGAAATATTATCACTCTACCTGGGGGGCACAGAGATGACCATGATTCGCCCTTCACAAAGGAGATCCAGGTTGAGCAACTCCCCGCCAGCTTCAAAGAGCCTCGCATGACTCCGTACAAGGGTACTATGGGCCCAAAGTATGACTTAGACTCCTTCAATATCTTGATGAGGTTAAGGGGGGTCAACAGCAGAGAAAAGTTCCATTGCTTTGTCGTTACACTTAATAGAGTTGCATACAAGTGGTTCAAGAGGTTAAGGCCGGGAACAATCAAGTCATGGAAGCAATTCTCTGGCGAATTTCTTTAGCAACACCATGCAGTCTGTGATTACGTTATGCCAATTACCAGCCTCGTTAACATAAAACAAGGCGAGAATGAAAGTCTGAAGAGCTATATCCATAGGTTCAATATAAAAGCAACAAAGTTGGGAAGTTCAACTAAAGCGGAGCTCAAGGTGGCTATTACAGCCAGAGTTCGTCCAGGAAGTAAGTTATGGGGTAACACACTCAAGAGAGAGGTTACAAACTTAGATGACTTCTTCGAAAGAACACAGAAGTATATACGTGTGGAAGAAGGCCATAAGAACTTGCATGTTGAGGGAAGCAAACCTTCCTCCAATCACTTTGTTATATTATTTCATATAATGTAATGTTAGATTAAATAATGTGACAAAATGTGATTTGTCCCACCTTGTAACATATTATTGAGAGTCACAAAATTAGACACATGTGTGTGCCCAAATTTGACATATTTTGGAGTTACAAAATCAGTTACAAATTTGTAACCCCAAATATTACCCAATAAAGTGTATATTATATGTTACACATTTGAGATTGGATTTCGCAAAGCCATGATGAAATATGGTTGTTGGAGACATATTTTTAACTCCCAATAGATGTTTGGAGGTTACAAAATCATGTGGGAAAGGATTTGGGACGTTTTGGAAAAATGGCTTTTTTGTGCTGAAAATGGCCTATGGCCGCGGCCACTGATCAGTGGCCACGGCCTGGGGGACAGAAGTCAGTGGTCGCGGCCACTGAAAAGTCCTGGGCGTGGCCTGTGAGGCTGATAGCTTATATGATTTTTCAGTTTTTTCCAAATTGAAGGGTTCTAACATTCCAAATAACTCCCAAATCTTCATTTTAATTCCATAAACATCCAATTAAACATTGGTAACAGCCATGGGGGTTGGTGGAATTTGAAATTCAAAGGGGTATCTCAGACTCTATAAATAGGAGCCTAATGCTCACTTGTAAGACACACCATTTTCCATCCATAAAGCACTTAGCTGGAAAATACACCATAGAGGCTTGATAATTCCAGAGAGCTATTTCCTAGAGAGATCCCTTAGTGCTTAGAGAATAGGGGGAACTAATAATTTGGACAAAAGTTTTGAACCTTGTTCAAGTTGGTGATCCCCACTACTCTACCCTTTGGTTGTGTGAGAGTTTGTTCTTTTTATTGGTTTTATTTTCATTCTTTTGATCTTGTTGATCTTATTTATTTGTATTATTATTGTTTTGAATTTGTAATCTTCTTCTTCTACATCTTTCTATTTACTTGTATTTTGAGCAATTGAGTTGTAATATTTCTTTAATCAATATTATCTTGTCTATTGTATTTTTGCATAGAGTTGTCTTTTGGTTTTTCCATATTTCCATTGAGTATAAAATTAGATTCTCTAACAATCAAAAACTTAATTTCCTTTTGAATGGAAGGAGAAACCATGGAGATCATATGAGGATCCAACTTTGAAAAGATGGTAAGCTAAGGTAATGTTCTTCTTTGGTTTTCTTAATACATCTAATGGTTTTTATATAGTGATAGAAATGAGATGGAGAAAAGTTTATAAATGAGGTTCATTGTTTTTCTAATCTCCTTTTGTTTTTCAAATATAGTGGTTAGTGTTATCCCCATTTCCTACCTTGGGCCCGGGACCACGATCCAGGCCCACTGGCTGGGAGATTGGTGTTGGGCCCAGCCCCGGCCCGTTTGGCAGGAAGTATGATTGACTTTGACAGCCCAAGTGTGGGCCCAGGCCCGGAAGGTTTCCGGGAAGAATGATCCGGGACCTTCATCCGGGAGAGGTACAACTGTTTGGGGTTACAGTCGGGATGTATGAAAACGGTCCCGAGGCCTGGTAAATGATCCGGGCTCCTGGTGGATGATCCGGGCTTACGGTAAATGAAGAGGGACAGAGGTAAACGAACCCGGGTTGAGCCCTCAAGGTTGACAGGATAAAGCATCCGTGACCCTGACTCCGCCCCATGAAGCGTGGGAGTTGTCTCCACGTTTCACCTACGGAAAAGGCCACCTCGGGATTGTACGCCGGTGGTTCAGACCTGTGCCGCCACTACTCTGACTGATCTTGTCCCCTGAATCTGCCTCGTAACTCGAAATGCCCAGACCAAAAGCCCCAACTTTTCGGGTGATAGATAGGCTTTGGGCTGCCCCAGTGGGCTCTGGTTAATGTTTGTCTTTTATATTTGTATCCTTTTTATTGGGCTTCCGATAGAGAAGCCAGTAATATTTATACCTTTATTGGGCCCGGGTCAGCCCGGCCCAAGCCTAGTGCTTCTGTGAACCTATAAATACATGTGACAGAGCACTGGGGAAGGGATCCTTTTTAGCGTGTATACAGTTACTCTGCTAAAACGAAGAGAAAACCCCATTGTTATAGACTTTCTAAGCTCTAATACAATTGTCTCGTGGACTAAGGCTCATTAATGCCCCAACCACGTAAAAATCTTGTTTACATCCTCTAAATCCCATATCTTTAATCTCTCTTAACTTATATTAATATAGTTTCCGAAAATCTCGGTAAACAGTTAGATTAGAAGATAATTTAATATCTTGAGTTTTTGTTATATGTGATTAATATGTAAATAATCTAGTAGATTATTGGGTAAATTGCTAGCATGTCATAGAATTGTCCTATTTTGTGTTAATGGTAAATTATTAGAATGACAACTATATGAGTTTTATATGACATGTATAAATATATTAATTTTGTGAATCAATAGAAATGTGAAATCATATGTGTATGATTTGGAAATTAAAATTCTCATTTAAAGTGTTGAGCATCTCAATTATGAGATAAGAAAAGATGAACCTAAGGGGGTTACATCTTTTGATAAGTTACTTTCCATTGCAAGAGAAAATGGATCAAAGTGGATTCAAAATTGTGGGATGACATATTGACTCAATAGACTTATAGTCTAGAGTGGGTCAAATGAAATATATTTGAGAATTATTTAGTGACAATAATTCTTAAATATTCAATGAGGAGACATTTCAAAATTGGAGAAGCAATTAAATAATTCTTTAATGTTTGTCTTTTATGTTTGTATCCTTTGTATTGGGCTTCCGATAGAGAAGCCAGTAGTATTTACACCTTTATTGTGCCCGGGTCAGCCTGGCCCAAGCCCAGTGCTCCTGTGAACCTATAAATACATGTGACAGAGCATTGGGGAAGGGATCCTTTTTGGCGTGTATACAGTTACTCTGCTAAAACAAAGAGAAAACCCCATTGTTATAGACTTTCTAAGCTCTAATACAACTGTCTCGTGGACTAAGGCTCATTAACCCCCCAACCACGTTAAAATCTTATTTACATCCTCTAAATCCCTTATCTTTAATCTCTCTTAACTTATATTAATATAGTTTCTGAAAATCTTGGTAAACATTTTGGTGCTTTCATTGAGAGCCTGAGAATGCTAGAATTGACATCAAACCTCTACAATAATGGTGATACAAGACACACCACTTTCGACCCTACTAACCCAGAACAGGGCAATGGAGAGCCACTACCCCCCCAACCTCTTCCTCAAAGTCCACCTGAGGATGCTCCTTATCAGACGTCCCACCCTGACGAGTCACAAGACTATGAAGGTGGAATAGAGTACGAGGAGGACTATTAAGAGGAATAGGAGGGGAATGAGGGGGAATACCACGACGAAGCTGCGGATCCCGAGATCCCAGGAGCAGACCCTAACCAGGAGGATCTGGAGGTGACTAGACTGAGGCAGCAAGTCCTGGACCAGAAAGCCAGGATTGCTGAGCAGGCAGAGGCATCTCGGTGGATGCAAGAGTCCCTCTAAGCCCTGCAGGCATTCATAGCTGCGCAGGGTTCAGCCACCAATCTCTCAGCTGGCCCGCCTCCGAGAGCGCAACAGCCCACTCCGCAGGCCAAAACTGGAGCCCCCGAAGATGTGGGGTCGACCCCTCCCCCGGAGCATTTTCCTGAGCCAGACCCAGGAAACCCGGATAGAGAGAGAAAGAAGGCCGGAGGAAAAAACCCAAGGGAAAAATCCCCCTGTCCTGAGAGCCACGACCCGTCCCTGGCCACTCCCTAGGAAAGAGAAGGTGCGCCCGTCCCAGGACAAGGCCACCCGACCAATCCGCAAGGGATGTCGCCTCAGGATGCTAGGCCCCAGTATGCCCCAGGGCAAGCCAGACAGGAAAGGTCTTTGCACCCCAGCGCTTTGGTGAAAAGAAATCATCGAGAACGCCCACATAGCGGGGAGCATCACAACCTTAGCTCTGGGGACGACACATCCCGGGTGGACCTGCGCGATGGGCTGAACCGCTCATACAACGGTTCCCACTTGTTCCCAACCTCAACTGGCTGCGCTACCGGTACCACTGCAGGTGGCACAATAGGGGCAACACTCCCAGATGGAGCCTACTACAGAATTCGAATCTCTTCATCTTGACTCTGAAGCCGAGCTTGCATGTTTACCATTAACTGCTGCCAGTTCTCAGGGACTGGCGGAGGGGTCTGGCCCTGATCATCATCTCTAGCCCCAAACCTGCCGGCTAGTCGCGTGGATTTTTTTGGACGCATAACTATCCAAGTCAATCTGCAATCAATGACTCGACAATTAGGCTATGATGACAGGGTAATAATCCTTTCATGATCCATCACTGGAACTCCAATCATTCACAAGCAATCAATTTATAACAATTCATCCAGATATTCATTCACATGCGCAGCAGTGCAAATAAGCACGCCTCAATGGCATCATGCAATAGTCAAGGGCCAGGCCCTATCAGTTTCTCATGCTCCCTATTCATCAAACAAATATCAGCAATCATATCTCACTCAGATCATTTAAACACATAATCATGTATACACAATTACCAAACCCTGAGTTGAGCTTGTCTTTCGTGGTGAATGTACATATCCAGCCAGTCTTCAGGACCCATAAACCTAGGACGCTCTAATACCAAGTTGTAACGCCCTGGATAGCCAAGACCGCTACACTGTGTGTTTATAAAGTGCTAGACTTGCTAACCAAGTCATTCAGTTAAAAACGTGTTATTGAAACTATAAAGGAACTAGGGTTGAAATGTTTTGGTCTCGAAGGCCACATTTTTCATAAAGAGACGTTTCCTGTTTACATGGGATCCCAAAAATATTAAGTTTAAAGACTGTTTACAAAAGTCATAAGGTTTAAATACAATAACAAGCCATATTAAGGCAAAACAGACAGTTAGGCAATCCCTGTCCTGATCCACTCCTCGACCATGGCGATCAAACAGCTCGCTATGTACATTCAACTCCGCAGCTCTCCATCTTAGGATTGGTCCAACTTTCCCTTGCCTTTACGTGCACCACATAGCACCCGTGAGCCAAGGCCCAGGAAGAAAACTCAACAACAAAGCATAAGTAATCAACAGACAAACCAATATCTCATATTGCATCACATATTCTCAACCATATACTCGTACAATATAACCAATATTCAACATACTAACATATTAACTCATATCATATAATAGTTCACAAATGATAACTAGGGCTAGCGCCCTCAGGCCACTCCCTTCGTTATCCCACTGACTCTGGCCTGCTTAAACCGAGCTCAGTGAATATTAAGCTGTCCTCGGCTATCAGTGGCCAAGCCGCGCCCTATGCACAAATATTGTGTACGGCACTCTTAGGCCGCTAACACATGTCCCATGGCATGATACCATCATTGACATAAAACAGATATCGGAAGCACTTAGTTCCATCACAAATATATAACTGGGTGCAGTTTTCTTACCTTTCGATTCGCTAGCTTTGATCACTTGACTCCTTGAGCACGATCCCTCTCGAGCCATATCACTCACCTAAACATAACCATAGGTCAAAGTCATCATCAACCCTCAAGTTCAAAACCTAGTCTCGGGACCAATCCCGAGCCCCCGAGAAGTTCTAGTTCCACCAAGCAAGGTGGTGGAAACAAACCCCAAACCCTTGGTCAAAAACCCTTGCAAACAACCCTAAAATCCCCTTCTGAAAACAGGGCAGCGCTACAGCGCTCATTGGAGGGTGCTACAGCGCTACAAACAGAAGCAAAATCCACTCAGCAGGCATCGCCTAGCGCTACAGCGCCCAAGGGCTAGCGTTGTAGCGCTAGTCACAGACAAGCAGCCTCCCAATTTCCCTTCCTGCGATTTCCTCGAACCAAACTCAACCAAAACTTTTCCAAACCTTCACCAAACTCAAAAACAACCTTATGAACATACTCCACTCATCCCAAACACCCCAAATACTCAAAACCCAATCACATGCATCCCTAATCCCAAAATTCACCATGGCTACCTCTAGACATCAAAACCCAGCAGAAATCAGTTAAACATCAGAGTTAAAGCTCAGAACTTCATACCTTTAATGGGAATTCAATTTCAAGACAACCTCTACACCTCCTTAGCTTTCTCTTCCACACCCTTTGGCCTGAATTCCCTAAAGTTCCCATCAAACTCAGCTTATACACATAGTTCAAAAACCAAAACCAGCAACTGAGGAAACTACAAAACCTTACCTCAAATGTTAGGGTGTTCTTGCTAAACCTCTGCCAATTCTCCAAGCCTAGGTTAGGATTCTTGATGCTGAGCCTAACCCAGCTCTCCTCTGAGCTTTGCTCCAAGAAAACCCAAGAAAAGTGATCAGAGAACCACAAACCGACCCTAGAGAATACAACTCTGTTTTCCCTTCCTTTTCTCTTTTCTTTCTTTTCCTTCTTTCCTTTCTTTCAGACTTCTATATTTTTCTACAACTTCCACTAACATAAAGCCTCAGTTTTACTTATCTCTATCTGCCAAATGACCACAATACCCTCCCCTTTAATTCCAAGTCCTTTAGTCCACTTAAGGGCATTTTAGTCATTTCATCCCAATTCCCGCTAACTCCTCGAGTGTCTCTAATATTTACCGCTTAATTCCCGATACCTAATTATTCAACAGTAATATTCCTCGATGTCAAAATGGACTCCAATATACTCACTAAATTCCCATTTATACCCCTAGGCTCACCCCGAGCCGGGTATAAATCCCCGCCATGAATTTTTTCGCTACTTTGCTCACTAGGATCGTCTCAAGTCACAAATCACAGATATATCCACATAATAATGTGGTCTCAAAAATTATCACATATATCAATATAGTTATGCCCATAATGGCCAAAATTACGATTACGCCCTTTTAACCTAATCAGGGTCTACATGCATACTAATACACATAGTCATGCATTTCAAATATTCAGATAGTCATATAACATGCTTTAAATCATAATCATGCATTTTACTTATTAAAATCATACTTAATTCCCATTATGCCCTCTAGGCACACTAATCAAGGCCCTTAAGCCTTATTAGAGAATCTGGGTCGTTACAACTATCCCCTCCTAATGAGAATTTCGTCCTCGAAATTTACCTGAACAACTCGGGATACTGATCCCGCATTGTTGTCTCAAGCTCCCAGGTCACCTCCTCGACTTTACTATTCCTCCACAACACTTTAACCAGATGAATCGTCTTATTTCGCAATACTTTGTCTTTTCGATCCAAAATCTGAACTAGTTGTTCTTCATAAACCAAATCTGTCTGTAACTCCAAATCTTCATACCTCAACACATGAGTCACATCTGAGACGTACTTCCAAAGCATGGAAACATGGAATACGTCATGAACTCCAGACAACGATGGTGGCAAAGCTAACCTGTAAGCCACCTGACCAACCCTCTCCATGATCTGAAATGGTCTAATGAATCTAGGGCTTAGCTTGCCCTTCTTTCCAAACCTCCTCACCCCTCGCAGTGGTGAAACTCGATGAAAGACGTGGTCCCCAACCTGGAACTCCACGTCCCTAATCTTAGGATCAGTGTAGCATTTCTGTCTGCTCTGAGAAGCGAACATTCTAGCCCGGATCTTCTCTATGGCTTCACTTGTCTTCTGAACCATATCTGGCCCCAAATATCATCTCTCACCCATCTCATCCCAATGAATGGGTGATCTACACTTCCTCCCATATAACATCTCATAGGGAGCCACTCCAATCGTTGATTGATAACTATTGTTATATGAAAATTCAATCAACGGCAGATACTTACTCCATGAACCCTCAAAATCAATCACACATGCTCTGAGCATATCCTCCAATACCTGGATTGTCCTCTCGAACTGTCCATCAGTCTGAGGGTGGAAAGCTGTACTGAACTTCAACTGAGACCCCAAGGCCTTCTACAAACCACCCCAAAATTTGGAAGTGAAGATAGGATCCCGGTCTGACACTATAAACTTAGGAACCCCATGGAGACGTACGATCTCCCTCACATACAACTCTGCATATTGATCCACAGTATATGTTGACCTCACTGGAAGAAAATGGGCTGACTTGGTGTATCTATCCACTATCACCCACACCAAGTCATGAAGTCCTACTGTCCTGGGTAAACCTCCCACAAAATCCATAGTAATGTCCTCCCATTTCCATTCAGGAATACCCAAAGGCTGAAGCAACCCTGCGGTCGCTGATGCTCAGCTTTCACCTGCTGACAGGTTAAGCATCTGGCAACGTATTCAACCACATCCTTCTTCATCCCGGGCCACCAATATAAAGTCCGCAGATCCTGATACATCTTCGTGGTACACGGATGAAGTGAGTACGGCGTCATATGAGACTCATCTAGTATCTCTCGCCGGATCCCCTCATCAGCTGGAACACATATCCGTCCCTGATACCGAAGCAAACCAACCTCAGATGTAGAATAGTCCTTAGCTACTCCCGCTAAGACATCCTCTTTAACTCTCTATAACTCAGCGTCTGCCAACTGCCCTTCTCTGATCCGCTCTAGCAGGGTCGACTGCAAAGTAATATTAGTCAACTGGCCTACCACCAACTGTATCCCTGCTCTAACCATCTCATCAGCTAACTCTCTTGAGATCTGAACGGAACTGTATAACTGACCTGGACCTCTGCGGCTCAATGCATTCGCCACCACATTGGCTTCCCCGGATGGTAAAGAATATCACAATCATAATCCTTTAACAACTCCAGCCAATGCCTCTATCTCATGTTCAGGTCTTTCTGTGTAAAGAAATACTTTAGGCTCTTATGATTAGTGTATACCTCGCACTTCTCCCCATACAGATAGTGTCGCCAAATCTTCAGTGCGAATACCACCGCCGCTAACTCCAAATCATGGGTAGGATACCGCTACTCATACTCCTTCAGCTGTCGTGATGCATAAGCTATAACCTTCTCATTCTGCATCAATACACAGCCTAAGCCTAGCCTTGATGCATCGCAGTAAACAAAAAACTTCCCTTCCCCCGAAGGAAGACTCAACACCGGCGCTGTAATAAGTCGTCGCTTCAACTCCTGGAAACTGTCTTCACACTTGTCTGACCAGATAAACTTCAGATTCAATCCCTAACTGCCTCTATCTTATATGGATCCACCTTAATCCCATCTGCACCCACGTTATGTCCAAGGAATATCACTTCTGGTAACCAAAACTCACACTTCTTAAACTTGGCGTACAACTGATGCTCCCTCAACCTCTAAAGAACCTGTCGAAGATGAAGCTCATGTTCTGCCTCTGAACTAGAATACACCAAGATGTCGTCGATGAAGACAATAACGAACTGATCTAGGAAATCCTTGAACACCCTGTTCATTAAATCCATAAAGGTTGCTGAGGCATTGGTCAAACCAAAAGACATGACCAAGAACTCATAGTGCCCATACCGCGTTCGAAGGCCATCTTAGGTATGTCCTCATCCTTGATTCTCAGCTGGTGATAACCAGATCGAAGATCAATCTTTGAGAACACCGTCTTACCCTGCAGCTGGTCGAACAAGTCATCAATCCTTGGCAGGGGATACTTATTCTTGATAGCCAGCTTGTTCAATTCTCAGTAGTCGATACACATTCTCAAAGTCCCGTCCTTCTTCTTTACAAACAAAACTGGAGCACCCCATGGAAAGTAGCTAGGTTTGATGAACCCCAAATCCAGAAGCTCCTGCAGCTGTATCTTTAATTCTTTCAGTTCCGCCGGTGCCATTCTATATGGTGCCCTCGACACTGGCTCTGTCCCTGGCGCCAACTCAATGACAAACTGAATCTCCCTACACGGTGGCAACCCAGGAAAATCCTCGGGGAACACATCTAAGAACTCGCAAACCAATCTGGTCTCCTTCGGTCCTACTGGTGAAACTCTGGTGGTATCCACCACACTAGCCAGAAAGCCTATACATCCACCCTGAAACAAATCTCTTGCTCTCAGTGCAGATATACTGGGTACGCGGGGTCCATGCACCGCTCCCACAAAAACAAAGGGATCCTCGCCCTCTGGCTCAAAAGTCACCATCTTCTTCCTGCAATCAATGGTAGCTCCATATCTAACCAGATCGCCAACAAGCTGGTGTCCTGGGTGCTGGTGGACGACGAAAGCTCCGTCAACATCTTGTTCAAGCCCGCCTTTGTCGCAATTGGCTTGACCGAAGCGGATCTGGCATCGTGCCCAACCCAAATCTACGGCTTCAACAGAGATGCATTGCTCCCCATGGGAAAGATCCAGTTGCCCGTAACATTGGGGAGCAAGTTGCAGCACTCGTTCAAGTTCTGCACTTTCGTGGTGGTGGATTGCCCCACTGCTTACAATGTCATTTTCGGGCGGCCCGCACTAGTCGAGTTCAGGGCGATCACCTCCATCCGTCATCTTTGCATGAAGTTCCCTTGCGACAACGGAGGGGTGGGGACAGTCCGGGGGGATCAAAAGAGCACCCGGAAGTGTTACCACGTGTCCGCCCGACCAATCTACATGGTCTGGGAGGAACCCTTCGAGGAAGTCATCGGCCCGGTTCTCCTTCCCCCCGCAGGAAGAGTGGTCCGGGAGGAAGATGAGCTGGACCTGAGGATAGGAGATGACCGCGTCCTGGAGCCCATGGATGAGATTGAGGAGGTGTGCATTAGTGAGACCAATCCGACTAGGATAATCCAAGTCGAGAAAAATCGCCCAAGTAAAGGAGAACCAGGATATCCTAGCCTGGTCTCATTCAGATATGACGAGGATCGACCGTAACATCATCTGCCATGCATTGAACATCGACCAGAACACGACCCCGGTCCGACAAAAATGAAGACCCTTGGGAACGGAAAGGGCTAAGGCCCTCAAGCTGGAGGTAGAGAAGTTGTCATCGATCAACTTCATCCACGAGGTTGTGTACCCTGTGTTGCTCGCCAACCCCGTTCTGGTGACGAAGCCGAACGGGACATGGACAACATGCATCAATTTCACGGATCTCAACAAGGCTTGTCCGAAGGATTTGGTCCCCGCTTCCTCGGATCGACCAGATGGTGGATGCGACATCCAGGTATGAGATCTTAAGCTTCATGGACGCCTACTCTGTCCACAATCAGATTTCCATGCATGTGGCAGACCAGGAACACACCAGTTTCCAAACCGACAAGGGAATATACTGCTACATCGTCATGCCCTTCAGGCTCAAGAACGTCGGTGCCACCTACCAGAGGCTCGTCAACCAAATGTCCCGGGCCCAGTTGGGGTGAAACATGGAAGTCTACATCGACGATATGCTGTTTAAGTCCAAGACATCGGGGAAACATTCGGACGACCTAGCCGAGGCCTTCGCGGTCATTCAAAAGTATGGGATGAAGCTGATTCCCAAGAAGTGCACTTTCGGCGTGGCCTCTAGGAAGTTCTTGGGGTTCATAGTGAGCTTCTGGGGAATAGAGGCCAATTCAAAAAAGATCAAGGCACTAATTGATATGCCCTCTCCCTGAAAGCATAAAGACGTGCAAAGTCTGACTGGATGGATAGCTGCCCTAAGTCGTTTCGTCTCTAAGGCCATGGACAAGTGCATCCCATTCTTCAATGTTCTTCAGGGAAGCCAGCACTTCGAATGGTCTGCTGAGTGCGAAGAGGCTTTTCAAAAGCTGAAAGAGCACCTGGCTCGAGCGTCGATCTTGGCGAAACCGATGGACGGAGAGCCGCTATATCTCTATCTGGCAGTGACCGAGCACGCGATCAGCGCCGCACTGGTGCGGGAGGAGGAAAAACCCCAGCTCCCGGTCTACTACATGAGTAAAAGGTTGTTGGGGGCCGAGTCATGGTATCCGCTAATTGAAAATTTGACATTTTGTCTGCTGATGGCATCCTGGAAGCTCCGGCCTTACTTCCAGGCCCACACCATAAAAGTTCTGACCAACCACCCCTTGCAGCAAGTGTTGCAGAAGCCTGAGTCGTCAGGGAGAATCTTAAAGTGGGCCATGGATCCAAGTCAGTTCGATATAGCCTACGTTGCTAGAGTTTCAATCAATGGGCAAGCCATACCCGACTTCATTGTGGAATGTTCCGGGATCACCCAGGCGGACGACCCCACGGATTCCGCGGCGCCTGTATGGAAGGTGTTCATGGACGGGGCCTCGAATGAGAATGGAGCAGGGGCCGAAATCATCCTAGTGTCGCCACAGGGATACCAGTTTCAAAACGCATTGCGTTTCCATTTCAAAGCATCGAACAACGAGGCCGAGCACGAGGCATTGCTGTCCGGGTTGCGCTTGGCCCGGGAAGTAGGGGCCACGAACCTGAAGATCTACAGCAATTCCTAGCTAGTTGTCAAGCAGGTCTCAGAAGAATATCAAACCAAAGGGGAGAGAATGGCGGCTTATGTGACTCAGACGAGAGAAACGCTACAAGCGTTCAAGAGACACACCATCCACCAGATCCCCAGAGAACAGAACGTGTCCGTGGACACGCTAGAAAACTTAGCCACCGATGTCGAAGCAGAGCTGTCCAGACTAGTCCCCGTTAACCATCTCCTGATGCCAAGCATCCAAATCTCCGCGATCAACGCCATCAACCACTTCGCATCCTGGATGGGACCCCTTGTCCACTACCTGACAACCGGCGCATTGCTAGCAAACAGGGCTGCAGCCAGGAAGCTTCAGTACCAGGTCCATAGGTATGTCATGATTGACGAAAAGCTCTACCGCAGGGGGTTGTCCATGCCATACCTAAGGTGCGTGGCCAGGACCGAAATATGCGCCATCCTGTATGAAGTTCACAAAGGATCCTGCGAAGACCATACAGCCGGACTCAGTCTATCCAAAAAGATCCTGCGCCAAGGATATTTCTGGCCAACTATGAAGAAGGACTGTATTGACTACATTCACAAGTGCGAGCAGTGCCAAAGATACGCGAAGGTCGCGCGAGCCCCGCCAACAGAAATAACTTTGATGACCAGCCCCTAGCCTTTCGCGGTGTGGGGAATCGATCTGGTAGGATCGCTCCCGACCGGGAAGGGAGGAATGAAGTATGCCATCGTGGCCGTCGACTACTATACCAAGTGGGTTGAGGCGAAGCCCATGAACAAGATCACCTCGAAGAAGGCCCTGGATTTCTTCATCAACAATATTATATGTCTGTACGGCCTCCCCTACAAGATTGTATCCGACATCGGGAAGCAGTTCGACAGCGTCCACTTAAAGAAAAGACTCCAAGCCTGCAAGAGCAAGTGGCCCGAAGAGCTGCCCCGCGTGTTATGGGCTTACCGGACCACCGAAAGGACATCCACAGGGCATACTCCTTACTCCATGGTCTATGGATGCGAGGCTGTCATCCCCATCGAAACAACCATCCCGTCTCACCGAAGAGACACGTACGATCCCACCCAGAACCACGCCTTACTCCAGAAATCCCTAGATCTCATTGAGGAGATCCGAGAAGAGTCACAAGTGCAGCTGAAGATCTACCAGGGCAAGATCACTCGACATTTCAACTCAAAAGTAAAAAGGCGAAGGTTCAAAACCGGCGATCTGGTCCTGCGAAGAGTCTTCCTTGCTACCCAAGATCCGGGAGTAGGGGTCCTGGGCCCAAATTGGGAAGGGTCGTACGAGATCCAGAACGAAGTGTGCCCCAGGACATACCGTTTAAAGCGACTCGATGGCACAGAAGTCCCAAGAGCCTGGAACGCGGAACACCTCCATAAATACTATCAGTAGTCAGGAGAACGTGTTCCAATCTTGTATTTTCATTGTAAATAATGTACACCTCAGGGCGATTCCTTGAATAATAAAAATGGCGTGTACAAAATGCCATAGAGAAATATTATCAGACAATGAAAATTCTACTCAAGTGACCCCAGACCAGTCTCCGCTCACTTGTTGGGGGTATCCCCGGTATGAAAAAATACCAGGCGGGGCGCAAGGCTCAGGCCTAGTCCCGACCTAGGCCGACGAGGTCCGGGGGGTACAAACCTCGTTGGACCAAGCCTCAGGCTGGTCCCGCCCTGGACGAACGATGTCCGGGGGTATAAAAAGGAGGACCAAGCCTCAGGCTAGTCTCGCCCCAGACGAACGATGTCCAGGGGTATAAAAAACAGGACTAAGCCTCACGCTGGTCCCGCCCCGGATGAACGATGTCTGGGGGTATAAAAAAGAGGACCAAGCCTCAGGCTGGTCCCGCCCCGGATGAACGATGTCCGGGGGTATAATAAAAAAGAGGACCAAGCCTCAGGCTGGTCCCTCCCCGGACGAACAATGTCCGGGGGTATAAAAAGGAGGACCAAGCCTCAGGCTGGTCCCGCCCCGGACGAACGATGTTCGGGGGTATAATAAAAAAGAGGACCAAGCCTCAGGCTGGTCCCGCCCCAGACGAACGATGTCCGAGGGTATAAAAAAGAGGACCAAGCCTCAGGCTGGTCCCGCCCTGTACAAACGATGTCCGGGGGTATAAAAGAGGACCAAGCCTCAGGCTGGTCCCGCCCCGGACGAATGATGTCCGGGGGTATAAAAGAGGTCCCACCCCAGACAAACGATGCCCGGGGGTATAAAAGAGGACCAAGCCTCAGGCTGGTCCCTCCCCAGACGAACGATGTCCGAGGGTATAAATAAAAATAGGACCAAGCCTCAGGCTGGTCCCGCCCCGGACGAACGATGTCCAGGGGTATAATAAAAAAAAAAGGGGGGGGGGGGGACCAAGCCTCAGGCTGGTCACACCCCAGACGAACGATGTCTGGAAGGTAAGAGCATCCGGTATGGCCCAAGGCAAGGGCATAGCCTGTGACTGTTACAGTGAGGGAACTAGGTTTCACAATAAACTAATCAAACCTTGATGGCCCAGACCATCAGATTTTCGAAGTTGAGGACTGGACGAGTATATTCTTCAATGACAGAATTAAAGCAAGTTAACAAGCTAAAGTCAGGAATAACCTAGTCCAGGCCGTTGGAACCAGGACTAGACCCTCAGATCAGTCATACACGGTGATATAAAAAAAAAGGAGTAATGAAAATAACATAAATCGGATAAAATAATACAAATTGTCTAGGACGTGTACGCGTCAATAAAAGTGTTACAAAATAAAGAAAAAGAAAGACTAGGTGAAGATCCGGGTCTAGGCTTCATCGTCCAGGAGCTCCACGTCTTCTTTCTCCTTGGCCTCAAATTCGGCTCTCTTCGAGTCTGGATCAGGAAAGATCAGGAGGTTCATGCTCTTTTCCTTGCGCCAGGCCATGTAGATGGCCTCCTCAAAGGTGATGCGCAGCATGTCGTCCGCCTGCTCTTTCGCGCGGCGGGTCTCCTCATGGGCCTTCTTCTCCTGACAAAGCGAGCCATCCAGAACATGGATCTGGGCCTCCAAACCTTTGATCTTCTCCTGGTCGTGGATAGACTGAGCCGCTGCTACCCCCTCTACAGTCTTTACTAGTTGATCCTCAGGATCTGGAGAAAATCCTCGAAGCCTTTCAGGGAATCCTCTACGAGACGGCGAGCCACATGGTGGGGCACGCTTACAGAGTTAGCTCGAGGGACTTGAGGATAATCGAGGAGTGAAGCGTGGAGAACATCCTGGAGTCAGCCTTAGGGATGACTCTCACAGTAAGTTATCTTTCCTTGGGGACATTTTTCTCTTTATCTTGTCAAAGGATACATCTAACTTGCCTTGTTATTTTGCAGCCTGCCCTGGCTCAACACCGCAACATAGCTCAGGCTAGGGCCAGAAACACTGATCTCCAGGCCGAGATCAATGCCGTCAAGACCGCCCTGACCGTTGCTCAAGAAGGTGAGTAGACCGCCGAAGATGCCTTTGCGGCTGCTCAAAAGAGCAAGTACAATGACGAGTTCGCCCTCGCCTCGTCTAAGGAAAGCGAGTAGGCTGCAAAAATCGCCTTGGCTGCTCTTCAGGCCCAAACTGCTCAGCTCCAAGCTAAGGCTGATGATGCCAAGGAAAAGCTACTTGAGGCCGAGGCTGCAGTCAAAGAAGAAAAGGCGGCCTCACTGTCCTCCATGGAAGATATGTTGTACCATTGTTGGGATTTTTACCAGGTTGGTAAGTTTTCCTTCATGGCTCCCGCGCTGTGGGAACCGTACCTTGAGAAATTCAAGGCTCAGATCTTGTTAGAACCATCAGAAACAGGGGATGCTTCTACAGCGGGCGAGCAAGAAGGCGAGGAGGTCACGTCCTCAGAGCATCCTGGAGGGGCTCCATGACAGTCTTTTTTGTTTTTTAATATTTTTTTGTAAACAATTGCCCTTGGGCTTAGTTTGAGGTTTTTCTCCCTGGGATAAATTTAATTTCAATTTATATATCTAACTTTTAATCTATTTGTCTTTCCTTGATTATCTCTCATGTTTATGAATTCTTAGACTTGTACATTTGAGATTTTAGGAATCAGTTTTTAGATTGGGATAGATATTTTAAGCTCGGTTATATCCAAACTTAATGTGTTGATTTATATCATACATGTTAAGAATCAGGCCTTGGACTTGTTTATATCTAAGATTTTAATTATTTTAAACTTACTTCGTGTTAGGTTTATTGCCAACTCGAGAGTTTTTAAAAAGAAAAACCCTTGGTTTTAACAATTTTCCCCAACTTTCAAAGTTTTGTACCTGGTTGCGTCCAGGGTTTTAAATGATCAAAACTGAGTCTATGCTAGGTCTATTGACATCTCGAGCTCTTCAAAAAGCCATCGAATATCCAATTTTCCTAAATTTTAAGTTTTGTGACTTGGTTGTATCCAGGGTTTTAAATGATTTAAACATAGTTCGTGCTAGGTTTATTGACATCTCGAGCTCTTAAAAAGCTGTCGAATAATCAATTTTCCAAGCTTCTAAGTTTCTGACCTGGTTGTATCCAGGATAGTTTTGTACCTGGTTGTATCCAGGATTTTATTTAATTTAAACTTAGTTTGTGCTAGGTTTATTGACATCTCGAGCTCTTAAAAAGATGTCGAATAATCAATTTTCCAAGCTTCTAAGTTTCTGACCTGGTTGTATCCAGGATAGTTTTGTAGCTGGTTGCATCCAGGATTTTAAATGATTTAAACTCATCCAACAACCTTATTCTGATCCACCTTGGGTTATATGCTCCCCAAGTAACCAGAATGTAGAGACTTTCTTGATTGCTTTTACAAACATCAATACACGGGCTAATAAGGAAAAAATATAAAGAAAAATTATTTAAAACCACTTTAACAAGAAAAATTACATAATAATCCCCTATTATTTAATTAAATGTCTTTTATAATTAAGCCTTACATGGATGATTGTACTACTGATAATAATTTTGTAGGTGCATGGCGTTCCAGGTCCGTGGGACTGTTTCTTCACTAAGCCGAGCTAACTTGAAAGTTCCTTCACGCAAAACTTCCACGATCTGATATGGTCCTTCTCAGTTCGAGCCTAAAACTTCATCCTTGGGATCCTTGCTTGCCAAAAATACCCTTCAAAGAACCAGGTTGCCCAATCCAAAACTACGTCTCTTGACCATATAATTAAAGTAACGAGTGATTTTTTGTTGATAATGGGCGAGCTGTAACTGTGCATCCTCTCGTTTCTCATCAATCAGGTCGGGTGATGCATTAAGTAATTTGTCATTCTGTTCCTGGCTGAATTTCTTTTGCTTGTGAGTAGCCACCCTAGCTTCGACTGGAAGGACGACCTCACTTCCAAAAGTTAAGGAGAAAGGAGTGTGTCCTGTGGAGGTCCTGTGGGAAGTTCGATATGCCCAAAGTACTTGCGGGAGCTGCTCAGGCCAGACTCCTTTGGACTCATCTAACCTTTTTTTAAGGCTTTCCTTTAGGGTCTTATGCACAGCCTTGACCTGCCCATTGGCCTGTGGATACACTACTGAGGAGAAACTCTTAATAACACCGTATTTTTCGTAGAAGTTAGTGAAGTGATCACTGTCGAATTGGGTCCCATTATCCAGCACGATCTTTTTAGGAAGTCCAAACCAACATACAATATTTTTCACCACAAAGTCTAGGAACCTTTTTGAAGTGATGGTTGCCAAAGGCTCGACCTCTACCCACTTCGTGAAATAGTCAATTGCCACCACCGTGTAACGAACTCCTCCCTTTCCGATAGGTAAGGATCCTATTAGGTCAACTACCCAGACTTCAAGTGGCAATGGGGATGAGATCATCATTAGATCAACCAGAGAAGCTCGAGAAAGTGCGGTGAAGCATTGGCATTTGTCGCACTTCTGGACGTACGAGATGGATTTTTTCGTTAAAGTGGGCCAAAAATAGCCCTGCCTTAGTATTTTCAGTTCTAGATTTTGCCCACCAGCATAATCTCCACAAAAGCCTTCATGAACTTCTTGTAGAATGGTTTTAGCCTCTTCAGGCAGAACACACCGTAAGAGGGGTAATGAATGACCACATCAGTATAATGTCCCATCCACTATCACATACCTCGGGGCTTGATAGAGCAACTTTCTTGCATCCATTCTCTTCTCAGGTAGCCTTCCCGTTGTGAGGTATTCAATTATGGGGGTCATCTAGGTCAGTCTTGTGTCGATCATCTCGACCTCTACCATTTTTTTTGCCACGCTCAGATTCTCCAAGAACTCTACTGGTACTGCATTCAAGGTCTCTACTTCCCTGGTAGTGGCAAGTCGTGCAAAGGCGTCTGCATTGGAATTCTGCTCGCGGGGTATTTGTTCGACTGTACTATACTCGAATTCGGATAGCTCTCCCTTCACTTTAGATAGGTAAGCTGCCATCCTGGTGCCTCGAGCTTGATACTCTCCCAACACCTGATTAACCACAAGCTAAGAATCGCTATAGCACTGAACGGCCTTTGCTTTCAGCTCATTTGCCACTCTAAGTTTGGCTAGCAAGGCCTCATATTTGGCTTCGTTGTTGGATGCTTCGAACCTGAATCTCAGAGTTGTATGGAATCGATGCCCTTCTGGAGAGATTAATATGAACACAACTCCAGATCCATTCTCGTTTGATGACCCATCTATGAATATTTTTCACAATTCCTGCACCAGTTCCTTCAAAAGCTCCTCTTGAAATCTGGTGCATTCAGCCACAAAATCAGCAAGGGCTTGACTTTTTATTGAATTCTGTGGTACATATAGTATCTCGAACTGGCTGAGTTCAATCGCCCATTTTAAAAGACGTCCCGACATTTCAGGTTTTTGCAGTACCTGCCTTAAAGGTTGGTCGGTCATGATGTGGATTAAATGGGACTGGAAAAATGATCTGAGTTTCCTGGATGCCAATATTAGACAGAATGCCATCTTTTCTACCAATGGATACCATGATTCAGCTCCGAGAAGTCTTTTGCTTATATAATACACCGGTTTTTGCACGCGGTATTCTTCTCGAACTAACACGGCACTGACTGTACTTTCTGTCATAGCCAAATAAAGGAACAGAGGTTTTCCAAACATAGGGTTAGATAATACTGGGGGCTCGACTAAGTGCATTTTTAGATCGAGGAATGCCTACTCGCACTCCTCAGTCCATTAAAATTTCTTGTTTCCTCTAAGCAAGTTGTAGAACGGCAAGCACTTGTCTATGGATTTTGAAATAAAACGGTTCAGGGCTGCCACCTTTCCAGTCAGACTTTGATCTTCTTTACGCAACCTAGGTGAGGGAATTTCCAACAATGATCTGATTTTTTTTTTTTTGGTAAATCAGAGAAAATTATATTAATACGAACAATTTTTACAACCTACAGCACCAAATAGGTCTGAAATCTATACATTTAATTCTTATCACAATTGATCAAACCAATACTTATCCCTATGCGCTAATTCCCTAGACCAAATCCCTGTAATTCTATATTTGACCACATTCTTTACAATCTGTACAGTTGAATCTACTTGTTTACATCTGAAATGCCACAAAGTTTCATTTCTGTTTAACCAAATTTGATAGGACATAGCAGCCACTGTAACAGTAAGCACTCCTTTTTTAAATGATCTGATTTTATCAGGGTTTGTCTCTATCCCCTTGTATTGACTATGAATCCATGAAATTTTCCCGATGCCACTCCGAAAGTACAATTCTGAGGATTCAGGCTCATATCATACCTTCTCAAGATATCAAAACATTCATTGAGATTGAATATGTGGTTATTGGCAGTCTTGGATTTGTCTAGCATATTGTCAACATACACTTCTATATTTTTCCCGATCTGACCAATAAACATTTTGCTGACTAACTGTTGGTAGGTAGCTCCGGCATTTTTTAGCCCGAAGGGCATAACTTTATAACAATATACATTAGTTTGAGTCATGAAGCTAGTTTACTCTTGGTCTGCAGGATTCATCGCGATCTGGTTATATCTAGAATATGCATCCATGAAGGACATGAGCTCGTGTCCCACGGTGGCATCTACCAATTGATCAACCCTCGGTAGTGTAAAGCAATCTTTAGGACAAGCTTTGTTCAGGTCGGAGAAATCGATGCAGGTCCTCCACTTTTCGTTTGGCTTCGGAACCAGTACAGGATTCGCGACCCAAATCGGGTATTTTACCTTACGAATAAACCCACAACTCAATAGTCGAGCTACTTCTTCTTCCAGTGCTTTAGCTCAGACTGTTCCCAAACGTCTTTGTTTTTAGGATTTTGCAAGCACACTTTTGTCCAAGTTTAGAGTGTGCATAATCACACCTGGGCTTATTCCCACCATGTCTTCATGTGGCCAGGAGAAAACATCTAGATTCCCCTGTAAAATTTAACCAGCTCCTTTTTCCTTTCATCATCAAGATTTTTCCCAATCTTTATGACTCTTGAAGCATCTTTGGGATCTATGTTTACTTCCTCAAGCTCTTCAATAGCTTGGAGCTCTGATCTGTCCTCGCCCATTCGTGGGTTGATATCATCACCTGGGGCGATGTCACTATCATTTGTTTCTTGAGGTTCTTCCATCCCGCAAGAAACTTCCACTTCCTGGGACTCCTCACCTCCGCCAATTGTGGCCATTGCTTGCTTCCCGGGTTGTGATTTTCCCTTCATAGAAATGCTATAGCATTCCCTAGCAGCGAGCTGATTGCCTCTAACGGTGCATATTCCCGAATATAAGGGGAATTTGACTGCTAGGTGGCAGATAGAGGTTATGGCTTCAAATGCCATCAACGCAGGTCGGCCTAGAATCGCATTGTACGTGGTTGGACAATCGATGACCACGAACTCAATCAGCTTGGAGACAGTTTGTGGACCTTCACCCAATGTAACCACTAATTCGATCATTCCGATGGCAGCCAATCCTTCACCAGAAAACCTATATAGAATCATTGATGTTTCCTTTAGCTCGGTTACAGAAAAACCCATTTTTTTTATGATGGACCTAAAAAGTATATTCACAGAACTCGTGTTGTCTACTAGTGTTCTCTGAACTCTTCGATTGGTGAGTTGTACAGTTACGACCAGAGGATCATTATGTGGGAACTGGACATGATTGGCATCTTCCTCTGTAAAAATGATTTGTTGCTTCTCCAATCGCTACTACTTTGATAACCGTTGTTCCGAGACAAACTCCATTCCGTTATGGGACTTCAGTTCGTTGATGTAACTCTTCTGGGCACCTCTACTCGTGCCTGCCAAATGTGGTCCTCCCGAAATGGTGGCTATATCTCCTCCTGTTATCGAAGGAGGATTCTCCTGATTTACCTGAGCTTCGGCTTGATTCGTTGGAGCTTCAGGAGCTGACGGAGGGTTTTGTCCAATGGGCTGACTGGGAGTCGCTCGATTCCGGGCGTATTGGGCCAAAGGTCCCGCCCTGATGAGAGTCTCGATCTCATCCATCAGCTATCTACATTCATCAGTATTATGACCGATATCATTGTGGAATCGACAAAACTTTGAAGCATCTCTCTTCACTCTTTGGTTTTTTAACGGTTCTGGCTTCTTCCATGGAAGGCGAGTAGAATTAGCTAAGAAGATGCGCTCTCTTGTATCCATGAGATCGGTATATGTTGCATAGATCGGTTTAAATTTCTCCGCGGACTTGTTTTTCTTTGTTCCGCTCTGGTCGCCCTAACCATTTCCCTTCCTCTTATTATTTCCCCCTTGGTTATTTTGGGCAACGGTTTGAGTCGTAGCTGCAACATCCATTTCCACTCCAACGGGCTGGACAGGGACTTGGCTGGTTCCTGCGACAGAAGCTCGCGCCTCTTCCAGATTAACCCATCTTTGAGCTCGTATCAAGAACTCATCCACAATATTAACTCATTTCCTCTGTAACTCTTTCCACAGGTCACCTCCAACAAGAATTCCCGTCCTTATTTCCATGAGCTTGGAGCTTTCATCGACATCTCTAGCTCGCGAAGCGATTGGCAAACCTACTTAGATACGCTTTCAATGGTTCACCGGACTGCTACTTTACATTAGCCAATGAGTCAGCCTTAATTCGAGCTTCTTGGGAAGCCCTGAATGCTCTCTTAAAATCAGTGGAAAAAATCTTCCACGAGCTGATTGAATGCCTCTTGTATTTCTTGAACCACTACATGGTTGGACCAATCAGAATCGAGGGGAATGTAAGGCATCTTAGATCGGGTCCGACATTGTGGGCCATCATTATGGTGTTGAACATCCCCAAGTGATCAGACGGATCCCCAACTCCGTCAAATTTGGACAAATGTGGCATTCTGAAACCCACTGGATATGCGGCCGGCGCAATATTCGGGGCAAAAAGTTCGAGCTCATCCTCTGAGCCACACTCATCTTTCTCTTTCTCCAATAGAAGTTTCTTCATTAGCTCCTCCATCTGGGCCAGCCTTTCGACGGTTTGGTCCTTGATCCCTAGGTTATTCTGGGGTTGTTCAACAGCTCCCATCCTATCGTACGCGTTTGGCGGGTTGTTGTCCCTCCAAGTTCGAGCTTGGTTTTGTGGGACATCCCTGTTATCACGTACTTCAGAAGGACCTCCCTCTTGACAAGTGTAACTGACTCCTTCATCCTGAGCTGAATTTCTTCTCTGCGAATTTAGGCGATCACGCAGATTAGGCTGTGGATTATACCGAGGGATTTAAGCTAAACTCAGATGGTTCCTTGGATCGCCCTCGGACCTACCGAACCTACCACTTCGATGAATTTCTGTCCAATAACTTCCATTTGCAAAGCTCACAGCTCGCGATTAAGGCTGAGGATCTGGATTTTTGGCACGTGTCTATGGGACATAGGTATGGGCAGACGGAGGAGGATTTCTTCTGCTGTCTCCATAAGCATAAATGTCTCGTGTAGGACGAGGTGGTGTCGGATATCTTATGGGTGACGGGGGATGCCTAACTAGCGAGGCAATCCTTGTTCCATCAGGGCGAACTAAATTAGCCCGCCTCTATTCTATCCCATCATTTCCAGCTCTATGCGCCTGACGATCCAATCGTGTCGCAGGAGGGTTGGCTGGAACATTTTATCTCTGTGAACCTACTCCAGCCCCTCCTCTTGGGTTTCCATGGGTATTTCCAGGCGCGTGCATCAGAGGTACCAAACTTGAGGTCGCAGTTATAACCGATCGACTGACATGCCGATGACCCCTAGGAGAGCCACTAGGTTGAGCATTTTGGTGATCTCGTACTGTAGGCACAGAACTTGGGGTGGTAGTTATGACTGACCAACTTGGTTTGGATCGGTTATTCTTGTGGGACTTATGAGATCCACTTTGCCTCTTTCTGACATTAACGTCGGTTGCAAGAGGGGGTAACCGAGCTAAAACCTCCTCAATTTGCCTGTTTGCCTTAGCAAGATGGCTTCTAAACTGCATATTTTCCAATTCAACAACAGTTAAGTAGTTTGGGTTTGGATTTGGTGGCAATGACGTCGAACTCCCAGTATCGTCGTGGCCCACCGGTTGCTTTGCCAGATGTTGCTGAACTTCAAGACCATGCTCGTTTGAAATAGCGGTATGAGGGGCCTCCTGCCAACCAAGTTGTTCTATCTCATTATCATGCATTGAGCGAGTGACCACCATGATGAGATTTGACTGAGATTTTTAAGAAAGCACTAATCTCACCTCTCAATGAAAGCACCAAACTGTTGACGTGATTTTTCGCCAATAGTGAATTAAGAAAATAACAAGGTTGATTAGTGCTTGATAATAAACCGAAATAAGAAATTAACTCTCAAAGACACAGATCTTTTTATGTGGTTCAGTGGTTAAAATCCACCTAGTCCACGAGTCTATATTATTATTGTTTTTCTCTCTTTATTTTGGTAGAGTTTCGGTATTACAGAATAATTGTCCCCTTCCCTATCCAATATTCTTAGTATTTATAGAGAAATTCCTTGGACAGGTTTGGGTAACCGAGTGAGTCAATCATGGATTTACATATTTATTTCATTTAATATAAAATATTCCCATTTATACTAGGATATGATCTGGTCACAAAATAAATGGTCTCCTAATATCTGGGACATTAAATATTACATGCTGGCCATAAATGATCGTATAAAAATACCAGAGTCTGTGGGGATTCGTGGGTACGCAATTTACTTGAGTTACCACTAGATGGATATATCTTTGAGCTCGTACTATAGAGGTCGTATGAATATCATGAGCTCATGCTTCGCAACCTATGCATCATTAACTCACATAATCACCGTGAAAACTGAGTTGTCCACGTGGATAATAAAGGAATTCCTTGGTTATTTCCCCCACATATTTATTTTCCAGCTGTATCTGAGCTGAGTGGAGGACTTGTGCTGAAATTAGGGTACACAATGTGTAATTAATTAATTGTTTGACTACGTAGTTTTTTTTTAAAAACTGTATATTAGTTGAAATTAATAGTAATCAGTGGTTCGATTAATATTATAGAGAGTAAAATATTTTCTTAGTATAAGATAATTATTTAAATTGATAAATTACGATAAGGTTAATTTTGAATTAACTGATATTTATTTTTGAAATAATATTCATATTATTTTTAAATAAATATATTTTCTTAAATTTAATTAAACAAACAATGAGAAAAATTAGGGACAGATACGTGTGTAACACGCCACTCACTATGCTTGCACTGTGACTGGCGCCACACTCATGTGCCACGTGTCCCTGGGATTTTATATTTGAATTTCAAATATTATTTGTTTATTTAATTATTGTTTTAATTTTATTAAAATAAAAATCTATCAAATCAGTTTTGAATTAGTTAAATTAAAAGAAAATATATTTATTTTATTATCTTTAATAGTTTGATAAAGATATGATATTTTATCAGACGTATCAGTCAGAATCAATCGATAGAATTTTCTATGCCTGAAAAATTCTCTATAACTCTCTAAATCCTTCTCTTCTCCAAACTCTATAGATCTCATGCGTTGTGAACATCCAGAGAGCCTAAATAATAAAGCCAGTGAATATTACGTTCTCACACACGTCCTTCTGTGTTTGTGGAATGACTTTGAAGACTTTGGTGTGAGTCTTCACTTGAATAGGAAGATCATTTGATTAAACAAAAAGACTCAAAGGCTCTTGATAGGCTTCAAGAGGTATTCTTCTTTCCTTGTACTGTGGAGATTTAATGTATAAATATATGTATTGATCCTAGTTCAATATTAATGATTTTGAAAAATACCAACCCCGTTCTGCTGCTTCCCTGATTTTATTAAAATATTACCAACAATTGGTACTAGAGCGGTCTACATATATGTATACATTAAATGTTGTGTGGATTTCTTGCATTTTTTATATGGTTGATGATATGTATATTGAATGGATGATTTTGTTTTATGAATGTGTGGTTGAATGGGGAATCGTTATTTATTTAGTACTATTGGATTCAGAATTATTTTTTAAATTTCTTAGATCTTGTGTAAGCCATTTATGGGGCATAGGAATTTTTTCGTAAATTTATTTGAGAAATACATAGTAAAAATTATGTTCACAAGAGAACAGAGAAAGGAAGGGGCCTAAGTCAACACCAAAATGGCACAAAGTCGAGCCCCATGGCACCTGCACCAGCCCCTTGAGCAACCTGGCCCTGCACCTACGACATCAACGCACCAGGGCCAGCGCCCAGTGCCCATGCGACCCGCGCCTGCCCAGCGCCCTTGCGCCCTGCTCAACGCCCATGTGCCGCTCGCACCTCACTCAATGCCCAGCCACCTGTGTGCACCTCCCATTGCTGCCGGCCCTAGCTTGTGCACCAAGCATTGGTGTCAAACAAATCCCTAATTTTTTTAAACTACCTTTTATTTAATTAATTTTTTAAATTGTTTGAATTTGAAATTTTAATTATCTTTTTTTATTTTTATTAGAAAAATATAACATCTTTTAGTTGGTTAAGATTTTAAAAAAAAAATTATTAGGTTTAAATAATTATTTGAATTTGATTCTTTTAATTATTCAATTTCAACTAAATTAAAAAGATAATAAATGCTTATTTAATTAAAAAATAATTTTAATTAAATGAATTAATTAGATAATTAGTTTCTAATCAATTAATGGGCATTTTAAATTGCCAAAGATTATGAAGATGGGCCTAAGAGAAGAAGAAACACATTGGAGTTTATGTGATGGACTAGAAGCCTACTTTGTAATTTTTTAAGGGTTGTAATTTTAGAAATACCCAATAGCTACTCAGTTCATCATTTTTTTTATTTATTGTATTTATTTAAATAAAAATTAATTGATTTTTGATTGATGATATGATCATGAATTAGTCCACTATATGGCATACACGAAACTCCACACAATTTTAATTAATCATGCATCTAGTTTGTAGAAACATGATTATCTAGGATTGTCCTATATGTTTATGTGAATTCTTTTAGTAAAACCAATTGCATGTAAAATTCTAAGTCTTAAATTAATTAAAACTTGGTAAATCACACCATAATAAATGCAATAGTTAATATAGGCCTTTTAAGATAGCCAACATTTTTTTTTTAAATTGTAAAGCTTGATGAAGTAATAGGTAATTATTTTAGATCACTTTAATTATAGAAACATGCTCTTTTATAATTGTATAATTAATTACATTCATAGGGTTATAAATAAACTAGTAATTAATTTGGAAATAATTGATTAGTTTAATAAACACATGCATTCTAAAATAGTGAGTGGGAGAAGGTTGACATCTCAATGTGACCTATAGTCTCCATTGTTACTACAACACTGTGAAATATGATTAGGGCCTCTAGGCGGCTTTGTTTTCATCCCCCAATGAAGTTTTCTGGTCATATTAATATCAAGATTGACTTCTTACGAAGATAGGAAATAGTGATGTATTTTAGGTTTGACCAACCCTAAGGCGACACTCTCTAAGTTAAGTCATAAATTCCAAAATAATGTGTTACACTCACGAAGATACAATTAAGCTTTTGTAGTGGATAATTGTATCTTGACCAAATACTTTATTTTTAAAAGAGAAAATATGAGTTATTTTGAGTTTTAAATAATAAATATAAGAGTGTCTTATAGACTGTCTAAAATTAACTTGACCGACCCTAAGGCGACACTTTAATTGTCGAGTAGTTTTATTGTGGAATAGTAAATGCTATGTTTATGTGTTTTAATTGTTGCATTCATGCATCATGTTTACTTTCAAAAGATATTGATATTTTTTTTTTTCAATTATAATAAATTTTGTACTTTATTGTCTACACTCAAATCAATCATTCTCTTATTTTTTTTCTTCAGCTAACTACAATGCTTCAAAACGATTATAATGTTGTCATTGAACTTAATGATGAAAATATTATGTTCTAGAGACATTATGTAGAAATTTTATTATTGAGTGAAAATTTGATGGATGCTATGAAAATACATGCCATGCAAGAACCAACATTAGAAGCTTTAGTGCATGATCAAGTCGAGTATGCTAAGTTGTTGAGGATAAACCACATGGCACGGTATTACTTACTTCAAACAGTAAGTAATGAACCCAAAAATACTCTTGAATGCCTTAAATTTTCATATGATATATGGGAGTTTATCCATGCAATTTATAGACACATATATGATAAGTGGTTTTATGAGAATGAAATCCTATTGGCCAAGCGTGAAATAATTGCTAAAATAATGAAGAACAAGAAAGGTAAATGTGATTTATTAATTCTTATGACTAAGTGGAAAATGATATGTCATTGTGGATTTTATATTTTGGGGCCACTAACAATGTTTGTTCTTCTGTGTAGATAATTGAATATTTTGATTCAAGGAAGTTTGCTGATGAAGTTCTTGAAGATGAAGATGGAGAGCAAATTTAGTTCAGAAAAGGATTGGGGATAGTCTGTTGGTTTAGTTTTGTTTTTTTGAATGAAAACTTTATTTTTTTAGAACAATATTTTAGTTTATTTCTTTTAGAAATTTAATTTTCTTTTATTGCATGTAGTTACATTTAAATAAATTTTTAGTAATAATATGATTATTATTAATTTTCTTTTAATATACATGCAATTATAAACATTCAGACTGTAGAAGTTTTTGCCAAATGAACTATCGCTTAGTAACTCTTAGTTATTTAAAGTAGTTAAATCAAATGGTAACGAAAGACAAAAAGTTTCAAAAGAAGACGACACATATTTATGGCATCTAAGACTGTCATATTAGCCTAGAAAGAATAAACCACTTAGCAAAAGATAGACCATTGAGGGAACTAACTGTTGAGACTCTTCCGATTTGTGAATCCTATCTAGAAAGAAAAAATGACTAAACGCCCTTTCTCGGCGAAAGAAAATAGAGCCAAAGAACCATTAGTGCTTGTACACAGCGATGGGTGTGGTCCAATTAATATACAAGTTAGAGGTGGCTATGAGTATTTCGTCAATTTCATTGACGAATACTTAAGATATGGTCATACTTACCTAATGCTTAGTTAGTCTGGAACTGTTGGCATGTTTAAAGACTTCAAAGCTGAAGATAAGAAGCAGTTAGGTAAAACTCTTAAGACTATTCAATAAGATCGAGGTGGTGAATTCAATGATTTCATGCTGGAGCATATTATTCTATCCTAATTCCCAATACCTGGAATGCCACAGAAAATAGTGTTTCAGAGAGAAGAATAGGATCTTGTTGGACATGGTCGGGTCTATGTTGAGCTACTCATCTCTTCCTCTCACATTCTTGGGTTATACAGTTCAAACGGCAGCTTACATTTTGAATGTAGTCCCATTGAAGACAATTAGCAAGACCCCGCTAGAGTTTTGGAATGGTAACAAACCTAGTTTGTGCCACTTTTGCATGTGGTGTTGTCCTGCTCATGTTCTTAGACCTAAGTCAAGGAAACTTGACTCAAGGTTTGAAGTGTGTATTTTTCCTGGGCTATGCTCACGAGACACGAGGTAGTTATTTCTATAACAAGAGGACTAAAAATGTATTTGTCTCTACAAATTCAACCTTACTAGAGCATGACTATATGACTAATTATAAACCTTTGAGCAAAGAAGTTCTAAAGGAACTCACTGCTGATCAAATTCCATCATCATCATCATTAAATGATAAACGAAAAACCAAAGAAACCACAATTCCTTAAAAGGAAGCCCCGGTGCAACATCATAGTGGGAGGATTGAGACAACCTATTCTCTATGAACATGAAGCACACGTCCTTATTTCTGATACTGACAAGGATGACCCAGTGACCTTTAAGTAGGCAATGGAGGACACTGAAAAGGAAAATGTAAAGAAGAAATGAATCAAGAAATGGAATCGATGTATTCTAATTATGTCTGGGAACTTGTAGACCTAGGTGAAGATGTCAGACCCATCAGGTGCAAATGGATCTTCAAGAAGAAAAGAGGTGCTGATGGGAAAGTAAAGACTTTAAAGGTAAGGCTTGTAGACAAAGCCTATACACAGAAAGAGGGTGTCGATTATGATGAGACATTTTCTCCTATAGCCATGCTAAAATCCATACACATTCTTTTATCCACGGAAACTGCTTATGATTACGAGATATTGAAGATGGACGTCAAGACAGAATTTCTAAATGGATATCTTGGTGAAAATATCTATATGGTACAACCAGAAGAGTTTGTGAATAAAGCGGAAGACCATAAGATATGCAAATTGCTAACATCCATTTATGGATTGGAGCAAGCATCTAGATCTTGGAACATTACATTTGATGAGAGAATTAAAACATATGGCTTCGAACAGAATGTCAATGAAGCATGTGTATATAAATATATCAAAGGAAAAGTAGTGGTTTTCTTAGTTCTTTACGTACATGACATTCTACTCATTTGTTGTTGGTAACTGGTTTACCATGTGCGTAGCATAATGCACGAGCTGGTGAGCCCGGGGATTTCAAAAAAAATCATTTGAAGAATCTTTAAATAATTGGATCCATTAACATGCGTACAATACTCAATGACATAGAAAAAGATAGAGGATTTACCAGTTGTAGAACTATCAAGATTCCTCGCTATCTTTTTGTATCTCCTACGAACATCCAATCCTTAAGCAACCTTCAAAATACTCAAACCAAGATCTTCCAAGATGTATCTCTACACCTCAAAACATGAGTGGGCACGTAGAGTAATGGAGGGAATTATATTGATTCTCAAGATATTCTCAACACATCAGATCTTGAAATTTTCAAGTCTGAGATAATTTTCATGGATAGAAAAAAAATAATATGATACCTATTTTTTCTTTTTGTGAAAACATAGAATTATATTTTATCTTCTAGAAGCTGTTTTCTATCAGATAGATTTATAAAAAGAATAATAAATTCAAATTTTAAAATTCAAATTATAAAACAATTATTAAATTAAATAAATAAAAATATCCAAGACCCATTCTTGAATATTGTTACACACCATTCATAGTACCAGCACTGTGATTGGCGTGTAACACATGCCATTCAAGGCATGTGTCTTAACAAATTTTATTTATTTATTATTTATTTAAAAATATCTAAAACTGATAACTAATCTTATCCTATTAATATTTTAATTAATGAATAAATTTCAAACCAATTTTAAATTATTTTAATTATATTTTCACATTATTTAAACAAATAAAACTAATTAATTATTATAATTATTTAAATGACATTTTCAAAAATTCAATTAATTAATTTATTAATCTCAAAAATTAATATATTAACTAATCAATTTATCTCAATTACATATTTGAACCTAAAGAACAAATTTCTTGCAAATATTCCCTTTCCCTGATTTTTCCCAGTTTCAACTCTTACCTTGAATAATCTTGATAGAGCCATCTCAGGGACCTATGGACCTATAATTTCAAGCATCAATAAATTTAGATTGTTAATTAGAACTCTTTAATATAAAACCTTAATTTATTAATCTCAATTATTTCACTAAAAATATGAGACTACACTCTTGTAATTATATACATTTATTTATTAAGTACTTTTAAATATAAAAACATCCATCGATTTAATCATTACATATAATTCAATCATCTATTTATAGTTCATAATTAAATTAGGAATAAGATATCGTTTTACCTTATATCTTGTTTCCTTAAGTATCATTAACTTTACTAGTGAAGGTTAATTCATAAACTGTTTTATGAATTTGAGCTCATTAACCTTTCAGTTCCACAAGCTAACCCTTAAGAGAATAATTATTCAATTCCTCTCAGAAAGGTATAGATACCATATATGTATATTACTATGAACTACTTAAATTCGTTTCCTACAATCTCAATCATCTTCTGCCATTACAAGATTGTAGTCACAATAACGAATTAAGAAATTTTATGATATTCATATAATATTATTCAAATAATAATAAGAAATAATCAATATATGCACAAATTCATCTTAATTATTTATTTCATAAAACATTGTCCAACACATATGCTTTCACAGGTACAATTCCTAACAATCTCCCACTTGTCCTAAAGCAATTGAGGCCTCTCTCTCAAACCCATATTTCTAACATGATCCTTAAAAGACTTAGTGGCTAAAGTCTTAGTAAAAGGATCTGCAAGATTATCTTTTGAAGCTATCTTCATACTGCTACCTCTCCTCTATGAACTATATCCCCGATCAAGTGGTACTTCCTCTCGATGAGTTTTTCCCTCTTGTGACTTCTTGATTCCTTTGAGTTAGCTACCGCTCCACTATTATCACAGTATAGGACCAGTAGCTTATTTATGTTTGGAACAACTTCCAAATCAGTATAGAACTTTTTGAGCTACATAGCCTCCTTAGCTGCTTCACAAGCCGATATGTATTCGACTTCTATGGCAGAATCTACAATATTGGTTTTTTTCATACTACGCCAGACTACAGCTCCTCCACCAATTGTGAACACTGATCCAGAAGTCAATTTCCGACTATCTCTATTTGATTGAAAATCAGAAACAGTGTAACCAGTGGGGTTCAGGTCACCACCTGAATATACAAGCATATATTCTCTTGTTTTCCTAAGATACTTGAGAATATTCTTCACTGCAACCCAATGAATCGATCATGGATTGGATTGATAACGATTGAGTATTCTTATTGCATAACAAATGTTAGGTCTTGTACACAACATAACGTACATGAGACAGCCTACTGTAGTGGCGTAGGGATACTGTCGCCTTCAGGTGTCTTAGGACACTCCTCTTGAGAATGGACAATTCTATGATGGGTTGGCATGTCACCCTTCTTGTAATTTTGCATACCGAAGTGTTCCAGGACCTTATCAATATAAGTTGCTTAAGAAAAGGCCAAAACTTTGTTTTGTCGATCCCGAAGGATCATGATGCTTAGAACATAGTTTGCATCTCCGAAATCTTTCATTTTGAATTACTCAGCTAGTCATTTCTTTACTTTTGTAAATGTTTCTATGTCATTTCTAATCAATAGAATATCATCAATGTAAATAACTAAGAAGGCCAAAATTCCATTTTCATTTGTTTATAGACACAAGGTTCATCGACGTTTTGTTCAAAACCATAAGTTTTAATTGTGCCACCAAATTTTAGTGCACCAAAAAAAATTTAGTTATTAAATTTTTGTGTTTTATTTTATTTAATTATTAAGTGTTGTGAATTATTTTATTTAATTGTTTGTTTTTTTAAATTAATTGTTAGAATTGTTTGGTAGAATTTTGTGAATTTATTTGTTAAATGTAATTTATTTATTTTATTTTTAAAATGTGATTATTGGAGTTATGGTTGAATGCACTAAGGTGCATGGTAGGTAGTGATGCACCTTAGTTATTAAGTGTGTGGAAGTACATGGTTTCTTGGTGCACATGTGTAGAATTTTCTACACACTTGTGGTTTTCTTTTATTAGATTTAATTATTTATAAAAAAAAATAAAAGAAAAGGGAAATGGTAGGCTTGGACGTGTAGCATAGTGGGAAAGGAGAAGATTTATTTACCATTTTTATTGGGTGATTTTAGATAAAATAGGCAAGGATGCTATCATCTTTATTCTTCTACCAATTAATATAAAATCAAATAAAAAAATTAAGAGAAAATAAATAGAAAATAGGAAACTTACCATTTTATTTTATTAGGCTATTATGAGAGAATTAAGATAAAGGGGGGAGGAAAATTAGAGAAGAGCCATTATGCTCTTGGCTACCAAAATTAGAGAGAAAAAGAGAGAGAGGGACGTGAGCTAGAGAGAGAAGGAAAAGAAGAAAGAAAGGAAGAAGAAGAAGGGATGACCAAGTCTAAGGCTTGAACAAGGGGTGGTAAAGTTGGGTATTGGTCACCTTGTGTTCTTGATTCTATCAATCAAGAAAGGTAATGAACCCTTAGCCCTTTTGTCTTTATGTATTGATGGTTTATATGAATGGGTATGTTGATTTTTGACTCTTGTGATTTTGGGATTGAAGGGTTGTATTGGGTGCATGTATGAGAGATTTGATCTAGGCATGGCTATGATTTTGTGTGGAAATTTTTGGAATGATAATGTTCATATGTTCATTGGTGATGAGTTTGAAAAGGGTAGGTTGTCAATTAAGGGTTTCGGCCTATGGGGTTTGGGGTATATTGTGTTGTTTGTTTTTCTTGTGTCACATACATGTTAGAAACATGATAGGTTTTATGTGAAGGTTGTGTTTTGTGTCTATGTTGCTATGATCATTTTTGATACTATTGATTTATGTAAAGGCATGCAAGGGTGATGATAGGTACATGCTAGGTTTAATGTTAATGTAAATTAGAATTTTGTGATATATTTTGTTTTGAATCTTAGTTGTTTCGGCCTAGGGGTGATGTAATGCCACAAATTTCCTAATGAGGTTTAGGACCTTGATTAGGAGGCCGGGAGGGCCATAATTGATTTATTATAGTATTTAATGATCTTATGCATGTTTACGTGAATTATATTATTATATGATGGTGAATGCATGCATATGGGAGTATTTATTGTTATAAGGGTATTTTGGTAATTTGGCCGCTGTGGGCGTAAATGTGTATTTTGGGTGCATGACTGTGATTAATTAATATAGCCACATTATAAGGAGGATTGGTTCGAGTTATTCGACATGAGACGATCATGAGATGTAAGTGTTCGGTCTAGTCATAACGGGTTTAAGTTCGGGGCTAGGGGTGAGTCTCGGGGTCATTTAATGATTAGAGCATTACCGGGAATTAAAGGGTAATGGGATATGATTTATTGGTATTAACGAGATAGGCGAGAAATGACGGTTTTACCCTCGGAAGCTTTTAGAGGGATTTATTTGGCTTAAGGGCATTATGGTCTTTTGACCTTAAGGATTTATATCATTTTTTGGGGGTTTGGAAGGCTGTGGAAACAAAACTAAAACAGAGCCTATCCTCATCACTTCCCTTTCTCTCCCGTACAAGCTTCTTCCTTCATCCTTTCTTTGAATTTTGAGAGCCCAAATGGAGGAGTTAGGCTAGGAGATCAAAGGTGGGAGCTTAGGAACTTGGTTCAGCCATTGAAGGAGGTTCAAACTCGGATTTGAGGTGAGTTCAGCCACAAGTTTCTGGTTCATACTCTGTTTTGAGTTTTAGTTTTTAACTTGTGAATCTCTTGTAGAAAGTTTGAATTAATGGAAGTTTGGGTGATGTTTACTTTGGGTTTTGATGAGGGTGAGTTGTAGAGGATGTTTGGTGGTTGAATTGGGTGTTAGGTTGAGGTTTGGGACAAGTTTGAAGGGCTGGTTTCGAGGGAAAACGCAGGGGAAAGTCTGGTGTGCGTGCTGAGTTTTCTGGGCAAAATTGGGTCTTGAGCCGCGGCATGGCTGTGGTGCGCCGCGGCTCAAGGCGTCTGGCAGGGAGGGTGGTCTCTGTCTGAGAGGCGCGCCGCGGCGCAGCTAGGGCGGGCCGCGGCCCTTAGTGACCTTTTTGACCAAAATGGTGTTTTTAGCTTGGGGATTCAAGTCTTAGGCCTCGGGGTTGAACCTAGTGTCCGGTTAAGTAGGGATTGATGTCCGGGGGGGGCTAGATATTGGCTTGGGAACCTATGTTGATCATTTTTATTGATGGTATCTTATATTTGGTTATGACTAGGTGACCGCTAAAGGACTAAAAGTTGATCGTTCTCAAGGGTTGTTCTTTAAATCATTCTAGCTCGAATCTGAGGTAAGAAAACTGCACCCTGTGTATATGTGACATGCGTGGCTATTATTAATGATGTTGGTTAATTATTGGGTATGACATGCATGGCTATTATCGATGCATGTTGGTTAATTATTGGGTATGGCATGCATGGCTATTCTTGATGCATGTTGGTTGGTTATTAAGCGTGACATGCATGGTTGTTATTGGTGCATGTTGGATTGTTGGATATATTGCATATAATGCATGAGCAACATGTGGTTAGGACATGCTTTGTATACTGGGTATGGTATTGTTCAGAGCTTGAGCCTCTGTGATTGTGCATGGTCCTAATTGTACTAGTATCTGTTAAGTAAGCATGCTGAACACCTTGTTTATGAGTATTGAACATGTGTTATATGATTTGGTGGCATGACTTACTTGTGAATGGCACTGACTAGTCAGGGACCGACCCTAAAGTCGAGAATCATGCATTGAATGGCTCCATGGCATTAATGTTGGACCGACTCTAAAGTCGAGAATCATGCATTGAGTGGCTCAATGGCACTAATGCTAGACCGACCCTAAAGTCGAAGAACTTATAAGCGCTTGCCTGGTCTAAGACCAGATGATCATGGCCCTGGTGACCCTATCATCACATGGCTAGGGGACGATGTCCATAGCACGACTCTAGAGTCGGGAGGAAGGTTATGTTGGTGACCATTCACCATACACCTATCCTGTTCCAACTTATGAAAGGTTCTCATATCAGTTAAGCCCTGGTGGCCCTATCGTCACATGGCAGGAAGGAGTTGTAACCACTTTTGTGACTTTTGTTACAGTCACCTATCTATTTTGGACTGAAAGTCCTGGATGACTGCTATGGTTACTGTTGATATTATATCATGCTTTATTGTGTTTTCTTGCTGGGCTTCGGCTCACGGGTGCTATGTGGTGTAGGTAAAGGCAAGAGGAAGCTGGACCATCCTTGAGTTGAAGAGCTTAGGTGATGATGTGTACATATGCAGCTGCTCGTCCACCACGGCCGAGGTTTAAAGTGGAACTAAGGGTGAACCCTGTTTTGCCGCTTAGAACGGCCTGTTGTAAATATTTTCTGCAATAGACTCTGAAACTTTATTTTCGAGATCCCAATGTATATATTAAACGTTCTAGTGAAACGTTACATCTTAACCAAAGTTTTTAATCCCTAAACCGCTAATCATACTTAGTTCACGATTTTGGCCAAATGACTCGATTAGCGGGTTTAGCACTGTTTACAAGGCACACCGTAACGGTCCCTGGAGTTTGGGGCGTTACAGGTGATGTTCAAGCATGTTTGTTTTCCTTGTATGTTTTAATGTTAATTGTGATCTTAGAAACATGCTAGGTTAATTTAGATAAAAGAAAGGATTGTTTTGAATTTCTATAAATTGATATATTAATAATTTCATGAAGGTTATGGATTGGGTTTTGAGAAACATCAACTAAAGATGAATTTCATGATGATTTATACTTGCTGATTTTGTGAATAATTGGCGAAAAGTTTGATGAAATAATGATATGCATGCATGAGAAATATCTTTTATGATGTGTTGTATTTATGAGAATAAAATGGTGTTTTATTTCACACTTAAAATGATATTTTTGCACAAATAATTACCTACAGATTTTTTTTACATTTTAATGAGAATATGAGTTTTTAAAACATAAAAATGGTGGTTTTAATGGTATAATTGGTTGCTGGGATTTTTGTAAAAAAATGTGAATTTATATTTTGATAAAATGAATTTGATGTGTGTGTTAACATAAATTAATGCCCTAAACTATGGAAATATTAAAAGTGGTATTTTTAATATAACATGAGTGTTCATTTTAATAGTTATGATTTTCCTGAATTTTAGTTAAGAAAAATGGTAAACTTAGTTTATTTGTGAATCTTTAAGTAAATCAAATAATGGCTTAAAGTTTAATAAAATATTTTTTTAAATAATTATTGAATTATCGCTTATGAATTCATTCTATTGTAAAATTAAGCCTTAAAAATAACACAAGTAAAAATATATTTTTCCACACCTAAAATTATATTTTTCTCACATTAAATCTATAAATTTGATAATTTTATTATAATGTTATTTTCTAAGTAAACATGTTAAACTATAAGTATTTCACATAGTTTTTAGTCTTTGTTATTTTATGGGATTATTATATTTTAATTGGTTAAATAAATTATTTTATGAAATAAAATAAAATCTTCAGAGATTTAATCAACCTAGTAATTTTAAAAGGACAAACAATGGTAATCGAAACATGTTACAATTTTATTATTTTCACAATGATAGAAATAAAGCGCGTAGGAATTATCGTTTTTAACGCCGCTTTTAAACAAAGTTCTCACGTATGCATGTCGCATGCAATTTCACTTTTAAGTTCAAAAATATGTTTATTAGCGAGACCATGCATGTAACATAAGTAGAATGTGCATTATTCTTTTTGACCTTATGTGTAAATATGCCTTGTTTGGATGTTGTGAGTAGTTTTCACCATGTATGCATGGCTCATGCACACATGGGTTATATAAGTGGGCAAAATGGAGTTTATGTAATACTAAGGGACGTTATTTTGGTTATGGTATAGGCTCATTGTGAAGTTGTCATTTTTCTTTGCTTGGACCTGAGGTAAGGAAGTTAGATAGAATTTTGTTTATTTATGCTGTGAATGGTAAGATCATTTGTATGAATGAGAATGTAATGATTTACGCGTTATGAATTATGAAATGCTTTATTATGATGATGTGACTGGATTGTATGTCATTTTGAATGATGTATGATATGAATGGATGTTAGCGTGGCGAACGCGACACATCAAAAAGGGGTTGCTAAGGATACGAACACGTAACTCGAGTTACTAAGGATATGAAGACATAGCTCAAAAGGGTGGACGCGTCGAGGTTATTCAAGGACCAAAGATCCTGTTTACCTTAAAGGGTGACATGGACAAGTTAGCAGGTCATGTTCACAAGGAATGATACTTATGATTTGATGTTATGATGATGATGATTTTGCATATGATGCCAATGTTGTTATGATTATGTTTATGATTATGATATTGATGCTATTACGATAATGATACTATGATGTGTGACGATGTATGAATGTGACTATGATTTGTTGTGATTTACTTGTGTGCTGTTTGTACTTCCTTACTGGGCTTTTAGCTCACCCCATTACTTTCCCTTCCAAGTAGCAAATAGGTTTCTCTAGGGCACGCGTGGTGATGTGGGGAGTTCTATCATCATGGTGTGTATGGCGTGGGGGCATCCTATGGACGAGAAACAATCAGTTTTAAACACCATTTTCTTTTATTAATGTTGTGTTGAATTGGACTTTCTAAACTTGTCAGTGGGACTTGAACTTTTGGTTGTTTTGAGAACTTTGCATGAAAACTAGTATTTTCTTTTTAAACTATTGGGCCCAACTTGCATGTTTTTAGCAAGACCCCACTGGAATTTTTATAATAATTGGCTTTTCTCTTATAAACATATGAATATGTTGTTTTACAAAGCACTAGATTAGGGCGTTTTACACAAATCTCATATTCCAAGATCTTGAAACTTGTTTGATTCAACAAATGGACCTAAGAAGCTTGCAAACCATTTGCTCTTGAACTTTGACTGCGAACCCTTCTGATTGAGACATATAAATGGTCTTGTCAAGATAGCCATTCAGAAAGGATGTCTTAACGTCCATATTCCATATCTCATAATCCATACAAGCAGCTATGGACAAGAGTATGAGAATTGATTTTAGCAAGGCTAAAGGAGAAAAGATTTCTTCATAATCAACCCCTTCTCTCTGGATATAGCCTTTGACTACAAGCCTAGCTTTGAAAGTCTCCACTTTCCCATCTGCTCCTCTTTTCTTCTTGAATATTCATTTGCAACCAATAGGTTTAACATTTTCTGGTAGATCTTCAAGAATCCAGACGGAATTAGAATACATCGATTCCATCTCCACGTTTATGGCGTCTTGCCATTTTTCCTTGTCAGAATATCTCATTGCATCTATATATGTGAATGGATCATCTTTGTTTGTGTCAGACACAAGCATTTGAACTTCTTGTTCATAGTGAATTGGTTGTCTGACAACCCTCCCACTACAACGAAGCTCTCTATTATTCTGAGTAGAACTTGTGGCTTCTTCTTGTCGTTGTTCATTGTGAACAGCTGGTGATCTATTTACTTGATCTGAGACCATTTCCTCCAGTACAACTTTAATGTGAGGCTTGTGGTTATTAATATAGTCATGTTAAAGAAAAGTGGCATTTGTCAATACAAATGTTTTGTTTTTTTTTTTGGACTATAGAATATACCACCTCTAATCTCTTTGGAATACCCTAAAAATATGCACAATTCAGTCCGTGAGTCCAACTTTCCAGTCTTTCCTTTTAGCATGTGTGCTGGATTCCCCCCCGAATATCATATGTCGGTGCAAGAATTATGAAAAATATTCGTTGACGAATCATCTAACGAAAATGGATCGGAAGCTAGGATAATCTTAATCTCACCTGAAGGTCATTGGTTCCATACAACTCTCAGGTTCGGGTATGAAGCATCCAACAACGAAGCAAAGTATGAGGCCTTATTGGCAGGGCTAAGGGTGGCGAAAGAGCTAAAGCCAAAAGCCATCAAATGTTATAGTGACTCTCAGCTCGTGGTAAATTAGATGTTAGGGGAATACCAAGCTTGAGGCATAAAGATGACGGCCTATCTAGCTAAGGTAAAAGGTGAGTTGTCTGAGTTAGAGTTTAGCTCCATTGAGCAAGTACCTCACGAGCATAATTCCAACGCTGATGCTCTAGCTCGACTCGCTACCACCAAAGAGGCAGTTACATTGAATGTAGTCCTGGTGGAGTTCTTGGAAAGCCTGAGTATAATGGCAGAGACGATGGAGATCAGAATGATTGCATAAAACCGACATGGATGACTCCTATAGTGGAGTACCTCACGACTGGAAGGCTACCTAATGATAGGAAGGACATGAGAAAGTTGTTGTACCAAGCTCCGCGGTATGTTATTATTATGGTGATCCTATATCGGTGAGGGCATTCGTTGGCCCTCCTGTGATATGTTCTGCCCATGGAAGCACAAACAATTTTACAAGAAATACATGAGGGCTTCTACAGAGACCATGATGGGGGGCAAAACTAGCCCTAAAGGTACTGAGACAAGGCTATTTTTGGCCCACTTTAACAAAGGACTCGATCTCGTATGTGAAAAAGTGTGACAAATACCAGCACTTCACCATAGTAGCCCGAGCTTTTCCAGTCAATCTAACCATGATCTCATCCCTTTGGCCTTTTGTAGCACGGGGAATTGATTTAATTGGTTCCCTACCAACGGGAAAAGGAGGAGTTCGTTATGTTGTAGTCGCAATTGATTATTTCACGAAGTGGGTAGAGGCCTAACCTTTGGCAACCATCACCTCGAAGAAAGTCTTGGATTTTGTTATAAAGAATATCATATGTCGATTCGGACTCCCTAAAAAGATCGTGTCAAACGGAACTCAGTTCCATAGTGATCTCTTCATGGACTTTTGTGAAAAATATGGCACAACTAAGAGTTTCTCGTCGATAGCATACCCACAAGCCAATGGGCAGGTCGAAGCTGTAAATAAGACCCTGAAGGCAAGCTTGAAGAAAAGACTAGATGAAGCCAAGGGATTGTAGCCCGAGCATCTCCCATAAGTACTCTGGGCCTACCAGATCTTACATAGGACCTCCACGAGACATACCTTTTTTTCCCTAACCTTTGGAAGCGAGGCTATGCTCCCAATTGAGGCAATGGAAATGACTCATAGATAAAAGACATTTGATCAAGACCATGACCACGAGCTACTTAGGGCATCCCTTGATCTAATCGAAGAGAAACGAGGGGCATCACAATTATAGATCACCCATTATTAGTAGAAGGTCACTCATTATTTCAATTCAAAGGATAAGGGATGCAGACTCAATATGGCAATATGTTTCTCCGAAGGGTCTTTTTGACGAGTAAAGATCCCAAGGATGGTGTGTTAGGGACGAATTGGGTAGGACCGTATCAGATCGTAGAGGTCCTATGCGAAGGAACTTTCAAGCTAGGCCAGCTAAGTGGGGAAGTAGTCCCATGGACCTGGAATGCCCTACACTTAAAAAAATATTATCAATAGTTTTGTTGTATTTAATGTTTTCATAGTTACCATTTATGTAAGGCTTATATATAAAATCCATTTCATTTTAATAACAATTGGATTATTAAATAACGAATTTTATCGTGGTTGTTATCATGAGCGTGCATTGTAAAAGCAACCAAGAACGTTTATACGTTCTAGTTGCTTGAGGGGCACATTACCGAAGAATTCCTAAGAGAGTTCAACTTATTCGAATAAGGATTTAAAAAAGAATTTGGAGAAGTTGATTATTCAACGGCTTTTTAAAGCTCGATTCTTCAATAAACCTAACGAGAACTAAGTTTGGCAAATCACCAAAACCCCTGGACATAACCAGGTCCGAGACCTGATTCCTAACAGGTATAAAGCTACTAAGCTTATTAAAAACCTTGGATATAACTAGGTCTGAGGCCTGATCCTAACAGGTATTACGCAAATAAGCGAGCAAAATCTTAGGATACAACTAAGATAATAATAAAATCTATCTCGATCTAAAGTTAGCCTCTAAAATTTCGATTGTACAAGAATCTAAGGATTTATAAACATGAGAAAAATAGACTAAAGGGAATGCAAATAGATCATAAGTTAGATGAATATTATAAAATATATTACAAATTCGAGGAGGAAAAACCTCAACCTAAGCCCGAAGGCAATTGTTTTTGTCCCAAGGGACTATTACAAATGCTTTAAAAATAATAATAAAAATGGTGAAAAATAAAAAAATCACTGAGCTTCGTCAGCTCGCTCCAGAGAAGTCACCTCCTCGCCATCCCCCTCAGTAACTTTAGAAGTTTTGCCAGTCCCCGATGGTTCCTATGACAACCGAATCTTGAACCGAGCAAGATATGGGTCCCACAGCTCGGGCTGCATGAAAGAGAAGTTCCCGTCCTGGTTGAGGGCCCAGCAACGATAAAGCATCTCCTCCATTTGATTCGATGACTCTGCAGCTTCCTCCTTGGCCTTAGCCTTAACCTTGATCAGCTTCTTCTTGAGTTCTCCATTTTCAACCTGAAGCTGATCCACACGACGGCTCGCATCCACGACCTAATTCTGGGAGGCGCACAGGGCAACTTTTGTAGACCCCTCGCCCTCCTGAGTAGAAATTAGGGCAGCTTTGGCGGCATGTTTTCTCTCTTAAGCGGTGCCCAGAGCAGCTCGAAGCTCCTCGTCCCTGGCTTTAACTCGAGCTATTCCTCGAAATTGGGCCAGGACAGACTACAGAAGAATGAAGCAAGTCAAGAATAGTTTTAAAAAAAACTAAAGAAAAATAAAACGTTAGGAGAATGAGAATGAAACACAGTGAGGTTCATCCCCATGGTAGATTCATAGACGTCCTTAGGACTACGCTCCTCTATAGCCCCTTAATCTTTGGCGCTGGCTCTGTAAGCATGGCCAACCATGTGGCTTGTCGTCTCGTACACAATACCTCGAAAAGCCTCGAGGATCTTTTCTAGGTCGTGTGGCTTGATTAGGATCTGAACAGTGGGAGCCTCGCCTTGGATCACTTGAGGATTTTAGGGAGGTATATGTCGAGGAGGAGGAGGAGGAGCTTGTTGAAGCGTAACTGTTGTTACCGGAGCTGGGGGGAAGTTCCTTTTGTGGTTGCTGCCGGGCGGAGCTGGCACCCTTGTCCTTATCCAGAGATTTGGTAGTACCCCCCATCATTGGAGTTGTTTTCTTTGTCACCCTGGGTCTCTTAATCACGGGACCAGCTCCAGTCGTGCCAGCCTTAAAAGCACCCCTCAAATCTAGGGCTCCTGCCAACTCCGTCTCTTCACCTGAAAAAGAGTGAATAGAGGATTCAATTTAAAGAAGTAATTATTCAAAAGTATTATAAACACAAGAAGAAGAGCAAGAACCCTACCCTCCGGGCTAGGGGAGGAATCTATTACAATCAGCTCAGGATGATTGACTGGGCTGGGTACAACCTCTAACACTTGGATTAACGAAGGTAAGGGAGAATTTAAGATTATGACCTCCTAGGTCCTAGGGGGTTCAGGTCCTTCCTTGGGCCTGGACTCATCTATGTATTGCCTAAAACCAGGGGCATATGCACCCTAACGTGGGGGAGGCCAGGACCTACGATTTTTCCCATACTCCTAAAAAATGGTGGACCTAAAATGGAGAGTGTTGTCAACTATGATAGTACCTTTCGGATAGTTGTGGTCATATCCTACCACCAAATGGTCCATGCACTGGAGGAGGGTTGTGTTAAGGTCCGGGTCAGTGGGGTGACGACTAACGAGCTGGTTATGGTTGAATCGAATTAGCTTATAACTAGCGGTAGCCTGATCTAACTCTTTATAAGGGTATGGGTTACCTTGGGCAGAGGGGCCAGCTGCTACCCCGGACGCAGCTTGCTCTAGATCGGGCTCCTGATTATGTTCAGGAGCTCGCCTTTTACGCTCGAGCGATGCCATGTCTTCTTCTTCCTCGACGTTCTCATTGGTTGGCAAGGCCTCTTGAGGAGGAGGGAGCTCGGGAATGACAGGAAGAGGAGCTCAGATCCTCAGAGCTAACGTGTAACGACCCAAATTTGCTAACAAGGCTTAGGGCCTTGATTAGCATGCTTGGAGGGCAATAAGAGAATTATTGTTTAATATGTGAATTATTGTTATAATACGTGATTTGTGTGAATATGTGATTAGTGATGCATGTCTAAGTGAATTAAATATGCATGTGGGCCTCGTCTGGTCATTAGGGGCATGATTGTAATTTTAGCTCATTGAGGGTATAAATATGATAATGGTGATATATTTGTGATATATCTGTGTTGCACGATCCGAAACAGTTCTAGGGAGCGGTTAGCTAGAAAGTCACAACGGGGTCGAAAATCTGACTCGGGCGAGTCAAGGGGTATTTTGGGCATTATATGTTTTATGGGTTATCGGGTTATGAAATAAATACTTAGAGATATATTTGAGGTTAGAATGTCTAGGAGGGAATATTGGGGAAATTTACCATTTTGCCCTCGGGGACGTTTTTGGTACCCCGAGTCTTTAGGTAACCTTATAGACTTAAGTTAAATAAAACAAAACATAGAACCATTTGTAACTCTCTAAACCGACCCACTCCCTCTCCCTTACTCTGTTTCTCTTCTACTCTTGGAGGCTTAGTGACATCTTGGAGGTTCTACTTGTGAAAACCAATTGGAAGCTAGGAATCAAGCTAGAGCTTTGGAGGCTAGGAGCTTGGGGCTTAGGAGATCAACTCGGAGACTCAATTCAGCAAGGGTAAGTTTTAAATTATAAGGATTGTGTTTGGAATTTCTGTTGGTTTTCTATGAGTATGCATGTGTGTTGGGTGAAGAATTGAATTTGAGTTTGAGGAGGTTTTTGGCTTAAGTTCTGGTTGGGTTTTGTTGCTGAATCTATAGTATGATCTCTGTGATAATTAGTTTGGATTGTTGGCTTGATTCTAGGGATAATTGGATTGGTTTTTGAGGTGAAAATGGTGAGTTTTTCTAGGCTCAAGGGGTCAGGCCCCGGCCCTGTTCTTGCTGAGCCGCAGCCCCTTAGAACTTGGGGCGTCTGGAATTGGAGGCACGCCGCGGTGCCCTTCAGGAAAGGGCACGGCGCGTGTAGGCTATTTTGAGGCAGGGCCTCGGGTTGAGCTGGGGGTCACGGCATGAGTCCCTAGGGCCACGGAGCTTAGTGCATTTTTGGGTTCTAGAGGAGCTTTAGGTTCGGGAATTCAATAGGTAAGGCTCGGGATGGATTTTATCACCCGAATTGACAGAATTCAATGTCCTGGAGACTAGAATCATAATCTAAAGCTATTTAATGGGTTAGAACTTGATGGTGGAAATTGTTAATGTGTTGTGACTAGGGTTTCGGCGGGGCTCGGACTAGTGAACTGTGCTCGGGACATCAGTGTTGGGTTTTATGCCCTTAATAAAACCATATTTCTCATGTAACACGTTATTATTATCAATAAAAGAAGTAGAAATCATTTTGTTTATTCAATTGCATTGTTCGCTTGTTTTATTACATGTTTATTCAATTAATACAAACATTCATAAGATCCTGAACATATGGATAGTTACAATTATGGTGACTAGGTCACAGTGGATTATAGTTGTAATTATATGTTCAAAAGAATGAGTCCTAGATTAGATCAGTGCATTGGATTTTCACTGATTAGGAAATCTACGATATGATCTACTTACACATTAGGAGTGTGATATCTTGTCCAAGGCATTGACCAAGTAGATATGATCGGATGTATTTGGTTACATCGGACTAGGACCAATATTGATTATTGATTGATAAATAAGTATCGTTGTTATCGAATCTAATCAATATCACAATGTTGACCATAGGTTAAGTCGATCTTAATTCTGAGTGATAATATTCTGCTAATTATATTATTTAAATCTTTTGACTTGTTCGTTACCAGCTTACCCTACGGTCCAGCCCATACTTACATCTTGGAGATTTAGTAATGAAATTTAGTGGGAGTATTATTCATAGATATGAAATCTATAACTTCTGTATGAAAAGTGAAAAGATGATTTCCTTAATTACTTTGTTCAAAAGGTTAAATGATTGAGATCTCATTTCTGTGATTAAGTTCACGGAAATATCATTTATAAGGAACTTAGTGGGAGTTAAGGATAAAATACTGATGAGGGGTAAAACGGTAATTTTCACCCAGCTTGTTAGTAAGTCATCGATAGAGGATTGACTAACTGTAATGGTTATAACAATGGATAACATATTTATGGTTTGGAAAATACGTTCTATGAATTCAAGAGTTCAATTCCAAGTCTATAGTGGAGTCACGAGGAATTAATAAGGTAGGGAAATTATTCGTAAATAAATTCACGGTAACTTATTGGAGCTTGATTTCATGGATCCATGGTCCCCGCATTACCTTTGATTAAATCATCTAGAATGTCTCAATTAATTGATTTAATTATCTATTAGGATTTTTTTTAAAGTTGACTAGGTCAATTTTGGAAAATTTATAGAGATATGAGATTTAGAGAATAAAAGAGAATCTTTGGGTAAATTTATTAATATTGATAAATTGGTGTCAATATAAATAAATAAAAATTAAATCAAGTTTCAAATTATAATTAGTTAATTTGAATAAGGATTTAGTTAATTAATTAAAATAAATAAATAAATAAAAGGTTTTGAATTTAGGCCCAATTGTGATTTAAATTCAAAATAAAAGTATTGGGCCCAAGTCCATTTGTGGGAGCCCAAGGCTTTTATCTTTTTGTTTATTATTTTAATTAATTCAAAATTTAAATTTAAATAAAGCCCATTAAGTTGTCTATATAAGGAATATGATATCTAGGGTTTTCGATAGGTCAGTATCAGTTGATTCATTGGGTAAGTGAAAACCTAGACACTCTAATCCTTTCTTAGCCACTTTCTCTTCTTCTTTTCTAGATCTCTATCTCATGTGTTGAGAACCAGCCCACACTAGTTCTAGATTGATCAAAGGCTTCGTGAGGAAGACTGTGTTGCTGATCTAGTTCAATCTCTTGATAATACTTTGCTACAGAAAGGAATCAAGAGTTAGAGAGATTGAAGGAAGGAGTTGTTCCAGTTCCGCTGCGTATTCGTAAGTTTCTACATCATTGTGTTTATGTTAATTTATGAATCTAATGTTCATATGTATGTCGTGTTATTCTATGTTTCTATTATGTGTTTGGAAAAATAATAGGAAGCATGCATCTAGATTTAAATTTTGAGATCCTACAATCAGTGCTTGGAAAGCTCGGGACGCAGGTAAGAAAACTACTGTTCCCAAAGATCTTGTGTTGCAGGGCTCGGCCCTATATGATTGAGTTGTAAGGCTCGGCCCTATATGATTGTGTTGCAGGGGATAGCTCTTTGATTGAGTTCATATGTGTTTAGATCTCTGTTTAGTTATATTATGTGTGTGTGTAAATGATGGAACGGCGAGGGGCCGAGAGCAGCGTTTAGCACGCGAAGTGCGAGTTGCCAGGGTGAGACCCCAAGGGATACCTGGGATATCCTTACGGTATAGACCACGAACCCATGGCCTAGTAAAGCGCCTGGGACAGCATGGCCATACGTATATAACCTGATGATAGCTTGATTCTATGTTAAGTGTTTGATATGCATATATTATCTGCTTGTGAGGGTTTTCTTGCTGGGCTTCGGCTCACGGGTGCTCTATGGTGCAAGTAAAGGCAAGGGGAAAGTCGATCAACCTTGAGTATGGTGAGTGTGACGAGCGGCGCGTACATGTCTGGTCTGCCTGGCTGCCACGACCAGGGGTGTTTTTGGGAGATGATTGTACCAAACTTGATTTTGTCGTTTAATCAACTTTGTTTATATTTTGAGTTGTAAATATTTCTAAACAATGTTTTTTGGGATCCCAAATGTTAAACGCTTTATAATTTTCAATGAAAGGTTTATTCTCAAGTTTATGACTCTAATTGTGGTTTAATTACACTTTTGACCTAAAACCTCGATTAGCGAGCTAACTGCACATTTTAAACTCACTTAGTAACGGCTCTAAGGCAGTAGGGCGTTACATTACGTCTGGCCCTTGCTGATCAGATTGCAAGCCACCATGGTGGTGTCATTCACAATATGAAGATAGTATTTCTCCCTTGGAGGAAGACTAGAAAAGGTCTCGTACTTACCCCCAAGAGTCACAGACCGCTCTGTCCTCGCAAATATAGCTGTACAAAGAACGAACTCAGTCAGAATCCTTAAACAAAATAATATATAGTGCACAAGTGATAAAAAGTTCACGTGCTGAATTCATAAAGATAGAAGACTTATGAGGACGATTGAAGTATCGATGGTCACAGTTCTTGAACCCATTTGACATAAAGAACAAATCTTTATAGTCATTTGGGTGGGTGGGGAGGTCGATGACAGAGGCGGAGTTAGGGAAACAAGTGAGGTAGTAAAAACCATCACCTCGCCCCTTTTCGTTGGGACTGGCCTTAAGGCAGAAGAAGTACATGATGTCTGCCGGAGTGGGGACCTCCCAATCGTGCCTCAAAAACAAATATTTTAATCTCGCCAAAAGCCTGTATGATTTTGGGGGGAGTTGGAATGGAGCCAGTTTGACGTAGTTCAGAAAGTCTACGAAATACTGGTTCAATGGGAGGAAGGAACTGGCCTTCAAGTGCTCATCACTCCAAGCCACATAGTCATCTTAGAGAGGGGCGCAGCTCCATTCTCCCTCCAACGCCGGTCGGGCAATAAGGCCATCAGCTCCCATCTCTATCCTATGACTCAGCAAGATCTTGTTAACTTTGCCTTAAGTCATTATCTGAGAGAATATGTGCTCGGCCTCAAAGAATGTGTCAAAGTCAACCACGATTTCTCTCTCCCGCATAGGACCGAAATGAGGGATGGGAGAGTCAGAGGAAACCTACTTTCCTTTATCTTTGTTCTAAGCAGAAGAGCTCGCGACATTCTTCTTTGCGGGTGTCATGATTCAGATCGCCTGACGACAAAGCGGCCTATTAGTAGGCGACCTAAGATGATTTCTTGCTACGGTTGTGGAGGTACAGAAGTCCAAAGGTTTAAGTGGTTTACTTTCAGGATTTGAAAATTTATACGAGCTAAGTTGTGTCCTAGCCTCAACGCGTGGTCCAAGGCCACACGCTTCGATTTCTTGAAATTCCCTAATACTTCGAAATTTGTGTGTTAAATCCATCAGACCCACTACGTTCTTGTTGAAAGGGGTTTGATGCAAAACAACCTAAGGAATCGTAACCTTTAAGCTACCTAGGATCAAACCTAAAACCCCTTCGGCTTCTACACCCCCAAACAGGTATTCAAACTGATTTACCATTAGAATTTTCTTTGAAAATCCCAGAAAGTTTGCCCAGTTTTATGAAAACCTCGTTTCTAAATAAGCCTAATATTGTTTATTTAGCCTAAACCAAATCCTATCACCTATTTACAAACAGACGTATCCTAAACGACAATGGGCAAAGGATGTTTTTCACAGTAGAAAAAAAAAAACTCGCTAGAAAGCCAAGAGTTGAAAATTTCAAACCTGATGAGGAAATACTTACAGTTGATATGATCGATTCAAAGAAAATGTCAATACGTCCACAGGAAACTCCCAGAAAGCTTTTGAGAATCTGAAAGGAGACGGAGGGTTTTTGAGAGAAATTGGAGAAGAAAGGGGAAACGTTGTTTTTTAAATGGAAAATTTTTTAATGCAAAGGTTGTGAGGGTTCAGGTCTGATCACCCTTTAAATATGTAAACTACGGGAATTAATTCAGGCTATCCAATTGGGTTGGCTCGAGGTCTGAAGGCCAAGATTAAATGAACTATACAGTGGCAAAAAGTTGACAGGATGTTTGTCACAATCCTTGAAACCCGAATGGATGCCAATTGCAAGCAGCCACGTATCCAGTATTCGAGTAGTGGGCATGCACGATTTTACATGGCAGAATCCTAAAAGCCCCCTACTGTGCATGTCAAAAAGTGACGACATCAAGCACGAGAAGGAGCTTGAGGGGCAAATGTTGTACCCTAAAATTAGCACGAGTTCGATTACTCAACTCCGGTACAGCTGTCAAATAAATATATGGAAAAATAGCCAAGTAGAACATCTGGTTAACAATGATGTGAGCAGCTCGAGACTCAATTATGTTCATACACGGTATACAGGTTATTATCAAACTTCCTCTCAAGACAACAATTGAGTTCGAGACTTATAATGGCTAGATCAGACTTTGGGCGTTCTGAGCTTACTACGAGCTAGGGTTCATACACTCTTTGAACAGGAGCTCAGGTGAGATATTCAGCCCGTGGAAACCTAGACAGAACGCATACTGAAGGATCCCTAGAGGTTCGGAAGCTCCTTATACACTCGATATTGTCCAGGTTGTATCGCATATTTATCATTTATTATCCAAGATAGCAGGAGTATATTCCTATCTGTTATCAAATCATATCCCAATGTAAATGGGAATAATCTATATTACATGTATACCATATTTATTCACGCAGTTACCCAAACCTATCCAGGAAATTCCTCTATAAATATCAGGAATAAAGGATAGGGAAGGGGCAGTCATTTTTGTATTAATAAACTCTACAGAAATTGAGAGAAAAAAGCAATAACATTGTCTCGTGGACTAGGTCGATTTTAACCATTGAACCACGTAAAAGATGTGTGTGTTCTAGAGACCTTTAATTATTTCTTTACGATTTATAATTTAGCACTGATCTACCTATTTGATTTCTTAATCTACATTTTGGCGAAAAACCGCGTCAACAAGTAGCAATGAGGACATTGCTATCTGTTAAGCTTGGGGTGCTGTTTTTAATTGCTATTGTGTCATCTTAATTTCTTGCAATTTTTTTTGTCTTAAGTTTTAGATGTTGTTTAGGGTTGTTTTGTGTCGAGTCTAGAGTCTAGGTTTGTAACGACCCAAATTAGCTAATAAGGCTTAAGGGCCTTGATTAGCGTGCCAGGAGGGCATGATGGGATTTATGTGTGATTTGATGAGTTAAATGCATGGTTATGATTTAAAGCATGTTATATGACTATTTTTTTATCTGAGATGCATGGCTATGTATATTAGTATGCATGTAGGCCCGGATCGTGTTAGAAGGGCATAACTGTAATTTTGGCCATGTTAGGCATAACTGCATTGATATGTGATGATTGTTGAGACCACAGTGGTATGTGGGTGTATCTGTGCCTTGTGACTCGAGGCGATCCCAGTGAGCAGGCTAGCGGAAAGTCATGACAGGAATTTATACCCGGCTCGGGGCGAGCCTGGGGGTATAAGCAGGAATTCAGAGAATAGATTGAGATTTATTTTGATGATGGGGGATATTTATTTGGTGGTTTATCGGGTGTTGGAAAGCAACGGGAAAATATTAGAGACACTTGAGGATTAGTGGGAATTGGGTAAAATGACTAAAATGGCCCTATTTGGACAAAAGGATTGAGAATTAATAGGAAGGGAATTTTGGTCATTTGGCTTTTAGAAATTGATTTATGAGGCTTTACACTTAGTGGGATTTATAGAGAGTGTTGGCTGTGGAGAGAAAGAAAGAAAAGAAAGAAAAAAGGAAAGAACGAAAAGAGGGAAAACAGAGGGGTTTTCACAAGGGTCGGTTTGTGCATTCTTGCACCATTCCGCTCCATTTTTCTTGGAGCAAAGCTTAGTGAAGAGCAAGGATAGGCTGAGCATCAAGGATCTTGGGTTAGACTTGAAGATTTGGCAAGAACACATCAACTTTTGAGGTAAGTTTTAAGAGATTTCAGTTTTAAGGGTTTTGATGGTTTGAGCTGTGTTTTGAGCTGAGTTGATGGGAATTTTAGGGAATTTCTGAGCAAGCTTTGATGATGAACAAGCTAAGGAGGTCTAGGGTTGAATCAAGGTCGAAATTTGCATCAATGGTAAAAATTCTAAGCCTTTAACTTGCTGTTGACTGAATTTCTGAGTTTAGGGTTGTTCATGGTAGATTTTGAGATTTGGGATAAATGTTCTTGGGATTTGAGGATTTTGGATGCTTGGGATGAATGGAGAGTGTTCATAAGCTTGATTTTTGAGTTTGGTAAAGATTTGGGGGAGTTTGGTTTGAGATTGGTTGAAGGAAATCGCAGAAATGCGATTTTGGGTTTTCTGGGCTGCAACTAGCGCTACAGCGCTAGTCAGTGGGCGCTGTAGCGCTAGTCCCTGTTTCTGGAGGGGTGTTCTGCTTGTAGCGCTACAGCGCCCTCTTTAGAGCGCTGTAGCGCTGCACTGTTCACAGAGGTGGATTTTTGGGTTTTCAATGAGGGATTTTGACCTAGGGTTCGGGGCTCGATTCCGCCACTTTGTTTTGGGGATTTAGGACTTCCCGGGGGCTCGAGATTGGTCCCGAGGCTAGGTATTCGGACTTGGGGTTCGGTGTTGACTTTGACCTATGTTTGTGCCTAGGTGTGCGCTAAGGCTCGAGTGGGATCGTGCTCAAGGAGTCAGGTGATCTAAGCTATTGAAGGGAAAGGTAAGAAAACTATAACACCCGTAGGATGGGGCGTGGGCTCATAGTGTGATTGCCGGGCATGGCCCTATATTGCATGTTGCATGATGAGATGATTGTCGGGCGTGGCCCTATACTGCATTACATGTTAGGGTGCAGATTTAATTGAATTAGCATTTGTTTGAATGTTGCTTGATTTATGCTATGTGTGATTATGATGAAATGAACGGCAAGGGCCGAGTGCGGCGTAGGCCGGGTACGGCCGTGGGGCCGAAAGTAACACACAGCACATGGGATGCTTATATTCAGGGTGGGACCCAAGGGATACATGAGTTATCCTCGCGGTGAGAACCGAAACCCCAGGCTTTGGTAAGGCCTCGGGGGCGGCATGGCCGTGTTTGCTTAGTCTAATGGTTGACTTGTTTTTCTGTGGATTATCTATTATGATTTACTGTATATTTGCATATGTCATGTTCTGCATGAGTTTTCTTGCTGGGCTTCGGCTCACGGGTGCTCTGTGTTGCAGGTAAGGGCAATGGCTGAGTCAACCAACCATGAGTACGGAGAGCGTGAAGCAACGCGTACATGTTTGGCCTGCCCGACTGCTTTGGTTGGGGGTTTGTTTGAAAATGGCTGTAATAATCTATGATTTTTAGAACTGATCAACTGTAAACTTATTTCAAGATGTAAATAGTTTTCAAACCTTATTTTGGGATCCCAATTGTTTAATACTAGAAGTTTTTATTAAGTCAACGCACTTTCAAAGATTACAGCCTTAACTTTTTTTATTAGACACACTTTTGTTTCAAAACCTCGGTTAGCGAGTTCATTGCACTGTTTTGTCCTAAAAATCACTTAGTAACGGCTCTAAGAAAGTAGGGCGTTACAAGGTTGTATTGGAATCAATTCTTGTAATGGTTGTGCTAAAGTGTGGGGGTGGCTCGATGATAAAATTTCAGAAAAACAAAATTGCAATATTTGTTAACTCTTGTGTATTAGTGAGCATTTAGTACTTAAAATTTGTTGTGCTAATTCAACCATAGTAAGAGTGTGTCCCAATTGAGTGTACATAGTTTGACCATGAAACTCATCACCCTAGATTAAACTAAGTATTCATGAAGGTTTAAGCTTTTAAAATTGGCTTGATAATTCCCTTGAGGTGAAATCCTAGGAGGCTTCATGATTTAGAGAGGATTTAGGCAATTTTCATTGACCTTTGAGCATTTCATGCCTACCTTGTAATTATTGTCCCTAGTCACCAAACTTTGAGCTTATTAGCCTATTTTTTCATGTAACCTTAACTTGATAGCCAATCTCTTTTTTAATATCCCAATGTTATTTCTCACCAAATCTTAGGCTTAGTTTGTCTTGGATATTATTTGAGATATGTTTGGGGAGAGTGAGGAAAGAGTATCTTGGTTCTTGGGGTGTTCATATTGTTAATTTGTATACACTTATATGCTCAAATGTGTTAACTGTGTTTATGTTTTTGTTATCTTCAACGTTTTTGTTTTGAGTGTATTAATTTTAAGTTTCCTTGTTTTCATATCATTCAAAAAAATATTCAAAATAAAAAAATGAGAAAAAGGAAAAAAAAAATATGTATATATAGTTAATTGTAATTAAATAAATTTGTATGTAGCTATATTTGAGTGTATAAGTGAAGTATTCATATAAGAAAGGGAAATGAGTTCTAGTGAGTGAGTTGGGGGGGATTGAGTTCATTTGTAATGGGTAGAGGATAATGAATTCATTAGGTCCAAGGCAAGCTAGGTTTTAAGGTTTTAGCGTACGAAATCCATCTTAATCCTTACCCTTAGCCTGGCCTACATTACAACCATGTAACATTGATCTAAATCACTTTGCCAACTAAATTAGTGGAGAAGGGTTATTGAGTTCAACATATGAAAGCCTGAATTAAACCTTAGGATTTTTGCTTAGTTTATCTAGGGAAGACGAGTTGATTGGAAAGAGTTATTTATGCACTAGTTGGGAACACATTGAAAACTTGGTTGGGTTAGCACCTTAATACTTCAGGAATTTGGCTTGTATATACACTTGATTTATCAATTGAATCTTTGATTTGAGAGCTTTATCCCCACTTTAATATAACCATTTTAAAGTTGATTCCGAGTTTCTTGTTTTTTTTTTGTTGTTTCTTTTGTATCTTTGAGGTGTTGTTTGTGTCTTTTGTGGTGTTGTGTGTTTTTAGGGAGTAGAGTCATAACTCAGGACGAACAATGAGATAAGTTTGGGAGTGTGATAACTCTAGGAATTATAGTTCTTTTTATGCTTTTAAACTAATATTTTTATCAAGAAAATAGTGGTTTAGGATGTTTTGTAGTGGTTTTATTTTAGTTTTGTCAAAAACTAAATATAATAAGATAATATTAAATATTAGTATAATGTTGTAAAAATATATCCTAATTGTTAAATTTTGTCTTTGCAGGTGGTTGGTAGAGTCTTGGACATTTTGAGAAGGATTTGATGCTTGAAGTGAGTCAGGATTTTGGGATGCTGCAGCATGAATGCAGCATTACGCTCTGCCAATCAGCTCTCTCAAAGACCCATGTGGGAAACTACAACATTTTGTCTTATCCAACTCAGTATTTGTGAATTAATTATCATGTGGGCTGAGTGATATTAATGTGTATTGGGCCTTGGCTTTCCTTAGGTCCATTTTGCTTAAGAAAGAAAAGAAAGGAGATCGGAGAAAAGGAGGCCCACGTGGGTAAGCAAAGGGAATGACCTAGCTTCATTATCAATTCTTTCCCTAATGGGAGAAACCCACGTTCAGACCAGAAAAGACAGTAGCAACTGCCTGGTTCAAGGTAAATAGTCATTTTTGGAGAGCTTTAATTGCGAAAAGCAAGGGGATAAGGCTAGGAGACAAGCTACTTGGAGACATCTTATTGGCTTGGCATTCTTACCTTACTTTCTTAGTTTTTTCTAAACTTCTCCCTTTAATTTTCTGATTATGGACTGTATTTATTATTTGGGTGTATTGGAATTCTTAACCATGAACTAACTTTTTAATAGCTGGGATAGTTGAAGAACTCTATTGTGTAACTTTTGGGTACCTTGCTAGTAATGCTAAAGGCTAATTGTGGTTCATTCATTCAAGTGTGTCTCATGTTTAATTATTGCTTTTAATTGATCGCCATTAGTGAGTAAATGAATTGATTATGGCTGCTGAAAATAGTGGTAATTAATGGACCTAAAACTTGAATGATGCAAGATTCAATGTTTTAATTTTAATTTTTTAAAGGTATAGAAATGTATCTTTGCCTTGCATAATCTTGAGGAATTTGATACTTGAATATAGATTCTTGAATTTAAATTGACATAGGAGTATGTTAGTTTGATTAGAGAATTTAAACCATAATGAGTTCGGCGGAAACTTATGGAAATTGATTGAAATTCTTGATTATTGAACTGCCAGTTTGCCACAACATTTACGTAGCATTGTTGCCAGATTTTGCATAATAGAGGGATTTAATTATCCTAGCTTGACGCTCCATCATTGTTAATCTTTGTTAATTCCTTTTAATTTGTGTTTGATAATTTTAAGCTTTAATTTAGTTTCTCATTAGTTTAAATTGCAATCTCAAAGATTCACTTAATTTGTTTTTTCTTTTAAACCATTTTGTTGATTTTTATTTTTGCAATTTGTGAACTAGCAAATCTTGAGGACACAATATCTAGTACTTGCTACTATATTACTTGTTGTTGACTGTGTACACTTGGACTTAGCTATATTTTACGCAACAATATCAAGAATAAGATTATGGATGAGTCTCACACCACTCCATACTCGTTACATCTAGGCACCATGAAGATGTATTAGGATTTGAAATCTTTATATTGATGGCTAGGGATGAAGATGTGGTTGAATATGTGGCTAAGTGTATAACTTGTCGGCAAGTGAAAGCGGAACACCAGAGGCCAGCAGGGTTATTACAACCTTTGGGCATTCCAGAATGGAAGTGGGAGGATATAATCATTGTAACGCCCTACTACCCAGGGACCATTACACTGTGCATTTTAAACAGTGCTAAACTCGCTAACCGAGTCATTTGGCCATAAACGTAAAACTAAGTATGATTAACGGTTTAGGGTTAAAAATTTTGGTCAAAGATACAACGCTTCACTAAAACATTTACTATATACATTGGGATCCCAAAATATACTTCAAAGGTTAATTACAATAAAATATTTACAACTAGCCGACCTAAGCAGCAAAATAGGGTTTAACCCTAGTTCCTCTTTAAACCCTCGGTCGTGGTGGTCGAGCAGCTTCATATGTACACGTCGTCACCTAAGCTCTCCAACTCAAGGATGGTTCAGCTTTCTTTTGCCTTTACCTGCACCACATAGCACCCGTGAGCCGAGGCTCAGCAAGAAAACTCAATATGCTTATGAACAAGTAATAACATGTTAATGAATCATAATAGCATGCCTAGCAATAATAGCCATATTCATGCATACAAGCAAGTCCAAATAAATGATTATGGGGTCTTGTGTCTGAATAGATGACTAATGAGTTAATCTCTAGGGACCTGCTTCTTGAATAGATGACTAATGAGTCAATCTCTGGGGATATGCTCCCTGAATAGATGACTAATGAGTCTATCTCTATGTGGGTAACTAATGAGTCACACCCTGTATAGGTGACTAATGAGTCACACACTGTATAGATGACTAATAAGTCTATCTCTATGTAGATGACTGATAAGTCCATCTCTGTATAGATGACTGATAAGTCCATCTCTGTGTAGATGACTTAAGTCCATCTCTGTGTAGATGACTGATAAGTCCATCTCTGTGTAGATGACTAATAAGTCCATCTCTATGCAGATGACTGATAAGTCCATCTCTGTGCAGATGACTGATAAGTCCATCTCTGTATAGATGACTAATGAGTCTAGCTCTGTGTAGATGACTAATGAGTCTATCTCTGAGGTCCCATGCTCTCCTAGCCATGTGACATTTCAGTCACATGAGCTTATAGCCCTAGCTCTATGTAACTAGCCTTTAGACTAGACAAGCACTTTTGTTTTCATTGAACTTAGGTTCGGTCAAGCATTTCATGCTTATGTCGATTAGATCTAATCTTTTTGGCTTGCATTAAACATGCTAATACCGTTCTTGACTCATAAGCCAATATCATATGACTAGTGCTCAGTTTTACTGTCGAACTTAACTAATAAGTCACAGCTTCACAATCAATACTGACACCATTACCGATTCCTGACTCATAGGTCAGTTCCACTCACAAGTAAGCAATGCAACCAGGCATATATCATATGTCAAATATCCAAATATAGGGCATTCATCATGCTTACTCAACAATCACTAGCATAATTATGATCATGCACAGTTACAGAGACTCAAGCTCTAATCAATATCATATTCAACATTCATGCCATGCCCTAATCACATGTATCTTATGCATCACATGCATCACATACTGAGTGCAGTTTTCTTACCTTTGGTCCAAGCACAGGTTACCAATAAATTAGCCACAAGCACATTCTTGTTCCCACGCCCCTAGTGATAACCTAGTTACAACCATAATATAAAACCCATCAAAATGAGTAAATAAATACTTCCAAACCCAAACCTAGCCTCCGGGATGTCAAATCCTACTCAACTGGGTAGTAGAATCGATCTCAGGCCCTTAGAGTTAAGTCCCCATGATTAAAACCAACTCTAGGCGAAATTTCCCTTAAGAGCCACGACCCCCTAGCACTAAGCCGCGACCCGCCTCCAAACAGAGGCCGAGCCTCTTCTCTTTCTGCACCTTGCACCGCGGTGCACCTACCTTGTGTCGCGGCCCTACCTATTCATCAGCCAGCCCCCTCCTTCTTCAAGCCTGGGCCGCGGCGCCCAAGAACAGGGCCACGGCCCAACCACGAACCCAGCCAAAACCCTCGTTTTCTTCATCTAAAAACCTTCCATAAACCTATCCAAACATCTCCAAATTCCAAAATCAAAGTTCCCAAACATCCTAATTATCCAATTATTTAACGCCCAAACGTGACTTCCACATAGCGGTAGTCGTAGTATAGATGGGCGGTCGATTCCACAAGGAGGTAAAGAAACAAGTTAATCAATAAATAAATGTTAGAGATAAATAATATGAGGAAAATAGAACAAATGATATTTTTGTTGTTTTGAAATTAGAAATTAAGATAGAATAAAGTGTGATGTAACAATAGGTAACAAGTAGGAAGGGTCAAGAGTCACCAATATGCATACTTATTTATTTGGATATTTGCTTCACAAAAGTTACACAAATGAGAAGTTCACATCCCAACTATTCATTTGGAAGATTTAACATTGAAGCACAAATATGTTTTACAAAAATGTATTCAAGTGATTATTATTCTTTACCATGGAAAGATGAGATAAATCTTATGAGAAATCTAAAAATTACATTATACCATTGGCAATAATGCAATAAAAGATTGGACATAAAACCTAACACAAATATTACTTTTACTATTTATAAAATACATAGAAAGAACATGACTAATTCTATATAGATTTAGTAAAAGTAAATATATATGAGTGAGATGGAGAAAATGATAAAGATATTATCTATATTATTTTCACTAATTTGATAATACATAGAAAGTGCATGACAAAATCTATATACTATTAGTAAACATAAATATAGATAATAAGATGAAGAAGTAGAGATGAAAGAAAATAAATCACTAAAATATATAAACTTTAAGCACATGGTGAATTAAAAATACCAAACAAAGTTATAGTGCATATAGGATCATCATAACCTTCCTAAGAAGGTTAGCCTATTATGCTAGACATTCTCATGAAATTCTAGAGAGAAAATATGAGAAATGAGACTAAAATTTGGTACAGTTTTGCTACCTAAAAATTACATACAAAATGTGAAGAAAGAGTCCCTATTTATAGAGGGAGAAAAGGATTAAAAAGAAATTAAACAACAATTTGGAGTTTACAAAATAAATCTGAAATATTAATAATAAAATATGATTTTGAAAAATTAAATCTTATTATAAATATTAACCTAGTTATTTTGGTGTTTGGTCAAAATACTCTTTTTCAAAAACACCAAAAAAGATGAGTTTTAAAGCTCAAAGTGGTAATTTGCAAGGCCCAATGTGCACAAAACATGGGCTGAAAGGTGGCTGTGGGAGAGGAGGGTTTTGACCCATGGGCAGCCAATGGGAAGGCGCCACGTTGGCGCTGGCTGGGACTGATTCGGATTGGGTTTCTATTGGGTGCTTGATGCGTTGGGCTTCATTTGGGCCTTGGAGGCTGGGAGTTGGGACGTGTAGATGCTGAAGCTGGGAAGGCTGCATGGCGTGAAGAACTGCTGGAGCATTCAGACAGGTGGCGCGTGGAGAGGCCGCCAGGTGGCTGGCAGGCGGACGCGTGGTGAGCCTTGAGCGCGCCAAGTGGCGCTAGGAGAGGGAAAAGGCTGAGCTTGGGCCAACAGGCCTGGGTTTCTTCAGATTGGGCTATTTTCTTTTAAGAAAAATGCCACTTTCTATTCTCTTTTTTTAAGATTTAATTATTTTCTTTTCTCTTCATTTCAAAGTGTCAAAATACAATTTTAATTCCTACAAAATAGCAATAAATTATATCATAATCAAATATTTTCATTTATAAAATAAGTCGTATTAATTCCATGAAAATATTAATTAAAACTTAATTTATTTTGACAATTAAAATCAATAAATCTGTATTTTTCACCACTAATCACAACCCCCAACTAGCTTATTGCTAGTCCCTAGCAATTCAAGCGGATAAAAATTATTACCAAGATGAATTAGTGAGCTAAATTATGCAAAATAATTTAACAAAATGTTTAGTGAGAATTTAGAAAATGCTATTTAAAACTATCAAAGTTGTAATTCAAGAGTTTTGTATGTGTGCACCAAACCATATCATTCTTTCCAAAATTAACACAAACAATATTGAAAAATCACCAAAGAATAAAGTCTCAACTCCAAATCCTTACAAAGGTGTTGAAAGTATTTTTATAGGAGATGGTTGACACTCTTGGAGTTGGAAATTTATCAATTCACACTCAAAAATGGATGTTATCGTTTTAGGACAAACAATGTTAACGAATATTGATCAAAAGATAGGCTAATCAATTAATTGGAATCTAAATGACATAAGAACCTTCGGGATTTTACAAAATGATAGTAAGAGTCAAAATAAAGAACAAAAATAAAATACACAAACTTTTTTTTTCTTTTTCTGTTTTTTATGACATAAATTGAAAATAAATGTAGTAATGTTGATTTTTTTTTATTTGACAATTTTTTTCATTCAACAAAACCACAAAAGATGAAGATGAAAAATGTTTCTCTTGTTCTCCCTTTTTTTGCTTCATTTTTTTTCATTCAATTTTTTTTTCATATTTTTCTTCTTTTTTTTTCTCTTTTTTTTTTATAATTTTTTTTTGACAAGAGACAACATAAAAATACAAGAAATTAAAAGAAAAATTAAAATAAAACAAAGGCTCTTTAAAACAAAAATATATCCCTCTAGTAATAGTCATGTTTTAAATCCCAAAAATTAATTTTACCAACTCAAATGATCAATAGAAGTTTTCAAAGTTGTTTTCTCATTCTCACTTCTCACAAAAATTAAAAGCTTTAAACTTTAGGATTTTTCACAATTGAATGTGTGTATTTTTTTTTTTCAATGTTTGGTTGTGCATGAAATTACTCTCAAAAATTACTTCCTAATAGTAAAAATAGCAAAAACTATCTCACCAAGATTTTGTTGTCATGAATTTTGCAAAAAATTAACTCAAAATTTCAAAATGGTAATCAAAATATATTTCAACACATGAATATGCCTACTACCCCCAACTTTAAATGAGACATTGTCCTCAATGTCTAGCGTTAAGCGCATTGTGCAAGAAAAAGAGAATATGATCACCAGCAAAAAACAAAACCCCAAGAAGTAAAATTTGCAACATAAAATAAAGACACAAATTAAAATAAAACACACTAAAAAGAAAGATAAAACCTGATCAGTCTTTGGTAGACAAAAGCATCGCTCTCAGGTGAGTCTACCAACTGTAGATTTGCATACTATCCTGTATCAAAAATGAATTTTCTTTTATCCTGCGTCTCAAAAATAGAAGCGTTAGTAACATTTTCAGGATAAAGAAAATGTTTGGGTGCAAAATTGTGGAGGAAATGGGGTGAATGTTTCATCGCAAATATGTTTATGATTTCCTCAATGATTAAGTCTATCACATCAGTATGATAGCTTCCATTTTTCTTTGGAGTGGTCGGAAGAATTTCGGTATAGGAAAGAGTTTCACTCCAAATGGGAATAACATCATCCTCATCGGGTTTAGAACTGAGAGTAGGGGATGGTGTTATGGCCTCAGGTTGGGACGGGAATTGACTTAAATTATGTGAGATAATAGCGTTGGTCAATTCTGAAAGTTGAGTACTAGTTTCCCTAAAACCTTCCACAAATTGTTTATTGAATTCTCTTTGCTCCTCTATAAATGTGTGTAAAGCATCCTCTAAGGAATTCGTATTAGTGCAAACATTATATGGAGGTTCATGTGGGAAATTAGGAAAATTCTGCTCAAAATTCATGTGAGGCGGTGCATGGTAGTTGTACTCAGGCTTCCAACTAAAATCTACGGGGTTGGTCCAACTAGAATTATGATTCCTATGGTCGACTCTTTCAAAGTTACAATAACGTTCATCATAATCTAGCTCGGGAACCTCGTAACTTTCTCTTTCAAACTTAGTTTCTAAGGCCTCAAGTTCTCGGTAATCTCTTACACTAAGTTTGCATGCACTTCTAAAACGGCTAGTACCCTTAGTAGCACTAGAATTATGGTTGTTTCTAACTGAAGGATAATACATCGGAAAATACAGCTCGAAACGTTTCTTCTCGTCATCATTCATTTTTTTTTAAAAAAAAATTTATGATTTTTTTTTTGTTTTACTTGTTTCCAAGTCGATTTGAGGTTTTTAAAACAGTCCCACTTAAAACCCACACTTTATCTAGAACTCCCCGAGGTTGCTAGATAATTGTGGAGGGGTCACAATTCATAAAAATGGTCATCTTACAACCAATACTTACTAGAACTCCCCGAGATTACTAATTAAGCATGGAAGGAACTTTTACTCAAATTGGCCTTTAAGCAAAAATTGCTTATGTTTACAAAACAAGCTTTGTTTTTATTATTATATATTTTTTTGTATTCTATGATTTTTTTTTTAAGATTTAAAACCTAAAAAAATAAAAATAAAAACTAATAACAAAATAAATAAATAAAGGGCAAGAAATAACAATAAAGAGACAAACCTAGAAATAATAAATAAAAAAAATGATCTAAACACAAGAAATAAGATACTCACAAAGCCTAAAAAAAATATTATAGAAAAAAAATAAAACAAATGAATAAAAGGGCTAAAAAAAAATTCTAAGAAAGTAACATTTTTTTCAAAGAGGAGGAAAAACTAAGTAAACAAATAAATTAAAGTAATCATACAAACACATAAAAAAAAATAGTACCAAAGTAAGATAGAAAATTAAAATAAAAATGTAACTGATCCTAAACACAAATAATTAAAATTAAAAAAATAAATGAAAACTAAACTAAGAAAATATAAGCAACCAATTTATATCCTTTTTTTCAAGGTTTTTTATTTTTTATTTTTTTCTACAATAAAAAAAAGAAAATAGAATAAAATAAGATACCAAAAATAAATAAATAAAAAAAGAAACTAAATACACACACAAGTTTTTTTTTTATTTTTTTCAACAATAATAATAAAAAAAAAAGAAAAGAAAAATAACAACAAAATAAAATAAAATAAGTTACAAGAAAAAAAAACTAAATAAAATAAAATAAGGTACAAGAAAAAAGACTAAATAAACACACAACAAGTTTTTTTTTTCTTACAACAATAATAAATAAAAAGAGAAAAAGAAAACTAACAAAATAAACTAAGAAAAATAACAAAAAAAAAAAAAGAAAGGATAACAAAAAAAAAATTTGGCACAACAATGACAAAAAAATGAAAAACTAACTAAAAATGAACAATAAAAAAAAATAATGATAGTGATTTTTTTTAAGAGTAAATAAGATAAATCTAAAAAAAAAATATCCTAGAGAAATATACACAAAAAGAAAAATATAGAATTACTTACCTCTTTTACAAAATTTATTGAAAAAACCTTCTTTTTTTTCACTATTACCTCCCCGGCAACACCAATAAAACCCAAGCTTCAATTCATTCAAAAACTCATCAAAACACAAAATCCAATCCAAGCTTAAAAACTTAACTTAAAACTTGAATTACCTCTGATTGAGTTGTTTCCCAGCTAAATCCTCCGGCTTAAAAGCTTTTAATCTTCCCTAGAATCACTATGCCTCGATCCTCGCTTGAATCTAAATCCTAAAACTAAAGTTTCCTTCGAAAATGCAATCGGGTGTCAAAAATGGAACTGGAGGGAGAGAGAACATTTTGAACGTTCTTTTTATAATTCGAACAGGTTACTTCAAGCTTAAGTAACCTCAAGCAAATCTTAATGCTCGGGGTCCCGAAAACGTCCCCGAGGGTAAAATAGTCAAAACTCCCATAATTTCCCCCTAATCTCACTAACTCCCAATTTATCATCAAATATTTATTTTCATTACCCAATATCTCGGTAATGCTAAATACTTCTTGACTCACTCCGAGTCAAGTATAAATCCCGTAGTGACTTTCCCACTAGCTTGCTTCCTAGGATCGCCTCGTGCTGAGTAACCCATGCATAACCAAATAATAATGAAGCACCACACACACATACCACATATATGCCAAATATACCCAAAATATGAAAATTGCCCAATTAAACATAAATGGGCCCATATGCATATTTAATACACCTAAACATGAATATCTAGTCATATTATGATATAACTCACATATTCACATAATGATACACATAAATATCACATAATCATATAATTCCATAATCAAGGCCCTAAGCCTTTTTAGGAAATTTGGGTCGTTACAATCATGGATTTTGTGGTTGGATTACCTAGAACTTTGGGATAGCTTGATTCTATGTGGGTGATCGTGGATCGATATACCAAGTCAGCGCACTTTCTCTTGTGAGGTTAAATTATAGTGTGGATCAGTATGTTGAGTTATATATGAAGGAGATTGTTTGTCTCCAAGAGGAACTGAAGTATATAGTGTCAGATCGAGATCTCACCTTTACTTCTAAGTTCTAGGGAGGTCTGTAGAAGGCAACTGGTACAAGGCTAAAATTCATTACCGCTTATAATCCTCAAACAAATAGAAAATCTGACAGGATAATTCAGATATTAGAGGATATGTGTAACGCGCTACTAATCCAGGACTGTTACATTGTGTGTTTTAAATAGTGCTTAACTTGTTAAGCGAGTCATTTGAACTTAAAAGTGTAATTAAAAATTGAATAGAGGTTTATGTATTAAAAAATTTGGTAGAAAGGAGTGAACTTTTCATTAAAACCATAAATGTTTACAAAATATCCAAAAAATATTTTAAACAACGTATAATTACAACCAAAGTTACAAAAATAGTCGACCTAAGCGATAAAAATGAACTTATATTCTAAGTCCCTCAAAATATCTCAATTGTGCAGCTGAGCAGGCCAAACATGTATGCGTCACTCCAAAGCCCTCCAACTCATGGTTGGTCAACCTTTCACTTGCCCTTACCTGTATCATAGAGCACTCGTGAGCCAAGGCCCAGCAAGAAAACCTCACAAGGCATAGTAATAATCACATTAAATATAAACAACAATTAATATGCTTCACAGATAATAAATGCATTCATTCCAATTGTATAAATTATAAACATGTTTCAAAACATGCTCATTTCAAACGCATAAACCATTTACACGGCCCAACCGAGCGAGGAGCGTCTCCCAACACCAAGCTTACGATCCATGCTAGGCAAGTGGGTACTGCACTATCATATTGACCCTGCCATCATGGCTAACATTCTGCACGATTGCCGAATACAGATCACATCGATCATCCATAGATAAATCAACACAAATAAGCATAGTAAACAACATTATGCATGAAGGGAAACTCAACCCTTACAAATTCATATACACAGTTATAACTGCATCCCAATATAACGCCTTGCTCTATGTGCATATCCTAGTTTTCTTACCTCATGTCCTGTGCTATAAACATGGCAACCTCGAGTGTGATCCTTTTCCTGAGCCCCTTGGAAACGCTAGTCACAACATAAATGGTATGCTTATTAGGGACTAAGTTCAATCACAGGTTCCAAAACTAAATCACAGCTCTTAGGCCTCCAATTCCATTCAACACGGTAATGGAATCATCCCCTGAGCCTCTGAGTGGGCCCCCAAAATAGATCCTCAAAACCCCGAGCCTAATTCTTAAAAATCAGCAAAACCATGTTTCGAGGCACCTGGCATAGTTGTGCCAATCCTAGCATGGTCCCGCTAATGCCCGAAATTCCTGGGTTTCTGGGACACTAGCGCGGTCACGCTAGACCCTAGCGTGGTTGCGCTAGGTATCTAGAAATCCAAATCGCAGCCCAAATTTTTTGAGTTCTTCCCCAATTGAACCTTACAATTTTTCCTTGAAAATTCATACCCAAAAACTCGACCCAAACAAATTTTCAGTAGTTTCCTCACCACAATTCAGTAACATAACCCATGTACCATCTAAAAGTGCCATAAAACATACCAAAAACACTTTAAAGTTAAACTTTGAAAATTTAGTGTTCTAACTCAAACTTTGCGTCAATCCAAAATTTAAGCTGAAATTCATGGATACCATAGAGAATTCAAGCTTCAAAACAGTCATTAAACTCATTTCTAACATCAATATACATACACCAATAATCTAAAATTCCCAATTTCGAAATTCAAACCAAAATCCTCAAAACTCAAGAACACATGTTGAACTAAAAAAAAGATCATGGCAAGAGCTCAATACCTTGTTATTTTCGAATTCCTAAGAAATGTTTGAGGGTGTTTGGTTCCTTAACTAAAAACCTATTTTTTATTTTTAAAACCTAAAAATTGTTTTCTGAAAACAAGTAGCAGTGTTTGACATTGTTTTCATAAAACAATTTTTAAAAACAAAGTTACAAAAAACAAAAAAAAATTAGAACAACAAAAAGTTGTTTTTAATTGTTCACAAATTTTTTTTTCTCATATAACATTTTTAATTATTATTATCTCACATCACTTTCTCTTTCATTAATTTATCCTCCTCACTTTTTCTCTCCTCACTTTCTCTTTCATCACTTTTAATCTCATTATTTTCTCTCTCATTACTTATTATCTCATTATTTTCTCTCATCACTTCCTATATCCTCATTTTCTCTCTCCTCATTTTTTCTGTCTCACCATTTTCTCTCTCTTTTTTTTTCTTGCATCAATTTCTCTCTTCTCAATTTTTCTTCCTCAAAATTTTTCTCTTTACTTTCTCTCTCCTTATTTTTGTCATTTTTTCTTTCACATTACTTTATCTCATTATTTATTACAAACTTTTAAAAGATTTTTCTCTTTGTAAATATATTTATTAATTTTTTATTTAAGAGTTTTTTTTTTAAAAAAAAACTAAAAGATTATTTTAGAAAACATTAACCAAACCTGTTGTTTTTTTAAAACTACAAAAATTGTTTTCTATTCTCATTTATGAAAATACAATTTCGTAAACAATGCCAAACAGGTCCTTTAAGTTCGCAGAAGCTGGTAATCCACACAAAGAGCTCAATTTTCCCTTCCAATCCTCAAAATTACTTTATCTAGCTTAAGGAACTCTTGGGTGGCACTTAGTGTTTCAAGAAAAAACTAAGAACAAATGGAAGAGGTCTAGAACGTGTATGGCTGGCTGCCTTCACACTTAGCCAAATTTTTTCTATTCCCATGGCCAAAAGACCAATATACCCCTCCCTATAAACTCCTTTCTTAACACACCTCAAGGGCAAAATGGTCATTTGCCTATAATTCCCACTAAACCTCAAATTACATTACTAATTCCTAAGCTATGAACTAAATCATCAAACATAAATATTCCACCAATTTAATTTCACTTTACCAATTATCTCAAATTCTTGAAATTTCTAAAATACCCCTACGCTCGACCCGAGCCGGGTATTTTATCCTTGTTGTGACTTTTTTGTTAAAACCGCCCAAAAAGATCCACTCATGTTGAAAATCACATATATCCACATAATAATGTGGTCTCAAGCACATAGAACAAAAAAATTACAAATATACCATCAACGAGTCAAAATTATGAAAATGCCCAATTCTAAGAAAAACGAGTCTTTAAACACATTTAATACACATAATCATGCATACTCAATCATATAATCATCCCACGTGCCCTTCCAGCATGCTAATCAAAGTACTTAATCATATTAGGAGTTTTGGGACGCCACAATATGCTTCGGACATGTATATTAGATTTTGAGGGATCGTGGAGTAAGTATCTTCCCTTGATTAAGTTTTTCTACAACAAGAGTTACCAGTCAACTATCAGAGTAGCTCCGTATGAGATGTTGTATGGAAGGAAGTACAGATCACACATCCATTGGGACAAAATGGCTGAAAGGAAGTATCTTGGTCCTGAGGCGGTTCATAAAACCAGTGAAGTCACTGAGAAAATTAAGGCTTGAATGCTTGCTTCACAGAGTAGACAGAAAAGGTACGTAGATCCAAAGCTTAGGAACGTGGAGTTCCAAGTTGGGGACTATATTTTTCTCTGAGTTTCACCGATGAAATGAGTAAAACGATTTGGGAAGAAAGGGAAGTTAAGCCCTAGGTTTGTTGGACCTTTTGAGAACTTGGAGAGGGACGGACAAGTAGCTTATAGATTAGCCCTGCCTCCAGCTATGTCGGGATTTCATAACATGTTTCATGCATCAATGCTTAGGAAATATGTGTCGAATACAACACACGTGTTGAGTTATTAGACCTTGGAGTTACAACATGATTTTATCTTATGAAGAGAAACCAGTAATGATTATGGATAGGAAAGAGAATCTTACATACTAAGACTATTTCATTGATGAAAGTATTATGGAGGAATAACAAGGTAGAGGAAGCGACTTGGGAGCTAAAGTCGGATATGCGGGAACAGTATCCCGAGTTGTTAAGGTAAATTTCAAGGAAGAAATTTCTATTAAGAGTTGATAGTTGTAGCGTCCCAACGCTATTAATGAGGTTTATTACCTTAAATAGCATGTCAGGAGGGCATGAATTGAATTATTTTGAATTATATTATTATATAATTGATTGTGCTTGATTATGTACATTAAATGCATTTAAAGGCCCGCTCTTGATGAGAGGTGGCATTTTCGTAATTTTGACCCGTTAAGGGTATATTTATAATTTTTATGTGCTATGTGCATTGTGACCACATTATTATGTGGATATGTGTTATTTTCAACAACTGTAGATCCTTTCGAGCGGTTATAGCGGAAAAGTCACAACGGGGAAATACCCAGCTTGGGTCGAGCCTATGAGTATTTTTGAAATTTTCACATTTTAAGGATATGGGTGAAATAAAATTAAGTGATGGAATATTTATGTTTGATGGACATTAGTGAAATAGTTAGAGATTAGTGGTGTAATTAGCCATAGTGGTGAGATTACCATTTTTCCCTTAGGGATTAATTAAGTGGGGAATTTAAAGGGATGGAATTTTAGTCATTTGGCTTCGAGAGAAGTGAAAAACTTATGGATGAGTCTTATCCCTCATTCACGTTCTCTCCTTCTCTCTTGCTTGTAGTTTTTTCTTCACTCTTCCTCACAACCAAGTTACACTAAGCTTTGTCAAAGTACTTTAAAATTCTTTCAAGATTACTAGAGGGAAATTCAAGCTTCATTAAGGAATTGAGAGCTGCCCATTTCATCTTCTTCATAAGAGTCCAAGATCATAAGATCGTAGAGAAAGGTATAGATTCTTCCCTTGGTTCTTTATAGTGCTATTGAGGAAAATTTTGGGGCTTTGCTTTAATTTCAAAATTTATGCTTCTAGGGTGTTTAGATGGATGTATTAATGATAGAAATATGTTTGCATATCTTTTTGGAACTTGAATTTGAATCTAAGAGCATGAATTTTGTCAAACTCGAATTTGGGGGGAAATGGGGAAATTTTGACCTAAATCCTTGATGTTCTGTTTGGGAACTAAAATTTGGTGTTAGTGGTTATAATTAGATGTTATATAAGGTATATATTTTCTTTGGTGCACGAATTATGGGTCTAGTTTTGGCTTGGGGCCAATTGGGGTCGATTTTTGGCTAGAGGAATCGCAAGTAGAAAACTGAAAATCTGCGCTGCGATTTTGTTTCCAGGGACCTAGTGTGATCACGCCCATGGAGTGGCGCATCGAGTTGCTGCTTTGGAACCGCAAAAATTTCTAGGGCGCGACTTGCGTCAGGTGTCACAAAATATTGTTTTTCTATTTTTAATTAGTTTGGTTTGAGATTTCTAGGAACAACATGTCTCATGGGACGATTCCACTAGCGTGTCGATTGGAATTAAAGGTCCCGAGAGCTAGGGCTTAACTCTTAAGCCCGTAATTGGATTTAATTTCTAATAAGCGTACAAATATTGTTGTGAATAGGGTTTCGAAAGTCTTGAAAGGGGATTGCACTCGAGGTTGTCTCAATTCTATCACTGAACCTGAGGTAAGAAAATTGGCATATGCACATAGAGCGGACATTGGCCCTAATATTAACATGTAAATTGTTATGACCGTGAACTTGGACATTGAGCTAGGGATATGTACCCTTGATGTATATTTGTGCTTGTTATGTTTAATTTTATTGAATTTGTTATTAATGATTGGTATGGATCGTAGTCGGCTATAATCATGCAAAATGTAGACCGTGTTGGCAAGGTCATTACTAGAGTGTTGTATACACTCACTCGGCTTAGGCCGTAAACTCGATGCGTGATGATGCACCTTGTTCAACATAGGTCGTGTTAATTGTTTACATGAACGGAATGATTGTGTTCTGAAATTTTAATTTTTTTGAAATGTGGATGGTTTTGGTCATTGAAGTTGCTTCTAGGATCTTCATTCGACTAGAATTTTTTCCTCGAGCAAGTTGCATGTAGTCGACTTGTACTTCTGTGATCAGCAACCTTAGACGTTCTTGGATAAGGATAAACTTAAGGAGGCATTTCTTCATCTTCGGGTCGAGCCCACTCGACCAGTGCTAGCGAGATTAATGTTTCTTGTTGCCACGTGTCAATTCGGCATGTCACGTCATCACATCTGTTTTTGGGATAAACATTAGCTATAAGTTAAAAAAATTATAGAAAATGTTTATTTGGAAAAAACTTAAAGATTTTCCAAATTTATATAGTTTTGTTATGGTTTTGTGTTATTTATTTATTTTTTAATAATAAAACTAAATGAAAGTTTGTTAAAATATTTATTTTTTTTCCAAAATAAATATATTATTAATTAATGAAAATAAGAATTAAAAAAATTAAGCAATTTAAAATATTTATATATTTTTGTTATGTATTAATTTAATTTCATAAGGTAAATTGTTAAGTTTCATAAGGTAAATTAGTTTAATATGTTTCATATTTTTAATCAAGTTTACTCATTCATGTAACATAAGTTAATAGATATTGGCGTAAATATTTTTTAATAACATATTTGTTAGGAGTGGAAAAATAAAAAATCTGAATATTTAAATAATATTTGAATAAAATAAATCAAGACTTAAAAGTTAAATTAATAAGAAAAGTTAAATTTAAAAGTAAAAATGAAACAACTTTATGATATTTAATGATAAATAAAAAAAATTAGGGATAAACATATTATGAGAAGTAGACAGGGAAAAAAAAGACTAATTTTTCTTTTAGGAGCATTTGAAAATAATGTCAAAAGTTAATAAGCAAATGTATACTAGTAGTAAAAGTGAGTATGTCTTTTTTTTAATTATGATTAACGTTGCTTAAGATTACTTTACTGAATACTTGTAATAAGTATATAAGTGGTTTCTCTTTTTCTCGTGATGGCTGATGATGTAAGTGAAGTGTAACCTTTGTCAATGGAAAAAGAAAAGGTTTTAGGATTGTGTGCTCACTTTTTGAGAATTCCAATCCACGCCACGCCAGAGTTGCCTAAAGTAAAGCAAAGTTATTTGTTAAATAAATATATATATGTATATATATATATATATTGCGTGCAAGGTATCAGTTTACCACTTCCGAATTCTACATGACATCTTTATGCCTTAGTACCTCATTGTTAACTAACTAGTAAATATAGCTGCCTTTCGCGCCATCCTATAATAACAGATTATTATATGTATTTAAAGATTTTTATATTTATTTGATTAATTATAAAAATATATATATAATTCGAGAAGATAATTATAATTTTTTTATAATAATAGATTGTTATAATTTTTTGTATATATTTCGTAATTTTTCTATTTTTAATACTATATTTGTATAATTTACCTAAAATTATACACATATATATAACATATCACGTAAAACTATCTCAAATATCAATTATTATTTTCAAATTGCTAATATTTTTTTTCTAATTCTTATATAGAAAATGTGGGAAATTATATATAGTATCACAACTTTATTTTGATAACACAACAAAATTAAATTAACAATATATAATCTTAATTTTCTTGATTATCCTAAACATATTAATGTGTTAGATTGTTTGTATATACTATTTTATATGTCTCTTAAAAGAGTATGATAAAATATTTTAAAAAATAAGTTATACAATATATATACATTTTTTTATACTATATATTATATCATTTTTTTTCAATATATAATATAGAATTATATAATTTAAATGCTTTAAAAATGTATACTACAAAAACTATTATAAATATGTATAATATATTAATTATTAATATAAATTTGATGAACTAAAAAATTATAACATATCAGTTAATCAATCATCCATATATAAAAAAATACTAATTTTTATACAAATTAAAGTGAATAAAGGAATATCTTATTTATAAACTACAAGTATAATGTTCACAATAGTTTGTAAACCATGTGAGATTGTTACAAAAAAAAAATCATTACTCAACATATATAACACCCTAATTTCTCATAAAATTATCGAGAACACAGCGTTGGGTCATAAACATAAATATTGCTCTTTTATTTAGAAAAAATCAGATTAAGCAAAGGGATCTCATGTCTTTACAAAAATAAAATAGCAGTCTTTAATAGAATAAAATGAGCAGCATTATAAATAAAAGAAAAACTTTAAAGGAAACGCTTTGGAAAATAAAATCATAGGCCTGTTGATCGTTCCTCGGCTATATGGTCCCCACAAGTACATCACTAAGCTCTTAAGTCCCACTCACCACCGGTCTTTCTATCCTCAATTGTCTGCACAATAATAACATAAGAAGTGAGCTTCTAAGCCCAATAAGAAAAGTACAAACAAGCAAACATATATTCATATAGTCATAACAAACATACCATAATTTCATACAAGTGTTCATAACAACGCTAATTTACTAATCACACAAGATCATAATATATCCTAGGTCATAACGGAGATCATAATCATAAGTCATAATAGGCTATAAGCATAGGTCATAATGGGTCATAATCATAGGTCATAGTAGGTCGTAATAACAAGACAAGTATAAGAAAAAGATAAGTACTTATATAGGGGCGGCAACTAAGCCCCTGACATAAGTTTGTCATACAATTTTGCCAACTGAGCCTACCGAACATCAATATAGGTCTGTCATACATTTTTAAACACCTTAGGTCCAACCAAACTTATCTTCTTAATGTACCTGGAATGTTAGGGTTATACACATCACAAAACTAAGTTATAGCTAAACTACCTAATTTTCCTTACCTTGAGTGTGGAAATGAGAGGAAAAAGAGAGATTCCTTTGCTATAGAAAATCGCTCAAAACCTTACTTATAACATAAAATATTTAAGATTAGAGACTTATAATAAAACTAAACTTCCAAAATCTCTAAACCTTATAAAAGTCATATATTTAACCTAGAACCAAAAAATCGAAATCCCGAGCTTTTTATAATGCCTGTCTCCAACACAACACCAAGAGCTTCACTTCTTGGACTATTTCGGCTATAGAATGGTTACAAAAGGGCTTAGTGTTTTGGCTATGTAGGGTTGATATTAGCTCAAGTGTTTGAGGCTAATTAAGAAAAAAGAAGAAGAAAGAAATCTTGAGCACTATAAAGGCTATGGTGTGTTTATGGGGCAAAAATATCAGAGTTTTTGTGACTATATGATTTTCGAAAATGAAGAGGCTTGAAAATTTGATTGTGTGAAAAATGAATGGTGAAAGGCTCTATTTATAGGCTCTAAACCCCAACCTCCTTCCCTAAACTTCTCCACCACAATTCAACTAGTTTTTAAAATTCAAACTCCTTCCTTAAAAATAGGTTCAGCCATCCCATTTTTTTACCTATTCAAAATGCTAAAATAACTCCCTTGATATCACACACACTCACTTGTAACCATAGTAGTCAAAGTCTTCACTATCTCCTCCAAAACCCATGCTCACGCCTACACCTAAGCCTTTTAAATTTAAAATAATTCAAATTGTAATGCCCTACTACCCAGGGATCGTTATGTTGTGCATTTTAAACAGCGCTAAACTCGGTAACCGAGTCATTTGGCCATAATCGTATAAATAAATGTGATTAACGGTTAGGGTTTTTGGTTAAAGATACAACGTTTCACTAAAACGTTTACTATATACATTGGGATCCCAAAATATAATTTGAAGGTTAATTACAGTAAAAGATTTACAACCAGCCGACCTAAGCGAAAAAAAAAGGGTTTAACCCTAGTTCCTCTTTAAACCCTCAGCAGTGGTGGTCAAGCAGCCGCACATGTACACATCGTCACCTAAGCTCTCCAACTCATAAGCTCTCCAACTGAAGGATGGTCCAGCTTTCTTTTGCCTTTACCTGCACCACATAGCACCCGTGAGCCGGGGCTCAGCAAAAAAAACTCAATATGCTCATGAACAGGTAATAACATGTCACTGAATCATAATATCATACCTAGCAATAATAGCCCTATTCATGCATGCAAGTAAGTTCAAGTAAATGATTGTGGGCCCTGCCCTCCTGTATGGATGACTATCAAGTCAATCCTAATTGAATATCACTAATGATTCTGGTAATCATACTGGGGCTTGCAGCCCATTCAAATGAGTGAATATCAATAATTATTCTGCTAATCATGCTGGGGCTTGCAGCCCATTCAGATAAGTGACTAATAAGTCACGAACTTGAACCAGATAAGTAACTAATAAGTCACGAACTTATACCAGATAAGTAACTAATAAGTCATGAACTTGAACCAGATAAGTAACTAATAATTCACGAACTTGGGCTCCGTACCCTAAGCCATGTGACATTACGGTCACGTGAGCCTTTTGGCTCTAGCTTTAAGTAACTAACCTTTAGACTAGACAATCGCTTTTGTTTTCATCCAACTTATGGTCCGTCAAGCATTTCATACTTATGTTGATAATGCCTATGTCAATTAGATCTAATCTTTTCGGCTTGCATTAAACACATTAATACCGTTCTTGACTCATAGGTCAATTCCATACGACCAGTGCTCAGTACCACTGCCGAACTTGACTAATAAGTCACAACTTCACAGTCAATTCTGACACCATTGTCGATTCTGACTAATAAGTCAGTACCACTCACAAGTAAGCCAAGCATTTAATATGCAATCAATGTCCAGATATAGAGCACTCAACATGCCTCATCAATAACCATGCATGTCAATTACTGAGTGTAGTTTTCTTACCTTTGGTTCAAGCACAGGTTACCAATAAATGAACCACAAGCACGATCCTGTATCCAAGCCCCTAGTGATAACCTAGTCACAACCTTAATATAGAACCTCATAAAAATGAGTAAATAAATTCCTCCAGACCCAAACCTAGCCTCTGAGACGTAAAATCCTACTCCACTGGGTAGTAGGATCGATCTTAGGCCCTTAGAGTTAAGTTCCCACGATTAAAAACCAAATCTAGGCAAAAATGCCCAAGCCGATCGCGACTTGGCCTAGTGAGTCGCGACTTGCCCCAAGTTAGAGAGCCCCTTGCCTGGGCACTAGGGCGGGCCACGACTTGACCCCTCTTGGGTCACAGCGCGCCCCCCAGGCTTCCTCCTCCTAGCTTCTGGCTTCATCCAAGTCGCGACTTGCTAGAACAAGGTCGCGACTTGACCACGAAACCAGCCATATTCTTCAACTTTTCCCACTTAAAATCTTCCAAAAACCTACCCAAACATAGTAAAACCCCAAAATCAAAGTTCCCAAACATCATAATTATCCAACACCAATAATACCCAAGCTTCAATTCATCCAAAAACTCATCAAAACATAAAATCCAATCAAAGCTTAAAAACTTATAACTTAAAGCTCATATTACCTCTGATTAAGTCGTTTCCCAACTAAATCCTACGGCTAATAAGCTTTCAATCTTTCCTAAAAACACTATGCCTTGATCCTTGCTTGAATTCGAGTCTTAAAACTCAAGTTTCCTTCGAAAATGTGATCGGGTGTCGAAAATGGAACGAGAGGAAGAGAGAACGTTCTGAACGTTCTTTTATAATTTTAACAGGTTACTTCAAGCTTAAGTAACCTCAAGCAAATCCTAATGCTCAGGGTCCCAAAAACACCCCCGGGGTAAAATAGTCAAAATTCCCAAAATTTCCCCATGATCTCACTGACTCCCAATTTATCATCAAATATTTATTTCCATTATCCAGTATCCTGGTAATGTGCTAAATACCCCTTGACTCACTCTGAGTCAAGTATGGATCTGTTGTGACTTTCCCACTAGCTTGCCTCCTAGGATCGTCTCATGCTGAGTAACCTTAGCATAATCAAATAATAATGAAGCACCACACACATACCACATATATGCTAAATATACCTAAAACGGGCCAAATTATGAAAATTGCCCAATTAATCAGAAATGGGCCCACATGCATATTTAATACACATAAACATGCATATTAAGTCATATTATGATATTATTCACATAATCATATAATGATACACATAAATATTACATTATCATATAATTCAAAAATTTGTCATCCTGGTTCCTTAATCAAGGCCCTAAGTCTTATTAGGAAATTTGAGTCATTACACAAATGGTTCCAACTATATCAACTTATTTACTTGGTTTCCTTTTTGCAAGGTTGGAGTGACACCTAGTTCTTTAAGTTAAAAAATAAGTCAAAACCTAGCCTAGAATTGTGTCACACGCCTATGACTAATTATGGTCTTCATTTTGGCTTTTCAAAATAACTCTTATACTTAATAAATAAATTCACAAAAATTTAACATAATAAAACTATAAGGAATTTTGGCCACACCTAATATTTTTAAATAAATAGGAATTAATTTAACGTCGCGTGTAAAATCCTTAGATCACCAAAAATATGTGAATTAAAACTATATTCTAATTTAATTAAAAGCTTAAAACTATACACTAATTTAAATCATATGCTAAAATATTTTTAAATATTAACTAAAATAATTATAACTACCCAAATTATAATTATTTTATAAATCTTAAAATCATACCCTTAAAATAAATAATTCATACTTAAAGTAATCTTTTTAATTTCCACCATTCAAAGTAAACTATAAACTATAATAACTAACATATAGTCATAATTAAGGAGAAACATAATAACCTTGGTTATTGCAATGTATACAAATAAATACATAAAATAAAACTCATATTTACCAAAATATTTAAATAAAATAGACAAAAAAAGGTCTAAAAAGATTTTAGGATACACATCACTTCTTAAAAACTTAGACTTATATATATACATAGATTTTATTTAATGTTATATTTGTATAATTCACTTCAAATTATATATATATATATATAGATATATACATATATTAGATTACCACTTAAAACTATCTCATAAATCAATTATTTTTTTAATCTGCTAATACTTTTTATAATTCTTATATACAAAATAAGTGAAACTATTTATAATATTATAATTTTATTTTTTTTCTCTTTTATCTTATATAACTAGCATAAAAATAAATTAATATTATAGAGTCTTAATTTTTTTTATTATCTTGAACTTATTAACGTGTTAGAGCATCTATATTTTTTTCTTCAAACAAACTCAATATCACAGCAACATATAATTTTTTATATGGCTCTTCAAAAATTATGAACATGATTTTTTAAAGAAAAATAAGTGATATATATGTTTTCTTGTTACACTATATATATTATATCATTTATTTCCAACACATGATATAATATTTACATATTTGAATGATTCATTACAAAAATTAAATATATAAATATAAATAAATCACCCATTTAAGAAAAAAAAATTAATATTGATATAAATTTTATGAACTCAAAGTAATTAGGCAAGAGTGTAATAATCAATCACCCATATAATAAGAAAAATACTAATTATTGGATAAATCCATGTGAATATTTTATTTATAGCCTATAAGTATAACACTCATAATAATTTGTATACATCACTACTTAACATATACAAATAAAACTAAAATTTACTTAAATTATGATAAAATAAATAAAATAACTCTAAAACTTATAGAATGTCACATCACATCCCCAAATAAAACTCATTTTTCAAAAAAAAATCTAATTAAATAGATAAAAGACTTCTAAAAGATTTTAGGATACCATATCAACTATTCAAATCTAAGACTTAAACTTATATATATATATAGATATTATATATGTACATATAGATATTCTTTAATGTTATATTTGTTTAATTCTTCTTAAATTATATGTTCACACACATGCATTAGATTACTACTTCAGATTGTCTCATAAGTCAATTATTTTTATTATTTTTTAATCTGCTAATACTTTTTCTAATTTTTATATGAAAAATATGAGAATTTATTTAAAATACCACAAGTTTATTTTATTTTATTTTTTATTTTGTCTATGCAATTAGCACAAAAGATAAATCATTATACAACAAAAATGAATTAATATTATAGAATCTTTTTTTTTCCTATTATCTTAAACTTATTGACGTGTTAGAGCGTCTATATATATTTTATTCAAACGAACTCGATATCACCACAATATATAATCTTTTATATGCCTCTTAAAAAATATATAATCATTTATATGTCTGTTATACCCATATTTTGGACATTTATGACATTTAAAAAAATAGCAATTATGAAAAAAGTATGAACAGAGCATTTTGCCTTCCTCTTCTCACACAGTGCAAAATGGTTCCTGTTCTCACACAGTGCAAATTGGTTCTTGTTCTCACGAAGTGCAAAGTACTTCCTCTTCTCACGAAGTGCAAAGTACTTCTTGTTCTCACGAGGCATAAAGTACTTCCTGTTCTCACGAGGCACAAAGTACATCCTGTTCTCACAGAGTACAAAGCAGACTACCAAACGCTAACAGAAGGGATTTGGTCACGTAGTCGCATTCCTCAACCTCTGTTCGCACAAGGCAAACCATTACACACTAACAGGAGGATCCTGTTCGGTCAACACACAACATCCATGCTAACAGAGTTAGTAAAGGAGTAGAGAGTTGTCATTTATCAAAATATAATTGTATTTCTGTTGTAATGTATTATTTGCGGGCCAAGCCAAATAACTTAGGTCCATGTTCTCATTGTAACCCTAAACTCCTCACTATAAATAAAAGGAGATGGGATAGAAATAAGGGGAGGCAATTGATAATGCCGAATGACCATTCTTGTATACACAGTTCTTATGTAATGTAAAGCGAATGAGGATTATAGAACAACCGGCGATGCAAGTTTGTCAGAAACTATGGTTCTTCAAGCTTAAATATTAATAAAAATTACTAAGTGGATGTAGGTCATCTTTTTGGGGTCAAGCCACTATAAAATATGGTGTTATTTATTTGATTATATCTCTATTCTTGAATCCATGCTCTTATGTTCTCAGGTTGACGAAAAACAGCGTCAACAGTTTGGTGCTTTCATTGAGAGAGCATATTAAAGATAAAGAGGTTTGATCTAACAAAGTCTATGAATAATGACTTTGATGAAATCATCCCCAGAAGGCTCCACACGTCGTCAGGGGCCAGATCAGTCACCTGTTCATTTTTATCCAGGCCATCTATGGAGCAATGGCAAGTGGTTAGAAAACACCATATTCGTCGAGACAAATCATGGATCTATGTGAAAAATAATTCCACTTAATTGCGTCCAAATTAGGGCACAATGCTAAAATAAAAAATCCAGTGATTCCAAGTTACTAGGTGGAGTAATCATGGTGATTCAAGGATAGATCCACTTATGACGGCGGCTTGTTCAAGTTATGAACAGTGATAAAACCATTACTTGTAACCCTATTTGCATTTATGAATTTATGGAATTGATGGATACCACAGCGAAGCTTGAAAACCTAGAAAAGATCTCATGTTCGTTCACTTGTATACAACACATGAGAACAGGAAGTTAAGAGGGCTCAAAAACCTCACAAGGTTAGTGTGTGGAATTTTACTTGCTTTTACGTTTTTATTAGGGGCGAGAGCAACCACAGAAGGATTGGAATAACACGCCAGTAGCATGTAAAGAACTTGTTCGTTTCTATGTTTCCACATGGACAGAGAACCTGTTCGCCCATTGTAGCCTATACTAGGCAAACAGGAATGTAAAGATATGTTTAAAATTCTTCCAAGCACTTAAGGGAATCATGTTGTTGCACCTAAGGGGGCTCTGTTCTCATGCTTAAGAGAGTCCTGTTCTCGCACCTAAGGGAGCTCTGTTCTCACGCTTAAGAGAATCCTGTTCTCGCACCTAAGGGAGCTCTATTCTCACGCTTAAGAGAATCCTATTCTCTCACCTAAGGGAGCTTTGTTCTCACGCTTAAGAGAATTATGTTCTTGCACCTAAGGGGGCTCTGTTCTCATAATTAAGATAATCCTATTCTCACTCTTAAGGGAGCTCTGTTCTCACACTTAAGAGAATCCTGTTCTCGCACTTAAGGGAGCTCTGTTCTCACGCTTGAGAAAATCTTGTTCTCATGCCTAAGAGAATCATGTTCTCATGCCTATGTACAAGAATTCTATTCACCCTATATCACAGGAAATTCCAAGATGATGAATACGAGTTATCAAGGAAATTAACTCGTAAGCTTCATAACACCTGAGGTCAAATTTGCGCTCTCATGGCAAAGAGGGTCTATTAGCTCGCTTATAAGCATTTAAAACTATTATGAGTGAACAGAGCTTCGAAATCATTAGTGAAAATTCCGAGGTCGGAGACATTCGAGCTATAGGCATAATTTATCTTTGAAGCTGACTTATATGTACCCCTTGAGCCAACTCATATAAGTTGTCTGAACTAATCACCCCCTCTGTGCAAGCTATTGAATGGTATCCGGTACCCACACCCAAGCTGAAACTACAACATAAAGTCATTCGAGCCATAAACAGAGTTCGTCTCTAAGCTAAACCACTGTGTGCAATCAAGTTGGGGACAGAGTTCATCTCTGAGACAATAATCACCCGAGCTAAAACTACAACATAAATTTTTGTGATCAACCATACTTATTTTTGAGACAGTGATCAGACTAGCAATTCTGTGGCTTATTCGAGATGACTTGGATTTTGAGGTCCTATCTGTTCATTAAAAGCTCATGCTGCGCGACCATAAGGGAACTGAGCTCGAAGTATAAGGCTCGAGACCATTTCAAGGTCACTACAAAACCCTACTCGTACACATAAGGGACAGCTTGACATAACCCTTTAATGAAACTTGTTCGCCCTTGCATTCTTATAAGTGACGAACAGAAATAAGGGAGCACATCTCGAAAGATTATGCTCGAACCAGTTCGGGGTCAAAAAGAGTTGGAGACATCTCAAAAAATTTCCTATTCATTTGATCCTTGAATGAAATTTGCTCGCCCATGCATCCACATATAGGGCGAACAGGATATATCAAAGGCATTCTGAGGAAAAGCATGTGATATTTGTTGATGAGTTTTCGAGCTTAGTGATACACATTATCAAGATAACTTCCGAGCTGACTTGAATAAGTTATATTTGAATAACTTGTACATGATGCTAACACGTGGAACAGACAGGAAGAGCATGTTAGCATGAGCTTGACTATGTAACGAATCTGGATTAACCAACTAAAATAAATTGATATAAGCATAAAGTTGGAATTCTAGATTAACCAACGATATTCATAAATCGATACAGTTGGAATTTCTTGCAAAATAGTTTCAACCTCACAACCTTGAGAGCATACTTGAGGATGAGGAAAAGTTACTATCACTAAGCAAGAAATAACTAGATTAATGAGACCACACAAACAGAACACTAACTGCTCGCACACAAGTAGGTTGGAGCAAGGAGAGGATTTTAGGGATCACTTCGGAGTCATGACCACACTAGCCCAAAGACGAGCCTGTTCGCCTAACTATGTATATATTCCATTTATGATATACATAGAAAATGAACAGGAATGGAGGATAATCCAGCTCGCTTATGGTATGGAGAAATTCTGTTCGACAGCCACAAACAAAGTTTGTTCGCTAGTGTGCCTTAGCAAGGAACCCACTAATACTCCAACCCTGTCCGTTTACCTCTGGTACTAACAAGCTAATAGAGTAAGGGCAATAAGTAACTTGTTCGCCCGATATTACTTCCACGATACGAACAATGATAAAAAAATGGCAAAGCTTGCTTTAAAAACTATGTTAGCATTATCTCTATATAGCTCGGTAAACCATGAGTTGGAGAAAGGTTCCGGGTAGGAGATGTTAAGATAATAAATTGAGATGTTCCTTAGAGACCAATTCGCGAGCCAAACACTAAAGATAGGCCTTAAGCAGTATTCTGGTCGCCTACCTGGTGTAACCAAACCTGCTAAGGGTATGAACAAAGATTCTTCTCAGAGGAATCACTATTAAATATTACTTTATAAAGTGATCGCGATCAGGAAAGAAGATAACCTCGAATTCGGATTAATCATGAAAGAGGACAACTTTGAATTCTGATCGTTATCAGAAAAGAAGACAACCTCGAAAGAGGATAACTTCGAATTTTGCACTACAAAACCAGCCCGAAACTGAGGAGAAAGTAATCCAAGACTTGTAACTTGGTACTTGGGGGGCATATAGGTGTTGGATATAACCACACCATGAGCTCAGAAAAAATCTATACATCTTTTAAATAAAAAGGTTGTCTTGAACTTTTGGAAAAAGGTTAAAGTATAGAGATGACCGAGCATAAAAGGAAAAATATTACAAATCTTTTGTGCAACAAAATTTTGAGTAATATTCTAACCTATCATGCTTCTATGAATGAAGGAGTATGAGTTTTGAGCAGTTATAAGCTCACCATACTTATATGTCTAAATAAGTTTGCACAGTGATTGTGACAATAAACGAAACAAGTAGACGTACTTGAAAGTTTAAATAACGCAATTAGGCTTTGAAAAATTCAAGTTAGTATAAAAGTGAAATTTGGAAATAAGAATCAAGCTGGAACTTTAGCTCGGATCATACCAAATAAAACTTAATAAACTAACATGAAAAATCAAAGTTATATAATCCTGGTCCTAACTAGGAATAAGGCCTTAGTACTAACAGGTAGCTATTAAGCAAACATTTAAATCTGGCTGAACTAGGTTCGAACCGAGTGATGCACGAACTCTGAAGCATTCTCAGAAAAGAAGATAACCTTGAACTTTGACCAAGGATAACTTCAAATTCTTCTAGTTTGAAGGATAACCTCAGAACCTAATCGTTGTTAGGAAAGAGGACAACTTTTAAACTGTGTTCGATCACTTATAACCTAATCGGTATAAGTGTGTGGATTACAAACCAGACACGAGCTAAATAAGTTTGGAACAAACCAGCTAAAACTAATCGATAGAAAGTTGGAATATAAATAAACCTACTTCAAGCTAAGTCGAGATCGAGGCTGGAATATTTTGCAAAAAGATAGTTTTGTCCTCACAACCTTGGGGAGCTACTCGAGGAAGAGGAAAAGTGACTAGAAAGGCAAGATATAACTAAACTACCTATCTTACATACCATATAAGTACTTTCGAGTGCATGGTAAAAGTAAGGTCTGACCTTGACAAATAACGAGGTCGGTCATGGATACATCGAGTGAACTGTGCATAAATGCATTGAAACTTGAGCTTAAATCCAACAAATGTGTTTGTACGAATAAACAAACATAAAAGCAAACCTTTAATATCAGATGCTCGAAATATTTCAACCTAGAAATGTAAAGCAAAAATATTAAACTCAAAGATGAATGTAACATTAAGTGTGAGAAGGTTTTCGAACAAAGAAAATCATACATTAAAAGACAACCTCCAATTTTGGTCCCCTCCCAGTTTGAGGAAAAACCTTCAGTGACCTGTTCGCATAGCATAGCGTGTTTGACTATGTTTATATACGTGAAACAAATAGAATGATTATGTTAGCCTATGGTGACCAAAAATGAATTTTGCTATCAAGTGATGGAGGATCGAGACTCCTCGATCACTTGGGGGGCATATGGGGTGTAAGAACATGCAAGATAAGAAACTTTTTGTTTTTTCCAAAAAAGTGTTATGTTCGTTCTACCCACAAAGGCGAAAATGTGTCTACTCGCCTGTGCCTAAAGGCGAGACAAACACAAGCCATGAAAAGAAAGAAAGCAGATATAAAAATACACAAGTTGTTCGTACCATACACAAAAGGCGAACTAGTCTATTCATAACAGGCACTTAAGGCGACTAATCTGTTCACACTAAGAATAAAGAGCAAAATGGTTTGTTTGTTGACATGCAAGTACAGACTACAAAAGAAAACACAGAGTCAAGAGTATGCAAGTACAAAATACTCCAACATAAGACGCACTAGAAACCAAGCTATCAGGACTCTGGCTCAAGGGTTTGGTCTCCCGAGGCAGCTAAGGGGTTAGTAGAAGCGCGGGTAGTGAGATCTACAAGCCTTGAAACATCACCATTCCCCGACTGTGCTAAGGAGGTATGAACAGAGGAGTTTTCTTCATCTACAAGTCTCTGTTCGCAAGCCTCTAGTAGGGACTTTTCTCCGCCATTAAGAAATGTTAAATCAATACTGCGATTGTGTTTCGAAGCCTGAAAAAACATGTTATTTAGGATCTCTCCTTCTTCTTCAAGGGCTTGAAGACGATCAACTTCCGCATCAGCTTTAAGTTGCTCAACCTCAACAGCATGAGACTTCTGAAGACGGTCAATATCGGCCTTCAGTTGATTGATCTCGCTACAAGAAGAACTTTTGAGTTGCTCGAGCTCAGTCTTACAACTGTTCCTCTCACCACGAACAATGTCTATCTCATACATGAGGGCACGACATGTATCTTCCTTATCCTTCTTCAACTGCTCGATAGATTCAGATAGGTTGGTCAAGGTGATCATTGTCTGCGAAGGATAAAAATAGATCAATACAAAAATTCAAGCGGAAAGATAACAAGTACGATAATAAGAGAAGAACCATACCTAAACAGTGTTGGCAATAGAATGGTGAATGATCTCGTTGGGGACGCAAACTCCCGAGAAGGACCATTCTGCCCGTATCTGGTCACTCTAGATGACCTCTTCAAATCTAGGTACCACCATTTAAACATGAGAAGGTAATATAGGAGATGAGGACCAGATCGTGGGAACCACACTAGTTGTCGTTGCAGGGGCTGGCGGTGTAACCCCGGCTGGAGGTCGACTCTGGCCTAAGCGATCAGAAGAAGACTCTGCAAGGGTCCCTTTATTCTTATTTGCTAACTGTTTCCTCCTCTTGTTAGCCCTTTCTCCTAAAACCTCAGGGCCACCGAACAAAGCTCGAGCATTCATGTCTTTTGCCAAAAGAAAAATGGTCAGATAAGATACAAAAAATGTATATGTTACAATGCAGCTAAAAAAAAAATAGTATACCAGAAATACTATCAGTACAAGTTTCCTCTGGAAAGTAATCATTTAACCAATGAGGGAGGGGTAGTTCCTCATTTCCATGGGATAGACCCAAACCTTCCACGTCACTAAAAGTTTCAGAAGGGAGAGGCACTTGCGATAAGTCAAACTCTGAACAGTTGGGCAACCTAGAACAAAGATTGCTTGGGGAAGAGCAAATAGATGAAACTTCAAAGTGAACTGACTCAGGCTCGTCATGAACAACAAAAACCTCTTCTGATCACCTCTCGCGTATAGACTCTCAAACCTCCGAAAAGGGAATGTAGTCAAACTCCAGAGGTGGCGATAGATGATCTAATGACTGGTGTGGTTCGATTAGACCGACCATTCGTAAATTGTCATCATTGATGAGGAAGGATGCATTCCTATACTTTCCATCCAAATGACGTAACTGAGAAAGGCGCTCTCGCATCTCTGAGGTTGGAGTCGGTCACCTATAATGACCTAAAGCAATAAGTTAGGTGAGCAAAATAAGCTTAACGTGAAGGAAGCGAACATAAACTATTGAAAGGGAAACGATCAGATACTTACCAATATTACGGAATGACCTATGCTCGTACTGGAGGGCATTGGTAAAAAAGTATTGACTAAAGTAGCGACCAGGGTTGGAAATGCCACTCCTAAGGACTTCCCCACCAGATTAGCTACACAAGTGATAAAATCCTTCATAACCCAATACACGATTGGACTTGAGATTGAACAGGAAGTGATCCTCCAAAGCATTAGGGGGTGGCCAATCTAACACTTTATACAGAATACGCAGCAGTACCAATAGTCTGTAGTTGTTCGGTGTCAGTTGGAATGGAGCTATCCCAAAATAATCGCACATTTCCACAAAGTACAAATGGAGTGGAAGGAAGGCCCCTACTTGGCAATGCATGGGACTCCAAGCGGTATACCCGATGGGTGGGGAGCCTGCTTACTCGTCATTAGTAGGGACTTTAATCCCGAGCTCGCCAATGAGTCCATATTTATCTATTAAACGGGACAAGTCACTTGTAGAAAAGGCAAATCTCAGTGTCACAAAACCATCCGAGCTAAAGATTTCTCCAAGCTCTTTTTCGATATAATCGACTTTTTTCCTCTTCCTTAATGCTCTTGATTTCTTGGGAGGCATGGACTTAGTCCTAGATCAGAAGCAAATAGGGACGAACAGATCCCTATACACTTCGAAGAAAGAGGCCTAACCGGATTGTAAAAGAAATCGGACTCCTCAAAGACCAAGCAAAACCCAGTACCTGAAAATATGATGAAAGAGTAAGATTCTGTTAGCACATACACAATATGAGGCATGTTCGCCCATAAGTGTATAGCTAGGGCGAACATAACTGAAAAGGTACTAAAACACATGGATAAGCTAGCTTGCAAAAGAATCTATACTTAGGGAGAACAAGGAAACTCGCTCATAAAAGGAGTTCAAGCCACCTGTTTGTTTAATGGGTTAGTTCAAGCATCCTGTTCGTTTAAAGGCTAGTTCAAGCATCATGTTCATTTATAGGCTAGTTCAAGCATTCTGTTCATTTAAAGACTAGTTCAAGCATCTTGTTCGTTTAAAGACTAGTTCAAGCATCCTACTCGTTTTTATTCATAAAGGGTGGATTGGAGCGAAACTTAGGTGGGGCTATTCACATATTCAAAAAAAAAAAAATGCAACCAATTCACCTATATCCTTGGAGGTAAAGCTTATTTGTCCACCTATACTATAAATGATGCAAATTAGATGGGTTGTGAGGACCTATTCGCCTAAGGCAATGTGGAGTTACTTAGGTTCATGTTCGTGCCAGGCTTATATACGTATACCAGATGAGAACAGAATCGAAGAAAAAGGGCTTGCTTACGAGGGGAACGAACAGAAGCTAACTGTTCGATTGTGTGCCTAGAAACAAGTAAGAATTTGAAGTCTCTACTCCAATGGCATTAACTCATTCAAATAACTGGGAGATGGTTAATCACCTTTATTCCTACACATGAAAATGAACAAGGTAAGAAGCACACGAAATACAATTGTCCGGTGGGTTCACAGATGGTTTGTTCACTTATATACATTTATGTTCGCCCATGTCTGCATAGTCAGTGCTAAAAGACTAAATTCTTGGTGCTATGAAACCATTTGGACCTTAAATATTTAAAGGCAATTGTTCGCTTATGGTTAAATGGATATAAAAAAAAGGAATGTGTTTTCTTCTATTCACAAGAGCCGAGTTAGTGGACGAACAGGGATCAGATTAAAGAAGGATACATTTGTGTTCGTATTATGTGCTCATTATAAGGAACCACAACTAGCAGATGGTATACAATCAAATCATTTTATGCCAGGAAAACAGAATGATAAGCAAATCGTTTTATGTTAGCAAAACAGAATGGTAAGCAAGGGTCAACCAATTCGCCCAACGAACAAAAATGAGGATAAAAACTTGCTTTAGCTAATATACAAGGAGCAAACAAAGAGGAACAACTCAAGGAATTACACATTGGAGAGAAAAATAACTCTGTTCACTTATGAGCAAGGAGTCAGTGCCAACAATTCTGCTCAGAAATTTATAGACTATGCTCACGTATATGCAAAGGTCTATTCGCATACATGAAAACAATTACCGAGAGGAAAAATTAAGGGAATCGCATATAAAAGGATATATTAGCTCATATACAAGGGGTTAATGGCATGCTTAGAATCAGGCATTAACCCACGATGAAAATGCAAGGGTGAACAGTGCGGGAGCTTGAATCTATGGCCCTGAAAGTTTGAAGCTTCAGGCTAAGCATTGAAAAGTGTGCTCAAATCCAATTATATAAAGCGAGTGAGATGCTTACCCAATAAACTTTGCAAGAAGGAAGCAACAGTGACAGAAGCTTCTTGGCAGAATCACGTTGTTCCGATGATGCTGGCAACATGCGGTAGGACGACTCTTCTCCTCTCACGACGTCGAGCTTCTCAGAGCAAGAAATGGGAGGTAGCAGCTTACTCTCAACCATGAAGGCTCCTAAGAGAACAAAACCAAGCGATGGGCTAGATTTTCAAAGTGATGTGCCTAAGGGTCCTATTAGTTTAAAGTGACTTTGACCCCATTTGTGTGCAAAGAACAAAGTCTGTTCATTTTCTTGTGTACAAGTATGCTCAGTAAGAGTAAATGGTACAAAGGAAAGGCCATGCAACTTTATGGAACTGGGGAGAATAAAAGTCAGTAATAATAAGTTAATTGCATAAACAACACGATATTTCAAAAAGTATGTGGTGATTTTGTTCGCGTATATATTGTTCAGACAGAAGGATATAACATGTTGCTGTCAAATAAAATACCTTTAGAACGATTGGAGAAGTGATCGTGAAAAGGATATTTTATTTAAATTTCATGTAAGTGTATAACCAAAAATGAATGGGGAAATTGTTTAGGTAACTAAGTCAGAATTGCGCAAAGCACAAAAATTGACTTGGGGGGCAAATGTTATACCCATTTTTTTTGGACATTTATGACATTTAAAAAAATAGCAATTATGAAAGAAGTATGAACAAAGCATTTTGCCTTCCTGTTCTCACACAGTGCAAAATAGTTCATGTTCTCATGCAGTGCAAATTGGTTCCTGTTCTCGCGATGTGCAAAGTACTTCTTGTTCTCACGAAGTGCAAAGTACTTCCTATTCTCATGAGGCACAAAGTACTTCCTGTTCTCACAGAGTACAAAGCAGACTACCAAATGCTAACAGAAGGGATTTGGTCACGTATCCGCATTCCTCAACCTCTGTTCACACAAGGCAAACCATTGCACACTAACAGGAGGATCCTGTTCGGTCAACACACAACATCCACGCTAACAGAGTTAGTAAAGGAGTAGAGAGTTGTCATTTATCAAAATATAACTATATTTCTGTTGTAATGTATTATTTGCGAGCCAAGCCAAATAACTTAGGTCCATGATCTAATTGTAACCCTAAACTACTCACTATAAATAAGAGGAGATGGGATAGAAATAAGGGGAGGCAATTGATAATGCCGAATGACCATTCTTGTATACACAGTTCTTATGTATTGTAAAGCGAATGAGGATTATAGAACAACCGGCGACGCAAGTTTGTCAGAAACTATGATTCTTCAAGCTTAAATATTAATAAAAATTACTAAGTGGATGTAGGTCATCTTTTTGGGGTCGAGCCACTATAAAATATGGTGTTATTTATTTGATTATATCTCTATTCTTGAATCCATGCTCTTATGTTCTCAAGTTGACGAAAACAGTGTCAACAATGTCTCTTTAAAAATTATGAACATGACTTTTTTTAAAAGTATAACACCCCTATTGTTTGTAAAGTATAACACTTCAATAGTTTGTAAACCTCGTGTAATATATATTACCCTTATAAGAAAAGAAATACTAATTTTAATATTGATAAATAATATTACTTCACAAAAATATATAATCTTTTATATGTCTCTTTAAATGTGAATATGACTTTTTTGAAAAATATAGAAATATATTGCCCATATAAGAAAAACAAATATTAATTTTAATATTGATAAATAATACTAATTTTATTGTTGATAAATACTAATTTTAATATTGATATAAATTTGATGAACTTAAAACATTAAGTAATTGGGTAAGATTATATTAATCAATAACCAATGTAAGAAAAAAAATTGTTGGACAAATCAAAGTGAATGAAAAAAATACTTTATTTATAGCCTACAAGTATAACATCCCAATAGTTTGTAAACTATGTGAGATTTTTACAAAAAAAAAAAATCATTGCTCAACATACACAAATAAAACTCAAATTCACATAAATTCTAATAAAATAGCTCTAAAAAATTATAGAATGCCACATCACCTCTCAAAAGCTCTCTTTTATATAAATATATAGATATAGATATATTGATAAAAAATACTAATTTTATTATTGATAAATAGTAATTTTAATATTGATATAAATTTGATGAACATAAAACATTAACTAATTGGGTAAGGTTATATTAATCAATAACCAATGTAAGAAAAAAAAATGTTGGACAAATCAAAGTGAATGAAAAAATACTTTATTTATAGCCTACAAGTATAGCACTCCAATGGTTTGTAAACCATGTGAGATTTTTACCAAAAAAAAAAAATCATTGCTCAACAAACACAAATAAAACTTAAATTCACCTAAATTCTAATCAAATAGATAAAATAGCTCTAAAAAATTATAGAATGTCACATCACCTCCCTAAAGCTCTCATTTATATAAATATATAGATATAGATATTTTTTAATCTTATAATACTTGTTCTAACTCTTATATGAAAAATATGAAAAATTATTTAAAGTATCACAATTTTATTTTTTCTTTTGTCTTATGCAATTAGCACAAAAGATTAATTATTACACAACAAAAATAAATTAATATTATAAAATCTTATTTTTTTTCTATTATCTTAAACTTATTGACGTGTTAGAACGTCTATTTATATTTTATTCAAACGAACTCGATATCACCATAATATATAATCTTTTATATGCCTCTTAAAAAATATATAATCTTTTATATGTCTATTAAAAAATTGTGACATGATTTTTTTTAAAAGTGTAACACCCCATTTGTTTGTAAAGTATAACACTTCAATAGTTTGTAAACCTTGTGCGAAATATATTACCCATATAAGAAAAAAAATATTAATTTTAATATTGATAAATAATTCTACTTCAAAATATATATATTCTTTTATATGTCTCTTTAAAAATTGTGAACATAACTTTTTTGAAAAGTATAGAAATATATTACCCATGTAAGAAAAAAAATACTAATTTTAATATTGATAAACAATACTAATTTTATTATTGATAATTAATAATTTTAATATTGATATAAATTTGATGAACTTAAAACATTAACTAATTGGGTAAGATTATATTAATCAATAACCAATGTAAGAAAAAAAATTGTTGGAAAAATCAAAGTGAGTGAAAAAAATACTTTATTTATAGCCTACAAGTATAACATCTCAATGGTTTGTAAACCATGTGGGATTTTTATTAAAAAAAAAAATCATTGCCTAACATACACAAATAAAACTCAAATTCACCTAAATTCTAATAAAATAGATCTAAAAAATTATAGAATGCCACATCACACCCATATATGAAAAAAAATACTAATTTTAATATTGATAAATAATTCTACTTTAGAAATATATAATCTTTTATATGTCTCTTTAAAAATTGTGAATGTTATCTCCTAAATTTGAATATGATGACGTGGCAATCAAAAGTGATAAGTGGCAATGCATGGTAGTGAGTGACACATTAATAGTCAATAAATGTGGCAAATATTTGATATTAATCTTCGGAGTTGTGATATATATATATATTTTTTTGGTAAATCAGAAAATAGTATATTAAAACCAACAAAATTTACAACCTACAGCACCAAAAAGGTCTGAAATCTTTACATTTAAATCTTATCACAATTGATCAAACCAATTCTTATCTCTATGAGCTAATTCCCTATACCAAATTCCTGTAACTCTATATTTGACCACATTCTTTATAATCTGTACAGTTGAACCTGCTTGTTTACATCTGAAATGCCACAAAGCTTCATTTCTGTTTAACCAAATTTGATAGCACAAAGCAGCCATTGTGACAGTAAAAGCTCCTTTTTTAAATCTGCTATGCTTGCTATGTCTAATGTTACTTAGTAATCCATGTAGAGAAATAGCTGATGTCTTCCAATGTAACCAAGTCTTTAATTCTTGTAATACCCTGCAGCTATACAAGCATTCAAAGAATAAATGATGTATATTTTCTAATCCATCTCCACAAACAACACAATTTGTTTCTTGAAAGATGTGAAATCGCTGAAGCCTCTCTTGGATTGGCAACCTTCCCAACATGATCAACCAAACCAGAAATCTATGTCTTAGAATATTCAGTTTGTCCCAAACCAGATGATGCCAATTAACTGAATTATGTACTGGACATAAACTCTGATATCCTTGTTTAATTTGGTATTTCTCAGATACAAATTTCTGAGTGTCTAAACTCTGTTTGAATATGTTTTTGACAGCCACAATTTGTTTCCAGTACCAACTGCTTGTTGATGGAGCAACATAACTCCACCAATAAGCTATTCCCAAATATACATGATGAACCCATTTAATCCAGAGATTATCTTGTTTAGTTGCCACAGCCCATACATATTTCCCTATAGCTGCTTGATTCCATTTTAACACATTTCTGAAACCTAATCCACCCTCTTTTTTTTATTTACAAGGTGATTCCCAATTCACATAACCTGGACCCAAATGCTCAGCAGCTCCTTTCTATAAGAAGGCTCGACAGATAGAGTTTATCTTCTGAAGGATTTGTTTGGGTAATATCATAATCTGGGACCAATAAGAGTGAATTGCTATCAACACTGAGTTTATCAAAATCACCCTACCTGCAAATGATAAGTTCCTAGAACTCCAAGTTTTGATTCTAAGAACCATTTTCTCCAATAATAACTCACATTCAGCAGCTGAAATTCTTTTAGAACTGATTAGGATACCCAGATATCTGAAAGGCAGAGTGCTTCTCCCAAAACCCGAAACATCCATGACCCTTTGTACTTCCTTGGCGTTCATTCCACAGCAATAGATAGCCGATTTGGTCTCATTTGGATGCAGCCCAGATGATTGAGAAAATAGCTTGAGACCTTGTAACAGAAAGTATATTGATTTAAAATCTCCATGGCAAAATAAAAGAACATCATCAGCAAAGCATAAGTGGTTTAAATTGAGTTGAGCACATCTATCATGAAATTTAAACCCTGTTTTCTTTCCTACTTTCCTCAGAATACGAGTGAGGTATTCCATGCCTAGGACAAAAAGTAGAGGTGACATGGGATCTCCTTGTCTGAGACCTCTTTTAGCTGGAAAATAACCATGCATAGTACCATTCAGCATAATGGAAAATTTGGGGGTGCGAACACAAATCATGATGAGCTGAACAAATTTATCTGGAAATCTCAAAGCTCTCAACATCTCCTCAATAAAATCTCATTCTACAGTATCATAAGCCTTCCTCAAATCTAGCTTTATCATACAACTAGGCCTTGAAGGCTTCCTACCATAACGCCTTACTAAATCTTGACATACCATAATATTATGAGCAATATATCTCCCTTTGATAAACCCACCATGACTTTCAGCTATCAACTCAGGTAAAATACTTCTCAGCCTTGTACAAATCATCTTAGAAGCTACTTTATAAACCACATTACAACAGGCAATAGGTCTAAAGTCACTTACCTTAGATGGACAGTTGTTTTTGGGTATCAAAGTTAAGCTTGTAGTATTCAACTGCTTTAAAAGATTGCCCGAGTGGAGAAAATCCAAAACAGCTGCACCAACATCCTCACCAACCAACTCCCAATTATCCTGAAAAAAGCAACTTGCATAGCCGTCTGGTCCAGGGGCTTTAGCACTCAGAATGTCAAACATGGCTCTTTTAACTTCATCACTTGTATAGTCGGACAACAAAAAACTGGCCTTCTCTTCACTTAAAATAGGGCCATTTTCTACAATGTTAATTTGTACCCTTCTTCTATCTTCCAACTGTGTTCCCAACAGCTGCTGATAATAGTTCACAAAAGCTGTTGCTACATCTCCAGGATTTTCTACCCAATGTCCAGCCATGTCTTGAATAGTATAAATTCTATTCCTTATTCTCCTTGCTCTAATACTTGAGTGGAAGATATGTGTATTCTCACCACCTTCTTTAATCCATGCCAGCTTTGATTTTTGATACAGAAAAGAAAGAAAGCTTTTATGAACAACCATGTACTCCTTCCTTGCTAATTTTTCTTGCTCTATCAATTGCTCATTCAATGGATCTTTATTCAAGCATTGTTTCTTCCTTATCAATTATTATATGCTAAAGTATCAGCTACTTGTATATTGTTAAAACCCTTCTTGTTAATATCCCTGAGAATTATTTTAAGCCTCTTTAATTTCTGCACCAGAATATACATGGCTGTACCTTGACATGGCTGGTCCCAACTTCCTTGAACTTTTGACTTGAAATCTGGTGCTTGTTGCCACATGCGAAAAAAGTTAAAAGGAATTTTCCCCCCTCTGAATTCTGGATATACTGATAGTATTGCTGGAGAGTGATCAAAAGTTCCTTCAGGTAAAAACATTACTTTCGCTAGTTCATACTTAATTATCCATTCTTGGTTTACCATAACTCGATCAATCTTGGAATAAATTCGGTCATCTTTGTCTTGCTTATTATTCGAAGTGAAAAAACAGCCCAAGTATTTCACATCTTCAAGTTGACACTCTTCTATACAGTCTTTAAAAGCTAAAGAGCCTCCTCCCTGTACTCGATTGCCCACTCTTTCATCTGCATTTAAAATGTCATTAAAATCCCCTAACACCACCCATGGTTGGTTATGACTTCTTGCTAGACTTTTTAGATCTCCCCATAGGAATTCTCGACCATTTGCATCATTGAAAGCGTAAACAAAGGTAACTAAAAAATCTTCATGACCATTGCTCGACTTAACTACAAAATGCATCAGTTGACTCGAACATAACCTAATATCAACTTGAAACATAGCTAGATTCTAGGTAATTATTATTCTGCCCCCCTTATGCCATGCATTATTCGAAGAAAAACACCACCCTGAAAACATTCTAATATAAACTTCACCTAGCTTCTGGGTTTTCACCCTTATTTCCAAGAGCCCAACCAATCCAATCTTCTTATTCGAGATTAAATGTTTAATCTCAGTTTGCTTTTTAGGATTGTTGAGGCCTCGGATATTCCAAGCCATAATTCTATCCATTACCAAGAGGTGGATCTCCCCCACCTCCATTCTTAGCTACATTCTCAACTGCTCCTCCTTGCTCCATCAAAATCTGAAGATTATTTTCAATGCCAGTTGCAGACACTGGCTGTACCCAGACTTTCCCACCCTTCTGGACTTGCTGAAAACCATCTTCATCCAGTACACTGGTAGAAGCCACCCTTGAATCCTTCTCTAAACTCTATTTCACAACCCATGTTTTCTACTGTACCGATTTTTTCCTACACGCCCCTGTATCATGTCCCAATCCTTGACAATTTCTACATAGCGTAGGCTTCCATTCATACTCAATAAAAAATGATACTTCCTCATCTCTTTCATTTATGAAATATAGAAGCTCTAGAAAATCCTGTTTTAAGTGAACCTCCACCATAACTCTCGGGTAATTGAGTCTTTCTTTCCTCTTAGTGATCTTGTCCACCATCACAGGGGTTCCTAACTGATTGAGAATCTTAAACAAAGCCTTCTCCCCCCAATATTTGAGATCTAGTCCTTTGAGTTGTATCCAAATAGGCGCACACTCCACATTTTCTTTTTTGAAATCCACGGATGCTTCCTAAGGCTTCATGATAATAGGCTTCTTGTCAAAGAACATGAATCCACCTGAAATAACCTGGTCTCTTATCTCCACATCTTGAAATCTAACAATTAATATCCCATGTGCAATCAGACCCACCTTATCAACCTGCTCTCTCCAAATTCTTTTAACATAACCTTCAAATACACCAAGTGGAGGATTGGCTCCTAAGACATAGCAAACCATTGCTGAATTCCAGTAGGAAATTTCATCCTCTATATCTTCCATCTTAATCTTAATTGCCTTCCCACCCGAGCTTCCAGTATGCATTTCACCAAATTTATCATTTAGGTTCCGAATTACATTACTAGAATTGAGAATGGGGGGAATAGCCTTTTTCCTACCTGACTGTATCTGTTGTTCGCAGATCTGTGACTTGTGCAAAATGTCAAAACTACTGCTTTTGTCTCAGCACTTTGCTGTAGAAGCATTGCCGATTTCGAAGTCGGATCAGCTCCAGATGATTCCTTCCCACCCCAATCAAGTGCGTTTTCTCCATCAAAAAATTCTATGGGCTAAACTCCTAAAATTTCATCAATCGATTTGGTTTTCTTTGCCATATCGGAAGAGGTCGGACCAGATTTCTTCTTAATTTTGCTTCTCGATTTCTTAGCTTGTCGTTGAGCTTTGGTTCTCTTTGCCATGGCTCTAGAGAACAATCTCTGCGAGAACGTCGAGCTTTCGAAGTTGTGATATTACTGGTTACAAAATTGATTTATTTGGTCGGGAAGTAATTTGACCGACCAGGTAAACTTTCTGTCCGACCAGTCACTTCAGAAAATAGTATTATCCGGCTAGTAAAATGTTTTGGCCGACTAGTAGAATGTTTTGGCCGACCAGTCACTTTAGGAATCAGGTTTATCCGACCAGTCAGTTTATGAAGATGTTTTGCCCGACCAATAAAGTAATATAGCCGAGTAGTCTCACTTCAGGGAGTGGAGTTGGCCGACCGGACAGATCAGAAATTCAACCCAGTGACTCTTCAAAGTTGTAGAAGTCCAAGAATTTTACTTAGCTAGTTAAATAGTAGTAGTAGTAATAGTAGTAGTAGTAGTAGTAGTAGTAGTAGTAGTAGTAGTAGTAGTAGTAGTAGTAGTAGTAGTAATAGCTAGTAGTAGTTATAGTATGTTTATTACTGTGAATTTTGGTTCAAGCCGGGACTTAGTTGGACACTCGTAGCAACACTTATAGATTTTATAAGTTAACATATAGTTTAAGAATATTAATTATAAGATAATGTTTGATTAATATAGTTGATCATGAAGATGATATTTATTATATTATAAGGTTTAGATAGAACTAATAAGATCATGACACTTCATGTGCATGTTTATTGAAAAATTAAGTATTTTTGAGGAATAGTTTTATAAGAGAAATATTTGAAGACCCCAGAATTTGCCAGCACCTTTAAAATCGTTATATGACTCAGTCAAAGCTGTTTACTCAATTCAAATTAGGCTGAAAAGGTGAAATTACGTGTATAATATTTCAGCGTATGCCGATATATCGCAACTCTAGGGGCGATATATCGCCACACAGGGAATACGAAAACACGTAACTTCGCATGAACGCTTCGACGAGCCTCGGGAATATAATCCCAAGTGATATATCGCCTACCATGGGTGATATATCCGCCCTAGGGAAAGATTTTCAAACATTTTTTAAACCGAGCTCATTTTAATCCTTAACCTCTTAGCAAGCCTCTGAACCTTTTGACCGAGTCTTAAGCCTCTACTGAACGAATATTCAAATGTTTTTCAATTAAATATTCATTATTTTATTCAAGCTAAAAGAAGATCTTTTCATTCTTGAACTCTACCCAGCCATTTCTTTCATTCTTCATGTAACGCCCCGATTTCCAGAGATGGTACTTAGGGAGTCTGTTTAAAAATAATAAACAATAAATACTTTAAGATACTAAAATAAAATATTTATTTAAAATTTAAATAGACAATGAGATCTCATTATTTAAAAATAAAAATGTTGGACGCTAGGTTTAACAACAACAACATAAAGAAAATAACCGTTCAAGTCTGAACATTTAAAACATGACATTCATTTCTAAAAAAAAACATAAAATAACTACAGCCCAGCCTCTAACATGTCTTGTCCATGCCTCGAGCCCGCACCACTCACTGCTTTGCCTTTCCTTTTCCTGCACACAGAGTACCCGTGAGCTAACGCCTAGTAAGAAGAGCTATGTAGGACATAACTCCCCAAACCAGAAAACATAAACCTTCAACTAAATATAAAAAAATATCATAAGCATAATAATCATCGTGTGATATATACCAAATCACACTAACATAATGTGTGTTACACTCACACACATAAATACTAACAAGTCATGTTGATCGGACATGAAATGTAATCTGCCTTGCCTACGCTGTACTCACACTCGGCATTCCCACGATGGCACATAGTCTAGCCTGCGCTGTACTCACACTCGGTCGTTCCCTCAAGACAACGTTGCCCTGCCTGTGCTGTACTCACACTCGGCAATTCCGTGGTGGCATCCTATTATCCTGAGTTATACACACCCAAGATAATTCCTGCAAGTGCTATACTCACACAAGCAGCTAAAATCTTGTAGCACGCCTACTCTATCATCTAAGCATGTATACTAACTAAAATCCCTAACACTATACTCATGCTAGTCAATCTAATGCAACAACTCAAGTCACAATATAATTACATAATTAGATAAATAGGAAAACAAGGTTGTACGCATAACGTACACCCTGTGCGCAGATGTCCACTCTTCTTACCTTAAAGAGTAAATTGCCCGCTAACGTGTCTCGAACCACTTGCTCTGTCATATCGACGACCGCTACCTCCTAGACGTCCAATTACACAGCGACAATTCAGGTAAAATAAAATAGGCGTTAGGGTTTTATTTTGAAACCCTAATTATCGAAATAATTTAACTATATCACATGCACAAACAATGATATTTCTAAAGTATCGCATGAATTCATATAAATACTTTTTATGTGAAAATTACCAAAATGCCCTTTTATCATAATTACATAAAAGACTCAATAATTTCTAAAGATTATCATGTGACAAAAAAATTCAACAAACAACTTTTCCAAAACCCTAATGTACGCCTTAATTTTCCAACGGGCCATTAGCGAGCTGAGATATGGCCTAATTATATCAGCCACGTGGATCCCCTATGACCGGAGCTGTTGTCGTCAGGACCTACCTCGCTAGCTCGGGGTATCAAGAGGTTCGCCAAGATTACTTAAGGACCGAGTCAGGTCTGTGAAGGCCACAGGTCAAGGAGGCATCCAGCTCGTGGTACGAGCTGGAGTTGGAAGCTATGACCTCTTATAAAGTCAACCACGCAAGGTAAATGTGCATATATCAGGCATCACGTGTCTGATATATCCTTGACTTCTCGGGCACGCAGTATGAACGCGCGTATTCAGGCACCCACGACTGGGTTGGGCCGTGCAGCCCATTATCCCCCTTACCTATTGATTAGACCACACTTCATGTGTCAGGTTTTAGGAATTAATCATGAATGTCACAGAAATGACATGATAGGTAGGAAGGTCACGGGATGACCCCCCTTACCAACTCCTAGGTTCCCTCTCCTATAAATATGGAGACCCTGGGAGTTGCAAAGGGTTGGATTCTATTGTGTAAGGAAATACCCTGTAAAGAATACCAGGCATATAGCAATAATATTGGCTGGTGGAGTAGAAGGATTTTAACCTTTGAACCACCTAAAAAACGTAATTGTATCACCAGTCCATTTAAAGATCGTTCATCTATTTCAGTTCATTGTTAAGCACTAATCCCTTCCTCTTATTTTCTTAATTACCTGTTGGCGAAGAACCGCGTCAACAGTTTGGTGCTTTCGTTGAGAGTTAATTAGATTGGTGTTATCGCAAACATCCAACTATGGTGACCACTCGATCAAGACACGGTAACGAGGCAGAACAACATGGTGGGCAGGAGGCTCATCATGCCGCCATCTCTGGTGAACAAATTCCTGAGTTCCAGCAGCGGCCGGGAAAGCAGCCGGTTGGCCAAGATGACACTGGAAGTTCGGCGCCCCGGCCACCTAATCCAAACCCAGATTTTTACACTGTGGTAGAAATGGAGAACGCTCAGCTGAGGAGCCAACTAGTGAAAGCTAGTCAGCAGATTAAGGAGGTGTTGGCCCGACTACCCCCTCTTACAACCGACGCTAACGTTGGAAAGAGGCAAGGCGAGACTCGTAAGTCCCGCCGGGGTAATCGGTCCAGGCCTAGCCGCTCGGACAGACCTCCGACATCCAACTCTATTCCCTCATCGCACCGTCGAGAGGCAAACTTCAAAGAAATGCCTAGAGCCGAACAACAGTATAGCCGCTCGGTCCAAACTTCAACTCCCAGCTCCCAGCCAGCCTCGAGCGCACCCAGGGGGGCTCGAGGGAATTCCAGAAGGAGATCCGGGGAGGGCTCATAGTACCAGCACGTCCCCACCAGCCGTCTTGCGCCTCGTCCAGATCGCCAGGTGCGAGGCCCGCAGGTTGGCAGGGCCGAAAGGCCCCCACCTAACTTGATCCGCCCTGACGGTACCAGGATTTCATCTCCGGTCAGGCATCCTCCGTCATCAATAAGATATCCGTCTCATCCTCAGCCCATCCGAGATATTCCAGCTTATGGAAGCAGCAAAAGAAACCCGCCATCCGCAGGACCTTCCCGACGTAGCAGGGCGCCAAGAGGGAGCCCGGATCCTCTCCCCCAAAGGCAAACTCCGAGCTTCTCTAACAGAAGCTACTGGACCGGTAGTCGCCGAAGTAACCTTTCTGGCGGAGACCTGCATCAACGGTTAAGCTCGGCGCAAATTCCTCAGGCCACCCAGAGGGGCAACCTGCGAGATCGCCTTAACTCTCATAGGGGGGACCCAGTAGGAGGTGGCAGCCATGCTCGCTCAGGGGGAGACCTGTCCGAGGTACGTAATGACGGGAATGCCCCAATTAACCTATCTCAAGATAGGAGGGGCAATAACCCACCAAACGTATACAATGGATCTGGAGCTGTCGAACAGCCTCGGAATAACCAAGGAAATCAGGACAAAACCCTTGAGCGCCTAGCTCAGATGGAGGAGCTAATGAGGAAGCTCCTGTCGGAGAAAGAGAAAGACGAATATGATTCGGGGGACAAGCTCGAGCTCTTCGGCCCCAGCATAGCAGCAACGGCATATCCACCTGGTTTCCGTATGCCGCACCTGTCCAAATTCAACGGAGACGGAGATCCGTCAGACCATCTGGGGATGTTCAATACCCTGATGATGGCCCACAACATTGGCCCTGAGCTGAGGTGTCTGATATTTCCCTCCACACTGACTGGACCAACCAGGCAATGGTTCAAACAAAGCAAGAAACAATCAATCAGCTCTTGGAAAACTTTTTCTGCTGACTTCAAAAGGGCATTCCGAACCTCCCAGGCTGCCCGCGTTAAGGTCGATTCTCTGGCTAACGTGAGGCAACAACCCGATGAGCCTCTGAAGGCTTACCTGAGCAGGTTCACGAACGTCGTTGCTCGGGCCAGAGACGCAGATGACAGCTCCAAGCTCATGGCCTTGAGGACTGGAATCCTCATCGGAGGGGGACTCTGGAACGAAATACAAAGGAAGGGAGTTAGCTTAGTGAACGAGTTCCTAAATAGGGCCCAGGGGTGGATCAACTTGGAGGAGGCCCAAGCCTCAGCTGCAGGAACCAGCCAGGTCCCTGAGCAGCCCGCTGGAGTGGGAACGGAGGTCGCGACAGCGACCTAGAATGTTACACAAAATAACCAGTTCGGTGGAGGCAAGAGAAAGGGGAACGGCGAGGGCAACCAGCACGGCCCAAAGAAGAATAAGTCCGTAGACAAATTTAAGTCGGTCTACGCGACTTATACAGAGCTCACCCACTCTAGGGAGAACATCTTCTTAGCAAACTCTGCTCGCTTCCCCTGGAAGAAGCCAGAGCCGTTAAAGCACCAGAAGGGGAAGAGAGACACCTCCAAGTTTTGTCGTTTTCACAACGACGTTGGCCACAATACCTATGATTGTAGGCATTTGAAAGATGAGATTGAAACTCTCATCAGAGCCGGCCCATTGGCTCAGTACACGCGGAACAGGGCTCTGACAGGCCGACCTGCTCCGGAAGTCCCGGCCAGTCAGCCTGGGTCTCGGGTAGATCAAGATGTCCCTCCTTCAGTGATAGGAGGAGAGATATCCACAATCTCGGAAGGTAAGCATTTGGCTGGCGCGATCAGGGGTGCCCAAAAGAGGTACGTAAACGAACTCAAGGCGCATAATGGAGTAGAGTTCGTCCCCAAGCGGCATCTGCCAAAACAACAGCGATTGGAGAGGCAACCAATCATTTTTACAGAAGAAGATGCTGGCCATGTCCAGTTCCCTCATAACGACCCTCTGGTCGTAGCAGTGCAGCTCGCTAATCAGAGGGTTAGGAAAGTGCTGATCGATAATGGGAGCTCGGTAAACCTTCTATTCCGGTCCACGCTGGAGAAGATGGGTTTGACTGTCGCCGAGCTGAAGGCGACCTCCATAATGCTGTATGGTTTTTCGAGAGAAGGATCATCGGCTATAGGGACGATCTAGCTGGTGATGACCTTAGAAGAAGGACCTCGGACAGTCTCCAAACTCCTCGAGTTTGTGGTCATCGACTGCCCCGTTGCGTACAATGCTATTTTGGGCTGACCCACACTCATAGCTTTTGAGGCCATCACCTCCGTTCACCACCTCGCGCTGAAATTCCCTTCTTCCACGGGGATATGCAAGGTCTGTGGCGATCAGCTTGCTGCCAGGGAATGCTACAACATTTCCATGAAGGGAAAATTGAAACTCGGGCAGCTAGCAATGGCCATACAAGGTGGAGGAGAGGAATCTCAGGAACCTTTAACTGATCCTGAGATTGAAAAACCTCAGAGCGCCGAAGGGGAAAATATCATCTTAAGTGAGGATATTGACCACCGAATAGGCGAGGATAAGTTCGAGCTCCAAGCTATTGAAGAGCTCGAGGAAGTAAACATCGATCCACAAAATCCTTCACGGATGGTCAAGCTCGGGAAAAACCTCTGTAGCAAGAGGAAAGCGGAGCTGATCAAGTTTCTGCAGGATAACCTGGATGTGTTTGCGTGGTCACATGAGGACATGGTGGGAATCAGTCCAAATGTCATCATGCACACCCTTCATCTGGATAAGAGCATTCCTGCAAAGTCCCAGAAGCAGAGGTGCCTGGGAACAACTCGGGCTGAGGCCTTAGAGGAAGAAGTATCCTGGCTCAAGAAATGCGGCTTTATCTGTGAAGCCAAGTTTCCGATTTGGGTTGCCAACCCCGTGCTGGTCCCGAAGCCCAACGGGAAGTGGCGGACCTGCATCGATTTCTCCGACCTAAATAAAGCCTGCCCCAAAGATTGTTTTCCCTTGCCAAGGATTGACCAATTGGTGGATGCCACAGCGGGGCACAAGCTCATGTCCTTTATGGACGCGTACTCAGGTTATAACCAGATCGCCATGAATCCGGCGGACCAGGAGCACACCAACTTCATGACCCCGACTAACGTCTATTGTTACAAGGTCATGCCATTCGGGCTGAAGAACGCCGGTGCTACATACCAGAGGTTAGTAAATAGAATGTTCGCCAGCCAGATCGGGAAGAACATGGAAGTGTACGTTGATGACATGCTGGTCAAGTCAAAGACTGCCGATAAACATGTTTCCGACCTGGAGGAATGCTTCAAGATACTACGAGAGTACGACATGAGGCTTAATCCACAGAAGTGCACTTTTGGAGTCGCATCTGGAAAATTCTTGGGTTTCATCGTCAATACCCGAGGAATCGAGGCAAACCCCGACAAGATCAGGTCATTGCTCGAGCTTCCCTCACCCAGGTCGCGCAAAGACGTCAAAGGCCTGACAGGGAGGGTGGCAGCCCTCAATTGGTTTATTTCTAAATCCACCGACAAGTGCCTGCCATTCTACAACCTGCTCCGAGGAAATAAGAAATTCGAATGGACAGAGGAGTGCGAAGGTGCTTTCCTCGCCTTAAAGGCACATCTGGCCGAACCACTCGTATTGTCCAAACCAAAGGCAGGAGAGCCCCTTTTTCTCTACCTAGCTGTCACAGAGGATGCAGCTAGTGTCGTATTGGTTCGAGAAGAAGACCGGGTTCAGAAACCGGTCTACTACATCAGTAAGAGGCTTCTCGGGGCTGAATCCTGATACCCGTTGATGGAAAAATTGGCATTCTGTCTTATCACGGCCTCCCGAAAGCTCAGGTCGTACTTCCAGTCCCACTCAATACATGTCATGATCGATCAGCCTTTAAGGCAGGTTTTGCAAAAACCTGAGGCATCGGGACGCCTGTTAAAGTGGGTTATCGAACTCAGTCAGTTCGAGATTTTGTACACCCCACAAACTGCTATAAAAAGTCAGGCCCTGGCCGATTTTGTGGCAGAGTGCACAGGATTCCGGGAGGATCCTGTAGAAGACTCACCCCAGGTCACCTCGGCCCAGACGTCGGGGAAGATCTTCGTGGATGGCTCATCCAATGAGAATGGCTCCGGGGCTGGAATCATTTTGATATCCCCTGAGGGACATAGATTCCACTTGGCACTGAGATTCGGATTCAAGGCCTTTAACAATGAGGCCGAATATGAAGCTTTGCTGGCCGGGCTAAGAATAGCCCAGGAGCTGAAGGCGAGCTCCGTTCAGTGCTTCAGTGACTCCCAGCTCGTGGTAAACCAGGTGCTAGGCGAATATCAGGCACGAGGAACCAAGATGGCTACTTACCTGGCAAAGGTAAAAGTCGAACTGTCCGCATTTGGGCGAGGCTCAATCGAGCAGATACCTCGGGAGCAGAACGCTAACGCAGACGCTCTTGCCAAGCTCGCCACCTCCGGGGAGACGGAGGCTTTGGGGTTAGTACCGGTAGAGTTCTTGGAGAAACCAAGTATAGAAGAAGTCGGGGTGGAGGTCGAGATGATCGATGCCAGGCCGACCTAGATGACCCCCATCCTTGAGTATCTCAACGAAGGGAAGCTACCTGAGGGGCGTAATGATGCGCGATGGGTACTGTACCAGGCTCCAAGGTATGCGATGGTAGATGGGGTGCTGTACCGACGTGGGAACTCCCTTCCTCTCCTACGGTGTGTTCTGCCAGGCGAAGCAAAGACCATCCTGCAGGAAGTGCATGAAGATTTTTGCGGGGATCACACTGGGAGGCAAAGCTTGGCCCTAAAAGTTTTAAGGCAAGGATATTACTGGCCCACTTTGTCAAAGGACTCGATCTCGTATGTCAAGAAGTGCAACAAGTGCCAACGATTCACCACAGTTTCCCGAGCTCCCCCTGTCGAGCTGAAGATGATCCTCCCCATGGCCATTTGCAGTTTGGGGGATCGACTTGGTTGGCGCCCTCCCGACTGGAAAAGACGGGGTTCGATACGCCGTGGTGGCTATCGACTACTTCACAAAGTGGGCTGAGGCAGAGCCTTTGGCAACAATAACTTCCAAAAAAGTCCTCGACTTCATGGTTAAGAGCATTATCTGCCGATTTGGGTTGCCCAAGAAAATCGTTTCCGACAATGGGACTCAGTTCGATAGGGACCTATTCACCGAATTTTGCGAAAAGTATGGGATTGTGAAAAGCTTCTCGTCCGTGGCCTATCCTCAGGCAAATGGCCAGGTCGAGACCGTCAATAAGACCCTAAAGGCGAGCCTTAAGAAGAGACTGGACGAAGCAAAGGGGGTCTGGCCAGAACAGGTCCCCCAGGTTTTGTGGGCATACCGGACCTCGCACCGGACTCCTACGGGTCATACTCCTTTCTCCCTGACTTTTGGGAGTGAGGCAGTCCTCCCTGTGGAGATTAAGGTACCTTCGGATAGAGTCCAGGCATATGACTAGGACCGCAACCATGAACTACTTTGCGCTTCCCTTGACTTGGTTAATGAAAGACGAGAAGATTCGTAACTTCAGCTCGCACATTACCAGCAAAAAATCACTCGTTATTTCAACTCAAAAGTCAAAAAACACGCTTTTAGCATTGGCGACCTGGTCCTCAGGAGAGTTTTCTTAGCCAGTAAGGATCCCAAAGATGGAGTATTGGGACCGAACTGGGAAGGGCCATATCAAATCATCGAGGTCATTAAAGAAGGAACTTACAAATTAGCTCGGCTCAATGGAGGGGCAGTCCCACGAACTTGGAACGCCATCCATTTGAAGAGATATTATCAATGACACCCTTGTAAGGCCTAAAGGCCATTTTTTATGTATTGAGCAATGAGAATTAACTTTTCGTTCATGATTGAATATATTTGCAAGTGTAATCTAAAGTAACCACGAAAGACCCTTTCCTAGTTACTTGGGGGGCATATGGTGCCTGGATATAACCAGGTTGCCTTAAAGGCTTAGAAGTTAATTCAAATCGATTGATCGTTGTTTTTCTTAAAAAATACGAGATATTGATGAAGGATTAACGCGAACTAAGCTCTATCCTGGACATAACCAGGTCATAAAACTTAGAAGTTAATTCAAATTGATTGATCGTTGTTTTTCTTAAAAAGCACGAGATATTGATAAAGGATTAACGCGAACTAAGTTTTCAAACTAAGGTCCTGGACATAACCAGGTCATAAAACTTAGAGGTTAATTCAAATTGATTGATCGTTGTTTTTCTTAAAAAGCACGAGATATTGATAAAAATTAACGCGAACTAAGTTTTCAAACTAAGGTCCTGGACATAACCAGGTCATAAAACTTAGAAGTTAATTCAAATTGATTGATCGTTGTTTTTCTTAAAGAGCACGAGATATTGATAAAAATTAACGCGAACTAAGTTTTCAAACTAAGGTCCTGGACATAACCAGGTCATAAAACTTAGAGGTTAATTTAAATTGATTAATCGGTGTTTTTCTTAAAAATCACAAAATATTAGTAAAAAATTAACACGAACTAAGTTTTTCAAAGCAGTAACCAAAATGCGTAGAGGCAAAAGGAAATAAACCAATTAAAAGTAAAAATTGATAAAACCAATTGTCTCGAGGTGGAAAAACCTCATGCAAAGTTACACAAAAAAAAATTATAATAATAAAGGAGTGGGTGCGAAAAAGAAAGGCCCTAGGCTCCACCAGGCTGCCCCATGGAGGTCGCTGTCTCACCCTCCTACTCGGCCACGGCGGATGCCTCCCCGGTCTCAGAAGGTGCTTCTTGCTGGAGGCGAGTTTTGAACCCTTCCTGGAAGACCTCCCAGTCCACTCCTAAGAAGGAGAAGTCGCCGTCCGGGTTATAGACCCAGCAGTGGTAGAGCATGTCCTCCATGGCGGAGCTGGAAGCTGCCTTCTCTGTTTCCAAGGCGGCCTTAGCCTCCTCGGCCCCAGTCTTCACAGAGTCTAGCTCGACCAGCGTGGCGGCAAGGGCAGCTTTGGTGGCCTCGACCTCTTGAAGCTTAGGACGGGCTTCTTCCAGCTCGGCCTGTGTGGCCGCAAAAGCATCCTTGGCTTCTTTTTCCTTCTATTGGGCCATTTGCAAGGCGCCCAAGGAAGTTTGATGGGCGGCCAAAATCGTCTGATGCTCACCCCTCATCTCCTCGAGCCGGGCCCTGGACCTGGATATGCTCCGGTGAAGGGCCAAGACACTCTACAAAAACAAAGAGGCAACTGCCTTAGAAAAAAAAAAGAGGAAAAACAGGGCAAGGCATGATAATCAAAGATCATAAAAGGGTAAAGTCAGCTTACTGTTAGGGCCATTCCCAATGAAGAATCCATTACATTCTCCGGGCTCCTTATTTCGATGGCCCGCAGGTCTGTCTCAGTGGCGCGGTATAAGTGGTCGACGGCGTAGCTCGCCATCTCATACATCGTCCCCCGAAAGACGTCTGTAATCTTCTCCAGGGCCTGGGGGTCCACTGGGATGCGCACCTCAGGGTCCGCGGTTGCCGAGGCCCCGAGCTCCGCCCTTGTGTCCCGAACAAAGGCCGGAGCTCGCGAAGGGGGTGGGGGCATGTTCTCCACTACAGCAGGAGGTGCAGTTTCCTTGGCCTGGGCAGCTGGGGTCTGGTCTTTCCCCTTTGCAGGGGACTTGATTGGGGCCCCAGAGGCTTTCTTTGCCACCCGGAGCTTCTTCATTTTGGGCCCAGAGGCCCCAGCTAAGGAGTTCCCTCCGACGAACATAGCTCGCTGATCTCTGCTCCTGGGCTGAGACATCTCCTCTGGCAAAACACAGACAACATCAATATACCAGTAAGCATTCATGCAAAAACAAAAATAAGGGGGAAAAAAGCGAAACTCAACTATATATACTAAAAGGAATCCTACCCCCCCAGCTAGAAGAGGAATCTATGGTCACGACCATCGGCCCCGGAGCTTCTGCGGGGGAATCTAAGACAATTACTTCTCGAGCTGGCGCAGGTTCTGGGTCCGAGACTGGCTCAGGACTAGACTCTTCTATGTATTGCCTAAGACCCGGAGCTACGGTACCCTCCCAGAGTGATGGCCATGACCGAAGGTTGGTCCCATACTCCTCAAATAAGGCAGACCTAAAGGCTAGGGTGTTTTCTACGACTATGGTACCCCTAGGGCGGCTATTTTCGTAATCCAACACGAGCCGGTCGACACAATGGAGCAGGGTTATATCAAGGTCTGGGTCACTTCGATGGCATTGGACGAGCTGTTTGGGATTGAACCTGGCTAGCCGGGGGTCTGTAGTGGCCCTATCTAAGTTCCTAAACAGATATGGGTTACCTTGGCCGGAGGGACCTGCAGCAGCTCCAGACCGGATCCTCTCCTCGTCCGTTCTTTGGGTGACCTCCAGCGCCCGCTTCCTCCTCACGAGGGGAACCTTGTCCTCCTCGTCCTCATCCCACGCGGCCTCTTCCTCGGGGATGGCCCTCATCTCGCGAGCTGGGGGAGGCACCCGGGGTCTCCTCAGGTTCAAAGTCTGGCCTGGAGAGATCAGCTTGCATGCCAGCATCGTCTCATCTGTCATGAGCTGGCGATAGTCCTTTTCACTGGGGGGCAAGCCTGCCAGTGTCTCGTACTGACTCCCGAGGATCACAGACTTGTCTGTCCTCGCGAAAATGGCTGCAGAATTATTCTAAGTTAGAAATGGATAATGGGGGGAGCTAACCGATACTTAACATACGAGCTAAGGATGAAAGGTACTTACAAGGACGGTTGAAGTAGTGCAGGTCGCAGTTGCGAAACCCCTTGGACATAAAGAACTGGTCTTTGAAGTCGTTGGGGTGGGTGGGCAGCTCGATGACCGCAGCCGTATTTGGAAACCGGGTCAAGTAATAGAACCCGTCGCCTCGCCCCTGCTGCTCCGGGATGGCCTTGAGGCAGAAAAAATATAAGATATCTGCCGGAGTGGGGACCTCCCACTCTTGTTTCAAGAACAAATATCTCAACCCCGCCAACAAACGATAGGAGTTGGGGGGGGGGGGGGGGGGAGCTGGAAAGGAGCCAACCTCACGTAGTTGAGGAAGTCGGCGAAGTATTGGTCCAGCGGGAGGAAAGCCCCAGCCTTGAAGTGCTCGTCAATCCAGGCCGCGAACTGCTCGTCGAGCGGCGCGCAGCTCCGCTCACCCTCTGCGGGAGGTCGGGCTATCAGAGCACCCATCCCCAGTTCGATATTGTGGGAAAGGAATATCTTATTCACTTTCCCCTGGTCAGTGATCTTCGAGACGATCCTCTCGGCCTCGAAGAAAGCATCGGGCGCCACCTTGAGCTCCTACTCCACGGCCGGCCCGAAGACAGGAATTGGGGAGTCTGTCATCACCTCTTTTCCTTTGGATTGTTGGGAGGACGAGCTGCTTGCGATCCTCTTAGGAGCGTTCTTCTTGGGTCCCATCTGGTCGCCTAAAGAACAAAAGAAGAAATTTCAGAAAAGGTGACCTAAGCATAAGGGAGAATCAAAAGAGGTGTTTCCTTTGCACGAGCTGAGGTAATCTCAGCCCGTGGAGAGTGAGACCACGCGATTCTATGAACACGCGCCTGTGCTCCCAACAAATCCCCGATTACTCGGAATTCGTGTGTAAGGAGGGTCAGGATAAAAATTTGCCTTGGAAGGAAAGTTTCAGTTGGCAAGAGGTGCAAAACCGCCTGTGAGGCGTGTCCCCTAAGCTACCCGGTTTTGCTCCCAAAAGTACTGGATATTTTAAACAAGCATACCGAAAATCCTACCCAGAAGAATTCCCCAGAAAATGCACCCTATAAGCCATGCTCCTTAATGGTTTTCTTCTATAGTCGATGCCCTAAAGTAAAACCTACACCCTTCATACCCACAAAAAACCCACAGAATATTGCATGCAGATACAATTACCTAGGCTACAGTGAAAAGGAAATTTAAAACATGCACAGTGCGAAGAACTTACGAAATAGTTTGCTGTGGGAGAGATGAAGGGGTCGTCTGGGTTGGGGCCTCGACGGAATGACTGGTTCCAAAACCTCAAAGGAACCCTTGCGCCTGACCTTCTAGAGTGCTGGGAACGGTGGCCGGAGAGAAGAGGGTTTTCTTTTGAAGATGAGAAGAGAGAAGAAAATGGAAAGTTCAGAAAATTTTCGAATAACTGGGTGGCCCATGCGTAAGGTGGCCACCCCTTTTATATACGTGAAAGGCCACGTGAGGAGGGCCGTTGGATTGCCCTGATGTGGGATCCAAGACTTTCCCCTCGAAAGGTGAAACGACAGCTGAGTATAGGCTAGGCCATTTAATGCGGTTCTCGGAAGACGTACCGTCACCAACCACGATGTCCCACGTATTCAACGCCTGCGTAAAAGGTGGAATATGGAGAGTCCATGAAGAAGCCTAAAAGCCCCTACTGTGGCCCTACACGGCGTCGTGTACCACGAGCAGGGGCTTGGGGGGCAAATGTACGCCCTAATTTTCCAACGGGCCATTAGCGAGCTGAGATATGGCCTAATTATATCAGCCACGTGGATCCCCTATGACCGGAGCTGTTGTCGTCAGGACCTACCTCGCTAGCTCGGGGTATCAAGAGGTTCGCCAAGATTACTTAAGGACCGAGTCAGGTCTGTGAAGGCCACAGGTCGAGGAGGCATCCAGCTCGTGGTACGAGCTGGAGTTGGAAGCTATGACCTCTTATAAAGTCAACCACGCAAGGTAAACGTGCATATATCAGGCATCACGTGTCTGATATATCCCTGACTTCTCGAGCACGCAGTATGAACGTGCATATTCAGGCACCCACGACTGGGTTGGGTCGTGCGGCCCATTATCCCCCTTACCTATTGATTAGACCACACTTCATGTGTCAGGTTTTATGAATTAATCATGAATGTCACAGAAATGACATGATAGGTAGGAAGGTCACGGGATGACCCCCCTTACCAACTCCCAGGTGCCCTCTCCTATAAATATGGAGACCCTGGGAGTTGCAAAGGGTTGGATTCTATTGTGTAAGGAAATACCCTGTAAAGAATACCAGGCATATAGCAATAATATTAGCTGGTGGAGTAGAATGATTTTAACCTTTGAACCACCTAAAAAACGTAATTGTGTCACCAGTCCATTTAAAGATCATTCATCTATTTTGGTTCATTGTTAAGCACTAATCCCTTCCTCTTATTTTCTTAATTACCTGTTGGCGAAGAACCGCGTCAACACCTAAATAATCAGCAAAGGCTCATATAAAACCAGAAAAATAATTTTTAACATTTATAAATTATTTTTCCTCAACTCAAATAATTTAAATAACTCAAAATAATTATACATCCAGCCTAAAATTCAAACTAATCATACATAACTATTTAAAAAGCCAAAATAAACTTGTAAAAATTATTTTATAATTTTTTGGGCAAAATAACTATTTTCCTTAATTGATTTAATAGAAAAACGAATTAATTCAAGAAAAATAAATAAACGGTTTAAAAATAAAATATAACTGTACAGAATGGTTTATATACCCTACAGTAATACACAAAAATTACCTAGGGTTCAGAATAATAACATTAATATTTTTCATATTTAAAATATAGAATAAGACAAATAAATTATGGAAATTACATAAATAATACAAATTAGAAATAAAATTACAAAGAGCCTTAGAATATCACTTTAAACATATACAACAAATTTCCAGAATTTTTATAATACTTTAAATAATTTTTCCACATTTATTTTCTTAAATCACTTATTGAAAAGCAACTAATTGAAGAAAATGATCAAATACTATCAAAACTTAAATTTCAACATACAAAAAAATTCTAAATCATACAAAAATTATTCAAACATAAACTCATATTTTTCTGAATAATGAAAATATTTTTCATAATTAATCTCTATTTAAACTTAAATAAATCATAGTAATTGAAAGAAAAATCAGAAAAATACCAAACCAGTTGGAAAATGCTCTAAAATTAATCTACTAATTTTTAGGATTCAAAAACCAAAGAAAAAACCTCCATAAATACCTAGATCGGGTTCGCCGGAGCCTCGCCGGAATCTTCTTTTTCTCTATCGTCGGCGAGATTCTAACTCCTCTTTCCACTTGTTTTTGACACTCCAAACCGGTTGGAATTTGTTCCTAAAGATCCCAGCACCTCAAATAGCCCTTGAAGCTCAAGAAAATCGACCCATGATGGCCGCCGGATCATGGTTGTCTTCCCCGTCGCCGGTGTACCGCCAAAAATGGTGGTCAAAATACAAAATTTTGTTTTAGAGCTTTTTGATCCATTTATTCACGTCCAAAACACTTCTTAGGGTCCCTCTAAGCTTTCTAAACACTTCAAAAAAATCTAGAACCTCTCATGCTCCCTTAGATCCGAAATTATTCAAGAACACCCACTTTAATGGTGAAAATTTGTGATTTTTGAAAACGACCTTTCTAGCCCCTTTTTGTCACGTCAAAAACGTTCCTTAGATCATATGAAATATATTTCAAACATTCAAAACCACCCAGAAATTTCCTAGAGCTCTCAAACCCGAAATCTTCCTTTCTCTCTCTAGAAAATTCAAGAACATCTCTTTTCTTCCATTAGTGCGACTCTCCCTCTTTTCCCACGATTTTGAACTGTTGAGAGGCCCTCTAAATCATGCTTAAACAAAAAGAAACGAATGTTTAACCTCTTAGTTATTGTTGACCGATTTTAAGCCTATAGCTAAGGAATTTCTTGTATTTCTTTTAAAATAAAATAAAATAAATTGTGATATTATTATAATTGATTTAAATTTCGAATTTAATCAGTTAATTGCATTTGAAATCATATTCTAATGTCATTTAAATGCCCCTCAACTAAATTCAAACATAGGGACATTAATGTCATTTCATAATTACATGCTATTACCATTATTTAATCCATTTAAATAATAATGCAATAAACCTTGTAATAAAATAAAATGAATTCATATCATGTTATTAATATTATTATGCTCATAATAATAATAACATTTACAACATAAATAAATAATTAAATTAACCCACGTAATTAATTATTTATTAGGCATTATGCACATGTCGAGATTTGAATCTCATTCTAGATTCTCAAACATAAAAATCAACAATCTTTGTTATCATTAGAATCCATACATATATAAACCCATAAATATGTAAAATGACAAAATACTCTCAGTGGCAAAATTACAAAATGACCCTTTCGAGAAAACGGATATTACACTTCAAGCTGAGTTTAGAGCTTTCAAGCTGCTAGGTTTACTTTAGAGTGTTAAACAGTTGGGTTGGGGTTATAAGCTTTATCATCTTAAGCGTATTAAACACTTGGGAAGTAAGGTTAATAGTGTGTTTTTTGATAACAAGGTGTAGTTCGGTTATAGTGCATTCAAAGGTATTCCTATTCCTAGTTTATTTCTGTATGTTTCATTAGTTTCTTATAGTTTCTCTACTCAAATCCTAACTCGATGTTTCTCATTATCCTGGTTAGGTATTTAAGTAAGATTTCTTGTCAGTAAGTTTCTTCTCGGTGGTTTAGTTCATTTCTTTTCTTTAGAATACTCACCTTTCTATTGTTGGTTTTTGAAGTGTTCCAAAATCCCGTCCTTGTTCTCACATCCCGGTATTGGTAAGGAAAATAGGATAGTTTCTATATGCTTATGTGTTATGTAATGTATAATATGTTATGATATGTTTATGCTATAATACATTATGTTATGTTTTTATCTAGGGCTCATAGTTGCATAGTTTGGAAGCCCTAGTGTTTATCATTTTCATGTTTAGAGTTATGATATACCCTACCTTAGATATTAGACAGAGGACCTAGATGGGTTATCATATACTGTCATGTGATCTAACCTACCTTAGATATTATACAGGGGACGTAGATGGTTTATCACATGTCATAATGGCCATTAATATTGTAGTCCCATATGGTATATGTTACACCCAGATTTCGAGACCTGAGATTGTGACCTCGAAAGATGGACTCGTCAAGTGTGAGCTCGAGATATATAAAATGCATGTTTGTGGTCCAGATGTCAAAACCTCAAAGCAAGACGGCAACCTCAAATATGGGTAACCTTGAGATCCTTTCTAAGCTCGAAAGAACATAGCATCAGGATACATCTATTGTCGGGTGTCTTCGGATCGAGTAGCCCGAGCTTAAAGGGTACAAGCTCAAAATGTAACAGCCACAATGATATTTATCTACTCCGAGCTGGTCTTGGAAGAAGGCGGCTAGTTCGTAACTTATCCGTAAACCTTGACTGACATGATGCTGGTTGCTGACCTCGAAGATTTGATGAGTCATCTGATGTAATGCGTTCCATACGTTTAAAGATATTTATTGTTGTAACATCCCAACATTAAAGGGATATTAACAATTATGTTACCCGTTTCCTGGTCTTCAGGGGACGTTTCCTTGTATATAGGAGTTACAGTATTTAATATCTTTATTTTAATTAATAAGCATAAGTATCTTCTCGAAAGATGTGGGAATGAACTCTGAGAACTCTCTATAAATAGAGAGGTCATGAACATTTGTAAAGGACCAATCTTCTGATGTCTTGAGAGAAACTCTGGAGAATTCATCTCTGAAGGATTTCTAGAAAACTCCAAGTCTAAATAAAATAGACTCGTGGACTAGGCAGATTTAACTGTTGAACCACATAAAACTCTTGTTGTTCTACCATATTATTCATCTGCGCCATAGTTCTTATTGTTTAGTTGCTCTACATTTTAAGTTGACGAAAAACGGCGTAAACAGTATACGCCATTATAGTTATATGTTCATATGTTTATGAATATGTTTATGTTTTATGATTTTAGTATATTTTCCTTGCTGGACATTAGGCTCATTCCTTTATTTTTTTTATATGTACAGGAAAATAGTTATGGCGGCGGAAAGATTCTTGGCAGCTTGGGATTGTGTATTGAGGAAGAATGGATTTGGTGGACTGCGTGAACAATTCGAGGACGACATTGTTTCAGTCTTTTTAATTATGTTTTCTATGTATTTTTCCGCACTTGATTTTGTAACGAATTTATTTAAGTTAAAGTTATGTTTAATTATTTTTTAAATAATGGGATTCCATACCATACCCCGAATTTTATGTATCTCAACATTTACTTTATATTTTTAATAGAATTATTAATGTTTCGTATGTATGTTTTCTTAATAATAGTGTCTATGCATAAGCAGTTTTAATGGTCCAAAGTCTAGAATTAGTTGAGTCATTACAATAGTTTCAGTAATGACTTCAGTTAGGATCATCCGTAGCTACAGCAGGAATCTCTCAGTTATCCCAAAGAAATCGCTTATTGTTGTATTTTAAATTTGATTATTAATTAAGAGTTGGTTAGAACAACCCAATTATCCCAATTATTGGGGGTTTTGATTGTACGATCCATGAGCCTATAGATAAAGAGCTCATGACATCATTGAAGGGATTCTGATTCAGATTTTTCTGTCTAAGCTTTTGGGAACTCGGGTATTCTTGAGTTATTTTTCTGAGAGAAAGTTTCTATTCTTGAGAGAGAAATTCTGTACTTTTTCATTTACACTTAAGAAACTCAGTTGACACAGGTTCATTTGATCTTAAGTGTAGGTTCTATATATCACAACTCCAAGTGGATTAGGCTATTACCAATAAATTGGGGCTGAACCACTATAAAAGTATTGGTGTCGTATTTTCTCTTGAAGGCTTATTGTAGTTTTGACATCTATTCATCGTTGGCCAAAATCGTGGTCAAAATTTTTGGTGCTTTCATTGAGAGCCTGAAGAGGAGAAACACACGACTATCATATCATTATGGCACCCAAGAATACCAATGCGGCATCCAAGAAGTCAGGCACGTCAAAAAAGCCTACTAGATCAGAAGGTCTTGGACCTCAGAACCCTGAGACTGAGCCCAGGGTCTTTCTCGAGGAGACGACTCCAGAGGTTGAACAACTTCAGGAAGCCATAGGGGCCTTCCAAGAAGAAATGATGCAACTCAACGCTTGGCAGGAGTCATTTATTGAAGAGATGGCCAGGCAGAAGGCTGCATTTGAGCAGCAAAAACGGGAGATGGATGCTAGAAGCGAAGAGATTCGGCGATGGTAGGAAAAGGCTGATCGGTGACACCGCGAGGCTGCACTTGCTCTGGAAGCGGCAACGCAGTTGACCCAGGCTAATGCCCAGAGTGCAGCACAAGGAGCAGCCACCCAGGGAACAAGGAATAATGATGATGGTCGAAGAACTATTGGCAGAGCCAATTCTCGGGGACCGGACAGAAGTAGGAGTAACCCCCCTGGTCAGGAGGATGATGGGGTACACTCCGGAATTGCCTCGACATAAAGGAAGAACTCTAGATCTCCCGCCAGGAGCCATCAATCAGAAACTTCTAGATCAGGAAATCACCAGTCGAGCAGTAAGAAGACTCCACCCAGGCAGGATCAGACCAGAACTCCTCGAGATAAGGGAACTTCACAACTCAAAGATGGACATGGTCGTGATGAGGCTGATAGTCATCACACCGACCGATCAAAGGAAAAAGAGGGCAAAAATCAACAAGGAGGAAAAGACTGGCCGACACGTACAGGAAGTCCACCACTACATCCTGACCAATAGCGCAGTGGGAGAGAGCAGGTCCTGCGTGGTAAGCCTTCTGAAAAAACTCGGAGCACAATGTTTGATCGCCTAGGAGGACACACTTCCCGAAAAGATATAAGGGACGTTGTCAGAGACAAGAGAAGGACCATCCTGATCGAAGGGCAAAATCTGAACCACCCTGCCAGCCAAGTAGAAATACTTGACGACAATGTACCAGATGGAAATGCTCGACCGGGCGGTCACGACCTTGGAACCCCGTCAGTTGCACCAGCCATCCAAGCCCAACTTGATGCGCTAACGGTCGCAGTGAAAGTTTTGTCAAAACGACCTTCCGGAATGGATGCAGTAGACCACAAAAGTGGGAGTCCCTTTTGTGCTAGGATCAGAGCAGCCCAGCTGCCAACAAAGTATAAAGCACCAGTACTTCCAGTATATAAAGAAAAGGCAGATCCCATTAGGCACATTGGGAAATTGAGGACCAAATGGAGCTGCTCGGTGTAAGTGACGACTACCGGTGTAGAGCCTTTCCAACCACATTATCCGATACTGCCCAAGAATGGTATTGGAAATTCAAGCCAAACTCCATTACCTCCTGGGAATCTTTCAGGAAGAAATTTTGTAGGCAATTCAATGCTGCTCGAACCCCTCCAGTTTATGCCAACCACTTGGCTGACATAAAATAAGGAAAGGATGAATCTCTAAAGAATTATATACAGAGATTCATGAGAGACGAGGGGAAGATGGTTGCAATATCCTCTGGGATAACTTATCGGAGCCCCTTGTGGGATAGTATACATCGTAATCCAATTTCAACACTCCAAAAATTTCTTGACCGAGCAGACAAGTATATGAAATTGGATGATGCGATTGAGAAAGAGGAGAAAGGCATAAACTGTAACGACCCAAATTCCCTAATAAGGCTTAAGGGCCTTGATTAGTGTGCTTGGAGGGCATACTGGGAATTATGTGTGGCCTTAATGAGTAAACTGCATGATTATGATCTAAAGCATGTTATATGACTATTTGAATATTCGAGATGCATGACTATGTGTATTAGTATGCATGTATGCCCTGATTAGGTTAGAAGGGCATTATCGTAATTTTGGCCATTATGGGCACAACTGTATTTATATATGTGATAATTGTTGAGACCACATTATTATGTGGATATATCTGTGATCTGTGACTCGAGACGATCCTAGTGAGCAGAGTAGTGGAAAAGTCATGGCGGGGATTTATACCCGGCTCGGGGAGAGCCTGGGGGTATAAATGGGAATTTAGTGAGTATATTGGAGTCTATTTTGACATCAAGGAATATAATTGGTGATTAATTAGGTATCGGGAGGTAAGCGAAAAATATTAGAGACACTCGAGGAATTAGCGGGAATTGGGTAAAATGACTAAAATGTCCCTAAGTGGATTAAAGGGTTTAGAATTAATAGGGAGGGAATTTTGGTCAATTGGCTTATCAAAGATAAGTATGTTAAGGCTTTATACTTAGTGGGAATGGTAGAAAAATGTAGCAGGCTATGGAAAGAAAGAAAAGAAGGAAAAGGAAGAAAAAGAAAAGGGAGAAAACAGAGTTGTTTTCCTAGGAGTCGGTTGGTGATCTCCTTCACCATTTCTGGGTGTTTTCTTGGAGAAAAACTCAGAGGGGAGCTAGGTTAGGCTAGGCAACAGGAATCCTGAGCTAGGCTTGAAGAGTTGGAAGGGCTTAGCAAGAACACACCATCACTTGAGGAAAAATTCTGTAAGTTTCTTCAGTTCTGGTTTTGGATTTTAGCTAAGATATCTAAGCTGTGTTGATGGGGAATTCTAGGGAAGTTGGAGCCAAGGGTTGAGGAAAAGCAAGCCAAGGAGGTCTAGAGGTAACTTGAGGTCGAAATTCCACCAAAGGTATGAATTCTGAGCTTTTAACTTTGATGTTTTGACTGGTTTCTGTTGATTTTTGAAGTCAAGAAGTGGCTATGGTGGATTTTGAGATTAGGGATGAATTTGCTTGGGTTTTGAGTATTTGGGGTGCTTGGGATGAGTGGAATGTGTTAATAAGCTTGTTTTTTAGTTTGTTGAAGGTTTGGAGAAGTTTTGGTTGAGTTTGGCTTGAGGAAATCGTAGGAAGGAAAATTGAGAGGTTGGCTGTCTGTGACTAGCGCTACAACGCTAGCCTTTGGGTGCTGTAGTGCTAGGCCATGCTTTCTGGGGGATTTTGGTTCTGCTTGTAGTGCTATAGCGCCCTCCTTAGAGCGTTGTAGCGCTGCCCTGTTTCCAGAAAGGGATTTTATGGTTATTTACAAGGGTTGTTGACCAAGGGTTCGGGGTACGATTCCACCACCTTGTTTGGTGGAACTAGGACTTCTCGGGGGGCTCGGGATTGATCCCGAGGCTAGGTTTTGGACTTTAGGTTTGGTGATGACTTTTACCTATGGTTGTGTTTAGGTGAGCGCTAGGGCTCGAGAGGGATCGTGCTCAAGGAGTCAAGTGATCAAAGCTAGGGAATCGAAAGGTAAGAAAACTGCACCCGGATATATGTTTGTGATGGGACTAAGTGCTCCCGATATTTGTATTATGTCAATGATGGTATTATGCCATGGGACATGTGATAACGGCCTAAGGGTGCCGTACACAATATTTGCGCACAGGGCGCGGCTTGGCCACTGGTAGTCGAGGACAACTTAATATTCACTGAGCTCGGTTTAAGCGGGCCGGAGTCAGTGGGATAACGGAGGGTGCAGTTTGAGGGCGCTAACCCAAGTTATCATATGTGATTTGGTGTATGATATGAATTGATATGTTTAGTACGTTGAATACTTGACTATTCTGAGTGTTGATATGATTAAGGACATGTGATGCAACATGAGATGTTGATTTGTCTATTGATTGCTTATGCTCTGTTGTTGTGTTTTCTTGCTGGGCCTTGGCTCACGGGTGCTACGTGGTGCAGGTAAAGGCAAAGGCAAGCTGGACCAATCTTGAGATGGAGAGCTGCGAGGTTGAATGTACATAGCCAGCTGTTCGATCGCCATGGTCGAGGAGTGGATCAGGATAGGGATTGCCTAACTGTCTGTTTTGCCTTAATAGGGCCTGATATTGTATTTAAACCTTATGTCTTTTGTAAACGGTTTTTAATCTTAATATTTTTGGGATCCCGTGTAAACAGAAAATGTTTCTTTATGAAAATGTGACTTTTGAGACCAAAATATTTTAATCCTAGTTCCATTATAACTTCAATAACTCGTTTTTAATTAAATGACTTGATTAGCAAGTCTAGCACTTTATAAACACACAGTGTAACGGTCTTGGCTACCCAGGGCGTTACATAAACAATCCAGGCGGATCAATTGATCCTCCTAAGAATGGAGGAAATGGTCAAAATGGCATAAAGAAATGTGGGAATAACGGGTCTGACCACAATAATGAAAAGAAGGCTAAGCCAGGTCCGAACGATAAGCCGACCAAGTATGAGCCCCGATTCACAAACTACACAACTCTTTTAGCTAGCCGGGCAAAAATCTATCTCGCCAGTCATCAGGAAGTTCCCTACAAGAAACCTCCACCCATGAGGAAAGAGATATCTAAGAGGGACATGAACAAATTTTTTCGGTTCCATGGAGATTATGGCCACGACACAACTGAATGCAATCACCTCAAAGATGAGATAGAATTCCTTCTCCGATCGGGCAAGTTGAAAAAGTATCAAGCAGAGACATCCCAAGGAGAAGGAGGTAGCAGCAATCCTAGGTTCAAACGATAGAGATCTCCACCCTTGCAACCCAGGCCTGTGGACTTTACCTTAGACACTATATGTGGAGGTCCACACTTGATTAAGGATAGTAACAAAGCAAATGAGAGGTATGCCAACACACTTCAGCGTGAGCGGGAGTGCTAGGATCAGATTTGGTGGACGGAGCCTGATCAAGAACCACTGGAATGGCGAACATCTGAGGATATATTATCACTAAAATACCGCTTTCAGAGTGGTAGCTTAATTTCAAGTTGTTTAACTTGTTATTTTAGTTTGGTTTATGAGCTGGTTATTTGCTAACCAACCATTTATTTATGTTTGAACAATTTTTGTTGTTTAAGACTCGTTATTAGACACATTTTGTCCTTTTTAATTTACGAGTAATAAAAGAGACTACGCGCAGCGTGGTCGATTCTTGCTACAAATGTGCAAGTGTGTTAATTATTTGGACAGTGTTCAACTGGTCGATACATTCAAGCAGTGTTCAACTGCTCGAATATTTTCCATATATTCTATGTGCTTCACGAGTAATTAACTGCTCGAACAAATTCGGTCAAGTAGCAAGTGACAAAGGATCTTTCAACCCTCGATCACTTGGGGGGCACATGGGGTATACTGGTATATAATTTAACACAGGCAATAAGAGCACGAGTTAAGATATTTATTTTTAGGCTAACTTGTAAATTTTCAAAGTCAAAAAAGGCCATTAAGCTAACTTGTTTGACAAAGCTTAAGTAACTTGGAATTTTTCAAAATTTCAAGTTAGAAGCAAATATTCGTGTGACAATAAACATTATGCTCATAAAATGTTAGAGCAATAAGAGTGTGACTAAGCATACTCAGTAGGGACTTATGAAATGTCTAGAATTTCTAAGTTAGAAAACTAAGTACTCATGCAAAAATATAAGGCATACATTAGAGTGACGTTACTATTCACAAAAAAACTTATAATGTTTTAAGTCTAAATAGATTTAGAATGTTTCAAGTTAGCAAAAAAATTAAAGTATAAATGCCAATGGCTCGGCTGTACGAGCAAAATATCAAAAGTATGAAAAGAAAAAAAAAAGTAAATTACTGGCCAGGGGACAAAGTTTTTACAGGTTGAGCATGGCCTAAGGTCGGCCAGACACATTCTTTGGTCGGTCCAAGATGAACACTGCTCAGAAGGATTGTTTCTTGGTTGGTCAACACCGTCGTCATCAGGGGCTTCCTCAAGTCGAAAAGATAGAGCAAGAGAGGCAGGCACAGTGTCAGCTGGAAGAGCTGCCTCCTCGGCAGCCTTGGCTTCACATTTGGCGAGCTCCTCAGCTTTTTCTTCTTCAGAAAGAAAGTCAAGGTTGAGATGTTTGTTCAGCTTCCAAATCTGGTAGAAGTAGTTGAAGCAGATTTCTTCGTAGCGAGCGAGATCAGTTTCCTTATCCTGCTTCAACTCCTCGATCTCTTGAACATTTTTCTCTTTTGATCAGTTAATTTCTTGATGGTTTGATGAGTTTCTTATTCTCACCAGTCAACTCTTTCAAAGTTCTATCTCAGTCAACAACTATTTTCTCTGCCTGCTCAGTTTTTTCTTGAAGATCTTTTTCAGACATGGTCAGGTGTTCAATCTTCGCTTGGGATTCCACCAATTGATCGTTCAAGACTTTGACCAACCCCTTATAGTCCACTGCTTGGTGTTGAGCATGACTGATAGTGATAAGTGCCTGAAATGGATAACAGAAAGTTACTTAGAGTAAAAAAAAATTAATAACAAAGTGTGACGTCTTGATGATAAGATACTTACACTCATCATTTGAGCAAGACCTCTTTGCAGGACAACTTCAACACTAAGCCGGGGTAAAGACTCAAAGGTTTGAGTTGTTGTAGCATGGTGTAGAGTGTGGTCTAGCAATTCCTTTCCAATACCACCAGCAATGCGAAGGGGCTCACTTAAGCTAGCCGATCAGGTAGTTGTTAAGCTAGCAGAAGGAGGAATTGATGAAGGAGTCAATTGCGGGACAGTGATAGGCTGGTCAGATAATCTCCCCTGGCTGGTCGGTACATTCTTCGTGACTTTGCTCGAAGGGTTTGAGCTACTACCTTCCCCAAATTTCCTATTTTGGGCAGAGGAAGTGCTGAATTGTTTAAACATACCTGGATCTACAAAAAAGAGTGAAGCACAAACCTCGTTAGTAAAAATGGGAGATAATATATAAGTAAATGAAAATTTTACTATTACCACATAACTTTATAGATTTCACACAATCATTCTCGAAGAAATTTATTGATAACAAAACACCAAACTATGGTTACTGTTAGCAGGAAAACCTGAGTTTAGAATTTCATCGAGAAAGTCGTCTTCTTCTTCAAATGATAAGCTGACTTCTCTAGGGAGCTCAAGGTTCTTTCCTTTCCTAGGCTTGGTAGGAACGACACATCTACAATGGTCTTCTAGAAGAGGTTCCCTAATAATAAGGTCACTTGGTCGGCGAGAGTAGGGAGATGCTTCAGGAGAAAATTGATCTGTCACTACTTCGGTATCAACATTTGATTGATCGGTTGTGTTCGCTTCTTCAGTGGTACTACCTTCTATGATGTTTTGATTGCTTGATAATAACCCCACCAATTGAAGATTTTCCAGGTTGACCAACTCCTTGACATTTTTCTCTTCAATGGACATGTTAACAAGTTCTTCTGCTCGGGAATGCATTTCCCTAGTTGGTAGAGGTCGATGGAAAGGGCCTGCATGCGTGAAAGCCAAGTTGTGGGCCTTAATGTCTGGAGTGAGGAAGTATTTTGTGTAGTGTTTTCCAGGATTCGATTTATGTGCGATACCATGGAGATACTTAATCCATTTTTGCCTATGGAAGAGGTGGAAAAAACTTGTATTCTTGTGGCTTGGGTTGGTCCTAAAGTCAAAAAGGTAATGCACTTCATGAGGAGTAGGTGGATTCCAACCTTGGAAATAATAGAGAATATATAGAGCAGATAGTGCTTGAATTCCATTAGGAGCTATCTGGAAGGGAGAGACATTGAAGTAATCTGCTACTAACCGAAAGAAGGGATGCAGTGGGATAGTAGCTCCTACAAAAACGTGGTATCTGGACCAGGCGCAGTAGGGTCCACTAGGATTATTAGCTCTCTGGTGAGGTCGCGGGCATATCACATTTACTCCTTGAAGGCCCGAAGCCTGAATGTGTTTATCGAGCATTTTGGAGTTGAGTTTAGAAGGTTTGAATATGAACCAAGAAGGCGTTCCATCTTCATCTTTTCTTGGTTTTAGAGCAGCTGATTGCCGAATCTCAGTTGTGAAGTTCTGGGTAGTCTTTTTCTGGGGCTTACTAGCTTTTTGGACCTGGCAAGGAGGCCTTGAAGAAGCTGCAATTGGAGCTTCACCACATTCCACTACCTTTTGTATCGCTCTTCGAGCTACTTGAGGATCTTGGTCTTGAGGAAGTCGATTATATTTTTTCACCCTCATTGGCGGATGTTGAAGCTGTTGATTAAAAAACTGTTCTTCGTGAATGAAGTATAAAGATGATCGGGGAATGATTTTCTTAAGGTGACGAAGGCGATACTCGGGAGTACGACTGCTAGGAGATTTGGATGAAGAATCGCTGCTTTGAGGAGTGTCTCTTGACTTGGGAACTGAAGAATCAGAGTTTGTATGGTTGTCACCTCCCTTGTAGTCCAAGCGATTCATCTACAAAAAATTATGGGGAGGTGAGTGAACCAAACAAATATAAATCAATGAATGCAAAGAAAAAATATTTACTACCCAGTAAATTATTTTCTCTGAGTAGTAAAAATATTTACTACCCAGTAAAATATTTTCTCTGAGCAGTAAAAATATTTTTTACACCCCAGATAAACATGTATGAGAGCAACAATAATAAGCAGAAATTTTTGGTGCCTAAAATGCATGAACCATTTTTTACAAGCTCGAGGACTTAAGAGCATTCAAAACCGAGCTGTTAGGCTCTGGTGTCCGAACGGCTGGGCGTTGATCCGAGCGGCTGGCGTGAGTGTCCGAAAAGCCTGGGGGGTACGTCTGAGCGGTTGGCGTGTGTGTCCGAACAGGATGGGGCTGCGTTTGAGCGGCTGGCGTGAGTGTCCGAACAGTGGGGTCTACGTTCGAGCAGCCATGTACGTGTTCGAGCGGATGATGGTGGGCGTGTACGAGCGGATTGGGCATGTCCGAGCGGCTTAGGTACGCGTCCGAGCAGCTTGGGGGCATGTCAGAGTGTCCGAGCGGTTAGATGAAATTGACCGATCGGTCATACGCATATTTTCCAACAAACTATTTCCGAGGAGCTAGGCCTATCCTATTAGTCACTTATGCATTCAAGGGCCAAAGATATTGACTGATCGGCTATAAGGTCCGAAAGATAATAAATCTCAAGGGCATGGGGCACAAACATGTTTTCCTACTCATGGGACACTACATCAAGATCAAAAAGTGGGATTTGAAGAGTTCAAGAGGTTCTAAGGAAAGACAAATGTTCATCAAATACCCATAAACCCAAATACGCAATGTGGAATGGAAAATCATTTTTTCTTCAAATTTTCCTAAAATTGGAGACCATATTGATTTACCCATAGCCTAAACTACATCAAAACAACCAAAAATTGCATCATTCATCAAAGATTCATACACAAATCCAAGAGTGCATTCCAAAAGAGGGTTTCGGTACATATAAGTTCTAACAAGCTTTTTTGTAAATTTTTAAAGCTTAAAAAGTTTACAAATGAAGATGAGGAAGGAAGAACTTACCTAAATATCCTGAAGAGGTGATGATTTCTTGAAGGATCCTTGGATTTGCTTGAAGATATTGGAGCACTTTTGGAGCTCTTTGGAGGTTTCGGCCAAGAGGAGAATAATGGGTTGTTTATGAGCCTTTTTGCTTATGAATTGTAAGCACCCATGGGCCTATTAAAGGGAAGAGAGGAAATTTTCACTTACCCTTAAAATCTTAAAAAATTCTCTTGCTATTCTTCCCCCCACGATTGGGGACAGGTTACTACCATGTTCGTGGTCTAGAGAGTTCAGTAGTGGTTTGTTTGAAAAAGCGGGAGAATGCGGAGAGTCAGTTTTTTTTATGCCCTCAGCAGCTAAGAAAAAGTTTATTATGTGAGTAAATCATATAATAAACTTGGGGGGCAAATGTTATCCCCTAAATTTGAATATGATAGCATGACAATTAAAAGTGACAAGTGGCAATGCATGGTAGTGAGTGACACATTAATAGTCAATAAATGTGGCAAAGGTTTGATATTAATCTTCGGAGTTGTGATATTACTGGTTACGAAATTGAGTTATCTGTTCGGGAAGTAATTTGACCAACCAGGTAAACTTTCTGTCCGACCAGTAAAAAGTTATATCCGACCAGTCACTTCAGAAAATAGTATTATCCGACCAGTAAAATGTTTTGGCCGACCAGTAGAATGTTTTGGCCGACCAGTAAAGAGTTTTGGCCGACCAATCACTTTAGGAATCAGGTTTATCCAGCCAGTCAGTTTATTAAGATGTTTTGCCCAACCAGTAAATTGATATAGCTGACCAGTCTCACTTCAGGGAGTGGAGTTGGCTGACCGGACAGATCAGAAACTCAACCCAGTAACTCTTCAAAGTTTCAGTAACGACTTTAGTTAGGATCATCCGTAGCTACAGCAGGAATCTCTCAGTTATCCCAAAGAAATCGCTTATTGTTGTATTTTAAATTTGATTATTAATTAAGAGTTGGTTAGAACAACCCAATTATCCCGATTATTGGGGGTTTTGATTGTACAATCCATGAGCCTATAAATAAAGAGCTCATGGCATCATTGAAGGGATTCTGATTTGGATTTCTCTGTCTAAGCTTTTGGGAACTCGGGTATTCTTGAGTTATTTTTCTATGAGAAAGTTTGTATTCTTGAGAGAGAAATTCTGTACTTTTTCATTTACACTTAAGAAACTCAGTTGACACAGGTTCATCTAATCTTATGTGTAGGTTCTATATATCACAACTCCAAGTGGATTAGGCTATTACCAATAAATTGGGGCTGAACCACTATAAATTATTGGTGTCGTATTTTCTATTGAAGGCTTATTGTAGTTTTGACGTCTATTCGTCGTTGGGAAAAATCGTGATCAACAGTGAACATAACTTTTTTGAAAAGTATAGAAATATATTACCCATATAAGAAAGAAATACTAATTTTAATATTGATAAATAATACTAATTTTATTATTGATACATACTAATTTTAATATTGATATAAATATGATGAACTTGGCTATGATATCTTTTTTATCACCAGGAATGCTTCTCAAAGAGATTAACAACACGGTTCTTACACTGATTATGAAAATGAAATGTCCAGCTACGGTAAGTGATTTCAGACCAATAGCATGCTGCAATGTTGTATATAAGGTAGCTACAAAACTTATTTGTCTTCGGTTGAGGTCTGTGTTAACTGATATTATAGCTCAAAATCAGAGTGGTTTTGTCCAAGATAGATACATTGCTTATAATATCATGGTATGTCAGGACTTGGTTAGGCATTATGGGAGGAAGAATTCAAAGAAAAACTTCTTGATAAAGCTGGATTTGAGGAAGGCATATGACACGGTTGAATGGAGTTTCTTAGAAGAAGTTACATATGCCTTTCGTTTTCCTGCGACCTTTATTAAGTTGATTATGATTTGTGTAACCACTCCTCGATTTAGTCTCATGTTCAATAGGACTATGCATGGGTATTTTGAAGCAAAAAGAGGCCTGAGACAAGGGGATCCAATGTCTCCCCTTCTTTTTATTCTCGGTATGGAGTACTTGTCAAGGGTGATGATGAAAGTGGGGCAACAACCCGACTTTAAGTTTCATGAAAGGTGCTTGTTATTGAAGCATGATCACTTATGCTTTGCGGATGATGAACTTCTTTTTTGTCATGGGGATTTCATCTCTATTTACCTCATGTTACAAGGCCTCAAGCTATTTTCCCAAACCTCAGGTTTGCTGCCTAGTGATGGTAAATCAGCTATATATTGTTGTGGTATGGATGGCAGTGAAGTGTAGAGAGTAGTAGACATGTCGGGCTTTACTATCAGTAGGTTGCCTTTTCGGTACTTGGATATTCCTACTAGTGTAAAGAGGTTGTCTACAACTGAGTGTGAAGAGATAATAGAAAAGATCGTGCAAAGAATTCGAGTTTTGAGCACAAGGCACTTATCCTATGCAGGAAGATCGATACTAATCAATGTGGTGCTCCTTTCTATTCACTCTTATTGGGCCCAAATTATGGTGTTGCCAAAAGGAATTCTCAAGAAGGTGAACATGATATGCAGAAGCATTCTTTGGAAAGGTGTTGTAGAATCTACCACTCCCGGTCAGGTTGCCTGGGATGAGATGTGTAAGCCGAAAAAAGAAGGGGGCCTTGGATTTAGAAGGATTCAACTATTGAATGAAGCTGAAGTACAGAAATATGTGTGGGCAGTGGATACTAAACAAGATAACCTTTGGGTGAAATGGGTACATTCAGTTTACTTAGACAATGAAGACTGGTGGGCTTATAAGGCTCCGATTAATAGTAGCTGGTATTGGAAAAAGGTGGTGAAGGTGAAGGAGAAAGCTAAAGGCCTCCAAAATGTTCAGAACTTGATGAGTAACTACAAGATAATAGTTGGTACAAAATTCTTTGTTCTTCCCAACCAGCAATGCCTTGGCGGAATGAGGTGTGGAACAGACTCTCAATTCCAAAGCAGAGGTTTGTTCTTTGGTTAGCTGTGTTAGATAGGTTACACACAAAACAAAGACTCTATTGATTACATATTACGGCTGATGAAGATTGTTTGATTTGTGGTTCATGTATAGAAACGAGAGACCACTTATTTTTTGAATGTCATCTTAGTTGGTCATGTTGGAATGAAGTGAAAGTCTGGTTGAATTGGAAGACTTCATGTTATATTATTTTATAATATAATGTTTTAGATTAAATAAATGTGACAAAGAGTGTCACATATTGTAACATATAATAGAGAGTTACAATATTTAGATATATGAGATATATCCAAATAATGTAACATATTTGGTGTTACAAATTTGTAACTTCCAAATATTACCCTTTATTGTGTAAATTTGGTGTTACACAATATTGAGATGAATTCCATAAAGCCATATGTGAAATGGATGTTAAAGATATGATTTTAACCCCAATAATGTGTTTTGGGGGTTACAAAATCATTTGGGAGGGTTTGGAACCATTTGGAAAAACAACACATTATCAAGTGCTGAAAATGATCAGTGGCCGCGGCCACTGAATGTTGGTGGCCGCGGCCTGTGGGACAGAAAGTAGTGGTCGCGGCCACTAATGTCTCTAGTCGCGGCCACAGGCCAAAATCTGACCATTTTTTCAGTTTTTTCAATCTTTGTTGAACGGCTCAAAAAACTCAAATAACTCCTAAATCTCATTTTTTAATTCCATATTAATCCAATTAAACATTGGTAATAGCCATGGGGGTTGGTGGAATTTGAAATTCAAAGGGTGTCTCTAAACTCTATAGATAGGAGCCTATAGCTCACTTGAAAGACACAACATTTCTATCCATTAGAGCACTTGGCTAGAAACACCTTGAGGCTTGATAATTCTAGAAAGCATTTCCAAAATCTGAGAGAGATCCCTTAGTGCTTGAGTTAGGGGGAAATAAGCTTTTGTACAAAGATTTCAAACCTTGTTCAAGTTGGTGATCCCCAAACACTCTTCACTTTGGTTGTGTGAGTGAGAGTATCTTATTATTTTGTTCTTGTTCTTATTTTCTTCTATTGTTTTTCTTCTTATCATTCTTGTTATATTTACTTGTATCTTTGCTTAAGGGTTGTAATCTCATCTACATCTTTCTTTTCTACCTCAAGTTTATTTGTATCTTTTTGTCAGAAGTTGTATTTTCTATTTCAATCATCTTCTTCTTCTTTCTCTATATTTATTTGTATTTTCAATTATAGAGTTGTAACAACCTTATTTAATCAATCTATATTTATTTGTAATATATTGCCTAGAGTTGTAATATTCTTACCTATTTCCATTGAGGCAATCTATTTTTTCCTAACATTCAAAAGCTAATCCCTTTTTTTTTGTTTCAATGGAAGGTGAGACCATCAAAATCATGAATCAAGACCTAGTGAGGTTGGATAAGTTTGATGGGTCCAATTTCACTAGGTGGCAAGACAAGGTGAGATTCCTTTTGACCACTCTCAAAATCACCTACATTCTAGAATCCACTCTAGAACCTCTCCCAACACCATCCGACAAGGACACTCCCGAGGAGGTGGAGAAAAGAAGGAAAAGGGAGGAGGAAAATCTCCTTTGTAGGGGTCATATCCTCAACGCCCTATCCGATAGGCTCTATGACCTCTACACCGAGACCAAATCAGCCAAGGAGATATGGGATGCACTTGAGAAAAAGTTCAAGGCGGAATAGGAAGGTACCAAAACGTTTTTGATATCTCAATACTTTGATTTCAATTTTTTTGGTGATAAACCTATTCTTCCTCAAACTCATGAATTGCAAATTATTATTAACAAACTTAAAGTTTTAAAGATTGAGCTTCCCGAGGCCTTTCAAGTTGGTGCTATAGTAGCTAAATTACCACCAACTTGGAAGAGCTATAGGAAAAGAATCCTTCATAAAAATGAGGATTATTTTTTGGAGGAAATCCAAAAGCATATTTGAATCGAAGAGGAATTGATATGTAAAGATAAACTTGGGGAGGGGTCTAATGGAGAGACTTCCAAAGCAAATGCGGTGTCACAACCAAAACATCCCAAAAACAAAGGGAAAAAGGGTAACGAGAAACCTTTTGGTCCAAAAACCAACCCAAACAAGTTTAATGGTGAGAAAGGTCCTTGCTTTGTGTGTGGGAAAAATGGTCACTATACTAGAGAGTGTAAGCATAGAAAATACCAACAAAGACCTAAGGTGAACGCAACTCAAGAGGAAAACATAGTTGCTACCCTTAGTGAGGTGGATGCAGTCCAAGGCAAGGTGAAAGGGTGGTGGTATGATACATGTGCCACCGTCTATGTCACCTATGACAAATAATTGTTCAAGACCTTTGAAGAGTCAAAGGGAAGCCGTGAGATCTAAATGGGCAATGAGGGAAATTTTGTAATGCCCTGGTTACCCCAGAACAGTTACGGTGAACGGTGAACCGAAAATTTGACTCGCTACCCGAGTCCTTTGGTTAAAAACGTGTTATAAGTGTTATTAACAGGCTAAGGTGAAAATCAATAAAAAGGAAATGATATATTTTATTAAACACATAAAACTGTTCATGGGCCCACAAGAACATTTACAAGTTATTTACAACTCAAAAAGGTCATTACTGTTTCAAAATTACAAACCCGCCGACCTAAGCGGCAAAAATAGGGTAAACCCCCTAGTTCCTCTGAGAACTCCTTGGCCATGGTGGTCAAGCGGCCACATATGTACACATCACCACCTAAGCTCTCTACTCAGGGCTGGGTGAGCTTTTCTTTCCCTTTACCTGCACCACATAGCACCCATGAGCCAAAGCCCAGCAAGAAAACACAGTATTGAATATAAACATTATCAAATGATTATCATTATAATCACACAGAGCTTATAGCTCTTAAACAGATGAGTGAATATCACTTGAGGTTCTAGAAAACCATACTAAGTGACTGACAAGCAAATCACTAATTTAAACAAAAGAGTGGCTGCTAGGTAAGCCACTAGCCTTAAACAGATGAAAGACTGATGGGTAAGTCTCTAACTTAACAGATGAGTGACTGATGGGTAAGTCAGACAAGCGCTTATAGTATTCATCGAACTTGAGGTCGGTCCGGCATTAACGCTCTTCTGAGTCATTTAATGCAGATATCGATTAGATCTAATCTTTATTGGCTTTCGTTGAACATGCTAAGGCCGTCCTGACTTATGATTCAGCACTATGTGACCAGTGCCCAGTACCACTGCCGAACCTGACTATTGAGTCACAGCTTCACAGTTGATATTGACACCTTTGCCAAATCTGACTAATGAGTCAGTACCATGCACAAGTGAGCAAGATTTGCTAAGCATTCAATAATCAATCCATGTCCACATTTACACAATCAACATGCCTCAAGCATAACCATGCATGTCACATATGGGGTGTAGTTTTCTTACCTCTGAATCGAGCTAGAATGAATAAAAGAATGACCCTTGAGAACGGTCTAGCTTTTAGTCCTTTAGCGGTCACCTAATCATAAGAAATTATAGGACACCATCAATAAAATGATAATCAAGGGTTCCCAAACCAAGATCTAGCCTCCAAGACATCAATCCCCACTAATCCGGGTAGTAGGAACGATCCTGAGGCCTAAAACCATGTTCGCGGGGCCAAAACACTCAAGCAGGCTCAACCCTGCTCAAGAGCTGCAGCCCTGACACCTTGGGCCGCGGCCCCCATCCACCACTGAAGCAAGGGTTGCGGTGCCCAGCAAGCACAAATCTTCCCACCTGCTTCTTCGAGCTAGGGCTGCGGCTCTCCAAGAATAGGGCCGCGGCGCCCAACCCAGAACACGCCCAAACTCGTTCTCCAACATCCCAAAGCCTCAAAAATCATGCCTAAACATTACCAATCATCAAATCAAAGTTCCCAAGCTTCCCAATGCTCCAAAACCATCAAAACCCAAGGTTCAATCAAACCAAAAACTCAATTATTTACAAAAGCCAATCCAAAGCTTAGAAACTCTAAAAACTCAAAACCTTAAACTTAGATTACCTTTGATTGGGTTGTTTCTCGTCAAATCCTTCGGTCAAGAAGCTTCTAATCTTTCCTAGGATCGCTATGCCTCGATCCTCGCTTGATTCTGACTCCTAGAACTCGAGATATCTTCGAAAATGTTTCGAACGGTGAAAATAAACTAGGGGGAAGAACGAGAGGTTTTCTAATGTACGTTCTATCTGACAAGCTACTTCAAGCTTAAGTAACCTCAAATAAAACCTAGTGCTTGGGGTCCCAAAAACACTCCCGGGGATATTATAGTCAAAACTTCCAGAATTTCATCCTGATCTCAATAACTCCCAATTTATCATCAAATAAACATTCTTATTACCCAATGATTGACCCCATTATGACAAAACCGCTAATCCATCATATAGGACCGTCTCATGCAAAATAGATTGAATATATGTCCATAATAATGGAATCTCATTCATATATCACAATATGCACCCAAATACATAAATTTGCCCTCAATGGGCCAAATTATCAAAACATCATAATATTCAAATGTGGACCCACATGCATGCATATAACATCATATTATAATATAATTCACATAAACATGCATATATTCATTTAATGCCATAATTAAACAGTTATGGCCCTCCCGACCTACTAATCCAGCCATTAAATCGCATTAGGGATTCGGGGCATTAAAAAATCCAAGGTACTTGGCAAAGGTACCATTGAAGTCTTTTTCACCTCCGGCAAGAAAGTTACATTAGTGAATGTACTTTATGTTCCCGAAATGAGTAGAAACTTGGTAAGTGATGATTTACTTGGTAAGCCCGGCATTAAAGCCGTTTTTGAGTCCGCTAAACTTATACTTACCAAATCAAATGTATTTTTGGGAAAGGGGTACTCTTGTGAGGGTATGGTTAAATTGTGCACCAATGATGTAATTGTTAATGTTATCAATAAAAATGCTAATTCCGCCTATATTGTTGAGTATGATTCTTTATTTTTGTGGTATCTTAGACTATAGCATATAGGTTTTTCAACCATGAAAAGAGTAGTTAATGTGGTATGATTGCATGCAATATTAAAAACTATGGTAAATGTGAAACATGTGTTAAGACAAAAATGATTAAGAAACCATTTCCTAGTGTAGAAAGATCATCTAATTTACAAGATTTAATCCATAGTGATCTTTGTGAATTAAATGGTGTTTTAACTAGAGGTGGTAAAAGGTATTTTCTTGCTTTTATAGATGATTTTAGTAGATATACCTATGTGTTTCTTTTAAAGCATAAATATGAAACTTTTGATGCTTTTAAATTGTATAAATTAGAAGTTGAAAATCAACTAAATAAAAAGATTAAGGTGCTAAGAAGTGATAGAGGAGGAGAGTACTTCTCTAATGAATTCAATACATTTTGTGAAGAAAATGGTATAATTCATGAGTGCACTGCACCTTATACACCACAACACAATGGTGTTTCCGAAAGGAAAAATAGGACTTATCTAGAGATGATAAATTATATGTTGGTGTTTTCTAAGTTGAACTTCAACTTATGGGGTGAAGTGATTTTAATCGCTTGTCACATTCTTAATCGAATACCGATGAAGAAAAATGAGATATCTCCATATGAGTTATGGAAAGGAAAAAAACCCAACATAGGGTACTTCAAAGTGCGGGGGTGTCTTGCATATTGCAAGAAAAACGAACCTAATAGAACAAAGTTAGGTTCAAGAGCCATAAAGTGTACTTTTGTTGGTTATGCCAACAATAGTAAAGCTTATAGGCTATTAGACTTAGAGTCTAATATTGTGATTGAACCTAGAGAAGTTGAATTTTTTGAGAATATGTTATGTGACAACAATTCTCAAGCTTCAACATCTGTAAAGGAGAATTTATTATATGAGAACAATTCTCAAGCTTCTACATCCAAAGTTGATTCTCAAGAGGAGAATTCTCAAAAGGATGTAAAGCAACCCTTTGAACCTAGAAGAAGTCAAAGGCTTAAAAATCATAAAAGTCTAGTAGTGGATGAGATAGATTCTCAACGAATTTCATTCTACATGGTAGAAGGAAATAGAGAGGAAGTCATTAGGAAAATTCCTATTGTACTTCTTGTTGAGGATGATCCTAAGACTTATAGAGAAGCTATGCAATCGAGAGATAGTGCATTTTGGAAAGAATCCATCAATGATGAGATAGATTCCATTCTTTCCAATAACACTTGGGAATTGGTAGACCTCCCACCGGGGTCTAAGCCAATTGGGTGTAAGTGGGTGTTTAGGAGAAAATACCACACTGACGGCACTATCAAAACCTTTAAAGCTAGATTAGTAGCTAAAGGGTTTAGGCAAAAAGAGGGTATCGATTATTTCGATACTTATGCACCTGTTGCAAGAACAACTTCTATAAGAATTTTGTTCGCTTTAGCTTCTATACACAACTTGTATGTTCATCAAATGGATGTCAAAACGGCATTCCTTAATGGTGACCTCAATGAGGAGGTCTATATGGAACAACTCGAAGGGTTTGTCCTACCAAAATATGAACATAAAGTTTGTAGACTTGTAAAATCCTTATATGGATTGAAACAAGCTCCTAAGCAATGGCATGAGAAATTTGATCAAGCCATCATGTCTAATGGGTTTAGACATAACAATGGAGACAACTGTTTGTATTCCAAAACTTGTAAGGGATATGTGATCATTGTTTGCTTATATGTGGATGACATGCTTATTCTAAGTAATAGCATGAAAGGGATAGAAGAAACGAAGAGGTTTCTATCATCAACCTTCAAGATGAAAGATCTTGGAGAAGTTGACACCATACTTGGTATCAAAGAAAAGAAACATAGTGGGGGTTTTGCGTAAGGGCAAGCCCACTATGTTGAGAAAGTACTGAACAAATTTAACCATCTCAAGGTTAAAGATGCCAATACTCCATTCAATCATAGTGTAAAACTAGAGAACAATGAAGGAAGTGCGGTGGCTCAATTGGAGTACGCTAGTGCTATAGGGAGTCTAATGTACGTTGCCAATGTACTAGACCTGATATAGCATTTACGGTAAGTAAACTTAGTAGGTTTACGAGTAATCCAAGTGTGGATCACTGGAAGGAAATTGGAAGAGTACTAGGTTATCTCAAGAAAACCAAAGGACTAAGCCTTCACTACTCCAAATTTCCTTCAATTTTAGAAGGATATACAAATGCAAGTTGAATATCCTATCCTAGGGACAACTTGTCCACAACTGGTTGGGTATTTACACTTGGTGGAGGTGCAATTTCTTGGGGTTCTAAGATACAAACCTGTATAACTCATTCCACTATGGAAGCAGAGTTCATAGCTCTAGCTACTACCAGCAAAGAGGCCGAATGGCTAAGGGATCTGTTGATAGAGATTCCCCTAATCAAAGAGAATGTATCTACTATATCAATACATTGTGATAGCCAAGCGACATTGGATAGAGCATACAGCGGAGTGTATAATGGGAAGTCTAGACATATTAGTCTAAGATATGGATATGTAAGAGAATTGATTCAAAGAGGATTCATCTCAATATCCTATGTGAGAACAAGTGAAAATCTGGCGAATCCTTTCACTAAGCCACTAACGAGGGATTTAGTGGCTGCATCATCTCGAGGGATGGGACTTAAACTCCCTAAAGAGATTCACGATTGATGGTAACCTATCTTAACACTAGCAATTCAACTAGTGTTAGGTTCAATAGGTAACAACAAGTCAATCAAGTGAATATTAGTTGTACTCAAAACAAGTCCCATCTGAGATATTGAGTACTTGTGTGTTACCAAGTTGAGGGTTAAAACCGAAAGGTTTTTTAATAGAATTCAGTCTTGTGAAGACAAGTATTTTTGGTAACAAAATACTGTAAGAATTCTACCTATATGGACCTAGGGGTGGTGCCGCCTCTCATGAGAATTGGGAGTATTCTCAAGAACATCCATGAATGGAAAATGCACATGGCCATTAACGGTGCAAAGCGAGACATAGAGGTCTCAAGTGAACATCGCAAAGGTGTGTGTGTTATCACCGATTTGTTATCATGAAAAGATGGTTCAATGCCTAGTGCAACCAAATTTTCGACAAATTTTGTGATAATTACACTATAGTAAAGTTCAAGTTGAAAAACACTTTGCTTTATGCACTAATGCAATGACTCCTATAAGAGAGAGTTCTTATTTAATCAAGTGGGGGATATGTTATATTTTAAAATATAATGATTGATTAATTAAGTATTATAATAGATAACTATTTAATCTAGTGGGGGAATGTTATATTATTTTATAATATAATGTAATATTATAATATAATATTTTAGATTAAATAAATGTGACAAAGAGTGTCACATATTGTAACATATAATAGAGAGTTACAATATTTAGATATATGGGATATGTAACGACCCAAATTTTCTAATAGGGCTTAGGGCCTTGATTAGCGTGCCTGGAGGGCAATAAATGATTTAATGTGTCAATATGTGAATTTATGTGAGTATGTGATAAAGATGCATGTTTAGTTGAGTTAAATGTGCATGTGGGCCCCGTTTGGATATTAGGGGTATGTTTGTGATTTTAGCCCGTTGAGGGCGTAAATGTGATAAATATGATATGCATGTGATATATTTCTATGTAGCACGATCCGAGACAATCTTGGGGAGCTATTAGCCAGAAAGTCACAACGGGGTTGAAAATCCGACTCAGGGCGAGTCGAGGGGTATTTTGGGTATTAGATGTATTATGGGGTTATTGGGTTATGGAAATAAATATTTGGATATATATTTGAGGATAGAATGTCTAGGAGGGAACATTGGGGAAATTTACCATTATGCCCTCGGGGACGTTGTGGTACCCCGAGCCTTGAGGTAACCTTAAAGCTTAAGTTAAATAAAACAAAGTCTAGGAAGCTTTTGGAGACTTAGAAACCGACATCTATTTTTCCCTTCTCAGCTGAAGATAATTTTTCCCTCTCTCATCTTTGCTCTCTAAGACAATTCAAGGAAACAAGCAAGGGGAAAGAAAATAGTCAAGAACTAAGGATTGGAGCTGAGCTTGGGAGACTCTAACCAGAAAACCAGGGCTTGGAGCTTGAGGAATTGAAGTTGGAACTTAGGGGATCAACTCTGAATCATAACTCAGCAAGGGTAAGTTTTAACTTTGTGAATTATGGTTGAATTCTACTGTTTTCTTAGGTAATGCATGTGAGTAGGATTTGATCTGTTCTAGGGTGTTTAGCTGAGTTTTGGAACAGGTTTTTGATAGGTTTTGATGTTAAACTGGGATAGAACCTTTGTGATGATAATCTGGAATTGCTAGTTTGGTTTTGGATGAATTGGTTTGAAGAAAATGCAGGAAAAGATGGAGATTTCTGGGTTTGGAGGCGAGGGCCACGGCCCTAGGAGTGGCATGTCGCGGCTCGTGTGCATGTGCGGCCATGGGAGGCCATGGTGTTTGATGCGCGCCGTGACGCTTGTGGGTAAGGCCGCGGCTCTTAGTGCCAGTTTGTGTTTTTAAGTGTGTTTAGACTTGGGAACTCAAAGGTTAAGGCTCAGGATGGATTTTATCACCCGGATTGATAGAATTCAAGGTTCCGGAGATTAGAGTTATGGCCCAAAGTTATTTAATGGATTAGAACTTGATGGATGAATATTGTTAATGTGTTATGACTAGGGTTTCGGCGAGGCTCAAGTTAGAGGACTGTGCTCGAGATATCGGTGCTCAGAGAGCTCGGGACGCAGGTAAGAAAACCCCTGCTCCCATAGAGCTTGTATGCAGGGCTCAGCCTCAATATGTTTGAATTGCAGGGCGTATCCCTTTGATTGAATTTGTTAGTGTTTAGTATATGTTTATTATTCTATGAATGCGATAATGTGAATGTTCGTCAAGAGCCAGGAACGGCGCAGGCCGAGGTCGGCAAGGGCCGGGAACGGCGTTGGGCACGTTGAGTGCAGGGCCGAGTACGGCAAAGGGCTGGGAGCAGCGTTGTGCGCATGGGGTGCAAGCTGCCAGGGCAAGACCCTAGAGGATACCTGGGATATCCTCATGGTGTGGACCATGAATCCAGGGCCTGGTAAAGCAACTTGGACGGCTTGGCCGTATGTGTTTAGCCTATTGATGGCATGTTTATATGCTATGTGTTTGTTTTGCATTTTTTATCTGCTTGTGGGTTTTCTTGCTGGGCTTCGGCTCACGGGTGCTCTGTGGTGCAGGTAAGGGCAAGGAGAAAGCCAACCAACCATGAGTGTAGCAAGCATGAAGCGACGTGTACATGTTTGGCCTGCCTGGCTGCCACAGCCAGTGGTTTTGAGAGATGATTGTATTAAAACCTAGATTTTGTCGTTCAGTCGACGTGGTTTGTACTTATATGTTGTAAATATTTCCAAACAGTATTTTGGGATCCCAAATGACAAATACTCTATGATTTTTAGTAAATGGAATTATTTTCAAAGTTTGTAACCCTGTTTGTGATTTAATTACACTTTTTGACCTAAAATCTCGATTAGCGAGTTGAATGCACATTTCAAACTCACTTAGTAACGGCTCTAAGGAAGTAGGGCGTTACAGGATATATCCAAATAATGTAACATATTTGGTGTTACAAATTTTTAACTTCCAAATATTACCCTTTATTGTGTAAATTTGGTGTTACACAATATTGAGATGAATTTCATAAAGCCATATGTGAAATGGTTGTTAGAGATATGATTTTAACCCCAATAATGTGTTTTGGGGGTTACAAAATCATTTGGGAGGGTTTGGAACCATTTGGGAAAATAGCACATTTTTAAGTGCTGAAAATGGTCAATGGCTGCAGCCACTGAATGTTGGTGGTCGCGGCTTGTGGGACAGAAAGTAGTGGTCGCGGCCACTAATGTCTCTGGCCGTGGCCATAGGCCAAAATCTAACCATTTTTTTCAGTTTTTTCAATCTTTGTTGAACAGCTCAAAAAACCCAAATCTCATTTTTAATTCCATATTAATCCAATTAAACATTGGTAACAGCCAGGGGTTGGTGGAATTTGAAATTCAAAGGGTGTCTCTAAACTCTATAAATAGGAACCTATAGCTTACTTGAAAGACACAACATTTTTATCCATTAGAGCACTTGGCTAGAAACACCTTGAGGCTTGATAATTCCATAAAGCTTTTCCAAAATCTGAGAGAGATCCCTTAGTGCTTGAGTTAAGGGGAAATAAGCTTTTGGACAAAGGTTTCAAACCTTGTTCAAGTTGGTGATCCCCAAACACTCTTCACTTTGGTTGTGTAAGAGAGAGTATCTTATTATTTTGTTCTTGTTCTTGTTCTTGTTCTTATTTTCTTCTATTGTTTTTCTTCTTATCATTCTTGTTATATTTACTTGTATCTTTGCTTAAGGGTTGTAATCTCATCTACATCTTTCTTTTACTACCTCAAGTTTATTTGTATCTTTTTGTCAAAAGTTGTATTTTCTATTTCAATCCTCTTCTTCTTTCTCTATATTTATTTGTATTTTCAGTTATAGAGTTGTAACAACCTTATTTAATCAATCTATATTTATTTGTAATATATTGCCTAGAGTTGTAATATTCTTACCTATTTCCATTGAGGCAATCTATTTTTTCCTAACACTTCAGTCTATACCCTTGCAGCTGCCTTGAAATGGATCTCAAAAGCTAGAATATCCAAGTTTAAAAATCAGGTGTATTCGGCTATTGTGGCTACTGTAGTGTATCATGTTTGGAAGAGTAGGAATGAGGCTTTCTGGAATCAACAAGTCCCCATTTTGCAGGTGATAGTTAAAAGAATATAGATAGAGGTTAAGTATCGAATTCGGTACATAATGCCTAGAAAAGTCAATATAGAGGACTCCAATTGGTTTGAATCACTGTAATAGATGTTTATCAGGCCTTGTTTTATACAAGTGTTGGATAGGTGTAAATTGTGTTTGGTTAATACATGATTATGATTTACCAAAATATATATATATGATGAACTTAAAACATTAACTAATTGGGTAAGATTATATTAATCAATAACCAATGTAATAAAAAAAATTGTTGGACAAATCAAAGTGAGTGAAAAAATACTTTATTTATAGCCTACAAGTATAACACCCCAATGGTTTGTAAACCATGTAGGATTTTTACAAAAAAATCATTGCCCAACATACACAAATAAAACTCAAATTCACCTAAATTATAATAAAATAGATAAAATAGCTCTAAAAAATTATAAAATGCCACATCACCTCTCCAAAGCTCTCATTTATATAAATATATAGATATATAGATAGGGGATATTGTTAACAATGAGGGGTATTAACAGGGTCGGGCTTGAGTGGAAGCGGGTCTTATACAAAATTTGTTATTTTTAAAAAATTTATATATAAAATGATATTCTTCAAATTTTTGGGGGCTTTTGTACATGTAAAAAAATAGTATTTTTTTTTTAAAAAAATGGGTCTCATTATGTGAGAGCCCTAGGCACAGGCCTGGCCGCCTGTGCCCAGGGTCGGGCCTGGATATTAACTAACCTAGGAAAAGATATTGATAATGCAGTTTTAGCAAGTACATGTACTGCTTAATTTGTTCTAGAAACAAAAGATAGAACAACGACCTTCACTCTTTTTTAATAATGGATTCCTTTTTTTAGCCGATTCGATTAAAGATAATTATAATTATTAGAAAGAGACTCAGTTAAGAAAAGAAATTAAGATTATAGAAAGAACAAAAGAAAAAACTGAAAGTTATAAAAGCTAAGTAAAATAAATATTCTTTTAATATATAAAGACAAATGGTAAATAGACATAACTATAAAACCTGGATATGCATCACCCTATTATTGGCATAAAAGGACAAGGAGAATTGGTAGTAGTAAAACACGGACGCCAATCCTTTTATAGGCGTCAGTGGGCTACTGGCGTTATAGTCTAATTATATATATATCAATAAAAATTAGACCCATGCCTACGTATTACCATACCCCCTACTTTCTCCCTCCCATCATTTCTCACTTACAGCCTCCCCCTCCCTCACACTCTCTATCTCTCTGTCTCTCTCTCTAATCTCTATTTGTCTCTCTCTCTCTCTGACAGATGATAGGGCAATGGTGCGCAGATGATGGGCGGAGGGGCATGAGGCGAGATGATGGGGCTCAAGGCAGGATTGAGATCTTTTCAATTTTTTTAATCTGTATTAAGCTCAGTTTTTATTTATTCATTTATGAGTAAATGGTGACAGAACCCCCTTATCTTTACCTTTTGCTACACTTAACTCCCTGTTCTTTTTTTTAATGGTAAAACCTCCCAATCCAAGGTTCTGTTAGCAAATCTAAGGTCTCTGCTAGTTTTGACATTTATATGCAAGCGAGAACACATGTGTCCATAATCTATTGGGCCATGTATTAAAAAAATACAAAACACAAATCTTACCATCCTGATACCCAGCCATCCCCATCTCACCCTCACCCTTACCATCTTCCTCAAACTCTTTCTCCCTCAATTTCCTTTCTCGCCGTCTCTCTGCCTCTCTATGATAAATGGATGATGGTGTGCGGTCGACAGCACTTGGGATGCTCGACGACAGTAGGGGTTTGGGTTTTGACTATATCAGATCTGGGTTGCGCGCGAGTTTTTGAGCTTTTGTGGGTTGGGATCATTGCAGATTTTGCTTGCCTAAGCTTTTGGGGATGGGGATTTGGGATCTGAGGTATTTACAAAGGACGCCGAAGTTTGAAGTTGTAACGCCCTGCTAATTAGGGTCTGTCACCAATTGTGTTTAAAACCAGTGCTGGACTTGCTAAACAAGTCATTTGGACTAAACGTGTGATTAAGCCACTAAAGGTTTAGGTATTAAAACTTTTGGTCAAATCGTAAGCATTTTCATTAAATTAAAAGCATGTTCTTTACACGGGATCCCAAAAACATTAGTTTAAAAGTTGGTTACAACACTCAAGTTACATAATAAGTCGACCTAGGCGGCAAAAGCTGGGTTTAACCCTAGTTCCCTTGAGCATCTCGGTCGTGGTGGTCGAGCGGACTGCATATGTACATGTCACTACTATCGCCCTCCGACTCATGGCTGGTTAAGCTTCTCCTTACCTTTACCTGCACCACAAAGCACCTGTGAGCCAAAAGACTCAGCAAGAAAACATATTAAATAGTTCATAGAGTAACACATTTATCCAACAGTAATAACAGAATCTAGTGAAGTTATTACACAAATCAGCAACCATAGGGTCACGCAAGTGCGTGTCGCACTTCCTTTCAATTTGTTGGCATCCGAGCCAATCAAATGCATGTTGCACTCCCAGGGTGGCCTAGTCATGGTGGCCTGCACTCCACATGCACAATGCCAATCTCAGCTTATGAACTGAGTCCTCTAAGTCCTTGACTCATAAGTCAAGCCTCACACGCCCCTGACTTGTAAGTCGAAGCTTTAGGACCCTCGACTTATAAGACGAGTCTTTCGAAGTCCAGTATGCCCTTGACTAATAAGTCGGTCCCCATTTAATATCCTAATAACCCTCTGGTTTATAAATCGAGCTTCCCAGTCACAACAGACAATCACATAACTCATATAGCATACATATTAACAATTACAATGCATTATAATACATTCAAACAACAGTCATAGGCATAATCATAATTATGCGCATTCTAGTGTACCTAATCAGATATCCACAAATATAATTATTATCATGTTCATTAACAGAGCCAAAGCCTTAATCATGTCTATATCCATCATTGACTAAGCTATAATCACGCATTCACATAATGGGTGCACTTTTCTTACCTTCAATCTGAATGCAAGTTACTAGCGACGCCCTTTGAGTATGATCCTCGATTCGAGCCCTTAGCGTAGCCCTGGTCACAACCATAATAAGGAATTCCATCAACAATGGGAGAATAAAAGCTTCCAGACCAAATCCTAACTAATTACCAGATTAAAACCCATCAATAACCCAAAATTCTTTCCCCAACTATCAAACATGCAAAACTTTAAACTTCAGTCAAAAACCACAGAAACTTCATAATTGAACTTTGAATTAAAGACCTTACCTCAGCTATGATGATCCTCTTGAGCTAATCCTCTAGTTCCCCAAGCTTAGTACCTTAATTCCTAGGCTTGATCACTAATTTTTTCCTCAAAAATCCTCAAGCCTCATGAAAACAGAGAAAACGAGGGAGAGAGAGCTGCTGAGTCTTCTTTCCTTTAGTTTCCTTAACCTTCTCAGAAATTCCCAGCTAACCAAACTCTATACTTAGACAGAAAATGACTAATTTTCCCCTTTCCCTTACCATATTCTTCATATGCTCTAAAGGGCAATTTTGTCCTTTGTCTCATATCCCGCTAATTCACAACTATGTCCTATAATTCCCATTACTTCAAATATTCCCACATGATTATCAAATAATTTCCCATTACCCACTAATTCCCGGTAATATTCTAAATTACTAAAAATGCCCCTAAGCTCACCCCAAGCCCGGGTATAAAACCCCGTTGTGACTTTTCCGCTAGCCTGCTCATCAAGATCGCCTCGCATCGAGTAACCCAAATATATCCACATAATAATGTGGTCTCAATCACACAAGCACATATTTGCATTTATACCTTGAACTGGTCAAATTACCAAAATACCCTTCTTATAAGAAACGGGCCCACATACACATATTTAATATTTCTAACATGCAAGCATAATTATATTATAGTATAATTCACATGATAACTCAATCATTGCCTCCCGGTCCCCTAATACAGGCACTAAGCCACATTAGGAAATTTGGGATGTTACAACTATCCCCTCCTTATAGGAATTTCGTCCTCGAAATTTTACCTGAACAGCTCAGGATATTGGTCCCGCATAGTTGATTCCAACTCCCAGGTCGCCTCCTCGACCTTCCTGTTCCTCCATAATACCTTCACTAAAGGTATAACTTTATTCCTCAGGACCTTGTCCTTCTTGTCTAATATCTGGATTGGCTGCTCCTCAAAGGAAAAATCCGTCTGTAGCTCCAGATCTTCATAACTCAGCACATGAGTCTCATCAAAAACATACTTCCGTAGCATCGAGATATGAAACACGTTGTGCACGGCCGACAACGCCGGAGGTAACACCAACCTATAGGCCACCTGACCAATCCTTTCCAGAATCTCAAATGGTCCGACGAACCTAGGGCTCAGCTTGCCCTTCTTTCCAATCCTTCTCAACCCCTTGAGTGGTGAGACTCTAAGGAAGACATAGTCTCCCACCTGGAACTCCACATTCCTAAGCTTCAGATTTGCATAACTTCTCTGTCTACTCTGCGATGCGAGCATCCAAGCTCTGATCTTCTCAATAGATTCATTGGTCCTCTGAACTACCTCAGGACCCAAGTATCTGCGCTCACCCAACTCATCCCAGTGAATAGGTGATCTGCATTTCCTACTATATAATGTCTCATAAGGAGCCACTCCTCTGGTCACCTGATAGCTGTTGTTGTAGGAAAACTCTATCAGGGGTAAATATTTACTCCAAGACCCCTCAAAATCCAGTACACATGCTCTCAGCGTGTCCTCCAGTATCTGTATAGTCCTCTCAGACTAACCATCGGTCTAAGGATGATATGATGTACTAAACTTTAGTTGTGTGCCCATTGCCTTTTGCAAACTTCCCCAGAACTTGGAAGTAAAGGTTGGGTCTCGATCTGACACAATCGATCTCGGAGCTCCATGAAGACGTACTATCTCTTTTACATAGAGATCTGCATACTGGTCAAAGGTATAGGTCATCCTCACTGGTAAAAAGTGAGCTGATTTAGTATATCTGTCTACAATCACCCACACTGAATCATGCTGACCCACCGTCTTAGGCAATCCCACCACAAAGTCCATTGCGATGTCTTCCCATTTCCACTCTGGAATGTCTAAGGGTTGTAATAATCCTGCAAGTCTCTAATGTTCAGCTTTGATCGGTTGACATGTGAGACACTTAGCTAGATACTCAGTTACATCACCCTTCATCCCCGGCCACCAATACAAAGTTCTTAAATCCTGGTACATCTTCGTGGTGCCGGGATGCAAGGAATACAAAGTGGTATGAGATTCATCCAGAATCTCTCGTCTAATAACAGCATCCATCAGAATGCAAATCCGACCCTTATATCTTAGCAGACCCATATCTGATATAGAATAGTCCCTAGCTGCTCCAACTAGAACATCCTCTCTAATCTTTACCAACTATGGCTCTTGTAACTGACACTCCTTTATCCTTTCTAGGAGAGTAGACTGTAGGGTAATGTTGGCTAACTAGCCCACTACTAACTCAATCCCTACCCTGGTCATATCCTCTTTTAATTCCTTGGATATCTGCCTCATACTATACAACTGCCCTGGACCTCTCCGACTTAGGGCATCAGCCACCACGTTGGCTTTCCCTGGATGATAAAGAATATCACAATCATAATCCTTTACCAGTTCCAACCAACGCCTCTGTCTCATATTCAAATCCTTCTGTGTAAAAAAGTACTTGAGGCTCTTATGGTCAATATATGTCTTACACTTCTCTCCATAAAGGTAATGCCTCCACACCTTCAACGCAAAGACCACAGCTGCCAACTCCAAATCATGGGTTGGATATCTCTACGCATAATCCTTCAACTGACGTGATGCATAGGCAATCACCTTTTCAGCCTGCATAAGGACACAGCCTAACCCCTACCTCGAAGCATCGCAGTAAACCATAAACTTCTCCTGACCAGTTGGAAGACTCAAGACTGGGGCGGTAATCAAACGCCGCTTTAACTCTTGGAAGTTGTTCTCACATCTATCTGACCATGTAAACTTCTGATTCTTTCGTGTTAATTCCGTCAGTGGGGATGATATTCTTGAGAATCCTTCTACAAATTTCCTATAATAGCCTGCCAATCCAAGGAAGCTTCTAATCTTGGAGGCATTCCTTGGCCTCGGCCAGTTCTTAATAGCTTCAATCTTAGCTGGGTCTACCTTGATCCCATCTCTTAATGATATGACCTAAGAATGTCACCTATGATAACCAGAATTCACACTTCTTAAACTTTGCAAATAACTTATGCTCTCTCAGTCTCTACAAGACCAACCTGAGGTGTTGCTCATGCTCCTCCTCTGACTGTGAATAAATCAGGATATCGTCAATGAAGATGAACACGAACTAGTCCAAATAGTCCTTGAACACTCTATTCATTAAGTCTATAAAAGCTGTCAGGGCGTTAGTCAAACCAAATGACATAACGAGAAACTCATAGTGCCCATATCTAGTACGGAAAGTTGTCTTGGGTATGTCTTCATCCTTATTTCTCAACTGATGATAACCAGATCGAAGATCTATCTTTGAAAATACCATTTTACCTTGCAGTTGATCAAATAGGTCATCTATCCTTGGTAGAGGATACTTGTTCTTGATGGTCAACTTATTCAGTTCTCTATAGTCTATGCACATCCTTAGAGAACCGTCCTTCTTCTTCACAAATAACACTGGCGCAACCCATGGCGAGAAAGTGGGTCTAATAAAACCCAGATCCAACAACTCCTGCAACTGTACCTTGAGTTCCCTTAACTCTGTTGGGGCCATTCTATAAGGTGCCCTAGACATTGGCTCTGTCCCTAGTGCCAGCTCAATAACAAATTCGATCTCCCTATGCGACGGAAACCCTGGTAAATCTTCTGGGAACACGTCCAGAAATTCACAGACCAACCTAGTCTCTGATGGTCCCACTGGCATGACCTGAGTGGTGTCCACCACATTGGCTAGGAATCCTATACAGCCTCCTTGCAGTAGGTCTCTAGCCCTTTGATGCTGAAATCATAGGTATTTGGGGTCCATGCACAGTCCCAATGAATATGAAAGGTTCCTCACTCTCAGGTTCAAAGGTTACCATCTTCTTCTTACAATCAATGGTTGCTCCATATCTAGTTAACCAGTCCATTCCCAAAATCATGTCAAAGTCAGACATAGCTAACTCTATCAAATCAACCGATAACTCCCTGCCATCTACCATCACTGGTAAAGACCTAACCCATCTCCTGGAAACCACCAATTCCCCAGTGGGCAGTAACGTCCCAAATCCCACAGCATAAAACTCACAGGGCCTACACAAACTATCGATAATCCTACTAGATACATAAGATTGTGTAGCACCAGAATCAATCATAACAGAATAAGATATGCCAGCACTAGAAAGCTGACCTGTGATCACTGAGGCCCTAGCCTCAGCCTCAGCTTGTGCCAATGTAAATACTCGAGCTGGAGTCGAGCAGTCTGGCTTCTTAGGTTCTTCTTTCTTCAGTCTTGGGCAGTCTTTCTTCAGATGCCCCACAAGTCCACATACAAAAAAGGCCTTCACCTGACACTCACCCAGATGACGTCTCCTACATCTGGTACATTCCGGATATGTCTTCCAGTTCTCATTGCCACCCTGGCGTCCAATCTGTGCGCCATGTGGCCACCTATCAGGTCTAAGAGCTGAACTAGTATCCGGGGTCTTCCTTTCCTGGTCGTTGAGGCCTCCGCCCCTACCTGATCCTGAGAAGGGTGGTCCCGACCTCCTCATATCCCTCCTGGCTGCGTTCTCGTGCCAGATCTTATTCTCAACTCCCTCTGCAGTAATGGCTCTCTCCACTACTTGAGCATATGTCGTCACTCCAGGTACAGTGGTAATTCTGACATCCCGAGCTATCATAGGTTGTAACCCCTGAAGGAATCTTTCCTTCCTCGTCCCATCAGTGGGCCCCAAGTCTGGAGCAAACTTGGCTAATCTGTCAAATTTTAGGGCATATTCGGTCAATGACATACTCCCTTGCAAAAATTTATTGAATTCCTTGGCCTTTGTAGCTTTAACGACCTCATTGTAATACTTTTCATTGAAGAAGGTTTTAAACTCTTCCCAACCCATTGTAGTTACATTTCTAGTTTAGGACACCGCCTCCCACTAGATTCGGGCATCCTCCCGAAACATGTACGTGGCACAGGCCACTCTCTCATTGCCCACAACTCTCATGAAGTCCAAGATGGACGTAATCATGGCCATCCACTGCTCTGCCTTAAGTGGATCTGCGCCACCCTCGAAAACCAGAGGGTGTTGCTTCTTGAACCGCTCATATACCAACTCTCAGCGGTTCTCAAACTCTGTCTGCTGCTGTACGACCGGTACTGGAACAGCAGATGGGGCCCCTAATGCAACATTTCCAGCCGGAACCTACTGTTGCCTCAACTGTCGAATCTCTTCATTCTATCTCTGTAGTTGAGCTTGCAAGTCTGCAAGCACCTGCTGCCGATTCTCAGGGGCTGACGGAGGGTTCTGACCCTGATTATTACTTTCGGCCTGATTCCCAGCGCCAGCTGGTTCATTAGATTGCCTTGGAAGCATACTTCCAAGTCTATCTGCAATCAATGACTCGGCTTATCAGGCAGTAATAACAGTATCTCACATCAACCCACAGTTCAAAACTGATTGAATAAACATCCACATGCATTAACAATGCTAATAAGCATCCCAATAATTCACATACAATAATCATGCTAATAAGCAGAGAAATTCATGATATCACTCAAACAAGATGCTAATAAGCATATTCTGGGCATGCATAACCACTTAATAATGCTAAGAAACATTTTCCTTTAGCATGTAACGACCCTGATAAGCATCCTCTATCCAGGATACACATACAGCAGCGCTAATAAGCGTTTCTGACATTCATCAAGTTCAATGACGCTAATAAGCAATCCTATAGCATTTACAAATATTTATCGTGCTAATAAACACGTTCTCAACCTACATACAGTAGTCAAGGGCCATGCCCTATCATAAGAACTCATGCTTCTTATTTAGACTAGCAGGTAAAGCAAACATAATTCATTTAAGCAAATATACACATAACTATATTAATAGTTACCCAACCCTGAGTCGAGCTTGTCTTTAGCAGTGAATGTACACGCCCAATCTAACATCAAGAACCCTTAAACCTTGGCTGCTCTGATACCGAGTTGTAACACCCTGCTAATTAGGGTTTGTCACCAAGTTTGTTTAAAACTAGTGCTAGACTTGCTAAACAAGTCATTTTGACTAAACGTGTGATTAAGCCACTAAAGGTTTAGGTATTAAAACTTTTGGTCAACTCGTAAGCATTTTCATTAAATTAAAAGCATTTTCTTTGCACAAGATCCCAAAAACATCAGTTTAAAAGTTGGTTACAACACTCAAGTTACATAATAAGCCGACCTAGGCGGCAAAAGCTGGTTTTAACCCTAGTTCCCATAAGCATCTCGGTTGTGGTGGTCGAGCGGACTGCATATGTACATGTCACTACTATCGCCCTCCCACTCATGGCTGGTTGAGCTTCTCCTTACCTTTACCTGCACCACAAAGCACCTATGAGCCAAAAGACTCAGCAAGAAAACATATTAAATAGTTCATAGAGTAACACATTTGTCCAATAGTAATAACTGAATCTAGGGAAGTTATTACACAAATCAGCAACCATAGGGTCACGCAAGTGCATGTCGCACTTCCTTTCAATTTGTTGGCATCCGAGCCAGTCAAGTGCATGTTACACTCCCAGGGTGGCCCAGCCATGGTGGCCTGCACTCCACATGCACAATGCCAATCTCAGCTTATAAACTGAGTCCTCTAAGTCCTTGACTCATAAGTCAAGCCTCACATGCCCCCGACTTGTAAGTCGAAGCTTTAGGACCCTCGACTAATAAGACGAGTCTTTTGAAGTCCAGTATGCCCTTGACTAATAGGTCGATCCCCATTTAATATCCTAATAACCCTCTAGTTTATAAACCGAGCTTCCCAGTCACAACAGACAATCACATAACTCAAATAGCATACATATCAACAATTACAATGCATTATATTACATTCAAACACCATTCATAGGCATAATCATAATTATGCGCATTCTAGTGTACCTAATCAGATATCCACAAACATAATTATAATCATGTTCATTAACAGAGCCAAAGCCTTAATCATGTCTATATTCATCATTGACTAAGCTCTAATCACGCATTCACATAATGGATGCACTTTTCTTACCTTCAATCTGAATGCAAGTTACTAGCGACGCCCTTTGAGTACGATCCCCAATTCGAGCCCTTAGCGTAGCCCTGGTCACAACCATAATAAGGAATTCCATCAACAACGGGAGAATAAAAGCTTCCAGAACAAATCCTAACTTAATACCAGATTAAAACCCATCAATAACCCAAAATTCTTTCCCCAACTATTAAACATGCAAAACTTTAAACTTCAGTCAAAAACCACAAAAACTTCATACTTGAACTTTGAATTAAAGACCTTACCTCTGCTATGATGATCCTCTTGAGCTAATCCTCTAGTTCCCCAATCTTAGTACCTTAATTCCTAGGCTTGATCACCAATTTTTTCCTCAAAAACCCTCAAGCCTCATGAAAACAGAGAAAACGAGGGAGAGAGAGAGTTTCTGAGTCTTCTTTCCTTTAGTTTCCTTAACCTTCTCAGAAATTCCCAGCTCACCAAACTCTATACTTAGACAGAAAATGACTAATTTTCCCCTTGCCCTTAGCCTATTCTTCATATGCTCTCAAGGGAAATTTTGTCCTTTGTCTCATATCCCGCTAATTCACAACTATGTCCTATAATTCCCGTTACCTCAAATATTCCCACATGATTATCAAATAATTTCCCATTACCCACTAATTCCTGCTAATGTTCTAAATTACTAAAAATCCCCCTAAGCTCACCCCGAGCCCGGGTATAAAACCTCGCTGTGACTTTTTCGCTAGCTTGCTCATCACGATAGCCTCGCGTCGAGTAACCCAAATATATCCATATAATAATGTGGTCTCAATCACACAAGCACATATTTGCATTTATACCCTGAACGAGTCAAATTACCAAAATACCCTTCTTATAAGAAACGGGCCCACATACACATATTTAATATTTCTAACATGCAAGCATAATTATATTATAGTATAATTCACATAATAACTCAATTATTGCCTCCCGGCCCCCTAATCCAGGCACTAAGCCACATTAGGAAATTTGGGATGTTACAGCAGTGGACGCTAGTAAAACCCAATTATCTTTACCTTTTGCTACACTTAACTCCCCATTCTCTTTTTTTTTTAATGATAAAATCTCCAAATCCAAGGTTCTATTAGCAAATCCAAGGTCACCGCTAGTTTTGACGTTATATGCCAGCGAGGACACATGTGTCCATAATCTATTGTGCCACATATTAAATACTTAATTATTTATTTAAAACCTATTTTAAAAATACATATAATTAATTAAAAAAAGTTTTAAAATTAAAACATTATTTATTAACCTTAAATAAACTAACTTTTAATTTGATTAATAAAAAACAAAAAAAGACAAAACACAAATCTTACCATCCCGATACCCACCCATCCCCATCTCACCCTCACCATCTTCCTCAAACTCTTTCTTCCTCAATGTTCTCCCTCATCATCTTTCTCCCTCTTTGTGATAAATAGATGACGGCGTGTGGTCGACGACACCTGGGATGCTTGACAGCAGTAGGGGGTTGGGTTCTAACTAGATCAAATCTGGGTTGCACGTGAGTTTCTGAGCTTTTGTGGGTTGGGGTAGTTGCATATTTTTTTTGCCTGAGCTTTTGGGGATGGGGATTTGGGATCTGGGGTATTTGCAGAGGATGCCGAAGTTTGCAGTGGACGCTAGAGTTTACAAATATGGGTTTGGAGGAAGGGTCAAGAACTTTTTTTTTGTTTTGAAAAATTTGATGGAAACATGATGTTGGTGTGGATGTTGATGAAGATTATTAGATTGCTTAGTATAGGGGGGGTTAAGGGACTGAAACAAAGGTTATGAAGAAGAAGAAGAAGAAGAAGAAGAAGATGATGATGATGATGATGATGATGATGATGATGATGATGATGATGATGGGGTTATGGATAGAATTAGAGTTTTTTATTTTTATTTTTATTAAATTAATAAATCTAAATTAAGATTAATTTTATTTAAATATATACTATTATAATTAATAGATTATATTATTTTTAATGATTTAAAGAATTAAATTTATTTAAAATTAGTTTTAATATTATGAATTATGATGTGGATGAATAAGAGAAAGTCATGTGTGTTTTCGCTGACATATAACGGTCAAAACTAGTGGAGACCTTGGATTTGCTAATAGAACCTTGGATTGGGAGGTTTTACTGTAAAAAAAAAAAGGAATGGGGGTTAAGTGTAGCAAAATGTAAAGATAAGAGAGTTTTGCTACCAATTACTCTTTATTTATTTTATCTATTCTGAAGCTCAACAAAGGAGTGTGCATAGTCAAAATGGCGTGGTTGGGTGTGAGATGGCACGCTGGTGTCATCAAGCTCAGTGTTATGAGTTTTGATGGTCATGGTAGTTTTCGCTCTTGGTTTGAGTGTACTTTGCCAGATATTCTGTTTTAGACTTTGTATTTCGGTTTTTGTTTAGACTTTTTTTTATTTATTTATTTAATCCGTTTCTTGGGTCTTCATTTGTAAATATGAGTTTTTTGTTTGATATAATCTATTTTTCTTTTTGTGACAACTCTACAAAATAGAGTTATTTTACCACGTTTTATATGCTAATTGTTCCTTAGTTCTTGAGTTTTTAATTAATTTATTAAGTTTTTAAGTAATTTTGAATTTATTAAGTTTCTTTTAATGTTATATTTTTTATGTATTTTTATAGTCATTTTTATTGTAAAATGTTGTAGTTTAATTATCTTAATTATTATTGTTTTGTTAGAGGTAAGAAAATACACTTCTATGGATCTTAAATGTTAAATTAAATTAAGTTATAATTAAAATATTCAAAGAATTAATATGGTTTATTTTATAATTGAAATATTTGATTATGATTTAATTTATGTTTATTTTGTAGGAAGTGTGTTGCATTTTATGCTTGAAAATTCAAAAAAAGAAAGAAAAGAAACACAATGTTGAAAGAATTAAAGAAAAAGTGTCATTCCTACAAAAGTAGTAGCTCAGGCCTTGTTGGGCCCATTTTCCTCCATTGGAGCCCACGGCCCGCCTGCCTCCCAGCCCAACGCTTGCCTTCTCAGCCAAGCCCGCCTGCCACTTGACGGAGCCCTTGCGCCTGCTCCTTTCCCTCTTCCTTTGCTCCCTTCCGCCTGGAGGGCCTTCCTCCTCTGCCCAGTGGCCCACGAAGCCTAGCCGCCGACAAGAAGACTCAAGCCCATTCACGTGCCTCTTCCTCTCTTGAGCCCACCAATGGTCCCCTTGTCCCACTTGCTATGCATGTCCAAAAATGAAACATTTTCCCCCAACTTTTCTACATATTTTACTACAAAATCCATCATTACACCCCAAAATTCCCCTTCGCATGGCTCAAGACATCTTTTTACACTACCAATGACATATTATTCTTCATTTAAAATTTAATTTAATTAATTTAAATTGATTATTTTAACACTTTATTTTGGTTATAAATAGGTAGTTTCAAGAGCATTTTAGGGGTACTTGACATTTTGGGTTACTATCATCTTTTCTACACTTTCTCTCTTCATTTTCTCTCTTCCTTTTGGAAGACCATTTTGTGCCAATTGTGTATTTCTTTTGTAATATATTTTTTATTCTAGTTATGTGCTTCTAATCTTTTTCATAAGACTATTAAGATCATGATGAAGTAACTTGTACCTAGATATTATTTATTGTTGTATATTGGTTTGCCTTGTAGTGCAACAAAGTTTATGGAATTTTTCTTCTTCATATATGTCTTTCATCTTTAATATGTTGTATTTTGGATTGTTAGATAATATTACACATTGTTCTTCATCTTGCAAAACATAATATTATTTGATTAAGATGTGTCATTAAATTATACACATCCAATGCTTAGAACAAAAATATTATGTTTTGCCTTATAAATAATGTTATTTGATTTTTTTTTTCATTAAGTTGTTTCACATTAAATACTTTGAAATTATATTTTATGAGAAAAAATCCTATCTTTTTTCATAAACAATTTGTGCTTAAATTATAAATCTATTTTGAAATGATAGTTTGATTTATTTTAACTATCAATAAAATTTGGGAATCAATATACTAATAAATATTATTAAACTTACATTTTGTGGATTTTAGTATCTTAATAATTTTTCTCTTACAACTGGTATACAAATCAAAACTTGTTTATTTTTCTTGTCTTAAATATATTTATCTTATCTTTTATTTTATTTTCTTGACACAAAATCTTATCAATATTTAAAGCTAGGTTAGAGTTTATTTAATTTTGGTTTAAAATAGTTTCTTTTTTATTTTAGTCAATTCCCTTGGGTTCGACATCCTTACTTAAACGAATACTATTCTATATATATGATTCGCGCGCTTGCGATTTACATTTTAAAACATACCATTTTTGGAACCAACAATGATTAAGTGTAGCAAAAGGTAAAGATAATGGAGTTTTGCTACCAATTTCTCTTTATTTATTGTATCTATTCTGAAGCTCAACAAAGGAGTATGCATTCTCATAATGGTGTGGTTGGGTGTGAGATGGCACGCCAGTGTCATCAAGCTCGGTGTTGTGAGTTTTGATGGTGATGACAGTTTTTGCTCTTGGTTTGAGCGTACTTTGCCAGATATTCTGTTTTAGACTTTGTATTTTGGATTTTGTTTAGACTTTTCTTTTTATTTATTTAATTTATTTTTTGGGTCTTCATCTGTACATATAAGTTTTTTGTTTGATATACTCTATTTTTTTGTTCTTAATTTGTATATAAGAGTGATTTTGATATAGATTTTTGTTTTATATAATTGTTTATGAGAAATTAATGTAATCAAAGTTGTGTATAAGAAGAAATATGAGATTATAGATCTAGGTTTAGGCATATTTATAGTATTTTATTTTTTATATTTGGTTTTGATTTTAGGCCTTAGCTCACTACGGGAGCCGAAAGTTAACACTAATGCTAATAAAAGTATAAAAATCAATGAACACTATTGCTTACATTTTTATTGGCAGCGATAGTGCACGAATCCTTATATATATATATATTGGCATTAGTGAATAAATGACACAAAAGATATTGTTTTCTTTGTAGTCAGTTTTCTACCGACGCCAAAAGTCTTTTGTGTAATAGTGAGAGCACTACATCCAATTCTCTATGTCACGATTTTTTTTTACATATTAATAAAATATCTTCTTTACACTATAAATTATTCATCCTTTAAATATTTTTTAATAATATCTCTCTTCTCACCTCATCATTTTTTTAACAAAATCGCTCCTCGTCATTTCATATTTGAAATAAATAAATAAAAAATAGAAAATAATATTTAAATAAAACTTATAATATATTATAAAAGTTAGATGTAAAATAATAAAAAAAATTATTTTTTAAATAAAGAAGTGAGTTTTGATGATATATTTTAAATAATAGGATAAAGAAGTTATCAAAGTGCTCTAGAGCAGTCCTGTAACGACCCAAAATTACTAATAAGGCTTAAGGGCCTTGATTAGTGTGTCGGGAGAGCATAACTAGATTGTGTGGGATTTAAATGATTAAATGCATGCTTATATGATTATTGGGATAGATGTGATGCATGACTATGTGTACTAGTATGCACGCAGGCTCTGATTAGGTTATAAGGCATAATCGTAATTTTGGCCCATTGATGGCATAAATGTAAATACTTGTAATAAATTGTTGAGACCACATTATTATGTGGATATATTTTTAGCTTGTGACTCAAGGCGATCCTAGTGAGTGGTTTAGTGGAAAAGTCATGGCGGGGATTTATACCCGACTCGTGGGAGTCCAAGGGTATTTCTGGGAATTTGGGAAGTATATTGGAGATTATTTGATATTGACGAATATAATTGGTGATTAGTTAGGTGTCAGGATGTAAGCGGTAAATATTAGAGACACTCGCAGAATTAGCGGGAATTGGGAACAAATGACCAAAAGGCCCTTGGAAGGATTAAGGGCTTAGATTTAATGGGAGGGTATTATGGTCATTTGGTTTATAAGGGATAAGAGTTACTTATGCCTTTATGACTTAGTGGAATGTTTAGAGTATAGTAGAAGTTGAAAGAAAGGAAAGAAAGAGACAAAAGGAAAAGAAGGAGGAAAGAAAGAAAAACTGAACACCTAAAAGCTTACCCTTTCCTCTCTCTCGATTTACCATTTTCTCACCCTTTCTTTTGGAATTTGAGGCTGAAAATTCAAAGGAACTTTAGGCTAAGGCTTCACACTTGGGACCTTGGTCAAGTTTGAGGATTCCGCAGGAATTAGTCACCTAATTGAGGTAAGTTTCAAGGTTTTCTTTAGTTTTTGGATTTGATGTTGAAATGATTTTCTAAGCTGAGTTTTGATGGAAATTTTAGGGAGTTAAGCCTGAGGAATTGAGGAGTTGAAAGCTGAGGAGATGTGGAAGATAACCTAGGTCGAAATTCTCCTTTGAAGGTATAAAATTCTAGCTTTAAAGTTCTGAAGTTTCTGTTGTTTTCTGTTGAGTTTTTGAGCTTCAAGCTCAATCATGGTGGTTTCTTTATTTTGGGGTGCATGTGCTTATGTTTCATATGGTTGGGTCATATGGGGTGAGTTATAGAAGATGGTAGGCTTGTTTTGGTGTTTGGTTGAGGTTTGGAAGGATTTTAGAGGGTTTTGGCTCGAGGAAGTTCGAAGGGGAAAATCAGGGTGTTGTCTGGTTGTGACTAGCGCTATAGCGCTAGCCTTAGGGCGCTACAACGCTAGGCTTGGGTGTCTGGGTGCCTGTTGGCTCTGTTTGTAGTGCTATAGTGCCCTCTTTATGGCGTTATAGCGCCACCCTGCTTCCAGAAGGGGGTTTTTAAGTTATTTCCTAGGGTTTTTGCGGGGCTCGGGGTTTGATTCCACCACCCCGTTTGGTGGAATTAGGGCTTCCCGAGGTCTCATGATTGGTCCCGAGACTAGGATTTGGAGTTGAAGTTTGGTGATAATTCTGATCTATGGCTGTGACTAGGTTTACGCTAGGTTTCGGAAGGGATCGTGCTTGAGGGTCGGTCTCATTGATTAAAGCTAACGGAATCAAAGGTAAGAAAATTGCACCCGATTTTGTGATTATGTTGGGACTAAGAGCTCCCTATATCTTTATGATGTCATAGATGGTATTATGCCATGGGACATATGATAAACGACCTAAGAGTGCTGGAATTAATATTTGCGCACATGGCGCGACTCAGCCACTAGTAGCTGAGGACAGCTTAATGTTCACTGAACTCGGTTTAAGCGGGCCGGAGTCGGTGGGATAAATAGAGGGTGCGACCTAAGGGTGTCGACCCTGATTATTATATGTGAATTGGTTATTAATGTTAATTGATGAGCTTGGTATGCTGAATGCCTGATTATGTGAATATTTTGGATTGTTGAGTATATGATCATACTATATGAGTTATCTGATTGTTTAATTGATTATTATGCTCTGTTATTCTGTTTTCTTGCTGGGCCTTGGCTCACGGGTACTACGTGGTGTAGGTAAAGGCAAGGGTAAAGTGGACCAGTCCTGAGTAGGAGAGCTTGAGGCTTAATGTACATAGTCAGCTGATCGGCCGCCACGGCCGAGGAGTAGTACAGGACGGGGAAAGCCTAAATGTCTGTTTTGCCCTTAGAGTGGCTAGTAGCTGTACTTTTATCCTGAATTTTTGTAAACTGTCTTTTAAACGTTATTACTAATGGGATCCCATGTTCAAAATGTTTGATTATATGAAATGTAACTTTTGTGACCGAAATCTTTTAACCCTAGTTCAATTATAGTTTCAGCAACACATTTCTAACTAAATGACTTGATTAGCAAGTCTTGCACCTTTATAAACACACAGTGGAATGGTCTTGGCTATCCAGGGCGTTACAACTTGGTATCAGAGAGTCCTAGGTTTAAGGGTTCCCAAAGACTGGCTGGACATGTACATTCGCCGCGAAAGACAAGCTCGACTCAGGGTTTGGTAATTGTGTATACATGATTATATGCTTAAATGATTAGAAAGGAATATGACTTTTGAAATTTGTATGATTAATAGGAAGCATGAGATACTGATAGGACTTGGCCCTTGACTATTGTGTGATGATATTAAGGCATGCTTATTAGCATTGCTATGCATGTGAATGAATATATGGATGAATACTTGGATAAACTGTTATATCTTGATTGTTTGTGAATGTTTGAGTTACAATGATGGATCTTGGAGGGATTATTAGCCTGTCATCATAGTCTGATCGTCGAGTCATTGATTACAGATTAACTTGGATAGCTATGAGTCCAAGACGATCTGTACGACTTACCGGCAGTAGGTCTGAGACTAGAGATGATGACCAGGGCCAGACCCCTCTACCAGTCCCTGTGAACTAGCAACAACTTATGGCAAACATGCAAGCACAGCTACAGAGCCAGAATGAGCATATCTACATTCTACGACCGCAGGCTCCATCAGGGAGTGCTCCCCCTATTGTGCCACATGCAGTAGTACCAGTTGTACAGCCAGTGGAGGTTGGGAACAGATGGGAGTCATTGTATGAGCGGTTTAGGAAGCAGCAGCCCCCAATCTTTGAGGGAGGATCTGATCCACTGAAGGTTGAGTAGTGGATGACTATGATTACTACTATCCTGGATTTCATGAGGGTAGAAGGACATGACAGAGTTGCTTGTGCCACATATATGCTAAGAGAGGATGCCCGTATCTGGTGGGAAGTGGCATCACAAACTAGGGATGTTACCACTCTTACTTGGGAAGGATTCAAGGATCTATTCAGTCAGAAATATTATAACATTGCCATCAGAGCAGCGAAGGTAAATGAGTTTGTGGGGTTGGTTCAAGGCAGCATGACAGTTACAGAATATGCCCTGAAGTTCGATAGACTTGCGAAGTTCGCACCGGATCTTGTGCCTACTGATGCAGCGAGACAGGATAGGTTTATCAGAGGGCTTAATGCTACGATAGCGCGAGATGTGAGGATTACAATAGTTCCTGGGGGAACAACTTATGCTCAGGCTGTAGAGAAGGCTCTTACCGCTAAGGAAGCGGAGAATAAGATCTGGAGGGAGAGTTCAGTAAGGCGAGAGGGCCGCAGGGCGGTGCCTCCATACTCTAGGTCTGGTAGGGGCGGAGGCCCCAGTGATCTGAAGAGGAAGACCCCTGATACTTCGACTGCTCCTGGTCCTGACAAGAGAGGTCGGGGTACTCAGGGTGGTCGCCATGGAGGCGGTGATTCATGGAGAAGTTATCTTGAGTGCACGAGCTGCAAAAGACGCCATCCGGGTGAATGTCGGACTAAGGCCTGTTATGAGTGCGGGGTGGTAGGACATCTCAAGAAAGACTGCCCGACAGTGAAGAAATGGGAAGCAGGGAAGGTGGGCAACTTGACTCCAGCTCGAGTGTTCACTTTGACACAAGTAGAGGCCGAGGAAAGTCCCTCGGTAGTGACTGGTCAGCTTTCTAGCGCTGGCTCTCCTTTTACTATATTGATTGATTCTGGTGCTACACATTCTTTTGTTTCTAGTAAGGTGATTGATATATTGTGTAGACCTAGTGAGTATCGTACTGCGGGGTTTGGGACTATACTTCCTACAGGGGAACTGGTAGTTTCTAGGAGATGGGTTAAAGCACTGCGAGTGATAGTTTATGGTAGAGAACTTTCCGTGGATTTGATTGAGCTAGGTATGAAAGACTTCGACATGATTCTAGGAATGGATTGGCTGGTCAGATATGGGGCTACTATTGACTGTAGGAAGAAGATGGTGACGTTTGAGCCAAAGGGAGAGGATCCCTTTGTCTTTGTGGGAGCGGTATGTGGACTCCGCATACCTATGATTTCAGCGTTGAGAGCTAGGGACCTATTACAGGGAGGATGTATAGGTTTCCTAGCTAGTGTGGTAGACACCACTAGAGTACTGCCAGCAGGGCTAGGAGAGACTACATTGGTTTGTGAATTTTTAGATGTATTCCCTGAGGACTTATCAGGGCCGCCACCGCATAGGGAGATTCAGGTTGTCATTGAGTTGGTGCCAGGAACAGAGCCAGTGTCAAGAGCACCGTATAGAATGGCCCGGGCAGAACTGAAGGAGTTGAAGATATAGTTACATGAGCTTCTAGATTTGGGGTTCATCAGGCCAAGTTTCTCGCCTTGGGGTGCCCCAGTTTTGTTTGTGAAGAAGAAGGACAGGACTCTGAGGATGTGTATAGACTACAGGGAATTAAACAAGTTAACTGTCAAGAATAAGTATCCACTACCAAGGATTGACGGCTTGTTCAATCAGCTGCAGGGTAAGACAGTGTTCTCAAAGATTGATCTTCAATCTGGTTATCACCAGCTGAGGATCAAGGACGAGGACATACCGAAGACGGCCTTTCGAATGAGGTATGGGCACTATGAGTTTCTGGTTCTGTCGTTTGGTTTGACCAATGCCCCAGCAGCCTTCATGGACTTAATGAACAAGGTGTTCAAAGATTTCTTAGATCAGTTTGTTATTGTTTTCATTGACGACATCTTAGTGTACTCTAGTTCAGAGGCAGAGCACGAGTGACATCTTCGACAAGTTCTGCAGAGGTTGAGAGAGCATCAATTGTACGCCAAGTTTAAGAAATGCGAGTTTTGGCTACCGCAAGTAACATTCCTTGGACATATTGTTGGTGTATATGGGATTAAGGTGGATCCATCTAAGGTGGAGGCAGTTAGGGATTGGCCGAGGCCAAGGAACGCTTCAGAGGTTCGAAGTTTTCTTGGTTTGGCATGTTACTACAGACGGTTTGTGGAAGGATTCTCAAAGATCGCTGCACCGATGATAGAATTGACACGAAAGAATTTGAAGTTAGTTTGGTCAGAGAAGTGTGAGAACAACTTTCAGGAGTTGAAGCGACGACTTATCACTGCACCTGTATTGAGTCTTCCTTCAGAGGGAGGAAGGTTTGTAGTCTATTACGGTGCGTCAAGGTTGGGTTTGGGCTGTGTGTTGATACAGAACGAGAAGGTTATAGCTTATGCGTCACGACAGTTGAAGGAGTATGAGCAGTGATATCCTACCCATGACTTGGAGTTAGCAGCGGTGGTATTCGCACTAAAGGTTTGGTAGCATTATCTGTATGGGGAGAAGTGCAAGATATACATCGATCACAAGAGTTTGAAGTACTTCTTCACATAGGATGACCTGAACATGAAGCAGAGATGTTGGCTAGAGTTAGTGAAAGACTATGACTGTGATATTCTTTACCATCCGGGGAAATCCAACATAGTGGCGGATGCATTAAGCCAGAGGGGCCCAGGTCAGTTATATAGTTCTACCCAGATTTTGAGAAAGTTAGCTGATGAGATGACCAGAGCAGGGATTAAATTGGTGGTGGGTCGGTTGGCCAACATTACTCTGCAATCGACCCTGCTAGAGCGGATTAAGGAAGGACAGTTGGTAGATGCTCAGTTACAGGAGGTTAGAGAGAATGTCTTGGCGGGAGTAGCTAAGGATTATTCTATTTCTGAGGTTGGTTTGCTATGGTATCAGGGACGGATTTGTGTTCCAGCTGACGTGGGGATCAGACGAAAGATATTGGATGAGTCGCATACTACACCATACTCACTTCATCCAGGTACCACAAAGATGTATCAGAATCTACGAACGTTATATCGGTGGCTCGAGAGGAAGAAGGATGTAGTGGAGTACGTGGCCAGATGTTTAACCTGTCAGCAGGTGAAGGCTAAGCATCAGTGACCAGCAGGGTTGCTTCAGCCTTTGGGTATTCCCGAGTGGAAATGGGAAGATATTACGATGGATTTTGTGGGAGGTTTACCTAGGACAGCAGGACTTCATGACCCAATGTGGGTGATAGTGTACAGATACACCAAGTCAGCTCATTTTCTTTCAGTGAGGTCAACATACACAGTGGATCAGTATGCAGAGTTATATGTGAGGAAGATTGAACGTCTCTTTGGGGTTCCTAAGTCTATTGTGTCAGACTGGGATCCTATCTTTACATCCAAGTTTTGGAGTAGTTTACAGAAGGCTATGGGAGCTCAGCTCAAGTTCAGCACGACCTTTCATCCTCAGACTAATGGACAGTCTGAGAGGACGATTCAGGTTTTGGAGGATATGCTCAGGGAATATGTGATCGATTTTGAGGGATCTTGGAGTAAGTATCTCCCGTTAATTGAGTTTTCATATAACAATAGTTATCAATCAACGATTGGAGTGGCTCCTTATGAGACGTTGTATGGGAGGAGATGTAGGTCACCCATTCATTGGGATGAGATGGGTGAGAGAAAGTACTTAGGACCAGACATGGTTCAGAAGACAAATGAAGCTATTGAGAAGATCCGAGCTAGGATGCTCGCCTCACAGAGCAGACAGAAAAGCTACGCTGATCCCAAGCGTAGGGATGTGGAGTTCCAGGCTGGGGACCATGTGTTTCTTCGAGTTTCACCACTACGAGGGGTGAGGAGATTTGGGAAGAAGGGCAGCTAAGCCCTAGATTCATTGGACCTTTTGAGATCCTGGAAATGATCGGTCAGGTGGCTTACAGGTTAGCTTTGCCACCATCGTTGTCAGGAGTTCATGACGTATTCCATGTTTTTATTCTCCAGAAGTATGTCTCAGATACAACACATGTACTGAAATATGAAGATCTGGAATTACAGACAAATTTATCCTATGAGGAGCAACCAATTCAGATTTTGGATCGGAAGGATAAAGTACTACGAAATAAGACGATTCCTCTGGTTAAGGTGTTATGGAGGAATAGTAGGGTCGAGGAGGCGACCTGGGAGCTTGAGTCAGCGATGCGGGATCAATATCCCAAATTATTCAGGTAAATTTCGAGGACGAAATTCTCATTAGGAGGGGGTAGTTGTAACAACCCAAAATTACTAATAAGGCTTAAGGGCCTTGATTAGTGTGCCGGGAGGGCATAACTAGATTGTGTGGGATTTAAATGATTAAATGCATGCTTATATGATTATTTGGATATATGTGATGCATGACTATGTGTACTAGTATGCATGTAGGCTCTGATTAGGTTATAAGGGCATAATTTTAATTTTGGCCCATTGAGGGCATAAATGTAAATACTTGTAATAAATTGTTGAGACCACATTATTATGTGGATATATTTGTAGCTTGTGACTCGAGGCGATCCTAGTGAGTGGTTTAGCGGAAAATTCATGGCGGGGATTTATACCCGGCTCGTGGGAGTCCGGGGGTATTTCTGGGAATTTGGGAAGCATATTGAAGATTATTTGATATTGACGAATATATTTGGTGATTAGTTAGGTGTCAGGATGTAAGTGGTAAATATTAGAGACACTCGAAGAATTAGCGGGAATTGGGAACTGTTGACTGTGATTTTAGCCAACGACGTAAGAACGTCAAATACGACACGCCTTCAAGAGAATATAAACGACAACAGAGAGTTTTAATCAATGAAAATAAATAACACGAGATTTTTATAGTGGTTCAGCCCCGATAGTCGGTAATAGCCTAGTCCACTTAGAGATTTTATTACTGTATTCACACTCAAGATCAGATGAACCAGCGTCAACTGAGTTTCTTCAGTGCAAATATTCCAGAATACAAAAAAGGGGTTCTCTCAGGAAAAACACTTTCTCTCTCTAGAACACAGGTTAACTCTCAATTTGCCAAAAGTCCCTTTACGATCCTCCCAACCCTCTATTTATAGGCCTGGGATTCTCAACTGATATCCCCTTTAGATAGGGATATTTTATTATTCACCTTATATTTATATTACAATAAATGTTTAAAATACAACTGATCCCTAAATTCGAGTGAGGAGTGAGAGATTCCCGGATGCCTAGACCAATTCTCACTGAAGTTGTTTCGGGGAGTTTGATGTAGTCTCACATGCATGTTGATTACTCCTTCAAGCTTTCCGTGGGCCAACGGTGGTATATGCATGGCTCTCCTCGGACCAAAGGTCATGCAAGTTTGGCTCTCCTCGGACCAAGGTGGTCCGAGCCAACTCCCTTTGCACCTTACCTCGGGTAAGTCCGAGGTAACCTCCTCCATGACATGTCCGATCGGACATGATGGCCTTCTCCTCGGTCTAAAGTGGTTCGAACCATCCTCTTTGACATCCCACCTCGGTCAAGTCCGAGCCTAATCCCTTCAATCAAGGTCCGATCGGACCTTGTAACCTTCTCCTCGGACCAAGGTGGTCCGAGCCATCCCTTTCATGCCTTCCCCTCGGACCACCTTACCTTGCATTTCTCCTCGGACAAGTCCGAGGAAACTCTCCCATGGAATGTCCGATCGGACATGATGTCCTTCTCCTCAGACCAAAGTGGTCCGAGCCACCCTGACTGGCACTTCACCTCGGACAAGTCCGAGGCATCTCTTCCCTTGCCATCTTCACCTATACCCGATCGGACATGATGTGGTTTTCCCTTGAATGAAACCTAAGTCCCAAACTTTGGCTTGCACGGGACCTCTTTCCCTTAGTCACTCTCTTTGGACACGCTTGAGCCAACACCTAAGAAACCTTGAGAGGTTTACCTCGGACACACTCGAGCCAAAATATCAAGAGGCTCCTCAAGCTAAGGTCCGATCGGACCTGTTGCTTTTATCCCTCGAACCAAAATCCAAACCCCTCCTTCAATCTTCTTGGACTTGGTTTCAAACCAATCTCTAGGGTCTTCAAACCGGGGTCTGAGCCAAGCAACCCTTAGACCAAATATTCTCTTCGGTCGGGTGAATTTAACTTGATTATGGCACCTCTCAAGCAGTCCAATTTTTAACTGATGCATTGGGCTACCACTAAGCCAGATCACCCAACTAATTCATGCCATTTGTCAATTTTATTGCCAAATCATCTTTTCAAATTTTTGGGATAACATTTGCCCCCCAAGTTTATTATATGATACATTCACATAATAAACTTTTTCTCCAGCTGACGTCATTATAAAAAATAATAACTGTTCATCTCCATGCAGCAGACTCACGATCACTGCAAAAATTCACCCATGATCGTGGAGAGATACATAGTCCCAGAATGCCAAAGGTCCAAAAGTAAATAAAAAACCCACTTTTTTCCCTTTAAATAACCCCTCTTTACACACTCTTCTTCACACAAGCAAAAATCACACTTTCAAAAACCTCTCATCTTCTTCCTTCTCTTTTGGCCGAAATCTCCAAGGATTTCCTTCTCCTTGCCGATTCCAAAAGCTTCAAGGGGAGCTCTTCATCTTCAAGCAATCTTCAAGCAAACCAAAGGTCCTCCAACCTTGAGTAAGTCTTCTTTTCCATACCCTTTACATTATTATATTTTTTTTTTCAAAAAATTTCTAAGCCATGGCCGAAACCCCCATAGCCTTGCTTGTTCTTGAAATTCTTGTGAATGCTTTGTACAATGTGTTAGCTTGTTGTCTTGATGATGTTTGTGGCATGGGCAACCTGAAATTACCCCTAATTTCATAGGAATTTCAAGACAAATGGGCTATTTTGACATGAATATGAATATGGGTTTTGGGGTTTTTGATAGTATAATGGGTTTTCAAGAACATGAAGAAAGACTTTTCATTTCTATGGTTTGATCTTGTTTTTGTATGTGTGAATGAAGAAATGTGTTTGAAATAGGGATTTTAGGTCTTTGTTTACACGGTTTGGGTTTGAAAAAATCTGGGCATTAATATGGTCCGATCGGACCACACATTGTCTTCTTTGGGATCCCATGTCCGATCGGACATGGTGAGTTGTTGCTTAGCCAATGCCCTTGGAGGCGTAGGATATACCAAGCCTTCGGACATCACCATTCGAACCCCAAAGCGCACATTTCCCTGGATGAGCCAAACAAGCGTATCTGTTCGGACCATTGTTCAGTTATGTCCGATCGGACACTGAAAAATCTGGGTAAAATGCCACGCACTTACCATTTTTTTTGACAAGCCATGTCCGATCGAACACCTAGGGATAGGACGCTCGCACGCCACTTCCTGGACCGCACGGCATGCTTCTCCTCGGGCGTATTACGTCCGATCGGACATCTTGGGGGACTTTACGCTGGGCTCGCATGGAGGCAAGGCTGGACGTCTCCTCGGTCAGGCCGTGTCCGATCGAACTTCCTGTGATACTAGCTTGGTGGTGGGCTCGCGTGGATGTAAGGCTCCTTGATCTCCCTTGGCTGTTGAACGCCCCTTTGGTCACGCGTACTTGGCGTGTCTTGGCATCTGATCGGATGCACTAGGCAAGGCCACCTCCTAGGGTCCATAATATGGTCCGATCGGACCATCCCCAACCTCCTAGGCTTCGGCCTTCTTTCCTATTTTTCAAATGCATACCCAATCCTTTGGCATGCATACTCATACGCATAGGAAATTTAGCTTCATAGGAAAACCTCAAAAGTTTCCATTTACACAAACTTTAATAACATTCAACACCTCAAGTACTTTTTAGGCACTCTTGGTCATTAAAATTATTTTTTTCCCTATGTGTTATATTTTTATAACTTAGACAAAATTTTCTAAGTATAAAAATAACTTTTATTTTCGATGAATTTTTTATGTATGGTTACTCACCTCTGTGTGCTTTATTCATTTTTGTAGATGAATCGCTCTGACTATAAGGGAGGTGACAATCATACGGACTCCGACACATCCGTCCCGCAAACAATCGAGACTCCTCTTAATAGCGATTCCTCACCAGACTCGTCTACCAGTTGCACTCCAGAGGACTGCCTTCGCCGCTTCAAGCAGATCCTTCCTCGCTCAACTTTGTATCTTCTCCACGAGGAACAGTTCCTTCAACAAGTTTCTCAGTCGACAATGAGGGTGAAACAATCCAACAGACTTCCTCAGGAACATGATCCACAGGTTGCTCGCAGAGCGGTGCAGAAGGTGGTAAAGCGCAGTCATGCTCGCACTGCCACAATTCCAAGAAAACCTTCTCAGGAATTTGCTACTGCGATCCAGAACCTGGCTGTTCAGAAGCCACGCAAGGAGGGAGAAGAAGAACCTTCTTGGTTCATTGCCGATGCTTCAAAACTTAATCCCGCACTGTTCCAAAAACACATTGAAGCTTTAGGCTTGAGCGGGGTCAACGTGATATGTCCGAGTTCTCACCAAAGAGCCAATAGGCCTGGTGGAACATACTGTGCCTGGTCCAGGCGCCATGAGCACGCCAGAGCAACACTTCTGCTACACCCATATTTCCGGTCTGTAGCGGATTACTTCAATGTCTCCCCATTCCAGATCGCACCGAATGGGATCCAGGCACTCTCTGCGTTGTACATCCTTTACTTCCTGCATGGTTGGGATGAGCCCACCCCACATGAGGTGCACTACTTATTTGACCTCAGGACCAATCCTTCCCACAACAACACGGGCTTCTTCCACTTCTACCATAGGCATAGGGGGATTACATATCTTAACGGTATCTCTCACAAATCAAACCCCGGGAAGTATCACAAAGAATACTTCCTTACATCGGACATTGAAGCCAACAACTTGGCTTTTACCCATGTGGGTCCATTCGATCGACCGTTGCCTACTAAGGGAATGTTTAAGCGGGCCGAGAAGTTGGCCAAGATGAGCCTTAGGGAAAAGGATGTGAAAAAATTGGTCACACTAGACCTTCTTCAGATGGTGGGTTTGGTGCCATGTGACCAAGATATGGCGGCGGAAAGTACCACCGGGGGGAACAACACGACTAATCAGTCCAACGAGGGCACGGAGCTAGTGACTGATCAGCTTTCTCCTGGACCTTCTCCGCTCTCTCGTAGACCTGGCGATTTAGTCATTAGAGAGCCTGAACCTCAGCGCAGATCTACTATTCCCGCTCAGCCTAGGAAAGGAAAGGCTATCTAGGTTGAGGGGGAACTTAGCTCATCCTCGGACGATGAGGATGAGTTCCTTGATCAGATCCTCAACGCAGGTAACACATGTCTAGTGAACATAGGAAAATTTTTTATAACTTGGTGATTCGAGAGTAACAAAATTGTAGTATAGACTTGTACACATTTCATTATGTTTATATCTCTAACAACCTTGTGTTTTCCCCCTTTGCAGACGCAGACATGTTCAGAGAGTGCGTTGCTTCAAAGAGGAAAATTGGTGATGGAAGTGGCTCTATGCCCCCACAGAAGATTCAGAAGGTAGTACCGCCCAGTCAAGGGAGGCAAACTGAGGGACCGACTACACTTCCGCCACTGACTCCCTCTTCGCTTCCTCCTTCTGCGAGCCTAACTCCTACTCACCAGGGTAGCTCGAGTGAGGTCTTTCGTGCTGTTAGTGACCTAGGCAAGGGACTTCTTGAGGAGATCAGCCATGATGCTTCAACGCTCCAGGGCTTAGAATCCTACCCTCGGCTTAGCGTTGAAGTCGTCTTGAAAAGAGGGCTTGCTCAACTGATGAAGGTAAGTATTTTTTCTTAAGACAATTTATTATTAGTATTTTTGCTTGTAATAACCTTTTGTCTTCCATGCAGTCGCTTGTCACCATCGGTCACGCTCAGCTCCGAGCGGTAGACTACAAGGAGTTGATCAAGGTGCTAAACGATCAACTGGTGGAGGCCAAATCCAAGCTGGAGCAAGCAGAGAGAACCGTAGCTGAACGGGATGAGTCTCTCAAGAAGCTTTCTGATGAGAACCAGCAGCAGGTTCAAAACAACAACTCCTTGACAACCCAACTGGAGAAGCTGTCCCTCGATAACAAGGGGTTAGCTCGAGATAATGAGAGGCTGATCAACGAAAACGAAGAGTTGAAACAAGAAAAGGAGCTTGATTTGATTCGCTTCGAAGAAGCCAGTTTCGACTGCTTTTATAAGGTCTGGAAGCTGAACAAACCTCTCAATCTTGATTGTTTCTCCAAGGAGGCTCAGGCAGAGGAGCTTGCCAGATGTGAAGCAAGGGCCGCTGAAGAAGCTGCCAATCCTCCTGCACTCACTCCCGCCTCCTCTGCTTTATCATTCCGAGCGAGAGGGGCAGCTGATGCCGAGGAGGGGGTCGATCAACCCACTAGAGGAGCACGCCAGTGACTCCCTCCCGTAGTTCATCATAGTTTTCTTTATTTTGTATTTTGTTGCTCGAACTAGTGAGCTATTTTGACACTTAGCACTTTACTCTTTCTTTGTCGACAACTTTAAACTTTTAAGTTTTTATTGTACATAGTAAAGTTCTTAGATGCCTTTAATTTCACATGAGTATTTAGTTTTCTAACTTAGAAATTTTAACCATTTCATAAGTCCATACTAAATATACTTCCTCATGCTCTTATTGCTCTAACTTTTTATGAGCATAAATTTTATATTACACGAATATCCATTTCTAACTTAAAATTTGAAAAATTCTAAGTTACTTAAGCTTTGTAAAACAAGTTAGCTTAATGACTTTTTTTAGACTTCCAAACTTACAAGTCAGCCCAAAAACAAATATATTTGCTCGTGCTCTTATTTCCTGTGTTGAAATACATATCAGTATACCCTATGTGCCCCCCAAGTGATTGAGGGTTGATAAATCCTTGATCACTTGCTACTTGATCGAATTTGTCCGAGTAGTTACTACTCGTGAAACACATAAAATATATGAACATATTTCAGTAGTTGAGCACTACAAAAACATTATTTAAACGTTGGTCCTTCATGTCATGATACCGACCAGTTGAACACTGTCTGGTATACATTTACACTTAGCTTTTAGAAGACCTGTTTTGTTTAAATTATTATGACAGTTGAACACTGCCAAGCAAAAATAATCAACACATATGCAAAATTTGTAGCAAGATTCGACCACGCTGCGCGTGGTCTCTTTTATTACTCGTAATAATAAGTGAGAAAACGTGTCTAACAACGAGTTCCAAACAAAATAACATTGTTCAAAATAATGTGACTAGGTAGCAAATAACCAGTTCACAAACAAAAAACTTAAATAACAAGTTAAGCACTTGATACAAAGCTACTACTCTGCAAGTAGTATTTATTGATAATATTTTCTCAAGTGCTCGCCGTTCCAGTAGTTCCTGATTAGCTCTCCATTCAACCGAGCGAGCTTGTAGGTGTCGGGTGGTAAGACTTGCTCAATTTGATACGGTCCTTCCCAGTTTGGTCCTAGCACACCAACTGCTGGGTCTCTAACAAACACCTTTCTTAAGACTAAATCTCCGACCTAGAACTTTCGATCTCGCACTCTGGAGTTGAAGTAGCGTGCCACTTTTTGCTGATGAGCGGCTACTCTGAGGTTTGCCTCCTCTCTTCTTTCCTCGAGGAAGTCCAATGATTCTGCTAACAACTAATGGTTCTCCTCTTGGTTGTACATGGTCCTTCTATGAGAAGGTGGGTCTATCTCCACAGGTAACATGGCTTCATACCCATATGCTAAAGAGAATGGGGTATGACCAGTTGCCGTCCGAGCAGTAGTCCTATATGACCAAAGGACCTCTGGTAACTCTTCTGCCCAAGCACCCTTAGCTTGCTCCAGGCGCTTCTTTAGAGTGTCCTTCAATGTTTTGTTTACCGCTTCAACCTGCCCATTGGCTTGAAGATGGGCTACCGAGGAGAAACTTTTGGTGATGCCATGCCGAGTGCAAAAATCGGTAAATATGTCGCTGTCAAACTGGGTGCCATTGTCAGACACTATCTTCTTAGGTAGACCATAGCGACATATGATGTTTTTAACCACAAAGTCTAATACTTTCTTAGATGTGATCGTGGCTAATGGCTCGGCCTCAGTCTACTTAGTAAAATAATCTACCGCGACCACCGCAAACTGCACGCCTCCTTTTCCCTTGGGCAACTTCCCAATCAGATCAATGCCCCACACTGCAAAAGGCCACGGACTTTGCATTTGCTTCAAAACATTTGGGGGCGCTCTGGGTACTTTAGAAAATCTTTGGCATTTGTCACACTTTTTCACATATTCCATAGAGTCCTCGTTCATAGTAGGCCAGAAAAATCCTTGCCTCAAGATCTTTTTAGATAGACTCTGCCCCCCAGCATGATCCCCACAAAACCCCTCATGCACCTCAGCTAATAAGTTCTTTGACTGGTCGGGCGTTATGCACCTGAGTAGAGGTAAGGAGTATCCTCTCCTATACAACACTCCATCCACCATGGTGTATCTAGAAACTTGCCTCATAACCTTCCTTGCTTCATTACGACCATCTGGGAGGGTCCCTTGCTCAAGGTAAGCAATGATGGGAGTCATCCAGGTGTCGGCTATCGTAATCGGCATGGCCTCTTATCTATCAATGCTCGGCTCCGCCAAGTATTCTACTGGTACTATATTCAGAGTTTCGGCATCCTTTGCACTAGCAAGTTTTGCTAGAGCATCGGCATTGGAATTCTGCTCCCTTAGTACTAACTTGATGGTATATTCCTCGAACTGGGCTATCAAATCTTTGGTTTTGTTTAAGTATGCCACCATGCGTAGGCCCCTTGCCTGGTACTCCCCCAATACTTGATAAACCACCAATTGGGAATCACTATTTATCTCCACCGACCAGGCACGTACATCTCTAGCCAGTCGCAAGCCTGCTAAGAGGGCCTCATACTCCGCTTCATTGTTAGAAGCATTAAATTTGAATCTTAGTGCACAATGAATTCGGTGCTTCTCTGGTGTGACTAGTATAATCCCAGCTCCTGAATGGTGCTCATTCGACGATCCATCAACAAAAAGTTGCCAAGTAGGAATTTCTTCTTTTTGTTCAGTTACACTCTCCTGTTGCTCAGGGACCTCAACGATTCCAGTACATTCAGCGATGAAATCTACCAAAGCTTGACCTTTAATAGCGGTCCTTGGTTGGTACTTGATTTCAAATTGGCCTAGCTCAACCGCCCATTTAAGTAGCCGACCAGACGACTCCAGCTTCTGTAAAACTTGGCGAAGAGGCTGGTCAGTAAGGACCTTGATGGGATGTGCCTGAAAGTACGGCCGCAGCTTTCGTGACGCAAGTACCAAGCAGTAAGCCAACTTTTCGATCATGGGGTATCGGGATTCTGCTCCTATCAATCGCTTGCTAACGTAATATAACGGGTGCTGCACCTTATCCTCCTCACGTACTAAGGCAGCACTAACAGTGTGTTCCGTGACTGCTAGATACATGAATAGGTCTTCTCCATCAACTGGCTTAGAAAGAACAGGAGGTTTGGCCAAATGCTCCTTTATCTCCTGGAAGGCTTGTTCACACTCTGCGTTCCACTCAAACTTCTTGCCTCCTTTAAGCAGGTTAAAGAACGGGACGCACTTGTCCGTTGATTTCAAAACGAACCTGCTTAGAGCTGCAATCCACCCAGTCAAGCTTTGTACATCCTTTATTTTTGTTGGAGACTTCATCTCTATGAGAGCCTTGATCTTCTCTGGGTTTGCCTCTATTCCTCGGGAGTTAACAATAAACCCAAGGAATTTTCCAGAACCCACTCCAAATAAGCACTTGAGGGGGTTTAACCTCATGTTATACTTCCTCAATATTGCAAAGCACTCCTCTAAGTCTCCCACGTGCCCCTCAGCTTCCTTTGACCTCACCAGCATATTGTCTACGTATACCTCAATGCTCTTGCCGATTAAGTCACGAAACATACCATTCACCAAGCGCTGGTAGGTAGCTCCTGCATTCTTCAATCCGAAGGGCATCACTTTATAGCAATACAGCCCTATATCCGTTCGGAAGCTGGTATGCTCTTCATCAGGAGGATGCATGCTGATTTGATTGTACCCCAAATACGCATCCATGAAGGACAAGGTCTCGTGACCAGAGGTTGCATCTACCAACTGGTCTATTCTCGGTAAAGGAAAGCAATCCTTCGGGCACGCTTTGTTTAGATCAGTAAAATCTACACAAGTCCTCTACTTTCCATTGGGTTTAGGCACCAAGACTGGGTTTGAAACCCAAGCTGGGTAGTATGCCTCTCTAATAAACCCGTTCTCCTTCAATCACTCTACTTCCTCCTTAAGAGCCTTTGCTCGATCTTTGTCAAGCAACCTCCTTTTCTGCTGTACCACTGGATATCTTTCATCCACGTTGAGCACGTGGCTGATCACAGTTGGTGAGATACCCACCATATCCTTGTGAGACCAGGCGAAGGCATCTTGATTCCTTCGCAAGAATTCTATCAGCTGTACTCTCACCTCAGCTTTCAACTTTTTCCCAATCTTGACCCCTCTTGTCGGGTCATTCTCATTTATAGGGACCTCCTCTAACTCCTCGTACGGTCCCACATCACTCGCATAATACCCAAAGCAAGGATCAATATCTTTTCCCTCGCTTTGGGCAACGCCCTATTTGGTGACTTCATCACCCGATGGGGTCTTCTGCTCTTTTAAACTAGGAGTGCTCTCCTGGTCACACTCCTCCAACATCTCTTCATCGTCCACTACTACAAGACTCTGGTCTACATCCATCTCATCCACCTCCTCTTTTTCAACACACTCAATCATGTTGTTCTCCTTGGCACCTTTCTTCGCCTTAGCTATCGAGGCATTATAGCACTCTCTAGCTTCCCTTTGGTCTCCTTGGACACAACCTATGCCAGCGCTGGTTGGAAACTTCATAGATAGGTGCCAAATTGAAACTACTGCATGCAAGTTGGTGAGTAGTGGTCGACCAATAACCACATTGTATGCGGACGGGCAGTCAACAATCAAAAACTCAGTCATCACGGTTTCATGCTTGGGGGCCTCTCCCGTCGTGACGGGTAACTTGATTGTCCCAGCTGGTGACAGTCCTTCTCCAGTAAACCCATAAATGATGTGAGAGCAAGGCTTCAAGTCACTGGCGGATAGCTTCATCTTTTCAAAAGAGGACTTATAAATAATGTTTACGGAGCTTCCCGTATCAACCAGACATCTTTTCACCTTCATATTAGCTATTTGGACTGTCACAACAAGAGGGTCATTGTGAGGATACCTCACGTGTTTAGCATCTTCTTCAGTGAAAGTGAGGGACTCACTTTCATACCTTGGGTTCTTGGATGGTCGCTCCTCCACTGTCATAACCTCGGAGGTGGATGCCGCACCCAACTCATGACGAAGGGTGCAAGCATACCTCTCTCTCGCCTTGTTGCTATCCCCGGCAAGATGTGGTCCTCCACATATTGTATCTAGTGTGAAGTCCACAGGTTCAGGTTGCAAAGGGGGGGACCGTTGCCGCTTGAACCCAGGATTATTGCTGCTCCCCTCTCCCTGGGTCTTCTCTGCCTTATACTTTTTTAGTTTCCCCGACCGGAGGAGAAACTCTATCTCATCCTTAAGTTGATTACACTCATTCGTGTCGTGACCATAGTCTCCATGGAAACGACAGAACTTGTTCTTATCCCTCTTACTCATTTCCTACTTGATTGGTGGGGGTCTCCGGTAAGGCATCTCCTGATGACTGGCTAGATAGATCTCCGCTCAGGTCGCCGAAAGAGTGGTGTAGTTGGTGAATCGAGGTTCATACTTCGTTGGCTTATCATTCGATCCTGACTTAGCCTTTTTCTCATTGTGGCGATCAGACCCGTTATTCCCACGTTTCTTACTACCGCCTTGATCATTTCTGCTATCCTTTGGAGTATCATCTGATCCACTTGGGTTGTTCAACCCATTCTCTCCTTTCTCAATGGCATCATCCAACTTCATGTACTAATCTGCCCGGTCCAAAAACTGCTGTAAATTTGAAATTGGATGGCGGTGGATGCTGTCCCACAAAGGACTTCGATAAATAATACCGGAAGAGATTGCCACCATTTTCCCTTCATCTCCAACTGCGGTAGCCCGATTGGCTTCTCTCATAAACCTTTGAATGTAGTTCTTGAGAGACTCATCTTTACCCTGCCTAATGTCCACCAAGTGGTTGGCATAAACAGGAGGGGTTCGGGCAGTACTGAACTGCCTGCAGAACTCCTTCCTAAAGATCTCCCACGATGTGATGGAGTTGGGTTTGAACTTCCAGTACCACTCCTGGGCAGTGTCCGAAAAGGTGGTGGGGAAGACTCTGCAGCGGTAGTCATCACTCACCCCCATCAGCTCCATCTAATCTTCGAACTTTCCAACGTGTCTCACTGGTCTGCCTTTTCTGTATAAACTGGCAATACCGGCGCTTTGTATTTCCTTGGTGGTTGGGCTGCTCTTATTCTAGCACAAAAAGGGCTACCACTTCTATGGTCTACCGGATCTATAACTGGTTGTTTTGACAAACTTTGTACTGCCGCCGTCAAAGCATCAAGCTGGGCTTGGATGCCCGGGGCCACTGCTGGGGACGCACCCTCGGGACCGTTTGGTCGGGCACTCCTATCCGGCGTACCAACATCGAGTATTTCTACTCGACTGGTAGGACGGATTGGCTCCTGCCCTTCGACCGGAACGGTCCTCCTTCTGTCATCAATGACGTCCCTTAGGTCCTTCTAAGCAGTGTTCTTTCCCAACCGGTCGAACACCGTACTCCGAGTCTTCTCGGAAGGTCTACTAGGTGGAGCGTGCTCTTTGCCATTACGCTGGTTGGGATGCCGTGGTGGTTTCCCCGTTTGAGCCGGTTGATCCTCTCCTCCTCGTCGGTTATTATTCTTCTCCTTCGACTGGTTGGTGTGGTGACTGTCAGCTTCATCACGCCCATGTCCATCTTTGAAGTGGGAAGTCTCCTTGCCACGAGGAGCTTTGTTGTGCCCCTGCTCAAAAGGTGTTTTCTTGCTGCCTGACTTATGACTCCCTGACCTGGAAGTCTCTGATCTGGGGCTCCTTGAGGGGGTCTTGGAGTTCCCCCTCTGGGTTGAGGCAGTGCGCGATCGGACTCCTTCTTCCTCATGACCAAGTGGGTTACCACCATTCCTGCCTGGCCTATCAGTTTTCTTATGACCAACCTCTGTGGTCCTTGCCTCTGGGGTGGGTGTCACCCCAGGCGCAGCTTGAGAATTGGCTCGGGTCAATTGCGTAGCTGCCTCCAGAGCAAGTGCAGCTTCGCGATGTCGCCTGTCGGCCTCCTCTTGCTATCGATGGATCTCCTCGCTCCTAGCGTCCATATCCCGTCTCTGCTTGGCCATTTCCTCAGCAAAGGCCTCCTGCCTAGCATTGAACTGGGCTAGCTCCTCCTGGAACGCGCTCATGGTCTCCTGGAGCTCCTCAACTTCAGGAGCTACATCCTCGAGCACGACCCTAGGCTCATTCTCACGATCTTGAACGCTGGGACCCTCTGATCTGGCATGTTCCCTAGAGGTGCTTGCCCTCTTGGAGGCCGCGGTGGTGTTCTTAGGCGCCATATTGCTTCAGGGACTGTCTGTCTTCTCTTCAGGCTCTCAATGAAAGCACCAAAATGTTGACTGTGATTTTAGCCAACGACATGAGAACGTCAAATACGACACGCCTTCAAGAGAATATAAACGAAAACAGACAGTTTTAATCAATGAAAATAAATAACACGAGATTTTTATAGTGGTTCAGCCCCGATAGTCGGTAATAGCCTAGTCCACTTAGAGATTTTATTACTGTATTCACACTCAAGATCAGATGAACCAGCGTCAACTGAGTTTCTTCAGTGCAAATATTCCAGAATACAAAAAAGGGGTTCTCTCAGGAAAAACACTTTCTCTCTCTAGAACACAGGTTAACTCTCAATTTGCCAAAAGTCCCTTTACGATCCTCCCAACCCTCTATTTATAGGCCTGGGATTCTCAACTGATATCCCCTTTAGATAGGGATATTTTATTATTCACCTTATATTTATATTACAATAAATGTTTAAAATACAACTGATCCCTAAATTCGAGTGAGGAGTGAGAGATTCCCAGATGCCTAGACCAATTCTCACTGAAGTTGTTTCGGGGAGTTTGACGTAGTCTCACATGCATGTTGATTACTCCTTCAAGCTTTCCGTGGGCCAACGGTGGTATATGCATGGCTCTCCTCGGACCAAAGGTCATGCAAGTTTGGCTCTCCTCGGACCAAGGTGGTCCGAGCCAACTCCCTTTGCACCTTACCTCGGGTAAGTCCGAGGTAACCTCCTCCATGACATGTCCGATCGGACATGATGGCCTTCTCCTCGGTCTAAAGTGGTTCGAACCATCCTCTTTGACATCCCACCTCGGTCAAGTCCGAGCCTAATCCCTTCAATCAAGGTCCGATCGGACCTTGTAACCTTCTCCTCGGACCAAGGTGGTCCGAGCCATCCCTTTCATGCCTTCCCCTCGGACCACCTTACCTTGCATTTCTCCTCGGACAAGTCCGAGGAAACTCTCCCATGGAATGTCTGATCGGACATGATGTCCTTCTCCTCGGACCAAAGTGGTCCGAGCCACCCTGACTGGCACTTCACCTCGGACAAGTCCGAGGCATCTCTTCCCTTGCCATCTTCACCTATACCCGATCGGACATGATGTGGTTTTCCCTTGACTGAAACCTAAGTCCCAAACTTTGGCCTGCACGGGACCTCTTTCCCTTAGTCACTCTCTTTGGACACGCTCGAGCCAACACCTAGGAAACCTTGAGAGGTTTACCTCGGACACACTTGAGCCAAAATATCAAGAGGCTCCTTAAGCTAAGGTCCGATCGGACCTGTTGCTTTTATCCCTCGAACCAAAATCCAAACCCCTCCTTCAATCTTCTTGGACTTGGTTTCAAACCAATCTCTAGGATCTTCAAACTGGGGTCTGAGCCAAGCAACCCTTAGACCAAATATTCTCTTCGGTCGGGTGTATTTAACTTGATTGTGGCACCTCTCAAGCAGTCCAATTTTTAACTGATGCATTGGGCTACCGCTAAGCCAGCTCATTCATGCCATTTGTCAATCTTATTGCCAAATCATCTTTTCAAATTTTTGGGATAATAGGAACAAATGACCAAAATACCCTTGGAAGGATTAAGGGCTTAGATTTAATGGGAGGGTATTATGGTCATTTGGTTTATAAGGGATAAGAGTTATTTATGCCTTTATGACTTAGTGGAATGTTTAGAGTATAGTAGAAGCTGAAAGAAAGGAAGGAAAGAGACAAAAGGAAAGGAAGGAGGAAAGAAAGAAAAACAGAACACCTAAAAGCTTACCCTTTCCTCTCTCTCGATTTACCATTTTCTCACCCTTTCTTTTGGAATTTGAGGCTGAAAATTCAGAGGAACTTTAGGCTAAGGCTTCACACTTGGGACCTTGGTCAAGTTTGAGGATTCAGCAGGAATTAGTCATCCAATTGAGGTAAGTTTTAAGGTTTTCTTTAGTTTCTGGATTTGATGTTGAAATGGTTTTCTAAGCTGAGTTTTGATGGGAATTCAAGGGAGTTAAGCCTGAGGATTTGAGGAGTTGAAAGCTGAGGAGGTGTGAAAGATAACCTAGGTCGAAATTCTCCTTTGAAGGTATGAAATTCTAGCTTTAAAGTTCTGAAGTTTCTGTTGTTTTCTGAGCTTCAAGCTCAATCATGGTGGTTTCTTTATTTTGGGGTGCATGTGCTTATGTTTCATATGGTTGGGTCATATGGGGTGAGTTATAGATGATGGTAGGCTTGTTTTGGTGTTTAGTTGAGGTTTGGAAGGATTTTAGAGGGTTTTGGCTCGAGGAAGTTCCAAGGGGAAAATCAGGGTGTTGTTGTTAGGAGTGTGTCCTAAAAGCATGTAAAGACATTTGTTTTTCTGTGAATAAACAAATACAATGGTTTATTATTGTTGTTATATTTAGATTGTTAAATTATTGTTTGAATAATTTTGTAAATATCAGAAAAATTCCATATTCATTATTGAGGATGTGATCTTGTATTAGTACGAAAGAATTAAGATCACATGAATGAATAAAAATAGTCAACAATAACAAATTAAAGTTATGGAATTCTTTAATTGGAGTTGTAAGTACGATTTACTGAGTATCATAATGATACAAATAATCTAGATTCGGATTATTGATGTGGAAAGATATCTCGGTAAATGTGCTTTATATAGTATGATTATATATGACATGGACTGATATGAATTAAAGTCTTTATCCAAAAACCATTTAACAATAAAGACTTGTAATTCATATCATAACTGATGATCATTTATAGATCAACCTAAATCCTGAGTGTTCATGAACTCCTGTTCATGTTTATTAAATCTTTTGATTCATTCGTTAAGGTCTCTTCAAAGAATGAGGCTAATGACTTTTGTTTTGGAGATTTAATATCATGGATGGCTGGGAACATGTATCAGCAATACGGAATCTAATCTTTCCTAATGGGTCGTATATTAGTTCCCTTAAGGGTTAATTCTGGAACTGAATGATTTTGAGCTCAAATCTATAATTAGATTATAGATTAATTATTCACTAGTGAATTAATGGTACTTAAGGAATAAGAAGTAAATTAGAAAGGTAAAATGGTAATTCTTCCATTCTAATTTATGAACTAATTAATTAGAGGGTTGAACCATTGTAAGATGGTTATATCAATGGACGACTTAAGAAAATATTTCTGTAAAAGTATATCTATAACATAAAGAGTGCAATTCTGAATTTATAGTGGAGTAATATCAGAATTAATAAATTAACTATTATAATTAAAGAGTTTAATTATTTAGTTTATTTATTGAAGCTTAATGTTATAGGTCAATGGTCCCTGAAATGGCTCAAACAATCACTGACAAAGGTAAATACAAAAATGGGCAAAAAGGACTTATGTGATAAGTAAAATATTTTTCTATGTATCAAACATAATTATTGTTTAATTATGTGTAATTAATTAATTAAGATTAATTATTTGATTTAACAAAAATATAATTAATTTTGAATTAATTTATTTTTTGGGATTTTTTGGTATTTAAATAATAATAAAAATTTGGAAAAATCACATGCCATCACTGGCATGTGGTACACGTGTGGCACAGTGCACAGTCACTGTGCTACACGCATAAGAGACTGTGAGCAGTTTCTTGGTTCCACAATTTTAGTTATTTAAATATTAAATAAATAATGAGATATTGTAATTTGATTAAAATATTATTATTTAAACAAAAAATCTGATAACTGATTAGTTATTTTCAAATTGTTTAAAATAACTAAGATTTTATTTTAATATATTGGATATATTAAATATAGGATTTCAGTTTTACAGAACGTCACTTTTCAGGGATAGAAAAATATCTAGAAATCTCTCTCAGAGAAAGAGAACAGTGACATAAACAAAAGTCATTTGTTCTTCACAAAACCTAGGTCCAAACTTTATCAGATTTCATGTGTTGAGAACATCTGATAAATAGTTTTTTGCCTATTGTTTGTATAGCGAGCCCACACTCGTTCTTTGCGTGCTGAGAACATTTTGGAAGATCTTGGTGTGAGATCTCAAGGATTTAGCCATACAAAAAGATAGCAGCAAGGAAGGACCTGAGGTAATTTTTCTGTTCATGTCTTTGATTCAATATATATATGTATGTGAAGAAGTAGATCTAGAAATCTTATGGGATTAAATTAACAATTCGATTGTTGTTCTGCTGCGTATAATCTCTCATTTGATCAATAAAAACCAACAGTTGTCTGGCTGTGACTAGCGCTATAGCGCTAGCCTTAGGGCGCTATAGCGCTAGGGTTGGGTGTCTAGGCGCCTATTGGCTCTGTTTGTAGCGCTATCATGCCCTCTTTATGGCGTTGTAGTGCTACCCTGCTTCCAGAAGGGGTTTTTTGAGTTATTTCCTAGGGTTTTTGCCCGGGGCTCGGGTTTTGATTCCACCACCTCGTTTGGTGGAATTAGGGCTTCCCGAGGGCTCGGGATTGGTCCCGAGGCTAGGTTTTAGAGTTGAAGTTTGGTGATAATTCTGATCTATGGCTGTGACTAGGTGTACGCTAGGGTTCGGAAGTAATCGTGCTTGAGGGTCGGTTTCATTGATTAAAGCTAACGGAATCAAAGGTAAGAAAACTGCACCCGGTTTTGTGATTATGTTGGGACTAAGAGCTCTCTATATCTTTATGATGTCATAGATGGTATTATGCCATGAGACATATGATAAACGACCTAAGAGTGCCGGGATTAATATTTGCGCACATGGCGCGGCTTGGCCACTGGTAGCTGAGGACAGCTTAATGTTCACTGAGCTCGGTTTAAGTGGGCCGGAGTCAGTGGGATAATAGAGGATGCGACCTAAGGGTGTCGACTCTGGTTATTAATGTTAATTGATAAGCTTGGTATGCTGAATGCCTGATTATGTGAATATTTTGGATTGTTGAGTATATGATCATACTATATGAGTTATCTGGTTGTTTAATTGATGATTATGCTCTAATATTTTATTTTCTTGCTGGGCCTTAGCTCACGGATACTACGTGGTGCAGGTAAAGGCAAGGGTAAAGTGGACTAGTCCTGAGAAGGAGAGCTTGAGGCTGAATGTACATAGTCAGCTAATCGGTCGCCACGGCCGAGGAGTAGTACAGGACGAGGAAAGCCTAAATGTCTGTTTTTCCCTTAGAGTGGCTAGTAGCTGTACTTTTATCCTGAATTTTTGTAAACTGTCTTTTAAACGTTATTACTAATGGGATCCCATGTTCAAAATGTTTGATTATATGAAATGTAACTTTTGTGACCGAAATCTTTTAACCCTAGTTCAATTATAGTTTCAGCAACACATTTCTAACTAAATGACTTGATTAGCAAGTCTTGCACCTTTATAAACACACAGTGTAATGGTATTGGCTATCGAGGGCGTTACAAGTCCCAATGACTGCTTTAAAGTAGTCAAAATGTAAGAAAATTGAGCTAAATGGCTTAATATTTACTCCATCAACTCCTCTAAATATATATGTATAATAGCTTAGCACTAAATCCAATAAATTCTATTCTAAATGTAGCTAAGCTTAAATTAGCTATGTAAACATTTTTTAATTTTTTTTTTGTCCATTTTTTCCTTTCTCTCTCCCATTAGCAAATTTTTTTATTATTATTTTTTCTTTTTTAATATGTTTTTTTTACTTTAGCTATTAAATAATATTTATAAATATAATATTTAAATGATATAAAAGAAAATATAGAGTAGTTGATGTATGATGTAATATAAAAATATAAGGGAAAATATAAAAAATAAGATTTTAATGAAGTATTTTGATAAATAAAGTAGAGTACCCATTAAAAGTGCTCTAAGAATCGATTTTTGTTCAAATAAGCATGCTAAATTTTTTACAGTTTATCTTTGTATTCGACTCTTGCCTTTGTCCTTTTTTTTATTTATTAATTTATTTTAAAAAATTACTCAAATAACTTATCATGTAAAGTTGTCGACACGAGCTATTAGATTGGTCAAATGGGTTGTGTTTTTTTCTTCTTAGGTACTAATGTAGTGGGGAACTGATGAGACAAAGGACTTTCTCAACAGTTATGAGGGAACTGGCAAGACATGGCATGGCAAGACACATATCTCTAAAATTTAAAAACAAACAAAACAAAATACCCGAGATAGACTTTTGTTCTTATAGATGATTTTACTTTTTATTGGCACATGTTTTGTGAGTAGCCAGGTGTCACATGGTAGTTAGGGGCTCAGCCTCCCTCCAATATTTCTTTATGTATTATTATAATATATTAGTAATTTTTTAAAGATTTTAAATTTTATTTAACAAAATATTTAATATTTAAAATCATAAATTACTTGTAATATTTTAATTTTTTTTATAAAATTTATTATTTTTATTTTAAAATTTATTTTTGAAATAAATATGTTCTTTGTAGGAATTTTATGCCCAACATAAATTTTCCACTCCCAATAGAGAATAAGCAAGAATATGACAGAAATATTGTTAAAATTATAAATAGAGACAGAAAGGGGAACACTCTCTACCAATTCCCTACCCTATGTCCATCACTACCTCCCTCACTACAAATTTAAATTCTGGCCATCTATATTGAGAAGATTATTTTCCAATGCTGACATAAACTATACTATTTTTTTTTATTGTTGGCAAAAGTCACTTTAACGTCCTCATATGCGGTATGCCCGTATCAACAAAATATTTTGGATATTTAAATATATATATGGAAGACTTCTCAATGGTTACTACCCATAGATGGGTACTAACAATTATGATGATGTGGCAACATAGTGACTTGGTATAGTAAGTCAACAACAGGTAAATACTTTTTTCTTTATTAATTTTGAATTTAGTTTTTTTTTTGCCATAATTAATGGTGTTTTCAATCAATGAGAAACACTAGTTATATTTAGAAATTGACATACATTTGAAAAATGAAAAAGTTTACAATATTATATTTTCATAATAAATACACATTTTTCATCAAGTAACCCGTCCAAAAATTTGAAAAAATCAAAATTTATTTGTAGAAATATTAATTAACAACTATAAATATGAACAATTGATATTAATCCAATGGTTAATATTAAAGTAACCATCCATGGGTAATAACCATTAAGAGTGCATATATACTAAATACAAGCGACGTGCAATATGCACATTTGCTTAGTTTTATTTATAGAATTTATTAATTATTTTTATTAAATTTATATTAATGTCATATAAATTTTGAAATAAATATTTTATTTTAATTAAATAATTTATTTATTTTTGTTTAAATTTATGTTTGTTCTAATTTTTGAATTTGGGAGTGACAACAAGAGATTATATATTATATGTTTAATGTAATATTAAATATTATACGTGTATTTTAAATTTAAGTTTCTGGCTAGTTTTTTTTTTAAAAAAAAAAGTAATTTGTTACTAATTTACATTAGATTATATTATATATTTAATATGATATTATTCTAATAAGTGAGTTTAAGTTTAAATAAATTTTATTTAAGTTATAAAATGTATGATTTTATTATTTTTAAATAATTATCGTTGTAGAATATCTAAAAAATATTATATTTTAATATGTTTAATCATTTATTATTTTTAAATAATTATTATTGTAAAATATCTCAAAAATATCATATTTTTATTTGTTTAATTATTTATTATTCTTAAATAATTATCATTGTAAAATATCTAAAAAATATCTTATCTTAAATTTTTTAATTAATTATTTTATTTTATTTAAGTTTAAGAGATGTTTACAAACTACCGTTAAATATAAGAATATTCTGTTAGATATAAGAATATTCCGTTAAATTTAACATTAAAAAAATTAAAAACCGTTAAAACCAAGAATTTCCGTTATCTACACACTTTTTATATATAATAGATGTAACGCCCCAAACTCTAGGGACCGTTACGGTGTGCCTTGTAAACAGTGCTAAACTCGCTATTCGAGTCACTTGGCCAAAATCGTGAACTAAGTATGATTAGCAGTTTAGGGATTAAAAACTTTGATTAGGATGTAACGTTTCACTAGAACGTTTAATATATATACATTTGGATCCCGAAAATATAAATTTCAGAGTTTATTACATAAAATATTTACAACAGGCCGTTCTAAGCGGCAAAACAGGGTTCAACCTTAGTTCCACTTTAAACCTCGGCCGTGGCAGTCGAGCAGCCGCATATGTACACATCATCACCTAAGCCCTTCAACTCAAGGATGGTCCAGCTTCCTCTTGCCTTTACCTGCACCACGTAGCACCCGTGAGCCGAAGCCCAGCAAGAAAACATAACACTATACATAAGCATTATCAAATGATTATCATTATAATCACACGGAGCATAAAGCTTCCAAACCAATGAGTGAACATCATATGATTCAAGAGGGAGAGTGGCTGCTAGGTAAGCCACTAGCCTCCAAGTGCTTATCTTAATCATCGACCCTCGGGGTCGGTCTAGCATTAATGCTCCTTGAGTCATCCAATGCTGATGGTCGATTAGATCTAATCTCCGTTGTCTCGCGTGAACCACGCTAAAATCGTTCTGACTAATCAGTCAGCGCTATATGACCAGTGTCCAGTATCACCGCCGAACTTGACTAGTAAGTCACAGCTTCACAGCTGATACTAACACCTTTGCCAATTCTGACTAACGAGTCAGTGCAACGTGACCAGTGCCCAGTACCACTGCCGAACCTGACTAATAAGTCACAGCTTCACAGTTGATCCTAGCACCTTTTCCAAATCTAACTAATTAGTCAGTGCCATGCACAAGTAAGCAATGCTATCATTATGTATCATATGCCAATTATCCAAGAATAGGGCATTCAGCATGCTTACTAAACAGTTGCCACCATAATCGTGATCATGCACAAACTCAGAGACTCAAGCTCTGGCCAATCTCCTAGTCATCACTCATGCAATGCCCTAATCATATGTTTCTCGTGCATCGCATGCATCACACTTAATCATCCAGCATGCCTCAATAATAATCATATGCAAATGGGCAAGATTGCCAGGCATTCATTATGCTATCAATGTTTACATTTAAACATCCAACATGCATCAAGAATAGTCATGCATGTCATACTCAATAGCCAACCAACATGCACCATAACAGCCATGCATGTCATGCTCAATAATCAACCAACATGCATCCATAATAGCCATGCATGTCACATATACACAGGGTGTAGTTTTCTTACCTTGGGTTCGAGCGAGAATTAATAAAAGAAACGACCTTTGAGAACGATCAGCTTTTAGTCCTTTAGCGGTCACCTAGTCATAACCAAACATAAGGTAACATCAATACAAATGATCAACTTAAGTTCCCAAATCAATATCTAGCCTCCGAGACATCAATCTCCACTTAACCGGGTACTAGGTACAATCCCGAGGCTTAAGGCTTGAATTCCCAAGCTTAAAACCCCTTCCTTGGCAAAAATGACCTTAAGGGCCGCGGCCCTCCTTGGCCATGTCGTGGCCCGCCCCTCAAACAGAGGCGCCCAAACCCAGTTTACTCCAAGGGCCGCGGCTCTCCCTGGCCATGCCGCGGCGCAACACCCAATTTTGCCCAGAAAAACCCAGCACGCACATCAGAATGTCCCCTGCATTTTCCCTTAGAACCAGCCCCTCAAATTAGCCCAAAACCTCTTCCAAACACTCATTCAAACCCCTAGACATCACCCATAACCTCCCCTCATCAAGACCCAAAATAAACATCATCCAAACCTCCATTAATTCGAACTTTCCACAAATGATTCACAAGTTAAAAACTAAAACTCAAAACAGAGTATGAACCAGAAACTAATGGTTGAAGCTTACCTCAAACACGATTTGAATCCACTTTAATGGCTGAACTCAAGCTAAACCTCCCCAAGCTTGACTCCCTAGCTTGCTTCCTCAAGATAGGCTCTCAAAACCTAAAGAAGAGGGTGAAGGAGAACTTGTACGGGAAGGAAGGGAGAAAGAAGGGATAGGCTCTGTTTTAACTCTGTTTTAATCTACCACTTTCCACAGCCAGCAGCCTTTAAATCATATATATCCAAAACCCAAAATGACCAAAATACCCTTAAGCCAATAAAAGCCTCTAAACCATTTCAAGGGTAAAATTGGCACTTTCCACCTATCCCGTTAATCATAATTAACGCTTCCCAATTCCCACTAATCTCCATATTTTCAATTACCAATAAATCACATCCCATTATCCTTTAATTCCCGGTAATGCTCTAATCATCAATATCATCCCGAGACTCACCCCGAGCCCCGAACTTAAACCCGTTATGACTAGACAGAACACTTACATCTCATGATCGTCTCATGTCGAAAAGCTCGAACCAATCCACATATAATGTGGCTATATTAATTAATCTCAACCATGCACCCAAAATATACATTTACGCCCACTGTGGCCAAATTACCAAAATGCCCTTGCATTATAAATATGAGCCCATATGCATGCATTCACCATCATATAATAATATAATACACATAAACATGCATATAATCATTAAATATCATAATAAATCAATTATGGCCCTCCCGGCCTCCTAATCAAGGTCCTAAACCTTATTAGGAAATTTGGGGCATTACAATAGATATATATACTAGATATAAGCAGCGTGCAATATGCACGTTTGCTTAGTTTTATTTATAGAATTTATTAATTATTTTTATTAAATTTATATTAATGTCATAAATTTCAAATAAATATCATATTTTAATTAAATAATTTATTTATTTTTGTTTAAGTTTATGTTTTTTCTAGTTTTTTAATTTGGGAGTGATAATTATATATTATATGTTTAATGTAATATTAAATATTATATATGTATTTTTAATTTAAGTTTCTTGCTAGTTTTAAAAAAAATCAATTTGTTACTAATTGACAGTAGATTATATTATATATTTAATATGATATTATTCTAATAAGTGAATTTAAGTTTAATTAAATTTTATTTAAGTTATAAAATAATTTTATTATTTTTAAATAATTATCATTGTAAAATATCTAAAAAAATATCATATTTTAATTTGTTTAATTATTTATTATTTATTATTTTAAAAAAAATTATTATTGTAAACTATCTCAAAAATATCATATTTTAATTTTTTTAATTATTTATTTTATTTTATTTAAATTTAAGTATTTACAAACTACAGTTAAATATAAAAATATTCTGTTAAATATAATAATATTCCGTTAAAGTTAACATTAAAAAAATAAAAAACTGTTAAAACAAAAAAATTTCGTTATTTACACACTTATTATATAGAAGAGATATATTTCTAATAAAGCGTTATAACTTTTGTCTATTTTGAAACATAATTAAGTTTTTGGTATTTCGCAAGCATATGTTATAAATAATTTTTTAAGTATGACATTAAGGATCAAAATAATATATTCTCATGCTACAGAAAAAATATTACTAAAAAAAATATAATATTGAACATTTTTGTTTTACACACAAAATTAACGAAATTGACACTAATCGATCCAATATTTATTGCTTCTTAAAACATTGACGGTTTCACTTAAAATTCATCACTTGTTCGAAGTGTCTAATGAGTGTTGCATGTACTACTTAGACTTTCAGCCAATAAAAAACTTTTAATCAGAAGCCAATGTAATAGAGAATTTGTTGAAATTGCACGTGTAATATTTTGTGAATTCTCACCATGTACGATGAAAGGACGTTCCTACATACATTTTGGTGGTTAATAAGGAAAAATAGCTTTTTTACCTAGCCAAATATGATACTAATAGATTTTTGTTCTTCGAATTTTTTTGTTTGGAGAAAATGTTCTTGAATTATAATAATTATTTAAAACCCTTCCTTCCGTCTAAATTTTTAACAGAATGTTGATGTGGATAATAAAAAATAATTTTTTATTAAAAGTTAAACAAAATTACAAGTAAATATAAAAAGTTACCCATTTATTAACCCCAAAATTTAACTACCATTAATAATCTTAGTTAATTAAAAAAAAGTAAAATAAGCCACAATCTAAATTAAAGATACATATTTAAAATTGAATTTTAAACAATTAATATATTTTTTTTAAATATTCATTTGAAACAAAACTTAAATATATGGGTAATTGAATAGAAATGAATCAATTTTCATTTCATTTATTTGTTTGGTTGTATTTTAGATTATTGGAATGTTATTCTAATAAAATGATTTTTTTCATCGCCTTTTTGGTAGAATATTCTATTTGAAAATAAAAAGAAAGACCATTCCATTACAATATTAAAAAAATTTAATAATTTTTTTATTCCTTTTAACTTTTATTTAATTTTATTACTATTTTTTTTATTCTCATTTTTATTTCTCGATTTTCATCCCCTCCTATCAAACCTCCACTGAAGTCTTCTTCTTCCTTCAATGTATTGCGGCTGGTTTACTGGGTTTTTTTTTTTCTTTTTGAAATGGCATGGCAGCTGGTTTCCAAGAGCTTTGCATCGACGAAAAAGATCTCAACAAACTTTTGGAGTTAGATTCGCGCTTGGAGGATGGGCATGAACGGTGCGGCACCTGAAAGGACGAGCCCAGTGAGTTTTTGGAGTTGGGTTCAGGCTTGGAGGATGGGCTAGAACGGCATGTGAAAGGACTAGACGATCTTGGGTCTGAACGGCGAGGACAACAAGTACGAGTGCAGAGGTGGTGAGATTTTTGGGTTGTCGATGACGAGGACGAACGATGTGGGGACTGGAGGTAACTGAAGATGGCGACGAAGCTTGGGTCCGAGACATGGAGTGTTGAAATATTCTATAATCAATTAGTGATTTCCATAAATCATTTGTAATTGATTAAGATTGATTTGTAATCAATTAGTATTCTATTTTTAGAATTCTAAAATCCTATAAATTGTATCCCCATTTCACTGAAATAATATAAGAAAAAAACCATTTCTTCTCATGGTATCAGAGCAAGAAGAAAATCCTACCTAGAAGAAAGGGAAAATAAACAATTACAAACCCATTTTTTTTTCTCTCAGCCAATCCTTTGTGCAAACCCACCAAATACAAAAAAAATATATATATACATATATATATATACCCACAATCGTTGATTCTCTACCGACGTCGCACCTCCACACCTTTACCAGATCTTCGTCAAGGCCATCATCTCTTTGATCAGATTGTCTTCTCAGTTGAAAGAGTTAAAAGTCTGCCTTGCGGTTCCGTCGCACAGTACCTGTCGCACTTCTCAAACTAAAGAAAAGAGAGATGCTACAGTCAATAGGTTTAATTTTCCTCTTTATCTAGACATTTAGGCTTTTGATTTATTATGTGCATTGGGCCTTTCTTTTATTACATATTTGGGCTCTATTTGTTTTAAATGTGTTAGGTCTTATTGCTTCATTCTAGTATGTATATACACATATATATATACTTCTGTCCGTGTATAGGTATATACATATATATATATTTAAAAAAAAAGTCAACAAAGTGATTCTAAATTAGCCCCTATGTCTGTCCTTGTTCCTGAAAGTCCCTTTAATGTTGGCATTCTCCTTACTAAGACAAATTACGACGTGTGGTCTCAACTTATGGAGATGCACATTGCCGAAAGAGAGAAACTCACATACATTACGGGCAAAAATGATCCTCCCACTATATCAGACAAAGGCTATGAAAAATGGCAAGCTGAAAATCAAAAAGTGAAACGTTGGCTTTTAATGTCCATGTCTCTTGATATCATGAAGCAATATCTTCGTTTACCAATTGCTCGTGAAATTTGGAGTAGTCTTTCCAAGACTTTCTATGATGGTAATGATGAGATGCAGGTCTATACTTTGAATTTGAAAGCTTTCTCAGCCAAGCAAGGTACCAAAACACTATCTGTTTATTATGGGGAGTTAACATAAATATTCCAAGAACTATATCATCGAGATATAGTGGCTATGAAGGATCCTGATGATGTTACGACATACCAAAAGTCCATTGAGCGAATCTGAGTTCACATATTTCTTGCAGGTCTAGATAAAAGTTTTGACCATCTTCGACGTGAGATTCTACGACAAACACCTCGACCTAATTTAGAAGATTGTAATGCCATGGCTCATCGTGAAGACTTACGATCCACAACCTTCAATGAAGAGAATACCAAAACTGAAGCTTCCGCAATGCTCTCTCATCGACAGCCCACCAACTCAAAGAAGTCCATTGTTGATAAAGCCTCATTGAAATGTACTCACTGCAATCAAACAGGCCATACAAAAAATTGTTGCTTTGAGTTAATTGGATATCCAGACTGGTGGGATCCAACTCGACATCGAAATGCTAGGAGACCGTCTACAACAGCAATTGCTCAAACAAAAGAAGATGTTGATCCATCTACTTCATCAGCACTGACTACTACTATTGAAGAAGGTAAAAATAAAAATTCTACACCTGTTTTGAATAATGCATGGATAATTGATTTTGGTGCTACTAATCATATGACATTTGATGTGAACCAAGTATTTAAACTGAAATCCTCCTCTAGAAACTGTGTCTCTACTACAAATGGTAATACCACCCCAGTCCTTGGGGAAGGGTCATGTCATCTTACTAAAACTTTACATCTTAATTCTATGTTGGTGGTACCTTCCTTGAATTATAATCTTATCTCTGTTTCTCAAATCACTAATACCTTGTCTTGTGTGGTTATTTTTGGTCCTGACTCTTGTGTGTTTAAGGATATTCAGACTCATCAAACGATTAGTTATGGTATTAAGAAAGGGATGTTGTACTACTTGGATCTGAAGTCATCAAATTCTGTCAAACTGCAATAGGCTCTCATCGTCAATAGTACTAAGAAAACAATTGAGATTTGGCTTTGGCATCGACGTTTAGGGCATGCCTCATTTGGATACTTAAAACGTTTGTGTTCCTACTTTGTTTACTGATTTGGATATTTCTACTTTCAAATGTGATGTTTGTGAACTTGCTAAAAGCCATCGTGCTTCATTTCCTTTGATTTTAAATAAAAGTCCATTTATGATTATTCATTCTGATGTTTGGGTCCCTTCCAAATTCCTACACTAGGAGGCTCTCATTGGTCTGTTACATTTATTGATGATTGTACTCGAATGACCTGGTTATGCCTCATGAAATCCAAATCAGAAGTTACTGTATTATTTAAAAAATTCTACAATACTGTCAAAACACAATATAATGCCCAGATACAAGTAGTTCGTAGTGATAACGGGGGAGAGTATAACAGTAATGAGCTTCAACAATTCTTAGACTCTCATGGGTCTATTCATCAAACCAGTTGCCCAGATACACCATAGTAGAACGGTGTTGCCGAAAGGAAAATAGACACTTATTGGAGGTTGTTCGCGCTTCTCTCATTGAAGCACACATGCCCCCTCATTATTTGGGTGAAGCTCTCCTCTCAGCTGCCTACCTCATTAATCGAGTTCCTTCGAGGTCTCTCAACTTTAAAACACCATTTCAAGCTCTCACTGATGCAGTTGTAGCTCCCACAGTCCCCAACCTACCACCTCATGTCTTTGGTTGCGTTGCATATGTTCACCTTTCCAAAAATCAGCGGAGTAAGTTAATGCCTCGTGCCTTGAAATGTGTTTTTGTTGGATATGCAGTGCATCAAAAAGGGTATCGATGTTACCACCCCCTTACTCGGCACATGTTTATCACTATGGATGTTGTTTTCCATGAAACCACCATGTATTACTCTGAGTCTGAATTTTAGGGGGAGTATCTTGAAGAAATTCAAACTTTTGAATACAATCTTATGACAAATTCAGAAGAGGTAAGATTTGACATGGCAAAAATATTTAATGAAAGTGTAGGAGAATTGGATACAAGTGGTCAAAACTTGGATGTGTGTGGTGACACCCTACACGAAAACACTAAACTGAATGAATTGGATTCTAGTGGTCAATGTTTGGATATAAGTGGTAATCCAGATCAACAAACAACTTCAGACGTTGAGTTGAAGTTTCTCCCGATTAATATACCAAACCAATCGTTAGTTGAGGATATTCCTGAGTCATCTAAAAGACAATTACCACACCGTCTCACAAGAGGTATTCCAAAACCAACATATGAACCAGAATTGTCTAGTAAAGTAAGATATCCCATGAACCATTATGTGTCTACACATCAATTGTCAAAAACAAATCAATCATTTGTAAATCAATTATCTACTATATCTATTCCTAACAGTGTGCATGAATCTTTAACCGATCCAAAGTGGAAAGCCGCAATTAATGAAGAGATGGCCTCCTTATAGAAGAACCAGACATGGGAGCTTGTGGACCTTCCTACAGAAAAGAAAACTGTTGGGTGTCGATGGATATTTTCTGTGAAACACAAAGCTGATGGTACAATTGAACGTTTTAAAGCAAGATTGGTGGCAAAAGGGTATACTCAAACTTATGGAATTGATTACACAGAGACATTTGCGCCTGTTGCAAAAATGAACACGGTTCGGGTCTTATTATCCTTAGCTGCTAATTTTGGATGGCCTCTACAATAGTTTGATGTAAAAAAAAAAAGCTTTTTTACATGGAGAACTGGCTGAAGAAGTCTACATGGATCTTCCTTCAGGATGCATGGTGTCAGAAAAGCAAAGCCAGAAGGTGTGCAAACTGAAGAAATCATTATATGGTCTGAAGCAATCTCCCAGGGCTTGGTTTGGAAGATTCACAAAGTCTATGGTAGCGTTTGGTTATCATTAATGCAATTCAGACCATACTTTGTTCTTGAAGAAGCAAAACAACAAAGTTACTGCACTTATTGTTTATGTTGATGACATGGTAGTAACAGGAAACGTTCCAGTTGAAAGGAAGGCTCTACAAGAATACTTGTCCAGAGAATTTGAAATGAAAGACTTAGGTCCCTTAAAAGAACTTCTTGGGAATAGAAGTATCTCGATCCAAAAAAGGTATTTTCTTGTCCCAAAGAAAATATGCTTTAGATCTTTTGAAGGAGACATGGATGTCTGCATGTCAACTAGTAAATACACTGATTGAGGAAGGATTAAAATTACGAATGAAAGATAATCAAGTTCCCATTGATAAAGAGAGATACTAAAGACTTGTTGGCATATTGATGTACTTAGCCCATACAAGACCAGATCCTGCTTATGCTTTGAGCATCGTCAACCAATTTATGCATAATCCAGGTGAGCAGTATATGGACGCAGTCATACGAATTTTGAGATACTTGAAGTTAGCGCCTGGGAAAGGAATTTTGTTTTCTAGAAAAACAGAGGAACAAAACATCAATGTGTACACAGATGCTGACTGGGCTGGCGATAAAAATGACATGCGATCTACTTCGGGGTATTTTACCTTTGTAGGTGGGAATCTTGTGTCTTGGAGGAGTAAGAAACAAAGTGTGGTTGCTCGATCGAGGCAGAGCTACGAGGAATGGCTCTTGGTGTTTGTGAAGGATTGGGTTTCCAAATCTGGTTTTCAACGAAGCTTGGGCCTTTCTCTTTCGTTTGTTTTGTTGCCTCTTCAGGCCATAGTGTGTTTTGTTCTCTATTTGATATGTTTAGTCTCTTTGTTGTAGTTCTGATTTAGTGCTTGGTCTTCTTATATGAGATTGTTATTAGTTTGTACTGTTTCTTGGTTAATGATTTTTTTTTAAAGAAAAGGCTTGGTTAATGAATTCGGTCCTCTAACCTTCTGTAACAAAAAATAAAAATAAAAGACTAATGAAAGAGAAAAATAAATTATGATTTTGGTCTCAAAAAATAAATTTTGACATGAATATGAACTCAGAATATGATTTAATTTTTACATGAATTATTCTTAAATGAATATTTTAGATAAAAAAAAACCACAAATCTAAATATTTTAATTAATTAATAATCTTAATTTAATGTGTAAACCTTGTTTTTAGATTTTTAAAATTTTATTCAATTTTTTTAATAAAAAAATATTGTTAATTATTTTAAAATTAATAAAAAATATTTTTTATTTTTTACATCAGTATTCTGGGACAGAAGGGACAATTTTTACAATTTCTATAGATTAGAGGTATATCACCCAAACAAAAAATTTCAGGGAACAAAAGTCTACTAGCGTCATAATTCAGGGTTAATTTGTCCTTATAAGAATAATAGATGAGTATGTTAATGGAGATTTTAATAAAATGATGCAACACTTCAAATGGAAAAGCTTATGCTTCAAGCAAAAATATGTAAGAAGGCTTGAGTTGCTTTTCCGTATAGATAAGTAAAACTTCTTATTTGTTTATTCTTTTGTAATGAACAAAAATCTTCTCATTAATATCTTATTTGTTTTTTCATTCATGCCTCAAATTGAGTATAAATAAATGAGTTTATACAATTTTTGGAATTTATGTTTTTTTTCATTATTTGTTTTTACTTTATGTTTTGATAAATTATTTTTTGGACTCTATATTTTATAAATTTATTCAAATATCCCTTAAATTCAATTTTAATAAAAAAAATTAAATATAACAATACAATTATTATACAGAATAATTTTATTTTTGTTATAAATTATTAGTTTGGTGAATTATTTGTGATTTTAGTTAAAAATTTTTTGACTAAAATTGAATTTATAGTTCTATTTAAACCATTTTACAAAATACAAAATCCAAAAAATAATTTACCAAAATACATGATACAAACAAATAGTAAAACACGGTCTAAAATTGTATAAACCTTAAATGAATAGATTTGTTAGAGAGTGAAGTTAAATATATATAGTATATGAAAATAATGTGTTCATTTAAGAAAATTTTAATTTGGAATAGAAAATTAGAATTTTAAAATTATTATATTTGTGAAAATAATTAGTGAGTAAATCATTTTATTGGAATATTTTAATGTTAAAAAGTATAATTATTAAAATAGAAAATAAATCATCCCAGACATTGTTATATATCATAGCTTTAAGCAAGACTATTGCTCAAATGTCCTCCATAAGATAATAAACATATGTCAACAAAGGTCAGCAATACCACAAACATTGATCTAAGATGACGCCTCTACCTAATTGTGTTCATACTTTAGTACCCATTCCAGTCCACAATGGCTGTGAGCAATAAACAAACAAACGAGTACAAATTAGCTTCAAGAAGAAAACTTTCAGAACTTTTCCTTCAAAAGAATAGACTCAACAAAGTTATGTGAAATATTGAAAGTCATATAATAACAATTCCAAATTTGAACATGTAACAACCTTTTTTTTTAAATATTTTTTTTAGAGGAAGCTGCCAATAAGTTTTCGTTTATTTATTTAAGTGATTGTATTAAAGAGGATTTTGTTTGGTTGAAATAGTTGCATTTTGTCTAGTTGAGTCTGATCCAAAGTCTCTTTTTCTCTTTTCCTCCTCGTCCCATTCCGAAAGACAGGAACAGAGAAAAACAACATTCAGATTTCAGAGAAATAGAATTCTCTCCTCCAAATTCTAACTCAACCCAGCAATAATAATGGAGGTATGTTATGTACCTACTAATTCCTCTTTTCCTTTATTGGTTTCAAATATTTATTATTTTTTATGTTTTATTCTCATTTTCATTTTATTCTTTCAGAGAACTATTTTATTTTCCATTGCAACACTGTTCGCTGCCACTTTTCTCCTGGATCCTTCTTCAGCTCTCAAGGTCACCATCATCATTATATTCTTCATTTTTCTTTAAACATGTCCATTTAACACACAATCAAACCCAAAACATTTTATGTTTATAAATTTAAAAAATAATATCGAATTAAAAGTTGCTCTGTTTCGCAGGAAGGACAAACCTGTGTTTCAGATAAGAACTGCAACTCCGGCTTGCACTGCGAGACATGCGTCGCAAACGGAAACTTACGCCCGCGATGTACTCGAATTAAACCCATTAACCCCATTTCTCAGGTACTCCGCAAAATATCATCATTTGATTTTATTTATTTTTTTCTTTTTAAATTCTTGTTTCTATTTAATTTTACATTTTCTGATTATTTTTTTTGGTTTGGTGGAAATAGGTGAGAGGATTGCCATTTAATCGGTATTCATGGCTAACAACCCACAACGCGTTTGCGAAGTTGGGGCAGAAGTCAGAGACTGGGACACCGATTGTGTCCGCGATGAATCAGCAGGACTCCATTACTAGCCAGCTCAATGTAAGCTTCTTCCTTTTTTCTTTTCTTTTTTGTCTTTTTATTCAAACATTATTGAAATTCATGTTGTTTGTTTCTCGGGAAAGTTTGAGGTAAAATTAAGGAAGAAAAATTAAGGAAGAGAACTTCATGAATGGACTTCACAATAACTAAAAAGCAGAGCCTAGGTTTAGGGTGTCAGGTGGTATATAGTTACTAATGAAGGTTCATCCTGCCTCGTTGTCCTTCACTGTGGTAAATGACCAAACTAGCCTTGCACATACCGAATTTGGTTTTTTTATTTAAGACTTTTTGGGAAAAATATATATTCACATCAATATTTATTTTAGACACACAAAATGCAACATTGATGTGTTATGTATTTTAATTTATTTTAGAGTTCGTAGTACATTTTTAGTGGGTTAAATAGCACTTGAGTCTCCAAGTTTTACCACTTATATTCCTTAAGTCTCCAATATTATTTTTTTTTGTAGCAATTAGATCTCTACATTCATTTTTAAGCTCACATATATGTCCTCAATGTTATAATTTATTAAATAAATTTTAATTTATAAAAATAAGATAGAATTTTAACCAAAAAAAAACACATCACTCATTTTTTTCTTCATTAAACTATTTTTAATTAATTAATTAATTATTATCAAATATATTATTTTAGTAATTGACTTAAATATTCTCTTGAAATATTAAGAAATGATAATAAAAAAATTCACATACTTTTAATTTTAATAAGCATAAATTTTTTTAGGGGTATTTCTATCTATAACATTATTTTTTTCTCACTACACACATTTTTATTTAAACTCTTCATAAATTGTTAAAAATTCTTTCCTCGCATTAAAAATAAATAATAAGTGTGTAGTGAGAAAAAAATGATAAGTTTAATAGAAGAGTAATGATATGTGCACCAACATTATGCACGAAAATATTACACCAACTAGCGTGATAATTTTATTTAACCAATCAAATCTATAACATGCGGGACCTACTATTTTAAAAAAACAGTGACACATCAGTTAGTGTAATATTTTAGTACATAATTTTTGTGTACACAACGTTGCTCTTAATAGAAATGTGTGTAGTGATAAAAAAAAATGATGACTTTAATAGAAATATATGTAGTAAGAAAAAAAAATGATGTTATAGATAGAAACACTCTCAATAAATTTAATGCTTCTAAAATTTAAAGTATATAAATTTTTATTAAAAATAATTAACTAATTAATATATAAGTGATATTAAATATTTTAGAGGTATAATAGAAAATAAATTTTTAATATTTAATAAGAATATTTAGATCAATTTACTAAAATAATATATTTAGTAATAATTAATTAATTAATTTGGTTAAAAAAAAAAAATAAATGGGTGAAACATTTTTTTTTTTTTTTGGTTAAAAATCTCATTTTACTGTTATAAATTAAGTTTTATTTAATAAAATATAGCATTTGAGACATATATGTGCTAAAATATAAAAATTGAAGATCTAATTGTTACAGATGGTAAAGCTTGAGTACCCAAATCTTATTGACCTTTTTAGTGTGTAAAACAAGTGTGTGCCTAACTCATTATAAGGTTGTATCAGTTTATGTGTTTGCAAATAAGAATGTTTATGGGTTTGGAACTTTGGATTGTGATAGTAATTTGGATTAAAATATGTTAATTTTTATACTAATTCAACTTTGTCATAACTCATTATGGAAGAAGCCTGAGCTTTGCTGAAGTTTTACTTTTTATTATGGTTTTGCTGGGATGACATAATGACAATTTGGTGGTTGTTAAACGATACGGTTGATTCAGTGGCTGCTTTGATTTTGGTCATGTTTTTTTAGTGAATTATTATAAATGGAAAAAATTAAATATATTATGTGGTTATTTTTATAGCTGGAATAATGATGTTCGGTTGACTATGTCTTTTTTTTTTTAAATATATACTATTTGTTATGTGCAAAATTTGATTATTGATAATGACGTGGGTAGATGTAAAATTTTGATTTTTACAATTTGTTTTGTTAAGATGAATGAAATATTCTAAATATTTAATAAAATATATTTTTTAAATTAATTAAAAATAAATATTTATTAATTATATTAATATAAATTTAAATTCAAATGTTATAAAATATCATTATTATAATAATATATAATACAAAATTACATATTTAATCATTATAATAATATAAATTTAAAATATAATATTTACTTCAAATATTTTATATTTAAAAATATTAGTGATTAAAATTAATAATGTATATTGCCACAAAAAAATATTAATAATTTATGTGTAGCATAATTTATTAGTGTATTTGATGGTACTTTAAATATAAGTGGAGAAATACACGCAAATTTTGAAGGAAAAAAAGTACATGTGTAACACGCTATTGATTGTGCTATATTAGTTGAAGATTCTGCCTTTCATACTATGTAGGGGTGAGCATCGGTTGGTTTTGGCAGTTTTTTCACAAAAAAAAATCCAGAATTCGGTTTTCGGTTCGGATTGGTGCAATCCAAAAACTGACCGAACCAAACCAGTTTAAAAAAAACCGACCGTTTTGGACCGCGGTTTGGTCGGTTAAACCGACCAAACCGAATATGATTATTTATTTTTAATTTTTTTGAAAGTTTTAGTTAAAAATTTTGGATTGTTAGAATCCATTTTTGTGTGTTTTTACAACATAAATATATAGAACATAATTACATTTATAAGTGTCCTAAGTTTTTTTTTTTTTTATTAAAAATTTTAATAATTAATAATTATATAATATTATATTATTATTTTATTGTGTTCGGTCGGTTTCGGTTTTATTGGTCGGTTCACCCAAAATTTTCAAACTGACCGAACAGTGGCGGTTTGCACCATCGGCGGTTTTTTCGGTTTTCGGTTTAAACGGTTTCGGTTTTTTCGGTGTTCGGTAGGTCGGTGTACACGGTTTTTTCGGTTTTTCAGATTTTATGCTCAGCCCTAATACTATGTATTCAAACTCAAAGTGTGGGGAAAATTTTCATGTTTGTATTGTAGCACTAGTTGTAGTTGAAGATTTTGGCTAAGATCCTATGTTTCGACTTTTGAGACCCCAATTTTCTCCGATAGATTGACATGCATATATGCTTTTATTCAACTTATAAAAAAGTTGTTCTTTTCATTTTCTAAGTCAATAAGAGTAAAGGTAATTTGGGTCGTCTTAAAAAATAAATAAGTAATTTACTTTTTTTAAAAAAATATAATTTCGGATCATGTATTCTCTGTTTTGGTTGAATGATAATTCAAATCTTAAGTTTTATAAAAGAGTAATGATAGGGCACTTAAAATATACACAAAAATATTACTGCTTTTTAAAATAATGGGTCCCAGTTTTAATAAATGTGATTGGCTAGACCAAATTACCAATATTTGAGTATATATTTTGAGTGCACATATCATTACTCTTTATTAAATGAAATAAAATAATATTTTGAGATTAATTTTGGTCAAATATTTTTTAAATATAACTAAAATACTTCTGATTTTTATAAATTAATAAATTAATTAAATAATAAAAAATATATTTTAATTAAATATAAATAAATAAACATAATATTAAAAATTAAATACTAAATTAAAAAACTATGATTTAATAACAATAAAAAGAAATTAATCCCATTAAATTAATCAAAACATTCCTAAAAAGAAATTAAAACAAAACAAAAAATTAAAACAAAACAAAATGAAAGTTCAGATCTAGTTCTTCTCCTTCTTCTTCAATCTTCTGTTCAAATCTTGGGGTGGGTGGGGAGTTTCAGTTAGCGAAGCAACTCAGGCTTCAAATCTGGACAACGACCACAAGGGACAATGATAGAGAGCTTCAGTCTTTAGATTTGGACAGTGGGTAGCAACTCAGGCGGGTGGGGACAACGACGACGACGACGACGTCAAGGGTCTCTGGTTTGCTAATGAGGTCTGGTGCGAGGCATCACTCTTCCTCCACCGTTCCTCCTTCACTGTGACCCATACCCCCTCTTCGTCATTCACTCCACCGTTCGTCATTCGAAGGAGATCAACGTCGAAGTCGTCATCAATGGTGGTCGAGGTTTTGGCGACGGGGGCTACAAATCGACGACGGCTTGGGGATGACTTTGGTCCGAGCAGATCTGGTTGGGTCACGACTCCAAATCTTAATCAAGGTTTTTCTAGGTTCTATTATTTGGATTGTTTTTTTTTATTTTTTCAATGTTTTTGGGTTTGAATATGTTTGAATGTGTTTTTTTTTTATCAAAGAAGAAAATTACTTCATTCATCAACCAACAAATTACACCCTCACCTCACTAAAAACCGAACCAAGAGGAACAACAAGCTGAACCTCCAAAACCAAAAAATATAGGCACTAATTACATGTTAATCTATGTATAAGGTCTCTCTCTTGTCTAGACATTTTTCTGTTTTTAATAACAAATAATCTGTAGATCACTATACTATTTGCATCTAAGGCAATCAAAGTATCAGTTTTGGAGAAACCTTCAAAGACACATCTATTCCTGTTCATCCATAGACCATAGCATGTTGCTGCACTAACTGCTATGCTGATAAGTCTCACAATACCAGAAGCTTTCAGCGAAATCCACGATAACCAGCCATCAAACTCCACCGGCCATCCTCTGAAACCCAGCCATTTGAACACTAACTCCACCACTCGTCTAGACAGGCAGCATTTAAAAAATAAATGTTGATGTGATTCAGGCTGGTCTCCACAAACAGGACAAAGAAATGAATCTAAGACTATGTGAAATTTACTCAAGTTGTCCTTTGTTAACAAATGAGCATTCACAACTTGCCAAAGCATAAATCGATGCTTTGGAAGATTGAGACTACTCCATATGGCTTTGTGATAGCTAACTTGAGCAGGTGGAAGAGAGCTGTTATACAGAACAGATGAACAGAACTTACCCGAACAACCTGCCTTCAAAATCTCAGACATGGAAATTTTTTGTCTAAGTCGACATAGTTTGCGCTAATACCAACTAGAGTCCAACTTTAGCTCATAAGACCAGAAGGAAACCCCCTTGAGATAGACAGTGTTCACCCACTTGACCCACAGTAAATCTCTCTTCTCAGTGATAGCCTAAATGTATTTGGCTAAGATAGCTTGATTCCATTTGGTCCCTTCTTTAAACCCAAGACCACCAAAAGCCTTGGGAAGACAAACTTTCTCCCAAGAGGCCACATGAATTTTGCTTCTATTCCCGTTCATTCCCCAAAGGAAGCCTCTACAAAGTTTCTCAATCTCTTTAGAAACACTCTGAGGAAGGATGAAAGTACTCATCCAATAATTACGAAGACCAAGTAAAATTGAATGAATTAATTGAACTTTGCCAGCAAATGACCGGTGCCTTCTTCCCCAAGAATGAAGTCTCATTTTGATTTTTTTAATGATAATCCCACAGTGCTCAGCTTTCCATTTTGTTGGTCTTAAAGGCACCCCTAAGTACTTTAAAGGGAAATCACCTTCAACCAAACCTAGATCCCTAATGATCTCCTCTTTCTCCCTAGGCTCAACCCCTTCAAAGAATATTTGTGATTTATTAACATTGATATGGAGCCCAGTAGTATTGCTGAAATCATCCAAGACCTCTCTAAGAAATTTAATGGACTGCTTGGACCCTTTACTAAGAAGAATCAAGTCATCCGCAAAGCATAAGTTTATTAACTTCAAACTTTTGCAAAGAGGATGGTATCTGAATTTAGAGACTTCAGCAGCGTGAAGAAGACTTCTCGATAGATAATCCATAATCAGAACAAATATCAAAGGAGATAAAGGATCACCTTGACGAAGTCCCTTAGCCCCATGAAAACCACCTTGAATTCTACCATTCATAAGGAGAGAATAGGAAGTGCTTTTGATACAAATCATTACCAACTGAACAAATCTACTAGGAAAGTTTAAAGCATTAAGAAGATCTTCAATAAAATTCCAATCCACGGTGTCATATGCCTTACTGATATCTATCTTGATAGTATAGCGAGGAGAAGTGTTTTTCCTCCTATAGTTCTTCAAAATATCTTGGAGAATCATCACATTGTGAGCAATTGACCTCCCTTGGACAAAAGCACCTTGGTTTTGGTGAACCAGAGAAGGGAGTACTGATGCAAGTCTAGAGCATAACAGTTTTGATATGCATTTGTATATCGTTGTACAACATGCAATAGGTCTGTAGTCAACTACTTTAGCCGGGTTCTCTTGTTTAGGGATGAGGGAAATCATCGTATTATGCAAGTTAGGTGGCATGAGACCTGTTTCAAAAAAGTTAGTAACAGCAGCACTAATTTCCCCCCTATAACAGACCACAATTTCTTGAAAAATCCAGATCCAAACCCATCAGGTCCTGGTGATTTTGTGTCAGGGATACTAAAAATTGCTCTTTTTATTTCCTTGTACGAAAGTGGTTTCAGCAAACCAAGTTGATCATCTAAAGAAAGCTTAGATCCCTGCTCAATACAAATCAAATTCAATCTGGTTTTGACAGTACTGTTACTGCCTATATAGCTGCGAAAATGATTGAGAAAATGCTGAACTACTTCAGGAAAATTCTCATTAACTTTACCTTGGTCTGTCATGAATGATGTGATTCTGTTTTCCATTTTTCTCTTCTTCAGACAGGCATGAAAATAAGAGGTATTGGAATCTCCTTTCTGCAGCCAAGTAATTTTACTCCTTTGTCTTAGAAACTTATGGTACATTTTCTCTTGAGCATAAAAATTAGCAGCTGCATTAGATTCTTGCTCCTGATAAATCTTGTCTCTCGGGTGAGTTTGAGCCTGTAATTTAGCCTCATTGAAGCAGGCTTTAGCTTCCTGATAACTCTTCCCAATATCACCTATCACTTCATGATTAAACTTCTTGAGGCAATGCTTAACTCTCATCAGTTTTAAGTAAACCCCTTTTAGACCTCTAGTAGATAACGACTTCTTCCAATTTTGCTCCACTAAGCTCTTGAACTCAGGGTGATTAGCCCAGAAATTGTAATACCGAAATGGCTTAATCCCAATAGCCTCTGTAGTTGTAGTTGAAACAACACAAGAACAATGATCTGATATGGTTTCCCAACTAAAACGAGCTGCTGAGTTAGGAAAGTGATCATGCCATTCCTCATTGACAAATATATGATCTATCTTGGAATATATTCGATTGGTACCAGCTTGGTTGTTAGTCCAAGTGAAAACCGACCCATGACTTTTGAGAGCTTCAATATGAACCTGAGATAACCAGTGATTAGAGTCAGCCATTTCATTAGGTGTAATAGGATTCCCCCCATTTCTGTCATCAACATTAAAAACTGAGTTAAAATCCCCAAGAATTAACCAAGAAGAAACAAGAAACTTCAGCTGCACCAGATTATACCAAAGAGTCTTCCTCTCTTCAATGGTGTTAAAACCATAAACAAATGTGAGACAAAATGCAGTAGCTTGCCCAGCCATTTTTACCACACAATGAACATGTTGAGGTGATTATGCAATTACTATAACTCTAACATAACCCTTTCTCCATATAATCAATAACCTGTCCTCAACAGTAGAGCTATTAAAGAAATCCCAATTAGCAAACTTTTTGTCCATCAACTCCTGAACTTTATTCCCTTTCAACTTAGTTTCTAACAAACCCCCTACTCCAATTTTATTGACATTGCAAAACTCTACCACAGAATCTTGCTTATCCTTGTTATTCAAGCCCCTAACATTCCAACTTCCTATATTGCAACTGTCCATGATTAAGTATAAATTAAACCAGGACCCTTTGGCTCTCTGCACTCTACCTTCTCAGCCACAAATCCCTTCTCTTCCTGTAAAATACTAAATTTATTCACAGATCTATGCCCAACATATTGGCCACGATCTGTATTAGGACTTGGGACAGGTTCCTTCATTCTTGACCCAGCAGCTCTTCTAGGAGTTTTCCAAGCAGCATTAGGCAGTGATTGATCATCTGTTTTTCCTGAACCAGATGGTTCCAACGGAGAGGAAACAGGAACCGAAATAGGGGGATTTTGTGTGTGGTCCTCTGGTTTAGTCACAGGATCCTTCTTCTCTGTGTTCCCCACTTTCTTCTCAATATCCCCTTTCCTACAGTCGGCCATTATATGGCCATAACCCATACACGATTTACATTTCACAGGCAGCCATTCGTAGTCTATCCCCTGCTCCACCAACTGACCATTTTCATTTAGAAATTGAATCACTCTTGGTGGTGCATCCGTGATGTCCATTTCTACCAAAACCCGAGCGAATTGAATCCTGGTACGATCCCTAGTATGCTGGTCCACCATAATTGGCTTCCCAACAGTACTGACCAAAGCACTTAGGCATTTGTTCCCCCAGTATTGAAGACTTAAATCGTGAAGCCGAATCCATAACGGAACAGAATGGATTAGCTTCACCGCATCAAGATCTGATGACCAGGGTCTGACTATTACTGGCTTTCTGTCAAACTGAAGAACACCATTCTCTAAAACCAGATCCCTTGTCGCCTCATCATTAAATTTCACCATTGTTAAACCCATGGTCATACGAGCTATCTGCGCAATCCCAAGATGGCCCCAAATTCGCTTAATGTATCCCTCAAACACCGCCATTGGAGGGTTCGCACCTAGTACCATACAAATTACAGCTGAGCTCCAGTTCGCTGGTTGAAACTTCACCTCCTCAGGGTCAACTTGCACAATCTTAATGCCATTCTTAAGCAGAGGTTTCTGATAAGTAAGATGGGGATCACGAGCAAATTTGTTTTCCTTCGCAAAAGAATTCCAATGCTTACGTGCTGAATCCTGGAGTGTCTCCTGACCTTCACTAGCATCCACTACCCGAGCCCAATCCTTACTCAGTCGCCGATCTTGAGTCGGAGACGGAGGGATCTCAAAATCACCATCATTAACCACTTCTGTTATCGCTTCTTCTTGCACTGTTTCCCCATCTGTTATAGTTTCTGCTATTAGATTTAAACCTTCCGTAGACATCACACCACCAGCTTCTTCCTTCTCATTATTCTGATTACTACTGGAATCATGCTCAAACAATCGAGTTGTAGACTTTCGGACCACTCGCTTCTTCTTCGCCATGGAAGAGAGAAAATCGGGAGAGAAAGTCGAAGGCTTTGTTTGAATGTGTTTTTGTATTTGGTTTGTTTTGAGTTTTTAACTTAAGTAGATTTCGGGATTATCGTCCATGGCTACTTCTACCTATGAAACCTTTGTCTGTGAATATAGAACTAGATCTATGGGTTTTTAGATAGCTTATTCACAACTCCAGATCAAACAAATTTTTTTTTTTATATTTAATTGATTTTAATTTGAGTTTGTTAGGTGGGAGAAATGTAGGATGAAATGAGATATTCAACATTGATTTTGATTTTGGGTTTGGTTATTTAGATTTGATTTGGTGATGATGAAGTTTTTTTCCTTTGTTTCTGGGTTTGAGATAATCTCAATAACACATTTTAATTTAGTTTTTTTTTGTTTGAATTTGGGTTTGAGATATATTTTTTTTATTTGTGGGGAATCTAGTTTGAGATATTGATTTTGTTTTAATTAAGTTTTGTTTAAGAATTTAGTTTATTAAAGTTTAAGAAATAGATTAGAATTTTAGGGCGTAATTGGTAGTTGATTTAGAAATGACTTTATGATTTTGAAAACTTAAAATTTGTGGGACTTACCAAAATATTTGATAATCAGAATTCTAATTTTGTATTGTAATTTAGAAAACAACAATTTTGTGTTTTCTCTGTTTTGTGATTTTTTTCTCCAAAAACTTAAAATCAAAATCAAGATTTGTTTGTTCTCTCTACTCCTATCCTTTGTATCATTGCTTGTATTTATTTATTTATTTTTTTGTCAATTTTTATGACTTGAGTATGTTCCCACTAGTAATAAGGTGTTTATGGAATATTTTATGGCATTTATGCACAATTCAAAATTAAGCTGTGCTGGTATTTTTATAGATGACAATGCAATATTGTTATGAATTTAATCAATAATTATTATTAAATTTTAATTTATCAATATAATTAAATTTCACTTGATTAAATCTATTGATAAATCAAAATTTAATATTATACAACCTATGTATATAAAATATATAAAATTAAAATAATATTCAAATTCAGCTGTTCCAATCACATATTCAGTTTCTGTTATATTTTCAAATTTAATACCAATCACAGATTCATTTTTTTTAAAACTAAAAAACAGTTTACTAACATTGAACCAATCACATTTTCAGAAACATGATTTCAGTCACTAAATTCAGATTTTCATTTTAGAATCTCACTTTTCAAAAATGCAGTTTTCTAATTGCGAACCAATCAGACTTTTAATTTTTATTCTATTTTAAAATTAAATATTACATATTTTACCTTAGTTTTAATTTTTTTAATATTAAAAATTTCATAATTAAAAATTTTGAGGGTATTTTGGTCATATTGAAAAATTATTTGACCAAAATCGAGCTCTGGATATTGTTTTGTTCCATTTTGCAAAACATAGAATCCAAATTGTCATTTAAAAAAAGAGAGGATCCAATCAGTAACTTTTGCACAACATAAGATCCAAAATTAGTAATGCACACGGGTCGGGGAATTGGCGGGGAGTGCTCCCCCGTCCTCGTACCCATTTATATTTATAATCCCCGTCCCCGCTTATTCCCCATCGGGAACTGGGTGGGGAATCCCCACGGGGAACCCATTTATTTAAAATATAAATGGGAAATTAAAATATTACACAATATTTATTATTTAAAATATTAAACACTATCCTAAATAAAATTTAAAATATTAAAAAAGTTACTACTATACTACAAAAACACATAAAAAAAATATAAAATACATATAAAAATTTAAACAGGATTCCGTCGAATGAGGAGTGCTATTCCCGTTCCCGCCCCATTTAACATTTGGAGATTGAAAGTTATTCCCGTTCCCGCCCCGTTCCCCATTTAGACGGGGATTCTCCGCCCCAATAGGGGCGGAGCCCGTCCCAATGGAAAAAATGTGCATCTCTATCCAAAATAATATTTAACCTTTCTTTTTTGCAAATAATAAAAAAACCCAATTGAAAGGCTACGGGTGGGACATATAAGATAGTAGCCGCCTGCCTGTTTTAAAATGTAGACGGATCTTGTCTAGTTGGAAAAATGCATTTATAAGCTTATAATTTTGTCACCCTATGAATATATTAGTGTTTGGTTCCCATGTGCATCTTTAATTTAAAAAAGAAACCTTAGCACTTTATTATAGTTTATAGTTTTCCCAAGCCTAACATGAGGAAAGTAGTCAAGGTACGTGCACTAATTAAAATTAAACCTAACTAGTGGTATAAAAACATACTTATTTCGCTAAAACACACAGAAAGAGATATATATATATATATATATCGAATATGAAGAATATTAATAATCATATATGTACCTAATTTTAAATGGCATTGCGTGCAGGATGGTATAAGAGGATTAATGCTCGACATGTATGACTTCCGAAATGACATTTGGCTATGTCACTCCTTCGGTGGCCAATGCTACAATTTCACTGCATTTGTAAGTCCAGAGAATGAGTAACATTTTGGATATTTATCCATGTAACCTTCACATTAAGCTACTAAGTATTAATCATTTACCCCAAAAATATGGCTATTTGTACACGGTTATATATATATATATGTGCATAATTTAGCTATATATAATGCATATCTTGTGGTTGATCTAAAAGTTTGATATGCATGGCAGCAACCGGCCATTAATGTGCTGAAAGAAGTTCAAACATTTCTCCAATCAAACCCAACTGAGATTGTCACAATTATCATCGAAGACTATGTGACATCCCCTAAGGGGCTTACCAAGGTGTTTGATGCGGCTGGCCTAAGAAAATATTGGTTCCCAGTGTCAAGAATGCCCCAAAATGGTAGAGATTGGCCCACAGTAGATGATATGATCCAGAAGAATCAGCGGTTAGTGGTGTTTACTTCTAAAGCAAGTAAAGAAGCTTCAGAAGGCATTGCCTATGAGTGGAGATATGTGGTAGAAAACCAATGTGAGTCCTCTTTTATTATATATAGCATTGTTCTAGCGAATTTCTTAAAAAAGACCAAGTAACTATTATATATCTATTAAATTAAACCATGCTTAATGCATATATGAGGTTTGAAAATGCAGATGGAAATGGAGGAATGAAAGCTGGATCTTGCCCGAACCGGGCCGAATCGCCACCTATGAACACAACTTCTAGATCATTGGTTCTAATGAACTATTTCAGAGATGTTCCAAGTTTGACTCAAGCTTGTAAGGACAATTCAGCTCCATTACTTGCCATGGCCAATACTTGTTTTAATGCCTCTGGCAAAAGATGGCCAAACTTCATTGCAGTTGATTATTACAAGGTGAGCTACTAAAATATAATAATTCACAAATTATGCACTTAAATTCGTATAGGTAGATGGGTTCGTAATCTAAGAATAATTTACTTTCTTATCAACTTTAATTATTTTTTCTACATTTCTCAGAGGAGCGATGGTGGTGGGGCCTCAGCAGCAACAGATATGGCAAATGGCCAATTGATTTGTGGATGTGGGAACGTTCTCAACTGTAGAGTGAGTAAATTCATTTTCGTTACATGAAAAAAAGTTAATAATAATAATAATAAAATTTATGTGTGATTGAATAAATAATTAGTATCACATTTTCCACCATTTGACTGATGAGAAGATTAAATGTAACATTGAATTTTTTCGTTGTATTGAACTACTATAATTGACTATAATTTTCTTTTGTCACATAAATTTGCAGCCGAATATGACTTACGGAGCATGTGACATATCGGAGGCTGAAGCTGCCCCAGCACCTAATATGAATAAGGCACAACAATCCGGCGTTGGAGATTTAAATAGTAAACTTGTTCAGTGGCGGTGGTTGTTTGGGACAGTTCTCATGGCCAGTCTTTTGTAGTCATTGTTGTAATAATATAAACTTTTTTCTATTCTGCATGCATTCATTGTTTAAAAAATTAAATATGTAGTCTGATAAAAGTTTTAGAATATATAAAAAATAAAAATTTGAATATTTTGTGGCAAGTGCCTTAGGTTATGGGACTCATGTGATCTCATGAGTAAGCAGATTGTTTAATGTCAACAGAAAAGCTGAGAAACTGACCGGAATAGCTTTGGAGGGTTCTGTCATTGTGCTAGTGGGCTTTCAGGGTTTGAGAAAGAGAGTATTAATTTACTTGCTTTTCATTTGAATTGTAATCACGTGACTTGATTTTATTAGAAGTAGAGTACCATCAACATTTGTCGGAACTTGATTGAAAAACATAATATATATCGAGAGGAGTTTTCAATCGCTAAGTAACAATAGTACTGTTTACGCGGTTTTTCACCAACAGTAGATTAAGAAATCTAATAAGGATATTAGTGCTAAATTGTAAACTGTAATGAAAAATAAGAATTCATTCGTATACACACAACTTTTATGTGATTTAGTGGTTAAAATCTACCTAGTCTACGAGATAATATTATTGATTTTATCTCACAATTTCTGCAAAATTTCAGTAATATAAAATGTCGTCCCTTTCCTAATCCATTATTCTTGATATTTATAAGGAAATTTTCTGGACATGTTTGGGTAACTGCGTGAATAAATAAGGTATATATTTAATAAAAACTATTCCCTTTTACATTAAGATATGATTTGATAACAAAATATAATATACTCTTGCTGTCTCGGATAATAAATGATAGATATGCAATACAGCCTGGGCATTAATGAGCGTATAAGGAGCCTTCGAATCTTTTGGGATCCTTCAGTATGTGTTCTGACTAGGTTTCCACGAGCTGGATATCTCATCCGATCTAGTGTTTAAAAACTATCTGAATCTTAGTTCGTATTAATCTCAGAGCGCCCAAATGTGGGTCTGGATACTATAAGTGTCAAACTGGAATGTTATCATAAGAGACAGTTTGATAGCAACCTGTACGTTGTGTACGAATTGAATTGAGTCTCGAGCTGCTTACATCATTGTTAACCAGATATCCTACTTGGCTATTTTTCCACATATTCATTTGCCAGCTGTACCCGAGCTGAGTAATTGAACTCCTACTAATTTTAGGGTACAACATTTTCCCCCCAAGCTCCTGCTCGTGCTTGATGTCGTCACTTTATGACATGCACGGTAGGAGCTTTTAGGCTTCTGCCATGTAAAATCTTGCCTGCCCACTACTCGAGTATTGGACACGTGGCTGTTTGTATTTGGCGTCTATTCGGGTTTCAAGGACTGTGACAACTGTCCTGTCAACTTTTTGTCGCCATATGGTTCATTTAATATTGGCATTTGGATCTCGATCCAACCCAATTGGATGACTTGAATTAATTCCTATAGTTTACGTATAAATAGGGTGATCAGACCTGAACCCTCACCACCTTTGCATTAAAAAAGTTTCCTTTTTCGAAAACAAAGTTTCCCTTTTCTTCTCCCACTTCTCCCAAAAACCCTTCATTGCCTTTCAGATTTTCAGAAACTTTCAGGGAGCTTCCTGTGGACGTATCGACACTTTCTTTGAACCGATCATATAGGCTGTAAGTATTTCCTCACCCGATTTGACTTTTTCAATTCTTTGCTTTCCAATGAGTTTTTTTTTTATTATGAAAAACATCATTTGCTCAATGTCGATTAGGTTACGTCTGAGTGTAAATAGGAAATAGGGTTTGGTTTAGGCTAGATGAACAATACTAGGCTTATTTAGAAATAAGGATTTCATAAAATTGGGAAAATTTTCTGGGTTTTTCAAAGAAAATTCTACTGGTAAATCGATTTTAATACTTGTTTGGGGTGTAGAAGCCGAAGGGTTTTAGGTTTTGTCCTGGGTAGCTTAAAGGTTACAATTCCTTAAGCGGTTTTGCATTAAACCACTTTCAAAAGAAAAGTAGTAGGTTTGACGAGTCTGACACACGAATCCCGGAGTATCAAGGAATTTTAAGAAATCAAAGCGTGTGGCCTAGGACCACACGTTGAGGCTAGGACTCAACTTAGCTAGTATAAATTGTCAGATCCCAAAAATAAACCACTTAAGCCCCTCAAATTTCCGTACCTCCACAACTGTAGCTAGTAATCATCATAGGTCTCCACTAATAGGCCGCTTTGTCGTCAGGCGATCTAAATTATGGCCCCCGCAAAGAAAAACACTGTGAGCTCCCCTGTTCAGAGTAAAGACAAGGGCAAGCAGGTCACCTCTGACTCTCCCATCCCTCATTTCAGCCATGTGGTGGAAAGGGAAATCGTGGTCAACCCCAACGCATTCTTCGAGGCTGAGCACATAGTATCCCGAATCACGACTCAGGGGAAAGTTAACAAGATCCTATTGAGTCATGAGATTGAGATGGGAGCTGATAGCCTCCATGCTCGACCTGCGCTGGAAGGAGAGCGGAGTTGCGCCCCTCTCCAAGATGACTACAGAGCTTGGAGTGATGAGCACCTGAAGGCAGGTGCCTTCCTCCCCTTGGACCAATATTTTGTAGACTTCCTGAACTACGTCAAACTGGCTCTATTCCAGCTCCCACCAAACTCATACAGACTTTTGACGGGGTTAAAGTATTTGTTTCTGAGGCACGAGTGGGAGGTCCCCACTGCGGTAGATATTATGTATTTCTTTTGTCTCAAGGCCAGTCCCGACCAGAAAGGGCGAGGTGACGACTTTTACTACCTCACTCATTTTCCTAACTTAGCTTCCGTCATTGACCTCGCCAGCCACCCAAATGACTATAAAGACTTGTTCTTTATGTCAAATGGGCTCAAGAATTGCGAACACCGATACTTCAACCGTCCTCGTAAGTCTTCTATCTTTATGAATTCAACACGTGAACTTTTTATCACTTTCACACACATCTTTTATTTTGATCGAGTTCTTTCCTTGTGCAGCTATATTTGTGAGGACAGGGCAACCTGAGACCCTTGGGGGTCAATATGAGACCCTGTCTAGTCTTCCTTCATCGAAGAAAGACTATCGCTAGGTTGTGAATGACGTCATCATGGTGGCCTACAACCTGATCAGCAAGGTCTAGACGCTGGCTCTCAGGACCCGAGTTCCTCTTCCTGTCATCCCCGAGCTCCCCCATCCTCAAGAATCCTTGCCAGCCAATGAAGACATTAAGGAGGAGGAAGACATGGCACTGCTGGTGCAAAAAAGGCGAGCTCCTGAGGATAATCAGGAGCCTGAGCCAGAACGAGCTGCGTTCGGGGCAGCAGCCAGCCCCTCTAGCCAAGGTAACTCATACCCATATAGAGAGTTAGATCGGGCTACTGCCAGTTATAAACTAATTTGATTCAAACCTAACCAGCTCGTTAGTCGTCATTCTACCGATCTAGACCTAAACACAACCCTTTTCTAGTGTGTGGACCATTTGGTAGTACACTATGACCATAGCTACCCCAAAGGTACCATCGTGCTTGACAACACCCTCAATTTTAGGTCCACCACTTTTGAAGAGTATGGTACAAACCGTAGGACTTGGCCTTCCCTGTGTCAGGGTGTATATGCCTTTGGTTTTAGGTAGTACATAGATGAGTCCAGCCTCGAGGAAGGACCTGAACCCCATAGGTCCAAGGAGGTCATAATTTTAGATTCTCCCCCACCTCCGTTAATCCAAGAGTTAGAGGTTGTGCCCAGCCCGGTCAATAACCCCAGGCTGATTGTAATAGATTCATCCCCTATCCCAAAGGGTAGGGTTCTTGCTCTTTCTCCTGTGTTTATAATACTTTGAATAGTTACTTCTTTAATCTGAATCCTTCGTTCGTTCTTTTTCAGGCGAAGAGATGGAGTTGCCAGAAGCCCCAGGTTTGAGGGGTGCTTCTACGGCCGGTGGGGCTGGAGCTGGTTCTATGGTGAAGAAGGCCAGAGTGACAAAGAAAACTGCTTCAAAGACTGGGGGCATCACCGAGTCTCTGGCTAAAGACAAAGGTACCAACTCTGGTCAAGAGCAACCATAGAAGAAACTCCCCTCAGCTCCGGTAGCAACAGTCACGGTTTAACAAGCACCTCCTCTCTTTCCTCAACACATACCTCCTTCAAATCCTCAAGTAATCCAAGGTGAGGCTCCCACCATCCAGATTCCGGTCAAGCCACTTGACCTGGACAAGATCCTTGAGCCTTTTCGGGGTACTGTGTACGAGGTGGCAAGCCATATGGTCAGCCATGCTTACAGAGCACATGCCAGAGACTTAAGGGCTATAGAAGAGCGTACTCCTAAGGACGTCCTCGAATCTGCCATGGGGGATGAACCTCACCGTGAGTCATTCTCACACTTTTCTTTAGTTTTTTTTATAAACTTTTCTTGACTTGCCTTATTCTTCCACAATCTGTCCTGACTCAATTTCGAGGAATTGCTCGAGTTAAGGCCAGGGACGAGGAGCTCCGAGCTGCCCTAAGCGTCGCTCAAGAGGGTGAATAGACTGCCAAAGCCGCCCTGGTTTCTTCCCAGGAGAGCGAGCAATCTGCGAAAGCCGCCCTGTCTGCCTCTTAGAATCAGGTCGTGGAGGTGAGCTGTCACGTGGACCAGCTTCAGGCAAAGAATGAAGAACTCAAGAAGAAGCTGATTGAGGTTGAGGTCAAGGCCAAAGAGGAAGCTGTGGAGTCATCGACTTAAATGGAGGAGATGCTTTACCGTTGCTGGGCTTTCAACTAGGATGGGAACTTCACCTTTATGCAGCCTGAGCTATGGGAACCATATCTTGCCAGGTTCAAGATTCGGTTCTCACAGGAACCATCGGAGACCATCGAAGCCTCTGAAACTGTTGAGGGAGATGGTGTTGGGGTTTTATGCCCTAATTAAAATCCAATTTCTTTGTAATATCATTTATTATCAATAAAAGAATAGAAATCATTTTTTGACCTAGTCAATCACTTTGTTCACATGTTTTATTTTCATGATTATTTGTTTACTATAAACTTCTATTAAATCCCGAGCATATAGCTAATCGTATTTATAGTGACGTAATCATAGTGGAATATAAATATGATTATATGGTCAAAATAAGTTAGTCCTAAGATTAGTCAGTGCGCAAGATTTACACTGACTTGCCAATCTACGATATGATCTACTTACACATCGCAGTGCTATGTTTTTTTCCAGAACATTAGCAAAGCAGATAAGAATGGATGTATTTGTTACATCAGACTAGACTGATATTGACAGTAGACAAGATAAGTAAACATACCGTTATTATCTATTCTAGTCATATCATATAGTTGACCATAGGCCAGTTCATTCTCAATTCTGAGTGGTTAGTATTCTAACTGATTGTATTATTTGAGTTCTTTGACTTGTTCATTACCAGCTTACCCTACGGACTAGCCCATACTTACATCTTGGGAACTCGGTAGTATAATTGAGTGGGAGTGTTAATCATAGATATGAACATCTATAGCTTCTGATGAAGAAGTAAAGCGATGGTTTCCTTTTAGTTTGGTTCAAGGTGCTAAATGATAGATATCTCATTTCAGCAATTAATATTAGTTTACTAAAATATCATTTACAAGGAACTAAATGTTTTAAGGATAAAATACAATGAGGGGTAAAACAATATTTTAGTCCCATCTCATTGTAGACCGTCTATAGAGGATTGAGTGACAATTATGGTTGTAACAATGGATAATTAATAACGTATCTATATTGCTTATAGAGGATTTTATGAATTCAAGAGTGCAATTCTGAGTCTTTAGTTGAGTCACGAGGAATTAATAAGTTAGTAAATTTATTCGTTAGATTTATGATAATTTGTCGGAGCTTGATTTCATAGGCCCATGGTCCCCACTGTACCTTGGATAAAATCATCTAGATAGTCTCAATTAATTGATTTAGTTATCAATTAGAATTATCAAAGTTGACCAGGTGAATTTTGGATAGTTTCATAGAGTTATGTAATTTAGAGAAGAAAAGAGAAATTGGGGCAGATTTATCAATTAAGATAAATTGGTGTCTAAATTAATAAATAATTTTAAATCAAGGTTCAAATTATAAATAATTAATTTGATAAAGGATCTAAATAATTATTTAATTAATTAAATCAACAGAAAATAATACAAGCCTTGATTTTAAGTCCAATGGACTTATAATTAAATAGGAAACTTCACGGGCCTAAAGCCCATGAGAATTTCGACCTAGGGCTGATAATTGGCTATTATTTTATTGATTTTTTTTATTAAATAAATAACCTAATTGAGTCTATAAAAGGAGTGCTAATTGAGTGTTGAAAACAGATGACAAACACACTTGTTTTCTGAGAAGATAAGAAGATCTAGTACGTTTTAGATTCTTTCTACAACATAAGTCCTTCTCTAAGCCTCAATATTCTTTTCTCTTCTTCTCTCTGTATCTATCTCATGTGTTGAGAATTGCCCACTGTTGACGGTGAGAACTCATCAACGAAGTTAAGTTAGAAAAATCAAAGTTTATTGCTTATCAATGAAGAACTTCATCTATATAATCAGAAACTTAGAAACTTAGAAAATAGTTGCAGAAGAAAAATGGGGAAAAGAACTTGTATTCCTTTGTTCTCTCAAGCTACAGTGTTTTTTCCAACCCCCCACAATGTCCAAATGGGGTTCCCTTTATAGTGGGCTCTGATGGCCCTTGATACATTGTGGTCTAGGGGACCAGATTGCATACATTGTGGTCCACGGTGTAAGGATAGTGATAGTGGTATCAAGTGTAGTGGTGTTGTGAGAGCCGTGGTTGGCTTTGGCACATGTCGGAGGCGTGGAGGTGGTGCTACCACTCCTCGTACTACCCCCTACCACCATTACTTGTCGGGTACAGGTGTTAGGTCTGTACATTGATCCATGTAGGCATGTATGTACCTATATAGAGGTACCTTGTCGTACTTCTTGTCTCTTGTGGGCTACCTTGAATGACATACTTGGTTGGCCATCTCTTGTGATGTAGGGCCTTTTCATGGATGCTCAGAGGCGAGGTTCAATGTTTCTCACGGACGTAGGAAGGTCCTAGCGCCATATGCACCCATGAGGCGTGAGGCGCTATATGCACCCGCGAGGCACCGTATGCATCCGTGAGGTGCGAGGCGCCACGGGCGTGCGAGGTGAAGAGGCCTCGTGAGGTGCCTGGGGTGCGCGAGACGTTTATGATGCACCATGGGCGCGTGAAGTGATGAAGCCTCACGAGGCGCCAGGGGCACGCGAGATGCTTGTGGGTGTCCGAGGCGAAGTGGTCATTTGGAGCAAGGTTGATCCGCGCAAGGCGCACCCAGAGTGAACTCGCCCAAGGCAGCTGGTATTGAGTGAGGCTTATGCATTATTAGCCTATGCTTCATTTCATGTCTCCACCCTCATAGTGTTTGATCACTGCTTTGAGGGAGCAAAGGGACTTCAGACATATTTGTTTTGGACCTCCCAAGGACCTTAGACATGAGATGTGGGTCTTTTACCAGTGTAGAATTTTTAGCATCCACACTTTCCCCCCAGTCTAGGAGAGGGCCTTTAGGCGCTCTGGTAGACTCTTCGGTATGGTGTCTTGAAAGCATAGGCGGTGTTTATGATGATCCTTGTTATTACTTGAGATTGAATGTGAGCCTATCACTTTGCTTCATGGATACCAATGGAGATGCCAAGCTCATTTCTTGGCCATTGATCAGGCCTTAGGTTCGATGGTTAAGATGAGCCTGTGGCTCCTATAAATAAGCCTTCATATCTAGCCTATTATTTACACCTTACCTCTTCAGCTTAGTGGTTTTGAGATCCTTGTTCCTTTCAAGAGGTAAGGGGTTCAATCCCCCACAACCTCACTTTTGCTATCTTTTCCTTTTTTTAATTTTTTTAATTTTTTTATTTGAGTTAATTTCTTGTATGTTTATATCCATGCAGGTATTTGAGGACTAAAACACATTTTTCCTTTGTTTTTGCAGACGCGTACTTTCGACCACTTGCTTCTCTTTGACCGTGACGGTGCTTTTAGCCCTCGACCTCCTTTTGACCATGACAGCGCCCAATTTTACTTACTTGAGGTATACTTTCTTTCTCCCTTATGTTTATTGGGTCCAAATTAGCACCACTCGGGATGGGGTACTTTGGCCTGAGCTCGTCGTGAATTAACCTAGTTGCTTGCCCTCATTCATACCCCGTAGTTAGTTATTTAGAGCGCTTGTGCCTAGAGGTTTTAAGCCCATTCCTTTGTGTTTTGTAGCAATCCCCTCATTTATACGTGAGCTCTATTTACTTACGAGACGAGATCTCATGGCATGCGAAGGATCATCTGGTGTTCCTCCGGGGTCGAGTTTGTAGACTTATCTCAGACTCGGAGTCCTCTGAAGACAACCTTCACCAAGACTACGATACCTGATAAGTATATTTTTGTATAAAGTTTACCTTTCTACTTATCAGATTTTGTGTTCATAAGTAGTGTGTTTGGGGATAGTTAGAATCGTTTTGTTAATTTGATTCATTTAATCTAAATTATTATTTTTAAGGATAATTGTATATTTTTGATGATTTTTGGTTGAATGATGATTTTGTAGGATTCTAACCATTAGAGTAAAGTGTTAAAGAGGAGAAAAATCGAGAAAAGAACAAAAGTACAGAAATCTGAGAGCTTGCCGCTACAGGGAAAAGTCCCTGCCGCTACGAGGTAAATCAGAAAGGTCCTTGCCGCTACAGAGAAAAGTCCCTGCCGCTACAAGAGAAACAGAGAGTCTCGTGCCGCGGCAAGGAAAGTTGCATACCGCGGCACGCAAAGCCCATATCGCATATCTGAAGCCTCGTGCCGCGGCAAGGAAATATGGCTGCCGCGGCACGCGTTAAAATTCAAATCCAAATTCGATTTTTCTTAATTTTTAGACGGGAAATAAAAGGGGGATTAGGTCAAAATCGTGAATTAAGTTTGAGATACACGATTTTAGAGAGAGGAACACAGAGAGAGCGGAGGAGAAGAAGGAGGATCGCAGTCAACCTTTTCAATAGTTTTCTTCTTCTCTAAACTCTTTTATTCTTTGATTCTGGTTATGTTTTTAATCATGATTGTTGGCTAAGTTTTTTTTAGGTTAAGGGTTATTCAAAACCCAGACATGAATGTTTGATTTGAGATGTGAATATTGTTCTTGATTTCCATAATGTTAAATTGCTTCTATTCTTCTATGCCTATTGTATGAAATATTGTGATTCCTTGTTAGGGTGTACAACTAATTAGGGCTTGCATTATTTTACTGTCATCTTAGAATTTCTATTCACCTAATAGTTTAGGATTCTAAGTGTTTGTGATAAATTGCAATTGATGATGTGGTCAAAAACATTGTTGATTGTGATGAAGAATAGAACCTAGGTTAAATGAATTAAATGCTTCATTGATTTATTGCCTAGATTAACCTATCTCCACTGTTGTTAATGCTTTTCCCAAATTGAATGAACCTTATGCTTAATAGGTTTGTTGTTTGGTAAAAAGAATTGATTATTGAGCGCTTAGCCGTAATTGATTGTGATAGGGAGATTGGGATAATTGACTGCTTAAGCGTTATCTACAGGGTTAATAGTTTAATTGGGAATCGGAATAATATTCATTATTGATATTCATGCATGATTGTCTGAGGTGGAAAATAATTCTTAACTGTCTTTAAAATCGTTGTTAATCTCTTCTTGCTATTAATTGTTTTTATAATTCTTGTTTTTACTTTTACTTTCCAAAACCCCCCTTTCCAATTTAACTTTGTTAAGCTTTTGTGAATAATAAACTGAATATAGTTCCCTTGGGTTCGACCTCTATTTGCCGTTATACTAAATAATTGGTTTTAGAGTAAATAAAATATTTGTTAAATTTGGTACGCAATACGACACGCATCAAATTTTTGGCGCCGTTGCCGGGGAACTATTTAATTCTTTTTATTATTCATATTGGTTTACGCTTACTAACTTGATTTCTCTTGGCATCTCAGAGTTATATGTCTGGCGAAGACACTCAGAATAGGTTGGAGGCAATCAAATAGTATCTTGCTACTTCATCTTCTTCTCGGACTTCGCGGACTATTACTGATAATCCACTCTTTCAACGTCTTGCTCATCAAGTGGATCCTGTGAAAGTGCCCTTACCATCTCACGACTCAGATTCAGACGATTCTATTACATCTTACAGAGATATGGCACAAAATAGGACGTTGAAAGAGTTGGTTGCGCCAGATATTGATCAACAACCGCTTTGCATTCAATATGCACCTCTTGATGTGAATTTTGAGCTTAAGTCGGGCCTCATTCATCTATTGCCATCGTTCCATGGGCTGCCTGGTGAGGATCCGAATAATCATCTCAAGGAGTTCCATATTGTATGCTCCAGTATGAAGCCAGCCTCAGTGACAGAAGAACAAATAAAACTCCGAGCTTTTCCTTTCTCTCTAAAGGATTCAGCAAAGGAGTGGCTGTATTATCTCCCCCCTGGTACTGTGGAGACCTGGAACACTATGAAGACCTTGTTTTTGGAGCGGTATTTTCCAGCGTCTAAAGTGGGGAGTATAAGGAAAGAAATTTGTGGCATCAGGCAGGCTGTGGGAGAATCACTCTACGATTACTGGGAGCGCTTTAAGCGGTTGTGTGCTAGTTGTCCTCACCATCAGATCAGTGAGCAACTATTGATTCAATATTTCTATGAGGGATTACTGCCGTTGGACAGAAGTATGATTGATGCAGCCAGTGGAGGGGCACTAGTGGACAAGACTCCTGCAGCAGCCAGGAGCTTGATTTCTAATATGGCAGCTAATTCCCAACAGTTTGGTATTCGTCAGGAGCATATGTCAACTTCAAGAAGGGTTAACGAGGTGCAAACTACTGTTGATAATCAACTTGGTCAACAGATAGCTCAACTGACTTCAGTGGTACAACAACTAGCTTTGGGCCAACAGGTGCGGCCATGTGGAATCTGTCAAGTAGTGGGGCACCCTACTGATACGTGCCCCACTCTAGTCGAGGGAGAAACTGAGGGTGTTAACGCTGTAGGAAATTTTCCTGGTCAATTACGTCAGATGTATTATGAACCATTTTCACAAACCTATAATCCTGGCTGTCGTGATCATCCAAACCTTCGATATGGGAATCAACAACAACTAGCTCCACAACCAACAGCAGCAAGACCACCTGGTTTCACTACACAACAGAGGTCTCAAAATAATTATGCACCTAGACCATCACAACCACCGCAGGCTGCTCCACCACCAAATGCTAAACCTTCTACTGAGGATTTAATCAATGCTCTTGCCACAAATACTCTTCAATTTCAGCAAACCACCCAAGCTTCCATCAAGAGTTTGGAGAATCAGGTGGGACAATTAGCGGCATCATATAACCAGTTGGAGGCTCATCTGTCAAATAAATTGCCTTCACAACCTGAGATGAATCCCAAAGAGAATGCTAGTGCAGTAACTTTGCGTAGTGGGACGCAATATGATCCACCTAATCCTCCAGTGCCCAGTACATTGTCATCCAAGCCACAAGTTGATTGCTCAGTCAATGATGATGTTCCACCAAAGCCAACCACCCCTACACAACTCAGGCCTAAGCCTACTATTGTCATTCCACCTCCATTCCCAAGCAGACTGAAAAAGACTAAAAAGGAAGAGGTTGACAAGGAGATTCTTGATACATTCCGAAAGGTAGAAGTGAATATTCCTCTTCTTGACGCTATTAAACAAGTGCCGCGCTATGCCAAGTTCCTGAAAGAGTTGTGCACTAATAAGCGTAAGTTGAGGGGTAATGAAAAAGTTAGTGTGGGGGAGAATGTTTCCGCAGTTCTACAAAAGAAGCTTCCACCAAAGTGTAAGGATCCTGGTACTTTTACTATCCCTTGCACTATTGGGAATAAAAGAATTGAGCGGTGTATGTTGGATTTGGGAGCCTCTATCAATGTCATGCCATTCTCCATTTATGCTTCATTGAATCTCGGTCCACTTGAAGAAACGGGGGCGATTATTCAACTTGCTGATAGGTCGAATGCTTATCCCAGGGGTGTAATAGAAGATGTTTTAGTTCAAGTTAATGAATTGGTGTTTCCGGCTGATTTTTATGTTCTTGATATGGAAGATGAATCTATTCCATGCTCCACTCCAATTTTGTTGGGAAGGCCATTCATGAAAACTGCGAGAACTAAAATTGATGTGCATGACGGTACGTTGACCATGGAATTTGATGGGGAAACTATTCGATTTAATATTTTTGAGGCTATGAGATATCCAAGTGATGTGCACGCTGTTTACTCTATTGATGTGTTGGATAGTCTTTCTCAACGAGTTTTAGATTTGCATAGTGAAGATGATTTGGAGGTTGTGTTGAGGGAGCATCTTGTGTTGACCGATGAAGATTTGTCTCATGAGATCATGGATGTCATAACCACACTCAATAGTGGTTTTGACAAGACTTTTAAGAAGGTTGCATTTCTTGATTTGCCGATTTCTAATGAGAAATTGCAGCCATCAATTATTCAAGCTCCTACACTTGAATTGAAGCCTCTTCCGGAGCATCTCAAATATGTTTACTTGGGGAAGAACGAGACACTTCCTGTTATAATTGCAAGAAATCTTAACCAAGGCCAAGAAGACAAATTAATGAGAGTACTCCGAGAGTATAAAACAGCCATTGGTTGGTCTATAGCGGATATTAAGGGGATTAGCCCTTCCATGTGCATGCACCGAATCTTACTTGAAGAAGGGTTTAAGCCAACATGTGAGGCGCAACGGAGATTAAACCCACCAATGATGGAAGTTGTGAAGAAGGAAATTCTGAAGCTCCTTAGTGTGGGTGTGATTTACCCAATCTCTGACAGTAAATGGGTGAGTCCAGTTCAAGTGGTACCCAAGAAGTCTGGCATTACTGTGGTGAAGAATAATGAGAATGAGTTGGTTCCAACTCGAGTTCAAACAGGGTGGCGGGTGTGTATTGATTACCGCAAGCTAAATTCGACAACTCGAAAGGATCACTTCCCCCTACCATTCATTGATCAGATGCTCGAGAGATTGGCTGGCCACCCCTATTACTGTTTCTTAGATGGTTATTCGGGGTATAATCAGATTGTCATAGCCCCAGAAGACCAGGAGAAGACGACTTTCACATGTCCCTTTGGCACATTTGCTTTTCGGAGAATGCCATTCGGTTTATGCAACGCTCCTGCTACATTTCAGAGATGTATGGTTAGTATCTTTTCAGATTACATTGAGAGCATTATTGAGGTATTCATGGATGATTTCAGTGTATATGGCGATTCATTTGATAAATGCCTGCATAATCTTACTTTGGTTCTCAAACGCTGCATTGAGACCAATCTAGTTTTGAATTGGGAGAAATGCCATTTTATGGTACAGCAGGGGATTGTTTTGGGACATGTTATCTCAGAAAAAGGAATTGAAGTGGACAAGGCCAAAGTTGATCTCATTCGGTCTTTACCACCTCCATCTAGTGTCAAGGAAATACGGTCGTTTCTTGGTCATGCGGGTTTCTATCGACGATTTATAAAGGACTTCTCTAAAATCTCCACGCCACTGTGCAAGCTCCTCCAAAAAGATGTTAAGTTTGAGTTTGATGAGAAGTGTCTACTGGCCTTTAATATATTGAAAGAATCTTTGACTACAGCTCCTATTATCCAGCCACCGAATTGGGAGTTGCCTTTTGAGCTTATGTGTGACGCTAGTGATTATGCAGTGGGTGCAGTCCTAGGGCAGCGGGTTGGTAAGATTCCTCATGTGATTTACTATGCTTCTAGAACTCTAAATGATGCACAGTTAAATTACTCTACCACTGAGAAGGAACTATTGGCGGTTATCTATGCTTTGGAGAAGTTTCGTTCTTATTTGATTGGGATGAAAGTAATCATATATACCGACCATGCTGCTCTTAAATATTTGCTAGCAAAGAAGGAGGCAAAACCAAGACTTATTCGGTGGATTTTATTGTTACAAGAGTTTGACTTGGAGATAAAAGATAAAAGCAGCTCGGAAAATCTAGTGGCTGATCACTTGAGTCGGTTGATTCGGGAGGAGGAGTTCTTACCATTGCATGAGCGGTTTCCAGATGAGCAACTCCTTGCCATGCAAGAAGTTATTCCTTGGTATGCCGACATTGTAAACTACCTTGCTTCAAAGGAGTTACCAAGTGATCTCACACAAGCACAACGGAACAAGATTAAGCATGATGCTCGCCACTATATATGGGATGAACCTTATCTTTGGAAGTATTGTACTGATCAAATCATTCGTAGATGTGTACCGGAATCTGAATTTCGTTCCATCCTTGCTTTTTGTCATGCTTATGCTTGTGGTGGACACTTTGGACCTAAGAGGACAGCTCGTAAGATATTTGACAGCGGTTTCTATTGGCCCACAATTTTCAAAGATGCTTATGCTTATTGTAAGGCATGTGATCGTTGTCAACGAGTGGGTAACATAACGGCCAAGGATCAAATGCCTCAAACTCCCATTTTAATTCTTGAAATCTTTGATGTTTGGGGTATGGATTTCATGGGACCATTCCCATCCTCTTTCGGCTATGAATATATTTTATTGGCGGTAGACTACGTGTCTAAATGGGTGGAAGCGATTGCAACTAGAACTGACAATTCCAAAACAGTAGTGGATTTCATTCGCTCCAACATTTTTGTGCGTTTTGGTACACCTAAGGCTATACTTAGTGATCGAGGCACTCATTTTTGTAACAAGAGTATAGAAGCATTGTTTCGACGCTATAGTGTAACTCACAAGGTGAAAGCTGCTTATCATCCATAAGCCAACGGGCAAGCGGAGGTTTCTAATCGTGAAATCAAATTGATCCTTGAGAAAACTGTAAATGCAAACCGGAAAGATTGGAGTACAAGGCTTGATGATGCCTTGTGGGCGTATCGAACGGCATATAAAACACCTATCGGTATGTCACCTTATCGGTTGGTGTATGGTAAACCTTGCCATCTACCGGTGGAGCTAGAGCATAAGGCGTGGTGGGCTGTAAAGAAGTGTAACTTGGACATGGTTGCTGTAGGACAACAAAGAATGCTTCAATTGCATGAGTTAGAAGAAATACGCAATGAAGCATACGAGAGTTCGAAAATCTATAAGGAGAAAACAAAAGCTTTTCATGACAAACATATTCTTCAGAAGAGCTTTGTGGAAGGTCAGAAAGTTCTCATGTATCACTCTCGCCTTAAACTCTTTCCTGGGAAGTTGAAGTCTCGCTGGTTAGGTCCGTTCATTGTTACTAAGGTTTTTCCTCATGGAGCGGTCGAAGTTGTAAGCCCAAGCACGGGGAAGTCTTTCAAGGTGAATGGCCAGAGACTGAAGCCTTATTATGAGTCAATGGCCAAGGAGGAGCAAGTTCATGTGATGTACCTTGAAGACTCAGTTTATGTTGATGAAGATTGAAGTTCTGAGTCGAGCTAGCGACGTTAAACGTAGCCATCTTTATTGTTTTCAGTTTAAGTTATTTTCTTTATTTTTAATTTTATTTTTATTTTTATTTTTAAGTTGAACATTTAGTTTTTTCAAATTTTTTCTGTACTCTGATTCTCTCTTTAAACCGTGAAAAACGTGAAAAAAAAAAAAAAATGCAGAAAAAGGCATCATGCCGCGGCACATAAAAGTCTTGCCGCGGCACAATACGAAGGCCCGAACCCGAGACCACTGTGTCGCGGCACAGAAAATTGCCTGCCGCGGCATGCTATGCACACCCCCAGGCCGAGAGAAGTCTGCCGCGGCACAGAAAAGTGCTTGCCGCGGCACGTGCAGAACCCCCAAAACCGAGCCTTATGTGCCGCGGCACGTAAAACTCCCTGCCGCGGCACGAGCCCAGTAACTGCTTAAATGCCTATTTTCTTTCCCTTTTCACAATTCCTTCACCCTTCTCCTAAATACAAACCGATTCCCCCCTTCTCTATTCTTCTTCTTCTTCTTCTTCTCTTAAGCCCTAAACACCATTTTCAATCCTAAAGACTCTCATCATTCTCACCATTCTCCCATTCCTTAAATACCCTCATCATTTTCCCATTCTCCCTCACCATCTTCATTCATCATACCCATCTACCCATCCTTCATTATACCCATACCCATTCCTTAAAACCAAATCATTTGCCACCCATTCTTCTTCTCTTCAATTCCTACTCATTTGGAAGTCTTTGCAAGGGATCAAGCATCATCAAGCACATTTGCATCATTTTTGGGTTGGATTCAAGGTATTTTTCTCTATTTGCAAGCTTTGATTGAGGTTTATCAACTTCTATTTCCTGTGAGAGTGGACGGGTTTTGTTGGATCTCCTTCTTTGATTTTAATTTCTGTGGTCAAAATGCTTGTATATTGAGTGTATCTACATCTTGGGGGTAGTTGATCAAGCCATACACTTGTGATCTCTGAAGTTTAAACTGTGCACTCTACATGTTCGATGAAATGCCACAGTGAGTTGAATAGTCAGATTTGAGCGTGTTACATCTTCTGCTTTGTGCTGTGCCATTAATTATTACTCATTACCACTTTGAAGGCGTTAATCCTCAATTATTGCCTGTGATATAATGTTGAGCAAGAGATCACGCACTGACCATGCAGGCCCGTCTACCACAGCCAAAGTCAAGTATGATGCAAAGAAATTCACTTCAAAAGAAGTGTTTGAAAGCTACAAGGATGCCATTGATAAGAAGAAGGCATGGGTGGCAGAACGGGGCTTTGATCTAGACATGCATCATCCTTACCCAAGGTTGATGAGTATCATCGAGCAGAGGGGTTGGCAAAGACTGTGTGCCCAACCACAGCCCGCGGTTGTTTCGATTGTTCATGAGTTCTATGCTAATGCAATCGACCACAAGAATTTACAGGTAATGGTTAGGGGTGTTTCCGTTACCTATTCTGCCTCTGCCATTAACCGTTACTATGGCTTGCTAGACATTCCCAATGACGAATTTAATGCTTCTGAATCAAATCTGGACCCTAATGCCATTATCCAAGCTATTGGCATTCAAGGAGCACGGTGGAGGGCGACAGAGAATGCCTTGTCACACAAACTGGAGTCCAAGTATATGGACTATGAACTTAAGGCATGGCATCGTTTTGTTGGGGCAAAACTATTCCCAACAAAACATTTTGGAACAGTTGATTTGGCCTGTGGGAATTTGTTGAGGGCTATTATGACCAACGAGACTATTGACGTTGGCAAGATCATTCACGCCTCTATTCTGAAGAGTATGGCTAGCACACAGTACGGGTTCTACCATCCTTCATTAATCACAGACTTATGCAAGAAAGCTGGTGTGCACTGGAATGATAATGAAGAGGTCATAAACCCAATGCATATCATTGACAGGAATACTATTCAGCGGTTTGATAAACCCGCAGCCACATCTTCTGAGCAACCTGCATCTTCTTCACATGCACCTGTGCAGCCTCACACAGGCCGATCCAGGTCACTTACTGATCGGGTTGCCGCCATGGAGACGGAACTTTACCGAGCTCGCATTGACATGCGAGCATATCATGATGAAATGGTGGCCCACAACCAACGGATGATGGAGATTGCTGCTTATCAAGACCTATGCTTCAGGATGCAGCAAACCTATTTAGGGGCGGATATGTCTGCATTCCCACCGGCCCCAAATTGGTTGCCACCTTATCCTCCAGCTGTTCCAGTACAGCCGAGTAACACTCAGGAATATGGAGATGCTGATGAAGCAGCTGGCACAGAGGAGTTCAACTATGATGAGGATGACACTTTTAGTCGCAACTGATGAGGGAGTTTTCTTTTTTCGTATTTTCTTATTTTTCTTTTATTTTCTTTTCTTATTTTTCTTTTATTTACTGTTCTTGTCTCAATTTGTACTTATCTCCATTGAGGACAATGTTCAATTTAAGTGTGGGGGACGGGTAACAAATTGTTATTGTTTGTCTGGTTAATTGTCTTTATTTATAAGTGTTTGTGTGTGTGTTGTTTTGTCTTGTGTCTTGGGCTGGTTTTATTGAATGCAATGGTCGATGATGAGTTTATGAGTGACACTAAACTTGAATGCTAGAAGATGATGGATAGATTATGATTCGTGTGATTGACTCCTGTTTTGATGACTACTTGAATTTGTGATTTAAATAGCGATTTATTACAGTAGATTTACTTATTTACTTATTTTAGGAATAATTTATGCATGTCGAAAAAAAAACAAAATAAGAAAGAAATATAGATATATACAACTTAGCCCCCGCCACTCTAGAACACACTAGTTAATTGCTTGAGGCGAAATCATAAGTGCACAGAATTAGGAAAATGATAAAGGCAATTTCTTTGGATCGTTTGAGCCTTTCAAGCCTACCTTATCAATAATGTATCCTTAGTTCCCTGTTTTGAGCCTTATTGACCATATATTTTTTTTTCTCAATGAAAACTCATTACTTAACCCTAAACTTCTTTCTTTTTCTTTATCTGTGTTGATAACCCATTGCACCATGGCTTAGCTAGTTAAATTTCTACTATGGGATGAGAGATTATCTGAAAAAAAAAGAGAAGAGAAAAAAAAAAAAAAAAAAGAAGTATAGTAAGAGTTTCTGTATATGATGTGGTTATAAGTGTAAAGATCTCCTATTTATCCCCACGAAATATGTTAAAAGCAAAAAAGAGAAAAAGAAAAGAAATTTGTTTTCTTGCATGAAAATAAGTGTGGGGGAAAATAGAGAGATCAACAATGTATGAAGTTTATGAGGGAATTGTTGAAGAAGATCCAAAGTAGAAATAGAAAAAGTATATATTAGGTATGCTATGGTGCAATATGAGCCTAAAATGTATCTTTCTCATCTACCCTGTACCCTAGCCATCCATTATAAGCTGATAAAGACCTTTTGATTCTTGATTCTGTGTGTTTATATTAGTGGAGAGTAATTGGTTAGTGTCTATGGAGTGGTTGCCCTTTATATATATATTCATTTTCTGATGAGGGGCTAGTTTGCTTAAAAAATTTGAATAAAACATGTATAAATTCATCTTGATTCAAGTGAACTGGTAAGTATGACTGTTATAACTTGTGGTTTAAGACAAATTTCAAGTGGTTCATCAATTTGGGAGTTGAAAATCTGATGGTTATGAAATTCAAAGTCACTATAGCATAATATTTTAGTGAAATTCTCTGAGACAATCATTGTATTCAGTGAGACCGCCTCTGTGTTAGTTTTTAGTTTTGTTTAGAGTCTAGTGGGTTTGCTAAGGGACTAGCAAAGTTTAAGTGTGGGGGAATTTGATAAGTATATTTTTGTATAAAGTTTACCTTTCTACTTATCAGATTTTGTGTTCATAAGTAGTGTGCTTGGGGATAGTTAGAATCGTTTTGTTAATTTGATTCATTTAATCTAAATTATTATTTTTAAGGATAATTGTATATTTTTGATGATTTTTGGTTGAATGATGATTTTGTAGGATTCTAACCATTAGAGTAAAGTGTTAAAGAGGAGAAAAATCGAGAAAAGAACAAAAGTACAGAAATCTGAGAGCTTGCCGCTACAGGGAAAAGTCCCTGCCGCTACGAGGTAAATCAGAAAGGTCCTTGCCGCTACAGAGAAAAGTCCCTGCCTCTACAAGAGAAACAGAGAGTCTCGTGCCGCGGCAAGGAAAGTTGCATACCGCGGCACGCAAAGCCCATATCGCATATCTGAAGCCTCGTGCCGCGGCAAGGAAATATGGCTGCTGCGGCACGCGTTAAAATTCAAATCCAAATTCGATTTTTCTTAATTTTTAGACGGGAAATAAAAGGGGGATTAGGTCAAAATCGTGAATTAAGTTTGAGATACACGATTTTAGAGAGAGGAACACAGAGAGAGCGGAGGAGAAGAAGGAGGATCGCAGTCAACCTTTTCAATAGTTTTCTTCTTCTCTAAACTCTTTTATTCTTTGATTCTGGTTATGTTTTCAATCATGATTGTTGGCTAAGTTTTTTTTAGGTTAAGGGTTATTCAAAACCCAGACATGAATGTTTGATTTGAGATGTGAATATTGTTCTTGATTTCCATAATGTTAAATTGCTTCTATTCTTCTATGCCTATTGTATGAAATATTGTGATTCCTTGTTAGGGTGTACAACTAATTAGGGCTTGCATTATTTTACTGTCATCTTAGAATTTCTATTCACCTAATAGTTTAGGATTCTAAGTGTTTGTGATAAATTGCAATTGATGATGTGGTCAAAAACATTGTTGATTGTGATGAAGAATAGAACCTAGGTTAAATGAATTAAATGCTTCATTGATTTATTGCCTAGATTAACCTATCTCCACTGTTGTTAATGCTTTTCCCAAATTGAATGAACCGTATGCTTAATAGGTTTGTTGTTTGGTAAAAAGAATTGATTATTGAGCGCTTAGCCGTAATTGATTGTGATAGGGAGATTGGGATAATTGACTGCTTAAGCGTTATCTACAGGGTTAATAGTTTAATTGGGAATCGGAATAATATTCATTATTGATATTCATGCATGATTGTCTGAGGTGGAAAATAATTCTTAACTGTCTTTAAAATCGTTGTTAATCTCTTCTTGCTATTAATTGTTTTTATAATTCTTGTTTTTACTTTTACTTTCCAAAACCCCCCTTTCCAATTTAACTTTGTTAAGCTTTTGTGAATAATAAACTGAATATAGTTTACTTGGGTTCGACCTCTATTTGCCGTTATACTAAATAATTGGTTTTAGAGTAAATAAAATATTTGTTAAATTTGGTACGCAATACGACATGCATCAATACCTTGAGGCAGGCTCGTATTCATCATCTTGAGCACATGGTTGAACTTAGACATAAAATCTGGGTGGTAGAGAGCGAAATAGACTCAGTTTTGAGGGGAGACGGAGTATCTTTTCCCCTTGACCTTAACGACCATATATCGAACCTTAGGGTGACCCTTTTAGATTTGCAGATGGAGCTGGAGTTTATGGAGGGAAATCTCCCGCCTGAGCCTCCTACCCTGTTTTCCCCTAATGACTGTCATGGGGTTGTCCCGTCTTCTCCTCAACCCTTGTTCTCGGTCTAACCTTGCGTAGTGCTTTCACACTCGGTTCCTCGATGGAAAACCCTTGCTAGGAAGAAAAAATGGAGGGTAAAGTGCCCTGTTTCCAACTCACCTTTTTATTTTGGTTTTGCAGATATGCTGAAGAGAGCACGACGACAGGTGGTCGCTGAGAATCAAGACACTGGCCCCCTGTTTGCATCCACCCTAGTGCCCCATGTGTTTGAAAATAAATTGTTGGAATTAGTGGAGAACTATCGTGCTAGCCCGGAATACATATTATACGTTCCTTCGAACAAGTGTCGGGCTGATCGCCCAAGTCCGGGTTATGTGGCCATGACCGAGCATATCTTGAAAGCGGGTGGCACAATTTCATTACACCTGTTTTTCGTCATGGTTCTCAACAATTTTGACCTTGCTCCGCTCCAGTTGGCGCCCAACAGCTGGCTGACCTTGATTTGCCTCTTTATTGCGTATATGGAGCGATATGGGCGTGCTCCCACGGCCCAAGAGGTGCATTTCATGTACAACCTCATGCCCTCTCCTAAATCCAAAGGCTTTTATTTCCTGCAAAAAGCCAGTTCTTCGGTCTCCTTGATAGAGGGTTCTATATCCAACCCAAGGTCTTGGAAGCAGGACTTCTTCTTTGTGAAGGGTCCCCTCTCTGTTCGTGAGCACTTTCGCTCAACTCCTAGTAAGTACTTCAAGTTTTTATTTATTTTTTATGTTTTGGAACTTACTGTTTTGCAACTTATGTTCGTGTCGGCAACTGTGTTGATTGTGCATAGAATTTTGCCGTGCCTGAAGTTCTCGGGTCAGAGGCGGATGCAATGGATAAATTTCTCAAGGTTGACCCTGCCGAAAAAATGGGTGTACGTCTCTTCACCGTGACCAACCTCAACCATTACCAGCTATCCCCAGTTTTTGAGCCTGAGTTGTTGTGGACTATTTCTAAGGGGAAGAAAAAGGCTGTTTTGGCTGAACCTCACTCGGATGGGGGTGAGGTAGAGTGTGTGTCAGAGGGGGTCTCCCCATGACACAGGCAACCCCACCGACCATCTTTGTCTCCCAGGGGGTGCCCTCCTTTATCCCCTACAAACCATGACATGGCCTCCCACTCCCACGATCTGCATGCCATGCCGAGGGGCTTCGTCTATCCCTATTCGGAGGACTTCGATGCTTTCCATCAGGCTTCCCTTAATCCTGGTCCATTAGGGGCTCATTTTTCCAATCTTCTTGCGCCCCTCCTCCTTCGGCGAGCGGGTCATCTGTCCATACCTATCCAAGAGCCCTTGGCTCGGAAGGGGCACCCTGGGTGGGCCGCATGGTGGCCTCTTATGGGAAACAGTATGTCTAGGTCGCCACAGATCTTGTTGAGGATGATTGGAGAGGTCTTGAGAATTTTTCCATGTCGGAGCTCGGGGAGACTCTTGTGCATTCCGCCACTTGGGTGAGTTCATGCATCTTACATCGGCCTTATCCCTTTTCTCTCTCCTTTTTTTTGCTTATCATCGTTATTGTTATTTTTCTTGCACAGACCTATACAGTGGCTCAGCGATTTGCCAACTCGGCTCAGTTTCCAACTCCGCTCAGGACCTCTCCGCGTCGAATGCTGAAAAGGACTGTCTTACAGTCCAGGTCCAGGTCTAGGGGCTTGAGAGGGAGCTTTCTGAAACCAAACTTAAGCTAGAGAAGGCCCTGACAAAGGCCTCTTCATCATAAAAAAGAAGAAGAAGGCAATTGCCAAGGTCGTGATGCTGCATGAGAAGGTCACTTGCTTGGAGGCCGACCTTGAGGGTGCAAAGGCTACCATCGCAACGTTGCAGGGGAGGGTCGCTTCCTTAGAGGGATAAGGCTGATATTGCGTATAGATCCATAGAGTGCACCCTCTATGGAGATATGGAGGCAAAATCAAAACTTTGATTTTTCCTCTGGTGAGCATGCCGTTGCCAGGGCGGCTGAGTGGAACGCCTACGGCAGAAGGCCTTGAGATTATCATTCTACAATTTTTGCCGTTTCAGTTCAATGTGGTTTTATGCTCATTTGAGCCTTATTTTGCTTGTAATTTCTCGAAGTCCTGTTACATTATCAAAACTCTTTTTTTTTTTTTATATATATATATATATACATATGTGATCATTCATCTCTATTCCTCTATGTTAGAGGTCCTTTTGAGCTTGCACAATGGGGTTCGATAGGTTCTCTTTTTTACTTATCAGGCTTGATGTCCTTTGGAGCCCACGCGAAGGGGTTCAATAGGTCCCTCTTTGGTACCTCTTGATTGTACCTATAAGGATATATTGACCCCTTGGGTTCTAGTTATCCTTTTATATATTTTTGTGTGCGCTTATTATCTTTTGCGAGAAGCGTCCTTCTCGTCGTTATTCATAATACTATTTTTGCAAGGGTCTCTTTTAGGACCCTTTTTGGCTAGATGGCTTGGTGGCCGCTCTAGGCTTATTGGTGGGTGCTTCTCCTAAGGCACTTCCTTTTGTGGAAGCATTTACTCTTATTAGGATGCTTTTCTTGTAGGACCTTTTGACCTCCTTGGTGTTCATAAGGGTAGCTAATCCTTGTGAACTCAAGCGATTCCTTACAAGGTCTTCTTCTTTATTTGTAAGGGGGGGGGGGGGGTCCTTTTAGGATCCTGATATAAGGGGTCCTTTTAGGATCCTCCTGATAAGTGGTCCTCTTAGGATGAGGGGTCCTTTTAGGATCCTCCTGATAGAGGGGGTCCTTTTAGGACCCTCCTCTTTGCTATATATTCTGCCCCCCAAGTGGTTGGCGAGATTTATCTTGGCAAGCACTTTGATCATTCCATTCATGCATCTCGGTAATCATCTTGGTTAAATAATAACTTTTACTACATGTTTGTCTAATGTCACATCATATTCATTATAAGCAGGTGAAATACATGGTAACTTAATGTGACTTCGTTCTTACAACATATTAAGGAATCTAATTTAGCCTCCTACATCATAGCTATTACATTAGACTTGCACGTTAGAACAATAACACTCTTGCCTCAGACATGGGGGTCTCACTGATAATATTTTTTTAGATGCTTCGTGTTCCTTGCTCTAGGTACCATGGTAACATCCATGCATGCGAGCTTGTAGGTGTTAGGGGGCATAACCTGGGCAACTTGATAGGGTCCTTCCCAGTTTGCTCCTAACACACCCGCGCTCGGATCTTGAGTGTTGGGCAGGACTTTTTGCAACGCTAGGTCTCCAACTCTGAAAGCTCTCTCTCGCACCGTCGAATTATAGAATCTCGCAGCTCGTTGCTGATATGTGGCTAGCCTCAGTTGTGCCCTGTCTCTCTTAGCTTCCAACAGGTCCAAATTCCCGGCCAATGCTGCGATATTGGCCTGGTCATCATACACTTGTGTGTGGATGGAGTTAATCTTCATTTCTAATGGAAGGACAGCATTGCAGCCATTGGCCAAGGCAAAAGGCGTCTCTCCCGTGGTGGAACGAGGTATGGTCCTGTAGGCCCAAAGCACATTGGGAAGTTCTTCGACCCAGGCCCCTTTCAACTTCTCCAACTTTGTTTTCAGGTTCCTTTTTAGGATCTTGTTGATGACCTCCACTTGTCCATTGGCTTGTGGGTGCACTACAGCGGAGAAACTCCTCTTGATTTATTTTTCCCTGCAATATTCCTCGAATACTCCTCCTTCAAATTGCGTCCCATTGTTGGAGAATATCTTTTAGGGTACTCCAAACCTGCAGACGATAAATTTGTTGACGAAGGTGGTGATTTGCTTAGCCGTTATGTTGACTAGAGGTTCTGCTTCCACCCACTTAGTAAAATAATCGACTGCTACCACCGCTTATTTTTCTCCTCCTCTTCCTGCTGGCAATGCTCCAATCAAGTCAATCCCCCACACAGCGAAGGGTCACGGACTGGTCATGCTCACCAGCTCATTTGGTGGCTGTCTGGGGTAGTTTGCATGCCTCAGGCACTTGTCACACCTTTTCGCGAAATCGCTCTCATCCTTTTCCATGGTAGGCCAATAGTACCCTTGGCGGATGGCCTTTTTTGCCGTGGACTGCCCCCTAGCATTATTTCCACATTCCCCCTCATGAATCTCTTGTAGAATTTTTAAAGCCTCTTCCTTATTTACGCACTCTAGGAGCGGGGTAGAGAAGCCTCTCTTATATAAGACCCCGTCTACTAGGGTGTATTGGACAGCTTTGTAAGTCAGCCTACGGGCACCTTTTTTGTCCAAAGGCAAGACCCCGTCAGTTAAGTACTTTGCAATGGGTGCGAACCATGACTCCCTGGGCTATTGACCATATGGATCATTTCTTTGGATATGCTCGGCTTGGAGAGGTATTCGACCAGGATGGACTCAAGCATGTCTTCATCTCGAGTAGAGGCGAGTTTTGCGAGTGCATCAACATTTGTGTTTTGCTCCCTTGGGATTTGTTCTATGGTGCATTTTTTGAACTGATCCAAATACCCCCTCACCTTGGCAAGATATGCAGCCATTTTTGGGCCTCTAGCTTGATATTCACCCTTCACCTGAAACACCACCACCTGTGAGTCGCTAAAGACATGCAAGTGGGTTACCATTAACTCCTTAGCTAGCCGCAGGCCAGCCAAATGTGCCTCATACTCTTCTTCATTGTTTGAAGCTTCGAATCTGAATCTTAAGGCGCAATACATCTTGTGCCCCTCAGGTCCCGTCATTACTATGCCAGTGCCGACTCCTCCTTCGTTAGATGCCCCGTCTACATGGAGACTCCATTCTTCAGGGTGTTCTTCCCCTTCATGCACCGATTCATTCTCTTCTACTTCTCCCTCCTCCTGGGGTCGGTGTACAAACTCGACTATAAAGTTTGCAAACACCTGCCTGTTGATTGAGATCCTTGGGGTGTAAGTGATGTCAAATTGACTCAATTTAATTGACCATTTTAACAATCTTCCTGAAGTTTCTGACTTGTGCAAGACTTGACGTAAAGGGGTATTGGTGAGCACCTCGATGGCATGAGCATGAAAATAGGGTCTTAGCTTTCTAGAAGCCACTATCAAGGCATATGATAACTTCTCTATTTCTGGGTACCGAGCTTCTACGTCTACCAACCGTTTGCTCACATAGTACACGGCCTGTTGATGCTTCTTTTCTCCTTTGACCAAGGCGGCACTTATAGCATGCTCTGATACAGCTAGATACAAATATAACTTTTCCCCCTTTTCTGGCTTGGCCAAAAGGGGTGGTTTTCCAAGGTGTTCCTTTAGCTTGGTGAAGGCTTCCTGGCACTCATCATCCCAAGCAAACTTTTTGCTCCCTTTTAGGATGTTGAAGAAAGGGAGGCATTTGTAAGTGGACCTTGAGGGCTGCTACTCTCCCTGTTAAGCACTGCACCTCCTTCTTACTTCGTGGTGGGCTCATTTCCAGCAATGCCTTGATTTTTTCAGGGTTAGCCTTGATACCTTTGGAATTCACCATAAAACCCAGGAACTTTCTTGATGAAACTCCGAAGGTGCACTTGAGCGGGTTTAGCTTCATTCTGAACTTTCGGAGGGTGTCGAACATCTCCATGAGATCGTTTGTGAGCTCTTCTGCCTTCATTGTCTTTACCAACATATCGTCCACGTATACTTCCATATTCCTTCCTATTTGATTTGCAAACATTCTATTCACCAGCCTTTGATAAGTAGCACATGCGTTCTTTAAACCAAAAGGCATCACTTTGTAGCAATAAAGCCCCTTGTCTGTTATGAACGAAGCGTGCTCTTCATCGGCTGGGTTCATGGGTATTTGGTTGTACCCGGAATATGCATCCATGAAGCTAAGTAGATCGTGCCCCACTATGGCATCTACTAACTGGTCTATCCTAGGAAGCGGGAAGCTGTCCTTAGGGCAGGCCTTATTGAGGTTAGTAAATCCCATACAAGTCCTCCACTTTCCGTTGGACTTTGGGACTAACATTGGGTTTGATATCCACAGTGGGTAGAATGCCTCTCAGATAAACCCATTTGCCTTCAACTTGTCAATCTTCTCTCTTAGGGCCGCGTATCTCTCTGGGTCCAGCGCTCTCCTTTTCTGCCTCACAGGCCTTGCTTTTGGGTCGATGTTCAGGTGGTGGCACATGACCGTTGGGTCTATCCCTACCATGTCCTTGTGACTCCAGGCGAATACGTCGAGGTTGGCTTTCAAGAATTCTACCAGCTTCTCCTTCACATCACCCATAAGGTTTTTCCTTACCTTCCACATTCTCAACAGTTCATTCATGACTGTGACTTCTTCCAACTCTTTTACCGGTTCGACTCTAGGTTCCTCCGCGACTCATGGGTCCAACTTGTGTGGGTTTGTGCCTTCATGCACAACCATTGCCATAGGCACCGAAGGCTTCATGGCCGTGCGAAGAGATGCATTATAGCATTCCCTCACTTCCTTATGCTCTCCTTTCACACTTGCTATTCCCTCGGGAGTTGGGAATTTCATAGCTAAGTGGTACACAGAAGTTATCACCTTCAATTCTCTTAGGGAGGGTCTCCCTAATACCGCATTGAAGGCTGAGGTGCAATCTACCACGACAAAGTTGGCCTTTATGGTATTTTGTCTGGGTTGTTCTCCCATGGTGAGGGCTAACTAAATTTCCCCTAGGGGCGGTATTGAATCTCCTGTAAATCCATATAGAGAGGTACTGCAATGTTTTAGGTGCCAGATGTTTAATCCCATTTTCTCCAAAGTTGGGCGATATAGGATGTCCACAGAGCTTCCGTTATCCACTAAGACCCGATGCACCCTCATGTTTTCAAGCTGGACAGTCAATACCAAAGGGTCATTATGGGGGAAATGTACACCCCGTGTGTCTTCTTCGGTGAAGGTTATCGAGTCATTCTCACCCTTAAAATTCTTCGAGGGACGTTGCTCCAAACTTAAGACGCATGGGGGTGGACTTCGTCTAGCCCCCCTGGCATATTTGTCTCGCCCTTTCCTTGATTCACCTTCGAATTCTGGTCCTCCGAAGATGGTCCTAATCTCTCCCTGCACCTCTGGGGCTACTTCTCGTGCCCGCTGTGAGGATGCCCTTTCTTCTGGCCTTTGGTTCTCTTTTCGGACGTATCTGCCCAAATGTCCCCTGCGTATAAGCTCTTCGATTTCTACTTTCAAATGATTGCATTATGCGGTGGTGTGGCTGATATCTTTATGGTACTGGAAGTATTTATTGGGCTCTCTTTTTGACCGGTCTTTTTTCATCGGCGGGGGCCTTCTGAAAGGGACATGGTTTTCATTCGTGATGAAAATATGCTCCCTCACGTGGGTGAGATCAGTGTAAAAGGTGTAGGGGCCTTGCTGCACTCGTCCGTGCGCTGGGGCCTCCGTGGCCGATCCTCCCTTGTTCCTTCATAGACCCTCTTCTTCTTTGCACCGCTTTGGTTCTCCCGGATTGAGGGTTTTGGTGGGGATCGAACTTTTCCAGCCTTAAGGCTCTCATGACCATCCTCTACGTGAATGTATTTTTGCGCCCGCTCGTAGAAATCATCCAAATCTGTGACCTCTCTCTTGAGCATGTTATCCCATAACTTGCTTCCCGAGCGCACTCTGGTCGTGATGGCCATTTTTGGCTCTCTGCGGGTCAAGCTCCCTACCTTGGCCGCCTCCATATTGAACCTGTGAATGTAGCTCATTAGACTCTCATTTTCTCCTTGCTTTACGTTAGCAAGGCTGGTGCCCGACATTGTGTAATCATGCACGACGTGGTGTTGTTGGAGAAACTCATCAAAAAATTGTTGCCAAGATCTGATGGACCTTGGTCTAAGTCTTTTGAACCATTTGTACGCAGGTCCTTTCAAGGTGATAGCAAAGCAATGACACCTAGCTCCGCTACTAATCCCCCTTAACTTCATTAGATCGTTAAATACGTCCAGATGATACTTGGGGTTTGTGTTTCCTTCATATGGGGTCATAAGAGGCTCCTTGAAGTTGGCTGGGAGCCAGATGGCCTGGATTTCCTTAATGAAGGGAGATTCGTGGTCGAACTCGTCCCCAATTGCTTGTCCTCCAGATGCGGTGATGACCTTGCTTCGGAGGCTCCTCATTTCGGTGTCTAGGTCTTGACTCCTTTCATTCAAGAAGTCTCTCAATGTGGACGGGTTGACCTTTCCTTTTCCTTTGTCCTCCCAGGGTGCCATAGGAGGTGTGGTCCTTTTATCTGCCCTTCTCTTATTGAGCTCTTCTCGCAAGTCTGGGGGCGTTTCCTTTGACGTGACCTCGACTTCACTACGTGGGTTAACATTATTCCTCTGCTTTTGCCTCTTGGGCTACTCAGGCGGTCCAGGACGTTCGAGCTGTTTCATCTGGGGGATATTACTGGTAGAGAGCCGAGTTCTCCCATCATCCACTGGCATTGTGGTTTCTACCCCCTCTTGTCCTTTCTCTTTTTGCCTAGGTAGAGGTATGCTCGATTTTCCTAGTAATAGGCCATTTAACACCTCTTGCATGTTCTCCAAGGTGGTTTATAGCCTTTGGTTCGCGTATCTCTTCTTCGTAAAATCAAGATTTAGAACCCGAGCTCACGGAATGGACCCGGGGATGCTTGTCAAGTCTGCGCGTCAATGGGCCTGGATCTTGCTGGCCCGAGTTCGGCACCTGCGGCGGTCTTGGGAGCGAGAACTCACCGGCATCCCTTGCAGGGGCGGTAGCCGACTATGGACGATTCTCATTAGGTTGGACGACTGGGGATGAGGCCTCCCTCCCATCTTCATGGACCTCGGGCTCCTTTGGGGCCTCCACATTTCTGGGTGGAGAGGGATTCTTCATGGAGGCCTTCAGCTGGTCTCCATCAAGGTGGACCTCCACCTCACGTGGCTCTCTCAGTTTCTTAGAGCATCTTGGCATCTCTTTATGTTGGAGTTAATGGAAGAACAGTGGCTTGGCACTTATCCTTCCCACAGACGGCGCCAAACTATTGACGGTGAGAACTCGTCAACGAAGTTAAGTTAGAAAAATCAAAGTCTATTGCTTATCAATGAAGAACTTCATCTATATAATCAGAAACTTAGAAACTTAGAAAATAGTTGCAGAAGAAAATGGGGAAAATAACTTGTATTCCTTTGTTCTCTCAAGCTACAGTGTTTTTTCAGACCCCCCACAATGTCCAAATGGGGTTCCCTTTATAGTGGGCTCTAATGGCCCTTGATACATTGTGGTCTAGGGGACCAGATTGCATACAAGTATGGTGTCAGGAGAGTGGTATTAGGTGTAGTGGTGTAGTGGTGTTGTGAGAGCCGTGGTCGGCTCTGGCGCATGTCAGAGGCGTGGAGGTTGTGCTACCACTCCTCGTACTACCCCTACCACCATTACTTGTCGGGTACAGGTGTCAAGTCTGTACATTGATCCATGCAGCCATGTATGTACCTATATAGAGGTACCTTGTTCATACTTCTTGTCTCTTGTGGGCTACCTTGAACGACATACTTGGTTGGCCCTCTCTTGTGATGTAGGGCCTTTTCATGGATGCTCAGAGGCGAGGTTCAATGTTTCTCATGGACGTAGGAAGGTCCTAGCAACATATGCACCCGTGAGGCGTGAGGTGCTATATGCACTCGCGAGGCGAAGAGGCCTCGCGAGGCACCTGGGGTGCGCAAGGTGTTTGTGAGGCACCATGGGCGCGCGAGATGATGAAGCCTCGCAAGGTGCCTGGGGCGCGCTAGGCGCCATGGGTGCGCGAGAAGACGAAGCCTCGCGAGGTGCCTGGGGTGCGCGAGACGTTGGTGAGGCACTAGGAGTCCGCGAGGCGCCATGGGCGCGCGAGGCGATGAAGCCTCGTGAGGCGCCAGGGGCGCGCAAGACGCTTGTGGGTGTCCAAGGCGAAGTGGTCATTTAGAGCAAGGTTGATCCACGCGAGGCGCACCCAGAATTAGCTCACCCAAGGCAGCTGGTATTGAGTGAGGCTTATGCATTATTAGCCTATGCTTCATTTCATGTGTCCACCCTCATAGTGTTTGAGCACTGCTTTGAGGGATCAAAGGGACTTCAGACATAGTTGTTTTGGACCTCCCAGGGACTTTAGACATGAGATGTGGGTCTTTTACCGGTGTAGAATTTCCAGCATCCACACCCACCCTAGTCTAGGTGATTCTAAGGATACTTTAGAAGGCTGTGAAGAAAATTGAAGAACGGTTCATTCTCTTGGTGATACCCTGCAATGGAAATGATACAAGGGTTAGAGAAATTGAAGGAATGACTCAATCATCTTGTTGCACTATAATGTAAGTATTCTTATTATTATTATCTCTGTATGAATTCAATTTTTGAAACATGTTCTAGGTTATCTTATATTAATATGTTTAACATATGATTTTGTTGTGATAAATTTAATATTTTATTTTAAATACGCAAGTGCCGTAATCACACAAGTAATATAATGATAAGTAGATCGTCTCCACAGGGATTGCAAATTAGAAAAATAAGCAAAACAATTACTAAACAACTTAAAAGTACTAAAAATCAAATTGGTTGTTTTTAGGCTAAACAAAATATTAAAAAGATGGAAATACTGAAATTAAAACTGAACTGAACAAGAAAATTGAGAGAAATATATGGATTGTAAAATGGACTTGAATTATTGCATTCCCCTATATTAATCATCCTGAACAAATTGCGGCAACAATATTCTAGCAAAACTCCCAGGTTAACAAGAATTCATTTAAACACTCATAAAACTTTCCCAAATTTTATGACATTAATTCTTTTACCTAATTAAACATATTCATATGCAAAATCAGATTTAAGAATGCAATTCAAAGTTTAATTCTCAAAAGTTACACAAGGCAAATAACACATCCCTTGTTACTTACTAACATAACCTTACCTAGATTATGACTTGTGTCATCCAAGTTTTTCCCATTACATTTAATCTTTCTAGCATTAAACATAATTAAATATATTTCCATTGCTGGCCAAACAACAATAAGAAATCAAATCAAGCACACTTGAATGAACAAGAGAGATTTTACTAAAATAAAGTGCAAGAAATTGCTAAACTATAACATAGGATTCATCAACAATTCAAGCCATCTAAAAATTAGTTCATGGCTGAGTTAATAAACATTAATCCACAATCAAAACAGCCCATAATATTCAGATTTAGAAATCAACTCAGAAAATATAAAAATGAAGTATATAAATGGAAGAAGGAACAAATCCAATTGATGCTTGAGCTCTCTTTTTCGTCTTCCTCTTTCCTTGCTGATTTCTGGGTTTATTTCCTTCTTCTTGCTGGTTTTTCCTTTCCAAAAATGGCTGCCTCCTTTTTCTTTTGGCTGATGCATCTCTAAGTATCATCTAGGTTTCCTCCTTTAGCCCCAAAAGTACAATATTTCCCCTTTCTTCTAAAAAAACGTGAGTTCCTCTTTTCTTTTGTCATTTTCTCCCAAATGTTGACTGATGCTTACTGTACTTGCCATCTCAGCCAATATTCCAGCTCACCCATTGACTTGCCACGTGTTCTATGTGTCCAAAAACTGCCTGATCAAAATGCTTCAGCAAAATCTGTTTGCTGCTGCAAAACCTGATAATTCAGCCATAAAAAATTCAATTTAGATAGTTTCACTTGTTAGTTCATTCTTTGTGCAAATATTTATCCATGAAACTACTACCTTTAACCCATTAGATATTAAAAACTACAAAAATAATTAAACTTAATTAAGATAATAAAAACACCAAAGTTAGCCACAAAAACTAAAAATAAACTAATATCGCCCACGATTTTTCCACAATTATAAGTTCAAAAGCACATGAAATAACTCTTTATTCAAGAGTTATCAGATTTACATAAAAATAAACAAGAACGTGTATAAGTTTTACCAACAGATGGTGAGGAGGTGACTTCACTAGAGCGAGCTGACGGACCTCAGTGACTCATTATTTTTATATTTAGCTTCTATAATTAAGTCCCTTGGGACCAAAACAATTGCCTTTGGGCTCAAGTCGAGGTTTTTCTCCTTGAGATGACAATATATATTTTTTGAATATACATCTAACTTGTGATCTGTTTGTATTTCCCTTAGTCTATTATTTTCTCATGTCTATGAATCCTTAGATTCTTGTACATTCTAAATCTTAGGGGTTGACTTTAGAATGAGATAGATTTTATCAACATCTTAGTTGTATCCTAAGATTTTGCTCACTTATTTGCATCATACCTGTTAGGAATCAGGCCTCAAACTTGCTTATGGCCAAGGTTTTCAATAGGCCTAGTAGCTTTATACCTGTTAGGAATCAGGCATCAGATCTGGTTGTATCCGGGGTTTTATTGTTAGAGGTTTCTTAAACTTAGTTCGCGTTAGGAGTTTTGAAAATCCGAGCTTCAAAGGGCCGTTGAATAATCAATTTTTCCCAAACTCTAAGTTTTATTCTTTATCTGAATAAGCTGAACTCTCTTCAAAGCTCTCTTCGGTCATGTGCCCCCTAAGCAACCAGAATGTATAAATGTTCTTGGTTGCTTTTACAAAATGAGCTCGTGATAATCAAAACGAAAAAATTGGTTACTTAATAATTCAACAGCTATTAAAATGAAATGACTTTTATAGATAAGCCTTACATAAATGGTAATTCCGAAAACATTAAAAACAACAAAACTATTGATAATATTTTTTTAAGTGTAGGGCATTCCAAGTCTGAGGAACTATTTCTCCACTCAACCGGGCTAGCTTGAAAGTTCCTTCACGCAAGATCTCCACAATCTGATATGGTCCTTCCTAGTTTGGCCCTAACACACTGTCCTTGAGATCTTTATTTGATAAAAAGACCCTTCGGAGAACCAGATCGCCTAATCCGAGTCTGCGACCCTTAACCTTTGAATTGAAATAACGAGTGATCTTCGTTGATAATGGGCGAGCTGTAATTGTGATGCTTCTCGTTTTTCTTTGATTAGATCGAGGGATGCACTAAGTAACTCATGGTTATGATCCTGATCAAAAGTCTTCTGTCTGTGGGTCGTCACCATCGCCTCAATAGGGAGCATAACCTCGCTTCCAAAGGTTAGGGAAAAAGGGGTATGTCCTGTGGAGGTTCTATGTGAGGTCCGAGAGGCCCAGAGTACTTGTGGGAGCTTCTTGGGCCATAATCCCTTGGCCTCATCTAGTCTTTTCTTCAAGCTTATCTTCAAGGTTTTGTTTACGGCTTCGACCTGCCCATTGGCTTGTGGGTACGCTACCAACGAGAAACTCTTGGTTATGTCATATTTTTCAAAAAAGTCTGTGAAGATATCACTATCGAATTGAGTCCCGTTGTCTGATACAATCCTTTTAGGGAGTCCAAATCAACATACGATATTCTTCAGAACAAAATCCAGGACTCCCTTCGAGGTGATGGTTGCCAAAGGTTCAGCCTCTACCCACTTCATGAAATAATCGATTGCGACTACTGCATAACGAAATCCTCATTTTCCTGTTGGCAGGGAACCAATAAAGTTAATCCCCCATGCTGGAAATGGCCAAGAGGATGAGATCATGGTTAGCTCGACTGGAGAGAAGCTCGGAAAACTATGACAAAGCGTTGGCATTTGTCACACTTTTGCACATATGAGATCGAGTCCTTTGTCAAAGTGGGCCAAAAATAGCTCTGTCTCAATATCTTTAGAGCTAGGTTTTGCCCCCTAGCATGGTCTTCGCAGAAGCCTTTCTATATTTCTTGCAAAATAGTCTGTGATTCCTCAGGCAGGAGTGGCAATGAATGCCCTTGTCGATATAGGAACCCCTCAATCATGACATACCGTGGAGCTTGATACAACAACTTTCTTGCCTCCTTCCTATCATTAGGTAGCCCTCCGATTGTGAGGTACTCCACTATGGGAGTCATCCATGTCAGTTTTATGTCAATCATTCTGACCTCAACCATTCCTGTTGTTATACTCGAGCTTTCCAAGAACTCCACCGAAACCACATTCAATGTATTTGCCTCTTTGGTGGTAACGAGTCATGCCAGAGCATCATCGTTGGAATTCTTCTCACGGGGTACTTTCTCAAAGGAGCTAAACTCGAACTTAGGTAACTCGCCTTTACCTTAGCCAAATAGGCGGCCATCTTGATGCCTTGAGCTTGGTATTTCCCCAATATCTGATTAACCACAAGCTGAGTATCAGTATAACATTGGATGACTTTTACCTTGAGCTCTTTTGCCACCCTTAGCCCTGCCAGTAGGGCCTCATATTCCGCTTTTTTGTTGGATGCTTCAAACCTGAACCTAAGGGTTGTATGGAACCAATGTCCTTCAGGTGAGATTAAGATTATCCCATCTCTCGATCCATTTTTGTTAGACGATCCATCAACAAAATTTTTCCATAATTCCTGCACCGACTCTCTTATTAGCTTATCCTGAAAACTTGTGAACTCAGCCACAAAATCAGCATGGGCTTGGTTCTTGATTGCCATTTGTGGCATGTATAATATCTCGAACTGGCTAAGTTCGATGGCCCATTTTAATAGACATCCTGACGTTTCAGGCTTTTGTAAAACATGCCTTAAAGGTTGGTTGGTTAAGACGTGAATAGAATGGGAATGGAAGTATGGCCTAAGCTTCCTTGAAGCCAAAATGAGACAGAACGCAAGCTTTTCTATCAATGGGTATCGTGATTCAGCTCCGGGAAGCCTCTTACTTACATAATATATGGGTTTCTACGCCCGATTTTCTTCTCGAACTAACACAGTGCTGATCATGTTTTCTGTCACGACTAGGGAAAGGAACAGACATTCTCTGGATGTCTGTTTTGATAGTACGGGGGGTTCAGCTAGGTGTGTTTTCAGGTCGCGAAATGTCCGTTCACATTCTTCGGTCCATTCAAATTTCTTGTTTCCCCTGAGCAAGTTGTAGAAGGGTAAACACTTGTTATTGGCTTTTGAAACGAAGCGGTTTAGAGCCGCCACCTTTCCAGTTAGGCTTTGTACTTCCTTATGTGACCTGGGCGAAGGCATTTCTAACAATGACCTGATTTTTTCTAGATTCGCCTCTAACCCCCTTGTGTTGACTATAAACCCCCTTGTGTTGACTATAAACCCCAGAAACTTTCCTGACGCAACTCCGAAAGTGCACTTCTGGGGATTCAACTCAATGTCATACTTTCTCAATATGCCAAAACATTCTTCCAGGTCGGATACATGGTTACTGGTAGTCTTTGATTTGACCAGCATATCATCGACATACACCTCCATGTTTCTCCCGATCTGGTTAGCAAACATTTTGTTGACCAACCGTTGGTATGTAGCCTAGCATTTTTCAGCTCGAATGGCATAACTTTGTAGCAATATACGTTATGCTCGGTCATGAAACTGGTATGCTCTTGGTTTGTAGGGTTCATTGCGATTTGTTTATATCGATAATACGCATCCATGAAAGACATAAGTTCGTGACCACCCGTGGCTTCTACCACTTGATCAATTCTTGGTAGTGGGAAACAATCCTTAGGACAAGCCTTGTTGAGGTCGTAGAAATCGATACAAGTTCTCCATTTCCCGTTTGGCTTCGGGACCAACACGGGGTTAGTGTAACTCCCTCCTACCCAGGGACCGTTACACTATGTATTTTATATAGTGCTAAGCTTGCTAAACGAGTCATTTGGCCATAATCATGTAACTAAACGTGAATAACAATTTAGGGTGAAAATTTTTGGTAAAAAATATAAACGTTTCACTAAAATGTTTATTGTATACATTGGATCCCAAAATACATTTAAAAGGTTAATTATAATAAAAGAATTAAAACCTGCCAACCTAAGCGGCGAAATAGGGTTTGATCATAGTTCCTCTTTAAACCCTCGATTGTGGTGGTCGAGCAGCTGCATATGTATACATCGTCACCTAAGCTCTCCAACTCAAGGATGGTATAGCTTTCTTTTCCCTTTACCTACACCATATAGCACCCGTGAGCCAAGGCTCAGCAAGAAAACTTAAACATTCTCGTAAGCAGTTATAACATATTACCAAATCAGAATAAGTATGCCTACTAGTAATAACCCTACTCATGCATGCATACCATTCATATAAATGACTATAATGTCATATGGGACCAATTGCCCTAGATAAATGATCAATGAATCATATCGGGACCCAATGCCAAAAATAAATGATTATGGAATCATACTAGCTCAACGCCCTAGGATGTGGGAGTAATGAGTCATCCCGGGCCCTTTGCCTTGTCCTCTGTATAACCAGCTTTGGAGCTGATCTAGCGTACCTGACGCTGAGTTTTCCTCGACCGATATGTCGGTCAAGTGTATAATGCGCTCCTGGTTAGGCTAAATCATATGGACCAGCGTTTAGTGCGCTATCGTCATGCTTGACTAATAAGTCAAAGCCTTACGACCAACACTCAGTGTGTTAATGTCGTCCTTGACTAATAAGTCAATGCTTTACGACCATCACTCACTGTGCTAATGCCATAGCTGACTAATAAGTCAATGCCTTACGACCAACACTCACCATGCCAATGCCGTCCTTGACTAATAAGTCAATGCTTTATGACCAGCGCTCGACGCTATTGTCGACCTTGTCTAATAAGTCAATGCTAGGATATGGGACTAATAAGTCACCCCGGGGCCCTTAGCCCTATCCTCTGTATAAGCGTACCTGGCGCAAACCAACACACAACTTGCTAAGGTTGTTCTTGACAAATAAGTCAATGCTAGGATATGGGACTAATAAGTCACCCCGGTTCCTTAGTCCTATCCTCTACGCTAATAAGTCAATGCTTTACGACCAGCGCTCGACGCTATTGTCAACCTTGTCTAATAAGTCAATGCTAGGATATGGGACTAATAAGTCACCCCGGGGCCCTTAGCCCTATCCTCTGTATAAACGTACCTGGCGCTAACCAACACTCAACTTGCTAAGGTTGTTCTTGACTAATAAGTCAATGCTAGGATATGGGACTAATAAGTCACCCCGGTCCCTTAGTCCTATCCTCTGTTTAAGCGTACTCGACGCTTTTGGTTAGCCTAACCAAAATGACTAGCTCTTAGCGCGGTATTGTCATCCTTGACTCGCTCAACGCTATTGCTGAGCTTGACTAATAAGTCAATGCTTTTCAACCAGCGCTCAGCGCTATTGCTGGCCTTAACTGATAAGTCAATTCTTTTCTCAAGTATATAATGCCAACATGTATTCATCATTTAACAAATATTCATAAATAGAGCACTCAACATGCTTCATCAATAATTATAGGCATAATCATAATCATGCGCATTTACAAGGGTCAATGCCCAATCAAAACTATATTCAGCATTCGGGCCAAGCCCTAATCATGTATGTCACATGTATCACATACTGGGTGCACTTTTCTTACCTTTGGTCCAAGCATAGGTTAACAATAAACGACCCTTGAGCACGATCCTGATTCCGAGCCCCTAGCGATAACCTAGCCACAACCATAGTATAGAATCCCATTAAAAACGAGTAAATAAAGGCTTCCAGACCAAGTTCTAGCCTCCGGGACGTTGAATCCTACCAAACTGGGTAGTAAGATCGATCCCGAGCCCTTAGGTTTAAGTTTCCATCACCATAAACCCAACCTGGCCAAAATGCTCAGGCGGGCCGCGACTTGACCCTAGGGGTCGCGATGCGCCTCCCAGACAGACAACCTTTCCCTGGCTGGAAGGAGACATGGGCTGCAACTTGCCCCTGAGAGTCGCAGCGCGCCTCTTAGACAAAACCCTTCCTAGCCCTGGGTTCACATTAGTTGCGACACCCAAGAACAAGGCCGCAACCCGACCTCAAACCCAGCCATTTTCTCCATTTTTCCCATCTCAAAACCCTCCATAAACCTATCCAAACATATCCAAATCCCAAAAAAAAAAGTTCCCAAACATCTCAATGGCCCAAAACCATCAAAACCCAAGCTTCAAACAACTCAAAAACTCATCAAAACATAGAATCCAAATTCAAAACTTAAGAAACTTTAGGAAACAGAAACTCAGAAATTCAAAGCTTAGATTACCTCTGGTTATGTCATTCCTCGCTAAATCCTCCGATTATCAAGCTTCTAATCTTCCCTAGAATTGTTATGACTCTAACCTTGCTTGAATCCGAGTCCTAAAACTCGAGTTTCCTTCGAAAATGATATCGAACACCAAATGAGAGAACGAGGGAGAGAGACTTGTACGTTCTCTTTTTATTTATTCTGTAAGGTTACTTCAAGCTTAAGTAACCTCAAGCAAATCCAAATGCTCGGGGTACCCAAAACGTCCCCAGGGGCCAAATAGTCAAAATTCCCAGAATTCCCCCCTAATCTCACTAACTTCCAATATATCATCAAATATTCATTTCCATTACCCAATAACCGAGTAATGTACTAAATACTCAATATACCCCTTGACTCACACCGAGTCAAATATTAATCCCGTTGTGACTTTCCCACTAGCTTGCTTCCTAGGATCGTCTCATGCCAAGTAACCCAAATATATCAATAATGTGGTCTCACACATATATCACATATATGCCAAATATACCCATAACGGGCCAAATTATGAAAATTGCCCTTTTAATCATAAATGGGCCCACATGCATATTTAATACACCTAAGCATGCATATCAAGTCATATTATAATATAACTCACATAATCATATAATGATACACACATATATATATCATATAATCACATAATTTCATAATTTTCCATCCTGTCCCCCTAATCAAGGCCCTAAGCCTTATTAGGTAGTTTGGGATGTTACAACTATCCCTTCCTTACAGGAATTTAATCCTCAAAATTTTACCTGAATAGCCTGGGATATAGATCTCGCATATCTGATTCCAGTTCCCAGGTCGCTCCCTAGACCTTACTATTTATGTATAATACCTTAACCAAAAGTATAGTTTTGTTCCTCAGAACCCTGTTCTTTCTGTTAAAATCTGAATTGGCTATTCCTCATAGGATAACTCCACCTTCAGTTCTAGATCCTCATATATCAACACATGAGTCTCATCTAATACATGTTGTAACGACCCAAAATCACTAATATGGCTTAAGGGCCTTGATTAGTGTGCCGGGAGGGCATAATTGGTTTATGTGTGAATTTATTAGTTTAATGCGTGATTATATAATAAGCATGCTTGTATGGCTATATGAATGTAAATGTAATTATATGCTATAATTGTGAGAACCACATTATTATGTGGGTAAATCTGTAGTATGCGACTTGAGGCGATCCTAGGGAGCTAGTTAGCGGGAAAGTCACAACGGGGCTTAATACTTGACTTTGGGCAAGTCAAGGGGTATTTCAGGTATTGGATGGTTATTTAGGTTATCGGGTTATGGAAACAAATAATTTGAGATATATTTGAGGTTAGGAAGCTTAGGTGGGAATACTGGGGAATTTTACCATTTTGCCCTCGGGGAGGTTTCCGGCACCCTGAGCCTTGGCATAGATTTAATTGCTTAAGGATAGACTAGGGAACTTTAGAAAACAGTAGAATCAAAAGGCTAAACCAACCCTTCCCTTTCTCTCTCAAGGAAATTTCATAAAAACTAAAGGAAATTAGGCTGGAACATAGAGATTTGGGTGGTGGATTTGATGGATTAACTCAGTGGAAGGTAAGAACCTAACTAGGAACTGAGGTAAGCACTGAAATGCATTCTTGATCAGTTGATTATATAATTTTGGGGCTGGTTTCTAAGAGTTTTTAGGTTCTTAACTTCAAGGTTGAATTGAGGAAGAAAGCTTGGGTGATAACTCAGTAATTGCTTGGAGGATTGAGTCTTCAATCGAGGTAAGCTCCAATTCATGTTTTAATGCTTGAGTTATGAGTTTTATGACTGGTTTTAGTGTTCTTGAGTGTGAGAGTTTCAGAAATTGAAAAGGTGTTTTGATGAGTTTTTAGATTAGGTTTCTGCTGGCTTGTGCCTTTGAAATCATGTAGGGATGTTTGTGATAATTGTGGTATGTTATTGGGATGGTGTTGAATTTTTTTGAGTGAGGTTTTGGAGTTAAAAATGGAGGTTTTTATGGGTTCGAAGGGGTCAGGCCGCGGCATAGTTCTTGGTGAGCCGCAACCCTTTGAAGCTGGTGAATGTTGGAGTAGAAGGGCGGGCTGCGACATGGGCTATGTAGGGCCGCGGCCTGTGTCTGGTTCTAAGCGTGGATGGGTTCTGTTTGGGGGCTAAGCCGCGACATAGGAAGCTTGAGCCGCGACCCTTAAGGGAATTTGGGATTTTGGGATTTTAAGCATGGGAATTTAACCTAGGGTGCTCGGGATTGAATCTACTACCGTGCTTGGTGGAATTCAGTGTTCTGGAGACTAGAACCTTATCTAGAAGCCCTTTTACAATTATTAATGGTATCCCTTATCTTGGTTGTGACTAGGTATAAGCTAGGGGCTCGGGAAATGGATCGTGTTCAAGAGGCATCTCGCGTAACCAGTACACTTGGAAACTAAAGGTAAGAAAACTGCACCTGGTTGTGGATTTATAATGGGACTAAGGGTTCCCTATTTTGCATGCTTTATAGAGAATGGTATTATGCCATGTAAATAGTAAATATGCGGCCTAAGAGTGCCGGAGTTTACATTAGCACACAGGGCGTGGCTCGACCACTGGTAGCTGAGGACAGCTTATTATGCACTGAGCTCAGTTTAAGCGGGCCGGAGTCAGTGAGGTAAACAGAGGGTGCGACCTAAGGTGTCGACCCTGATTATCATGTGATTTGATTGTTATTATTGATTGGTGAATTTGTCATGTTGAGTAGCTGAATGTTGATTAGCTGAATCTTTGGTTGTTTCTACGTGCTATGTGATTAATGTGGTATGTTAAGTGTATGATCATGCTTAAAGGGTTATTCAATTGTTATGATTGTTTGTTATATAATGTTATGTTTTCTTGCTAGGCCTTGGCTCACGGGTGCTTCGTGGTGCAGGTAAAGGCAAGGGCAAGCTTGATTAGCCCTGATTCGGAGAGCTCTGAGAGCATAATGTACATGATCAACTGCTCAGCCGCCACGGTTGAGGGGGAGACAGGAACAGGAGAACCGTAAACGTCTATTTTTCCCTTAGAGTGGCTGGTGGTTGTTTGTACTTTGGAAATTTTGTAAACTGACTTTTTAAACACTGTTCCTTTTGGGATCCCATGTATACAAATATTTAGTTATATGAAATGTATCTTTCGAGACCAAAATCTTTTAACCCTAGCACAGTAATGGTTTCAGTGACACATTTTTAACTAAATGACTTGATTAGCAAGTCCTGCACCTTTATAAGTACACAGTGTAGCGGTCTTGGCTATCCAGGGCGTTACACATGTTTCCTCAACATGGAAATATGAAATACATTGCATACGGCTAACAGTGCCGAAGATAAGGCCAATCTATAGGCCACCTGACCGATCCTATCCAGGATTTCAAACGATCCTACAAATCTAGAGCTCAACTTTCCTTTATCTCCTCACCCCTTTCCATGGTGATACTCTAAGGAAGACATAGTCTTCCACTTGGAACTCCACGTTCCATCATTTCAAATTAACATAACTTTTCTAGCTATTTTGAGAAGCGAGCATCCGAGCTTTAATCTTTTCAATAGCCTCAGTGGTCCTCTGAATTACCTCAGGACCCAAATACTTTCTCTCACCCATCTCATCACAGTGAATGAGCGATCTATACTTCCTACCATACAACATCTCATATGGTTCCACTCTAATAATCAATTGGTAGCTATCATTATAGGAAGACTTTATTAGAGGCATTTATTCATTCCAGGACCCTTCAAAGTCCAATCACACGCTCTCAACATTTTCTCTAATATCTAAATACCCCTCTCTGATTTACCATCAGTATGAGGATAATAAGTTGTACTGAACTCTAGCTGTATACTCATCTCCTTCTGTAACCTTTCCCAAAAGTTGGAAGTACATACAGGGTCCCTATCCATCAGGATAGACCTCAAATTCCCAAGAAGGCGTACTATCTCTCTCTCTCTCTCACACAGATCTACATACTGGTCAACTGTATTATGCATCCTCATTGATGAAAATCGAGCTGACTTCAAATACCGCTCCATAGTAACCCAAATTGACTTACACTGGCCCACTATCCTGGGCAACCCCATCACAAAATCCATCGTGATGTCATCCCACTTCCACTTTGGGATACATAAAGGTTGTAATGGCCTTACTATTTTCTGATACTCTGCCTTGACCTGCTAACAGGTCAGGCACTTTGCCACATACTCAATTACGTCTGTCTCCATCCTAGACCACCAATATAAAACTTTCAAATCCTGGTCAATCTTCATGATGCCTGGATGAAGAGAATAAGGGGTAGTATGAGTTTCATCCAGAATCTCTTGTTTAATCCCAGTGTCCATCGGATCCCAAGTCCGATCCTTATACCTCAATAAACGCATTCTTGACACTACATATTCCTTAGCTAATCCAACTAAGACATTCCCCTCAATCCTTCCCATTTACGGGTCACCCAACTATTTTTCCTTCGATCCTCTCTACAAGAGTAAACTCAAGCGTAATGTTGGCCAACTAGCCCACCAGTAACTCTACTCTAGTTCTGGTCATATCATTCGACTGATGTGTTGCATAGGCAATCGCCTTTTCTGTCAATGAGATACCAATTCTCAAAACTGTTCCACAAAACACATGTACTACTATGCCATTCCAAAGAAACTCCTAAACTCTAAGGCATTCCTTGGCCTTGGTCAATCTCTAACTGAGAGTATATTACAATGTCGTTGATAAAGACGATCACAAACCAATTCAAATAATCCTTGAACACCTTGTTCATCTATTCCATAAGTGCTACCAGAGCATTAACCAATCCAATAGGCATGAATAAAACTCATAATACCCAAAACTGATACGAGAAGCTGTCTTCTGTTAGGAGTATGTCCTAAAAGCATGTAAAAGACATTTATTATTCCAATGAATAAATAAATACAATGGTCTATTATTGTTATATTTAGATTATTAAAGTATTGTTTGAATAATTTTCTTTGTAAATATCAGAAAAATTTCATATTCATTATTGAGACTGTGATCTTGTATTAGTACGAGAGAATTAAGATTACATGAATGAATAAAAATAATCAACAACAAATTGAAGTTATGGAATTCTTTAATTAGGGTTGTAAGTATGGTTTACTGAGTATCATGTTGATACAAATAATCTAGATTCAGATTATTGATGTGGTACGACATCTTGGTAAAGGTGCTTTATATAATATGATTATTTATGACAGGGACCAATATGAATAAAAGTCTTTATCCAAAAACCATTTAATAATAAAGATTTGTAATTCATATCATAAATGATGATCATTTATAGATCAACCTAAATCCTGAGTGTTCATGAACTCCTGTTTATGTTTATTAAATCTTTTGATTCATTCGTTAAGGTCTCTTCATAGATTGAGGATAATGACTTTTTTTTTGGAGATTTAATATCATGGATGGCTGGGAACATGTATCAACAATACAGAATACAATATTTCCTAACAGATCGTTTATTGGTTCCCTTAAGGGTTAATTCTGGAACTGAATGATTTTGAGCTCAAATCTATAATTAGATTATAGATTAATTATTCACTAGTAAATTAATGGCACTAAAGGAATAAGAAGTAAATTAAAAAGGTAAAATGGTAATTCTTCCATTCTAATTTATGAACCAATTAATTAGAGGGTTGAACTATTATAAGATGGTTATATCAATGGACAATTTAAAATAAGATTTCTGTAAAAGTATATCTATAACATAAAGAGTTCAATTATGAATTTATAGTGGAGAAATATCAGAATTAATAAATTAACTATTTTGATTAAAGAGTTTAATTATTTAGTTTTAATTTATTGGAGCTTAATGTTATAGGTCTATGGTCCCCGAAATGGCTCAAACAAACACTGACAAAGATAAATACAAAAATGGGCAAATGACTTATTTGATAAGTAAAATAGTTTTCTATGCACTAAACATAATTATTGTATAATTATGTGTAATTAATTAATTATTTGATTTAACAAAAATATAATTAATTTTGAATTAATTTATTTTTGGGAATTTTGGTATTTAAATAATGATGAATTTTTTTTGGGAAAAACACATGCCCTCCCTGGCATGGGTTGGGCGTGTAGCACAGTGCACAGACACTGTGCTACACGCACAAGAAGATTCCAGAGGAATCTTAGTTCAACAATTTTAGTTATTTAAATATTAAATAAATAATGAGATATTTTAATATGATTAAAATATTATTATTTAAACAAAAATCCTATAACTGATTAGTTATTTTTAAAGTATTTAAAATAACTAATATCATTTATTTTAATATATATTGGATATATTAAATAAAGGAGATCAGTTTTTCCAGAGTGAGACTTTTCAGAGATAGAAAATATATCGTGAAATCTCCCTGAGAGAAATAGAACAGTGCTACAAGCATAGGTCACTGTTCTTCACAAATTTAGGTCAAAACTTTATCAGATTTCATGTGTTGAGAACATCTGATAAATAGATTTTGCCTATTGTTTTGTATAACAAGCCCACACTCGTTATTTGTGTGTTGAGAACATTTTGGAAGATCTTGGTGTGAGAACTTAAGGATTTTACCGTAGAAAAAGATAGTAGCAAGGAAGGACTTGAGGTAATTTTATATTCATCTCTTTGATTCAATATATATATATGTATGTGAAGAAGTAGATCTAGAAATCTTGTGGGGTTAAATTAACAATTTTGATTGTTGTTCCGAAGCGTATAATCTCTGATTTGATCTATAAAAACCAACAAATGGTACCAGAGCCATCTTCACATATATATATTGAATCTGTGTGGGTTTAGATTTATACATTTATTTATTTATGATGAATGACTGGATGGCTTAATATGATTGAATGCATGAGAATGTTGAATCGTTAATTGTATGGTATTTTTGGGTTAGGATTTGTTTATGATTAGATCATTGTGTAAGCCATTAAGGGGCATAGGATTTATGTAGTTTTATTTGGTTTTTGAAACCATAAAATTGTAATTCCGATCACACAAAGTCAAAACGGAGTCCGGGATTCAGAATTCATCCACCGTTCCTCCGAGGCCATCCTCTGAGCCACTGCCGGGGATGTCGTACAGACTCGTCCGTACAGTGGGCCCCGATAGCACTTTTCAGTGCCACGTGTCCCCGTCTTACTGGTTCATATATATATTTTTTATTTTTTTGAAATTAATCTGTTATATTTTATTATTTTAAAATGTTAAATATCCTATTAGTTAGAAATTTGATATTTAAATAATGAGATATTTTTGTTATCCTAACAAACCTTTTTGAATATCTTATTTAAAATTTTATTTTTCAAAATAACAGATTTTAATTAAATTCATTTATGTTTTTTTAATTAAAAGTTGTTTTAATTAGTGGAAAATAAAATTATGATTATTTAAAGGGAATATACTTATTTGGTACCCTGTGTTTTTGTAAAGTATCATTTTGGTACCCTCTGTTTTCAATAATGCTCATATGGTACCCTGTATTTTAAAATCGTACGTATTTGGTACCCTAAACTCAGATTTGATAGATAAAATTTTGTCAATATGATCAAACTGTCATCATTTATATGTAATTATGTAATTAAATTTAAATTTGTAACTTACATAATTGACAGCAGTTTGATTAAATTAACAAAATTTTATCTATCAAATCTGACTTTAGGGTACCAAATATGTACGATTTTAAAATACAGGGTACCATATGAGCATTATTGAAAACAGAGGGTACCAAAATAATACTTTGCAAAAACATAGGGTACCAAATGAGTATATTCCCTTATTTAAAAGTTTTGTTTTAATTAATCAAGATAATTATAAAATTGTTTTCTTATTATTATTATGGACCAACGACACATATCCTATCGAAAGTAAAGTGAAGAAGCCCGATGGAGATCTAGGCGGTTTTTATTTTATTTTAATTTTATAAAGAGGTTGTAAAATTAGAAATACCCAAAAGCACCTGGTTCAACATTTATTGTTTATTTATTTAAATAATTATTTTTGTGTGATTGATAATATATTCATGCATTTTGTGCCATACATAAAAAACCCACACAGTTATTATCATGCATCTCATTAGTAGAAACATGATTATTAGGATTGTCCTATATGTTTATATGATTTGTTTTGCGAAACCAATTGCATATAAATTACTTAGTTTTATTCTTTTGAAAACTTGGTAAAATATCACACCAGTTTTTTTTAAGTCTTTATGACTTAATTTCTTTAAACGAACTTTATTTTAAAATTGTTTTTTAGTAAAGTTTAGATGAATATAATTGGTAATTTAAAATTGGATATGGACCTAGAAACATGTTTTCTTACCAATTTTAATTATATTCATAAAGTTTAAAGAATCTATAATTAATTTGGAATTAATTAGGATAAAAACACTTATTTCAAAATAGTGAGTGGGAGAGGGTTGATAACTCAACATAACCCGTGGTCTCCAATATTAATATAACACCGTGAGTTATGAATAGCGCCTCGCGACAGCTTTGTTTCCGTCCCCCTAAGGAAGGTGTCTAGACATGTCAATAGCAAGGTTATATTTCTTACACATATTGGAACTAATGATGTATTTTAGGTTTGACCAACCCTAAGGCGGCATGTCCTAAGTTAAGTCATGAACTCCGAAATAATGAGTTACACTCACAAAGTTATGATTAAGCTTTTGCAGTGGATAATCATAACTTGACCAAACTAAGCGGTACTTTAATGTTTAAAAGAGAAAATAATGAGTTATTTTAGGTTTTAAACAATAAAGATAAGAATGTCTTATAAATTCTCTAAGATTAATTTGACCGACCCTAATGTGGCACTTTAATTGTTAGAAAGTTTTATCGTGGAAATTAAACTTTATTTTATGTGTTTTAATTGTGCTCATGCATCATGTTTAATTTATGAAACTTTGATATTTATTTTTCTAAATATAATAATATTTGTATTTTTTATTCATAGAATGTTTATTGGTGAATTACACACCGATGACTTTTTCAAATCCTTGGTTTTTGAACCTGAAAATATGCAACACTGGTTTCAAGGCATGTTGACCATTTTTTCTTATAAAAAGATGATGTCAACCGTCTGTAACAAATCTCCAACAGAACCACCTTTGACTACTAGCTATGAACCAATCGAATTTGTTAACATACTCTGTTACTATTGCATTTCCCTGAACCAGATTCAAAAATTCATTTGCCTTTGCAGTCTTAACTGCATCACAATAATATCTCTCATTAAACAACTGCCTAAACTCTTTCCAATTCATCACAGTTGTATCATATGTCTGGGATACCACTTCCCACCACGTCCGGGAATATTCCCGCAACACATACGTAGCACAAATCACCCTATCGTGACCTACCACCCCCATATTGTCGATGTTGGAACTAATCATGCCCATCCATTGCTCAGATCTGAATGGATCTAGGGATTTTTCAAAAACTAGAGGATAATATTCCTGGAATCTTTCACAAAAACAATTCCCACCTATTCTTAACCCAAGGTTGAGCCAACATTGGTGCCACTCCTAGCATAGCAAAGGAAGATGTGTTCCCTGATAGAACCTACTATTTTAAACATCTGATCTTTTCCTCTTGCCTCTGCAATCTTAGTTTCATATCTGTAAACACCTGCTGCCAATTTTGAGGGGCAGGTAGAGGGCTTAGGCCATGGCTGTAATTCCCAGCCTTATTATAAACACCATCGAGTCCCATTAAATGCCTTGGGTACATAACCTCTTATTAGTCTACAGTCAATAATGTGACCCATTAAGCATGATGAGCACGTTCAAAAGCCTTCCCCACGGGAACAATCACACAACACCACATTTACATACCACTGTGGTACTAAAATACATGCCCACAACATTCATGCATCAATCAATAACCCTTGCTCTTACAACATAATCTCATCCTCTTAACTCTAGCATGCAGATAAAGCATTCACATATTCACTGAGCAGGTAATCAAATAATCATATCAATAGTTAAGGGCCAGGCCCTATCAGAATCTCATGCTTCCTAATAAGGCATGTAGGTAAAGCATTTATATTTCATTTAAGAAGTTAAACACATAACCACATAAATAGTCACCATACCCTGAGTGGAGCTTGTCTTTAGTGACAAGTGTACATGCCCAGCTTGTCTTCAGGAACCCTTAACCTTGGCACGCTCTGATACCAAGTTGTAACTCCCTACTACCCAGGGATCGTTACACTATGTATTTTAAATAGTGTTAAACTCGCTAAACGAGTCATTTGGCCATAATCGTGTAACTAACGTGATTACCGGTTTAGGGTTAAATTTTTTGGTCAAAGATATAAACATTTCTCTAAAATGTTTACTGTATACATGAGATCCGAAAATACATTTAAAAGTTTAATTACAATAAAAGAATTACCGTAACGCTCTACTACCCAGGGACCGTTATGTTGTGCATTTTAAACAGTGCTAAACTTGCTAGCCGAGTCATTTGGCCATAATCGTGTAACTAAGTGTGATTAATGGGTTAGGGTTGAAAATTTTGGTCAAAGATACAATGTTTCACTAAAAAATTTATTGTATACATTGGGATCCCAAAATATATTTTAAAGGTTAATTACAATAAAAGACTTACAACCAGCTGATCTAAGCGGCAAAATAGGGTTTAACCCTAGTTCCTCTTTAAAACCTCAGCCGTGGTGGTCGAGCAGCCGCATATGTACACATCGTCACCTAAGCTCTTCAACTCAAGGATGGTCCAACTTTCTTTTTCCTTTACCCGTGAGCCGAGGCTCAGCAAGAAAACTCAAACACATTCTCATAAGCAGTTAATAATATGTCATCAAACCATAATAAGCATGCCTAGCAGTAATAACTCTATTCATGCATGCAGGCAAGTCCAAATAAATGATTATGGGGTCTTGCACCCTGAATAGATGACTAATGAGTCTATCTCTGGGGATCTGCGCCCTGATTAGATGACTATTGAGTCTATCTCTGGGTAGGTGACTAATGAGTCACACTCTGGGGCTCTGCACCCTAAGCCATGCGACGCTTTAGTCACCTGAGCCTTTTGGCACTGGCTCTATGTAACTAGCCTTTAGACTAGACAAGTGATTTAGTTTTCTTCAACCTTAGGGTCGGTCAAGCATTGAATGGTCATGTTGATTAGATCTAATCATTTTGGCTCTGCGTTCAATATGCTAACGCCGCTCTTGACTCGTAGGTTAATTCCATACGACCAGCGCTCAGTACTATTGTCGATCATGACTAATAAGTCAATACTTCACGACTAGTACTAACACCAATGCCGTTTCTGACTAATGAGCCAGTGCCACTCACAAGTAAGCAATGCAACCAGGCATATATCATATGTCAAATATCCAAATATAGGGCATTCGACATGCTTACTCAACAATCACCAGCATAATTATGATCATGCACATTTACAGAGACTCAAGCTCTGATCAATTCCATATTCAATATTCATGTCATGCCCTAATCACATGTATCGCATGCATCACATACTGGGTCTAGTTTTCTTACATTTGGTCCAAGCACAGGTTACCAACAAATGACCCTCAAGCATGATCCTATTTCCAAGCCCCTAGCGATAACCTAGTCACAACCATAATATAAAACCCCATAAAAAATGAGTAAATAAATACTTCCGGACCAAATCTTAGCCTCCGGGACGTCGAATCCTACTCAACTAGGTACAAGGATTGATCCCAGGCCCTTAGAGTTAAGTTCTCACAACTAAAAACCAATTCTGGGCAAAAATTCACAGGCTAGTCGCGACTTGCCCCCAAGACAGAGAGCCTCTGCCTGGGCTTCAGGGTGCGGGCCGCGACTTGGCCCCTCTTGGGTCGCGGTGCGCCCCCCAGGTAGAGCCCTCCTAGCTCCTGGTTCATCCAGGTCGCGACTTGACCATGAAACCAACCAATTCCTACGGTTTTTCTCATATAAAATCCTCCAAAAACCTATCCAAACACATCCAAATCCCGAAATCAAAGCTCCCAAACATCCTAATTTCCCAAAACCATGAAAACCCAAGTCTCAATCCATCCAAAAACTCATCAAAACATAAAATCCAATCAAAGCTTAAAAACTCAAAAACTTAAAACTTGAATTACCTCTGATTGAGTCGTTTCCCAAATAAATCCATCGGCTAAAAAGCTTCTAATCTTCCCTAGAATCGCTATGCCTCGATCCTTGATTGAATCCGAGTCCTAAAACTTGAGTTTCTTTCGAAGATGTGAACGGTGTCGAAAAGGGAACGGGAGAGAGAAAGAACGTTCCAAATGTTTTTTTTTTATTTTTGACAGGTTACTTCAAGCTTAAGTAACCTCAAACAAATCCTAATGATCGGGGTCCCAAAAACACCCCCGGGGTAAAATTGTAAAAAATTCTCAGAATTTCTCCCTGATCTCACTAACTCCCAATTTATCATCAAATATTTATTCCCATTACCCAATATCCCGGTAATGTGCTAAATACCCAAAATACCCCTTGACTTACTCTGAGCCAAGTATGGGTCCCGTTGTGACTTTCCCACTAGCTTGCTCCCTAGGATCGTCTTGTGCCGAGTAACCAAAACATATTCACATAGTAATGTAGTACCACACACATACCACATATATGTCAAATATACCCATAACGGGCCAAATTATGAAAATTGCCCAATTAAACAGAAATGGGCCCACATGCATATTTAAGACACCTAAACATTCATATCAAGTCATATTATAATATTATTTGCATAATCACATAATAATACACATAAATATCATATAGTCACATAATTCCATAATTTTCTATTTTGGCCCCCTAATAAAGGCCCTAAGCCTTATTAGGAAATTTGGGACGTTACAATTACAACCTGCCGACCTAAGAGACAAAATAGGGTTTGACCCTAGTTCCTCTTTAAACCCTCGGCTGTGGTGGTCGAGCAACTGCATATGTACACATCGTCACCTAAGCTCTCTGTTATACCCAAAAAATAGGAGAATGCATCCTAGGAGGCTAAGGAGAATGCATTCTAGGAGAGCTAAGGGGAGTGGTCCTAGGAGACCCCAAGGAGGATGTGGTCCTAGGAGACCCCAAGAGAGTGGTCCTAGGAGACCCCAAGAGAGTGATCCTAGGAGAACCCAAGGATGAGGTCCGAGGAGAACTCAAGAAAGTGATCCTAGGAGAACCCAAGGATGAGGTCCGAGGAGAACTCAAGAAAGTGGTCTTAGGAGACCCCAAGGAGAAATTGGTCCTAGGAGACCCCAAGGAGGATGTGGTCCTAGGAGACTCCAAGGGTGTGTTTGAGGTAAGCCTCATAATGTTTCCTAAGTGTTGGCTCGAACGTGTCCAAGGTAAGTAGCTAAGGAGGAGGAGTCCCATGCAAGTCAAGAATGGGGACTTAGATTTTGACAAGAAGAGCCTACACAATGTTCGATCGGACATGCTTGGGAGATGCTAAAGGAGAATGCCTTGAACTTGTCCAAGGTAAGGTGTCAAGGAGGATGCCTCGGACCACCTTGGTCCGAGGAGAAGCCAAGGGGATTGGTTCAAGGAGAAACATGGCATGCTAGAGGAGAGTGTTATGTTAGAGGAGAAAAGTGCATATCCTACCACCATGCACGTTCAACCCACAAAAACATGTCCTACCACCATGCACGTCCGACCAACACTTGCATGAGTAGTCAGTAGGAGGTGGATCAACTAGCTAAAGGAGACTAAGTCAAGGTCCCCAGAAACAACTTCAACAACATATGCGGGAATCTCTCATTCTTCCCACAAATGGGGGGTTTGTTACATTTTGAATTTTGAATGTTTCTTTGTAATTTAAATGTAATAAATATAATAAAATATCCCGGTTCTTGGGGATACTGTATGTATGACCCTAAGCCTATAAATAGGGGGCTTATGGGATGAGAGAGGTTTTGGGTTTTCTGCTGCCTTTTCTTTCTAGAGAGAGAAAATTGGGTCTGTGTATTCTAGAGAGAGAAAGTGCTGATATTTGAGAGAACTCTTGTATTTTCACAATCTGTACTGAAGAAACTCAGTTGGCTCAGTCCATCTGATCTTGAGTATACATCTATTAATCACAACTCTAAGTGGATTAGGCTATTACCGAAAATCGGGGCTGAACCACTATAAAATCTCTTGTGTTGTTTATCTTTCTGTTCATAAACTGTCTGTTGTCGTTTACATTCTCTTGAAGGCTTGTCGTATTTGACGTTCTCACGTCGTTGGCTAAAAAGACAGTCAACACTCTCCAACTCAAGGATGGTCCAACTTTCTTTTCACTTTTCCTACACCATATAGCACCTGTGAGCCAAGGCTCAACAAGAAAACTTAAACATGATAATAAGCAGTTTTAAAATATTACCAAGTCATAATAAGCATGACTAGCAGTAATAACCCTACTCATGCATGCATACCATTAATATAAATGACTACAGTTTCGTATGGGACCAATTGCCCTAGATTAATGATCAATGAATCATATCGGGGCCCAATGCCCAAAATACATGATTATGGAATCATATTGGCTCAATGCCCTAGGATATGGGACTTGTAACGACCCAAAATCGCTAATAAGGCTTAAGGGCCTTGATTAGTGTGCCAGGAGGGCATGTTAGGATTTATGTGCGATTTTATGAGTTAAATGCATGATTATGATTTAAAGCATGTTATATGACTAATTGAACATTCGAGATGCATGACTACGTGGTTAGTATGCATGTTAGGTGAAATAAATATGCATGTGGACCCCGTTTGCATGATAGGGGTAAATTGGTAATTTTAGCCCGCTGAGGGCATATATGTGATAATTGTATTCTGTGAATTGTACCACGTGAGTGTGGTGTTTTTATTGTGATGCACATGCCGAGCCGGTCCTAGAGAGCAAATTAACTTAAAAGCCACAACGGGATTACTATACTCGGCTCGGGAGGAGCCTAGGGGTACCTTGGGAATTCTATGGTTAAGTTGAGATTTAGCGGGTAATGGTTATTGGTGATTGAGTAACCTGGGTAACCATTAGTTACTGCTGTGAGTAACAAGTTTAGTTGGAAAATGGTAGAATTGAAATATTAGTGAAAGGACTAGAGTGCCCTTGAGGACTTAGTTGGGAAAGGATTATTTGGAGGGGTAGCATGGTCATTTGGCAAGGGGTTTAGACAATTTTCAGCTGGGATTATAGGGTACACGGTTTGGGCATTTGGGTTATTTGATGGCTTTGTTAAAAATAAAGAGAAGGAAAGTTAGGGCAATGAGAAGAAGAAGAAGAAGAAGAAGAAGAAGAAGAAGAAGAAGAGAAAAATGGGCTGAAGTGGGAGTTTAGGAGGAGATCAAGGAGGCTTTTGGGTGAATTCTCTACTTAAGGTAAGGATTTTATGCATATTTAAGAGTTCTTTCTGTTTTGATTTGTGAAATTTAAAGCTTGAGTTAAGTTTTTAAAGTTTTAGTTTGAAGTTGCTGATTTTGCAATCTAAGGGTGGATTGTTGGGTATGTTTGTGTTTTGAGCTTGAATCTAGAGTTTATGGGTTGTTAGATGGTTTATATGAGGTTTTGATTTGATTTTGGGGTTGAGGTATTTGTTTGGGGTGATTTGGAGAGGTTGAAGCTCGGGAAAAACGCATGGGAAAACCCAGAAAATCTGGGTTCGCGATGGAGCGCCGCTGCCCTGTTCTTAGGCGCTGCGGCGCGAGGATGCTTCAGGATGGGGGCCAAGCCGCTGGGCGCCGTGGCCCTTGAAGGGAGTGCCGCGGCCCTAGGCCATTTTGGCAGTCAAAAAGTTGGGTTTAGGGCTTTTGCCCGGGGACACGGGGGATGGTTCCGATGTTTTGTTTTATGGATTTAGAGGTCCCGGGAGTGCGGGATTGGTCCCGGGAAGTGGTCTTGGGCTCGGTTAGTATTGAAAGTGTTTTATGTGTTGTGACTAGGATTTCGGGGAGGCTCGTGCTAGAGGACTGTGCTTGTGACCTTGGTGCATCGGAAAGCTCGGAATACAGGTAAGAAAACTATAACACTCGTAGGATAGGGCATGGGCCCATAGTGTGATTGCAGGGCACGACCCTATATTGCATTATATGTTAGGGTGTAGACTTTATTGAATTGGTATATATGTTCAAATGTTATTTGAGTTAGACTATCTGTGATTATAGTTGAATGATACGGCGCGGAGCCGAGAACGGCAATGGAGCCGAGAACGGCAGTGGGGCCGGAAGTAGCACTTAGCACCTGGGATGCTTATAGTCAGGGTCGGACCCAGTGGATAAATGTGATATCCTTACGGTAAGGACCGAGACCCCAGGCTTTGGTAAGGTTTCTGGGGCGGCACGGCCGTGTTTGCTTAGTCTAATGGTTGACTTGTTTATCTGTGGACTATCTGGTATGATTAACTGTATAATTTGCATATGTTATGTACTGCATGAGTTTTCTTGCTGGGCTTCGGCTCATGGGTGCTCTGTGTTGCAGGTAAGGGCAAAGATTGAGTCAACCAGCCATGAGTACGGAGAGCGTGAAGCGACGCGTACATGTTTGGCCTGCCCGACTGCTTTGGTTGGGGGTTTATTCGAAAATGGCTGTAATAATCTATGATTTTTAGAACTGATCAACTGTAAACTTATTTCAAGATGTAAATAGTTTTCAAACCTTATTTTGGGATCCCAAATGTTTAATACTAGAAGTTTTTATTGAAACAATGCATTTTCAAAGATTACAGCCTTAACTTTTAATTAGTCACACTTTCGTTTCAAAATCTCGGTTAGCGAGTTAATTGCACAGAGTTTTCTTTTAAAACTCACTTGGTAACGACTCTAAGGAAGTAGGGCGTTACAGGACTAATGAGTAACCCCAGTGCCCTTTGCTCTATCCTTTGTATAACCAGCTTTGGAGTTGATCTGGCGTACCTAACGCTGAGTTTTCCCCGACTGATAGGTCAGTCAAGCGTATAATGCGCTCTTGGTTAGGCTAAATCATATGGACCAGCACTCAGCGTGCTATCGCCATGCTTGACTAATAAGTCAAAGCCTTACGACCAACACTCAGTGTGTTAATGCCGTCCTTGAATAATAAGTCAATGCTTTACGACCAACACTCACCGTGCTAATGCCATTGTTGACTAATAATTCAATGCCTTACAACCTACACTCAACATGCTAATGCTGTCCTTGACTAATAAGTCAATGTTTTACGAGTAGCGCTCGGCGGTATTGTCGACCTTGACTGATAAATCAATGCTAGGATATGGGACTAATAAGTCACCCTGGGGCCCTTAGCCCTATCCTTTGTATAAGCGTACCTGGCGCCGACGTGCACACAATGTGCTAAGGCCGTTCTTAACTAATAAGTCAATGCTAGGATACGAGACTAATAAGTCACCCCGGTCCCTTAGTCTAATCCTCTGTTTAAGCGTACCTGGCGCTTCTGGTTAGCCTAACCAAACCGATCAGCGCTCAGCACGCTATTGTTGTCCTTGACTAATAAGTCAATGCTTTTCAACCAGTGCTCAACGCTATTGCTGACCTTGACTAATAAGTCAATGCTTTTCGACCAGCGCTCAGCGCTATTTATGACCTAGACTGATAAGTTAATGCTTTTCTCAAGTATATAATGTCAACATGCATTCATCATATAACAAATATCCATAAATAGAGCACTCAACATGCTTCATCAATAATTACAGGCATAATCATAATCATGCGCATTTATAGGGGCCAATGCCCAATCAAAACTATATTCAGCATTCGGGCTAAGCCCTAATCATGTATGTCACATGTATCACATAATGGGTGTAGTTTTCTTACCTTTGGTCCAAGCACATGTTACCAATAAATGACCCTCGAGCACAATCCTGATTCCGAGCCCCTAGTAATAACCTAGCCACAACCATAATATAGAATCCCATAAAAAATGAGTTAATAAAGGCTTCTGAATCGAGTCTTAGCCTCTGGGACGTCGAATCCTACTAAACTGGGTAGTAAGATCGATCCCGAACCCTTAGGTTTAAGTTTCCATTACCAAAAACCCAACATGGACAAAATGCTCAAGAGAGTCGCAACTTGCCCCTGGGGTCGCGGCGTGCTCCCAAACAGACATCCTCCCCCTGGTTGGAAGGAGATGCGGGCCACGATTTGCCCCTGAGAGTCGCGGCGCACCTCTTTGACAGAACCCTTCCTGGCCCTGGGTTTACATGAGTCGCGGTGCCAAAGAACAAGGTCGTGTCCCGACCTCAAACCCAACCATTTTCTCTGTTTTTCCCATCTCAAAACCCTCCATAAACCTATCCAAACATATATAAATCCCAAAAATAAACTTCCCAACCATCTCAATGGCCGAAAACCATCAAAACCCAAGCTTCAAACAACTCAAAAACTCATCAAAACATAGAATCCAAATTCAAAACTTAAGAAACTTTAGGAAACAGAAACTCGGAAATTCAAAGCTTAAATTTCCTCTGATTATTTTGTTTCTCACTAAATCCTCCAGCTAACAAGCTTCTAATCTTCCGTAGAATTATTATGGCTCTAACCTTGCTTGAATCCAAGTCCTAAAACTTGAGTTTCCTTCGAAAACGCTATTAAACGCCAAATGAGAGAACGGGAGAGAGAGAATCGTATGTTCACTTTTTATCTATTATGTCAGGTTACTCCAAGCTTAAGTAACCTTAAGCCAATCCAAATGCTCGGGGTACCCAAAACGTCCCTGTGGGCCAAATAGTCAAAATCCCCAGAATTCCCTCCTGATCTCACTAACTCCCAATATATCATCAAATATTCATTCCCATTACCCAATAACCCGAAATTTTGTCCTCGAAATTTTACTTGAATAGCCCAGGACGTCCATTACCTGGGACTCCTCACCTCCTTCACTTATGACCATCGCCTACTGCCCGGGTTGTGATTTTCCCTTCATAGTGATGCTATAGCATTCTCTGGCAGCGAGCTGGTTGTTACGAACAGGTTTCCTAATACGCAGCAGAATAGTGATGGGTTGGCCCAGTGTACAATTTTTTTTTTTTGTAACATATTTAAACTACCTTTAAATATGCGAATCCAATAATATACATACATTAATCATAAATAAGAAAAGAATAAAGAACATACCTCTTGATGCCTATCAAGTGTCCTTACTATCTTTTCGTAAAATAAACATCTTCCTATCCAAGCTGTTCCTAGGTACTCACACCAAGGTCTTCCGCAATGTTATCTACACCTCAAGAAGTGTGTGGGCACTTAGAGAATAAATGATGGAATATTTCTGATTCAGCTTGATGTACTCAACACATGAGATCAAGAGAATAGACCTGAGATTTGTTTTGTATCTTTTTCAGGGAGAGATAGAAAAATATCACTCTTTTTCTTAGAGTGAATAAATTCAGTATCTTATTTATTTTCTGATAAGTCTAACTTATAGGGAATAGATTTAAATTCAAAAAATGAATATGTAACCAATTTACAATTTATCTTTTAATTAAATAATTATCTTATTAATGAAAATATCAAAAACTAACTTTTAAATTTTCCATTAAATAAAAGTGAAAAATCTATCCTTGATTTTTATATAGCTGCATACCACACACAGTCCAGGGACTGTGTGTGTCGTGCAACACCCTATAAATTAGGGATATTTACTTTTTCCACAATTATTTAATTATTTATTCTAACTACCTTATCAGATAAAATTCAACAACCTGATAATTAATTCAAATTTGAATCTATTATCTTTTTAAGTAATTATCACATATAATTAATTATTTGAATAAATATTAATCTTTTAAATTCAAATCCAATTTTAACTTATCAGATTATTATCTCCCACTCAAATAAAGATATTTAATTAATTATAGTAATTAATTAAAACTAATTTTAATTAAATACTAATTTCGAAAATAAAATATTTATTTTATTATAATTTCGAAAATTATAATAACTTAATTATTTATATAATTTTGATAATTACAACTAATTTGTAATTAATTAATTAATTAATCACTATTATCACATAATTGCATATTTGGATCGAAGAACAAATTTCCTCTTAAATATGTCTTTTTACCATTTTACCCTTTATATAAACTCTTGCCTTGAATAGTGTTGATAGAGCCGCTGTGGGGACCTATGGACCTACAATTCCAGATCCAATAAATTTGTGATTATTAATTAAACTCTTTAATTAAATAATCTTAATTTATTAATTTCATGATTACTCCACTATAAATATAAGACTGCACTCTTGTAATTATAGACATTTCATTTATTGAGTACTTTATAACAATAAGGCATCCATTGATATAATCATTACATACAAATTAACCCTCTAATAATGATTCATAATTAACTGGGAATAAAATTATCGTTTTACCCTTTTAATTATATCTTGTTTCCTTAAGTACCATTGACTTTACTAGTGAAGGTTAATTCATAACTAAATTATGAATTTGAGCTCAATAACCTTTCAGTCCCAAAAGTCAACCCTTAAGAGAACCATTATTCAATCTCTTACGAGAATGTATAGATTCCATATCTGTATACTATGTCCCCATCCATTTACATTAATGAGTTCCCAAAACAAAAGTTTCTAGCCTAATCATTCTGACGAACCCTAATGAGTGAATCAAAGAACTCATATAAAATAAATAGGAGTTCATAGTAACTTCAGGATTAAGATCTATTTGTATATGATCATCAATTGATATAGTTAATTAATACTTCGAAACGGTATTTAATTAAGTATTAATAAACATATCTGGTCTAGTTCTATATATTCTCTAATATATACAGTACCTCCACTAAAGTGTCTTCCTACACTTGTAATCCGGATCTTGATCACATGTATTCATAATACCAGTGGATCGCACTTGCAGTAATTAATCTAAAGATTCCATAACTTTATTTTACTGCGAACTATTTAAGTTCATTTATCTCAAACACAATCCTCCTGTACTAATACGTGGTTGAGATCACATATATGAACTTAGAATTTTTTCTGATATTTACTTAATATTATCACAGAATAATATAGTCCATAAAATATATGCATGGCAAATTCAATTTATTTATTTATTTCTTAAAACAATGTCTACTACATATGCTTTTAGGGCACAATTCCCAACACTGGTGTCCCTTTTATTGTGCATATCCTCGAGGTTGGGGGGAGTTTCATTGCCAAGTCTCGGATCAAGGTGATGGCCTCAAAAGCCATCTGCATGGGATGTCCCAAAATCGCGTTATACGCGGTCGGACAATCGATTACCATGAACTCAAGTATTTTAGAGACAGTTCGTGCCTCTTCTCCCAGCGTAACCACTAGTCTGATCGTCCCTATGACCCCCGTTCCTTCCCTTGAAAATTCGTATAGAGTCATTGAGGTTGCCTTCAAATCGGTTATGGATTATCCCATCTTTTCTAAGGTCGACCTGAAAAACACATTTAAGGAGCTTCCCTTATCCACCAGTATCCTCTGTACCCTTCGGTTAGCAAGCTGCATAGTGTAGTGCACCAAATTTTTTTTTAGTTTATTAAATTTTTTTGATTTATTTTATTTAAGTGTTAAGTGTGATGAATTTTTTTATTTAAATGTTGTTTATTTTATTTAGTTGTTGTTTGTTTTATTTGATTGTTTGATATTTTATTTAATTGTTAGAATTGTTTGTAGAATATTTTTGTGAAATTACTTGTTAAATGATATATATATTTTTATTTTAAAAATGTGATTATGTGAGATTTGGTTGAATGCACTAAGGTGCATGGTAGATAGTGATGCACCCTAGTGATTTAGTGTGTGCTAGTGCATGGTAGCATGGTACACATGTGTAGATTTTCTACACACCTTATATTTCCTTTTATTAGATTTTAATTGATTTAATTGAAAAAAATAAAATAAAAGAATGGGTAAGCAATGGTGGACGTGTAGTGTGTAGTGGGAAAGGGATTGATTTTCCATTTATTTTCTAAGGAAATAAAATCAAAATTTGAAGAAGCTAGCTATTTTAGGATTGGAATGTGATCACCATTTATCTTCTATATCAACTATCATAAAAGAAAATAATAAGAAAATTAAGAGAAAATAAAAAGGAGAAAGGAAACTTACCCTTTTCTTTTTATTTGGTCATTATGAGAGGATTAGGTTAAGAGGGAATGGGAATATTGGAAGAGCATTTTTGCTCTTGGCTGCCGTGACCTAGAGAGAGAATAGAGAGAGAGAGTGTGGCGTGATAGAGAGAGAAGGAGAAGAAGAAAGAAAGGAAGAAGAAGAAGAAGGAGAAGGAGAAAGGATCAATCTTAAGGTATGGTCTTGATTTTGCTTATGTTTTTCTTTCTTTTAAATTTTTAGTACGTTTATTGAGTTGTTTTTGACTTGTTGTTCCACTTCTTCTCCATCTTGATTTTTCAAAAGAAAACCTCTAGGGTTTTAGCAAGGAGGTGGTCCTAGTGTGTTCTTGATTTTACAATCAAGAGAGGTATTGAAATTTTTCCCTCAATCTTTTGGGTTATTGGTATTTGATGATTGATGTTTTGGAGAGATTATGGCTGAAAGTGGTGTGTTTTTAAATAGGATAATGTGTTGTGTTGATGAAATGTTTTTCCTATATTTTGATGCATGGGAAAATAGACCTAGGCATGGGCATGGGTTTATGTTGTTTGGGTTGATTTTTATGGTTGTGTATTAAGAATATGTGTAGTGATGATGAATATTTAAATGAATGAAAAGAATGGGTTATTTTTTTTTATTAAATGTGTTTCGGCCTAAAGGTGATATTCAAAAGCATGATGATTATTTTTATTATGTTTTATGTCAATGAAAATTTTAGAAACATGATAGGTTGTGGCAAGATCTTGTATGAAGTTATGATGGTTGTGATCTTTGGAATAATTGCATGGTAATAATGTATTGAGGATATATTTAACACAAGATCAATGGTTGTTATTTGTTCATGACTTGTGAATAAGTTCTAAGGTGAATGATGAATTATTGTATACTCATGGTGTGATTAAAATGGATAAAGAGGTTAGAAGCATGCTAGGGTTTGTGTTGAAATATTGTGCATAAATAAGCATGAATTTTGTGAATATAATGAAAATAATGAATTTTATGATTTAATGTGCTTGCTGATTTTGTGCAAAAATGATGTTGTTCATGATGAGATTAATGTTTTGAGTGCTCAAATAAAGTTTGCAAGTGTTTTGATGTTTTAAGAAATTTAATGTGAAATTTAATCATGCTTTGCAATGATATTGTGTGTAAATAAATACCTACATATTTTTTTTTTATATATTTTGATGAAAATATGAATTTTAAAAAAATGAAAATTGTGATTTTAATGATAAATTTGATTGCTGGAATTTTTTTTTGTAAAAATGTGAAATGTGTTTTAATAAGAGGAATTTGATTAGTATTTAAGATAAATTAGAAATCTTAAACTATGGTAATATTAAAAATGATATTTTTAATATGGTATGAGTTTATATTTTAATAGTTATGATTTTTCTTTATTTTGATTAAGAAAAATATTGAATTTAATTTATTTGTGATTTGTAAAGAAATTAAATGGTTGCTGAAAGTTTAGTTTAAAAGGTTTAAAATAATTATTTAATTGCCACTTATGAATTTATGTTACATAAAATTAAGCCTTAAAATAATTCAAGTAAAATATATTTTTCCACACTTAAAATATATATTTTTCTCACATCATTTAAGTAACACAATTAATTAATATTAAATTGATTTTTCTAAGGAAACATGGTAATCATAGGTATTTTAAATAAATTCCAAGCCTTGTTATTTCTTTGTAATTTGAAAATAATAAATAGATTTATCACATATTTTTTTAAAGCTAAATAAAATTATTTTATGAAATAAAAATAATGTCTTGAGAGATTTAATCAACCTAGTAATTTTAAGAAGATAAATAATGGTAAACAAAGCATGTTACAAGTCTATTAATTTTAAAATGATAGAAGTAAGACGCGTAGAATTATCGTTTTAAACGCCACAATTACGCAACGTTCCCACGTATGCATGTTACATGCAAATTCACTTTTACGTCCAAAATCATGTATATTTTTCAACCATGTAGTTTTTATAGAAAGATCATGCACGCAAAGTAGGTAGAATGAGCATTATTCTTTTTTATGACTTTATGTGTAATTAAGTATATTTGTATGTTGTGTGTAATTCTTACTATGTGTGCATGGCTCATGCACACATGAATTATATGAAAGCGCAAATTAGTAATTATGTGAAGCTAAGGAATGTCGTTTTGATTATGGTATAGGCTCGTTGAGAAGTTGTGGTTTACTTAGCTTGGACTTGAGGTAAGGAAGTTAGATAGAATTTATGATTGTTATATTATGAATGGTAAGACTGTTGTGTGAATGAAATGTTATGAATTATGAATGCCATAATGTGATGATATGTTGGCTTGTATGAATATTGTATGGTATGAATGGATGTTAGCGTGATGAACGCGACACATCAAAATGGGTTGCTAAGGATAAAGAAGATGTAACCCGAGTTACTAAGGATATGAAGACGTAACTCCATGGGCGGACGCGCCGAGGTTATTCAAGGACCAGAGACTTTTGTTTACCTCAAAGGGTGGCATTGACAAGTTAGCGGGCCATGTTCACAAGGAATTGTTTATGAATGTGTTATGATGTCTGGTGATGTTTATGGTTATGTTATGATGTTTTGTTTATGAATGTGTTATGATGTCTGGTGTTGTTTATGATTTTGTTATGATGTTATGATGCTTATGAAATGTCGGTGGCAATATGTTTATGTTTATGATATTGATGCCAATTTTATGATGATGCTATGATGTATAAAGATGAATGATAGTGTTTGTAAATTGTTGTATCTTACTTGCTTGTTGCTTGTACTTCCTCACTGGGCTTTTAGCTCACCCCCTTACTTTCCCTTCCAGGTAGCAAATAGGTTTTCTATGTGGCACGCGTGGTGATGTGGGAAGTTCTGTCGTCCTGGTGTGTGTGGTGTGGCGCATCCTATGGACGAAAAACGATCACTTAAAGATGCCATTTTAATAATGTTATGTTTTATGAGACTTTTTAAACTTATCAGCGGGACTTGAATTATTGGTTGTTTTTTTTTGAACTTTGCATAAAAAAACTGATATTTTCTTTTAAAACTATTGGGCCCAACTTGCATATTTTAAACAAGACTCCACTGAGACCTTTATAATAAGTGGCTTTCTTTTATAAACCAATGAAAACGTGAATGTTTTATTAAGTACTAGTTTAGGGCGTTTTTACAAATGGTATTAGAGACGGTCGTCCATGTTTACCAAGGACCCCCCATACACGCTAAAGACGGGAAAATCTCACCTCACCGCGTCGTAAGTACTTGTTTATGTGTTATTACTTGCTTCTGTTTTATTTAATTTTGTATAGTTTCATAACTGCAGTAGTAAGATGCCTCCTGTATTGAAAATGACTAAGAAACAATTGCTTAAGGAGATCTGCGCGATTCCTAAAGTCCAGCTTGACGAGGACCCTTACGATCGGCGCATAACAGCCTTGAAAACGACAAAGAAGGTCTGTGATCGCATCCAAGGGATGATGAATAAAAGGGGAGCCTTACTATGGCCCATTGAGCAACATTGGGTCATGAAGGAAGCATTGTCGATATACTCGGAGGCCTTTCTTCAGTGGGATCAATCATGGAACCTTGTTGAACAACAAGACCTGGAGTTTAGCACCATGGATTACACAATTCATGAATTTCTAGGGTACTATGAGTTTAGTCGTCTGGAGTTGGTGCTAGTAAAGACGGATGATGGGGAACTGGAGGAGTGTTTAGAGACGGTACATGACGAGGAAGGAGAATTGGCAGTTGAAGAAGTAATTCGAGCCATACCACGTCTGACCGCGAGGATGGAGATAATGGCGAGCACTCCCGACTATTTCCACATTCCTGAAAACGTCTTTGATTACAATTCAGAGGACGAGTCCACTGTTGAGGACTAGAGTTCTATTGCATAATCGTCGCATGGGGTGCTAATAAATAAGATGGAATAATAATAATTTTCTACGACCTTAAAGGATTTATGTTTTGGTTAATTAAACAGTTTTTGGGATTGTTTAATTTTGGAATAATTTAAATGTTTTGAATGCTATGGATATTTTGTTGCAAACTCTAAATGATGTGGTTTGAATATATGATTTTGCAATATCTATCAAACCAATATGCAATGTTCCTTCCTTATGATTTTCCTACGATTGCCTTAGAGCTTCATCATGTCAACCAGAGGAAGAGGAGGAAGGGGAAGAGGAAGAGGCAGAGGAAAGGGTGCCTCCAAAAGGTCTGAAACTACAACCACCCCTGACGTTGAAGTGCCATCTGTTCAACCTGCAGCTCTAGTAGCACCATCTGTGGACCTGACCGAATTCATGAAACTTTGATTTTTGGCCAAAACGATGCTTTTTCGATGCAAAATCAATGGTGTTTTGATGCAAAATTGATGGTGTTTTGATGCTTTTGCGATGCAATCATGAAAACTTGTTTTTTTTTAGCTAAAACAATATTTTTTCGATGAAAAATTGATGGTGTTTCGATGCTTTTGTGATGCAATCGTGAAAACTTGATTTTTGGAAAAAAAATCCTTTTTTGATGCCAAATCGATGCAATGTAGGACCCTGCTTAGTAGCCATCTAAGCTAGATTTCACATTAATCATAAAATTAAGCATGGAAGAATATAAGAAATTCAATATCAAGAAATAAGAAAAATAATAATCATCATTGAAATCAAGAAATCATGTCTAGGGTTTCGAAATAACCCTTAATCGAGAAAGAAACTACTCCATAATCTCAAACATAATCAAAATAATAGAGTTTAAGAAGAAGAAGAAAAACTAGAATATTGATGTAGATGATGAAAAATTCTCCTTCTCTCTCAAGTTCTCTATGAGCTTAAGTCTCTAAGAAACGTAATTAAAATTTCTAGAATTTATCTTCAAAACCCTTTTATATGCCCTTTAATTACATTTAAATTTTAAAATTCAAAATCTTAAAAAAGCATTGCAGGCCACACCCTAGGATGTTCATCGATGCAACCTCAACATCCGAATGGAAAAATCACGAGCTCAGGTCGCGACCTGCAAAATCCATCATCGTGGCCTTAGAGCTTGAAATCCTCCTAGGTCGCGGCTTAGAATGTGTCCATCGTGACCTCACACATTTTTTATTTTTAGTCAATTCTTAGGTCGCTGCCTAAATTTCTTTCGCTCCAGTCTCGACTCTTGGGTTTAGGGACTTCCAAAAAACTTTAAACTTCTTCTAAACTTCATTTTCTTGAGTCTTCTTGTCTCTCATCATTCATCTAACCATAAATTGCACAAAGTTTATAAATTTACTCTCATAAAATTTATTGTGGCCAAAAAATCAAAGACTCATAAAACAAAGTTGAAAATACATGAAACACTAAGAATCAACAGTATCTAAGTGAGAAAGAACCAAAAATATATATTCTAAAATTCCCTTATCAAATTCCCCAACAATTATACTTTTCTAGTCCCTTAACAAAAACAACTAATAAAAAACTAAACACATAAGCAATGGTTTTGTTGAAAGCGATGATTGTCTCAAAAATTACAGAAACAAATAATGTTAGGAAAAATCTAAATTCCACACTCCTTATAATTTCAACTCCATGTACAGACACCACTTAAACTCGATCTTTTTATATTTATGCACAATAAAATTTACCAACTAACATGAACCCAAATCAATTTATACATGCCATGCTTGAATCAACAATGTCTCTTGTACAAATGTTTAAATGAAAAGCATCCACTTCATAGACACTAATAAATCACTCTCCACTAATGTCAGCACACATAATCAAGGATCAAAATGTCTTTATAGTCCTGTAATGTAAGACTAAGGTTAGAGGTCCATGAGAAAGATAGATAAATCACACCAAGCACAAATTTTCCTTTTCACTTTTTCTTTGATCTTTCTATTTCCCCCACACTTGCATTTTTGCAAAAAATAAAAATTTCAATCTTTTTTTTTCTTTCAATTTTTTTCAATTCACTATTGAATTTCATTTTGGAAAAAATAGAAATCATATACATTCCACTCATAACCCTATTTAACATCCTAACAAATATTCCTCAATCACTAAAATCCATCATCACAATTCAAGCATGCAAATATATCTATGGTGCAATGGTTTTAGAAAAAGGGTAAAAATGATTTCAAAGTATTGCATAAGGTCATAAGAACAAAAGAAGAAGACTATTCATTATGGCTCAAAATGGGAAACTACAGAAAAAAATATAAGGGGAGGCTTGAAAACCTCATTCGATCCAAAGAAATTTGCCTAAATCATATCCCTAACCATGTGCACTTATAATTTTGCCTCAAGTTATTAATCAATGGTTTCTAGAGTGGCCGAGACTATATATAATATCATTCATAAATCTCTCCAAGTACTAGTAAAAAGGTAAATCCAATTGTGTTTGTAATTTGAAAAATCTAAGTTCAAGTTTAAGTAGCAACCAAAACAAGAGTTAAGCACACAATTCATGTAGAACTCATCAATTTTCTAGAATTATTTTCATCACAATTGAAATTTTGATCATCTACACACTACTTTCAACTTAACCATGCTTATCATAACCTAAAAAAAATAACTAAAATAAAAAAAAACAACTAAACACAACACAAACACAAATAACACCTAAAAAAATAACAAATAAAAATAAACAGGTAGTTTTCCCTTCCCCCACACTAAAACATGACATTTTTCTCAATGAAAATTATTAAAAAGATAAGGAAAATAAAACTCCCTCAATTGTAGCAATCCTAACTCATCAGAAATTTTCTCCCAATCTTCAACATCACCCTCCCCTTCATCAGTTTGCATCATTGGTACTAGAGGCGGATATGGTTGGAGCCAAGTCGGTGCAGGAGGATAGGTAGTCATTGTTGGGGGTGTGACTATCAAAAAAACTTTGAATATTACAATTCAAAAGAATAAACCAAAGATGATCTACTCTTCAATGGAGGAATAACACAAGGGAAATAACACAAATGAGAACAAGTAATGGAATAGACCTTTAAGTTGTAGAACCTTGGTTACATAAAATCACAAGTTTATGATTTTATGTGAATCAACAAATGTAACAAAGGCTTGACATAAATTGAGATTTGTTGTCCAAAATTCTATATTCTTAGCCTCCCCTTTGAGATTGCTTGAAGCTAATACAATAGAATGAGATTGAGATTTACAAGCCTTGAATCTTCAAACAAGTCAAGTTTCTTGATAAAGATATTGGATAAAACTAGTAATGTTGAGAGAGAGAGAGAGAGAGAGAGAGAGAGAGAGAGGGAGAGGTGAGTGATCAATTCTCCAAAACTCAAATGACCCTTTAAATAGTATAGAAACCCTCATTAAACTCAACCAATGAGATTATAGCATTTTAATTTGAATTTTGGATCCAAAACAAGTCACTGTATGAACCGCCTAGGCGACGCGATGCTTGGAAAGCGATGCATTGCCACCATGCAGGTGATGTGTCGCTTGTTTAGTGCTTTTAGAGACCGGCGATGCGTCGCCTCCAGGTCTCTATGACTTGGCGCCCCAAAACTTGTCTCAAAACATCCCCAAATGCCTCCAATTTTTTTGGGTACTTTTATATACTCCAAGAAAACACTTTGGACCCAAAAGGATAATTTATAGATGCCTATACCAAAATTCAACTCGCACATGTTGACTTCAGTGAAATAGTTATGGTTTTTGCACCTCTTTGTGCCTAACCAAATTCACTATGTATTTAACCAATCATAACAATCCCCCACTTGGTTAAATACATCCTCTTCCTCTAGCCTGAATGATGAAGTACCTTTTGGGTTTGAACTTTATCTTAGTGAAAACACTACAAAGCTTCTATCAAAATGATAAGGTATTCTTAAAAGATTGAACCCAACATTCCTAGTGATAAAAATTGGTAATGTCTCACACACCTCTACCAGATTACTCATGTATTTTCCACTTTTCGTGCTCAACACTTTTCATAGTCTTGTGCTTATCCATTCATGAACCATCCGAGAGAAAACTCCTACTCTCTTGAGAGGCAGAACCACCTCTAGGTTCACATAGGTGAAATTATTACAACATCTTTGCTACCTTTACAGATGCTTGTTGCTCTTCAACTAAATTTCATTAAAAGCATATGGTTTCTCCCTCATGTCCAGTAGCAACCAACATTAATTTATCCTAGATGAGACTTTTAAGTCGTCAATATTGTAAACTATTCCCTTATCACACTTTGTTCTTACCAATTGAACTCTACACTTGATGTATACAAGCTTTGAGTTGGGTTACCATCATTGAGGAATATATTGGTCAAGGAGTTTTAGTCCTATCCCTCTATTTGTAGAACTTACTAAATATCTCCCTATATGTTTGGTAAATGGTTTTGCTAAGTTCTCACATGATTTGACATACAAAATTTATATGACACTCTTATCAATCAATTCTCTCAAGTAGTCATGTCTTAGACTTATATGTCTAGACTTCCCATTGTATATCTAATTGGAAGCTCTAATAAAAGTGGCTTGATTATCACAATGTATTGAGATCGTCGATATATCAATTGTGGTTTTGGGTATCTCGATCATGAGATTTCTTAGCCACTTGGGCTCTTTGCCGGTTGCCACTAGAGCTACAAAATTAGACTCCGTGATTGTCTGATATATACATGTTTGCTTCTTAGATTCCCAAGAAACAACACTCCCACCAAGGGTGAACACCCAACCAGTTGTGAAGAGATTATCCCATACACCAGATATCCAACTTGTGTTGGAATATCCTTCAAGTATCTTAGGAAACTTAGAATATTGGAGGCAAAATTCTTTGGTCATTTTGAGATATCCACAAACTCTTTCTACGTCCTTCCAATGTTTGATACTTGGATTGTTAGTAAATATACTTAGTTTACTAACCACAAATGCAATATCCGCTCTAGTACAATGTGAAACATACATCAAACTCCTTTACTAACCACAAATGCAATATCCGCTCTAGTAAAATGTGAAACATACATCAAACTCCCAATTGCACTTGCATACTCTTTATACATCAAACTCCTAATTGCACTTGCATAATCTAGTTGAGCCAGCGTTCTCCCTTCATTCTTTTTAAGATTTAGTCTTGAATCAAAGGGTGTGTTTTCCTCTTTGATAATATGATGACTAAACTTGTCAAACATCTTCTCAAAAATAATGAGCTTGAGCAAAGGAATATTCTAAGTGCTTATATTCTAAGATGACCTAGTCATCACAAGTCTTAGAATATAAGCACTTGTTTGCACTATTGTGTCTAAACCCATCTGAAACAATGACTTCATCAAACTTGTCATGCCATTGTTTTGGTGCTTATAATAAACCATATAATGATTTAACAAGTATACACACCTTATGTTCATTTCCCTTTAGAACAAACCCTTCCGGTTGTTCCATACAAACCTCCTCATCAAGATTACCATTTAGGAATGTCATTTTGACATCCATTTGATGAACATATAGATTGTGTATTGATGATAAGGAAAACAACACTTTTATTGAAGTTTTCCTTGCTACCAGTGCATAGGTGTCCAAATAGTGTATGCCTTCCTTTTGTCTAAATCCTTTGGCCACCAACCTTGCCTTTATAGGTTTGAATGGTCCCATTAGTGTTGTATTTTCTTCTAAATACCCACTTACAACCTATTGGCTTTAATCCTTGTAGCAGATCAATAATCTCCCAAGTGTGGTTAGACATAATTGAATCCATATCATCATTTATTGCCTTTATCCAAAAAGTAGAGTCCCTTGAGGACATGGCTTCTTGGAATGCTTTAGGATCATCCTCTACTTGAAGTACCATTAGATACTTTCAAGTGTTTCCCTTGTGATTTACTTCTACCAGGTAAAGAGTCTCCACTTGAGAGTTTTTGTCTTGTGATCCAATCTCTTTAAGCCTTTGGCTTTTTCTAGGAAATTTCAGTTGCTCTACAACCATTGAAGGTAACTCCTCTTGATTTCCTTCTAATGAGATTGATTCTTGAGGCTTATTGTCACTATACAACAAATTCTCAAAGAACTCAACTTCTATTGATTCAATTATCACATTAGACTCCAAGTCTAATAGCCTATAGACCTTTCTATTTGAGGCATAGCCTACAAATACACATTTAATGGCCCTTGGACCCAACTTGGTCCTTTTAGGCTCTGTGCTCTTAAAATAAGCAAGGCACCCCCCACTTTGAGATACCCTAGGTTAGGTCTCTTTCCTTTCCATATCTCATATGGTGAAATTTGATTCTTCTTTAGAGGAATTCAGTTTAGAATATGACAAGCGGATAGCAAGACTTCTCCCCATAATGCAAAACTCAAATTTGCATGTAATTGCATAACATTTATCATTTCAACATATGTTCTATTCTTTCTTTCCGCTATACTATTTTTTTGGGGTGTATAAATGGCTGTACATTAATGTATTATACCATGCATTTCCCAAAACAAATTGAATTCATTTGAAAAGTATTCACCGCCCCTATCACTTCTAATAACTTTAATGTTCTTTTCCAATTAATTTTCAACATTGAATTTATAGATTTAAAACATGCTAAAGGCTTCATCCTTACTCTTAAGCAAGTACATATATGCGAATCTAGAACAATCATCAATAAAGGTAATGAATTACCTATGTCCACCCCTAGTAATTATTCCATTCAATTCACATAAATCACTATGTATCAAATCTAACAAGCTATCTTCTCTTTCAACACTTGGATAATGTTTCTTTACCATCTTAGATTTAATACATAATTCACATTTATCATGCTCAACATCATTGCATACAATTAAACCACAATTGATAACTCTTTTAATTGTACTATAACCTATATGAGCAAGTCTATTTTGCCATAAAGTAATAGAATCAAAGACAAACATATAACATGAAGATGAAGATCCATTATAGGTAGAACTTGAGTTTTGTGTACACAATTTAATCATTCCATCACATACATACCCTTTCCTAAAAAATTAGTTCCCCATTGATAAAATTAGCTTATTGGACTCAAACACCACTTTGATGCCTGATTTGCTTAACAAGTTCCCACTAACAAGATTCCTACTCATATCCAAAACATACAACACATTGGTAAGAAGAACCTTCTTTTAAGATGTAAACAAGAGATCAACATTTCCTTTTCCCATGGATTTTGATCTCTGCTCATTCTCCATTTGGATTTCATGGTCATCCTTAGATTCTTCAAAAGTCTTGAAGACCCTCTACCATAAGTTACATGAATCGTGAGACAAGTGTCATACCACCTTCCTTGTACTTTTCATTGGATGGAATTTACCTCACTCAAGGTTGCAACCAACTCTTCTTCAATTGTGTTGACCTTGGATCCAAAGTTAGTATTCTTTTGGAACTTGCATTCTCTAGCCAAGTGGCCACTCTTTCCACAAACAAAACAATGGCCTCTCACACCCTTGAATTGCCCTTCATTCTTCTTTGGGGCTAAATGGTTTTCCTTCTTCAATTAGGGTTTCTTGTGGGTCTGTCCCTTGGATTGAGAGGTTTTCTCTATGGCATTTTCCTTAGAGGTCCCACCATTGGACTCTTCCATAACCTTGTCTCTAGAACAAGACTCCTCTTCAACCCTAAGGTGTTTTAGGATCTCCTCCAAATATATATCCTCATTCTTATGGAGAATCTCTTTCTGCAGCCCCTCCAAGATGGATGCAACTTGGCTATGATCCCACCCACTATGAAGGACTCTAGCTGTGTTATCTTAAGTGTAGATAATTTATTCACAATAACTTGCAACTCACGCACTTGGGGGAGTAGGGATTTTCCATCAAAAAAATTTAAATTCCATGTATTGAGTTATAAGGAATTTCTTAGTACCTTCTTCTTTGATTTTGTACTTTTTCTCAAGAGTTTCCCAAATCTCCTTTGCCGATGTAATGTTGGTGTAAAGACCATAGAGACAATTCGAGAGAGCATTGAGAATATGGTCTCGGCATATTAGCTCATCCTCTTCCCGCTTCTTCCTTTCTTTGATCATTTCTTGAGAGTCATCATTCTTTGGAGCATTTAAAGTCTTCAAGTCTTTGTCAAGTATGTAGTAGACTTTCAAAGTTATGAGAAGAAACTTGGTCTTGTCTTGCCATCGCACAAAGTTGAAACCATTGAATCGATATAGTCTCACTAGATCTTGGGGCATGAACTTAAGGGATGAGATTGAAGAGCTTTCCTCCATAGCCTTGGTTAGTAGATAAACCTTAGAAATGGACAATCTTGATGACAAAATTAGGGTTTTGTGATAGATATTTTTTATTGTTGGGGATATGGCTATACAAAAAACTTTGAGTATTACAATTGAAAAGAATAAAAAAAAGATAATCTACTCATCAATGGAGGAATAATAATAGGAAAATAACACTAATAAGAACAGGTAGTAGAATAAACCTTTAAGTTGTAGAACCTTGGTTACATAAAATCACAAGTCTATGATTTTATGTGAATAAAAAAATGTAACAAAGACTTGACACAAATTGAGATTTTTTGTCCAAAATTCTCTATTCCCAGCCTCATCTTTGAGATTGCTTGAAGCTACTATAATGGAATGAGATTGGGATTTACCAGCCTTGAATCTTCAAAAAAGTCAAACTTTCTTGATGAAGATCTTGGAGAAAACTAATAATCTTGAAAGCTAGAGAGAGAAAGAGATGTTTTTAGAGAGAGAGAGAGAGGTGAGTGATCAATTCAAAGCTCAAATGACCCCTCTAAATTGTATAGGAACCCTTATTAGACTCAACCAATGAGATTATAACATTTTAATTTGAATTTTGGAGCCAAAACACGTCACTGTAGGATCTTGTACGGACCACCCAGGCGATGCGTCACCTGGACCCAGGCGATGCATCGCTTGACAACGATGCAATGGCACCATAGTTAGTTTCATACTAGAACAAACAATATGAAACTCTATCAGGTGTTTGTTCGGGTCTTCTCTTGGCAGCCCATGGAACGATGTTAATAAGTGAATGAGACCTAAATTTAATTCAAAGTTGACATCCAGAGCTGAATACTGTATACGTAAAGGCTGATGGTCTAGATCTGGCGCCACTAACTCTTTTAATCTCCTATCCTGAGCCATCGCTATATGAGACTTAATTGATGAATCTGAGTCAAAATTGTCGTCAGATGGTAATGGCACTTGTATAGGATTAACTTTTCTTCATGAGAGTTGAAAGAGTGGATTACCATTGATACTGGGAGAAGAGTGGGACGACGTTGTCTCAAGATATTGCTTTATTTCTTAAAATCTTTCTTGAGTATCGTCGTTAGACATACACACCAGAATTGCCAACAACAAAGAATTAGTTAGTATGAATAATAAAAAGAATTAAAATAATCCCCAGAAACGGCGAAAAAAACTTGGTGCGTGTCGTTATCCGTACCAAATTTAATTATATTTTATTTCTTATATTTCCAATTAGTTTAATATATGGGCAAACAAAGGTCGAACCCATAAGGACTATTATTCAAAATTATAAACAATAATGAAGAAGGGGATTTTAAATTTTCAAAATTGAAAATAACATAAAGCAATGAATGAGCAATTGAACCGATAACAACAATTTTAAGAAATAGTTAAGAGTTAATTCTCCACATTCAACAATCATTTAAAATTAACAATGATTACGATTATTCCCTATTCCAAATTAAATTATTAACCCCACATTTAACACATAACTAGTCATTATCCCGAATCTCCCTTGTGTACTTTATTAAAGCGAAGCGTTCTTAATAAATTATTTTTACTAAACAACCTAATGGAAAAGCACCTTCGATTTAATCTAGAAAAAACATTAATTCCTGTGGAGATGAGTTAATCTAAGAAACAAAAACAACAAGTGTGCAATTCATTTAACTTAGGTTATATTCTTCATCATAATTGCATGCACATTTGACATTACCTTTAATTGCAAATTATCACAAAAACCTAGAGTTTTAAACGATTCGGTGAATAGAAACCCTAAGATGATAGTTGAACAATGCAAAACCCTAATTAGTAGCCATCTAAGCAAAATTTCACATTAATCATAAAATTAAGCATGGAAGAATATAAGCAATTCAATAACAAGGAATAAGAAAAATAATAATCATCATTGAAATCAAGAAATCATGTCAAGGTTTTTGAAATAACCCTTAACCTAGAAAGAAACTACTCCATAATCTCAAATATAATCAAAATCTTAATTCAAAATAATAGAGTTTAAGAAGAAGAAAAACTAGAATTAATAGTATCTAAGTGAGAAAGAACCAAAAATATATATTCCAAAATGCCCTTATCGAATTCCCCCACACTTAGACTTTGCTAGTCCTTTAGCAAAAACAACTAATAAAAAACTAAACACATAAGAAATAGTTTTGCTGAAAGCGATGATTGTCTCAAAAGTTGCACAAACAAATAATTTTAGGAAAAATTTGAATTCCACACTCTTTAGAATTTCAACTCAATGTACAGTCACCACTTAAAATCGATCTTTTTATATTTATGCACAATCAAATTTACCAACTCACATGCTCCCAAATCAATTTATACATGCTATGCTTGAATCAATAATGTCTCTTCTACAAATTTTTAAATAAAAAATATCCTCTCCATAGACACTAATCAATCACTCTCCACTAATATAATCAAGGATCAAAATGTCTTTATAAGCTTGTAATGTAAGACTAAGGTTAGAGCTAGATGATAAAGATACATTTAGGCTCAAATCACACCATAGCATATATTTTTTTCTACTTTAGACCCTTACATTTATATTCCCAACAATCCCAAGCACAAATTTTCCTTTTCTCTTTTTCTTTGTTCTTTTTATTTCTCCCACACTTGTATTTTTTGCAAAAGTTTTTTTTTTCAATCATTTTTCTTCAACTTTTTGAAATTCACTATTGAATTCCATTTTGGAGAAAATAGAATTCATATACATTCCACTCATAAGCCTATTCACTAAAATCCATCATCACGATTTGCAGCGCACTAATTTTTTTTATTTATTAAATTTTGTGCTTTGTTTGAATTATAAATTGTTAAGTGTTAATTGAATTTGAATTGTTTGGTAGAAAATAAATGGTTTGTATTTTGTTAATTTATTTATTTAATTTATTGTAAATGAGTACTTGAGTTTTGGTTGTGTGCACCATGGTGCATTGTTAGTAGAAATGCACCCTAGCACTTATGTGTGTGCACGTGCATGGTTGCATGGTGAGCATGCAATAGTTTTTCTCATGCATTATTTTCTTTTTATAATTTTTAGTCTTTCTTTTATTTAACTTAATTAATTAAGAAGAAAAATAAAAGGAAAGAAATAGAGAGGAGTGGCATGAGAGAGCAGGAAAGGAAGAGAGAAATGACCTTTCTAATCCTAGATCAATTTCTATTATTTTAAAAGTTAGAAAATTAGATAATGGTAGGGAAATGTGAGATTTGATTTTTCCTATGAGTTGTCTTTAGTCATTTTGAGTAAGTAGACTTTGGATGATTTATGGGTGGGTGTGTGTGTTGGTCGGAGAGAGAGTGAGAGGTGTGTGCGTGTGAATGGGGTAAGGGTTGTGAAGTTTCCCTTTTTGTTATGTTGACACCTTTCCTTTAATTGTCACCATTATTATAATTGATTCCAAGACAAAAAATCAAGGAAATTAGAATTTGAAACTTACCTTTTTCCCATTGACTTAATAGTTAACCTCTAGGGTTAATTATATAGAAAAGGTTGGAGCTTGAAAGCTCCATTTGTGGCTGCCAACTGTAGAGAGAGAGAGAAGGGAGGCGTGAGGCTAGAGAGAGAGAGAGAGAGAGAGAGAGAGAGAAAGAGAAGAAGAAAGGAAGAAAGAGGAAGGGAAAGAAGGAGAAGAATTAATGTAATAAAATGCTTGCTGAGATCTTTAGTTTCTTGAGAAAAGTTTCTTTTAAATAAAAGATATAAAATATATGTTTGATTAATTTAGGTCTTATACTTTATATATGAAAAAAATACATTTTTCCACACTTTCAAACAAAATGTAATTTCTCATTTTTATTAATGCAGTTTTTTTTTATTGTAAGTAATTAATTAAGTAAACTATTTTTAAAATAGGACTAAGAAATTTATTTAGGTAAATGGGTTGATAGTTAGGATTTTCCAACTTTGTTTAAAATTTTATAACTTAGATGTAAAATGTGGTGACCTCAAAGTCTTAAATTGTTAAAAGGTTAAATTGTTTATTTATTCTATTTATTAAATTAGAAACATTGATAAAGAAAATGAGAATATATTATTATTATTAAGAATTAATTAATTATGTTAAATTAATTATTTTGTGAGAAATAGAAAAGTTGTCATATTTTATTTTTATTTAAAATAATAGTTGGAATTTTATTATTTAAAAACAAATGTGACTTAGGTGCTAATTAAATAAATAATTTTGTGAAATAAAATCTAGAATAAAATCTTATGACTTAAGGAGGTAATATGATAATATTAACAATTAGTAAACTAATTCTTGTTGAATTTTTAAGAAAGTGGCAATAAAATGAACTTGTAGAATTTATCAACTTCAACGCTAATTTTATGAACCATCCAACGTATGCATGCTACATGCAAGTTTATTCTTACATTCAAATATATGTTATTTAATCAAATCCATAATTCCTGATTCAAAATCATTGAGAATTACCTAGTAGAATTGACATTATTCTTTTATGATTTTATGTGACGTTTTTGTATGAATAGAATTGTGGTGCAACTTGTGCCACGTGTGCATGAGCCATGCACATGTGGGGTATGCATGTTGGGAATGTATAATCTTAGATGATTTTATGACGAACGCTTGATTGAGATTTTAGGCTCGTTGTGAAGTACCCCACACTTTATTTTTTCTTGGACTTGAGGTAAGGACGTTAGCTAGAATTTTCTATGAATCATGTTATGAAAGGTATGAACTATTGTGTTGCAAAAGTTATAGTGTTATGGAAATTATGAGTTATGGTAAGCTAAAGTGTTATGAAAAGTATGAATTACTATGTTATGTTATGGATTGTTGTATGTCTGCTTGTATGATGTATGAAAAAGCAGTAGGTTATTAGCGTAATAAACACGACACAACAAATGAGTTACTAAGGATATGCCGTTACTCATAGGGTAGACACGTTGAGGTTATTCGAGGACCAACGTTCCTATTTACCTCATATTTGAGGTCTTACCGGTTTATGCTTTTGCTGGTTACCTTACGACGTGACACAAACAATAGGGGTGCCATGCTCACATGAATTATGAAGTATGATTATGATTATCAATATGATATGATACGATATGATTATAAATATGATACGATATCATTATGAAATATATATGGTATGGTTATGCCATGAGTTTTACGATACTTATGTAGTTTTCCTTGTTATTTCTTGAAATTGTTGCATTTGTTTGTACTTTCTTAATGGGCTTTTAGACCACCCCCTTACTTTTCACCTTTCAGGTAGGCAATAGGGCTTCTCCTTGGCATGCACAATGTTGTGGGAACTTCCGATGTCTAGGCATGTATGGCGCGGGGTGTCTTATGAGCGATTGATGATCAAGATGAGAGCTAAGAAAGATTATGAACTTATATATTATGGTTTATGTTTTACATATGTCAGTGAGACTCATTATTTTTATTTTCTTTTCAAAGACTAGATAGAGACACTACATTTTTATTTTAAAACCAATAGGCAAAAATTGCACACTTTATCAAGGCCCCACCGAACATTTTCTCTAAAATGATATTTTTCTAATAAATATGAGGTGAGCGACGTTTTTCCCAAGTAAATAGATTAGGGCGTTCTTATACAATTCAAGTATGCAAATATATCTATGGTGCAATGGTTTTAGAAAAAAAGGTAGAAATGATTTCATAGTATTGCATAATGTAATGACCCAAAATTACTAATAAGGCTTAAGGGCCTTGATTAGTGTGCCAGGAGAGAATAATTGGAAGCTATGTGAATTAATGATGTGTTATGCATGATTATGTGAAATGCATGTTTATGAGTATTAGGTAAGCATGCATACCCTGTTTGGTTGTAAGGGAATAATTGTAATTTTGGCCTGTTAGGGCATAAACATGAGTTTGTGAAAAAAAAAAAAAACTATTGAGACCACATTATTATGTGGATATATGTGTTTGCAGCTTTCTGCAGGAGGAGATCCTAGGGAGCAAGTAGCGGGAAAGTCACAACGGGACCCGGTACTTGACTTGGGGAAAGTCAAGGGGTATTACGGGAATTAGACGATTATTTGGATTATCAGGTTATGGAAATAAATAATTGGAGATATATTTGAGGATAGGAAGTCTAGATGGAAATACTAGGGAATGTTACCATTATTCCCTCGGGGACGTTTTCGGCACCTCGAGATTTGGGATTGACTTAAGTACCTAAGGATAGACTAAGTAAATTTTAGAAAGCAGTGGAACAAAAGCTAAACCGACCCTTCTCTCTCTCTCTCTCTTATTTTCTCTTAAGGAAAACTTCTGAAAGTAAAGTGGATTAGGTTGGAATTCAGTGATTTGAGCTGAGGATTTGGAGGATTAACTCAGTGGAAGCTAGGGAACTAACTAGAATCTAAGGTAAGCTGTAAGTTTTGTGTATGGTGGTTAGAATTATGTGACTTTGCTTGAATTCTAAGAGATTTGTGGGTTTTGAAACTGAAGATTGGATTGAAGCTAGGAACTTGGGAGTTAGCCCAGAAATAGCTTGGAGAATTTGTTCTGCAGTGAAGGTAAGTTCGAAATTATGATTTAATGTTTAAATTCTGGTGTTTTCATGGCTGGTTTGAGTGTTCTTGAGTGTGTGGGTTCAAGAGATTGAAATGTTGTTTTGATGGGTTTCTAGGCTAGATTGGTGCTGGAAGCATGTTAGAGAGTTGTTATAATTGAATTGGGTTATTGGGATGGTTTAGGGTGAATTTGGGTGAGGTTTGAATATTAAAAATGGTGGTTTTTCTGGGTTCGCGGGGCTGGGCCGCGGCTCTGTTCTAGAGTGCCGCGACCCTACGGAGCAAAGGAGCCAGGGAGGCTCTGCCAAAAGGGGAGCGCCGTGGCGCCACAGGGAAGGGCCGTGGCGCGTGTCTGTGGTCAGAGAGGCTTAGCCTCTGTTTTTAGGGGCGGGCCGAACCGCCAGTTCTTAGGGCCGCAGCTCAAAAGGGCATTTTTGGCTAAGTGGAGGTTTTAAGCACGGGAACCTAACCTAGGGTGCTTGGGATCGAATTCACCACCGTGTTTGATGGAATTCGATGTCTCAGAAGCTAGAACCATATCCGGAAACCTTTACTCGAATATTAATGGAATCCTTTATCATGGTTGTGACTAGGTGTACGCTTGGGCTCGGGGCAGGATCGTGCTCGGGGGTCGTCTTTCCTAATTAAAGTACTTGGAACTAAAGGTAAGAAAACTGCACCTGGTTATGGATTTATAATGGGACTAAGGGTTCCCTATTTTGTATGCTTTGAAAGAATGGTATTATGCCATGTATAATGTAAATGGATGGTATCACACCATGTAAATAGTAAACGAGCGACCTAAGAGTGCCAGAGTTTACACATGCGCACAGGGCGCGGCTCGGCCACTCGTAGCTGAGGACAACTTATTATGCACTAAGCTCGGTTTAAGCGGATCTGATCAGTGGGATAAACAGAAGGTGCGGCCTAAGATTTTGGCCCTAATTATCATGTGATTTAATTGTAATTATTATGATAATTATGATATGCTGGTTAATTGAATAGCAGATTGTTAGCTTGTTGAATGTTATCGTTGAATGGGTGAATGTTGTGCACTGTTGAGTACCTGGTTATGTCTGGTGAAATAATTGGATATTATTAGTGATTGTGTTTTAAATGCTATGTTTTCTTGCTGGGCTTTGGCTAATTCGTGCTACGTGGTGCAGGTAAAGGCAAGGGTAAGACGAGTTTTCCATGGGTTGGAGAGCTCTGGGGGCGGGGTGTACATTGCCAGCTGCTCGGCCGCCACGGTCGAGGGTTTGTACAAGAACGAGAACCTAAAATGTGTATTTTTCCATTAGAGTGGCTTGGTTATTTATTAGTGTTGGAAATTCTGTAATTACGATATTTAAACCTTGATTTTGGATCCCATGTACCAAATATGTATTTTAATGAAAATTGTTCGTTTATAACTAAAATCTTTTAAACCTAACTTGTTTGTATCATTAGATTCACATTTTAAACCAATTGACTTGATTAGCAGGTCTTGCATTATTTCAAACACACAGTGTAACGCTCTTGGTTATCCAGGGCGTTACAACTTGGTATCAGAGCGTCCTAGGTTTAAGGGTTCCTGGAGATAGGCTGGACATGTACACTTGCTGCTAAAGACAAGCTCGACTCAGGGTTCTGTAATTGAATATATGAGATTATATGCTTAAGCTTTTGATTGAAATATGAATGTATTATGTTGTATGACCATAGGGAGCATGAGAACTGATAGGGCTTGGCCCTTGACTATTGTGTAATGAGATTGAGGCGTGCTGATCAGCATTGCTATTGCATGTGAATGAATGTTCAGATAATGGTTTGCATACTGGTTGTATGTGATTAATTGTGTGAATTGAATTTATATGTTTTGCTTGTTTATTGGCTTGTAGGAAGCATGATAGAGTGTGAATAAACATGGTGGTAATAAATTGGGTAGCTAAATGCGTAGAATTGTGAATCAATGTTTATTATGCTTTATGTGTGCATGAATATTGTGGTTATTTGGACCTAGATATGGTTTGGTTCGGGGTGTGAATCTCAGGGCTGAGGAGTTTAGTCAGCAATGGCAGATGAATTCAAATTTTTTGCGTTCAGAATGGTTAAGTAGACTGGGCATTGGATTACAGGAGGGTTGCAGATGATAGTTGGGGTTGGAAGCCTCCATCTGCCTCTGAAAGTCGCATAGATGTTCGCTAGCATGTGAGTAAATGGTATGGGTTTAATATAAGGATACATGCAGATAAGAGTATTAAATGGAAGGCCAAAAAGGGCGTTGACCTCTGGTTTGAGGAGGAAAATTCGGGTTTGTTTAAGAATTGGTTACTGGATGGGCAAAGCTTCCTTGGGGTATATGAAGATGAGAGGTCATAAATAAGGAGTTGCGCTAAGTACTAGTGGCAGAAGGATGCCAGGAAATGGTATTCGGACCGAGATATTGGCATAATGGGTTGGAAGGAACTCAGATGATGATTTGATAAAAGAGCTTATAAAGGCATAGTCTGAGTTACGAAGACTAATAGGTTTATAAGTTTGATTTGGAATGATAAGGTAACGATAATGTATATCAATGAGTTTTGTGAGTTGGGTAACTCATTTTGGAGGGTTGGTACGGGTGGAGGTAGTTGGAAATGACGTCTCAGTTAAGGGTCAAACTCTGGTATGGGTCAGAGTATCAGGGTTGCTCCAATGTATGAGATCTTCGTCTGTGTTTAGGCGGAAATGAGGGCCATGATAGTTGTGATTTGGGGAAAGGAGGTTAGAGCATGAATGTTGTAGGGCAAGAAATGCAAAAAGTAATACTTCCATTGATGGAATTTAGTAAGGATCGACTTTTGGCAACCGAGGTAGAAGAACCCCAGGTAGTGCTGCGTCACTTAATCTTGACAGGAAGGGGAATTGATTGCAAAGATAGATGTCAGAACAGTGATGGGAACCAATGAAGTTATTTAGTTTACACCAGAGACAGGGGACGCCCCTAGGAAGATGCTAAGTGAGGGCACGACTTCTATATGGAGTGATTTGCTATGTTAGGATGGATTTCCCATGGTTAGGGAACAGAAAACTGAAATACCTTGTTACATTAGAAGCCCAAGGATAGTTCCTCGGAGATAATCAGTTGACGGGATAGTTCACATTTTTGGTTATATAACGAGCTGGAGGAATTCGATGTTGAGAATGTTTCAGGAAAGGTTCAGATATAGAGATCATGCCTCAAGGGTAATATATGAGGGATTGGAGACATTGGTATTGTTGAGGAGGAATTAGAAACCTCTGAAGAGGAATTGGGATATGAGTATTAAAGGGGTTCGTAGTGAGAGTTAAATTGTTAAGAGACAACCATGGATTGTAGGAGTAACATTTGGAGTACTTTAATTAGGTTGGATGGAAATTAAGTGGACTAGTAGGAAATCCAGATGGGGATACAAGGAAAGATTGGGTGTACTTCAAGGTCGGACTACAGGTAAGCTTGATATCAGGAACGTTGTGTAAAAATAGTATTGGTTGACAAAAAGAATTACTGAAGCAGTTAAAGAAGTTTGATCTCGGATTAGACAAAGCATCATATTGTGGGAATTGTCGATATCGTCTGTTAAGAATGAAGAGTTTTACATGCTCGGTTATAAAACAGGACAATGTTTCTGGGAATTGATCTACGACCTGGTTATTACCAGTTGGAGATCAAGGAAAAAGAGACAATTAAGGAATTACCACTTGTGCCGGGAGGGTGTGATGAATTGGTAGCAAAGGTTCTTTACTGGTTCAAGCTTCAGCTACATAGGTAAGTTCTTCAAGCAGGAAATATAAGAGCGGTATGGACAAGTCTCCTTCAGGTTTACGGGCGGTATGTCAGATTACTCTCCAGTCAAAGTGAGAAGCGAGTGACTGTTACGCTGAAGACGTTAGCACTAAGGAAGCAAGGTCACAGGTAAGGCTCTATGAAGTATCAGTTTGGTCTCGCCAGGGGTATTCAGAATAGTGCCACAGGTATGAAGAGATTTGGTTTGAAGTCATAAAGAAGCCACCAAAGAACGTCTGAAGGACAGGAAGCACAACAAGACTGGTAAGCGTGTCATCTACCACATAAGTAACTTCGCAGGCAGCTACACCAGAAATTAGAGGAAACAGTATAAATTGAAGATTAGACCGAATGGATAATGTCAGATTGAAAATTCAGAAGATAGGGTAAGAGTTGATTAGCACTTGGTGATGCAGGAATATGCGTGTTATGGTTGAATATAGAGGGATAGCATAAAGGACCTAACCTATGATAAGGATGTTATACTATGAGGGTGCACCATAGGTTGGGCACGCCCAGACTCAGGCTGATGTGAGGATGGATCGCGTCTCACGGTAGGTAAAATGGGAACATGGTCGATATACCAGAAGTGGTAGGTAGGCAGGGTATGTATAGAGAAAGGTAATGAGCATTTGGTCATTTGTAAGAAAGATAACATTGAGACCAAGATTTAGTGAAACATAATGGATAGATGGTTGTTGTTGGGAATCCTCGGCTGTACGAGGGAAAGATTTGATTGTAGGAGGATCTTTTATTTGGGAAATATGTGTCAGCTAAAAAGAACGTCATGGGTTATAATGAACTTGACAAGGTAATGATTGAGATTGGTATAGCCTTAGTGTGTGGTAATGAGCAGGTATGTGTTCCTTTGGACAACGAAATCAAAAGTGATGGTTAGGAGGAAACAGGGGAGAACCATGTCAAGGTATTATGAGTTAGGGTACAAGGATCGGACGAATGATCCGATAGAAATTTGGCGTGGAGATGAGAATTCTGAATGGATAACATTCTACCTCCCTAGGGTATGTTGTACCGGAAGGTTTGAGCGGGGACATAATTCAGTGTACTTGAATATGGAGAGGTAAAGTGATATGGTGGTGGATCATAGGAATGGACCACATTGAACTATAAATAAGGTGATTGAACAGGGGAAAAAGTTTTAATTCAGCTGAATGAGTTAGCATAATTTGGTTTGTATAATTAGTAATGGGGTAGAGCATTGCTAATGCTAAGTTGAGATCCATTAGTTTTCCAAGTTTTGAAAAGGGATCAGAGAACGAAGAGAACCGAGTTGGAATCTAAAATTACTGGTTGATTGCAGTAGGATAGCAATCTGAGGGCTTAACATCTATGTCAAGGGAAGTATACTCTTTGATGAAACAGTCACGGTGATGGATGCTGGAGTACAACTAAGGTGACACGGCATAGGATATGGTAAGAAATAGTGCTATATAAACTAGAGAAATGAAAGATAGTGGATACTACGATTTAGTATTGGTTCAGGGAAAGATCAAAGGGGTTGTTGGAATCCTTAAGGCAGGAGTATCTACCTATCTGAAAGGATATAGGAACTTGTAAATTGTTAACTTGGAATACAAAGTTCCAGGATGAGAGATTTGTATCTCTCCAAGTGAGTGCAGACAAGGGAAAGTATGTTGTTCTGTAAAAGAAAGGGGACTTCTGACTCCTGATTCGACAGGAATTCTGAGGTTGTACCAAGGTTTAGGCCGGGGGCCTATAAGCTGAGCTCACCCTGGTAGGGGTGATGACTCGTTAGTATTTCTGGTCGCGAGAATAATTCAAAGATGCAATTGTTGTGAACTAAGCAGACTCTGGAGTTTCTACAGATAAAGAAAGTATAGTTATCAGACAAGATCTTGTGGAACAAGATTGTTACTCACGCATGAGTGTTATTGAAGATTAAGAGTAAAGGCGTTGGAACTTGGGTATTATAGTCAGAGGTAAGAGGTTTACTGTCTGATGTGTTCAAATAAATTTCGAGGACGAAATTAGTGTAAGGAGGGGATAGTTGTAATGACCCAAAATTACTACTAAGACTTAAGGGCCTTTATTAGTGTGCCGGGAGGGCATAATTGGAAGCTATGTGAATTAATGATGTGTTATGCAGGATTATGTGAAATGCATGTTTATGAGTATTGGGTAATTATAATTTTGGCCCGTTAGGGCATAAACGTGAGTTTGTGAAAAAAAAATGTTGAGACCACATTATTATGTGGATATATGTGTTTGCAGCTTTCGGCAGGAGGCGATCCTAGGGAGCAAGTAGCTGGAAAGTCACAACGGGACCCGGTACTTGACTTGGGGCAAGTCAAGGGGTATTTTGGGAATTAGACGATTATTTGGATTATCGGGTTATGGATATAAATAATTGGAGATATATTTGAGGTTAGGAAGTCTAGGTGGAAATACTGGGGAATTTTTCCATTTTGCCCTCGGGGACGTTTTCGGTACCCTGAGCCTTGGGATTGACTTAAGTACCTAAGGATAGACTAAGTAAATTTTAGAAAGCAGTGGAACAAAAGCTAAACCGACCCTTCTCTCTCTCTCTCTTCTTTTCTCTTAAGGAAAACTTCTGAAAGCAAATGGGACTTGGCTGGAATTCAGTGATTTGAGCTGAGGATTTGGAGGATTAACTCAGTGGATGGAAGCTAGGGAACTAACTAGAGTCTAAGGTAAGTTTTAAGTTTTATGTATGGTGGTTAGAATTATGTGACTTTGCTTGAATTCTAAGAGATTTGTGGGTTTTGAAACTGAAGATTGGATTGAAGTTAGGAACTTGGGAGTTAGCCCAGAAATAACTTGGAGAATTTGTTCTGCAGTGAAGGTAACTTCGAAATTATGATTTAATGTTTGAATTCTGGTGTTTTCATGGCTGGTTTGAGTGTTCTTAAGTGTGTGGGTTCAAGAGATTGAAATGTTGTTTTGATGGGTTTCTAGGCTAGATTGGTGCTGGAAGCATGTTAGAGAGTTGTTATAATTGAATTGGGTTATTGGGATGTTTTAGGGTGGATTTGGGCGAGGTTTGAATATTAAAAATGGTGGTTTTTCTGGGTTCGCGTGGCTAGGCCGCGGCTCTGTTCTAGAATGCCGCGGCCCTACGGAGCAAAGGAGCCAGGGAGGCTCTGCCAAAAAGAGAGCGCCGCGGTGCCACAGGGAAGGGCCGCAGCGCGTGTCTGTGGTTAGAGAGGCTTAGCCTCTATTTTTAGGGGCAGGCCGCAGCGCCAGTTCTTAGGGCCGCAGCTTAAAAGGGCATTTTTGGCTAAGTGGTGGTTTTAAGCGCGAGAACCTAACCTAGGGTGCTCGAGATTGAATTCACCACCGTGTTTGGTGGAATTCGATGTCTCGGAAGCTATAACCATATCCGGAAACCTTTACTCGAATATTAATGGAATCCTTTATCATAGTTGTGACTAGGAGTACGCTTGGGCTCGGGGCAGGATCGTGCTCGGGGGTCGTCTTTCCTAATTATAGCACTTGGAACTAAAGGTAAGAAAACTGCACCCGGTTGTGGATTTATAATGGGACTAAGGGTTCCCTATTTTGTATGCTTTGAAAGAATGGTATTATGCCATGTATAATGTAAATGGATGGTATCACGCCATGTAAATAGTAAATGAGCGGCCTAAGAGCTCCAGAGTTTACACATGCGCACAGGGCGCGGCTCGGCCACTCGTAGCTGAGGACAGCTTATTATGCACTGAGCTCGGTTTAAGCGGGCCGGAGTCAGTGGGATAAACAGAAGGTGCGGCCTAAGTTGTTGGCCCTAATTATCATGTAATTTGATTGTAATTATTATGATAATTATGATATGCTGGTTAATTGAATAGCAGATTGTTAGCTTGTTGAATGTTATCATTGAATGGGTGAATATTGTGCACTGTTGAGTACCTGGTTATGTCTGGTGAAATAATTGGATATTATTAGTGACTGTTTTTTAAATGCTATGTTTTCTTGCTGGACTTTGGATCACGGGTTCTACGTGGTGCAGGTAAAGGCAAGGGTAAGACGAATTGGCCACGGGTTAGAGAGCTCTGGGTGCGGGGTGTACATTGTCAGCTGCTCGGCCGCCACAGTCGAGGGTTTGTACATGAGCGAGAACCTAAAACGTGTATTTTGCCATTAGAGTGGCTTGGTTATTTATTGGTGTTGGAAATTCTGTAATTACGATATTTAAACCTTGATTTGGGATCCCATGTACCAAATATGTATTTTAATGAAAATTATTCGTTTATAACTAAAATCTTTTAAACCTAACCTGTTTGTATCATTAGATTCACATTTTAAACCAATTGGCTTGATTAGCAGGTCTTGCACCATTTCAAACACATAGTGTAACGGTCTTGGTTATCCAGGGCGTTACACATAAGGTCTAAATATTGGGTAAAAAGAAGAAAAGAAGAAGAATATTCATTATGGCTCAAAATGGGAAACTGAAGAAAAAAAAATATAAAGGTAGGCTTGAAAAGCTCAATCAATCCAAATAAATTTCCTAAATCATCTCCCTAGTCATGTGCACTTATAATTTTACCTCAAGTTGTTAATCAATGATTTCTACAGTGGTCGAGACTATATATAATAGCATGCATACATCTCTCCAAGTACTAGTAAAAAAGTAAATCTAATTGTCTTTGTAATTTGAAAAATCTAAGTTCAAGCTTAAGTAGCAACCAAAACATGATAAATTCTTGTAACATTTACAAATGAAGGAACCTCTCAGGTTTTCTAATCTCTCATTCTTGCAAGCTAAATTCTCTATCATTCTTTTCATGTATTTGTTTCTCAATTATTGGTAGTTTCTAAATTAGTATATTATTATTAATTTTTAATTAAAATTTTCATTTCTTAAATCATTTTATAAATTTTAACCTTTAGTTATATTATTTTGTTATTATTTCTTGTGTGTTTATTCATTATCAATTTAATTTTAGTTTACTAATATATATTTCATTCATATATTTTCATAATCATCAATCATACCGTGTCTAGTTGCAAATATAGAACAAATAAATTAGATGGTTGTGATTTCTTTATTGGAGAGTAATGTTATAAATATATATATATATATATATTTGTTTTTCTTTTTATCAAATTTTTTATATTCACTTACAATTGATATGAAAATGAGTTTATTTATTTATTTATATTAAGCGTTGAAGGAATGTATTAGGGGATTAGAAATGATAGAATTAAATTGAATTATAATGAATCCAATACTATGTTTGGTAAGTTAGTATAAAATTCTTAAATTAATAATATAATATTCAGTAAATCACTAAATTAAAATAAATTTAATACCATCAAAATTTTATTTAAAATTATATAGTTATATATAATTAAAATCTGAAATTCAATTTTTAATAATCACCAAATTCATTAAAACAAGTAGTTTAATTAAGATGCGGAATGACAATTGAATGTCAAAACATATTTCAATTTTGTCGTGACAGAATGGCGATTGGTCGTAACAGATACTGAATACAATAAAAGGACAGTGCAAAAATAATAAAGAACACAACGAATTTTTTCAAGGTTCAAAAACTATTTCGGATAACCTATTCCTTGGGGCCACGTCCAGAGAATAAAACCAATTAATAAAGAAATACAAGTACATAAATATTGACTGAACAAAACAAGACCCCCTCTTGAAATTTGCTGCAACTTTGTTGTACTTCTCTTCACTAATCTGATTTCGATTGAAACTCCTAACCACTTGAACTCCCTTCAAGGGTCAGCGAGTGCTTGCATCCTCTCGAAGCAAGGCTTGTAAAAATCTTCTCTCGAAGACTTCAAGAATTGTGTTCAAATTACAACATGTATTCACTCATGAACGTGGTATAGACTCACCACACAACTAAACACTCATTTTATTACAAGAACACATGAATACTGCGATGTTGAATACAAACTATGAACCCTCACAAATATTACAATTCGCTCACAAAACAATACACCCCAGAGTTCACATTTTTTCAACACCCTAGAACTCTATTTATAGAATCCATTTCAAGCTCAGAAGGCTGAGAAAAAAATCCACAATAAAAGCAAGAATATTTGATAATATTCTTGATTGATGGAGATTTGCCAATCTGTTGATTCTATCTTGACAGCTACGCAATCCACAGAGAAAGCTTATACCTGAGTCAACACAGAATTTCCTAAAAAAAGGAAATGAGCAATAACTTACCCACGGATTTTATTTCCTGCAGAAAACTATTATTGGAAAGTACAAAAATTAACTGAGGAAAACCCATAAATGAATTCAATTAATCTCATAATATTTCCTTAGAAAAACAAGATATAAATTCCTTATTTAAATATATTGTGAATATAAATATGAAATAAGGAATATTTGCAAATCCCACCATATATTCCAAGGTATGAAAACCGAATATCACAATATAAAAGAATTTAAATAAAATAAGATATTTCCATAAATTTGCTAATTTAAGATTTTACAATCTCCCCATTTGGCAATTTTATAGACAAGACATATCTTATTTTTTTAAAGACCCTGCAAGCATAACTTATTTTTTAAAAACCCTGCAAGAACCAAGTTAGTGCTAAATCCCAAAATATGATAAAGAGTCCCGAAATGACTCCCCTTGCCAAATATAATCAAAGGACATAGAAAAAAAACAAGTAACCAATGCATTGTAAACAAAACACACACAAAAAAAGAGAGTACGTACGTTTCTCTCTCCCTCATTGTCTAAAGAAATGCCAAAGGAAAAACAAACATAAAATAGAACAAAGACACATTTAGTGTCCGTTTACATTTATTAAAAGCAAATAAAAATAAATGGAGAGGAGCTGAAACCGTCATGGGGCTGGAGCAGTGAAGGCATTGAGAATCACCAAAGAAGCGAAGATGTGATGCTGAGTGTCCTCCATGGCAGTGAAACGCTCACAGGGAGTGGAAATTCTTGTCTGGACAACAGTAAGAGTGGTCTGAACAGCAGAAGATTCAGGCTCAACAACTCCAGACCCAGAAACAGTCAAGTTAATGCCTTTGGACTTTTTACTCGTGATCGGAGCGCTGTCATCTTTGACTTCTTTGACAGTGTAGGAAGGACCAACCAAAGGTGGAACCAGAGACTCATAAGACATCTTCAAAGGACGTTGAGTGTCCAACAACTTGTAAATGATGTGAGGAAACATTAAGTGTTGACCCTTGCACTTTGCAGCACCCAAAGAAACAATCAGATCAAAGATTTCTGTAATGTCCTAAACTCCAGGGACCGTTACTGTGTGTATTTTAAACAGTGCTAAACTCGCTAATCGAGTCATTTGGCCATAATCGTATAACTAAGTATGATTAGCGATTTAGGATTAAATTTTTTGGTTAAGATACAACGTTTCATTAGAACGTTTACTGTATACATTGGGATCCCAAAAAAATATAACTTAAATGTTAATTACAACAAAATATTTACAACTAGTCGACCTAAGCGGAAAATAAGGTTTAACCCTAGTTCCTCTTTAAACCCTCGGCCGTGGCGGTCAAGCAGCCGCATATGTCCACATCGTCACCTAAGCTCTCCAACTCAAGGATGGTTCAGCTTTCTTTTGCCTTTACCCGCACCACATAGCATCCGTGACCCGAAGCCCAACAAGAAAACTCAATATTCTCATGAACAGTAATAACAGGTCATCAAATCATAATGTGCATGCCTAGCAATAATAGTCTTAATCACGCATGCAAACAGGTACAAATAAATGTTTGTGGAGTCCTGCGCTCTGAGTAAATGACTAATAGGTCTCTCGCTCTGAGGTAGAAGACTAGTAAGTCTATCTCGGTTAGATGACTGATCAGACTATCTCGGTTAGATGACTGATCAGTCTATCTTGATCAGATGACTATTAAGTCTATCTCGATCAGATGATTGATAAGTCTATCTCGGAGGTCCCATACCGTACTAGCCATGTGACATGTAGGTCACCTTAGCCTTTCTGGCTCTGTCTCTAAATAACTTGCCTTTAGACTAGACCAATGCTTTTAGTTTTCATCGAACTTGGGGTCAGTCCAGCATTAATGCTCATGTTGAGTCATTCAATGCAGATGTCGATTAGATCTAATCTTTTATCGGCTCTGCGTTCATGATGCTTATGCCGCTCCTGACTCTTTGGTCAGTAACATACGACCAGTGCTCAATACCGTTGTTGAACTTGACTAGTAAGTCACAGCTTCACAGATGGATCTGACACCATTGCCGATTTTGACTAGTAAGTCAGTGCCATTCACAAGTAAGCAATGCTACCAGGCATATATCATATGTCAAATATCCGAATGTAGGGCATTTAGCATGCTTACTTAACAATTTCTAGCATACTTAGGATCATGCACAAACATAGAGACTTAAGCTCTGATCAATCTCATATTCAATAATCATGGCATGCCCTAACCACATGTTTCTCACGCATCACATGCATCACATACGAGGTGCAGTTTTCTTACCTTTAGTTCGCGCAAGTAATAACAAATGAACGACCCTCGAGAACGATCAATCCTTTAATCCCTTAGCGATCACCTAGTCATAACCAAATACGATCTCTAATTAATAAAATCAACAATAAAAGGGTCTTGACCTAAACCTCACTCCTAGGACCCTGAATTGTACCCAAATGGTGAGTGGATTCAATATCGAGCCTTAGGAATTGAAACCCCGAGCCAAAAACCCTTAAAAACACCAAAAACATGAATCTTAAGAAGCAGGGTAGCGCTGTAGCACTACCCCCTAGCGCCCCAGCGCTCTAGGCAGACCTGAAGCTCTCAGCTAGCGCTGTAGCGCTACAACCAGGCAGAAATGCCCTGGTTCCTTCCCCCTTCGACTCCACCATCCCCAACCTGAACCAAAAGTAGCCAAAGCTCATTTTAAGTCCCAATTGAACCCAAAAACCATCTACATATGTCCTAGACATCACAACCCAAGTAACCCTAGCCAAAACTTCCATCAAATTCTCAACTTTCAAACCAAAACCCAACTGAAGCTCAAATAGAAAAATAGAGCAAGAGCTAAGGTTTTAATTGCTAGAAACACACCTCAATCTCAGCTTAGGACCCTCTTCAGTGGTAGAGCATAACCCAAAATCCTCAAGGCTTGATCGCTAGCTTGGTTCCTCAAAAGAAGCTTCAAAAACCAAAGAGAAAAGAGAAGAAGAAGATGATCAGGAGAGGAAGATGAGGATGCTTTGTTTTGCTGCAGCTTAATGGCTTATATTTATCTTTAAGGTCAAAAGACCGAAATGCCCTCATGCCTAATTAAAACCCTTAACAGCCACCAAGGGCAAAATTGTCCTTTCGCACCTATCTCGTTAATCATAATTAACGCCCTCCAATTCCCGTTATTCTCAATATTCTTAAATTCTAATAAATTATATCCCATTACCCTTTAATTCCCGGTAATGTTCTAATCCTCAAATCACCCCGAGACTCACCCCAAGCCCCAAAATTAATCTCGTTATGACCAGACCGAAAACTTGCATTCCATGATCGTCTCATGCCGAATGGCTCGAACAAATCCACATATAATGTGGTATTACTCATAATTCATCAACATGCATGAAAATACACAATTAAGCCCTCAACGGACCAAATTACCAAAATGCCCTTATAATTAAAAATAGACCCATATGCATACTTTTATCATTATATTATAATATAATTCACATAAACATGCATATAATTATTTAATGGCGTAATAAATCAATTATGGCCCTCCCGACCTCCTAATCAAGGTCCTAAACCTTATTAGGAAATTTGGGGCATTACAATTGTTGAAGCAAGATCAACAGTGATACCAGTCCTAACCTTAAACAGAAAGGAGGCCATATCTTGAGTGATTGTCAAAGAGTATGTGGTAGGAAGCCAATTGTCCATGGAAAACTTGAAAAGAGCACCATAGTAGTGTGTAAGGTCTGAGAGTTTGAGGGATGCATTCAGTTCCCACACCATAACTTGGCCAACTAATTCAAACAAGACTTGATCCTTTGCAAATTCAAACGAATCATCGACCTCAACTGAGACTAAAATGAGAACCCGAGCAATTTCAACAAAAAAAAAAAATTTATACCAATGTCCTCTAACATAGACTTCATGAAACATAATGGAGTTTTGATCAAGCAACTCATAATTCAAATTGGCATAAAATTCTTGAACTACCCGAGGGACATACCCATCAAAACTAAACAAGGAGTGTAACCAACCTCTTTCTTCCATTGTAAGTAAAAACCCAGATACCCGATGAGGAGCAAAAAGAAATTTACGTTCACTAATGAAATTCCTATTCTCATAAAATTGCATATTTTTCTCATTACCATTTAAGGAGTAAGTAAGAGAATGAGCCTTGAAAGATGATCCTAAAGAGCAAATTGAAGCACCCTTGCTTTTGGTAGATAAGTCGGGAAAAGTCAATGGTGTTTTGCCTTTGGGATGTGATGCAGCAGGTAAGGTTTCTGATGGGTCTTCTTCAAATTCTGTCTCCTCCTCAGAATCTTCAAGAAGAGGATCTTCTTGTGGTTCTTTAGGAATCGACTCAGTCATAGATGGGTCTAGCTAAGGCAATGAATCTTCATTTTCAGGACAGACATCCTTCGAGGAAGTGCAAGCAGGAGGATTGATTTTTGCCTTCTTTTTGAATTTGGATAAAAGGAGTGGAATCAGAGATAGAGCTAGTACCTTTTACCTGGGCTACGTTGGTTTTCGTTGTCTGTTTTGGGCTAGTGGATTTGGATGTACGCTTGCCCTTTGCCTTGGGTGTCAGTACATCAGGAGATAATGAAGACTCAGAGTCTTGAGTAGAAGGATCAATTTCAACTTCTGTTGAAATAGATTGTTGAGGGATTGATATTGGTGAAAGCATCTGTTCGACAGGAACATCTAGCGAGGCGAGTGGAACCGCCAAGGACGGGTTCTTTTGCACATTGAGGTTGGGAAAGATCACACCTTTACTGGAACCCTCGATTATTGGATACTTATCAGGCCCTGGAAGAGCAAGGACATTCTTCCTTGCTGTTGCTTTAGGTCGACGACCTGGATGAGTAGAGGAGACAGGGGGCGTTGATGCAGAGACAGGTAGAATCAAAGCTGGGATTGGTGGAGTGGCTGAGGGAACCTTCTCAGAAATAGTCTCCTTTTGAGACTTCATTGCTTTGGAGATGGAACCACGACCTAAGAGAAATAAGATGACCTATTATTTTTTTATTAAAAAAAATAGAAAATGAAAAAAAAGAATATTAAGTGATGATATAAAATAACCCAAAAAAGAATATACTAGTCATAAAAAAATATTTTAATTAAATTATTAAGTGTATGAATCTAAAAGCATTTCTTACACAATCTTAGACAACAAGCATTTGTGTGTGCATATGAAGCTAAGAAATATTGACATTTCTTTTTGGCCTTTTGTGCTAGGGTCATTGCCCATGATTGACAATTTTAGCTTTTTTCAATTGTAACCATAATGGAGGCTATAACTCATATACTGATTGTAACGTCCCAAATCTGCTAATAAGGCTTAGTGCCTTGATTAGCGTACCCGGAGGGCAATAACTGACTTAAACATATTATTATAGGGTTAATTGTGATTTATGTGTATTAATATGTCATTACATGAATTAAATGTTTATATGACTAGATATGCATGTTTAGGTGAATTAAATATGCATGTGGGCTCGTTCTTGTTAATAAGGGCATATTTGTCATTTTGGCCCTTTGAGAGCATAAATGTAAATTATATGTTTGTTGTGTTTGAGACCACAAGATTGTGGAGATATATTTGTGATGTGTGATCCGAGACGGTTCTAGGGAGCGGAATAGTCACGGCGAGGTCGAATACTCGGCTCGGGGTGAGCCTAGGGGTATTTTGGGGATACAAGACGTGTTCGAGATTTACTGGCTAGTGGGTAGTGATTTAGCAGTTATTTGAGTATTTCAAGGTTAATTGAGGATTTATAGAAATACTCGAGGAATTAGCGGGAGGTGGCAAATGACGGGATTTCCCTTGGAGGCATTAAGTGGCTAAGGGTTAATTAGGGGCATTTTGGACATTTTGTAGCTGGGAACAGAGTTGGATTTGGCTAAGGTCATGAAATTGCAGTTTAGTACCGCCTATCATCCTCAGACGGATGGACAGTTTAAGAGGACGGTTTAGGTACTGGAGGATATGTTACGGGCTTGTGTGCTGGACTTTGGAGGATCTTGGAGTAAGTATCTCCCTTTGATTGAGTTTTCTTATAATAACAACTATCACAGTGGCTCCGTATGAAATGTTGTATGGGAGAAAGTGTATATCATCCATTAATTGGAATGAGACGGGTGAGAGAAAGTACTTAGGCCCTAAGGACGTTCAGCGGACTAACGCGACAATTGAAAAGATTAGAGCTCGGATGCTCACCTCTCAAAGTGGACAGAAGAGTTACTCAGACTTGAAATGCAGGAGTGTAGAGTTTAAAGTTGGTGATCATGTGTTCCTCAGAGTTTCTCCTTTGAGAGGAGTAAAACAATTTGGAGTGAAAGGCAAGTTAAGTCCTAGGTTTGTTGGCCCCTTTGAGATTCTGGAACGGGTTGGAGAGGTAGCTTACAGATTGGCTATGCCTCCAGCTTTATCAGGGATTCACAATGTATTTCATGTGTCCATGCTCCAAAAGTGTGTATCAGATTCTACGCATGTGTTGAGTTATGAAAACATGGAGCTAGATCAAGATTTGTCTTATGAGGAGAAGCCGGTTTAGATTCTAGACTGAAATGATAAAGTCTTGCGGAACAAGACCATTTCCTTGGTGAAACTGCTGTGGAGAAACAACAAAGTGGAAGAGGCAACTTGGGAGCTTGAATCTGATATGCGGGATCGATATCCCGAGTTATTTAGGTAAATTTCGAGGCGAAATTTATGTAAAGAGGGGATAGCTGTAACATCCCAAATCTGCTAATAAGGCTTAGTACCTTGATTAGCGTGCCAGGAGGGCAATAAGTGGCTTAAACATATTATTATATGGTTAATTGTGATTTATGTGTATTAATATGTGATTACTCGAATTAAATGATTATATGACTAGATATGCATGTTTAGGTGAATTAAATATGCATGTGGGCTCGTTATTGTTAATTAGAGTGTATTTGTAATTTTGGCCCATTGAGGGCATAAATGTAAATTATATGTGTGTTGTGTTTGAGACCACATGATTGTGGAGATATTTGTGATGTGTGATCCAAGAGGGTTCTAGGGAGCAGAATAGCGGAATAGTCACGATGGGGTTGAATACCTGGCTCGGGGTGAGCCTAGGGGTATTTTGGGGAAACAAGATGTGTTCAGGATTTACTGGGTAGCAGGTAGTGATTTAGTGGTTATTTTAGTATGTCGGGGTTAATTGGGGATTTATAGGAATACTCAAGGAATTAGCAGGAGGTGGAAAATGATGGGATTGGCCTTGGAGGCATTAAGTGGCTAAGGGTTAATTAAGGGCATTTTGGACATTTTGCAGTTGGGGATAGACTTGGATTTGGATTAGGACACTAGAACTAACCTGAAAACAGAAGACAAAAAAACATATCTCTCTCAACCTTATCTCTCTCTCTCTCTCTCTCTCGACACTCTCTCTCTCTCTCAAAGCTAAGGGGGATTTTTTTTTCTGAAATTCAAGGAGGAAAGTCTAAGATTAGAAGGGAATTAAAGCCTGAAGTAGTTAGGAGCAACTCATAGCTTAAATCACACAATTGAGGTAAGGACTTCTTTTGTTCTTGTGAGTTTTCATTTGTGGTTTAGAGGTCTTATGGGGTTGAACCTTAGGATCTGATTTTTAAGTTTTGATGAGTTCATGGGATAAGTTTTGGGGTATGTATACTGGTTATGTTGCTTTGATATGAACTGTACACTGAATTCGAGGTTTAAGATTTGACTTGGTTAGAATTTAGTGAGGTTGGCTCGTAAAAATGCATGAGAATATTTGGGTTTTGGCCTCGAGCCGTGGCCCTTTTTTATTCAGGCGCCACGGCCGGTATGAACAAGGGGGCTTGGGAGCCTTTGAAACCGTCCAGGCACCGCGACTCAAATAGGGAGCGTCACAGCCTGTGTCCCCCTGAAGAGAGCCCCAAGTGTCTATATTTGTAGCGCGTCTTGGCCCTAAGGGGTTGGGTCACGACTCAAATAGGGAATAAGGGCCATAGCAGGGTTTTAAGCTCGGGAACCCAAATCTAAGGGCTTGGGAAGGATCCTACTACCCAGTTTAGTAGGATTAGAGGTCCCGGAGGCTAGAATACTATTATGAAGTTCTTAATTGGTTTAGGGCTTGATGGATGTTACTATTATTGCGTTGTGACTAGCTTTTACCGCCAAGTCTTGGGTTTAGGGGATTGCGCTTGGGATCACACTAGACAATCAACTTGGGACAAAGGTAAGAAAACTGTTTGTGTCCGTAGAGTAGGGCATGGTCCGATTATTTGTGTTGAATGTTGTATGTGAATATTTTTAGTTGTTATGCTATATTTTTAGGCGTAAGCTAGGATCAGCAAAGGCCAGGAACGACGATAAGCATGTTGAACGCAGGCTGAACGTCAATAAGCATGCCAAATGCAAGCCTCCATGGCATGGCCATCTAGGGAGTTGTACTCACCCGTTCGGTGAAGACCATGAACCCAATGCCTAGTAAAGCACCTGGGGCGGCATAGGTCGCTTTGTGAATAATCTGCTATCTATTTAAGTTGTGTATGACTGGATTGAGTTGTCATATGCTATATATTGAGTTTTCTTGCTGGGCCTTGGCTCAAGGGTGCTCTATGGTGCAGGTAAGGGCAAAGGAAATGCCGACCAAGCATGAGTTGGAGGGCATGGAGTGGCGCGTACATGTTCAGCCTACCTGGCTGCCACGACCGGGGTTGTTTTGAGAGACATGCTATAAACAGTTAATTTTGTAGCTTAGGTCAACTGTACCTTAACCTTTGAATTGTAAACACATTTTGAAATAGTATTTTGGGATCCCAATGTATCACTTTTATGACTTTAATGGATGTCTAATCCTTTTATGCTTAATTTCCATTAAATGAATCTTTATTCCGATTTAATCACACTTTTGGATCTAAAACCTCGATTAGCAATGTAACGACCCAAATTCGCTAATAAGGCTTAAGGGCTTTGATTAGTGTGCCAGGAGGGCATTAATGGAATAATTTTGATTTAATGAGTAATTATATGTCTAATAATGTTTATATGATAATTGATTATATTATGTGGTAATATGATATGTGATATATGTGAGAACCACATTATTATGTGGACAGGTTCGTTGAGCACGACTCAAGACAATTCTAGGGTTAGATAGCGGGAAAAAGTCACAACGGGGTTTAAGATATGACTTTGGGCAAGTCGGGGATACTTTTAGATAGCGGATAGTGATTTGGGTTATCGGGACATGAAAATAAATATATGGAGATATACTTGAGGTTAGGGTGTCTAGGCGGGAATATTGGGGGATTTTACCATTTTGGCCTCGGGGACGGTTCCGACACCCCGAGCCTCGGGATTAACTTAATAGATAAGTTAGATATAGGGAAGCTTTTAGAAGATAAACAACCGACTAAACACTTAGGCTCTATCTCTCTCACGTTTAAGGAACACAAAAAACTAAAGGGGAAACTAGCTGGAATCTCTTGGATTTGTAGTGAGGATTTGAAGGTCTAGCTCAGGGATTTATCAAGCACTAAAACAGGGATAAGGTAAGCCTTTAATTTTCTTCTCTGTGGTTAGGATTCTGGATTTTGGTTAAGTGTTGAAACAAAGTCAGTTTTGGTGTTTTAAGGCAGAATTAAAGAAGGGAACTTGGGAGCTTAGCTTGGCCACAGCTTGGTGAAGTGATTCTACAGCAAAGGTGAGTTTTAACTTTTGGTTTAGAGGTTTAAATTGAGTTTAGGTGGCTGGTTTGAGTGTTTATAGCACTTGGGTTTCAGAAGTTGAAAGGGGGTGATTAGAGTGTGCTAGGCTGTGTTTTCTTGGGAATTATGTTGGTTAGATCATGCTAAAGAAGTTGGGAATTAATTGGTTAAGAGTTGGGAAGTTTTGGGATGGTTTAAGGTAAGGTTTTGAGCTTTGAAATGGTGTAAAATCTGGGTTCGAAGAGGAGGGCCGCGGCTCTGTTCTAGAGCGTTGCTGCCCTAGCATGCAAAGAAGCCAAGGGGGCACGCTGCGGCGCCCAAGGCAAGGGCTGTGACGCGTGTGTGGTTCAATGAGGGAATAGGTTCTGTTTTGGGGAAGGGTCGCGGCTAGGCTTTGGGAGCCGCAGCCCTTGGTTGCACACTTGAGATTTTGAGGGTTTTAAGCATGGGGAAATGGTCTAGTGTGCTCGGGTTTGGTTTCACCACCGTGCTTGGTGGAATTAGGAGTCCCGGGAGTTAGTTTGTAACTGGAAACCTATATTTGAGTATTTATGAAACCCTATACTTTGGTTGTGGTTAGGTGATAAAAGCTTAGGCTCAGGAACGGATCGTGCTTGAGGGGCTTTGCTCGTAATTCGATAACCGTACAGACTAAAGGTAAGAAAACTGCACCTGGTTGAATATATGTGACGGGACTAAGGGCTCCCTATTGTAGAAGCTTGAAAAGATGGTATTATGCCATGAAAGCCATTTAGTGAACCAACGGCCTAAGGGTGCCAAGGGTCTCACTAGCGCACAGGGCGCGGCTCGGCCACTGGTAGCCGAGGATAGCTTATTATGCACTGAGCTTGGTTTAAGCAGGCCAGAGTCAGTGGGTTAAACAGAGGGTGTGGCCTAAGTCGTCGGCCCTGAATATTATGTGATATGAATATTATGCTGAATATATGTTGTGGAATATCTGATGAGTTTACATGCTTACTGAGCTATTTGTCTGTTGTTATTGTTTGAGTTATCTATGATGTTTTCTTGCTGGGCCTTGGCTCACGGGTGCTACGTAGTGCAGGTAAAGGCAAGGGCAAGTTAGATCAGCCCTGACTGGAGAGCTCAGCGAGCAGAATGTACATAGCCAGGTGCTCGGCCGCCACGGTTGAGGTTTGGGCAAGGACATGGAACCTGAAGACTGTCTGTTTTGCCTTAGTATGGCTAGTGGTTACTCATGTACTTTTGGGAGTCTGTAAACTTTCTTTAACTTCGTTTTTGTATGGGATCCCATGTTTACTACAGTTTAAATATATGAAATAAGGTTTTGGGCGACTAGCATTTAAGTATATAAGACTGCCAATCATACTCCTATAAAGATTTGGATCTACTTTGGTCCCATTTTCATCTTTGGATAGTTTGACTGTGGTTCCCATGGATGTTTTAGCAGGTTTGGCTGTCTCGAGCCAAAATCTCTTCACTAGATTCTTGGCATACTTACTTTGTGAAATGAAAATTCCCTCATTGGACTGCTAAACTTGTAGCCCCAAGAAAAAATTGAGCTCTCCTACTGTGCTCATCTCAAACTCTTCTTGCATTTGTTTCACAAAATCCTACACTTGAGAATCGTTATTAGACCCAAAGACTATATCATCGACATTTATTTGAGCTATCATAATATCAGTATCAACATTTTTGATGAAAAGTGTCTTGTCTACTTCCCCTCTCTTGTACCCTTTTGAGACCAAAAATTGAGTCAATCTTTCATACCAAGCCCGAGGGGCTTGTTTCCACCCATACAAGGCTTTTTGTAACATAAAGACATGAATAGGAAGGTGAGGATCTTCAAATACTTTAGGTTGCTCAACATAACCCTCTTCATTCAAAATCCCATTTAAAAAAACATATTTAACATCCATTTGGTACAACTTAAAGCCAATGATACAAGAAATGACTAACAACAATCTTATGGATTCAAGTCTTGCAACAGAGGCAAAAGTTTCATCAAAATCAATAACTTCAATTTGAGTGTACCCCTGTACAACAAGCCTAGCTTTATTACTTATTATGGTACCAAATTCATCAGTTTTGTTTTTAAAGATCCATTTGGTACCAATAACATTTGTATGACTCGGTCTAGGGACAAGAATCCATACCTCATTTCTTGTGAATTATTCTAGCTCCTCTTGCATAGCACTAATCCATGATTCATCATTCAAATATTCCTTCACTTTTTTTTGGCTTAAACATAGAAGTGAAGCAAACAAATCGAACCAAATTAACATACCTTCTTCTTATGACCATGCTTTCTTTAAGATTCCCTAAAATAAGTTCAGACAGGTGATTTTTCTTGACTCAGGTCAAAGGTTCTCTCTGAACTAAATCAGTGACAATGATTGGTGTTTCCTTCTCTGTTTATCCAGAAGTTGTTGTGGCAATCTCTGTTTCTGTACCAAGTTTTTCAGATGTTGTAGCCACAGAAGGGCATTCTTTCAAACTTGTCATTCCTGTTTGATGCTGAGCATCAATGAATCTATCAATCTCTTCCTCATGAAATTACTCAGAAAAATCCTTCAAATCATCAACAACCACATTAGCAGATTCCATAATAGTTTGAGTTCTGATGTTATAAACACAATAAGCTCTACTATTATTAGAGTAACCAAGAAAAACCCTAGATCGCTTTTGGCATCAAATTTGCCAAGATTCTCATGATATCTAAGAACATAGCAAAGGCAACCAAAAACATGAAAATAATTAACATTGGGTTTTCTACCTTTTGAGATCTCATAAGGAGTTTTATTTGTATCTGGTCGCAAGAAAACACGATTAATTGTGTAGCAACCAGTGTTAATTGCTTCAACCCATAATTTCTTTGATAGTGTTTTGTTGTTTAGCATAACTCTAGCAATTTCCTGTAAGGTATGATTTTTTCGTTCCACTACCCCATTTTCTTATATGGGGTTTTGGGTGTAGAAAATTCATGCAAAATTCCAAAAGATTTACAATATTCATCATAAAAGGAATTTTCAAACTCCTTACCATGATCACTTTGGATTCTCACAATTTTACCAATGTTGCACTCTTTTTCTACTCTTAGTCTTGTACATAGAGTTTTAAAAACCTCAAATGTGTCTAATTTTTCTCTTAGGAAATCAATCCATGTAAATCTTGAAAAATCATCCACACATACAAAAATGTATCTTGTACCATTAATACTTTCAACCTGTATAGGACCCATGAGATCCATATGCAATAGTTCCAACACATTTTGAGTACTAATGTTCACCCTAGATTTGTTCAACAACACAGATTCATGAAAATGATTTGAATAAGAGAATTGAATTCAAGAATGTAAACGACACCATGATTTTATAGTGGTTCGGCCCCAGGGATTGGTAATGACCTACGTCTACTTAGTGTTTTTAGTAATGTAAACTCCAAAACCTGCGATCATAGAACAAGGGTTCACCAAGTTTCACAAGTCTTGAAGAAAGATACAAATATTGTGTATAAAATCACTATTTCTCTCTCAATACCAATTATTGCGTAAGACATAAATGAATCCTATGAGTCCTATTTATAGGCTCATGGATGTACATATGGGCTTGTGGGCCGTCCTTAACTTGCGTTACAAGCATAATAAAATAATAATATAAATAATATTGATTACATTTGAATTAATAAATATCCCTAAAATATCTAACTTATAACCGTTTCTGAGCATTTGTCTTGGTCCCACGAGTAGATTTGGTCATATGTTTCTGTCTATCTTCTTTTTCTGCTCAACATATTCCTTGCGTCTATCAAGCAACTCAATTTCTTCTAATAATCTGGTTGTAGGTTGACTAGTCCTTTATTAATAATCAGTCACGTGTTGTTCACGTGCCTCTTTAACATGCCATGTCATCATGCAAATATTTAGGAAAACATTTCACCCCAAACTTATTTTAATTCGAATAAGATTTAATAAACTTACTCGATCATCAATCTTCTGACCTGTCCCATCCATCTGTACTTATTTCCTCGAAAAGGTAAGTAATTATTACCTTTACGATTTTGTAGAACTGATTTGATGATTATTGCAGTTTCCCATGCGAAAACCCTTAATTTTTATCATTACGTGTCAGATACCTCTGACTGATATAAATATCCCCCTCATTCTTTCCTTTCATTTTTACCCGATCATTCTCTCTCTTCAAGAATACTTAGTATAAACCTTCACGAACTTCAAGCGTTTTAGTGCGATTCGAGGCTTCTTCGAGCAACTTGAAGCAATTTCTTCAACAACTTCACTTCCAGTAAGTTTCAAACCCCTCCTACTAATTTTGTAGCAATTCTTTCGCATCTTTGTTTGTGATTTGTCTGTTTTTGTAACTGGTTTTGCATGTTCTTGATGTGTTCTTGAGGGTAATCAGTTTTGGGTATAAATGCATAGGACTTTTTGGGATAAAATAGGTATTTTATGCAGTTTATGGCATATATTGATGTCCAGGAAGGGTATTTGGGCATATTGTCACTGATTTGGGCACAAAATTGAAGTAAAAATTGGATTTTTGGTATTTCACAAAAACTGGGGTTTTCCCTCCTATTTATGAAGTTGAAAAGGTTTTTCAGAAAAAACTTTTCAAATTCACTTTTTGATATGTTTTTCCAACCTGTTCGCAGTTTTTTGTGTTTGTACTCAGATGTTGCTGGTCAGATAAAAGCTTAACCTTTATCTACGAGCAGCACTATCCTTTTTTCCTTTTATTTTCGTTCTCTACTGGTCGTAGATTCTCACTTCCCCTTATTCTTCTCAGATATTAATGCACGATCCCTGGGGAGGTGAGAGACCAATAGACAGTGACCTCATTTCCTTGTTGTTGAAGACCAAGAACAACCTTCTTTACCCATATTAGAGCCTTCGTCGCCACCTCGATTCCTACGACCAGCTTTCCTTGATGAAAACCATAAAAGAAAAAACCAAGTATAAGATGTGTCAAACAAACTGCCCAGAGAAAAAGAAAAACCATCGACTCACCTACCAGTTAGCCAATAACCAATACTGAGGGTCTTTCAAGCGACCCTCAACCAATAAGGGTCGCAACACCATTATCCAAACTAAGGCCCGTCTATATGAGGGCCCACGAGCAGATGTACCTTGGTACATTGCCCCTCCTAGCATCATATCGACCAGGAAGGTGGAAAAGTATCCCAAGAAGTCTTGGCTTCCTAGGATTATTTTATATAAGCCTACACCTAACCAGAGGGAAAATGTGCCCAGAGGTGCCTTTAGTGCCTGGTTGAGGTACCACATAGAAGCTGGGGCAATTTTTCCCTTGCACAATTTTTTTCTGAGGGGTAGCAAACTATTTTGAGGTCACCCCTTTTCAAATAACCCCCAACGGATATAGAGTGTTTTCAGCACTCTATATTCTGTATAACCATAAAAAGTGGCCTGTGCCCACCCCTCATGAGATCAATTTTTTTGTTCGATCTCAAATCCAACCCATTTTTATCACTAGGAATCTTGTCGCACATTCCTAAGTGATATAACTTACAAATCCAATGTGGGAAAATACTTTCAAGAGTATATCCTTATAACCGATCTGGTCGCAGATAACATGACCTTCACTCGAGGAGGTAAACTCTTTAATCTCTATTCGGTATTATCTGTTAGAGAATATATTTTTATACTCAATGGAAATATGGAAAAACCAAAATACAACTCTATGCAAAAAATACAATAGACAAGGTAATTGATTAAATAAATATTACAACTCAATTGCTCAAAATACAAGTAACTAGAAAGATGTAGAAGAAGAAGATTACAAACTCAAAACAATAATAATACAAGTAAATAAGATCAACAAGATTAAAAGAATTAAAATAAAACCAATAAAAAGGGACAAACTCTCACACAACCAAAGTGTAGAGTAATGGGGATCACCAACTTGAACAAGGTTCAAAACCTTTGTCCAAAAACTTATTTCCCCCTATTATCTAAGCACTAAGGGATCTCTCAAGGAAATAACTCTCTGGAATTATCAAGCCTCTATGGTGTATTTTCCAGCCAAGTGCTTTGTGGATGGAAAATGTCGTGTCTTACAAGTGAGCATTAGGCTCCTGTTTATAGAGTTTGAGATACCCCTTTGAATTTCAAATTCCACCAACCCCCATGGCTGTTACCAATGTTTAATTTGATGTTTATGGGATTAAAATGGAGATTTGGGAGTTATTTGGGATGTTAGAACCGTTCAATTTGGAAAAAACTAAAAAATCATATAGGTTGTTAGCCTCATTGGCCGCGACCAGGACTTTTCAGTGGCCGCGGCCACTGGCTTTTGTCCCCCAGGCCGCGGCCACAGGCCATTTTCAGCACAAAAATGTCATTTTTCCAAAACGTTCCAAAACATCCCAAATCCTTTCCCACATGATTTTGTAACCTCCAAACACCTATTGGGAGTTAAAAACATGTCTCCAACAGCCTTATTTCATCATGTCTTTGTGAAATCCAATCTCAAATGTGTAACATATAATATACACATTATTGGGTAATATTTGGGAGTTACAAATTTGTAACTGGTTTTGTAACTCCAAAATATGTCACATTTGGGCACACACACATGTCTAATTTTTGTGACTCTCAATAATATGTTACAAGGTGTGACAAATCACATTTTGTCACATTATTTAATCTAACATTATATTATATGAAATAATATAACATTATCTTGGTCGCTTTTTTATTTTTTCTCTATCCTTAGCCAATTTGTATTGTGTCTAGGTTTATGGTACCAGCCAGAGCCCACTCCAGAAATGGAGATAAGGGCTGTGACCCTGGCTAGCATGACACATATAGAAAAAAGCAACAAGGAACTGGTCACAGAAATTAATTTGAGGCTAGTCGGCCTTTTGGAGCCTCACCAAGAGGTGAGGGAGTCGACTGCGGGGAGTGCCACTGTAGATGGCACTGAGGAACAAGCAAACCCCAAAAAACAAGAAAATGTGTCACAACCCCCGAGGCATCGTCCGACGGGAGTGACCATCCATGAGCCTGACCCCAATGCCCGGCCAACTGAGATCCCTACCCAACATGGGAACACAAAACAAAAGTTGCTGAATATGCTGGTCGCGTGTTTGAATTCTTCGACGATAGCGGTATGGATTTTTCACTCTTAGATACATTGCCCATCCCTTATCATTTGTTCGATAAGGATGGAAATTTTATTTTTTCGACCAGTAGTTTTAGCTTGGACTTCTCCGAGGTAGATAGTAATTGTAGCTGTAGTTCCTTACATAACGTAGCGACCAGTAATTGTAGTTGGGGTACAATACTTAGAATTTCTTTTGGTTTCTTTTCTCATTACACAAAACTTTTTTGAAATCTGCTCGTTCTTTTTGTAGTCATGCAAACCAATGCTGCGTTCGACATATATGCCTCTAGGAACAAATCTTCTGGCTCGAAAAAAATGAGCAAGAGAGATGCTGGAGATGCCAGTGGGGCACCTCCAAGCAAAAATACTCAAGCAGTAGATACTCCAGCTGCCACTCCTTCCAGGACAACCATTCCTCCTCCACCGAACAGGTTGGAGGATCTTTGGCAGCAGAATTGTTGAGCAACGCTCCCTACTAAAAAAATGATAAAGTCCAGAAGGTAGCCAAGAATCGCCTTAGCCAAGAGGCCTTTGCTTCCCTCCCTTCGTTTGAACCCGAGTAGATCCTTGCTCGTGGGTTCAATGAAAATATCGGTGTAAGTTTCTTTTCTTTATTTATTTTAATCAACGAACATTTCCATTTATTGATATTAATAACGTTAGTTCTTCATTGTTTGCAGGATCTTCTAACCATGAATAACGGTTGGCGTCGCGTTGAGGAGATTGGCCCGAAACATGCTGAGGAGATCAAAGCATGGGAGGCCAAAGTCAAGGGAGGAGAGGACAACGATGCTGCTTTGACCGAGGAGCTGAGGAAGAGCAAGGAAGATCTGGCCAAAGTTGTGCTACCAAGGAAGCTTCTGAGACCAACTATAAGGAGGCAGTCAAATTGCAAGAAGATCTGGTCGCAAGCATGAAGGAGACCACCAGACTGGAGGATTGGGCTAAGCTACTCAAAGAGCAGAATGCCAGTAACTTGGAGAGGTTCCAAGGAGATACCTTCAATTGCTTTTACATGTTCTAGAAGACCATTCAAGGTGCGAACTTTGATTATCTTCCAAAGCAGGTAAAACATTATGAGCTTACTCGGTGTGCTGCTCACCTAGAAGAGGAGAAGAATGCCCCGTAGTCTCCTGAAATTTCCTTGGCAACAGGCGCTGACAAAGTAGAAGAGGAAGTCGGAACCACTGTCGACCAACAACCTCAGTAGGACCCCCCCGCAGTTGCACAATATTTTTTTTTCTTTCTTTTGTAACTAGAACACCCGAACAGATTGTTCGCGGTGTTAAGACAATTTGCTGCCTACGGCAGTTTTATTTACTATTTACGATAGTTTTAATTACATTTGAGCAAAAATTTCTCGTGGTGTAAAGATATTTCATTTTGATATTACAATTGTTATTATAAAATCTGCTCGTATGACCAAACCTAGCATAACACTTCATTATTTCACAAAATTTATTAAATTTTTTGAAAAATACTCTAAGTGTTGTTGTATGATTTCCCTTATTTTGTTCGTGTGTTCACATATGTTTATAATATGATTTCCTCGCTTAGTATCTTATATGGCCCCCAAGTGATTGAGGAGTTTAAGGTTCTCGGTCACTTGCCATTGAACAATACATGTTCGAACATTACTGCTCGCAGACTTATAAATAATCAATGAGAATATAGCAAAAAAAAAACATACATAATGAGCAAATACTTGTAATAAATACAATAATTGGCAAGAATTACTGGCTGTACATAGTTCCTTTTATTTCTCGTAAAAAATGGACAAAAATTCGTGTCTGTACAAGTGATAAAAATTTGATAATAAGCGACTAACCATCTAACTGGCTAGCCTTTGTTCAAAAACTTGTAAAAAGTAAAACTAAATACAAGCCAAATCTTTAAAAGGAAATTTTCATTGATAATACTTGATCAGGTGTTCTCCATTCCAATAGCGAGGAACGAGATCTTCGTTTAAGCGAGGAAGTTTGTATGTGCTTGGTTGAAGAATTTCTTCAATTTGATATGGAACTTCATAATTTGGTCCAAGTACTCTAGTAGCTTGGTCGCGAGTATTGAGAAAAACCCTTCTAAGTACCAAGTCTCCTACATCAAACTTTCTTTCCCATACTTTAGACTTAAAATATCGAGCGACCTTTTGCTGGTATGCTGCAACTCGTAATTGGGCTTGCTTGCGCCTTTCATTAATCAAGTCTAAAGACTCCATCATTAATTGGTTGTTCGTATTCTGGTTGTATATCATCCTTTTATGCGGGGGTGGATCTAACTCAACTGGTAACATGGCTTCATACCCATATGATAAACAAAATGGTGTATGGCCTGTTGTTGTTCGATGTGTTGTTCTATAGGAGAAGAGTACCTCGGGTAGCTCTTCTGGCCATGTCCCTTTTGCCTGTTCGAGCCTTCTCTTCCGTGTGTCCTTTAGCATTTTGTTTACAACTTCTACTTATCCGTTCGCTTGTGGATGGGCTACTGATGAAAAGTTCTTTGTTATTCCATGCAATTCACACAAATCAGTAAACAGGTCGCTGTCAAATTGTGTGCCATTATCTGATAAGATCTTTTTTGGCAGTCCATAACGGCACACAATGTTTTTTACAACGAAGTCCAGTACTTTTTTGGTCGTGATTGTTGCAAGCGGCTCAACTTCCACCCACTTAGTGAAGTAGTCAAAAATGACTACTGCGTACTTGCCATTTCCTTTTCCTGTAGGCAAAGATTCGATCAGATCTGTTCCCCAAACTACAAATGGACATGGGCTTTGCATTTATTTAAGCGCATTTGGGGCTGCTCGAGGTACCTTGGAGAATCTTTGACATTTATCAGACTTTTGTAATATTTGGAATTTATCACACTTTTTAACAAACTCCATAGAATCCCCGATCATAGTAGGCCTGAAATACACTTGTCGTAGAATCGTTTTTGATAAACTTTGCCCCTAGCATGATCTCCATATAACCCTTCATGTACTTCTCACATCATTCCCTCAGCTTTTTCCTTGGAAATACATCTTAACAAGGGAATATAATATCCTCATCGATACAAATTTCCATCGAGCAAGAAAAATTGAGTCAATTTCCTTTGTAGTGTTCTCGACTTATTTCTGTCCATTGGTAACAGTCCCTATTCGAGATATTGAATGATGGGGGTCATCCAAGTGTTGGCTGCTTGTATCACTGGGGAGGATTCTTCTACTTGGATGCTGGGAGCTAATAGATATTCGACCGACACTATGCTAAGCGTGTCGACATCTTTGGTGCTTGCTAATTTGGCCAATGCGTCAACATTGGAGTTCTGGTCGCAAGGTACTTGTTGTAATGTATACTTTTCAAAATGAGCTAGCAAGTATTTTCCCTTGTTCAGATACACAACCATTTTAAGACCCCTGGCATGATATTCTAAAATTATTTGATTGACAACTAGTTGGGAGTCACTGATATTTCAAGTGACTTTACATTCACATCCTTCACTAGTCTCAATCCTACGAGCAGTGCTTCGTACTCAGCTTCATTATTTAAGGGATTAAAACTGAATCTAATTACACAATAAAACCTATTCCCTTCGGGGGTTATTAGAATCAACCCTGCTCCGAGTTATGCTCATTTGATGATCCATCCATGATCAATCTTCATGTGGGAGCTTTATCTTGGGCTTCAGGTTCTATAGTCTGCTCGTTGGCTGGGAATCTAGTGAATTCAGCTACAAAGTCTGCTAAGGCTTGTCCCTTTATGGATGCTCGTGGTAAATAAGAGATTTCGAATTGCCCTCACTCAACTGCCCATTTTAATAGTCGACCAACGACTTCTAGTTTTTTCAAGACTTGCCGTAGTGGCTGGTCGGTAAAAACTACTATGAGATGAACTTGAAAGTAGGGTCGCAGTTTTCTTGATGCCAGTATCAAGCAGTAAGCCAATTTCTCTATAGCTGGATAATGTAATTCTGCTCCCACTAGCCTTTTACTTATATAGTACACTGCCTTTTGAATTTTGTCTTCTTCCATGATCAAAACAACAATGGTAGCATATTCTATTATTGCTAGGTAGATGTGCAAAGTTTCTCCTTCTACCGGCTTGGATAGAATGGGCGGTCACGACATATGGTCCTTGAGTACCTGAAAAGCCTATTCACACTCTTCTGTCCATTCGAAATTTTTGTTTCCTCTGAGTAGATTAAAAAATGGGACGCATTTGTCGGTAGATTTAGATATAAATCTACCCAGAGCCCCATTCTCTCTCTTTTTTCATTTCTTGTGTCCAACACCTCTCTCTCCATCTCTTTCTTTCATTTCTTCTTCTTCTTCTTCATATTTTTAAGATAATGTTGTATTGTATTGATTTTACGTTGACTATACAAGTTGTATGAGTGGATCATTGACAACAACATCAACACAACATGTCAACAACCCCACAACAACAATGTTTTAACTTGAAATTAAAATATACTCTCCATGTTTTCATTATAGTGCCCATAATTTAAATTCAGTGTTTTTCCTTCCAGATTTCGAAAATAATCAAAAAGCAACCAGACAACAACAAAATTTGATGAATAAATTAGACCATCAATAAATTTTCACTCGATTTGAATGGTTCTACAAATTTAAACTAGCAGATTAGAAGTTGTTTAGAGGATTTTGGTGATTCAATTTTTTCACAATTGAATGTTTGGGTTTCATTTTTTACCAATTTTTTGGTTTCAATTTTGCTAATTGAATGTTTTTCTCGATTGTTGCCTTGAGATCTTGCTGTGGTTTTAGGTACTGTTGCTTTGCAAAGTTTGATTGTCGACATCCATGGAGATTTGACGTTGCTTTGAGGTTCTTTGACATAGATGATCAGGAAAAGAGAAGCTTCCTATTCACTACCAGCTCATATATTTCTAAACAAAATTGGTATCGTATTTTGGTTGAATTTATATTATTTTTCCCCTACTTGGTGGTCATCAATTATAGTGATTTTCTGTTTTTGGCTACTGCCAATTTTCAAGGTTGTGGTTGATTCTTTATTTGGTTGTTGTTGGTGAATGAGTCTTGTAGGATTAATTATCAGTGAATGAGTCTCATAGATGATTTTTGAGCTTTGTAGCTTGGATTTTCAGTAGCTTTGATGGTTGGTGTTGATGGTGTTTACCATAGTTGTTTCTCTTGACTGGAGCTTTAGTCTTCCATGCGAGACGCTTTCATTGAAGAAGAAGTCGTATAAAAGTTATTATACCTGTGAAAAAAAATTGAACAATATATATATTTGCTTTATTTTGTGTACATATATATATATGATAAACCCCCTTATTTTTATGAAAATACATGCCAATTTCTCTCCCTTATGTCATTGCTATGCATTTGTTGTAACTTTTAATAGCCCATATATTTTTCTTGTTAAATTTCTACCACAATAATAAATAGGGTTTACATGATTTTTTTTAATAAAAATTTGAAATTTGGTTGTTATATCAAATTACATTTTGAAATTAAAAAAATAAAAGGATATTTCTAAAATCAAGCATTTATTTTTATTAAATTAAATAATATAAATTGTTTGTTCAGATCGACCAATGAAGAAAATAACATAGTTCATGACTATTTTTTCTTAATATAGGGGTTCGAGAAAACTAAAATCTACTCATGCTCGACCTTCCTTCTCTTGTTGACGTGTTCTCTTTAATTATCTCATTATTTGGTTATCTTCATCTTTTCAATCCTCATTGGTATGAAGTAGAAATTGTAAAAGTACCTCTTGGTGATCCCCATGTGATGTTTTCTGAATATCATCATCATTGTTCTTGATCCTTACCAACTCATTTTGCGATTTCTTAATTTTGGCCTTCAAGTTTTTAATATATAAGTTACTCAACTCCTGATGTTTCTAGATGCGTTGGTAATTTTGTACAGAAGATGTGTACCATCTCCAACTTGGTAATCCATGAACTGGGCATAATTTCGGCTACATTCAACAAGGAACGAAGCTCTCAATCTTTAATTCAACTTCAATTGATAATTGTTGAACTATCAGACCTGAGTAAGAAGAGATCAAATGATTAAAAATAATCTTCAAAGTTTAAAGAGAAAGGCATATAATAAAATAAATAAATAAAATATGTAGGTTTCAAAATGAGATGCCAATTTGTAAATAGTTTAGGGTTTCGAAATTTTCAATAATTAATATATAAAAGGCAACTCTACATCTTCATGAATTATATTAGGAAAATCTTTATATATATATTTTAAATTCCAAATGTAATTTTTATGTAATAATTTTTATTTTATTTATATATGGTCTAGGGTTTCAAAATTTTCAATAATTAATAATAAATCTTTCATAAAAGGCAACTCTTCATGTATTTTTGAAAAAAAAATATAAGTTATTATTTGTTAAGCCAACATATATGTAATTTTCAAGTGATATATTTTTAGGGATATTTGTGGCATAAATACCCAAAGTTTTCGTGTTTATGCACTTATATACCCAAACATTTTTTTTACGGTAAAACCACCCAATGTTACATTTTCTTTGCCATTGTCACCACCAACTCCATTAAGTATCATTTTAGCATACTATGTTGCCAGGTGTCAACTAATTATTGATCCAAGTTATATTTATTTTTAAAACTTATTAATTCACCTTAAAATAATTAAATAATACAAATTAAAAAATATTGATTATAATTAAATTTACATTAAAAATAATTGAAAAAAATATTTCTAATCAAAAAACTAAACCGAAAACTAAATTAATTTTTTTTTCTTCATCATCTTCTTCCAGTACCAAAACTTCATCATCATCATCATCATCAATATTATTGTTGTTCTTCAAAAATAATGAAGAACATAAAAAAAAGTGCAAACACAATAAACATAGATTTGTCAACAATTTTGTTCACTATCACCAATAGTAATCTATCAACTAAAATCTATGAACAATTTTAAAAATCAATGAACATACAAACAATCCAAATATGGTTTTATGGAGAAAAAAATCCAAAAAAAAAAACACAAGATTTGAACAAAAGCCAAGAACAAAAGCTTCAACAAAAAATTATATATGAACCCAAATCTTGAAACCAAATCTAAAGCCAAGATTTGAACCCATAACCCGAAATCACTCAAATCATAATCCAAAAACCCAAATAAAAATCAACAAAAACAGATTAATAGAAAGCAAAGAAGAAGAAGAAAGGAAAAGTGCCATGCCCGTCCAGTTGCCCCATGCACATTGCTCACTGACTTTGATCGTCGTCCTAGTCATCCTGTCACACAAAGCTTCTGTCTAAGCAGCTTTGCCCCTCGCCTGAAGCCTAGATCTCTTGAAGTTCCATCACCTTTTGCCTACAACCCAGTCCTAGATCAGCCTCTAAACTTGCTTCTACATCCAAATTGTGCCCACCTTACAGGGAGATGAAGTAGAGAAGATGAAGAAGAAGAAGGGCATAGAAGAAAGAACCACAAAGAGAGAGAGAGATGGGAAGAAGTTTTTAATTTGTTTTTGTTTATATTTTAATATTTTGTTTTGTTTTATCTTTATTTTTTATTGTGTGTTTAATTAAAAAAAATGTTTTTAAATATTTTTTTTATTTTTGTTATTTTTAATTATTTTAAAATCAATTATTAAGTTTTTTTAAAATAAAATATGAGGTGGAGCAAGAGACATCTGACACGTGTCATCCCAATATTCTTTATCAGCACTTATCGCAGCTGGTGGTGACGGCTGCAAGGAAAATGTAATGTTGGGTAGTTTTATAGTAAAAAAAATTAGGTATATAAGTGTATAAACATGAAAATATTGGGTATTTATGCCATACATATCACATATTTTTATCATACATAAATAAAAAACTCATCATCTTTATTAAATATTTTTGGAAAAATGCGTTTATATTTATTATTTTTTTACAAAAATTGGACCAACATACATATATATGTAATTTTCAAGTAATAATTTTTTTTTATATATAAATGGTCTAGGGTTTAAAAAATTATCATAATTAATAACAAATTTGTGAAACCCGAGCTTTTGTTTAGACTATGTGTTATTATTTAATTTATTCTTTTAGTATTTTATTAAGCTTAGAAGTGAGTTGATTGCATAAGTTTTTAGAAAAGTGACACTTTTATGGATAGATTCGTATTATGGCAGCTTAGCAAAAACAAGAATTTTAGACTTTGGATGCTATTGCTTGAAGATAAAGTAAATGGTGATATTTTGATTAATTAAGTGAATTTCAAAAAATAGGGGCTAAACTATAATTAGAGACAAACCTTAGATTCTGACTTTTCTTAACTTAAGTACCCGTTTTGGTATTTTGGTCATAACTTTCATTTAGAAGCTTGATTTTGATGGGTAAGATATTGTTGGAATGCTCTTTAAAATCTCTATACTTGATATAGAAATAGGGTTTTGCAAATTCACATTTTTTCTAGGCCAAAATCGTGTTTTATGTTACGGTTTGAAATGATGGGCAGGAAAAAAAATGAGTTTTTCAAGAAAACCTGTAAGTGAGAGATTCTTAAGGAGTTGTTCTAGGATTTTGAGAATAGAATTCAAATGAGAGATAGTTAATAGTTGAGAAATTCTCAAGGAAATATACTAGGATTTTGGGATCTAAATTCAAATGAGAGAGAGTCAATAGTAGAAAGATTCTTAGGGAGATATTTTAGGGATATTTATTTACTATTTGAAATTCAAATAAGGTTGTTAGATCATGTAAGTCTATAAATAGAGGGTTAGGGAGAAGCTTTGAATTAAGAAACTGAGAAGGAAAAGAAAAAGATGTGGTTCGAAATTTTTTAAGAGAACAGTGTCAAATCTCTTCATCTTAGGATTTGGAATTTTCGAGTCTAGCTTGGTCAAGGTAATATTTTCTTTGTGTTTGGTGATTCAGATAGTTTATTTAGAGAATCACTTATGGTGTTTTAATATTGTGTTAGGTTTCAAGTGATTATATGTCAAAGAAAGGCTTGGGTACAATTTTTGTTACATTCTACTAGGTTAGATCTCTAATTCTCTAAAGGTGGATCAAGGAATTAGTCTTCTTTTAGTTACTAGATTCAATCTTATTTTTCTGTTGTGATTAATCTAGGCTTACACTTTGCAATCTCTCACACCAGTTTTTCAGTTCTTTGAGGTAAGGAAATTAGGTAGTTAAGATTATGCTTGTTCATTTGTTTGGCTAATGTTGCAGGTACATGAGGGGACCGTAGTGAGGTAATGATTTGGCTTTAGTTTGCCAAGTGTATGATTATTCTCTACCCTTATTAGCTAGTTGTTTCGTTATATGTATGACACTGTATTAATAGTATTCTAGAAACCACATACGTAACACAATTTATGTATGTACGTAGAAATATTTGCATAAGTTTGCAATGACTAAGTATAGTAAGTTTATTTATGTTAGAATAGGCCTATTATATTGATATGTATGTAAGGAAATTACGTAGTTAGGCTATGTTAGTGTGTTTTTCTAATGTTTCAGGTACGAGAAGGGGACACAATGTGAGGTACGATTTGCTTGGGTTGTCATTTATGTAGTTATCTCTATCCCTGGTCTTGACTGTTACGTTATTTATGTGACATTGTTATGGATTGAACTTATCTTGATAGGTGGTGAATATAAGACTTTTCTTAATAGGTTGCTAGAAGATAATAGTGTTGTTATACATTATGATAATTATGGATTCTTCTCTAGTTTACAAGCTAATGCTAACAAATTTATGATATTTTTTAATCTTTTATAGCTGAATACTTTTATGAATTTATGTTGATAGTTCAGTTATGAAATTTGATGAGATTTAAGATGTCGCTTTCCCAATTATGTTTGTTTAATATGATAACTACGTGATATGTTGTGTGATGTCTGTTAGCATATCCTTACTCGACTTAGAAGCTCATTCCTTTATTCTATAATTGTATGCAGATAAGAGCAAGTACATCTTAGACTTGAAGTGATGAGTTGGACCTAAGCCAACAAGTGTGTGTATCCTGTGTGGGCCATATAGCTGATGGAGGTCTTGGACACACCAATGATTTATTTTATCATTCTTTCAAAACAATTATATTTCTTTTAGTTTTCAAACTGGAATTTTAAGTATTGCAAACACTTTATTTTATTTTGGGTCGATAAAGCAACAATCTATTTTTAGTTATGTTGTATTTGATTTATTCAAGTTATGGAATGTTAGGGTGTTGCAAATCTTTTATAAAAGGCAACTCTTAATATTGTTTGGAAAATTTATTTTAAATGCATAATATTTTTCTAAACAATTGACCAACATATATGTAATGGCCAACTCATCTTTTTCATTAGTTATTTTTTGAAAACTGACTATATATATATGCTATACCCATTTTCAGTCATGATGACGTGTCAAAGTATAACAATGAGTAGGATCTAAGACCTTATCACTATTTCCCTCATTAGAACAATGATCAACACTTGTGGTAATCATGTTCTCACAAAGTTAGCTACCACATGCAATCAAGTGCTAACAAGAAGCACTTGGTCGCCTAATGACACTCTTCTATTCCTTGTCATTCATAGAAGGTTGTAATGCACCAACAGACATGTCTAGTATACCTGGCCGCTTATTTCAGATTATCATGCGCTACCAGAGAATTCCGGTCTTCCACCTATGTTTTCCTATCTCTGTTTTCACAAGGTAGGCTGCCACACGCTAACATATAAGCTTGGTAGCCTATTCCTATTAGTCTACTCTTGTTCACTCATGGCAGGCTACCAAATGCTAATAGTGTCAGTAATAGAAGATGGAATTGCCACCTATTCAAGATGCGACCGAATTAATATATTCATAACTTTGTATGTACTATTGTTGGATCTTTGGCCCACAACTCAATTATAACCATAATCTCCTCACTATAAATAAGAGGATATGGGATCCAAATAAGAGGAGGCAACTCATAATGTCGAAACCTCATTCTTGTACAAATCAGTCTTTATGTAATATCAAGTGAACGAGGTCTATAGAATAATCAGTGAAACAACTATAAAGATAATGTTATTTATTTCTTTTAAATCTCAATTCTTGAATCCATGCTCTAAGATCTCAAATTTGATGAAAATCCGCATCAACAGTTTGGTGCGTTCATTGAAAAAGCAAATTCAAGAGGAAGAGATTCATTTTGATGAAATCTACAAATGAAAACTTTGATGAAATCATCTCCGGTGAACCCCAAATTTGACAAAGACTAGGAAAATACACATGTTCATTTGTACCTAAGCTATCTGCGGTTCAATTTCTAATCGTATGCAAACACCTAGTTATTCTATTGTACCATGAGGAACGACCACGGCGGCGTAAGGAGAAGGCCACCTATGACAGCGACTCATTCAAGATATTAAGAGTGATAAATCAACTATTTGGAACTCTAATCACATAAATGTGTTTATGTTATAAATGGGTACCAAAATGAAGCTTGTAAACCTCGAAAAAATTGTTTGTTCGCTCACTTATACATAACAAATTTGAATGAAAACTATACAAAGATGGTGGACCCTACGATAAGAAGATTCGTTTCATTTTATCCAACAATTGCAATACATTCGCCTATGTGTATACACTAGGTGCAAACACAATCAAAACAAAGGCTACAGTAACAGATGTATAACCTGGTTGCTCATGTATGCTTATAAGGAATGGCCAGGATTCAAAATGAAGAAAATTAGCAAGATTTTACTCATTCAAGAATCCTATAGTACTAGCCCCTGAGAGGAAGCACATTCGCTCGTCTATGCACTTATAGTATGAACAAGAATCTTGTTTGCCCATCTCCATAAGCAAAAAATGAACAACACAAAGGAAATCATGCAATTTTGAGCTGACTTATATAAGCCATAGGGACAAAAACTTGCAAGATTCATGATACCCAAGTTCAAACTCAAGCTCTTGGATCAAGGAGACACATGTTCACTCGTTTAAGTGCATTTAAAATGAATATGATTGAACTGAGCTTCAAACAACAACAAAAATTCTGCGTGCCCATGTATGCTTACAAAGGGTGAACAAGGATTAAGATTGCATCATTGGGAATGAACATAGCTTCAAATTACAAGAGAGCTCACAATCGTTGGAAAAGAAACTTAAGCAGCCTCTGGTATCCATAAACGAGCTAGTCGACACTCTATATGAGTAATCTAAGTAGTATCTGGTATCCATACCGGAGTTGGTCGCCCATTCTATGAGAGAAACGAGAAGTATCCGGTATCTATACCTGAGCTGATTGTCACTCTATATGAGTCACTCGAGCAAGTATCCAAAATTCATCTCCAAACTAAACCATGTGTTTACATCCAAGTCGGATTCAAAGTTCATCTCTGATCTGATTTAATCTAAACGACGGTTGTTGTTACACAGATATAACCTGGTCACTCATATATGAATACTAGGGATGACCATGAATCAAAAGGAGATTAAATGATTGAAATGGAGTCTGTTCGCTTATGAACACACACAAGGGGTGTACCAGACAAAGCAAAGATGGTAGAGCCAAAAATTGAAGTTTCAAATGAAACTTGTTCACCCACACAATCATACATGGGGCGAATAGGATCAAATTGAAGTTGAGGTTACTAATGTGCACGTTGTTTTCCCATATATGCAATTAAAGGATGAACAAAAACTAAATGAAGACAATTTGAAAGATTCATTAAGCTTATGTTCCGTTTCAAACCTTCACCTCAAGAAGAAGTTTGTTCGTTCAACTCTTAAGCTTAGAACAAACAGAACTAAGGTAAAATGGCATTGTCATATATATGGAACTAGAGAGCTGAAAATCTTCGCTGATGAAATTTCAAGCAGTTTTATATGCGTCCTTCGAGTTGTATCTGTACTTCATCTCCAAACTACCTCACAAATGTTATCTGAGTTGCACCTGTAGTCATCTCTGAATGGACTTGTGTGTTTCATTCGAGCTGGCCTACACATTCGAGCTAAAACAATAGTGACTCATGCATCTTCGCTGCAAAAACTCTTGTCGATTGTTCTCTCAATTCATACATATTCGCCCATCATGGCTTATAATAAGCAAACATGAGTTTTTTTGGCCCATCTGATAGGAATAAGAGCAATTATGTGGTATCTGAGCCGACTTATACATGTCCTTTGAGCTGTATCTATAATTCATCTCCAAGCTATTTTCTGAACTTAAGAGAATTCTAATTGAGTTGTTACCTCAGAATGTTCTTTTCATCCAAGTTAAACATGTATGATTTTTATTTTAAACTTTCACCACACATCGATCTATCATTTCAGAATAATGATGAACAAGTACCTTTTGTTCGCAGAAAAGACTAAAACACCACGATGTGATGGTCGATTCGTGTATTAATCACAAAATAGGAAATGTACGCACTTGTGCTAACAAGTGGAGGAATAGAGTAAAAGGAAGATTCGAAAGTGAACCTACTCGCCCGTTGCACCTTACGCTAAGCAAACAAGAGGACAAGAAGAATTCTTGGATTCCTTTAAAAAGAAGTTGTTCGACCTACACTGCATTGTAGAAAGTTGGTCGCCTATAGTGCATTACACAAAGTTGGTCTCCAATAGTGCATTATACAAAGCTGGTCACCTATAGTTCATTACACAAAATTGGTCGCCTATAGTGCATTGTACAAAGCCGGTCGCACATAGAGCAAATATGGTCGCCTATAGTACATTATATAAAATGAACAGGAAAATAAGAGTATGATTAGGATTGCTCAAAGAAACCATAGGGATTCTGCTCCTCCACAAGCCTTCACAAAGGCTAAAACAACTTGTTTTAACCTATTCACCAACATATACACAAAGAAAACGAGCATAACAAATTTCAGTTCTCATATCAGAATTATGGCCACACCGATTTAAAGACAAGTCTATTTGACTCTTCTTTAGAATGAGGTTTAGTTTGCTAAATGTCAACTTCCTGCTCGACTATCACATAAGGAATTCTCTACTCTAATTTTACTTGGGAAGGGGTGAAAGAAATCCTGCTCATTCCCTATAACCTGTGCTAGGGGAATAGAGAACCAAAGTGTGGCATAATGACCAGGAACAATACAATTCAAGTAACCTGAGATTCATAAATCGATTACTTGGGGGACATATAGGTGTTGGATATAACCATACCACGAGTCAGCAACAACTACACAAACTTTTAAAAGAGTTATTTCAAACATAAGAAAAAAGTTAGTGTGGTAATTGTTGCAGATTTATAGCTTACACTTTCTAAACTAGCAATGAATAATGAGAATTAATTTAATATTTCAAACCCTAGAGAATAATCAAGAGCCATATTCAAGGTGTGAATGCAAATCTTGATAATTAAATAAACATATTCAAAATATGAATGAAAATCTTGATAATTAAAGAGTAAGTAATTAAATATTTATAACATGAATTTAGAAACAATTAATCACAATATAACCATGGATTTAATGAGAGAATAAGACAAACTATATCAAGAGAAAGAATAGACATTTTGATAGAAACCTTTAGTTACATAAAATCACAAGTCTATGATTTTATGTGAATCACAAAATGGAACAAGGCTTGACACAAATGAAGATTTGTTGTCCAAAAATCTCTATTCCTAGCCTCCTCCTTGAGATTTCTTGAAGCTACTACAATGGAATGAGATTGGGATTCACAAGCCTTGAATCTTCATGCGAGTTAAGCTTTCTTGATGAAGATCTTGGAGAAAACTAGTAATCTTGAGAGCTAGAGAGAAAGAGAGGTTTTAGAGAGAGAGAGAGAGAGGGAGGTGAGTGATCAATTCACCAAAAATAAAATGACCCCTTTAAATAGTATATGAACCTTCATTTGACTCAACCAATAGGATTAGATAATTGATTTGAATTTTGGAGCCAACAACACGTCACTATACGGTCCTGTACGGACAGTCGCCTGCACGCAAGCAATGCATCGCCTCTGGGAGGCGACGCAACACAAGTCTCTCTGACTTGGTGCCCCCAAACTTGTCTCAAAACATTCACAAATGCCTCCAAATTTTTTGGGTCCTTCTTTATACTTCAAAGAAACACTTTATCCCCAAAAAGAGTTAGGAACAGTTCCTAGTGCACAACATAAATTGCGGTAATGGTATACTACAAAAATTTTCATATAAACAATCTTTATATGATGATCCTTTAATATGCTATATATTAATAAATATATATAATATGAATATTAAAATAACACAAAATAATTTACCTCTTGTAGCATATTAAGAATCCTTGAATCTTTTTGTATGTATTTCGATTTTCCTATCCTTGCTTGAGTACTCACACCTAGATCTTCCAAGACGTTCTCTACACCTCAAGATGTGGGTGGACACATAGAGAACAAGGATCAATTGTGTGAATCAAAAGTATTATCAACACAAGAGACTTTTGATTATAGGCTAGAGAGAATAGGCTTTTCTTTTTGTGAAAAAAATGATAGTTTTTTCTTCTCTTTTTCAAACTTTTGAAAACTTGTTCTTTCTATTTTCTATCAAATAGAATATAAAGATATTATTACCATAATAATCATAATGAAGAAAAATCAATTGCCTTTTATAATAATAATGATGATAGACAAAAATCTAACATTCCATTTTAAAACCCCTTTTAAAATATTTAATTACAAAATAAAATTGAAAAAACCAATATCAGATAAATCTGTTGTGCCACACACATAGAGCAGTCCAAGCCCTATGCGTGTGGCCTATCTGTGAAAATTGGAATTTTGATTTTTGATGTGTTTTTACTTTTAATCAATTAATAATTAGATATTCAAATAAGGTATCATCTTTTTAAGGAAAAAGATAACAACTTAAATTTCGAAATTCAAAATTCAAAATTTGAATTTTCATCATCATCTTATTATGAACTAAATGAATATGATAATCGAAACCAATTTTTGACTATCCATATTTATTTATTCACTCTTAAATAAAATAATTGATTAAAATCAATTTCTTTCATTCTACACAATTTCGAAATTGCACAAATGCAATAATAAATTGTGCAACTTAAATTATCACATAATTGCACATTTATCTCGAAAAATAAATATTCTCTCAAAATAGACCATTCACAGTTTGACCCTTGTATCAACTCTTACCTTTATTAGTGTTGATAGAGCCGCTCTAGGGACCTATGGACCAATAATTCCAAGCTCCAATAAATAAAAGATTATTAACCAAAACTCTTTGATTCAATAATCATATTTATTAATCTCGTGATTATTCCACTATAAATATGAGACTGAACTCTTGTGAATTAAAGACATATATTTACTGAGTACTTTATTGTAGCCATAAAGTGTCCATTGATATAATCATTACGTACAAATTAATCATCTATTGATGATTCATAATTAAATGGGAATAAAATTATCGTTTTACTCTTTTGATTATATCTTGATTCCTAGTGTACCATTGACTTTACTAGTGAAGGTTAATTCATAACATTTTCAGTTCCAAAAGCCAACCAAAAAGGAATCATTATTCAATCTATCAGAAGGTATAGATTCCATATCTGTTAAACTATATCCCCAGCCATATACATCATTGAGTCCCCAAAATAATTTTTCTTAGCCTGATCATTCTAACAAACCGTAACACATGAATGAAAGGATCAAGTAACATATATAAGAGTTCTTAGTAACTTCATGATTAAGATCAGTTTGTATATGATCATCAATTGATGTGTTTTATAATACTATGAAACGGTATTTAAACAAGTATTATTAAAACACATCTGGTTCAGTTCTACATACTCTCAGCATGCAAAGTACCTCCACTAAAGTGTCCTACTACACTAGTAACCTGGATCTAGGTCACATGTATTCATAACACTAGTGGACCGTACTAGTAGTAATTAATCTAAAGATTCCGTAACTTTATTTTACAGCGAACTATTTAAGTTCATTATCTCAATCTCGTTCCTCTCATACCAATATGAGATTGAGACCACATAGATGAACTTGAGATTTTTCTGATATTTACTTAATATTAATATAGTACATAAGCTACATATATACAATAATTCAATTCATTTATTTATTTCATTAAAAATATTGTCTACTACAATTGCTGTTAAGGCACAATTCCCAACAATCTCCCACTTGCCCCAAAGAAAATGAGGCATTTTTCTTAACCCCATGCTTCTTACATGATCCTGAAAAGATTTAATAGACAAAGTTTTTGTGAACGAATCTGTAAGATTATCTTCGGAGGCAATCTTCAAGACAACAACATCTCCTTTGTTGACTATCTCTTGGATCAAGTGATATTTCCTCTCGATGTGCTTTCCCCTCTTATGACTTTTGGGTTCCTTTGAATTAGCTACTGCTGCACTGCTATCACAGTATAGAACAAGTGGCTGATCCATGCCTGGAACAACTTCCAGATCAATATAGAACTTCTCGAGCCACACAACCTCTTTAGCTACTTCACAAGCTGTTATATATTCGGGTTCCATGGTGGAGTATGCAATACTGGATTGTTTAATACTTCTCCAAACTACAACACCTCCTCCAAGTGTGAAAACTGATCCAGATGTCAACTTCGACTATCTTTGTCTGATTGAAAATCAGAATCAGTATATTTAGGTTCAGGTCTCCACCTGAATACGCAAGCATGTAATCTCTAGTATGCCTAAGATACTTGAGAATATTCTTTACTGCTGTCCAATGACTCAATCTAGGATTGGATTGATAATGGTTGACTATCCCTACTTCATAACAAATGTTAGGTCTAGTGCATAACATTGCATACATTAGACTGCCTACTGTAGAGGCATAGTAGGGATACTGTCTCATGTCCTCCTTTTCTTGAGGTGTTTGTGGACATTGTTCTTTAGACAATTTAATCTCTGACTGGGTAGGCATAATGCCCTTCTTGGAGTTTTTCATGCCAAAGCATTCTAGCACTTTATCAATATAAGTTGCTTGAAACAATGCCAAAATTTTGTTCTTTCGATCTCTACAGATCTGAATTCCCAAAACATATTTGGCTTCTCCCAAATCTCTCATCTTGACTTGCTCAGATAACCATTTCTTTATTTTGATAAATGTTTCTATGTCATTCTCACTGATTAGAATATCATCAACGTAAGAACAATGAATGCCACAATCTTATCCTTGATTTGTTTATAAACCCAAGGTTCATCAACGTTTTGTTCAAAACCAAACATTTTGATTGTTTCATCAAATCTAAGATTCCAAGATCTCGAACTTGTTTGAGTCCATAAATAGACTTAAGAAACTTGCAAACTTTTTTCTCTTGACCTTTAACTTTGAACCCTTTTGGTTGAGACATGTAAATGGTTTCGTCAAGATAGCCATTCAGAAAAAGCAGTTTTGACGTCCATTTGCCAAATCTCACAATCCATGCATGCAGCGATGTATAAGAGTATGCAGATAGATTTGAGCACAGCCACAGGTGAAAAAGTTTCTTCATAATCTAGTCCTTCTTTCTGTGTGTAGCCCTTCGCTACTAGCCTTGCTTTGAAAGTCTCTACTTTCCCATCTACTCCTCTTTTTCTTCTTGAATATCCATTTGCAACCACTAGGTTTAAAATTTTCAGGTGGATCTTCAAGAGTCCATACATAATTGGAATACATCGATTCCATTTCAAGGTCCATGGCGTTTAGCCATTTTTCTTTGTTAGAATCTTCCATTGCATCTCTATATGTAAATGGATCATCTTTGTTTGTGTCAAACACAAGGATCTGAACTTCATGTTCATAGCGTACTAGTTGTTTACCAACCCTCCCACTACGACGAAGCTCTCTATTGTTCTGACTAGAATTGGTGATATCCTCTAGCCATTTATCTCTTACCATTGCTGGTGATTGATCTTGTTTACTTGAGACCATTTCCTCAAGTACGACTTTACTTTGAGGTTTGTGGTTATTTATATAGTCATGCTCCAGAAAAGTAGCATTTGTAGATACAAACGTTTTGTTATCTTTAGGACTATAAAATATACCACCTTTTGTTTCTTTAGAATATCCCACAAACATGCACAATTCAATGCATGATTCCAACTTCCCAATATTTCCTTTAAGCACGTGTGCAGGACAACCCCATATACGAAAATGGCGTAAACTAGGTTTAGTACCAGTCCATAATTCCAATGGTGTTTTCTTAATAAACTTAAATGGAACAACATTAAGTATGTATAGAGCACATTTTATTGCATAACTCGAGAATGTCAAAGGCAATCTTTCTAAAACACCATTTTTTTGTGGCGTTCCAGGCGCAGTGAGTTGGGATTGAATTCCATGCTCACGCAAATGGTCCTCAAATTCATTATCTAAGTACTCTCCACCTCGATCTGATCGAAGTAATTTTAGTGATTTACCAAATTGCTTTTCAACTTCTACTCGAAATTCCCTAAACTTACATAGGTTTAAGATCTCCTTTGCATTAAGTACAGGTAACCATATCTTGAATAATTGTCAATGAAGATGACGAAATATTCATAACCTCCTCTAGCTTGGAAATTTAGTGGACCACAAACATCCGTATGTACAAGTTGAAGTGGTTCTATGGCTCTTAAACCTTTAGCAGCGAAAGGTCTTTTGGTCTTTTTGCCTTCTAGACAGGATTCACAAACTGGGAGAAAACCAATGGATAGTTCTCTTAAAGGACCATCCTTTGTTAGTCTGTTAATTCTGTTTTGACCAATATGTTCCAATCTCAAATGCCACAGATATGTTTCACTATCAGAATCTGTCTTTTGTCTTTTAATAGATGTAGGATTTGTAGTTTTAAATAATTCAGAATTATAAACATGCTCTATGTTGGGCTCTAACTTGTAAAGTCCACCTCTAGACTTTGTAGAACAAATGTCAAAACCATATTTCAAAATAACAATCGAATTATTATTAGAAGAGACATTAAAACCTTGTTCATGTAATTTTGATAAGGAAATTAAATTTCTAACAAATCCATGAATATAATAAACATTTTCCAACACAATAAATTTATTCTATCAAAATCTAGGCGAGCTTTTCCAACTTCAGCTGTCGAGATCTCCTGACCACTTCCAACTCTCATGGTCACCTCTCCATGAGCCAGCTTCCTTGAATTACTAAGAATATGCGAAGAAAAACAAACATGATTAGTGGCTCCGAAATCAACTATCTAGGATGATAAATCACTTTCCACTAAGCAAGATTCTAAAACAAGTAAATCAAATTTACCTTTCTTTTTTGTCTTTCAGTTCATTCAGGTACTTAGGATAATTACATTTCAAATGACTGTCAACTCCATAATGAAAGCATGCTCCTTTCGGTGCCTTCTTTTTGGAGTTCTTTGGAGAATTATTCTTCTTGGAAGACTTGTTGGTCTTCTCTGGTTGTTTGTCCTTTTTCTTGTCTCTTCCTTGGCCACCCTTCCTCTTCCTTCAATTACCATTTGAAGTGGAAGGCTTGGTTTCAACAACATTTGCCTCCTTAACCTTAGAGGAACTTTTGTTTTGAGATTCAAAAGTTTTCAACTCATTCAGCAGTTGGGTCATATTATACTCCAAATAGTTCATAACATAGTTGATAGTGAATGCCGCAAAAGCTGGTGTGAGAGATTCAAGTATCACATTTACTTGAGTTCTCTCGTCAATGGTCGCTCCATGGATTTCTTCATCGTGCAACATGTTGATCATGTCTAGGACATGTTCTCTGACAAAAACATTTTTCTTCACTTTTATATTCATGAAGCTTCTAGTAGCATCATGTCTGCACTTATCAGATTCCTGGCCAAACATGCCTTGTAGAGATCCCCAAATCTCATAGGCTATTTCAATAGTTTCAAACTTCATTCTAAGCACATCGCTCATACTAGCAAGCATATAACATTTGGCCTTATTGTTAGATAAGATCCAATTGTCATATTTCTCTCTTGCAGTTTTGGCAACAGTGAGAGTAGGAACTTCAGGACATTCCTCATTAAGAACAAACATGTGGTTTTCACATATTAAAACAATGTTCATGTTTGATTTCCACTTCTTGTAGTTATCACGAGTCAATTTCTCATTAGCAAGTAAAGCAGTTACAGGGTTTTGACTGGATATATTGCTGAAAATTAAATAAATAAAATATAATGAATTAATGCATATAATAAATATCAGTTTATATTTGGAATAGTAAATATGATGCATGGATGCAACATATAAAATAACACATAAAAATTAATTACTAATCCACGATAGAATAATTTGAAAAATTAATGGACCGCCTTAGGGTAGGTCAAACTAATCACAAATTAACCTTGAGACAAGATCTCAACTCCATAAGTGAAAACTTAAAAACTCCTTTTTCTCGTTTGACTTATGAATTACCGTTAGTTTGTTCAAGATGTACTAGTTGTGCTCGAAAGCCTAGATACATCTTCGGAGTGTAACCCATTATTTTCGATCAATAACTTAACTCAAGAGTGTGCCTTAGTATCAGTAAAACTTGAAATACATCACTAATCTTATTCTCGTGAGAGAAGTCAACCTTGAGATAAAATAAACATATTCAGAAGTCTTTCTGTAGGGAGGCTGCAACAAAGGCGACACGAGGCCGTCCCTATGTCTCTTGGTGTTCAACCAATAATGGAGACCATGGGACTTATTATCATAACTCCCTATCCCAATCACTAATTTTTTTTAAAAAATTGTGTTTTTCTCAAAATTAATATTTTTTAATTAGGTTGTAACACTAATTAAATTAATTTTACCAAATGATATTCTAATTAAATACTAATCCAATTATGCAAAATAAATAATCGTGTCCTAGATTTTATTTTCCCTTTTAAATAGAATACCATTTTATTTAATAAAATAATTTTATTAAATGAGAAAATAAACAAATTTAAATTGTTTTTACAATCTTAATTCATTAAGACTAAATTAATTATATGAGTTATCAAATTAAAATATATAATCAATTTTAAGCATGTTTATAAAATTATACATGCTTAATATGTACTCTGTGGGTAATATGTATGGCATGTTATTATGCATGATAAAATACAAACAATTTAATCATTTTCAACCAAACAAATAAATAAAAGCGGGTTGGGTGTTTTGGGTATTTCTAGAAAATTACAACACTTGCAAAAAATACACAAAAATAATTAAACTAACTAAGGCCTAATAAAGAGCAACTCCTTTGATCTTGGACCTTCTCTTTTAGTCTTTGGGCCATTACCATTTTAATTTACCATTTTGAGTTAAATATCCTTTTAATTAATTTAAACAATTTAAAATAATCAAACTTTGAGTTTTAATACCCAACAAGTTATCGAGGCCCAATTGGAATTTGGATTAATCACAATTAACTCAAAATTTATAATTAAAATATTTTTTTAATTATATTGGGCTTAAACATGCCCAAATGGATAATTACACATCCATTAGGGTTTTCATGACACAAACCCTAATGGGTGTGTTAATGGTGGGTTATGGCTGGCCGTGGTGCGACTGATGGTGTGCAGGAGGTTGGACCTCAGGGTGCAGGCGTGGAGAGCTCGGCGCTGGGCAGGGGCGCAAGCGCACAGGTCTGGGCGCGCAGGGGTGCAGGGTGAGGGTGGTTGGGTGTGCGCAGGGGCGATTGCTATGGGTGTGCAGGAGGCTGGGTGTGCGTAGGGTCGCATGGGCGCTGGGCGTTTGCACGGCTGCAGGGGGAGCAACTCGGGCCTTAAGGTTTGAGCTCGGGGCTCGGGCCACAAAATTCCTATGCCCCAAAATAGCTTACAATTTTTGTATATCTAGAAAAAATAAGAACATTTCCTAACCCAAAAAACACCATGAAAACCAACTCTTAAGAACATAGACTTATTCATACACAAACATCCATCCATTCATATATTACACATAATATAAAATTGCATATGATACTCACACAGTAATTAACATATGCAGGGATTAAAGATGACTCTAGTACCAATTGTTAGGAACAGTTCCTAGTGCGCAGCAGTAATGATATACAACAAAATTTTTTATATAAACAATATTTATATGAGGATCCTTTAATATTCTATATGTTAATCAATATATATAATATGAATATTAAAATAATACGAAACGATGGTGGACAACACCGCTGGACATGGGATGCTGTCCTTTATGGATGCTTTCTCTTGATATAACCAAATCGGTTCTGAGATTTGATGGCCTATAGCTTACAACATCTTATGAGAAGGGCATGTAGCTCGATACAATCTAAAGCCAGCCAGTTGCTTACTTGTGTACGAAGAAAAGGGCAGACGGATTCAGCCATTCCCATCCCTCATCGATCCTATCCTAAAGGAGAAGGAGGAGTAGGAGGAGTCAATCGGGCATTCGGGTGTGACCAGGGAAGACGATCTCATCTTTGGTAAGCCGGATGGGAGGAATCCTTGAAGTGGCTTGAGCTAATTCCCAATTTCCAGTGGAGGCAGCCTGGTTATTTCAACCAAAATCTGAGGAATTCGGTTCTTGTGCACCCGCCGGCGGTGAGGTAGGGAGAGTTGGTATGGAGATGAAAGACATACCCCTAGTTGGGATGGGTAGGCCCACCACTTAACTTTCACTTAGGCCCGGGCCAAGTCAGTGGGGGGACCCTATCGGGCTCCTTCCCCCCCCCGAAAAAAAAAAAAAAACTGACTCACGTGTCGTCTCATGATCAGACTGCAACTTTTTTATTGTATGCAAATTCAAGGTTAAAAGCCCTTGTTTAGCCGAGAGGGAAGATGGAGACTTTGACTTCCTTTTTAGGCCGATAAGCCGTTACTTCTGATCCTAATGGCTATGGCTCAGGAGCGGGATAACAAAAAGTAAGGATTCAACTAGCTTTCTCACATAGTTCAGGTTGAATCCGGCACTCCTTTCATATTTGGATCCACCAACGGGCGCATCCCACAACTCATGTGATCTGTATATATTAAGTAAGAAGTGTATATAAGAAGCGGATTTACCTCTTGTAGCCTATCAAGAATCCTTGAATCTTTTCGTATGTATTTCGATCTTCTTATCGTTGCTTGAGCACTCACACCTAGATCTTTCAAGACGTTCTCTACACCTCAGGATGTGGGTGGGCACATAGAGAACAATGATCAATTTTGTGAATCAAAAGTATTCTTAACACATGAGACTTTTGATTATAGGCTAGAGAGAATAGGTTTTTCTTTTTGTGAAAAAGATGATAGTTTTTTCTTCTCTTTTTCTTCTCTTTTTCAAACTTGTTCTTTCTATTTTCTATCAAATAGAATATATAGACATTATTACCATAATAATCATAATGAAGAAAAATCTATTACCTTTTATAATAATAATGATGATAGACAAAATTCTAACATTCCATTTTAAAACCCCTTTTAAAATGTTTAATTAATTAATTAAAAAATAAAATTGAAAAAACCAATATCAGATAAATCTGATGTGCCACACGCATAGAGCAGGCCAAGCCCTATGCGTGTGGCCTATCCCTGAAAAATGGCATTTTGATTTTTTATGTGTTCTTACTTTTAATCAATTAATGATTAGATATTCAAATAAGGTAACATTTTTTTAAGAACAAAGATAACAACTTAAATTTGAAAATTCAAAATTCAAAATTTAAATTTTCATTGTCAACTTATTATTAATTAAATGAATATGATAATCAAAACCTATTTTTGTCTATCCATATTTATTTATTCACTCTTATATAAAATAATTGATTAAAATCAATTTCTTTTATTCTACACAATTTCGAAACTGCACAAATGAAATAATAAATTGTGCAACTTCACTGATCACATAATTGCACATTTATCTCGAAGAATAAATATTCTCTCAAAATAGCCCATTCACAGTTTAACCCTTGTATCAACTCTTACCTTGATTAGTGTTGATAGAGTCGCCCTGGGGACCTATGGGCCAATAATTCCAAGCTCCAATAAATAAAAGATTATTAACCAAAACTCTTTGATTCAATAATTATATTTCTTAATCTCATGATTATTCCACTATAAATATGAAACTGAACTCTTGTGAATTAAAGACATATATTTACTGAGTACTTTATTGTAACCATAAAGTGTCCGTTGATATAATCATTACATACAAATTAATCTTCTATTAATGATTCATAATTAAATGGGAATAAAATTATCATTTTACCCTTTTAATTATATCTGGATTCCTAGTGTACCATTGACTTTACTAGTGAAGGTTAATTCATAATCTGATTATGAATTTGACGCCAATAACCTTTTCAGTTCCAAAAGTCAACCCAAAAAGGAATCATCATTCAATCTATCAGAAGGTATAGATTCCATATCTGTTAAACTATGTCCCCAGCCATATACATCATTGAGTCCCCAAAATAATTATTCTTAGCCTGATCATTTTGAAAAACCGTAATGCATGAATCAAAGGATCAAGTAACATGTATAGGAGTTCATAGTAACTTCATGATTAAGATCAATTTGTATATGATCATCAGTTGATGTATTTTATAATACTACGAAATACTATTTAAACAAGTATTATTAAAACACATCTGGTCCAATTCTACATACTCTCAGCATGCAAAGTACCTCCACTAAAGTTTCCTACTACACTAGTAACCCGGATCTAGGTCACATGTATTCATAATACTAGTGGACCGTACTAGTAGTAATTAATCTAAAGATTCCATAACATTATTTTACAGCGAACTATTCAAGTTCGTTTTCTCAATCTCGATCCTCTCATACAAATATGAGATTGAGACCACATAGATTAATTTAGGAATTTTAAGATATTTACTAAATATTATTAGCAATAATATAGTACATAAGATACATATATACAATAATTCAATTCATTTGTTTATTTCATTAAAACCATTCTCTACTACAATTGCTTCTGGGGCACATTTCCCAACAAAAAGATGATTTATAGATGCCTATACCAAAAGTCAACTCTCAAATGTTGATTTAAGTGAAATCGTTATGGTTTTTGCACCTCTTCGTGCCTAACCAATTCCACTATGTATTTAACCAATCATAATAGTAATAACTACAAAAAGGCACAATATTACAAATTTTTTGTGCAATAAAATCTTAAGTAATATTTTAAGCGTGCCATGCTCCCATGTATAAAGGAGTATGCGTTGTGAGCAATTATAAGATCATCATACTTATATGTTTAAATAAGTATGCAAAGTGATTGTGAAAATTAACAAAACAAGTAAATGTACTTGGAAGTTAAAATAGTGTGACCAAACTTTGAATCAAGTTAGTATAAAATTGAAGTTGGGAAATGAAAACCAAGCTAGTATTATTGCTCGGATTATCAATATAATTCCTACTGACACTTGAGAAACTAACATGAAAAATCAAAGCAATAAAATCTTGATCCTAACCAAATACATGACCCGAATGATAACAGGTAAGATATTAAGCAATAAAATCTTGGTCCTAACCAGGTACACATGTGGAATGCTAACAGGTATCTATTAAGAAAAAAAATTAAACCTGGCTGAACTAAGCAAGAATCGAGTAGAAAAAATCATCTCGGAAGCATCATCAGAAAAGAAGACAATCTCGAACTTTGATAGATGATAAATTCAAATTCTGCTCATTATTAGTAAAGAATTTAACCTAACAATCTGATTGATATCAAAAAAGAGGATACCTTTAAAACTGGCTACCAACCAGAAAAGAGGATAACCTCTATTGTCTGTGTTTTGACCATCTGACACGTGGCAATTGGGAGTAATTAGTGACAAGCCAGGGGAGTCCTCGGGAGGCGAGGACCTCAACGTAGTCCGAATCGATCGAATCAAGGATGTCTCCAGGTGAGGTCATCCCTTGAGGTCTTCCCTCAAGCGAGGTGTAATGACCCACTACTCTAGACTTTTGGACCATTAACGAAACTATACATACAAAACCTTAATAGAACTTACATTTTGCGAAAATACCATAATTTTATTAAGTAACTTGTAAAAATAAGAGTTACTTACAAAATATCAAGAAGGATATGGGATCCCATTGTTTGAAAAACAAAAAACATAACATGATTTAAAAATAAAGGGGTTACATAGTAAGTGCGGAAAATACATATAAAGACCATAAGTAAACAACTATATCCTCGAAATCGAACTCTCGACTCCTTGAATCCGTTCATCACCGATACACATTCTCTAAGCGTCCATGAATCTTACCGCCTCTAAAGCTATTTTCCTGCACATAAAACAAAAAGGAATGAGCCTAATGCCCAGCAAGGAAAATCTAACACATAGTCATAAACATAAATTTCATAAGAAATGTAAAGACATAACATAACACTTATTACATACACATACTATAATGGCCATTATTACTTGGGGTCCCATAGACTAAACAAGTCATATGACCATGAGATTAGTGGGGTCCTACTAGCTAAGTAGGTCATATGCCCATAATCTATTTGGGGTCTTGTTAGTCATATGGGTCATATGCCCAAGCCTACAAACATACATATTATAACACTTATCATAACATAAAAACATAAGATAACATAAACATATTACATATAGATTCTATCCTATTTTCCTTACTAAAGTTACCGGGATATGTGGACAGTGTTGGGACTTTGGAACACTCCTAATAATCATTATAAAAAAGAGTGAGTCTAATGAAGAAAAAGAGATGAAAAGGAATGGGAATACTAAACCATTGAAAAACATACTTACCAAAACTTATGTGCTCAAGAACTTAGATTTCCTAACCAAAATAAAGATTAAGGTTAGAGGCTGAGTAGAAGATTATGAGAACTTAAAAGAACAAATACAGAATTGAACTAGAGTTTTGGGTTACCTTGAAGACTTGTAAGACCAATCTACACCTCAAACCGAAATACTCTAAAACCTCACTTCCCAAAGTGTTTGATAAGCTTATGATGATCAAGCTTATGATTCCCAAACCCAGGTGTTTATACTCTCACACTCACTTAGCACTTGCAGCCTCTGAACTTAGAGCAAAAGATGAATAATGGCTGGGTACTAGGTCCTATTTATAGAGTTTAGGAATGAAAGGATCTTGATTTTACTTGAATAAAAATAATAGCTTTTTAAGTGAAAATAATTTGAATAATAGTTCAGCAGAGGCTGAAGACTCGTTCAAAAAGATGTTGGACTTATCAAGAGGTTGAATGGCTGAATGGAAAATGAATTCAAAACATTTCAAAATACACTGAAGGAGGCGATATATCGCCCCCTGCAGGCGATATATCGCCTGGGGCCAGTATGCCCGAGGTAGTCGTGCATCGTCTCGTGTTTTCCGTATCTACGTGCTGCGATATATCGCCCCCTATAGCTGCGATATATCGGCACACGCTGATTAATTAAACACGAAATTACACATTTTTAGCTAAGTTTGAATGGAGTAAACAGCCTTGACTAAGCCCTCAACGTATTCAAAGCTGCTGACTGACCCTATAGCATTCAAACTTTACTCCTTATTAAATTTAATCCTCAAAATACTTAATCCTTAATCACCCATTCATAACATGTGCTTAAAATCCTATTGGCCCTTATCTAAACCTTATAGTATAATAAATATTATCCTTAATATCAGTCATATAATCAAACCTTAGGTTAACATTAATATTCTTAAACTATAGGTTAAACTTAGAAAATCTACAAGTACTACTATGAGTGTCCAAATAATTCCCGGTCTGAACCAAAAATCCACAGTTACAAAGATAATGCTATAAATACTATAATACTACTATCTAACTAGCTAAGTAAAGTTCTTGGACTCTACACGAGGGTGTCTTCCCATGAGATCACGTTTAAAGTATGTCTTCGAAGCATGAATATCCATCGTTGAGGTCATGACCCGAGGTCTTCCTTCGGGGAGAGGATGTCTCCAAGTGATGTCGCACCCCGAGGGGTCCTTCTAACTTGGCCATTCTCCAGATTCAGAACTCCAATCCTCGGGACCTTGGAGTAAAGCCAAGTGCCAATCACTGCGGCTCTGGGGCTCAAGAAGATCATCTGACAACTTTTGGTGATCCACGATTTATGGTGTCGAGTTCTTACACTCGACAATCGACATTTCCCACAACATCGTCTGACATGAGCTAACATGCGCCACACCCTAACAATCAGATATGTTCCCCATAAAGTTGGTGTGTGACTTTCTGTACTGGGCCCCGTAGAATACGCGTGGGCCATAGTATTTATTGTAACAAAGCCCTTTGTGTATTAATTTAACATTAATGCCCTAATATTAATGGAAGATGATTAGAATTAATGATCCCAGTCTCTATAAATAAGACTGGGGGATCTTCTTTTAAATGGTTCAGATTTTTAGAGAGAGAAACTCTATACTCAATGCAATATATACGCTGCTTGAGAATCACCATTAAAGCTTGCTATCACAAGCTTCAAACCCACAAAATAATAGAGACTTGTGGACTAGGGTTCTTTTATAACCTGAACCACGTAAAACCTGGTGTCTTTTCTTGTTTATCATTTAATCTCTCAGATTAAGTTGGCAGCGAAAAATGCTGTCAACATTTTGGTGCTTTCATTGAGAACTTGAAGGAAGCTTGGAAAAGTCATGGTGACTACTCGAAGGAATGCACCAGATGACACCGCCTCTCACGCTGCAGGTGAGGGAGGAGAAATCGGTCACATGCCACCGGAAGACCACCATGATGCGAGGGAGGACTACGATGAAAATGTCGAGTATGACGGGATGGATGATGGTGGAGATGAATACTATGAGGAGGAATATCCTCACCCCATGGACACGGAGGAGACACCCGAAGTGGGTGCGTTCCATGACCAGGTGGCCACTTAACAGCAAAAGATCGACACCCAGGAGGGTAATATCACCGCCCTGCAGGAGATGCTTAACGCCATGGCGGGCCAAGGGCTGCAAGTGGACCCCCATGGTGAAGTACCATCTGGGTGGCAAGACGGTGTTCCTTCTGTGCCCCCAGCTGGAATGCCACATGTTGCTACAATGTGCCTTCCGAGCACCCGGTTGGGCTGGCGCGAGATCCGCCAGCTGGCGTGCCTCCTAGCTGGAGATGGAACCCCACCTACGCCAGAAGATCATGGCAAAGGGAAGGTTGATAATAACCTTGCTCCAAAGTCAAAGAAGGCATGTTGGAACCCCAAAGACAATCAGGTCTCGAGGCCAGCCAGCATGGGTGAAGGCCTAAGAGCTCGAGGACACTGCCAGGCCACCAATGTCCGTGGAGCCAAGGGTGTTCTGCCCAGGCGCACCTATGCAGACTACGCAAGGCTTGGAGGTGGGTCCCTCAAGAACCTCGCCATCCCCACAGGAATAAAGGCCAAGGATGAAACACAAAGTTTCCCTAACAATGGGAAGCGCAACCTCTGCATCTCTGTCTATAATGAGAATGTTGAGTCTGAAAACAAAATCGAGGTGGCTTGTTTCGAGGATAACAACACGTTCCAAGGTCATGCTAACCTACGAGACAAACTTAATGCCCATAGATGCAATAAGACTAACAGGGCGCGAGCCTGCCAAGAAAGGTCAGTTAGACCTACGGGACAATCTCAATGCCTGAAGAAGAAATAACCCAGTGCAGAGCGTCAACCGAGACCGGGACCCGCTTCTCGTGGAATTAGAGATTCTGAAAAATATCATGTTAAGAATGGCTAGACAACAAGGCCACGACTCATACTCGGAGGATGAAGAAGAAGAGTTGTGTGCTCCTCACATTATGGAGGCCCTTTGCTGCTTGGCTTCAAGATGTCGGCCATCCCACCGTATGATAGCGGCTGGGACCCCACCGACCACCTTTCTAAGTTCAACAGGTTGATGTTGGTGCGTTGCATCTCCGAGGATGCTAAATGTCATGTGTTCCTAATAACTTTAACGGGACCAGCAGATGAGTGGTTCAAGAAGCACTGGCTAGGATCCATTCAATCATGGCACCAACTATCGTCTTCCTTCCGAAGACAATTTATAGGAGCTCGGAAGGCGAGCTTCGAGGTCAATGCGTTGGCCAACATAAAGCAAGGGCCCTTCGAGACCCTCAAAGCATACATCAAACGTTTCAAGGAGGAGGCCACGAGAACCAAGAAGGTTGACGATGGCTAGTAATTTATGGTCTTGCTGTTGGTTTTTATAGATCAAATCAAAGATTATACGCAGCGGAACAACAATCAAAATTGTTAATTTAACCCCACAAGATTTCTAGATCTACCTCTTCACATACATATATATATTGAATCAAAGATATGAAAAGAAAATTACCTCAAGTCCTTCCTTGCCGCTATCTTTTTATATGGCTAAAATCCTTGAGATCTCACACCTAGATCTTCCAAAATGTTCTCAGCATACAAAGAACGAGTGTGGGCTCGCTATACAAAATAATAGGCAAAATCTATTTATCAGATGCTCTCAACACATGAAATTTGATAAAGTTTGGACCTAAGTTTGTGAAGAACAGTGACCTATGCTTGTATCACTGTTCTCTTTCTCACAGAGAGATTTCACGATATTCTTCTATCCCTGAAAACTATCATTCTGAAAAACTGATATCTTATATCTAATATATCCAATATATTAAAAATAAAATATTAGTTATTTTAAACAATTTGAAAATAACTAATCAGTTATCATATTTTGTTTAAATAATAATATTTTAATCATATTACAATATCTCATTATTTATTAATATTTAAATAACAAAAATTGTGGAAACAAGAAACTACCAAGAGCTTCTTATGCGTGTAGCACAGTGAATGAGCACCGTGCTACACGTGTACCACATGCCAAGGAAGGCATGTGATTTTTCCCAATTTTTTCTTATTATTTAATTACCGAAAATCCCAAAAATAAATTAATTATATTTTTAAAATCAAATTATTAATTAATTACACATAATTATACAATAATTATGTTTAGTGCATAGAAAAATATTTTACTTATCAAATAAGTCCTTTTGCCCATTTTTGTATTTACCTTTGTCAGTGTTTGTTTGAGTCATTTCAAGGACCATGGACCTATAACATTAAGCTCCAATAAATTGTAACTAAATAATTAAACTCTTTAATTATAATAGTTAATTTATTAATTAAGATATTTCTCCACTATAAATTCAGAATTGCACTCTTTATGTTATAGATATACTTTTACAGAAATCTTATTCTAATCTGTCCATTGATATAACCATCTTACAATAGTTCAACCCTCTAATTAATTAGTTCATAAATTAGAATGGAATAATTACCATTTTACCTTTCTAATTTACTTCTTATTCCTTAAGTACTATTAATTCACTAGTGAATAATTAATCTATAATCTTATTATAGATTTGAGCTCAAAATCATTCAATTCCAGAATTAACCCTTAAGGGAACTAATATATGATCTGCTAGGAAAGATTAGATTCCGTATTATTGATACATGTTCCCAGCCATCCATGATATTAAATCTCCAAAACAAAATTCATTCGCCTCATTCTATGAAGAGACCTTAACGAATGAATCAAAAGATTTAATATACATGAACAAGAGTTCATGAACACTCAAGATTTAGGTTGATCTATAAATGATTACCACTTATGATATGAATTATAAGTCTTTATTTTTAAATGGTTTTTGGATAAAGACTTTTATTCATATCGGTCCATGTCATATATAATCATAATATATAAAGCACCTTTACCGAGATGTCTTACCAAATCAATGATCCGAATCTAGATTATTTGTATCAACATGATACTCAGCAAACCGTACTTACAACCCCAATTAAAGAATTCCATAACTTCAATTTGTTTTTGTTGACTATTTTTATTCATTCATGTGATCTTATTTCTCTCGTACTAATACAAGATCACATCCTCAATAATGAATATGGAATTTTTCTGATATTTAAAAAATTATTCAAACAATAATTTAATAATCTAAATATAACAATAATAAAAAATTGTATTTATTTATTCATCGAAATAATAAAGGTCTTTTACATGCTTCTAGGACATACTCCTAACACTTGTAGGCCGGCATCCGCGTGGGGTCCTCGTTGTGGGATGACCTCCAGCGAAGAGGGTGCCGACGCCTCGAAGACTTCATTCGTTGAGCACAAGAATATATCATGTGACGCCCTACGTCACTATGGCTGCTTTCTGGAATGACAACTAGCCCTACAAACCAACATGAGTCTTTTCAGCATGCTTTGTCCTCACTCACATGCTTCCTAGGAAAACTTCCCTGGAGGTCACCCATCCCTAGATTACCCCAGGTCAAGCATGCTTAACTTTGTAGTTCTCAAGTGATGGGCTACCGAAAAGAAGATGCATCTTGTTGATATAGGTAGTACCCATCAATCCATTTAAGCCCTCTTCAACTGTGTAGTCCCATACCTACACAGTCTTAGAATCATCACACTTGACCTTCCCCAGGCGGTGTGGGATTGCACAGCTTACCCGGTCTTTCCCCTTACGGATCACGGGATTATGACTATCACAATCACCCCCTTACGGGCCCGACGTCCCCGTCGGCCACACTTCCAGCTGGGTCAAGGATCTGATACCATTTGTGACGCCCTACGTCACTATGGATGCTTTCTGGAATGACAACTAGCCCTACAAACCAACATGAGTCTTTTTAGCATGCTTTGTCCTCACTCACATGCTTCCTAGGAAAACTTCCCAGGAGGTCACCCATCCCTAGATTACCCCAGGTTAAGCACGCTTAACTTTGGAGTTCTCAAGTGATGGGCTACCGAAAAGAAGATGCATCTTGTTGATATAGGTAGTACCCATCAATCCATTTAAGCCCTCTTCAACTGTGTAGTCCCATACCTACACAGTCTTAGAATCATCACACTTGACCTTCCCCAGGCGGTGTAGGATTGCACAGCTTACCCGATCTTTCCCCTTACGGATCATGGGATTATGACTATCACAAAGTTGTAACGCCCTACTTCCTTAGAGCCGTTACTAAGTGAGTTTTAAGACAAAACAGTGTGCAATGAACTCGCTAACCGAGGTTTTTAAACAAAAGTGTGCCTAATTAAAAGTTAAGGCTGTAATCTTAGGAAAATGCGTCGTTTCAATAAAACTTCTAGTATTAAACATTTGGGATCCCAAAATAAGGTTTGAAAAATATTTACATCTTAAAATAAGTTTACAATTGATCAGTTATAAAAATCATAGATTATTACAGCCATTTTCGAATAAACCCCCAACCAAAGCAGTCGGGCAGGCCAAACATGTACACGTCGCTTCACGCTCTCCGTACTCATGGTTGGTTGACTCAGTCATTGCCCTTACCTGCAACACAGAGCACCCGTGAGCCGAAGCCCAGCAAGAAAACTCATGCAGAACATAACATATGCAATGTATACAGTTTATCATAACAGATAATCCACAAATAAACAAGTCAATCATTAGACTAAGCAAACACGGCCATGCCGCCCCAGAAACCTTACCAAAGCCCTGGGGTATCGGTTCTCACCGCGAGGATAACTCATGTATCCCTTGGGTCCCACCCTGACTATAGCATCCCATGTGCTAGGTGTTACTTTCAGCCCCGCTGCCGTACCCGGCCTACGCCGTTCTCGGCCCTTGCCGTTCAATTTACTATAATCACACATATAGCATAACACAACAACATTCCAATAAATATTAATTCATTAAGTCTACACTCTAACATGTAATGCAATATAGGGCCATGCCCGGCAATCATCTCATCATGCAATATAGGGCCGTGTCCCGCAATCACACTATGGGCCCACGCCCCATCCTACGGGTGATATAGTTTTCTTACCTGCTTCCCGAGCTTTCCGATGCACCAAGGCCACAAGCACGGTCCTCTAGCACGAGCCTCCTCGAAATCCTAGTCACAACACACATACAAAACTTTTAATACTAACCAACCCAAAACCACTTCCCGGGACCAATCCCGCACTCTCGGAACCTCTATTTCCCTAAAACGATACATCGGAACCAACCCCCGAGTCCCCGGGCAAAAGCCCTAAAAACCAGAATTTTGGGTGTCAAAATTGGCCTAGGGCCGCGGCGCCCAGCGACTTGGCCTCCTCCTGATGCAACCTCGCGCCGCGGCGCCCAAGAACAGGGTCGCGGCGCTCATACGCGAACTCAGAAAATCTGGGTTTTCTCTTGCGTTTTCTCCGAGCTAAAACCTTCCCAAATCATACCAAACCAATACCCAAACCCCAAAATCAACTTAAGACTTCAAATGGACCATCTAACAACCCATAAACACTAGATTCAAGCTCAAAACACAAACATATCCAACAATCCACCCTTAGATTGCAAAAAAATCAGCAACTTCAAACTCAAACTTTAAAAAACTTAACTCAAGCTTTAAGTTTCACAAATCTAAACATAATCAAACTTAAATATGCATAAATCCTTACCTTAAGTACAGAATCCCATCCTAAGCTCCCTTGATTCATCTCCTAAGTCTCCAAATTTCAGCTCCTTCACTTCTCTTCTTCTTCTTCTCATTGCCCTAACTTTTCTTCTCTTTATTTTTAACAAAACCAATCAATGACCAAAATAACTAAGCCCCAAACCGTGTACCCCATATAACCCAGCTGCCATTTATCTAATTCCCAACCAAATGACCATTTTGCCCCTCCTTGCCTATCCTTTCCTACCTAAACCTCAAGGGCACTTAAGTCCTTTCATTTCTATTTCATTTCTACCATTTTCTTTCTAAAACTTGTTACTCTCAGCAGTAACTAATGGTTACCCAGGTTACTAAATCTCCAATAACCATTACCCGCTAAATCTCAACTTAACCATAAAATTCCCGAGGTACCCCTAGGCTCCTCCCGAGCCGGGTATAGAAACCCCGTTGTGACTCTTGAGTTAACTAGCTCTCTAGGACCGTCTCGGCACGTGCATCACAATAATAAAACCACACTCACATGGTACAATTCACAGAATACAATTATCACTTATCGATACAGTCATGCCCAACATGGCCAAAATTACAATTACGCCCTTCTAACACGATCTGGGCCTACATGCATACTAATATACGTAGTCATGCATCTCAGATAAACAAATAGCCAAATAACATGCTTTAAATCATAACCACGCATTTAACTCATAAAATCACACATAAATCCCAACCTGCCCTCCTGGCACACTAATCAAGGCCCTTAAGCCTTATTAGCGATTTTGGGTCGTTACATATCAGCTAGGAGGATGCCCTGAAATCCATAATGCGGTTTAATGGCTGGATTAGTAGGCCGGGAGGGCCATACCTGTTTAATTATGCCATTAAATGATAATATGCACGTTTATGTGAATTATATTATAATATGATGTTAAATGCATGCATGTGGGTCCACATTTCATTACAGGGGTGTATTGGTAATTTGGCCCGTTGAGGGCATAATTGTATATTTGTATGCATGTCAGTCACATATTGTTGAGACCACATTATAATTTCGGTTAGTTCGAACTATTCGGCATGAGACGATCTTGGAATATTAATTAGTGGTCTAGTCATAACAGGTTTAAGTTTGCGGCTCAGGATGAGTCTCGGGGTGATTTTAATGATTAGAGCATTGCCGGGAATTAAAGGGTAACGAGATATGAATTATTGGTGTTTGAGATTATCGAGAATAGCAGGAATTGGAGAGCGTTAATTATGATTAACGAGATAGGTGGGAAATACCAATTTTGCCCTTGGTAGCCTTTAGAAACCCTTAATTGACCTAGGGGTATTTTGGTCTTTTCACCCCTAGGATAGATATAAGCCATTGAAGGCTGAAGAAAAGTAGTGAAAACAGAGCATAAGTTGAAGCATCTCCCGTACCTTTTCTCCTTCTGTTTTCTTTGTGATTTTTGGGCCATTCTTGAGGATTCAAGTTAGGGAAGTAAGCCTTGGGAGTTTGGGAGTGTGTTCCACCATTGATGAGCATCATAATCTGAGTTTGAGGTAAGTTTCTAGCCATTAAAATCCCTGGTTTGCCCTGTTTTAGTTTTGGTTTTTAGTTGGGATTTCTAGGTTGGATGATTGGTTTTGTTGGGAGTTTTGGCTAGGGTTCTTGTGGTTGTGATGCTTGGGGTATGTGAGGATGGTTTTTGGGTTCATTTGGCACCAAAAATGAGGTTTGGAAGCATTGGAATCGAGTTAGAATTGAAGGAGTCGAAGAAGGAGGTTTCAGGGGAGAACTATTCTGGGGGTAGCGCTACAATGCCCATCAGAGGGTGCTACAGCGCAACACAAGACTTTGTTGGGCGGTTTGGGGGTTCTGATTATAGCGCTGGGGCGCTAGGGAGCAGCGCTATAGCGCTACTCTATTCCTCTAGAATCCCGTTTTGAGTGTTTTTAAGAGATTTTGGCTCGAGGTTTCAATCCTTGAGGCCCGGGATCGAATCTTCTCACTGTGTGGGCATGTTTCAAGGTCCAGAGAGTGGGGTTTAGGTTAAGACCCTTTCATTGTTGATTTTCATTAATGGAGGTTATAATTGGTTAGGATTAGGTAATCGCTAAGGAACCAAAAGGTCGATCGTTCTCAAGAGTCACTCTTATCATATTTCTCGCTCGAACCAGAGGTAAGAAAACTGCACCCTGTGTATATGACATGCATGATTGTTGTTGAGGCATGTTTGTAACGACCCAAAATCACTAATATGGCTTAAGGGCCTTGATTAGTGCGCTGGGAAGGCATAACTGGCTTAGGTGTGAATTTATTGACTTAATGCGTGATTATATGATGAGCATGCTTGTATGATTATATGAATGTAAATGTGGTTAAATGTTATATTTGTGAGAACCACATTATTATGTGGGTAGATTTTCAGCGTGCGACTTGAGGCGATCCTAGGGAGCCAGCTAGCGGGAAGTCATAACGGGGCTTAATAGTTTACTTTAGACAAGTCAGGGGTATTTTAGGTATCGGGTGGTCATTTAGACTATCGGGTTATGGAAATAAGTATATGGAGATATATTTGAGGTCAGGAGACTTAGGCGGGAATATTGGGGAAATTTACCGTTTTTCCCTCGGGGACGTTTCCGATACCCCGAGCCTCAGGATTGACTTAACAGACTAAGATTAGACTAAGTTAATGAAAGCAGTAGAACAAAAAGACACAACACAAACTTCTCAGCTCTTCTCTTCTCCTATATTCTCTTTTCTCTCCCAAGAAAACTACAGAAAATCTAAGGGAAATCAGCTAGAAAACTATGTGTTGGAGCTGAATTCATGAAGGTTTAGCTTAGTTCAGACTATGGGTCACTCAACCAAGATTAAGGTAAGAGTTGAGTTGTGTTTTTGGGTGTTAGAACTCTGAGTTTTTGGCTGAATATTAAGGTGTTTATGATTTTGATGTTTAAGGGCTGACTTGAAGCTGAGTGCTTGGGTTTTAGCTCAGAGGTTGTCAAGGAAGTGGTTCAGCAAAGGAGGTGAGTTTCAAATCATAATTTAGAGGTTAAAATTTGAGTTTTGCATGACTGGTTATGGTGTTTTGAGTTGCTGGGTTTCAGAAATCAAAATGGAATTTTAGTAGGTTTTTAAGCTAGATTTCTGTTGGATTATGTTGTTAGAATCATGTTAAAAGTTTTGTGATTAATGGGTTTTGAATTAGGGTGGTTTTGGATGAGGTTAGGATGCTAGAAATGGTGGATTTTCTGGGCACGAAGGGTAGGGTCGTGACTCTTTTCTAGAGCGCTACGGCCTTACGAAGCAAGGAAGCCAAGGAGGCTCGGCCAAAGGGGAGCGCCGTGGCGCCACAGGGCAGGGCCGCGACGCGTGTCTGCTTACTGGGGTCTTGGGTTCTGTTTAAGGGGCGGACCGCGGCTAGGTTTCAAGGGCCGCAACCCTTAGGTGCATTTCTGATCTTTTGGGGATTATAAGTTCGGGAACTTAACCTAGGGTGCTCGGGATCGATTTCACCAGCGTGCTTGGTGGAATTTGATGTCCCGGAAGCTAGTATTGTACCCATAAACCTTTATTTGAATGTTAATGGAATCCATTACCTTGGTTGTGACTAGGTGTTAAAGCTAGGGCTTAGGAATCGGATCGTGCTCGAGGGACGTCGCTCATAATCAATTAACGTAGAAATTAAAGGTAAGAAAACTACACCCGGTTGTGTATTTGTAATGGGACTAAGAGCTCCCTAATATGTATGCTTGAAAGGATGGTATTATGCCATGTAAATAGTAAACCAACGGCCTAAGGGTGCTAAGGGTTACACTAGCGTACAGGGTGCGGCTTGGCCACTGGTAGCCAAGGATAGCTTATTATGCACTGAGCTCGGTTTAAGCGGGCAGGAGTCAGTGGGGTAAACAGAGGGTGCGGCCTAAGTTGTTGGCCCTGACTATTATGTGACCTGATTGTTATATGTAATTAGTTGCGTCATTGGTTTTGAATAGGTGCTGAGAGGTTAATGTGGAATATTAAGTGTTTGATCATGCTTAAAGGATTGATTACCTGTTGTTGTTGTTTGTGTTGCATATTATGTTTTCTTGCTGGGCCTTGGCTCACGGGTGCTTCGTGGTGCAGGTAAGGGCAAACTCGACCAGCCCTGACTTGGTGAGCTTTGTGAGCTGAATGTACATGACCAGCCCTCAGCCGCCACAGTTGAGGGGAAGGCAGGAACAGGGGAACTAGAAATGTCTGTTTTGCCTTAGAATGGCTGATGGTTGTCTGTATTTTGGAAATTTTGTAAATCAACTTTTAAACATTGTTTCTTTTTGGAATCCCATGTGTAAACCTGTTTAATTATATAAATTGTATCTTCTGAAACCAAAACCCTTTTTAACCCTAGCACATTCATAGTTAGTGACTCGTTTTTAATTAAATGGCTTGATTAGCGAGTCCTGCACCTTTATAAGTACATAGTGTAGCATTCTTGGCTATCCAGTGCATTACAACTTGGTATCTGAGCATCCTAGGTTTAAGGGTTCCTGAAGACCGGCTGGACATGTACATTCGCTGCTAGAGACAAGCTCGATTCAGGGTTTGGTAATGTGTATATGTGCTTATATGCTTATATGCCTGAAATGAGTTATGAATGTTGTTATTTATTGGATTAATAGGAGGCATGAGATACTGCTGTATGAAAATATAATGGCATGCTTATCAGTATCGCAGTGCATGTAAATGAATCTTTGAATGATTAACTGTATATTGTGTAATGGTGAATGCTTATCTTAGCTGTGGTGTGATAATGTTGGGGCATGCTTATCAGCAGCCGGTGCATGTGGATGAATGCCTATATTTTGAATGTTTGTGGTTGGTTATGTTCCTTTGATGGATTTTGGGGAAAGATTTTACCCTGTCATCATGGTCTGACTGCCGAGTCGTTGATTGCAGATTGACTTGGATAGCTCTGCGTCCAAGAAAATCTACGCGACTAACCGGCACTAGGTCTTGGACCGAGGGTGATGACCAGGGCCAGATTCCTCCGCCAGTCCCTGAGAACTGGCAGCAACTCATGGCAGATATGCAAGCTCGATTACAGAGCCAAGATGAACAGATTCGTCTATTGCGTCAGCAGGCTCCATCAGGGAGCGCTGCCCCTATTGTACCACCTGCAATGGTACCAGTTGTACAATCTAGGGAGGGTGGAAACATGTGGGAGTCGTTATATGAGCGGTTCAGGAAACAACAACCTCCAATCTTTGAGGGGGGACCTGATCCATTGAAGGCCGAGCAATGGCTGACTATGATTACTACTATCCTAGATTTTATGAGGATAGAGGGACATGACAGAGTGGCCTGTGCCACGTATATGTTGAGAGAGGATGCCCGCATCTGGTGGGAGGTGGCTTCACAGACCAGGGATGTCACTACTCTGAGTTGGGAAGGCTTTAGAGACTTGTTTAGCCAGAAATACTACAATGTTGCTGTCAGGGCAGCAAAAGTTAATGAGTTTGTGGGATTGGTGCAGGGCAATATGACTGTTACAGAGTATGCCCTAAAAGTTGACAGGCTTGCGAAGTTCGCACCAGATCTTGTGCCTACTGATGCTGCTAGGCAAGATATATTTATCAGAGGGCTTAATGCTATGATAGCCCAGGATGTAAGGATTACAATGGTACCTGGAGGATCAACTTATGCCTAGACCGTTGAGAAGGCTCTTACCGCTGAGGAAGCGGAGAACAAGATTTGGAGGGAAAGTGCGGTGAGGCGTGAAGGCCGCAGAGTGGTGCCTCTTTATTCAGGGACAGGTAGGGGCGGAGGCCCCAGTGACTTCAAGAGAAAGGCTCCTGACACTTCGACCACTGCTGGTCCTGATAGGAAGGGTCGGGGGGGGAGGGGGTTAGGGAGGCCATCAGGGGGGTGGCAAGGCATGGCGGACCTATCTAGAGTGCCCGAGGTGTAGAATGCGTCACTTGGGTGAATGTCGGGCCAAAGCTTGTTTTGTGTGCGGAACAGTGGGGCATCTCAGGAAGGACTGCCCAACAGTGAAGAAAGGTGAAGTAGGGAAAGTGGATAGCTTAACTCTAGCTCGAGTATTCACTTTGACATAGGCAGAGGCCGAGGCTAGTCCCTTGGTAGTGACTGGTAAGCTTTCTAGCGCTGGCTCTTCTTTTACTGTATTGATTGATTCTGGTGCTACACATTCCTTTGTTTCTAGTAGAGTGATTGATAGATTGTGTAGACCTAGTCAATATTGGACTGCGGGGTTTGGGACTTTATTGCCTACAGGGGAACTGGTAATTTCTAGGAGATGGATTAGGGCACTGCCAGTGATGGTTGATAGTAGGGAACTTTCGGTGGATTTGATTGAGTTAGACATGGAGGATTTCGACATAATTATGGGGATGAACTGTTTGGTTAGATATGGGGCTACTATTGACTGCAGGAAGAAGATGGTGACTTTTGAACCTAAGGGCGAGGATCCTTTCGTCTTTGTGGGTGCGGTGTGTGGACCCCGCGTACCCATGATTTCAGCGTTGAGAGCCAGAGATTTGTTGTAGGGGGGATGCATAGGTCTTCTGGCCAGTGTAGTGGATACCACTAGGGTTATCCCAGCAGGGCCGGGAGAGACTAGATTGGTGTGTGAGTTTTTGGACGTATTTCCTGAGGATCTACTAGGGTTGCCACCGCGTAGGGAGATACAGTTTGAGATTGAGTTAGCACCAGGGACAGAGCCAGTATCAAGGACACCATATAGAATGGCACCAGCTGAGTTGAAGGAACTAAAGATACAGTTGCAGGATATTTTGAATCTGAGATTCATCAGACCTAGTTACTCACCATGGGGCGCTCCAGTGTTATTTGTTAAGAAGAAGGACGGGACATTGAGGATGTGTATAGACTACCGAGAATTGAACAAGTTGACTATAAAGAATAAGTACCCTCTACCAAGGATTGATGACTTGTTCGATCAGCTGCAGGGAAAGACGGTGATCTCAAAGATTTATCTACGATCTGGTTATCACCAGCTGAGGATCAAAGATGAGGATATACCAAAGACGGCCTTTCGGACGCAATATGGGCACTATGAGTTCTTGGTCATGTCTTTCGGTTTGACCAATGCCCTGGTAGCTTTTATGGATTTGATGAACAGGGTGTTCAAGGACTTCTTAGATCAGTTCGTCATTGTCTTCATCGATGATATTCTAGTATACTCCAGCGTAGAGGCAGAGCATGAGCAGCATCTTCGACAGGTTTTACAGAAGTTAAGGGAGCATCAGATGTACGCCAAGTTTAAGAAGTGTGAATTTTGGTTGCCAGAGGTGTCTTTCCATGGGCATATAGTCGGTGTAGAAGGGATTAAGGTGGATCCGCCTAGGTGGAAGCTGCAAGAGATTGGCCGAGGCCAAGGAACGCCTCGGAGGTGCGGAGTTTCCTTGGGTTGGCAGGTTATCACAGGCGATTTATGGAGGGATTCTCAAAGATCACTTAACCGATGACAGAGTTGACAAGAAGGAATCAAAGGTTTGTTTGGTCAGAGAGGTGTGAGAATAGTTTCAAAGAGTTGAAGCGACAACTTATCTCCGCACTTGTGCTGAGTCTTCCTTCGGAGGAAGGAAAGTTTGTGGTTTACTGTGATGCATCGAGGATGGGTTTAGGCTGCATGCTGATGCAGAATGAGAAAGTTATAGCCTATGCATCATGACAACAGAAGGAGTATGAGTAGCGGTATCCTACTCATGACTTGGAGCTGGCGGCAGTGCTATTCGCACTAAAGGTTTGGCAGCATTATCTGTATGGGGGGTAGTGCGAGATATACATTGACCACAAGAGTTTGAAATATTTCTTCACTCATAAGGATTTGAACATGAGACAGAGACGCTAGTTGGAGTTGGTTAAGGATTATGATTGCGATATCCTTTACCACCCAGGGAAGGCCAATGTAGTGGCAGATGCGTTGAGTAGGAGGGGTCCAGGACAATTGTATAGTTCCACCCAGATCTCGAGAGAATTAGCTGATGAGATGGCCAGAGCAAGGATAGAATTGGTGGTGGGCCAGTTAGCTAATATTACCTTGCAGTCGACCCTGCTAGAGAGGATTAAGGAGGGACAATTGGTGGATGCGCAGTTGCAGGAAGTTAGGTAGCATGTTTTAGCGGGGACAGCTAAGGATTATTCCGTCTCTGAGACTGGTATGCTTCGATATCAGGGGCAAATTTGTGTTCCAGCAGATGAGGGGATCAGACGAGAGATACTGGATGAGTCTCACACTACGCCATACTCGCTTCATCCGAGTACCATGAAGATGTATCAGGATCTACGGACATTATACTGGTGGCCCGGGATGAAGAAGGATGTGGTAGAGTATGTGTCTAGATGTTTGACATGTCAGCAGGTAAAGGCTGAGCATCAGCGACCAACAAGGTTGCTTCAGCCTTTGGGTATTCCTGAATGGAAATGGGAAGATATTACAATGGACTTTGTGGGAGGTCTACCCAAGACAGTGGGACTTTGTGACTCGATGTGGGTAATAGTAGACAGATACACCAAGTCAGCTCATTTTCTACCGGTGAAGTCGACCTATACAGTGGAGCAGTATGCAGAGTTGTATGTGAGAGAGATAGTTCGTCTCCATGGGGTTCCAAAGTCTATTGTATATAATCGAGATCCTATCTTTACCTCTAAGTTTTGGGGAGCACTACAGAGTGCTATGGGGACCCAGTTGAAGTTTAGCACAACTTTTCATCCTCAGACGGATGGACAGTCTGAGAGAATGATTCAGGTGTTGGAGGACATGCTTAGGGCGTGTGTGATTGATCTCGAGGGATCTTGGAGTAAGTATCTACCATTGATTGAGTTCTTGTATAACAACATTTATCAATCAACAATTGGAGTGGCCCCTTATGAAATGTTATATGGGAGAAAGTGTAGATCACCCATTCATTGGGATGAGATGGGTGAGAGGAGGTACTTAGGGCCAGATATGGTTCAGAAGACTAATGAGGCTATTGAGAAGATTCTAGCTAGAATGCTTGCTTCGCAGAGTAGACAGAAAAGCTACGCTGATCCAAAGAGTAGGAATGTGGAGTTCCAGGTTGGGGACCACGTGTTTCTGCGAGTCTCACCATTGAGAGGGGTAAGGAGATTTGGAGTAAAGGGCAAGCTGAGCCCTTGGTTTGTTGGACCTTTCGAGATCCTAGAGAGGATTGGACAGGGGGCTTACAGCTTGGCCTTGCCACCGTCACTGTCATGAGTTCATGATGTATTCCATGTCTCCATGTTGCGGAAGTATGTTTCAGATACAACACACATGCTGAAGTATGAGGACTTGGAGTTACAGACAGATTTTTCCTATGAAGAGCGACCAGTTCAGATTTTGGATTGGAAGGACAAAGTTTTACGGAATAAGACAATTCCGTTAGTTAAAGTGTTGTGGAGAAATAGCAAGGTCGAGGAAGCGACCTGGGAGTTAGAGACAGCGATGCGGGATCAGTATCTCGAGCTATTTAGGTAAATTTCGAGGACAAAATTCTCAGTAGGAGGGGATAGTTGTAACGACCCAAAATCACTAATATGGCTTAAGGGCCTTGATTAGTGCGCTGAGAAGACATAATTGGCTTAGTTGTGAATCTATTGACTTAATGCGTGATTATATGATGAGCATGCTTGTATGATTATATGAATGTAAATGTGGTTAAATGTTATATTTGTGAGAACAACATTATTATGTGGGTAGATTTGCAGCGTGCGACTTGAGGCAATCCTAGGGAGCCAGCTAGCGGGAAGTCATAACGGGGCTTAATAGTTTACTTTAGACAAGTCAGGGGTATTTTAGGTATCGGGTGGTCATTTAGACTATCGGGTTATGGAAATAAGTATATGGAGATATATTTGAGGTCAGGAGACTTAGGCGGGAATATTGGGGAAATTTACCGTTTTTCCCTCGGGGACGTTTCCGATACCCCGAGCCTCAGGATTGACTTAACAGACTAAGATTAGACTAAGTTAATGAAAGTAGTAGAACAAAAAGACACAAACTGAACTTCTCAGCTCTTCTCTTCTCTTCTCCTATATTCTCTTTTCTCTCCCAAGAAAACTACAGAAAATCTAAGGAAATCAGCTCGAAAACTCTGTGTTGGAGCTGAATTCATGAAGGTTTAGCTTAGTTCAGACTATGGGTCACTCAAACAAGATTAAGGTGAGAGTTGAGTTGTGTTTTTGGGTGTTAGAACTCTGAGTTTTTGGCTGAATATTAAGGTGTTTATGATTTTGATGTTTAAGGGCTGACTTGAAGCTGAGTGCTTGGGTTTTAGCTCAGAGGTTGTCAAGGAAGTGGTTCAGCAAAGGAGGTGAGTTTCAAATCATAATTTAGAGGTTAAAATTTGAGTTTTGCATGACTGGTTATGGTGTTTTGAGTAGCTGGGTTTCAGAAATCAAAATGGAATTTTAGTAGGTTTTTAAGCTAGATTTCTGTTGGATTATGCTGTTAGAATCATGTTAAAAGTTTTGTGATTAATGGGTTTTGAATTAGGGTGGTTTTGGATGAGGTTAGGATGCTAGAAATGGTGGATTTTATGGGCACGAAGGGTAGGGTCGCGGCTCTGTTCTAGAGCGCTGTGGCCCTACGAAGCAAGGAAGCCAAGGAGGCTCTGCCAAAGGGGAGCACCGGGCGCCACAGGGCAGAGCTGCTACGCGTGTCTGCTTACTGGGTTCTTGGGTTCTGTTTAAGGGGCGGGCCGCGGCTAGGTTTCAAAGGCCGCAGCCCTTAGGTGCATTTCTGATCTTTTGGGGACTATAAGTGCGGGAACTTAACCTAGGGTGCTCGGGATCGATTTCACCACCGTGCTTGGTGGAATTTGATGTCCCGGAAGCTAGTATTGTACCCATAAACCTTTATTTGAATGTTAATGGAATCCATTACCTTGGTTGTGACTAGGTGTTAAAGCTAGGGCTTAGGAATCGGATCGTGCTCGAGGGACGTCGCTTGTAATTAGTGAACGTAGAAATTAAAGGTAAGAAAACTGCACCCGGTTGTGTATTTGTAATGAGACTAAGGGCTCCCTAATATGTATGCTTGAAAGGATGGTATTATGCCATGTAAATAGTAAACGTCCTGAACGCAAGGCCGAATGAAGATTAGATCTAATCGATATCAGCGTTGAATGACTCTAAGGCATTAATGCTGGACCGACCCTAAGGTCGATGAAACTTATAAGCGCTTGACTAGTCTAAGCTAGTTACTTGGATCCAGGGCCTAAGGCCTAGGTGACTGCTTGTCACATGGCTAGGGAATGGTGTTCCATGGTTATGACTCTATGGTCATGAGGTAGGTTATGTTGATGACTAGTCATCATGCACCTAACCTGTTTAAGCTAGTGAAAGGATCACTTATCTCTAATGCCCCGGTGACCCTATCGTCACATGGCTATTGGGAACTGAGCCCACCTTAGTGACTTTTCCAATTGTCACTTCTCTATTTTGGACTGAAAGTCCTGAATGATTATTATGATCATTCTTGATATTATATTCATGTTATATTGTATTTTCTTGCTGGGCCTTGGCTCATGGGTGCTATGTGGTGCAGGTAAAGGGAAAGAAAAGCTCACCCAGCCTTGAGTGGAGAGCTTAGGTGGTGATGTGTACATATGCGGCCGCTTGACCACCACGGCCAAGGAGTTCTCAGAGGAACTAGGGGGTTTACCCTATTTTTGCCACTTAGGTCGGCGGGTTTGTAAATTTGAAACTGTAATGACCATTTTGAGTTGTAAATAAGTTGTGAATGTTTTTTATGGGCCTATGAACAGTTTTATGTATTAAATAAAATATATCCTTTCCTTTTTATTGGTTTTCCACCTTAGCCTGTTAATAACACTTAGAAGCATGTTTTTAACCTAAGGACTCGGGTAACGAGTCAAATTTCCGGTTCACCGGTCACCGTAGATGTTCTGGGGTAACCTGGGCATTACAACTTGGTATTAGAGCGTGCCAAGGTTAGGGTTCTTGTAGACTGGCTGGGCATGTACACACATCACTGAAGTCAAGCTCTACTCATGGTTTGGTAACTATTTATGTAGTTATATGTATAACTGCTTAAATATAGTATATATGTTTTACCTATGTGCATGAGACACCATGTTAAACCTGTGCCTCGAAATATTATATGCTCAGCAAATGTGTGCTAAATAGTATTGAGATTGCTGGAACATACTCATTAGTATTGTTGATTCTTAACTATTATGTGATACATGCTAAGTGCTAAATGCTATAAACATGTATCTATTTCTATAATTGTATGACTGTGGAATATGATAATTGTCTGCTTGTTCTTGGACTCTAAGGCAGCAAAAAGTTTAGTTATTACTACCTGACTAGCCATATTGATCATTGTTTTAGAAAGGTATAAGAGATAAGAATGAATCCAGGGCAGACAGCTACTTCAACTGGCCAAAGTGATCAAGGAAAGAATAATAATAGTCAAGGTTAGCCTACTTCAGGGAAATTTGTCAGTCACTGAGTATGCCTTAAAGTTTGATCGTTTGGCGAAATTTTCCATGGAGCTGGTGCCCACTGACGGGACTAGAAGAGATAGATTTCTTCAGGGGCTACAGCCCAGGTTAGCCCGTGATGTACGTATTACCACTGTGGCTGGGGTTACTACCTATGCACAGGTGGTTGAGAAGGCACTCACAGCTGAGAGTGCAGAGAACAAGATCTGGCGAGACAGTGCAGATAGAAAGGAGTTCAGGAGGACAGGTCCTCCATTTGTGGGTTCTGGTAAGGGTGTAGGCCCTAGTGAGCAGAAGAGGAAGACTCCTGACACGTTCCCAGTTCCAGGTCCTGATAGGCGGCCCCATGGTATTTCAATGGGTCGTCCAATTGGTAATGAAGCCTGGAAGAATTATCCTGAATGCCCTAGATGCAAGAGGCGTCATTTAGGAGAGTGTAGGGCAAGGGCCTGCTTCTCATGTGGAGCAGTGGGTCATCTTAAAAAGGATTGCCCTAAGTCCAGAAAAGAAGAACCCAGAAAAGCGGACAGCTCGACCCCAGCTCGAGTGTTTGCATTGACACAAGTAGAAGCTGAGGCTTCTCCCTTAGTTGTTACAGGTCAACTTTTCAATGCTGGAACCTCTTATAATGTTTTGATTGGTTCTAGTGCTACACATTCTTTTGTTTTTAGTAGTATTATTGATAGACTGTGTAGACCCTGTGATTTTTATGCTGTGGAGTTTGGAACTTTGTTGCCCACTGGAGAGTTAGTGGTATCCAGGAGATGGGTCAGATCTTTGCCAGTGACAGTGGAGGGCAGAGAGTTATCAGAGGATTTGATAGAGTTGGTTATGACTGCCTTTGATATGATATTGGGTATGGATTCGTTGGCAAAGTATGGGGCAACCATTGATTGCAGAAGGAAGATGGTCACATTTGAGCCTGAAGGTGAGGATCCTTTTATGTTTGTTGGTACTGTGCATGGACCTCACATACCTATGATTTCTGTATTGAGGGCTAATGATTTATTGTAAGGAGGTTGTATTGGATTCTTAGCCAGTGTGGTTGATACCACTCGGTCGTGCCGGTGAGACCAGAAGAGACCAGACTTGTTTGTGAATTCCTGGATGTGTTTCCAGAAGATTTGCCAGGGTTTCCACCGCACAGATAAATTAAGTTTGTTATAGAATTGGCACCAGGGATGAAGCCAATGTCTAGAGCACCTTACATAATATCCCCGGCTGAGTTGAAAGAATTAAAGGTACAGTTGCAAGAACTGTTGGATTTGGGTTTTATCAGACCTAGTTTTTCACCTTGGGGTGCGCCAGTTCTATTTGTAAAGAAGAAGGATGGTTCTCTGAGGATGTGTATTGATTACAGAGAATTGAATAAGATGACAATTAAGAACAAGTATCCTTTACCAAGGATAGATGATCTGTTTGATCAGTTTCAAGGTAAGAAGGTACTCTCAAAGATCGACCTTCGTTCAGATTATCATCAGTTAAGGGTCAAGGAGGAAGACATACTGAAGACTACTTTTCGTACCAGGTATGGGCATTATGAGTTTCTAGTCATGTCTTTTGGATTGACTAATGCCCATGTTGCTTTTATGGATCTGATGAACCGAATGTTCAAGGATTATCTGGACCAGTTTGTGATCGTCTTCATCGATGATATTCTGGTATATTCTCCGTTTGAGTCAGAGCATGAGCAGCATTTGAGGTTGGTTCTATCGAGACTGAGGGAACACAGATTGTTTGCAAAGTTCAAGAAATGTGAGTTCTGGTTATCTCAGGTATCCTTTCTTGGGCACATTGTCAGTAAGGAGGGGATTAAGGTAGATCCAGCAAAGATTGAGGCAGTCAGAGATTGGCCAAGGCCAAGGAATGCTTCTGAGGTTAGAAGTTTCCTTGGGTTGGCAGGTTATTATAGGTGTTTCATGGAAGGGTTCTCAAAGATTGCTTCTGCATTGACTAAGCTGACACGCAAGAGTCAGAAATTTGTGTGGTCAGATAAATGTGAGAACAGCTTCCAAGAATTGAAGCAGAGATTGATTACAGCTTCGATTCTGAGTCTTCTGACAGATCAGGAGAAGTTTGTGATTTATTGTGATGCTTCTCATCAGGGTTTGGGATGTGTTCTGATGCAATCAGAGAAGGTAATTGCTTATGCTTTTCGTCAGTTGAAGGAGTATGAAAAGAGATATCCCACTCATGATCTAGAGTTAGCAGCTGTGGTCTTTGCTTTAAAGATATGCATGCATTATCTTTCTGGAGAGAAGTGTGAGATCTATACATACCACAAGAGCTTGAAGTACTTCTTCACTCAAAAGGATTTAAATATGAGACAAAGGCGTTGGCTGGAGTTAGTAAAAGATTATGACTGTGAGATTTTGTATCATCCAGGAAAAGCCAACGTGGTAGCTGGCGGTTTAAGCCGGAAGGGTCCAACACAGATTTATGGAATGAGGCTGATAGCGAGGGAATTAGAAGATGATATGACCAGAGCTGGTATAGAGTTGTTGGTGGGCTAGTTGGCTAATATTATGCTACAGTCTACGCTATTGGAGAGAATCAAGGGGGGTCAGTTAAGTGATCCGCAGCTGATCAAGATCAGAGAGGATGTTTTGTCTAGAGCATCCAAAGACTATACAGTGTCTGAGTTAGACTTGTTGAGATACAAGGGGCAAATATGTGTTCTGCTAGACGCTGTTTTGAGGCAAGAGATTCTGGATGAATCTCATACTACACCTTATTCTTTGTATCCAGGCACAACGAAGATGTATCAGGATGTGAGATCGTTGTATTGGTGGCCGGGGACGAAGAGGGATGTAGTAGAGTATGTGGCTAAGTGCTTGACATGTCAGCAAGTCAAGGTTGAGCATCAGAGGCCGGCAGGGTTATTGCAGCCTCTGGATATCCCAGAGTGGAAGTGGGAGGACATCACGATGGATTTCGTGGTGGGCACCCAGGACCGTTGGTCAGCATGATTCTATTTGGGTGATAGTGGATCGCTACACCAAGTTAGCTCACTTCTTGCCAGTAAGGACTACTTATATAGTTGATCAGTATGCAGATCTCTATGTGAGAGAGATCGTGCGCCTCCATGGAGCACCGAGGTCGATCGTGTCAGATCGGGACTCCACTTTTACTTCCAAGTTCTGGGGGAGTTTGCAGAAGGCCATGGGGACACAGTTGAAGTTCAGTACTACTTATCATCCCCAGATAGATGGGCAATCTGAGAGGATGATCTAGATATTGGAAGACATGCTGCGAGCATGTGTGCTAGACTTTGGTGGATCTTGGAGTAAGTATCTACCTTTGATAGAGTTCTCCTACAACAACAGTTATCAGTCTACCATTGGAGTTGCACCTTATGAGATGTTGTATGGTCGGAAGTGCATATCTCCCATTCATTGGGATGAGACAAGTGAAAGGAGATACTTGGGTCCTGAGGCAGTTCAGAGGACCAATGAAGCCATTGAGAAGATTAGAGCTCGGATGCTTGCTTCTCAAAGTAGGAAGAAAAGTTATGCAGATCCCAAGCGTAGGAACATGGAGTTCCAAGTGGGAGACTATGCTTTCCTTAGAGTCTCGCCATGGAAAGGGGTGAGAAGGTTTGGGAAGAAAGGAAAGTTGAGCCCTAGATTTGTAGGTCCATTTGAGATCCTGGAGAGGGTTGGCCAAGTGGCTTACAGATTGGCTTTGCCTCCGGCGTTGTAAGCCGTGCATAATGTATTTCATGTTTCAGCTCCTCGGAGGTATGTATCTGATGTGAATCATATTTTGAGCTATGAAGATCTGGAGCTTGAGCCAGATCTCTCCTTTGAGGAGCAGCCAGTTCAGATACTTGACAGAAAGGACAAGGTCCTCAGGAATAAGTCGATACCTTTGGTTAAGGTATTGTGGAGGAACAACAAGGTCGAGGAAGCGACCTGGGAGCTGGAGCCAGATATGCAGAATCAGTATCCCGAGCTGTTCAAGTAAATTTTGAGGACGAAATTTCTGTAAGGAAGGGATAGTTGTAATGCCCTGAAATCCCTAATGCGGTTTAATGCCATTAAATGATAATATGCATGTTTATGTGAATTATATTATAATATGATGTTAAATGCATGCATGTGGGTCCACATTTCATTACAGGGGTGTTTTGGTAATTTGGCCCGTTGAGGGCATAATTGTATATTTGTATGCATGTTGGTCACATATTGTTGAGACCACATTATAATGTGGGTTTGTTCGAACTATTCGGCATTAGACGATCTTGGAGTATTAATTAGCGGTCTAGTCATAACCTGTTTAAGTTTGGGGCTCATGATGAGTCTTGGGTTGCTTTTAATGATTAGAGCGTTGCTGGGAATTAAAGGGTAACAGGATATGAATTATTGTTGTTTGAGATTATTGAGAATAGAGAGAATTGGAGAGCGTTAATTATGATTAACGAGATAGGTGGGAAATACATATTTTTCAGAGTGATTTTAATGATTAGAGCATTGCCGGGAATTAAAGGGTAACGGGATATAAATTATTGGTGTTTGAGATTATCGAGAATAGCGAGAATTGGAGAGTGTTAATTATGATTAACGAGATAGGTGGGAAATACCAATTTTTCCCTTGGGAGCCTTTAGAAACCCTTAATTGACCTAGGGGTATTTTGGTCTTTTCACCCCTTCGATAGATATATGCCATTGAAGGCTGTAGAAAGGTAGTGAAAACAGAGCATAAGTTGAAGCTTCTCCCGTACCTTTTCTCCTTCTGTTTTGTTTGTGATTTTTGGGCCATTCTTGAGGATTCAAGCTAGGGAAGTGAGCCTTGGGAGTTTGGGAGTGTGTTCCGCCATTGATGAGCATCATAATCTGAGATTGAGGTAAGTTTCTAGCCATCAAAATCCCTGGTTTTCCCTGTTTTAGTTTTGGTTTTCATTTGGGATTTCTAGGTTGTATGATTGGTTTTGTTGGGAGTTTTGGCTAGGGTTCTTGTGTTTGTGATGCTTGGGGTATGTGAGGATGGTTTTTGGGTTCATTTGGCACCAAAAATGAGGTTTGGAATCGAGTTAGAATTGAAGGATTCGAAGAAGGAGGTTTTAGAGGAGATCGGTTCTGGGGGTAGCGCTACAGTGCCCATCAGAGGGCGCTATAGCGCTACACAGGACTATTTTGGGAGGTTTGGGGGTTCTGAGTATAGCGCTGGGCGCTAGGGAGCAGCGCTCTGGCGCTACTCTATTCCTCCAGAATCTCGTTTTGAGTGTTTTTAAGGGTTTTTGGCTCGGGGTTTCAATCCTTAAGGCCCAGGATTGAATCTACTCACCGTGTGGGCATGTTTCGAGGTCCCGAGAGTGGGGTTTAGGTTAAGACCCTTTCATTGTTGATTTTCATTAATGGAGGTTATAATTGGTTATGATTAGGTAACCTCTAAGGAACCAAAAGGTCGATCTTTCTCAGGAGTCGTTCTTATTATATTTCTCGCTCGAACTAGAGGTAAGAATACTGCACCCTGTGTATATGACATGCATGATTGTTGTTGAGGCATATTGGTTGATAAATGTGGACATTGATTGCATATTAAATGCTAGCGGATTTGTTTACTTGTGTATGGAACTAATTAGTCAGGGATGGCACTGGTCGCGTATTACTGACCTAAGATTCAGAAACGGCATAAGCGTCTTGAACGCAGGGCCAAATGAAGATTAGATCTAATCGATATCAGTGTTGAATGACTCTAAGGCATTAATGATGGACCAACCCTAAGGTCAATGAAACTTATAAGCGCTTGACTATTCTAAGCTAGTTACTCCGTGCCAGGGCCTAAGGCCTAGGTGACTGGTTGTCACATGGCTAGAGAACGGTGTTCCATGGTTATGACTCTATGGTCATGAGGTAGGTTATGTTGATGACTAGTCATCGTGCACCTAACCAGTTTAAGCTAGTGAAAGGATCACTTATCTCTAAAGCCCCGGTGACCCTATCATCACATGGCTATTGGGAACTGAACCCACCTTAGTGACTTTTCCAATTGTCACTTCTCTATTTTGGACTGAAAGTCTTGAATGATTATTATGATCATTGTTGATATTATATTCATGCTATATTGTGTTTTCTTGTTGGGCCTTGGCTCATGGGTGCTATGTGGTGCAGGTAAAGGGAAAGAAAAGCTCACCCAATCTTGAGTGGAGAGCTTAGGTGGTGATGTGTACATATGCGGCCGCTTGACCACCACGGCCAAGGAGTTCTCAGAGGAACTAGGGGGTTTACCCAATTTTTTCCGCTTAGGTCGGCGGGTTTGTAAATTTGAAACTGTAATGACCATTTTGAGTTGTAAATAAGTTGTGAATGTTTTTGATGGGCCCATGAACAGTTTTATGTATTAAATAAAATATATCCTTTCCTTTTTATTGGTTTTCCACCTTAGCCTGTTAATAACACTTAGAAGCACGTTTTTAACCAAAGGACTCGGGTAGTGAGTCAAATTTCCGGTTCACCGTAACTGTTCTAGGTAACCAGGGCGATACAATATGGATGTCCTGTCACCTTCCCCACTCTGAACGCACGTGGATCCATCACTTCGGGGATCCAATATCTACTTTACGCTCCTGTCCAACTAGATTTGGGTGGAGTCCAGTCAAGCTCGAGTGTCCCGCCCGCCGATTTTAGTGTCGTGCCAACCACTGGTTTCAGTGCGGCTTAGACGGGATACAGAGCGTCGCCCACTGGATACAGTGCTTTTCAGCCTACATTTAGTGCTGGAGTTTCCACCCCATCCCAGTCTGTTGCACCCAGTCAAACCCCCAACAGCAGTAGACACGGGGGCAAGGGCAAGGGGAAAAAGTCCAAGGGAAATGGAACCGCGTTGGCTGAACAGCGAACTACCTCTTGCGAGAAGTATGTCTCGCAGTACTCTGAGTATACTAACTTTATGGACTCCTAGGAGAATATCTTTGTGGGCATGGAACAACATGTTCATAACAACATAGGGCACCACACCAATGAGTGTCGCTAGCTCAAGGATGAGATTGAAAACCTCATCAAGTTGGGACACCTCCCCTAATACGCTCGGAGCGGGCCTCGCCAACCACCGGCTCCAGCGGCAGGAATACTTACGCAACCTGTTGCTCCCATATCTCTGAGCCCGGTGCCCATAGCTTAGCCACTGTCAATAGCAAACAGTCCCCCTCTGGTGAATGGCAGAGTGGGAACCATTTTGGGAGGACCCCACCTGGGGACATTTCCAAAGGCTCATAGAATGGATACGTGTGAGCCTTAAACCACAATGATGAGGTGTTGGCCTTGACTCAATTGCCAGCCCAGATGCCACGGTTGACTGGCCAAGTCATCACATTCTCTGAGGACGATTCTTCGAGAGTCCACTTCCCGCACCACGACCCTTAAGTGATCGAGAGTCAAGTGTCCAACAAGATGGTGGCTAGGATCCTAGTGGTTAATGGGAGTTTAGTGAATCTCCTGTTTAAGTTCGCTTTCAAGAAGATCGGGTTGACCATGAGCGACCTATCCCTGTGCACCTCGACTCTCTATGGAGAAGTTCTATTACCGATGGGCCAAATCAAGCTACCTGTGACACTGGGGGAAGAGCCTCGCCAGACCTTTAAGTATTGCACTTTCATGGTGGTAGATTTTCCCTTTGCCTATGACATTTTAGAGCGTCCAACTTTGGCAGAATTCAGAGCCATCACCTCGATTCAGTATCTGTGCCTAAAGTTTCCCACAGAGTTGGGAATTGGTACAGTCAGAGGAGACTAGAAGGAGGCAAGACAATGCTATAACGTCTCCCTCTGACAACCAGTAATGGTAGTCGAACAAGGGACCATGAGCAGTTTCTTCCCAGGAGTGAGGAACTGGTTACAGTACTGGTGGAAGAGTCAGATGAGCTGGATCCGTGAGTTTAAGAGGAAAGGGCGGTCGAGCTGATGGAGGAAGTCAAGGAGTTGGCTCTCGACACGGCCACTCATGATAGGAGAACCAAGATTGGGAAGAATCTGGAGGATAAAGTTCGAAACTTGCTCCTAGCTTTCCTTCGGGAAAACTAGGATGTCATCGTCTGGTCTCACTCTGACATGACAGGCATTAACCCAAATATCATTCTCCATGCCTTGATTGTCGATCCAAACGTCGCCCCAATCTAGCAGAAGCGGAAGAAATTTGACCAGACTAGAGCGGAAGCTCTAAAGGCGGATGTGGACAAACTGCTTACAAATGTTTTCATCCAGAACGAATAGTAGGACTTGCATAAACTTCTCCGACCTAAATAAGGACTGCTTCCCACTCCCGAAGATCGATCAGATTGTCGATGCCACCTCTGGGTATGAGCTTTTGTCCTTCATGGATGCGTACTCGAGGTATGACCATATTTCAATGCATGTCGCGGACCAAGAGCACACCAACTTCCGAACAGACAAGGGAGTTTACTACTATGAGGTGATGCCTTTTGGACTAAAGAATGCTGGGGCCACCTACCAAAGGCTCGTGAACCAAATATTCAAAGAGTAGTTGGGGTGGAATGTGAAGGTGTACGTGGACGACATGCTGGTGAAGTCACGAATGGCCCCTAACCATGTAAGGGATCTCACAGAGGTGTTCTCAGTGCTTTGAAAGTTCGAGATGATGCTAAATCCCTAGAAGTACACCTTTGGTGTTGCTTTAGGAAAATTCCTGGGCTTCATCATCTGTGCTCGGTGAATAGAGTCAAACCCTGAAAAAATTAAGGCCCTGATCGACATGTCATCCCCACAAAGGCATAAGTATGTTCAGAGCCTCATTGGAAGGATCGCTGCATTAAGACGATTTGTCTCCAAGGCAATGGACAAGTGCATCTCGTTCTTTAACATCCTCCAAGGAGGACAAAGATTTCAATGGATGAAGGAATGTGAGTAGGCGTTCCAGCAGCTGAAGGCTCATACGGAGAACCCTCATACCCTGTCAAAGCCCGTGGAAAATGAAACCCACCCACTCTACATGGTTGTGTTTGAGAGTGCCATCAACACTGCCTTAGTCCGCAAAGAAGGCTGTGTCCAACATCTAGCATACTATGTGAGCAAGAGGCTCCTCGGTGCGGAAGCCAGGTACCCGCTCATGGAGAAGTTGACCTTCTGCCTGATGGTAGCATCTCAGAAGTTTAGGCCTTGCTTCCAAGCTCATCCCATCAAGGTCCTCACAAACCACCCTCTGCGGCAAGTCCTCCAAAAGCCGAAGGTACCTGGGAGACTCCTGAAGTGGGCTATCAAACTCAACTAGTTTGACATTGCTTACCTCCCGAGGACAGCCATAAAGGGGCAAGCACTGGAAAATTTCATCACCGAGTGCATGAGAAACCATGAGGAACCTATGAGCGCCCCGATAGAAGGGCCCACATGGAAGCTATACATCGATGGGTTGTTGAACGAAAATGGGGCTGGGGCAGGGCTCATTTTAGTATCCCCCAAAGGGCACAGGGTCCACAACGTCCATTGCTGGTCTTCGAGTTGCACTTGAACTTAAAGCTGATGGCCTCGAGATTTTCAGTGACTTGCAGCTAGTAGTTAATCAGGTACTCGGGGGGTACCAGGCCCGAGGAACAAAAATGACTGCTTACCTAGCAAAGACCCAAGAGATGTTTCATGGCTTCAAAAAATTCACAATTCAGCAAGTGCCACGGGAATAGAACTCGAACGTTGATGCCCTGGCCATGCTTCCAACCACCAAGGACGCTAAACTGATCAATGTAGTTCCCATCGACTACTTGTCATCCCCGAGTATCTCAACACCCAATGAGGTGGGAGGTAATCCAGCCCCAGGACAGGTTGTTGGAGCCCATAATTAAATATCTCATCTCAGGGGAGTTGCCACAGGATAAGAAAGTAGCTCGAAAGCCACTCTATCAGGCATCTCGGTATATTATCATGGATGGAAAGTTGTACATGCGGGGATATTCGTGTCCTCTGTTACGGTGCGTATCGAAGCAGAAAGCCAGCATGATACTCTAGGAAGTACATGAGAGCTTTTGTGGGGACCATGCCGGGGGCAGAGCTTTGCCAAGAAAATCTTGAGATAGGGATACTTCTGGCCCACCATGAATGGAGATGCAATGGACTATGTCAAGAATTGTGACAAGTGTCAATGTATTGCCAACATACCTCAAGCTCCTCCAAATGAGCTCACTCAGATGACGAGTCCTTAGCCCTCGTGGTCTAGGGAATCGACCTTATCAGGTCCTTGCCCACGGGAAAAGGAGGAGTGAAGTATGCAATATTGCCGGTCGACTACTTCACAAAGTGGGTCGAGGATGAGCCACTCGCTACTATCACTTCCAAGAAGGCGTTAGAGTTCGTCATTAAGAACATTATTTGCAGCTATGGGCTCCCAAGGAAGATAGTCTCTGACAACGGTCTGCAGTTTGATAGCGAGGTGTTCATGAATTTTTGTCGAAGACACTGAGTCATGAAAATCTTTTCTTCTGTCGCCCACTCACAGGAAAATGGGCAGGTGGAAGCAGTCAACAAGACTCTCAAGGCCACCTTAAAGAAAAGTCTTGAACATGCGAAAGCCGCCTGGCCCTAGGAGCTCCCTAGGGCATTATGGAGTTACCGCACCACTGCCAGGACCTCCACTGGCCATTCGCCATTGTCGATGTCATACAGATATGAAGCTATGCTCCTAGTTGAAGTAGCAATCTCCACGCACTGACGGGACACGTATGACCCGACCACGAACCATGCTTTACTACGAGAATCCCTGGACCTCGTGGAGGAGCTCTGTGAAGCTTCTCAGCTTTGAGTAGTGTCCTATCAACAAAAGGTAATCAGGTATTTCAACTCAGTGAAGGATATAAAGTTTGGGGTCGGAGATCTGGTGTTGCGAAGAATCTTCTTAGCCACCCGAGACCCTGGTGCAGGAGTGCTGAGACCTAACTGGGAAGGCCCATACGAAGTTGAGAGCGTTGTATGTCTGGGGACATACAAATTGGCTCGGCTAAGTGGAGAGTTGATCCCCCACGCCTGGAATGCCAAGCATCTTCATCGGTATTACCTGTAGTACGAGTAGTGAACCTTGGTAGTTTTTGTAATATCCTTGTAGCCTTGGGAAACATTTAATGGAAACCGTTTATATAATACACGGTAAAAAATAAATTTATTGTCTGCTATATTTTTTGGTTTCCTTTATTTGTTAATGCTAAGTATAAGAGCACCCGCTTGCTAGCCTGAACAAGTGAACGTAGACTAGTCTTCGATCACTTGGGTGCATGGAGTTAGGGCATCATCTCGCAAGGAACGACCTAGTAAACTAAGCTTGTCAAGTGGAATAAGCCTAGTGTCGCCACCCCGAGAATAGAAAAACCTAGGAAACTAGTCGAGTCTAGCCTAGGGGACTATGCTTCTTCCAAACAGAATAGGGCTCAGCACTTAGAAGCTAGACAAAATCTTAGTAGAGCAAGAACGGACCTACATCACCTCCCGTGGACATTGCGCCCGAGGAGCTTCGATAAAAGTCCTTTGGTCTCGAGATGCAAACAGAAGACTGAGTACTCCATACTTGGTCCCGAGGTAGACTTGGGATGCCTCCCGTGGACATTGCGCCAGCGGAGTTATGCCCAATTACTCAGTATGTCTTGAATATATAGTGTCGGAAAGTCCATGACATGGGGAGCTTGGCTAGTCGATGAGCGAAGCACCCCTAGTGTCGCGGAATCCCATAGCTAAAAGGCCTAATAGAAACGTAGTGCCGAAAAGATCCAAGTAACGTGAGATTGGATTTAACATACTCTTTAGAGGACAGCACGCGCCTGGGGGCAGTAAAGAAGTCTCAATCCTCGAGATGTGAACGGAAGCCCGAGTCGTCAATACTCGGGCACTAGTATAAGTCACCTTAAGACCTAAGTAGAATGCTCTGTGAGATACTAACCCTAAGAGTATGGACTAATTTTACCTCTCGAGGAGCAGTGACTTAGTCGTTGGAACTCAGGGTTTGACCTCGAGCACTTAAACTCAAGTGTCACGGTATACCTAGGCCTAGACAAAGAGTTCACGACTTCCACATGATTAGGTCTCGAGTTGTATACACGGAGGGCAAATCAAGAATCCCAAGCAGGCCCACCGGTGACGAAGTCTCCGGGGGCAGGTAGCTTAGTGTGGATGACCCCCTAAATCCCCGAGTCATTAGGACTCGGGGACACGGGATGACATTAAAGTTACTTTTGAGGACAATGAGCCTGGAAGGTAACACTAAATGTGTTAAGTATCAATCCATGAGGCAAAACCCTACAGTATAAGACCTCCCTAAGCCTGAGTCGTTGGAACTTGAGGGTACGGGATAGTCGAGTGCCCTCACTTGACGTAGCATCAAGGTTACTCTTATGACCTCGAGCCTAAGATGAAACACTAGATGTGCATGTCTGAACACTGACAGGAAGATCCATAATCTCTAAGTACCACAGGCAGACCCCGTCCTGAGTCATTTGAACTCAGGGACCTAGGGCCGCATTGAATGACAACTTGACAACGTTAAAGTTACTCTCGAGGACCACAAGCATAAAAGGCAACACTGAACACATGAAAATTGCCTAAGTACTTAAAGAAGTTGATAAAAGTTGAATTAGCCAAGTCCACGTTGCATATTTGTTAAAGGCTGAATTTGGCAATAATAATGCAATTATGGCGAGTTGTGCAAGCTGCATAGGTTTAGATTGAAAATAGTTACAACAATGCTCGAGGGCTTAAGCGTTGTTTGTCTATACCCCAATTAACTATGGTACATAGGCCTACATAGTTAAAAAATTATGCAGAAAAAAATTACTGAGGCCCTAGGCCTGGGGGCACCTCTGCCACCACCTCGATCACAGGATCACCTTCAGTAATGCAGACTGCCGCCAAGGCCTCCTTCTCCTGGGCTGTCTGGACCTCTTTCGGCTCAAGACGTGTGTCAAGTTTTGTCTTCATATCGTGATCCTTGGTGAACGAGAGATCCATGTCCCTGTTGCTCTGCCACACAACGAAGAGTGTGCCCTCGGCCATCACATCAAGGTCCTTTGCCAGTTCTTCGGTGGCTCTCCTGGCTTTCTCCAGCTCATCGGCATGGGCTAGGGACTCCGACTGGCATAACCGGAGCTCTTTGCGAACTTTGGCCAGCTCCTACTCCATGGTTCGGGTGCGACGTGCAGCATCTTCCAGCAACTTAGAGGATGTTTCCTCCAGGGTGGATAGCTTCAATCGCTTTGTGGCCATTAGGTCCTCCACCTCGCAGACATGGTCTCTCGTGTCCTCCCCTTCTTTATGGAGTCGCGAATGTTCCACCAGGGGGACCGCGGTCTCCTGGAGTGAGCCAGTTCTACCTGAGCCCGGAGCAACCCCTCCCAAGCTTTCTTCAACTCAAGAGACCGCGTCAGTACGAGGTCCCCGAGCCGTTGATTAAGGGCCGCAGTCTGTCAAATCAGCCAAAAAGATAGAGAAATAAACACTAAACTTAAGTGGAAATTAGAAGATATACCCTTAAGGAAGAGTGGCGCCTGGTAACCACTAGCACAACTTTGTTGTCGCTACCATAGCAGGTGAAGCTGCTGGGAGGCATCTCGCATAGGGACGCCGCTAGTCCTTGCATGAGCTCCGCCCCGAGTGAAACGACCTTATCTCCTATTCTCCCCGCGAGAAGAGGCTTCAACTCCTCGCGACGAGGAGGAATGATGGGATCCTTTGGCCAGTCCTCGTGTAGAAATTCAACTAGGTGTCGGGAGTCCTCGTTGCCCTCCTTGATGCCGGCGATGTAGTACTTGATGACCTCTCTTTGCACCTCTGAGTCCTCCCCATCAAAGTGTTCGTGGAAGGTAACCAATCGAGGCACCTTAACTTTGGGGGAGTTTGGCACGTTGGTAGGGATTTCCTTACCCTTCCATGAGAATCCCTCATATTGGGGGGAGGAGGCCTCGAGGTCAATGACCTTGCTGGCAGTCGTCGTGCTCAAAGCAGGGACCGGTGGAACAGCCCCAGAGGATGCTTGGGCAATTGGATTTGATACCGCAATGGTTGGTGCAGTCGGGGTGTCTTTCTCAGAAGGTCCCGACACCCTCTGACACTTCGACCAGACCTGGTCGGAGAGGCCCATGATTTTTGCACAAAGGAAACAAATTGGTTAGTCCTTGGGAAGAGAGAAAAAACCAAAAATTAAAACTTGAGACCAAGTATAAAACTCTTCAGGAGCCCTATCATGGTTAGGCTCCTTGGAATGGAGGACAGAATGGGCGAATTTGTGTATGAGACGACCCATCTCTTGCGTTAGATTGGTCTCGTACTGAAAAAACCAAGTGGCGTGCATGGTCTTCATTTCATCGATAGGCACGAAGCCTTGGGGTTGCCTCTTCATCCTCATATTGCAGAGGAACACATCGATGAGGTCCTGGTAGTCTTGATACTTCTCCTCGAACCAATGACGCCCCAAGACTTGGCCTCATTCAAGAAGAGAGGGAGAGCAGGAAAAATGGTCGGGACTAGTTCCCTCCCCCACATGCCTAGCATAATGAAGAATGATTGGGGATTTAACTTGAGGCTTGAAAGATGACTCAATCCCCGCCTCGAGCTCTTCATCTTCCTTTGCCTCTGCGGCTGCCTTGATGGCGAGGACGCTCTCCGCGTGCTCCTCGCGAAGGCACTGCGTATATTGAAGTTGAGCCTTGGGCACCAAATATTCTGTGTGGAGCCTCGCCACATCCCAATATTTCTTTGAGTCATGGAATTTGGTTAAGACCACTAGGCTTATGCTCTGTATCGCCTGCAGCAACCCATACTGTTGGAGATGGGCATCGGTGATGAGGAAGGGGAGTTCTAACTCCTCATCACGAATGGCATTCATTGCCCAAAGCCTTTCGTCAAAGGAGTCAACGAAAGGGGTGAGGTGATACAGACCTGATCAAGATGTTTTTAATATAAAAAATAAGTTATGAGCTGAATACTATCACACGAAATTATGGAAGGACAAAGGTGCTTACCGACTGTAGCAAAGTCTAAGAGTAAGGTAGGATTGGTCCTCATCAGGAACTCATCCACCTAGAAAAATTGGTCCTTTTAGGCTCAAGCGTGATTCTTGTTGCCACTCGGAACTTTGTAGCCTCTCCCTGGAACTGTATTCTTCATCAGGGTGTAGTATCCACCTTTTCCCCCTTCTTTGAACATTGCCAAAAGCTGTAGACGTACAATATTTTAGTGGGGGACGGGTGGGCTAGTTTTGCCTCTTGTACAAAATGTAAAGCCCCGCCAATACCCGATATACATTTGGGGACAACTGGAAGGGTGCTATGCCAACGAATTTGAGATGGGAGGGTTGCACCAGCTGGGAAATGGGAGGTTCTCCAGGGCCTGAGCCAATGAACGCTCTCGTGTGCCCTCTCATCCTCCCAGGACAGGCACACTGGCATCTTGCTATCATCCACTTCGTAGTTTTTGAGGATTTTCTGCAAGGTGCCTCGGTGTCGTAGTTTTCTTGGGATATCCTCTGCCTCAAACTGTATGGCAGGGTAGGGGATGTCCGACGATGTTGGGCCAACATTGGCCTCTTCCTTCGAGTTGCCAGCTTTGAGGGGTCTCGTTGCCACCAGGTCAGAGCTCTCTCAGACTATGAGGCTTGGCAGCTACAAGCCACTTGTATCCCTTTCTTAGGGTGCTGCCCTGCTTCTCAAGCCATTTGGAGGATCTCGGCGTCAAAAGCGTAAAATCCCTGTTGATGTAGTTGGTGAAGCTCCTCAGACATTTGAAACAACAAACCAAGCAGTTAGCGCCTTGTCCCGAAGAAAGATGGGTCAAAGAGAGAATCCCTAAGACTACTACTTGGGAAGGAGAAGAAAGAATCTCTACAGGCTTGGGACGTCCTCGGGGCTGAAAATTCAAAACTGAAGAACACCACCATAACTTATGAACACTGTCAGAATCTGGGAATTTTCCAGATTCCGGTCGAGTGTCCAAAAAGGAAAAAATTACCCAAGATGGGCAATAGGCCATTTTGGCCACTCCTAACGCCAAAATGCGCCTAAAAAGATTGGTAAGGGGTTAAAACCTCCCCCTCCCCCATGGTATCACAAGCAGCCCACTCCTAGGCATGCATCTAAAACTCCAAAAATTAAACCAAGCAAAAATACAAAACCAGTAAATGATTACCTTAGATAAAGCGACGATAAGTGCTGAAACGAGTCCTAACTCTGAAGAATTGCTTGCCATCTGCCCAGAAGTTTGACGACTCTCAGCAATTGTCCATACTTGCCGAGGGAATTCTGGAACGGTTGAAGGACTGGGAAGTTAAGGAAGAAGAGAGAGTGTGGGGGGTTTTTCAAATCTTGAATGGAAAGTGTGTTTGCGGAGAGTAGGTTAGCGAGTTTTATACTCAATACTTGGGGGGGGGGGGGGGAGAACAGCTACACCCCGACTGTCGGATTACCTACAACATAAGCACTCGAGAGCGATCCAACGATCAGATTCTAGAAAGGCACAGATCGTGATCATTGGCCTTAGGAAACGACGTCTTGGGTATGGAGCGAAAAGACGCCTAGAGTACGAAGTGGACGTTTTGAGTAGTGGAATGGACTTCTCATTAATTGCACGAATTGATGGGACCAACAATAGGGATTCAACACATGGCACGAGCTTTTCAGAGAATTCAGAGGAAGCCCAAACATCACTTCCTGAAGACCTTTTTGGATTACTCTTCGATCTAAGTCTCCACGGTCCAAAAAAGAGTGAAGACTTGGGGGCAAATGTTGTCCGTATTTTGAACATCTGACATGTGGCAATATGGATTAATTAGCGATAGGCCAGGGGATTACTCAGGAGGCGAGGACCTCGACGTAGTCCAAATCGGCCGAGTCAAGGATGTCTCCAGGTGAGGTCAACCCCTGAGGTCTTCCCACAAGCGAGGGTATCTTCCCTTGAGATCACATTTCAAGTTCGTCTCTGAAGCATGAATAGCCATCATTGAGGTCACGTCCCGAGGTCTTCCTTGGGGAGAGGATGTCTCCAAGTGATGTCGCACCCCGAGGGGTCCTTCTTACTTGCCCATTCTCCAAGTTCAGAACACCGGTCCTCGGGACATGGGAGTAATGCCAGAAGTCAATCACTACGGGTGTAGGCCTTGAGAGGATCATCTAACAACTTTTGGTGATCCTCGATTAGTGGTGTTAAGTTCGTACACTCGACAATTGACATTTCCCACAACGCCGCCTGACACGGGCAAACGTGCGTCACACCCTGATAGTCAGATATGTTCCCCATAAAGTTGGTGTGTGAATTTCTGTACTAGGCCCCGTAGAATCTGCGTGGACCATAGTCTTTATTGTAACAAAGCCCTTCGTGTATTAATTTAACATTAATGCCCTCATATTATTGGAAGATGATTAGCATTAATGATCTCGGTCATTATAAATAGGGCTAGGGGATCTTCTTGTAAAGGGTTCAGATTTTTAGAGAGAGAAACTCTGTACTCAGTGCAATATATACGCTGACTAAGAATCACCATTAAAGCTTGCTATCACAAGCTTCAAATTGACTAAATAATAGAGACTTGTGGAGTAGGGTTCTTTTATAACCTGAACCACGTAAAACCTAGTGTCTTTTCTTGTTTATCCTTTAATCTCTCAGATTAAGTTGGTAGCGAAAAGTGCAGTCAATAACCTCTAACTCTATTGATCACCAAAAAAAGAAGAAACCTTTAATTTTGGTCGCCTACCTATTAAGAAGACCATTTTCGATTCTGCTCGTTTATCATTCACAGTCTTGTTTACTCAGACGTTCGTAAGTTGTAAGAAAAATAAATCATTTTGTACGCTCATGTCAATATGAAGCCTCAAAATATGTCTGTTAGCCTCACTATGTGTGTTTCCCTAAATATTTGCATGATGACGTGACATGTTAAAGGGCACATGAACAGCACGTGACTGGTTATTAGTGAAGATATAGTTGTCCAGCGACCAGAGTTTCAAGAAGAAATTAAGTTGCTCGATAGGCGCACAAATATGCTGACCAGCGGGAAAATGAGGTATTCAAAAGCATACGACCAGAGCTGCTCGTGGAACTGAGACAAACCTTCAGAAATGGTTATAAGTTTGATATTCCTGAGATATTTAATTATTTTATATGTAAATATCATTATTTATGTTTCTAATTTGTTATGCTTGTGACGCAAGTTAAGGACGACCCATAGGCCCATATGTACATCCATGAGCCTACAAATAAGACTCATAGGATTCATTTATGACACACACAATATTTTGTATTCAGAGAGAAATATTGAGTTTATACACAGGACTTGTATCTATCTTCGAGACTTGTGAAACTCAGTGAACCCTTGTTCGCAGGTTTTGGGGTTTTACATCAATAAAACACTAAGTGGATGTAGGTTATTACTAATCTCTGCAGCCGAACCACTATAAATTCCTTGTGTCATTTACATTCTTGCATTTAGCTTTATAATTCTTATCATTTTTCGTGACTCTGTGTCATTGACTAAATCAAGGGTCAACAATGTGCAACATAAGCGAGAAGAGATAAAACGAGCAATCCTGTTCCTTCAACTAGGTAAACTGGTAGTGAACATAAACTAAGGAAAGCTTAAAGAAAGTCTTTTTGCATAACCGTATATACTTTATGCGAACAGAGAAACAAGGTGTAATAAAACGATCAGGAGAACCAAATCAAGTTATCAAGAATCAAAATCTCCTTGATCACTTCGGGGGTAGATAGGTCACAACACCCACAAGAAAATCTTATCATAAAAAATTTCAATTTTTTTCAGAAAGATTCATGTGTCACTTTATCATAAAGGCATGGTGAGAACAACTCAAATTTCTGTAAGTGATTGTCTGTTCACCTATTCACGAAGAAAAACAAGAACATAATCCAAGTGGAGACAACGAACATATTCCAAATGGGAATAAAAAAGAAGACATGTTTGCCCATAGTAGCCTATGCTGAGCGAACATGAATACAAGAGTACTGCAACGCCCTAAACTCCAGGGACCGTTACGGTGTGCCTTGTAAATAGTGCTAAACTCGCTAATCGAGTCATTTGGCTAAAATCGTGTAACTAAGTATGATTAGCAGTTTAGGGCTTAAAAATTTTGGTTAAGATATAACGTTTCATTAGAACGTTTACTGCATACATTGGGATCCCAAAAATATAATTTAAACGTCTATTACAAGAAAATATTTACAACAAGCCGATCTAAGCGGCAAAATAAGATTTACCCTAGTTCCTCTTCAAACCTCGGCCGTGGTGGTCGAGCAGCTGCATATGTACACATCGTCACCTAAGCTCTCCAACTCAAGGATGCTCCAGCTTTCTTTTGCCTTTACCTGCACCACATAGCACCCGCGAGCCGAAGCCCGGCAAGAAAACTCAATATGCTCATGAACAGTCATATCATGACATCAAATCATAAGGCACACGCCTAGCAAATATATCCCTATTCAAGCAGGCAAATGATTTCACGTAATGATGAATCTACAACATCAATCGATGATCATAATAATCATCTCAGGCTTTTAGCCCCAAATAGAAGAGTGACAGTTGTAATAGTCACTAAGGTGGGTTCCATTCCCAATAGCCATGAGACGATAGGGTCACCGGGGCTTTATAGATAAGTGATCAGTTCACTAGCTTAAACAAGATAGGTGTTTGATGAACTAGTCACCAAGATAACCTACCGCATGACCATAGATTCACAACCATGGGATTCCGCTCCCTAGCCATATGATAAACAGTCACCTAGGCCTTTGGCCCTGGCTCTGAGTAACTAGTCCTAGACTAGTCAAGCACTTATAATTTTCATCGACCTTAGGGTCGGTCCAGCATCAATGTTCCCAGAGTCATTAAATGCTGATATCGATTAGATGTAATCTTTTATCGGCCCTGCGTTCATGACGCTTATGCCATTTCTGACTCTCAGGTTAGTAATACACAACCAGTGCCGACCCTGACTAGTCAGTGCCATACACAGGTAAGCAATGCTACCAAACATATATCATATGTCAAATATTTGAATACAGGGCATTCAACATGCTTACTTAACAATTGCTAGCATAATTAGGATCATGCATAAACACAAAGGCTCAAGCTCTGAACAATCTCATATTCAATATTCATAGCATGCCCTAATTACATGTTTCTCATGTAACACATGCATCACATTTAGTCACTTGACATGCCTCAACAATAACAATGCATGTCACATTTAAACACCCAACATTCATCAAGAATAACCATGCATGCCATATATACACAGGGTGCAGTTTTCTTACCTTTGGTCCAAGCACAGGTTACCAATAAACGAGCCACAAGCATAATCCTTACTCCAAGCCTCTAGTGATAACCTAGTCACAACCACAAATTGTGATCCAACGAGTTCAAGTTCTAAAACCAATCCCGAGGCCTAAGGTTTGTGTAACGCCCTGGAAACCCAAGACCATTACACTGTGTATTTGAAATAGTGTGAGACTTGCTAATCAAGTCGTTTAGATAAAAACGTGAATCTAATGGCACAAACAGGTTAGGTTTAAAATATTTTGGTTGTAAATGAAATAATTTTAATTAAAATAAGTGCTTGGTACATGGGATCCCAAATTAGGGTATAAATGACGTAATTATAGAATTTCCAAACTTTATAAATAATCACGCCACTCTAATGGCAAAATACATGTTTCAGGTTCTCGTTCCCATACAATCTCTCGACCGTGGCGGCCGAGCAGTTGACAATGTACACCTCGCCCCCAGAGCTCTCCAACCTATGGTCAACTCGCCTTACCCTTGCCCTTACCTGCACCACATAGCACCCGTGAGCCAAGGCCCAACAGGAAAACATAACATTTAAAACACAATCAATAATTATAACCAACTATTTCACAAGACATAACCAGGTACTCAACAGTACTCAACAATACACAACATTCACCCATTCAATGATAACATTCAACAAATAACAATCTGTCATTCAATTAACTGACATATCATAATCATCATAATAATTGCAAACAATTCACATGATAATTAGGCCCAACAACTTAGGCCGCACCCTCTATTTATCCCACTGACTCCGGCCCGCTTAAACCAAGCTCGGTGCATAATAAGCTGTCCTCGGCTACCAGTGGCCGAGCCGCGCCCTGTGCGTAAGTGTAAACTTTGGCACTCTTAGGCCGCTCGTTTACTATTTACATGGCGTGATACCATCCATTTACAATTCACATGGCATAATACCATCCTCTTAAAGAGCATACAAACACAGGGAACCCACAATCCCAAAACAAATCCACAACCGGGTGCAGTTTTCTTACCTTTAATCTCCAAGCGCTTTAACTAGGAAAGACGACCCCCGAGCACGATCTTGCCCCGAGCTCATGCGTAAACCTAGTCACAACCATAATAGAGGATTCCATCAATAGTTGCAAAAGACTTCCGGATAAGGTTCTAATCTCCGGAACATCGAATTCCACCAAACACGGTAGTGGAATCGATCCCGAGCACCCTAGGTTAAATTCTCATGTTTAAAATCCCAAGGACACAAATTTCCTTAAGGGCTGCGGCTCAAGCCTCCACATGATGCGGCATGGCCCCAAACAGAGCCCAACCTTGCCTAGAAATAGACACGGGCTGCGGCCCTCCATGCCCCATGCCGCGACCCACCCTCCTCCTTCATCACCTATCTACTTCGAAGAGCCGCGGCTCATCAAGAACCATGTCGCGGCCCGACCCGTTCGAACCCAGAAAAACCACCATTTTTGACACCCAAATCTCTCTCGAAACCACCCACAATCATCCCAATAAACATAATCCAATTACCCCAACATTCTAACATGATTTCAACAACATAACCCAACAGAAACCTAGTTTAGAAACTCATCAAAACAACATCTCCATCTTTGAAACCCAACAACTCAAGAACTCTAAAACCAGTCAGAAAAACCCAAAACTCAAACACTATATCACAAATTAGAGTGTACCTTCATTGAAGAATCCATCCTCCAAACACTCACTGAGCTAACTCCTAAGCTTTCTGCCCAAATTCAACCTTTAATGCCAAAACCCATAAACACTCAAAACTCAGTTCCATATACACAGAATTTGACCACCAAAAATAAAACTCGGAACTTACCTTAACTCTTGATTAGATCCTTTAGCTAACCCTGAGCTAATCCCCAAAGTCTCAGCTCAATTTCTCTGAATTTCCAGCCAATCTCCTCCTGCTTCTGTGGTTCCTTTGAGAGAGAAAGAGAGAAAAAGAAGAAGATCAGTTCTAACTTTTGTTCCACCTAGTTCTACACTTTACTTAATCTATCATTAACTAGTTATGTCAATCCCAAGGCTTGGGGTACCGAAAACGTCCCCGAGGGCAAAATGGTAAATTTCCCCAGTATTCCCACATAGGCTTCCTAACCTCAAATATATCTCCAATTATTTATTTTCATAACCCAACAACCCAGATGACCATCTAATATCCCAAATACCCCTTGACTCATCCCAAGTCGAGTATCGGGTCCCGTTGTGACTTTCCCTCTACCTGTTCCCCAGGATCGCCTTGTGCCGAAAGCTACAAACACACACATATATATATATCCACATAATAATGTGGTCTCAACGATTTATCACAAGCTATCACGTTTATGCCCCAACGGGCCAAAATTACAATTATGCCCTTACCAACCAAGCAGGACTCGCATGCCTATCCAAAACTCATAAACATGCATTCTCACACCATTAATTCACATAACCTACAATTATGCCTTCCCGGCATACTAATCAAGGCCCTTAAGCCTTATTAATAATTTTGGGTCGTTACAGTTTGAGTTCCCAAGCTTAAAAAATCATTTCGGCCATAAATACCCTTAAGCGCCGCGGCTCCAACTCACTGAGCTGCGGCCCCCAGAGCTCACAAAACCCTTGCACCTGCTTCATCGAGCTTGGGTCGCGACACCAAAGAACAGGGCCGCAACCCAACCTCGGACCAGCCATTTTTCCTCGTTTTCAACCTTTTAAAACCTCCCAAAAACCTATCCAAACTCAAAAATCAAAGTTCCCAAACATCCCATCATCCAAAACCAACAAAATCCAAGCCTCAAATCTAACAAAACTCATCAAAACACAAAGTCCAATTCAAGCTTAAAAATTTAAAAACTTGAAAACTTAAAACTTGAATTACCTCCGATTGAGTTGTTTCCAACTAAATCCTTCGGCTAATAAGATTCTAATCTTCCCTAGGATCGCTATGCCTCGATCCTCGCTTGAATCCGAGTCCTAGAACTCAAGTTACCTTCGAAAATGCGATCGGGAGACGAAAATGGAACTTTGAGGGAGAGAGAACATACAGAACGTTCTTTTATTCTTTTAAAGGTTACTTCAAGCTTAAGTAGCCTCAAACAAATCCTAACGCTCAGGGTCCCGAAAACGTCCCCGGGGGCAAAATAGTCAAAACCTCCAGAATTCCCCCCTGATCTTACTAACTCTCAATTTATCACCAAATATTGATTCCCATTACCCAATAACCCGGTAATGCTCTAAATACCCCTTGACTCACTTCGAGTCAAGAATAAATCTCGTTGTGACTTTTCCACTAGCTTACCTCCTAGGATCGTCTCATGCTGGGTAACCCTGGCATAACCAAATAATAATAAAGCATCACACACATATCACACATATGCCAAATATGTTCAAAATTGCCAAAATATGAAAATCACCCAATTACTCAGAAATGGGTTCACATGCATATTTAATACACCTAAACATGCATATTATCATTTAATAACACAATAAATCAATTATGGCTCTCCCGGCCTCCTAATCAAGGTCTTAAACCTTATTAGAAAATTTGGGGCATTACAAGTACACTCGAAACCCTTCAAAGTTACCATAAGTAGCCTGCTTGCCCATGGGCCTTCATAAGAAGCTAACAAGACTTTTAAATATGTTCATCTATTTGCATATAGAATAATGAACATGAAAAGAAGAGTGCTCAAAATCCATGCAAAGCTACTATTTGGAATTTTGTTCGCTTCATTGTCTTCACAAGAGGCAAACTAAACAAAAATATACTGTAAAACGCGATAAGATATATGTTCGTGCATAACAATGTATTCTAGGCGACCACAACAACAATAACATGCCAAAAATCATGTAAGGCTTACATATGAAATTTGTTAGTCCGTACATCTAAATAAGAAGCTACCATAATTTTCTTCTCCTATTTGCATCGAAAAAAAACTTGTTTGCCTATTATAGCCTACACTAGGCGAACAGGAACACAAAAAAAGAAGATTCTCAAGATCCTATAAAGCTACGAAAGAAGTGTAGTCTCTAGCATGGCCTATGATAGGCGAACAGGAAAAAAAGATTGTGCTCTTGACCTTTCGAAGCTACAATGACAAATCTATTCACCCATATGCCTATAAGTGAGGATTTTCTCCCATAAGTACCTTCACGGCACAAATGGAACCAGACGGTCGACAAGAAAGGAGAAAAAGCGTTTAAATTCACTTTGAGATCATCTGTTCCTACACAATGCCTAAAATATTGTCTGTTCGCTCCAGATATGCAATAAGTATCTAAGAAGACATTCGTTTGCCTAGTCAAATAAATATATATGAGATAATATATATCTATATATATATATCGGATCATCAACATATGACAACATATATATGTCAAGTCAACAATGAGGAGTATTCTGTCCGCACACATTGCCTAAAAGTTTGTTCATTTCGTATATCCAACAAAAGGCAAGGAACCTAGTCACATATAGGCATGTACACGAAGGTAATTAGAGTAACAGATGGGATTTGTTTGTTGGTTCCTAAAAAAAGAGAAGTGAACAAGACTAAACAAAAGTGATAAACCCACAAAGAAATGCTTTGTTCGCATATGTGTAGCTTGTTCACCCCCGTATACATGCAAGGGACAAACAGGAACCGAACGAAGATCATAACCAGCCAGAATAAATATGTTCGCTTGTATGCCTTCATAATAAGGGTATAGAATCCAAGCAAACTTGCTTGAAAAAGGATGTGCCAAAAGGATGAGCATATCAAAAGGAATACCCAAAATTGGGTGAACTTACCAAATGAAACATGTCATACTTATGCCTACATAATGCTAACAGAATCAAATGAAGCACAAGAGACTTGTTCATCCTCATTAGAAGCCAAGAACATGAAAGAAAGGCGCAAATGTGTTCATTCATTTATACATACATGGTGAGAACAGAATCGAAATTCACCAAGGATGGGTTTCTATTAGCAGGTAACTTTAGAAAAAAAAAGAGGAAGCATTATCATAATAAGTCAGCCTTCTCTAAAACACGAAAATTGACTTGGGGGCAAATGTTATACCTATTTTCGGGCATGATGATGTGTCAAAGAATAACAATGATTAGGATCTCAGACCTTATCGCTATTTCCCTCATTAGAAAAATGATATAAACTTGTGGCAATCCTGTTCTCACAAGGTTAGCTAGCACACGCTAACATAAGAACCATGTTCATTTATTGCCAATGCAAGAACATTCTTATTCACTTAGAACAGACAATCAAGCGCTGACAAGAGGAGTTTAGTCGCCTAATGACACTAATCTATTCCTAGTCCTATTTCATAGTAGGTTGTAATGCACTAACAGAGAACTCTGGTCTTCCACCTATGTTCTTCTATCTTTGTTCGCACAAGGCAGGTTGTCACACTCTAACAGATAAGCACGGTCGCTTATTACTGTTAGTCAATTCCTTTTCGCTCATAGCAGGCTACCAAACGCTGACAGGGTCAGTAATAGAAGACGGAATCACCACTATTCAAGATGCGACTAAATTAATATGTATGTACTATTTTTTGGCCAAGCCCAATAGTTTAGGCCCACAACTCAAATGTAACATTAATATCCTCACTATAAATAAGAAGATATGTGATCCAAATAAGATGAGGCAACTCATAATGCTGAAACCCCGTTCTTGTACAAATATGTACTTATGTAATATCAAGTGAATGGGGACTATAGAATAACCAAGGACACAAGTTCGTTGGATACTATAGTTCTTCAAGCTTAAATATCAATAAGAGTGACTAAGTGGACGTATGTCATTTTTTCTGGGTCGAACCACTATAAAGATGGTGTTATTTATTTCTTTTTAAATCTTAATTCTTGAATTCATGCTCTAAGATCTCAAAGTTGATAAAAATCTTTGTCAACAATTACATACAAATTATTAAATACATTATTAATGATTTATTTTATTTATTTAAAAATAATAAATTTACTAGTTTATTTCCTACCGACATTAAATATGTTGATTATTAATAAAAAAAAACATCTAAACTATATTTTTAGTTATTATTTTAATTTTGTACAAATTAGTTGCCCATATAAGCTAATGGAAGTTTTCAGTATTTTAAAGCAACAATATAGAATAAGTATTTTTCAAAAGATTCTAACTTGATCCTTTTATGTTTTGATATTGTACCAATTAGTTTCTTGTATGTTTTGATTATGTTGCTCAATAATTTAAAGCTACCAAACACTATAATTAATTACATAATCAAAATAATATAAATTCATCAAATTGTACAATTAGTCACGTAAATAAGTTTATCAGTTTATTAAGTAATTTGAAAAAACTAATCATTATATTCTGTAATATAAATTATTATATGAGCAAGAACTTATTTTTAAGCTTCTTCAACAAAAGCAATTCTCTCTCTTTCCCGTCTGATGTGGCTATAGTCTATAACTTCTCGTCTAATTGTTCACTGGAATCTATGGTGGCCATTCTTCAATTCATTTTTCGATAATTGTAGCGATTTTGTGGGTTTTTGGTACGATTTCTGGTATATTGGGTGATGATTATTCCAATTTCGAAGGGGAAAATAATTTGATCCATTTTTGCGACCACGCGCCCACAATTTGTGAAAAATTTGTTGACGAAGATGACGTATTGGTGAGCTAAGTTTCGTTTCCTTCTCCAGATGCTGGTAGGTGTTATTTTAATTCTAGTATGATGATGATGAGGTGACAAGGTATCTATATGTAAATAAAGTTTGCGAAGGTAATTTTTGAATTAAATTATACTATAACTATGAGTAATTGGTAACCAAAATACTTTAAGTCTTTCATTTTATAATACTTAAATGTCTATGTTTTTTTACGAAGAAAATATCTATCGTCACAATTTTTTGGATGCCGTAGGTAATTGGTTGTTAAGTGTCAAGTCAATAATCTTTATTTAAAAAATTAATTGAAATCTTTAATAATTTAATAAAAATTATTTAAAATCCAAAAATTATTAAAAGCATTGTTTAAATATGAAAAAATTAAATAAAAAAGATTTATTGTTTAAATTAATTAAAAAATTAAAAATAAAAGTTATTAGACATATTTTTAAGTAAAAGAAAACTAAAAACTAAAATTAAAAATACCCAAAATCTTTTTTATTAGAGTCAGATCCTTCTTTCTCAATCATCGACATGATATGAAAAATGGATGATAGATTTCATCATACATGAATGAAGGTTGGAGAATGGAACTCCACCAACCCAGTATTCTCATCTTTAACACGAACATGAACTTATCAATGGTGGCTAAGGAAGAGTCACAGACAGCGACAAATCAATTTGGACGAGAAGAAGGTCGGGGTTGTTGTCGAGGTGGCCTCGTCGAGCATCGACAACAACGAAACTTGGCAAAACCATATTTGAGGGGTTGCAGTGGGGAGGAAGTGCTTCGATGGTAGATCTGGTTTGACGAGGAAGAAGACTACATCTTCGATCAAGGTGTGAACTTTTTAATTCAAAATTATTTGCATCTGAGATCTAACATTTTCTTCTTGTATTTTTTAATGGTAATATGATGATTTTAGATTGAAATTTGTGGTTGTATAAATTTGGGTATTTTGGGTATAAATTTTAGATTGTTTGATTTGAATACATAAATAGAGGTGGGTGTTTGTGTTTGTTGTGTGATTGATGAATACCATGAACGAATTGATGAACATAAATCTAGGTGTGACTTTGTGTATGTTTTGTAATTATGAGCTTTGATTTTAATTGTGTTTTGGGAATTTCGGTATAAATCTACCTAGTTTGATGAACACAAATTTAGATTTTAGCTCAAGAGCACTCATACAATACAATGCAAATTTAAGTATTGATTTAATTTAATTTTAACTAGCTTTTAATATTTTTTAAATTTAAAAAAAAATATTTTTTGAAATTTATTTATTGAAAATTGATTTATTTTTTATTAGATTTCGAATGATTTTTGTATAATTTTTTAATATTTAAATGAGTTTTTTAAATAAAAAATAAAAATAAATGACGTGGACAAGTGAGAGATTACTTCATATGCATCTATTTGTCATTTAACTAGAAAACTCAACCACATGGTACCTAAATTACAACAAAATGCGACATAAGTTATATTTCCCACATAAAAAAACTTTTCTATATTAATATGACTTTTTTGAAAAATTAATTAAAATATGGAAACAATAATAAAATCTCCAAATTTGGAAAAATTAGATTACATATAAAAGTACTTTTTTTCCATATTGAATTGATAATAATTCAAAACTTGTTCAGTGATTTTTTGGGTGATGCCCAAAAGCCACCACCATTTATCCTGATGAGCATGAACTTGAAGCTTTCCAATCACCTTCAACAATAACCACCAGTACGATAACAAGGCAAATCTTCTCCGGTTAAATCCTCCTTCTGCTCTTATTAAAGAATTCAATTTTTCTAATAATTATTTTAATCTCCATTGCAATTCCAAAATTTTCTCCGAACTTTCCATGCAACTCAGGCCATAACCTACGACTATGGTCTTTCATTTTGGTAGCCACACCCTGAATTTATCTTTACTTTTGGCAGGTGTATGTTATTGGGTCACCATTTAAGAGGATTGAGAAAAATAGATTAAAATTAAGAAGTTCCGTTGTTGAATTGTTGTTGTAAAGGGAGAAGAGTGGAAGAATCATATGTATTCTTACTACCTCTTTCTATGTTCCCTTCATTTTACTTTCCTTTATCATTTTTATATAAATTGTTTTCCTTCTCTTTTTCTAAAATTAATCTAAGTTAAATCATCCCCGCCAAATAAAAAAAGTCATTGGAGGAGATTTTGATGATGTGATGAAATCAACTCCTTGTAAATCAGACTTTTGGGTGATTCTAAATAATTTGAACCCCCAAAAAGTAATGAGACCAAAGAAATCAAATTAGAACAAGGATGCCAAGAATCATTCTAAAAATCATATTCTCAAAATAACAAAAACCCTTGACTTATTATTTACAAAAAAATAAAGAACCAAAGGTATAAAAAAGATATTAGACACCATACTCAAGAAATAAGAAGGATTGTGAGTGATAAAACATGAGTTTGAATGCCACAAGGGAGATTTTGATAACTTCTAGAAAAAAAATATTCTTTGAAGAATCAAAGAAAAAGCACTCTCAAAATATATAAATTCAAAGTCTAACTTGTAAACACATATCTCTCTCTATATATAATTGCAACAACTCTCCAAGACTAGGAAAAATCATATATAAAGCATTAACTTGATACATGCATCGCATCATATAGACCAAAATAGACTTCTAAAAAGTATATAAATGACTCGATACAATGGGACTAATTTTAACTAATTAAAATATATCTAAATAACTTAAATAAAAGATATTCATGGCCATAAATGATGTGAACACAACGGCGACATTTTTGGAAGCTAAGCCACTTTAAATTGCTCTATAACATTGAATAAGCCTTGATCACTATTCGGACCCTTATCAGACCTCATCTTTTCATAATCAACTCATATTACTTGGATTAGCCTATTTAGTGCTTCTTTGAATCTTCTAGGTCTTGCTCTTGTAAATGTTCCAATTGAAAGTTGCAATGTCTCTTTCAGTGATGCTCATTTATTATCACCACTCTCTCCTTTTTGAAATTGGTTTGCCCTCAAATCTTTACCTACATCAAACGGAGACAAATTAGGGAATTATACTTACCTGGATGATCTATCTTATAGGCATTGTTTTTTATTGATATCTCTAGAATATAAAGTTATCTTTAATACTTTTAGCTTATAATTTGATGAAGAAAGATGAATGATTTGTGTTGGAGATTTTAGTCATTTTCTTCATTTTTTTGTGTTTCGAAATTAGTTTTGGTTTTATGAGGAAAAAGAAATAAGAAAATAATAAATTTTATAGAATTTTTTTTTTGGTGAAGTAAAAATGAGCTAATGTGATTTAAAATGATAATTTTTTTGGGCATGTATTTTATTCAACAATCAGTAGCTGCCTTCTCAACATTCAATGTTGCAATTCATTCATTATAATTGGTCTATTAAATAATAGTTGGGCTTTTATTTACATGGATAGTCCAAGATATTAGAAGAAAAAGATAGTGGCTCACGTGAGCCAAAGGGGACAAATGTTAGGTCCCGACCAGTGATCACCGACCAGTGGGCGCACGTCCTACGCGCGGACTCGTACGGACGAATGGGCCAAGTAAATGTCACGAAGGATCCACATGGCTTGGGCGGTTTGGGATTACTTAGCATAGATGTATTCCTCCTCCTTAAGTAAACTTAGCATAGAGGGTTTACTCCCTAAATGGGTCGGCCATTTAGTTTATGGGCTTGTCCATATGCTTTATGTAGATAGTTTGAGGGAAATGGATGGTGGGGAGCTTGCCACTTGTCGGCCTAGAGTGTTCTCTAGTTTCCTATATAAAGGGCAATGCCCACACTTGTTTAGGGGCTGCCATTACATTTCTCTATACTTGTAAACACATTTTTATCAATACAAAGCACGGATTCTTTGTACCTTGTTGCCTTGCTCCTTTTCATTTAGTTGCTTACACTCTTTCTAAGTGGTTATTACTAACCACTTTCATAGGCTGACTTTGCCGACGGACTGGTGAAGTGCCGCACTCCCTAACCTCGGTGGGTTCGGAGCGTGTCACAAAGGAGGAATGTCCTAATTAATCAACCGATCTCCTTACCTTTTTGGGAATATATACGGCTGGTGACAATTTGAGAATACACGACCAGCAGCCATTGAAGAGAGAGAAATTAGAGAATGAAGAAGAAGAAAAGAAAAAATAAAGAAGAGGAAGGAGATTCAAAGAAGGGGACAAGGGAAGAAAATCACTTTAGGACACCTATTGGGGTTTGATTTTCTCATTCCTTTCTTAGTATTTAACTTCTTCTTTTGTATTTTTCTTGACAATGTTTGAATTTATTATTACTATTTTTTCATATTTTAATTATGAGCTAATTTTCTTAGTAGCTAGAATAATTGATGAACCCTAATATGTGATTTCGATACTTGGTTAAGAATGTTTAATGCAATTTGAGGTTTATTCATTCAAGTAATTTTAATGTTTAAATGAATACTATTGTTTGATCACCATTAGTGGGCAATTGAGTTAGTAAATAATTCTGATAAGGTTTTAGTTAATGGACAAAAAACTTGAGTGGTGCAAAATTAAGTTCTTTGAATTTAATTTGTGTTAGCATAGATGTAATATCCCGTGTTTTGAACACATGTTAGTAGCCGGTTGGAGCTGATGAAGAAATATATGAAATATTATTTTGATAAATGATATTATATGAATTTGCAATGGTTAGTGAATTTTATAGCCGATGCAATGATCCGGTAATGGATCTAGCATTATACAAAGAAATATTGGTCTCAGACCATAATGGGAGAAAAGTCTTGGACTAAATAAAATAGGAAATACTATGACATAAAAATATTAATTTTTTCTGGCAACTGAGACTTTATAGTCGAGCAAATAAATTTAAGAAAAATCGATTGAGGTTTGGATTCCAATCAACCAAGCTTAAGAATGAGAATTTTTTGCTCGGGCCTCTAAGGACATTTTGATAAAATCACCGAAATTTTGTGATATGTGACAAATTTATTTTTGAGTCATATTTAATTTAATTAATTAAGCATGGAGATATTTAAAAACTATAGGTTAAAAGCTAGGGAAAATTTATAGCACAAAAATCCCAAAGGGCCCTTTGATCCCTTAAATGTGAGGTAAAATAAGCAAGGGCATAAAAGTAATTTCCAATGGTAGAGAGAGGGGAGTGGGCAGCAAAGCTAGGTCCTAGGGCTCTCACGAGTTAGGACACATACCTCAAAGAGAATAGGAAGAGTCTTACCCATTCACAAGCCAAGGGTTCAATCATTTTTTTATTTTTTTTCTCAAAACAATTTTCTCTACCCGAGGCACCCTCATCCCCTTCCTTTTTCATTTTTTCTAACTCTGAAAAGAAAAATCAGAGGCTCTCTCACTCCCTCTCACTTCACTCCTCTCTCTTTCTCTCTCAAGGAGAGACTCCATTGAAGCTAGTGTTCAACCCTAAGCAAACCGAGTTCAAGGTAAGTGAAATCCTCTCTTGTCATTCATTCTTCTCCTTCTTATTCAAACCCGAAACCTATAATGACCCAACTATTTTTAAGACTTAGATCATTAAACCTACTAGACATAACTATTACTTTGAAGAGAACATACATGAGAAAAATTCACAACTTTATTGAAAACTTCAAAATAATATTTGTAATACATAAATGAGCTCATTGTTTTAAAATAAAACAATACTTTAAATGAAATTGTTTACAAAGCTAAATGCAGAAAATATATAAAAACGTAATTTTAAGAGACTAAAGAGAATAACGTCGTCCTCGAATCGACACGCAGCCCATTCACTCCATTCACCTTAACACACATGCAAAGCTTCCAAGAATCCTTCCGCCTTTGCATCTATTTTCCTGCATCAAACTAAAAATAAAGGAGTGAGCCTAATTCCTAGCAAGAAAAAACTACTAACAACATAAAACATATACATAAATTATAGCATAAACACATATACTATAAACATATGTCATATAATACTTCAATGGCCATTATACTACTTGGGGCTTGTTAACTAGGCAAGTCATATGCCCAATAGATTTGTGGGGCTTGCTAGCCAAGAAAGTCATATGCCCATAAATTATTGGGGCTTGCTAGCTAGACAAGTCATATGCCCAAGGTCTATAAACATACTATACATAATGTTAACATACAACATAACATAACATAACATATCATACAAACATACAAGATCTATCCTATTTTCCTTACCAAAACCGGGATATTTGAGAATAAATGCGGGACTTGGAACACTCCTAAAACCAACAATAAAAATGGTGAGTATTTCTAAAGAGTAAAGAATAATTGTGGAAACTAAACCTTCAAGACGAAACTTACCAAGGAAGATCTTTAAGTTTCAAGAACCTAATCAAAAACCAATATCAAAAGTTAGGATCTGAATAAAAGGAACTAAAGAAAACTAAAGAGTTTTAAAGAACTGGACTTAAAGAATAAGAGTACCTTAGTTGACCTTAAGGATTGGTCTAACTTCAATACCGAAATACACTAATCCTCACTTCCCAAGTATTTTATAAAGCTTAAGAATGGCAAAGCTTTTTCCCAACCCAAGTGTTTATCACTCAATGGAATCACTAGCACCTTGGAGTCTCTGATCACAGCTTGAAGAGTGAGTGGAAGGGTTGGGTACTAGGTCCTATTTATAGAGGTAATGAATGAAACTAACCCTATTTTGATTTGAATAAAATAATGAATAATAATTGAAAATATTTGAATATTCGTCAATCAGAGGCTGAAGACTCGGTCAAAACTATTCAGGGGCAGGTCTAAGTAGTTAAGGTTTATTTAAAAAAAAAAAAAAAAAACTAAGTTTCAAAAATCATATCACTCCAGATGATATATCGCCCCTATGTGGCGATATATCGGCTCTGGCCTAGTCCCGAGCCTCCGTTCGTACAATCGTGCAATGTCAACGTATTTTCTGTATCCTTTGTCAGGCGATATATCGGCTCCAAGCTGCGATATATCGGCATACGTGAATATTCTAAACACGTAGTTGCACTTTTTTAGCATAATTTGAATGGGATAACTACTTTGACTGAGTCAAACTACAACCCTAACAGTTTCTGGTGAATACTAAAGCTTATATTTCCTTATTTTATCATTAAAATACTTAATTCATTAATAATCATGCTTATGACAAGTGTCATATTCCTATTGGCTCTATCTAAATCTTAGGTTATAATAAATATCATATTTATGACCAGAAATATTAATCAAACCTTATGTTATAATTAATATTCTTAAACTATATATTAAATTTATAAAATCCATAACTATTTCTAGGAGTTTCCAACTATGTCCTGATTTGAACCAAAATCCACAAAATCTAAAATACTACAACTGCTACTAACTAACTAACTCAGTAAACATTCTAGGACTATACAAAACCCTAGGGTTCCTTGTGCATGCATGTGATCTAAAAGCCATGCATGGCCTTGTTCTTGTGTTCTAGGATTCAAGAGAAGCCTTACCAATCAGATCTCCAAGTTGAGCACCATTTTTATTTTTTTTGATGAACCAGCAGAAATTCATTACTCCACAAACAAAATTACATCCTAAAAGCACATTTTTCCAATAAGGCTTGTATACAATCTATACAAGAAAGTATTAGTAACTAATTACAATAAGTCAAACCATGTCATATCTGCTTGAGCTACATGCCTAGGCATAACACAAGTTATTCTAGTTTTGATTTGCCATTTTGCTTCCTGGACTAACAACTTAGGCGACACAATGCTTGATTGCCAAAGTTTGTTATTCCGAGCCTGCCATAAATGATAAACCAGAGATGCAACAGAGGCAGCTAAAACATTCTTCTGAAACTTGCTCTTCTTGGACCTTTCTATCCATCTAAGAAGGCCATGTGATGATTCTATGTGAGCTCTCCATCCCAGCCAATTTTTCAACTGTTGTAAGCAATCCTGAGAGAAAGAGCAACCGAAAAACAGATGGTCCACTGTTTCATCTGCTCCATTGCAGAGGATACAAGTTGAATCTTCTGTTATGTTGAAACTACGAAGCCTTTCTCTTGTCTTAAGCCTATTTTGAATTGCAATCCAGAGCACAAAGCTGTGCTTTGGGATATTAAGCCTGCACTAGACCTCTTTACTCCAATGAAAGCTCTCATGTACCTGATTAAGCAACTTGTAACTAGAGGAAATTTGATAAGTATTTAATGTAAATTGCACAGGATCCAGTAGCTGTTTAATTTCATCTTTAATGTTCACCATTTTCCTCCAGTACCAGCTGCTTTGAGGCGGGGCATTGTAACCCCACCACTCCTCATGTTCTATATACACATTATGCACCCACTTAACCCATAGATTGTCTTTCTTTGTTGCGATTGACTAGACATTTTTAATCAAAGATGCTCGGTTCCACTTTGAAATGCTCATAAAGCCAATTCCTCCAGCCTTCTTAGGCTTACACAGCTTCTTCCAGGCCACGCTTCCGGACCCAATCATATTGCTCTGCCCCTTCCAGAGAAAGCTTCTACAAATGCTTTCAATTTCAGATACAAGCTTCTTAGGTAGAATCATGATTTGACTCCAGTAGGCATGGATAGACAGAAGCACAGAATTAATCAAATCTGATCTACCTGCAAAAGATAAGTTTCTGGAACTCCAGGTCTTGATTCGAGCTATCATCTTCTCAATCAATATTTTGCATTCAGCAGCTGAGATTCTCTTGGCACAGATGGGAATACCAAGATACTTAAACGGGATATCATTTCTACTGAAACCTGATACATCAAGCACTCTTCTAATCTCCTCTTCACTCATTCCACTGCAGTAAATGACTATTTTTTTTATGTTTGGGTTCAGACCAGAGGAATTTGAGAACAACTTTAACCCCTGCAACATTAAATATATGCTCTTGAAGTCACCTTTGCAGAACAGCAACACATCATCAGCAAAGCTTAGATGATTAAGCTTTAAATCACTGCACCTTTCATGAAACTGAAAATCTTCCTTCTCCCCAACTTTCTGCATAATTCTACTCAAGTATTCCATCCCAAGAACAAAAAGTAAGGGAGACATTGGATCCCCTTGTCTCAAGCCTCTCTTTGCTGCAAAGAATCCATGCATAGATCCATTAAACATTAGGGAGTACCTAGGTGTGGTTATGCAATTCATTATGAGATTAATGAATTTAACAGGGAATTGAAAAGCATGTAACATCTCCTCTAAGAATCCCCATTCCATAGTATCACAAGCCTTTTATAAATCCAGCTTTATCATGCAATTGGGTCTAATTGATTTCCTTCCATAATGCCTTATTAGATCCTGACAGATCATAATATTATGAGCGATGAACCTGCCTTTAATGAACCCCCCTTGATTTTGAGCCACAAGATCGGGAAGAATGACTTTAAGTCTACTGCAAATCAGCTTTGTAGCTACTTTGTATAAGACATTGCAGCAAGCTATCGGGCGATTATCACTTACAGTATTAGGACATTTGCACTTAGGAATAAGGGTAATAACTGTAGAGTTAAGCTCTTTTAGCAAGTGTCCTGTATGCAGGAAAGATGTTACAGCTTCAAATATTTCATTTCCAACCAACTCCCAATTGTCCTGAAAGAAATAGCTGCAATATCAATCAGGACCTGGAGCTTTGATGCCAGGAATTCTAAACACAACATTTTTAATGTCATCTTTAGAAAAATCGGCTAACAACAGATCTGCCTGCTGTCTAGAAATCATAGGTCCTTGAGCCATTATTGAAGCTTTAACTGGTTGTCTATTCTCCATTTGAGTGCCCAATAAAGACTGATAATAGGATAGAAATGCTTCAATAACACCAGCAGGATCCTCCACTCTGTTCCCTTCTGCATTGGAAATAGAATATATCCTGTTTTGACATCTTCTTTCCTTGATACTGGAGTGAAAAATAGCAGAATTTTCGTCACCTTCTTTTACCCAGGTAACCTTAGACTTTTGGGACAAGAATGAGCAGTAATCTTTATGCACCCCAGCATAATGCCTTCTAGCTTCCAACTCCTGATACTGCATATCTACATTCAAAGGGTCTCTATGCAGCTTGTTCTGGCATTCATTAAGCTTCTCTCTAGCTTGCAAATTTGCCATATGAATCGCTGAAAAACCCACCTTGTTCAGGTCTTTAAAGATAGCCTTAAGGTCTTTAAGCTTAGTCACAACTTGGAACATTTTAGTCCCTTTAACAGTCTGATGCCACACCCTACTCACTTCTTGGTGGTAATGAGGATGTGAAGACCACATCCGAAAATACTTGAACGGCTTCTTACCACTAGAAATATCAGAATGCACAGTTAAAATTGCTGGAGTGTGATAAAAAATACCTTCATTCAGAAAAATAGCTTCAGCAGTTGTAAAGCTATCCATCCACGCTTGATTTTCCAGAACTCTATCAATCTTGGAGTAGATTCTATCTGATCCATGCTGCTTATTACTCCAAGTAAAGAAATTCCCACTGAATTTAACATCTTCCAGTTGGCAATAAGAGACACAATTCATGAAATCATTATTAGAGTTGTGTCTAACTCTATCACCAATTCTTTCATCTCTGTTCAGGATATCATTAAAGTCCCCAAGCACTACCCAGGGATCTGCTCTAGCCAATTCCTGTAAACTTTTCCACAAACTTTTCCTTCCCTCTTCATCATTAAAGCCATATACAAATGTAGTGAAAAATCTATGTTTATTATCCACAGTAGCAAAAAACAAGTGAATAAGCTGATTTGAGCAGCTGAGTATACTTACATTGAATCTCAAAGGATTCCAAGCAACTATAATTCTTCCTCCTTTGTGCCACGCACTGTTAGTTGTGAAGCACCAACCTGAGAACATATGTACATACAGGGCTCCAAGCTTCGGAGCCTTAACTCTCGTCTCAAGAAGACCAACTAAACCAGCTTTCTGGTTGACAATAAATTGCCTTACTGCATTTTTCTTATGCTGGCTATTGATCCCTCGGACGTTCCAACATATAATCCTATCCATTGGAAAGAGGAGGCTCTCCCCCCCCCCCCCCCCCTCCTGTATTCTCCAATTCCTCCACAGTTAGCTTTTGATCTTCTTGAGTTGTGGATTCATTCTGGTTCTCCCCAGTCACGACACTTGTTGAGGCGTTAGGATCTGATAAAGCCTGGAAAGAATTCATAGTGGAAGGGCAAGCCATAGATTCTTTGGCTTTGACCCTCCACCCTTTTGTAATAGACTGAAATTCATCAACAGTAGATTTAACTGCCTCTGTCTTTTTTTCCTTCTCTGGTTTCTTAATCTCTTCTTTAACTATCCATTGTTGCTTCCTAATAAACAATTTGAGGACCATTAGGATCAAATAAAGCAAGGTAAGGTGTTTTATGAGCTTGTATATTCTTGTCCCTCATCTAAGTTTCTTTATACCCTAGTCCTTTTCTTAAAATCTGTATTTGGGACTTGGGGCTCGGTTTTGAGAGTTTAGAGCACCAAGGGAAGGTTTTGAAGAGCTAAGCTAGGGCTTCGAAAGGTAGAATCTATGGTTGATTTCTTTATGTTTTGTGGTGATTCTTGTAGATCTGGTTGTATAGGGTGTTTCAATAGTTTTTGAGCTTATTTTATGCTCAAGGGTGAAATTTTTTTGTGGTATGATGATTTTCATGCATGCATGTGGCTAGGGTTTATGATAGAAAGATTGTTGTTGTTGAGTGTGAGTGAATATGCATGTTGCCAAAATTTTGTGGTCTGGCTTCCAACGGATCAGATCGTACTCTACTGCCTCTGTCTATGAAACATATTGTTACACACAGATTTCGAGCCTTAAGAATTGTGATCTCGAAAGCTGGATTCGTCAGGAATGGGCTCGTAATGTCTGGAACACATGTTCGCAACCTAGGCACCGAACCTACAAACTAGGGGGACCTCGAAGATGGTAGCCTCGAAATCCTCACGAGCTCGAAAGACAGACATCGAAGTACGTCTATTCTCGGATGACCTTGGATCAGGGGTTCCGAGCTTGACATAAGTGTGAGCTCGAAGCCACATGATCTCGGGGAAAATGCTACAACTCGAAAGTCATTTAGAGACCTGGGTGAACACGGCACTGACGATGTAGATTGATAACTTTGAATGTCTTAGTGAATTATTTTGGAAAGACGCAATCTACATTCATTGTTGTAAATCCCCTATAATAAAGGGGTATTTATTATTCAGTTATACGTTCCCTGGTCTTCAGGGGACGTTTCCTTGTATATAGGAGTTACAAGCTTTTAATGCCATTAAATTTATTTACATATACAGAATAACTTCCCGAAATGTATGGGATAGTATTCTGAAATCTCCTCTATAAATAGAGAAGATTTGCACCATTGAAGATGACCGAATTTTTGTAATCTGGAGGGAAACTCTAGAGAATTCATTCTAGAAGAATTTCCAGAAATCATCTTAAGTTCTAATAACAAAGACTCGTGGACTAGGCAGAGTTAACTGCTGAACCACGTAAAAAATCCTGTTTGTCTTATTGTATTTTTCTGGCCATAACCATTTATTGTTTTCTTGCTCTTTATTCACTGTTGACGAAAAACCGCGTCAACAGTTTGGTGCTTTCATTGAGAGCCTTAAGCATTCAGTCCCTAAACAAGTTATGGCCACTAACGATCAAAATGTTCCTGAAGAAAATTATTCGAGACGCCCTGGGAAATAGCCAATGGTAAACCCGGATCCTGAAGAGAGAAGCGGATCCTCCGATTCTCGGGGACCACCCGCACCACCAAGGGATGAGGATATGTATTACAATCCTAAACGGTATGTTCCCATTGTGGAACTTGAAAACTGGCAGCTGAAACAGCAGTTGGCAGAAGCCAACAAGTGGAATGAGGAGTTAGCAAGGATAGCCACAGAGGCGCAGGCGGCTCAGCCCCCGCCTCCGCGTGAAAACCAAGTTCCTCCTCCGAGGGAAGTGCATGTTCCTCCCCGCAGGCCTCATGGGCGTCCACGAAAGAATGCTGCCACAAGAAGGCCGGAACAACCTCCGGCACCAGCAGATCCATCCGCTCCCTCGAGACCCTAGAGAAGTACCCGAGCTAGCGCCCCGGTTAATCCACCTGTGGCGGTACCCGCGGGAACTGAGAACAACTGAGCCCCTGCAGAGGCTCGGACTCAAGTCCCTGGGAACACACAGAATGCAACCAAACCATCTCGGGCAAACTCTGGACCGTCCAGGCTGCGAAATGGGTGGCAGCCACCGTCACCCATACGGTTCCCTCCATCGCCTATAAGATATCCTTCACCTCCTCGCAGGAATGCTCAACCAGTTCGAGATGAGGACGAAAGACGTGCGGGGAGGAGACAAGGGAACAAGGAAGCTTTTCGGGAGCGGAGAGGCACCCTATCTGAAAAAATTCAAACATCTCGGTCTCGCACGGCAGAAACGAGGCGGCACAAAAAAGACCCATCTCGAAACAATCATGCGACAAGTCTTACTAGTGACGACTCTGGAGATACCAGATCAGTCAGTATGCATGATCGAGGTCGAAAGAATACTGGGAACCACAGGAATCTCTTCGACCTGCGGGACCATTTGAATAAGAATCGGGGTAATGTTAACCCAACGAACCAGGACCTGAGGGATCGCTTAAATAGGCGTAAAGACCACCTGCGGAGGCGCGAACCTGGAATTGTGATTGACAACAACCAATTCCAGACAAGACCCCTTGCGGACCCGGTCCAGGAAAGAATCGATCAGTTAGAAAAGACCTTCAGGCTTTTGAAAAATGAGCAAGGTCAGGATCGATATGAAGATTCTGATGAGGAGCTTGAGCCGTTTGCTCCCCATATTTCTAATACTCCATTTCCCCAAGGATTTCGGATCCCTCACGTCCCAACGTTTGAGGGAAAGTCCGACCCGTACGGCCATTTGAGTACATTCAATACCATAATGAGAGCAAGTAACGTGGGTTACGAACTCAGATGCATGTTATTTCCAGCACTGTTAACAGGACCAGCCAAAAGCTGGTTCGAAAAATATAGAAGACACTCAATAACTTCTTGGAATCAGCTGTCTAAAGACTTCAAGAAACAGTTCAGAGCCATGATGGGGGTTAGGCCAGAGGCATCAACTCTGACTAACATTCGGCAGCAGCCAGGTGAGACATTGAAAAGTTACCTTACAAGGTTTAACTTGGAAGTTGCCCGAGCTCGAAATGTGGATGACAGCGGTCATCTAATGGCTGTCGAAGCTGGAGTAATGCCAGGAAGTGTTCTCTGGGACGACATGCAGAGAAAACCGGTGAGGTCCCTAACTGAGTTTAACAAAGGAGCACAGAGGTTTGTCAATGTAGGGAGTCAAGATCGACACTTAAAGTGACTTCACAGCCCGTAACTACAACGATAAACGTAAAATCTGCCTAAACTTCGATGGACCCACCAGCTTCGAAGCCTGCTGCGGAAAACCCTTCCAAGAGAAAAAAGAACGAAGGGAATAACCCCGAAGCCGAGGGAGGAAAGAAAAAGAAGGGGGAGAGATATTTCTCCGTGTACAGAGTGTACACCAAGCTAAACGAGTCTCGGGAGAACATATACTTGGCTAATGAAAACCAGATCCCCTTCAGGCGTCCATACCCAATGAGAAATCAGAAGTCCAAGAGGGACTCCAGCAAATATTGCCGATTTCATAGAGACACCGGGCATACTACTGATGAATGTCGACAATTGAAAGATGAGATTGAAGGATTGATCTCGAGAGGTTATTTCAGACAATATGTCAAAAACTAGAGTGTTAGTCAGGCGACTACGAGCCAGAGGGCAGCCGCGCCACAGCCCACACAAAACAACAATTCCCGAGCCAGGGAAGAAGATTGGCCCCCGCTGATCGATGGAGAAGACATGATAACCATCTCGGGAGGGCCTCATCTCGCGGGAGTGGGCAGAAATGCCCAAAAGAGATATGTGAACGAGCTAAAGACTGGGAACGGGTCTCCTTATGAACCCGAACCTAGAGCTCCAAAAAGTCAAAAGACTGAATCCCAACCAATAACCTTCACCGAGGACGACGCGTCCCATGTTCAGTTTCCTCACCATGATCCACTGGTCATCACCCTCCAGCTGGCAAATAAAAGAGTCCACCGAGTTCTCATAGACAATGGGAGCTCATTTAACATTCTCTATAAGGCAACCCTTGAAAAGATGGGACTCTCCCTTCGCGACCTGGAAGCATGTGCGACTACGCTATATGACTTTTCAGGAGAAGGAACCGCCTGCATGGGATCCATCGAACTCCCTGTGACCTTGGGAGACTACCCAGTCTCATCAACCAAGATGATGGAGTTCGTAGTAGTGGATCTACCTTCAGCCTACAATGTGCTGCTCGGGAGACCCGCCCTGGTTGGGCTGGGGGCAGTCTCGTCCGTAAGGCATCTAGCCATTAAATTCCAGACCCCCAGTGGCGTCGGGACGTTGAAGGGAGATCAGTTAGCTGGAAAAGAATGCTACAACATTTCCTTAAGAGGAAAGAAACAGACGAGCGCACAAGCACTCGTCATTGTTCAGAGTAAAGACGGGACGGTTTTGGAGATTGATGAAGAAATTGATCCAAGGGTTGAGGAGAAGGTAGACCTCGAACCCTTAAAAGAGCTCGAAGAGATTCAGCTCGAAGAGTTCGATCCCTCGAAAAAGGTAAAGGTTGGAAAACACCTCCAGGAAGAAACCAAATAGCAACTAATTTTCTCTTTGAAGAGAAACCAGGATGTCTTCGCATGGTCACATTCGGACATGGCAGGAATAAGTCCGAACATAGCAAGCCACACGCTAAATATTGATAAAAGCTTCCCTCCGAAGCAACAGAAGCGAAGACAGCTGGATGACGACAGGAAGAAGGCACTGAAGGAGGAGGTCGACAGGTTAAAAGAAAATCGATTCATTTGGGATGCTTTTTACCCTGACTGGATAGCCAATCCAATGTTGGTCCCAAAACCTAATGGGACGTGGCGAACCTGTATTGACTATTCGGACCTCAACAAAGCTTGTCCGAAGGACTGTTTTCCCTTACCGAGGATTGACCAGCTCGTGGATGCCACGGCAGGGCATGGATTGATGTCGTTCATGGATGCCTATTCTGGATATAACCAGATTCCCATGCATGCCCCTGACCAGGAACATACGAGCTTCATAACAGAAGAGGGGCTATACTGTTATAATGTCATGCCATTCGGGCTCAAAAATGCTGGGGCCACATACCAGCGGCTCGTGAATATGATGTTTTCAGAACAGATAGGGAACAGCATGGAAGTTTATGTTGATGACATGCTTGTCAAGTCTCAACTTAACAATAACCACGTTGATGACCTCGAAGAGTGCTTTGGCGTGCTCTGGAAGTATAACATGAAACTAAATCCTCAGAAGTGCACCTTCGGGGTATCATCAGGAAAATTCCTGGGCTTTATTGTAAATGCTCGTGGAATAGAAGCCAACCCTGACAAGATCCAGGCCCTGATCGACATGCCCTCACCTCGAAGACACAAGGATGTCCAAAGTTTGACCGGCAGGATGGTGGCACTAAGTAGGTTTGTTTCGAAATCTACAGACCGTTGTCTTCCGTTTTTCAACCTTTTGGGGGGAGGCAAGAAATTTGAATGGAAGGAGGAATGCGAGCTGGCCTTCTAGGAGCTTAAGAAGCACCTCGCAGAGCCTCCCATCTTATCAAAGCCTGTCACAAGCAAAGTACTATACTTGTATCTTGCCACTACCGAACATGTAATAAGTGCAGTGCTCGTATGAGAAGAAGACAAGGTACAAAGGCCTGTATATTACATCAGCAAGAGATTACTGGGGGCAGAGTCGAGATACCCCTTGATGGAAAAGCTAGCTCTTAGCTTAATTCATTCATCTCGAAAACTTCGACCCTACTTCCAGGCACACCCCATCCATGTATTGACTGATCAACCACTTAGGCAAGTCCTGTCTAAACTGGAGGCTTCAGGTCGACTTCTTAAATGGGCAGTTGAACTCGGACAATTTGAGGTCACCTACCACCCAAGGACGACCATTAGGGCAAAGGCATTGGAAGACTTTATAGTGGAGTGTACTGGCATGACCAATGATGAAGTTTTAACCCCGGCCCACGAGCTGTGGAAACTTTACGTCGATGGGTCATCTAATGAAAATGGATCGGGGGCAGGGGTCATTTTGATTACTCCCGCCGGGAGCAGATTTCATTCTGCCTTAAGATTCGACTTCAATGCATCGAATAACGAGGCCGAATACGAGGCTTTACTAGCGAGACTTCGTATAGCCAAAGAGCTCAAAGCTAAAGCAATACATTGCTACAACGACTCCCAACTTATGGTTAATCAAATCTTGGGAGAATACCAGGTTCGTGGCACAAAAATGGCAGCTTACTTAGAGAAGGCAAAAACCGCATTGGAACATTTGGAGTTTTATGCGATCGAACAGGTTCCCCGAGAGAAAAACTCAAATGCAGATGCCTTAGCTTAGCACGCTACTTCTGCCGAGAATGATGAGCTAAACATTGTGCCAATAGAACACCTTTCAGCACCTAGCATTAACGAGCCGGAGGAGGAAGACGTGTGTATGATTGAGTTCGAACCTACCTGGATGACCCCGATAGTCGAATATCTCGAGACCGGAGTCCTTCCAAAGGATCAGAACCAGGCTTGAAAGCTATTATATCAACTTCCCCGTTACACCATTTTGGACGGAAAGCTGTATAGAAGGGGGTATTCCATGCCGTTACTTCGGTGCATGACCCCACCCGAAGCCAAGAACATCATTGAAGAAATTCATGAAGGGTTCTGTGGAGACCAACCGGGGGGTATAGCCTGTCCAAGAAAATCATACGCCAAGGATATTTCTGGCCAACCATTAAATCGAATTCTTTCGAGTATGTAAAGAAGTGCGATAAATGCCAGAGGTTCGCCACGATTCCTCGAGCTCCACCATCCGAGCTGACCATGATGACCTCCCCATGGCCCTTTGCGGTATGGGGAATCGACCTCATAGGCTCTCTCCCAACTGGTAAGGGCCGTGTGAAGTATGCTGTAGCCACCGTAGATTACTTCACAAAGTGGACAGAGGTTGAACCGTTAGCAACAATAACTTCCAAAAAGGTCCTTGACTTCGTGGTAAAAAACATTGTGTGCCGATATGGGGTCTCGAGGAAAATTGTATCCGACAACGGAACCCAGTTCGATAGCGACTTGTTCACCAACTTTTGCGAGAAGAATGGAATAATAAAGAGTTTTTTGTCAGTAGCTCATCCTTAGGCGAATGGCCAGGTTGAAGCTGTAAACAAAACTCTCAAGAGTTTGCTAAAGAAAAAGTTGGAGGAAGCAAAGGGACGATGGCCCGAAGAATTGCCCCAAGTCCTATGGGGATATAGGACTATAGCTCGAACATCAACGGGACATACCCTATTCTCTCTAGCATACGGTTGCGAAGCTATGTTGCCTATCGAGGTCGAAATTCCTACAATTCGAACTCACATTTATGACCAAAGCTCGAACCACACTCAGCTCGAAGAAACCTTAGACTTGATCAAAGAAAGAAGAAACGAAGCTCAGCTGAGGAATGCTGCCTACCAGCAACGAGCTATTAGGTACTTCAACAAGAGGGTTCGAGATCGAAAGTTCAGTGTGGGAGATCTGGTGCTAAGGCGTGTATTTTTGGCAACGCGAGATCCAGCAGCTGGCGTGCTCGGGCCAAATTGGGAAGGACCCTACCAGATAGAGTCAGTCTTCCGCCCCAGTGTCTACAAGCTAGCGAGATTGGATGGGAGCCTGGTAGTGCAAGCATGGAATGGTGAGCACCTAAGACCTTACTTTCAATAGTGTAGGAAGGATGTTTCCTGTAACCATGCTTGTTTATCTGTACTGTTTTGCCTACTTTTGGATTTTGTTAAATAAAGAGTTATTTTGTCTGATATAATTTATTTTTGCAATCTCTCTTAATCTAATAACCTATGGTCACATTCATAGGATATTAAGGGGGCATCATTGGTATATATATAAATACCACCAGCTTGAAAAATAAATTAAGATATACGAAAAACATAAGTGTTTGGATATAACCAAATACGTGGGCTAAGTCAATTTGGATATAACCAAGTTATTAATTTGGATATAACCAAATTATTAAAAACATAAGTGTTTGGATGTAACCAAATGCGCGAGCTAAGGTAGTTTGGATAAAACCAAATTATCAAAAACATATAAGTGTATGGATTACAAACCAATCACAACCTTAAAAGGTGTGGAGCAAACCAGCTAAAACTAATCGACGATAAGTTGGAACATAAACCTACTTCTAGATAAGTTGAGATCGAGGCTGGAGTATCTTATAAAAAATAGTTTCGAACTCATAACCTCGGAGAGATAACCAAGGACGAGAAAAAGTAACTAAACAATAAGATATAACAAAACTGTTTGCATTACACACCATACAAGTACTTTCGGGTTCATGGTTAAAGTAATATCCGACCTTGATGAATAACGAGATCGGAAGCGGATAATTCGAGCAAACGGTGCATGAATGCATTGAGCCTCAAGCCTAAATCCAAACTATGTTTGTACGAATAAATAAACATATGCGATTCTTTAATATAAAATGTGCAAAATATTTCAAACCAAGAAATAAAAAGCATGAGTATTAAAAGAAAAAGAAATTGTATCAGCCCTACGGGCATAAAATAAAACAATTACAAAAAATAAGGGGACGCAGCCCCGAGGTGAGATTCAAGAAGGAGCAGTCTCATTGGCCTTCTCATCATCAACGACATTAGACCCCTCAGGATGAATAGCATGACTATCCTTTTGAGTAGCCTCGGTGGCAGCCTCCCGAGCAGCCTCCTCCGCCTTAAGCCGAGCATTCCACTTATCAAGGAGCTTAACCTCAAGAGGACCTAGGAAGCTGATATCGAGGTCCTCGTTTTTGGCCCACATTCTGTACATGGCCAAATCAACCGCCTGGTCCTTCTTCTCTTTATACTCGGCAAGGAGGCGAGCCTTTTCACCCTCAATTATATCAAAAGTGGCGGCCTGGTCTTCTTCGAGCTTTTTGTTAGCCTCTTTGAGCCGAGTGTTCTCCTTCTCAAGCTCCGCGAGCTTGGCATTCTCCTTCTCAAGCTCCGCGAGCCTAGTATTCAGCTTCTCAAGCTCGGATGCTTTGGCGTTAAGCTCCTCGGCTCCTGCCTCAAGCTTTGCATTTGCTGCCTTCAGGTCATAACTCACTTTGAGTTGAAGATCCTTCGCCTCCTGAGCATAGGACTTGCTCGAATGGATCTCGTTGTTCAACTTATAGTTGAGCTGGGCAGAAACATCAAGAGTCTGACACACAAAATAAAAATCATCATTAACACTCGGACCGTCTATAAATATAACTAAGAAGAAGAAAAGGGGGGAAGAAAAGTTACCGCGGTGGCAAGCTCGATACTCTTCTCGTAGAGGGCGGTGCAGTCTCGAGCGTTGTTAAAAAATTGCCATTGGGGAGCTTCGAAATTGCTAAAGCTCTGGCCGATTCGGGACAAGACGTCCGAGGCCAGCGTAGTCCCATGGGATCCAGCAACATTGTCAACTACTTACTCCTCAACGTGAGTAGAAATCGACAGCTTGTGAGTTAGAGAAGCAGAAGGCTTTTTGGGAGGTGGACCGAGCATTGGGTGAACCAATATAGGAGGTTGAGGCTCGGCCATAACGGAGGCACCGACCTGTGAAGTCGGCACCGCAGTGGAGCTTGTGGCAGGCGGAGCCGGGGGAGGAGGTGTCTTTTCTGTCCTCTTAAGGACCTTGGCAGGCTGGTTAACCTTTCGCGACCCCCTGGGGCGTTTTCTCCTCTTGGCACCGCCACTCTCGAGGATATTGTTGAGTTCAGAATCCATAGCACCTGCACAGTTCCAATCGAGGTTAAGCATAATGCTAGCAAACTCGGAGGATATTAAAAAAAAAACCAAGTGGAGAAAGACCTAACTGGAATCCTCCCCTGAGCTTGAGCTCGGAGACCATGAAATTCCCCCATCTTCAAAAGAGGCGGGGGGAGTACCTTCCCTATAGGTGGATGTCAACCTCGAAAGGTCCCTATAGTCATTGGTCCCATATTGGACGGCTATTCCATCCCACACCTCGTTCAGACTGTACATAGTGTCATACTTCCTGAGCCAACTATTAAACCTATGAACCCGATCATCTACCCAAGTCCATATATAGAAATGGTCCCTATCGTCCTTGCATAATACTAACCTATCGGGTTTGTGTTTTAATAGGGTGGGGGACCACATTTTCAAGCTTAGGATGACTGTACCTTGATCATCCGAGCCTGAGCTCGAGGCTTCGCCGTTGGCCTCGTTTCCCGACTGCGGGCTCCGTCGGCGAACTGGAGGCGGGGGCCTCGCCTCTCTCCTTGGAGGGAGGATGGCTGTTGGCAAAGGCACGAGCTCCTAGAGGTCGTACTTTTTGTTGGACCAATCCAAGGTGGACTGGCCATCTCCCAAAAGCTCGCAAGCTCAGAGCTTACTCTCATGCAAGAGATATGAGAGAGACCTCCTGCCATATGGGAGTTGGAGCAAAGCCTCTCTATGCTCCTTCATCATGTCAGTGGGAGTAGGACAGTAATAGTTGGCTAGAAAATAAAACACATTTCAACAAAGTACGAGCCTATAGACAAAATACCGAGCACAGAGATAAAGAGGGTTGTGGTACTTACGAATCGTCTGAATGAATAGTATCGAGACGGGGACAGGCCATCTGCCCAGAAGAAGGCCTTCTTAAAGTTAGGAGGATGGTTGGGAAGATCCTCGAACACCTTTTTCTCCTTGGGGTAGCTCGAAAGATAGTAGAAGTTGTCCCCTCCCTGAGCTCGGGAGGGATTGCTTTTCAAACAAAAGAGAAACAAGATCTCTTCTTGCGTGGGTCCTTCCCACTTCAAATCGTGGTACAACGACTTCAGGGCAGACAGAACCCTGTAAGAATTAGTGTTGAGCAGGAATGGAGCCAACCCAACAAAGTTTGTGAAGTCCTTGAAGAAAGACTTCAAAGGCAATAACGCTCCTGCCTTCATATGCTCCTGGCTCCAAGCTGCGTACCTCAGCTTGTTATCACGATTTCCATCTCCTGGGGCATGGCAGCTTTGCTCGCTGGAAGTAGGGGCTCGACACCTCAAGGAGCCGGATGGTCTGAGACCATGGAAGGCCAAGATATCATTTATCTGACCTAGCGAGGTAACCGAGCTCCAGTAGTGCTCGGCCTCGAAGAACTCCCTCCTCGGCTGCGAGGTAGAGGGCTCCCCGATTAGTGAGAATTGAAGCTCTCCCGGGTTGTATGCGATGGTGACTTTTAACCTAGGATTAAGGGGGATGAGCCTGGGCCCTGAATCAGTTTCCGGATAAAGAGCCTCTCGTAGGACTCTCCTCTTCTTTTCTATGACCTCGACGATTTGGCGGTGATAGTGAGCTCGGGTTTCTTCCTGTTCGCGCGAGAGATCGTATTTACGAATCAGACGTTGGTTCCGAGCAAACAGTGATTCTGGGCTCGGAGTTTTTGGCGAATACGGAATTTCCAGCAGCGACCCCCACCGTATTTCTAGATTCTGTGACATCTAGTGAGAAAGAAAAAATGGTGAGGGCCAAGCATGCAAGGATTCAAGAATTACGAGCTTGGCAAGACAAGCTCAGAAAGTGCTTGGGTACAAAACGAGCTCGATCCTGGAGACCCGATTAAGGGTCAGAACGTGTATTCTACGAGAAAAAGGAGGGGAGTGGATCTAATTTTTGAGAATCCCAAAATATCAGGGAAAAAGGTGACGGTTATTCAGAAATGGTAATCTTGGGTATCATGCATTCTTTAAAACCAAGATTTTGTACCCGATATCTTGGTGTGCAAGATATGTCTTTTAAATTTTGAAAACCCAGAAAAAAGAGACCCTGTTTGAGCTTGTTCCACATTAAAACTGGATTTAGAGCCAGCAACTTAAACCTAGCGTAGAAACATAAACTTAAATGCCTATCGGCCAAAGCCTCCTAGTAAGTCAAACTAAAAAATAAACCAGTGCATTCCCAAAAATAAAAGAACAACACAGACAGAAACCGGCGTAAAGGAAAACGAAAAGATCATCAGATACTTACACAATGATGGCGATTGCAGAGAAATTGTTGATTGAAGGAGAGGCTGCAGGTATAACCTTACGGTCTCGAACAAGCTGGCGGTCCTTTGTTTCTTCGGCTGGGAAAACATGCAAACGCAAGAAGCTCTCTGGAATGGATTCTGGTCTTGTCTCTTCTTTTTTCTCGATGAGTGTAAAATAAAAGGAAGAAGATGTCGAGGGCCTTATATATAGATAGTAAAAAGTGATAAAAAAAAGGGATTAATCTGAGCCATTGGCCATAAATCCTTATAAAATCTGACGGCCAGGGAAAAATGACAAGATGGCACCGAAAAGGTGGCAGGCGAATGATCACGGGCGGATTTCCAAGGTACTCGAGTACATTGGATGAGCAATACCCAACTGACACGCATCCACCTTCAAGTATGTGTGATGGTGCAGTTCCCGAAGAAAGTAGTTCAAAATTTTCCTTCTCATAGTATTCGAACAAATACTTTTGAGGGGGCAAAATGTTACACCCAGATTTCGAGTGTCCACAACCTAGGCACCGAACCTACAAACCAGGGGGACCTCGAAGATGGTAGCCTCGAAATCCTCACGAGCTCGAAAGACAGACATCGAAGTACGTCTATTCTTGGATGACCTTGGATCGGGGGTTCCGAGCCTAACATAAGTGTGAGCTCGAAGCCACATTATCTTAGGGAAAATGCTACAACTCGAAAGTCATTGAGAGACCTAGGTGAACATGGCACTGACGATGTAGATTGATAACTTTGAATGTCTTAGTGAATTATTTTGGAAAGACGCAGTCTACATTCATTGCTGTAAATCCCCTATAATAAAGGGGTATTTATTATTCAGTTATACCTTCCCTGGTCTTCAGGGGACGTTTCCTTGTATATAGGAGTTACAGGCTTTTAATGCCATTAAATTTATTTACATATACATAATAACTTCCCGAAATGTGTGGGATAGTATTCTGAAATCTCCTCTATAAATAGAGAAGATTTGCACCATTGAAGAGGATCAAATTTTTGTAATCTTGAGGGAAACTCTGGAGAATTCATTCTAGAAGAATTTCTAGAAATAATCTTAAGTTCTAATAACAAAGACCCGTGGACTAGGCAGAGTTAACTGCTGAACCACGTAAAAAATCCTGTTTGTCTTATTGTATTTTTCTGGCCATAACCATTTATTGTTTTCGTGCTCTTTATTCATTGTTGACGAAAAATGGCGTCAACACATATTTCTTTAGTTGCATAGTTCTTTGTGAGTACTTGATGATTGGCTTTGGAAAATCGTAAAAATGTATTTTTAAATAAAAGTTATGAACGTTTTGGCATTTTGATGTAAATTTGGAAAGTTTATGGGTAACATGCACTGCCCAGATGATTTTGACTTTTGAGCGCGTTTTACTAATCAAAAAGCTATGAAATTTGGTAGGGTGTTATTTTAAACATTTATAAGGGTCACTGTAAAAGTTTAGAAGAAAATATGTTAAGGTATAAGAGATATAATTTTTCAAAGTTTGCCCTAGAATCTGGAAACAAAACTTCTGGGCAGCAAGCACTGCCCAGATTGCTTTAAACATTTTGATGAGTTTTATTAGTCAAAAAATTATGAAATTTTGAAGGAAGCTAATCTATACATGTATAAAGATCCCTGTAAAATTTTAGAAAGAATTGGGCTACGGTATAAAAAATGAGTTTTACAAATTTGAATGAGTTTTTCCATCCCAAAAATTATGAAATTTTGAGGGGAATTAGTTAAGATGTGTATAAGGACTTATGTAAATGTTTAGAGAAAAATGTATCATGGTTTATAAGAAATGATTTTTCTAAATTTTCCCTAAAATCTGAAAGGTAGTAATTTCAAACCTTCACGAAAAATGATTTTTGGGAGGTTAGTTCTCTTAACCTAAAACAAGTTTTGATGCGAGGTTTTCGCATAGCTCCCGTCCTTATGACACAGAACAAATGAACAATAGTTTATGGGTTTTTGCCCAAAACTCAACTTGGGGAAAAAGTTTAAAAAGGAGACTTTACCCCTTAAATTAAATAGAAAATGTAATGTTTTGGAAATGAGATGAAATAATCCTTTGTAAAGATAACTAAGGATTTGGAGACTTAACCAATCCCAAATAAGTTTAAGTTAAATTAAAAGTTGATTTTTACAATTTTTAAGTTAAGGGTCCAATTGCCCTTCTTTTAAAAAATAATGTAAAAAGAGATCCTAGGTTATGGTAAAAAACAACGGTAAGAATGGGAGTTGAGTTTTTGTAGAATCTTTAAGAGAACAGGATAACATTGTCTTATATTATTTGTAAAGGGTCAAAAAGCGGTATTTTGGTAAATGATAGAAAACGACAAACTTTCGTGAGGGGACGACAAGTTGGTATTTTTCTAAAGATAGGAGTTGAGTAGAACTCCTTTTTCCATAAACAAAAATACGAGCTATCCAATAAGAGAGTTCTCTTGTTAAAGAATATTATGATACACGACACATAGAGCGTGTTGCGGTGAGGTCGATTTTCTCATGATACTATAAAGTCTGTAACAAAGTCCGGCCTTATACACTGTAATGTGTATAAGAGGCTATAGTATAGAGTCTCTAAGGGAATGTTATTGCATGTACCTATCATAGAATATTAGCTATAAGAGTATGCCATATTTTAATCCGAGTACACTATATTAATTAAAATAATCGCGAAAAAAGAAAAACGAATGGCGGTGTTAAAGATCCAGATGGGAGCTAAGGACTCCAAGTAAGTGAGCCTTTCTCTTTCTTGGCTACAACAGGAATATATTAGTGTGTGCTTGTAGTAGTAGAATACACCAGTTTTGTTTGGGTCATTAAGACAAAGGTATGCTTAATGCCTACTCTTGTAATGCTTTGGCATTTTGCGGCTAAATGGTAAGTATATACTCCGGGTTGGAGCCAGGGCATGGTAAGTATATAGTTCGGGTTGAAGCCAGGACAATGGTAATATAGTCCGGGTGGGAGCTAGGGCAATGGTAATATGGTCCGAGTTGAAGCCAGGACAATTGTAATATAGTGTGGGTGGGAACTAGGGCAATGGTAATATGGTCTGGGTTGGAGCCAGGACATGGTAAAAATATAGTTCGGGTTAGAACCAGGACAATGGTAATATAGTTCGGGTTAGAGCCAAGACATAAATGCTAAAACCGGGTTTAGGCCCAAATCCCTTGCTGTTAATCTATTGATTAGTTATGATATGTGTTATATATCTTGAATGTTCTTGGATTTTCTAAGTGTAGGCTATCATAATATGTGTAACATTGTTTGTTGGGTACAATTAAATTATTTGATTTTGATTTGGTTATTGTTTGAGAATTGTCTTATAGGGTTGGGATTTATCCAATACCCTAATGATCGGTAGTGATAACTACCTTAGGGCAACCCGTTAGTGGGTTTAGTATATTTATGTGCAAGACTATTCTTACTAAGTGTTTTCGCTTACCTAGTTGTTTCATGTTGTAGGTACGTGCAAAAGCAAAGTGGAGTAGTGAGCATCGGAGTCTGCTTATGGATATGTACATGTGGCACGACCTTGGGAGGTTTTTGATGGATCACCATTTTGAAAAGAAATACTGGGAGCTTGTTATTTCTTTTATGACAATTGTTTTTCTTTAACTCTATAAAAGGGTAGTCGTAATTCCGTTTGCTAAAACTAAAAGTGTGCGCACACAATTTTTTAAAAGATTTTTTTATATGGATTTTTGGTACATTGAGTTAAAAGTAAAAAGTTTAAATTTTCGCATGATTTTGGTCTTGGATGTTTTGAAGGTCGTTACAATAGACATATGTTAACGCCTTGCATAATCTTTGTGGAATTGATGCTTGATAAATATTCTTGAAGTTAGATTGACATAGACATGTGTTAGTTTAATGAGAGAATTTATACCATAGTGATTCTTCTTATGATTGGCTAAATACGTAGTGAAATTTGTTAGGCACGAAGAGGTGTGAAAACCATAACGGTTTCACTAAAGTCAACATGTGAGTGTTGACTTTTGGTATAGGCATTTGCGGTATATAAGAGTATATAAGAGTCTTTTGGGGTCCAAAGTCTTTTTTGGAGTATATAAGAGTACCCAAAAAGTTTGGAGGCATTTGGAGATGTTTTGAGTCAAGTTTTGGGGTGCCATGTCAGAGAGACATGTGTTATGTCGCCTCTGGGAGGTGATGTGTTGTTGGTCCTTTGAATCACTACACTGGCAACGCAACGCGTCTCCTGGGTGATTCATATAGAACCATACAACGATGTGTTTTTTGCTCCAAAATTCAAATTAAATGCTCTAATTTTATTGGTTGGATCTAATGAGGGTTCCTATACTATTTAAAGGGGTCATTTGACTTTTGGTGAATTGATCACTCACGTATATTTCTCTCTAAAACCTATCCCTCTATCTAGCTTTCAAGATTACTAGTTTCTCCAAGATATTCTTACATGAAGATCAAAGGCTTTTGAATCTCAATCTCATTCCATTGTAGTAGTTTTAATTAATTTCAAGGAGGAGGCTAGGAATAGTGATTTATAAACAACAAATCTCAATTTGTGTCAAGCCTTTGTTACAATTTTTATTCACATAAAATCATAAACTTGTGATTTTATGTAACCAAGGTTCCTCAACCCAAAGGTCTATTTCTACTAATTGTTTTATATGTGTTGTGTTCTTTGTATTATTATTTCATTGGAGAATAGATTATCCTTGTTTATTATTTAAAACTGTAATATACAAAGCTTGGTTTAAAGCCTAATCCCCAACAATTCTGAGTGGAACCTATGACTTTAATTGGAATTCTTGATTAGTAATACCCAGATTGCTATAGCATATCGACAACATTGTCATCAATTATGCATATTAGGGGAAACTAGTTATTCTATCTTATTTTATTCGCTTGCTATCTTATTATTTTGTTTATTTTATTTACTTTCTTGCTTAGATTTTAGGATCTACCAAATTATTTTTGCTCCAAATTGTTTAGTATTAATTTTTGCATGATTATTTTCTAATTCAATCCTTGTGGAGACGATACTCATTCTTATCACTTCATTACTTGTTGATTGTGTACACTTGCACATCAATATATAATATTTTTCACAACATTGTTCCTTTTGAGCACTTGAAATGGTCCATCACTCCTTTGTAGAAGTTCAGATCATCTTTGAATAGGAAATCGTTTCTTTCTCATATGAACCCAAACTCAATCACTAGGTTCAAATACAATATTTTTTCGCCCCTTGTTGGCGTGGGCTGCATATTGTTTAGTCCTCCTCTCAATGTTTTGTCGAACCGTCTCATGAATCTATTTAACAAAATCAACTTTCTTTTTTCCTCTATGTTAACACGCTCAGTCAAAGACGAATGTGTTAAATCAAAAGGAGTTAATGGATTAAAACTATGAACAATTTCAAAAGGTGAAAACTTAGTTGCAGAATGCAAACTCCTATTATATGCAAACTCTACATGTGGAAAGCAATTCTCCCTTGTTTTCAAGTTCTGTTGTATTATAGCACACAACAAAGTAGATAAGTTCTATTAACCACTTAAGTATGACCATCAATTTGGGGGTGAAAAGTAGTAGAAAACAAAAGTTTTAGAACCTAGCTTTCCCCACAAAGTTTTCCAAAAATAGCTTAAGAACTTTGCATCTCCATCAGAAACAATGCTCTTGGGCATGCCATGCAATCTTACAATTTTCTTGAAAAATAAATCAACATTATGGGATGCATCATCAGTTTTATGTCATAGAATTAAATGTCATTTTCGAAAACCTATCTACAACAACATATATGGAATCCCTACCTTTTCTAGACCTAGGTAAACCTAAAAAAAGTCCATAGATATTTCAATCAAATGTTCTCTAGGTATAGGCAAATAAGTAAACATATCATGAGGCTTAACCTGAGACTTAGCTTTTCTACATGTAATACACTTCTCACAAACTTGTTCAACATCTTTTTTTCATATGAGGCCAAAATAAGTGTTAATGCAAAATGTCTAATGTCTTAGATACACCAAAATGCCCCATCAAACCACCCACATGAGCTTCTTTAACAAGCAAGTCTCACAATGAACTTTTAGGCACACATAACTTATTTTCTCTAAACAAAAAACCATCATGCCTAAACAATTTTCTAAAATCTTCTTTTCATATGCATTGAATACATTACCAAAATCAAAATTACCAATATGAAAATCTTTAATGTATTCAAAACCAAGCAATTTTGCATCTAAGGTTGAGAGTAAAACATACATTCGAGATAAAGTATCAGCCACAATGTTGTCCTTATCTTGCTTGTACCTTGTTGACCCTTGATTTGGTAAACGACATGGAGTCAAATAAAATGACAAAAATTAGATGAATTCAAGTCAAGAAGATAAATGACACAAGGACTTATTGTGGTTCGGCCCCAAGCGATGGTAGTGACCTACGTCCACTTACTATTCTTATTAATGTAATGAGAACCTACGATCAGTAAACAAGGGTTTACCAAGTTTTACAAGCTTAGTAATAGATACAAAGAATTGTCTAAGAACAATTATTCTCTCTTAGTTTCTATAATTCCCTCTAATGAGCCCTTTGAGTCTTATTTATAGGCTCAAGGATCTACCTCTAGGCCGATGGGCCTTGTTACATTTAATACAAACATATCTGAATACTTTTTACATAAATGCAAGATCAAATATCTCTAGAAAATATCTAATATATTGTGACCAGCCCCAGTCGCCTAAGAAATATGCCCTCTATCATATGAATTCTCCTCTAGTCGATGGTCGACCAGATTGTAACTACTTAAACAGTCACGCGCATCTCACGTGCGTACTAATCTTTCCATGTCATTTTTTTTAGTTTCAGTCGAGCAACATTTTCTCTAAAAGTCTCTAACTGTTTCACTTTTTCTCTGTTTGCAGGGTATCCTAACCATGAGCCATGGTTGGCATCATGATGAGGAAATAGAGGCCAAACATGCCGAGGAGACCAAGGCGTGTGAGGAGAAGGTTAAGGCGGCTGAAGACAAAGTTACCAGTCTAACCGAGGAGTTGAAGAGGAGCCAAGAGGAGTTGGCCAAAGTTGTTGCTGCCAAAGAAAAGTTTAAGGAGGCTTCAGAGAACAACTTCAAAGAAGCGACCAAACTCCAAGAGGACCTGGTGGCCAGCGTGAAGGAGGCCACTGAGTTGGAGGAGCAGGTCAAGTTGCTCGAGGAAACCAATTCTCATAACCTGGAGAAGTTCAGAGGAGCAACTTTCAATTGCTTCTATCTGCTCTGGAAGAATAACCCAGGAGCGAATTTCAGCTACCCTCCCGAGCAGATGAGGCAAGTCGAACTGGGGAAGTGCGCTGCTCGCCTGGAAGAGGAAAAGAAAGCTCAGGAATCTCTTGAAATTTCCTTGGCGACAGGCATTGTTGGTGCCGAAGAAGATGCGGGGACAACAGTCGTCCAGCAATCTCAGCCAGATCCTCCTCCTGCTGCACAATGATTTATAATTTTTTTTTCCTTTTAAAATTTGTAACTAAAACATACGAACAATGGTTCGTAATGTTGAGACAATTTTGCTGCGTAAGGCAGCTTTTCTTTTAATTTTTAATTACATTTGAGCAGCAATTGCTCGCGATGTAAAGACATTTCATTATGATATCATAATATTTGCTATTATTATAACATCTTTTCGTATGACTGAACTTAGCATAGCACTTTGTTTTGATTTTACAAAATTAAACCAAAAATTTGAAAAATCCTCTAAGTGTCGTAGTATGCTTTCCCTTATTTTGCTCGTGTGTTTACATATGCCTGTTGATATGCTTTGCTTGCTTGGTATCTTATATGCCCCCCAAGTGATCGAGGAGCTTAGGGTTCTCGGTCACTTGCCATGACCAAGTCCTATTCGAACATTACTGGTCACGTACTTATAATCAAAACAATAATATAGCAAAACAGCACACATAATGAGAAAATACTTGTAATAAATACAATAATTGGCAAGAATAATTGGCTGCACATAGTTCCTTTTATTTCTCATAATAAATGGACAAAAATCATGTATGTACGAGTGATAAAAAATTGATCTTACACTTGTAAGCGACCATTCATATAATTGACTAGCCCTTATTCATAAACTTGTAAAAAGTAAAATTAATACGAGCCAATTCTTTAAAAAGAATTTTTTATTGATAATACTAGCACAGGTGTTCTCCATTCCAATAGCAAGGAATGAGATCTCCATTTAAGCGAGCAAGTTTATATGTGCTTGGTTGAAGGATTTCTTCAATCTGATACGGACCTTCCCAGTTTGGTCCAAGCACTCCAACAGCCTGATCGCGAGTGTTGAGAAAAACTCTTCTAAGTACCAAATCCCCCACGTTAAACTTTCTTTCACGTACTTCAGAGTTAAAATATCGAGCGACCTTTTGTTGGTAAGCTGCTACTCGAAGTTGAGCTTGCTCGCGCCTTTCATTGACTAGGTCCAAAGACTCCATCAATAATTGGGCATTAGTGCTCTGGTCGTATGTTAGCCTTCTATATGATGGTGGATTTAGCTCAACAGGAAACATGGCCTCATACCCATAGGCCAAGGAAAATGGTGTATGGCCTGTTGCTGTTTGATGGGATGTCCTATATGACCAGAGTACTTCTGGTAATTATTCTGGCCACGCCCCTTTTGCTTCTTCGAGCCTTTTCTTCAGTGTGTCCTTTAGAGTCTTGTTAATGGTCTCGAATATTGTCCATTTTCCCTTGGATGAGCTACCGATGAAAATCTTTTTATAATTCCATGCCTTTCGCAGAAATCAGTGAAATATCACTGTCAAATTGTGTGCCATTATCTGAGACAATTTTTCTTGGAAACCTCACCAACATACGATGTTCTTGACAACAAAGTCCAATACTTTCTTGGTCATTATTGTTGCAAGTGGCTCAGCTTCAGCCCACTTTGTAAAGTAGTCAACATCAACTACTGCATACTTAACATTCCCTTTTCCTGCAGGTAAAGACCCAAGCAGATCAATTCCCCATACTGCGAATGGCCATGGGCTTTGCATCTGTTTGAGCTCATTTGGGGCTGCTCACCGTATCTTGGAGAATCTCTGGCACTTGTCACATTTTCTAACGAAATCCATAGAGTCCTCATTCATGGTAGGCCAGAAATACCCTTGCCTTAGAATCTTTTTCGACAAACTCTGCCCCCCAGCGTTATCTCCACAGAAACCTTCGTTGACCTCTTGCGTCAGTTCCTTGGCTTTCTCCTTAGAAACACACCGTAACAAAGGCATTTGAATTCTGATCGCAAGGCACTTGTTGGAGAGTATACTTTTGAAATTGTGCTAATAATTCTTTTGCTTTGTTCAAATAACCAACCATCCTGAGACCCCTAGCTTGATACTCTCCCACAATTTTATTAACGATTAGCTGGGAATCGCTATATATCTCTAGTGATTTTATATCCATATCCTTAGCTAGTCTTATTCCTGCGAGTAGAGCTTCGTACTCGGCTTCATTGTTGGACGCTGTAAAGTTGAATCTGATAGCACAGTGGAACCGATGTCCTTCTGGTGTGATCAAAATCAAACCCGCTCATGCATTGTGCTCATTGGAAGAGCCATCTACAAACAACTTCCAGAGAAAAGCTTGATTTTGACTTTCAGTTTCTTCCATCGGTTCGCTAACTGGGATTCTGGTGAGCATTGCGACGAAATCTGCTAGAGCTTGTCCTTTCACAGCTGCGCGTGGAGAATAGGAAATTTCGAACTGCCCTAGTTCAACTGCCCATTTTAATAACCGACCAGCGGCTACTGGTTTTTGCAAGGCTTGCCGTAATGGCTGGTCGGTGAGTACCACGATGGGGTGAGCTTGAAAGTAGGGTCGTAACTTCCTAGAGGCCAGAATCAAGCAATAGGCCAACTTTTCTATGGGTGGATACCATAATTCTGCCCCCACTAGACTCTTGCTTACATAGTTTACTGATTTCTGAATGTTGTTTTCTTCTCTGATTAAAACAGCACTAGCAGCATACTCTGTGATTGCTAAGTAGATGAACACAGTTTCTTTTTTGACTGGTTTGGACAAGATTGGTGGTTGTGACATGTGGGATTTTAGCGCTTGGAAGGCCCGCTCACACTCTTCTATCCATTCAAACTTCTTGTTGCCTCTGAGTAGATTAAAAAATGGAACACACTTGTCCGTTGAATTGGATATGAATCTACTCATGGCGGGAATTCTTTGAGTTAGGCTTTGAACATCTTTAATCTTGGCAGGAGACTGCATCTCGATCAGTGCTTGAATTTTTTTGGGATTAGCTTCGATTCCTCGTGAGTTTACTATGAATCCCAGAAATTTTCCTGATCCAACACCAAAGGAACAATTAAGAGGGTTCAACTTCATCTGATATTTTTTCAAGATGTTGAAGCATTCTTTCAGGTCCTTGATGTGTTCTTCGACCTTCTTTGACTTGACCAGCATGCCATCGACATATACTTCCATGTTAAACCCGATCAGCTCTTTGGACATATGATTGACTTTTCGCTGGTAAGTCGCACAAGCGTTTTTCAAACTGAAGGGGATTACTTTACAACAGTAAAGTCCCGTATTTGTTTGAAAGTTAGTGTGATCCTCATTACGTGGATGCATACTGATTTGATTGTATCCAGAGTATGCATCCATGAACGATAAAATTTCATGCCCTGATGTAGCATTAACCAGTTGGTCGATTCTTGGAAGTGGGAAACAATCCCTCGGGTAGGCTTTATTAAGGTCTGTGAAATCAATGCATGTCCTCCACTTGACATTCGGCTTGGGAACTAATATAGGATTAGAGACCCAAGACGGATAAAATGCTACCCTAATGAATCCATTTTCCTTCAGCTTCTCGACTTCTTCTTTTAGGGCTTTCGATCTGTCTTTGTCGAGCAGCCTTCTTTTTTGTTGTACAGGTGGAAAGTTTTTCTATATTGAAGACATGGTTGATCACTGCTGGGTCTATCCCAACCATATCTTTATGCGACCAGGAAAACACCTCATGATGCTCCTTCAAAAATTCCACCAATTTGTTTTTTGTTGTTGTCTCGAGGTCCTCCATGGGTCCAACGTTCTCTTCAAAATCCCCAAAGCGAGGATCTAAGTCTCTATCCTCACTTTGGGCAACACCCTATTTGGTGACCTATTCACCTGATTGGGCTTGTGTTTCATTTGTTACTAGCAACCTTTTCTCAACTTTTTCTCCCGATCCGCCTCATTTTGCTTTTGTGATTGAGGAATTATAACACTCCCGTGCTTCTCGCTGGTTTCCCAACATGCATCCAATTCCTGCGTCGGTTGGAAACTTCATTGCCAAATGCCATATTGAGGTCACTACCTGCAGATCAATGAGAATGGGATTTCCAATCACAACATTATATGCAGAAGGACAATCAACTACTATGAAAGTAGCGAGTAATGTCGTGTTCACAGGTGCAGCCCCTGCTGTGACTGGAAAACTGATTGACCCAGTTGGCGCGAGTCCTTCACTGGAGAAACCATAAATGGTTTGGTTGCATGGTTCCAAATCTTGCACTAATAATTTCATTCTTTCTAGTGAAGATTTATACAAAATGTTGACCGAGCTTCCTGTATCCACCAACACTCTCTTGACCATCATGTTGGTGATCTGAACATCCACGACCAGAGGATCAGAATGGGGAAATCAAACATGTTGAGCGTCTAGCTCGGAGAAAGTTATTGATTCTTCCTCTGTTCGAGCTTTTTTTGGAGTTCGCTCCTCGACATTCAGCGTTTCAATATCCTGATCATGACGTAAGGTTTTGGCATATCTTTCTCTTGCTTCCCACTGTCACCTGCTATGTGTGGTCCTCCATAGAAGGTCAGCAATGTACCAGCAACTGAAGTTGGCTATAAAGGAGGCAAGCGTTGGCGTACAGGTGCCTGCTTGTTGCCTCATTGAGCCCCTTGCTGAGAACCTCCAGTTGCTCGCACATACCTCCTCGATGTCCTTGTCTGATAAGGAACTCAATCTCATCCTTGAGCTGGTTGCACTCGTTGGTGTCATGGCCATAGTCGTTATGAAAACGACGAAACTTGGTAGTGTCTCTATTTGATATATCTTTCCTAATTAAGGTTGGTCGCCTAAAGGGAACAGTAGTGCGACTGTCTTGGTATACATCCGCTCTGCTATTGACCATGGCTATGTAATTGGTGAACCTCAGCTCGTATCTATTTTGTTTTGGGCACTTGTTATCAGACGTTGTCGGCTCGTGGTTCGCCCTTTTTCCCCATTCTTCCCATTATTTTTGTCGTTTGTATTGGTTTTCCCAGATCCATTGGCGACTTTGGTGGGGTCTTCTTTCTAGCTCTGGTCGTCTGTAGGAGACTTTCCCTCATTGGTGATGGCCTCCTGGAGCTTGATATACCTGTCTGCTCAATCCATAAATTCCTGAGTGCTCTTGACTCCATTCTTTCATAAACTGTTCCAAAGGGATGAGTGGCACCGTACCCGAACAGTGAGAGCCATCATCTTTCCCTCATCCCCAACCATCTTGGCCCCAACATCTGCTCGCATGAATCGTTGAATATACCCCTTCAGGGTCTCTCCTTCCTTCTGGCGTATTTCGACCAGCTGATTGGCCTCAGTCGAATGTACTTGACCAGCATAGAACTGTCCATAAAACTCCTTTACGAACATTTCCCAAGAAACTATACTGGCCGGAGGGAATTTGAAATACCACTCCTAAGCTTTTTCAGATAAGGTGGCTGGAAAAATTCTGCACCGAGCTTCGTCTAACATCTTTTGGATGTCAATCTATATTTTGAATTTGTTAACGTGAGATACATGATCCTCCAATCTAGTAAAGTTGGGCAAGACCGGCATTTTAAATTTTCTTGGAGTCTCTGCCACAAAAATTCTATGCACAAATGGAGTGCTCTTTCTCCGATAAAATTCTATATGGGATGTCCTGTTCCCAACTAGTTGCTAGACGACCTGATTTAAGGCATCTAGCTGGGCCTGTACAACATCTGCTACTGTTGGAGTGACCGGTGCTGAGGGGAAGTACTCGTCGTGCCTTTCCCTTTGATCATTGAGAACATCCCTAAGATTTACTTCCCTACGCCTTTGCTCGCTCACACCTAGTCGGTCAAAAACATTGGGTTATTTAGGTTGCCCCCCAGCATTCTGGCTTATTAGTCGATTCTCCATTGGCGGAGGGTTCTGTCCTCCACCCTTCTCCTCTTGTCGTCGACCAGCATTCCTCCTGCCAGAGTCTATCTCATTATACTCATGGCCATCTCTAATTTGTGACCTATGATGGTGCGACCTGATGTTCGCACTATTTCCCTCTCTCCTTGCTGGAACGTCCCGATAGATAGGTGGAGGCCTGCGTTGGTCGGTAGGTCCCCTGGCATTATTATGTCATGGGGGACCCCTGACCGCAGAGCCTAACTCCACCTACCTTCTGCTCCCTGAAGGATGTTGTCCTCTGCTCGACGGGTTTTGTTCCTCAGCCGTCTGGCATCAAGGGCTTCTAGGATGCTGTCCGGCCCTATTCTGCCTTTGTTGTTGGGTGTTATCTTGACTAGCCCGAAAGGGTGGTTGCTGCTCACTGTTTAACACCCAAACGCGACTTCCACTTAGCGATGGTTGTAGTATAGATCAAGCGGTCGATTCAACAAGGAGGCAAATGAATAAAGTTAATCAATAAATAAATGTTAGAGATAAATAATATGAGGAAAATAGAACAAGTGATATTTTTGTTGTTTTTGAAATTTAAAGATTAGAAATGAAAATAGAATAAAGTGTGATGTAACAATAGGTAACAAATAGGAAGGATCAAGAGTCACCAATATAAATACTTATTTATTTGGATATTTGATTCACAAAAATTCTCTTTTTCTAAAATACCAAAAAAGATGAGCTTTAAAGCTCAAAATAGCAATTTTGCAAGGCCCAATACCCACAAAATATGGGTTGAAGGTGGCTGGTGGAAGAAGTGGGTTTTGACCCATTTTCAGCCAATGAAAACGTGCCACGTGGGCGGCTGGGTTGAAGAGAAGGTTGATGGGCTGCTGTGATTTGGGCCGCTGGAGACTTACGTGGGTCAAAGGTTGTTGGGCCTGCTGGGGAGTGGCAGGCTGGAGATGGGCCTGCATTGGAGGCTTGACGTTGGGAAGGAAATTGAAGATGGCTGAAGCATTGTGTTGGGCTGAAGCTAACGGCTGAAGAAGGCTAGTCACGTTGGAGGAAAAGCCATGTATTGCTGGACACGTGTCGCGTGGGAGAAGACGCCACTTGGCTCTGCAGGTGGAAGGAGAGAAGAGGTGGATTAGGCTTTGTAACTCCCTACTTCCTTAGAGCCGTTACGAGGTGGGTTTTAAAACGAAAAATGTGCAATGAACTCGCTAACCGAGGTTTTTAAAACAAAAGTGTGACCAAGAAAAAATTAAGGCTGTAATCTTACAAAATGCGTTGTTTCATTGAAAACTTCTAGTATTTAACATCTGGGATCCCAAAATAAGGTTTGAAAACTATTTACAACTTAAAATAAGTTTACAGTCGATTAATTATTAAAATCACAGATTATTATAGCCATTTCTCAAATAAACCCCCAACCAAAGCAGTCGGGCAGGCCAAACATGTATGCGTCGCTTCACGCTCTTCGTGCTCAGGGCTGGTTGACTCAATCTTTGCCCTTACCTGCAACACAGAGCACCAGTGAGCTGAAGCCCAGCAAGAAAACTCATACAGTACATAACATATGCGATTTATATAGTTAACATATCAGATAATCCACAGATAAACAAGTATTCCATTAGACTAAACAAACACGGCCATGCCGTTCCAGAGGCCTTACCAAAGCCTGGGGTCTCGGTCCTCACCGTAAGGATATCCCCTGTATCCATTGGGGTCCCACCCTGTCTACAAGCACTTCGCGTGCTAAGTGTTACTTCCGGCCCAGCTGCCGTTCTCGGCCCTTCACCGTTCTCGGCTCCCTTGCCGTTCTCGGCTCCTTGCCATTTCGACTCTTTTACTGTCCCCGGCTCCGTTGCCATTCCCGGCTCTATTGCCATACATTCTTACTATAATCACAAATAGTATAGTTCAAATAACATTCAAACATATATCAATTCAATCAAGTCTGCACCCTAACATGTAATGCAATATAGGGCAGTGCCCTGATATCAATCCAATCAAGTCTGCACCCTAACATATAATGCAATATAGGGCTGTGCCCTGATATCAATTCAATTAGGTCTGCACCCTAACATGTAATACAATATAGGGCCGTGCCCTGCAATCACACCATGGGCCCATGCCCTGTCCTACGGGTGCTATAGAGCTCTCCTTGCAAGCAAAAGCTCCAACTGGATACTCAATATCACTTGTATCTTCCAAAGGTGGCATAGAATCACTATCGAACTGACTAGCAATATGACCGCTTCCCAAAAATTTAAACCATTTAACATCTCTATTTTTAGAAGGTTGGGAATAAGTTTTACCTTGGTTATGGGTGCCTCCATTTTTTTTGTCTTTGAGAGCTTCAATCTTGTTCTTGGATTGAGGTTTGTCATTCTTATTGCTCCAATTTATATTCCATTATGAAGAAGAACCAAAACCTTGACCCATCCTTGTGGAACCTTTCCTTTTCTATTTGTGCTCCACCTTTATGGCCATATGCACCATGTCATTCAACTCAACATAATGTTGTAGTTTCACCACGTTTGCAATGTCATGGGTTAAACTAGCTAAGAATCTAGCCATAGTAGCTTCTCGATCCTCCTCCACATTAGCCCAAATCATGGTTATCTCCATCTCATTATGGTAATCTTCAACACTTTTAGACCCATGAGTGAGGCTTTGCAACTTTTGAAATAAATCCCTGTAGTAGTGAATTGGAATGAATCTTCTTCTCATGATAGCTTCCATTTCCTCCCAAGTCTTAATAGGCCTTTCAGCATTTCTTCTCCTGCTCAAAGTCAATTGACCCCACAAAACAATAGCATAGTCAGTGAATTCAATGGCAGCTAGTTTTTCCTTTTTCAACTCAGAATAGTTGTGACAAACAAACACCAACTAAATCTTCATCTCTCATTCCAAATAAGATTCGGGATCATTTCTGCCTTGGCATGATGTAATCTTCATCTTATTGTTTTCCAAATTGTTAACAAATCAATCTCTAGCTCTTCCACCTCCATTCTCATGCCCAAAATTTCCCATGTTAACATTAGAGGCATGATCATCTTCATCCCCATCATTTGCATAGTAACCCTCACAATCATATCTATTTGGATTTTTTTCTCTTCGTTGAACATTTGGAGCTATAAGTGGCTGCCCCCTTTGTGATTTTTCTTCTACCCTATCCATCCTTTCATGTAGTTGTTCTAATTCAACCCTCATCATCTGCCTCATCTCCCCCATTAATGCTTGAAATTGTAGATTTGGAACAACATGTTATTGTTCTTCATTCGTGCTTCTTCCTTGATCTTGTGACAAGAATACCACAAAAAAAATATGAAATAATACTGAACAATATCTCACCACACTCTCTCACGTTTTTTACTCAAGAATGATAATACTCACACTCGTGTTTACTCCAATATGGCTTTTACACTCTTATGTTCTCACATTGTCTTGCATTTTTCCACTCTTTAGTTCCATCTTTTAGTTCTTTATTTAACTTAATGAACACAAACAAAATTTTCCTTGTAACAATGAAACAAAACAGCTTGCAAGTATGAGATTTTCAAAGAGCAAAGAAAAAAAAAGGAAAGAAGGAAAAAATTTTAAAAGTAAAGAAAATTCAAAGATAACATAGAGACACACTTTTAATTTTTTTTTTTTTTTTTTGGATAGAATGAACACTTTTGAGATATTGAAATTGGTAGAAAACACTTATGCAAAATAAATATTAAATTTGAACAATATTTCAAGCATAACTTCACATCCTTTTTTTTTTACTTTTTTTTTATGATAAAATGATAAATATAGCAAAACTTAAATGAAATTAATAGAAAAGTAAATTTAAAATTTCTACCATGAGAGGAAAGCAATTTTGATTAAATTTCGACGAAATAGAATAGATAAAACATGCAACTAAGAATTAGGATAGATAACAAGCTGATTTAGAAACCATATGCTATAATACCAAATGATGTGATTCTAAATGATTTGACCAAACAAAAGAATAATGAGGCCCCAGAAATCTAAATAGAACAAGGATGTCAAGGATCGTTCTAAAAATCAGATTATCAAAACAACAAAGGACATTCATCTATTATCTATAAAAAGATAAGAACCAAAGTTATAAGAAAGATATTAGATGTCACACTCAAGAAATAAGAAGGATTGTGAGTGATAAGTCAATGGTTAGCCAAGGGTTTGAATGCCACAAGAAAGATCTTGATAAGTTCTTAAAAAATGTTCTTAGAAGAACTAAAGAGAAAACACTCTCAAAATATATTGATTCAAAGTTCGATTTGCAAACTCATATCTCCCCCTATTTATACTTGGAACAACCCTCCTAGAATAGGAAACGTCATATTTAAAACATTAAATTGATACATGCATCAATATCGACAAAAACATTTTGTTTCTAGACTATTAGATTTCTAAAAAGTGGCGAAATGCCTAGATACAAATGGACTAATTTTAGCCAATAAAAAATATATCTAAATAACCTTAAAGGACTTAAATAAAAGATATTCATGGACACAAATGATGTGAACACAAGGGTTGCATTTTTAGAAGCTAACCAACCACTTAAAATTTCTTTTATAACATTGAATAAGCCTTGATCGCTATTTGGAGCCACATTGGACCTTATTTTTTCATAATTAGCCCATATTACTTGTATTAGCTCATCAACTGCTTCTTTGAACATTCTAGCACTTTCTCTTGTAATTGGCACAATTGGAACTTGCAATGACTCTTTTATTGTAACGCCTCGTGTTTCAGACACCTACTAGCATATAAGAAAAGGGTGGTGAGTTATGTATGAATATTATTTCGAATAATGATATATTCTTGAGAAGTAAATTTCATGTTGTTACTGTTAGCCAAAGTGTGAAATGTGCGGTTTTATGACAAACCAAGCATTTCGGTCTCGGACCGAAATGGAAACCCTAATTGGGTAATGTAACGCCCTATTTCCTTAGAGTCGTTACTAAGTGAGTTTAAAACGTGCAATTAACTCGCTAATCGATGTTTTAGGTTAAAAGTGTAGCTAAACTGTAACAAAAGTCATATAATTTGAAAATGTAATCATTCATTGAAAATTATAAAGTTTTATACATTTGGGATCCCAAAATGTTGTTTAGAAATATTTATAACTCAAAAATATGATTAAAGTCGACTAAATGACAAAATTCGGATTTATACATAGCATCTGATATGAACCTCACCAATAATTGTGATGAAACCCAGTAACAATGATGGTTTGGAACCCCAAGATCATGTAGACAAGATTTGTGGAGCCTTGACCCGTCACCTAATTAGATGAGAACCAAGACTATAAAGGAAAGAAAACGACACACCAGGAAACCTAAGAATATCTCAAGGATCAAGGTGATAAGTTTGGTTGTTTGAACGCCACAAGATTAACTTGATAAGTTCAAGAGTTCTTTCAATAACTAAGAGGAACACACCTCACAATAATAATAATATTTTCTCAAAACATAATGTCTTACAATGTTCATAAAACCCCTATATATACTTGGAAAAATCCTCCAAGAATAGGAAAAGTCATAATTCAGCCTTAAAATCAACACAAACATAAAAATAATAACTCCCCATGTTTTTAGGCATTTTGGACTTCAAAAGGCTGCCAAAAATTACTTAAATGACTAAATTCAATGCATTAACTTAACCAGCCAAAGCCATTGGCATTCCCCTATTTAATATCCTTGAAACTCATCAAATTCATGCCCTTTAATGACTAAACCATGCTGATTACGTTTTTGGATGTTAATTAGCCTCTTCACTTGCTTTGATGACATGGACTAAGCCTTGATTATTATTTGAGTCCATATTGGTCTTTTTAGAATCGGCCCAATTCTCTTGGATTAGCCCATTTAGTGCTTCCTTGAAACACTTGGCTCTAAGTCTTGTAATTGGGCCACTAGGAAGCGACAAAGGGTCTAGTGTAAATCCAGCTCCATTCCCACATGAATTGTAACGACCCGGATTTTCAAGACTCGATAATGCGGAAATATAAATGTTTTCATTTAACAAAATGTCTCAAAAACCCATAGAAAAAAAAACTTTTTAAAAAGTCGTATGGCCATACTTAACATTTAGTTACAAACATGTTTTACAAAGATTAGAGTGAGCCTAGTTTAGGAAAATTACACAACATTTCCAAAAATAAAAAGGCTTCCCAAAAGGTCGGTCCACATGTACATTTAAATTTTACAAAACCAATATACAGTGGCTGCTTGACCTCTTGGAAGTCACAGCTCAAAACATGTTTTGTTTTAGGGTATCCTACAAAACCCTTGGGGGTTTTGGTTCCCATTTTCAAAAATCAATACACATGCATCATAAAAATTATTAAACAACTACCATAACCTTATTACATCATCAACAAGAAACTCTAAGCATTAGATATACAAAATAATGCTTAAAACTAAAAACCCTACAACAAACTCATCAAAAGTAAACTTTTTACCTCTTTGGTGTTCTTGCTTAAGGTTTGGACCTTCCTATAAGCTTTGACTCCTTCAAAACCTTTCAAAAACCCTAACAAACTTCCCCCAACAACATAGTCAATTAGCTATTTGAAACTCTATGCTTAAAACTTTACAAAAGCCTAGATTAGTGAAAGTTTACCTTAGGGAAAATACTTCCTAGACCAAGACTTAGCCTCAAAGTTTCCTTGGTGTTCTTGGGCTTGAAAAATGGAGAGAACACTTTGAGAGGTCTTCAAAAAAGATGATAGTGAATGAGAGATGGAGAGTGATCGGTTCTTAGTGTGGGAATTGCTCACAATACTCTTCAAAATATCACAAGGTACTTGAGTGCTTTTCTACCCACTTGCCCACTTGACCTCTTAATTAAATGGCATTTAAATTTTATAAAATTTGGGTTCACACCACCTAAAACACCACATGGCCGGCCAACCCTTGCTATATATAATCATTTCATATATTTTTTTTTAATAAAGGTTTCATAAGAAGAAAAGTCCAAATTGGCTTTTGACACCTTTTTCACTCTTATTAAGTTTTAATCACCAAACTTAACATTAATTAATTAAATTAAATGTCTCTCACATTTAATTTAATTAATCACATAATAAAATTTAACCTAAGGTCCATTCATGGAATAAAATTCCCCATTTCGGCAAAATTAGGCATTTAACACAAAATGCCTTAAAATTTCCATTTTCTTTTAGGTTTATTATTTTTGACCAAACTTTAACTTTTATGAATGTATTTTATGCCCAAAATATAATTGCCATGATTTTTCATTTTATTTTCCGAGATTTTTACCCGATCAGGGTTTTTGTGTCGGGCCAGGACCGAAAGTCTTATCTTGACTTTTAAAATCACAAAATTCATATTCTGGCTAGCAATAACTCATGGAATACTTACAAACAAAATATAATATTATTTAAAATAATATTCTTAACCCGGGGGAAAAAATCCTGACCCAAGTCGTTTAAAGGTACCCAAAAACGTAGGACGTTACAATACCTACAATTTATAAAGGTTTCGTCCTCGAAACTTAAAACAAATGAGGATACAACTCCCTCATCTTGTCTTATGTTTCCCAGGTTGCCTCTTCAATGCCATGGTTACACCACTGCTCCTTTACCAATGGCACCGTCTTGTTCGTCAACACTTTTTCCTTTCGGTCTAGTATCATAACCGGTTTTTCCTCATAGACGAGTTGAGGATCCACGCTCAGCTGCTCATAGCTGATTACATGCGAGGGATCACGCATGTATTTTCTCAATAAGGATACATGAAACACGTCATGCACCTTAGACAGGGCGGGCGGAAGAGCTAAACGATAAGCTACTTCCCCGATCCTCTCTATGATTTCGAAAGGTCAACCGAACCTTGGGCTAAGCTTTCCTTTCTTCCCGAATCGCATAGCCCCTCGTAGCGGAGCTACCTTCAGCAGCACATTATCGCCAACCTCAAACACCAGGGGTCTCCTGTGTCTATCAGCATATTTGCGTTGTCGATCAACCGAAGTTTGCAAGCGTTGCCTTATCCGTCGGATGTCCTCTGTAATCTGATCAACCTCATCCGATCCGAGAAACTTTCTTTCACCGGTCTCGTGCCAATGAATTGGTGATCGACATTTCCTTCCATACAACGCCTCATACGGAGCCATCTTGATGGAATCATGATAGCTATTATTGTAAGCGAACTCTATTAGTGGAAGCTTCTCATTCCATGACCCTAGAAAGTCGAGCACGCAGGCTCTTAGCATATCTTCCAGGGTCTGAATTGTTCGTTCACTTTGACCGTCTGTTTGCGGGTGGAAAGAAGTGCTAAACTTCAGTTTAGTACCCAACCTCGTTTGGATTCTATTCCAGAATGTTGAGGTAAAACGTCCATCGCGATCTGATACGATGGAGTTGGGTACACCATGCAGTCTCATTATTTTCTGCAATGTAAATATCTGCTAACTTATGTGCGCCATAAGTTACCTTGATCGGCAAGAATTGAGCGGACTTAGTCAGCCTATCCACGATAACCCAAATGGCATCGTGCCCCTTGGGAGTGGTTGGTAGACCTGTGACAAAGTCCATAGTGACCATCTCCCACTTCCATTCCGGAATTTCTAAGGGTTGTAACAATCCGGCTGGTCGTTGATGCTCGGCCTTTGTCTGCTGACAAGTCAAGCAGTGTGCCACATATTCTGTCGTCTCCTTTTTCATCCCAGGCCACCAAAAGTACTTCTTCAAGTCTTGGTACATTTTTGTGGTACCCGGATGCATGGCATAAGGAGCATTATGTCCTTCGAAAAAGATCTGCTTCTTGATCTCGTCATCATCAGGAACACATATTCTTCCCTTGAACCCCAATACTCCATCCTCGGAGATATGGAATCCTGGTCGCGCCTCGTTCCTCACTTTGTGCATCAATCCTTGAACCCAAGGATCGACTAACTGCCCGCCTCTTATAGCTTCCATAATGGTAGGCTCGATTGAAAGATTAGCCAGTTGACCAACTACTATCTCTAAATCCAAGGTAGCAAGTTCGGCTTGTAACAGCGGCGAAATTTCCTTCACTGTCATCACATAAGCACCTGGTTGTCGACTCAATGCATCTGCCACCTTGTTTGCTTTTCCCGGGTGGTACAGAATGTCGCAGTCATAGTCGTTAAATAGTTCCAACCATCGACGCTGTCTCATATTCAATTCCTTCTGAGTGAAGAAATACTTCAGGTTTTTGTGATCAGTGTAGATGTTGCAGTGTATCCCGTATAGGTAGTGCCTCCATATTTTTAGAGCGAAAACCACTGCTGCAAGCTCCAGGTCATGAGTGGGATAGTTCTTCTCGTAATTCTTTAGCTGTCGAGAAGCATAAGAAATTACTTTTCCGTGCTGCATCAGCACTGCTCCCAACCCTCGGCCTGAGGCGTCGCTATAAATAGTACATCCCTTTGTGCCATTGGGGATTGTCAGCACTGGGGCAGTCGTCAATCTTGTTTTCAGCTCCTGAAAACTCTCCTCACACTTGTCAGTCCATTCATATTTGATGTTGTTGCGGGTAAGTGCAGTCATTGGTGCGGCTATTTTGGAAAATCCTTCCACAAATCGCCGGTAGTATCCCGCTAACCCAAGAAAACTTCTAACCTCATGCGCATTTTTCGGAGGTTTCCATTGCTTAACAGCTTCTATCTTGGCGGGATCTACTGAAATTCCATTTCCCGACACTATGTGCCCCAGCAAACTTACTTTCTCTAGCCAGAATTCGCACTTCGAAAACTTAGCATAAAGTTTTTCGTCTCGCAGACACTGGAGGACCAGTTCCAGATGTGTTGCATGCTCTTCCTGGCTTTTCGAGTATATCAGAATATCGTCAATGAACACGACGACAAACTTATCCAAATACTCGCGAAATACTCGCGAAATACTCGGTTCATGAGATCCATGAATGCAGCAGGTGCATTGGTTAGTCCAAAGGACATCACTAAGAACTCGTAGTGGCCGTAACGCGTTCTGAAGGCCGTCTTTGGTATATCCGTCTCCTTAACCTTGAGCTGATGATAACCTGATCGCAGGTCTATTTTGGAAAATACTGACGCTCCTTGTAGTTGATCGAAAAGATCGTCAATCCTCGGTAATGGATATCGGTTCTTGATCGTCACTTTATTCAACTCCCGATAGTCAATGCACATTCTCATCGTATCGTCTTTCTTCTTAACGAATAAGATCGGGGCTCCCCATGGAGAATGGCTTGGCCTTATGAACTTCTTGTCCAGTAACTCTTGCAGTTGTGACTGCAACTCCTTGAGTTCAGCTGGTGCCATTCTGTAAGGACTCTTTGAGATCGGCGCAGTTCCCGGAATCAACTCTATCTCAAACACAATCTCTCGGTCTGGTGGAATCCCTGGGAGATCTTCAGGAAATACATCAGAAAACTTGCACACAACCGGTACATCCGATGGTTGTTGACTCGTTTTTTTATCCTTATCCACTATGTTTGCCAGAAAACCGATGCACCCAACACTCAACATTTTTCTCACCTTTATTGCAGAAATCATGGGACACTTCTTTTCTCTTGACGTACCCTTGAACTCGAATGGTTCTTCTCCTGCTGGGGTGAAGACTACTTTTCTGCGCTTGCAATTGATAACTGCTCCATATTTGGTTAACCAATCCATCCCAAATATGACATCATATTCATGTAGGTCCAAGACTAACAGATCCACCATTAGCTCACAATTTTCAACCCAAACTGGTACGGCTCTAACCCATGTCCACACCAGCATATCCTCACCCGAAGGCAAGGATACCCCACAAATAACAGGCATAGGCTCAGGACTTCTATTTAATTTTTCCACAAAGGATGCAGATACAAAAGAATGTGATGCACCAGTATCCATTAATGCATATGCTGAGGTTTGGGCGATAGAAATCTGACCTGACACCATATCAGATGGCCCAGCTCCTTTGTCGCTTTGTGTAAGCGCATAAACTCGAGGCGAAGCTCCAATTTGTTTATGTTGGTCATTTCCATTGCCCTTGGCTGGCATTCGACAATCCTTAGCAAAGTGCCCTGGCTTTCCACAGTTAAAACAGACCCTGCACCCGCCCCGATGGCAGCGGTTACACTTGTTGCACAATGGCCATTGTTCAAACTCACGTCTCGGCTGTTTGTTGTGACTAGCCATTGCCTGATTGGGAGGTCCCCCTTTTCTTTTGTTATTTCCCCCAAAAATCGGACTTGTGCCTCTTGGATTGTTTATTCGCTCTGAGTTCTGGCCGAACCTCGGGTTGAACCTTCCCCTTGGGCCATTCTAATTGGCCTGAAACTGTCCGGGGTTGTTGGGAGTGTACCTCCTGTCTTCGTTCTTCTGTGGATCTGGCTTGTCTGACACGGCCCAAGACTCTTGGCGAAGAGCCCGTTCCACAGCTTCAGCATACGTCTCTGGGCCAGTTCTACCAGTGTCTACACACCTAGCAATGTCTCTGCGTAGGCCCTTCATAAAACTCCAGGTCTTATTCTCTTCAGTGCTCACCTGGTTCTTCGCAAACCTAGACAGCTGGTCAAATTTTCGAACATAGTCCTGCACGCTCGATGTTCCCTGCTTCAGATTAGTGAACTTATTCACTTTGTGCTCAATCACCGCCTTACTAAAGTACTTGCCATTGAACAAGGTCAAGAACTCTAGCCATTCCATCTCGGCAATGTTATGCCCTTTCTTGCCTGCGTCCCACCAGATGCGGGCATCTTTTCTCAGCATATAGGTCGCGCAGACTACCTTCTCTCTCTCAGTAGTTCCAATGAAGTCGAAGATTCTTTCCAAGATACTAATCCATTCCTCTGCCATTGAAGGGTCACTGCTTCCCTCGAATATAGGTGGATTTTGGTTGCCGAACCTTTCTGATATAGGTTTTGCTCGGGCAGCTCTTGGCGCTTCTACTGGCTGTACAGGTTGCTCAATGATAACCTGCGGGCCAAGGTTTTGTTCTTCATTGGTTGCAGGTGGTACTTCGTAGTTCTGAGAATTGTTGGGTGGTATGGGGAGTCGTCCCAGAAGGGTGTTAAATCTTTCAGCTTGGAGGGCATCAGCGTCCTCCTGTCTCTTTTGCCCTCTTTCTATTTGAGCTCCTTGCGTCTCCACTAGCCTTTGCAGATTGTTCATCTGCTCGGCTATCTCGCGAACTCTATCAGCTTGGTTTGGAGCTCTAGCGGCAGGCGCATTCTGAGCTCTATCAGCAGGTGCGGCCTGGCCTCGGCCAGCAACACCCTTTCCTCTTTGAGCTCTTGTCCTTGCCAATTGTTTGACTTCAATCAAAAGCTCTTAAGCGCATAAGGACGAGAAGTTAATATTGACACAAATAGTTAATCAACCTAATTAAGCACACCAAACATATCAAGCACAACAAGCAATCCACATTTTTTAACAAAAGTTAGCAACTTCATTTCATACCCTATACCATGTACAACAACGTTTGAAGTTTGGGTTGGCAAGTCTAAGGGATTTACAAAATTAGCCCTAAAAAAACGGACTTATAACCCTTCTAGACCAATTACTATTTTCCTTAATCATATACAAGGTAGGTACATATTTCAAAAGTAGGTGGGTTTCTAACACCTATGCAGCTCCTAACACCTAGCCGGTGTCGCTTTCCGCTGCCATATTAGAACCATCCTCAGGATCCTCCTCGGGATCTTCCTCGGGATCTTCCTTGGAATCTTCTTCGCGATCTTCCTCATCTTGGTCCATCGGCTCCTCATAAGAAATTTACCCGTCGCCGAGTTCTTCATTAGCCACTTCCTCCATTGGTGGGTTCTCAGCTACAACTACACCAAAGTCCTACAACCTAGTAGGTTTGCAAGGTCTTTACAAAAAGTATCAACAAGACCCTCACAGCATAACCTAATCTAAGTTGTCCATCAACATATCCAGCTCTATGTCGGCATCCTCGTCAGACTGCTCGAGATCCTCCTCTGGCTCTACTGAAGACTTTTGTCATGTACTGCGTACATTGCCAAATGACACGCCAATGTCGTCATTCGTACTCAAAGTGGCAAGGAATTCTCATCGTTAAAGAGTCTATAGAAAATCGATTCTAGGCGAAGGGATCATGGGTAGTTTTCCTATCACAGGGTCACCTATCTCAGGTATATCAACCATAACCTACAATTTATAGAATTGAGGTGAATTAAAAGAAAACAACATACTAAAGGAAGAAACAGTACTTACAGTGAGTGCCGGTCTATCTTTGCAAAATGTACATGTGGGTTGTCTACAGAACCGGCTCAACTCGAGCTCTGATACCAACTGTAACAACCCGGATTTTCAAGACTCGATAATGCGGAAATATAAATGTTTTCATTTAACAAAATGTCTCAAAAACCCATAGAAAAAAAAACTTTTTAAAAAGTCGTATGGCCATACTTAACATTTAGTTACAAAGATTAGAGTGAGCCTAGTTTAGGAAAATTACACAACATTTCCAAAAATAAAAAGGCTTCCCAAAAGGTCGGTCCACATGTACATTTAAATTTTACAAAACCAATATACAGTGGCTGCTTGACCCCTTGGAAGTCACAGCTCAAAACATGTTTTGTTTTAGGGTATCCTACAAAACCCTTGGGGGTTTTGGTTCCCATTTTCAAAAATAAATACACATGCATCATAAAAATTATTAAACAACTACCATAACCTTATTACATCATCAACAAGAAACTCTAAGCATTAGATATACAAAATAATGCTTAAAACTAAAAACCCTACAACAAACTCATCAAAAGTAAACTTTTTACCTCTTTGGTGTTCTTGCTTAAGGTTTGGACCTTCCTATAAGCTTTGACTCCTTCAAAACCTTTCAAAAACCCTAACAAACTTCCCCCAACAACATAGTCAATTAGCTATTTGAAACTCTATGCTTAAAACTTTACAAAAGCCTAGATTAGTGAAAGTTTACCTTAGGGAAAATACTTCCTAGACCAAGACTTAGCCTCAAAGTTTCCTTGGTGTTCTTGGGCTTGAAAAATGGAGAGAACACTTTGAGAGGTCTTCAAAAAAGATGATAGTGAATGAGAGATGGAGAGTGATCGGTTCTTAGTGTGGGAATTGCTCACAATACTCTTCAAAATATCACAAGGTACTTGAGTGCTTTTCTACCCACTTGCCCACTTGACCTCTTAATTAAATGGCATTTAAATTTTATAAAATTTGGGTTCACACCACCTAAAACACCACATGGCCGGCCAACCCTTGCTATATATAATCATTTCATATATTTTTTTTTAATAAAGGTTTCATAAGAAGAAAAGTCCAAATTGGCTTTTGACACCTTTTTCACTCTTATTAAGTTTTAATCACCAAACTTAACATTAATTAATTAAATTAAATGTCTCTCACATTTAATTTAATTAATCACATAATAAAATTTAACCTAAGGTCCATTCATGGAATAAAATTCCCCATTTCGGCAAAATTAGGCATTTAACACAAAATGCCTTAAAATTTCCATTTTCTTTTAGGTTTATTATTTTTGACCAAACTTTAACTTTTATGAATGTATTTTATGCCCAAAATATAATTTCCATGATTTTTCATTTTATTTTCCGAGATTTTTACCCGATCAGGGTTTTTGTGTCGGGCCAGGACCGAAAGTCTTATCTTGACTTTTAAAATCACAAAATTCATATTCTGGCTAGCAATAACTCATGGAATACTTACAAACAAAATATAATATTATTTAAAATAATATTCTTAACCCGGGGGAAAAAATCCCGACCCGAGTCGTTTAAAGGTACCCAAAAACGTAGGACGTTACATGTATGATCAGCATGTCCAGCTCCTTGGTTTGCATCATTCTCCCCCTCTTGAGAAGGATTTGTCCTCAAATCATCACCTACATCAAAAGGAGACAAATCAGCAACATTAAATTTTGCACTAACACCATACTCACCTAGTAGGTCAAGCTTGTAGGCATTATCATTGATACGTGCCACTACTTGAAATGGTCCGTCACCCCGTGGTAGGAGTTTTGAATGCCGTTTCTCCGGAAAACGGTCATTCCTTAAGTGTAACCAAACCCAATCTCCTGGTTCAAACACTACCTTCTTGCGTCCCTTGTTGGCTTGATGGACATATTGTTTAGTCCTCCTTTCAATGTTCAACCGTGCCTTTTCATGAATCATCTTTACAAATTCCGCCTTCTTTTTTCCATCTAAGTTCACACGTTCACTCAAAGGTAAGGGAGTTAAATCCAAAGGTGACAATGGGTTAAAGCCATAAACAATTTCAAATGGTGAAAACTTAGTTGCAGAATGTGTACTTCTATTGTAAGCAAATTCAACATGTGGCAAACAATCTTCCCATGTTTTCAAGTTCTTTTTAATGATAGCACGCAACAAAGAAGACAAAGTTCTATTCACTACTTCAGTTTGACCATCCGTTTGTGGATGACAAGTAGTAGAAAATAACAACTTGGTTCCCAACTTTCCCCATAAAGTCTTCCAAAAGTAACTCAAAAACTTTGCATCCCGATTAGAAACAATGGTCCTAGGCATGCCATGTAGCCTAACAATTTCTTTGAAGAACAAATCAACTATATGTGATGCATCATTAGTTTTATGACATGCAATGAAGAGTGCAACTTGGAAAATCGATCTACCACCACAAAAACTGAATCTCTCCCCCTCTTAGTCCTAGGTAAACCTAAAACAAAATCCATAGAAATATCAGTCCAAGGTTCATGAGGTATTGGCAAAGGGGTGTACAAACGATGGGGTTTCAATTTAGACTTAGCATGTTTACACGTGATACACTTCTCACAGATTCTTTCCACATCACGTTTCATATGAGGCCAAAAAAAATGATCATGCAAAATTCCTAAAGTCTTAGCTACACCAAAATGACCCATCAAACCACCACCATGAGCTTCTCTCACAAGCAATTCACACAAAGAACACATAGGCACACACAATTTATTTTCTCGAAACAAAAATCTATCATGCCTATAAAACTTACCATACGCCACTTTTTCACATGCATTGAACACATCACCAAAATCAGAATCTTGTGCATACAAATCCTTAATGTATTCAATGCCAAGCAATTTTGTATCTAGAATGGAAAGTAAAGCATACCTGCGGGACAATGCATCAGCCACCACATTTTCCTTACCTTTCTAGTATCTGATCACATAAGGAAATGTTTCAATGAATTCCACCCACTTGGCATGGCGTTTGTTCAACCTTTGCTGTCCTTTCAAATGCTTCAAAGATTCATGATTTGTGTGAATCACGAATTGCTTTGGCCATAGATAATGCTGCCAATTTTCCAAAGCCCTTACCAAGGCATACATCTCCTTATCATAAGTGTGATAATTTAGGGCTGCCCCGCTCAACTTTTCACTGAAATAAGCAACTAGACGTCCTTCTTGCATCAAAACAGCTCCAATACCTATTGCTGAAGCATCACACTCAATTTCAATAGTTTTAGCAAAGTTAGGTAAAACAAGCAAAGGTGCATTAGTTAACTTTTCTTTGATCAGATTAAATGCCTTTTCTTGTTCTTTTCCCCACTTAAACTGCACATTTTTCTTGATGACTTCAGTAAGAGGGGCAGCTAAGCAACTAAAATCACGCACAAACCGTCTATAGAAGCTAGCTAAGCCATGGAAACTCCTCACTTGGTTGATTGTTGTAGGCGTTGGCCACTCTTGGATTGCCTTCACCTTTTCCTCGTCCACCTCAATTCCGCTCTTACTAAAAACAAAACCAAGAAACACAAGCTTATCCATGCAAAAGGTGCACTTCTTGAGGTTAGCAAAAAACTTTTCTTTTCTTAGAATTTCCAAAACAGATTTCAAATGCATTACATGTTCTTCCAAGTTTTTGCGATAAATTAGGATATCATCAAAATACACAACTACAAATTTTCTAATAAATGCACGCAAAACATGGTTCAACAAACGCATAAATGTGCTCGGAGCATTAGGTAAACCGAAATGCATTACTAACCACTGATACAAACAATATTTAGTCTTAAAACAGTTTTCCATTCATCACCTTCCTTCATCCTAATCTGATGATACCCACTCTTAAGATCAATTTTTGTAAAGACACAAGAACCATGCAATTCATCCAACATATCATCTAATCTAGGAATGGGATGACGACACTTTACCGTTATGTTGTTGATGGCTCGACAGTCAGCATACATCCTCCATGTTCCATCCTTCTTAGGAACTAATAGCACCGGAACAACACAAGGACTCATGCTTTCATGCACATACCCCTTCTCCAATAATTCACCTACTTGCCTCTGAAGCTCCTTGGTCTCCTCGGGATTGCTCCTATAAGTAGGTCGGTTTGGAATGGATGCACCGGGTATGAAATCAATTTGATGTTCAATCCCTCGAATTGGAGGTAAGCCATAAGGTACCTCTTCGGGAAGGACATCTTCAAACTCTTGCAAAAGAGAAACAATATCGCTTGGCAAAGTATCGACGAGATCATTAGTACATAAAAGAGCCTCCTTGTACATGAGTACAATAAGGGGCTGGTGTGAAAATAATGCTCTCTTAATCTCACTTTGCAATATAACTGAAATTTTCCTCTCTTGCTCTCACTATGGCTGAAATCCTCTCTCTTTCTTTTTCACTCTGATCAATGTTTTTCTCTCTTTCTTTTTCACTCTAGCTGCTACCGGCAAAGAGGCCGAATGGTTAAAGGATCTGTTGATAGAGATTCCCCTGATCAAAGAGAATGTATCTACTATATCGATACATTGTGATAGCCAAGCTACACTGGCTAGAGCATATAGCAGAGTGTATAATGGGAAGTCTAGACACATTAGTCCAAGACATGGATATGTAAGAGAATTGATTCAAAGAGGAGTCATCTCAATATCCTATGTGAGAACAAGTGAAAATCTGGCGGATCCTTTCACTAAGCCACTAACGAGGGATTTAGTGGTTGCATCATCTCGAGGGATGGGACTCAAACTCGCTAAAGAGATTCACGATTGATGGTAACCTATCTTAACACTAGTTATTCAACTAGTGTTAGGTTCGATAGGTAACAACAAGTCAATCAAGTGAATATTAGTTGTACTCAAATAAGTCCCATCTGAGATATTGAGTACTTGTATGTTACCAAGTTGAGGGTTAAAACCGAAAGGTATTTTAATAGAATTCAGTCTTGTAAAGACAAGTATTTTTGGTAACAAAATACTGTAAGAATTCTACCTATATGGACCTAGGGGTGGTGCCGCCTCTCATGAGAATTGGGAGTATTCTCAAGAACGTCCATGAATGGAAAGTGCACATGGCCATTAACGGTACAAAGCGAGACATAGAGGTGTCAAGTGAACATCGCAAATGTGTGTGTGTTATTATCGATTTGTTATCATGAAAAGATGGTTAACTGCCTAGTGCAACCAAATTTTCGACAAATTTTGTGATAATTACACTATAGTAAAGTTCAAGTTGAAAAACACTTTGCTTTATGCACTAATGCAATGACTCCTATAAGAGAGAGTTCTTATTTAATCAAGTGGGGGATATTATTATATTTTAAAATATAATGATTGATTAAATAAGTGTTACAATAGATAACTATTTAATCTAGTGGGGGAATGTTATATTATTTTATAATATAATGTAATATTATATTATATTATAATATAATGTTTTAGATTAAATAAATGTGACAAAGAGTGTCACATATTGTAACATATAATAGAGAGTTACAATATTCAGATATATGAGATATATCCAAATTATGTAACATATTTGGTGTTACAAATTTGTAACTTCCAAATATTACCCTTTATTGTGTAAATTTGTTGTTACACAATATTGAGATGAATTTCATAAAGCCATATGTGAAATGGCTGTTAGAGATATGATTTTAACCCCAATAATGTGTTTTGGGAGTTACAAAATCATTTGGGAGGGTTTGGAACCGTTTGGAAAAACAACACATTTTTTGTGCTGAAATTAGTCGGTGGGCGTGGCCACAGGCCAAAATCTGACCAATTTTTCAGTTTTTTCAATCTTTGTTGAACGGCTCAAAAAATCCAAATAACTCCCAAATCTCTTTTTTAATTCCATATTAATCCAATTAAACATTGGTAACAGCCATGGGGGTTGGTGAAATTTGAAATTCAAAGGGTGTGTCTCTAAACTCTATAAATAGGAGCCTATATCTCACTTGTAAGATACAACATTTCTATCCATTAGAGCACTTGGCTAGAAACACCTTGAGGCTTGATAATTCCAGAAATCATTTCCTATAATCTGTGAGAGATCCCTTAGTGCTTGAGTTAGGGGGAAATAAGCTTTTGCACAAAGGTTTTAAACCTTATTCAAGTTGGTGATCCCCAACACTCTTCACTTTGGTAGTGTGAGTGAGAGTTGTTCATCTTTTGTTTCTTGTTCCTTACTTTCATTCTATTGCTTTTCATCTTTATATTGTTCTTCTCTATTTACTTGTATTTCTTGTTCAAGAGTTGTAATCTTTTCTTTTCTTTTATTTCAAACACTTTACTTTATTTGTAACCTTTTGCTTAGAGTTGTATTTTACTATTATCTTCTTCTTCATCATTTTCTTCATTTTCTTTGTTTATTTGTAATTTTCAGTTATAGAGTTGTAACTCCTTTTAATCAATCATTATTTATTTGTAATATATTGCATAGAGTTGTAATTTATTATTATTTTCATTGAGGCAAAATACATATTTTCCTAACATTCAAAAGCTTATCCCTTGTTTGTTTCAATGGAAGGTGAGACCATCAAGATGATGAACCAAGACCTACAGGCCTCCCAAGCTCCAGCCTTGAGTTCCTTCCTTGACCCCAAAGAAGATCAGCTCTTCTTCTCCTTCCTTTCCTAGCTTCTGGTTTTCTCTAAACTTCCAACAAAAAATTCAAGTATATGCCTAAGTGAGAAACGTGAAGGAATTCACCTCAGTCAAGTCTTTCCACCCTTAAGGCCAAATTACCCCCTTTTCCCCTTCAACCTATCCTTAACCCTTAAGTAATCCCAAGGGCAATTTAGTTATTTACTAAATCCCGTTAAGTCCCTGAGTATTTCTATAAATCCCCGTTTAATCCCAACATGTCTCAATCATTACAAAATTACTACCCATTACTCAATAATTCCCGAACACATATAATATTCCAAAAATACCCCTAGACTCCTCCCGAGCCGGGTATTCGACCCTGTTCTGACTTTCTAGCTGAACCGCTCCCTAGGACTGTCTCGAATCGTGCATCACAAATATATCACCACTTACACGTGGTAGAGATCACAATATACACAAATATTTCATTTAGGCCCTCAACGGTCTAAAATTACAAACATGCCCCTAATAACCAAATGGGGCCCACATGCATATTTAATTCACCTAAACATGCATTTCTAATCACATACTCATCAAATTCACACATTAATATAATAAACCACTTATTGCCCTCCAGGGACACTAATCAAGGCCCTAAGCCTTATTAGCAAATTTGGGACGCTACAACTATCCCCTCCTTGCAGAAATTTCATCCTCGAAATTACCTGAATAACTCGGGATACTGCTTTCGCATATCTGATTCAAGCTCCCACGTCGCCTCCTCAACGTTCCTGTTCCTCCACAGCACTTTCACCAAGGCGATGGTCTTGGTTTGCAAGACTTTATCCTTCCGGTCAAGAATCTGAACCGACTTCTCCTCATATGATAAATCCTGGTCCAACTCCAAGTTCTCATAACTCAATACATGCGTAGAATCTGATACATACTTCCGGAGCATGGATATGCAAAATACATCATGAACCCCTCATAGAGCTGGAGGCATTGCCAATCTGTAAGCTACCTCTCCAACTTGTTCTAGAATCTCAAAGGGGCCAACAAACCTAGGGCTTAGCTTGCCCCGAACACCAAACCGTCTCACCCCTCTCAAGGGAGAAACTGTAAGAAACACATGGTCACTGACTTGAAACTCCACGCTCCTGCATTTCAAGTCCGAGTAACTCTTCTGGCGACTCTGGGAGGCGAGCATTTGAGCTCTAATCTTTTCAATCGCCTCACTGGTCCTCTAGACCATCTCAGGACCCAAGTATCTCCTCTCACCCAATGGATAGGTGATCTGCACTTCCTCCCATATAGCATCTCATATGGAGCCACTTCGATTGTCCCATATACCATATGAAAACTAAATCAAAGAGAGATACTTACTCCAAGATCCCCCAAAATCCAGCACACAGGCTCGTAGCATATCTTCCAGTATCTGAATCGTCCTCTCAGACTATCCATCCGTCTGAGGATGATAAGCGGTACTAAACCGCAACTACGTGCCCATAGCCTTTTGCAGACTCTTCCAAAACTTGGAGGTGAAGGTGGGGTCCCTGCCAGATACTATCGACCTCGGAACCCCATGAAGTCGAACAATTTCCTTCACATACAGCTCGGCATACTGCTCCATAGTATAAGTCGTCCTGACAGGTCAAAAGTGGGCGGACTTGGTATACCTATCCACAATCACCCACACCAAATCATGTTGTCCCACGACTTTTGGCAAACCAACCACGAAGTCCACGGTGATATCCTCCAACTTCCACTCTGGAATCCCTAGAGGTTGCAATAACCCTGCTGGCCTCTGATGTTCAACATTTACTTGCTGACAAGTTAAGCACTTAGCCACATAATCCACCACGTCCCTCTTCATTCCCGACCACCAATACAAGGCTCTCAAATCTTAGTACATCTTCATTGTACCTGGATTTAAATAATAGGGAGTGGTGTGAGATTCATCCAAGATCTCTCGCCAGATATCAAAATCCATCGGAACACAGATCCGACCCTTCTACTTTAGTAATCCCATCTCTGAGATTGAGAAGTCCTTAGCCGCTCCGACTAAGACACTCTCTCTGTGCCCTCTCAACTGGGGATCCTTCCCCTGTGCCTCCTTGGTCCTCTCAAGGAGTGTAGACTGAAGAGTGATTTGGCTAACTGACCAACCATCAACTATATTCCCGCTCTAGTCATTTCCTCAGCTAACTTATCAGATATCTACCTCGAACTAAACAATTGTCCTGGACCCTTCCAACTCAATGCATCAATCACTACATTAGCCTTCCCAGGATGGTATAGGATATCACAATCATAATCCTTCACCAATTCCAGCCACCATCTCTGGCGCATATTCAGATCCTTCTGAGTAAAGAAGTACTTAAAACTCTTATGGTCGGTGTATATTTTGCACTTCTCACCATACATATTATGTCTCCAAACCTTAAGTAAAAATACCATCGCTGCCAACTCCAAATCATGCGTGGGATATCTCTGATCATACTCCTTTAGTTGTCTCGATGCGTAGGCTATCACCTTTCCAGCTTGCATCAGCACACACCCTAAACCCTACCTAGAAGCATCACAATAAACCACAAACTTCTCATTGTCCGAAGACAGACTCAATACAGGAGCGGTGATCAGTCGCCACTTCAATTCCTTGAAACTATTCTCACACCTGTCTGCCCACACATACTTGGTCTTCTTTCTCGTCAATTCAGTCAATGGTGTGGCTTTCCTGGAGAACCCCTCAACAAACTGCCGATAATACCCTGCCAATCCCATAAAACTCCTAACTTCTGGTACACTGCTCGGTCTAGGCCAATCTCTCACAGCCTCAATCTTACTTGGGTTAACTAGAATCCCTTCCTTACTGACAATATGGCCCAAAAACGTGACTTCCGGTAGCCAAAAATCGCACTTATTGAACTTAGCATATAACCTATTCTCTCTCAACCGCTGCAATACCAAGCGTACATGCTACTCATGCTCTGTCTCTGACTGAGAGTAGACCAGTATGTCATCAATAAACACAATCACGAACTTTTCCAAATAGTCCTTGAAAACCCTATTCATCATGTCCATTAAAGTTGTTGGGGCGTTGGTTAATCCAAATGACATAACCAGGAATTCATAGTGTCCATATCTCATGCAGAAAGCAGTCTTTGCCGTGTCCTCCTCTTTAATCCTTAACTGATGGTAACCTGACCAGAGATCAATCTTAGAAAACACTGTCTTTCCCTGTAGCTGGTTAACTAAATCATTGATCCTAGGTAATGGGCACATGTTCTTAATGGTCAACTTGTTCAGCTCCCTGTAGTCAATACACATCCTAAGAGATTCATCCTTCTTCTTAACGAACAACACTGGAGCACCCCATGGCAAGAAACTTGGTTTGATGAACCCAAAATCCAGTAACTCTTGCAACTGAATCTTCAATTCCTTCAAATCTGCCGGAGCCATTCTATAAGGTGTCCTAGAAACTGGCTCCGCCCCTAGCGCCAACTCTATAACAAACTCGATCTCCCGCTGTGGCGGCAACCCTGGCAAGTCCGCTGGAAATAGATTTTGATACTCACATACTAATCTGGTCTCACTCGGTCCAACCGACACTCTTTTTTGTCTAGTTATGATTTTTACAAAATTATTGTGCAATCTGGAAAATGACTTTTAAAAATTGTACAAATAGCTTATTTTGGACAGTGAGTTACATAGGTAAATTAATGTATTTTTTGTCTGGTTTTTGGAATGGACACTCTTTTGATATTTTTAATACAATTGTTAAAGTTTCAAAGAAAATTATTAAAAGAGCTAAGAGATATAATTTTTCAAAATTAGGCAAAAAATTCTTGATGTTTAAAACAACTTCTGGACAGCCATATTTTGGAACACTTTTCACTAAGTAAAAATTATTCAAATGACCTAACTTTTCATATGGAAAATGTTTACATATCCTAATACGGGCCTAAGAAATTTCAGACCTAAATAATGGAACATTTGTATTTTATAAAATTTCAAAGTTCAAGAAAAATATTAATTTGTCCCTGGACAGTTTTAAATGGAGACCTTTGAAAATAGAATTCACTAAGTAAAAATGGTTATTTTTGTATAAACTTTAGCAATAAAATTTTTGGAATAGCCAAGTTTGATTCTGAAAAGCTTGAGAATTTTTTATGTTATGGTTTTCAAAATAAAATTTTCTATAGTAGGCAACTTAGAGCTAAAATTAACAAAGTTTATACTGAGAGAAAAAACGGAAAATTTTCTAAGTGATTGGATAGAAAATGTAATTTAATCTTGATAATTATAGATTTATGTTTAGCACACAAATAATTATTAAGGTTAATTTGGATACTAGAAAATTATTATTTTTATTAATTAATGAAATTTTGTTTAAGAAATGATAAAGGGTACAAAACCCTAATTTTTAAAGAAATAGAATAAATTATCTTTTCAAAATAAAGTCAACTTTCTCTTAATTTTTCTTAAAAACAAACTAAATTGATCACCATCTTTATATTAACTCTTAATCAAGTAGAATATCTTAAATTATCAAAGTTTACAAATTAAGTGATTTTACCAAAGTATACAAATGGATAAAATCGGTAAAGCTTGAATGATTCGCAAACTATATTTTTCCAGCTAGGTTCGATAGTGAAAATGGAGCTGGAAATTTCGTAAAAGTTGACTTTCAAATAACTAGAGCCATTGGGGGGAATTTTTCCAAAAACCTTAAGTGTTGTGCTACGGCTTAAAAAGTGTGAGGACGATAATACCCTTAGTGGTATCCGATTGTGACCTTAATGCCCAAAGTAGAATACTCATATACTATAATGTCATAATTAATCCGAGTACACTGTATGTTAGTTACAATGTTGACTAACAAGACAAGATTCTCTGTGGGAAGTTTGCCTGTGCGCAGTAGATGATGGCTTGTATGTCAGTCAATAATTTATATGTCCACAACATAAATTATCTAGTGTATTGCTTGCCAGAAGTAGGGCTTATACGCTGGTTAGAGAGAGGGCTCATTTGGAGACAATGACTAGGCAGCGCTTACGCTCCACATGTAATTTAAACGTGGACGGTATCCACTTGTTGTCATATAGTGTGGACAATTTCCACCTATTTAATCACTTCGGAGACAGTTTCTGCCTTTGATATTATTGACCTATATCATTAGTATGTGGATTATATCCAATTATTATATTATTTGGGAGACAATTTCTACTTATCTCATGAGTGTGTGGACGGTTTCCACCTGTTGATACATAGTGCAGATGGTTTCCGCCTATTCAATCATTTTGCAGACGATTTCTGCCTTTGACATTATTTGTTCGGTTAGCCACCGTGCCAAATGGCCAGGAGGTAAGCTGTTACCAGTAAAACCTAGGAGTCTTAATGAGCCAGTGTGAATCCACCAACCCTGTTTAATTGACCTATATCATTAGTATGTGGATTATATCCAATTATTATATTATTTGGCAGACAATTTCTACTTATCTCATGAGTGTGTGGACGGTTTCCACCTGTTGATACATAGTGCAGATGGTTTCCGCCTATTCAATCATTTTGCAGACGATTTCTGCCTTTGACATTATTTGTTCGGTTAGCCACCGTGCCAAATGGCCAGGAGGTAAGCTGTTACTAGTAAAACCTAGGAGTCTTAATGAGCCAGTGTGAATCCACCAACCTTGTTTAAATTAGTATAAATGACCTAGGTAAACATTGGTTACCCTCGAGAGGGATTCATTGTTAAGATATCAATGCAGAGACTCGAGTCTCCACTTCAATGTGAGCTGAGATGCTAGGGGATACTTTGGCTACTCCCGAATTAATTGGCTGAAAGGGTCAATTTTAGTATTGGATGTTAGTTGCTTCTACTTTGGTCTAGATTCTCTACAGGGTTATGTTTTTGGCTTCTGCTAAAGGTGTTGTGATGCCGCTAGGACGCTTAGGCGTTCTTGAATTGTTTGATTAGGATCCAGATTTAACTGGAACCTTAAGTGTGGTAAGATATATGTTGTGCAGACAATGACTAGGTCATTGGTTCCTATTGTTGTTTCTACTCTATGTTGCTAGAAATATTTACTAAGTGTTTTCGCTTACCTAGTTGCTCATGTTGTAGGTAACGGAAAGGGAAAGCTAGGGCAGTGAGCACCAAGCTCTGGGGAGTGTAAATGTGACCCGACTTCTAGGGAGTCTGCACTTTTGAAATGACAGTTTTGACTATGTTTAAAATATTTTGGTTGCTACAATGCTTTTAAGTGTTTAATGTAAATATTTTTAGTGTGTGCACAGGTTACATTAAAATATTTTATTATATGGATTTTTTAGATTGGTTTAATGGTAAATATGATTTAATTTCTGCAAAATTAGTGTTAATATTTTTGGGTTGTTACAGTTAGTGTTGCTCCTTTATTCTCATCAATCATCTTAAGGAAAAGGAAGTGTTATACATGTTATATGTTTATGTAATTGTCTTTCTGAATTTTAGTTGAAAGTAAGCTAATGTTTTGGTGAATATGCAACATTTCAAACTCTTACATTTGTTATTTCATCGTGTAAATTTATGGCTGTGAAAAATGGTAACTTGATTTACTAGTTGGTTTTTGCATCAGGATGACAAGGTTACCTAACAACAAATTATTATGATGGAAATAATTTAATAACTAGACTATTAATAGTAACCTGGTACTAGAACAAAGAAATAACATAAGTGAAAAATTATAATTTACGTACTAGAGTAACCTAATTGTATATAATTTAAAAAAAATAACTTGGTATTTTGCAATCGATAAAAATAACAAAAAGTAACTTGGTACTTTCTGAGCACTATAAAAATAACCTGAAACAATTATAAGTATAACAAAGAAAAAGTTTTTGGGTTCTTTGCATTCTATCAAAGTAACAAACACAATAACTAAAAGTAACTTGATATCTTTTGGACACCATCCAAGTAACCCGGAACAACTACAAGAATAATAAAGATAACAACAAAAAATAACTTGCTACTTTGTAATATATAAAAGTAACAAAAATTAACTTGGTATTTTTTTTATACTATAAAAGTAACTTAGAATAATTATAAGCATAACAAAGACAATAATAAATTATAACAATTACAATTACAACGAAGACAATAATAAAAAGTGACCACATATATTTTGGCCAGAATAAAAGTAACTAAGAATATATAAAAGTTAGTACCCTAGGATGGGTAGGGTATTAGAATGCTAATGATGTTAGACTAATACATGAATGATGCACAACAAAATTAAAAGTTAATGAAGGTCTGAGTCTTTAAGTGATTAAGATGGTGGATGTTAAAATTTATAACTAAAAAATAAATTACTTTTGCTAGCTTAGGAAAAAATTAATAATTCTTAAAAAAAAAATAGGAAAATATTATTTATATTTATGTACGTAATCGAATTTTATGTACAGTGCTTGACGCACTCAAGCTAAAATATATTACTAGTTATATAAATAAGAGTTTATATTTTTTTGGATCTTGTGTTTTATCTTATTATTTGTTTGGGTATGTGTTTTGTCTCGTTATCTGTTTGGATCTTGTGTTTTGATAAAAAAATTTTTACCCTTGTGTTTTTTAGAATAGTTTAAATAAACTCATAAATTCAATTTCGATGAAGAAAAAATTGAATATAACAACACAATTGTTAGGCAGAATAATTTTATTTTTTGTTCTGAATCGTTAGTTTGGTATATTATTTATGATTTTAGTTTGAAAAACTTTCACAAAAATTAAATTTAGGATTCTATTTGAAATATTTTACAAAACACATGATCCAAAAAATAATTTATCAAAAAATATATAATACAAACAAGTAAGACGACAAATCACATTGTCTAACAAAATATAAACCTTGTAAGTTATTTTTATTGTTATTTATGCCATGAGACCAAGGAACGAAAGCTATCCAATCATGCAAGAGGGGTCCATGTCTATATATTGCTACCAGGAATAGACTAGAAAGGATCACTACATTAGTACATCCTAAAAAATTGGCGTAAAGTGTGAAGAATCCAGAGGAGGTAATGCTACAGGGCCATGATTCATTGTTTATTTCAAACTCCGATGGTCTCAAGCTTTTTTCCTTGTGAAAACAAAAGTATTTAGAAAAAAAACGTACATTCAAAATCTCTAAATATTAAATTAATAAATAAAATATAGCTTTATTCACTACAGGAAAACCAGCTATTACCGGCGGAAAAAACCGCCGGCAATAGTCAGGAAAGCCGCCGGTAATACTTTTACCGACGGTCTCCGCCGGCAAAAATCCGCCGGTAAAAACCGGTCGGTAAAAGTCGTTATTACCGGCGGATAATTACCGACGCAGCCCGCTGGCAATAATTTGGTCAGAATTCACGTCTGACACATTATTACCGGCGGAGCCCGCCGGCAATAATTTGGTCAGAATTCACGTCTGACACATTATTACCGGCGGTTTCCGCCAGTAATAATCCGCCGGTAATTATAAAACATATTTTAAAAAAAAATTAATTTTTATAAATTATATATAATTAATATTAAATAAGTAAACTTATAATTATAAAAAATTAGAAATAAAATCAATATTATTTAAATTAATATCCAAATTAAAAATACAACTTTATAATACTTAAATTGTCTTTTCAAAATAAATTTAATAATAAATAATAAAACCTAAACTAATTATTATTGTCTTCATCAAAAGTTTCATTTAAAAAATCTTCAACATTCGTGCTTCGACTCAAACCTTCATGAGACTGTGGTGCTGGCGGCGAAGGATAATATGGCCGAGGCTGTGGGCGAATCAAAAGAGACAGCTGCTGTTGTTGATTCCACATACAAACACATTCTTAAAGTAAATGAAAACAAAACATAACAGACCAACATATATTACCAATACAAATGGGTTACCAGGCATACCTAGACAGAAGGGAAGGCAGAAGAAATAAACTTCTCGACCAAGAAAATTTGCAAATCCTTAAGAAAAGCGTCTGGTTTTTTGTTGGGAGATTTGGGCGAACGGACGCGGAGAAGACGAATGGTCTGCATATATAGATTACTATTGCCGGCGAAGGTCCGCCGGCAATAATAACTCCGCCGGTAATAGTAAAATAACGGTTATATTTTTTTTATTATTACCGGCGGAACCCGCCGGTAATAATCGAAATATTATTACCGGCGGAGCCCGCCGGTAATAATCCGCTGGTAATAATGAAAATAATAATTGGGCGGTAAACTTGTCGCGGTAATGAATTCTGCTTATTACCGGCGGGTTGTCCGCCGGTAATAATTAAATAATTTAAAAAAAATAAAAATAAGATTAATACCGGCGGAATTCGTTTTCCGCCGGTAAAGATCGTATTATTACCGACGAACTATCTCCGCCGGTAATATGTCCGCCGGTAAACAACATTTTTGTTGTAGTGATTAAATCTTAAACATATAGAAATATTTGTTCACATAATTATTAAATTTAGAAAAAAAACATAAATTAAAAAAAATCCTAAAATGTCCATAATTTATATAAAGAAAGAAAAACAAATACATATCTTATGTGTAGACCAGCATTCTGATTAACGACACCGAGTCAAATTAAACGACGGTAAGTAATAAATTAGCTAAATTCAAGTAAAAAGACACAAGGATGTTCGGCCTCAAGAATTGATAATAACCTACGTCCACTTGCACTTTTATTAATCAAAAGGATCTCAAACTTAAGATCAAGAAGAATAAAATTCAGCTGAGTTTCCTAAGTCTGAGAGAAAATACAATTCGATAGGGAATTTGTATGTAAAGTGCGCATGAGAGAATAATGATTGTTAGAGATCTCTATTTATAGAGACCCTTGCGGGTCATGGGCCTTACAAGCATAAAATAGACCCTACACGCATAATGTGGGCTTGTTACAATTGAATACATAATAAAAGAATATGAAAAATACATTCAAATATCAGTTACATAAGTATTTGCTAACATCCGGGTCATTCTGGTTTATTAGATCGTCCTTCGAGCAGCTCCATCTTTTGAGCAGGTATCGATCAAGCATCATCTGCTCAACCAGAAACCTTTGTGTAATAAGCTTCATTCTTTTTTCTGGTTCCAAGGTGGATAGCTTTGTAATGCCCTGCGTTTTGGGCACCTACTAGCTATTAGGAGCGGGATAATGAGATATATATGGATATTATTATGAATAATAATATATGCTTGAGAAGCGAATTTCATGTTGCAAATGTTAGCCAAAGTGTGTAATGTGTGGTTTGGTGACAAACCAAGCATTTCGATCCCAGACCGAAATGAAAACCTTAACTGGGTAAATTCTCGAATAATTGTTATTTGAGAAGCATAATTATGGCATGATAATATTAGGCATTAAATTATTGGATTAATTTATATTAAGGTCAAAAAGTTTGGTTTTTGTGAGAAAAATCTCTAGAAATGCATTTTTTTGTGAAAAATGCACATTTTAGTCAAAAATGGGATTTTGGCTTATTAAATTATTTTGAGTTACAAATATTGGAGTGTGACCACTTAAATTAATTAGAAAGATATATTTAATTTAATTATCCTATCTTAAAATTTCAATTAGGGAAAATAAGAAAAAAAATGACCACAATAGTGACCTTTTGAGGAAAATTACCATTAGACTAAGATTAATTAACTTAAGTTAGATTGATTAGGAAATTAATAAAAGGGTGTTTAGGCTTAAAAGGGGCCACAGCTAGAAGAGTACAAGGGTCTTTTGGGGTCTATTTTGACCACCTATAAATAGGTAAAAAGTCGAAACGTCTTCATTTCTAACAAACACTTATCTCTAAAAAATTATTCTCTCTTAAATCCTCCCCCCTCTCTCTAGTTGGCTAAGCACTCTATAGCTCACTCTCTAAAATTTTCTGAAAAAAATCTCATATAAATACTTCCTCATTCTCTATATTTTACACACCTAGTTCTAGGTCACTTGAGTTTGGTTGGAGTTAAAGAAAAGACTAGACTATCAAAGGTAATAAACTAAACTCTATCTTGTCAAAGTTGAGTTTTTTGTTAGTTTTATGCTCTTAGATAAGTTTGCATGTTTGTGTAAACTGACTTGTGGTCTTGTGGAGAGTACAAAAATATAGAGAAAAGGATAAGCAAATGTTTGAAGAGCTAGAAGTCACCTAGATCACAACCAAGGTCATCAAGAGTATATGGTCACCTCCCATAAGTTTTTATTAAAAAAAAAATGTTAAACGTGCCTTCTTTAATTTGTTTGATATGTTTAAATTATATTTTTGGACTGTAATAATGCTTATTCACTGGCTGAATATGCATGCATGGGTGTTTTGATATTTGTTGGGGATGGAATTGACATTTCATAATTAAAATCATGATTTTGTAAGAAAAATATTTAAGCCTTGACATCAAAAGGGTCAAGAGAATTGTGTATTTATCTGATTCTGGATTTTCTTATATGCATGTTTAAGTTTGAGATGTGTAGATGTTGATAATTTTTAGAAACATGCAAAAATGATTTAAAATTACTAAGTTATAATTTTTATAAAATTTGTGTGTAATCTAGAAAATTACTTTTCAAAAACTGGGTAATAACCGATTTTGAGTTATGTTTTTCATAGAAAAATGGTCGAGTTTTGGCTGATTTTTGGAAAGAACCTTATTTTGTTATTGGTAAATCAGCCTGTAAAATTACAAAGAAAAATAATGAAAAGGTTGAGACTTATGAGTGTTCAATTTAGAAAAAATTTATGGGAAGCTCAAAATAGCTTCTAGACAACCAAGTTTGAAAATCTGTTTTATTAAGTAAAAATTATTCAAATAACCTAATTTTTGGTATAAATAACATTTACATATCCTAGCATAGGCCTAGTAAATTTCAGACCTAAATAAAAAAATAAATTATTTTGTGAACTTTCAAAGTTCATTAAAAAGATTGGTTTTTCCTATAGGCATTTTTATTGTAAGGTTTTTAAAAATAGTTACTACCGAGTAAAAATGATTAATTTTAAATGAGATTTTACAAAGATATTCTTGGAATAGCTAAATTTAGTTTTACAAAATTTTAAGATCATTGGAACTATAATTTATAAAATATAAAATTTTAAACTAGGTTACCTACAACTTAAATTTACAAAGTTTTACTTAAGAAAAATAATAGAACTATTTTAAGTATTTAACTAAAAGAATATGTTTTAGTTATAGTAATTATTAGTGTAGGTTTAATCCATTTAATAAATATGAATATTAGGAAATTAATATTTTATTAAGGTTTTATTTATTTCGTTTAAGAGAATTTAAAAAGGGGCCCAATACCCAAATTTTTCCAAAGCTTAAATTAAAATAATCTTTTTAAAAACAAAATCAATTTTTATTCCAATTTCTCTTATTTAATTTAAAACTAATCAAAATTTATTATAATCATCTTTAAATTAATTAATTCAAATTAATTTATCAAATGTTATAAATAAAGTGATTTTGTTTAGAAAATATGTGACTTTTCGTCAAAATCAAAGATAGGGTAAAATCGGTTAAGCTTGAAAGCTTCCAAAACTAAGTTTTTCTGGCCATGTTCGATAGTGAGAAAGCAGTGTGAAATGTTGTAAAAAGCCTACTTTCAAATAATTAGACTTGTTAAGGGAAAGTTTGCCAAAAGTTTTAAATGTCGTTATGGCTTAAAATGTGGGAGGACGAAAATACCCTTGGTAGGTATTTTGTTATGACCTTAATGCTTAACGTAGAGTGTTAATCTACTATAATGCCATAATTAATCTGAGTACATTGTATGTTAGTTACTTTGTGGCCTAACAAAGAGGAACTCTTTAAAGGAAGATTTGTCGCACGCAGCTAAGGACATTTGGTAAGTCAGTTTATGATTTACGTGTCTGGAACATGAGTTAACTAGCGTATTGCTTGCTAGAAGTAGGGATTATATGCTAGTAATAGAGAGAGGGATCATTGGGAGACAATCTCTAGGGGTACTTATGCTCCAAATGAGATGTTGTATATTGATGGTGTGGGTTATGCCTGAGACCTTGAGGTATCACTGCAAGAAAAAATGCTTTTAATAACACCGAAAATGTGTTATCAAAACATACGATAACACTTTCTGATGTGTTAAAACCGACTATGTTATCGTAGGTCAGGGTACTTTACATAACACTTTATCAGTGTTATACAGATGTGTTATTGTACTGTCAACGATAACACACTTTCTGTGTTATTTTAATATATAGGTAAGTGTTTAATTATGTTATTTATAGTCGATTATATAACACATTTCAATACTTATAAATTTGTGTTATACTACACTTTAGTATAACACTTTTTTTGTGTTATACTACACTTTAGTATAACACTTTTTTTGTGTTGTACTACACTTTAGTATAACACATTTTTTGTGTTATACTACACTTTAGTATAACACATTTTTTGTGTTATATAATGAAGTTTGCATAACATAATTTTTTTGCATAAAAAGTGTTATTGTAATAAATATTATAACTCAATTTTCGTATTATTGTTATATTTAGATATGTTTAAATTCTCATTATATATTTTATTTATATAACACTACTTTATTCTATTATATTTTAATTTTTTTTTTATATAATTAAAATTAGCTTTCTAATATATACTAGCATCATCAAATGAACTTGATTTTCAAATAACAAAAAGTAAGAACATTCAATATTGAATTAACAATCCACAATTTAGTTTAAAACATTCAACACTGTCATCAACAACAAAATATTCTTTAAGTATTCAAGGAGTCTAAAAGTTACTACTTTCAACACAAAGAAATAAACAAAGTTACTACTTTCAAGGAGTCTTAAGTATCATTTTCTACTTCGCTTGTCACATCTGCAAAATAAACAAAGAAATATTTTATTGTTATTATCTAGCATCACAAATTACTTCAAGAAAAATGCTATGAAAATTATATCCAAGAAAGGACACCACATACAAAATAATGGATTCACAACTACACCAAAGCAAACAAAGAAACCAAACACTAAATTATAAGACATTAGTTATTTTTTGAGTATGAAAATGTACCTCTTGGAATAACTTTTTTCGAAAGCCATGCAACTGTGGAACCAACTGCTTCTTGTATTGTAAGCATCGCATGATTAGGATGAAATAAGTAAGATTCTGGTACAATAGCAACATCAACCCATACTCGCATAAAGTCTGGTCCAAGAGGCTTTCCATGTACAGTTATCTTTGGATCACTAGAATCCCAACGACCTTCAGCAACAATTACAGCTGCCCACTCAAGCAAGTAGCAAGCATTCTTCCCTTCTGTAAAGTTATGTCTTTTTTCTAGTGCAATACTCTACCAAATTTATTTTAAAGACAATATATTAGTTTATGTAATTGTTCTTCTAAAATGAAAATTTAAAACAATAACAACTTTTATAATTTACCTTAGGGGACTGAATATTGTTTAACTGCGGTACATTGCGAGACTGTCCTTCGCTTGGTGTCACTTTACCAACAACCTAAATATAAAACCAAGATAAGTTTCATTGGAAGAAAAGAAAACTAAGGTTTATAAGTGCAAGATAGAAATACCACCAAGTGTTCTTTAAGTAGATTCATCATTTCAGTCATTTTGAGCTTCATGTTATGTTGCTCTTCTTCTAACTTGGAGTTCTTGCTATTACACATATTAACAAAAGTTAGCTTTGACCTTGTTACGCCTCTTCCTTGTCCGATTAAACGACCAGATTTTGGGTTACCAAACAATTTTGTCAAGGCATCCTCATCAGCGTTGTCTGTAGTTCTAGATTTTGGGTCTTCAAAGAGAATCTCATTCAATGAACCCTGCATATAAATTAGTATAACTAATGTATGCATAATGGAAAATAAGTAAAAATTCACAAAAATTAAATGACTAATACTCACAAAAATATCAGATGCCATTGGGTTTACAGGTTCACCATTCTTCTTGGTATGGGCTCTCCGAAAAGCATCGATTCTAGATATTTTAACATCCTCATTTTCTTTCTTCTACACAATACATCAATAGAGATTATAAAATAGAGACTACAATAATGGAAGCAAAAATACAAACAGTATAAAACTTAATTATTACCATATCATCGATTGTTCGAGCATATCCTCTTCGACTTAAGGTGTGTGGAACAGCTTTCTTTCTTCTCTCTTGGTATTTGGCCCTTATATCCTATTTAATAAATAAGTAAAAGAGGCATAACTATATTTAATTTAACACCAACAGAGATAAAAGAGGCAGCAACATCACTTCTTACATCATATTTCTTACCAAACGTTCTTTACTAATTTTTTTGGCAACAAATGCTCTCCATTCTACATCACTTTTTATGCAATCCGGCTTTAAGGCTAGTCTTTCACTCTCATTTTTTGCATTGATAATATCCTTTACAAGTCTAGATTTCCCAGCTCTCCATAGTTCTACCATCATTTCAAAGCACATCTTTTTTTTTCCAATCATCATATAAGTCATATTGTGCCTACAATAGAATATAGAATAACATATTATATGTTTAAGTGTAGAGCTGAATATATATATATAAAAAAATAAACTCATAAAACTTGTAATTCTACCTAAATAGATGCCCAAAGAACATCTCTTATAATTGGTGAAACTTTCCTCCAATCTGAAATAGTGTAAGGAACAACCTGTCGCACAATAGCGCCCACAAAAGAAGAAAATTGCACTGAGTTAGTACCAACTGGTTGCCCTTTTTCATTCCAATTTATTATCCTTAAGTCATTGTTCCTCTTGGTAAGATTTTCCAATAGATCTTTTCCCCTTGTCTTCTTGGCTAAGTTCATTACATTCACATCTAGATCTTGAGGTATTTCTTCAATCTTAGTTTGATTTGCCTCATCAGTTGTTTTTTGTAATCTAACAGATTTTTCTAAGAGGTTGTTCAAGTTCTATCTCAGCCACTTCTTCACATTCTGCATCAGCCACTTCTTCACATTGTGCAACAGCCCCTTCAAATTCTACACCAACCCTTTCCTCATCAGCTATCTCTTCATGTTCCTCCCTTACTCCCTTTTCACAAACACTATCAACTACCTTATCTACTTCATAATTAAGAGATCGTCTAGTTTTTTAACTTCCAAGTGACATCTCCATGTCTTCCACATCATTATTTGGATCTAGCTCTGTATCATAGACCATACGATGAGTTGCTGCTCTAGTACTAAGAGCAGGTGGTGATTGTCAATTACAACTCTAACAGGTGCAGAAAACCTACGAAGAGCACTCTTTTTCTTTAAAACAGGGCTTCCAAGCAGCATATCGTCATAATCGGCTTGAGTCTTCAATGATGCTTTTTGCTTTTTGGCCACAAGATTGCATAAAGCACCTGGATGAAGGTGTTTTTTTGGAGATCTTCGTAATGTACTCATTTTTAAAGTTGAAATTGCTGCAATATAAAAAGAAAGATAACATAGTATATAAATAAGAAATGCGGATCACCAAAGAGTAATAAACATACACCAAAACCATAAAGCCAGAATTATTTCATTCAAATTAAAATAAAATCATAAAGTGCACCGTAGAGAGTAATAAAACCAAATTTGATTCATTCAACAAAAGAGTAATAATACACCAAAATTACATACAAAAAGTGTAAGTAGATTTGTTTCATTCAAAGTACATAAGAGACAATAGGAAACTCAATTTTCTTCATTGGATTCAAGTCCAAAACACCCTCTATTTGAATCCTTTAAAGCTATATACCAATTACTTGACTCATTCACCCATGCATAAAAAGCTTTTTTCACTTGTGAAGCTAATACAAATGGATCCCTAATGGATTGAGCTTGTCCTATATTAAAATTTACAAGCGTATAGAACTCCAAATTCTTAACACCCATTCGAATATTTGCCCAATCGCACCAAAACAATGGCACCTTAAAAGTATGATAATCAAGCATAATTATATCCTTGATAACACCAAAATACTCTTCTTTATCATTCAATTGCCCACTGTCATGTGCTTCCAATTATACACCGCTGTTTTGAGTTGTTTTTTCAGCTCCTTTTTTATGGAATCGAATTCCATTAATCATGTACCCTTTGTAGGAAGTGACACCGCAACTTGGACCTTCAACCAATTGAGCTAACATGTCATCTACTTTGTTCATGTTAGAAATCTTAAAATAAAAATATACTTGTAAAAAATTTGTACACTAAAACAAAACGTAAACTTTTATCTTGGCAATAGAATACAACCTTTTCATAAAACCATAACGGGAACCCTTTAGAATGTCGATTCCACAACAAAGTTTGATTGTTATTCAGATTTGAGTGTCTTTCATTCAGCTCATCCATATGGACATTGAGAAATGGTTCTATAATATCCGAGTTAAACAACACATACCGATGCGCTACTGCCAAGTTCAATCGGTCAAGCTCAAAGCACTCTGCTGCTGATAGTGGATTTTTTTTCTAGTAATGTACTATCTTGATTATCATTTTGCTTTAAAAATGTTTCACAAATGCGTACACATTCAACAACAAGATAGCGATTTGCAATACATCCTTCTGGCTGTGCATAGTTTGCTACAAATCCTTTCAATACTTTCATATATCTCTCAAAATGATACATCCATCGAAATTGCACAGGACCACAAAGTCTAACTTCTCGTGCTAAATGAACAACCAAGTGAATCATTGGATCAAAGAAAGAAGGAGGGAAATATTCTTCTAGTTGACAAAGAATTTCAAAGGCTTCTAGTTCCAATTTCATAATTTCCTCCTTATCAACCACACGTTGACACAATCCATGGAAAAACTTAGAGAGCCGAAGAATTGTCTCTCTACAACCTTCTTCCATTAAACCCCTTATAGCAATAGGCAATAGTTGTTGCATAATCACATGACAATCATGAGACTTAAGTCCTGTCAGCTTCTGTTTCTCCACATCTGCATAGTTTCTTATGTTAGAGCTATACCATAAGGCAATTTCAAGTCAAATAGCCTCTCACAAAGCAACTTCTTTTCAGATTTTGATAGAGTATAAGCTGCAGCAGGAAGATGAGTAACACCATTTTCTTCATACGGATGGAGATGAGGCATAATGCCCATCTCTGTCAAATCTAATCTCGAGTTGTAGTGATCTTTAGATTTTCCTTTGCAATCGAGCAATGTGTTAAGTATGCTTTCACAAACATTCTTTTCAACATCCATAACATCAAGGTTATGACGAACAACTAATATTTCCCAATAAGGCAGCCTAAAAAAAAATAGAATGCTTCTTCAAGATTTGTTCTGTGTCTATACCATGACTCCTCTTTTTTCCCTTTCCAAAGTCATTAGTCACTTTGCTTAACTTCTCGGCTACTTCAACACCTGCCAATATAATTGGACATTGTTGTGCTCTTTCCCTTGCCCTAGCTGTTGTATATTTCTTCTTTCTGTAACGGTGTTCTTGTGGTAGAAATCGAATATGATTGCAAAATGACATCTTTTTGCTATGCTTCAACCAAACAACATTTGAGTGCTCGCCACAAATAGGACAACCATACTTTCCTTTAGTCGCACATCCAGCTAAGTTTCCATTAGCTGGAAAATCATTTATGGTCCATAGCAACATGGCCCTTAAATTAAAAAACTTCTTTGTAGAAATATCATATGTATAAATACCATTCCATAATTCAAGTAACTCATCAATTAAGGGCTCTAAGTAAACATCTATGTCATTCCCAGGTTGTTTAGGTCCAGGAATCAACATAGATAGAAAGGTAAATTCATCCTTCATGCACAACGCAGGTGGCAGATTATATACAATGAGCATTATAGGCCAACAACTATACATAGAACTCATATTTTTGTAAGGATTGATCCCACCAGCAGCAAGTCCTAATCGAAGGTTGTTAGGTTCAAGTTGAAAATCTGGCCATCTCTCATAAACTGCATCCCAAGCCTCTGAATCTACCGAGTGCCGCATTTTCCCGTCTGTTCTTTTATTGGTTGAATGCCATTTTAAGCTTAAAGCCATCTCTTCTTTTCTAAACATCCTTTGAAACCTTGGTATAATAGGAAAATATCTCAACAATTTTGCAGGCTGCCCTTGTAGAATCTCTTTTGTCTGTTCATTTTGCTTCCATCTTGGATATTGACAAGTGGGACATACTTGGGCATCATCATTCTCTTTTGTATACAAACAACAATCGTTGACACAAGCATGGATATTCTTATAGCTCAGATCAAACATCTTTAGAAACTTTTTAACTGCATACATTGATGTCAGTAGGAGATTATCTTTCGGCAACATTTCTTTGATCATCTCCAACATCTCACTAAAGCCAACATCTGAGATTCGATGCTTTGTTTTTAGATTATACAGCCCAATGATAGAAGAAATTTTTGTATACTTTGAACAACCTTCATACAATGGAGATTCAGCATCTGCTAATAGACTCTGAAAATCAGCATCATTGTTATCATCACCAAAATCATTGGCGTTACTTGAAAATACTCCCATTGCCCGAAATAAATCATATTCAAAACTTGTGTTTGTCGTGCTGCTTTGGACTGGATCTTCCCCATGATGAAACCATGTTTTTTAAGATTGGTCCATGCCCCACAAAACTAAGTGTTCGATAACTTCGTCTGAAAGTTGATGTCTTAGATTGTGACATTTGTTGCATGGACAAAGAATCTTGGCTGGAAATCCAAGATTCGTCATGGCTGTCTTAACAAACTCTCTAGCTTTTTGCTCATATTCCACCGTTGCTCTACAATTTTAGAGCATACGTCAATAATCAAGCACTGACACTTAAACTTATACCCAAAATAAACTATATGATTTTGGTTACTAACTTGTTAAGATGGATCCAACTTTTATCCATCTCCAATGAATTTTTATTTGATGTTGTTCTCTTAATAAAATCTTGTTTTTTGTCTGGGTTTAACAACTGTTAGACAAGACAATCACATTATTTGTGGTTGTAATATCAGGGTCATGACAAGGTCATTCACACACATGCTTTTAAAAGAAAACATGCCTTGGTTGAATTTCAGGTCATACCAGTTAAAAAGATCCTTTTCTTCAGTTAAATATCCTATATTTGATATTCATCCTATGAATGAGTAAAAATGGAAGAATTCCTTTATTGTTTTGGGGTTAGTTGCAGAAGAAGAAGAAGAAAAGAAAGGTCATTAAGTCAATGTTGTTTAATAGAGAAGTTGACCATATTGTTATTTTCGACCTCAATTGTTTTGTGGGTTGTAAATATATCAATGAAAAGGCCTAGTGGGCACTGGCCCTTTTAATTTGATTAAGAAAGAAAGGGATATTATGTCTAGTGGGCAGCAGACTCTACATCATGTGCTCTTAAGAACTTGTTCCTTGGAGATCTAAAACTTCTCTAATTTATAGAGCTGTTCCAAGCTGGTAAATACATTTAGTGTTTTTTTTTCCAAAATTTAGCTTATTGGGACAGATATAATTTTTAATATAAAAGAGATAAAAGATCAGATACTTTTTAAATACATGGATATTCATCATTTTGATGAATACATTCTAGGTTTATTCGGGTGGAATTGTTGAAAGAGAAATTGTTAGAAAACAACAAGGAGACTTACTAGGTTCCTGATTTTGTAAAGGTAGAACATTTAATCAAGGGGTTTATCGATACTTTTATTCTGTTGCCCTAGTTTATTTTGTCATCAATTAAATGGGATTAGCTGTAAACCATGCCTAGACCTTGATAAATTCTCCGAAATATGACTAACTTTTATTGCTTCTCATTCATCATGAAAAATAGTCCATTTTGAAATTTTGTTGTGTTGAACTTGTAATCCCTTCATCACTAAGTTTGGCTTAGTACCACGGCTTAAAGTGGTGTTAGAATGATGAGCCAATGCTATTCCAAATCATAGTCTCAAGAATGGGTAGAGTAAATTACAATGGAGGGTGGAATTGTTTTATCAACACTGGAACTTTAAAGTATTGAGTACAATTAGGTATCTTGAGTAGCTAGAGCAACACTCAAGCAAAACATCAATTCAAATGGGCTAATGATTAAGGTTTTTTTTTTTTTATTGAATGTTGAGCATAAGAAAGATAATAAATTGAAAAATTATCTTTTAAAGTGTACAAAGAAAAATTCGGTGAGGGTGACAGGCAGGTCTGGAATTTTTATATTAGAATTTGGTTTGAGGTGGAGGAAGCAGTTATGATAAATGGTTGACCAAGGGACAAGCTTTTTAAGTTATTTAAGACAAGGGAATTGAAACGAACAAATAGGACTATGGAAGAATATAAAGAACAGGAAAATGAAACAGATAGAAAGAAATATTAGTTTACGTGTTATTTATTTAATTCTAAAAATATATTGTTACTCTGTATTTTTATAAAGATAAGGAGCTTCCTAAGGAGCTAATCGATTTAAGTGGTACTCTTCATTGTCAGAAAAGACACTGGTAATATCAGAGATGACAAGGAGTCACTATATTATAAACTATATTGCTTGACACTGGGCTTAGCAATGTTGAGTGACAGAGACATTTGAGGTTTCATAGATTGATGCCCTCTTAGGATCTGTGGGGTCTTATGCAAGGTCACTGATATTTTGTGGATGGGTATTGCATTCTGAATCTGTTGGTATGGGCAGTGAGGTGAACTGAAGTTGACACCCTACATAGGCACTGTGTGTTTCATGTGTAGCTGTTTTGTGGCTGTGAATATTTATTTGTTTAAGTTTGGAAATATACTAAACATAGCTATGCTTAGCTTCTTAAAGATAAATTTGTTACATGGTCTATGTGGTTATATTTTTATAAAAGTACGACCAACTCGATAGTAAATTTGTGTTTATAAAGGGCAGACTATGATGAGATAGTTTGATTAGTTTTTAAAATAGCTTTTACTTAGCTTAATAAGGTCATGCTATTTATTGCCGAGCTTTTTTTGGTAATTTATGATCATAAAATTGAACTTTGCTTCCTAGTCACTCCCTTGATATTTTCTTATTTTTCGAAAAATTTTCCTTCAAAGTGGTATGGACTATTTTGGTAATATGGGAGGTAAGTAATGTTTAACTGGAGAATTCTTTGGTGCTGATAAGGTGCTGATAAGGAATGGTGAAATGTTAAAGTATTTATCATTGTGGCTCAGGAAGTTTGTGAAGGGTTGACAATTCTTGCTACAAAAATTTAATTGACTAGTACCTTATATTTTTACTTAACTTATGTTTATGAAGTCTACAATGATGCTTCATCAACAAGTTTTGAGTTTCTCTTTCTCTTGCATACATATGAATATATATGATTACTTATTTTTTTAATTCAAATTTATTAAATGTTAAAATTAGACAAATATATGCTCATGTCCATGGTTTATACCTCCTTGTCCATGTGCATGTGTTTTCTGTGTTATCCTTTTGTCATTCATCTTAATATCTTCTAGGGTGGAGTAAGTTTTTATTATATGTTACTTTGCATCGATATTTTTCTAGAAATTTGTTGTCTTTCTTTTTTGTTGGTAGATTTTCGAATTGAATCTTTGCTACGTTCTTGTCTTTTTTATTTTTTCAGGTAACTGACCTGCACCGGCACAAGATTGATCATATTACAATTCCTTTCCCAAGGTTGAGTTAGATTGAGAGGCTCCCCTTTCCCAAAGATTGCCAAATTCTTCTCTAAGTAAATCTCACTCTCTATCTACAATATCTTCCCAACCTAACAGCCCAGACAACTTCTAACACAAGTCTTTCTTATTGGAGGCTTATCTAGTTATCTTATTGGAGGCTTATCTAAACACAAGTCTTGACCACCATTTTTTGGTAATTCTACTGGTTTATTTTCTATCCATTTAATAGTCTCTAGTTCAAGAGATTCTAGTGTTGTTTTTAATTTAAAAATCATATTCTAAAATGGTAGCCACTAACTAATTGGGTTTGGATCAAAGACAAGATTTTAGCTTGGGTTATGGAAATTAAATCTAATCTATACATATGGAAAAATGAAAACAATATGACTAAATGAAAATTTTAATCTATACATATAATGAAAAATCTAATCTATACATATAAAAGCTTACCTAATCATCTATCAATACCAAGTCAAAAAATTCAAACAACACACAATAAGTTTTCTTCCTTATATCACCGCAGCACAGAAACAAATTTTCCAGAACCTACTTCTCTACTACACACAAGTTTTCAACCTTCCGTTATCACCGCAGCACACAATTTTAATCTCAGAACCTACTTCTCTATGGATGAATATTTAAGATATTCAAACTCCTCTAACATTTTTAAGATATTAATAATAAGAGTTAAAAGAACAAATTCTGTACCTCTTGCAAATTACCTTTGCAATGCTCCTTGCCAATTCGATCCCCAACCTAAAGAATATAATCAATACTTAAAAGATTAATACAAAATTAAAATTTGTCAATAGATATTAAAACAACCTTTGAAATCCAAAATTGATCTAATTCGATCTTTGTGTATCTATTGATTGCAAATTGGTATAACTACAAGAAGGCAGTAGGTCCTGCCAAATAGGAATCTGACTAATCTTTCTCTTTTTGTTTAGTTATTTTTTTTTCTTTTCAAAATGTTGATTTTAAGGTCTTGTTCTATTCTCATTATTAGTACTTGTTTGTAAATGTTGTTGAAGATGTCATGCTTGTGTATTTTCATTACAGAGTTCAAGTGTTGGTATTGAATTTAGTGTTTGTATGAAAGGTCAAGAGAGGTTGGTGGTGAAGTGCTAATGTATTTTTTTATATGGTTTTCTTGAATATTTTTTATAATAATGTTTACAAGTTGTCAGACATTATATATCAACTAGCTACCACAAGAAGGCCCTCATAATAACTACACTTGAAGAACCCAACCTGAAACAAAACTTCAAATCAAGGTAAGTTTTTTATGCTGTTTAAATATAACAGTTCTTATATATACTTATATATATACTGAACAAAGTTCTTATATTCTATGATTTTTTAAAATATTGTTTCAGAATTAGAATTATGTGTTTTTTTAAAATATTAATTTCTTTTTTTATATTATAAAAAATACTTTTGAAATAAAAAAAACTTTTCAACACTGAAAAAAAAAAATTGAAAAACAAAGTCTAAAACTAAAGAGAAAAGTGAGAATATAAGCAGTAAAAAAAAAGAACGTAGAAGTGATATTCTAAATGGACTGGTAGACATGGAGAAACAAGTTATAGACTGGTAGACATGGAGAAACAAAAGTACTTACTACTTCTAAATGGAGGGAAGCTTCTTGGTCTGACTCTTCTGGGACAAGTCACCCCAAATTTATGTCCTGTTCAGCTAGATTTCACAGACCAATCATAATTACAATTTAAGTACAAATTAAGTTACAAACTCATGCATCACAAAAAATATATTGAATATAAATCCATATACATATATAATTGATAAATTACTACCTGTTCACGTGAGATTTTGGTCCCAATGAGCCCAGGTGTGACAATTGTTATGCCAATGATTGAACCAACTTCATTTCTCAGTGTCTCACAAAAATGCTGCCTTGCTTGCCTAAGTATATATAACAGAGAATACTGCAATTTACACAAAAAATAGGGCATTCTACAGTCCCAAACATTAAGAAAACTCTCATATAGATTAAAGACCAAACATATTGGTAAGAGTATCGCATGCACCCAAACATTTTTCATGGACAACTTCTCTGTTCTTATATCAGATAAAGTATAATAAAATGGTATAAATTGAGGAAAATGGATTGACAATATATCAAGAACAAACTTGTAATGACCCAGATTTTCAAGACTCGATAATGCGGAAATACAATGTTTTCATTTAACAAAATGTCTCAAAAACCCATAGAAAAAAAAACTTTTAAAAAAAGTCGTATGGCCATACTTAACATTTAGTTACAAACCTGTTTTATAAAGAGTAGAGTGAGCCTAGTTTAGGAAAATTACACAAAATTTCCAAAAATAAAACGGCTTCCCAAAAGGTCGGTCCACATGTACATTTGCAAGGAAGACTCCAGCACTCACTGCTCTGCCTTGCCCTTGTTCTTACCTACAACATGAAACAACTAGGTAAGCGAAAACGCTTAGTAAGATCAACTTTCAAACAAAGCATGTAGAGAATTAGGGTTCCGGACCCATTCGGACCCTACACAATCAATTTCAAGAACGCTAAAGCGTCCTGGCAAACTTATGGTCATGCCTGATAACCAATGATAAATTAATTCATAACTAGATAAAATCCTGCACTCAGAAAAATCCCAGAACAAGCAGATATATTATATCACAACTATATCTTATCAACAATTATATCCCTGCACTCAGAAAATCCCAGAGCAAGCAGATATATTATATCACAACTATATCTTATCAACAATTATATCCCTGCACTCAGAACATCCCAGAGCAAGCAGATATATTATATCACAATATAATTCGAGACCAACGCTCTACAATTTCCAACAATTCAGGCGTAACGCGCCCTCCAACATAATTGCTAATCTGTAAAAGAGAACCGAGTCTCCACACTAAGATCTAGCCAATAAATATTCTCATCAATGGTAACTATCGTGTTACCTACGGCATCGCTACTTATCCAAGAGTGTAATCCAATTTAAACGGTTTTACGGAGACTTCTATGTTAATCAGTGGTGCTGGTGAGCAGTTGCCCTAGGGTGTTCAGCCTCACTCAATCTTGGCAACCCCTAGTATCTCTAGGCACTCTCACTGAATGGCCAATATTCACGGCTGCTATCTGAGAATAACTTATCGGAGCACTTGCTCGGATTCTAACCGTCCAATGATTAAGTAAGCATGAGGGCCCCTAGGTCCCATTTATCTTGGCGCCCCTAGGTTTAACCAGCTTATCCTCATCTCATGGCCACTCGTCACGGTAATGAACCGGACATAAATAAAATCAAGCAGTGTGATGGGGATCAACCGTCTAGGATATGACGGACATCTACCGTTCATATTTTCTAAATCAGCACTCACTTGACTAACGTCTCTAAGCAACTTTCTATGACATCCTATATATGTGCATGTATCCCTATACTAACATACAAGACAATAATCATTTCATGTTGCAGCCATACAATATAAGTTGACTTACTTGGAGTCCTTAGCGCTCAGCAGGTTTTCACCCTCCAACGTTTAGTCCAGTTACGCTTAGCCAATACTGTAGTTATCCATACAGTATACTCGGATTAATTATGGCACTCATAAATCATTATTATTATTTTGGGCAGTTTGGTCATTTTAATAAAAGTCATTTGTAAGGATTTATAATCCTTATTTGGTTTTAAACTTATTAAGGAAAGTCATACAAAATATTCGAGACTAAACCCAAAGTCTCGGGGAGGCCTATCCTAAGGTCTCAATACCTAGGCTCGGGTATCACAATGGTATTTTCCTACAATCCGCTAAAAATCTTATTCTTTCAAGATATCGCTATTAACCCGCACTTTCGACTAGTTAGTTAAAATATGTAAGATTTTAGCCGGTATTATATCCAGAAAATACTAATAAATTCCTTAATTATTCTTAAAGAAAATAAACTCTTAAATTTTCCTTTTATTTTTCTTAAGGTTTTAATATCTAAAAACCGTTTTAAGAAAATTGCCTAATTTGTCTTAATTAGGAAAACCGTTAAAAATTTCCCATCTTGACTAATTAATTTTCCAAAATCAATTAATCAATTTTACTTGCTAGAAAAATAATTCATTTAATTATTTTCTCAAATTATAGGGTTTTAAACCCTCTTTTAATTTATTAACTATTAATAAATTAAATCTCTTATTTTTAGAAAGAATAAAAGCTCTTTAATAAAAATAATTCATTTAAACTCAAAGGGGTAATTTTAGTGAAAATATGATTTCAAGACTTACCAATTTATATCTTGAAATAAGCAAAATTTTACTTTTTACCTTATGTTCCAAAATCTCATTTTTACACCAAGTGTGAAAAGCCTATTTTTCACATTTTTAACTACATAATTCGTTAGTTCATAACTTGAAATTTACTTACCCAATTGTTACCAAAATTTCCCAATTCCATTTTTGTTATGCCATTTAGGTCTTTGTAAAATATTAGGTCAAAATGAGCATTTTTGATTGGTGAAATCATTTTCCAACAATGAGGTAAACACGACCTTATTTTCAAGTCCTTATTTTTTTTCCAAACTTTGACAGTTAATAACTTTCAAACCGTTCAATATTTTCTTACCAAATTTTACAGTAGAATAATAGGTTATTCCATAAATATGTACACAAAATTTTAGAAAAAACTGGGTTCATTTGCCCTATACAGTGGCTGTCCAAACTTGGTTCCGAAAATAAGAATACGAAAAAAACAGTTTTTTACCTAAACTTTGAAGTAGCATAACTTACTCATTTATAAACAATTTTTAGTGTTTCAAAAGCTCAATTTTATGTACTCAATCTCAACAACATCACAGTACAATTTAATTTTACAAAAACAATATACAGTGGCTGCTTGACCCCTTGGAAGTCACAGCTCAAAACATGTTTTGTTTTAGGGTATCCTACAAAACCCTTGGGGGTTTTGGTTCCCATTTTCAAAAATCAATACACATGCATCATAAATATTATTAAACAACTAACATAACCTTATTACATCACCAACAAGAAACTTTAAGCATTAAATATACAAAATCATGCTTAAAACTAAAAACCCTACAACAAAATCATCAAAAGTAAACTTTTTACCTCTTTGGTGTTCTTGCTTAAGGTTTGGACCTTCCTATAAGCTTTGACTCCTTCAAAACCTTTCAAAAACCATAACCAAGTTCCCCCAACAACATAGTTAATTAGCTATTTGAAACTCTATGCTTAAAACTTTACAAAAGCCTAGATTAGTGAAACTTTACCTTAGGGAAAAATACTTCCTAGACCAAGACTTAGCCTCCAAGTTTCCTTGGTGTTCTTGAGGTTGAATATTGAGATAACACTTTGAGAGGTCTTCAAAAATCAGATGAGTGAATGAGAGAGAGTGGTGTGGTCGGTTGGGGAGGGTTGGAAGAGTTTATACTATCTAATTTACCCTAAAAACACTCAAGTGTTTTACTCCCACTTGCCCACTTGACAATATCCCAAACCTTTAAATAAATGGGATTTAAACTCAATTAGTTAATAAATGGGGTTTCAAAACATCACTTGGCCGGCCACCCCTTGCTATATATATGATCATTTCATTTTTTTTTTATAAAGGTTAATAAATGTTTCATAAGAAGAAAAGTCCAAATTGGCTTTTGACACATTTTTCACTCTTATTAAGTTTTAATCACCAAACTTAACATTAATTAATTAAATTAAATGTCTCTCACATTTAATTTAATTAATCACATAATAAAATTTAACCTAAGGTCCATTCATGGAATAAAATTCCCCATTTCGGCAAAATTACGCATTTAACACAAAATGCCTTAAAATTTCCATTTTCTTTTAGGTTTATTATTTTTTTGACCAAACTTTAACTTTTATGAATGTATTTTATGCCCAAAATATAATTGTCATGATTTTTCATTTTATTTTCTGAGATTTTTACCCGATCAGGGTTTTTGTGTCGGTCCAAGACCGAAAGTCTTATCTTGACTTTTAAAATCACAAAATTCATATTTTGGCTAGCAATAACTCATGGAATACTTACAAACAAAATATAATATTATTTAAAATAATATTCTTAACCCAGGGGAAAAATCCCGACCCGAGTCGTTTAAAGGTACCCGAAAACGTAGGACGTTACAAAACTGAACAAAGTTGAACATGTTTAATTATTGGGATAAACTACCATCCACCATTTCAGATTCAGCCTTCTCATTTTTCAAGGTTGAACACGTTATCCTTCAATTAGATTATTTATTAAAAGAACATATTCTAAAGCAAGTGAAAGATGTTTGAGAGAAAAGATTGACATAATAATATAGATATGTAGAACACAGTACATGAGAAGGACAATGCTTATTTTGTTAAACATACATTGTTAATCATGTTTCTTATTCTTTAAATCTTTAGCTTCTGAGAAATGGAGGATAGTTTGCCATGCATTTCAATTTGATTTGTACTGAAAGTCCCTACTTTTGGTGCTAAAGAATTTGTAGGATCCTTTTGTAAAGCTGTGATGGGGAATGTGGAACAGGTTGCAGTGTTAACATGGCTACTGGAACCTAGTTAGGCTAATCTCATCTCAACTATAACCATCCGAAGACTCATAGATGATTGAGCTGAAAATACTTTTGGCAGAGGACTTCCTGAACTGGAAGTAGTGAAAGGAGGCCATATTTGCAATGCTGAAGTCTAACTTAGAAGAATGAAACAGAACAAAATGACAAAAACACAATGCGAAAAAGATGATGGAAACCATGGTCGCTTTAGCTATCTGTCCCCAGATTGATCCACTGGATTGATGAATTATATTTTGCTCGGGGCTACAACTTAATCTCTCTCGACTCATTGGAGGATGAAGGCTACAACTACAAGTCTTCAAATGGCTTCAAAAAGATTACTAAAGGCTCACTGCTAGTTATGAAATGGAATAAAATAAATGGATTGTATGTGTTAGATGGGTAAACTATATCAATTGTTGAAGCTGATGCTATTAAAGTTCAAGAAAATGAGATGAAACTATGGCACCAAAGGATGGGTCATATAAGTGAACAAGGCTTGAGGGAACTACCTGGCTTTTGCTAATATATAGATATAGACTTCCTCTTAAGCTACTAAATATCTAGTGATCAGGAGGTTGAACTTAATTATCAATGGAATGCACAATTTACTTAATGATTGTGCTTATTGAGTATGATAATTAGAGCCTACAAAGATAATAACTCAAGGGCAATTTTAATAACTATTCAATTTCCTCCTCTCTTTTTTTTTCAGCTAATTTTTTATTGTAGAGAATAGAGCATTGTTATTTATGTTTTATTGTTCCCATAAACTATTATAATTCATATAATACACCAGCGGTTAAGAATTATATTCTTTTTGCTATAGATGTTTTTTTTATAGATTGTAAGGTGTTATAATAAAATGGTTTAAATCGAGCAAAATGAATTGACAATATATCAAGAACAAACTTAACAAAGTCCTTATAGATAGCTAATTTGTTTGTTTTTTTTTTTCTTCGTATTTAGCTAATTTCTAATTAAATGAACCTGTTGATTCTAAACTTGCAGAATTTTAATGCACACAGTGAAAGGCATCAAGAATCACTCTGCTACAAGCTTCATGGCTTCTCAACCTCTTACTACAGCGTGGATACACTGTCAAAATAGCCACTGTTCGAGACCTCAGTTTGTATATTTGTTTGGTTTCAGATGTATTTATTCAAAGTGTATATTTGTGGGTTGAAATTTAGGCTGGTTTTTTTATGTTGTTATTGTTAGAATATATTTCTTTAATAAATGAAATTTAGGTGTTATACAGAAAGCAGGTCTCTATGCTCATCTTCGCATTGGACCATATGTTTGTGCAGAGTGGAATTTTGGGTATTCATTCCTCCTTTTCATTTCCCATTCTACCTAGATCTTTATGCACTCTTTTCTCTTTAATGTAACTTTGACCATGTTTGTTCATCTTTGAATTTTCATAATTGAGATTAATTCACCATTTTGACCCTTAAAAATTTCTAACTGTGATTTTTACAGAGGTTTTCCTGTTTGGCTAAAGTATGTTCCTGGTATTAGCTTCAGAACAGACAATGAGCCTTTTAAGGTTTCCTTCACTCATTTTATTGCACGCCCAGTTTAAAAAATTACTATGTTTTATTATTATTTAGTACAAATTTTATACTAAATTTCTTATGGTGTTTTCAGAATGCAATGCAAGGGTTCACTGAAAAGATTGTGAGGATGATGAAGAGTGAACATTTATTTGAGTCTCAGGGAGGTCCCATCATACTGTCTCAGGTATGAGGATTTGATTCTTGTAAAGATTTTGAACTTCAAGTTCAAATTTCTTCCTTTGCAATTGCAAATACGTGTGAACAGTAACCGTTTTGGGAAATATTAAGTTGTGACTCTAATGCAAACTAGCTTAGAACTTTGTGTGCTTTTTTAATAAAATAAGTGGAAAAGTCTATGTTAAGTTCAGCTCTACTGGCACTAAAGCTATTGTCAAGGATCAATTTTCAATAAAAGTTTGTTTTTTTATTATGTTCAGATTGATAATGAATATGGAGTACAAAGTAAGTTATTTGGCCCTCCTGCTCATAACTACATGACTTGGGCTGCAAAAATGGTTGTTGGGTAGGACACTGGAGTGCACCTAAACAAGCAATCCATAGCATCTATATTTAATAAAAAGACTTCAATAAAAAAGGCTGCTCATAGCTATATGTCTCCTTTATTAAAGAACAAAATACTTTCATTTATTAAAGAAACAAGCAATCCATAGCATCTAAACAAGAAATATACATAAATATGCACCTACCAAAAAAAACACATAAACCACACATATGCTTCCATAGGGATGAAGTAAGTGGTTCCATAACAGTGACAAATAAGGACTTTATCTACCAAATCATAATACAAGCAGTACATGAAACAAAATTTAAGCTGGGAAACCTAGAAAAATTTAAGCTAAAACAAAAATAAAGTTTATAAATTCCTTATTGATGTGTCTCCAAGTAATTTGCGCTGTTCTTTGAGGTATTTTGCTAAGCTAGACTCAATGTCCTTATCCTCTTTAGATAATGGACCTATTAACTTATAAAAGATAAAATGGTTACACTAGATCATACTTTAAAACAAGATTTTAATATATATATATATATATAGATCAAATACACACCAGAACTTAGCAAATGACAAAGTTGATTTGAACAAGGAGTGTTGCAAGGGCCAGGAGATTGATAGAAGAACCTGGCCGAAGTCAGTGTTGTGTTCAACTCCGCGGGTTGACTGGTTCTTCCATTTTTCAGCTTTTAAAAAACTCCTCCTCTGAAAAAGACCCTTCTTTGCAAACTTGCAAATGTTCTCCTCAACCTAACAGCATCATACAGAAAATAAGCTTGTTAATAAGCTTGTCACGGGAGATTTAGGAAATGAGATGAGGGAGAGTAGTGAGGGAAATGTCAAATATTATATTTATATATATATTCAGAAAACATGGCTCGTGAATGCAGTGATTCTCAAGAAAAATATAGTCAAAATTTCAAATAACAAAATAATAGAGAAGCATACTTTACCAGATAAGCTTGAGTTTTACTTGTTTCTTGATAGGGGATCTGATTTCGTTACTAGTTTCCCACCCACCTTAGAGAAGTGTAACTCAATCCTACCGTCTTGTTGAGATCCAATTGATCTACATTCTCCTGCGCTCTATTATCACATGCACTAGAATTCTCAGGAAAATGAGACACGGGAAATGGGTATAGCAGGAAGAGAAAGAGAGAAGGAAATGGGTATACCAGGAAGAGAAAGAGAGAAGAAAATGAGTCACGGGAAATGGGTATACTAGGAAGAGAAACAGAGAAGAAAATGAGACATGGGAAAAGGGGAGTCTACTGCAGAAAAAACTTAGGCATATTTGGCGCTTTTTTATTTTCACTTGCCGCGTGTGAAACTTTACTAATATACAATAATACTTTTTAAATAGTATTATAATGATGTGTTATGGAAAGGGGTGTTTGGTGTAGTGTATGTAGCCAGGCAACCTAGAAGTCCAAAGGATTCTAGGGGTGCTTACTCTCCATTTAAAAAATGTTATTGTAATATAGTTTGTGATCGTGAGAATTGGCCAGGAGATAAGTAGACCAGGTAACCTATGAGTCTGAGCAATCTTAGGGGTGCTTATGCTCCATTTTGAACTGTTAATTTATTAGTATGGTTAGCTACCGTGACCGTTGGCCAGGAGGTAAGTAGCCAGGTAAACCTAGAGGTCTCCATAAGCCAGTGTGGATCCACCAACCCCGTTCATTGTTCGAAATTTGTATAAATAGCCTAGGTAACCAATGGTTACCCTTGAGAAAGGTTTATGAATTTGTATCTCCATTGTGAATTGAGCTAAAATGCTAGGGGATACTTAGGCAGCTCCCGAATTGGCTTCTAGGGTCAATTATAAATATTGGATATTATTATTACTATTCTGCTTCTTCTTTAGTTTGGATATTTTCTATAGGATCTGCTCTGTTTGATTAAGGTATTGTTATACCCCCATGACGCCTAGAGTACTTGAAATTGTTTGATTAGGGTTTGGATTTATTTGAAACCCTAAAGGGGTGTTTGGTATGGGGTAAAGTAAAGGTGGGAATGGGAATCTAAATCCATTCCTATGTTTGGTTCAAATTTTAAGGGGGTAAATTTAATAATTTGTGTGAGCCCCACATGTATTTTAAGGGTAAAGTGAACCCTTTTGTACACAAGAGTTTAATATTACCTCCATCCTAAGTCCCTCTACACTTTCCAAGGCAACTAAACTAGTCAAAACAAACACCCCCTAAGTGTGGTAAGCTTTATGTTGAGAGGACAATGGCCACAAAGTCATTGGTTCCTATTACTTGTTTCTGTATGCTTGTAAATTGACTTAGTAAGCGTTTTCGCTTACCTTGTTGCTCATGTTGTAGGTAAGGGCAAGGAAAAGTTGAATGAGTGAGATGTTGGAGTTTACAAGCAAAGGTGTACATCCAGCCCGACCTATGTGTGTCTGCACATTCAAAAGAGAGTCTTTTGGTTATGTTTTTAAACTATGTTGGGTTATCACTATACTTTCTAATGCTTTTAAAGTTTGATGTAAATATTTTTAGTTTCTGCACACATTACATTAAAAGTTTTTTTATCCCAATTTTTGAGACATTTTAAATGTTATAAATGACTTTTATTTCGCAAAATTAGTGTTAGAATTTTAAATTCGGGTCGTTACAAGCTTGCTCTATGTTGATCGAGTTCATTCGACCAGCTCATGTAGGTCGACCAACATAAGTAAGCTTAACACTTTTTTTCTGCCAAGTGTCCTTTTCACATGACACATCACCATGTCAATGTAACACCCTGGATAGCCAGGACCGCAACACTGTGTACTTATAAAGGTGCAAGACTTGCTAATCAAGTCATTAATTTAAAAACGTGTCACTAAACATGTATGAACTAGGGTTAAAAAGGTTTTGGTCTCAAAAGTTTCATTTTATATAATTAAACAGTTATATACATGGGATCCCAAAAGAAACAGAGTTAAAAAGTTGGGTTACAGACTTCCAAAGTAATACAAACAACCGTCAGCCATACTAAGGCAAAATGAACAATTTCTGGGTCTCGCATCCCTGCCTAAACCTCAACCGTGGCAGCTGAGCAACCAGCCATGAACATTCCACTCGCAGAGCTCTCCAATCAAGGCTGATCATGCTTGCCCTTGCCTTTACCTGCACCACGTAGCACCCGTGAGCCAAGGCCCAGCAAGAAAACATGTGCAACACAAACAGTAGTAACAGATAACAAACCCACTAAACATGAACTCTCATCATATAACCCACATTAATCATTCAGCATAAATTCAGAATCATGGATGCAATCAAACACTTATAACATTCATATCACATAATAATCAGGGCCGACAACTTAGGCCACGCCCTCTGTTTATCCCACTGACTCTGACCCGCTTAAACTGAGCTCAGTGCATATTAAGCTGTCCTTGGCTACCAATGGCTAAGCCGCACCCTGTGCGCTAGTGTAACCCTTGGTAGCCTTAGGCCGTTGGTTCACTAAATAGCTTGCATGGAATAATACCATATTTTCAAGCATACACGATAGGGAAACCTTAGTCCCATTACATATATTCAACCAGGTGCAGTTTTCTTACCTTTAATCTTTGCGGTTACTGATTACGAGCAACACTCCTCAAGCACGATCCGTTCCCGAGCCTAAGCTTTTATCACCTAGTCACAACCAAGGTATAGGGTTCCAATAATATTCAAATAAGGGTTTCCGGATACAAAACTAACTTTCGGGAATCCGAATTCCACCGAGCACAGTGGCGAAATCGATCCCGAGCATTCTAGACCACATTCCCACGCCTAAGATCCCCAAATGTTCAAGTGTGCACCCAAGGGCTGCGACCCTTGAAGCTTAGCCACGGCCTTGCCCTTAAATAGAACCAAGGGCAAGCCTAAAAGAAGACACGCGCCGCGGCCCTTGCCTTGGGCGCCGCGACGCTCACCCTTGACCGAGCCCTCCTGACTTATCTTCATCCTAGGGCCGCAACGTTCTAGAACAGAGCCGCGACCCTTCCCTTCGAGCCCAGAAAACCCACAATTTCCAACATCTAAACCTCACCCAAAGCCTTCCCAAAGCTCCCCAATTCAAAATCCTTTAATCACAACACTTTTATCATGATTCTAACAACACATCCCAACAGAAATACAGCCCAAAAACCCACTAGAATCCCATTTCCAATTCCTGAAACTCAAGCACTTCAAACACTCAAACCAACCATTCAAGCTCAAATTGAAACCTCCTAATCACGAATTGAGACTTACCTCTTCTGCTGAACCACTTCTCCAAGCTAATTCCCAAGATTTCCTCCTTAATTTTGCCCTTAAACATCAAAACCACAATTACCTCAATACCCAGCCAAAACCCGGAATTTCTAACCATAGAAAAGGAAATCCAGTGCTTACCTTAGTCCTGATTAAGTTCTTGATTGATTCTTGAGCTAAGCCTCTAAATCACTCCTGAATTCCTCTGAGTTCCCAGCTGATTTCCCCTAAGATTTTAGTGTTTTCTTCATTGTGTTTTCCTTGAGAGAGAATAGAGAGGGAAGGTTGAAACTAAAGGTCAGTTTAATTTTTAGTCTACTGTTTTCCTAAAGCTTCAGTCTAATCTTATCCCATCGAGTCAATCCCGAGGCTCGGGGTGCCGGAAACGTCCCCGAGGACAAAACGGTAAAATTCCCCGATATTTCTGCCTAGACTTCCTAACCTCAAATATATCTCCATATATTTATTTTCATAACCCGATATTATAAATAAATACCCGATACATAAAATACCCTTGACTTATCCAAAGTCAATTGTTAAGCCCCGTTGTGACTTTTCCCCGCTATCTAGCCCTAGGATTGCCTCGAGTCGTGCTTCGCAGACCTACCCACATAATAATGTGGTTCTCACAATTCCATATATATATCACATTAATACAAATATAATCATACAATTATGCATTTAAATCAATAAAATCATTAAAATCACATTTAACCCAATAATGCCCTCCCGACACACTAATCAAGGCCCTTAAGCCTCATTAGCGAATTTGGGGTCGTTACAACTATCCCCTCCTAATGAGAATTTTGTCCTCGAAATTTACTTGAATAGCTCGGGATACTGATCCCGCATCACTATCTCTAACTCCCAGGTCGCTTCCTCGACCTTACTATTTCTCCACAACACTTTCATTAACAGAATTGTCTTATTCTGTAAGACATTGTCCTTCCGATCCAAAATTTGAACTGGTCGCTCCTCATAGGACAAGTCTGTTTGCAACTCTAAGTCCTCATACTTTAGTACATGAGTCGTATTAGAAACATACTTCCGCAACATGGAGACATGGAAAACATTATGAACTCCTGATAGCGACGGTGGCAAGGCTAGTCTATAAGCCACCTGTCCAATCCTCTCTAGAATCTCAAAAGGTCCAACAAACCGAGGGCTCAGCTTTCCCTTCACTCCAAACCTTCTCACCCCTCTCAGTGGTGAAACTCGCAGAAACACGTGGTCCCCAACCTGGAACTCCACGTTCCTACGCTTAGGATCAGCGTAGCTTTTCTGTCTACTCTGCGAAGCAAGCATTCTGGCTCGAATCTTCTCAATAGCCTCATTGGTCTTCTGAACCATGTCTGGTCCTAAGTACGTCCTCTCACCCATCTCATCCTAATGTATGGGTGATCTATATTTTCTCCCATATAACATCTCATAAGGGGCCACCCCAATCGTTGACTGATAGCTGTTGTTATACGAGAATTCAATCAACGGTAAGTACTTACTCCAAGATCCCTCGAAATCAATCACACACGCCCTAAGCATGTCCTCTAACACCTGAATCGTCCTCTCAGACAATCCGTCAGTCTGAGGATGAAAAGCAGTGCTAAACTTCAGCTGAGTCCCCATGGCTCTCTGCAGAGCTCCCCAAAACTTGGAGGTAAAGATAGGGTCTCGATCAGATACAATAGACTTTGGAACCCCATGGAGACGAACTATCTCCCTCACATACAACTCTGCATATTTTTCAACTGTATAGGTCGACCTCACTGGTAGAAAATGAGCTGACTTGGTGTATCTGTCCACTATCACCCACACCGAGTCATGAAGTCCAACCGTCTTGGGTAATCCACCCACGAAATCCATGGTAATATCCTCCCACTTCCATTCTGGTCGCTGATGCTCAGCCTTAACCTGCTGACATGTTAAACATCTAGCCACATACTCTACCACATCCTTCTTCATCCCGAGCCACCAATATAATGTCCGTAGATCTTGATACATCTTCATGGTACCCAGATGGAGTGAGTATGGCATAGTGTGAGACTTATCCAGTATCTCTCATCTGATCCCCTCATCTGCCGGAACACAAATCCGTCCCTGATATCGAAGCAAACCTGTCTCAGAAACAGAATAATCCTTAGCTGCCCCCGCTAAGACATGCTGCCTAACTTCCTGCAACTGCGCATCCACCAACTGACCCTCCTTGACCCGCTCTAACAGGGTCGACTGCAAGGTAATATTAGCTAACTGGCCTACCACCGGTTCTATCTTCGCCTTGGCAATCTCATCAGCTAATTCCCTTGAGATATGGGTGGAACTATACAACTGTCCTGGGCCCCTACGGCTCAACGCATCTGCCACCACGTTGGCTTTCCCAGGGTGGTAAAGGATATCACAATCATAATCCTTAACCAACTCCAACCAACGTCTCTGCCTCATATTCAGATCATTCTGAGTGAAGAAATATTTCAAACTCTTGTGGTCAGTGTATATCTCTCACTTCTCCCCATACAAATAATGACACAACACCTTCAGTGCGAATACCACTGCTGCTAATTCCAAATCACGAGTCGGATACTGCTGCTCATACTCCTTCAGTTGTCGAGATGCGTAGACTATAACTTTCTCATTATGCATCAACACGCAGCCTAAACCCATCCTTGATGCATCACAATAGACCACAAACTTTCCTTCCTCCGAAGGAAGACTCAACACAGGTGCAGAAATAAGCCATCGCTTCAACTCTTGAAAATTGTTCTCACACTTCTTTGACCAAACAAACTTCTGATTCTTTCTCATCAACTCTGTCATCAATGAAGAAATCTTTGAAAACCCCTCTACAAACCGTCTGTAATAACCAGCTAGTCCAAGGAAACTTCGCACCTCCGAGGCGTTCCTTGGCCTCGACCAATCCCTTACTGCTTCTACCTTGGACGGATCCACCTTATGTTGGATTAGCTTATACAGGATCTTTATTTATTTTCATGTATATCTAATATTAAAAAAATTAATACGAGATAGCCTAAAACATGTTTCTAAAATTGAATTCAAAGAGAAACAAAGAATAGAATACTTACAGTATACGCAGCGGAATTAAGAGTCCTTCCTTCAGTTTCTCTAACTCTTGTATCCTTTCTGTCGCAGAGTATTATCAAGAAACTGAACCGATCTTCTATTTTCTTCACAATCTTCCAATGTATCCTTAGAACCACCTAGACTAGTGTGGGCAATTCTCAACACATGAGATAGATATAGAGAGAAGAAAAGAAAATAACAAAGAGGTTTAGAAAAGGACTTGTGTTTAGAGAGAATATAAAACTATCAGAAAATCTGACTTGAGACTTATCAAACTTCTATTTTGACTTCTCTATAAGCACTCCTTTTATAGACTCAATTAGGCCATTTAATTTAATTAAAAAATAAATAAAATAACAGCCATTTTGAAGCCCTAGGTCGAAATTATCATGGGCTATAGGCCCGTGAAATTTCCCATTTGATTATAAGCCCATTGGACTTAAAATCAAGGCCTGTATTATTTTCTATTGATTTAATTAATTAAATAATTATTTAAATCCTTTATCAAATTAATTATTTATAATTTGAACCTTGATTTAAATTTATTTATTAATTTAGATACCAATTTATCTTAATTAATAAATCTGCCATAATTTCTCTTTTCTTCCCAAAATTACACAACTCTGTGAAACTATCCAAAATTGACCTGGTCAACTTTGATAATTCTAATTGAAGATTAAATCAATTAATTGAGACTATCTAGATGATTTTATCCAAGGTACAATGGGGACCATGGGCCTATGAAATCAAGCTCCAATAAGTTATCATAAATCTAACAAATAAATTTACTAACTTATTAATTCCTCGTGACTCCACTATAGACTCGGAATTGCACTCTTGAATTCATAGAACGCTCTATAACAAATATAGATACGCTATTAATTATCCATTGTTACAACCATAATTGTCATTCAATCCTCTATAGACGGTCTACAATGAGATAGGACTAAAATACCGTTTTACCCCTCATTGTATTTTATCCTCAAAACACTTAGTTCCTTGTAAATGATATTTCAGTAAACTAATTTAATTACTGAAATGAGATCTCTATCATTTAACACCTTGAACCAAACTAAAATGAAACCATCGTTTCACTTCTTCATCAGAAGCTATAGATGTTCATATCTATGATTAACACTCCCACTCAATTATACTACCGAGTTCCCAAGATGTAAGTATGGGCTAGTCCGTAGGGTAAGCTGGTAACGAACAAGTCAAAGAACTCAAATAATACAATTAGTTAGAATACTAACCACTCAGAATTGAGATTGAATTGACCTATGGTCAACTATATGATATGACTAGAATAGATAATAATGGTATGTTTACTTATCTTATCAACTGTCAATATCGGTCCAGTCTGATGTAACAAATACATCCGATCTTATCTACTTTGCTAATATTCTGGAAAGAACATAACACTGTAATGTGTAAGTAGATCATATCGTAGATTGGCAAGTCAGTGTAAATCCAATGCACTGACTAATCTTAGGACTAACTTATTTTGAACATATAATCATATTTATATTCCAATGTGATTACGCCACTATAAATAAGATTAGCTATATGCTCAGGATTTAATAGAAGTTTATATTAAACAAATAATCATGAAAATAAAAGATGTGAGCAAAGTGATTGACCAAGTCAAAAAATGATTTCTATTCTTTTATTGATAATAAAATGAGATTACAAAGAATATGAGTTTTAATTAGGGCATAAAACCCAAAACCTTAATCCCTTTTGCCCCAACTATATGTCCAAGAAAAGTCACCTCTAGCAACCAAAACTCATACTTCTTAAACGTGGCGTACAAATGATGCTCCCTCAACCTCTGCAAAACCTGTCGGAGATGCTGCTTATGCTCTGCCTCTGAACTAGAGTAAACCAAGATGTCGTCAATGAAGACAATGACGAACTGATCCAAGAAGTCCCTGAACACCCTGTTCATCAGATCCATAAAAGCTGCTGGAGCTTGGTCAGACCAAAAGACATGACTAAGAACTCATAATGTCCATACCGTGTCCGGAAGGCCGTCTTCGGTATATCCTCATCTTTGATCCTCAGCTAGTGATAACCAGATCGAAGATCAATCTTTGAGAACACCGTCTTTCCCTGCAGCTGATCGAACAAGTCATCAATCCTTGGTAGAGGGTACTTATTCTTGATAGTTAACTTGTTCAATTCTCTATAATCTATACACATCCTCAAAGTCCCATCCTTCTTTATAACAAACAACACTAGAGCGCCCCATGGAGAATAACTAGGCTTGATGAATCGCAAATCCAGAAGTTCTTGCAACTGTATCTTGAACTCTTTCAATTCTGCTGGTGCCATTTTGTACGGTGTCTTAGATACTGGTTCTATCCCCGGTGCTAACTCAATCTCAAATTGAATCTCCCTGCGCGGCGGCAACCCTGGCAGATCCTTAGGAAATACATCCAAAAACTCACACACCAATCTGGTCTCTCCCAGCCCTACCGGCATAACCCTAGTAGTATCCACCACACTAGCCAGAAAACCTATGCATCCCCCCTGCAACAAGTCTCTGGCTCTCAACGCTGAAATCATGGGTACGCGGGGTCCACATACCACACCCACAAAAACAAAAGGGTCCTCGCCTTCAGGCTCAAAAGTAACCATCTTCTTCCTGTAGTCAATCGTAGCCCCATATCTAACCAACCAGTCCATCCCCAGAATCATGTCAAAATCCTCCATATCCAACTCAATCAGATCCACCAAAAGTTCCCTACTATCAACCATCACTGGTAGTGCCCTAATCCATCTCCTAGATGCTACCAGTTCCCCTGTAGGCAATAAAGTCCCAAACCCTGCAGTCCGATACTCACTAGGTCTACACAATCTATCAATCACTCTACTAGAAACAAAGGAATGTGTAGCACCAGAATCAATCAATACTGTAAAAGGAAAGTGAGCACTAGAAAGCTAACCTGTCACTACCGAGGGACTAGCCTCGGCTTCTGCCTGAGTCAAGGTGAATACTCGAGCTGGAGTCAAGCTATCCACCTTTCTTGCTTCACCTTTCTTCATTGTTGGGCAGTCTTTCTTGAGATGTCCTACTGCCCCACACACAAAGCATGATATTGCCCGACACTCACCCAGATGGCATCTTCTACACCTCGGGCACTCCGGATAGGTCTTCCATGCCTCACCGCCACCCTGACGACCACCTTGACCACTTCGACCCCTCCTATCAGGACCAGCAACGGTCGAGGTGTCAGGAGCCTTTCTCTTGAAATCACTGGGGCCTCCGTCCCTACCTGTCCCTGAATAAGGAGGCACCGCTCTGCGGCCCTCACGCCTCACCGCACTTTCCCTCCATATCTTGTTCTCCACTTCCTCAGCGGTAAGAGCCTTCTCAACAGCCTGGCATAAGTTGTTCCTCCAGGTACCGTTGTGATCCTAACATCCCGGGCTATCATAGCATTAAACCCCCTAATAAATCGATCTTGCCTAGCAGCATCAGTAGGCACAAGATCTGGTGCAAACTTCGCAAGCCTATTAAATTTTAGGGCATATTCAGTAACAGTCATGTTGCCCTGCACAAGACTCACGAACTCATTGACCTTTGCTGCTCTGACAGCAACATTGTAGTACTTCTGACTGAACAAATCCCTGAAACCTTCCCAACTCAAAGTAGTAACATCCCTGGTTTGCAATGCCACTTCCCACCAGATGCGGGCATCCTTTCTCAACATATAAGTGGCACAGGCCACTCTATCATGCCCCTCTTCCAACCTCCCCAGAATGCACAACTGGTACCACTGCAGGTGGTACAATAGGGGCAGCACTCCCTGATGGAGCCTACAGTCGTAGAATACGGATCTGCTCATCCTGACTCTGTAATCGAGCTTGCATATCTGCCATTAACTGCTGCTAGTTCTCAAGGACTGGTGGAGGAATCTGGCCCTGGTCATCACTCCCGGTCCCAGACCTAGTGTCGACTAGCCGTGTAGATTTTCTTGGACGCATAGCTATCTAAGTCAATCTGTAAATAACGACTCGGCAGTCAGACCATGATGACAGGGTAAAAACTTCTCCAAGATCCACCAATAGAACATAACCAATCACAAACAATCAACGTATAAGCATCCATTCTCATGCACTGGCTGCTAATAAGCACGCTTCCAATCTCATTACTCAATAGCTATAAATCAGGCATTCATCCATGCACAATATACAATTAATCATCCATATATTCATTTACATGCATGGGTGATGCTAATAAACATGCCCCAATATTCTCACACAACAGTCAAGGGCCAGGCCCTATCAGTATCTCATGCTTCCTATTAATCCAATAAACAACAACATTCATAATTCATTTCACGCACATAAACACATATACACATTATCGAACCCTGATTTGAGCTTGTCTCTAGCAACGAATGTACATGTCTAGCTTGCCTTAAGGAACCCTTAAACCTAGGAGGCTCTGATACCAAGTTGTAATGCCCTGGATAGCCAGGACCACTACACTGTGTACTTATAAAGGTGCAAGACTTGCTAATCAAGTCATTAATTTAAAAACGTGTCACTAAACATGTTTGGACTAGGGTTAAAAAGGTTTTGGTCTCAAAAGTTTCATTTTATATAATTAAACAGTTATATAAATGGGATCCCAAAAGAAAAAGAGTTAAAAAGTTGGGTTACAGACTTCCAAAGTAATACAAACAACCGTCAGCCATACTAAGGCAAAATGGACAATTTCTAGGTCTCGCATCCTTACCAAAACCTCAACCATGGCAGCTGAGCAACCAGCCATGTACATTCCGCTCGCAGAGCTCTCCAATCAAGGCTGATCAAGCTTGCCCTTGCCTTTACCTGCACCACGTAGCACCAGTGAGCCAAGGCCCACCAAGAAAACATGTGCAACACAAGCAGTAGTAACAGATAACAAATCCACTAAGCATGAACTCTCATCATATAACCCACATTAATCATTCAGCATCATGGATGCAATCAAACACTTATAACATTCATATCACATAATAATCAAGGTTGACAACTTAGGCCGCACCCTCTCTTTATCCCACTGACTCCGGCCCGCTTAAACCGAGCTCAGTGCATATTAAGTTGTCCTCGGCTACCGATGGCCAAGCCGCGCCCTGTGTGCTAGTGTAACCCTTGGCACCCTTAGACCGTTGGTTCACTAAATAACTTGCATGGCATAATACCATCTTTTCAAGCATACATGATAGGGAACCCTTAGTCCCATTACATATATTCAGCCAGGTGTAGTTTTCTTACCTTTAATCTTTGCGGTTACTGATTACGAGCAACGCTCCTCAAGCACGATCCGTTCCCGAGCCTAAGCTTTTATCACCTAGTCACAACCAAGTTATAGGGCTCCATTAATATTTCAAATAGGAGTTTCCGGATACAAAACTAACTTCCAGGAATCCGAATTCCACCAAGCACGGTGGCAAAATTGATCCTGAGCATTCTAGACCACATTCCCATGCCTAAGAACCCCAAATGTTCAAGTGTGCACCCAAGGGCTGCGGCCCTTGAAGCTTAGCCGTGGCCCTGCCCTCAAAACAGAACAAAGGGAAAACCTGAAAGAAGACACGCACCGCGGCCCTTGCCTTGGGCGCTGCGGCGCTCACCCTTGACCGAGCCCTCCTGGCTTATCTTCATCCTAGGGCCGTAGCGCTCTAGAACAGAGCCGCGACCCTTCCCTTCAAGCCCAAAAAACCCACCATTTCCAACATCTAAACCTCACCCAAAGCCATTCCAAAGCTCCCCAATTCAAAACCCTTTAATCACAACACTTTTATCATGATTCTAACAACACATCCCAACAGAAATACAGCCCCAAAACCCACTAGAATCCCATTTCCAATCCCTGAAACTCAAGCAGTTCAAACACTCAAACCAACCATTCAAACTGAAATTGAAACCTCTAAATCATGAATTGAGACTTACCTCTTCTGCTGAACCACTTCTCCAAGCCAAATCCAAGCTAATTCCCAAGCTTTCCTCCTTAATTCTGCCCTTAAACATCAAAACCACAATTACCTCAATACCCAGCCAAAACCCAGAATTTCTAACCACAGAAAATGAAATTCAGTGCTTACCTTAATCCCGATTAAGTTCTTGATTGATTCTTGAGCTAAGCCTCTAAATCACTCCTGAATTCCTCTGAGTTCCTAGCTAATTTCCCCTAAGATTTTAGTGTTTTCTTCCTTGAGAGAGAATAGAGAGGGAAGGTTGAAAGTAAAGGTCGGTTTAATTTTCTGTCTACTGTTTTCCTAAAGCTTCAATCTAATCTTATCCCATTGAGTCAATCCCGAGGCTCGGGGTGCCGGAAACGTCCCCGAGGGCAAAACGGTAAAATTCCCCAATATTCCCGCCTAGACTTCCTAACCTCAAATATATCTCCATATATTTATTTTCATAACCCGATAGTCTAAATAACTACCCAATACCTAAAATACCCTTGACTTATCCAAAGGCAACTGTTAAGCCCCGTTGTGACTTTTCCCCGCTATTTAGCCCTAGGATCGCCTCGAGTCGTGCTCCGCAGACCTACCCACATAATAATGTGGTTCTCACAATGCCATATATATATCACATTAATACAAATATAATCATAAAATTATGCATTTAAATCAATAAAATCATTAAAATCACATTTAACCCAATAATGCCCTCCCGGCACACTAATCAAGGCCCTTAAGCCTCATTAGCGAATTTGGGGTTGTTACAGTCAAACTTTGTGTTAAACCTTTGCCTACCAAGTTTATCTTGGTGTGACTAGCACTAGATAAACTTGCATGCTTCGACCAGGCTGATACCTTTTCAAACTCTGACACATTTAAAAACGAAGTACCACTTTTCCTAAGTAATGATGATAATTTTTTATAAATAAAATGACGATTTTTGGGGTTTACAAAGTAGGTAATAGTCACATCTATTAGGGTACCGATGATTTTCTTTAATAAAATATGGTGATGGTTCAACTTTCTATGTAGCAGATGTCACATCATCTTAAAATCCATGATAAAAATTTTCTTAATGATGTCAGCTCCTCACATGCAGGCAAGGCTATATATAGCATTGCCTTTCCTATTTCCTTCACCTCCATCAAATTTTCAAAAAATTTTCTTTCTTCACAAACTCGAAGCACTCTCTCTCTCTCTCTATTCCTATAATTCATAAGTCGTTATTCAATAATTTTTCCTCCAAAATCATCATTCAAGTAAGTTTATTGATCACTCACTTGTAATTTTCACTTTTATCTCCGCCAAATTTGTGTTAGTTTTGAAAATTTTCAGTCAGATCTTTGTTGTTCTTGAGTAGATCATAAGACCATAAAGTTTTTTCTTGAAAAACTCTCGTTTTCTTGGGAAAATTACTGTCAGGGAAGTAGGAAAGGGCGTTGAAGGCTTCAGGTATGCTTGTCTTTACATTTGATGCTAGGAAAATCCATAGAATCAAATAAAAATTCGATCTTTAAACTCTAGTGAAAATGGTGGGAAAATTCCCTCCAAAAAGTAAGTGAAAAGGTTTGAGAAAAAAATATGTTTAGTTGCCTTTTGGATCCATTTTTTTTAGATCTGGTCGAATAAAAATTATGTTTATTCTAGCAACACACTACTTTTAGGCACACATATGCTTGTCGAGCAACCTACTTACCCTTTTATTTTTACCAAATGTATGCACGTGATCACTGGAGAAACAATATTCAATAGACCTTGATTTACTCCGAACACTGGTCTATGATGTGGATAAGAGTCGAGCAGATATTGATCTCAACCACGATACTCTTGAACTTTCATTTCAACCTGGGGAGCAATCTCATTAATATCATTTTCAATTTATCCTCGATTAGAAGTATCATCTTAAGGTTGATGAATTGCACCAAGGAATAAAAAAATTCCTTCCAAAGGACTGGACCTATGTTGTCCATCTTAACTTTGTTAATACTCTCCCTGTTGGAATCCCGACCAATGGGAGAGCAATGAGGAAGGCTTTAATAGTTGAGGAGGCTATAACTGTTGTTTTATGTTCTCTAGATATGGCGAGAGTAAAGCAAACGACAAGGAAAAGGACAGATACAGACCCACATGTTGCAAGACAGGCGAAAATTGTTGGGAAAGACCAACAGCCTCAAAGAAATGACCAGTCCATACAGTCCGAGCTAGCTGTGGAGGTGACTAACACCTTAGAGTTCAAGAAAAGTTTAAGACAAGGATGAACAAGAACATTACTTGGCACACGGTCCTAGCAAGTATCTTATTGAGCAGTGCCTTTAAGAGTTACCCAAAGAAGTATGTGATTTGGGGGATCAACATGGTCACCCCAAGAGCCGACTAGCGTGCCAACCTTCTTGGTGGAACTTATAGCACCTGGTCGCATTTCCATATCACAGGTGGTGCAACCTTGTTGTTGCACGATTATTTCAGAGGGGTGGCTGAGTACTTCCTTATTACTCCTTTTCAAATCACCCCCATTGGGTATTTAATGATTGCAACATTATATATCCTGTACCACCTTCACCAGTTGGAGCCTCTTACCCTTTAAGGGGTCCACTACGACTTTGATCTCAAATCTAATCCAGGCCATATTGGTACTGGATTCTTTTATTTCTGCCACAGGGACACGACCCAACATTTAGAAGCAATGTGGGTCAATACCATAAAGAATAATTTATGACGACTGACATGGTCGCATAAAATCTATCGTTTCAGCGAGGAGGTAATCAACTCTTCCCTATTTGTTTTTCTTCTTTTTCCTCTTTAAGATTAGCACTTAGCTATTTATATTTTATGTTTTATGCCCATGGGAAAGGCCTCTTCCTACTCAAGGCATGCTCGACCGAGTAGACATACTAGCTAGCCACACCAGAGATGAAATTTTTTATCAACAACTGGTTAACATCACAAATCTTAGGCTGATCAGCCTGTTTCAACCCCACCAAACTACCCAGGACACCACCACAAAAAGTGCCATTGGTGGAAAATTTAATGAGAAAGAAGTTAGTGAAGAAACGGGGTAGAAGGATTAGCTCCCATCTGCCCTCACTCTCATGAGGAGAAGAACAGGGGGAATGAACATTAGGGAACAAAGGGATGCTGCTCGTGAAAAGACTCTAGCAGCCCCTGAAGTCAGAGGAAAGGGAAAGTAAGTGTTGGTCAAGGATCCCTTGGACCTCTCCTTTTCCTCTACTAATGATGAGGAAGACATTCCAAGTAATAATTTAAAATATAACAATACTTCACTAGTAGCTAAGTGTGGGCGTAGACTTTTTAACTCACTTTCTTCCTTTTCTGACCAGCTCGGAAAGACAGAAGAGGTGGATATTTTTAATGCTTTCCAGGAAGATCTTTTCTGGTCGAATAACTCTTCTTTTTAAGCTGCTTCTTGAGCAATAGTTTAGATATAGGTACCACACTTACTTTCTAACTATTTTGCTCGAACTATTTCTGGCTTTATTGTATTTTTCTTACATATTTGCTATTGTTTGCAACTATGCCAGACTCTGAGGCCTTTGACCTTTACACCCACTACTGATGCTGGGCCAAGCAGAGATTAGCTTGCATCAAAGCAATCTATGCAAGATCCTCCTACTCCAACAGCTCCTCTTATGACAAGCGAAGCTCCTCCTCCGACAAACCAAACACCACCTCCTGCGAGCAGCGCTCCCCTCACTCAATAGTTGATCCCAACACCTCCCCAACCATACTCCAGAAATTTAAGACTTTGGCCAAGGAGATCAGCAATCGTGCAACAAATTTGTGTCAGCATCGCTTAAGTGCTAAGGCATTTTCTGCCCTCGAGGGGACTGCCATAGATGCAGCCTTTGGTCGGGCTATCTTGGAGGCATTATCAGTAAGCACTTTTTCATCATTTGTATGTTTGATTAATAATTTTTGCTTGCATCTATTCTTTAATTTTTCAAAGTGTGGTGACTCTTACTCACACTCATCCTCGGGAAAAGGTTGTTGCTGAGGAGTTGAAAAAGACACAGGCCTCCTTGGAGAAATTTAAAGGCATTTCCTAGAAGAATAAGGAAGATGCCAAGGAGATAGAGAAGGAGCTGGCCGAAAAGAATCTCGAGATCGAGAAGAAAAGCAAGGTCTGCCAAGTTCTTCAGGAGAAAGAGACCAAGCAGGCTCGCCTCCTTGCTGAGCGTGATTAGCTGATGAAGGATAAAGACGAGCAAATACAACCTCTTGAGGAGAATTTTTCTTCGACCAAGAAAAAGTTTTAAAATGTTGCATTTAACTACTTCTTCATGTTTTGGAAGAGCAACAAGGAGGCAAATTTTGATTACCTCCATGCTGAGCCTCAAAAGGAGATCGCGAAATTCATTGCTTGGGAGGCTGCTGAAGCTACTACCTCTAAGATTCCTGAGCCAGAGGGCGACCAGAGTCATGAGGAGGCCGAGGAGGACGCTGTCTACCATCAATGATGCTGGTCATGTTTTCATTTATTTTTTCTTTTATTTTTAAACACCAGAGAAATAATGTTCGTGGTGTAAAGACATTAGTTGTCCAAGTAGCTTTTAATCTCGGGTATCTGTAATATTTTTCTTGCATACACATACACAATGATGCTCGTTTACTTTTGAACTAGATATTACTTTTAACCGCTATATATGATTTCTAACTTTCTTGCTTGTTTTAACAAACAAAGTTTTTAATTTCTCAGTTCGATTGAGCAAAGCATAATACTTTATAAATCGTAAAAAATTTCTAAGTATTACTTAGTCGTGCTTTTTACTCATTTGCTTATGTGTAATTATGTATACCCTATATGCCCTCAAGTGATCAAGGACGTCTAGGTCCTTGGTCACTTGCCAAATAGCCAAGCCTGTTTGAACCAATCATACTACTTGCAACAATTACATAGAGCAGTATACTTAGAAAAAATCACCAATGTTAAGCAATACTTGTTAAAATAACAAAAATTTGCAAATAACCCATGTAAATAACTCATAATAAAATGGACAAAATAGTGTCTATTAAATTATAGAATTTGTACGAGCAGTTAATGTTTTTGAAAGAAAAAATCTTGGAATGAATCTGATTAAATAGTTGGTCGTGTAAACATGGCATAAACGTGTCTTGCGACCAGGTATTACATAGTCTGCAATATAATTTTTTATTACAAAAATTGGAAAAAACGTGCCTTTACATCTAGAGAATTTAAAAAAAAAATACTAAAAATGCACTAATCGTTTGAAAAAGGGGAAAATTTGTGCCTTAAGACCAGTGCCATATGAATTATTGAGAAAAAAATTATTGATAATACTTGTGAAAGTGTTCTTAATTCCAATACTGTGCGAGCAGTTCTTCGTTTATTTGAGCAAGTTTAAACGTGCCAGGCTGTAAAACATCTACGATATGGTACGATCCTTCCCAATTAGGCCCCAAAACTCCTAATGCAGGATTTTTAGTGTTTTGGAACACTTGTTGCAAGACTAAATCTCCTGTTGCAAACTTTTTATCCTTAACTCAAGAGTTAAAATATCGAGCAACTTTTTGCTGGTAAGCAGTTACTCGCAACTATGATTGCTCTCGTCGTTCATCGATTATGTCAAGAGTTTCATCTAACAATTGATGATTTTGGTCTTGGTCATACATTCTTCTTTGATGTGATGGGAGGGGGGCGGGGGGGGGGGGGGGGGTTAACTCGACCAGTATCATTGCTTCATACCCATATGCTAAGAAAAATGGTGTATGACCAGTTGATGTTTCAGCAATAGTATGGTATGACCATAGTACTTATGGAGAGATATCAGACCAGTTGCCTTTTGCTTGTTTGAGTAACTTCTTCATAGTGTCTTTTAAATTTTTATGAACTGCTTCGACTTGTCCATTAGATTGAGGATGAGAAACTCTTGGGGATACCATGTCTTGCACATAATTTTGTAAATAAATCGCTATCAAACTGAGTACCATTATCGGAAATAATCTTCTTTGGTAGTCCATATCTGCATATAAAAATTTTCATTACAAAGTCGAGTACTTTCTTTGAAGTGATGGTTTCCAATGGCTCCGCTTCAATATACTAAGTGAAGTTATCTACTGCAACAATCTCAAACTTGACTCCACCTTTTCTTGTAGGTAGCTGCCAGATCAGATCTATCCCCCATAAAACAAAAGGCCATGGACTTTGCATTTGTTTAAGCTCATTAGAAGCTGTTTGAGGTATTTTGGAGAATCCCTGACACTTGTCACACTTTTTCACATATGCCAGTGCTTCTTAATTCATTGTAGGCAAAAACTACCCTTGCATCAATATCTTCTTTGCTAGGATCTACCCCCCTGCGTGATTGCCAAAAAAATCCTTCATATACTTCCACCATTAGTAATTCCACCTTTGTTTTAGTAACACATCGAAGTAGAGGCATTGAGTATCCCCATCTGTACATTACTCCATCTATGATTACATATCTAGCGCCTTGTCGTGATACCTTTCTTGCTTCATTTCTATCTAGGGGTAAAGTGCCCTGCTCTAGATAAGTAGCAATGGGAGTCATCCAAGATGGTGAGTTATCTAACAACAATGTCGTTTCCTTTTCATGGATGCTAGGTTGGGCAAGATGTTCAATCGATATCACATTCAAAGTATATGCATCCTTAGCACTTGTAAGCTTAGCCAAAGCATCAATATTAGAATTTCGGTCACGCAAAACTTATTGTATAGTGTATTTTTTGAATTGTGAAAGAAGTTCTTTAGCTTTGATTAAGTAGGAAACCATCTTCATTCCTCGAGCTTGGTATTCCCCCAATATTTGGTTCACGACTAACTGTGAATCACTAAATATATCTACTAACAAGTCTTTAACGACTTTAGAAAGTCGAAGTCCAACAAGCAGGGCCTCATATTCTTCTTCATTGTATGAGGCACTAAATCCAAATCTTAATGCACAATGAATGTGGCGCCCTTCAGGTGTAGTTAAAATTATACCAACTCCAGAGTTGTGTTCATTTGGGGAACAATCTATATACAATTTCCATGTTGGCCAGGTCTCCTCATTTACATCTGGTGTTATTACTTGCTCATTTTCATCTGATACACCTGTGCATTCAGCAATAAAATCTGCTAATGCTTACCCTTTTATAGTAGTGCGTGGCTAGTAATTTCGTATTGCCTAAGCTCTATTTCCCATTTAAGCAATCGACCTGATGCCTCAGGATTTTGTAGAACCTGCCTGAGAGATTGGTCGGTTAGGATTTTGATCGGATGAGCTTGTAAGTACGTCCTCAGTTTCCTTGCTACCAGTAGTAAGCAATATGCTAGTTTTCCAATCAAAGGATACCTTGTTTCAGCTCCTACCAGCCTCTTGCTAATGTAGTAAATTGAATGTTGAGTTCTATCTTCTTCTCTTATAAGTGTTGCACTACCAACATGTTCAGTGACTGCTAGATAAATGAAAAGCATTTCACCATCAATTGGTTTTGAAAGAATTGGTGGTCATGCATGATGCTCTTTAAGAGCCTGGAAGGCTTTCTCACACTCCTCTGCCATTCAAAATTGTTGCCTCCCTTTCATAGATTGAAAAATGGAACACATTTGTCTGTCGGCTTCGATACAAATCTATTAAGAGTTGTTATTCGTCTAATGAGGCTTTGTACATCTTTTATCTTGGTTGGCTATTTCATGTCAATTAAGGCCTTGGTTTTCTCTGGGTTTGCTTCTATTCCCCTCGAATTAACAATGAACCCAGGAAATTTTCCAGAGCCAACACTAAACGAGCACTTTAGGGGGTTAAGTTTCATATTGTAATGCTTTAATATATTAAAGCATTCTGCTAGGTCTTGAACATGTCCCCCAACCTTTTTTGATTTAACAATCATATCATCGACATAGACTTCCATGTTGTTTCCTATCTGATCCGTGAACATCATGTTGACTAATTGCCAATACGTTGCGCCAACATTTTTTAGTCCAAAAGGCATTACTTTGTAACAGTATAAGCCTATGTTAGTCCTGAAGCTGGTATACTCCTCATTGAGAGGGTGCATGCTAATTTGATTATACCATGAGCAGGCATCCATAAAAGTAAGGATCTCACGCCATGCAGTAACATCAACTAGCTTGTTGATCCTAGGCAAAGGGAAACAATCTTTTGCGCATGCTTTATTTAAATATGTGAAATCAACACAAGCTCTCTATTTTCCATTGGGATTTGGTACTAGAACAAGTTTTGAAACCCATTTAGGGTAAAAATATTCTTGTATGAACTCGTTTTTCTTCAGTCTTTCAACTTTTTCCTTCAAAGGCTTAGATCTTTCTTTGTTGAGTAGCCTCCTTTTCTGCTGGGCAGATTTAATGTTCTACTTGTCGATATTGAGAGCATAGCTAATTACGGCAGAGCTTATATCTACCGTATCCTTGTCCAACCAAGCAAACACATATTGGTTGTGTTTTAAAAAACTTTTGAGCTCAATTTTTACTTTCTCGACTAAGTTATTTCAAATTTTTATAGTCTTGGTTGGCTCATCTTGGTTAAGTAGGACCTCTTCGAGGTCTTCGATTGGTCCTACTATAGTATCATAATCCCAAAAGTGAGTATCATAATCCTCGCTTTTGGCAGCGCCCTATTTGGAGGCGTCATGCTTGTTTGGAAAAGCCTGCTCATGCTTTTCTAAGATGTTAACTTCCAATTTGCTGCCGGCCTATTTTCTGCTGGTCTAGCAAAAATCATGCTGGTCGTGACTATGCCTTATTTTTTGGCAATAGTGATGGAAGAATTATAACATTCTCTGGCTTCCCTTTGGTTTCCTTTAACACATCCTTCTCCAGCGTTGGTTGGGAACTTCATTGCTAGATGATAAATGGACATGATTGCTCTTAAATCAATAAGTATAGGCCTCCCAAGTAAGGCATTAAATATTGAGGGGAGATCGACTACAACAATGGTATCAATTACTGTGTTGTTTGTTGGTGCTTCTCTAACAGTAACAACCAATCTAATTATTTATGTTGAAGTCATTCCTTCTACAGTGAAATCATATAAGATTTGTGTGCAGGGTTCGAGATCTCAAACAGAAAGTTTCATTCTTTTTAGAATGGTCTTAAAAAGAATGTTAACTAGAAAGCCATGATCAACCATTGTTCAGGCAACATTCATATTAGCAATCAGTGCCTCAATTACTAATGGAAAGTTTTATGGGAAATGTAATAGGTTTGCACTCGTAACGAGGCATTTTGGGAGAATGCTCTGTTGTGATTGGTTGAATACATGGTGAAATTGGTTAGGCACGAAGAGATGCAAAACCATAACGATTTCACAAAAGTCAACATGTGAAGTTGACTTTTGGTATAGGCATTTATAAATCATCTTTTTGGGCTCAAAGTGTTTCTTTGGAGTATATAAGAGTACTCAAAAATTTTGGTAGCCTTTGGGGATGTTTTGAGACAAGCTTTGGAGTGACAAGTCAAAGGCATCGGTGATGCGTTGCCTCTGGGAGGCAACACATTGCTTAGCAATGAAACAATAGACCAGGCGACATGTCACCTCAGATGTTCGTACAATTCTGTACATTGATGTGTTTTGGCTCCGAAATTCAAATTAAAATTCTCTAATCTCATTGGTTAAGTCTAATGAGGTTCTTATACTATTTAAATGAGTCATTTGAGTTAATTTGTGGATTGATCATTCACATCTCTCTCTAATATCCTCTCTCTCTTTCTTTAGTTCTCAAGAATACTAGTTTTCTCCAAGAAACTCATCAAGCATTCCTTGACTTGCATGAGTTTCAAGGATTGTAAAATCCCACATCTCATTCTACTTGGTTGAAGCTTCAAGCAATAAGGGAAGGCTTGGAATAGAGATTTTGGACCACAATATTCTTATTGTGTATAAGCCTTAGAAGTTCCCAAGTTTAAGATTCAAGTTGCTCAAAGAGAAAGGTTGTATCTCTCTAACCCTAATTTTGTATTTTATCATTCTATTGAGTTTATGTTGTTAGTATTCATGATTAAATATTTCTAAGTTCATCATATACAGATTTAATCAATTAATCCTTTGTTTTCAAGATTTTCATTCATACAATGAACATGGTTATTTTATTTTCAAGATTTTCATTCATACCATGAATATGGTTGTTTGATTATCTAAATTTGCATTCATACTTTGAATAAGGTTCTTGATTAGCATCTAGGGTTTGTAATATTGAACTTTTCCGATTATGAGTTGTTGATTAAGAAAGTGTAAAGCGATAAATTTACAACAATAAAAATCTCTATTTCTGATTACTTTCTTTTGTGTTATTGAATAATAAACAATGATGGAAATTTGTTCATCTTATATAATCCTAAAATCCTTGCTTCAAGATTTGGTTTGTGTTGAACACATAACCATGAGATATAAAAAAAAATTCTTTTTAGATATGCGCTACATGAATGTGATTATGGATTCAAAGTCTTCATCAAACAAAGGATGAGACAACTAAATGAGATTACATACTTAAGGAGATTGATATTATCACATTAATTATTTCTAAATGTGTAGATTTCAAGAATTTAAATGAAATGTGTTTGCTGCAATATTTTTGTGAGTATGAGTTGTTTATGTTAAGAATACAATGGTGAATGTTAATGAACAATTCAAGGGTTATTGTTATACTTGTTTTGTTTGTAAAGTTATTGATTATCATGTGAGATATGGTAATTATAAATTTAACCATAATGATATTAGGGTTAATACAATTGATGATGAGATCTTTGTGATCTTAATTGAATTTAATGCATTTGATGAGAAATGTATGATAACCCTAAAGAGAATTGACATAGTTCATGTATGTACTAATGAGACTAATGCAACCTTAAGAGAAGGTGAACATGTCAATGCAATTGATGATAAAATCATTGCAAAATAAAGTGAAGTTACTAAGGTCAATGCATTTGATAATGAGATCATTGTAAACCTAAGTAATGATACCAAGGCCAATGCATTTGATGTTGAGATCATTGCAACCTTGAGTGAAGTTATTGCAACCCAAAGAAAGGTGTACAGATGGTAGTATGATAATTGTGCCACCATTCATGCAACCTACGATAAAACTCTTTTCAAAATCCTTGAAAGTACAAAGGCGAGAGTTGAAGTCAAAATGAGAAATGAGAAGAGATTCAAGGTACTTAGAAGGGGCTGCATTGATGTGTTCTTCACTAGTGGAAAGTGTTTACCCAAAAATGGCTCCTGATGATGTGGCAATAACTTATTACACGTGGTTGGCACGTGGCAGTGTCAAAGTGAAGAGGTGTTGTTCGTCTATCGACCAGCTCCTTGTTGCTTCATCAGATCTTGCAAGTAGACGCAACCAGCCTGGTCGTATGCTTCAGTTTATTTCCTTTAAAGATATGTAATCTTGTAATAATTACATTTATTATATTCTTTTTATTGCCTTAATATGCTGATATTAAGGAGAATTAAGGCCCATTGGCCCATGTAACTCTCCTTGAGCCTATAAATATGCATGAGATGGCTTAAGGAAGGGACGACTTTTGAACCTTTTTTCTGAAGATTCATAGAAAGAGCATAGTGCAATTATCCACCGAAGAGTTGTAATTCTCCTAAGGCTTGTGAAACTCAAGAACCCTAGTTCTTTGATCAAGGCATTGGGATTCAACATCAATAATAACACTAAGTGGACATAGGTTGTTACCACATTGTTGGGGTCGAACCACTATAAATCATTTGCATCATTTCTTACCATTTGATTCCATTCTTGATTGCCTTCTTATTTCTTTGTCATATTTCTGACTTCGTGTCGTTGGCCAAATAAAGGGTCAACATTCTGGTGCTTTCATTGAGAGTTTGATCAAGAAGCTTTAAGAAAATTGAATGGCAAAGACATCCAAGAGAGCTGGACAGACCGCTGGCATTGCATCATCTCAACCTTCTCCTCCAAATGTGGTTGAGAATGAACCACATTTGGAATTCGAAGAGGAGAAATTAGATTCGGAGATGCTGAGGGAAACACTGGGGGTGTTGTAGGACGAGTTGGCCAATCTGATGGCCAATCAGAAGAATGTAGCAGAAACCTTGGTGCTGCAACAAAGGGAGATTGAGTGTTAGCGCCAGGAGCTGAATGAGCGGTAGGCGGACATGGACCATTGGTAGAGGGATTCCACGGCTACTCTTGAAGCAGCCATTCAATTGGTTCGAGGACAGGCTGCACCGACCTCTTAACCGGATCAGCCATCGTATGCGCCACCTCAGCAAGCTCCCAATCCAAGTCCTCTGCTCCAGCCAGGAAGCCCTCAAAGGCTGGAGCAGCCACCTGTGGCTCAGGATGATGTCCCGATTTGGGATCCTGAACAACAACTGTCATCTCAAGCTGATCCTGGCAATCCCCAACGTTAGAGGCAGAATAGGGCCAGGCAGCCACCCTGCAGCCCTAGACGTCCAGGGGACGAAGTGCCAATTCCACCGAGCAGGGGGCAGCGTCCTTCTGCCAATAGAAGGAACAACGAGTCAGGCTCTGCGGCCATGGGCCCCCCATGACATAATAATGCACGAGGACCCAACGACCAGCGCAGGCCTCCCCTTGACGCTCGGGAGATGCCAGCCCGAAGAGGAAACAGCGTGAACAGCTAATCGTGCCATAGTCGGCTACAGTTTAGAGACGGCCTTGACTATAATGAGGCCGATTCAGGCAAAGGGAATGCAGGTTGGGGGAACGAAAAAAGAGGTGGAAACCCCCCACCTAGACAAAATAGGTCGGCGAGCCATAACGCTGGGGGGCAACCCCGAAAAATTTGATCAGCTAGGAGTTAGCGAACAGAGGTGCAGGGATAATGATTTGAGGGACGTACTCAATGACCATCGTGAGAGGCACGATGAGTATGCTCCTCCAGCATCGGTCGCCCCAGCAATCCCAGATGCAGTTCAGGCACAAATTGATGCTCTGAACCACGTAGTACAGCAGTTGGTCGGGAGTCGAACATCCCACATAGAGTACGACCGGAGGAGAGGCACTCCATTTGTGCAGAGGATAGTTGTGGCGGAAACCCCCAGCAAATTCAAAATGCCAATTCAAATGGAGAGGCACTCCATTTGTGCAGAGGATACGGAGACCCAGTATCTCATGTCAACAAATTTGAGATACAAATGGATATACAGAAAGTGTCGGACGATGCCTGTTGCAGGATCTTCCCCGCCACACTATCTGACACTGCCTAGGAGTGGTTCTTTAAGTTCCCTCCTACTAGTATAGTATCCTAGGAAATGTTTGTGAATGAATTTTACGGGCAATTCTACGCAGGTTGCGTACACCCCAATGAGGCCAACCAACTAGTGGAAATCCGTCGAAAAGAGGGAGAGCCCTTAAAGGAATATGTCCAGTGTTTCATGTGGATAGCAGCTGGACCCAAAACAGTGGGCGACGAGGGAAAGATGATGGCCCTAACTACCGGGGTCAGACGCCATTCTCCCCTATGGAATAGCCTAAGAAAGAATGGGGTAAAGAGTACCTAGGAGTTTTTCGATCGAGCTGATCGATACATCAAGCTCGAGGACGCGATTGCCAACGAGGGGAAATTGCCTAAGAAGAACAAGGCACTGAAGGAAGGTCCTGCCAAGGCCGCCAACGGGTCGGATAAACCCAATGGCAATGGTAAAGGCAACGGGAACGGAAATGGAAGAAATGGTGGAAAAAGGGCGGGCAATGAGCCGTCAACGTCTGACAATAAACGCCCCAAAGGCAATAGATATGAGCCGAGATTCACCAACTATACGGACCTCGTTGAAATTCGAGCAGAGGTCTACCAGGCGACCAGCTCTAATGTTCCTTATAAGCGACCCGCACCTATAAGGAAGGATATCTCCAAGAGAGATACAACAAAAATTTTTCGTTTTGCACAACAACTATGGACATGACACCAATGAGTGCAACTAGTTGAAGGACGAAATTGAGTTCCTGATCACGCAGGGACATCTAAGGAGATATGTGCGAGCTGCGGGAGGGTCTCAGCGAGAGGCTCAAGGTGGCAATGAGCAGGCGCCTGCACTCCAATGCTCGCCACCTTTACAGCCACCTTTTGTGGCAGGTACGTTACTCACCATCTATGGTGGCCCACACCTTGCAGGGGACAGTGGGAAGGCAATGGAGCAATACGCTCGAAACCTATGCCACGACCAGGACATCGAGATGAGGAGTGTGGAGGATCAAGCGCCAAAGAAGGCTAGAACAGAGGAAGAATTGAAAACCTTCTCTGAGGAAGATGCCCCACACGTACAATTCCCACACTCCTATCCGTTGGTCGTTGACATTCAAATCGCCAACATGATGGTTAAAAGGGTGTTAGTTGACACATGAAGCTCAGTCAACATCTTATACAAGTCTTCACTAGAAAGAATGAAATTGTCCATCAAGGACCTAGAGCCATGCAACCAAACCATTTATGGTTTTTCTGGCGAAGGGCTCGCCCCAACTGGGTCGATTAGGCTCCCAATTACAGCAGGAGCTGCACCAGCAAACAGGATGTTGCTCGCTGTAATTGGGAGGCCTATTTTGGTTGACCTACGAGCCGTTACCTCGATATGGCACCTTGCCATGAAATTCCCAATCGACGCAGGGGTAGGATGCGTGTTGGGAAATCAGCGGGAAGTGAGGGAGTGCTACAACGCCTCGATATCAAAGGAAAAGAAAGGTGTTTTGAGGGAAGTTGCCGGGAAAGAGTTGCAAATGGAAATTGATGTGCAAACCCAATCGGGTGATGATGTCACCTGTTTACCAAGTTTTTTGGAAACGAATACGAACGGAATAATAAAAAGACAAGAGCTATAAAAGTGTAGAAATATAAATAAACAGACGGTGTTTTTACGTGGTTCAGGCGTTAACGAGCCCTAGTCCACGAGTCGATGTTATTATACTTGTCGAGAATAACAGTCAAACAGCTGGTGTATAAGGAACTCACCACCTCACAGTGTTTCTCTCGGGTTCTCTTGGAGAAGATGAAGCTAGAGAGATTTTAGTAGAGTTCTTGCTATGTGATTTGTTGGCCGTCCCCCTTATTGTAAAATGAGGGGGTCTTTATAGCTAGGGTTTTGGATTAGGGTTTTTCTCTACGTACATGAGTCTTAATTACACCAGCCATAAATAGGGGATACAATTACTGTAGTAGCATGGCTACAAGACTCTATGTGGGTATATTTACGTGAAAGTATGGGGAATACACAAAGTCAGCCGTCTTTTCCAAGTTGTCAGCGGAACAGTAGGCGAAAAGGTACCCTTAGGCGTGCTGGGATGTGTGCGGCTTTGACCTGTCGGGCGTGTCAGGCGGGATCCTGTGTCAGGTGGATATCATTCCAAATATGCCTCCTCCATGACTCGACCGCTTGGTTTTGTTCTGTGCGAGGCACGGAACTGTTTCCGCGAAGACCACTTGAAGAGCTTCTTCTGGAAGGAGCTTCCCCGAAGGATACCCCTTCGGGATTCCGGGAGAGTTGACGAGTTTCCGTGTCGTGTTTGCTTGAAAGAGTAATCCGGACACTAAACGGGAGTGGCGAAGCCTTTCTGTCCATCCGCGAGCTCTGGTCACCTACCGTGAAAGACATTGGTAATTCTGCTTCCCCGAGGATATCCATCTAAACGCTATCCAGAAATCTGGATAACATTTACCCCCCAAGGTCACGGAGCTTTGAGAGATCCGGGAGCTTGTACAGTCCTCCGGGTATTTCGGTTTCTTAGATTAGGTGAGGGGCCACCTTCTGTGTTCCCGGAAGGGTTCCTTTTTCCCGCCTGAGTGTTAGTATGAAAAAGAAAGGAAATTTCTTCTGTTTAAACTCAAGTACTCAAGTGCGGCAAGGGCCACGCGTCATGTCGGGAATGGTTCTGCGATCAAGACGTGTGCGTGAGGCGACTGGTTGAGTATGCGTTCGTCAGGCATCTGAGTAATGATTTGACGGTTTTTAATGGTACTCTGGGCCCGAGGTGGTATAATGATGGGAAATAAATACTTTATTCCCATCCGAGGAGTCATAAATAGGATCGTCGCTTCATCTCCAGCCATTGGATCTGATACACACGGAATGGGAAGATCGGGACCGTTTATTTGAGGAATTCGAAACGACTTCTTCCCTGCTATAAAAACGAGGGAACGGACCTTTCTTCCTCTTTACGCTTTCAAATTCTCTATCTTTCGGATTTTCAGATTCCCAAACCTTTGAACTCTCAGGCTTCCAAGCTTCCATTCCTTTGAACTTGCCACTTCTTTTGGTAAGGGATCTAGAAACTTTTCTTTTGATTTGGCAGTGGGTTTATTCGCTGAAGTTCAGGGTTTGAATCGCCGTTCGTCTTTGCAGCTTTTACTTCTCGCGATCGTGCTGTGCAGTGATCCGGTTACTCCTTCAACCTTCAACTACCCGAATACCAGTAAGTATTTCTACTTTGCTCTTTCCTCCCAAACCTTAGGTTGTTGGTAGTTGTTGGAGTTGAGGTTTCTGCCATTATCGCCTATGTGCATGCGTGAATAGGTCTTTGATAGGCATGTGACTGATGTGAGTCGATAAGTAGTCTCTTTTGCATGCTTTGACGATTTGCGTTTGGAAAGTCGTTCCTTGTCTTGCTTGCGTTGTTCTGGTTTGCTGTTTTAGGGCATAAGCATGAACGCCTTTAGGGTGTCTTTCTCTGGAAAAACACTTCTTTTGGTGGGCTTAGGCTCGGAGTCTGAGTCTGGTTCCTTGCTGCCCTTCGGGTGGCATGGTGCCAACCCCTCAGCAAGCTCGGTGGGAGCCTCTCCAAGCAGTTTTCAGGGAGGGTCTCCCCGACGCCTTTGATACCATTAGGGTATGACAAGGGTGCTGATTGCTTAGAGTGTTTTCTTCTTTTTTTCTTTTGTTCAGTGACGAACATCTCAAAGGAACAACTCCTCGCTGTGGTGGAGGCTGATTCTGCCCAGGAGAAGGGTTCCCCTGTCGCTGGCGCAAAGGGGAAAGGAAAGGGAAAAGTGGTCGCGGCTAGCCCACCGACTTCCAATAGTTCAATCTGGGAGATGGACCAAAAGCCGAACCTTTTCAGGAATTACGGCATGCTGGAGCTGTATTCCTCCGAGGCAGGCCTGAAGAACATCCCAGGTCTGATGTGGCACCATCTGTCGGTGCTGGACGAGTCGGCTAGTCAGAGTCACGAGGGCTTTGGTGCCTGGAGCTGGGCACACATAGTGTGTGGGGCGCACTTGCCCCTAAGAAGTTACTTTGCCAATTTCTGTGTTAAGGCGGGGATTGCCCCCTTCCAGTTGATTCCCCCCAGCTACAAGCTCCTAGCGGGGTGGTTCATCTTTTGCAAGTCCCGGAAACTGGAAGCTCCTACCCCGGAGGAGGTGCTGTACTTCTACGGGTTGAAGTCCCAGCCTATGAGGGGTCATTCAGACAAGGTGGGATTTTACAGGCTGGAAAGGCACCCGGACGTGATGTGTCCCACCTGTCATACCGCGAGGGTTCCAGACCTCCGGGAGTACTGGTTCCTGACGACTGGCTTCCCACTGAAGAGGGTGCCAGCCCTATCTTTGGACTTCAAAATCCCTGGTAAGTGCTCCTTCCTCTCATTTTCAACTTTGTTTCTTTGCGTTTGATTTGCCTTTCGGGAGGATCTCTAATGCTTGTATTTGAATTTTGCAGAAGTCGTTCCGCGGACACCTCGCTGTACGGAGATGATAAGGAGGTCCAAGTTCTACGAAGGGCTTTCGGAGGAAGAGTTGAAAGTGGAGGGACTTGTGACCTCCGAATCTTTGAGGGAGTATGGGCTACTCGCCTCTTTCCAAAACATTGAGCCAGTGAGTGGCAGGGGGCAAAGCCAGGTGTCAGCTGACATCCGGGAGCAGATTGCCCTGGAGCTGTCCAAGGTGATCAACCAAGCAGCCCGGGATGAGAATACTTTATCTCCTAGTTGGGCGGAGAGGTTCCCCGACCCCCAGCCGGAGGAAGAGGAGATCGAGGCCCGCCACGCCGCGGCTTACCCTAACGAAGGGGCTCCGGGGGCTAGTACCTCCGGGAAAGGTAAGACTAGTTTTCGATTGATCCACACCCCCAGCCTGTCTGAGGTTTACCGGACCTCTCAGATGGGGTTCGATCCCCGCTTCCTTAGGCTAGATCCGCGTAGGATACCCTTTGACAGATATTGCGATAGGGTAGATGAGCTCCTCGAGTGTCTGAGTGACGGTAGTCTGCCAGAAGGTGTCATCATGGTTGACCCTTCTTCTCTCAGCATGTCATTCCCGGACTTCAAGGAGTACGGGAGCTTCCTGGAGCAGGAGGCGGTGTTTTGTTTTGCTCGGGGAAGGCCATCCACGTTTCTCGTGCATGGTCGTCCCTTTCAAACTTTTCTTTTTCTTGTTTCTTGTTCCCTGCTGGCAGACTTGCTTGTGCTTTTATGTTGTTGATTGTCTTGTCTTCCGCTTATCTTCTTTCTCATTGCTTGTTGGTTCGTTAACCTTGCTTCGTATGTTTCTTGCAGAGTATCCAGAAGCCAAGATGTTAGGGAGAGTTACTTTGCTCATTAAGAAGGCTGCCACCAGCCAAGACCCGTCCAAGGGGAAAGGACGGAAGGCCAAGGCTGGTAGGGGAGGTAAAGCTGCCACCCCCAAGAAGACAAGTGGCGAGGCACAAGCGTCTCCGGGGGTAGAGAAGTCTCCTGCCGACGGGCCTTCCGAGACTATGATGGTCTCGAGTAGCAGCAGCGACGGGGAAGGGCTTGTGTTCCCCGTGAAGACGACTGGGGTGAGCAAGCGTCCCGGAGGGGATGCTGACGGCGCCGAGAAGAAACGCCTTAGACACTCTTCTCCCGGTCGAAGGCAACAACAACAGCAACGACAGCAACCACAACTACAACAACAGCAGCAACAAGAACAACAGAGACAATCACCAACGCCACAGCGGCAGCAACAACAACATCCAAACCAGCAGCAACAACAAGGGCAATTACTTCCGCTGCTGCAGCAGCAAAAGCAACAACAACAACAAAGGCAGTCACCTCCGCCACCGCAGCAACAAAAACAACAGACCGGGGCCTTAATACCCCGTCTGCCTCCTCCTCCAGCTCAAAGGGAGTCCACCCTTTCGGGGTCTCCTTCTTCTCAGCAAACAAACCTTCCTCTGCCTGGCCTGAAGTTCCACTTCCCGCAGAAACCAACCCGTTTCCCCGCTGCCCTCCTGGAGGGTGTAAGACGGGCCGATAATTTTTTGAAGAGACGGTTGGAGGCTGAGAAGGCCATTACTCAGGGAAGGGTAGACAACTTGTCTGCCGTGAAGAGAGCTGAGTTGGCCGAGGGGGTGAGGTCCCTTCACCCGGCTGGAGCGGTTTTGGATGGCCCAGCCTTGGAGAAGAGGCTGGTGCCTAGGCTGGGATGTGCATTGGCGCCGTTCGGAGCGGATATGATGGAGGACATGGCCCTGAGCTTGTGCGAGCTCAATTCTGAGAAATGGGCCATCAGTAGCAGTAAGGATCCGCTGCTGCTGACACATGCCGTGAAGCAACAATTGTCCGGGGTAAGCCGTCAGTTAAGCTTTGGGATCATCTGTCTTAGCACATTCGGTTCTGCTTAACTCATTGTGTTGTCTTTCCATGCAGGCCTCTATGATCGCGGAACGCTCGTTCCGGGAGGTGGGTGCAGTTCTGGTTCAGCTGGAGGAGAGCCAGGTGGCTCGCCAGGCCTTGGAGGCAGAGAAGAAGAAACTGACCCAACAGGCCTTGGAGGCTTCGGAGAAGATTGAACAGGCCCGGCGCGTGGCTGAGGAAGAGGCGGACAAGAAATATCTTGCCAAATATCGAGAGTACCGGGCCAACGCAGAGAATGAGTTCAGACAGCGGTCGGATGAGATGAAGGCCGAAAACTCCAAGCTCCGGGAAGAGCTGTCCCAAGCCAGGGTGGAGAAGGATACCTTGGAAGCCCGCTTGCAATCAAAAAATGATCTCCTCCTTAAGCAGCAAGAGGAATATTCCACTCTTCAGAGTAAGCTGCACGAGGAGGAGCAATTTCATAAGAGGAGCAAGGATCTCGTGTCTATGCTGGAGTTGGGGCTCGCCAAGAAGGATAAAGAGATCGGAGCCTTGCAATTCACTGCCAGGGGGCATGTGACCGAGAAGCAATCCGTGCTGAGCCAAAATAGGGAGCAGCGCAAGGAGATTGATTCTCTTAAGGGAGAGCGGGATGCCTCCAAGGCCGAGATGGAAAAACTAAGGGCTCAATTAGCTATCGCGGAGGCACAGCAGGCAACCTCCGAGGCGGAGCGCTTGAAGGAGAGGGAGGATGCCGAGGTGGTTCTGAACAGGACGATTAATATATCGCACGTGGCCCTCAGGCATCAACTCTGGAAAATGAACCCGGAGGTACTAGGCTATCTGGGAGAGGATGCTGACGCCATGAGGGAGAAGTTACAGGTGTGGGATCAAGGCCCAGATGTGTACGTCCAAACTTACAACGTTGACGAGCGTGCTGGAGCCCCTGAAGCAGGAGATCCCGGAGAGGCGGGGACCTCTGAACCTGCATGTGATGAAGTTCCACCTCCCAATGAGCCGACTCCGCCTGCCCTAGTTGGAACTGCCGACCTCGAGGCCTTGGAAGCGGACACTACTGCCACCCCCAATGCTTGAAGGGGACTTATCTTTAATAATTTTTCATTTGAGTTTTTCTTTGGGGCGAAGCTCCTTGTACTCTTTTCTCATTGCAGACATATTTGCCATAATTATAGCATTCTCCTTTCTTTTCTGCCGAGTTCTTTATTTATCTTTGCGTTTAGGGTAGACTTTTATACGGTAGAAACTATTGTAGGGGCGCATGAGGTTTTGGTTCCAACGGCCATAACCTATGCACTCCCCACTTGAAGCTCTAACGGCTGATGTCTTTTCCCACGTAGTTTCTAGGTTACGAAGGTTTCCTGGTTCCAACGGCCAGACTCCTTTCACCGTATTTTAGCTTTCCTAAGGCAAATAGCCAATCCCGGGACTTGTAGTTATACTGTTCACTGGGATTGCTAAGGTGAGCCGTTCCATGGCTCGGAACGGGAGTTCTTTTGGTGAGCGTCGCTAGACTTAAGGTTAGATCTTTGCGAAGCAAAACTAACTATCGTTGCGACCCTCATGGTGGCTGACTTCAGGGACCTGGCATGGAGCCCTGCGAGGCAAGGCTCGTTGCTGTCGGGGAAATTGCCACGCCCACCAGGTGTGATCCCGGAGCAGGGGCTTTGCGAAGCAAGGCCTGCTGTGAGTGGGGGATCGACCATGTCTGCTCCTGGAGCTGAAATTTACAGTGGTCGAGGAGCTCACCATGCATTATTTTGTGAGATCCGGAGCTGAAGCCTGCGAAGCACGGCTTACAACGGTCGCGGATCTCGCCATCTTTCGCCTTACGGGACCCGGAGCTGGAGCTTGCGAAGCAAAGCTCTACAGCGATCACGGAATATGTCTGCAAAGGACTTGTCAGGGAGTTGGGGGTGTTTCGGCGTAGCTCTCTGAATGTGCCTCATCCCCCAGTCCTGTTCATCGTTGTGCTACACAGGAGATAATTTTCATGATACATAATGGCAGGCATTTCAATGGAAATTTTCACATAAACACATAATTCACGTAATGCAACAAATTAACCTAAGCTTAACAATTTAAAAATTTCAAACACAATGCTAGCACATAAGTGGTGTTCTGTGTATGTTTTGTTCAAGGGGCGTATGGCTATGCCTTAGCCATGTATACCCCCCCAAGTGAGCGTGGGGTCCGGACGTCTCCGGACCGCGTGGTCACTTGTTAAAACACAGCTTTGAACACAGGGACAAAAAGTGCAGTAAAAGTGGAGTGAATCTCTCCGTGTTTCATTAAATTAGCCTGCTAGGCACGTGTTTTACAGCAGGGAGGATTATTTCCACATTTTTCACTTTTGCTAATTTCACCAAGGACTTCCGACTAGATAGTCCGGGGCCTACTGGTAGTAACGGCGGAGGTGCTCTGCGTTCCAGGCGCGTGGGACTTTAGATCCGTCGAGTCTCTTTAAGTGATACGTCCCATGGCCCACTTTTTCTTGTACTTCATAGGGGCCTTCCCAGTTGGGTCCGAGGACTCCCACTCCCGGATCCTGCGTAGCAAGAAATACTCTCCGGAGGACAAGATCCCCAACTTCGAATGTACGGCTCTTGACTCTTGTGTTAAAGTGTCGGGCTATCTTGCCTTGGTACATTTTTAGTTGGACCTGCGACCGCTCCCGGAGCTCTTCGATCATGTCCAAGGACTCCTGGAGAAGGGCGTGGTTCCGGGTAGGGTCGTAGGTGTATTTCCTGTGAGAGGGGATCATAATTTCTACTGGGATGACGGCCTCGCAACCGAAGGTCATGGAATAAGGTGTGTGCCCCGTCGAAGTTCTCTCTGTTGTGCGATAGGCCCAAAGTACTCGCGGAAGTTCTTCCGGCCAGTGAGCCTTGCAGGCTTGGAGTTTTTTCTTCAACGTGGTCTTTAATATTTTGTTTACTGCCTCCACTTGCCCATTAGCTTGGGGTCTGGCAACTGCGGAAAAGCTTTTGATAATTCCATGCGAAGCACAGAAGTTCGTGAAATGTTCACTGTCAAATTGCTTCCCGTTGTCGGACACAATTTTTCGTGGAAGCCCAAAACGACACACTATATTCCTGATGACAAAGTCCAGTGCTTTTTTAGATGTGACCGTGTTCATAGGTTCAGCTTCAGCCCATTTGGTGAAGTAGTCTACCGCGACTATGGCATACTTCACTCCACCCTTTCCAGTTGGAAGGGAACCTACTAGGTCAATGCCCAAAACGGCGAACGGCCAGGGGCTGGTCATTAAGGTAATTTCTGTAGGCGGCGCTCGCGGAACCTTGGCGTACCTCTGGCACTGCTCACATTTTCTGACATAATCCACACAATCCTTCTTCATGGTGGGCCAGAAGTATCCTTGTCGAAGGATCTTTTTGGAGAGGCTCAGCCCGGAGGTATGGTCGCCACAGAAGCCTCCGTGAACCTCATGGATGATGGCGCTGACTTCGGTTCGGGCAACACACCTAAGGAAGGGTACGGACAACCCCCTACGGTAAAGCTTTCCATCCATAACCACATACCAGGGAGCTTGATACTGGAGCTTTCTTGCGTCAGCTTTATTAGTGGGGAGCTCTCCGGTGGTGAGAAATCTGAGGATGGGTCCTATCCAGGAATGGGAATGGTCGATGATGGCATTTACCCTCTGTGTCTCGGTAGTGGGTACTTCTAAGTGCCCGATGGGCACCAGGCCATATTGTTCGATCTCCGGGTCTGTTGCAAGCTTGGCCAGCGTGTCCGCGAGTGAGATCTGGTCCCGGGGGACCTGGCGGATTTGGTAACCTTTGAAATGCTGCAGTAGGCCGCGGGAGAGAGACACGTAGGCAGCCATTTTTTCGCCTTTCGTCTGGTATTCCCCGGATATTTGGTTTACCACAAGTAGGGAGTCGCTGTATACTTCGATTTTTTGGGCCCCGACTTCTCTGGCCAGTCGTAATCCAGCTAACATGGCTTCGTGTTCTGCCTCGTTGTTGGATGGTGGGAACGCGAAACGGATGGCGCTCTGGAGCTGATGCCCTTGGGGAGATATTAGGATGACCCCTGCTCCAGCTCCTTTTTCATTTGAGGCTCCGTCTACATAGACCTTCCATGTGGGAAATTACGGGACAGGATCTTCCGGGAGGTCATTCATTCCCGAGCATTCCACAATAAAGTCCGCGAGAGCTTGTCCTTTTATGGAAACACGTGGTTGGTAGTGGATGTCGAACTGGCTCAGTTCCATGGCCCGCTTAAGCAATCTGCCAGAAGACTCGGGTTTCTGCAAGACTTGTCGGAGAGGGTGGTTGGTGAGTACTTTGATGGTGTGCGCCTGGAAATATGGCCTTAGCTTCCGCGAAGCAATTAGCAAGCAGAGGGAGAGTATTTTGATCATTGAATATCTGGACTCGGCGTCCAGTAACCTCTTGCTTACGTAATACACAGGGAGCTAGATACGGCCATCTTCCCGGACGAGAGCGGCACTCACTGCGTGCTCTGTCACAGCTAAGTATAAGAACAACGCCTCTCCTTCGACAGGTTTGGACAGAATGGGAGCTCGGGTTAAATGTTCCTTGAGGTGTTGGAAGGCTGCTTCGCATTCGGGGGTCCACTCGAACTTCTTGTTTCCTCGCAACACATTGAAGAAGGGGATACACTTGTCAGTGGCCTTGGATACGAAGCGGCTGAGAGCAGCTATCCTTCCGGTAACGCTCTGGACATCCTTATGCTTCCGGGGGGAAGGCATATCTATGAACGCCTCAATTTTCTCAGGGTTGGCTTCCACTCCGCGGGAGCTGACAATGAAACCGAGGAACTTCCCAGACGAGACCCCGAAAGTACATTTCTTTGGATTCAGTTTCATTCCATACTTTCGGATCATGGCGAAAGCTTCCTCAAGGTCGTCACTGTGGTCCCCGGAGGTCTTGGATTTTACCAACATGTCATCCACGTACACCTCCATGTTCCTCCCCAGTTGGTCCTTGAACATCCTGTTTACTAGACGCTGGTACGTCGCCCCAGCATTCTTCAAACCGAAAGGCATGACCACGTAACAGTAGACACCCTTGTCCGTGAGGAAGATGGTGTGTTCCTGGTCCGCGACATGCATCTTGATCTGGTTGTATCTGGAGTACGCATCCATGAAGGATAAGAGTTCGTACCCGGAAGTAGCGTCTACCATCTGATCGATTCGCGGAAGAGGGAAACAATCTTTCGGGCAGGCTCTGTTTAGGTCCGTGAAGTCAATGCACATTCTCCAGGACCCATCGGGTTTCGGGACCAGAACTGGGTTGGCCAACCACATGGGATAGTGTGACTCCTGGAGAAAGCCTATGGACATCAGCTTGTCCACTTCAGCCTTGACGGCTTCGGCCCTCACTGGATCTAACGGCCTCCTCTTTTGGCGAACTGGAGTTGCAGATGGGTCTATGTTGAGCGCGTGGCACGCAACATTAGGATTAATCCCCATCATATCAGCGTGGCACCATGCCAGGATATCCTGATTATTCTTCACAGTGGCCACGATCTTATCTCGAATGGCTTACGGCAGGTTTTTCCCCACCTGAATGACTTTGGTGGGATCTCCCAGGTTGAGGATCACCTCTTCGACTTCCTCCATCGGTTCTATCGCTTTCTCAATCCCCACTCTTGGTTCGAGTTCGTCAAAGTATGCCCCTTGAGCACCCCCAGTTTCTGGTAATTCTTCCGCCAAAGGAACGGCAGCAACCGTCTCCTGGACCATGTAGACGGATCGGACGGAGACGTTATAACAGCTTCGCGCGCTTAGTTGGTCTCCTCGAAGGGTGCCTATACGCCCATCGTCGCATGGAAACTTCAAGCATAAGTGGCGTATTGAGGTTATGGCCCCACAATCGATTAGGACCGGTCAGCCTAGGATGGCATTATACGCCGTGGGGCAGTCGACCACCACGAATGTGCTGTGCTTGAAGACACAAGCGTCGCTTTCTCCTCTGAGGGTGACTGGAAGTTGAATTTTTCCTATTGGCATGAGTGCATCCCCATTGAACCCTTGAAGCTGGATGGGGCATGGGGTCAGGTCTGTCTCGATTAATCCGATCGCGTGGAAGGCCGCTTTGAAGAGGATGTTTACGGAGCTTCCGTTATCGACCAAGATCCGTGAGACCTTCTTATTGGCAATCTGGGCTTCCACCACGAGGGGATCGTTGTGGGGGAAGTGCACATGTCGGGCATCATCCTCCGTGAAGGTGATGGGAAGGTCCATCATTCGGGGACGTTGAGCAGGTGATTGAACCAAGGCGCACATTTCCCCGGTGTGTTCTAACTCCCTCAAGTACCTCTTCTGGGAGTTGCGGGTGCTTCCGGCAAGGTGCGGTCCTCCGAAAATGGTGGCTACGTGTCCGTCAACGGGTGGCGGAGCAAGGCCGGGTGGATATGGGTTGGCAGGTCCTGGAGCCAACAAGGCAATGGGCGCCGGAGCGGTTGGAGCAGGAAGCGCTGGGAACTGAGACCCGGGAGCTTGAGGGTGACCGGCTCCAGGAGCGCTAGCGGTCCCCCTCTGTCCCGGGGAATATGCAGCTCCGTGAACTATTCCCTGTCCGGGATAGATAATGGGTATCCTCACCCACTGACCGAGGTGTCCCGCTCTTGCCAGGGACTCGATCTCATCCTTCAGCTGAAGGCACTCGTTCGTGGTGTGCCCCACGTCTCCGTGGAACTCACACCTCTTATTGGAGTCCCGCGGACGCCTTCCTCCGTGAGACACTTTCGGGGCTTCCTGTAGTTGACCATATTACCGGTCGCCTGATAGACATTCTCTCGCGAGTCTATCAAACTGGTATACTCCGTGAACTTGGGCTCATAGTCCTTCCGGGGTTTCTTTGAATGATCTCCCCGGTTGGAGTTTCTTCCGCTTCGTTTACTCCGTGATTGGCTCAAATTTCGTTCTGGGCCTTCCACTTGCGTCTGCGGCAGGCCAGGAGCGATACTACATCCGGTTTGTATAGCTCCGTACCCATAGAAATGGGTTTGACTTGGCGTCTGAGCAGACGCAGAAGGCCCATACACACTTGGAGTGAATTGGGCTCCTGGAAGCGTGAGGGCTAGTGCGGGAGCTTGCGAAGCATAGCTCGGCGTAGTCACGGAAGGCGTTGGAGCTGGGGGAACTCCAAAGGCCTGCTGGTAGGCATCCTCAAGGTTGATGATTCCCTGAGCTTTTGACATGAATTCGGACAGGGTTTCTGCCCGTCTCCGTTGCATTTCCCCCCACAGTAGGGAGCCGACGGTAAGCCCTGATTGAAGGGCGATCAGCTTCATATCGTCGCTGACCTTGGTCTTAGCAGCAGCTTCCATCATTCTTTGAATGAAAGCTTTGAGGTTCTCATTGGGTTGCTGCTTGATGTTGGTTAAGGAACCAACCTCCATGTCGTGGTCGCGGGCAGCAATGAACTGCCTCCTGAATGCGGACTGTAGCTCCTTCCAACTGTGGATTGATCCGGGAGCTAATCTTTTCCACCAATCCTCCGCGGACTTGGTAAGGGTGAGTGAGAAGCACATGCATTTGGCGTCCTCACTGACGCGCGCCACTTGCATCATCTTGTTGTATTTAGCTAGGTGGGTACGCGGGTCTGTCCTCCCCTCATATAATTCTATGTGAGGCATTTTGAAGTTATCCGGGAGGGACGTTTCCGCAATCCTCCGAATACATGGTTCTGGGTCTTCCTCCTCAGAGTCTGACAGGGCCCCACTTTGCTTCCGGACCAGCTTGGTCAAGGCAGCAATCTGTTCCTCGAGCCTCTTTGTATCACTCTCCGGGAGGTCACGTCCTCGGAGCTTGTCATTAATATGATTTCGGAGGTCATCTCCGCGAGGCCGGGCTTTTTCTCCTTTGGCCTTTTCATACTTGGCCTCTAACCTTCTTCTTAGGTCCACCGTGGACCAGCTATCTTCGGAGTGCGAGTTTGCAGCCCGACCGTCCTGGTTGACGGAATCACTGGGGCGGTTGTTCCTTCCCCTAGGCCTGGGTGCCTTAGCACCGGGCCCTTTAGGCACGGAGTGCCCCCTTGGGGCTGAAGGACGTCTGGGCTTAGGAGCGCCAGAGACCTTCTGCGCGCGGGGGGGGGGGGGGGGGGGGGCAGTCGGCCTGGTGATTCACGCCTTTAGGAGGTGCAGGGGCGTCAGCACGCACAGGCTCTCCAACTTTTTCTTTGCCCTTGTTAGGGGCAGCTTTGGATGGTCCAGCAGCGGCTGGATCCGGCATAGTGGCATCAGCACCACCTAAAATAGAGGCTTCCTCGTCCGAGTCGCCTAGGTCTCCGAACTTGCTTTGGAGGCGCTCCATCATGCGCTGCATTTTTTCTGAGGCGCGCTCCTGCTCAGCAAGCTTGGCTTTGGTGACCGCCAGTTCTTCGGCTACTTGGACCAATTCTGGATCCTTCTCATAGTAGCAGCCGTCCTTGTAATAACCGTCTTGGACATACTCTTCTTCGTCTTCTAAGTATGTCGTATCTTCAGTACTGACCCGATCCTGGCGGGATGTCGGGTCTTCACCTTGGTAGTCCAAGGGTTCATTTTGTACCGCATCTTCCATCATAGTATCGGGGTTGACCCTAGCATTTTTGTCAACCGCGGATTTTCTCGTAGTCAACATCTTTTTAGCACGAAGTGAATACAAAAAACGTACACAGAAAAAGAGCTGACTAACAACTTCCTACAGCTCTCAATGAAAGCACTAAAATGTTTACCGAGTTTTTCGGAAACGAATACGAACGGAATAATAAAAAGACAAGAGCTATAAAAGTGCAAAAATATAAATAAACAGACAGTGTTTTTACGTGGTTCAGGCGTTAACGAGCCCTAGTCCATGAGTCGATGTTATTATACTTGTCGAGAATAACAGTCAAACAGCTGGTGTATAAGGAACTCACCACCTCACAGTGTTTCTCTCGGGTTCTCTTGGAGAAGATGAAGCTAGAGAGATTTTAGTAGAGTTCTTGCTATGTGATTTGTTGGCCGTCCCCCTTATTGTAAAATGAGGGGGTCTTTATAGCTAGGGTTTTGGATTAGGGTTTTTCTCTACGTACATGAGTCTTAATTACACCAGCCATAAATAGGGGATACAATTACTGTAGTAGCATGGCTACAAGACTCTATGTGGGTATATTTACGTGAAAGTATGGGGAATACACAAAGTCAGCCGTCTTTTCCAAGTTGTCAGCGGAACAGTAGGCGAAAAGGTACCCTTAGGCGTGCTGGGATGTGTGCGGCTTTGACCTGTCGGGCGTGTCAGGAGGGATCCTGTGTTAGGTGGATATCATTCCAAATATGCCTCCTCCATGACTCGACCGCTTGGTTTTGTTCTGTGCGAGGCACGGAACTGTTTCCGCGAAGACCACTTGAAGAGCTTCTCCTGGAAGGAGCTTCCCCGAAGGATACCCCTTCGGGAGTCCGGGAGAGTTGACGAGTTTCCGTGTCGTGTTTGCTTGAAAGAGTAATCCGGACACTAAACGGGAGTGGCGAAGCCTTTCTGTCCATCCGCGAGCTCTGGTCACCTACCGTGAAAGACATTGGTAATTCTGCTTCCCCGAGGATATCCATCTAAACGCTATCCGGAAATCTGGATAACATCACCAAATAGGGCCTTGCCCAAAGTGAGGACAGAGATTTAGATCCTCACTTTGGGGATTTTGTTGAAGAGATAGGACCCATCGAGGACCTTAAGGAGGTCCAACTCGATGAAGAAAATCCAACCAGAGTTGTGAAAGTCGGTAAAAACTTAGAGACAACAACGAAGCAAGTACAGGGGGAATTTTTGAGAAAAAACCAGGAAGTCTTTGCCTGGTCGCATAAAGACATGGTTGAAATAGACCCTGTGGTTATTAGCCATGTCCTGAATGTAGACTAGAGTTTTCCACCAGTGCAATAGAAAAGGAGGCTTCTCGACAAGGATAGATCAAAAGCTCTAAAGGAAGAAGTCGCAAAGCTAAAGGAGAATGGATTCATCAGGGTAGTGTTTTATCCATCATGGGTCTCTAATCCCGTGCTGGTTCCAAGCCGAATGGCATGTGGCGAACATGCGTGGATTTCATAGACCTTAATAAAGCCTGCCCTAAAGATTCTCTCATTCATGGATGCATACTTTGGATATATTCAGATCAGTATGCATCCTCCTGATGAGGATCACACTAGCTTTCGAACTGATACAGGGCTTTACCGTTATAAAGTAATGCTCTTCGGTTTGAAAAACGCTGGTGCGACTTACCAACAACTAGTCAACCACATGTTTAAGGAACTGATTGGCACAAAAATGGAAGTATATGTCGATGACATGCTGGTTAAGTCGAAAAAGGTAGAAGGGCATATAGGGGACTTGCAAGAATGCTTCAACATCTTGAACAAATATCAGATGAAGCTGAATCCCCTCAAATGCTCCTTTGGAGTAGGATCAGGGAATTTCTTGGGATTTATAGTAAACTCGCGAGGAATTTAGGCCAATCCTGAGAAGATCAAGGCCCTGGTCAATATGAAATTGCCAATGAAGATCAAGGATGTTGAAAGCTTGCCAGAAGAATTGTTGCTCTCAGTAGATTTATTTCCAAATCAATGGAAAAATGTGTCCCATTTTTTAATCTACTCTGAGGCAACAAGAAATTCGAATGGACGGAGGAGTGCGAACAGGCTTTTCAAGCCTTAAAGACTCACATGTTGCAGCCACCGATTCTATCAAAGCTAGTTGATAAAGAAGCTTTGTTCATTTACTTAGCGGTCACAGAATACGCTGCTAGTGTTGTCCTAGTAAGAGAAGAAGAAGGCGTGCAGAAGGCTGTTTATTATGTAAGCAAGAGGCTAATAGGAGCAGAGCTACGGTATCCACCAATTGAAAATTTTTCCTATTGCTTAATCTTAGCCTCCAAGAAGCTGCGACCCTACTTCCGAGCTCAGCCAATCATAGTTTTGACCGACCAGCCTCTACGACAAGTTTTGCAAAAGCCAGAAGCCGCAGTCAGATTGTTGAAATGGGCGGTCGAACTTGGGCAATTTGATATCTCCTACTTTCCACGAGCAGCGATAAAAGGACAAGCCCTGGTAGACTTCATCGCAGAACTCACTGGGCTTCCAGATAGCGAGCAGCCAGAAGGGCCTGAAGAACCTGAGTTTCAAAGTCAAACTCCTTCTTGGAAGTTGTTTACATATGGTTCTTCTAATGAGAACCACATAGGAGCAGGAGTGATTTTGATAACGCCTGAGGGGCATCGATTTCACTGCGCGATTAGATTCGACTTCACTGCATCTAACAACGAAGTCGAATATGAAGCACTGCTCGCAGGATTACGGCTAGCCAGAAGCATGCACATAAAGTCTCTTGATATCTTTAGTGACTCTCAACTAGTGGTCAATCAGATCATTGGAGAGTATTAGGCCCGAGGCTTAAAAATGGTTTCTTACTTAGATAAAGCGAAGGATCTATTGGCGCAGTTTGATAAGTACACTCTCCAGCAAGTACCTAGCGATCAAAATTCAAACGCTGATGCTTTGGCCAAGTTAGCAAGTGCCAAGGATGCTCACACTCTATACATAGTGCCGGTTGAACGGCTATCTACACTGAGCATCCGAGCAGAAGAGACCTCTTTGGTGATTCAGGCGGCAGACACATGGATGGCACCTTACATAGAGTACTTGACGCAGGGCGTGTTACCGATGGACAGGAACAAAGCCAGGACTCTTTAGTAGTTGGCTGCTAGGTATATCCTAGTCGATGGAATCTTGTACCGAATGGGATACTCAATGCCACTCCTCAGGTGTATTTCGAAAGAGAGAGCCAAAGAATTGATGAGAGAGGTCCACGATGGCTTTTGTGGGGACCATGCTGGGGGGCAAAGTTTATCGAAAAAGATCCTAAGGCAAGGATACTTCTGGCCAACAATGAATGAAGACTCAATGGAATTTGTGCGAAGGTGTGATAAATGCCAAAGGTTCTCCAAAATTCCACGAGCAGCCCCTAATGAGATAAAACAAATGCAAAGTCCGTGGCTATTCAAAGTCTGGGGTATAGATCTAATCAGATCTCTGCCCACAGGAAAGGGCGACGTCAAGTATGCCGTAGTGGCCGTCGATTACTTCACTAAATGGGCCGAAGTTGAGCCACTTGCAACTATAACGACCAAGAAAGTGTTGGATTTCATAGTCAAAAACATCGTATGTCACTATGGATTGCCAAGAAAGATTGTCTCAGACAATGACACCCAGTTTGATAGTGATCTGTTCACAGATTTTTGCGAACGACATGGAATTATCAAGAGCTTTTCTTCAGTTGCTCATCCTCAAGTAAACGGACAAGTCGAGGTAGTCAATAAAATGTTGAAAGATACTTTGAAGAAAAGACTTGAGGAAGCGAAGGGGGCATGGCCAGAACAATTGCCTGAAGTCCTCTGGTCATACAGAATTTCTCATCGAACAGCAACAGGCCATACTCCATTTTCTTTAGCCTATGGATATGAGGCTATGCTACATGTTGAGTTAGATCTGCTGTCGCGTAGAAGAATAACGTACGATCAAGGCACTAATAGCCAGCTATTGATGGAATCTATTGATTTGGTCGATGAAAAGCATGAGCAAGCCTAACTCCGAGTAGCAGCTTACCAGCAAAAGGTCACCTGGTATTTCAATTCTAAAGTACGCAAAAGAAAATTCAGTGTCAGAGATCTAGTACTTCGAAGGGTTTTCCTCAACACCCACAACCAGGTTATTGGAGTACTCGGGCCTACTTGGGAAGGACCATACCAAATTAAAGAATTCCTCCATCCAGGCACTTACAAACTTGCTCGCTTCAATGGAGATCTCATTCCTCGATATTGGAATGGAGAACACCTGCGCAAGTACTATCAATAAACAATTCTTCTTAAAGAATTGGCTTGTATTAATTTTAATTTTTACAAGTTATCAAAAAGGGTCGGTCATTTTATGTGACGGATCGCTTATAAGTGTAAGATCATTATTTTGGTCATTCGTACAGACATGTTTTTTCCATTTATTATGAGAAATAAAAGGCCAATCATTCTTGCCAACTATTGTATTTATCATCATTTTTACAAGTCTTTATTACGAGCAGAAATGTTCGAACAAGTTTCGGTCAAGGTAAGTGACCGAGGACCTAAAGCTTCTCAATCACTTGGGGGACATACAAGGCATATAGTAAGCAAAGCATATTGATAGGTATGTAAACACATGAGAAAAATAAGTGAAAGCATGCTGCAGTACTTACAGTATTATTCAAAATTTTGTATTTTTTTAACTCAAACCAAAGTTCTATGCTAAGTTCGGTCATGCGAACAGATGTTATAATAAATGCAAGTATTATATTATCAAAAAAGAAACCTTTTACACTGCGAGCAGTTACTGCTCGGATGTAATTGTCTGATTAAAAGTTAGAGCTGCCCATGCAGCAATAAATACAATTGTCTTAAAGTACAAATAAAAAAATATATAAATATAAAAATATTATAATCATGAGGTATGAGGGTCTTGTGGATTTTCCTGGTCGACTGCAGTTTCGGTTTCATTCTCTACGCCTTCAACGCCAGTGGCCAAGGAGATCTCGAGCGAGGCTGGGGTTTTTGCCCTCTCTTCTTCTTCCAAGCAAGCAGCGCACCAGGCTATTTCTTTTTCCCTCATGCGCTCAGAGAGATAGCTGAAATCGGCCTCCTGGTTTTGTTTCCAAAAATCATAGAAGCACTTGGACGTGGCACCCTTGTACCTCTCCAGATTGCTGGCATTGGCTTTTTTGAGATCCTTGATGCGAGCCTCCAACTTATCAACCTCTTGCCTGCTCTTGATCAGTTCCGCCTCGAGCTTTTTGGCTTCTCGAAAATTCGTATGGTGAGACTCTTTGTACTTCACCTTTGCCTCGAGAGCTTTGTCAAGAGCAGCCTGTTTCTACTTCATCTCCTCAGCCATTTTATTTTTCTCCTTGAGCAATGCTGCATTTTCCTTCTGAGCCACCTCAAGCTGCTCGGCATATTTCGCTTCGACGACCTTAAACTCCTCAGCGTGTCATTGCTCGAACAACTTGGATTGCTCAATGATGATCCCCGAGCATAGCTAGCCGGCAGTCAAGGTCAGTATTGCCTACGATCAGAACAAAAGTTAAAATGACTATTATAGAGAAAAATATTGTGTCAACAGGAAGAGACAACTTACACTGGCAAGCTCATTTAGTGCGCGGTTCAAGATCTGGTCGACATCCATCGACTTTGTCCCAGCCATGGCTTCTCGGCTGCGCTCGTGCCTCAGAATCCTTGTCATCCTGTCCTTGGCCGACCTTAAAGCGCGGCTCGATAAGTCATCCCCTGTTTGAGCAGGGGCAGTTGGCTGTTTCTGATCGACATGAATCAGTAGAGAAGGAGTCGACCCGACCGGTACAGGCGGAGATGGCTGCTTGAGGGGAGATGGAGGTGGTGTTGTATCTTTCGAAGGACCAGCTACTGAAGGGTCCTTAGTGCGGGTTTTATTAGACGGAGGCTCTTTGCTGCACTCCCCGTGATGCCGCTTGCTCGCCTTCTTCTTGCTCGCGGGAGCATCAAGAACACTGTAGAGATCGAACATGTCTTTGGATGGAATGTCTGCAAGAAGGCAAGTACACGAACAGATAGATAGTACGAATAAGTGAGTATGCTATGAAAAAGAAGGAAACAAAGGCAATTGTAAGCAAAATACTTGAGCTATAATTACTGGTCGCTACATTATATATTTTACTAGTGTTACACTCACTCTCTGGCATGAAAAAGTCTGAATCTAAAGTGGGAGTGTACTTAAAGTTGTCGTCCCCATCAAATAAGTGATAGGGAATAGGCAAACTATCTAAAAGCGAGAGATCAGTACTGTTCTCATCTAAAGATTCTTCAATGGGTATAGAGGGTTCAGAAGCCTTCTTCTTTCCCTTCCCTAAAGGGGCCTAAGGAGCATTTGCTCACGGGGTGCTGGAGGGTTCCCTGATTGTCACTCCAGTTTTCCTCCTCCTTGGTGGTTGTGACACATCTGGGTGCTACTCGGGAACTCCTTCATTAGTGGCACTCCCCGCAGTGGTTTCCCTCACATCTTGGTGAGGTGTCAAAAACCCGACCAGTCTTAGGTTGGCTTCAGTAACCAGCTGTTTGACGCTTTTTTCCACGTCAGTCATGCTAGCCAGCAACGCTACTCGAAGCTCCATTTCTGGAGTAGGAGCTGGTCGGAGCCATGGACCTGAAGAGAGCTAATTTTCTAAGGAAAATGTAGATAAAATAAAAGAAAATAAACGACCATGAGAACGAAGAGATTACCTCCTTGGGTGAAGGATAAGTAGTTGGCGACTAGGTCGGTGGTTAAAAAGTACTCCTGGTGGTACTTTCCTACATTAGACTTGTAGTTAGTCTCACTCAAGAAGGTGCGATTTGTTTCCTGGTGGCAGAGATGAAAGAACCCCGTGTTGTCTTGGTTCGGGTTAGATTTGAGATCGAACAGGTAGTTGATCTCATGAGGAGAAGGGGCAGGCCGTTTTTATGGTTGTAAAGGATATAGAGTGTGGAAAACATTCTATACCCATTTGGAGTTATTTGGAAGGGAGCGACCCTGAAATAATTGGCCACTCCCTGGAAGTAAGGATGAAGAGGCAGGATTGCTCCTGCCTCAATGTGTAACCTTGACCAGGCGCTGCCAGGCAGGTTTGCCCGTTGGTCGATGGTAGAAAGAAACAAAGTAACCCCAGAAAGTCCATACTTTCTGAGGAAATTACTTATCATCGTAGCAGTGATCGTGCTAGGGGGAACAAGGTACCATTCAACGTTTGGTCGAATGGCATTGCGGAGATGGGCCTGTGTTTGGATTTCGGGATCAGTGGTTTCAGCTCTACCACTGGTCGAAGGAATCTCAGCCCGAGAAGCAAGCCAATTTTCGGAAGGTTTTGATGTTTTCTTTTTCTGGACAGCAGATTTTACTCTACCCATCGTGGATGGACTAGAAAGAGGTCTGTTTGGGGGAATTCGAGAAAAAGGGATTTCTGGAACTAGTAGCGACGGTTGTTCTTCGTCCTCAAGTAGTTTGGCTAGCAGATCATCGTCGATTGGCCTCTCACCTCCCCACGAATCTTGCATGAAAATCTGCGAACAGAAAAGGGGAGATGAGAATCTAATGGCCAGAAGGATCATGATGTTTAAAAGTTGGAATAATGTTGCTCGTGTATAAAAGTTAAACTTTTATACGACTAGCAGCATTCTGACAAAAAACACTACATTTTAAGCGAACAGTTTGGAAAGTGGATTAAAAAGCAGAAGTGAAAAGTTTTTCAGAAAATACTTTTCGACTCTGAAAGGGCAGGAAAAACCCAGTTTTTTCTACAAGCTTAGAAATTGAAATTTTACTTCGATTTCACGCCCTAAAGTTATAATCCTAACTACCCAACTACTTCATCATCCCAGAAAAATGTTATTCTCCTAGCAAATTTAGTGCAAATCAATATGCCCATTTACCCCAAAACAGTCTCTTTCAAGAACTCAGGATACAAAGCAGATGTAAAATAGATATTATATGGCATTTCAACGACTGAAAAGGTCGATAAACTTACTTGGATAAAAAATTGAAGCAAGTTTCTGAGACACTAAGTTGGTTGGCTGGGCAGACACTCTGTGGATCGTCGAGTTCGTCTGAGGCTTCTGAGTTTTCTACGCCTTGTTCTTCAGTGTTCTTGAAGAGAAAGTGAAAAGTAAAAAGTGAAAAATCATCCTGAGGAATTATTTATATTGATCGTAGCACTGTAAAAGAGGTAATCATGGAATTACTTTTCTCAAGGCATGGGGAAACGCAATAGTTGTTAGACAATTTTTTGGAAACTGAAAAGACATGATTGGTTGCCTTTTTCGAAAAGGCATGGGCGGCTTTGACAGATTTGGTGGGGTACGCGAAGGGTCAGTTTCCTATGTTTACTTTATGCTGGTCGCAGTAAAATAAACTTGGGGGGCAAATGTTTACCCAAAATGGCTCATGATGACGTGGCAAGAAATTATTACACGTGGTTGGCATGTGGCAGCATCAAAGTGAAGAGGTGTTGTTCGTCTATTGACCAACTCCTTGTTGCTTCATTAGATCTCGCGATTAGACGCGACCACCCTGGTCGCATGCTCCAGTTTTTTTCCTTTAAAGATATGTAATCTTGTAATAACTGAATTTATTATATTCTTTTTATTGCTTTAATATGATGATATTAAGGAGAATTAAGGCCCATTGGCCCATGTAACTCTCCTTGAGCCTATAAATATGCATGAGATGACTCAAGGAAGGGACGACTTTTGAACCTTTTTTCTGAAGATTCATAGAAAGAGCATAGTGTGATTATCCACCAAAAAATTGTAATTCTCCTAAGTCTTGTGAAACTCAAGAGCCTTAGTTCTTTGATCATGACATTGGGATTCAACATCAATAATAACACTAAGTGGACGTAGGTTGTTACCACATTGTTGGGGTTGAACCACTATAAATCATTTGCATCATTGCTTACCATTTTATTCCATTCTTGATTGCCTTCTTATTTCTTTGTCGTATTTCTGACTGCGTGTCGTTGGCCAAATCGAGGGTCAAACGAAAATAAGTGACCCTAACTAATGTTTTCTATGTTCCTGACATGACTAGAAACATTGTAAGTGAAAGTGTATTCACTAGAAACATTTCGACTAAATTGGGAACTGTTGCGAGAAAGGGTTATTCATGTGATGGGGTGATCAAACTTTGTTCTCTTGATAATGAAAATAATAATATGGCATCTAAATCTTGTAATGTGATTATGTCTAGTTCTATTACTTTGTGGCATAATAGACTTTCTCATATAGGCTATAACACAATTAAAAGAGTTGTTAAATGTAGATTGATTAATTAGGATGTGAATGGGCATGAAAAATGTGAATTATGTGTTAAATCTAAAATGGTAAAGAAATTTTTTTTAAGTGTTGATAGATGTTCAAACTTGCTAGATTTAATAATAGTGATTTATGTGAATTGAATGACATGTTGACTAGATGAGGAAATATGAACTTCATGACTTTTATAAATGATTGTTTTATGTATAATTATGTGTATTTGCTTAAAGGTAAAGATGAGGTATTTAATGCATTTAAAATTTATAAAGCTAGAGTAGAAAATCAATTGGAAAGGAAAATTAAGACTCTTAGAAGTGATAGAGGTGGTGAATACTTTTCAAATGACTTTAATGTGTTTAGCGAACAACATGATATTATACATGCATTCACTGCACCATACACTCCACACAGAAATAGAATAGCTGAAAGAAAGAATAGGACATATCTTGAGATGATTAACTCTATGCTTTTACATTCTAAATTGCGTTATTATTTTTGGGGTGAAACTTTGCTTGCTGTGTGTCATATATTGAATCGAATTCCTATGAAAAAGAACAATGTGTCTCCATATGAGTTATGGAGTGGAAATAAGCCAAACCTAGGCTATCTTAAAGTATGAGGGTGCCTTGATTATTGAAAGAGCATGGAGCCTAAAAGGACCAAGTTAGGTCCAAGGGTCGTAAAGTCTACATTTGTAGGTTATGCCTCAAATAGCAAGGCCTCTAGGCTATTCGACTTAGAGTATGTAATAATTGAATCAAGAGAAGAGGATTTCTTTGAAAATATGTTATATGGTGATAGAAACTCTCAAGAATCCACAGGTGTTGGAGAATCTCGTAAAGAGAAAGATCCAAAGGTTGATGAGCAACCAATATTGCATTGGAGAAGCCAAAAACTTAAGGAATTGGGATCAATTGAGAAATGTTCTCAATTAGAGATACTCTACGGTAAGCTTGAAAAAGTCACATGGAAATTTCCTATGGTTCTTCAAGTTGAGAATGATCCCAAAACATTCCAAGAAACAATGTGTAACGACCCAAATTTACTAATAAGGCTTAAGGGCCTTGATTAGTGTGTCAGGAGGGCATAACTGGATTATATGTGATTTAAATGATTAAAAGCATGTTTATATGATTATTTGGATATCTGTGATGCATGACTATGTGTATTAGTATGCATGTAGGCCTTAATTAAGTTAGAAGGGCATATTCGTAATTTTGGCCCGTTGAGGGCATAAATGTATATATCTGTGATAAATTGTTGAGACCACATTATTATGTGGATATATTTGTAGCTTGTGACTCGAGGCGATCCTAGTGAGCGGTTTAGTGAAAAAGTCACGGCGGGGATTTATACCCGGCTCGGGGCGAGCCTGGGGGTATTTATGGGAATTTAGGAGATATATTGGAGTCTATTTGATATTGAGGAATATAAATGGTGATTAGTTAGGTGTCGAGAAGTAAGCAGTAAATATTAGAGACACTCGAGGAATTAGCGGGAATTGGGAACAAATGACCAAAATTCCTTTAGTAGGATTAAGGGCTTAGATTTAATGGAAGAGTATTATGGTCATTTGGTTTATAAGGGATGAGAGTTATTTCTGCCTTTATCACTTAGTAGAATGTCTAGAATTTAAAGGAAGCTGAAAGAAAGGAAGGAAAGAGACAAAAGGAAAAGAAAAGGGAAGAAGGAAAAACAGAAGTCTTATTTTTGTTTCTCTCTCATAGTTTAGGTTTCTTCCCCATTTCTTGAAGGAATTTGGAGCTGTAACTCCGGGAGAGTTTAGGCGGGAGCTTGGGGCTAGAGTCCTTGTTTTGGCTTGAGTAGTTAGCAATAGTAGTTCATCCATTTGAGGTCAGTTTTAAAGTGTTTTTCAGTTCTGGTTTTTGGTGTTGAAATGGTTGTTCTAAGTTGAGTTTTGATGGGAATTCTAGGGAATTAAGCATGTGGATTTGAGGAGGTGAAAGCTAAGGGAGTGTGGAAGATAACTTAGGTCGAAATCCTCCATCAAAGGTAAGAAGTTCCAGCTTTGAAGTTCTGAAATTTCTGATGTTCTGCTGAGTTTTGAGCTTTAAGCTCAACCATGGTGATTTCTTTATTTTGGGGTGCATGTGATTGAATTTCATATGGTTAGGTCATTTGGGGTGAGTTGGAGATGTTGGTAGGATTGCTTTGGGGTATGGTTGAGGTTTGGTTGAGTTTTGGAGAGGTTTGGCTTAGGGAAATTTGATGGAAGAAAATCTGAAGTTGGCATGTGCTGTGACTAACGCTGTAGTGCTAGTCATTGGGCGCTACAGTGCTAGGCCCTGATGTTTCAGAGCTTTTTGGCTCTGCTTGTAGCACTATAGCACCCTCCTTCTGGCGATGTAGCGCTACCCTGTTTCCAGAAGAGGGTTTTTGGGATATTTCTTAAGGTTTTTGCCCGGGGGCTCGGGGTTTGATTCCACCACCCCGTTTGGTGGAATTAGAGCTTCCCAAGGGCTTGAGATTGGTCCCGAGGTTAGGTTTTGGAATTGAAGTTTGGTATGGTTCTAACTTGTGACCATGATTAGGTGTACGCTAGGGCTCGGAAGGGATCGTGCTTGAGGGTTGTCATCATTGATCAAAGCTACCGAAATTCAAAGGTAAGAAAAATGCACCCGGTTATGTGATTATGTTGGGACTAAGAGCTCCCTATATTTGTATAATATCATAGATGGTATTATGCCATGGGACATGTGATAAATGGCCTAGCAGTGCCGAAATCAATATTTGCGCACAGGGCGCGGCTCAGCCACTGGTAGCTGAGGACAACTTGATATTCACTGAGCTCGGTTTAAGTGGGCTGGAGTCAGTGGGATAAATAGAGGGTGCGACCTAAGGACGTTAACCCTGGTTATCATATGTGAATTGGTTATTAAATTGAAATGATTATCTTGGTATGCTGAATACTTGATTATTGTGAATATTTGGATTGTTGAGTTTGTGATTATGCTGTATGGGTTATCTGATTGTTTGACTGATGATTGTGCTCTGTTATTGTGTTTTCTTGTTGGGCCTTGGCTCACGGGTGCTACGTGGTATAGGTAAAGGCAAGGGCAAAGTGGACCAGTCCTGAGATGGAGAGCTTTGAGGCTGAATGTACATAGTCAGCTGATCGGCTGCCACGGCCGAGGAGTAGTACAGAACGGGAAAAGCCTAAATGTCTGTTTTGCACTTAGAGTGGCTATTAGCCATACTTATAACTTGGAATTTTTGTAAAATGTCTTTTAAACGTTATTGTTTTTGGGATCCCATGTAAAGGAATATTTTATTATATAAAATGTAGCTTTTGTGGCCAAAATATTTTAACCCTAGTTCAACTACAATTTCAGGTCACATTTCTAACTAAACGACCTGATTAGCAAGTCTTGTACTTTTGTAAACACACAGTGTAACAGTCTTGGCTTTTCAAGCCGTTACACAATGCCTTCGAAAGACTCTACTTTTTAGAAGGAAGCAATAAATGATGAGAATAATTCAATTATGTAAAACCACACATGAGAATTGGTAGATTTTCCACAAGTTTCAAAACCAATTGGGTGGGGTTATGCCTTGAGTAAAGCTCACTATGTTGAGAAAGTGCTTGACAAGTTTAGTCATCTCAAAATCAAAGAGGAAAATACACCATTTGATTCAAGCATAAAGCATGAAAAGAATAATGGTAGAGCGGTGGCTCAACTTTAGTATTCAAGTGCATTAGGGCGTTTAATGTACGTCGCTCATTGTACAAGAGTGGATACTGCATACGCGGTTACTAAACTAAGTAGGTTTAATAGCAATTCAAGTATTGAACATTGGAAGAAATTTGAGAGAATTCTGGGGTACCTAAAGAGGACCAAGAAGATAAATCTCCATTGTTTTCTAAGATACTTGAGGGACACTCTGACGCAAGGTGGATATCGAGTGTGGGAGATAATCTCTCCACCATCGGTTGGGTGTTATGCTCAAAAGAGGAGCGGTTTCTTGGGGCCCAAAGTAACAAAAATATATTTCAGTCAACCATGGTGAATGAGTTTATAAGTCTAGCGACAAATGGCAAAGAGGCCAAGTGGCTTAAGGATTTCATGAGGAATATCCCAATGGTGATAAACAAGCCACATTAGCTAGAGCCTATAATGACATATCTATAATGGGAAGTATAGACATATAAGTCTAAAACGTGAGTTAGTGAGACAATTGATTCAAGGAGGAATCATATCGATTTCATATATAAAGACAAGTGAGAACTTCGCGGATCCATTTACAAAACCATCTTGCAAAGAGCTTACTAAGTTCCACTTCAAAAAGGATAGGACTGAAACTCCTAGAATAATATATTCATCTATGATGGCAACCCAACTCCAAACTTGTATACATCAAGGGCAAGAGTTTAATGGGTAAGAATAAGTCATTGAGTGAATAACTTCAATACTCACAAAGTCGTGAGTTTTATCCAATGATGGCTAGTGTTGGTTGTTACCGAGGGAGGATTAATCCTAGGGCTTTTAAAGAAGTTTAGTTGTGTAAAACTAGCATCCCTAAAGGTATCAAAGATGTTGTAAGAACTTCACCTATGTGAACTTAGAGGTGGTGTCGCCTCTCATGAGAGTTGGAGTTTCTTATTGTTATTAAAAGAGCAAATCAAAGATACACAATAGGGAATGGGCCCTTTTTAATAATTATTAATATCACCCAAGAACATACACACACACTATTATCCAAAAAGCGGGTATGGATGATGTGGCAGACATTTTTAACACGTGGCTGACACCTGGCAGAAGTCCTGTTCGACCATCGACCAGAGAGATTTCCATGTCTTAACATTTGACCTTTACATACGACCAGCTTGGTAGTATACTCCGTATATTTGGAGAAGATCTTGTGTAGTTATGATCATATCAGAGATTGTCTCTCATGATTTCTTGAATATCAGACTAATTAGGAAAGAATATCTGTAACTGATTCATGTAATCCTCCTTGAGCATATAAATAGAGAGAAATAGCTCAAGGAAGGGATTTTTTTGGCTGATTCTTAGTTTACGCTTTACAAGAGAATTAAGGCTATTATCTTGCGATTATATTGTTGATCTCTCTCAAGTCTGTGAAACTCAGAGAACCCTAGTTCTTTGATCACTCCTTTGAAAACTCATATCAATAATAGCTTAAGTGGACGTAGGTCATTACCATTTTCGTGGGGCCGAACCACTATAATCTGTTGTGTTCTTTATTGTTTTTGCTATTAAGTCCATTTCAATACATCTAGTCACATCAAGCATTTGACTCCGTGTCAGTTGACCAAATCGAGGGTCAACACACACACACACACATATATATATATATATATATTAAATCACATACCTCTTGTAGCCTATCACGTGTCCTCGAATATTTTTGTATAAAATCAATGATCTTCCTATCCAAGTTCTGAAGACGCACACCTTGATCTTCCAGACCAATCCTCAAACACACAAGGACATGTGTGGGCACGTAGGATTCAAAATGTTGATTTATGACTCTCTAGATGTACTCTACACATGAGATCTAAAGAGGTTTGGTAGAGAGAAGAGGAATTGAATAGTTTTGAGGTTTAGGAAAACTATCTCGCTTCTGTTTCTGAGAGAGAGTCTCTATGTTAAACAATAACCTTCTTTTTAAGTTTATAAAGATAATTAACTTATTTAATTAATCTTTATTTTATTAAAATAAAAATGATCAGTTATAACCTTATTTAATTATTTAATTTAAATCATATTTAAAACATAATAATTAAATAAAACAAATTATTTGCAATTCAAAATTCAAATCTCAGGGATAGGAAATATCACTATGTGGCGCCACTCACTATGCAATATAGTGAGTGGCATGAGCCACATTAGGGTTTTCTCTAATTTTCTCAATTGTTTATTTAATTAATATTTAAGACAATATATTTATCCCAAAATAAATATCAGTTAATTCAAAATTAACTTTATCTTAAAATATCGGTTTTAAATAAATAACTAGATATATTATTCTAAACAAGATAATTATTAATCTCTCTTTATTTATTAATCCAAACAAGATTAATATTTATTTTAACCTATAGCTTTTCAAAATAAAAACTATATAGTTAAATAATTAATTAATTCATAATTAATCAATTGCTCATAGCTATCACATAATTATTTCATTGCCCTAGAAAATTAATTCCTTTGCAATTAAGTCATTCTCTCTACAAATCTTTCTTTTGACATCCTTACCCTTGAAAGTGTAGGAAAGATGTGATCTGGGGACCATGGACCTATAATACGAATCTCCAATAAACTAGATTATTAATTAAAATCTTTAATCTAATAATCATATTTATTAATTCCATGATTACTCTACTATAAATATGGAATTGCACTCTAAGTATTTATAGAATTATATTTACAGAGTTTTCTCTTGTAGTCCATTGATATAATCAATATATGTTATTCTATCGTCCATTTATTGGTTTGTTAATTAGAGCTGGTCAAGATTACCGTTTTACCCTTCTATTACCTCTTGATCCTTAAGTATCATTAATTAAATAGCGAATAATTAATCTATAATCAAATTATAGTTTTGAGCTCAATAACTATTCAGTTCCAGAATTAACCCTTAAGGGAACCAATATTCAATCCGTTAGGAAAGTACAAATTCTATTATTGTAATTCATGTTCCCAGCCATTCATGATATTGAATCTCCAAAATAAAAGTCATTAGGCTCATTATTCTAAGAAACCTTAACAAGTGAATCAAAATATCGAATAACCACAAACAGGAGTTCATGAATACTCAGGATTTAGACTTATCTACAAATGATAATCTATTATGATAAAAATCAAATATGTATGTCAAACAGCAAGTTTATAAAAATAATTAATTCTTATCGGTCCTGTCATATATAATCTCTATGATATACAACACCATTACTACGATGTCTATCCACATCAGTAATCTGAATCTGGATCACTTGCATCTCGTATGCTTAGTAAACCACACTAGTAACCATTCATTAAATATACCTTACTTGAATATGTTACTGACTATTTTATTCATTATATATGATCTTAATTCTCTCGTACTAATACAAGATCATATTCTCATGAATGAATAAGGAATTTTTTTTATATTATCATATAATTAATTCAAACAATAATTATAATATTAAAATATATAATAAAATTGTTCTTTTTATTTGATTCAATAAAATGTCTAAACATGCTTTTAGGGCATTAATCCTAACAATCTCTCACTTGCCCATAACGCCAGTAAGGCATCTCCCTTAATCCCATGTTGCATACATGAACATAAACGACTTTACAATAAGTGTCTTGGTAAATGGATCAGTCAGGTTCTGTTCTGACACTATCTTCATAACAGTCACATCACCTTGGTGTACAATCTCTCTAACCATATGGTATTTCCTTTCTATATGATTTCCTCTCTTGTGGCTTCTTGGTTCCTTGGAGTTAGCTACTGCTACACTATTATCACAGTATAGGATTAGTGGCTTATCCATATCTGAAACTACTTTTAGATCAGTGTAGAGCTTTCTCAACCAAACCGCCTCCTTAGCCGCTTCACAAGCCGCTATGTATTTGGCTTCGATTTAAGCTTGGTGGTGTTTTCACTAAGGTAAAGTTCAAACCCAAAAGGTACTTTAGTTTATGCACTAATATCATTTGGCTAGAAAATTGAGGTTGTATTTAACCAAGTGGGGGAATGTTGTGATTTGTTATTATTGATCCTTGATTTGGTCAACAACACGAAGTCAAGTAAAACGGCAGAAATGAGATGAATTCAAGACAAGAAGATAAATGACACAAAGGTTTATAGTGATTCGGCCCCAGAGATGGTAATGACCTATGTCCACTTAGTGCTCTTATTAATGTATGAAAACTTGTGATCAGCAAACTTGGGTTTGCTGAGTTTCACAAGTTCAACCAAAGATATAAGGTATTACGTAAAAACAATAACTCTCTCTCCCTAGCACCCAAAAAAAAAAAAAACCCCCCAAATGAGCCCTTTTAGTCTCATTTATAGGCTCAATGATCTCCTCATGGGTCGGTAGGCCTTCAATACATTTAATACAATCGTATCTCAAATAATAATGGAGATTACAATTATTACATAAATGCAAGATTAGATATCTTTAGAAAATATATGATACACTACGACTAGCCCGGTCGACTATGAAACAGGCCTTCTGCTGAGTGCATTCTCCTCTGGTCGGTGGTTGACCAGAAACGCAACTGCTTAAATGGTCATGCGCATCCCGCGTGCGCATTGGACTTGCCACATCATCAGATGAATCTTTTTTGGGTAAACATTTTCTCCCCAAGTTTATTTTAATGCGACCAACATTTAATAAACTTACTCGACCAGCTTTTCGTCTGACGTGTCGCATCTGTTAGTACCTTTTCGAAAAGGTAAACAATCATGACCTTTACAGTTTCCCAAAAATATTGTGACGACTAATACGATTTCCCATGCATCGAAAACTTACCCCCATCATTACCTCTTTAATTGCACCATGACCGGTATAAACATATCACCTTTCCCACTTTTCATTTTTTATCGTATCCTTCTCTCTCCTCAAGAACTCAAAAGAACTTCCCAAGAAAAACCCAGAAAACTCTGGCAACCCGAGACGTGTTCGATCAGCTCCGAGCAACATCTTTGTGATTTCTCTGAAAACTGCAACCCAAGTAAGTTTTTGAACTCATCTTCTCTTTTATACATTCTAGAATAAATTTCGTAAATTTTCTGGTTTAGGTTCTTAATGTTCTTAAGAAAAAATTTTGGGTGATCGTGCTCGTATACAGAAACATGATAGACTAAGGATTTTAGGTAGTGAAAAACATTAGGTGAGGCTTAGAAATTATTGTGGGAAATAGAAATATTGTTTTAGAGCCTAAAATCGAAGTAAAAATTCGATTTTACTATTTTCGGAAAAACTGGGTTTTTCCTGCTTGTTTTTTTAGTCGAAAAGTTTTCCTGAAAAAAAAATTTCACTTCTAATTTTTGATCTATTTTTCCAAACTGCTTGTATGTTTTCAGTGTTTACGTTAGGATGTTGCTAGTCGTATAAAAGCTTAACTTTTATAAACGAGCAACGTTATCCTTACATTTCTTCTTCTTCTATCTATTTGTCGTAGATTCTCATTTCCCCTTTGCTCTTCTCAGATATTTATGCACGATCCTTGGGTAGGTGAGAGGCCTATAGATGACGATCTTCTCGCGCTGTTGTTCGAAGATCAAGAGCAACCGTCATTGCCTTTCTCTGACTTTCAGTTTTTTAAACAAAATCCCATGACTAGCTTTCTAGACTGCCAGCCACACATGGGTCGTGTTAAACACACAGCTCGTAGGAAAAAAAAGACTACCAAATCACCTTCTGACCAACCAGCAACCAACATTGAGGGTTCTTGAAATGATCCTTAACCTATGAATATCGCACCACCAGAAATCCAACCCAAAGCCCGGCCTCGCAACGGCCTTTGACCAGAAGTTGACTGGTATGTCGCGCCTCCTAGTGTCATATCAACTAGGACGGTGTCAAGGTACCTCAAGAAGTACAGTCTTCCTGGGGTTACCTTAATCAAACCTACCTCCGAGCAATGGGCAATCGTGCCTGGAGGCGCCTTTAGCGCTTGGTCGAGGTTTCATATTGAGGCAGGGGCAATATTGCCCCTGCACGAATTTTTTCAAGGGGTGGCCAATTACTTCGAGGTCGCCCCCTTCCAAATTAATCCCAACAGATATAGAGTACTGTCAACACTCTATATTCTTTACAGCCATAAAAAATGGCCTGTGCCCACACCACACAAGATCAACTACCTATTCGATCTCAAGTCCAACCCCAGCCAGAACAACACAGGGATTTTTTATTTCTATCACCAAGAGTCTACGCACATATTCTTGAGTGACGCCACCTACAAATCCAACGTAGGAAAGTACTTTCAGGAGTACTTCCTTACGACGGACCTGGTCGCTGACAACTAGGCCTTCACCCAAGGAGGTAAAATTCTCAATCTCTTGTCATTTCTTTTTATGTCAGTTTTTTCCTTCACCGTCCTTATAACCTTGATGTTGTGTCTAGGTCCATGGTACTGACCAGACCCCACGAAAGATATGGAGATGAGGGCTGCAGCACTGGCCAGCATGATGAATATTGAGAATAGCGTCAAGGAGCTGTTCACCGAGAGCAATCTACGACTGGTCAGCCTTTTGGCACCTCACCAGGAAGTGAGGGAGTCCACCGCAGGGAGTGCTACTGTAGAGGAAATCCTCGAGCAACAACAGGATGTGTCACAACCCCTAAGACGGTGGACAACGGGAGTGACCATCTGAGAACCCTCCAGCAACCCTCAGGCTGCTGCTGCCCCTGCCCAACATGGGAGAGGCAAGCAAAAACTTCCAAAGTACACCGAACTTGTACTCGAGTCTTCTGACGAGAACAGTATTGACTTCTCACTCTTAGATAGCTTTCCCATCCCCTGTCATTTATTTGATAGGGATGGCAACTTTAAATTTATGACCAGTAATTTTAATTCAGACTTCTTCGAGGCAGAGAGTGAGTGTAGCTGTAAATCTATAAATAATGTATCGACCAGTAATAATAGCTCGGATATATTACATAGAATTTCCATTTTCATCATTCCCTTGCTCTTTTAAATTACTTAAATTATATTGTTTGATCGTTTGCTTTTGTCCTGCAATCATGCCTTTTGAGGAAGCCTTTGACATATATACAAAGGTCGAAGCTCCTGCAAGCAGAAAGAAAGCGAGCAGGCGACACCCTGGGGAGAGCAGCTGCGACCTCTCCAAGAAAAAGGCTTGAACAGAGGATTCTCCAGCGCCTCCCCTAGAGCCCACTTCTTCCAGGAATATGACACCTGCTCCTCCTCCTCACAATAGCCTTCCCCTCGAGCAGGCGAGGAGACCCTCAGGCAATGACCTGCTGAGTAGCGCTTTCAACGCTACTTATGAGAAGCTGCAAAGGCTATCAAAGCACCGCCATAGCCAGGAAGCTTTCTCGCATCTCCCTCCACTACAGAACAGCATGGTCATCAATCGCAGACTGTCTGAAGTCCTCAGCGTAAGTGTGTTTCTTCTTTGTTTAATCGAACAACATTTTCTTTAATTTCCCCGATTGGTTTAATTTTCTTTTTCTGTTCGCAGGGTATCCTCACCATAGGACACAGCTGGCATCGAGCTGAGGAGACTGAGGCCAGATTTGCTAAGGAGATCAAGGCGGCTGAGGCCATACATGCTGAAGGGATTATGGCGGCCAAGGCTAGAATTTCCGGCTTGAGCGAGGAGTTGGGGAAGTGCCAAGAGTCGGTGGTAAATATTACTATTGTCAAAGATAAGTTTAAGGAGGCTTCGAAGATTAACTTCAAAGAAGCCTCCAAACTTCAAGATGACCTGGTCATCAGCTGGAAGGAAACCGCCAAGCTGGAGGAGCGCACTAAACTGCTTGAGGAAGCCAACTCTCGCAATCTGGAGATGTTCAAGGGAACGGCTTTCAACTGCTTTTACTTGTTCTGGAAGAACAATCCAGAGGCAAACTTTGATTATCTTCCCGAGCAGGTAAAGCAGGCTGAATTGGAAAAGTGTGCCACTCGTCTGGCAGAGGAATGGAAAGCTCAGGAGTCCGCTGAAATCTCCTTGGTGACTGGCACGGAAGCTATTGAAGATGATGCGGGGACCACTGTCGACCAGCAATCCCAGCCAGATCCTCCTACTGCTCAGTGAGTAATTTTTTTTTTTTCATTTTTGTAATTGGAACATACGAACTACGATTCGTAATGTTGAGACAATTTTTTGCTATTGAAGGCAACCTTTCTTTTAATTTATTTATTACATCTGAGCAGTAACTGCTCGCGATGTAAATATTTCATTTTGATATTATAATATTTTCTAATATTATAACATCTATTTGCATGACCAAACTTAGCATAGCACTTTGTTTTGATTTTACAAAATTTAAACTAAAATTTTGAGAAATACTCTAAGTGTTGTAGTATGTTTTCCCTTATTTGCTCGTGTGTTTACATATGCATGTTGATATGCTTTGCTTGCTTAGTATCTTATATGCCCCCCAAGTGATTGAGGAGCTTAGGGTTCTCGGTCACTTTCCATGACCAAGTCTTGTTCAAACATTACTGCTCGCGTATTCATAATAAAAAATGGTAATATAGCAAACAACACTCGTAATGAGCAAATACTTGTAATAAATACAATAATTGGCAAGAATAACTGGCTGCGCACAATTCCTTATATTTCTCATAATAAATGGACAAAATTGTGTCTGTACGAGTGATCAAAAATTGATCTTACACTTGTAAGCGACCAGTCAGATAATTGACTAGTCCTTAATCATAAACTTGTAAAAAGTGATATTAATACAAGTCAATTCTTTAAAAAGAACTGTTTATTGATAATACTTGCGCAGGTGTTCTCCATTGCAATATTGAGGAATGAGATCTCCGTTTAAGGGAGCGAGTTTATATGTGCCTGGTTGAAGAATTTATTCGATCTGATACAGACCTTCCCAGTTTGGTCCAAGCACTCCGGCAGCTTGGTCACGAGTGTTAAGGAAAACTCTTCTAAGTACCAAATATCCCACGTTAAACTTTCTTTCATGTACTTTAGAGTTAAAATATCGAGCGACCTTTTGTTGGTAAGCTGCTACTCGAAGCTGAGCTTGCTCGCGCCTTTCATCGACCAAGTCTAAGGACTCCATCAAAAATTGATCATTAGTGCTTTGATCGTATGTCAGCCTTCTATGTGATGTTGGGTTGAGCTCAACAGGCAACATGGCTTCATACTCATAAGACAAGGAAAATGGAGTATGGTCTGTTGTTGTTCGATGGGATTTTCTATATAATTAAAGTACTTCTGGTAATTTCTCTGGCCATGCACCTTTTGCTTCTTTGAGCCTTTTCTTCAGTGTGTCCTTTAGAGTCTTATTGACAGCCTCAACTTTTCCATTTTCTTGCAGATGAGCTACTGATGAAATACTTTTTATAATCCCATACCTCACACAGAAATCAGTGAAAAGGTCACTGTCAAATTGTGTGCCATTATCCGAGACAATTTTCCTTGGCATCTCGTATTGACACACGATGTTTTTGACAACAAAGTCCAAAACTTTCTTGGTCGTTATTGTTGCTAGTGGCTCAGCTTCGGCCAACTTTGTAAAGTAGTCAACATCAACAACTGCATATTTGACATTTCCTTTTTTTATGGGTAAAGACCCAATCAAATAAATCCCCCAAACTGCGAATGGCCACGGGCTTTGCATCTGTTTGAGCTCATTTGGGGCTGCTCATGGTATCTTGGAGAATCTTTGGCACTTGTCACATTTTTGAATGAAATCCATCGAATCCTCATTCATGGTAGGCCAGAAATACGCTTGCCAAAAGATCTTCTTTGACAAACTCTGCCCCCCAGCATGATCTCCACAGAAGCCTTCATGGACCTCTTCATCAGTTCTTTGGCTTTTTCCTTAGAAACACATCTCAACAAAGGCATTGAGTATCCTCTTCTATACAAAATTCCATTGACCAGAATAAATCGAGTTGACTGTCTCTGAAGCATCCTCGCCTTGTTTCTATCCGCTGGTAGCAATCCCTGCTCGAGATATTCAACGATAGGCGTCATCCATGTGTCTGTTGCTTGAATCATCAGTGAAGACTCTTTTGCTTGAATGCTTGGTGCCGACAAGTGTTCTACTGACTATGTTCCAGGTGTCGGCATCTTTAGCGCTTGCTAACTTGGCTAAAGCATCAGCATTCGAATTCTGATCGCGAGGAACTTGTTGGAGAGTATACTTTTCAAACTGTGCCAATAAGTCCTTTGTTTTGTTCAAATAAGCAACCATCTTGAGACCTCTATCCTGATATTCCCCCATAATCTGATTATCTATTAGCTGGGAATCGCTATATATTTCCAGTGACTTTATATCCATGTCCTTAGCTAGTCTTAATCCTGCGAGCAAGGCTTCGTACTCAACTTCATTGTTTAATGCTGTAAAGTCGAATCTGATTGCACAATGGAACCGATGTCCTTCGAGTGTGATTAAGATCAAACCTGCTCCTACATTATGCTCATTGGAAGAGCCATCTATGAACAACCTCTGGGAAGGAGTTTGATTTTGACTTTCCATTTCTTCTATCAGTTTGCCAATTGGGATCTCGGTGAATTCTACGACAAAGTCTGCTAGGGCTTGTCCTTTCATAGCTTCTCATGGAGAATAAGAAATGTCAAACTGCCCCAGTTCGACTGGCCATTTTAACAACTGACCAGCAACTTCTGGTTTCTGCAATACTTGCCGTAATGGCTTGTTGGTGAGCACCACGATGGGGTGAGCTTGAAAGTAGGGTCGCAGCTTCCTGGAGGCCAAAATTAAACAATAGGCTAACTTTTCAATGGGCGGGTACCTCAATTCCGCTCCCACTAACCTCTTGTTCACATAATATACTACTTTCTGAACGTTGTCTTCTTCTCTGATCAAAACAGCACTAGCAGCATACTCTGTGACTGCCAAATAAATTAACAAAGTTTCTTTTTCAACTGGTTTGGACAAGAATGGTGGTTGTGACATGTGGGACTTTAATGCCTGAAGAGCCTGCTCGCACTCTTCTATCCATTCAAACTTCTTGTTTCCCCTGAGTAGATTGAAAAATGGGACACACTTGTCCTATGACGTGAATATGAATCTACTCAGGGCGGCGATCCTCCCAGTTAGGCTTTGAACATCTTTAATCTTAGCAGGAGACTACATCTCGATCAGGGCCTGAATCTTTTCGAGATTAGCTTCGATTCCTCGCGAGTTTACTATGAATCCCAAAAAATTTCCTAACCCAATGCCAAGCGAACATTTGAGGGGTTTTAGCTTCATCTGATATTTATTCAAGATGTTGAAGCATTTCCAAAGGTCCTCGATGTGTTCTTCAACTTTCTTTGACTTAACCACCATGTCATCAACATATACTTCCATGCTAATTCCGATCAACTCTTTGAACATATGGTTGACCAGTCGCACCTATGTTTTTCAAACCGAAGGGCATTACTTTGTAATAGTAAAGTCCTATATCTATTTGAAAGCTAGTGTGATCCTCATCAGGTGGATGCATACTGATTTGATTGTACCCAGAGTATGCTTCCATGAATGATAAAATCTCATGCCCTGATGTAGCATCGACCAGCTGGTCAATCCTTGGAAGTGGGAAACAATCCTCCAGGCAAGCTTTATTAAGGTCTGTGAAATTCACGCATGTCCTCCACTTGCCATTCGGCTTGGGAACCAGTACGGGATTAGAGACCCAAGAGGGATAAAACGCTACCCTAATGAATCCATTTTCCTTCAACTTCTCGACTTCATATTCTAGGGCCTTTGATTTGTCTTTGTCGACAAGCCTTCTTTTTTGTTGTACAGGTGGAAAGTTTTTGTCTATATTTAAGACATGGCTGATCACTGCTAGGTCTATCCCAACCATATCTTTATGCAACCAGGCAAACACCTCCTAGTTCTCCTTCAAAAATTCCACCAGTTTGTTTTATGTTGTTGTCTCTAAGTTTTTACCGAATGTCACAACCCTGGTTGGATTTGCCTCTTCTAATTGGACCTCCTCGAGGTCCTCCATGGGTCCAACATTTTCTTCAAAATCCCCAAAGCGAGGATCTAAGTCTTTATCCTCACTTTGGGCAACACCCTATTTGGTGACATGTTCACCTGATGGGGCTTGTACTTCATTTACCAACAGCAACTTTTTCTTGGCTTTTTCCCTCGATATGCCTCTCTTTGCCTTGGTGATTGAGGAATTATAACATTCCCGCGCTTCTCGCTGGTTTCCCAACACGCGTCCCACTCCTGCATCAGTTGGAAACTTCATGGCTAAGTGTCAAACTGAGGTCACGACTCGTGGGTCAACTAAAATAGGCCTTCCAATCACTGCATTGTATGCAGAAGGACAATTAACTACTATGAAAGTAGCAAGTAATGTCCTGTTCGCAGGTGCAGCCCCTGCTGTGACTGGAAGCCTGATCGACCCAGTTGGTGAGAGCCCTTCACCGGAAAAACCATAAATGGTTTGGTTGCATGGTTCCAAATCTTGCACTGACAATTTCATCCTTTCCAGTGAAGATTTATACAAAATGTTGACTGAGCTTCCTGTATCTACTAACACCCGCTTGATCATCTTATTGGCGATCTGGACATCCACGACCAGAGGATCTGAATGGGGAAATCAAACATGCTGAGTGTCAAGCTCGGAGAAGGTTATCAATTCTTCTTTCGTTAGAGCTTTTTTGGGAGTTCTCTCTTCTACGTTCAACATTTCAATATCCTGGTCGTGACGTAATGTAACGACCCAAATTTCCTAATAAGGTTTAGGACCTTGATTAGGAGGCCGAGAGGGCCATAATTGATTTATTGTGCTATTATTTGATTATATGCATGATTATGTGGGTCATATTATTATATGATGATAAAAGCATGCATGGGGTTATATACTCAGTTATAAGGGTATTTTGGTAATTTGGCTCATTGAGAGAGTAATTGCATACTTGTGTGTATATTCGTAGGCTAATGTTGAGACCACATTATTATGTGGGTATGTCTGCAGCTTGTGGCTTGAGGCGATCCTAACAAGCGGTTAAGCGGGAAAGTCACAGCGGGGATTTATACCCGGCTCGGTGTGAGCCTGGGGATGTATCTGGGAATTTGGAGAATATATATTGGAGATGACTTGGTATTGAGAAATATAATTGGTGACTAATTAGAAGATGGGAATTGAGTGGTAAATATTTAGGACACTTGAGAAGTTAGTGGGAATTAGGAGCAATGACTAAAATTCCCTTAGGATATTTAAAAGCTTGGTTTAATTGGGAGGGAAATATGGTCATTTGACTATAAGGGATAAGTAACATCTGTATTTATGTCTTAGTGGAAGTTGTAGATTAACTCAGAAGCTTAAGGAAAATAAAAGAATAAGGAAAGAAAGAAAAACAGGACACTTAGAGTTAACTCTCTCTCTTTCGGCTGGGTCATCTCTTCACCATTCCTTGTGAGTTTTGGAGATGGAAATCCAGAGTAAGCTCAAGATGGAGCTTAGGGCTAAGGACCTTGGTTAAGCTAGAAGAACTAGCAGGGTTTAGCCAGTCAATTGAGGTAAGTTTTAAGGTTTCCTGATGTGTTTTTCTGGGTTTTAATGTGATGGTTTCTAAGTTTGAGTTTTGGTTGGAATAAAGGGATATGAACCTGAGGAGTTGAAGGGCTTGAGGCTGGTTGGATGCTAGGGATAACTTAAGATCGAAATCCTCCATAGAAGGTAACAAGTTCTGGCTTTGATGTTCTAAGAATCTGAGTTTTTGGTTGAATCTTTCAGTTCTTGCGTTCAATGTTTGTTTTTCTAGTTTGATGATGCATGAGGTTAGGCCTTGTGTTATTGAGTTGTATGGGGTGAGATATAGGTGATGGTAGACTTAATTTGGTGTGTAATTGAGGGTTGGAAAGGTTCAAAGGGGTTTTGGTTCGAGGAAAGTCAAAGAGGGAAAACAGGGTGCTGCTAGTCTGTGACTAGCGCTGTAGCGCTAGCCTTTGGGCGTTACAGCTCTAGGCTAGGGCTTTCTGGGCGTTTTGGTTCTGTTTGTAGCGCTATAGCGCTCTCCTTAGAGCGTTGTAGTGCTACCCTGTCTCCAGAAAGGGGTTTTTGAGTTTTTCCTTAGGGTTTTTGCCCAGAGGCTCGGGGTTTGATTCCACCACCCCGTTTGGTGGAATTAGGGTTTCCCGAGGGCTCGAGATTGGTCCCAAGGCTAGGTTTTGGATCTGAAGTTTGGTGGTGATTCTGATATATGGCTGTGACTAGGTACGCGCTAAGGTTCAGATGGAATCGTGCTTGAGGATCAATTGAACGAGCTAGCGAAATCTGCACCTGATTATGTGGTTAGGTTAGGACTAAGTGTTCCCTATGTTTGTATGCATTGTTAAGTGAATGAGATTAACCATGTGAACATGATAGGAATAAGAGCTTCGTATATTTGTATATCATGTCATGAGATGGTATTATTATGCCATGGGACATGTGATAACCGGCCTAAGGGCATCGGAATCAACATTTGTGCACAGGGCGCAGCTCGGCCACTGGTAGCGAAGGCAGCTTATTTATCACTAAGCTCAGTTAAGCTGGCCGGAGTTAGTGAGTATTCCACTGGGGGCGGCCCAAGTGAGCCGAAGACAGTGGGTTAAATAGAGGGTGCGACCTAAGGGCGCCGACCCTGAGTATTACTTGATGGATGTGATAAACTGTTGAATATGAGCGTGAATACTATGTTATGAACGTGATTTGTTGGTTTTCTGGATGACAAACTGTTAATTTGTTGAGTGTTATCACTGATTGGATAAATGTTATGAATTGTTGAATTCCTGGTTATGCATTGTGGAATATTTGACTATTGATGTCGATTTTGTTATGGTATCATGCTTTCTTGCTGGGCCTTGTCTCACGGGTGCTACGTGGTGCAGGTAAAGGCGAGGGTATGCTAAATCAACCATGAGTTGGAGAGCTCTAGGGGCGAGGTGTACATTGTCAGCTGCTCGACCGCCACGGTCGGGGAATTGTACAGGGACGGAAACCTAAAATTTGTATTTTGCCATTAGAGTGGCTTAAGTTATTTATAACTTTTGAGATTTGCCGTAACTGAATCATCTAAACCCTGTTTTGAGTTTCCCTGTGTTGAACGACCATGTTTAATGAAAATAACCTGTTTGTGACCAAAATCTTTCATTCCTATTCCCTTGATGGCGTTGGGTTCACATTTTGTTAAAATGACTTTATTAGCAAGTCTTGCACTATTTTAAACACACAATGTAATGGTCTTGGTTATCTAGGGCGTTACAACTTGGTATCAGAGTCATTTGGGTTTATGGGTTCCTGAAGATTAGCTGGACATGTACACTCGCCGCTAAAGACAAGCTCGATTCAAGGGTTTGTAGTGGAATATATGAGTGTATTAATTGGTATGATTAATAGGGAGCATAAGATACTAATAGGGCCTGGCCCTTGACTGCTGTGTGATGATATTAAGGCATGCTGATTAGCATTGCTCTTGCATATGGATGAATACATGGATAATGATGATATATGGATTGCGGGTTATTATATGTTTAAATTGAACTTATATGCTAAACCTGTTTATCGGTGTGGAAGGCATAATAGGTAAGAATGCATCTAGTGATAAAGAAATTTGATAATTTATGCATAATATGGGTGTTTGATATGCTTTATGTGTATTTGATTATTATGATTATTTGGATTTGCCCTTGAGATGGTTTTGGGTATCAACGTTAGGGCTGGGAGGTTTAGTCGGTGAAGACAGATTAATGCAGGGTGTATGTGTTGAGAATGGTTAATTGGACTCAGTTTTGGTTTTGATAAGGATAAAAGATGACAGTTAGGGGTTGGAATCCTCCACCTGCCCTGAGATTCGCATCAGATGTTTGCTGATATATGAGTCAGGCTGTGGGGTCTGATAGAAGGGATTGGATGGATGAAAAAGCGGGGAACTGAGAGGAAGTAGACAAGGATCATTGTATGGAAGGCCTTGGAGGTATTATCCTCTAGTTTTGGGGAAGGTTTGGGTTTGCTCAGGAATCAATTAGTGAATGGGTGTGGCTAATCCCGTTCCTGATAATATGAGAAGGATAAATTGGGACCGAGTAGCCGTATTAGGCATTTGTGGCAAAAGGATGTCGAAAGTGGTAAGATAACGGTAGTATTTTGTCGAGTTTGGTGGGTTGATCGATCCACTTTGGGTTATGGTACAAATGGATGTAGCTGGAAGTGATAAGTCATTTGTGAGTTAAACTCTGAGATGGTTGTTTGTGTGTGGGCAGTAAAGGGGGCCTCATTATCTAAGATGAAAGGAATACAGGTGATGATATTTTCGTTCGTGGAAATTTAGTAAGTGTGGCTACTCAGTGATCGGAAGAATGAGAACCTTTGGTGGTTTTATGGCTCCTGGTTTGGACAGGAAGGGGGTTTAGTTTACAGGTTGGCCATCAAGACAGGGAAGACTGGGATATTTTATGCATTTAGAGCCCAAGGTTAGTTCCTCGGAAGTGACCAGTGGATTGGATAGCTTTTGCTCTGGTTAGAAAAAGGACCGAAAGGATTTGGTGTTGTTTGTCTATTAGGAAAGATTCAGATGAGTATTTGTTGAGGAAAGTTAATGTGTTATATAAGGGACAACCCTGGACAATTATGAGCATCTCTTGAAGTATATTGATTCAACTGAATGGAAATTAAATTAGTCAGTAAGGATGCAGGTGAGTATGCTGGAAGCTTTTGGGTACAATTCAGAACTTGGGTGTGGAAGGATTTGGTATTAGGGACGCTATGAGGAATGATATTAGTTTGGGTTAAGGAATTATTGAGTCACTTGGAAAAGTATGCGACTTATAAGTGAATTGGGTAGAATATTGTGTCGTGGGACTTGTGGATATTGCCTGATAGGGATGAAGAGTTTAAATGCCCCGTTACAAGACAGGACAATGTCTTCAGGAGTTGATCATCGATCTGGTTATTACTAGATAAGGATCAAGGAAAGAGACATCTCAGGACTTATTACTTGTACCGAGAGGGGTGTGATGTATCAATAGTAAGGTTTCCTAATCGTTTTGTACTTCAACGACACGGGTAAGTTTGACAAGCAGAGAATAGAGAAATGACATGGATGGGTTGCATTCAAATTCACCAGCGACGGGTTGTACTACTCCCCAACTAGAAGTCGAACGTGAATGACTACTATACTGATGGTATCACGACTGGAGCAGCAGGGTCAGAAGTAAGATTTCGGCAGGTATTAACTTCATTCTTCAAAGGTATTCAAGGTTAAGCTACTGGAAGGGAAGAGATCAGATACGAAGAGATTTAATCAGAAGCACACTAAGACCGATGAGCATATCAGCTACTACTTGAAGTATCCTCGGAGACAGTTACAGCGTAAGGATTTTGAATATGAAGAGTTGGTCAAGTATGGGGAAAACAGTGATGGGTTGTAAGAAAGGAGCAGTAACTCTTATGTTAAAAAGGGGAAATCCTTGCAGTGGCTAGCATTTGTACTTAGAATGGGAGATCTACTGCAGGGGAAATGGCTAGAACCTTAGCTAGTGTGATGGGCACTACTTGAGTTGTATCAGTGGGGCAAGACAGCCTCGATTAGTTTGTGAGTTTCCGGATAAGTTTCCAAGAAATTTGTCAAGGAGTTCATCTGCGTAAAGAGATGGAATGGTGATAAGATTGGTGTCAGTGATGGAATTAGATCTAAGACACTGTTTTGAACGGTTTTAGCAAAGCTGTGAGAATTAAAGTCTCAATTATTGAATAGGATGATATTCTTCAGGAAGGATCTTTGGTCTGGTTATTACCAGCTAGAGATCAGGAATAATTAAGGGTCTTTGATCTGGTTATTACCCGCTAGAGATCGGGGATAGTTAGGGATCTTTGATCTGGTTATTACCAGCTGGAGATCAGAGAAGAGAATAGGTAGGAGATTGCTATTATATTGGATAAAGGCACTGAAGATGCTGGGTCACGTGCTGAGGGTTTGGTCAATGCCAAATTGTTTTTGTGAAATAGGTAAAAAGGTGTATTCAAAGATTATCTGAATTAGATTTGTGATTGTCTCGATTGACGGCATAGTGATGTATTTTGGTTGGAACTTTGTCAAGGTTAAAGAATGCCTTGGAGGTAGGAGTTTCCTTGGGCAAGCGTGGTGGTGCATATATTTGAGCCAAGTTCTGCGTCTTTTTACAAACTAGAATCAATTGCTGAGTTGTTATGACACTCCAAGACATGAGGAAAGTGATGTTCTATGCATGATGTTGGTTGAAGGATCCGACCGAAACTAGAGTGGAGTTTCTAGTGGGCTTGATAGCCAGTTGATACTTGGAATTATTATCCTATGAAGGATCAAGAAAGACAGTCAAGGAAATCCCTGATGAAAGGAATTAAAGGCAAGTCTTAATTGAGTTAGCTAAGGATTTTACAGTGTTGTGTATAAGTTTATCGTGATATAAGGATCAAATCTGAACTCTGATGGGTACCGAAGTTACCTGGAAATTCTGGATGAATCTCGTACTACTCTCTTGGTCTTTTCATCCAGATATCAGGAAAAAGGTACCATACTTTGAAGGTTTTGTATTGGAGGCCTAGGTGGAGAGGAATATAGTGAATAAGGAACAAAATTCTTAACCTGATAATAGATCGTGATAGGTATCGCAGCCTTTGAGTATGTTATAATGGGAATAAGGAAATATTGTGATAGGTATTGCAGAGAGGCTGCCAATACGGTTGGGTTATTATGGACCAGCGTCTGGGTAGAACTTGCTTTTATCAGTAAGGATAATTTATACAACTGACCAGTATTCAGAACTCTAAACAAGATGGATGGTAAGCCTCCATGGGATTCGGGGTTAATTTCATTGAATGAGGACTTTGTTTTACTCTCAGGTCTTGGGAGGATTAGGGAAGGCGATGAATAGATAATCGGTATCTGATGAATTTTATTATTTTCAGACTGATGGCAAATCAAAGAGAAAGGGAGTTATCCACTTGTTGGAAGAGCACTTGATAAGTGGGGTATAATAAGGATTGTATATCATCCATTCGTTGGAATGAGATAAGTAGGATGTTGTATTTAGATCCTGAGGTAGTTCAGGGGATCATTGAGATTATTAAAAGATTAGAGCATGGAACTCACTTATCAAAGTAAACAGAAAAGCTTTACTGAATTGGGAAACAGGAGTATGGAGTTTCGAGTAGAAGATGGTATCTTACTTAGGGTGTCACCAGAGATAAAGGGGTGAAGAGCTAGTTGGACCCCAGGGTATTAAGGCTGTTTGGATCCGGGAAAGGATCAGTGAGGTTGTTTTTAAGTTGATCACAGTTTGGGCACTGTTAGCTGTACGCGGTGTATTCTGTACTCCATGTTGAGGACATGGGTTGGAGAAACTCATGTGTTGATTGATAGGAATCTGCAGTTAAAGATGAAGTTATTCCATGTGGAGTGACCAGTTCAGTTATGAGATATAAAGAACAGGGTTTTGACGAACATGGTTGTACCTTGAGTTAAGGTAACATTCTAGAACAGTAAGGTCAAGGAATGACCAGAGTAACTGGAGTCAGTTATGCAGAATCTATATTCCGGGCAATACATATAAAATTTCGAGGACAAAATCTCTGTAAGGAGGGGATAGTTGTAAAGACTCAAATTTCCTAATAAGGTTTAGGACCTTGATTAGGAGGCTGGGAGGGCCATAATTGATTTATTGTGCTATTATGTGATTATTGTTGCGATATTTTTATTACACGCAAGTGCACGTATCATACAAGTAGTAACTCACACAGGTGAGGTCGAACCCAAGGGAATTGTAGCTAAGTACTAATCAAATTGGATTTATATTTCTATTTGGCAACAATAAAAATTGGTTTTTAAAATTATAATGCAGAAAACACAACAAGCAAAACAATAAATAAAAAGGGTTTAACAATGGATGTGAAATTAGAAATATGATTTCAATTGCTTTGATTACCCAATTATTAATACTAATCAACTATTCTTCTTCCTCCTCTGAGATGACAGATTATAAAATCACCTAAACTCTTTTCAGATCATGAAGGTACTAAATTGCATTTTCAACTATTGCATCTCTGAGATAGTACGACAAACAATTCACATTAAGCAATAATCTAAAAGTCACACAAGCTATGCAAATATTTTCGTTTCACATCAAAACCTATGTTTATTCATTTAGAGCATTCCTAATATTCACTTTTCACATTTCATATTAGGATCATGAATCATGCTTAAGGTGATCAATCTCAAACATGTATTGAACACAAAAATGAACAAATCACATAAACAAGGAAGAAAGAACAATCAAATAGCATTAATCCATGGAATAATCTCAGTCAATATCCATCAAATCCCTAAATAGGAGTTTAGCTCATAATCTCAATATTCATATCCATAATCAAACTAAACATAAACAATAACATAGAAAATTAAAGAAAAAGAGAATGAAACTAGATTGGGAATTGTCACAGATTGCCCACGCTTGCTCCAAGCTTCTTCTTCTTCTTTTCTCCACTTCTTCCTGTCTCTAGCCTCTAATTCACGTTTTTCTCCTCTTAAAATCGCATCAGAAATCGTAACCCTAAATTATCCCCTCTGAATGAACCAAAATGCCCTTCATTTAAAAATCTGCTGAATTTCAATTTCCAGCAACCTAGCGCGGTCGCGCTCTACAATAGCGAGGTCGCTCTACTCTCTCAGAAAATGCATTTTCATTCTAAATCATCCCAATCCTTCAAAACCTGAAAATAAACAAAAACAACACAAAACAAGCGTAAAATAGAACAAAACAACCCTAAACCTCTAAAATACTTCCTAAGTAGACACACTAAAACAAGTCTAAAACTCACTAATCAAATTCCCCCAAACTTAACCTTTACTCGCCCTCGAGTAAAGAACTCTAAACAAACCTAAAAACCTAAAACAACTAAACAAAGACAAATCAAATTGACAACGACAAATCAAGCCTCCAAATTATGTTTGTCATGCTCATATAGTTTTCAGAAAATCCAACCATCATGATAATTTAGAATTTTGATCAAAATATTTCTTCAACTCACTTAATTCCAAACAAATATATGCTCGCCTGATCATGATCAATAAATAACATGCATTTGAATCTATTTAAACTTACCAAATTACTTACCACAAACCATCAAATCTTATTATCTCATATGCTTGCATCACTTACTACTCTCCACTAATATAGACAACACATGCTCAAGAATCAATAGGCTTTTATAGCTTATAACAATAGGCTTAGGCATGGGTAGACGAGATGTCATTTGGGCTCAAAATTACTGTTGATGCTCAAAATCTAACCAAGGGAAAATGTGGACGTTTATCCTCATCAACCTTAGGCAAGCAAAGCGACCCAACATTTTTCCTTGCGGCTCGCGCCTCATAGGGAACCTAAAAAAAAGGGGGGGTGCCCCGAGAGGCCCGTGAGCCTGGCCTTGCATAGGTACCTACCTAAGCCTCAAGGGTCTCATAACGCGCAGCCACCCGTGACCCGCATCCGAGTGCCCACGCGAGCCACTGTCTCGCGCCTCGCGTCACGTCGTGCGCCCCCGTCTGCCCACGCGAGGCTCCGCCTCACGTCCTGATGCGCGCACCCAAGTGCCCACGTGAGCCCCTGCCTCACGTCACACTGTGCGCCCCTGTGTGCCCACGCGAGGCTCCGCCTCGCGTCCTGATGCGCGCACCCGAGTGCCCACGCGAGCCCCCGCCTCGCCTCATGCCGTGCGCCCCCGTCTACCCACGCGAGGCTCTGCCTCGCGTCTTGATGCGCGCACCCGAGTGCCCACGCGAGCCCCCGCCTCGCGTCACGCCATGCACCCCCATCTGCCCACGCGAAGCTCTGCCTCGCGTCATGGTGCGCACACCCGAGTGCCCACGTGAGGCCTTCGGACCTTCTACTTCTCGCAAGGCCGTCAGCGGCGCCCATGCGCGAGGTCCTTGTGTGCATGCCCCCGTGAGGCCCTTCGGGCAATCACCTTCTCAAGATGCCGTCATCCCATCGCTCCACACATCTGAGTCCAAGCCACACCATTAGGGGGCCACGCAAGGCAGGCTACGCGAAGGAGGCTCACGAAGGAGGTTTGTGCGAGAGGCAACTCGCCTCGCACACTTAGACGTCTGGTGAGACAAGGCGCTTATCACCTATGCATGTGGGAGGCCTCGGGGTGCTTCAGGCATCTCGTGCCAAGGACCCGAGACCCCCACCTTACGCCATGACCATTACACGCACCAAGGGTCCCATTCCTTACACCTTGAGACCCCAATGCTTAGAGGCTCCAGTATGAGTGGAATGGAACAAACTTGTACGATATAGTACTGGGTACGACCGTTAAGACCTTGTATGTTGGGTATGGACACCCATACCAGTGGGGGAGTGGGAGTGCTGGGATAAGAGTTATGGCCCGTACATCTACGGCCAGGAGTCAGAGTCGACACCACTACCACCTGCACCACTATGCCTGTCACCACTCCTCAGACAGGGGTACGGACAAATAGTGGAGGCATCCTCCTGACGCCTGCCCCTGTACTGGATGCACGACCACAACCTCTAAAGCCACTCTCCTGACAGAGTACTTATGTACCACCTTGTCTCCTGGACCACCATGTTCCCAGGGCCATTAGAGCCTACTATAAAATGAACTCTAACTCCACCTGAAAGGGGGTTGGAAAATTTACTGTAGCAAGTGCTTGAGAGTGAATGAAAGATTGATTTCTCCATTGTTGTTCTGTCATTGTTCTTGAGTTATTACCTAAATTTCTACAGCTTTTTTATTGACTATCATAGCTTGATAATTTTTTCCAACTCAACTTAGTTGACGAGTTCTCACCGTCAACAGTTTGGCGCCGTCTGTGGGAACATTAGTTTCAAGCTACTGTTCCACCATTATTTCCGGCAAGAAGAAATGCCAAGACGTTCAAAGTGACTCAGGGAGCCACGAGAGGTAGAGGTTCTCCTGAACAGAGTCCAACTGAAGGCCTCCATGAAGGACGCTCCTCCACCCAGAGACGTGGAGCCCCCGAAGGACCCTGAGGTTCATGGAGGTGATAGAGTGGCCTCATCACCGGCCGCTCCACCTGGAGAAAGTCCTCCAAGAGAACCACCGGGAAATGCTAATGAGTTCCCTCTCCCAAAACCACCACAGGTACCAAACTTCGGCCGGCAGGACCCTGGCCCCTCTACCCGTAGGCATGATAAGCATCCCCGGGTCCATTCCGTGAGCTCGAGTTCAAAATCTCGGTTTTATGAAGAGGAAATACGTGAGCTCCACCGTAAGAACCAAAGGTTGGAGACCACCTTGGAGAATATGCAAGAGGTCCTGAATGGTCTGTTGCAGGGTAAATCGAGCGTGACCTTGCCTAAGAGGAAGGAGAAAGGCAAGGATGGGGTGGAGACCACCGTACCAGTAGATGATGGGAGAACCCGACACTCTACCAGTAACACCCCTTGAGCGAAGCAACGCGAGCACCCTGAACCACCTAAGCAAGCCCAGAAACCAGTGTCAAGGACCAACGCTACCCCTCGCAATGAGGACGAGGTCACCTCTAAAAGAGAACCCTCGGATTTACGGGAGGAGCTCAATAAAAAGAGGGCGGGAAAAGGGACCATGCCCCCTATGGAGCCTGGAGAGGGCAAGGGAAAGGCGGATCTTAGCCCGTCCGCTTTGAGGGACACTCTAAGCAAGAGGAGGCAGGACCTGGACACGGAGATGAGGAGCCTGCGAAGCAAGATTTTCACCGCATCAGGTGGCCAGGTCTTTGAGGAAGAGTTTGACCATGAGTCGCCCTTTGTGAGGGAGATTCAGGCCATCCGGCTCCCTGTCAACTTTAAGGAACCCAATATGACCCCCTACGAAGGAAATACGGATCCAAAGTACCACCTGGATGCATTTAACCATCTGATGAAACTGAGAGGGATTGGAAGCGGTGCCAGATGCCACTGCTTCGCTGTCACTTTGAAAGGACCCGCCTACAAATGGTTCAAAAAGATTAAGGCCGGGGTCAATGAGGTCCTGGCAGCAGTTCTCTGACGAATTCCTCCAACAGCACCATGCCGTGCGGGACTACACAATGCCGGGTACCAGCCTGGCCAACGTGAAGCAAGGGGAGAATGAGAGCCTAAAGAGCTACATTCACCGGTTCAATATGGAGGCCGCGAAAGTGGGGAGCCTAACTCGCCGAGAGTTAAAAATGGCCATTACAGCCAGAGTGCTCCCATGAAGCAAGCTGTGGGATAACATGTTGAAGAGGGAAGTCACCGACTTAGATGACTTCTACGAGGGAGCGCAGAAGTACATCCGTGTGGAGGATGGCAACGCCAACTTAAAGGCAGGAAAGGAGGAGCCCCACGCGAAGCCCCCAACTAACGACGGGTCGAATGTAACAAAGAAGAAAAGGGTGTACGATGGGTCAAGAGATGACCAGCAGAGGAAAACCAAACGAGGGAATGATCATAGGCAAGCGGCTTATACTTACTATACGAACCTCACAGATACCAGGGAGCATATTTACCTCACCAACGAAGATCGAGTTCCCTTCAAAAAGCCCCCACCAATGAGAAAGGATCGGTCCAAAAGGGACCCCAGTAGATACTGCCAACACCACAAGGATATCGGTCACACCACGACAGAGTGTATCCATTTGAAGGAAGAAATTGAGGAGCTCATCCGCCGGGGACACCTGGTCCGTTATGTCAGGAGAGAAAGGCCAAAGCCAGAGGATGAGCCTGCGGCACCCCAGGCACAAGGGCGAGCCCCAGAAATACAGGGGGAGGTCTGAACCATTTTCGGAGGTCCAGGATTTGGAGGGGACTCTTGGAATGGGCGAGATAGATATGCAAGAGAGGATCGGCGAAGTCCGCCCCCCTGCGTCATGAGTTTGGAACAGCGACCCCCGAAAAGTTTCCAGGGGGAAAATGACTCGATAACATTCACTGAGGAGGATGCGCGGGGGGTACACTTTCCCCACAATGATTCGCTGATGTTGACAATTCAGTTGGCAAATATGCGCGTGCATCGAGTCCTAGTGGACAACGGGAGCTCGGTGGACATCCTATATTGCCCTGCCTTGGAAAAGATGGGACTGGGCATTCGTCCTCTAAATTCCTGCCAATCATCCCTATACGGATTCACGGGGGACTCAGTGCAACCCCTAGGAATGATCAAATTGGCACTCACCATGGGGGAGCAACCCTGACAGACTACAGTCATGGCTAACTTTGTCGTAGTAGATTGTGCATCAGCTTTCAATGCGGTATTGGGGAGACCATCCCTAAGAGAATTGAAAGCCATAACTTCAATATATCACTTGGTTGTCAAGTTCTCAACTCCAGGAGGGGTTGCTAGTATGAAGGGAGAACAGAAAGAGGCAAGGGAGTGCTACAACACCTCACTCCGTGCGCCTGTGAAACTGCGGGAACCAATGGCCATGGTGATACATGAGGCGCTACGTATGCCCACGAGGGGTCCGCAGGAGCTGGACCCTCGGGTCGTGGATGAGTCAAGAGCAGAACCAATGGAGGAAGTAGAGGAGGTTACAGTGACGGAGGAACCGTTAAGAAAATTGAAATAGGGAGAAGCCTGCAAAGTGACGTGAAGGAGGAGTTGATAAGATTTTTGAAGGATAATCTAGACGTATTCGCATGGAGTCATGAGGATATGGTGGGTATAAACCCCGGTGAGATGTGCCACCATCTGAATATCTCCCCAGAGGCAAGGCCCGTCAGGCAGAAGAGGCGGGCGCTAGACCCAGAATGGTACGCAGCATTAAAAGAGGAGGTTGACAAGCTGAAGGCCAACGGGTTCATCCGTGAGTCTTTCTACCTTGTGTGGGTGTCGAACCCAGTACTCGTGCCAAAGCCAAATGGGAAATGGAGAACTTGCGTCGATTTCACGAACCTGAATAAAGCTTGTCCAAAGGACAGCTTCCCACTTCCAAGGATAGATCAGCTAGTAGATGCGACGGCAGGACATGAATTACTGAGTTTCATGGATGCCTACTCGGGGTACAACCAGATCCCAATGAACCCAGCAGATGAAGAGCACACGTCATTCATTATAGACAAAGGGCTCTACTGTTACAAGGTGATGCCCTTCGGGCTGAAGAACGCGGGTGCCACTTATCAGAGATTGGTCAATAAGATGTTTGCTAACCAGATAGGGAGGAATCTGGAGGTGTATATGGATGATATGTTAGTGAAGACCAAGGATGCAACAGAGCTCAACAAGGACCTTGGTGAGATGTTCGACACACTTAGGAAATACCGGATGAAGTTGAATCCCGTCTAGTGCACCTTCGGTGTATCCTTAGGAAAATTCTTGGGCTTCATGGTCAATTCCAGAGGCATCGAGGCCAATCCTGATAAGATAAAGGCCCTAATAGAGATGAGCCCGCCAAAGAACAAGAAGGAAGTACAGTGCTTAACGGGAAGGGTGGCGGCCCTTAATAGATTTATCTCAAGGTCCACCGATAAGTGCCTCCCCTTCTTTGACATCCTTAAAGGGAGCAAAAAGTTCGCTTGGGATGAAAAATGCGAAGAGGCATTTGTCAAGCTGAAGGAGCACTTGGGGAAGCCATCCCTGTTGGCAAAACTTGAGAAAGGCGAGAATCTGTACCTGTACTTGGCAGTGTCTGAGCATGCCATAAGCGCAGCCTTGGTTAAAGGGGAGAAGAAGCAGCAACAACCCGTGTGCTATATCAGCAAGCGTTTGGTGGACGCGGAGAACCGATACCCAGAGATCGAAAAGTTGGCCTATGCGTTAGTTGTGGCTTCGAGGAAGTTGAGGCCTTACTTCCATGCGCACACGATTGAAGTCCTGACGGATAGTCCTTTGAGGCAGGTCTTACATAAACCTGAGACCTCGGGGAGGCTGATGAAATGGTCGATCGAGTTGAGCCAATTTGACATTGTGTATACCCCAAGAGCTTCCATCAATGGACAGGTGCTGGCGGACTTTATAGTAGAGTTCACCCATCAGCCGAATGGAGGAAGAAATGAAGAAAGGGAGTAGTCTGTTATAGAGGAAGAGCGAGGGGGTCTGGAGGAATGGAGTTTGCATGTTGATGGGGCATCAAATGAGGGAGGATCCGGAGCGGGCATCATGATGACAGGGCCCGAGGGGCACAAAATATATTGCGCAATCCAATTCGAGTTTGAAGCCTCCAATAACGAGGCAGAGTCGAGGCGCTCCTGGCTGGCTTGGGTTTGGCCCAGGAGCTGAGAGTGACACGCCTTCGTATCTTTAGCGACTCTCAGTTGGTGGTGTACCAAGTAAAGGGGGAATACCAGGCGAGGGGACCCAAGATGGCAGCCTACTTGGAAAGGGTGAAGGGCTATCTGGGACAGTTAGCAGCATATAGCATAGAGCAAATCCCCCGAGAAAGGAATTCCCATGCTGATGCACTCACGAAGCTGGCTTCCACCAGGGACGATGATGTCTTGGAGTCGATACCCGTGGAGTACTTTCCCAAACCCAGCATCGGGAACGCGGACGTGCATATGATTAGTGCCCCGAAGGAGTCGTGGATCGAACCGATTAAGAGATACCTGGAGGAAGGAACCCTGCCTGCTGAAAAAAATGAGTCCCGGAGGTTGGTGTACAAGGCCGCTAAATACACCTTGGTAGAAGGGGTTCTATTCAAGAGGGGGTTCTCAATGCCACTCCTACGATGTGTGGAAGGGGAGGAGGCGTTGAAAGTGTTGCATGAGATACACGAGGGAGAGTGTGGCAACCACGAGAGCAGACCCTCCACGGCTAGGAAGGCCATGAGACAAGGATACTACTGGCCCTCCATGGAGAAAGATGCACATGAATTTGCCACGAAATGCGACAAATTCCAGAGGCACGCTAACTACCCTCGAAAACCCCCAAGTGAACTGACCAGCATGACTAGCCCCTGGCCCTTCGCTATCTGGGGGATAGACCTAATTGGTGCTCTCCATGCAGGCAGGGGTGGAGCGAAATACGCAGTGGTAGCAGTGGACTACTTCACTAAGTGGGTAGAAGCAGAACCCCTCGTGAAGATAACATCCAAGCACATCACCTCTTTCGTCAACAAATTCATTGTTTGTAGATATGGAGTACCCTACAAAATTATTTCTGACAATGGTACCCAGTTCGAGGGGGGAGCTTTCGAGGAGTATTGTAGGGGAATGGGCATAAGGAGAAGCTTCTCCGCGGTGGTACACCCACAGGCCAATGGACAGGTGGAGGCCATAAACAGGGTCCTTAAGAAGAACTTGAAGGTGAAGCTAGAAAAGATTAAGGGAGCCTGGGTAGAGGATCTACTAAATGTGATGTGGGCTTACAGGACCACCCCACGCACGACTACTGGGGAGTCCCCATTTTCCTTGGCCTACGGATGCGAGGCCGTACTCCCGGTTGAGATGCGGGTTGAGTCCCTCAGGGTACAGGCGTATGGAGACGAGGCCAACCGCATAGCTCTGGCCGAGAGCTTGGACATGCTTGAAGAGAAGAGAGAAAAAGCACAAATGAGGGTGCCAGTATACCAACAGCGCGCTGCAAGATACTACAATTTGAGGGTACGAGAGAGAACTTTTAGAGTTGGCGAATTGGTGCTGAGGAAGGTAATCCCTAACACGCGAGACCCAGGAGCAGGAGTGCTGGGGGCGAACTGGGAGGGGCCCTACCAGGTTGCTCAGTGCATACCCCCGAACACTTATAAGCTGGCGCGCATGGACGACAACATCATACCTCGGGCGTGGAATGCGGAGCACCTTAGGAAGTGCTACCAGTAAAGCGCCCACGTCCGGTGGTAAAAGGACAAGTGTTGCACGCTATCTTAGTATGATAGAGAAAAATCAAAGAGGTTACTTAGATAACCTCCTGAGTAGGTGTGAGTCTTTTTATTTTATTTTCTATGAAAATCTCATATGCATTGTTGTAAACTGTATGTTATGAATGAAACTGTTTACAACTTCATGTGTTATTTTCCTTCGCTACATGGGCATCGACCAAAGTGCCTGCCGAAATAAATTTCACCAAAAACTTGGGGGGCAGGACAGGAGGCAACAACATGCGGCTAGCAAGGGGAACCTAAAAAGGGCCCTCTAATAGAGGATCCTAAAAAGGACCCCTTGCCCTCCTAAAAAGGAGGCCCCTAAAAGGGACCCTCTACCAAGAGGACCCCTTGCCCTCCTAAAAAGGAGGCCCCTATAAGGGACCCTCTACCAAGAGGACCCTAAAAACGGCCCCCTGTCAGGAGAACCCTATGCACTAGGAGGATCCTAAAAAAGGCCCTCCATCAGGATGGGGGATCCCAAAGGGACCCCCTATACCAGGGCCTTAAACGAAGTCCTTACAAGGCATCCCCTAGGATCACAAGGATTAGCTACCCTTGTGAACACCAAGGAAGGCCATAGGGACTTACACAAAAAAAAGAAGATGTTAACGACAATAATAAGTCTAGTGCAGCCACCAAGCCGTCTAGCCAAAAAGGGTCCTAAAAGAGACCCTTGCAAAAATAGTACTATGAATAACGACGAGAAGGACGCTTCTCGCAAAGAAATAATAAGCGCGCGCAAGAATATATAAAAGGATAGCTAGGACCCAAGGGGTCAAAATATCCTTATAAAAGTAATCAAGAGGCACCAAAAGAGGTCCCAGTGAACCCTTTCACATGGGCTCCAAAGGACCTCCAGCCTGGTAAATAAAAGAGGGGAACCAACCAAACCCCATCATACAGGATTAAAAGGGCCTCAAATGCAGTAGAACAAGAAATAAACAGCAGCACATGTATTTATACATTGAAAAAGAAAGTTTCGAAGATAGTACAAGAGTTACGCTAGAAAAATAGTAATGACAGTCATATTACAAAGGCCCGAAATACAAAAAAAATGAAGAGAGCATACACCCATGGAGGGCTAGTCGGAAAATATTATGAAGTAACTACTTCAGGACCTCCTAAAGTGGGCACTCCACATGGTCGCTCGAGCGACGGCGTGCTCACCAAAAAAGAGAAATCAAAATTAGGATCCTGCCTCCACACGTTGTAAAGAGCACTGTCTATGGACCTGCGCTCGGTGGTAGCCTTCTCTGCCTCCAAGGAAGCATTTCTCTCCTGCGACGACTGAAGTTCGGCCCTGAGGGCCTCGACTTCGGCCTCCAACTGGGTAACTCTCTGCTGCGAAGAGGCCGCGATGGCCTTGGCCTCCTGGAGTTCACGCTCCAAGCGGATAACCTTGTCCTCTAGCCCCTTGGTCTTGGCCTTTACTTCCTTCCTCTTTAGTACCAAGTTGGAAAATTTGGTCTGGACCTTTGAAAACTTAGCCTTAGTTTCATTAAGCTCTTTCTCGAGCTCCTGGACCCGGGCTGTGAGGCAGTCCCTCTCAACAGTAGACGCGAAGAGGTTGCTGGACGAGTCAGCAAACCGTAGAGCCACGGTATAGGCCTGTACAAGAAAGTTAACGACATTAGCAATAAGTAACAAAAAGAAAAACACATGTACATCTATACATAATAATGTCGACGCAAGGTGCAGGAACCCACCCAGGCCGTGGCGCGCCTTGGGGTTTCCCCAAGGTCCGACTGAGTCATGTTCCCAAGGCCATTCCAGTCGGATACAGGGAGGCTCGAGGTAAGTTGGGTGTATCGCTGTCCGTAAGACATTTCCATCCGAGTAACCCAGGGCTCCCCATCCGTACTAGGGGCACCTGGCTGGATAAGGACAGACGACCCACTTGCCGAAGCAGGAGGGGGCGCGGTGAAAGTGGAAAACAGAGGCTCTGGCAGATCAAAGGGAGGCTCTGCAAGGTCGGCGTAATGTGTTCCCGATGACCCAGGGTCAAGAGGAGCCTGAGCAAAGGTGTCGCAGCCCTCAGGGCCAGGGGAAACATAACACCCTGGTGTGACATGCTGGTCCTGAGGTGGGAAGGCCATTTCCTGGTCATAGGAGTCATAAGGGGGACATCCCCCAGGGGACAAGGGTCGCTGGTGAAGTCCCCCACATTCAAGGGGGGCTTCCCCCGACTCCTCCTCAGCCTCACCATTGTCTGGGAAAGGCTCAGTCGATGCAGCCATTGTCTTCTTAGACCCAGTAATTGACCACAAGAACTTGGGGTCCGAGACCGGGGACAGCTGGAGGCGGTTGAGATTCGCCATGGTGAATAAGAACGCCGCCTTCTTCATGGCAGCGTCAGCATTAATGAGGGCATTCACGGCCTCCGCCTCCGACCTAATGACCAAAGGAACAGCAAATTGCTTTGCATGATCCACGCCATTGTCAGTGCAAGCAGGAATACAAAACAGTAAGTTCTAACAAGAAGAAAATGAGGACCATGGTACTTACTGGGGCTGGCGCGAAAGTGTTCACAGACAGAAAGAGGGCCCTCTATGAAGAAAAAGTCTTGCTTCCAAGACCCCGTATTGGACACTGAGCCCTCTATCAAGGGGAGCTCGTTATTGGCCTTCTTCAGATAGCAGAAGCCCTTGGACCTGGGGGATCCCATGAGGTTGTACAGGAAGTGCACCTCTTGCGCCGTAGGAGCGCGGTTAGACAGTTCCTTGAACGCCATAAAAAGGCAACTTAGGGTCAACCAATTGTTGGGTGACAGCTGAAGGGGGGCCAGGTCTAAATAGTTAAGGACCGCTACAAAAAATGAGTGCAAGGGAATGGTGCCACCCGCCTTCAAAATGTGTTCGCTCAAAGCCACGAGACCCTTCCTAGGGCGGTCGGCCCGGCATGTCTCCTGCGGAGCATATAAGGTGTATTCTGGGGGAACCCGGTAGTGCTTCACGATTTCCTTCAATTTATTCGCGAACACATGCGACATCAGCTCGGATGCCAGTAAAGGAGTGTCGTCCTGTTTCTGGATAGATACCTGTCGACGTGCCTTCGGCATATCTGTAAAATTAAAAGAAAAAAGTGAGGAAGAGGCAGAACATTTGACCCTCCATTTTTTCTTCCTAGCAAGAGTTTTCCATTGAGGGAGCGACAGCGGAAGTGCTGGGCTAGGAAAAACCGAGACTAGGGGCTTAGGAGAAGCGGTAGCAGCCCCATGACCGTCATCAGGCGAAGATGGGTTGGGAGGTTCTGGCGGAAGGTGTCCCTCCATAAACTCTAACTCCCACTGCAATTCAAAAAGGGTCATCCTAAGGCTCGCTACATGGTCACTAAGGTCTGGGGTGGAAGGTCCTCCGTCTCCTCTCGACATCGAGTCAATTTTGCTCTCCACTGCCCAAATTTTACGCCTAAGTTCAGCCATGTACTCAAGGTGGCGGATGTGGGCCTGCCTTAAGGATTCATAATCCTGGTGAGGATTGCCCTCAAGGGACTCTGAGTCTGAGGACAGGTCAATAAATTCAGCCGGAGGTATGTCGGACGGGCCGTCACTGGCCATGAGACCTCGTCCCGAAAGCGAAAAGGGGTTCGCGTATAAATGAGGGGATGGCTACAAAACACAAAGGAATAGGCTTAATATCTCTAAATGCAAGCGTCCTAAATGGCCCACTACAGGGTATAAAAAAGAGGGGCATGTATATGGTCAAACTCACTACAAGCTCAGGCTAAGGTACCCCATCCCGAGTAATGCTAGTTTGGACCCGATTAAAAAAAGAGGGAGAGAAAATATACCTCAAGCGGTTAAGAGAGAGCGAAGTTCGGGTCGAAAGGAGGTCGAGGGGCGAAAAGCACCAAAGGGTCGAAAGTACGCGTCTGCAAGAATAAACCAAAAGGATGTGTTAGCCTCCAAATAGACATGCCAAGAAATTAGCTTATATATAAAAAAAAAAATTGATAAAAAAAAAGAAATGAAGTGAAAAAATAAAACAAATGAAACTTTGGCAAAAGTGGGGTTGTGGGGGATTAAACCCCTTACCTCTTGAAAGAAGAAGGATTCTCCAAACCACTAAGCCAAGGAAGAAAGGTAAAAATATGAGGCCTTGCATGAGGGCCTATTTACAAGGATCAAGGAGAATAGTCTACAAGAGCACCTAAAGGTACTCTCCTAGACTGGGGGGCAAGTGTTGATGCTCAAAATCTCACCTAGGGAAAATGTGGAGGTTTATCCTCATCAACCTCAGGCAAGCAAAGCGACCCAACATTTTTCCTTGCGGCTCACGCCTCATAGGGAACCTAAAACAAAGAGGGGTGCCCCGAGAGGCCCGTGAGCCTGGCCTTGCATAGGTACCCGCCTAAGCCTCAAGGGTCTCATAATGCGCAGCCACCCGTGACCCGCATCCGAGTACCCACGCAAGCCTCCATCTCGCGCCTCACGTCACGCCGTGCGCCCCTGTCTGCCCACGCGAGGCTCCTCCTCGCGTCCTGATGCGCGCACCCAAGTGCACATGCGAGCCCCCGCCTCGCGTCACACCGTGCGCCCCTGTCTGCCCACGCGAGGCTCCGCCTCGCGTCCTGATGCACGCACCCGAGTGCCCACGCCAGCCCCCGCCTCGCATCATGCCGTGCACCCCCATCTACCCACGCGAGGCTCCGCCTCGTGTCTTGATGCGCGCACCCGAGTGCCCACGCAAGCCCTCGCCTCGCGTCATGCCATGCACCCCCGTCTACCCACGCGAAGCCCTGCCTCGCGTCATGGTGCGCGCACCCGAGTGCCCACGCGAGGCCTTCGGGCCTTCTACTTCTCGCAAGGCTGTCAGCAGCGCCCATGCACGAGGTCCTTGCGTGCACGCCCCCGTGAGGTCCTTCGGGCCATCACCTTCTCAGGAGGTCGTCGTCCCGTCGCTCCATACATCTAGGTCCAAGCCACACCATTAGGGGGCCACGCAAGGGAGGCTACGTGAAGGAGGCTCACGAAGGAGGTTTGTGAGGGAGGCATCTCGCCTCGCACACTTAGACGTCCGGCAAGGCCATGCGCTTATCACCTATGCCCGTGATAACTTCAGGCATCTCGTGCCAAGGACCCGAGACCCCCACCTTACGCCTCGACCATTACAGGCCCCAAGGGTCCCATTCTTTACACCTTGAGACCCCAATGCTTAGAGGCTCCAGTATGAGTGGAATGGAACAAACTTGTACGATATAGTACTGGGTACGGCTGTTAAGACCTTGTATGTCGGGTACGAACACCCGTACCAGTGGGGGAGTGGGAGTGCTAGGATAAGAGTTATGGCCCGTACATCTACGGCCAGGAGTCAGAGTCGACACCACTACCACCTGCGCCACTATGCCTGTCACCACTCCTCAAACAGGGGTACGGACAAATAGTGGAGGCATCCTCCTGACGCCTGCCCCTGTACTGGATGTACGACCACAACCTCTGAAGCCACTCTCCTGACAGAGTACTTATGTACCACTTGGTCTCCAGGACCACCATGTACCCAGGGCCATTAGAGCCTACTATAAAATGAACTCTAACTCCACCTGAAAGGGGGTTGGAAAATTTACTGTAGCAAGTGCTTGAGAGTGAATGAAAGATTGTTCTTGAGTTATTACCTAAATTTCTACAGCTTTTTGATTGACTATCTTAGCTTGATAATTTTTTCCAACTCAACTTAGTTGACGAGTTCTCACCGTCAACAATTACCATATGCATACAAACCATACAAACCACACTTGATATCCACATTACAGTTCACAAACAATCCCAGTATTTCCTTTTTTTGCAAGATTGAGATAACTCACACTTAGATTTTTTTTTCTTCAAACTACACTCCCCCAAACTTGTTTTTTTTTTTTAATATATGTTTAAAAGGAGTGTAGTTTACTTTCAATATTTTTATCTGTTTTTTTTTTTCTCAATCTTTTCATTTATAACACTCCACAATACACCCTATTACAAAACCAATCCCCCAATCATCATTCACTTGTATGCTCACGGTAATCATTCAAGGGAAGGAAATATAATAACATGTTTAAAGTAAGCTCAAAATAGGTGTCAAAACAAAGAATGTAACATTAGGCTCAAAAAGGACAACTAGGGATTAAATTAATCAACGTTGGCTTGAAAGGCTCAATCGTTCCAAAAAAATCGCCTAAATCATCTTCCTAAGTATGCATTATCTATGATTTCGCCTCAAGTAGCAAGCAAGCAAGTTCTAAGCATAATCATCCATCTTTCCTTAAACCAAAATTAAGCAGGCATAAATATCATCAAATGCACGAGATTTATCTAAAAATCATGATCAAGCTCTCACATATTTAGATAGACCCAAGCAACTCAAAGAAACATTCAACCAAGCACACAGATTTTGTTCAATTTTATGGCTTTCATTTCATCCAACTATACAAGCGATCCATTCAATCATTATCATCATCTAATCATCATCAACTTGATTTATCAGACACTCTAAACACCCTAAACAAGACACACTAGCTCATGACACACATAAAAGACAAAGACCCAAACAACAATAAATTCCTTTCCCCCAAACTTAATCTAAACATTTTCCCCAATGTTTTAAAGAAAAGCTAAGGAAAAAGAAACTTACCTGACAATTCAAAAATCTCACGACGAAGGACCCTCACCACCATCTCCCTCGGGTGGAGGATAACCAAAATGCGATGGCTGAGGAAACTGGGGCAACTGACTAGTGAAAAAAAATCGTGTTTTAAACACTCTGATGCACTCCAGCGCGGTCGCGGCACATATAGCGCGATCGCGCTACTGCCCTCCATCTAACTTGGTGTGAATTGCTACGAGGCACCTCCAATGTACCCTTATACATTATTCCAAGGTGCTTCGAAGTTATGGACCTTGCAGGATGGCTCCATGAAAATGAGCCGATAGGTGTCTCGTGATGCCTTCGTCGAGACACCCCCAGCACTCCTTGTGATGGGTGGTCATGCGAGGCGAGGCCCCTAGGCGCGCGAGACGGCACCTAGGTGAGGCGAGGGTCGTGGCTGCGTGAGGCACGAGGCCGTAGGAGCATGAAGCACGAGGTCGTGGCTGCATGACGCGCGAGGCCATGGCTGCATGAGGTGCAAGGCCGTGGTTGCATGAAGCACAAGGCCGTAGGAGCACGAGGCGCGAGGTCGTGGTTGCATGAGGTGCGAGGCCGTAGGAGCACGAGGCGCGAGGCCGTTGCTGCATAAGGCCCGAGGCCGTACGAGCATGAGGTGCGAGGCCGTAGGAGCACGAGGCGTGAGGCCGTTGCTGCATGAGGCGCGAGGCCGTAGAAGCACGAGGCCGTGGCTGCATGAGGCGCGAGGCCGTAGGAGAACGAGGCTGTGGCTGCATGAGGCGCGAGGCCGTAGGAGCACGAGGCGCGAGGCCGTGGCAACATGAGGCGCGAGGCCATAGGAGCACCCGCACGAGATGGCGCCTGGGCGAGGCCCCTTGGAGCAAGGCCATGACCACAGCCCTTGGTGCGAAGCCCTGGTGGTGTCGCGAGGCTGTGGGCGCAGGGGTCTCTTGGAGCGAGGCCATGACGCACAGCCCTTGGCGCGAGCCCTTGGTTATGCCGCAAGGCTATGCGCGCGCGAGTCCTCCAGGTGTGCGAGGTGTGAAGCATTTGGCCTCGCTATGCGAGGCTGTAGGTTGGTGCAAGGCTTCAACGTGGTGCGAGGCTCTGCATGGTGCGAGACCCTTGGATGTGCAAGGCGCGAGGCCGTTGGCCTCGCTATCCGAGGCTGTGTGAGATTCTTAGGACGAGGCACATTGCAAGGGGAGACTTGCGGGACGAGTGGGCACGATGTTAGGGGAGACTTGCAAGATGCGAGACATGCTGCTGCATGAGAGGAGCATGGCTCAAGACAAGTAGGGCCTCGCTACACAAGGCCCTCATGCACTTGCCCTTTTGCAATGCGTGGCTTGGCCCTTTAACCTAGCAAGACCATACTTCATGGCTCATAAGGTGATGCTTCCCTTGGGAAAATCTCCCGGTTCCGCAAGACTTATGGGCCCGAATCTAATAACATGACTAAGTGACCTTTAGACTTGTATTCCAACCATGGACTTAGAGATTTTTTCTTTTTATTGGATTTTTGGCATCCACAGATGGGAATTAAGTGGTAAATATTTAGGACACTTGAGGAGTTAGTGGGAATTGGGAGCAATGACTAAAATGCCCTTAGGATATTTAAAAGCTTAGTTTAATTGGGAGGGAAATATGGTCATTTGACTATAAGGGATAAGTAAGATCTGTCTTTATGTCTTAGTGGAAGTTGTAGATTAACTCAGAAGCTTAAGGAAAAGAAAAGAAGAAGGAAAGAAAGAAAAACAAGACACATAGAGTTATCTCTCTCTCTTTCGGCTGGGTCATCTCTTCACCATTCCTTGTGAGTTTTGGAGCTGGAAATCCAGAGTAAGCTCAAGATGGAGCTTAGGGGTAAGGACCTTGGTGAAGCTAGAAGAACTAGCAGGGTTTAGCCAGTCAATTGAGGTAAGTTTTAAGGTTTCCTGATGTGTTTTTCTGGGTTTTAATGTGATGGTTTCTAAGTTTGAGTTTTGGTTGGAATAAAGGGATATGAACCTGAGGAGTTGAAGGGCTTGAGGCTGGTTGGATGCTAGGGATAACTTAAGATCGAAATCCTCCATAGAAGGTAACAAGTTCTGGCTTTGATGTTCTAAGAATCTGAGTTTTTGGTTGAATCTTTCAGTTCTTGGGTTCAATGTTTGTTTTTCTAGTTTGATGATGCATGAGGTTAGGCCTTGTGTTATTGAGTTGTATGGGGTGAGATATAGGTGATGGTAGACTTAATTTGGTGTGTAATTGAGGGTTGGAAAGGTTCAAAGGGGTTTTGGTTCGAGGAAAGTCAAAGAGGGAAAACAGGGTGCTGCTAGTTTGTGACTAGCGCTGTAGCGCTAGCCTTTGGGCGCTACAGTGCTAGGCTAGGGATTTCTGGGTGTTTTGGTTCTGTTTGTAGCACTATAGCGCCCTCCTTAGAGCGCTGTAGGGCTACCCTGTCTCCAGAAAAGGGTTTTTGAGTTTTTCCTTAGGGTTTTTGCCCCGAGGCTTGGGGTTTGATTCCACCACCTTATTTGGTTGAATTAGGGTTTCCCGAGGGCTTGGGATTGGTCCCGAGGCTAGGTTTTGGATTTGAAGTTTGGTGGTGATTCTGATCTATGGCTGTGACTAGTTACGCGCTAAGGTTTAGACGGGATCGTGCTTGAGGATCAATTGAACGAGCTAGCGAAATCTAAAGGTAAGAAAGCTCCACCTGATTATGTGGTTAGGTTGGGACTAAGTGTTCCCTATGTTTGTATGCATTGTTAAGTGAATGAGATTAACCATGTGAACATGATGGGACTAAGAGCTCCCTATATTTGTATATCATGTCATGAGATGGTATTATTATGCCATGGGACATGCGATAACCGGCCTAAGGGTGTCAGAATCAACATTTACGCACAGGGAGCGGCTCGGCCACTGGTAGCTGAGGCAGCTTATTTATCACTGAGCTCGGTTAAGCTGGACGGAGTCAGTGAGTATTCCACTGGGGTCGGCCTAAGTGAGCCGAAGACAGTGGGTTAAATAGAGGGTGCGACCTAAGGGCGCCGACCCTGAGTATTACTTGATGGATGTGATAAACCGTTGAATATGAGCGTGAATACTATGTTATGAACGTGATTTGTTGGTTGTCTGGATGAAAAATTGTTAATTTGTTTAGTGTTATCACTGATTGGATAAATGTTATGAATTGCTGAATTCCTGGTTTTGCATTGTGGAATATTTGACTATTGATGTTGATTTTGCTATGGTATCATGCTTTCTTGCTGGGCCTCGGCTCACGGGTGCTACGTGGTGCAGGTAAAGGCGAGGGTATGCTGAATCAACCATGAGTTGGAGAGCTCTGGGGGCGAGGTGTACATTGTCAGCTACTCGGCCGCCACAGTCGGGGAATTGTACAGGGACGAAAACCTAAAATGTGTATTTTTCCATTAGAGTGGCTTAAGTTATTTATAACTTTTGAGATTTGCCGTAACTGAATCATCTAAACCCTGTTTTGAGTTTCCCTGTGTTGAACTGCCATGTTTAATGAAAATAACCTGTTTGTGACCAAAATCTTTCATTCCTATTCCGTTGATGACGTTGGGTTCACATTTTGTTAAAATGACTTGATTAGCAATTCTTGCACTATTTTAAACACACAATGTAACAGTCTTGGTTATCCAGGGCGTTACACGTAAGGTTCAGGCATATCTTTCCCTCACCTTCCCACTTTCACCTGCTACGTGTGGTCCTCCGCAGATGGTCAGTAATGTACCTGGAACTGGAGCTGGCTGTAAAGGGGGCGAGCGCTGGCGTAAAAGTGCCTACTCGTTTCCTCCTTGAGCCTCTCATTGAGAACCTCCAGCTGCTCGCAAATACCTCCTCAGGTGTCCTTGTATAATAAGTGTAACGACCCAAAATCACTAATGTGGCTTAAGGGCCTTGGTTAGTGTACCGGGAGGACATAACTTGTTTATGTGTGAATTTATTAGATTAACGTCTGATTATATGATAAACATGTTTATATGGCTATGGGTATGTAAGTGTGGTTATATGTTATATCTGTGAGAACCACATTATTATTTGGGTAAGTCTGCAGCATGCGACTCGAGGCGATCCTAGGGAGCTAGTTAGCGGGTAGTCACAACAGGGCTTAATGTTTGACTTGGGTCAAGTCAAGGGGTGTTTTGGGTACTAGGTGATTATTTGGGTTATCGGGTTATGGAAATAAATATATGGAGATATATTTGAGGATAGGAATCCTAGGCGGGAATATTGGGGAATTTTACCATTTTGCCCTCGAGGACGTTTTCGGTACCCCGAGCCTCGGAATTGATTTAATTAACTAAGATTAGGCTAAGCAAAATAGAATTTAGTGGAACAAAAACCCAAACCGAATCTTTAATCTTTCTTCTCCTCTCTTCTCTTTTCTCTCTCAAGAAGGCTTTAGAAACCTAAGGTAATTCAGCTGGAAATCTTGTGATTTGTGCTGAAGTTTGAGGGATTAGCTCAGCTCTATCCAAGGAACACTCAACCAGGATCAAGGTAAGGATTGAATCTTACTCTTGAACATTAGAACTTTGAGTTTTGGCTGAGTATTAAAGGTGTTTATGGTTTTGATGTTTAAGGACTAAATTGAAGTTGATGAGCTTGGGTTTTAGCTCATAAATTGTTAAGGAAGTGATTCATCAAAGGAGGTAAGCTTCAATTCGTAATTTAGAGCTTAAATTCTAAGTTTTCATGTCTGGTTCTTGAGTTCTGTAGTTGCTGGGTTTCAGAAATCGAAGTGGAGTTTTGATGAGTTTTTAAGCTGGATTTCTATTGGATTATGTTGTTAGAATCATGTTAAAAGTCTTGTGATCAATGGGTTTTGGAATTAGGATGCTTTGGCGTGGTTTTGAATAAGGTTAGGATGTTAGGAATGGTGGTTTTTCTGGGCACGTAGGGTTGGGCTGCGGCTCTGTTCTAGAGCGTTGCGGCCCTCCGAAGCAAGGAAAAGCCAAGGAGGCTCTGCAGTGGGGAAGCACCGCGGCGCCTCAGGGCAGGGCCGTGGCGTGTGTCTGTCCTCAGAGAGGCTTAGCTTCTATTTTGGGGGTGGGCTACGGCTAGGTTTCAGGGGCCACAGCCCTTGAGGGCATCTTTGATCTCTTAGAGGTTTTAAGAGCGGGAACCTAACCTAGGGTGCTTGGGATCTATTCCACCACCGTGTTTGGTGGAATTCGATGTCCTAGAAGCTAGAACTTCATCTGAAAATATTAACACGATAATTAATGGTACTCCTTATCTTGGTTGTGGCTAGGTATTAAGCTTGGGCTCGGAAGGCGGATCGTGCTCGAGAGACGTCGCTCGTAATCAGTGAACTTGGAAACTAAAGGTGAGAAAACTGCACCCGGTTGTGGAAGTATATTGGGACTAAGTGTTCCCTATTTTAATGCTTTGTAAAGGATGGTATTATGCCATGTAAACGATAAACCAACGGCCTAAGAGTACCGAAGTTTACACTAGCGCGTAGGGCGCGGCTCAGCCACTGGTAGCTGAGGATAGCTTGTTATGCACTGAGCTCGGTTTAAGCGGGCCAGAGTCAGTGGGGTAAATAGAGGGTGCGACCTTAAGTGTCAACCCTGATTATTATATGACTTGTCTACTATTATTGTTTGGTGAGTTGTTATGCTATATAGCTTAATCTTGAATGGCTGACTCTTTGCTTGAATCTCCATGCTTTGTGTATATTGTGGAATGTTAAGTGTATGAATGTGCTTAAGGATTACCCAGATATTATTATCGCTTGTTTTGTACATGATATGTTTTCTTGCTGGGCCTTGGCTCACGGGTGCTACGTGGTGCAGGTAAAGGCAAGGGCAAGCTTGATCAGCCCTGATTTGGAGAGCTCTGAGAGCAAAATGTACATGATCAGCTGCTCAGCCGCCACGGTTGAGGGGAGACAGGTACAGGGATACCATAAACTTCTGTTTTTCCTGTAGAAAGGCTGGTAGTTGTCTGTACACTGGAAGTTTTGTAAACATACTTTTAAACACTATTTCTTTTGGGATCCCATATGTAAATATTTAATTATATGGTAAATATCTTTTGAGACCAAAATCTTTTAACCTTAGCACCTTATTGGTTTTAGTGACACGTTTTTAACTAAGTGACTTGATTAGCAAGTCCTGCACCTTATAAATACACAGTGTAGCGGTCTTGGCTATCCAGGGCGTTACAATAAGGAACTCGATCTCATCCTTAAGCTGATTGCACTCATTGGTGTCATGGCCATAGTCGTTATGAAAACGACAAAACTTGGTAGGATCTCTCTTGGAAATATCTTTCCTGATTGGGGCTGGTCGCCTGAAGGGAACAGTAGTGTGAGTGGCCTATTACACCTCCGCTCGGCTATCAATCATGGTCGTATAATTGATGAACATCGACTCATATCTATTTTTCTTGGGGCATTTGTTATCGAACGTCGTCGACTCATGGTTCGCCCTTTTTACCCCATTTTCCCATTATTTTTGTCGTTTCCATTGGTCTTCCAAGACTCAGTGGCGGCTTTGGCGGGAGATTCTTTTGGGCCCTGATCGTCTGTGGGAGACTTCCCTTCATTGGAAATGGACTCCTCAAGCTTGATGTGCCAATCTGCTCGATCCAGAAATTCCTGAGTACTCTTGACTCCATTCTTCCGCAAATTGTTCCAAAGAGATGAGTGGCATCGTACACCAGCAGTAAGAGCCATCATCTTCCCTTCATCCCCAACTGTCTTGGCCCCATCAGCTACTCGCATGAATCATTGAACATAACCCTTCAGGGTCTCTCCTTCCTTCTGGCATATTTTGACCAGCTGATTGGCCTCGGTTGGATGCACCCGACAAGCATAGAACTATCCATAAAACTCATTTACGAACATTTCCCAAGAGACTATACTGGCCGGAGGGAATTTTAAAAACCACTCCCGAGCCATTTCGGATAGAGTTGCCGGAAAAATTATGCACCGAGCATCGTCTAACACCTTCTGGATGGCCATCTGTATCTCGAATTCGTTAACATGAGATATGGGATCTTCTAATCCAGTGAAGTTGGGCAAGACTGGCATTTTGAACTTGCTTGGAGTCTCTACCATTGCGATTCTTTGCACAAATGGAGTGCCCTTTCTCCGATCTAATTCAATATGACATGTCTGGTTCCCAACTAGTTGTTGGACGACCTAATTTAAAGCATCGAGCTGGGCCTGTACAGCATCTGGTACTATTGGTGCAACCAACGCTGGGGGGGAAATACTCATCGTGTCTTTCCCTTCTATCATTAAGGACATCCCTCAAATCTTCTTCCCTATGCCTTTGCTCACTCGCGCTCAGTCAATCAAAGACGTTGGGCTGTTTGGGATGCCCCCAAGCATTTTGGCTTACTAGTTGGTTCTCCCTTGGCAGAGGGTTCTACTCTTCACCCCTCTCTTCTTGTCGCTGACCAGCATTCCTCCTACTAGAATCTGCCTCATTATATTCATGGCCATCTCTAAATTGTGACCGATGACGGTGCGCCTTCTATTCGCACTGTTTCACTCTCTCCCTACTGGAATATCCCGATAGGTAGGTGGAGGCCTACGTTGGTCGGTAGGTCCTCGGGCATTATTATTTCGTGGGGGACCCCTGACAGTAGAGCCTGATTCCACCTGCCTTCTACTCACAGAAGGACGCTGTCCTCTGCTCGGGGGGTTTTGTTCCTCAGCCACTTGGCATCTAGGGCTTCCAGGACGCTGTCTAGCCCTATTCTACCTTTTTTTTTATGGGGATTATCTCGACCAGCACGAGAGGGTCGCTGCTGCTCAGGATCCTGGAACGGACTCTCCTGTTGAGCAGCAAGAGGTTGTTCTGGCCTCTGAGGGTGCTGCTCAACAGGAGAGTCTGTTCTGGCCTCTGAGGGTTTGCCGGTTGCAGCAGATTATGGTGATGCTGGGGATGATCTGATTGTGGATTCTGCTGTGGGTGAAACTAGGTGGCTGGTTCGGTTGGGAGGTTGGCATAGGTTGTCCCCAGGCCAACTGAATGGTTGCCTCCAGGGTAGCGGTGGCATCCCTCTGCCGGCAATCCATGTCAGTCTGCCTCTCATTCAATTCTTGGCGCTGCCTATCAATCTCCCTCTGCTGCAACACCATTGCTTCAACCACATTCTCTTGATTAGCCCTCAAATTGGCTAATTCTTCTTGCAGCACCATCAGAGTCATTCTCAAAGTTTCAACATCCATCTCCTCCTCTTCCGATTCCACTTTTGGCTCATCTTCAGCTACGTCTTGTGGAGGAGGTTGAGTTGGCATGGTACCAGAGGTTTGCCCAGCTTTCCCAGTTGTTTTCACCATTATTCTTTCTGGGGGTCTTAAGTTCAGCTCTCAATGAAAGCACCAAAATGTTGACCCTTGATTTGTTCAACGACATGGAGTCAAGTAAAACAACATAAATGAGATGAATTCAAGACAAGAAGATAAATGCAACAAAGGTTTATAGTGGTTCGGCCCCAGAGATGGTAATGACCTATGTCCACTTAGTGCTCTTATTAATGTATGAAAACTTGTGATCAACAAACTAGGGTTTGCTAAGTTTCACAAGTTCAACCAAAGATACAAGGTATTACGTAAAAAAAATAACTCTCTCTCCCTAGCACTCGAAAAAAAAATCCCCCAAATAAGCCCTTTTAGTCTTATTTATAGGCTCAATGATCTCCCCATGGGCCAGTAGACCTTGAATACATTTAATACAGTCATATCTCAAATAATAATGGAAATTACAATTATTACATAAATACAAGATCAGATATCTTTAGAAAATATCTTATATACTACGACTAGCCCGGTCGACTATGAAACAGGCCTTCTACTGAGTGAATTCTCCACTGGTCAGTGGTCGACCAGAAACGCAACTGCTTAAATGGTCACGTGCATCCCGCGTGCGCATTGGACTTGCCAAATCATCAGATGAATCTTTTTTGGGTCACTACAACAAAATAGAGGTTTTATGACTTTAATTGGGAGACATTGGAAGTCTACAATGTCTCCCACTTAGTGAGACGTTGTTGCTAGGGTCATTGTAGGTATATATCCCACGTCTCCCATTGGGAGACGTGGGAAGTGACTCACCTCTCCCAATGGGAGACGTGAGAAGTCCCTAGGAGACATCCCACGTCTCCCATTGGGAGAGGTGGGAGACTTCCCACGTCTCCCAATGGGAGAGGTGGAAAGTCAACATTTGACTTTCCACCTCTCCCATTGGGAGACGTGGGAAGTCTCCCACCTCTCCCAATGGGAGACATTGAAAGTCTCCCACATTTAAAAAAAATAAATTAAATAAATTTATAATTAATATTATTTTAATTTGATTTAATAACTAATTAAATTGAGATAATATTAATTTAAATTGAAATAATATTAATTTAAATTGAAATTATTTTAATTTAAATTGAAATTATTTTAATTTAAATTTAAATTATTTTAATCTAAATTGAAATTAATTTAATAATTAATTAAATTGAAATAATATTAATTTAAATTGAAATTATTTTAATCTAAATTTAAATTAATTAAATTGAAATAATATTAATTTAAATTGAAAGAAAAAAATATATTTGTTAGATATATACAAGAAATACAATATTTGTTAGAAATATTCAAAATGAACAAATATTGCATTGTGCATGAAGAAAGAGTTAAAAAATTAAACAAAAACCTATCAACGAGGTCGGTAACTTTGAATTATCAGCAACATATATGTCGCCCATTCTTGTCGCAACTCATCAATTTGTGCCTCTGTATATGATGTGCTTGTTAGCTGCAAGAAATATAAAGTAAAATATATTAATTAATTATTTGATTACATTTATAGTTTCAAAAATAATTTGTAAATTTTAATTAATAATACCGTTCTCAAGTAATGCCCGGGACTCGCATGTTCAATCAAGTAATGCCCGTTCTCAACTAATCGTTTATTATCCTAAATAATATCGGGCAGCATTTCCCCTATAATAGTGACCTAACCATCTGCTTGTGAATAACAAAACAAACAATTCAAACAACATACAATAAGTTTCTTCCTTATAGAATGCCTACATAAAATTAATTGTTTATTATCCTAGATAAAATCGTGCAGCATTTCCCCTATAATAGTGACCTAACCATCTACATGTGAATATCAAAACAAACAATTCAAACAACATACAATAAGTTTCTTCCTTATAGCTCCGCAGCACACAGTCAAATTTCTCAGAACCTACTTCACTAATACACACAAGTTCTCAACCTTCCGTTATCACCGCAGCACACAATTTTAATCTCAGAACCTACTTCACTATGGATGAATATTTAAGATATTCAAACTCTTCTAACATTTGTTTAATAATATTAAAAGTAGAATTAAGAGAATATATATTTACCTCTTGCAATTAATAATTCAAAAGCTAGCAAAATTACTTCAAGTAGTAATCGAATTCGCTATTAAATCTACAAACCAATTTAAATAAATTAATAAATAATAAATAAAATATCACTAAATATCTAGCAATATATAACTTATTATTATAATTTTAGAAACTTAATTACCTCAAATGTATGATTGATAGATATAGAAGTTTTGATGCAAAGTACTCTCTAAAATCTCACTACCAAAATCACAACCTACGAAATTAAATTAATTAATATGTTAAACATTACTAAACAAATATCACTAAATTCCTAATAAGTAATTGATTGGTAAACAAATAAAAAAAAACTCCAATGAGCCACTAATTATAACCTAAACAAAAAATCAATAAAAAATTTCATAACCTAAAATCTCAATAATCAACAAAAACATAAATTTTTTCATATATTTATATTTTTAAAATTATTTAATAAATTTATTTTAACATAATAACTATATATATATATAACAAAATAGTTAGAATTTTAAAAAAAAAAAGAAGTTTAAATATACATACAAAAATATATCTAAATTTCGAAATAAATAATGATAAAAATTAAAAAAAATCATGAACATATATATTATAATGAAATATATACAATGTGATAGGTTAAATTAAAAAAAAACTATGAAATCTTAAATCTATAAAAAACCTCCATAGAAAAACAAATAAATCTAACAATGTATAGAAAAAAATGCATAAAAATGTAAAACTAACACAAAATCATGTATATTACTCATCCTAATACTAAACCTATGATTTTTTATCAAAATAATTAACTAAAATTCATAAAAATTAAAAAAAACTAACCTTGAAAACCCTAAAATCGCAGCCCCTTTCGTGCTCTCTGTTTGGTGTGCTCTCTCTGTTTGGTGTTATGAGGAAGAAGAAGACCCAAAATTCATTAAATGGCCAGGGGGACATCCAACGTCTCCCACTGGGAGACGTGGGACACGTGGCACGTCTCCCACTGGGAGACATTGAATGTATAGAGGGGTACATCCAACGTCTCCCACTGGGAGACGTGCCACGTGTCCCACGTCTCCCAGTGGGAGACGTTGGATGTACCCCTCTATACATTCAATGTCTCCCAGTGGGAGACGTGCCACGTGTCCCACGTCTCCCAGTGGGAGACGTTGGATGTACCCCTCTATACATTCAATGTCTCCCAGTGGGAGACGTGCCACGTGTCCCACGTCTCCCAGTGGGAGACATTAGATGTCCCCCTGGCCACTTCTCAACCTCTTTCCAACGTCTTCCACCATTTTTAATGTCTTCCAATTGTAGTCACTAATAAAAACTTTCAATGTCTTACACCATTAGACATTTAAAACCCCTGATAAGTTTTAATGTCTTACACCAATGGTGTAAGACATTGTAGGGAGTCATTGTATATCAAATTTGTTGTAGTGGGTAAACAGTTTTATACATGGTTGGTTAGGCACGAAGAGGTGCAAAACCTTAACAATTTCATAAAAGTCAACATGTAAGAGTTGAATTTCAGTATATGCATTTATAAATCATCTTTTTGGTTACAAAGTGTTTCTTTGGAGTATATAAGAGTACCCAAAAATTTTGGGGATGTTTTGAGACAAGTTTTGGAGTGCCAAGTCAGAGGCATCGACTAGAGGCGACACATTGCTCACCCATGAAATAATAGACCAGGCGACGTGTCACCTGGTGCTAGGCAACGTATCGCCTGGGATGTTCATACAATGACGTGTTTTGGCTCCAAAATTCAAATTAAAATTCTCTAATCTCATTGGTTGAGTCTAATGAGGTTCCTATACTATTTAAATGGGCTATTTGAGTTAATTGGTAGATTATCACTCACCTCTCTCTCTATCTATCTGTCTAGCTCTCAAGATTCCTAGTTTTCTCCAAGAAACTTATTAAGAATTGCTTGACTTGCATGAGTTTCAAGGCTGGTTAAATCCCAAATCTCATTTTACTTGGTTAAGCTTCAAACAATACGTCTTCACTAGGTTCATGGCGTAGCGTTCAAGCATCTCATTCTAAGCCTTTCTACTATCGCCATCTAGGTGTGGTGCCCCACAAACCATGTCTAGTCGCTCTGCTACAAGGGCTGGTACCAATGGTTGGGCTGGTGCATTAGGAGTCCCTGCACCAGCTGGGTTCTAGTGTACTGGGCGACAAACATATCTTCTCATCACATGATAGTTTTGATGAATCAGAAACTCAATTTCATCTTTGAGTTGATTCAACTCATTAGTGTCATGACCATAATCATTATAGAACCTGTTGAATTTATTGGTATTCCTTTCACTGATATCTTTTCGAATAGAAGTTGGTTTCCTATAGGGAACCTCTGCCTACGTGGCTTGAAAAACATCTACTCATTACTCTAAGAGTGTATAATAGAGGGTGAAGTAGGGCATGTAATGTAGAGGCTTATCATTGGTGTTTGCTCATTTTTTGTCATTATTATTGCCACTATTGGAATCGTTTTTTTGCTTCCCACTGTTCTAGTTATTCTTATTTCCATTACCATTGGTTGTTTGGTTTTGGTTAGAATTTGCACCTATGTTTTTATCTGGTGCAGCATGAGCTACTGCTTGCTTAGCCTGGTCGGCTTTCTGAATGGTTTCCTCTAATTTAATGAACTTGTCTGCCTGGTCTAGAAACTCTCTAGTTTAGTAGACAGTATTTCTTCTTAGATCGAACCATAGTGGTCCTTTGACTTTTATTCCAGCCATGATGGCCATCACCTTTCCATCATCTCTTACTGTTTTCAAACGAGCAACTCCTTGCATAAATCGCTGCACATAGTCTTTAAGAGGCTCGTTAGGACCTTGTTAAATGTCAACAAGGTCAATGAACTCAGCTGGTAGAGATCGAGCAGTGAAGAATTGTGAGTAGGAGAGTCTCACAAATGCATCCCAAGAATTGATGCTCCCAGGATCTAACTTGAAGAGCCATTGCTCAGCAGAGTCAGCCAATGTAGCTGGAAAAATCCTGAACCAGACATCATCCTAAACTCCTTGAAGATTTTTCTGTGTCTCAAAGTTGTTCAATTGGGAAACTGGATCTTCCTTGCTTGTATACATCTTCCAAGGTGGCATCTTGAACTTGGGAGGAATTGTCAAGGAATTAATTCGATCAGATAAATGGAAGCCTTTCTATATCTCTAGATCAATGTCAATGGGCTTTGGAGCTGTCAACTCCCAAACAATCTAAGTTAATGCATCTAGTTGTGCCTGAATGGTGGGAACGACTAGAGGAGCAGTTGCTGGAACAAGAGCTGGAATTTCTAGTGGGATTACTGGTGCAATAACTCCTACAACATTCAATCAGTTTTCTTCCCTAAGCTGGTCGAGGACATTCCACGAGACATGCCCTCGATTACCAAGTCTGCTAAAGACATTATTTCCTCTTGACCATCCTCCAACATTCTGGCTTTCTACTCGAGGAGCACTAAGAGACGGTCTAGAAGGATAGTTAGGCTGCTCGGGCTGCCTTGGTGGGACAAATGATCCTTCAGGCTGCACATTTTTGCGAGCATGAATGTTCTGAGGCCAGGTGGCCTTGGAGGAACACACTGTCCTCTAGGTTGCTCCTCATTTCCACGATTGTTATAATGTTGTTCATTTTGAGGTTTGTAGTATCTACTGTCTCCTTCATCAACATCATAACCATCTACGTAGGATGTTTGATAACTACTACTCACTTATTGGTCATTCCTTCTCTGATATCTCCATGGAAGATGACCATGGTTATGATCCCCTAATGGGTTTAGTCGAGGTTGTTGTCCCCAATTCTGACTTTCTGGGCGCCCATTCCTTGGTTGTCAGAATGGTTAACCAACACACGGGTTTTGTGGGAGAGAATGATTTCCTCCTTGGAATTCTTGCCGAACAAACTGGTTTTACTTGTTACGAAAATTCCCTCCTCATGAGGCTTAGTGCCTGGGTTGTTCATTAGCAGGTATCCTATCTCCAGAGACGTGCCTAATGTATCATTAAAACATGTTCATCTTGAGGCTCCTAGTTTGGTCACCCAGGTCGATACTCTTGATGGTATTGAAAGTGTAAACTAGAGTTATGCAGCAGAATGGGTCTTTCAAAAAATTTATTAATACTAACCAGGATCATACATATATAGATACATTAAATCACATACAAATAGATTAGAGATTACCTCTTGAAGCCTATCAATAATCCAAAAAAAAAATGTATAAATCAACGATCTTCCAATCCAGATTCTGAAATCTCGCACCTTGATCTTCCAGACTAATCCTCAACCACACAAGGACGTGTGTGGGCACGTAGAATTCAAAAGGTTGATTTAGAACTCTCTAGATCTACTCAACACATGAGATCTAGAGATGTTAGATAGAGAGAGAGATATGTATTGAATAGTTTTTTAGGTTTAGAAAAACTATCTCTTTCTTATTTTAGAGAGAGAGTCTGACAGTCTAAACTTTTTAATCGCTCAAAACAACTTATTCCTGAAAGTATCGCCCTTTATGTTTTATAAAGATAATTAACTCAATTAATTAATATTTATTTTATTAAAATAAAATTGATCAGTTATAACCTATTTACTTATTTAAATTAAATCATATTTAAAAGAATAAAATAAATATATATAATTAAATAAACAAATCATTCGAAATTCAAATTTTGAATCCCAGAGATATCTAATATCCATGTGTAGCGCCACACACTCTCAGTACAGTGAGTGTGCCACCGCCACACAATTAGGGTTATCCCTAATTTTCTTATTTGTTTGTTTAATTAATATTTAAGACAATATATTTATCCCAAAATAAATATGAAGTAATTCAAAATTAATTTTATCTCAAAATATCAGTTTGAAATAAATCTATAAATATCTTACTATAAATAAGATAATTATTAATCTCTCTTTTTATATTAATCCAACATGATTAATATGTATTTTTAACATATAGTTTTTCAAAATAAAAACTATATAGTTAAATAATTAATTAATTCATAATTAATCAATTACCCATAATTATCACATAATTATTTCATTGCTCTGGAAAATTAATTTCTTTACAATTAAGTCATTCTCTCTACAAATCTTTCTTTTGACATCCTTACCCTAAACAATGTAGGATAGAGGTGATCTGGGACCATGGACTTATAATACGAAGCTCCCATAAACTAGATTATAAATTAAACTCTTTAATCTAATAATATTATTTATTAATTCCATGATTACTCCATTATAAATATGGAATTTCACTCTAAGTATTTATACAATTATATTTACAGTGTTTTCTCTTGTATTTCATTGATATAATAAATAAATGTAGTTTTGTCCTCCATTTATTGGTTTGTTAATTAGAGCTAGTCAAGATTATCGTTTTACCCAACTAATTACTTATTGATCCTTAAGTTCCATTAATTCACTAGCGAATAATTAATCTATAAAAAAATTATAGATTTGAGCTCAATACTTATTCAGTTCAAGAATCAAACCTTAAGGGAACCAATATTCGATCAGTTATGAAAGTATGGATTCCATTATTGTAAATCATGTTCTCAGCTGTTGTCTGTGTTTTCGTCAATTCAACACGTGGCACTCGTTGAGTGTTCATGGTACTCGGGAGGTTATTTAGCCTGCCCTAGCCCCGAAGAAGGCTTTCTAAGATCTTGTTAGGTATTCTTTAGCCGCTTAGCCGAAGATTTATAGTATGATGGTTCTCTTCCCCCAGAGAACGATGCCACCTGTCAAGCACAGCATCTTGGACCACCAACAGCTTCCTGACACGTGACATGCCCCGCGTGTAGTGGTGTCAATTCCGTACTTGAGACATATAGCATGTCCTAATGTGCTGCCTGACACTGGAAGATGTACAACTACTCTCTGACACTGTCAGCGGCGTGTGCTCCAAAAAAGTGGTGGGTTGATACCTTGTAAATGGGCCTCATGCGATCTGTACAGGCCCTCATGCTTATTATCAAAAGAATTGTAATAATTGGGAGTAAGATCACATCATTATGAGGGATAATAATTATTAAAGTCCCTCTTAATTGTTCCCAGCCACTATAAATAGGGCGGGGATAACCCATTGTAAGCAGTTCGACAATTGTGTAATTCGAGTAGCATATACACTGCCAAAATCCTCCATTGAAGCTTGACCTCTCAAGCTTCAAGCATCTCAATATAATAGACTCATGGACTAGGAGTGTTTTATAACCTGAACCATGTAAAACTCGGTGTCATTTTCATTTTTCTTTCAAGTTATCTTTATTTGAAGTTGATAGCAAAAAAGGCAGTCAAGATCTTGGTGCTTTTATTGAGAGCTATAAGGAAGCGTTGAAAAGTTCAACAAGGGTTATAATAAGAAGAAATGCCAACGATGACACCGCTCCTCACAATGTTGGTGAAAGAGGAGAAAATAGTCGGCCACCTCCGCCTGCAAACCCGGAGGTAGCTCAAGAATAATATCCTGAAAATGCCGAGTACAACGCTGAGTATGGCGATGAGTACGACGCCGAGTACAACGGCAAGGACGATGAATACTACGATGACACTGACTACACCCAGTCCATGTACACAGATGGGACACCAGAGGTGGCGGCTCTTAAAGACCAGATTGCCTCCCAAAATCATAAGCTTTCTACCCAAGAGGGGAATATAATTGCCCTACAAGAGACGGTTAATGTTGTTGGGGGAGAGTGAGATAATACCACCACAAGAAATAGAATCAACACAAAATTTGGATTGACAAAGACTTAAAAAAGATCGATAAAGAACATGCAAACCCAAGTAGAACAATGGTGTCCTTCAACTTTGATGAAGCTTCAAACCCTAGGCAACATCACCACTTTGAGCAAAACTTTAAGCAATCCTTTGAGCCAACCAAACACAAACCAAGGCTTAGACACATTGCAAAATGCTATCCTAATATTCTATTTCCCAAGCACCATTGATGCTTGAGGCCTTCTCTTTGAGGAAATGAGGATTGAGATTGAACAAGCCTTCAACTCTCTAAGTCAAGCACTTTCTTGGAGAGTTCTTGGAGAAAACTAGAAATTCTTGGAGCTAGAGAGAAAGGGTAGAGAGAGATTGGAGAGAGTGATCAAGTCTTCCAAATCACTATTTTGGACCCTTATATACAATAGGCAATGTCATTATGTCCAACCAATAGAATTAGACTTGAAAAACACATCATTTAGAGTATTTACGATATTTCACGTAATACAGCAGGCGATGCATCGCCTGCATGCAGGAGATGCATCGCCTGTTAGGGTTTCTTGAAACCCTAGCTAACAGGCAATGTCTCCCCTCTTGGGTGGCAACGTATCGCCACCCTCTCTGACTTTGGACACTTCCAAATGTCCCAAAATTGCTCCAAATTCCATCAAACTTTTTGGGAACCCTTAGATACTCTCATGTATCACGTTGGAGCCAAATTTGCATTTTATAAGTGCCTAAAACTGAAACTCAAATTCACATCTTCCTTATTTGAATTCTACTAAGTGTTTATACCATGCTTGTATTTTAACACTTATCATTTGTATTTAACCAATCATAACAAATGTAACATCCCAATTTCCCTAATAAGGCTTAGTGCCTTGATTAGGGGGCAAGGAGGGAAATAATTGAATTATTATGTGATTATATGAATAATGTGAGTTATATTATAATATGACTATATTGGCATGTTTAGGTGTATTAAGCATGCATGTGGGTCTGTTTCTTATTAGAATAGCATTTTTGTAATTTTGACCGGTTGAGGGCATATTTGAATATGTGTGTGTGTGCGTGTGTGTGTGTTTGTGTTTATAATTGAGACCACATTATTATGTGGATGTATTTGGGTGATTCGACACAAGGCGATCCTAGGGAGCAAGTTAGCGGTTTAGTCATAACGGGGTCAAATACCCGGCTCAAGGTGAGCCTAGGGGTATTTTGGTAATTTAGTACATTATCGAAATTTATCAGGTGCTGGGAAATTATTTGGTGACTATTTGAGGATATTGGAAGTAACATGAAATTATGAGGTGTTAATTGAGATTAGCGGGAAATGTGGCAAATGACGATATTGCCTCTGAGGGCATTAGAAGACAAGGACATAAGCAAGGGGCATTTTAGTCTTTCTGCCAAGGCAGTGACATAGTCACTAGATAGCTTCAGTAGTAGGAAACATATACACTCAGCTCTCTCCCTCACGTTCTCTCTCCATCTCTCTATGTTGGTTTGAATTTGCAGAGGAAAAATTTGCATTCAAGCTTAGGAGCTTGCTAAGGGAATTGAGGTGTTTGAGGCAAGTTTGGAAACTGTGGAGGCTTAAAGAACAACTAGGAATCGAATTGACAGAGGTAAATCCAAGATTTAAGTTCTGATTTTTTTTTTTTTTTTGAGTTTTAGAGATTCTCTTGGATTTTAGGTCTTTGATTGAGTTTTAGTGTGTTTTAAGGCTGGCTATCGTTTTCCTGAGGGGTTGAGTTCATTTACGTGGTTGAATTGGGTCAAATCTGTGTCTTTGGGATGGATTTGGGAGACTTACGATTTCTAAAAATCATTGTTTTTATGAGTTCACTGGCGCAACCCTCACGAACTCAGAGGCCAAGGCAATTCCCTGAACTGCCATTGCGCCGTGGCGCTTGATGGGACGTGCCGCGTCTCGTGTCCAGTAAAATAAGGTCTGGGCTCTCTGACTTGAGGAGAGACGTGGCGCTTGTGAAGGGCACCGCGACTCAAATTGGGGACTTCAGCCAAATTAGGTTTCGAGTGGCAGGAACTCAAACCTAAGGGCTCGGGAAGGATTCTACTACCTGGTTTAGTAGAATTCGAGGTCCCAAAATCTAGGACTCGGTCTGGAAGTCCTTATTTACTCAGTATTGATGGATATTGCTTATTATGGTTGTGACTAGGTGTAATGACCTGGGTAGCCAAGACCATTACACTGTGTATTTTAAATAGTTTAGGACTTGCTAATCAAGTCATTTGGACTTAAACGTGTTATTAGGGTTAAAAGATTTTGATTGTAGAAAAAGTTGTTTTCATTAAAAAGTTTGAGTCTAAATATGGGATCCCAAAAAAAATAATGGTTTACAAGGCATTTACAACTTCCAAAATAATTACAAGGTAAGCCGGCCTAAGCGGAAAAAATTAAGTTGGCTCTAATCCCTGTTGATCCCTCGGCTGTCACGGTCTAGCAGCTGCAAATTTACACACCGCCCCCAAAACTCTCAAACTCAATGCAGGTCAAGCTTTCCCTTTCCCTTACCTACAGTTAGTTAAGTGCAAATGACACTTTTGTTTATTTTGGTGATGTTCAGGCCAGCCGCCCTTAGGCTGAGTCCTCTGGTCATATAGCTGACCTGCCCTCGCCTCGCTTAGGGCAGGCGGCGTTCCACATACTTAACATCAGCCCCAACTCCCTTAGGCCAGACATTCAGATCAGATATAAATAAACTAATAGATTGCAGAGCATGCAATCAGTTGAACCACAAATAAGCATGCCTAACTAGATATTCTCATGTACAGATATAATAATAATCTTACGTATAATCATATTCCTTAATAGTGATCCAAGCCCCGATCACAACCAGGGTGCAGTTTTCTTACCTCGAGTCTCGAGCAGAAAGTATAAAGCAATCGCGAGCACGATCCCTAATCCCAAGACTTAATGGTATAATCTAGTCACAATGCAATAATAAACAACCATCAAATCCTAAACCAATTAGAAGCTTCAAATTAATATACTAGCCTCCTGGACCTCGAGTTCCAATAACCCGGGTGGTAGAATCCTTCCGGGGAACTTAAGTTTGAGTTCCCAAGCTTAAAAACCCTATTTGGCCAACATTTTTTATTTGAGCTGCAACGCTCCTCATAGGCGCCATGATCCTCTACAAGTCAAAGAGCATTCTAAAGTTATTTCCTGGACACGCGCCGTGGCACGCCCTACCTAGCACTGCGGTGCTAAAGCGATTTAGCGAATCTCCTTAGGCCTCCGAGTTCATGCGGGTCGTAATGCTCAAGAACAGTGCCACAGCGGGACCCCGTGAACTCAGAAACTCCAACATTTTTCTATGTTTTTCCTTAGCCAAATTCACCAAAATATATCCTAAATAAAAACTAAACCCAGAGCAGTACATAAACTCCAAAACCTAACCAAAAACCTCATCACAATTGAAACTTAATTCCTTAAGTTCAAAACTCAAAGCACTCAAGAAACCAGACCAAATACTTAATCAAAATAAGGTTTAGAGCTTACCCCAGCTATGAATTACAACCTTGAATTGTTCCCTGCTCCAATCCCAGCTTCAATCCACAAATTCCCAAGCTCCTTCCTTCCCAAATATCGAAACCCACCAAGGCACCAAGAAGAAAAGAAAAAAATGAGAGAAGGAAAAAGGTGAGGGAAAGTCTAAGAATAACCTAAGTGTTTTTAACTGTTCCTCAAGCTTGCTAAGTTATCCCTTAGCATCAAAAGGATCAAAATACCCCTAGATCAAAATTTTCCTTTTAACTCCCCCAGGGCAATACCGTCATTTGCACATTTCCTACTAATCCTTAAGTAGTCCTATAAACTCCCAATTAATCCTGACATACCCAATTTAACACTAATTAACTACCCGTTACCTTGTAAATCCCGAACACGCACTAAGTTCCTGAAATATCCCTAGGCTCACCCCAAGCCGGGTATTTAACCCCGTTGTGACTAATCCGCTCACTAGGATTGCCTCAAGCCGAATACCACAAATATATCCACATAATAATGTGTTCTCAATCATTTAACATATATAATCACATTTATACCCTCAATGGGTCAAAATTACAATATATGCCCTTATTAACAAGAACAAGTGCACATACATATTTAAAACACATAAACATGCACATATACTCATATTACCATATAAATCATGTATGTCACGTAGTCACACATTTAATCAATGAATTTCACATATATATATATATCAAATTATGCCCTCTCGGTACACTAATCAAGGCACTAAGCCTTATTAGAAAATTTAGGACGTTACAACTATCCCCTCCTTCTGAAAATTTCATCCTCGAAATTTTTGTAGAATAACTTGGGAGTTAATCCTGCATAACCGACTCTAGTTCCCAGGTCGCTTCCTCGAGCTTGATATTCCTCCATAAGACTTTAACTAGAGGAATCATCTTGTTCCTTAGAACCTTGTCCTTTCTATCTTTGATTTGAACTGATCGCTCCTCATAAGACAAATCTGTTTGTAGCTCCAGATCCTCATATCCCAATACATGGGTCGTATCTGACACATACTTCCGAAGCATTGAGATGTGAAACACATCATGAATTCCTGATAATGACAGGGGCAGAGCCAATCTATAGGCTACCTGCCTGATCCTCTCCAGGATCTCAAAAGGTCCTATGAACCTAGGACTCAGCTTACCCTTCTTTCCAAATCTCTTTACTCCCCGTAATGGGGAAACTCATAGAAATACATGGTCCCCTACCTGAAACTCCACGTCCCTATGCTTAGGATCAACGTAGCTTTTCTGTTTGCTCTGTGAGGTGAGCATTCGAGCTCAGATCTTCTCAATATCTTCATTAGTCTTCTGAACCATCTTTGGCCCCAATGAATTGGTGAACTACACTTCCTTCCATACAGCATCTCGTATAGAGCTACTCCAATCATCGACTGATAACTGTTATTGTATGAAAATTCAATCAACGAAAGATACTTACTCCAAGACCTCTCAAAGTCTAGCATGCATGCTCTAAGCATGTCCTCCAATATTTGAATCATCCTCTCAGACTGCCCGTATATTTGAGAATGAAAGGCTATACTGAACTACAATTAAGTCCCCATAGCACTTGGAGGTAAAAATGGGATTCCGGTCTGACACTATAGATTTCGGAACCCCATGGAGATGCACAATCTCCCTCACATACAACTCTGCATACTGGTCCATAGTATAGTTTGTCATCATTGGCAGAAAATGAGCTAACTTGGTATATCTGTCCATTATCACCCATACCGAGTCATGCTACCCCACTGTCCTGGGCAAGCCTCCTACAAAGTCCATAGAATTGTCTTCCCATTTCCACTTGGGAATACCTAATGGTTGTAACAACCCCACTGGCCACTGTTGTTCAGCCTTCACCTGCTAACAGGTTAGACATCTTGCTACATAGTCGACCACATCCTTCTTCATCCCAGGCCACCAATACAATGACCTCAGATCCTAATACATCTTCGTGGTGCTTGGATGCAAGGAATACTTTGTGGTATGAAATTCATCGAGGATCTCTCGTCTAATACCTATGTCCATCGAAACAAAGATCCAATCCTTGTATCTTAACAGACCCGTCTCTATAATGGAGTAGTCCTTATCTACTCCAGCTAGGAAATCCTCTCTAAGCTTCTTCAATTATGTATCACTCATCTGGCCCTCTTTTATTCTCTCTAAGAGGATGGACTGCAAAGTAATATTGGCCAACTAGCCTACCACTAACTCTATCTTTGCTCTGGTCATATCTTCTGCCAATTCCTTTGATATCTGCTTCAAGCTAAACAACTATCTTGGGCCCCTCTGACTCAAAGTGTCAGCCACTACATTGGCTTTCCCGGGGTGATAAAGGATCTCATAGTCATAATCATTTACCAACTCTAGACAATGTCTCTGTCTCATGTTTAGGTCCTTCTGGGTGAAGAAATACTTCAAGCTCTTGTGATCGGTGTATATTTCACACTTTTCTCCATATAAATAGTGTCGCCACACTTTCATTGCAAATACCACCATTGCTAATTCCAAATCATGAGTAGGGTACCACTACTCATACTCCTTTAGTTGTCATGATGTGCAGGAAATGACCTTCCCACTCTGCATCAACACACATTCTAATCCCAATCTTGATGCATCATAATACACCACAAACTTATCCCCGCCTAAAGGAAGACTCAAGACCGAAGCAGTGATCAATCGTCGCTTCAGTTCCTAAAAACTACTCTCACATCTATCTGACCATACAAACTTCAGATTCTTTCACGTCAACTCAGTCAATGGTGTGGCAATCTTTGAGAATCCTTCCATGAATTGTCTTTAATACCCTGCCAACCCAAGGATGCTCCTAACTTCTGAGGCGTTCCTTGGCCTTGACCAATCTCTAACTGCTTCTACCTTGATCGGATCTACCTTTATGCTGTCTCCACTGACAATATGACAAAGGAATGTCACCTCCGATAGCCAAAACTCGCACTTCTTAAACTTAGCATGTAACCGGTGCTCCCTTAATCTCTGCAATACCAATCAGAGATGCTGCTCATGCTCTGCCTGTGAACAAGAGTAAACTAGGTTGTCGTCGATTAAGATAATCATGAACTGATCTAACTAATATTTGAACACCCTATCCATTAGATCCATAAATGTTGCTGAGGCATTAGTCAATCCAAATGACATGACCAGGAACTCGTAATGCCCGTACCTCATGCGAAAGGTCATCTTCAGGATATCCTCATCTTTGATACTCAGCTAGTGATAACCATATCGAAGATCAATCTTTGAGAATACTGTCTTACCCTGCAATTGATCAAACAAGTCATATATCCTTGATAGTGGGTACTAATTCTTGATGGTCAGCTTGTGTCAACTCCCTGTAGTCTATACACATCCTCATAAATAAAATCGGAGCACCCCATGGTGAGAAGCTAGGTCTGATAAATCCCAGGTCTAATAGCTCCTCTAACTTTACCTTCAACTCCTTCAGCTTAGCCAGAGTCATTCTGTATGGCACCCTCAACAGCGGTTCTGTACCTGGCGCTAACTCAATGATGAACTCGTTCTCTAGGTGTGGCGGCAGTCCCAGTAAGTCCTCACGGAACACATCCAAGAACTCATATACCAATCTGGTCTCCCCTGGTCCCACTGGCATGACCCTAATGGTGTCAACCGCACTAGCTAGGAATCTTATACAACCTCCTTGTATTAGGTCTCTAGCCCTCAATGTTGATATCATGGGAATGGGGGGCCATGCACGGTACCAACAAAAACAAAGGGGTTCTCACCCTCAGGCTCAAATGTCACCATCTTCTTCTTACAGTCTATAGTCGCCCCATGCCTAACTAACCAATCCATCCCCAAAATCATGTCAAAGTCATCAATACCCAACTCAATAAAGTCCACTGATAGTTCCTTATTTTCCACCATCACTGGAAATGACCTAACCCATCTCCTAGAAACTATCAGCTTCACTGTAGGCAATATATTACCAAAACCCGCCATATAATAATCACAGGGCCTACACAATCTATCAATCACTTTGCTAGAAACAAATGAATGTGTAGTACCAGAGTCAATCAATAAACTATATGAGGTGCCAGCACTAGAAAGCCAACCTGTCACCACCGAGGGACTAGCCTCAACCTCTACCTGAGTCAGGGCGAACACTCAAGCTGGAGTCAAGTTGTTCGCCTTCCTTGGTTCCTCTTTCTTCAAAGTCGGGCAGTCTTTCTTGAGATACCCAATCACCTCGCACAAGTAGCATGCTTTCGCCCGACATTCGCCCAAATGGCGCTTCTTGACTCTAGAATGCTTTGGGTAACTCCTCCAAGCCTCACTATTGCCTTGGCGGCCGCCCTAGACACCCCTACCCCTCCTATTAGGACCAGCAGTGGTTGAGGTGTTAGGGGTCTTCCTCTTCTAATCACTGGGGCCTTCGCCCCTACTAGATCCCCAAAATGGAGGCACTGCCCTCCGAACATCTCGTCTTGCAGTGCTCTCCCTCTATATCTTGTTTTCTGCCTCCTCAAATGTGAGGGTCTTCTCAACCACCTGAGCATAAGTAGTCTCCTCAGGTACTGATATAATCTACACATCCTGGCCTATCATAGCATTCAGCCCCCGGACAAATCTGTCTTGCCTGGCTGCATCTGTAGGCACCATATCAGGTGCAAACTTTGCCAGCCTGTCAAATTTCAAGGCATACTCAGTAACTGTCAAGCTTCCCTATACCAAACCAGTGAACTTGTTCACCTTCACCGCCTAAACGACATTACTGCAGTACTTCTAGTTGAACAAGTCTCTGAACTTATCCCAACCAATGATAGAAAAATCTTGAGTCTAAGATGCCACCTCCCACCAAATGCGGGCATCGTATCGAAACATGTAAGTGGTGCAGGCCACCTATAATGCCCTACTTCCTTAGAGTCGCTACTAAGTGAGTTTATAATGTGCAAATAACTCGCTAATCGAGGTTTTAAGACAAAATTGTAGCTAAACCATAAACAAAAGTCATACAATTTTAAAATATAATCATACATTGAAAATTATAAAGTGATAAACATTTGGGATCCCAAAATACTGTTTAGAAATGTTTACAACTCAAAATATAATTAAAGTCGACTAAACGACAAAATCTAGTTTAATACAAGACATCTCCCAAAAATACCCCTGGTCGTGGCAGCCAGACAGGCCAAACATGTACACGTCGCTTCACGCTCTCCGTACTCATGGTTGGTCAATCTTCCCCTTGCCCTTACCTACACCATAGAGCACCCATGAGCTGAAGCCCAACAAGAAAACTCCACACAAGCAATCAACATATGCATATTTATCAATCAGCATATAATAAAATCGCCAATAGGCTAAACATATAACGGCCATGCCGTCCCAGGCGCTTTACCAGGCCCTAGGTTTGCGGTATACACCATGAGGATATCCTAGGTATCCTATAGGGTCTCACCCTGGCAACTCGCACTCCGCGTGCTTAACGATGCTCCCGGCCCCTTTCCATACTCGGCCCTCACCGTTCTCGGCCCTCGCCGTTCCCGGCTCTTGCCGTTCATTCACATATATGCAAACATAGCATAATTAAACAAATACTTAAACACATATAAACATAATCAATGGGGGGCTACGCCCTGCAACACAATCATATAGGGACGTGCCCTGCAACACAAACTATATGGTCTCGCCGTGCTCTACAGGTACAACAGTTTTCTTACCTGTGTCCCGAGCTTTCCGAACACTGATATCTCGAGCACAGTCCCCTAGTCCGAGCCTCATTGAAAACCTAGTCACAACGCATCAACAACATCCATCCATCAAGTTATAATCCATTAATTAACTTTGGGTTATAATTCTAGTCTCCAGGACCTTGAATTCCATCAATCTGGGTGATAAAATCCATCATGAGCCTTAACTTTTGGATTCCTGAGCCTAAAACCTCCTTAGGGTCCAAAAACCCACTAAGCGTCGTGGCCCCAAGAACCCATGCTGCAGCCCGCCTCAACCAGAAACCCCAACCCCCAAAATAGGGCATGCGTGTCGCGGCCCAATCCATGGTGTGTTGCGACCCGCCCTTCATCCTGGCCTCCCAAGTGTTCTTGAGGGTCGCGGCTCAGCAAGAACAATGTCGCGCCCCGACCCTTCGAACCCAGAAAAATCGTCCATTTTCTCCACCAAATCCAAGCCAATTTACCCCCAAAATCAACCCAACATTTCAAGTCAATCACCACAGAAGTTCTACTATAGTCTCAGCAACAATACTTAACAAGAATTAACCCCAAACCTCATCGAAAACTCAAGAGTGATTCTCCACCTAGCTCACATGCTGTAACGCCCTAAACTCTAGGGACCATTACGGTGTGCCTTGTAAACAGTGCTAAACTTACTAATCGAGTCATTTTGCCAAAATCGTGTAACTAAGTATGATTAGCGGTTTAGGGATTAAAAATTTTGGTTAAGATATAACATTTTATTAGAACGTTTAATATATACATTGGGATCCCAAAAATATAATTTAAAGGTCGATTACAAAAGATATTTACATCTAGCTGGTCTAAGCAGTAAAACAGGGTTTAACCCTAGCTCCTTTCCTTCAAACCTCGGCCGTGGCGGTCGAGCAGCTGCATATGTACACATCGACACCTAAGCTCTCCAACTCAATGATTGTCCAGCTTTCTTTTGCCTTTAGCTACACCACATAGCACCCGTGAGCTGAAGCCCAGTAAGAAAACTCGATATGCTCATGAACAGTAATAACATGTCATCAAATCATCAGCACACGTCTAGCAGATATAGCCTTAATCAAGCAGGCAAACTAATTGACACATAATGATGGGTATCCAGGATAAAGAATCCTGCCCTCCTGATTGGACGACTATCAAGTCAATCTCAATCAGATAAGTGATTTATCACTAATGGTTCCGGTAACCATACTGGGATGATAGCCCTGAATAGAGTAGTGACAGTGGTACAAGTCACTAAGGTGGGTTCCGTTCCCTTTATAAATAAGTGATCCTTTCACTAGCTTAAACAGGATAGGTGCATGATGATTAGTCACCAACATAACCTTCCTCATGACCCTAGAGTCACAACTATGGAACATTGTTCCCTAGCCATGTGACAAGCAGTCACCTAGGCCTTAGGCCCTGGCTCTGAGTAACTAGTCCTAAACTAGCCAAGCGCTTATAATTTTCATCGACCTTCAAGTCGGTCTAGCATTAATACCCCATATGAGTCATTCAATGCTGATATCGATTTGATCTAATCTTCATTCGACGCTTATGTCGTTTCTGACTCTCAGGTCAGTAATACGCGACCAGTGCCAATTCCGAACAGTTGGTGCCACACACACAAGTAAGCAATGCCACCAAACATATATCATATGTCAAATATCCGAATATACGGCATTCAGTACGCTTACTTAACAACTGCTAGCATAATTAGGACCATGCATAAACACGGAGGCTCAAGCTCTGAACATTCTCATATTCAATAATCATAGCATGCCCTAACCAAATGTTTCTCGTGCAGCACATGCATCACATTTAATCACTTGACATGCCTCAATCATAACCATGCATGTCACATTTAATCAACCAACATGCATCAAGAATAACCATGCATGTCACATATACACAGGGTGCAGTTTTCTTACCTCAAATTCAAGCTAGAATGAATAAAAGAACGACCCTTGAGAACGATCAACTTTAGCCCTTTGGCGGTCACCTAGTCATAACCAAATACGGGACATCATCAATAAAAATAATCAACATAGGTTCCCAAACCAATATCTAGCCTCCGGGACATCAATCCAAGCTAATCCAAGTAGTAGGTGCAATCCCGAGGCCTAAAACCATGTTCCCGGGGTCAAAATGCACAAACGGCCTCAACCCTGCTCAAGGGCTGCGGCCCTAGCACCTTAGGCCGCGGCCCCCAGCCAAACCTGCAGCAAGGGCCGTAGCGCCCAACACCAAGGGCCGCGGCGCCCAAGAACAAGGTCGCGGCCCCCAACCCTGGGCCATCCCCAAACACGATTTTCAACTTCCCAAATCCTCCAAAAACATGCCTAAACATTCCCAAATCATCAAATCAAAGTTCCCAAGCTTCCCAATGATCTGAAACCATCAAAACAAAAGGCTCAATCGAACCAGAAACTCAATGATTCACAAAGTCCAATTCTAAGCTTAAAACTTTAAGAACTTAAAACTTAAACGTAGATTACCTTCGATTAGGTTGTTTTTTGTCAAATCCATCGGTTAAGAAGCTTCAAATCTTTCCTAGGATTGCTATGCCTCGACCCTCGCTTGATTCTGACTCCTAGAACTCAAGATTTCTTCAAAAAGGCTTCGGACAGTAAAATGAGCTAACAAGAAAGAGGGAGAATTTATTTTCTAACGTACGTTCTATCTGACAAGCTACTTCAAGCTTAAGTAACCTCAAATAAAACCTAGTACTCGGGGTCTCGAAAACACCCCCGAGGACATTATAGTCAAAACTTCCAGAATTTTCTCCTAACCTCAAATACTCCCAATTTATCATCAAGTAACACATTCTTATTACCCAATAATCGACCCCGTTATGACAAAACCGCTAACTCATAATATAAGATCGTCTCATGCCGAATAGCTCGAATATATCTCCATAATAATGGAGTCTCATTCACAAATTACAATATACACCCAAATATACAATTATGCCCTCAGTGGGCCAAATAACCAAAATGCCCTTATAATTATAAATACCCCCATATGCATGCATTTAACATCATATTATAATATAATTCACATAAACATGCATATAATCATTTAATATCATAATACTTCAATTATGGCCCTCCCGGCCTTCTAATTAAGGTCCTAACCCTTATTAGGAAATTTGGAGCATTACACATGCACAACCTTGAAACACCAGCAGAAATTCAACATAATTCAGATAATTAGGTGCTAGAATCCTTACCTCAACTGGTAGCTTTGCCCTGAGCTAATCCTCAATCACAGACAGCTTCAATTCCCTGAACAAGCAAGCCAAAATCCTCCTATAGATCAAAGTCTCCAAGCTTCCAAAGAGAGAGAACTCCAAGATAGAGAGAGAGAGTCGGTTTCTCCAAGGTTCATAATGTTTCTTGGTTTTGTTTTACTTATCCTAAGTCATTTAAGTTACCTCCAAGGCTCGGGGTATACCAAAAACGTCCCCGAGGGAAAAATGGTAAATTTCCCCGATATTCCCTCCTATACGTTCTAACTTCAAATATATCTCCAAATATTTATTTCCATAACCCGATAACCCAATAAAACATCTAATGCTCGGAATACCCCTCAACTCGCCCCGAGTCGGGTATTCGACCCTGTTGTGACTTTCTAGCTAAACCGCTCCCTAGGACTGTCTCGAATCGTGCAATACGAATATATCACAATATTCACAATTATTACATTTATGCCCTCAGCGGGCTAAAATTACAAATATGCCCCTAATAACCAAATGGGGCCACATGCATATTTAATTCACCTAAACATGCATTTCTAATCACATACCCAGCAAATTAACATATTAGCATAACAAATCACTTATTGCCCTCTAGGCACGCTAATCAAGGCCCTAAGCCTTATTTGCAAATTTGGGATGCTACACCACCCTTTCATTACCTACCAGTCTCATGAAGTCCAGAATGGAGGTAGTCAGGCTCATCCATAGTTCAGCCTTAAGTGGATCTGGTCCTCCCTCAAAGATTGGAGGATGTTTCTTTCTGAATCTCTCGTACAGCGGCTCCCACCTATTCCCAATATCAGGCTGTTGTACGGATGGTGCCATAATAGGTGGCAAGTCTGGTGCAACGTTCCCTGGTGAAACCTACTATCTTAGAAGGCGGATCTCCTCCTCTTGACTTGGAATTCTAACTTGCATATCGAAAAGCATTTGTTGTCAGTTTTTAGGGACTGGTGGAAGGTTCTGGCCCTAGTTATCATCTCTAGCCTCGATCACAGCGCCGGCTAGTCGAACTAATTGCCTTGGAGGCATAACTCTCATAGTATATCTGCAATCAATGACTCAGCTGATCAGGTAATGATAACAGGTTTTTGAAATCACCCCACGGTCTAATGCCAACAATCAAGCAATAGTATGCAATCACAATGCTCATAAGCATGCCTTATCATATATACATAGCAGTCAAAGGCCAGGCCCTATCAGTATATCTCATGATTCTTAATAAACAAGCATATAAGACATTAATATTTAATTTGAACAATTAAAAATATAATCACATATATAGTTACAAAATCCTGAGTTGAGCTTGTCTTTAGCAGCGACTGTACATGCCTAGTCAGTCTTCAGGAACCCTTAAACCTAGACAACTTTGTTATTAAGTTGTAATGCCCTGGGTAGCCAAGACCATTACACTATGTATTTTAAATAGTGCTGGACTTGCTAATCAAGTCATTTGGACATAAACGTGTTACTAGGATTAAATAATGGATTAGGGTTAAAAGATTTTGATCGTAGAAACAATTGTTTTCATTAAAAAGTTTGTGTCTGAACATAGGATCCCTAAAAAAATAAGTCTTTACAAGGTGTTTACAACTTCCAAAATAATTACAAGGTAAGTCGGTCTAAGCGGCAAAAATTAAGTTGGCTCTAATCCCTGTTGATCCCTCGGCCGTGGCTGTCGAGCAACTACAAATGTACACACTGCCCCCAAAGCTCTCCAACTCAAGGCTGGTGAACAACAATATATATATACAGTAAACCAAAATCATTCAATTCAATAATAACAGGACATAAGCAACAAGCTAGGAAGTGATAATCTGCTCAATCCAACATATTATTCAATTCCAGCATTCATTACAATTAGTTAAGTTCAAACGAATCTTCTGTTTATTTTAGTGACGTTCAGGCCTAGCACCCTTAGGCCGATCCTCTGGTCATATAGCTGACCCCAGCTTGCTTAGGCCAGGCGGCATTCCACACGCTTAACATCAGCCCTGACTCCCTTAGGTCGGACATTTAGATCAGATATAAACAAATGAATAGATTGCAGAGCACGCAATCAGTTGCAGTACAAACAAGCATGCCTAACCAGATATTCTCGTATACATATATAATCATAATTATAATCTTAAATATAATCATATTCGTTAATAGGGATCCAAGCCCCGATCACAACTAGGGTGCAATTTTCTTACCTCGAGTCTTGAGCAGAAAGCATAAAGCGGTCCCGAGCACGATCCCTAATCCCGATCCTTAACGGGATAACCTAGTCACAATGCAATAATAAACAAACATCAAAACCTAAACCAATTAGAAGCTTCAAATTAATATACTAGCCTCTAGGACCTCGAATTCCACTAAACCGGGTAGTAGAATCCTTCCCAAAGCACTTAGGTTTGAGTTCCTGAGCTTAAAAACCCTATTTGGTCCACATTTTCTATTTGGGCTACGGAGCTCCTCATAGGCGTCGCGACCCTCTACAAGTCAGAGTGCATTCTAAGGCCATTTCCTGGACACGCATCATGGCATGCCCTGCCCAACACCGCGGCGCTAAGGTGATTCAGCGAATCCCCTTAGGCCTCCGAGTTCATGCAGGTCAGGGAGCTCAAGAATAGCGCCGCGATGCAACCCCGCGAACTCAGAAACACCAACATTTTTTATCGTAAGCCAAATTCACCAAAATATATCCTAAATAACAGTCCCAAAACATCTTCACTACCCTCAAAGCAGTACATAAACTCCAAAACCTAACCATAAACCTCATCACAATTAAAACTTAATTCCTTGAGTTCAAAACTCAAATCACTTAAGAAACCAGACCAAAAACTTAATCAAAACAAGGTTTAGAGCTTACCCCAACTATGAATTGCAACCTTTAACTGCTACCTGCCCCAATCCCAGCTTCAATCAACAAATTCCCAAGCTCCTTCCTTCCCAAAGATCAAAACCCACCAAGGCACCAAGAAGATAAGAGAAAGACGTGAGGGAAAGTCTAAGAATAACCTGAGTATTTCTAACTATTCCTCAAGCTTCCTAAATTATCCCTTGGCATAAAAAGGACCAAAATACCCCTAGATCAAAACTTGCCCTTTAACACCCCCAAGGACAATAACATCATTTGCCACATTTCCCGTTAATCCTCAATTAGTCCTATAAATTTCCAATGGAGAACGAAAACGAAGAGTGCACTTACCCCACCACGATCCCTTAGTCATAGAGAGCCATATTTCTAATAAGATGGTTGCTCGGATCCTTGTGGACAGCAAAAGTTTAGTGAATATCCTGTTCAGGTCAGCCTTCGAGAAGATTGGGTTGACAATTGGAGACATGTCCCTGTGTACCTCCACATTATATGGGTTCTCGAGGGAAGGACTCATTCCAACGGGGAAGATTAAGTTACCTGTGACCCTCGGGGAAGTCCCTCGCCAAGTTTTCAAATACAACACTTTTCTGGTTGTAGACTGCTCTTCTGCCTACAACGCCATCCTGGGGCGTCCGACCTTGGTGGAGTTGGAAGCTGTCATATCAATACGCCATTTGTGCATGAATTTTCCCACTGAGGCAGGAATAGGCACCTTGCGTGGAGACCAGAAAGAAGCTCGCCATTGCTACAACGTGTCACTCAAACACCCCATCATGGTGGTAGAAGTGGCGGCACCCGAGGACATGGAAATCCTAGCTGTCCAAGAGCAATCAGGGTCTAAGGAGTTGGATCAAGGGGTTCAAAAGGATAAGGCCATTAAGCCTATGGAAGAAGCTAAAGAGTTTATTCTTGACCCCTCTAACCCTGACAAAAAGACAAAGGTGGGAAAGAATTTTGCAATAGAAGTCCGAGAAGCCCTGGTAATTTTTCTAAGAGAAAATTTGGACTTCTTTGCTTGGACATATTCCAACATGACTGGTATTGATCCAAACACCATATGCCATGCTTTAAACATAGATCCGAGTGTTGCCCCGGTTCAACAAAAATGGAGAATGCTAGGAACGACCCGAGCATAAGCACTAAAGGTAGAAGTAAAATAGCTTATTTCCATGGGTTCATTCGAGAGGCCCAATATCTGAAGTGGTTGTCGATTCTTGTCTTAGTGCCCAAGCCTAACGACATCTAGAGAACCTACATAGAATTCTCGGACATGAACAAAGTGTTTTCAAAAGATTGTTTTCCATCACCAAAGCTTGACCAAATGGTTGATGCTACATTTGAGTATGAGCACTTGTCCTTATAGACGCTTACTCGGTTCAGTGTATAACCAGATCTTCATGCATGTTGCAGGCCATGAACATACCAATTTTCTCACTGATAAGGGGGTGTATTGTTACAAGGTTATGCCCTTTGGGTTAAAAAATGTTGGTGCCACCTACCAACGATTGGTGAACCACATGTTTAAAAATTAGCTCGGGTGAAACATGGAGGTCTACGTAGATGACATGTTGGTAAAGTCAAGAACAGCTCTCAACAATGTGAAAGATCTAGCGAAGGTTTTTTCGGTCCTTCATTAGTTTGAGATGAATTTGAATCCCCAAAAGTGTACATTTGGTGTGGCCTCGGGTAAGTTCTTGGGATTTATCATTAAAGCCTGAGGAATTGAGGCCAATCCCAAGAAGATAAATGCTTTGGTGGAAATGCCTTCTCTTAAGAAACATAAGGATGTACAAAGCTTGACTAGTCGGATAGCCGCTCTGAGTCGATTCATGTACAAGGCAACCGATAAGTGCATTCTGTTCTTTAATACCCTCTTCGGAGGTCAAAGGTTCGAATGGACGGAGGATTGCAAAAAAGATTTCCAGCAGCTGAAGACGCACATGGCCAATCCTCCCATTTATTCCAAACATGTTGATGAGGAACCTTTATTCCTCTATATGGCGGTGTCGGAAGGGGCCATTTGTGCAGCTTTAGTGTGGGAAGAAAGGCATGTCCAGCATCTTGTTTACTATATAAGTAAAGGATTGCTAGGTGTGGAGTCTGGATACATGTTGATGGAAAAGTTGACATTTTGCCTACTGGTGGCTTCTCAGAATCTGAGACCGTATTTCTAGGCACACCTAATCTGGGTCCTTTCCAGTCATCCATTGAGACAAGTCCTCTAGAAGCCCAAATCCTCTATACGACTCCTCAAGTGGGCAGTTGAGCTGAGCCAATTTGATATAACTTACCAACCAAGAACGGCCATAAAAGGCCAAGCACTGGCGAACTTTATCATAGAGTGTACGGGAGCACAAGAGAGTATCGAAGAAAACCCTACTTCAGGGCTACATGGATGTTTTTGTTGATGGCTCCTCCAACAAGAATGGCACAGGAGCCGAACTTATTTTAGTATCCCTAGAGAGCCATCCCATCCATAGCACCCTAAGGTTTGGCTTCGATGCCTCAAATAATGAAGAAAAATATGAAGCATTTATTGCTGGGCTCCGAGTAGCCTTGGAATTCAAGGCAGAAGGCCTCAAGATCTTTAGCGACTCCCAACTCATGGTAAACCAAGTTCTCAGGCAGTATCAGGCCCGAGGAACAAAAAATGGTCGCATATCTGGCGAAAGCTCAAGAAATGCTACACAACTTTAAGTTTACCATCTGACAAGTCCCTAGAGATCAAAATTCCAATGTAGATGCTCTAGCCAAGCTTGCTACCACTAAAGATGTTGAACTGATCAATGTGATCCTGATCGATTACTTTTTGGCCCCAAGCATCTCGGTGCCCAAAGAGATAGAGTCCGTGCGACAACAGGATGGTTGGATGGAATCAATAGACAAATATCTTGTTTCTTGAGATCTGCCAATAGATAAGAGAACAACTCGGAAGTTGTTGTATCAGGCTCCACAATATATAATCATGGACAGCAAGTTGTAGAGGTGAGGATATTCTTTATCCAAACTGGGTTGTGTGTCCCATTAGGAAGCAAGCCTTATTCTCCGAGAGGTGCACGAGGGCTTCTACGGGGACCACGCTGGGGGGCAAAGCCTCACTAAGAAGATTCTTAGACAAGGCTACTTTTGGCCTACAATGAATAAGGATTATGTGGACTACATTAAGAGGTGTGATAAGTTCCATCATTATGCCAGCAAACCCCGAGCTCCTCCAAATGAGCTTACCCAGATGACAAGTCCTTAGGCCTTTGTTGTTTGGGTTCTTGTCCTTATCGGGTCCTTATCCACCGGAAAGGGAGGAGTGAAGTATGCTATCGTCGCGATCGACTACATTATGAAGTGGGTCGAGCCCGAGCCTCTCTCTACCATAACTTACAAGAAGGTGCTGGAGTTTTTCATAAAAAAAATATTGTTTGTCATTTCGGGCTTCCGAGAAAGATAGTGTCTGACAAGGGCCTTCAGTTCGACAGCGAACTGTTCACCGACTTCTGTTAAAGGCACGGGGTAATGAAGAGCTTTTCCTCCGTGGCCCATCCACAGGAAAACAGACAAGTGGAAGTGGTCAACATGACAATTAAGGTCACTTTAAAGAAGAGATTAGACAAGTGAAGGGCGCCTAGCCTAAAGAACTACCTAAAGCATTGTGGAGTTATTGCACCACTACTAGGAGTTCTATCAGCCATTCTCCTTTCTCCATGGCCTATGGCTATGAGGCCATGCTACCAGTTGAAGCAGCTATCTCCACGCATTGATGAGATGCATACGACCCAACCACCAATCATGAATTACTACGAGAGTGTCTAGACCTTATGGGGGAACTCTGAGAAGCTTCGCATCTTCGTGTAGTGTCCTACCTGCAAAAGGTGGCTAGATACTTGGTGTCGGAGACTGGGTGTTGTGAAGGGTCTTCTTAGCAACCCGAGATCCTAGTGCTAGGGTATTAGGCCTAAACTGGGAAGGTTCATATCAATTCGAAAGCTTCGTATGTCCAGTAACATACTAGTTAGCTTGACTAAGTGGGGAGTTAGTGCCCCAAGCTTGGAATGACGAGCATCTTCGCCAGTACTGCCAATAATATAAGCAATGTAATAGTATAAATTTTGTAATCATTTTGTTGCCTTTGGGCAGAACTAATGAAAATCGTGTACTCAAAACACGGTATAGGAATTTCAAAAAAAAATTTGCTCATATTTAATTATTTATTTATTATTTTTTATACCAATGCTCGAAGAGTAGGTGTCTGATGGCTTGGACAAGTGAATGCATACTAACTCTTCGATCACTTGGGGGGCATGGTAAGGCAACCTTACTGAGCATTGTAAATCGGGAACATGACCTATGAAGATAGGCTTATTGAAAGTGAAGCAAGCCTAGTGTCAGAGGTCCTAAATAAAAGACTTATAAAACTCTTAAGATTGCAAAACCCTAATATCTCCTGAGGACAAGAGCCTAAGGATTAATGGCTCATTCTTGACAAGCGGAGGCTGGTTTAAATAGTGAATGGGCTAGGGATTCCTGAGTATGTCACTCAAACTCCCAAACTGCATCCCGAGGACTTAGAGCTCAAGAACGAGTAGTTCTTCCCCAGGTCCGTGAGGCAAGCCCTGAGTAGTGGTTACTCAGGGGGTAAGGGTTTCCGTGGCCAAGGAGAACCACCTAGTGGAACCAGTGGGTAATACTAAGGTTATGGGATCCTAAGGCTGATCGAACTCACGAGAGGGAGAACTCAAGGAAACACTAACTTGGCACCACGCCTAAGCTATTGTAGAGGACATGGTTTCCTAAACCCAACACTAAAGCGTTGGATTTTTTGTCTTGGGGTGATCTCATTGAAAGAGCAAGGGCCCACTAATTTTTTATGGTGTCTGATCACGTTCAATTACAGTAAGGGAAATTCTCAAAATAACGACATGCAGCAATATGATAAACATGTTGAAAAAGAGAAATAACATGCATAAAAACAGTACAATGTGGAAATTTACACATAAAGGTGCTCAAGGACTCCAGCTTAAATCTGTGTTTTCCCTAGAACAAGAAAAAAAGAAAGGGCACGCAGTCCCAAGGAATAAACAATTAAAGTTTTACTCTTGGCTGCCTCTCGGGACCTCCTCCACAAGATCGATGACAAGGTCTATCTCCAAAGCTTTATCAGCTTCACGAGCCACGAAATTGGCAGCCTCCACATCTTGCATCGCTCACAAGCACTCTTCGAAAAGAATCTTGTACTTGGTGGCTTCCCCCGTGAAGTCCAAACTCATTTCTTGCTTATGGAACCAGGCCACAAAAAATGCATCTTCAAAAATGGTGTCAAATTTTTTCTTCAACTTGTCCACTTGGTACTGAGAGGGCATGTTCATTTCCATAGCCTGGATGGCCTTGACCTCGGCAAGATCGACTCGGTTGTTGGCTTCCTTTAGCTGCTCTCGCACCCTTTTCAACTACTCCTACACCTGGAGGATCTCTTGGTCTGCCTGAGCAGCCTCCACTATGGCCTTGGTAACATCATCCTTGGCCTTACAGGCCTCCTCACTAAGTACTCTGAGCTCCTCAGTAGTATTAGAAGATGCTTCCTCAAGCTCCCGAATACGTTTTTGCACAGTCTCCAAGGCAGCTTGCAAATGAGTAAGCTCTTCTGGAGGAATGCAAACCCTTTCTTTAAGGATCGCGATCTAATCCTGAGCCCGCCGAAGTTTGAAGGACTTCTCCATCATTATATCTCCTAAACACTGGCAGACCAAGGCAGCCTGTACAAAGAAGAAAGTTATAAAATACCCATTATATTTAAAGTCAAGTAAAGACTTGAGAAGGTGATGACGTACCTGGACATAGCGATAGGCGGCGATGAGAGCAGCCTCATTACTGTCACCCAGCTAGGCAAAGCTGCGAGCAGTCAACTCACACATGGTGGAGTTGACCCCTTGGAGAAGTTCAGCTACAATCAGGGCTACAACTTCCCCGAGCTTGGCAGAGAAAATGGTCTCCAGCTCAGCCCGACCTATTGGGGCATGATAGGTCACTCTCTCGTAGGCTTCAACTAACACAAGGCCTCCATAATGTCATGGAGGAGTCCGTCACCCTCCTCCATGTAGGCATCAAAATGTTGGAGCATGTTCTGGTAGCGCTCCAACAATTCCCCTTCATACCTCTCGGTGTACAACAAGAGTTGGGGGTGAAACGCCAACTCATGTGGGTCCGAGTTCAGGAACTCCTCCCCAGCCATGGGGGAGGATGAGACCTCCAGGGCTGGAATCAACTCATCCCTTGTAACTTCCACGGGAAGTGTGGAGGCTTTTTGCCTCTTCGATAGTGGGGACAAGTTGGGATCCTTCTGAGGTCGCAGTTGTCCTCCAACAGTGGAGGAACTCAAAGATGAGCGGTCGATATCAGCAAACCCCATGAGTTCTACAAGGACAAGGAAACAGTTAGTACAAATTCCTGAGCAGCCAAAATAAAATAAAGGCTTCTTGGAAGCCCCACCATCAATTATCTCTTTGTGGGAGCAGTTAAGGTGCCTACTTTGTATCCCCCTTTCACTGTTTAGGTTGGTACCATATTGACTAAACTAGCTAGAGGTCAAAGATGTCATGTGTTCAAGGGATACAAAGCCCCGAGGAGGTGATTTCCCCCTCAGATGGTGGAGATAAACATCTATGAGGTCTTGATAATCCTGAAACTCTTCCCTAGTCCAGTGCCAATCTGCGTTTAGGCCACACCAGAGAAGCGAAGGAGAAGTCCAAACGTGTTCAGGACTTACCCTATCCCCTACATTTTTAACATGATGTAAGATTATGGGGGATTTACCTATATCTAGTTGAGAACTCTCTAGGCCTGATTGGAGTTCGGCCTCAAGCTCCCGATCTTCTTAGGCCTCTCGTGTCATCTCGACCACTTGTGCAGTCTTCAGTCAATCTTCTTGTAGCCTTTGATTAAGTAACTGAAGGGCACGACAGGTAATGTAGTTGATGTGTCGAGAGGCCAGTTCCCGGGATTTCTTCGAGGGGTGGTACCTTGTCAGCTCCAGGTTGCTGATCCTTTGTCCTCGATGTAGGAGTCCAACCCCAACAAGGTTCTCCTTCGTCACCAGGAAGCTAAGATTCAAGTCCTGCTAGGGAAGAGTCCTCAACTCTTGAAGACGATCCTCAAGAAGCTAGACATACGAAGTCTAGCATAATGGACCTATTCAATAAAAAAAGACTAAGTGTATAGGGCAGGATAAAAATGGAAAGAAAACTGTTGTCGGGAGGATACTCATCAACCCTGGAGAAGTCGAGGATGAGGGTCGGGTTATCACGAGTCAGGAATCCACTTGTAAAGAAGAAGCGGTCCTTAAAATCTTGAGAATGATTCTCGTTGTGGTGAGGGGCCTTGTAGTTGAGTGATGGGTTGGCATACTTTATCAATGCATAGTACCCATCGAGGTTGCATTTCTTTCTCGGGGTGTTGTGAAAATCGTAAAAGTACGTATTTTTGCTGGAGAAGGTTATTGACCCTCTATTTGGCCAACGACACGGAGTCAAGAATACTACAAGAAATGAGATAATAACCAAGAGTTTAATCTAATGGTAAAGAATAAACACAGACGATTTATAGTGGTTCGGCCCCAATGAATGGTAATGACCTACGTCCACTTAGTTCTATTACTAATATTGAATTCCAATGCCGTGATCAAAGAACTAGGGTTCTTGAGTTTCACAAACCTTGGAAGAATTACAACAAGACGATGGATAATTGCACTATATGCTCTCTCTTTCAGTATTCAGGAAAAAGAATAAAAGGTCAAAACTCCCCCAATGAGCTATTTCATGCATATTTATAGGCTCTGATAACTCTACAAAATAGAGTTATTTTACCACTTTTTATGTGCTAATTGTTGCTTAATTCTTGAGTTTTTATTTGATTTATTAAGTTTCAAAGTAATTTTGGATTTATTGGGTTTATTTTGATTTTATATGTTTTTGTGTATTTTTATAGTTATTTTGTTGTAAAATGATGTAGTTAATTATTTGAATTATTGTAGTTGAATTTGAGGTAAAAAAAATGTTGTATTATTGAATTTAAATGTTAAATATAAATTAAGTTATAAATAATGTTTTCAAAGAATTAAATTGATTTATTTTATAATTGAAAATATTTTATTATGATTTAGTTTATGTTTATTTTGTAGGGAAGTTGTTGAAATTTTGGGCTTTGAAAAGTAAGGAAAAGAAGGAAGAAAGGTGGCATTTTTGAGAAAAAAGAAATGAAAAGTTGGTATTTTTGAAGACCATTCAGCCAAGGCCCAAGTAGTAAGCCCAAGGCCCAATGCCAATCCTTCCTTCAGCATCCAGCCACTTTCCTCCCAGCCTGGCCTCCCAGCTTCTGCCCACGACAGCATCAATGAAGCTTCTCTCACCCAAGCAGTCGAATCCCCACCTGCCAGCATCAATGAAGCTTCTCTCACCCAACTGCTGCCAAAACAAGACAAAGCCCATTTTTCCCCTTCCCAATCCGTCCCTGCCACCCACGCCCAACACCCAACAGCCACCACAAAGCTGTCTTTTTTTCCTCTTTATTTTTTCTTGAGCCCATAAAATACCACAATGTACTTTTGTTCTCTATATTCAAAAATGTCACTATTTACCCCACTTCTACACATTTTACGACAAAACATCATTATTACACCCTATAATTTACCCATATTTGCCATATTATAATTAATTCAATTAATTTAATCAATTTAATTAATTTGAATTGATTATTTTAATACTATTTTTTTGGCTATAAATAAGGGAGTTTGGTGTCAAATTTTGGAGGAGGTTACCATACCAAAAATTCTACACATTTCAAAACCTCTCTATTCTCTTCATCGTCTTCTTCTTTTCTGTTATTTTCTATGTATTTTTAGAGGAAAATTTTGGGGGTTCATCCTCCAAATTTTCCTATTTATGTTTGTAATTTTTAGTGTGTATTTGCTATTCTAGTTATGAGTTTCTAATCTTTTTAAGATTATTAAGGTGATGATGAAACAATTTGTAACTAGATAGTATTTATTTTGTATGTTGATTTCCCATTTTGTGCAACAAAGTTTATGGAATTTTCTTCTTCAAATATCTTCTTTCATCTTAAATATCATGTATTTAGGATTGTTAGCACATATTTACACTTTGTTCTTCATTAGTGCAAAAACATAATATTCTTTGTGTAAGATGTGTCATTAAATTGTACACATCTATGCTTAGAACAAAAATATTATGTTTTGCCTTATAAATATTGTTCATTGATTTATTTTATTTCATTAGATTGATTTACACTAAATGCTTTGAAAATATAATTTTGAAAAGTGAAGGAAAATCTTATATTTTTATAAGTAAGTTGTGCTTAAAATTATAACTCTATTTGGAAAATGATAGTTTAATTTATTTTAACTATCACTAAAACTTGGGAATCAATTTACTTATAAATATTATTGAACTTATATTTTGTGGATTCTATTATCTTAATAATCATTCTTTTATCATATTGATTTCTATTATTAATTTAGTAATATATATTGTCTTTAATTTCTATATTATTGTCTTTTATTTTTATTTCCATTATTAAAAAATCTCTTCAATCTTTGGAGCTAGGTTATAATTTATTAATTTTGGTTTAAAATAGTTTTATTTTCGATTTTAGACAACTCATTTGGGTTCGATCTCGTGCTTACACGAAAACTATTCTATAAATACGATTCGTGCGCTTGCGAGTATAAATATTTAAAACATACCCGTTTTGGGTCCATCAAGTTTTTGGCGCCGTTGCCGGGGAGTTGCGAGAGAAAAGAAACGAAATTTATCTCAAGGTTAGTGAATTCTTCTACTAGTTATTTTAATTTTTTGCACTTAAAAAAAAACTAAAAAAATATATATCTATAAAAACTAAAAAAAATAAAGATAAAAAGAAAATTTGGAACAGTTTTACCACCCATAAAAAAAAACGTACTTATATAGTTATATTTATTGTTTTTCTTTTATATAGTTGACGACATTTGTGCCTCCTATCTATCCTTTTAATTTTTATAGTCGATGGCACTTGTGCCTCCTAATTTTGTTATAATTTTTTTGTAATTTATCTTGTTGTTATTTTATTTTATTTTATTTTTTGCAAGTTACTAGTTGATGGCAATTTTGCCTCCTAGTCTTTTATTTTATGTTTTAGTTGATGGCACTTGTGCCTCCTAATTTTTACCTTAATTTTGTTATGGTTGATGGCATGCTATGCCTCCCTACTCGTGCCTAATTTTTGATAATCTTATTTAATTTTACCTTATTCTTCGTTGTCGTCTATCATATTATTTGGAAAAAAAATACTTGAAAAAAAAAAAACTTAAATCTTGTCCTAGCTCTTGTTTTCATTTCTTAACATTGTTTTTATTCTCTTAATATTATTTTCTTGTTGTTTTTTCCTTAATTGTCATCTTAAAAAAAAAATTAGTTTGTCATCTAGTTTTTTCCATATGGATCATTTTAATTATAGTTGGAATTCTGAGTACAACTATTATGGGCACTCAAATTTAAATTATGGATAAAAGAATGATATGCATGATTATGGTGAATCCTTTGATATCCCATTTGCCCCCACCTATAATCCAAATTTTTCATTATGTCATACCCAGTTTCCAATAGGGCATGAATTCAACATCCATAATCAAAGTCATGCCCAATCAGACCTATCATATCCCATTCAACAACAAACGAGCTCATCTTTAGAGGATACCCTACAACAGTTCATGCAATCAACCTACCGAACCTTACTAGCCCAGTCTTATTCAATCTCAAAAATTGAAACAATAGTAGGACAACTTGCAACTGTATAGAGTCGGAAAAACAAGTTTACCCCAACAAACCCATTCCCAATCCAAATAGTCAAATTCAAAGTGAAAGTGAAAAAGAGAATGAAGTCGTTGAAGAACTTGTAATATGCATCCGACGCCCTATTGAAACAAAAGAGTTGGATGAAATAATTTTCGAGGCTCATAAAGAAAATGAAAAAGATATAATTACATTTCAAGAGCCCATAATTGAACAAATTTGTATATTTACTCAAAATGAAAATGAGTCTAATATAGATATGCAATTTTCTTATTTTATTGATATTCCATTAAAATTGCATATTTCTAATTTTCTTATAGGTGTGATGTTATCAATTATTATTTATGGCATTTGCATCAAAGTCATAACTCACCTTACTAATGAAATTTTACACCATCGATTTGGTGTAGGTTGAAAAAAAAAAATTATAGTCGAGCTAAAGACTATAAACTAAAGCGCTTTGTGGGAGGCAACCCATACTTTTTATGTTTCATTTTATATTTCACTTTTGTTGTTTGTTTTTGTTTTTCAAAAAGCTTGAAGGAAGCTTCTTGCCCAAAAAGAAAAGAAGATAATAAACCAAAGGAGCCAAATCAAGGAAGCATACCTCAAAGGGAATAGTTCTTAATGTTTTCTATTTTATTAAACATTGAGGACAATGTTTCATTTAAGTTTGGGGGTATTGTATATGTATTTTTCTTGGTGTTTATGTGTTTTTCTTTGTGTTTTTGCATGTTTTTCATTTGTTGTAAAATTAAAAAAAAATTATTTGTTTTTATGCGATTTTCATTTGTTATATAATGTTAAAAAAAAAAAATTCTTTGTTTTGTTTGAAAATTTTTTTTGTGATTTTCATTTTCTAATGATATTGAAATTGTTCTTAGTTCTTAGAAAAATATAAATAAATCTTAAACTTTGTTTTTAATTTTTGAGTTAGTTTTGTTTAATTATAGATATATTTTATTTATATGACACTTTTCTATTCTATTCGAATTTGTGATATTTGGATATAGTTTATTTAAACATAAAATTCTTTAAATCTCAAAAAAAAAATTTGAAAAATCCTAGAATTTGCTCGATTATCTCTTGAGATTTAATTTATTTTTGTTTGCATAAGCTTGTCTAATGTTCACATTATAATTTGATGTTTTTGTGTTAAATATCTATTTTGAAAACAATTTTAACTTTTTAATTAATTACAAAATCTTTACTTTTAATTGTGATTTTCTTTGAACTATTTCCATTATGTAATTTTTGACGAAAATGTTTGACATCACCAATTAAAAAAAAATTGTGTGTGTTTTTAATTTTTCTTTTGCTCGAGGAGTAGCAAAATATTAAGTTTGGGGGTGTGATAACTCTACAAAATAGAGTTATTTTACCACTTTTTATGTGCTAATTATTGCTTAATTCTTGAGTTTTTAATTGATTTATTAAGTTTCAAAGTAATTTTGAATTTATTGGGTTTATTTTGATTTTATATGTTTTTGGGTGTTTTTATTGTTATTTTGTTGTAAAATGATGTAATTAATTATTTGAATTATTGTAGTTGAATTTGAGGTAAAAAAATGTTGTATTATTGAATTTAAATGTTAAATATAAATTAAGTTATAAATAATGTTTTCAAAGAATTAAATTGATTTATTTTATAATTGAAAATATTTTATTATGATTTAGTTTATATTTATTTTGTAGGCAAGTTGTTGCAATTTTGGGCTTTGAAAAGTAAGGAAAAGAAGGAAGAAAGGTGCCATTTTTGAGAAAAAAGAAATGAAAAGTTGGTATTTTTGAAGGCCATTCAGCCAAGGCCCAAGTAGCAAGCCCAAGGACCATTGACAATCCTTCCTTCAGCATCCAGCCACTTTCCTCCCAGCCTGGCCTCCCAGCTTCAGCCCACGGCAGCATCAATGAAGCTTCTCTCACCCAGCTGCTGCCAAAACAAGACAAAGCCCATTTTTCCCCTTCCCAATCTGTCCCTGCCACCCACGCCCAACACCCAACAGCCACCACAAAGCTGTTTTTTTTTTTCCTCTTTATTTTTTCTTGAGCCCATAAAATACCACAATGTACTTTTGTTCTCTATATTCAAAAATGTCATTTTTTACCCCACTTTCTACACATTTTACCACAAAACATCATTATTACACCCTATAATTTACCCCTATTTGCCATATTATAATTAATTCAATTAATTTAATCAATTTAATTAATTTGAATTGATTATTTTAATACTATTTTTTTGGCTATAAATAACGGAGTTTGGTGTCAAATTTTGGGCGAGGTTACCATACCAAAAATTCTACACATTTCAAAACCTCTCTATTCTCTTCATCTTCTTCTTCTTTTTTGTTATTTTCTATGTATTTTTAGAGGAAAAATTTGGGGGTTCATCCTCCAAATTTTCCTATTTATGTTTGTAATTTTTAGTGTGTATTTGCTATTCTAGTTATGAGTTTCTAATCTTTTTAAGATTATTAAGGTGATGATGAAAAAATTTGTAACTAGATAGTATTTATTTTGTATGTTGATTTCCCATTTTGTGCAACAAAGTTTATGGAATTTTCTTCTTCAAATATCTTCTTTCATCTTAAATATCATGTATTTAGGATTGTTAGCACATATTTACACTTTGTTCTTCATTAGTGCAAAAACATAATATTCTTTGTGTAAGATGTGTCATTAAATTGTACACATCCATGCTTAGAACAAAAATATTATGTTTTACCTTATAAATAATGTTCATTGATTTATTTGTTATTTCATTAGATTGATTTACACTAAATGCTTTGAAAATATAATTTTGAAAAGTGAAGGAAAATCTTATATTTTTATAAGTAAGTTGTGCTTAAAATTATAAATCTATTTGGAAAATGATAGTTTAATTTATTTTAACTATCACTAAAACTTGGGAATCAATTTACTTATAAATATTATTGAACTTATATTTTGTGGATTCTATTATCTTAATAATCTTTCTTTTATCATATTGATTTCTATTATTAATTTAGTAATATATATTGTCTTTAATTTCTATATTATTGTCTTTTATTTTTATTTCCATTATTCAAAAATCTCTTCAATCTTTGGAGTTAGGTTATAATTTATTAATTTTGGTTTAAAATAGTTTTATTTTCGATTTTAGACAACTCATTTGGGTTCGATCTCGTGCTTACACGAAAACTATTCTATAAATACGATTCGTGCGCTTGCGAGTATAAATATCTAAAACATACCCATTTTGGGTCCATCAAGTTTTTGGCGCCGTTGCCAGGGAGTTGCGAGAGAAAAGAAACGAAATTTATCTCATGGTTAGTGAATTCTTCTACTAGTTATTTTAATTTTTTGCACTTAAAAAAAACTAAAAAAATATATATCTATTCAAACTAAAAAAAATAAAGATAAAAAGAAAATTTGGGACGGTTTTACCACCCATAAAAAAAAAACGTACTTATATAGTTATATTTATTGTTTTTCTTTTATATAGTTGACGACATTTGTGCCTCCTATCTATCCTTTTAATTTTTATAGTCGATGGCACTTGTGCCTCCTAATTTTGTTATAATTTTTTTGTAATTTATCTTGTTGTTATTTTATTTTATTTTATTTTTTGCAAGTTACTAGTTGATGGCAATTTTGCCTCCTAGTCTTTTATTTTATGTTTTAGTTGATGGCACTTGTGCCTCCTAATTTTTACCTTAATTTTGTTATGGTTGATGGCATGCTATGCCTCCCTACTCGTGCCTAATTTTTGATAATCTTATTTAATTTTACCTTATTCTTCGTTGTCGTTTATCATATTATTGTGAAAAAAAAATTACTTGAAAAAAAAAAAACTTAAATCTTGTCCTAACTCTTGTTTTCATTTCTTAACATTGTTTTTATTCTCTTAATTTTATTTTCTTGTTGTTGTTTCCATAATTGTCATCTTAAAAAAAAAAATTAGTTTGTCATCTAGTTTTTTCCATATGGATCATTTTAATTATAGTTGAAATTCTGAGTATAACTTGTTATCCCAAAAATCAGAAGTGAATGACATGGCGAACATTTTGTACACGTGGCTGACACTTGGCAGAATCTGTGCTCGACTATCGACCAGTAAGACATCTAGTGTCATGCGATCGGTTTTTTCATACCACCAGAGTGGTCATACGCACATGATACGCGGAGGAAATCTTAGGCAGTTATGATGGAATCCGAAATTATCTCCCATGATTTCCTGAGTATCCGATTATTTAGGAAAGAATATCTGTAACAAATCAATGTAAATCTTCCCTGAGCTTATAAATAGAGGAAGAGGGCTCAGGGAAGAGGGCCCTTCTTTTTTCTTGGAGGAAAACACAGATCTTTTGAGATTAGAGAGAGATTACACGAGAATAATTGTATTTTCTTCTTCAGAGGATAGTGAAACTCATTGAACCTTAGTTATTTGATTACCCCTTTGAATCTCATTTCAATAAAAATTCAAGTGGACGTAGGTTATTACCAGATCCTGGGGCCGAACCACTATAAAATCTTGTGTTCTTGTTATTTTCGACATCACATTCTTTTCAACGTATTCATCCACGTCAAGCATATTTTGACTCCGTGTCAATTGGCCAAAATCTGGGTCAACAAAACTATTATGAGCACTCAAATTTAAATTATAGAGAAAAGAATGATATGCATGATTATGGTGAATCCTTTGATATCCCATTTGCCCCCACCTATAATCCAAATTTTTCATTATGTCATACCCAATTTCCAATAGGGCAAGAATTCAACATCCATAATCAAAGTCATGTCCAATCCGACCTATCATATCCCATTCAACAAGAAACGAGCTCATCTTTAGAGGATACCCTACAACAGTTCATGCAATCAACCTACCAAATCTTACTAGCCCAGTCTCAGTCAATCTCAAAAATTGAAACAATAGTAGGACAACTTGCAACTGTTATAGAGTCGGAAAAACAAGTTTACCCCAAGCAACCCATTCCCAATCCAAATAGTCAAATTTAAAGTGAAAAAGAGAATGAAGTAGTTGAAGAACTTGTAATATGCATCCGACCCCCTATTGAAACAAAAGAGTTGGATGAAATAATTTTCGAGGCTCATAAGGAAAATGAAAAAGATATAATTACATTTCAAGAGCTCATAATTGAACAAATTTGTATATTTACTCAAAATGAAAAGGAGTCTAATATAGATATGCAATTTTCTTATTTTATTGATATTCCATTAAAATTACATATTTCTAATTTTCTTATAGGTGTGATGTTATCAATTATTATTTATGGCATTTGCATCAAAGTCATAACTCACCTTACTAATGAAATTTTACACCATCAATTGGGTGTAGGTTGAAAAAAAAAATTATAGTGGAGCTAAAGACTATAAACTAAAGCGCTTTGTGGGAGGCAACCCATACCTTTTATGTTTCATTTTATATTTCACTTTTGTTGTTTCTTTTTGTTTTTCAAAAAGCTTGAAGGAAACTTCTTGCCCAAAAAGAAAAGAAGATAATAAACCAAATGAGCCAAATCAAGGAAGCATACCTCAAAGGGAGTAGTTCTTAATCTTTTCTATTTTATTAAACATTGAGGATAATGTTTCATTTAAGTTTGGGGGTATTGTATATGTATTTTTCTTGATGTTTATGTGTTTTTCTTTGTGTTTTTGCATGTGTTTTCATTTGTTGTCAAATTTAAAAAAAAAATATTTGTTTTTATGCGATTTTCATTTGTTATATAATGTTAAAAAAATATATATATTTTCTTTGTTTTGTTTGAAAAAAAAAATTGGTGATTTTCATTTTCTAATGATATTGAAATTGTTCTTAGTTCTTAGAAAAATATAAATAAATCTTAAACTTTGTTTTTAATTTTTGAGTTAATTTTGTTTAATTATAGATATATTTTATTTATATGACACTTTTCTATTCTATTTGAATTTGTGATATTCGGATATAGTTTATTTAAACATAAAATTATTTAAATCTCAAAAAAAAAAAATTGAAAAATCCTAGAATTTGCTCGATTATCTCTTGAGATTTAATTTATTTTTGTTTGCATAAGCTTGTCTAATGTTCACATTATAATTTGATGTTTTTGTGTTAAATATCTATTTTGAAAACAATTTTAACTTTTTAATTAATTACATAATCTTTACTTTTAATTGTGATTTTCTTTGAACTATTTCCATTATGTAATTTTTGACGAAAATGTTTGACATCACCAATTAAAAAAAATGTGTGTGTGTTTTTAATTTTTCTTTTACTCGAGGACTAGCAAAATATTAAGTTTGGGGGTGTGATAACTCTACAAAATAGAGTTATTTTACCACTTTTTATGTGCTAATTGTTGCTTAATTCTTGAGTTTTTAATTGATTTATTAAGTTTCAAAGTAATTTTGAATTTATTGGGTTTATTTTAATGTTTTTGTGTGTTTTTATAGTTATTTTGTTGTAAAATGATGTAGTTAATTATTTGAATTATTGTAGTTGAATTTGATGTAAAAAAAAGTTGTATTATTGAATTTAAATGTTAAATATAAATTAAGTTATAATTAATGTTTTCAAAGAATTAAATTGATTTATTTTATAATTGAAAATATTTTATTATGATTTAGTTTATGTTTATTTTGTAGGGAAGTTGTTGCAATTTTGGGCTTTGAAAAGTAAGGAAAAGGAGGAAGAAAGGTGGCATTTTTGAGAAAAAAGAAATAAAAAGTTGGTATTTTTGAAGGTCATTCACCCAAGGCCCAAGTAGCAAGCCCAAGGCCCATTTCCAATCCTTCCTTCAGCATCCAGCCACTTTCCTCCCAGCTTCAGCCCACGGCAGCATCAATGAAGCTTCTCTCACCCAAGCAGTCGAATCCCCACCTGCCAGCATCAATGAAGCTTCTCTCACCCAGCTGCTGCCAAAAACAAGACAAAGCCCATTTTTCCCCTTCCCAATCCGTCCCTGCAACCCACGCCCAGCACCCAACAGCCACCACAAAGCTGTTTTTTTTTCCTCTTTATTTTTTCTTGAGCCCATAAAATACCACAATGTACTTTTGTTCTCTATATTCAAAAATGCCACTTTTTACCCTACTTTTTACACATTTTACCCCAAAACATCATTATTACAGCCTATAATTTACCCCTATTTGCCATATTATAATTAATTCAATTAATTTAATCAATTTAATTAATTTGAATTGATTATTTTAATACTATTTTTTTGGCTATAAATAAGGGAGTTTGGTGTCAAATTTTGGAGGAGGTTACTATACCAAAAATTCTACACATTTCAAAACCTCTCTATTCTCTTCATCTTCTTCTTCTTTTCTGTTATTTTCTATGTATTTTTAGAGGAAAAATTTGGGGGTTCATCCTCCAAATTTTCCTATTTTCATCCTCCAAATTTTCCTATTTATGTTTGTAATTTTTAGTGTGTATTTGCTATTCTAGATATGAGTTTCTAATCTTTTTAAGATTATTAAGGTGATGATGAAACAATTTGTAACTAGATAGTATTTATTTTGTATGTTGATTTCTTATTTTGTGCAACAAAGTTTATGGAATTTTCTTCTTCAAATATCTTCTTTCATCTTAAATGTCATGTATTTTGGATTGTTAGCACATATTTACACTTTGTTCTTCATTAGTGCAAAAACATAATATTCTTTGTGTAAGATGTGTCATTAAATTGTACACATCCATGCTTAGAACAAAAATATTATGTTTTGTCTTATAAATAATGTTCATTGATTTATTTGTTATTTCATTAGATTGATTTACACTAAATGCTTTGAAATTATAATTTTGAAAAGTGAAGGAAATTCTTATCTTTTTAGAAGTAATTTGTGCTTAAAATTATAAATCTATTTGGAAAATGATAGTTTAATTTATTTTATTTTAACTATCACTAAAACTTGGGAATCAATTTACTTATAAATATTATTGAACTTATATTTTGTGGTTTCTATTATCTTAATAATCTTTCTTTTACCATATTGATTTCTATTATTAATTTAGTAATATATATTGTCTTTAATTTCTATATTATTGTCTTTTATTTTTATTTCCATTATTCAAAAATCTCTTCAATCTTTGGAGCTACGTTAGAATTTATTAATTTTGGTTTAAAATAGTTTTATTTTCGATTTTAGACAACCCCTTTGGGTTCGATCTCGTGCTTACACGAATACTATTCTATAAATACGATTCGTGCGCTTGCGAGTATAAATATTTATAACATACTCGTTTTGGGTCCATCAGGCTCAAGGAGGGTTACATGGGCCAATGGGCCTTAACTATCCTTAATATCCGTGTATCAAGGCAATAAAGAGGAAATAATCAATGTAGTTATTACAAGATTACAATCTTTTAAGGAAATAAACCGAATCATGCAACCAGCCTGGTCGTATCTATTAGTCAGGCTTGACGAAGCAATGTGTAGGTGGTCGATAATCGAACAACACTGCCTTATTTTGACTCTGTCACGTGTCAACCACATGTGAGAAATCCTTGTGACATCATCAGCAGCCATTTTCGGGTAAACATTTTCCCCCCAAGTTTACTTTACCGCGACCAGCATAAAGTAAACTTAGGAGACTGACCCTTCGCTTACCCCACCAGATCTGTCAGAGCCGCCCATGCCTTCTAAAAAAAAGTAACCAATCATGTCCAATCAAGTTTTTTTGGTTTCCCAAAAAATTGTCTGTCGGCTATTACACTTCCCCATATTTTGAAAAAAGTAATTCATGATTACCTCTTTTATGGTGTCACGATCACTCTAAATAATACCCCAAAATCACATTTTCACTTTTTACTTTTCATCTATCTTCTCTTTTCTTCTTCAAGAACTCTGAAGAACCGAGCCAAACAACCCAGAAGATTTTGCTGCTGATCTAAGGAACTTTCGCTCAGACGCTCAAAACTTTCGTGTTCATACTCCACCTTTCATCCAAGTAAGTTTTTCAAACCTTTCAGTCGTTTGAGTTGCCATGCAAAATCATTTTTTATCTGTTTCGTATCTGAGCTCTTGAATGTTCTTGACCGAAACTGTCTTGGGGTAAACGGGCATATTGATCGATGTTTGATATAGTAGTGAAATAATGTTTCATAGGAGTTAGGAGTCGGTTTGGTAGTCGAGATTGTATATTTAGGGCACAAAATCGAAGTAAAAATTTGATTTTAAAGCTAGTTGAAAAACTGAGTTTTTCCTGCCCTCTCGGAGTCGAAAAAATTTTCTCAGAAAAACTTTTTACTCCCGCTTTTTAATCCATTTCTCAAACTGCTCGTAAGAAACTTAGTATTTTTGCTAGAATGTTGCTGGCCATATAAAAGCTTAACTTCTATACACGAGCAACGTTATTCCCACTTTCAACACAAGTTTTTAGGCTCCAAGTTCTCATCTCCCCTTTTCTATTCGCAGATTTTCATGCAAGAGGTGAGAAACCAATTGACGACGACCTACTCATTAAACTGCTCGTGGACGAAGAACAGCCGTCATTACTCATTCTAGACATCCCTTTTTCTCGAATTCCACCTAACAGACCTCACTCAAACCCTTCAGCCATGGGTAGAGTAAAATCAACTGACCAGAAAAAGAAACCATCAAAACCTTTTGAAAATCAGCCAACCCCTCATGCGGAAATTCCCTCGACCAGCGGTAGAGCTGAGAGTACTCCCGAGCCAGGAATCCAAGCTCAAGCCCAACTTAGAAACGTCATTCGACTAGATGTCGAATGGTACGTCGCCCCTCCTAGTCGAGTAACAATTAGGATGATTTCCAATTAAATCAAGAAGTACGGGCTTCCTGTGGTGACCCTAGTCCAACCCACCAGAGACCAACGGGCGAATCTACCTAGAGGCGCGTATAACGCCTGGTCGAGGTATCACATCGAGGCAGGAGTGATCCTGCCTCTCCATCCTTTCTTCCAAGGAGTGGCCAATTATTTTGGGGTCGCTCCTTTCCAAATAACCACAAATGGGTATAGAATGCTCTCTGCACTCTATATCCTTTATAGTCATAAGAAGTGGTCGGTCCCCACGCCACACGAGGTCAACTACCTGTTCGACATAAAATCCAACCCCAACCAAGAAAAAATGAGGTTCTTCCATTTCTGCCACCAGGAAACGACGCGCACTTTCCTGAGTGATACTACTTTCATATCCAACGTGGGAAGTACCATCTGGAATACTTTCTAACTACCAACATGGTCGCTAACAACCTGGCCTTCACACAAGGAGGTAATATCTTTGCACCCCTGGTCATTTATTATTTTCCTTTGATTCTTCCTGCATTTCCCTTAGAGATTTAGTGCATTTCAGGCCCGTGGCTGTGACCAGCTCCTACTCCTGTCATGGAAGTTCGATCAGCCCTCTTGGCCAGCATGGCTGACATAGAGAAAAGCATCAAACAGTTGGTCACAGAGGCCAATTTGAGGCTAGTCAACCTTCTGGCACCTCACCAAGATGTGAGGGAATCTACCGCGGGGAGTGCCACCGGCACTAAAGTCCCCGAGCAACAACAAGACGTGTCACAACTTCCACCGAGGAGGGCAACAAAGGTGACCATCAACGAACCAACCGGCACCCCGCGACCTGCTGCTGCACTGGCCCCTCCAGGGAAGGGCAAGAAGAAGGCCTCAGAGCCTATTCTTGAGTCGTCGGACAAGAACGGTACTGATTTTTCGCTTTTAGATAGTCTGCCTATTCCCTGTCACCTTTTCGATGGGGATGGAAACTTTAAATACACACCTACTTTAAATTCAGACTTCTTCAGGGCAAAGAATGAGTGTAGCACTAGTAAAGTAAATAGTGTAGCAACCAGTAATTATAGCTTGGGTATTATACTTTTAATTTCTCTGCCCTTGTTTCCTAAACTTAGCAAGCTCTTTTTCTTAGATTGCCTGATTGTTCACTTGTTTCTTCTTTGCATACATGCCTGCTGAACGAGCCTTTGACTTGTACGCTGAATTGGTGAACAAGAAAAAGTCCCACAAGCGCTAGCCTAGGGAGGGCTGCAGCAATCCCCCTGCGAAGAAATCTCGAACAGACGACCCTCCTGCGTCTACTCCCACAAAGGAGACAACTCCTCCACCAGCTCCTGCCAGAGATGCAACTCTGCCACCTCCAGTAAATCCAGATCCCCCGTCTCCGGTCGGACAGACTCCTCCTCCAGCTCCAGCCGACCTTACACCTCCAACGTCCACCGTCCAGCAGTCGGTTGGTCGCCGAGAAGAAGCCTCGGGAGACGACCTCATGAGTGTGGTGCTCAATTCTGCCAAAGATAGGCTGTCCAGAATAATAAAGCACCGCCGCAGCCAGGAGGCGATTTAGAAGACTGGCTCTATGGCAGTTGATCAAGTCTTCAATCGCGCACTAAATGAAGTGCTTGCTGTAAGTTGCTTTCTTTATTGTACTTTATGAATTTTCTCGCCAATTCGCCCCTACTAATAGCTTTATTTCTTTCTGATCACAGGGAGTTCTTACCATGACTTCTGGCTGGCGATGCTCGAGGACGCTGACCGCTCAATTCAAAAAGAGACTTATCGATCAGCTTAGTGCTGCTGAGGCTTGATACGCTGAGCAACTCAAGGCGACTGAAGCTGCTCATGCTGAGCAGCTGAAGGTAGTTGGGGTGAAGCATTCTGAGGCTCTTAAGGAAGCCGAGGCGAAGCACACCGAGGCCCTTAAGGAAGCTGAGGCGAAGCACCTCGAGGCGCTGCAAGTGACCGAGGCCAAACTCGCTTCTCTTGAAGAAGAGTTGAAAAAGAAGGAGGCGAGTATTGCCAAGATCACTGAATCTAAGGAGTTGTACAAGGAGACCTCGCTCATAAATTACCGGGAAGCCCATAAGCTGCAAGCTGAGCTGGAGGTAAGCCGCAAAGCGGTTACTACACTGGAGGAAGAGAATGCCCACAATCTTGAATACTACGAAGGGGCGGCGTTCGAGTGCTTTTACTTGTTGTGGAAAAAACAACCCTAATGCTAATTTCTCCTATCTTCTAGACCATATCAAGGAGGCGGAGCTAGCTAGGTGTGTTTCTTGTCTAGAAGAAGAAACAATTCCAAGATCTCTAGAGATTTCTTTAGCAACCGGTATCGAGGGCGCTCGAGAAGAGGCTGGAGATACAATCGATCAGCAGCAACAGAAATCGCCACAGGACCCCCCGGCTACTTCATAATTTTATCTTTTTATTTTTGAATTGTATGATCTATGGGTCATGATGTAAAAACAATTTTATGTGTAAAAGAATTAATTTTGATATTATAATATTTGCATTTTATCATAACATCTATTCGCATGACCGAACCTAGCATAGTACTTTGGTTTGATTTAACAAAATTTTAAAAAATACTCTAAGTACCCTAGCATGCTTTCACTTATTTTGCTCATGTGTTTACATACCTTTCGATATTCTTTGCTTACTAGATGCCTTATATGCCCCCAAGTGATTGAGGAGATTTAGGTCCTTAGTCACTTGCCTTGACCAAAACCTGTTCGAACATTACTGCTCGGAGCAAAGGAATTAAAACGATAATACAGCAAAACAACACACGTAATGAGCAAATACTTGTAATAAATACAATAATTGGCAAGAATGACTGGCTGCGCACAGTCCCTTATATTTCTCGTAATAAATGGACAAAATGTGTCTGTACGAGTGATCAATAAGATCTTAGGCTTATAAGCGATTAGTCAGATGAAATGACCAACCTTTTTTCACAACTTGTAAAAAGTAAAATTAATACAAGCCAATTCTTTAAGAAGAATTGTTCATTGATAGCACTTGCGCAGGTGTTCTCCATTCCAATAGCGAGGAATGAGATCTCCATTTAAGCGAGCAAGTTTATAGGTGCCTGGATGGAGGACTTCTTCAATCTAGTACGATCCTTCCCAGTTAGGTACTCTAGCAGCCTGTTCGTGGTGTTTAGGAAAACTCTTCGAAGTACTAGATCTCCGACATTGAATTTCCTTTCACGCACTTTAGAATTGAAATACCGAGTGACTTTTTGCTGGTAAGCAGCTACTCGGAGTTGGGCTTGCTCACACTTCTCATCGATTAAGTCCAGGGATTCCATTAATAGTTGGTTGTTAGAGCCTTAATCGTACATTATTCTGCGATGCGAAGGCGGATCTAACTCAACAGGCAACATAGCCTCATACCCATAAGGGGTTTGGCCTGTTGCTATTCGATGGGGAGTTCTGTACGACCAAAGGACTTTAGGGAATTGTTCTAGCCATGCCCCCTTAGCTTCTTCAAGTATTTTCTTCAGAGTATCCTTTAGCGTTTTATTGACTGCTTCGACTTGTCAATTTGCTTGGGGATGAGCGACTGAGGAAAAGCTCTTGATAATCCCATGTCATTCGCAAAAATCCGTGAACAAATCACTATCAAACTGCGTGCCGTTGTTTGAGACAATTTTCCTTGGCAACCCATAGCGACATACGATGTTTTTGACCACAAAATCCAACACTTTCTTGATCATTATGGTTGCGAGTGGCTCGACTTCGGCCCATTTAGTGAAGTAATCGATGGCAACCACAACATACTTGACGCCACCCTTTCTTGTGGGCAGAGATCCGATTAAATCTATACCCCAGACTGCAAACAGCCACAGACTTTGCATCTATTTCAGCTCATTAGGGGCTGCTCATGGGATTTTGGAGAACCTCTGGCACTTGTTGCACCTCCGTACAAAATCCATTGAGTCTTCATTCATTATTGGCTAGAAAATACCCTTGCCTCAGGATCTTTTTTTATAATCTTTGCCCCCCAGCGTGGTCCCCACAAAAGCCTTCGTGTACCTCTTTTATCAATTCCTTAGCTTTCTCTTTCGAAATACATTTGAGGAGTGGCATTGAGTATCCCCTTTGGTACAAGATTCCATCGACCAGGATATACCTAGCGGCCTGCCACTAAAGGGTCATGGCTTTGTTTCTATTCGTTGGAGTATGGTGCCATCCATGTATCTGCCATTTGGATCACCAAAGTAGTCACCTTTGCTTAGATGCTTGGCACAGACATCCGTTCAATTGGCACTATGTTCAGAGTATCAGCATCCTTCGCACTTGCTAACTTGGCCAAAGCATCAGCGTTTGAATTCTGGTAGCGAGGTACTTGCTGAAGGGTGTACTTGTCAAACTGCGCTAATAGATCCTTTGTTTTGTTTAAGTAAGCAACCATCTTTAAACCTCGAGCCTAGTATTCTCCCATGACTTGATTTACCACCAGGTGATAGTCACTATAGATGTCAAGTGCCTTTATGTTCATGTCTCTGGCCAATCGCAACCCAGCGAGCAATGCTTCATATTTGGCTTCGTTGTTAGAAGTAGTAAAGTCAAACCTGATTACGCAGTGAAATCGATGCCCTTCAGGCGTTATCAAAATCACTCCTGCTCCTGCGTGGCACTCGTTAGAAGAACCATCTGTAAATAACTTCCATGAGGGAGCTCGGTTTTGAGGCTCAGGCTCTTCAAGTTCTTCAGGTGTTTCTGACTACTCGTTATCTGGGGGCCCAGTGAACTCAGCAATGAAGTCAGCTAGGGCTTGCCCTTTTATTGCTGCTCGTGGCAAGTAAGAGATATCGAGCTACCCAAGTTCGACTGCCCATTTCAATAATCTTCTTGCGGCTTCAGGCTTTTGAAGAACTTGCCGTAGAGGCTGATCGGTCAGAACCATGATTGGGTGAGCTTGAAAGTAAGGCCACAGCTTCCTAGAGGTTAAAATTAAGCAATAGGCTAACTTTTCAATAGGTGGATACCGCAGCTTCGCTCCAATTAGCCTTTTTCTTACATAATAAACAACCTTCTGCACGCCTTCTTCTTCTCTTACTAAGACAACACTAGCAGCGTATTCTGTGATCGCCAAGTAGACAAACAAAGTTTCCTTATCGACCGGCTTCGACAGAATGGGTGGTTGCACCATCTGAGTCTTCAATGCTTGGAAAGCCTGCTCGCACACCTCCATCCATTCGAAGTTCTTGTTGCCTCTAAGTAGATTAAAAAATGGGACGCATTTGTCCATTGATTTGGAAATAAATATACTCAGAGTAGCAATTCTTCCGGTTAAGCTTTGAACATCCTTGATCATTGCTGGCGATTTCATATCGACCAGGGCTTTGATCTTCTCGGGATTGGCCTCAATTCCTCTCGAGTTTACTATAAATCCCAAGAACTTCCCTAATCCTACCCCGAAGGAGCACTTGAGGGGATTCGGCTTCATCTGATATTTGTTCATGACGCTGAAACACTTTTGCAAATCCTCTATATGCCCTTCTGCCTTCTTCGACTTAACATGCATGTCGTCGACATAGACCTCCATGTTTGTGCCAATCAACCCCCTAAACATGTGGTTGACTAGTCGCTGGTAAGTTGCACCAGCGTTTTTCAAACCGAAGGGCATTTCTTTGTAACAGTAGAGCCCTATATCAGTCTGAAAGCTAGTGTGATCCTCATCAGGAGGATGCATACTAAGCTGATTATACCCGTAGTATGCATCCATAAAATAGAGAATCTCGTGCCCTGCAGTGGCATCTTGAATTTGCTGGGGGTTTTAGCCACAACAATCATTTGCACAAACGGAGTGCCCCTCCTTTGATCGTATTCTATGTGGGACGTTCGACCCCCGACCAGCTGTTGTACTGCCTGGTTCAGAGAATCAATTTGATCTTGAACCGCTTCTGGGACCGCTGGGGCGACCAATGCCGGGGGAGCGTACTCATCGTGCCTCTCATGAAGGTCATTGAGTGCGTCCCTTAAATCATCATCCCTGCATCTCTACTCGCTAACTCTTAGTCAATCAAAGACATTCTGCTGCCTGGGTTGCCCCCCAGCGTTATGGCTAGTTGACCTATTTTCTCTGGGTGGAGGGCCTCTGCCTCCACGCCTTTCCTCATTTCTCCAACCAGCATTCCCTCTACCAGAGTCAGCTTCATTATAATCATAGCTGTCTCTAAACTGGGGCCGACTACAGCGTGACCGACTGTTCACGCTATTTCCTCCTCGGGGTGGAATTTCCCAAGCGTCAGGGGAGGCCTGCGCTGGTCGTTAGGTCCCCATGTATTATTATGCCATGGGGGGGCCCTGACCGCAGAGCCTGACTCGTTGTTCCTTATATTGGCAGAAGGACGTTTTCCCCTGCTTGGTGGATTTGGCTCTTCATCCCCCGGGCGTCTAGGGCTGCGGGGCGGCTGCTCGACCCTATTCTGCCTCTGGCGCTGGGGATTGCCTCGACCAGCTTGAGATGGAGGTTGCTGCTCAGGATCCCGAATTAGGACATCATCCTGAGCCACAGGTGGCTGCTCCGGCCTTTGGGGGCTTTCTGGCTGGAGCAGAGGACTTGGATTGGGAGCCCGCTGCGGCGACGCGCTCGGTGGATGATCTGGCTGAGAGGCCAGCACAGCCTGTCCTCGAGCCAATTGAATGGCTTCTTCGAGAGTGGCCATGGGATCCCTCTGCCGACAGTCCATGTCTGCCTGTCGCTCACTCAGCTCCTGGCGCTGACGTTCAATTTCTCTCTGCTGCAGCGCCATTGTCTCCGCTATGTTCTCCTGATTGGCCCTCAGATTGGCTAACTCATCCTGCAACACCCCTAGTGTTGCCTCAGTGTTTCTGTATCCAACTCCTCCGCTTCAAACTCTAAAAGTGGTTCATTTTCCGCCACATTTGGAGGAGGTTGAGATGATGCAGCGCCAGCGGCCGGTCCAGCTTTCTTAGATGTCTTTGCCATTAGATTTGCTTACAGCTTCTTGAGTTCAACTCTTAATCAAAGCACCAGAATGTTGACCCTCGATTTGGCCAACAATACGGAGTCAAGAATACTACAAGAAATGAGATAATAACCAAGAGTTTAATCTAATGGTAAAGAAGAAACATAGACGATTTATAGTGGTTCGGCCCCAATGAATGGTAATGACCTACGTCCACTTAGTGCTATTATTAATATTGAATTCCAATGTCGTGATCAAAGAACTAGGGTTCTTGAGTTTCACAAACCTTGGGAGAATTACAACAAGACGATGGATAATCGCACTATATGCTCTCTCTCTCAGTATTCAGGAAAAATATTGAAAGGTCAAAAGTCCCCCCCTTGAGCTATTTCATGCATATTTATAGGCTCAAGGCAGGTTACATGGGCCAATGGGCCTTAACTATCCTTAATATCCGTGTATCAAGGCAATAAAGAGGAAATAATCAACATAGTTATTACAAGATTACAATCTTTTAAGGAAATAAACTGAATCATGCGACCAGCCTGGTCATATCTATTATTCAGGCTTGACGAAGCAATGTGTAGCTGGTCGATAATCGAACAACACTGCCTTATTTTGACTCTGCCACGTGTCAACCACGTGTGAGAAATCCTTGCCACGTCATCAGCAGCTGTTTTTGGATAAGCAAAGGTGCATGCCAATTCCTCCTCCAATACAAGATATACATCCCCACATGAACCCGATACGTATTGGGGGATAGTTGGAATGAGGCTGTCCCCACGAACTTCAAAAAGTCCACAAAGTATTGGCGAAGGGGCAAGGTGGCTCCAACCATTAAATGTTCTTGGCTCCAGGCGCCAAGACCATTGACACTACGATGTGCCCTCTCGAAATCTAGATGGAGGCTCACTAACAACTCTCTGCCAATCCTGTAGTGCCTCATGACGTGCTTCAAGGCCTCAGGGTATCGGAGAAAAGTGCGATATTGATCCACCTCAAATCCGTCAGCCTCGTACTGCTGACTGAGGTGGGGAATGAGGGCCCTGTTTACTTCCTCCATGGTCATCCCCCTCTCGACTGGTAGCACTGGACTTTCTGCTATTAGGCCATCCGTGAGAACTACCAGCTCCCTAGTTGGTTCTCGGGCCCTCACTCTTGCGCCTCCTTACTGCTTTCTCTATTCTTGGGCCATCTCGAGTATTTCTTGATCGAAGTCGTAAAACCCTTGCTCGTGAAGGTTATGTAGTTCCTCGGACATCTGAGACACAAAAACCAAGCAGTTAGCATTTTGACTAAAGAAATGAAGGCCAAAACATAGAATACCCTAAGACAACTGCTTGGGAGAAGAAATGAAGAGAATCTCTAAGGAAAAGGGGGCGTTCTCGGGGGCCGACGACAGTTCTAGCAAAGTGTCCCCGGAGTTTGCGAAACTCACCAGATTCTAGAAATTTCCCATAATTCGATGGGACTTTAGAAAGCGACTTTTTTGCAATAAAAGGCCCAGAGAGGCAAGAACAACCTAAAGGCCTGCATGGCTGATGGGAATGTTGGTCCTCGGCCAAGTAAAAAAACCAAAATATGCCTTTATGACTAAATCATACCTGTGTCAAGTGTTGTGCCCAAACTCAAATATTCGCATAAGCGAAAACAGAAAAAGAAGAAGAGACTTACCTGAAATGTAGCTCCATTAAGTGTTGTGTCTTGTGCGAATGCGGAGATACTTTGTGTCATTTGCCTAGAAGTACTATGCTTCTCTCCAACCATCCAGGACAACGAACCCATGAAGGGAAGAGTCATAGAGAGGAATTCTGGGAAGAAAGGTGTTTGGGCACAAGGAAGCTTGGGCTCTGAGTGTTCCAATGAATGCAAATGATTGTGAGGAGTCAGAAATTCAAATTTTATACTCACAGAATTTGTAAGGGAAGTAGTCAATCCCTCGCCATTGAGTAATCCTACGATCATAATTTGTCGAGTCGTTGATCACGGTCAAGAAGGTAGGAGAAAAGGCGCTTCAGGTACAATGTGAAAGGATGCTTCAGGTACATTTTTGATGGATGTGCTAGGTACGGAATAGACGTCTTGGCTGTGGTCGAGACTCTTCATTAATTCGCCCTAATATACAGGCCTAGCAATGGGGAATTGACGTGTGGTGTTGCTTTATTGGTAAAGAGGGAAAGGTCTAGCCCAAGCATTTCACCCCGAGCACTCCCCTGAGACACTCATCTGGTTAAGTCTCCACAGTCCGACGACGAGTATAGACTTTGGGGCCAAATGTTATCCGTGTTTTTTGTCAATTCAACATGTAGCACTCGTTGAGTGTTCATTATACTCAAGAGGTTATTTATCATGTCCTAGCTCTGGAGAAGGCTTCCATAGATCCTGCTAGGTATTCTTTAGCCGCTTAGTTGAAGAATTATAGGATGATGGTTCTCCGGCGCCAGAGAATGATGCCAATTGTCAAGCCAACCATCTGGGGACAACCAACAACTTCCTGACATGCGACACGCCCCGCATGTAGTTGTGTCGTTTCCTTACTCGAGACAAATAGGCACGGGAAGATGTACAGCCACTCTCTACCACTGTTAATGGCGTGCCCTCCCAAAAAATGGTGGGCTGATACCTCGTAAATGGGCCCCGTGAGATCTGTACAGGCCTTCATGTTTATTACCACAAGAATTGTAATAATTGGGGGTAAGATCCCATCATTATGAGGGATAATAATTATTAAAGTCCCTCTTAATTGTTCCCAGTCACTATAAATAAGGCGGGGATACCCTATTGTAAGGGGTTCGACAATTGTGTAATTTGAGCAGCGTATACACTGCCAAAAACCTCCATTGAAGTTTGACCCTCAAGCTTCAAGCATCTCAATATAATAGGCTCGTGGACTAGGGGTATTTTATAACCTGAACCACGTAAGACTTGGTATCATTTTCATTTTTCTTTCGAGTTCTCTTTATTTAAAGTTGATAGTGAAAAAGGCAGTCAACACCAGCTATTCATGATATTAAATCTCCAAACACAAAAGTCATTAGCCTCATTATACTATGAAACCTTAACGAGTGAATCAAAATATCCAATAAACACAACACATGAGTTCATGAATACTCATAATGTAGATTGATCTATTACGATAAGAACTATGATAAGGTTTGTGAATTCGGTAAAGAATTGTGTTTTTGGGCCTGGTTTGGGTTTATTTTGTTTCTATAATGAGTTTGCATGACGAAAAAGAAAAATGGATAGTTATTATATTTTAAATAATATAGTATGAAATATTTTTTTTATTCTTGTACAGAATAAAACCTAAAGACTCAACAAGAAGCAAACAATGAAGCTCGGCGTGAACATGCTCAGATAATTATCAAAAGAAGATTTGAGAGTTCTTACTGATGTTGAGATGGGAATGAGGAATGTATGTAATATGTGCATTTTTAAAAAAAAAATCTCTTTTCACCTTTCATTTGAAATATTACTTTTCAATTGGTTTTTCTTTTTATTTGTGTTACTGATGCTCCTTGTCATTATTTTATTTCAGCATTAAATAATACCTTCTGAGCTCATCCCCCGCATAGCTGCCCTCAAGTATACCTTTCTCATTCTACCATTCTTTGTTTTTTATTTGATCACTAAAATGTGTGCCCTTTTATACTTTTATTTGTTATGTATACATTTTTATGAATTTAAACTATAGGCATGGAGGTACTTATAAAGTTCTGAAGAACTTGCCCAAGCATAATTTGTTGCACCATGATTCTTCAAAATGCCAGTGCTCCTTCCATTATGCACTTGCCAAGTTCTTACTATTAATTATATCTTTTGTTATCTTTTTTATTTATCTTGTGCATATCCAGATGATGGATTTCTCCTCACTTACCTTGGTTATGATTTTCTCGCAATTAAAACATTGGTTTATCGCAGGGTTTTTGTTGTTGTTGGCCGTCAAATTTGAGTCGGAAAAGAGTCTGGTAAATATTTTGGACAAGAATTTTATTATCTTAGATATTTTCAACTGTATTTGTTTAATTTTTAAAATATTAGATTTTCTCTGTCTTCTTTAAGATATATTTGAAGTCTCCATGGAGGATGGTACAGTGCTGGCAATGAAGTTGCATCGACTTGGGAGAGTTTCTTTTAGGGCTGTGAAATCTAAGCGTGGTTATTTGAAACATCGTAGCAATTTTAATTGGCTTTATTTGTCCCAACTTAATGCACTCAAAGAATTTTCTTTTATGAAGGTTGTAAGATGCTATCCTTGTGAAATTATACTGGACAGTTTATAATGTAAGTACCACCTGACACTTGTACTCTGCTTGAATAGGCCTTGGGACAACATGGTTTTGCTATTCCAAATGTTGTGGACTGCAACAGGCATTGCGTGATTATGTCTGTTGTCCAATGTTACCCACTGTAAGTGTTCCTCTTTTCATACAATGAGTAAAGTATTTTATTTATTCTATCAATATAGAGAAAATAATAGAGTAGAGTAAATTGCAAAATACTAGCACTCTACAATATCCACACACTACGTGAGAACTTTGATAGCTAAAACAATAAATAATTTGCTGAATTCTGGTTTAGATATCTGTATTTGAAAATCAGAGACAATCTATAATTGATTCGAAGCAATTAAGAGGCTTGGAACTCTCCCCAAAAAGTAGTTTTACTGTCCCACAATGACAAAATTTTCCCGATATTCAAAATGAAATTCCATCTGGTATTTATGACCACAGGCCCTCTTCCATCTGGTATTTTCCCGGTATTTAGGATTCTTTGATCACAGTAACAAATTCTTATTGTCAAGAATTATAACAAAACACACCCACCAGTAGAGAACTTTAGACATACTAAATTGAAATCAAACTGAGATAGACTTTAATGATATGTAGAGAAAAACAATTACACGGTATATTGTCTATGAAAGACTGTTATTTTCAGAATGAGGATTAGCTCTTTTTTATATTACGAAGAAGTATATGCTAGAGCCTTTCAAATTAGTACACATGTCTTAGCTGAATTACTGACCATAACTAACAATTCTCCACCTTGGTTGGTAATTCTGTAAGATGTGTTCCATGAATAATCTCAAGCTACTAATCAGACCTCTATAATACTAAGTAGCTTAAGACAGTGTTTCAATTTTGATATTGGAAGAGGCTTGGTTAGCATATCTGAGGCATTTTCTTCAGTTGAGACATTTTCCAGCTTTACCTTCCCCTTTGCTATTATGAAGTGTAACCTGACATCAATATGTTTGGTGCGCTCGTGATAAATCTGATTCTTGCTGAGGTGTAGAGCACTTTGGCTGTCAATATAAATAGTGATATGCTTTTGTGTTAATCACTATTCTCTTGTGATACCCTTGAGCCACAGTGCCTCCTTCACTGCTTCAGTATAGGCAATATACTCTGCCTTTGTGGTGGACAGTGCCACAATAGACTGAAGGTTGGCCTTCCAGCTAACAGTGCATTCACCCATTTTGAAAATCCATCAAGATTGTGATCTCCTTGTGTCAATATCACCAGCAAAATCAGAGTCCACATACCCCATCACCTCTGCTTCTTGTGAACTAGGCTTGTATTCTAGTCCTAAATTTGATGTCCCTTGCAAATACCTCATCACCCATTTAACAGCCTTCCAATGTTCAATGCATGGGTTCCCCATGTACCGGTTGACTACACTGATAGCCTGGCATAAATCTAGTCGTGTACATACCATAATGTACATGATGCTGCCAACCAAATTAATGTAAGGTATCTTCCTCATGTAGTTTATATCTTCATTTGTAGTTGGGATTTGCAAGTGAGTCAACTTGAAGTGTTGTGCAATTGGTGTCATTATTGGCTTTACTTCTGAAAAACCAAACTGCTTCAACACCTTTGAGTTATAGCCTTTTTGGGATAACTTCAGACTCCTTGTTTCACTATTCCTCTGAATCTCAATTCCTAGAATTTTCTTGGCACTTCCCAGGTCCATCTCAAACTCACTACTTAGCAACTTCTTTACATGATTAATCTCACCGTTCTACTTGCTAGCTATGAGCATGTCATCGACATATAGGAGTAGATACACAACTATCATAAGCACTCCTCTTGAATCCACACTTTGTGACAAACTCATCTAATCTTTTATGCCACTGCCATGGTGATTGTTTAAGGCCATACAATTACTTTCTTAGCAAGCATACATGATTTTCCATTCCCTTGACTTCAAACCCTTCACGTTGCCTCATTAGAATCTTTTCATCCAGCTCACCATGCAAAAAGGTTGTTTTCACATCCATTTGTTCAAGTTTAAGATCATGTATTGTTTTCAAAGCTAGTAGCATCCTAATCGAGGTGTGCTTCACCATTGGAGAGAAGATCTCTTTGTAGTCAACCCCCTCTCTTTGTGTATAACCTCTAGCCACCAATCTTGCCTTTTCAACCCCTAGGATTTCCTCCTTGAACTTAAAGATCCATTTGCAACTTATTACTTTCTTCCTAGTTTTTTTTTCTGAGTTCCAAGGTATGATTCTTGTTGGGTGACTTGATTTCTTCCTTCATGGTAGACTCCCATTTCACCTTGTCAACTGAATTTTTTGCTTCTTTGTAAGTCCTAGGCTCATTATTACATTGCTCTATATTCAGAGCATAATGAATGATGTCTACAAACCCGAACCTTTCAAGAGCTTTGGTAGTCCTTATTTCTCGATCTCTGGTCAGTTGATACTCATGTATATCTGCCATTTTCTCTCCTTCTTCATCAATTATGTCTTGTTGTTCATCCAAAATTTCTTCTTCTGCTTCCGATAGTACTTCAGTATGTTCCATGGTGTTTTTGTTGGTCTCCAACTTGATAGACTTTTCTTAGTAGAGAACAATCTATCAGTAGTTAAACCCAGAATGAATGAATAAACCTCTGAAATCTTTATTGAATGATGAAAATTACACAGAACTTGCTAGCATTCGAGAGGCTAGACTCTCCAAGGTACAACCAGTTCGAGAGGGATGTTCTCTCCTTAGTTCCTCACAGACAACTTTCTAATCTCCCCCTTACCAAGAGACAAACCCCCTCTATATATACAAGTTAAGTGATAATGCCACCTAGGACAAAAATAAAATATAAACTAAACTAAACTAAACTAAACAGCCACTAAACCCAGAAAAACAACAAAATGAAAATACATCAAATTAAATACATAACCATACTAACTAAGTGTATTGTGGTCTCCTCTTGTATACAAACTGGACTGGGGGTTTATCACAACTCAAGTTGTTCCTTGGTTGTACTGTCCTCCTTTAGCTGTGATCCTTCAGTATCTTTATAGACTTTATCTTCTTCAAACACTACATCCCTACTGACAAAGTACTTTTGGTGGTTTCCTGAATCGATACTCCACAATTTGTAGCCTTTGACCCCCTCAGGATAGCCTATAAAGATGCATTTTCTAGCCCTTGCTTCTAGTTCATCCTGCCTTATGTGAGCATAAGCTACACATGTGAATGTCCTTAATACTTCATAATTGGCTGGCCTTCCTGTCCATTTTTCAATAGGTGTCTTAAATTCAATAGATGAAGATGTACACATATTAATAAGGTGGCAGGAAGTCAAACCACCTTCTGCCCAAAAATTCTTAGGTAGCCTAGAAAAAAACAACATACATCTTACTCTTTCCATGATCGTCCTATTCATACGTTCTGCCAGCCCATTTTGTTGAGGAGTTCTAGGCACTGTGAGATGCCTAGCAATTTCATTCTTTTGGAAAACCACCCAAATTCATATGAGCAGTACTCCAATCCATTATTTGTCCTCGGCTTTTTCAATTTTTTGCCAATTTGAGTTTCCAGCAATGATCTCCATTCCTTGAACCGTTCAAACACCTCATTTTTATGCTTTAATATGTATACCCAGACATATCTTGTTTGGTCGTTCCATAATGGTCAGAAAGTACCTAGCTCCACCTTGAGATACAGTCCTTGATGGCCCCCATAAGTCTGAATGTACATAGTCAAGAATGCCTTTTGCATTGTGTGTCCCAGCACAAAACTTTATTCTAGTTGACTTCCCTAACACACACTGCTCACAAAAATTCAAGTCCTGGATCACTTCTTTACCCAACAGTCCCTTCTTGTTCAGAATCTCAATGCATTTCAAACATGCATGGCCTAATCTTCTGTGCCATAAAGTTAACGAGTTTTCCATAGCCTTTGAAGCCACTGTCACGAAATTCTTTGGTGTGTTGCCTTGCAATACATATACTCCATTAATCATTGAACCTTTTATTATCACCATGGAACCCTTTACCACTTTGAGAACTCCACCTTCAACCTTGACTGTACACCCCTCCTTATCCAACATTGCACTGAAATTAGATTCCTTTTTATCCCAGGCACATGCCTCATATGGTGCAATTCTCTCATTGCTCCTCCAACTAGTTGGAGCTTGATTGATCCAATCCCTACAATATTACATACCCTATTGTCTCCTAGTCTCACTGTTCCTTCATTAACCTCCTTATATTCATTAAATTGACTTCTGTCACGACACACATGAAAGGAACATCCTGAATCAATCACCCAATCTAGTCCAGAGTATTCTTTTGTCACCACCATTATTTCTGTACTCTCATAGCCATCACTATCATTTTCTGAGTAGTTAGCTACCATATCTGCATTCCCATTTCTCATGCTATCCACATTTCTTTTCAATTCAGGGCTCTCCCTTTTCAGGTGTGTTGTCTTATGGCATATGTAGCACTTTCTTTTAATTCTTGGATTAGACCTTTCTCTTTTTTGATTAACATATCCTTTGTTTTCTTTCTTATACGATTTTCCTCTCACCAGCAATCCTTCTCCAAAGCTCTCTTCCTTCTACTCCAATTTCCTCTTCAATTCCTTAGACGTCAATGCACTTTGCACTTCTTCCTGAGTTAAAGAATCCTTCCCATACATCATTGTATCAACGAAGTGTTCATACGTATCAGATGGAAGGGAGTTAAGGAAAATAATCGCCTAGTCTTCATCTCCAATCTTGATGTTGATATTCTCAAGATCAAGAACGATCTTGTTGAAGTCGTCGAGATGATCTTCAACACTCTTGCTTGGTGCCATTTTGAATGAATACAACTTCTACTTCAAGAACAACCTATTCGCCAGTGACTTTTTCATATAAAGAGTTTCCAGTTTCTTCCATATCCTAATAGATGTCGTCTCCTTCGATACTTCTCTCGAGACCTTATCCCAGAGACACAAGATGAATGCACTATGTGCCTTCTCGATCATCTCTGTCTTTTATTTATTAGTCTTGTCCTTGATATTACTTTCCTCAAGTAAAGCATCTTGGATTCCCTGTTGTACAAGAACTGCCTTCATCTTCATTTTCCAAAGTCCAAAGTTGTTCTTCCTTGTAAACTTCTCCAAATCAAACATAGCATTCCCCATCTCCTAGAATGTTCTTCACGCTGTAAAACGTTGCTTTCGTTGAACCAAAGCTCAAGAAACCAATCTGGATCTCTGATACCACAATGTTAGGATTCTTCGATCATAGTAACTAATTCTTGTCGTCAAGAATTATAAACAAACACACCCACTAGTACAGAACTTTAGACATACCAAATTGAAATCAAACTGAGATGGACTTTATTGATATGTAGAGAAAAACAATTACAGAGTATATTGTCTATGAAAGAATGTTATTTTCAGAATGAGCATTAGCTCTTATTTATATTACAAAGAAGTATAGGCTAGAGCCTATCAAAATAGTACATGTGTCATAGTTGAATTGTTGACCATGACTAACAAATACTATGCTACTCCAATGAGCTCGAAATGATTTAATCATTGGTCATTGTTGTCTGATGAAGTGTCCAGGTGAAGCAATTACAAAATCCAAAGCCAATTTTTGAGACAATCATTGGCCTTATTGTTCGATTGGCTGAACATGGTCTCATCCATTATGATTTCAATGAATTCAACTTAATATGGTACATGGCTCCTGGTATTTTGTGGTGCATTACTTTTGATGTTGTATTTGTTGGAAAATGTTGTTATCTTGTAGTTGCTTCTATTTTTCTTACTCAGTAGCATTTTCTCATGTAGATTTAAGCCCATTCTTTAGTGAATATGAATTTTTTCATTATTAGATTATACATGATGGTCTCCTTATTTAATCTTACTGGTATTCTTTTTGGTACCTTTTCTTTCTAGATTGACGACGATGAGAAAATGGTGTCTGTATCTCATCGTAATGTCCAGATGTAAGGAACTCTTTTGATATATACGAATGTGATTGGGAGTTAGTTAATTATAGTACGTGATAGTTATTTCATATTTCATTCTCATAAATCCTCATTTTCAGGTATTTTTACCGTGATGTTGAATGTGTGTTCAGGGGTTCTGGCTAAACATTTAATAATAATATAAAAAATATAATAAACTATTGATGATCATATGCTTAGAACAAATAAATAAAATAAAACGACACAAATTTACGTGGTTCAACAATATATGTACGACTATTGCCTACATCCACGGTTGTAAGAATTGTCTTTTTTCTTATTAATAGAAGATTACAAAAAAGGAAGCATAGCCCATCATCTTTATCGCATAAAGAGCTTAGAGAGATTTGTGGTATAAATTGCTTTTTGTATCTTAGGATGTTTATTATTGCTGAATATATAGTAATTTTGTAGCAAGCTAGATTATGCAAGGTTGGAAACAAATATGAATTTGTAGCAAGCTAGATTATGCAAGGATGGAAATATATTTGTATATAATTTTGTGGTAGCTAGATTATGCAAGGTTGGAAATATATATGATTTTGTAGTAAGTTAGATTGTGCAAGGTTGGAAATATATCTATATGTAATTTTGTGGTAGCTAGATTATGCACCATTAGAAATGTATCGATTATAGAGTTTGTAGCCAGGCTCATGCAAGGTTTGAAATATATCTATATATGTTAGGGTGAGAATGTGTGATGTAGGTTATGATGATCAACCTAGTTTATTTGAGAAAAGTTGGCTTAGGATAAGAGGAGCTAGTTTACGAAGAGGCACACTAATGATAATTGTAGATCTTATCTTCCTTCTTTTTCTGTCCTCCCTTGCTTCCGTTGGCCCTCCTTTGATAGGCAGGGGCTACTTGCTAGAGAAGCTAAAATGAAACACGTAACTTGCAAGAAAAGGATAGAATGCAACACGTAGCTTGCAGGAGAAGGCTAAATGCCACATGTGTTATCTGCTTGAGCTTGTTCATTTTTTGTAAGTTTCCTTCAAGGAATTTTTGTAATAAAAGCTATGTATCATGGGCATTCTCATTGTTGCACAATTCCCTTTAACCTTATCTATTATTTTACGCTTTAACATTAGCCCCCTTGCTTGTGTAAAAATGCCCGTAGAATTTTTTACACATGCAAAGACTCTTCTTGATAGCTCTTGTTACTGAGTGTCTCACCACATTATACCTTGCTAGATGTCCTTATAAAAAATATTATCTATAAATAGGACCTTGTATTAGTCTTGAATAGTTCGGTCTTCATTTGCATCTTTCAAGCATTTCCCAACTCTTGTTGTGGTCATGTGTTTGGGAAGTAGTCCTTCTCAACCTTCAAACCTTGAATGCATTCATGACTTAAAGGATCTTCCTTCTAATGCCTTGTCTTATATCAATGATTTGCGTAGGCGAGTCCATTCCTTAGTACGTTCCCTAGAAAATACCAATGATGCTAATCGTGCTAGGGAGTCTGAATGTCGTAACTATTGTCACCAGCTTGATGATTTCAATGATCGCTTCGAAGAAATGTCCTTTCGAACAGTTTCTCTGAAAACTGAGCTTCTCCAAGCTTATGCTACACTCTATAGGAAAGATTCTGAACTAAGATGCATCCACGCAGAACGTGATACGGAGATAGAGCTTCTTCGCTCTCAATTCGATAAGGATGTAGAATTTTTGAACAATGAGATTCAAGTATGGTTCCGTCATTACCTTGATGTGAAGCATCTTGTCTCACTCGTGACTCCTAGTCCTGTTCAGTATTCTCCTATTAACAACATGTTTGAAGTCCCCATGTCGGGAGTAGATTTTCCTTTATCTTCTCAGGGTCCTGGCCCTCCTCGCCCTTGGAGGTTTTGTTATGCTTGGAGGCACATATGGCTACGTAGCTTATAACCCATGCATGAGTACTATGTTTATGAGGAGCATCTGACGAGCTTTTAGCAAGCTCCTTTGTAATGAGCATATGCTCTTTTAATAGTTATGAATAAAAATAATGATGTGTGCCTCCTAGATTTCGTTCACATATATATATATATATTTTAGAAAAACAAACTAGTACTCCAAGCATGCTCCACCTATTTTCTTAGGTTGTTCACCTCTGTTATAGATTTGTAATCATAACTTAGCAGCCATGCACACTCTTACCACACTTTAAATATCTATGTATAGTAGTGTGCTAAGAATAGTACCCTTGTATTTTGTTTGTTCCCACAACAGTGCTCTTCATTTTCATTCCCTTTTTCCTCTTTTTTTTTTTTTGTTACGTCTTATTCTTCCTCTCCAGAGAAAAATCAACCAACTAATGAGGCCATTATTCTCATTCCTCCAAAGAAAAGACGTACATACCATGATCCTAATATGAAATCTCAGAATGAGATGCAAGCTGAACTTTTGAAGACCAAGGAGCTGGCTATTTTTAAAGGTCACGTGGAGTACTTGTGTTCCTTGGTTACCATCTATCAGAGTGATCTTGCTAACTGGTACAACAGATTTGTAGATGTAGAGAACTGGAGAAGCACTCGTATTTCTGAAGACCTCCAAGATATTCTCTCCAAGCATGCTGGAGAGAGTTATAGAACCTAGCTTTTTTCTTAGCTCTGTTTGTTTTCCTATTTCCCCTTTTTTTTTTTTGAAGATCGATCAAACCCACTCCTACTTACTACCATATTTTGAAGCAGACTGGGTATATTTGGTTTTAAAGAATGGAATTTGTGTTTTGGCAAAATGATGGTGTTTAGTTACTTGTAACAAGGACTGTAGTTCCTTTTTTCTTCTTCAAATAATATAACTATGTTGTTATGATTTTCATTAGTTCACTTTTTCAATTAACAATAATTTAAAATACTATAGTAATCGATACTATCAATATGCATAGACAAGCATACAACCAATACATTTGGCTGGCTATGTTGTTTTATTTTTAACGTGAATATATAAGCAACGTACTTCCCATTTAGGAATGTATTTAGTAGGTTGCCTTTTATTTATTTTTGAGAGATATACGATATATATATAATATGTAAGCAAGGTGCCCTTTTTTTTCATACATTGGTTGGGTGAGTATATGCATGTATGTAAGCATGTTATATGTATATATATATATATGTTTATTAGTATACACTTATATACATTACGTGGACCATATAAATATGAATTATCTTCAAAATATTAGTATTTGAATACTTTTTAAATTTAAACATATGATGTAGAATAATCTTCAAAATGTGAGTATTTGAATACTTTTTAAATTCATATATATGATACTAACATAGAAATATTTTCCAAATATGACTTTTATTATATATATATATATATTAAATAAATAAAAAGAAGTTACGTAGCTAAAAAAAATCTATGCAAGCTATATATAAATAATATATATGTATATATGTTTTTTTTTTAAAAGAACGCAACCCTTTTTTATCTTATATAAGTAATATGTATATACTTGTTGTATGTGTGTACATGCGTGTATGTGGAAATTTTTGTAATGTTTTTTTCTTTTTATGATCGCCTAATAGTTATATTATATCAGGTGCACACATATTTATTTTATGCAACATATGTCATAGGGATATATGTTCTTCAATGATAAGGTTTTATATATATATATAGTCAAATGTGTAATAAAATGATATATATATATATATATTTAATAAAAAATAATCAATGCCTAAATGATGAGATTTTTCATAGTTAAGATGATGAGTATGGGCAAATCTAACTTATATATATAGATGTGCATATGTAAATGTTAGGAAATAGAATTATACAGTGTGTACATAATCATTGTATTTAATGCATTGATATACAATCTGACAGCCTATCATTAGTTTGTTAAAGAATCCCTAATTTCCTGGAACAGATTTATTTTGTGTGCTGTCATTCTCTAGAATGTTCTGCATATTGTATTTTGGCTCTATAAATATCAATATACATAGCAGCCACAGTGACTGTGCTGCAGTTACTAAAAAATACTGTGTTATATCATTTTTTAAGTTGGTATCAAGAACCAGGCCAGACGTTAGTCGTGTCGACTGGCGAAACTACACCACCCAGCAGCGGTTCTGCAGCTACTGGAACAACCCCACAACCACAGTCTTCAAACACTACCCAAACTCAGACCCCAAACACAGCCATACCTCATTTCGGAAGTGCCCTGAATCAACCCTTTGCACTCAAACTTGATCAAAACAATTTTTCACTTTGGAAGACAATGGTATCTGCCATTGTTCGAGGACACAGACTTGACGGCTACCTCAAAGGAACCAAAACCAGACCAATGGAGTTTATCAAGAAGTCTACAGACGACAACAATGGAGAAAACTCAAACGTACTGGAGGTGAATCCAGAGTTCGAAACCTGGATAGTAAATGACCAATTGCTACTAGGGTGGCTCTATGGCTCAATGACAGAAGGAATCGCAATAGAAGTGATGGGATGCGATTCATCCGCTACTCTTTGGCGTGCCCTTGAAGCCCTTTATGGCACGCACTCGAAGTCAAAAATGGAGGAGTACAGAACGAAGATTCAGACGTCAAGGAAGGGAGCACTCTAAATGGCTGATTACCTAAGGCAGAAACGACAATGGGCTGATGTACTCGCCCTTGCAGGTGACCCATACCCTGACTCACAGCTTGTAGCAAATGTAATCACTGGTTTAGATGTCGAATACTTGCCTATTATTGTTCTAATTGAAGCTAGGCAGTTCACCACTCGGCAAGAACTTCAGGATATACTTTTGAGTTATGATAGTAAAATGGAAAGAATCAATGCTCTCTCTGGATCAAAGACTCTCAGTGGCCTTGCTAATCCCACTGCCAACTATGCCAACAAACCAAATAATCTAGGAGCAGGTCGAGGATACTCTCAAAATGACAACGGATCTAGCAACAGAGGAGGCAGCAGCAGTAACAGAGGTGGTGGCAGATCCAGAGGTCGTGGGTGTGGTCCTAAACCAACCTGCCAAATCTGTGGCAAGTACGGTCACTCGGCAGCTCACTGCTACAATCGGTTTGATGAGAGCTTCATGGGTTCAAGTCCATTTGCTGGAAAAACTCAGGACAAAGGAGGACAGAATGCTTCAGCCTTCGTGGCTACACCTGAGATGCTAGATCATGAAGCTTGGTATGCTGATAGTGGGGCTAGTAACCACATTACTGCTGAAGGAAGCAAGATGCAATCCAATGTCGAGTACAATGGTAAGGAGTCTCTAAGTGTGGCTGATGGTAATAAGCTAACTATCTCACACGTTGGAAATGGAGTATTGCCAACACAGCATCCTAAATCTCTTTTATTGAATGATGTTTTGCTTGTACCTATAGTCACCAAAAATCTCATTAGCATCTCCAAGTTGACCTCAGATGATAGTGTGATTGTAGAATTTACTTCTCATTTCTGTTTTGTGAAGGACAAGGCAACAAGGAGGGTGATGCTCAAAGGAGTGCTTAAGGATAGACTCTATCAACTTCTTCCACCTATCAATAAGTCAGCTACATCAGCCAAACACCAGTCTCAGTCGTGTCTTTCCTGTTCTTCTAGTTCTTCAAGTCCAGTTAGTTATCATGTAACTCGACCCATGGCTGAGAAGTCTTCTTCTGTTTCAATCAAGAATAAATGGCATCAAAGATTGGGTCATCAATCCAATAGAGTTTTAGAACTAGTCTTGAGTCAATTGAATGTAAAAATTTCAGCAATAAAAATGAGTTTTTCTGTGATGCTTGTCAACTTGGTAAATCACATGCCCTTCCATTCAAAACTAATCATTCTCGAGTCATTTTTCCTCTTGATCTCATCCATACTGATGTGTGGGAACCGTCACCAATCATGTCGAATACAAATTTTCGTTTCTATATTCACTTTGTTGACGACTACAGTTGTTTTACTTGGATTTACCCCTTACGAGCCAAATCTGAAGCCTTAAATGCCTTTATTCAATTCAAGACTCTTGTTGAGAATCAATTTGATAGGCGTATCAAGAAACTTCGTACAGACTGGGGTGGTGAATACCAATCCTTTACTCGCTTTGTTCATGGAAATGGCATAAGCTTTCAACACTCATGTCCACACACCTCTGCTCAAAATGGTAGAGCAGAACGCAAGCACAGACACATCGTAGAAATGGGTCTCACTTTGCTTGCTCAAGCCGGTGTTCCCCAAAAATATTGGTGGGATGCTTTTTCAAACATCTGTCTATTTAATAATAGACTTCCTACACCAGTCCTACTCAAAAAATCCCCTTTTGAGCACCTTTTCTCTAAACAACCAGATTAGAAATTTCTCAAGGTCTTCGGTGCTGCGTGTTATCCTTGTCTTCGTCCCTATCAAGCTCACAAGTTTCAATATCACTCCACCAAGTTTGTTAATCTCGGCTACAGTGACAGCCACAAAGGATATAAATGTCTAAGTAGTACAGGTTGACTTTATATTTCTAGAAATGTGGTATTCAATGAAAATGAGTTCCCTTTTAAAGTTGGTTTTCTAAACACTCACCAACCTGAACAATCCATTTCTGTCCATATCCCTTCCTGGTTCATGTTTCCTACTCCAGTTTCCTCCTCTCCACACACTCCATCTTCTTCAGGTGGTCACGTTGATGGTACTTATCCGGGGCATACCAACAGTGCATCATTCGAATTGGAACCTCATACTCCACTAAACAGTCAGGTAAATTCCAATGAACACTCTGCTCCTGGTTCAGATTTTTCCCATGCATCTAGTAGCTCTTCTACTGCCTCAGATACGTCTCACAGCCCACCAGGTGCCACTACATTTGACACAACTACTGACCATGAGCAGCCAGTGATCCAACCTAATGAAGGGACCTCAACACATCCCATGGTGACACGATCAAAAGATGGGATTTATAAACCAAAAGTGTACCTTGGGCAATCACAGTGGCAGTGTATTAGTGAAGAACCGCATTCAGTAGAAGAAGCTCTGTCTCATGAAGGATGGAAACAAGCTATGATGGAAGAACATAAGGCACTAATGGATAATGGGACTTGGCCTTTAGTTCCAAAAATAGCTCATATGAACATTATAGGCAATAAATGTATTCAAAGTAAAAAGAAACTCGGATGGATCGTTTCAAAGGTACAAGGCACGACTTGTAGCTAAAGGGTTTAACCAAAGACTCGGAATTGACTTTGGTGAAACTTATAGCCTCGTGATTAAAGCTTCAACAGTTCGATTATCTTAACTATAGCTGTTGCAAAAGGATGGGATGTAAGATAATTGGACATTAATAATGCCTTCTTGAATGGACATCTTGAAGAGGACGTGTTCATGAATCAACCTCAAGGATTTGAAGATAAAAACAAAGATGGTTTTGTGTGCAAGCTGTCCAAATCTTTATATGGCCTACGACAGGCCCCTTGGGCTTGGTTTAATAGACTAAAAGCTACACTCATCAGCTGGGATTTTAAGAATTCTAAGGCTGATCCATCACTCTTTTTCTTCAAGTCTTCAACACTGATTATTCTTGTGCTGATATAGTTGGAGGACATCATTGTAACTGGTAACAACACTGCCAAACTCAAGCAATTTACTGAGAAACTAAATCAGCACTTTGCCTTGAAAGATCTCGGTCCTCTTCACTATTTCTTGGGAGTAGAAATTAAACGAGATGAAACAAGGATGTACCTAACTCAAGCAAAATATGTAGAGGAATTGCTACAGAAAACAGGAATGCTACACCTTAAGTCATGTCCCACACCTATGACAGTTGGTAAAGTTTTGTTAATCACTGATGGAGAGCCTCTTCCTAACCCGATAGACTATAGGAGTATCATTGGGGGCCTACAATATCTAACACACACCAGACCTGATACATGTTATGCAGTAAACAAGTTAAGTCAATTTCTCAAGGCACCAACCACGACACACTGTAGTGCAGCAAAACGAGTACTGAGATATCTCAAAGGGACACAACTTCATGAACTGCATATCAAATACAATGAGAGGCTTGGCTTGACCGGATTCTCAGATGCAGACTGGGCGTGTTGCCCAGATGATAGACGTTCCATAGCTGGGTATTGTGTGTATCTCGGTGATACTTTGATCTTGTGGTCATCCAAAAAAAACCAGTTGTCACGCTCAAGTACAGAATCTGAGTACCGAGCCTTAGCACAAGTGGCAGCAGAGATGTCTTGGGTTCATGCTCTACTCAAAGAACTTGGTTTTCCTCTGCAATCAATCCCAGTAACTTGGTGTGATAATATGGGTGCCAGTGCTCTAGCTTCAAATCCAGTTTACCATGCACGAACAGAGCACATAGAACTAGATGTTCATTTCATTCGAGACAGAGTTCTAGACAAGTCCTTGGATATCAGATACATTCCTTCTTCAGATCAGATTGCCGATTGCCTGACCAAGAGCTTGTCGCATTCTCAATTCAATTTCCTTATCAGCAAACATGGAGTGGTTCAAATCCCACTCAGTTTGAGAGGGGATGTTAGGAAATAGAATTATACAGTGTGTACATAATCATTGTATTTAATGCACTGATATACAATCTGACAGCCTATCATTAGTTTGTTAGAGAATCCCTAATTTCTTGGAACAGATTTCTTTTGTGTGCTGTCATTCTCTAGAATGTTCTGCATATTGTATTTTGGCTCTATAAATATCAATATACATAGCAGCCACAGTGACTGTGCTGCAGTTACTCAAAAATAATGTGTTATATCATTTTTTAAGTAACAAAGTACATCATGCACTTCGTATGTGTATGTGTTATGCAAGATTTAAATATTGCATCTGCATATTATTATTACTTGGGTATGTATCTGAGCTTGAAAATGTCTTATGTACTCCATCATTTTTTGTCGCTTTGCACTTTGTGCTCATTACTGTTGTGGGACAATTTGTGGATTGTTTCAACTTGTGTAATTTATGCATGTCGCTCTTTTGATATTTTCATCTTGTTGCTAAGAAGTTCTCTATTTGTCTTCTCTTGTGTGTGTGTTTGTCAGCTTCATAGATTGTAAAAAGAAAGCTTCCTCTTATTATAATAGCTAGGAAAATAGGTTACTTTTAGAACCCTCAAGCGAATCTCTTCGGAATAAAATGTTTCCTCATATTTGTGAAGGAGATGGAGTTTACCTTTATCCAAATTCAACAAATGATCGTATAATTCCTAATAATGATACTCTATTACATCGTTGTTACTTGGGGGATGAATTAGACATTGAATATCGAGCCCGTCCTGGATTATTTGTTAAGTGGAATGCTTCTATTTCCACACGCTTTTATGCCATTTTGAAATGAGTTAAGATTTTATCTTCCATGTGGTTATCTTCTGGCCTCAAAGTGTATCATGATATTCCTAGCCTAAATCAATTGGTATCACGCTGGAACTACAATGAAGGGTTGAAGTAACGCAGGCTATAGTCGACATACCTTTATCGCTGGTTCCTGCAAATAAAATGTTTCCTCAAATACTTTTTTAACAAACTGGGGGAGTTTTCTATAACGTTGGAAGACGTTTACAAACTTAATTTCTTGCCCATTTGTGGTACTGCTTCTACAATTTCCCCATTATTAGATGAAGAGAAATCTTTGATGTCATCCTTGAAGGCGTTTGTGGAATGTCTAAAAAATAATAAGAAGTAGTTTGACCTTCCTGATTGGGTAAGACACTTTCACAAAGAAGATGGTAAGGATCTTGTAGAGTTGGCAGCAGGCATCGTTTTGTGGCTAAGGCTAAGTAGGTATGTTTTTCATCTGAAAAATCCTAGGACAGTTCAAAGTGATGTATTCCTTTTAGCAGCATGTGGGCACCAAATCCCTTTAGGGGATCTCTACCTGGGAACATAATACCATAACTTAGACTCTCTAGTTCTTGAAGTATATTCAAAGGGTACAAATATTGTTAGTACAATTGATGCGTGCTTTCTTCAAATGTTCATTTGGGAGTGTTTCACAAAGCTTTCCCCACCGCGTAAATGTTTGAATAGTGATAACCCTGACCCTTGGTCATGGGCTCATTCTTGCCCGAAGAAGTCAGTAAAATTGTTTGACATTATTGATAATGTTTCAGAATTTACCTTTTGTCTGTACCTTACTAACACAGATATTTATTTCACTTTGGAATTGTACCATGGAGGCGTAGTACCATTGACGGAAGATGTTCGCTTATCTTTAGATATTTTCCCCAGAGGTATAGGCTTCTGGTTTGCTATGTCTACCTCATCACATATTATATCTCCTCAATAATTCTAATATGCATCTTGGTCAATTACTGCATATCGTCCTGATTGTGTGGCTAGAAAATTTGGTTTTACCAACATGTCCCTCATCATCGAAAGGTGGGGGACTTAGAAAAAGCTAATAATTCATGCTTGTTAAACTACCTTCAGTCTTCGAAACGCTCTCGTACTTTATTCTGCCTTCCTTGTAAAATGAGGCAAGGCAGGGTATCTTCAAAATTTGTTGATTTATGGCTGAATGAACTCGAGAATCGCTCGTCAAATCATATCTCAACTCACGCTAATTTCCATACCCAATCTGTAGGGCTCACTGCTGGCAATACTATTCTATCGTTCATTGTCCCTCAAGAAGTAGTACCTTCAACGTCCATTGATCTTGGTATATTGGTTGAACAACACAACATTATTGATTTAATCAATGTTTCATGCATTGGCTCACGTGCTCATAATATTTCAGGTCGTGACAACCTGGGGGAGGCAACTGGTGAAGATGAGATTAATCGATCGGATACTTTTTTCCCTTGTGACGTTAGGCCTTCCGAAGTTCAAAGAACTACAAGATCTAGTACATGTTCATTAACATGATGTCATTGATATATGTATATGTTATCTGAGGTGAAAAGAATTGTATTCACTTACTTTTCATTGAAAAATGATACATATTTATATATAAACTAGTATAGCTATCTTAGGAAACTATGTCAATTAGGATCTCTACAATTAATCTAATTGATAACTAATTGACAACTATATACATGCTGTAACACTCCCCCTCAAGCTGGAGCATAAATATTAATCATGCCCAGCTTGTTACAAAGATAATTAACCCGAACCCCATTCAACGCTTTTGTGAAGAGATCCCCTAATTGTTCTCCTGTCTTCACATACCCAGTAGAAACCAAACCTTGCTGAATTTTCTCACGGACAAAATGACAATCAATTTCAATATGCTTAGTTCGCTCGTGGAATACAGAATTGGATGCAATATGAAGGGCAGCTTGATTATCACATCATAATTTTGCGGGTACTGAAGTTTTAAGACCTACTTCAGTCAAGAGCTGATAAATCCATATTATCTCGCACACAGATTGGGCCATAGCCATATATTCTGATTCTGCATTGGATCTTAACACAACATTCTGCTTCTTACTCTTCCAAGAAACCAAATTTCCGCCAACGAAAACACAATAACCTGAAGTGGATCTTCTATCCATTTTGGAACCTGCCCAATCTGCATCTGAAAAACATTCAATATGAGAGTGATCATGATTTGCATATAAGATACCTCGTCCTGGTGCTCCCTTCAAATAACATAAAATTTTCTCTAACGCTGCCCAATGATAAATTGTTGGGGATTTCATAAACTGACTGACAACACTGACTAAATATGCAATATATGGACGAGTCATAGTAAGGTAATTCAGCTTTCCAACCAACCTTCTATATCTCTCTGAATCCTCAAATAGTTCTCCATCTTTTGTAAGGTGCATGTTCAGCGTCATTGGAGCACTACAAGGCTTTGCTCCTAATTTTCCTGTCTCAGTAAACAAGTCAAGAACATACTTTCTCTAGATAGAAAAATACCTTTCTTACTCCTTGTGACTTCAACACCCAAGAAATACTTTAGCATCCCCAAGTCCTTTGTATGAAACTGAGTATGAAGCACTACAACAAATACCCCATTCCATAACACATAAATATAAGTTTATTAAAAAAGTGTTATACTATCTAATGTAATAATAAAAGCGGTAAATAATAAATAGTTACAAAAAAAGGCGGGTTAGGAAATTGTTATACTTTCCTTTTCCCTCTTCCCGTTCAATTCTCTAGACCTAAACCCAAAGCTCTCGTTTTTTTTCCTCTAATCTAAAAACCCTGTCTCTAAGCCGGTCTCCTCACTCACTCTTCCCTAATCCCTCTCCTTCTCTCTCTCTCTCCTGCTCCCTCAACTACGATGGCGAGGGGATATACGAGGCTTTAACCACGGTGGAGGTCGACGGGGCTGACAGAGGCTCAACGGGACTGCCGGAGGCTCAACGACGTGGACTCGGAGACTCGTTGGTGCAGGTAAAGATCTCTCTCTCTCTCGTTCTGTTGGTGGGTGAAAGATTAATATTAATATATAATAATAATATTACACGATTCAACAATGGCGGAGATCACATGCGAGTGCGACAATGTCCCACCTTCTAAATACCAGTGCCAAGCTCTACTTTGCCCCCAGAACCCATCTCTTTACCTCTTCTTCTAGCTTTGCTCGTAACCCTTTTCTCTGAATCCCGTCTTCCATTCCAAAGCCCCTTTCTCCTCTCATTGCTAGGGTCTCTCTTTCTTCTAAAGCTTCCAATCCCACCATGGGAGACTCTGCCGACGCTGGAATGGACGCTGTCCAGAGACGCCTTATGTTTGAGGACGAGTGCATTTCTGATTACCCTTTTTCCAATTTCTTCTTCTTTATTGTTTGTCTTCTGGTGTGCTTTGTTTGGTTGCTTGGATTTTGAATAGGAAAAATTGTATTATTGATTTTTTGGGTTATATACTTCGTGGGTTTATTAATTTATTGTTCTTCATTGTTTTATTTCAATTATTGTACTTTGTTTGTTTGGTGTTCTTCTTCATCTTCTTTTTTTCACTGTTGAGGTAACGAAGTATATATATCATGGGGCTTAATTTTCTTCCTTAATCTTTCTTCATTACCATGATTTGTTTTATGTTGTGTTTGCTTAATTTCTTTTGGTGCTACAACATTGCTATTATCAGTATCCCCTTTAAAATTTTAGCCAACCGAACTGAACAATTGTTGTGGTTAGAAAGCATCAAGATATTGATTTTAAATCTTATATTTACAGATATGTATTGTGTTTGTTTGTTTTTGGACAGAAAAATGAATTATTGGATTTTTTTTTCATTGCTTTGATCTCTTATTGTTCTTGATATTATAATATTCCTTTTCTTGCTCTCTTTGGCTGTTCAAAGTATGAGAAAATGAAAACTTGGGTTTCATTTCTTTGTTGTTTGTTTTTGGTAAGAAATGAAAATTCAGTGACTGAGGTGATACTTTAATTGAGTATTAACTATAATCAAATGACTTGAGGTCTATTTTGAGCCAAATATTCATATGGTTTTGAGATTGGAGAACATTCAAAATCTGAATGCAAATTTTGCGTTTAGATCTACATATCTTTCTTTGTGTTGTACTGGAGCTGATTATGTTTCTTCATGTGAACTTTCTATAGATGCATTCTAGTGGATGAGAACGATCGGGTTGTTGGTCATGATACAAAATATAATTGTAAGTAAAATTTGATATGCACAATTCTTTTTGGGTATTATGTCATGTCTTTATGGTACTTTTCATTTTGCATACTCCAAGGCTTTCTATCCTTCCTAAATCTTATACCCTCTTTTAATTTTGGATACCTTCACGTTTTGGAAATGAACTGTTTATTCATGTTTTGGGCATTCTACTACATTTTCAAATCATATACTTTGTATATAGATCATGTTCATTCTGTTGGATCAACTGGACCTCTGTGGTTTGCTAATGCTTTTGTACCCTGTAGGTCACTTGATGGAAAAGATTGAAAAGGAAAATTTGCTGCACAGGGCTTTCAGTGTGTTTTTGTTCAACTCGAAATACGAGTTGCTTCTTCAGGTATTGCTTACAATATTTGAGGGACATCAACCTATATGATTTGCCAATTAGGTACTCTAACCTTAGATCTTGTGGGAGCAAACAACAGACCTGACTATTTGAACTGCCCTCCTAGGTGCTTACATTTATAGTAATAAGTGTCATGTGAAGAACCAAGTCAAGATCTATATCTATTAGGAGGGCATAAATTGAATAATTGTGTCATATTATATTTCCCATTTTAGTTTTCTATATTCCTGAAATTTCATGCACTCATGACCATGTCTACATATCTTTTCTTTGTGGGAAATGTTTCTTGTACTTCTTTATCTAATCTGCATGTTTGGTTTGATAGTGAGTGTGGAGCAAAAGTTATGCCTCCAAAGAGGATAATAAAGATGTTGCTTGAGCTATTTGACCATCAAGATCAAAATGTTCGTGCATCTTCTAAAGGACTTACTCTTGAGCTTTGTCGATGGATTGGAAAGGACCCTGTAAAATCAATATTATTTGAGAAAATGAGGGATACTATGGTATGATAACTTCTTACATGTAAGGCTTTGCGTATGGAATTTTTTGTTGCTTCCTGATCCTTGGAAGTAATGACTTATTTTTTATTTTTTGAAGAAAAAATAATTGGAAGCCGAGCTGGTGAATGTAACAGGGGCAGCTAGGCCATGTCGCAAAACAAGGTGAAAATTCATTTTTTTCATTAGCTGTTTGATCTGCTTGTTGTTTTTATTTTTCTTAACCTAGTTGGTATTGATGTCTTCAGGTCTGAGCAAGACAAGGAGCCAGAAAAGGAGGTTGTATCTGAAGTAGTGGGTGCTGGCTCATCTGAGGAATCTACATCTGATGGTGTGTAATACACATAGTCTATTAGATTATTCTTTTTCTTGGTTGATATTAAATGACGACAAGTAGGTGTTCTATCAGCGGGTAACAAGTGATTACCATTGTAGGAGTTTGACACTTTAGTGTTATATTTTATTAGTTTTTTTACTGCAAAGATGTTGGTTATTTAGCTCTCCTGTTTATGCATAGTTTAACATATTTTAATTGTCAGCTCCTCAGAAAGTAGATGAGTATGAGCTCGTTGATCCTGTTGATAAATTGGCTCCTTTGGAGAAGTCTGGATTTTGGGATGGAGTGGTCAGTCTTCTTTCTTCTCTCCGTCAAACTAGTTCAGTTTTTTTTTTTGGTTGTAGTGATTTAATTTAGGAATATTTGGTTTTGATGTTCCTGTACTGCTATTAACATCTTGCGCCTTATGTCACAGAAAGCAACCAAGTGGTCAGAACGGAAAGAGGTTGTTGCAGAGCTAACCAAGCTTGCTTCAACAAAAAGAATAGCACCTGGTGATTTCTCATAAATCTGTCGGACACTAAAAAAGGTACATTGTCTTTTTATGTTTGGGTATTTCGTTTGCATCATTTATACCTCTATCTATTGCCAAGGATCTTTTTAATATTGCATAGTTAAGTGTTCAATCTGCTCCATTAAGTTTTAACTTCATGTTTTATATTCTTACTTCTGTTATAAGTTTATACTTGCTTTTTGAGTTGATGAATAAAAATCATTTAATTCTTTTTCTGTACAGCTCATAACAGATGTTAATATCGTTGTAGCAGTCGAGGCAATTCAAGCTATTGGCAATCTTGCTCGGGGTTTAAGAACTAATTTCTCTGCAAGTTCACGCTTCTTATTGCCAGTTTTGCTGATATGTTCATTTTTTTGCTAGCTAAAAAAATAATATTATATCAACTTAAAATGCAAACAAACTGTTTGAATGTAACCAAGCTGTTCAAGTGTTCATTTACTTTTTGCCAGTTACTTACAACTGAGCATGGTGGTATTTTTTTTTGGATTTTGACTTGTACATTCATTTTTCTTATTAATAAAAGTGCACTTAGTCATACGAGTAGATTCTCTTTTAGAAGTTCAAATGATGTTGATCGTAGCTTTGATTTGTATATAAAGTGATTTTTTTATTCAATTTTACTTTTAATAGATATTTTGATCTGGTTTATCTCAGATTTTTCTTAGAAATAATTTAATAAAGATTGAAGAAGGGATATTGGTTTATTGCATTTATCTAACTCCTTTGATTTATCTCTCTCTCTCTCTTATTTTTTTTTATAAAGGAAAAATTGAAAGAGGAAAAACCTGCCTCTACTGAGGCACTAAATCAAAGTCTTCAGGCAATGCATACAGCTGGATGCTTAAGTCTAGCTGACATTGTGGAAGGAAACTATATCTTTATCCTATGTTGTAGTTCTTTAATTCATAATATAGTATTGTCATAGGATTCCTTACTATGTTTTTGGTTTAAGTTTTTTTTTTAATTAGAGATTAGATGACATAAATTCTTTGCATTTGAGTGTTTGCAATCGCTTTGATAGGTGGTAATTTTGATTTTGCCCAAACTGTAATGGATGTTGTCTATTGCAGATATTAAGACAAAGGGATGAGTTTAGAAGACAGTTTCAGTACTGGTTTTGATGAGTTTAGAGCACTAATTCATGGTTTGGTGCTCTTACTTTCTAATTTGTAATCTAGAAGACAAAGGGAAATAAAAAAATAATGGTGCAACCCATTTTTGACCATGGATTATCCTGTTCATGGTGTTCATGGACTCTCTTATCTATATTATCGTTTCTTACTTTTTCACAGTGCCTCAATGATGGGACTCCAGATGTGAGGGATAAAGCCTTTTCAGCTTTGGCAGCGATAGCTAAGGTATCGTTTTATTTATTTATCAATTTTGTGCTTTTGATGCTTAATTCTGAATTTTGATTATTGATGGTATGGATTTATTTCTTCTTTGCCTATTTTATTTAGTTGGTTGGTATGAGACCCTTGGAGCGGTCACTTGAGAAACTTGATGATGTTAGAAGAAAGAAGCTTTCTGAAATGCTGAAGGTGGCACATCCAGAAGGCAGTGCATCTGGAGATGTTGCTACATCAGTTAAAAGGTAGGCTCTTATTTGTTATTTTTGTTTACCTATTTATGTAGTTTCTGCTTTAATAGTTGGTGTAATTTGTTTTTGTCTTTTCTGTATATATACTCTTTTGTATCATTACTTCTTTAATGAGAATTGATTCTATTAATTCAGTCACTAAGTTTGTCACTAAGTTTGATTCTATCTGCTTTTCTGAATTCCATTGAGCAAGGAAGTTGTCTCGTTTTGCTTACCTTTATGTACATGTTTCTCTTGAAACTTTACACAAAAGTATTGTTTTCAAATTGTTTTTTTCAGCTGGTCTGTGTTTTTTGCATAATAAAAGAAAGGGAAGACATAAAGCATAGTAAGAAGAATAGCATTAGGAAAGGTGATAATTCCTCTTTGATTTTTTATTTGTAAGCTGTAAAGTTGATTTTACTGTATTTTCCTTTTTAATGTTAGTGGGTTTTACAAATGGTAGTATCCTTTGCCCTGTGATGGAAAAACTCAATGTTGGAAACAATGCCTTGGCCTGATGATTACTTTCCTTTTTTTTCCACGGTTCTTTAGTTTGTTTCTAGATTACTTTGTGCCTGATGATGAAAACTTTTATTTTTGTATTGATATGTGCATTGATTTCATTTTGAGCCTCCATCTTTTCCGCTCTCACCATCTTTGGTACTCACCATGATCCATTATTTTATTTTATTTATTTATTTATTACTATTTTCTCATGTTGGCTGTGGTGATGATGATCTGTGTTTGCTGTTGGTGGTGGTGAATGCCAAAGGTGACGGTTGAAGTGGTGGTGTTTAAACCTTGAAGATGTGATTGGTTCTTAATGAATTTTCAATGTTCATGAAATTTCTAGCATTAATCTCTGAGGCATTTATATATTAAAATGGTCTCTTTTTACAGCTACAAAATATATATTTTATTGCCTTATGTAATAATATGAAGATATTGTCTTTTTTTTTTGTTAGTTTTTTCTTTGCATGCTTATTTGCCCTGTGATGGAAAATCTAATTTTCAGAAGCAGTTTCATGGTTTTGCATTATAAGCCTTCTCTCTCTCTCTCTCTATACATACATACATACATATATATTGCTCTCTCTCTTTCTCTCTCTCTACTTTTTCACCAGAAAAAGTCTATTTTACAGAATCTATTGTGAGTGCTCTTAAGGCTTATAATGAAAATTCTCATGTACACTGTTAATGACCATATTAACTTATGAGATCTGAGGGCTTTTGAATATCTAAGTTTGTTATTCTCTATTTTATAATGCTTTATTTGCTTTATCACCTGTTAATAGATTAGAGGAAGAATTATTTAAAGATTACCTTTATTATTAATCTGTTTTATAATGCATGTTTTTGAACACTACTTGACAATGCCTTTGATGCTTTTGTATCAAGTAACTTGAACCTATTTGCAGTGCATTCTTGTTTACATTGGATTTGATTTTGTCGATATCTATTTTGGCCCATCTTTGCTTCTTAGATTATGAACTTTTTTTTTTGGCCTGATGATGATATTTGTCCTCTGTTTTTGCTAGTCTACTTAGTTTTGTTTCCTCAACTGAAATATATGAGTACTTCCCTATTTTTGTTTCTCATACAAGTAAAAAAGCCTTGGATCCAGTTGCTCCAGTTTATAAGTACTGCCTTGTATCAGTATCTAACATATTAACTTCAACATGCCAAAATGAGGTTAGCTGTCTCCATTTTCAGCGTTCAAGTCTAGCGCTAATCCATATTGCATTTTTCTTTCTACTTTGGGTATAAACTTATATATTAAGCTCTTTGAGGGCTCATTTTAACTAAAATCTTAACTGGAACTTCTTCACTTTCTTTCAGTTTTTCATAAATTTTAGGTAGCATAATATCTCTGTTTTTTTTAATTCCATTTACAGCTTAAAAGTCATCCTGCTTTCTCTGAATTGTTAGCCCAATATTCACAGAGCGGTTATAGGTATTAAATTCATTTTTGTTGTAAATCAAAGCATATTGATTCCTGATACCATTATTGAACTTCTGAAAAAGCTTTGGAGCTTATTTGTTTAATGGTCATTAACTACATGAGGTGTTCCTCTTATTTAGTATTTTAATTTATATTAGACTGAGCATAAACTTCTTAGTTGCATGAGTGATCTTTTTGAAAGTTTTTTTAAGTTATGATAGGTTTCTTACATTTTGTGGTGTATCTCTCTATTTAGAGATAGAGTTCATCTCTTAAATTAACAAAATTTTCCTTTAGATTAGATTGTATTAGTGTTGATAATCCAAAAGTCTGTTAGTAAAAGCTTTGTCTTAATTTGTTATTGCTTTGTTTGTCTTTATTTTGTTATTTTATTTTATCTTGTTTATAATTCTCTGGTTGTGTAGTTCCCTCAAGCCTTGTTCACTTATATGACCCATCCTTTGGTGCCATAGTTGCATCTCATTTTCTTGAACTTTAATAGCATCAGCTTCATCAATAGATACAGTTTACCCATCTAACACATACAATCCATTTACTTTATTCAATTTCATAACTAGTAGTGAGCCTTTAGTAATCTTTATGATGCCAGGTTGTACTGTTATGGTTCATCTCCATGGCTGCCAGATTATTGTTTAGCCGTATCCATACATAGATATATATATATACATAATTTTAGACCTTATGTTATAAGCTACTGCATTCATACATATATATTTGGATATAATTGTAGATTTTCTATCTGTTATAAGCTACTGAATTCATACTTATATAGGTATGTCTCTGTGGTTTGCTTTAGAGGACTTGTAAAATGTTTTTTGATTTCTTATGGAGGACATGTCGATTTTTTTTTAAAGTGCTTTCTTTCTGTATAAATTGGCTGCGTTTTATTTTCCTGTTACTAGCACAAGTTCTCTGTTTTGTATGCCTGATTCTATGAGCACATTCTAGAATTTCCTATATGTATTGAATCTAATTCAAAGTATTGTATTGTAATGTTTATTGGTTTGAAAGTTTGTTTGTTTATTTGTTCCATGGCTTAAACACAAACCTTTTCTCAAGCAGAATTTGATAGCTTTACATGATGGGGCGCGATGATATCGCTGTTAGAGTTGGCGGCGAAGGTGGAATACTAAAAGATGGTACCATTCTTCCTAATGTTGGTGGATATCTTCCCATAATAGAACAGGCATGAGCTCACTGATTGCCTTCTACATGTTTGATTTTTTTTTTCCTCATAAAAAACCTTAGTACATTGCAATAACATGTATATCATACAATCTCAGTTAAAAGCCACTCTAATTTGTGTTTAGTTTATGTATGTCAGGGTGTTACAACCACTGGGGGATGTAGATATAAACAAGCTATCCCAGTAGGTATTGGAGGTCGTCTGGATGTTGATACAAATTTTGGCATTAGAAAAGCTTTTCTTCCTCAGGTATATATAAACTTTTATTTCCACTGATCTGTTATGCTTATTCTATGTATGATAAAAGAGATGTTTGCTTGAGTTGAGTTGAGTTGCTTATTTAAACTTTATATGCTTACAGGTGGAAACTAGCTTAAGTCTTATGTTCTTAATAATAAAAGGACTATTTTCTTACAATGTGCAGGTATATTGAGATGATTTCTTTGGAGCAATTCTTGACAACATTTGTAGTTGAGGCCTTTAGAATGGAAGAATGTATTTCACTAATTTTTGTATACATTTCTTATTTTGTATTTAGTGATAAAGGAATCTGAATTGGGCATAAATTATGTTGTAATATGATTTCTTAAGCCTAGACTAGTAGACTAAATATTGTAATTACATTTGAGTAATTAATAAAAGTTTATTTATGTTACTTTATTTGGCTTCAACTTTCATATTTGTTTTCCTAGTTTTGTGTAAGTAAAAAAAGATTATGTTTCTCTAAGCTAATATAACACATGTGTTATACTAAAGTGTAGTATAACACAAAAAATGTGTTTTACTAAAGTGTAGTATAACACAAAAAAAGTGTTATCCTAAAGTATAGCATAACACAAAAAATGTGTTATACTAAAGTGTAGTATAACACAAAAAAAGTGTTATACTAAAGTGTAGTATGACACAAAAAAAGTGTTATATAATTGACTATAAATAACATAATTAAACACTTATCTATATATTAAAATAACACATAAATTGTGTTATCGTTGACAGTACAATAACACATCTGTATAACACTGATAAAGTGTTATGTAAAGTACCCTGACCTACGATAACATAGTCGGTCTTAACACATCAGAAAGTGTTATCGTATGTTTTGATAACACATTTTCGGTGTTATTAAAAGCATTCTTTCTTGTAGTGAAGAAAAGACTTGAGAGATAAGATTCCCACAGCATAACTTCCAGTAATCACAATATCATCCACATACACAACTAATAAAATGATACCAAATTTTGATTGTTTGTGGAACATAGAATGATCTAACTTACTTTTCATCATGCCAAAACTTTCAACAACCTGACTAAATTTACCAAACCAAGCCCGGGGACTGTGTTTCAAACCATACAAAGACTTTCAAAGATGACAAACTCGACCATACTCCCCCTGAGCAACAAAACCAGGGGGTTGCTCCATATACACCTCCTTCTGAAGATCACCATGAAGAAACGCATTCTTTATATCAAGTTGATGCAAAGGCCGGTGATGAGTTGCTACCATTGAAATGAACAATCGAACAGATATCTATTTTGCAACCGGGGAAAAAGTCTCAGAATAATCCACTCCATAAGTTTGAGCATAGCCCTTAGCGACGAGACGAGCTTTCAATCGAGCAACTAACCCATCCGAATTAACCTTAACGGCAAATACCCATTTCCATCCAATAGTCCGTTTCCCTGAAGGTAAATTGACCAAATCCCAAGTACCATTGTCATCTAAAGCATTCATCTCCTTTATCATTGCATTATGCCAACCAAGATGAGATATGGCTTCACGAACCGTTTTAGGAGTAGGGACAGAATCAAGGGAAGCAATAAAAGAACAAGATAAAGATGACAAGTGATTATAAGAAACAAAAGAAGAAATAGGGTAAGTGCACTGACGTTTACCTTTGCGCAAGGCAATAGAAAGATCATCATCTTAGACCGAATCTGATGACGAAGGAGCAGGTGTAGGACATGAATCAAGAGGTGGATGCCTGGAGTAGACTTGCGTAATAGGAGGCCTGATTGGAGCTATGTTTGTGGCTGAGACAGGATCAGAGATGTGATAAAGTATACCAACAAATCATCACCCTCCCCCTGACTAGTAGAAAAAGGTGTAGATGGAAAGTAAGGTGTGTCTTCCATGAAGGTAACATCAATTGAGACGAGATATTTGTTAAGATTGGGACAATAACACCTATACCCTTTCTGAAGATGAGAATAACCAAGGAATACACATTTTAATGACTTTGGATCTAATTTAGTGACTTGCGGACGAACATCTCGAACGAACAAGTACTACCATATATCTTAAGATTAACTGGAAACAATGACTTATTGGGAAAAAGGACCTTATTAGGAATCTCACCATTAAGAACAGAAGATGGCATGCGATTAATGAGAAAACATGCTGTAGAAACGGCATCGACCCAAAAAAGTTTAGGAACATTCATTTGAAATAAGAGGGCTCGTGCAGTTTCAAGAAGATGTCTATTTTTACGTTCTGCGACGCCATTTTGAGATGCAGTATAAACACAAGAACTTTCATGAAGCATACCATTCTGAACCATAAATGAGTGAAATAAATGTGATGTATATTCTTTGGCATTATCACTTCGCAAAGTACGAATAGAAACATTGAATTGAGTTTTGATCTCAGCACAAAATGCACAAAATATAGAAAATAACTCGGAACGATTTTTCATTAAGAATAACCAAGTTACACGAGAATAATCATCCACAAAAGTAACAAAATATCTGAATCCAGGTTTAGACAAAATAGGTGAAGGACCCCAAACATCATAATGAACTAATTCAAATGGGACACTAGCACGTTTATTAATTCTAGGACTCGAACTAAGACGATGGTGTTTGGCAAATTGGCATGACTCACAATCTAACGAAGACACCTTACTATACTGAGGACAAAGCTTCTTGAGCAAAGGAAGAGATGGGTGACCTAATCAACAATGAGCCTCGAAAGCGGAAGTGACACTAAAGCAAGCAATAGAGCAAGCAATCGAGAACATAGAGGCCTCCAGACTCATTTCCTTTACTAATAATCTTCTTCGTCATAAGATCCTGAAATAAACAATAATCGGGAAAAAATGAGATGCAACAGTTAAGATTACGAGTGAGTTGACTGACAGAAAGAAAATTTAAGGATAAATTAGGTAAATGTAAGACAGATGACAAAGAAAGCAAAAGGGTAGGATTGATAGTACTAGATCCACGAACACAAGATGACGACCCATCAGCTAAAGTAACGGTATGAGTGGAAGCATGTGATTGAAAAGTAGAAAAGAGATTAGAATTACTTGTCATATGATCTATGGCACTAGAATCAATGATCCATTTGGAGTTTAAGAAAAGAAGACACGCATTGGATTTACCTGAATCAGCAATAGCAGTGACAGAAGAAGATGAAGGCTTGAGTGATTCCCGATATTGTGAGAACATGGCAAATTCATCGGTAGAAATAAGGATTGATTTTTCAGAGGTATCATCAGTAGAGGAAACGTTGGCCAAGTGTTTTTGCTGATTCTTGTACTGAAGCTTTCGACACTCAAACTTTGTTGGCCTGGCTTTTCACAGTAGTTGCACATAATGGTTCCAGAGTCCGACATTCGAGTTTCAAATCCGTGCGAGCCACCTCCCTTGTTGCCAGTATGATTATTTGATCTCCCAGGAGCATAAGTATTATTCCGACTGACTAAAGCACCACTAACTGGAACATGTGGAGGCCTTTCTGTGCGTAAAAGGCGACTAAAGACATCTTGGAGAGAGGAGATCTCAGAACCGGAGAGGATTTGTGACTTAGCATGCTCAAAATTAGACGAAAGGCCAGCCAAAAAACTCATAATAGCCATCTTCTCCTGTTGGCTTTGTTGAAACTTCACATCAGGACTAAAATGCAGCAACATATTAAGCTCCTCATACGTCTTCTTGAACGTTGTGAAATAGTTTATGAGGGACTGGTCTTGTTTGTCCACACGGTAAAAGGCTTTGCAAACTTCATACATGCGGGAGAGATTCCCTTTTCCAGAATACAAAAATTCTAAATAATCCATTAGTTCTTTAACAAACTCACAATGATTGATCAAGCCAATTACTTCACCATCAATGGAATTTCGAATCCGAAGGAATAAGCGAACATCCTCCCTGAGCCATGCCTGTCTCGAATCACCTTTGTCTTTAGGAGGATCATTAGTCAAATGGTCATCTTTGTTGATACTTAGTAAATAAAGCCAAATAGTCTTACTGCAGTCCAAATAATTCGAGCCATTCAGATTATGGTCCGTAATTTTAGACATCACAGGAACCACATCAGATACCACAGATTTTGTCTCAGCCATAACCTCAAAAGCAAATATGGAGAAAATAAGTAAACAAAGCCAAGAAAATGAACTTTCTAAACACAAGATTTGAACAAAAGCATATATGAAAATGACCGGAGAAGAACACAAATTGGGCAGAAAAATGCCGAGAAGGACGTGGGGACCAACAGGAGTTGAAAGCACGGCAGCTGAACGGTGCACGCGCCGGCATGTGGGGGACTGGGCAGTCCTTCTGTGCTGGTGGTGAGAACAAAAGAACACTCTAAATAGGGTTTCCGAAATAGGAACCCTAAAAATGAAAGAAAATTAAACCCTAATTGCAAACCCCAATTTGTGATGAACTCTAATTTCGAATTTCGAATCTCAAACCTAGAACCTGGCTCTGATACCATGTTATCTGAGGTGAAAAGAATTGTATTCACTTACTTTTCATTGAAAAATGATACATATTTATATACAAACTAGTATAGCTATCTTTGGAAACTATGTCAATTAGGATCTCTACAATTAATCTAATTGATAACTAATCGACAACTATATACATGATGTAACAGTATACATATATATATATATATATTTGCTCTACTTTCCATACATAAATTTGTTTTGTTTGACGAATCTTCTAGATGAGGGAGATACTATGGGCGCAACAGATGTACATGTCCTTATTCAGGAAGCATTGTCTTCAGGACTTGACGCTCGTTATTATCACGTCTCTTCTGGCTTTGACAATGGGTCTATACGGACTAATGCATTAAGAGCCTTGGCAGAGAATTCCTATTTAAATGACACATTTTGGGGTGATCACTGAAGTACTAAGAGAAGTACTAGAGTTCAATTGAATCTTGATGAGCCACATGTCTCACTTCCCCCATACATTAGTGGTGACAATGATAACATCACGACCCAGGTGCATACTCTTGATCCATCAGTTTTTGAGTCATGACATATATATATTTATCTATCCTCCATTTTTCTTGCAGGGCACTATAGCCTGCGCTACTTCAACCCTTCATTGTAGTTCCAGCGAGGACATCAACGTAGTTGAGACTGTTATGGCGCCTGGTATATAGACTTTTCCTTCTTGAAAATGAGAAAAGTATTCACGTTATCTCTTTGAAGTTTGTTAATAGTTTACCATTTCTTTTCTTTCAGCCTCTTTTCATACTTCATCGATGGTACAGATTTTTTTATACCCATGCTGCATATATTTATATACAAAATGCATATAAATTTCCTACTTTGTTCTCCTTCGCAGTAGACGGAGTTCCCAAATTTCACTAGAGCTTTTGATCATTGATCTCAACTTCAGACCATTGCTTTAAGTAAGATAGCACCAAGGACTGATGCTGGCGAAAATATTCAAGAGACACATTCATCAGTTTCTTTCACTAACCTCCTCACTACAGTCCTTGGTGAAGAATTGGGGCGAAATCTTATTTTAATGGAACTGATGGGCACAGGTGTGCTTTGCTTATGCCATCTTGAACCTCAAGCATCACAATTTTGTTCACTTTATTTAGCTTTGGACAAAGATTTCGCGCATCATTTCAAAGACATTTCTTCCTTCAAAAAATTGCACTTTATTTCCTTAGCCTTGATCACACCGTTGTTACTTCAAAGGAAACATGAAATTTCTAAAGACTATTGTTTTCGAATGTTAGAGCAATAGGAGGTAGCGTGCTTATCTCTTCCTTTTGAACCACTTATATTTAGCAAGCTAGTGGAGTCCTATAGTGAAGCTGTCCATTCTTCCATCGACCATTGCAATACAATTAAAGAACTTGCTAGCGCGCAAGAAGCATGCGATGCCAAAATCAAGAAGATTGAGTAGTTGACTAAAGAAGTAGAAGAACTAGATGGGAAAATGTCAATTTTATCGCAACAATACCATGAACATGGATCCTCTTCAAGCATTTGGTCATATGCTGCTACCTGATATCACGCTAGTTTTTTTTTTAATATATACGTATATTTTTATTTGTTTACTTATTTATTTTAAGCACTTTATGCAAACTTGCAGCATCTTCCTCCATATTTTCCCAGTAGTATCCCGCTCTTTGCAACCTTCTTGATAATTTAGGGCATTCTATCCCACAAATAATATCATGAATTTCCTTCATTCGTGCAAAAGTTTCTTGCCTTAGACATCTTGCCAATACTCCGTCTGAGGATCGGTGATAAAGTGCATTTTTAATCATAAAGAAATGTCGTCTTTCTTTGAAACTAGTCGTTTTTTGGTTCAGTAAGTTTATTTATTATTTGTTGCTGCCATTCCTCGAGTTCGAATTCTCTTTTGTATCCCAAAATAACTGAACACTTTTGATTGATAATTTTGCATACCAAATTTTGAGTTTCAGACCTTAGAATCCATGGTAGCTAAAGAATCTACATACCTATTTTGTGTTCGAGGCATATGTTCAAACTCTTTGCTAATTCTTGGACCATGGCTCGATATGTCGCCAGTGATGGTTCTTTCATAGAAAATTCTCCTTTGACTTGTTGGATGACGAGCTTATAGTCTCCCTTAATTACAACCATTTTTACTTCCATGTTTAGTGTTGCCGTCATACCCAAAATAAGTGCCTCATATTCAGCCTCATTTTAGTACAATCAAAGGACAACTTATATGCCTGAGTATGATTCTTACCTTCTGGGTTGGTCAATACTATTCTTGCACCTCCCCCATTGGAGGTTGACGATCCATCAAATGTTATAATCCATTTCTTTTGTATTTCATCATCACAAACCATAGCTTTAGGTAACCCTCCTGGGATTTCTTTCGGGGTCCAATCTTTGTCATTATTGAATGAATATATTAGCTAATCATACAAGGCTTGACTTTTTTGTGCTCTTGGATACATGACGCTGATATCGAACTTGCTAAGCATTAGTATCCAGTGAGCTATTCTACAAGAAGGTATGGGTTTATTTATCATGAATTTTATGGGGTCTTCTTTAGTCATTATCATTACTTTATGTGCTACCAGGTAGTGTCGTAATCGTTGGGTTGTGTACATCAAGGCTAGGCACTGCTTTTCAACATACAGATAATTTATCTCGGCCCCTTTCATTCGCCTGCTAAGGTAATACACGGGTTTTTCTTTCCCATCAACCTCCTATGCTAATAGCGTCCCAATAGATGTTTCGGTAACAACCAAATATAATAGCAGTTGAACGTCTGGTAGTGGTGTTATCATAACCTGAGGGGACGACAATACAATTTTATCTTGTCAAATGAGTTTTGCTGTTTTTCTCTCCAACCAAAGGGCACTCCCTTTTGCATTAATGCTTGGAGCGGGCTTGTGAGTTCAGATAAAGCTGATATGAAACGTCGTAGGTATGATACTTTTCCAAGAAAACTTTTCAATTCTTTGGCTTATTGTGGTACCCTTATGGCTAATATAGCTTTGGTCTTGTCTTCATCAATGCTTATACCATTATTATGTACGCCAAAGGCACATTTGAGGGGATTCATCATGAGCTTGTACCTTCTACATCTTTGGAATTCTCTCTCAAGGTCATGAATATGGTCGAACTTGCTCTGTGATTTGACGACGACGTCATCAACATATACCTCAATATTTTCATGTATCATATCATGGAATATTGCTATCATTTCTCTTTGATATGTGGCACCAGCATTTTTCAAACAAAATGGCATAACAATGTTGTAAAAGTTTCTGAATGGAGTTCGAAAGGCTGTTTTTTCTGCATCTTCTTGAACCATTTGAATTTGATTATACCCACTAAATCCATCCATAAAAGAGAACATCTCACAATTTTCTGTAGCATCAATTAGAATGTCAAGGTTCGGCAAAGGAATGTCATCCTTTAGACGAGCTCTGTTAAGATCTAGATAGTCGATACAAATCCTTATTTTCCCATTCTTCTTATTTACTGGCACAATGTTAGCCAACCATATTGGATGCTTGCATGTATGAATGAATCCTGCCCTTAGCAATTTTTCAATTTCTATCTTGATCTGAAGCTGAATTTCTAGTCTGTAATTCATTGGGGTTTGCTTTATAGGCCTGGTCTCTGGTAAGGTACTTAAATTATGTGTAACCAATTTAGGATCTAGTCCAGGCATATCCTTAAAAGTCCATGCAAAAACATCTCGATATCTATATAATAACTATATTAACTCACCTCGTATTATTACACAGGTAAATCAGCCAAAATGAATACAGGTTTCTTTTCTTTGGGGTTTTCTGCCAAGTTAATCTCTTCCGATTTATTGATCTTAGATTTTGGCTCTATGTGAGATTGGCTCGTCTTCCACCTTTATGCCATTTTTTAGATGTAATGGGGCCAAGCGACCCTCAATTTTGTCTACAACAGTAATAGTGGGGTCAGGTATTGATGCTGACCCCACACATCGTCAAAATCGATATGCCTTTTTTCCATTGGGTAACATGACTTTTTCGACCATTCTTTCCTTCTTGGGTTTAATAGTTGGAGGCTCATTTATCATATTGTATTCTTCCCATTTTGGTAAGCACACCCCTTGTGGTCTTGTTACCATTTCCATGTTATTTTCTGAGAGTTCATCAAAGAACATTGCTTCGGCCATGTAAGCTTCCTACCTAGTGAATGGTGGTTTGGTAGTTGTGATATGAATGTCTTTTCCATGAACATGTGCCTTGATACACTGGTGCAACATTGATGGCACACAATTATGTGTCTGAATCCATTGCCTCCCGAGTAAGACATGATATGACGTATTTGCTTCTATCACATGAAACCGAGCATGACTTCTTATCGGTCCCACTTCTAGCTCAATAGTAACATATCCCATTGTTTTTACTGGCTTTGATGCAAAGCCAGTTAGTGTGATTGTTTGCGGAGAAAGCCCTCCTTTCACTATTTTCATGGCAGAGTAGATCTCTCTTTGCATAAGATTCACTGAATCCCCATTATCTACCAAGGCGCGTTTGAGTTTTAGTCTGTTAACCTTGGCCTCAACATATAGTGGACGATTGTGAAGAAATGGAGATGTTTGTATGTCAGCACTAGTAAAAATGATTGCTCCTTCAGACTTTTTACCAATATTTTGTATCGGGTGTCCTACTACATAACACGAACGACCATGACGTTGAGCGATTAGAACCAATGCTTCTGTGGCCTCCTTTTTTGCATCTTGTCCGAACTCTAAGAAATCAAATAAATTTCGAAATAACTTAGTTCGCAATAATCGTTCAACCATGTTTTTGTACTCACGTGTGTTAAGAGGCTCTTCTTTGATTTCTTCGATAAGTATGTCTTGAGATATTCCTATGAGGATGAGAGGAGATTCCTCTGTGCATGTCATAATAGTTCCTCCATTTTGGTGTTGAGGAATTGGTCTTTGTTCTACTGTACTTGGATCTATGATGATTTCCCCTTTTTCTAGTCGCTCATGGAAGATCTTTCTAAGAGTATAGCATCTCATTGTTGGATGATTAATTTTTCGATGATAATGACAATATAAGTCATGTTGTTTTTCTTCTGGAGTAGGAAAATTTGCTTAGAATGGCAAGGTTACTTTCCCAGCTCGAATCCATAATTCTAACAAATTGCAAACTCTTTCTTTGTTGCAAGGAAATTCTGGTGGTTTATTATTTTGTCTGGTTCTTTTGTGTGCCTCAAAATCTTATCTTCCTTGAGCTAGCGCTATGTCAACACCGCATTTTTCCCCCTTCCATGAACGATGTGCTTGATCGTTGGTGTTTGTTGGTTTGGCAAGGCGAGATACTTCAATATTTCTTGACTTGGCAATTAGTTCTCCAAAATTATAGATAGCATGATTCTCAATATGCAAACGGTATTCATCAAGCATTCCTTTGATGCACATCTTAACCAGATCTTTTTCGAGCATAGTTTCAGCACAATCAAGGGCCTTTTCTCGAAATTTTTGCACATAGTCAATAATTATTTCTCCTATGTTTTGTCTTTCTCTTGAGAGATCATCTATACTCCATTTATCTTCAATAATTAAGAATTTGGCACAAAATTGGGAGACTAAATCATCCCAACTTCGTATACTTCCTGGCAGTAGGCTCGCATACCAAGAATAAGCCCGATCAGTGAGACTTTGAAAATTCTCGGATCCTTAGTTCAAAATCATGTGCATAGACCCCTAGATCATCAATGAATTGAATAACATATTCTTTGGCATTGCCAAATTTTCCATTATATTTTCGAAATGTTGGGCTCATGTAGCCTCGCGGATATGGTTTCACCGCAACTTCCATAGGGTACGGTGGATGAAAATCAATGGAATTTACTATCGATGATGCTTTACCTCTTTCAGCCTTAAGAAGGCTGATTAGCTCATCCTTTGTAACGAATTCAGAGATGGATCATGTCTCTTCACCAATTCTTTCAGGAATTTCAGATGTCCTATTGCCTATAGTATTGTTGGGTGTTGCCTAGATACATTGTTCAATAACGTTTATATGCCTCATTGGAGACCCATTTGTCCCGCGCTCATTTGGTAGGCCAATTCTGTCGGCAATAGCTTCTTGGTGTGTTTGTGGTAAAAGGGTACTTAGTAGTTGCATTATACCATCTTGAGCCCTCTGAAGTTTTTCGAGTCTTGCCAGCAGAGCGTTGTCTGCATTTGTTGCATTAGTATTGTTGTTGTTGTTGTTGTCATTTCATAAGTTCTCTAATTGATTCTGAGTTTCCTGCTCAGGGATGTCCATAGAGAAAGACATTTGAATTCAAATAAGAGAACAAACTTGAGTACCCTGCCTTAATTTAGATATAAATAAATTAATAACGTCCCCAGCAAATTCGTCAAAATGTTCAGGGGTTCTAGCTGAACATTTAATAATAATATATACAATATAATAAACTATTGATGATCATATGCTTAGGACAAATAAATAAAATAAAACGACACACAAATATACGTGGTTCAGCAATATATGTACGATTATTGCCTACATCTACAGTAGCAAGAATTGTCTTCTTATTATTAATAGAAGATTACAACAAAGGAAACATAGCCCATCATCTTTATTTCGTAAAGAGCTTAGAGAAATTTGTGGTATAAATTACTTTTTGTATCTTAGGATGTTTATTATTCCTGAATGTATAGTAATTTTGTAGCAAGCTAGATTATGCAAGATTGGAAACATATATGAATTTGTAGCAAGCTAGATTATGCATGGTTGGAAATATATTTGTATATAATTTTGTGGTTGCTAGATTATGCAAGGTTGGAAATATATACGCTTTTGTAGTAAGCTAGATTATGCAAGATTGGAAATATATCTATGTGTAATTTTGTGGTAGCTAAATTATGCACCATTAGAAATATATCGATAATAGAGTTTGTAATTAGGCTCATGCAAGGTTGGAAATATATCTATATATGTTAGGGTGAAAAAGCGTGATGTAGGTTATGATGATCAACGTAGTTTGTTTGAGAAAAGTTGGTTTAGGCTAAGAGGAGCTAGTTTATGGAGAAGCATGCTAATGATAATTGTAGATCTTATCTTCTTTCTTTTTCTGTCCTCCCTTGCTTCTGTTGGCCCTCCTTTTACAGGCCAGAACTTCTTGGTAGAGAAGCTAAAATGAAACAAGTAACTTGCAAGAAGATGCTAGAATGCAACACATAGCTTGCAGGAGAAGGCTAAAATGCCACAGGTGTTATCTGCTAGAGCTTGTTCGTTTCTCTAAGTTTCCTTCATGGTATTCTTGTAACAAAAGCTATGTATCATGGGCATTTTCATTGTTGCATAATTCTCTTTTTAACCCTTTCTATTATTTTACACTTCAACAATGTGTATTCAAGTTGTTTAGAAAAAGGTCGGTGATAGTTTTTCTTCTGGTTTTGAAACTTTTTCATCTGCGTTGTTGACTGAGCTCGCTTATTTCCATCTAGTGAGTGTTATTATTTGAGATTTTCACTCTTAAAAGAGCTTTCACGTATCATCTACTAATAAAGTACAGAATTTGGATAGAATGTTGATGATTTGACAATGTTAGTCTACATTGAAAATTTAAATGATAATTTTTTTTTTCCTGAATTTAGCAGTAGTTTTGGTTTGTGTGTTTCTATACCATGTTGATGGCTTGGCTATATTGGTATAATTCTTGACTGTGAATTCTCCTTGGTAGTCAAAGTCATTTCAATATTTTCATTTGTGGTCAATAAATCAGTTAAAGTGGTTTATGTCTTTATGCTGCTACTGTTGTATTTTAATTCCACTGGCTCTTCCAGTGTTTGCTGGGGCTTAAGTGTGATGCAGTTGCTTTTATAACTCACTACCATTAACAAACCAGCAGCCTTCTACTTCTTTCATGTCCTATGTTGCATGTTCATCTCTGGTGACTCCTAGTCCTAGCACAAAAGATCCATAGATAAATAACGTACGGAAATATAAGTTTAAACATTGATGTATGATATAATTGCAAAGAAGTGGTAGTTTAACTCAAAATTCCTCAAACAAATCAAAAGAATTGCACAATATATTGAATTGATTGAGGGTTACAGTTCTCAAGGCTAACTGTTTCCCTGCTGGAAATTTTTGCATAAATTGTGCGTCAAGATCAGAGGGGATATTATATTACCTTACCCTTACCCTTTCTCTTTATTTCTGTTTTTTCTTCTCTTGGAGTTTTCTTTCTCTTTCTCATCTATTCTTTTTGAAACTGTTCGGAGCTGAGTTCTATTCTCGGTCTCAAGTATGTGTTAAAGTTATTTCAATACTATTTTTGGCTTAAGTGCTTGATGTAGATGAATATGGATATAATATTATCCTAGAAATTACTGTTATCTTTAGTTAGTATCTGATTTTATTTGAAGTTCTCAAGTAAGTTTTGTTTTTAGTAATAATTGCCTGTCTATAAATTAATTTATCTTAAAGAATCTCTCTATGTCATTGAACTACCGATTATTGAATTTCCTTCTGTTGGCTATTTTTCTCTATCTCAATCTATACATACCTTGTTGGTCGTATCTCGTATATAAAGCCTTATGTTTTGGTACTTGCTAATATGTTTTGGTAAATATTACAGTTGATGATGGTCAACATAATGAACGTGTTTTATCACCAAGGACTAGTGAACTTTCTTTGTAGTAATGCATGCGAACTCGGGTACCTAATATATATATATATACTAGTTTTGTTGTTTCGTGCCCGGCACGAAACCGTGAAATAAAAATTATTTATAAAAATTAAAATATTTATCACATAAATTTAAATCAAATTATTTATATTTAAAAATAATAATATTTTTTAAAAACATCATTAATTGTAAAATAAAATAAGATTACATTTTAATAAAATAATAAAGAACTTACATATTATGTACAACAATAATAAAAAAAAATATTTGAATAAAAAATACATATTAGCAAAATAATAAAATTTCACTTTCACCCAGTCTCATATAATAGTATATTTTTTTTATAAACAAATTACTACTATTTATTACAAATTACAAAAATAGCTTCAATAGTGGTGAAAACAAATACCAAAAATAATATATATATATATATATATATTAGGATCGATTATAACACATCCTTTTTTTGCAACATCGATGCATCTTTTTTCTATTTCGGCACCTGAATAGTTATAATCCCAAATTTTTTTATATGGTGGTGTACATTACAGCTATCTAGAATATCCTACAAATTTTCAAGAAATTCTGAATAAATTATGGTACCGAAACATGGTCTAAACTGTCTGTTGCATGCATGTCTTTTTTTTGTGTACGCGTGTAAAATTTGACAGTTTGAACTCTGTTTTCGGCTTCGTAAACTATTCAGAATTTCTTGAAAAATGGCAAGATATTCTAAATATCTACAATGTACACCGTCATATAAAAAAAATTGAGATTATAACTATCCAGGTGCCGAAATAGAACAAGAATGCACCGGTGTTGCAAAAAAAAGAGATGTGTTGTAGTCGTGCCTTACATATATATATATATATATATATATTTGTATTTTATTTTTCATTATTCTAGACATCTATATAGATAATAGAATTAATGAGAAAAGAGATGATTGAGGATGGATGAAAAGAAAAAATTAAATAAGAGTAAGTAGAAAAATTAATCAACAATAACATAAAATAAAATATGAAATACAATTAATAAAATACCACCCATTCTTAAAAAATAAAGAAAACCACCCATAATAAGTTATTTTTATGGATTGTCATATTTATTATATTGAATTATTATTAATATAGCAGTTCAAGAATAAAAAGGTGGATTAATGAAAAACAAGTTTCTGAATATATATTTTTAAATTAAAAAATATATAATAATTTAAATTAACGAAAAGTATTTTATAATTTGAAAAAGAATTTTTTGAATGAGAAATAAATTAATAACTTAATTGTAAGAATATATATGAGACACCACATCTGGTTACTTGATATTACTAAGGAAAGTTGTTTAAAAAAAAACAAATAATTTATACACGCAGTATGTTATAATTATCAAAACAAAAATTGGAAGTTATGTTATCTTATTTAAAAAAATTAACCAAAATTTTACAAATATAATAATAAGACTGTTGACGCGGTTCTTCGACAAGAGATAATTATAAGAATAAGGAGAGTGATTAGTGTTAAATAATGAACCGTAATAGATGAATGATCTCAAAGTAAAAATGATAACGCGAATACTTTTTTAGGTGGTTCAAAGGTTAAAATCATTCTAGTCCACCAGCTAATATTATTGATATATCTCTGATATTCCTTACAGGGTATTTCTTTACAAATTAGAATCCAACCCCTTGCAACTCCCAGGGTCTCCATATTTATAGGGAGAGGGCACCTGGGTGTTGGCAAGGGAGGTCATCCCGTGACCTTCTTACCCATCATGTCACTTCTGTTACATTCATGATTAATTCCTAAAACCTGACAATGAAGTGTGGTCTAATCAATAGGTAAGGGGGATAATGGGTCGCACAGCCCAACCCAGTCGTGGGTACCTGAACACGCACTGTTATCCAAAAAACAGGCATGGATGATGTAACAAGTGATTCCCGAACACGTGGCTGACACTTGGAGGAACTCTGCTAGGATATCGACCAGAAGACAAATTATAAGCAGTAGGCAGCCGAAACTTACCTGCGACCAATATGGTCGCGGGTTCCGCATGGTTCATGATGCTTCTATAAAGATCTTTGTAAATCCCGAAATTGACTCCCACAATCTCCTGAGTATCCAATTATTTAGGAAAGAATATCTGTAACAAATTCATGTAATCCCCCTTGAGCCTATAAATAGAGAAAGATAGCTCAAGGAAGGGACTTTTGGCTTTCGAATTATTTGAGACTAGAGGGATTCTATTTGAGTTATTGTCTTGTTCTTCAGAGGTTGGTGAAACTCATCGAACCCTAGTTCTTTGATCACTCCTTTTGATCTTATATCAATAACAATCTAAGTGGACGTAGGTTATTACCAGATCCTGGGGCCGAACCACTCTAAAATCTGGTGTTCTTATTATTTTCGTCATTGCATTTGTTTCAACGTATCCTTCCACGTCAAGCGTATATTGACTCCGTGTCAGTTGGCCAAAATCTGGGTCAACATTCTGGTGCTTTCATTTAGAGCTTGATATATCACCGTTGAGAAAACCAATGGCGAAAACTACCAGGAAAACTGGACAGGCGGCCGGCGCTGTACCATCTAACCCGCCTCCTCCTCCCCCTCCCAACGTGGCTGAGGATGAGCCACATTTGGAATTTGAGGAGAAAGAAATGGATGACGTGACGCTAAAAAGTACTCTGGGGGCATTGCATGAAGAGCTGGCCAATCTGAGGGCCAGCCAGGAAAGTGCTGCCGAAATCATGGCGCGGCAGCAGCAAGAAATTGAACGGCAGCGTGTGGAGTTAAGCGAGAGGTAGGCGGAGATGGACCGTCACCAGAGCGAAGCCATGGCAGCCCTCGAGGTAGCCTTGCAATTAGCTAGGAATCAGGCTGCATCTGCCCCGCGGCCTGATCAACCTACGAATGGACTAACACAAAGGGGTCCTAATCCTAGCCCACCTATCCAACCCTCGAGTCCGCAAAGGCCCGAACAGCCTCAGGTGCCCCATGACGATGTCCCACTGGACCCTGAGGCACAGCCTCCATCCCAAGCTGATCGCGGCAATCCCCCGCATCAGAGGCAGAATAGGACCGGGCATCAGCCTCGCAGTCCTGGACGCCATAAGGGCGACGAGCCGAACCTTCCGAACAGAGGACAGCATCCTCCTGGTAACAGGAGGAACTCAGAGTTAGGCTCTGCGGTCCGAGGTCCCCCACGGCATGATAATGCACGGGGACCTAACGATCAACGCAGGCCACCCTCTAACGCTCGGGACGTTTCAGCCCGGGAAGGAAATTGAGGGAACAGTCGATCCCGTCAGAGCCAATCACAATTCAGAGATGGCAATGGTTATGATGAAGCCAATTCCGGCAGAGGAAATGCCGGTCGGAGGAATGACGAAAGAGGTGGAAAAAGGAGCCAGCCACCTCAAGATGACCAACCCAGCAGACGGGACGCTGGGGGGCAACCCAGGCAAAATAACGTCTTCAACCGGCTCGGAGCTAGCGAGCAGCGGAGAAGAGACGAGGATTTGAGAGATGTGCTCAATGATCGCCGTGAGCGACATGGCGAGAACATCCCCCCAGCAACAGAGGCCACAGCGATTCCTATCATTGTACAGGCCCAGATAGATGCCCTCAACCAGGCGGTGCAACAGCTGGTCGGGGGAAGAACATCTTACATCGACCACGACAGGAGGAAAGGCACTCCTTTCGTCCAGAGGATAGCTATGGCAGATACTCCTAGCAAGTTTAAAATGCCTACGCTTCCGAACTTTGATGGGTACGGTGACCCAGTATCTCACGTCAATAAGTTTGAGATACAAATGGACATTCAGAAAGTGTCCGAAGATGCTCGGTGCAGAATCTTCCCTGCAACACTTTCTGATGCCGCGCAGGAGTGGTTTTTCAAGTTCCCTCCTGCAAGCATAGTTTCCTGGGAGATGTTCGTAAAGGAGTTTTACGGACAGTTCTACGCAGGTCGAGTGCATCCGACCGAGGCAAACCAGCTGGTTGAAATACGCCAGCAGGATGGAGAACCACTGAAGGACTACATCCAACGCTTTATGCGAGCAGCAGCTGGAGCAAAAACGGTTGGGGACGAAGGAAAAATGATGGCCATAACCGCAGGGGTTAGGCGTCGCACCCCTCTCTGGAAAAGCCTCCGAAAAGATGGGGTTAGAGCAACCCAGGAATTCTTGGACCGGGCTGATCGTTACATCAAGCTCGATGATGCCATTGCCGACGATGGAAAGCCTCCAGGCAAGGATAAGAAGGCTGCCGAGCCCACCAAAGCCGCCAATGGGTCTAAGCCTAACGGCAACGGCAAGGGCAATGGGAACGGCAATGGCAATGGCAAGAATGGTGGAAAACGGCCACACAATGAGCCTTTCACCTCTGACAATAAACGAGCTAAGGGTAACCGTTATGAACCTCGGCTCACTAACTATACTGCCCTAGTTGAGTCTCGGGGAGAGGTTTATCAAGCCACGAGTTCTAGTGTGCCTTATAAGAAGCCTGCCCCCATTCGGAAGGATATTTCGAAAAGAGACACTACCAAGTTCTGTCGTTATCATAATGACTACGGACATGACACAAATGAGTGCAACCAGTTGAAGGATGAGATCGAGTTCCTTATCAAACAAGGACACTTGAGAAGATATGTACGGGCTTCGGGGAATTCCCAACGAGAAGCTTCAGGTGGCAACGAGCATGCGCCCACACGCCAACGCTCGCCACCTTTACAGCCTGCCCCCGTGATTGGCACATTGTTAACCATCTGTGGAGGCCCGCACCTCGCGGGAAACAGCAGAAAGGCCAGGGAACGATACGCTCGGGCTCTGCACCATGACCAGGACATCGAGATGATGACTGTGGAGGACCGCGCGCCAAAAAAGGCTCGATCAGAAGAGGGCGAGATATCCTTCTCTGATAGCGATGCCAAGCATGTCCGGTTCCCACATTCTGATTCGCTGGTCGTGGATATCCAAATGGCCAACATGATGGTGAAGAGAGTGCTGATCGATACAGGAAGTTCGGTGAATATCCTGTATAAGTCTTCGCTGGAATGCATGAAGTTGTCCGTTAAGGACCTGGAACCCTGCAACCAAACAATATACGGCTTCTCTGGTGAGGGACTCGTCCCTACAGGGTCAATCAGACTACCGGTGATAGCAGGTACAACGCCTGCTACCAGGACATTACTCGCTACTTTTATAGTAGTCGATTGTCCTTCGGCGTACAATGCCGTCAATGGAAGGCCTATACTGGTTGATCTACGGGCCGTCACCTCTATGTGGCACTTAGCCATGAAATTCCTGATAGACGCAGGGGTAAAGGGTGTGTTAGGAAACCAGAGGGAAGCCAGAGAGTGCTACAACGCCTCAGTCACGAAGGCGAAAAAGGGAACGTCAAAGAGCACTCCCCCAGATAGGTTGTAGATGGCAATTGATACACAAGCCCAATCCGGTGATGAAGTCACCAAATAGGGTGTTTCCCAAAGTGAGGATAGAGATTTAGATCCTCACTTTGGGGATTTTGAAGAAAACGTAGGACCCGTCGAGGACCTGGAAGAGGTCCAACTTGATGAAAAAGACCCGACCAGAGTCGTGAAGGTCGGGAAAAACCTGGAACAAACCACGAAGCATGCACTGGTGGAATTTCTAAAGAAGAACCAGGAAGTCTTTTAAGAGAGGATCATGAATGACATCGATCCATTCCTGGTGCTCCTGGAGCTTATTGATGATGGAATCAATGGGGATTTCATTTTCCTGGTCGCACAAAGACATGACTGGGATAGACCCTGCAGTTATCAGCCATGTCCTGAACATAGACAAGACTTATCCGCCCGTGCAACAAAAAAGAAGGCTGCTCGATAAAGATCGATCGAGAGCCTTAAAAGAAGAAGTTGAGAGGTTAAAGGAGAATGGGTTCATCAGGGTGGCATTTTATCCATCGTGGGTCTCCAATCTAGTGCTGGTCCCCAAGCCTAACGGCAAATGGCGAACCTGTGTGGATTTTATAGACCTCAATAAAGCCTGCCCAAAGGACTACTTCCAACTCCCAAGAATTGACCAGTTGGTCGATGCTACTGCAGGACATGAGATCGTCTCCTTCATGGATGCATATTCAGGCTACAATCAGATTAGCATGCATCCCCCTGACGAAAATCACACCAGCTTTCGGACCGATACGGGCTTGTACTGTTATAAAGTAATGCCCTTCGGACTGAAAAACGCAGGTGCGACTTACCAGTGGTTAGTTAACCACATGTTTAAAGAATTGATCGGGATAAACATGGAGGTATACGTGGACGACATGCTGGTAAAGTCTAAGAAGGAAGAAGGACATGTAAGGGATTTACAAGAATGTTTTGATGTATTGAACAAGTACCAGATGAAACTAAATCCTCTCAAATGTTCCTTCGGAGTTGGATCAGGGAAGTTTTTGGGGTTCATTGTAAATTCAAGAGGAATCGAGGCCAACCCTGACAAGATAAAAGCCTTGATTGACATGAAATCGCCAGAAAAGATCAAAGATGTACAAAGTTTAACCAGGAGGATTGCAGCCCTAAGTAGATTTATTTCAAAATCAACAGACAAATGCGTCCCTTTCTTCATTCTACTTAGGGGCAATAAGAAATTTGAGTGGACAGGAGACTGCGAGCAAGATTTTCAGGCCTTGAAGGCCCATATGGTACAGCCTCCCATTTTATCAAAGCCGATCGAAGGAGAAACTTTGTTCATTTACCTGGCAATCACTGAAGTTGCTGCTAGTGCGGTACTAGTACGAGAGGAAGAGGGCGTACAAAAAGCGGTTTACTATGTAAGCAAGAGGCCAATCGGAGCAAAATTGAGGTATCCTCCCATCGAGAGGTTAGCATACTGTTTAATCTTGGCCTCAAGGAAGCTATGTCCTTACTTTCAAGCCCACTCTATCACGGTTTTAACTGACCAGCCCCTTCGGCAAGTCCTCCAAAAACCAGAAGCGGCTGGGCGCCTATTAAAATGGGCAGTCGAACTAGGGCAGTTCGATATCACGTATTCACTGCGAGCAGCAGTAAAGGGACAAGTCTTGGCTGATCTTGTTGTAGATTTCACCGAACTCCCAGACAAGGAGCAGTGCGAATAGCCTAGTGCGCCTGAGCCTCAAGATGAAGCTCCTTTGTGGAAGTTATTCACGGATGGGTCGTCCAAGAAATCTCACGCAGGAGCGGGTGTGATATTGATAACGCCAGAAGGGCATCGATTTCACTCCGCCATTAGGTTCGACTTCACCACGTCAAATAATGAAGCTGAATACGAAGCACTCCTCGCTGGGTTGAGAATGGCGAAAGACATGAGCATAAAGACGCTTGATATTTACAGTGATTTGCAGCTGGTAGTGAATCAAGTTCTTGGGGAATATCAGGCACGAGGCCTAAAGATGGTGGCCTACTTGAATAAAATCAAAGACCTGCTAGCCCAGTTCATGAAGTATACCCTCCAGCAAATACCGCGGGATCAGAATTCGAATGCAGATGCCTTAGCCAAACTCACGAGCGCGAAAGATGCTGACACTTTGAACATTGTGCTAGTAGAAAGATTGAGTGAGCCAAGCATACAAGCAATTGGAGCTAGTATGGAAATCCGGGTAGAAGACACATGGATGGCACCTTACTTGGAGTATCTGACAAATGGTACACTACCAACAGATAGAAACAAGGCCAGAACCCTACAAAGGCAGGCTGCTAGGTACATACTGGTCGATGGTGTTATGTTCCGAAGAGGATACTCCATGCCACTACTTAGGTGCATTACACCAGAAAAAGCTAAGGAGCTAATGAAAGAGGTACATAAAGGCTTCTGCGGGGATCACGCTGGGGGGCAAAGTTTGGAAAAAAATATTCTAACGCAAGGTTATTTCTGGCCGACCATGAACGAAGATTCAATGGAGTTTGTGCGAAAATGTGGTAAATGTCAAAGGTTTTCAAAAGTTCCACGAGCGGCTCCAAACGAGTTGAAACAGATGCAGAGTCTGTGGCCTTTTGCAGTATGGGGGATAGATTTGATTGGATCCCTGCCAACCGGAAAGGGTGGAGTGAAGTACGCAGTTGTGGCGGTCGATTACTTCACCAAATGGGCCGAAGCTGAACCGCTCGCTACCATAACGACCAAGAAAGTTCTTGACTTTTTCATCAAGAACATTGTTTGCCGCTATGGTTTGCCGCGAAATATTATTTTAGACAACGGAACCCAATTTGACAGTGACTTATTCACCGACTTCTGCGGAAGGCATGGGATTATCAAAAGCTTTTCTTCAATTGCGCATCCACAAGCAAACGGGCAGGTCGAGGCAGTGAATAAAACGCTTAAGGACACCCTGAAGAAAAGGCTTGAAGACGCTAAGGGAGCATGGCTAGAACAACTGCCTGAAGTCCTCTTGTCATATAGAACTTCTCACCGAACAGCGACATGTCATACCCCATTCTCCTTAGCCTACGGATATGAGGCCATGTTACCTGTCGAATTAGATCCCCCCTCACATCGACGCATAACATACGACCAGGACCAGAACAGCCAATTGATGATGGAGTCCCTAGACTCAATTGACGAAATACGAGAAAAATCCCAACTCCGAGTCGCTGCTTACCAGCAAAAGGTCGCCCGGTACTTTAACTCGAAAGTAAAAGAAAGGAAATTCAACGTCGGTGACTTGGTCCTACGACGAGTTTTATTGAACACCCGCGACCCCACTGCTGGAGTACTCGGACCCAATTGGGAAGGACCTTACCAAATTGAAGAAGTCCTTCACCCGGGCACCTACAAACTTGCACGCCTAAACGGAGATCTCGTTCCAAGCTATTGGAATGGAGAACACCTGCGCAAGTATTATCAGTGAACAGTCCTTTTTAAAGGACTGGCTTGTATTAAATTTTACTTTTTACAAGTTTTGAAAAAAAAGGTTAGCCATGTTGTATGGCTAATCGCTTATAAATGTAAGATCCTTTTTTAGGATCACTCGTAAAGACATGTTTAGTCCATTTTTAATACGAGATTATAAGGGACTGTGCGCAGCCAGTCATTCTTGCCAACCTTTGTGAATTTATTTTTACAAGTATTTGTTCATTACGTGTGTTGTTTTGCTGTATTATAAGTATTACGTTTCCTACCGAGCAGAAATGTTCGAACAGGTCATGGTCAAGGCAAGTGACCAAGGACCTAAAGCTCCTCGATTACTTGGCGGGGCATATAAGGTACATCGATAGCAAAGCATACCAAAAGGTATGTAAACACATGAACAAAATAAGTGAAAGCATGCTAAGGTACTTAGAGTAGTTTTCAAAATTTATATTTTGTTAAATCAAACCAAAGTACTATGCTAAGTTCGGTCATACGGACAGATGTTATAGTAAATGAAAATATTATAACATTATAATGCAGTCTTTTACACCGCAAGCATCACCGCTTGGATGTAATTGTTCAAATAAAAGGAAAGTTTGCTGCCCATGCAGCAAATTTAAAAAATATAGTCTTTACATCACGACCCGTGGGTCGTGTAATTAAATAAAGAAAAAATAAAAAGTTCAAGAAGCATTAGGAGCAGGAGGGTCTTTATCAACATTTTGATTGGTCGTATCCTCAACAGCTCCTCCTTCCTCTGCGCCAGCGATGCTTGGGGAAGCAGGGATCCTTGATCTTTCCTCTTCTTCAGCCAATCGAGCAGTGCAGCGGGCCAGCTCAGCATTCCTGGCATTTTCTGGAAGGTAGTCAAAGTTGGCACCCCGGTTATGCTTCCAGAAATCGTAAAAACACCGAAGCGTCGCATTCTTGTACCTTTCCAGATCTTTGGCATTGGTAAGCTTCAGCTGCTCTATTTGGCTCTCAAGAACAACTATTGAACTATGGCCTTGTCTTTTGCAAGATGCTCCTCTTTGAGTCTCTTGCATTCATGATATTAGACTCGGCTGGAATCCTGGTACTCATCCCTGTGCTTCTTCAAGGCTTCCTTGGAAGCTTCAGCCTCCGCCAGCTTTGCCACCACAGCATCCTTCTGCTGGGTGACCACCTCTAACTTCCCAACATGCCTGGCTTCTGCAGCCTGAAGCTCCTCAGCAGCTTTCACCTAGTACCTCTCGATGGCCTTTGCCCGAGCCTGGTCGATGGTAGCTTGGGCACGGGTACGAGCAACAGTTGCAGTCAGCAAGGCCTGTGGACAAAGGATAAAGTTAGAGTCTGTTGCAAGGAAGAAAAAATGAAAGCCAAAGAGATAAGAAATGCTTACGCTGGCAATTTTGTTTAGGGCCCTATTCAGAATTTGGTCGACCCCCATATTCTTTGCCTCAGCCATCGCATCCTTTCAGCGGTCATACCTCACGATGTGTGAAAGGCGGTCCTTGGCTGCTCGCAAGGTGCGGTTTGAAATTTTGGCCCCAGGAGCTTCGGCTGGCTGGGATTGTTCTTTAGCGGCTACAGGTGGAGGATTCGTCGTAGCAGGCGGGGTTTCCTTCTCAACAGGAACCAAAGGCTGGGCAGAAGCTTGCCTAGTTGGCACGTCCTTGGAAGGATCTTCTGTTCGACCCTTCTTGGCAGGAGGTCCTTGGCTCGATTCGCCGTTGTGCCTCCTGGACGTCTTTCGCCGAACCAGAGGGACTTCTACCTCCTCCTCAGTCTGATACAAATCGAAGACGTTGGGAGTGGCCATATCTGCGTACAAATAAACATATGCAAATGATAAGATAAAGGCAGATAAAAACTCTTGATAAAACAGAAAAGAGGTCACAAAGTTTAATACCCGAGCTACAACTACTAGTCGCTATACTATTGACTCTATTAGTCACACACTCACTATCTGGCACGAAGAAGTCTGGCCCTAGATTTGGAGTATACGTAAAGTTGCCCTCCCCGTCAAACAAGGGACAGGGAATTGGTAAGCTATTTAAAATCGAAAATAACAGTACCATTTTCATCACAGGATTCACCCAAGTCCACAACAGACTCTGTTGCCTTTTGTTTCCCCTTGTCTTGGGGTGCAGAAGGCCTTTCTGCGGAAGGATTGCCTGTGGGTTCCCTGATTGTAAACCCCGTTGGCCTCCTTCGAGGAGGGGACGCTGGGGGTTGCTTCTCGGGATCCCCCTCGGCCGTGGCATCTGCTACCATAGGTCCTCTTGTTTCATGGCGAGGAGCCAGGAGGCCGGATAGCCTTAGGTTTTCATCAGTGACCAGGGACTTGACGCTTTTTTCTGCGTCTGTCATCCTGGCCAATGCGGTGGACCTCAACACCATGTCTAGTGTTGCGGTCAGACGTAGCCATGGTCCTAAAAGGCAAAGTGTGCTTTAAGAAAACTGAAGGAAAATTCACTGATGAAAAGTATCGACCAGTAAAACAACACTTACCTCCTCGGGCGAAGGCCAGATTGTTGGTGGTCATGTTCGACGTGAGGAAGTACTCCTTACTGTACTGCCCCACGTTGGATATGTGCGTAGTGTCACTCAGGAACGTCTGGCTCGTCTCCTGGTGAAAAAGATGGAAGAAGCCCGTCCCATACTATTGAGGGTTGGACTTGAGGTCGAAAAAGGAAATTGACCTCATGGGGGGTAGGTTCTGGCCATTTTTTAAGTTTGTACAGGATATAGAGTGCAGCCAACATTCTATATCCATTCGGAGTAATTTGAAAGGGGGCGACACCAAAATAGTTGGCCACCCCTTGATAAAAAGGATGTAGAGGGAGGATAGCCCCCGCCTCTATATGATATCTAGACCAAGCACTATATACACCTCCGGGAAGGTTAGCCCTTTGGTCTGCAGCTGGAATTTTGAGATTAACCCCTGTAAGAGGATACTTCCTATGGTAGTTGGCAAGCATCCGAGGAGTCACTTGGCTGGTCGGGGAGAGATACCACTCGACATCAGGAAGGTTTTGATGACGAGGGCGGGCCCTGACTTGGATATTAGGGTCTGGGGCGGCATTTTCTCGACTACTGGTCGAAGGAACCCTAGCCTGTGAATCAGGCTGGGCAGGAGAGTTTGGGCTATTTTTGGAGTCAGGTCTTTTCTTGCCTAAAGACTTAGAGCGAGCCATTTGAGAAGGTGATGGACGAGGTCTAGAAGAAGATCGTGAAAAAGGGATGTCGTGAACTCGGTCGGTCGGTTGTTCTTCGCCTTCGAGCAGCTGGGCAAGAAGATCGTTGTCGATGGGCCGTTCACCTCCCCACAAATCTGGCATTAAGGTCTGCAAACAGAAGAATGGGGAGGTGAGGATGGAGAATTTTTGAAAGTTTTTAGAATAACGCTGGTCGAGTATAAAAGTTAAGCTTTTATACAGCAGCATTCTAATAAAAAGCTAAAAATTTCCACGCGAACAGTTTGAGAAACAGATCAAAAGGTGAAAGCAAAAAGTTTTTTGTAAAAGCTTTTTCAACTCTTCTTTGGGCGGGAAAAACCTATTTTTTCGGCTGGCATAAAATTCGAACTTTTACTTCGGTTTTACGTCCTAAAAAGTATGATCTCGACTATCAAACTAACTCGTAACTTTTTTCACCCACAAGACATTCTACTGACAAGCATCTCAACCCAGAAATAGGTGAACTCAACAGTCAACATACAGAAACATGCACTACAAAAATATGAAACATAAAGGTTCCAAGACTTACCAGGAAGAAGATCGTGGAGGTTGGTAAGAGTTTTCGGAGATCAGGGAACTCTCGGACTGAGTCTTGAAAACGCAGAAGGACGGTCTCCAAAATAAAATGGAAGCTCTAGTTTTAGGGTTTCTTGAAAGAGTAATGGCGTGCGTAAAAAGAAAAGGAGAACTTCGGAGATGCTATATATATTTTTGTCTGTGGCATTAAAAGGGAGTAATCATCAGCTTCCCCTTTTTTGAAGTATGGGGAAACGAGATAGCCGTCGAAATATTACTAGGGAAGCAAAAAGCCGTGATTAGACAAGAGTAGGTTGCTTCTTCCAAGAACACACGAACGGTTCTGACAGGTATGGCGGGGTCACCAAAGGGTCGCTTCCTCAAAAGTTTATTTATTGCTCATAATAAATAAACTTGGGGGGGGGGGGGGGGCAAATGTTATCCAAAAAACTGGCATGGATGATGTGGCAAGTGATTCCCGAACACGTGGCTGACACTTGGAGGAACTCTGCTAGGATATCGACCAGAAGAAAAATTATAAGTAGTAGGCAGCTGAAACTTACCTGCGACCAGTATGGTCGCGGGTTCCGCATGCTTCATGATGCTTCTATAAAGATCTTTGTAAATCCTGAAATTGACTCCCACAATCTCCTGAGTATCCAATTATTTAGGAAAGAATATCTATAACAAATTCATGTAATCCCCCTTGAGCCTATAAATAGAGAAAGATAGCTCAAGGAAGGGACTTTTGGCTTTCGAATTATTTGAGACTAGAGGGATTCTATTTGAGTTATTGTCTTGTTCTTCAGAGGTTGGTGAAACTCATCGAACCCTAGTTCTTTGATCACTCCTTTTGATCTTATATCAATAACAATCTAAGTGGACGTAGGTTATTACCAGATCCTGGGGCCGAACCACTCTAAAATCTGGTGTTCTTATTATTTTCGTCATTGCATTTATTTCAACGTATCCGTCCACATGAAGCGTATATTGACTCCGTGTCAGTTTGCCAAAATCTAGGTCAACATGCACGTTTATGCTGCGTGTCCGAGAATTCAGGGATGGATCAGACACGTGATGTCTGATATATGCACATTTACATTGCGTGGTTGACTTTATAAAAGGTCAGAGGTGCCAACTCAAGCTCATACCCTGAGCTTGATGTAGTATCAGCCCGTGATATCCACACTGCTAACCCGATGCCAATAATCGCAACAAACCTTTGGTTACCTCGAGCTAAAGAGGTAGAACCTTTCAACAGCAGCTCCGGGTAGGTGGCTTCCACGTGGCTGATATAATTATGCCCTTTCTCAGTTCGCTAATAGCCCGTGGATATTTAGGGCGTACATTTGCCCCCCAAGCCCCTGCTCGTGGCATATGACGTCACTTGGGGCCATAGTGGGGGCTTTTAGGCTTCTTTGTGGACTCTTCACATTCCTCCCATTACGCTGGTATCGAATACGTGGAGCATCGTGGTTGGTGACGGTCCGTCATCTGAGAACTGCATTAAATGGCCTAGCCTATCTTTGGCCGTCGTTTCATCTTTCTAGTAGTGATCCTCGTATCCCACATCAAGACGATCGAATGGCTCTCATCCTTTGGCCTTTTACATATATAAAAGGCTGGCCATCTTTCGCATGAGCCACCTTTTCATTTGAAAATTTTCTCATCTTCTTCTTTCTTCTCAGTCTCAACACCTTTTCTTTCTTTCGGTCACTATTCCCAGCGTTCCAGAGGATCAGACACGAGGGCTCTTTTGTGACTCTGGTACCAGCATTCTCATCAGGATTTCAACCCAGACGATCCCTTCAGTCTCTTCACAGCAAAACATTTTTGTAAGTCCTCCATTCGTGCATGTTTTAAATGTTTTCCTTCATTGTTGCTTAGGTAAACTTTTCTTTAGTCGCATGTAGTAGGTTGCTTGTCTTTTGCTCTTTTTTGCTGGTATTTTATGCGTAGGTTTTTATCCTAGGGGTATCGACCATAGGAAAAACTGTTTAGGAGCATGACTCATAGGATACAAATTCTGGGGTGATTTTCTGGGTAAAAAAAATTTATGCCTGTTTGGAACAAGAAGTTTTTAGGGTGCAAAAACCGGGTAGCTTAGGGGACACGCTTCACAGGCGGTTTTGCCTACTATTGCCTACTGAAACTTTCCTTCCAAGGCAAACTTTTTCTCTGACCCTCCTGACACACGGATTTCGAGTAATCGGGGACCCGTTGGGAGCACAGGCGCGTGTTCATAGAACCGCGTGGTCTCACTCGCCACGGGCTGAGATTACCTCAGCATGTGTAAAGGAAACCCTTCGCGCTACTCTTTCTTATGCTTAGGTCGCCTTTTCTAAATTTTCTTCTTTGTTCGTTAGGCGACCAGATAGGACCTAAGAAGAACGCACCCAAGAAGAGTGCTGGCAGCTCATCCTCCCAACAAACCAACAAAGGAAAGGAGGTGGCCACAGATTTCCCGATCCCCAACTTCGGTCCAACCGTGGAGAAGGAGGTCGAGGTGGGGCCCGACGCCTTTTTCGAGGCCGAGAGGATCGCCTCGAAGGTCACCACCCAAGGGAAAGTCAACAAAATTTTGCTTTCCCATAACATTGAGATAGGGAGGGGTGCCCTGGACGCCCGACCTCCCCTTGAAGGTGAGTGGAGCTGTGTGCCGATCGATGAGGAGTACGCCGCCTGGACCAACGAGCATCTCAAGGCTGAGGCCTTCCTCCCATTGGACCAGTACTTCGCGGATTTTTTAAATTACGTGAAGTTGGCCCCTTTCCAGCTCCCCCCTAACTCCTACCGTCTGTTAGCGGGGTTGAAGTATCTATTCCTGAAGCAAGAATGGGAGGTCCCCACGCCGGTGGACATCTTGTACTTCTTTTGCCTCAAAGCCAGCCCGGAGCAACGGGGGCGAGGTGACGGGTTCTACTACCTGACCCGTTTTCCAAATTCATCTATGGTCATCGAGCTACCCAGCCACCCCAATGACTTTAAGGACCAGTTCTTCATGTCAAAGGGGTTTCGCAACTGCGAACACCACTACTTCAACCATCCTCGTAAGTTCCTTCTATCTTCCGCTCGTAAGTTGATTGCTGATTAGCCTCTTTTTATTCGTTCCTGACTTAGAAACTATCATGCAGCTATTTTCGCGAGGACGGCCAAATCAGTGACCCTTGGGGGTCAATATGAAACCTTGGCGGGGCTCCCCCCAAGTGAAATGGATTATCGCCAGCTCGTGTCTGACGAGACGATGCTGCCGTGTAAGTTAATCTCTCCGGGCCAGACTCTGGCCTTGAGGAGACCGCGGACCATCCCTGCTGCTCGTGAGCTGGCGCCCATCCCCGAGGAGGCGGCCGCGGATGAGGAGGACGAGGTGCCCCTTGTGCGGCGGAAGCGGGCTCTGGAGGTCACCCAAGAAGTCAATGCAGGGAGGGCCCAGTCCGGGGCAGCAGCCAGCCCCTCCGACCAAGGTAACCCTTATTTATTTAGGGACTTAGATAGGGCCACTGCCGACCTACGGTTTGCTAGGTTTAACCCCAGCCAACCTGTTCATCGCCACCAAAACGACCCAGACCGCGACATCACCCTACTCCAATGTGTCGACCAGCTCGTGCTGTGTTATGACATGAGACTCCCTAGGGGTACTATAGTTGTAGATAATACCTTGGCCTTTAGGTCAGCTTTTTTCGAGGAGTATGGGACCAATCTTAGGTCATGGCCCTCCCTCCTGGAGGGTGTAGTAGCTCTGGGTCTTAAGCAGTACATAGAAGAGTCCAGTCCCGAGGCAGATCCGGACCCAGAGCCTCCTCTAGCTCATGTAGTCGTTATCTTAGACTCCCCCGCTGAAGCTCCGGGGTCGGAGGTCGTGACCATAGATTCCTCCTCTAGCTCGAAGGGTAGGACCCCTTTCAATACATACTTCAGCTCTGCTCTCTTTTTTTTGTTTTGCACAAATATTTTTACATGTATATTAATGCTTTGCTGTCTTTGTTTCAACAGAGGAGATGTCGCAGCCCGGGAGCAATGATCTGCGAGCTATGTTCCCTGGAGGAAACCCTTCCTCCGGGTCTTCCGGGCCCATGGTGAAAAGGCTTAGGATGGCGAAGAAAGCCATCGGGACCAGCTCCAAGTCTCCTACAAAGGGGAAAAACCAAGCCCCTGCTGCTCTGGAGAAGGTGCCTCCACCCCCTCCTGCAACGGAGAAGATGATGGCTCCACCTCCCCCGCGACATCCTGTCTCTATTCGGGAACCAAAGGTGTCCACTGGGACCTTGGCATCTTCGACCCCCAATGTTCGCGTCCCGGTCAACCCCCAGGCCCTGGAGAAGGTCCCCGAGGTCTTCAGGGGGACAGTCTACGAGACTACAACCTACATGGTGGATCATTGCTAGAATGCCACCTCGAGGGATCTGCGGGAGATCGAGACAAGGAGCCCTGAGAACGTGATGGAGTCTTCGTTGGGGATGACCCTCACGGTAAGTTGGCTTTGCCACTAGTACTCCCTGTTTGCTTGTATCATAATTTTTTTCTAAGGCACTTGCCTTATTATCTTTTGGTCTTGCAGGCAGCTTTGGCCCTCCACCGGAGCATATCTAGGTCCTGGGCCAGGATCGAGGAGATCAGGGGCGAGCATGTAACGACCTCCTTTCTTAACATACATATATATAGAGTAAAAACAAATTTTAACCTAAATATGACAATACTGAAATTCTGAATTTACAAAAACTTTACTAAACAATACATAAATAATGTTTATAACCTTAACCACACAATACTCACAACTAGATAAAAACTTTATCTTACATACAAATCTTAATACTTTTATAAATCATTTTCGTGGCGTTACTACACCTTAACGTAGAAATGAAAATGTATCCAACTGATAAATTGAAAAGCTTTATGTAAATTACAAAGTTCATGAAATACTTTTTAAAGCTTTAAGTAAATGATAAAGTTCACAAAATACTTTTAATGAAATATAATAAAACCAAGTTTCTTGTTTATTTATAAAATAGCATAGCAGAACTCCACTCCCTTCAGGTCAGCCCCATATGTACAGTCATGTTGGCCCCACGTATACTCATCAACAATTTATATTTAGGGTCTCTTACCTACAATACAAAACATTATCTGATGAGCTAAGGCTCAGTAAGTAGAATAACTACCTCATATGCATTAAAATAAACATGCAACATGCTATGTATTTTCTTTCTTTCACTTTCCTTTCTTTTGGGCCCTAGAGGATGCTGCTGCCGGCATTACATAGGGAATCACATTCCCACCTGAACATAAACATGATAATAGGGAATTTCCCTCATAAACATTCATCATATAGGGACGTACATCTCCCTCCTTACATTTTTGGGACTTAGGTCTCCCAAGCAGCACCTCTACTTTAACGTTTTCAATAACTTGTCTGTGAACATTAAGCGTGCTTATGCATAATATAACATTCTTGAAAATAACTTATGCATAAGAACAATATGACAGATTAACATATAAAGCATATAAATGCACATAAGACACATAAAATACTTGTATTGTAGATGAGGATTCTACTTACCTTGCGTCTTGATAAAACAATCGAAATTGTTAGCTTCCTGATAAAAACACAAACTATTAAATTACATAAAATCTACATTATGAAATGTTAGCTTAAAATTGTTATTATCCCATTTTTCCTGTTTTAGTGCTTATTTTATGTCCAGGCGTATGGTCATACTATAGTTGTCCATGACAAGGTCCTGATCTAAAAGTCGTGGTCATGGTCATACTGAAAAGTCCAGGTCATAATACTTGTCCATAATAATAGGGAATAAGGTCATAAGAGTCCATAATAATAGTCCAAAGTATGACCATAGCCTATATAAGTTTACTATTATGAGGATACATAAAAAAATAGTTCATATTTCAATTTTGGCATTTGTAAAATATGACGACATGGTAAAATAATCCATATATAAATTTTAGCATTTTAATGGCATAGTAAAGTAATCTATATAAATTTTGGCATTATAATGGCATGGTAACATAATCCATATATAAATTTGGCATTATAGTAAAATAATCTATATATAAATTTTTGGTATTATAACGGCATAGTAAAATGATCTACATATAACTTTTGGCATTATAACGTCATAGTAAAATAATCTATATATAAATTTTGGCATTATAACGGCATAGTAAAATAATCTATATATAAATTATAACGGCATAGTAAATTAATCTATATATAAATTTTTGCATTATAACGGCATAGTAAAATAATCTATATATAAATTTTGGCATTATAACGGCATAGTAAATTAATCTATATATAAATTTTTGCATTATAACGGCATAGTAAAATAATCTATACATATATAATAACTAAATAACTGAAAAGAAAGGCTCGGGAAGAGCTTACCTAAAAGGCTAGCGTTATGGACAGAACTTCGCCTAGATCTCCGAGGTTTAGAACTTTAGAAGGATGTTAAGAATATTTTTGGGTAGAGTAAGAGAAAGGAAATGAGGTTTTTGTGATTTCAAGATGAGTTTTGGAAGGGCTATTTATAGGAAAAACTTGGGATACTATTCTAATAAAATATTAAAAATAATAAGCATAGTGGAATAATAACATATTCAAAATATCAAGCATAGTAATTTGCTTAAGTCATCAATGTGTCACTACTGCATCAACATGTGGAACCCATGGGGTGGACCCCGCTGTGGGACCCATGTGGACCCTACTGTGGGACCCTTGCGGACCCCACTGTGGGACCCACTATGAATAGTACCTGGTGAATAGTAAAAAAAATGAAAATTTCCCAATCTTCTTATATTACTTAGTCTAGCATTTTTGACTCACAAACTTTTCTGAAAAAGTTTCTCTAACACCCATAAATTAATTATTCCCACCTATTGGTTACTTCAACAACTTAGAATTGTTAAAATCCCATAATAGAAAACAACTACACCCCCAACGGTCATGAACACTATTCACCAACGGTCATAAACGGCTAGTTTTTGCCCTATAAATACTTGTTCCTTCAACCATTTATTTGCACAACTTCTTCATCTCTTAACCTTCTAGATAAAATTCATCATCAAAACATGAATTTCTCTTTATTTTTCATAACTTTAGTGATTGTTTGCTTGTATTTAGCATCATTCTATGGGTATTATACTAATGAAATGCCCATGAATGTTATAGTTGCATATTCATTAGTTATTCTTCCACTTTACTTAATAGCTCTAACATTCGGTTAGCATTGTAATGCACTCAAAAATGAATAAAAAAATCTTCTCTTATCTTTCCTAATTGTTATAATTTGTAAAAAGAAAATGGGAGTTACAGAGCACCAGGCCGCCCAGTTCGCCCTCGCGACTGCTCAACAACAGGAAAGGGATACTAAGGCGGCCCTGGCAACTGCCGGGGAAAACGAGAGGGTCGCGCAGGCCGCTTCGGTCGCTGCGCAAACTGAGCTAGAGGCATCCCAGACCAAGCTACAGGAGGCCGAGGCCACCAAGGCCGCCCTAGCCACTGCGAAGATCGAGCTCGAGGAAGCCAAGGCTACCCGGGCCGCACTAGACGCCACAAAGGTTGAGGCCGAGAAGGCCGAGGCTGCTCTGGCGGCGGAGAGGGCACCTTCCAGCTCCTCCATGGAGGCTATGCTGTACCACTGCTGGGTCTTCAACCTGGATGGTGACTTCTCCTTTCTGGAGCCGGACGTGTGGGAGTCCTTCTTGGGGAAGTTCAAAGCTCGCCCTCAACAAGAGGCGCCCTCCGAGACTGGGGAGACTTCCACTGCTACCGAGCAGGATGGCGAGGAGGTGACCTCATCAGAGTGCCCTGGCGGGGCATAGGACTTTTCTCCTTTTCTTTTATCATTTACTTTTTTTTTGTAACTTTATATTATGAGGTTTTTTAACCTCGAGAAAATTGATTTCCTCAACTTTATTTCAATTGATTTACATCTTTTTATCTTCTATGCATTTGGTAGTAATCTTAGTTTCTGTTGGCGTTTAATCAACTTGAACCAACTTCTAAGACTTAAGTCCTGGTTGTATCCAGGACATTAATTTAAAAAACTTAGTTCGCGTTAATTCTTTATCGATATCTCGTGCTTTTTAAGAAAAACACCGATCAATCAATTTGAACCAACTTCTAAGTTTTAGGACCTAGTTGAATCCAGGACATTAATTTGAAAACTTAGTTCGCGTTAATTCTTTATCGATATCTCGTGCTTTTTAAGAAAAACACCGATCAATCAATTTGAACCAACTTCTAAGTTTTTTTTTAGGATAGCCTAGTTATATCCAGGATACAACTTAGTTCGCGTTAATCCTTTATCGATATCTCATGCTTTTTAAGAAAAACATCGATCAATCAATTTGAATTAACTTCTAAGTTTTTTGGACGACCTGGTTATATCCAGGACATATGCCCCCCAAGTAATTAGGAAAGGGTCTTTCGTGGCTACTTGACATTACATCCACAAATATACACAATAATGTAAGAAGATTTAATTCTTATTACTTAATGAACAAAAGATGGCTTTTCTGATTAAGCCTTACAAAGGTATTATTGATAATATTTCTTCAAATGGATAGCGTTCCAAGTTCATGGGACTGCTTCTCCATTAAGCCGAGCTAATTTATAGGTTCCTTCTTTAATGACCTCGGTTATTTGGTAGGGCCCTTTCCAGTTCGGTCCCAATACTCCATCTTTGGGGTCCTTATTGGCTAGGAAGACTCTTCTGAGGACCAGGTCGCCAACGCTAAAGGCGCGTTTCTAGACCTTTGAGTTGCCCCGTTGGCGTTCGATGCGAGGTCCGGTATGCCCACAGTACCTGGGGGAGCTATTCTGGCCAGACTCCCTTGGCTTCGTCCAGTCTCTTCTTAAGGCTTGCCTTCAACGTCTTATTGACGGCCTTGACCTGCCCATTCGCCTGGGGATAGGCCACGGAGGAGAAGCTTTTTACAATGTCGTGCCTCTCACAAAATTTGGTGAAGAGGTCGCTATCGAACTGCGTTCCATTATCTGATACGATCTTCTTTGGCAGCTCAAATCGGCGGATAATGATCTTGACCACGAAGTCGAGGACTCTCTATGAAGTGATTGTTGCTAGGGGCTCTGCTTCTGCGCACTTGGTGAAGTAGTCGATAGCCACCACCACATAACGAACTCCTCACTTTCCAGTAGGGAGGGCGCCAACCAAGTCAATCCCCCAGACCACGAATGGACACGGGGACGAGATCATCTTCAGCTTGACCGGGGGGGCTCGGGCAACTGTGGCGAATCGCTGGCACTTGTCACATTTTTTGACGTAGGAGATCGAGTCCTTTGACAGAGTGCGCCAGTAATATCCTTGCCTTAAGATCTTCAGGGAAAAGCTTTGCCCCCTAGTGTGATCTCCGCAAAAACCCTCGTGCACTTCCTGCAAAATGGTCTTTGCTTCGCTTGGCAGAACACACCGTAGGAGAGGTAGAGAGTGTCCACGTCGGTATAATATCCCATCTACCACTGTATACCTTGGAGCCTGGTAAAGTACCCGCCTTGCGTCATTTCGATCTTCAGGTAACTTTCCTGCTATGAGATATTCGAGGATGGGGGTCATCCAGGTCGGTCTGGCGTCGATCATCTCGACCTCTGCCCCGACTTCCTCTATGCTTGGTTTCTCCAAGAACTCTACTGGCACTAACCCCAAAGTCTCCGCCTCCCCGGAGGTAGTGAGCTTTGCGAGGGCGTCTGCGTTAGCATTCTGCTCCCGCGGTATCTGCTCAAATGCAGACAGCTCGCTTTTTACCTTGGCCAGGTAAGCAGCCATCTTGGTCCCCCGTGCTTGGTATTCCCCCAACACTTGGTTTACCACGAGCTGGGAATCCCTGTAACATTGGACGGAGCTGGCCTTCAGCTCCTGGGCCACCCTTAGCCCGGCAAGTAAAGCTTCGTATTCAGCCTCATTGTTGGACGCTTTGAATCTGAATCGCAACGCCGAGTGGAATCGATATCCTTCTGGGGATATCAATATGATTCTAGCCCCGGAGTCATTCTCGTTAGACGAGCCATCTACGAAGACCTTCCATGAGGCCTGGGTTAAGGAGGCCTGGGCTGACTCCTCTACACGATCTTCTCGGAATCCTGTGCACTCTGACATGAAATCAGCCAGGGCCTGGCTTTTTATTGCAGTTCACGGTATGTACAAAATCTTGAACTGGCTGAGCTCAATAGCCCACTTCAACAGACGTCCCGAGGCTTCAGGTTTTTGCAAAACCTGCCTTAAAGGCTGATCGGTTATGACATGTATTGAGTGGGACTGAAAATACGGCCTGAGCTTCCGGGATGTCGTGATAAGACAGAAGGCCATCTTCTCCATCAATGGATACTGGGACTCAGCTCCGAGAAGCCTCTTGCTGATGTAATAGACTGGCTTCTGAGACCGCTCTTCTTCTCAGACTAATATGGCGCTAGCTGCATCTTCTGTGATGGCTAGGTAAAGGAAAAGAGGCTCTCCTGCCGTTGGTTTGGATAATACGAGCGACTCGGCTAAGTGTGCTTTCAGGTCAAGGAAAGCACGCTCGCACTCCTCGGTCCACTCGAACTTCTTATTCCCCCAGAGCAGGTTGTAGAACGGCAGACACTTGTCGGTAGATTTAGAAATAAACCGATTAAGGGCTGCCGCCCTTCCTGTCAGGCCTTGGACGTCCTTTCGTGACCGAGGTGAGGGCAGCTCGAGCAAAGACCTAACCTTAGCGGGGATTGCATCGATTCCTCTGGTATTGACAATGAAACCCAGGAATTTCCCTGACGCGACCCCGAACGTGCATTTTTGTGGGTTAAGCCTCATGCCGTACTCTCTCAATATCTTAAAGCATTCCTCTAGATCGGAAACATGGTTATCAGCAGTTTTCGACTTGACCAGCATGTCTTCAACATACACTTCCATGTTCTTCCCGATCTGGTTGGCAAACATCCTATTTACCAACCTCTGGTAAGTAGCTCCGGCGTTCTTCAGCCCGAAGGGCATTACCTTGTAACAATAAACGTTGGTCGAGTTCATGAAGCTAGTGTGCTCCTGGTCCACTGGATTTATGGCGATCTGATTATAGCCCGAATATGCATCCATAAAAGACATGAGCTCGTGCCCCGTCGTGGCGTCTACCAGTTGGTCGATCCTCGGCAAGGGGAAGCAATCTTTGGGGCAGGCTTTGTTTAGATCGGAGAAGTTGATGCAGGTCCGCCATTTCCCGTTGGGCTTCGGGACCAACACAGGATTGGCGACCCAGATCAGGAACTTCGCCTCGCGGATAAAGCCACACTTTAAGAGACGGGCTACTTCTTCTTCTAGGGCCTCAGCTCGGGTTGTTCCTAGGCGCCTTTACTTCTGGGATTTCGCAGGCACACTTTTATCCAAGTGGAGGGTGTGCATGATGACGCTCGGACTGATCCCCACCATGTCTTCATGAGACCATGCAAACACGTCCAGGTTCTCTTGCAGAAACATAATCAGCTCCACCTTCCTTTCGCCGCATAGATTTTTCCCGAGCTTTACCACCCGCGAGGGATTTTGTGGATCGATATTTACCTCCTCGAGCTCTTTGATAGCTTGGAGCTCAGATTTATCCTCGCCTATTCTGGGGTCGATATCGTCACTTAAGATGATACCCTCCCCTTCGGCATTCTGAGGTTTCTCAATCTCAGGATTAGGCACAAGTTCCTGCGATTCCTCATTTCCATCCTGGACGGTCATCGTTAACTGCCCGGGTTTTAATTTTCCCTTCATAGAAATGTTGTAGCATTCCCTGGCAACAAGTTGATCGCCACAGACCATGCATATCCCCGAGGAAGAGGGGAATTTTAGCGCGAGGTGGCGGATGGAGGTAATGGCTTCAAATGCTATTAGTGTAGGTTGACCCAAAATGGCATTGTACGCGGCGGCACAATCGATGACCACAAACTCAAGGAGTTTCGAGACTGTCCGAGGTCCCCCTCCCAAGGTGATCACCAGCTCGATCGTTCCTATTGCAGCCGATCCTTCTCCAGAGAATCCGTATAGCATCATGGAGGTGGCTTTCAGCTCGGTGATAGACAAACCCATCTTTGCCAGCGTGGACCGGAATAGTAGGGTTACCGAGCTCCCATTATTGACCAGTACTCTCCTAACCCTTCGGTTAGTGAGCTGAACGGCTACGACTAGAGGGTCATTATGAGGGAACTGGACGTGGCTGTCATCTTCTTCAGTAAATATGATCGGTTTCCTCTCCAATCATTGCTGCTTCGGTAGATGCTGCTCAGGGACGAACTCCACTCAATTATGAGCCTTATGTTCGTTGACGTATCTCTTTTGGGCACCCCTACTCGTGCCAGCCAAATGGGGACCTCCGGAGATCGTGGAGATCTCTCCTCCTATCACGGGAGGAGGGACGTCCTGATCTACCCGAGACCCTGGCTGAATTATCGAGACTTCCGGAGCTGGATGGCCGGCGGGAACTCTATTCAGTGGGTACTGAGCCAAGGGTCCAGCTCTGATGAGAGTCTCGATCTCATCCTTTAGATGCCTACAGTCATCGGTGTTGTGGCCAATGTCATTGTGGAATCGACAAAACTTGGAAGGGTCTCGCTTACCCTTCTGATGCTTCAACGTTTTCGGCTTCTTCCAGGGGAGGCGAGCGAAATTTGCTAGGAAGATGTTCTCCCTAGAGTGGGTGAGCTCGGTATAAGTCGCATAGACCGGCTTGAATTTTTCTACGGACTTGTTCTTCTTTGGACCGTGCTGGCCGCCTTCGCTGCTCCCCTTTCTCTTGCCTCCACCAAACTGGTTATTCTGTGTAACGGTTTGTGTCGCTGCCACGACGTCCGTTCCCACTCCAGCGGGCTGCTCAGGGGCCTGGCTGGTTCCCGCGGCTGATGCCCGCGCCTCCTTCAAGTTGATCCATCCCTGGGCCCTATTTAGGAATTCGTTTACAGTGCTGACTCCCTTCCTCTGTATCTCTTCCCAGAGTCCTCCTCCGACGAGGATCCCAGTCCTCAAAGCCATGAGCTTGGAGCTGTCATCTGCGTCTCTGGCCCGAGCAGCGACGTTCGCGAATCTGCTCAGGTAAGCCTTCAGAGGCTCGTCGGGTTGCTGCCTTACGTTCGCTAGGGTATCGACCTTGATGCGGGTAGCCTGAGAAGCTCGGAATGCTCTCTTGAAGTCAGCAGAGAAGGTTTTCCACGAGCTGATTGACTGCTTCTTACTCTGTTTGAACCATTGTCTGGCTGGCCCAGTCAAGGTGGACGGGAATATTAGACATCTCAGCTCGGGACCAATGTTGTGGGCCATCATCAAGGTATTGAACATACCCAGATGATCTGATGGGTCCCCGTCTCCGTTGAACTTGGACAAGTGAGGCATACAGAAACCAGGTGGATACGTCGTTACCGCTATGCTGGGGGCGAAGAGCTCAAGTTCGTCCCCTGAATCATACTCATCTTTTTCTTTTTCTAATATGAGCTTCCTCATCAGCTCCTCCATCTAAGCCAGACGCTCAAGGGTTTTTTCCTGACTTCCTTGGTTGTTCCGAGGCTGTTCAACAGCTCCAGATCCATTGTACGCGTTTGGCAGGCTATTGTCCCTCCTATCTTCAGATAGGTTATATGGGACGTTCCCGCTGTCACGTACTTCAGACAGGTCTTCCCTTTGGCGAGCACGACTTCCGTTTCCAACTGGGTCTCCTCTCTGAGAGTTTAGGCGATCTCGGAGGTCGCCCCTCGGGGCGGCCTGGGGACTCTGTGCCGAACTCAAGCATTGTCGCAAGTCTCCGCCAAATAGATCACTTCGACGGCTTCCGGTCCAATAGCTTCCATTTGAGAAGCTCGGAGCCCGCCGCTGGGGATGAGGATCCGGGACTTCTCCGGGCGCCTGGCTACGATGGGAAGGTTCGACAAAAGGAGGATTTCTCCTGCTGCTCCCGTGAGCCAGAATGTCTCGGACTGGACGGGGAGGAGACGAGTATCTTATTGGTGAAGGAGGATGTCTAACCGGGGATGTGATCCTAGTCCCGTCAGGGTGGATCAAGTTAGGCCACGGCCGCTCCACTCTACCGTCTTCCGCGTCCTGTGCTCGGCGATCTGAGTGGGGTATAGGGCGGCTAGCCGGGGCGGGCTGTCATTGCGAGCCTCCCTGGATCTCCTTCGCGAGCTTCCTTGAGCCCTCCTAGGTGCGCTCGAGGTCGGGAGTGAGCTAGGAGTTGAGGTCCGGACCGATCGGCTGTACTGCTGCTCGGGCCTAGGAAGTTCCTCAAATGTGGTTTCCCGGTGGTGCGATGTGGGAGTGGAATTTGATGGTGGGGGTCTGACCGACCGATTGGGCCTGGACCGATTACCCCGGACTTATGAGTCTCGCCTTGCCTCTTTCCGACGTTGGCGTCGGTTGTAAAAGGGGGTAGTCAGGCCAGAACCTCTTGAATCTGCTGGTTTGCTTTCGTCAGCTGACTCCTCAGCTGTGCATTTTCCATTTCCACCGTCGTGTAAAAAATCTGGATTAAGATTGGGCGGCCGGGGGGCCAAACTTCCAGTGTCGTCTTGGCCTATTGGCTACTTCCCCGACCGCTGCTGAACCTCAGGGTTCTGATCATCGGACATGGCGGCATGGTGGGCCTCTTGCCCATCACGTTGGTACGCCTCGTTACCATGTCTTGAGCGAGTGACTACCATGGTTGGGTATTTGCGATAGCACCAATCTAACAGTCTCTCAATGAAAGCACCAAACTGTTGACGTGGTTCTTCGGCAACAAATAATTATAAGAATAAGGAGAGGGATTAGTGCTAAATAATGAACCATAATTGATGAATGATCTCAAAGTAAAATGATAACGTAAATACTTTTTTAGGTGGTTCAAAGGTTAAAATCCTTCTAGTCCACCATCCAATATTATTGATATATCTCTGATATTCCTTATAGGGTATTTCTTTACAAATTAGAATCCAACCCCTTGCAACTCCCAGGGTCTCCATATTTATAGGGAGAGGGCACCTGGGTGTTGGCAAGGGAGGTCATCCCGTGACCTTCTTATCCATCATGTTACTTCTGTGACATTCATGATTAATTCCTAAAGCCTGACAATGAAGTGTGGTCTAATCAATAGGTAAAGGGGATAATGGGCCGCACGGCCCAACCCAATCGTGGGTGCTTGAACACGCACGTTTATGCTGCGTGTCCAAGAATTCAGGGATGGATCAGACACGTGATGTCTGATATATGCACGTTTACATTGCGTGGTTGACTTTATAAAAGGTCAGAGATGCCAACTCAAGCTCGTACCCCGAGCTTAATGTAGTATCAGCCCGTGATATCCACACTGCTGACCCAATGCCAATAATCGCAACAAACCTTTGGTTACCTCGAGCTAAAGAGGTAGAACCTTTCAACAGCAGCTCCGGGTAGGTGGCTTCCACGTGGCTGATATAATTATGCCCTTTCTCAGTTCGCTAATAGCCCGTGGATATTTAGGGCGTACAAAGACCAAAACATAATTTTTTTAATGCAAAATACTTTAAAAGATTTAAATTTAAAGTAAAATTTATTTTAAATACTTAAAAAACTAATGAGAATCATTTAAAAAAAAAACTAATGAGAAGCATTTTTTTAAAACCAAATATTCATTAGTAAAATGTTTCTATCTTTTATTTAATCAAGAAAACAATACTTAAATCCAATATATTAAGAAATAAAATATAAGTAGAAATAACAATAGCAATCATTAAAGTAAAATAAGTAAATAATTAACCGAAATCTTATACATATAATAATATTATTTAAAACAAGTAATATTTAAATAGAATATATCACCAAATATTATGAATGAAAGATAATTACAATAATATCTATGTCAAAGGCTAATAAAGTAAGATAATTTTTTTTTATAAAATGACAAAAGGAAGAATAATGGAATATAGAGCTAGCTTTTAATTACTTCCTCTCTCTATATATATTTTTCATGTACATTATAATACTTCTAAAAAAAATTATTTTTCTTAAAGAATCCTACAAAATATTTGATTAAATAAAATATTTACAAATACTAATTTTACTTTTTAATAAAACTGTATTTTATAAACATTCAAATAGATTATATAAATAATTTATTTAAACACTCTTGAAAAAAAGTATTTTCAACCAATTGATAAATGTATTTAAACAATTTTGAAATATGATTGAATAATTAATACTTTGTGATTAATATTTTGTATTACGTTAACCACCAACAATCATGTAGTCAATCTCATATAATTTTTACTATATGAGATATATTATGATGTAGAAAAATTTTGATTATATATTTATATAACTTTATAAATTTGAAGAATGTATCACATGCATAAGAACATTTTATTGTTTTCTTGTAAAAATTATTTTTTTAGTTCAGGTAGCACATGTGCTCACGTATGCCATAGCCTCAAGACACTACAAGAAAAAGGCTCTACAATGACGACTTTTTTCGTCGCTATAGATCAAGAAGTCGTCGTTGTAGGTCCGTATGTGTAGCAATCTACGACAATGACAAAACGCAGTCGTCGCAGTAGGGTTTTACTACAGCGATGGCATGTCGGCCGTAGTAGGAAATCATTTTTTTCGGTTGGACTGGGATATTGCAACGACATGTCGTCACTGTTGGTGGTGCAAAGATTTGAAAATTTGAATTTAAAAAAACTTCTACAGCGACGACATGTGGTTGCTATAGGTCCATCGAACACTCCATATACAGCGGCGACTAAGTATACAATTTTTTTTTAAAATATATTTAATTAATCATATTGACTAAAATTTATTTAATAAATTATTAAATATTAATTAAATAAATAAATAAAACTAATTTATTAATTAAATAATAAAACCAATTTAACAATATTCATAAACTTCAAAATATATAATAACAAAACATAAGTAGTATTGTCTTCAAAATTAAAAAAAACACAAAATATTAATAATTTAAAAATAGTAACTTAATAAAACTAAATGTCATCAAAATCAATTTCAATGTCATTATCGTTGGGCTGTTGTGTTGGTTGTGGTGGTTGTTGTAGTGGTGACTATGGTGGTTGTGGCTACTGTGGTTGAAAGCTTGCCATCATGGACTGTATCATGTTCATGTCCATGTTGACAGGCTGAAATTGTGGAAGTTGGATGCTCAGATTTGTTGTTTGCAAATATTGTTGCATTTGCTGGAAGTTGTTTGTAACGCCCTAACTCCAGGGACCGTTACGGTGTGCCTTGTAAACAGTGCTAAACTCGATAATCGAGTCATTTGGATAAAATTGTGTAACTAAGTATGATTAGCGGCTTAGGGATTAAAAATTTTGGTTAAGATATAACGTTTTACTAGAACGTTTAATATATACATTGGGATCCTAAAAATATAATTTCAGAGTCTACCACAAGAAAATATTTACAACAGGCCGATCTAAGCGGCAAAACAGGGTTTAACCCTAGTTCCTCTTCAAACCTCGGCCATGGTGGTCGAGCAGCTGCATATGTACACTTCATCACCTAAGCTCTCCAACTCAAGGATGGTCCAGCTTTCTTTTGCCTTTACCTGCACCACATAGCACCCGTGAGCCGAAGCCCAGCAAGAAAACTCAATATGCTCATGAACAGTAATAACATGTCATCAAATCTTAAGGCACACACCTAGCAGATATAGCCCTAATCAAGCAGTCAATCTGATTCACATAGTGATGGGTATCCAGGATAAAGAATCCTGCCCTCCTGAGTGGACGACTATCAAGTCAATCTCAATCAGATAAGTGATTTATCACTGGTGGTTCCGGTAACCATACCGTGCTGATAGCCCTGAATAAAAGAGTGACAGTGGTATAAGTCACTAAGGTGGGATCCGTTCCCTTTATAAATAAGTGATCCTTTCACTAGCTTAAATAGGATAAGTGCATGATGATTAGTCACCAACATAACTTTCCTCATGATATATAAGTGATCCTTTCACTAGCTTAAGCAGGATAGGTGCATGATGATTAGTCACCAACATAACCTTCATCATGACCCTAGAGTCATAACTATGGAACAACGTTCCCTAGCCATGTGACAAACAGTCACTGGTGCCCTATGCCCTGGCTCTGAGTAACTAGTCTTAGACTAGCAAAGCGCTTATAAGTTTCATCGACCCTAGGGTCAGTCCAGCATTAATGACATAGAGCCATTCAATGCTGATATCGATTAGATCTAATCTTCATTCGGCCCTGTGTCCTCGACACTTATGCCGTTTCTGACTCTCAGGTCAGTGAAACACGACCAGTGCTCAACCCGTTGTGAACTTGACTAATAAGTCACAGCCTCACAGACGGATCTGACACCATTGCCGATTCTGACTAATAAGTCAGTGCCTCACACATAAGCAAGCAATGCTACCAACATATATCATATGCCAAATATCTGAATATAAGGTATTTCGCATGCTTACTTAACCACTACCAGCATAATTAGGACCATGCATAAACACAAAGACTCAAGCTCTGACCAATCTCATGTTCAATATTCACAGCATGCCCTAATCACATATTTCTCGTGCATCATATGCATTACATTTAAACATCCAACATGCATCAAGAACAACCATGCATGTCACATAAACACAGGGTGCAGTTTTCTTACATCAGATCCGAGCTAGAATGGATAAAAGAACGACCCGTGAGAACGATCAACTTTTAGTCCTTTAGCGGTCACCTAGTAATAACCAAATACGGGACACCATCAATAAAATGATCAACATAGGTTTCCAAACCAATATCTAGCCTCTGGGAGATCAATCCACACTAATCCAAGTGGTAGGAACACTCCCGAGGCCTATAACTAAGTTCTCGGGGCCAAAACGTGCAAACGGGCTCAACCCTGCTCAAGGGCTGCGACCCTAGCACCTTGGGCCGCAGCCCCCAGTGAAACCTGAAGCAAGGGCCACGGCGCCCAGCAAGACCAATTTCCTGACATCTGCTTCTTCGAGCTAGGGCTGTGGCGCCCAAGAACAGGGCCGCGGCCCCCAACCCTAGGCCATTCCCAAACTCATTTTTAACACTCCAAAGCCTCCAAAGTCATACCTAAACATTCCCCAATCATCAAATCAAAGTTCCCAAGCTTCCCAATACTCCAATACCCTCAAAACCCAAGGTTTGAACGAACCAAAAACTCAACGATTTACAAATTCTAATTCTAAGCTTAAAAACTCAAAACTTAAACTTAGATTACCTTCGATTGGGTTGCTCTCCGTCAAATCCTTCAGTTAAGAAGCTTCAAATCTTTCCTAGGATTGTTATGCCTCGATCCTCGCTCGATTCCGACTCCTAGAACTCAAGATCTCTTCGAAAATGCTTCGGATAGCAAAAATGAACTAACGAAGGAGAACGAGAGGTTTTCTAACGTACGTTCTATCTGATAAGCTACTTCAAGCTTAAGTAACCTCAAATAAAACCTAGTGCTCGGGGTCCCGAAAACACCCCCGAGGATATTATAGTCAAAACTTCTGGAATTTCCTCCTGATCTCAATAACTCCCAATTTATCATCAAATAAACATTCTTATGACCCAATAATTGACCCCGTTATGACAAAACCGCTAATCCATTATATAGGACCATCTCATGCCGAATAGCTCGAATATATCTCCATAATAATGGAATCTCATACACAAATCACAATATGCACCCAAATATACAAATATGGCCTCAACAGGCCAAATTACCAAAACACCCTAATAACCAAATATGGACCCACATGCATGCATATAACATCATATTATAATATAATTATCATAAACATGCATATTACCATTTAATAACATAATAAATCAATTATGGCACTCCCGGCCTCCTAATCAAGGACTTAATCCCTATTAGGAAATTTGGGGCATTACATTGTTGTTTTGAGTCATAAAGGCTTGACTGAAGTGTTGAATCATGGACTGGAAAGCCTCAGGTGGTATTTTCGGAGGGCCAACTGTGGTGGACGGAAACGGTGATGCCTCTGATTGTGAAGATGATCCAGTGGCGCTTGATGCAAATGTACTAGTGCCCTTCAACTTCCGCCCAATACCTCGGTTGTGGCCACGACGTTGACCAAGTACCTTTGAGACGACTTGTGTCTCATTGACATTGGCACTTCCTGCTTTAGATTCAGATTGAGACTGAGATTGAGATTGTGTCTGGATTTCTTGCTGCAAGGCATCCTGCAGTTTAGAAACAAGACAATTAATACATAATATAATTGAATAATATACATAAATACAAAACTTAGAAAGTTACTTACATATGCATCATTAGCATTCGTGTTCACCCATCCTCGTGTCGGATGATTGTGCATGTCATGGAAGGTATCGATAATGCTGGGCAATTCCTTGGCCTGAAGATTCATCTTTAGATAAAATTTAACAAAATCTCAGTTAAATATTGAAATTATTATTAAGATAACTTAAAATATTTCAAATTATCTATATATTTTTATTTACCTTCTTAAATCGAGCAGAAGCATAAGAAATCGATCCATGGAAACTTGGATACTTCTGTTTTGCTCTGTTGGCAGCATTTGCCTTTGAGCGTGCCATGAACTGTGGAGTGGTGAAAAGTTCAACCAACTTCTGCCAACTCTCGTTGTCAATGGCCTCCGGTGGATTTTTTCTTGCTGTCTCAATATCATCATGCCCTCCATGTCCATCGAAATGTCTTTTCTTGCGACCTTTCAATCCTTGTAGCGATCTTGAAACTCTCGCTCAATCCCAGTCTCTATCAGTCGCCACTCAGGGAGAGCTTTTGGAAGAATGAAAAATTCCTTAAAAAAAATGGTAAGATTTTTTAAGTTATATAAAAAAAACATTACACGTGAATAAGTAGATAAATTTACCTCAAGTTTTTGCATCAATCCAATCTTGTGCTCATCCGGAACACTCTACCACGAGTCATAATATAACGGGACATGGTGACCAATAAGGTTGCCAATAAGTCTCGTGAACAACGTCCCAATATCACCAAACGCTTTGTAGGTTCCCTCCTTTAGATCAAATTGTAGAGCCAACGAACCTTTATTGTCATTGAGGAGCTGCTGCAAATTTTTGGATCGAGACTGACCTCTTCTTTTTGCGGCAACCGCTGCATATATTAATTAAACAATACAATTAAATTGAATAAAATAATAACAATTTGTCATTTATTGATAAAAGATATACTAATTATAGTATATTACCTGTCTCATAGGAAGTAGGAACTCGCGTGGGACTTGGAGGAGGAGGAGGATCCGCTCCATCACTGCCATGAGAACGAGCAACAATAGCAGACATATCTTTGCAGTTTAAATAATTATTAACTTAAACTCAGTTATAGTTGGAGGTTAATTATATAACTTAAATAATTTCGATAATGCAGTTGAAACTATTGAAAAACAAACATTGTTGAGAAAAATCATATATTGATTGAAAAGTCTTCAAATTAAAACATACACATTAAACATACAAATATGAATATGCATAAGAAAATATTATTCCTCATCAATGTCGATTCCTACATCATCATCTGTACTTTCTAAATCATCTTCACTAATTTCGTCATCATCATCGTCATTGATGAAATCATCATCCACATCTGGAATAGATCGAGACGTTTCCCCAATTATGCTAGTGTGACCAGGTCGATCCAAATGCATAATCTCCAACTCTCCTAATTCCACAGTGAGTACAAAATTTGATGAAGTGCTATCGTGTATGACATCAACCTCGTTATCATCATCGATACTTGGATGATCCCAGATCTTTCGATGATTGACTTCTTGTACTACCTTCTAATTTTTGTTTCTTGAAGGATCTTCCAAGTAGAAAACTTGTTTTGCTTGAGTGGCGAGAATAAATTGATCGTTCTTGTAACATTCAGAATTAATCATAATACTAGTTATGTTATTCTCAGTCACATTTCGACCCTTGCTTGCATCAGTGTTGAACCATTTGCATCGAAACAATACTACCAAGTTGTTAGGAGTATGTCCTAAAAGTATGTAAAGACATTTGTTTTTTCTGTGAATAAATAAATACAATGGTTATTATTATTGTCATATTTAGATTGTTAAATTATTATTTGAATAATTTTGTAAATATCAAAAAAATTCCATATTCATTATTGAGGATGTGATCTTGTATTAGTACGAGAGAATTAAGATCACATGAATGAATAAAAATAGTCACCAACAAAAAATTAAAGTAATGGAATTCTTTAATTGGAGTTGTAAGTACGGTTTACTGAGTATCATAATGATACAAATAATCTAGATTCAGATTATTGATGTGGTAAGACATCTCGGTAAAGGTGCTTTATATAATATGATTATATATATGACATGGACCGATATGAATTAAAGTCTTTATCCAAAAACCATTTAACAATAAAGACTTGTAATTCATATCATAACTGATGATCATTTATAGATCAACCTAAATCCTGAGTGTTCATGAACTTCTGTTCATGTTTATTAAATCTTTTGATTCATTCGTTAAGGTCTCTTCAAAGAATGAGGCTAATGACTTTTGTTTTGGAGATTTAATATCATGGATGGCTAGGAACATGTATCAACAATACAGAATCTAATCTTTCCTAACGGATCGTATATTAGTTCCCTTAAGGGTTAATTCTGGAACTGAATGATTTTGAGCTCAAATCTATAATTAGATTGTAGATTAATTATTGACTAGTGAATTAATGGTACTTAAGGAATAAGAAGTAAATTAGAAAGGTTAAATGGTAATTCTCCCATTATAATTTATGAACTAATTAATTAGAGGGTTGAACTATTGTAAGATGGTTATATCAATGGACGACTTAAGAAAAAGATTTCTGTAAAAGTATATCTATAACATAAAGAGTGCAATTCTGAATTTATAGTGGAGTAATATCAGAAGTAATAAATTAACTATTATAATTAAAGAGTTTAATTATTTAGTTTCAATTTATTGGAGCTTAATGTTATAGGTCCATGGTCCCCGAAATGGCTCAAACAAACACTGTCAAAGGCAAATACAAAAAATGGGCAAAAATGACTTATGTGATAAGTAAAATATTATTCTATGTATCAAACATAATTATTATTTAATTATGTGTAATTAATTAATTATTTGATTTAACAAAAATATAATTAATTTTGAATTAATTTATTTTTGGGATTTTTGGTATTTAAATAATAATAAAAATTGGGAAAAATCACATGCCTGCACAGGCATGTGGTACACGTGTGGCACAGTGCACAGGCACTGTGCTACACGCATAAGAGATGGACTTAGTCTCTTGATTCCACAATTTTAGTTATTTAAATATTAAATAAATAATGAGATATTTTAATATGATTAAAATATTATTATTTAAACAAAAATCTGATAACTAATCAGTTATTTTGAATTTGTTTAAAATAGCAAATATTTTAATATATTGGATATTATTAAATATTGGATATCAGTTTTCACATAACGTAATTTTTCAGCAATAGAAAAATATCTAGGATTCTCTCAGAGAAAAGAGAACAGTGACAAAAACAAAGGTCATTGTTCTTCACAAAACCTAGGTCCAAACTTTATCAGATCTCATGTGTTGAGAACATCTGATAAATAGTTATTGCCTATTATTTGTATAGCGAGCCCACACTCGTTCTTTGTGTGCCTGAGAGAATTTTGGAAGATCTTGGTGTGAGATCTCAAGGATTCAGCCATACGAAAAGATAGCAGCAAGGAAGGACCTGAGGTAATTTTTCTATTCTTGTCCTTGATTCAATATATATATATGAGTGTGAAGAAGTAGATCTAGAAATCTTATGGGATTAATCTGACAATTTGATTGTTGTTCCGCTGCGCATAATCTCTGATTTGATCAATAAAAACCAACACAAGTAACCATGGGAATAGCATAACTCTACAATCTCCTCAAGTTGGTCATAGAAAGTGAAACCATCAGTTCCTGGCACCGAAACTCCACTATTTTGAGTGGTATGTCTTTTATCACAACTATGGACCAAAAACCTCACACTGTTAACAATGCAAGTCGTGTAGGAGTATGCATTCTGATTGGGCCCGTTTGCTAAAGCAAATAATTCATCAGTACACTCAGTTGACTGTACTTCCCGCAAACGACCCATCTATAGAGTATGACACAAAAAAAGAAAACACAATGAGATGAGTATTAATCGATACGAATTTCGTAAGAATTATACAGTTTCGATAATTTACCTTCAATTTAAACCAAATAGGGAAATCTTTTTGAAGATTTATGTTTGAATTTTCTCGAAGGCACTCACTGTATAGCACAAGGATTAAGGTAAGATAACAGTTTGTCATGAATTAGATTTAATGAATTCATATATGTGTTGAGCTACTTACTCCATATATGGTTGGATTTCAGGGCATTTGTTGAGTACAAACCACTCCGCTTCTTTCCGATGAAGATAGTCAAGGGATATGATTTTCTTTTTGCTACTTGGACAACATTGTGATTCAAAAACTGACAACTGTCTTTTAGGAATAACAATATCCACATTTCTTTCTGGTCGATTAAATTTAGTATGTACACCTTGAAGATATTGCGAACAAAAGGTCAAAGATTCATCGGTGTAATGACCCAACTAATTCTAGACCTTGGACCATTAATGACTACTATACATAGACACTAATCTTAAGAAAACATACATACGAAATAGTCATAACTTTATTAAAAACTGTAAAGCAAAGGTTAAAATACATAAAAATTCGATTAGGATATGGGATCCCATTGTCTGAAAATAAAATAAAACATAACTTAAATTGTAAATAAATTCGTTACAAGATCAGGTGCGGAAAATACATATAAAGCATAATTGAAATGACTAAAAACAACTTCGTCCTCGAATCGTTCATGCAGTCCACCGAATCTATTCTCCCTCAATACACAATCCCAAGCTGCCAAGAATCTTCCCGCCGCCATAACTATTTTCCTGCACATATAAAACAAAGGAATAAGCCTAATGCCCAGCAAGGAAAATCTACTAAAAGCATGCAACATAAACATAAACTATAAACATATAACATATACTATAAACATATATCATAATTCTAACCGATGTACATGGTAAACATTGGGGTTTGCTAACTAAGCAACTATAAGCCTCAAAATACAATGAGGTTTGCTCGCTAAGCAACTATAAGCCCCAAAAACATAAAAGTGTCGGGGTTTGCTATTTAAGCAACTATAAGCCCCAAAACATACATATATCATAACATAGAAAAATATATTATAACATAATCATATAAGCATATAATAACTATCCTATTTTCCTTAACAAATGCCAGGATGTGAGAACAATGAGTATTTCTAAAAGAAGGAGATGAAAAATGAATGAACTAAACCACCGAGAAGATACTTACTGACAAGAAACCTCGAGTTCAAAGAACTTAGATGCCTATCAAGAATTTAAAATAGCGAGTTAGGATTTGAGTAGAGAAAAACTATAAAAACTAATGAAACATACAGAAATGAACTAGAAATAGGAATACCTTTGAATGCTCTATAACCGAACTACACCTCGATATCGAAATACACACTATTAACATTACTTCCCAATTGTTTAATAAGCTTAAGATGATAAAGCTTATAACCCAAACCCAAGTGTTTAACACTCTAAAGTAAACCTAGCTGCCTGAAGGCTCTGAACTCAGCTTGAAGAATGAAATAAATGGTTGGGTACCTATTTATAGAGTTCAAGAATGAAAAGATCTTCTTTTAGCTTGAATAAAAATAATGACTTTTAATTGAAAAACATTTGAATAATCGTTCAACAGAGGCTTAAGACTCGGTCAAAAGATTCTGAGGCTTATCAAGAGGTTATGGGTTGAATTGAGCTCGGTTTCAAAATTATTCAAAAATAATGCCCTAGAGCCGATATATCGCCCATGGTAGGCGATATATCGCCTGGGCTTATGTTCTCGCGGCTCGTCGAAGTGTTCGTGCGAAGTTACGTGTTTTTCGTATTCCCCGAGTGGCGATATATCGCCCCCTAGAGTTGCGATATATCGGCATACGCTGAAATATTATACACGTAATTGCACTTTTTTAGCCTAATTTGAATTGAGTAAACAACTTTGACTGAGTCCTATAATGATTTCAAAGCTACTGGCAGACTCTGGGATTTTCAAATATTACTTTTAATAAACTATTCCTCAAAAATACTTAATTTCTCAATAAACATGCACATGACAAGTGTCATTATCTTATTGGGTCTATCTAAACCTTATAGTATAATAAATATCATCTTCATAATCAGCTATATTAATCAAACCTTATGTTATAATTAATATTCTTAAACTATAGGTTAAACTTATAAAATCTACAAGTGCTGCTACAAGTGTTCAACTAAGTCCCGGCTTGTACCAAAATCCACAGCAATAAACATACTATAACTACTACTAGCTTTTACTACTACTACTACTACTATCTAACTAGCTAAGTAAGGTTCTTGGACTCTACAATCGGCAACATAACTCTCCGCTATAGAACCTTCAGGGCGCGCCTTATTCCTCACATAATTTTTCAACTTCTTCATATATCGCCCAAACGGATACATCCACCTCATGTAAACTGATCCTCGGAGGATAGCTTCTTGCGGTAAATGAAGAATTAAATTAATCATTATGTCAAAAAAGGCTGGAGGAAAAATTAACTCCAACTTGCACAAAATTTGTATCACTTGATCTTCTGCATTCTCCATGTCCTTAACAACCAATGTACGAGCACAAATTTGCTTAAAGAAATTGCAAAGCTCAGTGATTGTCTTCGAAATAGACTTATCCAAGTAGCCTTGAACTCCTACCGGCAACAGACGCTGCATAAGAATATGACAATCATGAGATTTCAACCCAACAATGTTGCCATCATTGTCAGTTACTTTCTTAGAGAAATTTGAACCGAAGCCATCAGGAAGTCTAACTCCTTTTATGAATTGACAAAAAAACCATCTATCATCCGTTGTGAAAGAGTACATAGGATGTGGTTTGATCAACTTTGTACCGTCTTCCTTGAACTGAAACTCTTCTCGGATACCTCAATTCTTCAAGTCTACTCGTGCGTTGGTGGTGTCTTTAGATTTCTCATTCATAAGAAAAGTACTGAGTAAACTATCGCAAACTTTTTCTCTACATGCATCACATCTAAATTGTGCTTTAGTTCATGTTCGGACCAGTAATCAAGTTCAAAGAAAATACTATTTTTACTACAATTAAGCTCTTTTGGATCTTGCTTTCTTTTCACACCCCCGAAATTGACATGTTTACCCGGAAAACGATCTGGAACATGTGCTAATTGTTCAAGTATATCTTGACTACTGAATTTTCTTGGAGGACGTCATTTTTCATAATTCCCATCAAACAAGCGACTCTTCCTCCACTTATGCGTAGAAGATAAGAATCTTCTATGACCAACATAAGCCATCTTCCCAATTACCCGACATAAAGGAGTGTCTTCGTTGCATGAAGGATATGCCATATATCCTTGGCCACTCCAACCAGACAAACTACTACGGGTTGGAAAATCATTGATAGTCCATAATAGTGATGCACGCATTCTGAATACACTGTTTGTTGCAGCGTCTCTGGTTTGAACTCCCTCATCCCACAACTCCTTCAATTCGTCTACCACAGGCCTAAAAAAGACATCCATGTCCTTCCTAGGTGATTTCGGACCGAGAATCAATAAGGTCAACATGAATGATGACTCTTTCATGCACAGCCAAGGAGGCATATTGTACGTGCAGAATATTACCGGGCACATGCTGTAAGATAAACTCATGTTACCAAATGGATTAAAACCATCAGCAGCCAAACTCAATCGAACGTTTCTGGGTTCTTTGGAAAAATTAGGATATCTGGAATCAAATTGTTTCCATGCACCCCCATCAACAGGATGGTGCATCACACCATATTCTTTCGACCATCCCGTACTATGCCAGGTCATATCATTTGCTGTATGCCTTGAACCATAAAGACGCTTTAGCCTAGGAGACAAAGGGAAGTACCACAACACTTTGTGGGCGACTTTTTCCCCCTTTGTGTCTTTGTCAACCCATCGGCTCTCACCATATACATGACAAATCTGTTTTTGGGAATTCTCCTTCCAGAACAAACAATAGTCGTACTTGCAAGCATGAATTGATTGATAACCTAACCCTAACTTCCTCATTTTTTTCTTAGACTCATAGAATGAAGCCGGAATCTTATTCTCCTTCGGGAATGCAAATTTCATAAACTTCAAAAGTTCATCAAAGGAACTATTTGTCCATTTATTCATAACCTTCATGTGCATCATCTTCGCCAAGAAGTTCAAGGAAGACAACCATGTACAACCAGGGTATAAATCAGCTTCGACCTCTTGAAACAGATCATAAAATTGATTCTCCACACTATTGTCACCACCATCTGAAATTCCTTCATTTACGCCTTCTTCGTTAGTGTCTTATTCACCAATAACATCATTGATGATGTCAATCATCTCATCAGTCACTGGAGCCCAGTCGTTCACTACTGGAGGCATATCAACTTCACTGTGGTAGGTCTAATTCACGTATCGCTGCAGAAACCCATATCTGTGTATGTGAACCTCCACCACATCCAGTTTCTGATTCAACATATTGACACACTAAACGCATGGGCATCTGACTTCTTCCGAAGCATTCACATGATTCTTGGCCATTTGTATAAATGCTTGAAGACCATTTCAAAACTCATCAGAGTTACGTCGTCTATTAGTTATCCAACTCTTGTCAATCGTCATAACTGATTCAAGTGGAAAATAAATTATCACAATGTGATAATCATAAAAAACTACCTTTATTTGGTAATAATTTTTTTATCACCAAAGCACTAATTGTTTCAATTAACTTATGATATCTTATTGAATTTTATGAATACATTAGTAAATTTTATGAATATATTATCAAATTTTAAAATTACTTTGTTAAAATTTTTATTTCTTATTTTTAATTATATATTTATTAATTTACTATTTAATATTATTATTTTAATTTACGCTTTATAATTTTTTAATTAATTAATTTAAAATTTACAATCATAAAAATTCTAATAACACTAATTTTAAAATTATATTGTTAAAATTTGTACTTTTTATTTTTAATTATATATTTATAATTTTCTATTTAATATTATTATTTTGATTTACACTTTATAATTTTTTAATTAATTGATTTAAAATTTACAATCATAAAAATTCTAATAACACTAATTTCTAAATTACATTGTTAAAATTTGTACTTTTTATTTTTAATTATATATTTATAATTTTCTATTTAATATTATTATTTTGATTTGCACTTTATAATTTTTTAATTAACTGATTTAAAATTTGTAATCATAAAAATTCTAATAACACTAATTTTAAAATTACATTGTTAAAATTTGTACTTTTTATTTTTAATTATATATTTATAATTTTCTATTTAATATTATTATTTTGATTTAAACTTTATAATTTTTCAATTAATTGATTTAAAATCTACAATCATAAAAATTCTAATAAAACTAATTTTATAATTATATTGTTAAAATTTGTACTTTTTATTTTTAATTATATATTTATAATTTTCTATTTAATATTATTATTTTGATTTACACTTTATAATTTTTAATTAATTGATTTAAAATTTACAATCATAAAAATTCTAATAACACTAATTTTAAAATTACATTGTTAAAATTTGTAGTTTTTATTTTTAATTAATTGTTTTAAAATTAATTAAAAATTAAATTGTAATGTTTAATATTTCTAAAACTACTAAAATTTCGGCAGCATAACGACTATAATCTAACCTATCCCAAAATTGAAAACCTGCATAAAAACTACAAAACAAGTCCTAGAACATACATATAATTGATTTTAAAGACTTATATCTCATATCAACAACATAAATCATATTATAAACATTTAATTATATTTATTTAACATAATAATCTAATTATTATTTAATTATAATATTCACATCCACATTAAATCATAAAAACATATTCACATTTTTTATACATACATTCATACACACATAAAAAATAAACATACATATATTAATAAATAAAATTATATCATCTAATATCAAAACCTATCATATGCATTTTTTATAACATCTAATATTTTATATCATCTAATATTTAATTGAAAACAAAAAATTATAATAAACATCTAATCATATTAATCTAACCTACCACACAATTTAAAAATATATTTCACACTCACATTTATATACATATAAACATATCCAAATTTATATACATATATTTAACATATCATTCATTTTTTTTATTACATAACATTTAATTAAATTAAATTAACATAAAACAAAATTAAAAATCACAAATTTAATTAAATTAACAATACAAATTCCTAAAATGAAAAACAAAATTCAACTCTATCTAAAATAACCAATTACACAATTAAAAACATAATTTAACCATTAATCAATCATAAAGTATTTTAAAAAAAATTACCCAAGCCTTGGGCTAGGGGATTATCTAAAAGCAAAGGTTCGAAATGATGATCCAATACCCAAATCTGAAAAAGAAAACAAAAAAAATGTCAAAACTCATTTCCACCAAATACATAGCATACACACATATATTAAAAAAAATACATATTAAGGGATATAATAGCAAGATAATGGGTTTAGACTACCGAAACTTGGGAGAAATTGGGCAAAACGGGGTTGGGTGGCGTTGGGCGGCGCTGGGAGGCGGAGAAAACCAAAGAAGCCTCTGTATTTTTTTTTAAGAAAACAGAGTAGAATGAGGAAGAAGGCTCTGTCTGGGGGGTTATATTGCTGTGACCTCTAACGACGACATGTCATCGCTATAGGTAATTGAAAGTCGTCCCTGATATCAAACGCACCGTTTTACTCAAACGGTGAGATCCTACAGCGACGACATGTCGTCACTGTAGGATAGTGAATAGTACACGAATCCCCTCGTATGCTATGCGTCCACTCTACAGCGACGACATGTTGCCGCTGTAGTCAGTGAAATTTGACTTAAATTTTTTGGCGTTTCACGTTCCCATGTTTTATTTTGACCCTATAGCGACGACATGTCGTCGGTGTAGAGTACAAAGTAACTGATCAGTGAATTATATTGGACTCTACAACAATGACATATTGTCGCTATAGGGTGTGCAAAATAGGCAACCAACTCTGGACAGTTGAGTTCCCTGAGCATCCTACAGAGACGACATGTCGTCACTATAGACAAACATATTTCCCTCTTTTTTTCCTACGAATACCCTATAGCGACGACATGTCGTCGCTGTATAGTCAGTTCCCGCCTCCTGTTCCCTCCAAATTCATAGTCATCGCTGTAGGGAATCATGAATTTGGGAGGCCAGATCGTGTGCTGTTGACGACCTTACAACGACGACATGTAGCTTATTTTTTAATAAATTAAGATAAAATAATTTTTCGTGGATTTTGCCTACATACAGCGACGACTCGTCGCAATAGATATCATCGCTATAGAGCCTTTTTCTTGTAGTGAGAGCCAAGTGTTTAGAAAACCCAATTCTTTCAAGTCCAAGTTCTTTCCAATTTTTAATTCTCATTACAATACAAAAATAATAAAATAAAATTGTTAAAATAAAAATCACACTAAAGACAAAAAAGAAAATAAGAATGAAAAATAGTCTCTCTCTCGTGGTAGTACTCATAAAACTACAAAAGCAAAGCTTGAATACAAATGTAAAACAGACAAAATAAAGATAACCAAGAGAAACAATCAAACTGCAAAAGACAAAATACACTAAGGAATCTTTCTGTCGATATAGAATATTCTAATTATATTTATTCATCACCGCATATATTAATATTAATACTAGTTTTATTGTTTCGTGCTAGGCACGAAATCCGTGAAATAAAAGTTTAGTTTTTATTTGTGTACATATTAATTATTTATAAAAATTATTTATTTGTGGTGCTGCTGTTGAGTCAGCAACACATCTGTTTTTTGAGTGTGATTTCAGCTCAAGATGTCTCCTAGAGATCAAGCAATGGTTAGGCTGGAAAATGAGGAATAGACCTTTGTTGGAGCTGTTGCGGTGTATCTCGAGGGCTAAAATGCAGCGTTTCAAGAAACAGGTTTTGAGGACAGCAATAGTTGGTTTGGTGTACCAAATTTGGGTAAATAGAAATGATTGTTTTTGGAACCAGAAAATGCAAACAATTACAGCTTGTGTACAGGGGATTAAATGCAATGTAAAGCATAGAATTACTAGCATTAGAGCTAACCATTTTACACAGAAAGAGAAGGAATGGTTTGATACTTTATAAGTTTTTTTCTGTTGTATTTAGCTTTTGTCCAGGCCTTTGTTTATAGGTGCTGAATAGAATGTAATGGATGTTTGAAGCAATAAAATTGATCTGATTCATAAAAAAAAAAAAATTATTTATAAAAATTAAAATATTAATCAAACTATTTATATTTAAAAATTATAATTTTTTTAAAACATCATTAAATGTAAAATAAAAAAGAACTTACATATTATGTACAACAATAATAAAAAAATATTTGAATAAAAAATACATATTAACAAAATAATAAAATCTCACTTTCACCGAGTCTCATATAAAAGTTTTATTTTTGTATAAAGAAATTACTACTATTTATTACAAATAAAAAGAAATTACTACTATTTATTACAAATTACAAAAATAGCTTCTATTGTGGTGAAAACAAATACCAAAAATAATATTTATATATATATATATTTGTATTTTATTTTTTATTATTCTAGACATCTATATAGATAATAGAATTAATGAGAAAAGAGATTGATTGAGGATGAATAAAAAGAGAAAAATTAAATAAGAGTAAGTAGAAAAATTAATCAACAATAAAATAAAATAAAATATGAAATACAATTAATAAAATACTACCCATTCTTAAAAAATTAAAAAACAAATAAAGAATACCACCCATAATAAGTTATTTTTATGGATGGTCATATTTATTATCTTGAATTATTATTAATATAAGCAGTTGAAGAATAAAAAGGTGGATTAATGAAAAACAAGTTTCTGAATATATATATATTTTAAATTAAAATATTAAAAAATATATAATAATTTAAAATAACGTAAAATATAAGAATATATATGAGACACCACATTTGGTTACTTGATATTACTAAGGAAAATTGTTTAAAAAAAACAAATAATTTATACACCCAATATGTTATAATTATCAAAACAAAAATTGGAAGTTATGTTATCTTATTTAAAAAAATTAACCAAAATTTTACAAATATAATAATAAGACCAAAACATAATTTTTTTAATGTAAAATACTTTAAAAGATTTAAATTTAAAGTAAAATTTATTTTAAATACTTAAAAAACTAATGAGAATCATTAAAAAAAAAAAACTAATGAGAAGCATTTTTTTAAAACCAAATATTCATTAGTAAAATGTTTCTATCTTTTATTTAATCAAGAAAACAATACTTAAATCCAATATATTACCAAATATTAAGAAATAAAATATGAGTAGAAATAGCAATAGCAATCATAAAATCATTAAAGTAAAATAAATAAATAATTAACCGAAATCTTATACATATAATAATATTATTTAAAACAAGTAATATTTAAATCGAATATATCACCAAATATTATGAATGAAAGATAATTACAATAATATCTATGTATTTTACTTTTTAATAAAACTGTATTTTATAAACATTCAAATATATTATATAAATAATTTATTTAAACACTCTTGAAAAAAAGTATTTTCAACCAATTGATAAATATATTTAAACAATCTTGAAACATGATTGAATAATTAATACTTTGTGATTAATATTTTGTATTCTGTTAACCACCTACGATCATGTAGTTAATCTCATATAATTTTTACTATTTATGAGATATATTATGATGTAGAAAAAAATTGATTATATATTTATATAACTTTATAAATTTGAAGAATGTATAACATGCATAAGAACATTTTATTGTTTTCTTGTAAAAATTATATTTTTAGTTCAGGTGGCAGATGTGCTCACGTATGCCATAGTCTCAAGAGCCCAGTGTGTAGAAAACCCAACTCTTTCAAGTTCAAGTTCTTTCCAATTCTCATTACAATACAAAAATAATAAAATAAAATTGTTAAAATAAAAGTCACACTAAAGATAAAAAAAAAAAAAAAAAAAAATAGTCTCAATCTCTCTCACGGTAGTACTCATAAAATTAGAAAAGCGACAAAATATATTAAGGAATCTTTTTATCGATATAGAATATTCTAGTTATATTTAGTCATTACCGCATATTTTAATATAGTAAACATAGTAGATATATATAATATATATTTATGTATGAATAGTGTGAGGAGCAAAAGTAGATATTTTTGGATCTGCTGTATGTGCACTTGTGATGTCTCTGGTGCCAAGTGTTGGGGTACACATGGTTACCCTATGGCCCTGTTCGGTAAAAAAATTTTAAACAGTTTTTTGATTAAATAATAAAATTTTTGATAACATTACCGAAAAATATGTTCGATAAGTTAAAGTTTTTTTAAACTTATTTTTAATTTTTTTAAATTTTAATTAAAATTTACTAAATTTTGAAAACACCATTTTCATACTTTCAAAAAAAACTTAAACCAATTTTTTTTCTCCCATCTCAAGCTCATACACAGACCTCTCTCAAGCTTCAAGCTTCAAGCTTCAATGGCTTCTCATGGGTCTCGCCAAATTTTCTTCAGGTACACCATTTCTTTCATGTCTCTCCCTCATATGATTTCTTCTTCTTCTTCTTCTTTTTCTCAATCTCTTTTTCTGATTTTGTTTGGGATTAGGGTTTGTGATTTTCCTCCATTTTTTCTCTTCTCCGATATAATTGATAGGGCTCATTGTTCTTTGTGATTTGAGTCTCAACTCTGAGGTTTTAGCTAAGCTGAGTGTATTCTTACTTCACAGGTACATATTTCTTCTTTCTTTCTGGTTTGAACCTCTTTTGGATGCTTGATTTATGTTTTTTTTTTGTAATATTGTACTTTGATTGACAGCATGAGTTCCTTGAAATTTTGTATTATATATAGAATAGACAAGGGAAGATCAAATCTGAACCTAAACATATCTCGCTCATCCTCAGCTTCTGACTCTGCCCAACTCACCGAAACACCTTCCACTCTGTAATCATTCCCAACTTCCTCAGTTATTTCTACTTTCAATTTTCTTTCATATGAAAATTCACTAATTTGTTCTCCCAGACTCTTTATTTGTTTGGTTCCTGAGAAAACAATATCAACCAATTTTATGTCTTCTTTTATGGTTCTTCTCTTTAGGGTGCCTTGAAATGAAAAACCCATTTCCACAATGAGTAGAAAACATTAAGTTCGGTGAAATTTAAGTGTGTTTGTATGAATAATGAAATAACCAAAACAAAAGAGAAGAAAAGAAAGAATTTATTTTATGGGTTTATAGTTTATACTGCTTTGGGTTTTATATGTTCTGCTCTCTCTCTCTCTTAACTCCTCTGAGAAGAATCAACCCTGACAATTGGATTCATTGCACAAATCTTGCCGCATCAAATGAATTTCTGTTCTTAAACACAGAAACATGCCTGCCAATAAAAATTATGTTACTTTTATGAAGTGATAATACCTATTGTCAGAGCTCTTTTGTTCCAAATCACCAGAAACAGTTTCCAGAGAGTACTGCTTCAGTAATCTTGCTGAGCTCATCATAGTTGACAGAATCGATATTTTTGGAACCGCAACCTCTCCTTTTCTTGAGACGGCCCTTTTTACCAATTCCTTTTCCTGATTCTACCTTATCTACAGGTTTAGCCACTGCATTTTTATAAAGAAGTTTGACTGTGAATAGGAACATGACAATGTCCTTGATCTGTTCCACTCGCCTTTCAATGATTCCTACCTAAATGACCATGTTCAGAAGTAGAGTGCATATACTTTTTATGTATCTGCTTCTCGGTCATTGAATCATCTTCCCTTCTAAGCTTGTTTTCATTTGGCATACTGGGCCCAACAAAGTTCTCATTTCTATCCTGAAACAATTGAAGATGTCATTACTAAGCATTGACTTCTATAAAATTTGACAATATCACATTGTGTTACATAGAAAAAAAAAACAGAAAATATGATCATGAAATTAGGTTGGTGGAGCTTACTACTACTCTTCCTTGGCATTTTTCACCAAATCTGGTATGCAAATCATGCTGCTTAACATTTCCATCATCTGGGAAAATCGATTGTTCAAATTTTTTATCTTACTAATGTAAAAAACATGAGATTAAAGTACTTAATCATTGATAGAATCTTACCAAAACCTTCTCTTTTGAACAGCTTCTTATCTAAAATCATCTTCCTTGTTATCTAAAATCATGAGATTAAAGTACTTAATCATTGATAGAATCATGCTTATTCCTTAGCTATGAAACTTTACTTTTCATTCACCTACATTTGCAAATTTTCATCATCAGTCAGAAAAATAAAAAGAAATAGAAACCACAGCACTAAGAGCCATAGAAGACTAATTATGCAGAATCCATATATGAGACCTTCACAAATACAAATTGTAAGAGAATAAAATACAAAAAGACCAGAGTCTTTTTCAAATGAATATTGACAAAATGTTATGGTCTCTGCAAGCATTAATTTGAGGTGCATAACAACAAAACAGAGAAAACATCCAAAAACTTTCAAATTCAAAAACCACTTTGTCCCTTCATGAGAATGAATGATCTAAAAAAGTGCAGTTTTAGAGAAAAAAATAAGTGATTTGGGTCTCAATGATTTTGAGTGGTTTTCACCTTGAAAACCTGAGATTAGTCAATTATATTTAAAACAAAGGTAATGAGACCTTTAGGCAATTATATTGAGAGAGATAAGTACCTGAAACAACCTTGTACTCTGCTTTTCTTTAGAATGGTATAAAGCTTTTTGCTTGAACTGATAAAAGTGATAAATATATGTATACTTTACGGAGATGAGACCGTTAGGCTTTTACCATATCAATCTTGAAGTCTTCACCTTCAAATATTTAAAGAAAGAAAAGAAGAAGAAGAAAAATAAAAAATGCCCATAAAAGCTCACAATCTCAAGAAACAACAACAAGAAGGAGCTGAGAAAACACAAAAAAAAGAAAAATGGGCATTTTTGAAAGATAAAATTATGGTGAAAATGACATAAAGGTTGAGGAAAAGAAAAGCTTTCGGCTGAAGCAAAGTTTAGTTGCTTTCCCATCTCTCTCTATCTCTGCAAATCTTCAACTTCTCTCATTGGCCTTCTCACTCATCTATCTTTTTTCAAACATTATCTCTCTCTTTCTCTTCAGTCTTTAAATATAAAAATGACTCTTGCCCTTTGGAGGTTTCTTAGATTTATGTCACATAAGACAAACTCTTTAACTTTCCACTTTGGTTTTTAAGGGAGACATTCATTCGTACATCCACAATAATACACATTTGTATATACATGAATATATTATTCTATGAAATTTATAACATATCTTATCATGTAATACAAAATGTTCTAGAAGTCGACATAATTAAATATATATAATTATATATATATATATATATAGTGAAAGGCTTTGTCAAACACAGTAGGTGACAAACACTGCAAGCAAGGTCATATAGATTTGTCAGATCAAATCAAAACAAAAAATACATATTTGTCATATCATGCTGCTTAGCATTTCCTCTGGCCCTCAATGTATATTCTAGATTCACTCCTCTTAGGATGGCTAAAATTAGACAAATTCGAGTTTTCATGAGCACTTTCTCTCCTGGAAGTAGTTTCTTGTCCAATTCTTGTTTTGATTTTTAAGAATGATTTTTTATTTTGTTGTGTTTATTGTAAATATTTTATCTTGTTTGTTCCTGATCTAATTAGTTTCTGGTATTTTTTTTATAGCAAATATATGACATAAATCTAATTTCTTATTGTTGTTCTTGAAATGGTTGTTTCTGTAGGAATAGTCTTGTATTTGCATTTAGAATTCTTATTGAATCTTTAGGTTTTACCTAGATGGCACTTATTGAATCTTTAGGTTTTACCTAGATGGCAGGTGTTGATAATGAAGTTCTTATTATTGAGAATAATGATGAGGCTTCTGTTTGGACTCAAAAGCATGAAGAATTTTTCATTGAACTTATGGAAGAAGTCCTAAAAGGAAATAAGAATACCACAACCTTTACCAAGCAATCATGGAAATATATAAAGGAAGAGCTTTGTGCATGAGCAAAAAGAAATTATAGCGATATGCAACAAAGGAACAAATACAATCAATTAAAGCAAAAGCGTAAGGATTTTAAGTTTTGAAATTTGAGATTACTTGGATATTATTAATATGATCTTTTTTTACTTGGATATTATTAATTTTCTTTTTTTTTTATTTTAAAATAATAAATAGTGGTCACAAAAAATATTTCTATTTTTTAGTTTAGAAAATAAAAATAAAAAATAAATTTAAAAAAAAAATATTTACCAAACATGTTTTTTATTTTTTATTTTTTTAAACAAAAAATAAAAATAAAAATTACCAAGTACATTTTTATTTTTATTTAAAAAAAAACAGAAAACAAAAATGGTTATCAAACGCATTTTTATTTTATAAAAATAAAAAAAACATAAAACAAAAATATATTTTTATATTTGAGTTTAAAAAATTTAAAAACAAAAATTTTACCATACGCAACCTATGCTTTTGATGGACTGCAGAAAATTATGGAGCTAAGAACTCTCTCTTAAACTTTTTGGACACTTGTGATGTCTCTGGTGCCAAGTGTTGGGGTACACATGGTTACCCTATGCTTTTGATGGACTGCAGAAAATTAGGGAGCTAAGAACTCTCTCTAAAACTTTTTGGAAGATTATTTCCAAAAATTTAATGGAGGTGATTGCAATTTTAGTAAACGCTTAGTGAATTCATTGTAAGTGATTTGTGGTTCATTTGTCCTTTTGAAACATGTTCCTTGATTGCAAGCAATAGGTTAAGTTCGGAAGCTTTTGTTGGGAACCATTATTTGAGTTCCATTATATATTCATAGTTAACATTCAGGGTATGTTTGGTTGATTGGAAAAGAATGGAATGGAAAGAAGTCCATTTTATTTTTTATTTTGTTACGATCTAAAATATTAAATGTCATTTTAGTAGAATGGTTTTTTCATGTCAATGTATAATAATTTTTGTTACTCATTAAATTTTATTTTACTTCTATTCAGATTCCCTGTTTTCATTACTATCATCACTCCCAACAAACAACAATTGATTCCAAACCAAGAAGAAATGTAGTTATGAAACTCAATTACTTGATTTACAATGTTAGTTGCTCAAAGCATTAGTCACTTACAATAGATGAATATTTCATCATGATTGGCAAAGCTCTTAAGAGTTGTTTGGTGTGTAGGAATCTAGAGACGGGAAGAAGAAATGTAGTTATGAAACTCAATTACTTAATTTACACTGTTAGTTGCTCAAAGCATTAGTCACTTACAATAGATGAATATTACACCATGATTAGCAAAGCCCTTAGGGGTCGTTTGATGTGTAGGAATCTGAAGACGAGAATGAGAATCTGAATATTTTCCCATGTTTGGTACTAGTTTTGAATTTTTCTAACTTGAGAAACTGCACTCTATGGGTTTTAGCTTTTCTAGATTCTGGGTTCAAGTGAAACTCACCTGACAGGTAGTTTTCAGATACCCATAAATGTGAAACAATTCAAAATTATTATTCTTTAAAAATAAAATTTTTAAACCAATAAGTATTTTAGTTAATAACTTATTTTGTTTTTTAAGCTTATAATATAAAAACAAATATGCATATATTAAATTATAAAATGATTTTTTTTTTTTTGAAAAGATGAGTCAAATGTCAGAAAGACCTCTCAAAATCAATAATAACCCTCACTTTTGGCGGATGAATACCGTGGAAACAAAAATAAGACAAAAACAAAGCCCTAGGAAAAATCAGAACAAAAAGATTAAGACCACAAATACATCTATTCCCTACAAAGATCCAAAAAGAAAACATCCTCAAATCCTTTCGACCTATATACCCAGGTAGCCACCCAGAATCTAATTTTATCCCAAAGGGAATCAACAGAACAAGAGGACTCATCAAAGATCTTGCTATTTCTTTCCAACCAAATAACCCAGAAAGTTGCCATGACGGTACTTTGCCAAAGACGAGCCATTTTTTTCTCTCCCTCTAGTTGACACAAGAACAGGTGCGACCACGAAGAAAGCATACACCAAGATACCCCAAACTCTTTTAACACTTTACTCCACAAAGCCGTGGAGAAAGAGCATTCAAGGAAAAGATGGGTAATTGATTCACCATTGTTTTTACAGCAAACACACCAACTTGGTGACAAATATTGAAAAGGTCTTCTTCGCTGCAAAATGTCGAAGACACTTAATTTATTCGAAAATAAGAGCCAGCCAAACACTTTCACTTTGTAAGGGACCACACTCTTCCATAACCTCTTAGCCCAAGGTAACTCTGGACCTAAATTAGCACAGGACAAAGATTGAAATGCAGTCTTGCAATTGAAAACTCCACTAGTATCTAGAATCCAAATCCTCTTATCCTCCAAAATCTGGGGTAAATCTACAAACTTAATCAGATTAAACAACTCAACCAAACTTGGAATCTCCCAATCAAAAAGATTCCTTCTGAATCTAAAGTTCAAACAAAGGCCTTCCGAACTGTTGATCTCCTCCCCCACTACCACGTCCTTAATCAAAAAATTCTTGGCCTCCGATACCCTGAACAAATTTGGGTATTTCTGTTTGAAAGATGAATCACCAATCCAAACATCCTCCCAAAAACGAATTCTGTCTCCCCTTCCTACTTTAAAATAAACCAAGCTTCTATACTCCTCATACAAAGCCGAGATTTCTTTCCAAGGGCCACGAGTTGAAAATCTTCCTCCAACATTAGTGTCCCAATGGCCCCCATCACTCCCATATCTGCTTCTGACCACCCCATGCCACAAAGAAGTACTCTCCATAGGAAACCACCACAACCACTTGAAAAGAAAAGCCTTGTTCCGCAACGCTAAATTTCCAATGCCCAAGCCCTCGTAACTACGTGATTTACAAACTTCGTTCCAAGATACCAAGTGGTCAGCCCCTGAATGTTCCGCCCCTTCCCACAAGAAATCCCGCATCAGCTTTTCAATAATCCCCACCACACTCTTAGGGATACATAACAAAGACAAATAATAAACGGGGATTGAAGACAAAACCGATTGAATAAGAGTCAATCTGCCACCTCTAGACAAAAAAGCGCTCTTCCAAGAATCCAAACGATTAGCACATTTCGAAATAACAGGCTCCCAAAAACCCTTGGAACGAGGAGAATCCCCCAAAGGAAGACCCAAATACTGGATTGGCCATTGACCTACCTCACAACCTATCTCTTTAGCTTGCCGTTCCACGATCTCCTCATTCAAATTGATTCCCAACAATTGACATTTCTGCAGATTGATAGATAAACCAGACACCACACTGAACACCTTGAGGATTTCCAAAAGTACAACCAAAGACTCCTTATCGTTCACAAAAAATATCGTATCATCGACAAACTGAAGATGACTGACATCCATATTATCCTTTCCTACTGAAAAACCTCTAAAAGCTGACTTACTTTTAGCAGTATCAATCATTCTTCCCAGAACATCTGCTACCAGAGTGAACAAGAACGGGGATAAGGAATCCCCTTGCCGCAGACCCCTTGAACCTTTGAACTTACCCCTTGGATGACCATTTAAAAATATTGAAAAAGAAGTGGAGGAGAGACAACCACGAATCCACCTTCTCCAGAGATCGCCAAACCCTTTCTTTTTCATAACTGAATCCAGGAATCCCCAATCCACGCAATCATAAGACTTAGTGAAATCAATTTTGAAAACCCAACCCTTCCTACCCTTGCTCCTGTACTCCTCTACTGCCTCATTTGCGATCAAAACTGTATCCAGAATTTGCCTACCTTCTACAAAAGCTCCTTGCGATTCCGCAATTGTGTCCGAAAGAACCCCCCGCCAACACCTTTGATATTACTTTGTAAAGACTAGTCACCAGGCTAATAGGCCTATAATCCCTCACGCGACAACTATTTAATTTCTTAGGAATAAGACAAATGAACATTTCATTGGTCCTTCCATGAATGATACCGTCGTTGAAAAAAATCTTGAAAGACTGCGAGAAGATCATTTTTGACAACATCCCAATTATTCTGATACACAGCCATGGAGAAACCATTCGGCCCCGGGGACTTAGATCCATCACAAGCGAAAACCGCTTGTTTGATTTCATCTTCCTCGAAAGGCCGCTCTAAAAAGGAAGCCATAACTGCTGAGATCGGTGACCACGAAATGCCCTCCACTCCAATCCATTCTCTGGGGATTGCTGAATACAAAGCAGAATAGAAACCCAAAATAGCCTTTTCAATATCCTTATCTTCAACCCAAACAGTACCATCTTCTTCCTCAATCCTAGAGATAAAGTTCCTTGCTTTCCGCGCACTGAGGATGCTATGGAAAAGTTTCGAATTAGCATCCCCTTCCTTGGCCCATTGACACTTCACTTTAAACTAAACACTCCTTTCCTCCTCAAAGACAATCTGCTGCCATTCTTCCTTTACCTTAGAACGCTCCTTTCAAAAATGGTCGTTCCACGACCCCCCCTCCTCTAATTTGTCTAAATCAAGCAACCTTCTTTCGAGCGCAAATTTTTGCACTTTCCTAGCCTCAAAGACCTCCCGACTCCACTTCTTTATTTTATCTCGGACCATTGCAAGCTTAGACATAAAGTGACAACCCGGCCAACCATGCACTTTAGCCGACTCCCACCACTTCTTGAAATAGCTAGAGAACTCCTTATGCTCCAGCCATGAATTGTCAAAGCGGAAAGGAGCGGGACCCCATGAAGGAGGGCTCATATCTAACACCACCGGAATATGATCAGAAACTATTCGAACCATAACTTCCTGGGGAATGAAGGAGTATAGTCCTGACCAAGAGAGAGTATGCAGGAATCTATCCAATCTACTCCAAACAGGCTTAAGTCTAAAATTTGACCACGTGAACCGCCCATTTTGCAGTTTAGGGTCAACCAACTTTAACTCTCTAATCAAAGCATCAAACTTATTCATACTCCTTGTATTTGACTTGCTATTCAATTTCTCATCAACCCTCCTAACCACATTAAAATCTCCCCCAACGCACCAATTATTACCATAAATAGCACTCAAACCAGCTAATTCATCCCAAAATCTTTCTCTCTTACCATACACTACTGGACCATAAACACGTGAGAGCCACCACGGTTCCTTCCCTTCAGCCTTCAAGAAAATAGAAACGGAGAAATCCCCAACTAACGAATCAATAACGGAAACACTCCTTGTATCCCAGACCACCAAAGTACCTCCTGATCGACCAATCGCCTCCTGCAGAATCCAACCTTTAAACCTAGATCTCCAAATGCTTCCAATGAACCTCCTATCTATAGACGCCTTTTTAATCTCTTGAAGAATAATAATATCTTGATTAACTTTGCAGATTAACTCCTTAATTGCTTTACGTTTTTCTTTGGAACCACAACCTCTCACATTCCAAGAAAGAATCTTCATAAGTCCAAATTATACCCCCCAACATTCCTCTTTCTTTTGTCATAGTTGACATTAAAGCTGAGCTTTCATAATTCACGGCGACTTTTCTTAGAAAGACTTACAGAACCCCCTTTATGTACCTGTTTCAAGACACAAGGAATGACTGAGATACCAAGAGACTGCATGGAATTAATAAGTCTAAGAGACTCAGACAAGCTTTTTTCCTCCATTCCCGCGGAGATGCCCAAAGCTACTGAATTGTCCTGTGTAGTCTCTTCCACCAGTACCTCATTCATGTTCTCCTGAGTAGAGCCTTCCTCCAGTACCTTATCCTTGACCTCAGCGCCAAGCAAGTCATCTTCTTTACTAATATTTTCCTCCCACAAACTTCTAATTTGTAATCCTATACCATCCCCATCCACATTTCCATCATTGGAAAGAACATTGATAAATTCTTCTTCTGAGCTTCCAGAATCAAGCTCTTCAACCATTGGATAAATAAAATTATCCTCCTCCAAAACAAGGTCAGAGAAAGACAAGGCCCCTCCCTCTTCCTCTTCTGTGACAGGACTTACTGTGCTCCTTTGAGAAGTTTTGCGGGAATACACCTTCCAGCCATTCAAGTCTGCTTTAAGTTGTGAATCATTGTCCTCTGTGCTTTTCGACAAGACACAGTGTTTACTAGACTGGATCTTCCTGAATGAATCATTCCAGTAATTTATTTGTCCATGAGAGAATATACCCCTTCCCAATGGATTAAATCCCCGGTGGAGTCTACTACAGTCATAAAAAAGAGGCCCAGCAACAATTTCATCTCCTTTAATGGCATGCACTCTTTACGTGATTCCTGGGATTCTACCAAGAGAGGCGCCTCTAACTGCTCTGCATTAAAAACTCCCAAATCACCGCCGGCCACCGTAACTCCTCCCCTAACACCAGCGGCTTCCTCCCTAGACTCCATTCTGCCACAACTGAAGCCCTTTGAGACCATCGCACTGAGCTTCGTTGGAACTTTCTGACCATTGAAAGACTTCGAAGGGAATTTCCTCATCCACACTTGTCTGGAGTGCTTAGGGCGCTTCCCTTCAACGTGTAGGCTTCTAAACAGTCTCAGGGATATAGTTTCCCCATCGACTGGAACTGTAATGCAGCTAGGAATGAAGCCAAAGTCATCCCCAACCAATTTGAGGCGAGCACGGCAATGATTCATCCCTTTTAACGTATCTCCATCTATTTTTAAAAACCCTCCACAGATTGTACCAACCATCTCAAAAACTTGAAAGTTCCACAAATTTAGAGGAGTTCCTTCAACATCGATCCACTCATATTTACATGATATTTTCCTTTCCATTGAATGACTCGCCCAACACCATTTGACAAAAGAAACTGAAGTGAGCCCAGGAATGTTGACCGATCCACAGGAGACCAAATTCTTCTGCATACTCTCATTTTCACACCATATTATCACCCTGTCATCTGAGAAGGAAGAGAATCTTAATTTTTGACCCACCCATTTCTGCACTCCCTCCTGAATAGACAACTAGGAGGATCGACTATCCAATCTAAACAAAAGAATAGCCAAACGCCAGTCGAGAATTTCCTCTTCCCCTGAATCATCCGATTGACAATCCTCCAGTTTCCTTTTATCAGTTTCGACACCCGTCTCCTTCACTGCTCTTGAAGGCAACCTTGAATTCCTCTTAACAACTGAGGCCCAAGAACCTGGCTTGTCCACCCTCCCTCCAAGAGTCCCTTGAGATTCAACTTTTCTCTTCCTAATCAATTGACTCAAACAGTCCACTAAACCTCTCCAACCTTTGCTGAACTTCTCCTGAGGAATGATGATCGAATGAAAAGCACTATTTTTTAAAACTGAAATCTTCAAGAAAACTCCTTTGACATTCTCTACACACTCCAACAGAACCCTCAAGAAATTATTCCTGACGGTTCTCCTCCGAAAACCAGAAAGATTACCTTTAGCACCCACCGCCCCTTCCACCTTTTCTAACAGCCACAAAGAGGCGTCTAAAGACAACGAAATCTCGAAGCTTGAAACCCTTGTCCTTTCACAGATTCGAATAGAACCACCATCCCTAGAAAGGGTCAACATAAAAACCTTATGAGCCGTCCTGAAGCTCCAATATTTTTGACCAGACACTGAATTGGGGCTCACCGAATGAATATTATGACCAAATCCAGTGGGGAAATGAACAACTTTCTTCCCATAACCAGAGGGATTATGGTGCCCTCTAGACCTAGATCTAGACATCTATTTTTTTTTTTATCTTTTTTTTTTCCAAGGAGTATCTATTTTCAAAACCTTCACTTCATACTAGTGTTGACATTAGAAAGTTCTCGACTTGGTGGCATTTGTTTGCAGTGGATCTTTTAGCTACCAAAATTATAAAATGATAAATAATGTTTATTTATTTAAAGAAATTGATATGTAAAGACTTTATCAATACTTTAGTTTAAAATAAGAAATATTATTAAAAATAAAATAAGGGTATTCTTGTATTTTTAAAAAGTATACTTGATTCTTTTTTTTGAACAAAAGAAGATTTATTAACCGGCTAAATGAGCCTGCAAAAGAATCAACAAATCAGATGGAGCATTAGCTCCATTATACACATGTCCTATGTTATAACAAAAGCTCCTAGCAAGGTAATCAGCCACATGGTTAACCATATGCTACACAAACTGAATAGACACATTAGTACAATGAGACAATAACACTTGACAGTCCCTAACAATATTCCCAAAAGGAGAAAGCAATGAGGTATAGCTATGAATAGCCTGAACAAGCAAATGACATTCGAACTCTATATAACATTTGGTAGTAGCTGAGATTTAATCTAACTAAGAGCCTCCTTGACTCTGATTGCTTCAGCAATGTGGGGAAGAACCAAGCCATGTCTCAGATGACTCCTAGCCTCAATGAGAGTGCCGAAATGATCCCTAACTGCCCAACCAAAACCAAATGACTGACTATCCTAAAATAAAGCAGCATCTACATTAATCTTGATCATATTAACACCTATTTTGGAATAATGCGCATAGCTCCCACAAGATTGGACAAAAGAATATGTATCTTCTTAATCACTTTTTTGAGAAACACTCCAATGATCAAAATAAGTAAGTGCATATGTAACTACTTCATGTTTATCCAGCCGAGTACCTCTCCAAACGAGCTCATTGTGAGCTTTCCGAATACTCCAACAAAGCATACTAATCAGCAATGTTTTCATACCGATTCCTTGAGCAAAAATTTGCTCAAACCTTCTCCCAAAATTCTCGCCCTTATCAGGCCATATAGTAATCCCAAACATGGACCAGCAAGACAAAGCAAAAGGGGAAAAAAGAAGAGCATGAGTAACAGATTCATTAACCTTTAAACAAATAGGGCAGTTGGGGCTAATGTCCACAAAACGCAGCTTTAAATTCAGGTTGGTGGGGAGGCAACCTGAGGCAGCACGCCACAAGAAATTCTTGACTTTTGGAGGAATCTTAAGAGTCCAAAGAGTACGCCAAAAACCAGAAGTATTGTCCAAAACCCAGCGACAATGGAGAACTTGCAGTGAACGGTAAGCACTTTTGACAGACTAAAGGCCTGAAGTTTCATGCATCCAATACTAGTGGTCCCCGTGAGAAGAGCAGCTCAGCGGAATGCTTAGTATAAGGTCTCTATCCCGATCTGCAAACATATCAGCAAGGAGATCATCATCCCAAGTTCGAGAGCCAATAGTCATTAAAGAACTCACTAATTTACTGAGCATCTCAAGAGTAGTAGAAACAACATAAGGGTTGAGGTCATCCAGAAGCCAAGGTTGACCAAGGATAGCAATGTCATCTCTTGAACCCACATTCCATCTACAACCAGATTTGAGAAGGCCACGTGTCTCCCAAATGCTTCTCCAAACAAAACTAGGATAGTTTTCCAAAGGAGCATCCAAAAAAGTACCACAAGGATAGTAGCAAGCTTTGTAAACTTTGGCCACTAGAGAATCCACACAAGTTAGAAGCTGCCACCCTTGTTTTCCAAGCATAGCACGATTGAAATCTCTAAGGTGGCGAAAACCCATACCACCACCATGCTTGTGTATGCAAAGAGAGTCTCATCTCTTCTAAGAGAGACCTCTACCATGGTTAGAAGACAATTTCCACCAATAATGATTCATCAATCTTTCAAGGTCGGAACAAAGCCCAAGGGGAAGAAGAAAAACACTCATAGCATAAGTTGGGAGAGCTCGAGTGATTAGTTTGAGGATAATTTCCTAACTAGCCCGAGACAGCATCTTATCGTCCCAACTTTTGACTCTTTTCCAGACTCTATACTTGAGGAAGCCCAATATAGCATTCTTATTCCTCCCAATTAGACTAGGGATACCCAAATAGGAAGAATAAGGTGTGGCCTCCAACATACCCAACAATTCGCATAACTGATTTTGTAGTAAGGCATTCGTGTTTGTGCTAAAAAATATGGAAGACTTGGCAATGTTAACTTTCCGCCCATAAGCATTCTCAAAGATCTGCAAAAGTTTCTTAATTTTTCAAGCCTCCTCAGTCTCGGCTCTACAATAAAGGTAGCTATCATCGGCGAAAAGAATGTGAGAAACAGAAGGAGCTCTCCTAGCAACCTTGCAGCCATGGATCCAACCCTTGTTGTCATAATGGTGCAATAACGAAGAGAAGCCTTCCGTGCTTGTGAGAAACAAACAGGGTGAAATAAGGTCTCCTTAACGAATCCCTCTAGTAGGAAAAAAAGGACCAATCATACGACCACTGAGCACAACTTTGTAAGTCACGGTCTTCACGCAAGTTAGAACAAGATGCACCCATCTTCTATGGAACCCCATTTTGAACATAATAGCTTCTAGATAGGGCCACTCCACTCTGTCATATGCTTTTCTCATGTCAAGTTTGAGCACCATATAACCTATTTACCTCTACATTTTCTTTTCAAGTAATGAAGAAGCTCAAAGGAGACCATTATGTTATCTGAAATTAACCTTCCAGGCAGAAAAGCACTTTGAGAATTCGATATACAAAACCCCATAACATCCTTCATTCTGTTAGCCAAAACCTTGGAAATGACCTTTCAATTCTTTTTGGGAATGAGAAACAAATGAGCATCATTAGAATGAGAAGGAAGGATACCTGAAGAAAAGAAATCATGAGCAATATGGAACACATTTGACCCAATAATTCCCCAAAAATTATGGGAAAAGGCAGGGGTGAGACCATCCGGACCAAGAGCCTTGTCGGGGTGCATTTGAAACACAGCTTCTTTTACTTCTTCCTTGGTCAGAGGTCGAAGAAGAGAAGATGTTTCTCCTCAGTAATAGTAGTAGGGACCAACTCTGAAACATCAGCCCAACTAGTAGATCCAATTGTTAAAAGAATAGAGAAACACTCAAAAATATGAACTGCCAAGCCACTATCCCAATCTACCTAAACACCATCATTCTTTTGAAGCTTATGAACTGTATTTTGTCTTTTCCAAGCTATAGCAGCACCATGAAAGTACTTACTATTGAAAATCCACAGCTTTGATCCAAAGTTGCTTGGATCGTTGGCGCTAAAAAATTTCTTTCTAGAAAAAAATCTCCAAAAGGGTAGTCTTTTCTGTGTTATAGCGGGCAATAAAAAAAGCATCTCTTTTATTTTTCAACTTCTGAAGGGTATCCTTGCTTCGCTTCAAATGGTAACTGAAATTCCCTATGATCTTCTTAGACCAAGCTGCCAATGTCTTGCTACAATGCTCAATCTTATCTCCCTACTTCTGTGTAGCACAATTCTCCCAACAGGTGCTAATAATTTGGGTACAAAGCAGCTCCCACAACCAAGCATTCTTATTAGGAGTTATAGCTTTTTGTAACTGATTTGGGTGTTATTTTTCTATTGGGTTTGTTAGTTTGTTGTATTTTGTATCTCTTGGGCCTATTTATATTGTGCCCATTTTCGTTAATAAAACAGGTTGTTTTTCTGAGTGTTTTTGGGCCTTTCTTGTAATATGGTATCAGTGCATATTCACTTTCTTGTTGCCCATTCACGTAACAACCCCTCTCCTTCTCCACAGAAACCCTAAAGTTGTCTCAGCCGCCTCCTCTCAAGAACCCCTTCCTTTCTTCAGTCAAGATCAGCCGTTGCCCTTCATGGTCCGCACGAGAGCCTCCCTGTCGCGCAGCTCATCGATCTCCAGCCTTCCTCCTACGCCAAGGGCTGCTGCTCCTTCTTCTCCCTCGGCTCCGGTGATGGCGTTTGCTCCTTCTTCGACCCCGACTATGGCTGTGGCTCCTGACGTCACCTCCTCTTCTCCCTATCATGAAGATCTTTGTCCAGCCATTCCTCCCTCCTCCTCTCCAGCCAATCTGCAGTGTCCTCCGCCTGTCTCCATCCCTAGGAGTTCGTCTCCTCCTCTCGGCAGTCAAGGTGGTCTCGGCGTTCGCAGTGGTCTCGGCAGTCACGGTGGGCTCGGTGCTCAAGGTCCTCTCGGCAGTCATGGTGGTATCGGCATTCCAAGTATCTCTATAGCTCCCCCCTGTCAACCTTCCCATATGGATCATACGTACCACTTGGGAACTGGAGACAACCCCAACTTTCTGATTTCAACTCAGATTGTAACGGGTCAAGAAAATTTCCATTCATGGAAGAGAGCTGCTTCCATTTCCATTGCTGCCAAGAACAAAACTCAGTTCATAGATGGGTCTTTGCCTTACCCCATCCTTCTAATCCTTTATTTCATGCCTGGGTTCAATGTAATAATATGGTTATGGCTTGGTTATTAAAATCTGTTTCTCGTGAAATTGCAACTAGCATTATGTTTCAAGATTCAGCCACTGCTATGTGGAATGATCTCCATGAACGGTTCAATCAAGGCAATGGCCCATGAATTTTTCAGCTTCAAACTGCGGTTCACACAATCAAACAAGGTGACTCTGATATAAATTCCTATTTTACCCGTCTCAAAGCTATTTCGGATGAGCTCAAAGAATTTCAGCCGATTGTTCCCTGTTCATGTGGTTGCAAATGTGGTGTTGTTGAGAGGCTTCTTGGATATTATCACAGAGATCAGATTATGCAGTTTCTTGCTGGTCTCAATGACTCTTACTCGGTAGTGAGGGCTTAAATTCTCCTCTATGATCCTCTTCCTCCCCTGTCCAAGGTGTTCTCCATGGTGTCTCAAGAAGAGAGACAAAGAAGTCTCGGTCACACCGCTCCGTTAATTGCAGCTGCTGCGGGTTTGACCCATTCAACCAAGCCCCCTCCATCAAGATCAAAGAAACTGAGACCCACTTGCTCTCATTGTCTCAAACCGGGTCACTTGGTGGACAAATGTTTCTTTCTTCATGGATTTCCTCCTGGGTATGGTGACAAGCGTCGTCCAGATGTTGCTCTCAAATCCTCTGTTCATCAACCTTCCGCATCTCCTATCTCTACTTCGATTTTAGGAAAGCCGCCTATGCTGTCCCAATCTAAGCTCAGTCAACAACTTATCTCCCTTCTAAGTCAGAATCTCCAGCACACCTCGGCTGCCACTGACACCAACCTGCCGATTGCCTCACAAGTTTCTGGTAATCTTGTTGACTTCCCCTCTTATTTGTGGATAGTTGATAATGGAGCTTCTCACCATGTGTGTTACTCCCTTAATTGCTTTAAAACTATTGATAAACACCCTATTGCTACCTTAGTCACTTTACCCAATGGGCATAATATTCATATTTCATATTCTGGCTCTGTTCAACTTTCTAGTTATATTACCTTGACTGATGTTTTATTCATACCAGAATTTTAGCATAATCTATTCTCGGTAAATGCTTTTCTACAAAACAGCCCTAACTCTTTAATTTTTTCTGCTTCTGAATGCTTTATTCAGGCACCCACTCGGACTTCCAAGATTGGGATTGCTAAGAAAATGGGGAGGCTATTTTACTTTGAGCAAGATCGCCAATTCTCTCACTTTGTACATTCTGATATTTCTGTTAATGCTTGTACTAAAATGGACCAATGGCACTTCCGCCTTGGTCATCCTTCTATGTCAATTTCGAATTCCATAAATAAAAATCTTGTTTTTTCTAATAAATTGTCTGATCATGCTTGTTCCATTTGTCATTTAGCCAAACAAAAAAGGCTTCCTTTTGTGGCTAATAATAATAGGGTTCCTATGCCATTTGATCTTGTTCACTTTGACATTTGGGGGCCATTTCATGTTCTTAGCATAGAAGGGTACAAATATTTTCTTACTATTGTTGATGATCACACTCGTTTTACATTGGTCTATCTACTTAAAGCTAAATCTGATGTGCAAAGTATTATTCCGCAATTCTTCTCTTTAATTGCTACTCAATTTTCTATTACTATTAAAGATGTAAGATGTGATAATGCTAAAGAACTTAACCTATCTTCTTTCTATGCTTCCAAAGGGATTGAACAATTTCACTCATGTGTTGATCGGCCTCAGCAAAATTCGGTGGTTGAACGAAAGCATCAACACATCCTAAATGTCACTCGGTCCTTGTTATTTCAATCTCATATTTCTCTCCCTTATTGGTCTTATCTCATTAATACTGCTGTTTATCTCATTAATAGAACTCCTTCATTACTTTTATATAAAAAGACATCTTTTGAACTTCTCTTTAATAAAGTTCCCTCTTATGAGCATCTTAAAAATTTTGGTTGTCTTGCTTATGCCTCCACTTTAGATAGGCATAGACATAAATTCTCTCCTCGCTCTAAAGCTTGTGTTTTTATTGGTTATCCTCATGGAATGAAGGCCTATACCTAACTTCATATTGAAAGTCAACATATTTTTAATTCTAGAGATGTCATCTTCTATGAGCATATTTTTCCTTTACAGCATGACAAGTCTACTGTGTATACTGACTCTCTATCCCTGAAAAAAGTGTTTGATGTAGGACCCCATATTCCTCAAGTGCCCTCACCTTCCAATCATGCTCTTGAGGATCCTTCTCCTCCGTCACCTATGATTACCACTTCCAAAAGTGGAAGGCCTATCTCTCGTCCCTCTTATCTTACAGACTATGCTTGTAACTATACTACTTCTGAGAGTCCTCTACTTTTTATCATCTATCTACTGTTCTATCTTATGATAGGTTGAGCGATCATTTCCGGGCTGCCATTTTGGCCGCACACATGGTAGTTGAACCATCCAGTTACAAGAAAGCTTCAAACATTCCAGAGTGGCAGCAAGCGATGAACGATGAACTTCATGCGCTTGACCGAAATAACACTTGGGACATTGTCTCTCTTCCCCCTGGACAACATGCTATAGGATGCAAATGGCTCATCAAAATCAAATACCAACCAAGTGGTGCTATTGATCGTTACAAGGCCCACTTGGTGGCGGAAGGCTACAACAAAGCAAGGTATTGATTATTATGAAACTTTTGCACCTGTTGCAAAGTTTAACACTCTTAAACTTCTTCTTGTTGTTGCTGCCATTAAAAATTGGTCTTTAAGCCAATTAGATATCAACAATGCTTTTCTTCATGGGGACTTAAATGAAAATGTCTACATGACAATTCCAAAAGGGTATCAACCCAATAGTCCTCTACCAAAAAATGTTGTTTGTAAATTAACCAAAAGTCTATATGGCTTAAAACAAGCCCCTAGACAATGGTACTACAAACTTAGCACATTTCTCCTCTCCAGTGGTTTCCGCCAATCTCAATCGGAGCACACTTTATTTATTAAGAGTACTTCTAATATCTTTATCGCTCTTCTCATCTATGTTGATGATATTATTATTACTTCCAATAACGATGCCGCTGTCTCTGAATTTAAAGGCACGTTACATGCTGTTTTTCAATTAAAAGACCTTGGCCCCTTACGTTTTTTCTTGGGTCTTGAGATTGGTCGTTCCTCCAATGGTATATCTATGTCTCAACGACCTTTTACCTTACAGTTATTGAGTGATACAGGTTACTTGGGTGCAAAACCTGCCTCCACTCCAATGGAACCTAATGCCAAACTCAGCAAAGATGAAGGGGAGCTCCTATCTGACCCCACCATGTACAGAAGCTTAATTGGTAAACTTATCTTTTTAACCATTACTCGTCCTGACATTTCTTTTGCTGTCAATAAGCTAAGTCAATTCTTAGCCACTCCCAGGACTCCTCATCTCCATGCTGTGCATCGTATCCTTCAATATCTAAAAGGCACTCCTGGCCAAGGCCTCTTTTTTTATGCTAAATCTAGTCCTCATATCAATGCTTATGCTGAAACTAACTTCAACTGTGAGGATCTATCTCTAAAGATTTTTTCAGATGCAGATTGGGCTTCTTGTAGTGATACTAGACGGTCTGTGTCTGGTTACTGTGTCTTCCTTGGACAATCTCTCATTTCATGGAAATCTAAGAAGCAAACCACTGTTTCTAGATCGTCCGCTGAAGCTGAATACCGGGCTATGGCCAATGCCACATGTGAGATCACTTGGCTTCTCTCTTTGCTGCAGGACTTTGACATTCAACATACTCATCCAGCTATTCTCTATTGTGACAACACTGCTGCATTACACATCTCCGAAAATCCGGTGTTCCATGAAAGGACGAAGCACATTGAGATTGACTGTCATCTTATCCGTGAAAAGATTCAGGATGGCTCCCTCAAGCTCATCCATGTTACCTCCAAAAACAATCTTGCAGATGCGCTAACCAAACCCTTGTTTCCAAATCATTTCAATAAGTTGATCTCCAAGATGAATGTAAAAAAATTGTACAATTCATCTTGAGGGGGTGTATTGGGAGTTATAGTTTTTTGTAACTGATTTGGGTGTTATTTTTCTGTTGGGTTTGTTAGTTTCTTGTTTTTTGTATCTCTTGGGCCTATTTATATTGTGCCCATTTTCATTAATAAAACAGGTTGTTTTTCTAAGTGTTTTTGGGCCTTTCTTGTAATAATTCTCGAACTGAAAAGAGTGATTAATATGAACAAAAGTTTTGGGTTTAGGATCAAGAAGAATAGGCTCGTGATCTGAAGAAAAAATCTCCAAGTTGAGAAGAGAAGCTTCCTGAAAAAGATGCTAACCAAGCATGATTAGCAAGTGCCCAGTCTAAACGAACTTCAATCGAATTTTGGGTGCCTCTCCCATGCTCCCAAGTAAAAGGGTACCTTTTTATCTCTAAGTCCACTAAGTTGCAATCAAGGAGGGCTTGTGGAAAGCCTTCGATTAACCAGCTGGGGTATGGTCTACCACCCTTTTTGTCATCATGGCTCAGCACATTGTTGAAATCGCCAATAGCACACCAATAATGACTGTATTTTCTTAATTATGTTAAAAATATATTTTATGAGTAAAATTGTTTATAAATTATAATATAAGAGAAATTTTGGTTATTTTTTAAAATTTCATTTGCTATTTATGATTATATTATTTATTATTTTGATAAAATATATTATTATGTTAATTTTATGAAAATATTTTTGGTAACTGGTTTACCATGTGCACAACGAAAAGTACAGGGTGTTGGGCACAAACATTTCAAAAAAAAATTATTTAAACAAACTTTAAATAATCAGATCCATTAACATGCAAAACATCAATCATAGAGAAATAAAAAAATAAAGATTTACCAGTTGAAGAACTATCAAGAATCATTGCTATCTTTTTGCATCTCCAACGAACATCCAATTCAAAGGAGTCTTTGAAATGCTCAGACCAAGATCTTCCAAGATGTATCTCTACACCTAAATGGTAGGAAAAAATTCTAATTCAGAAGATATTCTCAACACATGAGATCTTGGAAAATTAGGTCTGAGACAATTTTCACGCATAGAGAAAAAGTATACGATATATTTTTCTCTCTGTCAAAAGTATATTATTCTCTTTCAAAAGTTCGTAGTGAAACTATTTCCATCCAATAGATTTATAAAAGAATTAATTAAATTTGAAAATACAAAAATTCAAAATTCAAAATTCAAATTATAAATAAATTATTAAATAATTAAATAAGTAAAAGAAATATCCAAGACCCATTCTTGGACCTTGTCACATGACAACTACAGTGCATGCACCTTGTTACATGACAACTACAGTGCATGCACTCTAGTTCGTGTGTAAGACATCCTTGATTTCAAGGAAGTGTTCCAACCATTTTCTTTTAATTAGTATTTATTAATTATTTATTAAAAAATATCTAAACTTGATAACTTATCTTATCAGATTAATTGAAGAATAAATATCATTTCAAATTCAAATCTAATTTGATTTATCAGAAATATCTATTCACATTATTTAAATAAATAAAACTAATTAATTCAAAATTAATTATCTTAATTATTTAAATGCTATTTTCGAAAATCTAATTTTATTTAAAAAATATAATTAATTAATTTATTAATTTTAAAAATTAATGTATTAATTAATTAATTTGTCTCAATTACATATTTGACCTTGAAGAACAAATTTCTTCCAAATATGCAATTTTCCTGATTTTTCCCATTTTCAACTCTTACTTTGAATAATGTTGATAGAGCCATCTTGGGGACCTATGGAGCTATAATTTAAAGATTCAATAAATTTAGATTATTAATTAAAAATCTTTAATATAATAACCTTACTTTATCAATCTTAATATCATTCCACCAAAAATATGAGATTGCACTAGTGTAATTATAGACATTTATTTATTGAGTACTTTTAAATATATAAAAAGTGTCCATCGATTTAATCACTACATACAATTCAATCTTTTATTAATGGTTCATAATTAAAGTTGGAATTAATTACCGTTTAACCTCTTTAATTATATCTTGTTTCCTTAAGTATACTTAACTTTGCTAGTGAAGGTTATTTCATAAACTGATTGGTGAATTTGAGCTCAATATATTTTCAAATCCAAAAACCAACCCTTAAGGAACCATTATTCAATTCCTCTCAGAAAGGTATCAATTCCATATTTGTATATTATGTCCCCAACCATTTACATCAATGAGTTCCCAAAACAAAAGTTTTCAGTCTGATCATTCTGACAAACCATAACGGGTGAATCAAAGAACTCATATGACATAAACATGAGTTCATAATTGTTATCCCTCAAAAATACAAGGATGACGTGGCGAATGAGAATGCGACACGTGACATCGCAAATCAGGGAAAAAATGACAAAGTATTGAGAAAAGACCGACGAGCACAAAAGATAGGTGCAGAACCTATGGGGAAGTCAACCAAGCCTAAGCCCCTTAGGGGTGGTTGGCCTGACCCTATGCCTAGGGAGGTCGACCTAAGCAGGCCCAAGGGCCCTAGGGGTGGTCAGCCTGACCTCTACCCCAGGGGTGGTCGGCCCTAGTGTGTTCAAAAGAATAATCGGCCTAACCCCTACCACAGGGGTGGTCGACCCCCGTATGCCCAAGGACCCCTAGGGGTGGTTTGCTTGATCCCAACCCCTAGGGTGGTCAGTCTGACATGCTCAAGAAACCACCTGGGTGGTCGACCCACACTATTCTTCATAGGGTGGTCGGCCTAAACCCCTAATTACACTTCATTGAGAAATACTCACTCTTGTTCAAACTGAGATAAACATGCCTAGCACCCAGAGGATCAACAGGTCCAGCACCTAGAAGGTCAAAGGCCTAGCACCCATGCTCGGGTCAACGGGCCTAACATATAAGTCTCATATACCAATAGAGACTTAACATCTTCCCAGAGGTTTCTATCGTGCATTATACACCATGATCAAGAGAAACAACGAGAAGACCCACGATCTTATAATCATGGGGAGGTGGACACGTACCTCCACTACCTGATAATCGTGTGCCAAACCACGATCCCAGTATTACTGGTCATGTAACAGCCCCTAGGTACTATAAATAAAGGAACCAAGGCTTCATTTAAGGGGATCTCTTTTTCTGGAATTTTGGGAGAAAAATCTTTCTAACGAGTGAATTCATCAGTTTGTACTATTGTCGAGTAATTCAATACTAAAGACTAAGTGGATTAGGTTATTACTGTTCATCAGAACAGGGCTGAATCACTATAAAATTCCTGCGTGTTTATTTAAGATAATCGTACTCTGCCATTTATTTTATTTATTTCGTTCAAAAGGTGTTGTATACTGTACATACGACCGTTGGCCAATTTCACAGGTCAACATTTTAGTGCTTTCATTGAGAGTACGAAATCAAGAAACACACTTTCATCAGTTTTACGATGCCTCCAAAACCCAACCAGACAAAGAAGATGGCTCCTAGGGATTCCAACACTCAGGATCCCATTGATCCCGTTAACGAACCTGAGGTGGAGGTTGGAGACCAACCTGATGCAGAAGATCCATAGAACGCTCACCAGGAGGAGATGGCGCAATTTTTGCCGAAGCAGGAAGCCTTTGCTGCAGAAATTGCCCTTCAGAGGGCGACTATGGAACGAAAATGACGAGAGATAGATGAACAGGTCTAGAGAATGATCCAAAGGGAGCAGGAAGTTGACCGGAGACACCAAGAGGTTATTGTGGCCTTGGAGGTGGCTACTCACTTAGCCTGAGCTAACGCTAAAGCTGCTCCTCAGGCAGTGAGGGAGGCTCAGGCCAAAGTAGCAGGAACGCGAGACAACAGTAAGAGAGAGTCCCAAGGGGGGAGTATGACCCCAAGGACACTCTCAGAACCACTTTCCCAGAGACATGATGAAGAGTCACAATCCAAGACTGCTTCCTCCATGACTAAGAAGAATAACACTTCATCTTAGAGTAGGAGTATTACCAACCGAAGGCCCCCTCCCATGGGGACCGACGAAACAACGCAAGAGATGAGGGTCAAACATCTGAGAGGCATGAAAAGAATGGAAATGACCGCTCGAAGTCTCAAAGTCATGTAGGAGGAGAGGTTCGGGGGCAGGGTCACACCGATAGGGGCAAGGTAGACCTACCACCCCTACAACCTCAGTATCGCAAGGGAAAGGAACTGATGAATAACAACAGTACTGTGTTTGATAGGCTGGCGAAAGATGCACAACCTTAGGATCTGAGGGAAGTCATCAACAGGAGGACCAGCGCTCAGGAGGGGGTACCAGGGACGTTTACCCTACCTGGAGCAACGATCCCACCAATAGAGCAGGCTCAAATATATGCACTCGTCATGGTTGTCAAAGGTCTGCCAAAGAAACCTTCCAATATCGAGTTGGCACATAGAAGTGGGAGTCCCTTCAGTGCTATTATCCAAGCTGCTCAACCACCACCGAAATACAAGGCCACGAAACTCCCAACATACACTGGGAAGGAGGACCTAGTATGACACATTGGGAAGTTCGAGGATTAGAGGGAGTTACTCGGTGTGGAGCATGATTATAGGTGCAGACTATTCCCTAACACTCTCTCTGACTCGGCTCAAGAATGGTATTGGAAATTCAAACCTGGATCCATCACTTCCTGGGAGCAGTTTAGGAAGGAATTCTGCAAGGTCTTTAGTGCCGGGTGGATTCAACCAGTTTATGCCAATCAGTTAGCTGACATCAAGCAAGGGAAAGATGAATCCCTGAAAGACTACATTCAAAGGTTCATGAGAGAGGCAAACCAAGTGTCCACGGTAGGAGATGAAGAGAAGTTCGTTGCCATCTCGACAGGAATAATTTGTCATAGTCCCTTGTGGGATAGTAAACACAGGAACCCTACCAACACCTTGCAAGAGTTCTTGGACCGAGCTGAAAAATACATGAAGCTAGATGACACTATCATGAAGGAAGAAAAAGACATAAAACATCCGACCACTGTCAAGGCGAATAAAAACAGTGCAAATCCTCAGGGCAGCAGTGGGGGCAACGGTAAGAAGAGGAATACCTCAAGGGCTGATCAGGGTGGAGAGAAGAAAGCTAAGTCAGCACCAGCCAACAAACAGCCTAAGCATCAGCCCTACCAGCCCAGGTTCACCAACTATACCATCCTAACTACATCAAGGGCCGAGATTTACTTGGCAACATACCAGGAGATACCATGCCGAAAGCCACCACCCTTGCGTTCAGAAGGAAAGAAGGACAAGAATAAGTTTTGTCGTTTCCATAATGATTATGGGCACAACACAAACGAGTGCAAACAATTGAAGGATGAGATAGAGTTTCTTCTCTGATCAGGAAAATTCTCAAGGTATCGAGTCAAGACTGAAACCCATAGTAGGAATCCAGAATTCTGAAGGCAAGAAGTCCACCACTGGAGCCGGCAGCTATAGACTTCACACTGGATACCATATGTGGAGGGCCCCACATAGCAGGCAATAGTAACAATGCCTGAGAGCGATATGCAAGGACCCTCAGACATAAGGAAGGGGAGTCTTCCTAGTGTATGGCAGTCGACGAGCGGTCCCCAAAAAATCCAAAGTATGAAAGTGAAACTCACTTTTACAGAGGATGACGTCAGGCACGTGAGGTACCCCCACAATGACCCTCTGGTCCTTACCATTCAAATCAACAATGCCCGGGTGAAGAGATGCTTGGTGGATATGGGAAGCTCAGTAGATATCATCTGCAAATCATCCCTCGAGAAGATGAAGCTCACGGTCAAGGACCTGACACCATGTTCCCAAGTGATATATGGGTTCACGGGAGAATACCTAGCACCAGTAGGAACTATCAGACTACTGGTCACAGTGGGGGATGCCCCCAGGCACGAGACTGTGATGACAAAGTTCCTGGTGGTTGATTTCTCATCGGCTTACAATGTAGTGCTCAGGAGACCCCTCCTGATGGCATTACACATAGCAATATCTATCTGGCATCTATCTTTGAAGTTCCCTACCTGCACAGGACAAGGAGGCATACAGGGTAACCAAAGGGAGGCACGAAAATGCTATAATGCGTTAGTGGTCAAGGCAAAGAAAGGACCGCGCGTAAACAACATGATAGTAACCTGTTACGAAGAAGGTGAAGGAACCGATGAGGTTGTCAACATGGAAGTTGACGTTGAAAGAAAAATTCTACTGGAGTCGAGGGCTCTTTTTAATGAAGATTTTTTATTATAGCAAGTTTCCCAAAGCGAGGGAGATGACATCGATCCTCGCTATGGGGATGACGTCATGGGGGTAGGACCATTCGAAGATCTTGACGAAGTCTTACTAGATGAGGAGGACCCGACTAGAGTAATGTTGAGTCTAGTTTATGTCATGGTTAGGTGGTGTTTTAGGTAGTCTTTTATGTCATTTTTATTTCATTTAGTGTGGGTTTATGCTTTTGTTTGTTTGTTTTACATTTTTTGTGAATAATAAGGAAGATTTGAATACTTGGAGGAAATTGGTTCAAAAAGAGAAGAAATATCCAAGTTTTGGTGTTGTTTTCGACAAAGGATAGATCTTGGCATGATTTAAAGGCATTGGTGATTTTTTGGGCTTAAAAATGCATGAGTTGAAGAATTTCTTAAGGGCCGGGACTTGATCACTTTGGAGCCGCGACATGGCTAAGGAGGGCTGCGGCTTTGCAGAGCTAAATCCCAGAAATCAGAGACACGGACCGCGACATGGCTTTGGGAGAGTCGCAGCCTAGAGGTGCAAATTCTTAGGAATTAGGGACACGTGCTGTGGCATGGTGCCAATAGAGCCGCAACCCACCTCTCTTAAAAACGAAAAAATTAGGCTTTATAGAAAAAAGTGGAAAACCGAGAAAAATAGAAAGGAATAGTGGGAGATAGTTTTGGTGGCTGAAAAGCTTGGTGAATTCTTAAGTGTTTGTTATTCATCTACTTCTTTATGTTGTTCCTGAATTTATTTGTGATTAGAATGACAATTATGAACTAATTTTCTTTTTAGGGCTATTAGTTTTATCACTTGAATCCTTATTAAGAACTAATGCAATTATCATTTCTTCTTCATCTTCTTTTCAATTCCTTACAATCCGTGCTTATTGATTGATTATTGACAGGCCATCTATAGTCATTATCTGTACATTTTTTTAATCAAAATCTGAAAAGTGCGATTTGAATTTGCTCTGGTTGTTTAGGACACAATCATAATTTGGAACGAGAGTATCTAGGTTAATTGTGTAACTTTTTTTTTGAGTTGTTGTGGTTATTACAGTCTTTGTGATTAAATTTACCATAGAAATATAGGGAATTTTCACTTAGGTTGAGTTTATAATTCATAATATGAATATAAACTTCTTTTGTCAACTCGTTAATTGAAATAGGAAGAAATTGGTAATCTGTATTAGGGATTAATAGGGAGGATAGTTGATGAGATTAAATGCCCTAATTACTCTCTCATTATTTAAATTCAAGGTTTTTCTATTACTTATTATTTTATTGAGTTCTTGAGTATTGTTTTTTAAATTTATATTTTCTTCTGCTTTGTTTACAAGAATCAAAGTTTAATTGACCAACTAGAACATAAAGATTAATTGACTGGTAATTGGTGATTCCGTCCTTGAGGATGATACTTGGTTTTACCAAGATTATTACTGAATTGCGATACGTGCACTTGCGTAGCTATAATTTTTGTAACAAGTTTTTGGCGCCGTTTCCAGGGACTGAAAACTATCAATATCAGTCTAATTAATTTTATTTCTAATTTGGTTTTTTTTTTTGCCTTGTTTCTAATTTGTTTAAGCTGTGTTTCTTTGTCATTTTCAGGTAGTTTTGTTATATGTGTAGCAGAAGAGGGACAGGTAGTCTTGTTCCTGTTAATCCTGAAATTGAGAAGGCTTGCAAACAAAATAGAAGAAACAAGAGGTTGGCTCGTTAGACTATAGAGATGGCACAAAATGATGGGAATAATGAGGTTCCCAAGGTTATTCAAAATCAAGCTCAAAATCCTGCTGCAAGGAGACTAAGAGACTATGTACTACCCACTATAATGGGAGTATAGAACTGTATAAGACTGCCGGTTGTGGAGGCCAATAATTTTGAGATTAAGCCGACGATCTTGCAAATGGTGCAGTCCACTGTCCAATTTGGTGGTTTGCCTTCTGAAGACCCCCATATGCACTTGGCGAATTTTCTTGGAGTTGTGTGATACTTTCAAGTACAATGGGGTCAGTGATGATGCTATAAGGTTGAGACTCTTCCCATTTTCTCTGTGGGAGACTGCTAAGAGCTGGCTTAATTCGCTTCAGGGAAATTCTATTGATACATGGAAAGACCTTGCTTAGAAATTCTTGGCTAAGTTTTTCCCTCCCTTGAAGGCTGCTAAATTGAGGGGAGAAATTAATAACTTATATCAGATGGATGGGGAGTCATTATATGATGCTTGGGAGCATTTCAAGGAGCTATTGAGGAAATTTCCCCACCATGGTATAGAGAAGTGGATGCTGGTTCACAATTTTTACAACGGGCTGTGTGGTACAACAAGAACAATTATTGATGATGTAGCTGGTGGAGCATTCATGAGTAAGAGTGCCAACGAAGCATATGAACTGTTAGAGGACATGGCCACAAACAATCATCAGTGGTCTGATGAGAGATTATCTGGGGTTAGAAAGGTAGTTGGGGTTCATGAACTTGATGCAATCACTGCTTTGACAGCACAAGTGGCCTCGTTGACAAAACAATTACAGTAGAATAATGTATCTGCTAATGCAATTCAGATGGCAGCTAGGTGTGAAATGTGTGGTGGTTCTCACTCTTTCGATCAGTGTCCTGCTAGTAGTAATAATAACATTCATATAGACCAAGCTGAGGTTCAAGTCGTGGGAAATTTTCAGAGGCCATTCAACAATCCATTCTCCAACACTTACAGTCCTGGGTGGAGAAATCATCCCAATTTATCTTGGAGAAACAATCAGGGCCAGCAACCTCAGTTTTAGGGTCAGTTTCAGCAGAATATGCCTCAACAACCATTGAATCAAGCCTTTTCATCACAACAGCCTAGGCCACAAGCTCCACCAGATAGGCCTAATGAATTACAAGTTGCATTATTGACTCTCACCAACACTCAAACTCAGTTTATGACAGAGACTAGATCTTCTATCAGAAATCTTGAAACACAAGTGGGGCAGCTGGCTAATATGCTAAATAATAGACCACAGGGAAACTTGCATAGCAACACTGAAGTTAATCATAAGGAGCAAGTTCAGGCAATTACTATGAGGAATGGTAAACAAATTGAGTAGTCTAGTGTACAATAATTAGTGGTTCAGAACGAAGGTTTGGGTGAAAAGTTTGATGCAGCAGAGAAAAGGGTCACTGAAAATCATAAGAGTATAGAGAAAGTTCCTCCAGTTATTGTTGACCAACCAACTTGAGTTCCATATCCTTAGAGGCTTAGAAAAACTACTCTTGATAAACAGTTTTCTAAGTTTTTAGAGGTGTTCAAAAAGCTGCAGATCAATATTCCTTTTGTTGAGGCTTTGAAGCAGATGCCGTGTTATGTAAAATTCATGAAAGAGATTCTGTCTAAGAAAAGAAAAATGGAAGACTATGAAACTGTGGTGCTCACTGAAGAATGTAGTGCAATATTGCAAAGGAAGTTTCCCCAAAAGTTGAGAGATCCGGGGAGCTTTACTATACATTGCACAATTGGAAAATTTGAATGTAAGCATGCCTTGTGTGATCTTGGGGCGAGTATTAATCTGATGCCCTTATATGTGTTCAGAAGACTTGGTTTGGGTGAGGCAAGACCAACAACAATCACTCTACAATTAGTAGATCGATCGGTGAAGCATCCACGGGGTATCATAGAAGATGTTCTTGTGAAGGTGGATAAGTTTATTTTTCCTGCTGACTTTATCGTTCTTGACATGGAGAGGATATGGGTGTACCTATTATTCTTGGAAGACCATTTCTAGCCACAGGCCAAGCTCTCATTGATGTTCAAAAGGGAGAGCCTAAACTTAGAGTTCAAGGAGATGAGGTGGTATTCAATGTCTTCAAGGCAATGACATATCCGGTGTCTAGTGATAGTTGCTATAGTGTGGATGTGATAGATAAAGTAGTTTTGAAAAGAAGGGTGAGTAGTGATGCTTTAGAGGCGGTGTTGATAGGTGGTGAGGTAGATGATGATGATGCTGAGAATAGAGAATATGTAAATTGGATTAACTCTTACCAATCGTACAAGAAGAAGTTTGAAGAGTTGGCGGAAGGACCAGAACAACCATTAACATCCATTCAACAACCACTGCAATTGGAATTAAAGGCTCTTCTGGATCATTTCTGTTATGCATACTTAGGGGAGAAGGAGACTTTACCTGTAATTATTTCTGCTGACCTCTCAAAAATTGAATTGGAAATATTGTTGAGGGTTTTACGGGATCATAAAATGGCCATTGGGTGGACATTGGTGGATATTAAAGGAATAAGCCCTTCAACAGTAATGCATAAAATTTTATTGGAGGAAGATAGCAAACCATCTATAGAGGCTCAGAGAAGACTCAATCTAGCGATGAACGAGGTAGTACTTGAGCAGATCCTTAAATGGTTGGATGTCGGGGTGATTTACCCAATTTCTGATAGTGCATGGGTGAGCAGTGCAAGTGAAACCGAAGAAGGGTGGTATGAACGTGGTGAAAAATGAAAACCATGAACTCATTCCAACGAGAACTATGATGGGGTGGTGGATTTGTATTGATTATCGCAAGCTCAACAAGGCTACAAGGAAGGATCATTTTCCTTTACCTTTCCTTGATCAAATGCTTGACAGATTAGCAAGCCACAACTACTATTGTTTCTTGGATGGGTATTCAGGGTACCATCAGATTGCTATTGCACCAGAGGACCAAGAGAAAACGACATTCACATGTCCCTATGGCACATTTGCTTTCAGGAGAATGCCATTCGAGCTATGTAATGCTCCAACAACATTTCAACGGTACATGATGGCTATCTTTTTGGATATGGTGGAAAGGAGCATTGAGATTTTCATGGATGATTTTTCTGTTTTTGGCTTTTCGTTTGATATGTGTTTGGGTAACTTGGAAAATGTATTGAATCATTGTGAAAAAGCAAATCTGGTGTTAAATTGGGAAAAATACCATTTTATGGTAAAAGAAGGAATTTTTCTGGGACACAAGATCTCTAGAGATGGTATTGAGGTGGATAAAGCAAAAATTGCAACAATTAAGAAATTACCACCTCCGGTGTCAGTGAAAGGTGTGAGAAGTTTCCTTGGCCATGCAGGGTTTTATCGATGATTCATCACAGATTTTTCTAAAGTGTCTAAGCCTCTTTATTCACTATTGATGAATGGTGTGGTTTTTGATTTCAATGAGAAGTGTCTTCATGCTTTCAAGGTACTCAAGGAGAAGCTGATATCTACACCTATAGTTGTGGCTCCAAACTGGGACTTACCATTCGAATTGATGTGTGGCGCTAGTGACTATGTTGTGGGTGCAGTTTTGGGGCAGCGTATTGACAGGTATTTCGCTCCATTTACTATGCTAGTAGAACTCTTAATGATGCACAATTGAATTACACCACAACAGAAAAAGAGTTGCTAGCCATAGTATTTGCTTTTGACAAGTTCAGACCTTATATGATTGGTAATAAGGTGATTGTGTATACTGATCACTCTGCTATCAAGTACTTGATGACTAAGAAAGATGCAAATCCTCACTTAATCAGATGGGTTCTACTGCTACAAGAGTTTGATATGGAGATTCATGATAAAAAGGGTACTGAAAACCTCGTAGCTAATCACTTGTCGAGACTTGAAATAGAAGAGAGTCAGAATGAGAAAGCTGTGCAGATTAATGATTTCTTTCCAGATGAACAGTTATTTGGGGTGAGTGAAAATCCTGTTGTGCCTTGGCTTGCTGATATTGTGAATTTCCTTGTTGCAAAGGTTGTGCCTCCTGAGATGACAAGGCAACAGTTGAAGAAATTTTACTCTGAAGTGAAGCATTACTACTGGGAGGAGCCTATTCTCTATAAGCATTGTGTTGATCAATTTATTCGTCGTTGTGTACCTAAGGATGAAAAGCATTCTATTCTTTCCCACTGCCACAATTTACAATGTGGTGGGAATTTTGGAGCCACAAGAACTATAGCTAAGGTATTTCAAAGTGGTGTTTATTGGCCAACCCTATTTAAAGATGCTAATTCTTTTGTGAAGGCTTGTGATCGGTGTCAGCGCATTGGTAATATCTCAAGGAGAAATGAGATGCCCCTCAATGTGATTTTGGAAGTTGAGTTGTTTGATGTTTGGGGCATTGACTTCATGGGTCCATTTCCACCATCTTTCAATAATGAGTATATCCTGCTAGCAATTGATTATGTGTCCAAATGGGTGGAAGCTGCTGCTATGAAGACCAATGATAGTAAAAATGTATTGAACTTTCTCCATAAACACATTTTCACTTGTTTTGGTACACCCCGAGCTCTCATTAGCGATGAAGGGAGTCATTTTGTCAATAAACAACTTGATGCACTTTTAGCTCGCTACGGTGTATACCACCGCACTGCATTGCCATATCACCCCCAATCAAATGGCCAAGCTAAAATTTCGAATAGGGAGGTGAAAAGTATCCTTGAAAAGACTGTGGATAGTTCAAGGAAAAAGTGGTCAAAGAAGTTGGATGATGCACTATAGGCTTACAGAACTGCGTTTAAAACACCGATAGGTATGTCTCCATATTGTTTAGTTTTTGGAAAAGCTTGTCATCTTTCAGTTGAGTTAGAGTACAGGGCATACTGTGCAATGAAAAAATTAAACATTTATTGGAATGCTGCTAGTGAGAATATAATTTTGCAACTGAATGAGCTTGATGAATTTCGTAATGAGGCATATGAAAATGTAAAAAATTATAAGGAACACACCAAAGCTTGGCATAACAAGAACCTAGTCCAAAAAGAGTTTTAACCTGGGCAGCATGCACTTCTTTTTAATTCAAGGTTGAGATTATTTCCTGGAAAATTGAAGTCCTGGTGGCCAGGCCTTTTACTGTTGTGAGAGTGTTTCCATATGGCTCAGTGGAAGTGCAAGGAAAGAATGGAGATCCTTTTAAGATGAACAGACAAAGGTTGAAGCCATATGTGGGTAGTGCATTTGATCAAGAAAAGTCAGTAATCCTCTTGAAGCCCCTATGAAGAGTAGATCAGCGTCCGGCTAAATGATGTTAATGACAGCGCTCGTGGGAGGCATCCCATATATTTCTATTGCTTTCTTTACTTTTTAGTCTAGTTGGAACAAAAGTTTAGGTTTTAATTTTTGCACTAGTAAATTATGTATATTTGGTTTATTATTGTACTTATGGAATCGTGGAAAGCGTGAAAAATGAAAAAAAAAAGAAAGAAAGTAAATGAAAAAAAAAATATTTCCTTAAGGGTCGCGGCGTGGTCTTATTAAGTCGCGGCATGGCTCCTTTCAGAGGCACATGGATTTTCTTAAGGTATAGGCGGGCCGCGGCATGGCCTTGGAAAGCCGCGGCATGAGGAGTCGATGTTGCCCAGAAAATATATGCGGGCCGTAGCATGGTGTAAATAATGCCACGACCCTGGCTCCTCAGCAATTCCAAGTTTATGAGGCGGGCCACGACAATGAAAGACTAGGGCTGCGGCCCGTGTTTCGCAGAAAGAGTTAAAAACCCCAATTTGCTACCATTTTTCTTCATTTGCTGCTCCTTCTCACCATAAACACCAGCCCTAACCTCCATTCCCTTCATTCTCATAGCCCATTCTCTCATTTTGAGTGTTCACTTGCCAAGGAGACAAATAGTAAAACAGTTTTCACATTCAAGTAAGTGTCACATATCCTCTTTAGTGATTTCTTATTGGAAACTTAGACAAATCTTTTTGGTGATTTAGACTGTTTTGGACTAGGTTCCTTGTTCATTTGATTTGGTGATTTTGGGGAGTGGGGAAACAAGGGGAGGTTCTGCTCAATTTTTCCTAGAAAAGTTGGGGATATTCATTGTTTTTGTACTTGTGTGATGGGTCCTAGGAGAAATCCTGCAAGGGGTGCTTCTTCAAAGAAAGCCTCCTTATCCCGAGCTCAACAAACACCGCCACCACCCACTGATTTCAACACAAAAAGTTTAAAACTAAGGAGGCTGCAAATTTGCTTAAACGAATTAATGGGAAATCTGTTGTTCCGGAAAGGGGGATGGAGTATCAATTGGAACCGTACTCGAATGACTCCCCCTATGAGTCAATTGGAGCTGAAATTACTCGTTGTAATTGGGGCATATTTTGTAAGCAATTGCAAGTGGATACTGCTAATTACTCTCAACTGTATGAGTTTTATGCAAATTTCCCTAGTCAAGATGATGAGCAAAAAGTTTTTGTTCGAGGCAAGGTAGTGCCTTCCGACATTGATTCATTTAATGCTTTGCTCCATCTTCCTACTATTTCAGCCACTGAAGATGAACATTGGCGGTTGGCCCATTTTAGTGAGGTTGATTATGTTGAGGTGGCAGAAACATTGAGCTTGTTGGGGGCTCGATTTCATTATCATGGTGGTGAGCCAAAGCATTTATTTCGTTAGCAGTTGAATTGAATTGCCCATGCTTGGGCTTATTTCATGAGTGCTCGTCTGCTGCCTAGCTCTCATGTATCTTCTATTGATCGAGAGCGATGTCTTTTGGTTTACGCTATCATGACGGGAAAATTAGTGGATGTGGGACGAATAATCAGGTATAGCATTCACAATATCAGTAAATTCAACACCACTGCTGGCTTGGCACATGGCACGTTCATAACTCAATTGTGTGAGACTTATGAGGTACCGGTGCTTGACGGAGACATAATTTGGAAGCCCATGAAGCCTATCACTCAGTCTATGGTTCATGGTTTTCCTCCAGCCACTCTTGAGCCTCCACAACATCCGCGAGGTGGAGACAAGGAGGAGATTGATCCAATTGGTACATGGGCAACTGATGAGGGGGGACCCAGTAGTAGTGCATCATATTTGGCACTTGGTGGGCCTATTTATGAACACACTCAGCGTACACATGATCGATTGGATTATATCATCCGCCAAAATCAGTATTTAATCCAGTCGCATCAAGCGCAAAATCAGCATTACAATGATTACATGGTACAACAGAACGAGTATGGGCGTGACGATGAGTTCTGTGGATGAACACTACTTCACCCTTCCACCACATTTTCACCCATACAACCCACCGCCACCACCACTGCCATATTGATGTGGCGTGTCTTTTGAGGTAAGTTCTCTCTCCATGGACTTCATGTCACATTGGGGACAACGTGAAATTTAAGTTTGGGGGAGGGGCTTATCATTTTTATTTTCTTTTAGCTTAATGTTTTTATTTTAGTTTTGTCTTTATTGTCGAAAAGTTAAGCTGATGAAATTTCTTTAATAATGTCGTTTGTCATCATTTGTGAAATAGAGATTGTGTGAATAGCTGTGTGCTTGGTTTGATTCCTCTTTGGATTAATTTTAATGCTTCTTGAAAAATTGAATATGTTGTGTAAATGTGAGTAATTAGCCTATGTTATACATGTTTGACTTGGGTATGAGGAATGAATTGTGGAATAGGATAGAACTTGCATTGCTTGTCTATTGAGACGAAATCCTTGATGACATGTGTGTTAGAAAATGATTTAGGCAATTTTTTTGGAACGTTTGAGCCTTTCAAGCTTACCGATATTATTTTATCCTTAGTTTGCCCCTTTGTGCCTTAACTTGCTTGATTAATTGTTTAACCACACTATTAAGCCAAAAATGTACCCATAACTATTTTCTCTTGTCCTTGAATTATGCCATAAGCTTAGAAATAAGTTTGGGGGAAACGAATTGTATTGGGTGAGATTGTCGATATGAGGATAAATGATGTATTTTAATGATTGAGAGAAATGTAAAAGTTCTTGCAACATCACTGATTTATGTATATCATTTCTTCTCAACAAAAAAAAAAAAAAAAAGAAAAAGAAAGAAGAAAAGGAAAAAGGAAAAGAGTGAAAAATAATTAATTAAAGTGATTTTGGAGCATTGTTTTGTGATTTCTCAATTGTTGAAAAATTGGTGAATTGGGAGATAATTATTAAAGGCAAGATGGTTGGTTTGATTAGTTTTTGCTGTGCTTATGGTATAATGAAGCTTAAATATCTTTTCAACTACCGTTACCTAAGCCACAATATTATGAACCTTAAAAGTCCTGTTGATTCCAACACATGTGTTGTTGACATTACTGGAGAAAGGCAAGTATGCAAGCATATTGAATATTGGTTAGTGGATTGTTGGTATGAGTGAGACATGTATGATGCATTCTAATTGTTCATTTTTTAAATTTGCAAATCATATTCTAATTTCCAATTGAGGCATTCGGGTTAATTGTTAGAGTGATTGGGTTGAAATTTTAGTTGTAAAATGCAGTTGATATTTTGTGAATGATTACAAGGCGATGTGAATACTATGGAGGCTTAAATGTGTGAGGTGTGTTATGTTTTAAGTTTAGAGTTAATCTTTACTCGAGGGCGAGTAAAGGTTAAGTTTGGGGGAGTTTGTTGAGTCTAGTTTATGTCATGGTTATGTGGTGTTTTAGGTAGTCTTTTATGTCATATTTATTTCATTTAGTGTGGGTTTACGCTTTTGTTTGTTTGTTTTACAGTTTTTGTGAATAGAAATGAAGATTTGAATACTTAGAGGAAATTGGTTCAAAAAGAGAAGAAATATCCATGTTTCGGTGTTGTTTTTGACAAAGGATGGATCTCGGCATGGTTTGAAGGCATTGGTGATTTTTCGGGCTTAAAAATGCATGAGTTGAAGAATTTCTTAAGGGCCGCAGCTTGAGCACTTTGGAGCCGTGACCAACCTCTTAACAGAATCAATGTCTCGGAGTCGAGACTTGGTCTACGACATGGCTAAGGAGGGTCGTGGCTTTGCAGAGCTAAATCCCAGAAATCAGAGACACGGGCCGCGACATGGCTTTGGGAGAGTCACAGCCTAGAGGTACAGATTCTCAGGAATTAGGGACACGGGCCACAGCATGGTGCAAGTAGAGCCGCAACCCGCCTCTCTTAAAAACGAAAAAATTAAGGTTTACAGAAAAAAGGGAAAACCGAGAATAATAGAGAGGAATAGTGGGAGATAGTTTTGGTGGCTGAAAAGCATGGTGAATTCTCAAGTGTTTATTATTCATCTACTTCTTTATGTTGTTCCTGAATTTATTTGTGATTAGAATGACAATTATGAACTAATTTTCTTTTTAGGGCTATTAGTTGAATCACTTGAATCCTTATTATGAACTAATGCAATTATCATTTCTTCTTCATCTTCTTTTCAATTCCTTACAATCTGTGCTTATTGATTGGCCATCTATAGTCATTATCTGTACGTTTTTTAATCAAAATCTGAAAAGTGCGATTTGAATTTTCTCTGGTTGTTCAGGACACAATCATAATTTGGAAAGAGAGTATCTAGATTAATCGTGTTACTATCTTTTTGAGTTGTTGTGGTTATTACAGTCTTTGTGATTAAATTTACCATAGAAATATAGGGAATTTTCACTTAGGTTGAGTTTATAATTCATAATATGATTACAAAATGCTTTTGTCAACTCGTTAATTGAAATAGGAAGAAATTGGTAATCTGTGTTAGGGATTAATAGGGAGGATAGTTGATGAGATTAAATGCCCTAATTACTCTCTCATTATTTAAATTCAAGGTTTTGCTATTACTTATTGTTTTATTGAGTTCTTGGGTATTGTTTTTGCAATTTATATTTTCTCCTGCTTTGTTTACAAGAATCAAAGTTTAATTGACCAAATAGAACAAAAAGATTAATTGACTGGTAATTGGTGATTCAGTCCTTGAGGGCAATACTTAGTTTAACAAGATTATTACTGAACTATGATACGTGCACTTGCGTAGCTATAATTTGGCAACAAGTAATCAAAGTCGGGAATGAGTTAAAGGTGGAAATTAAAGCACGATTGGTGGAATTTTTGAAGAAAAACTAGGATGTCTTTGCCTGGTCACATAAGGATATTGTTGGAATTTCTCCATCCATGATAAGTCATGTCCTCAATATAGACAAGAACTACCGACAAGTGCAACAATAAAGGAGACTGCTTGACAAAGACCGATCTCAAGCCCTGAAGGAGGAGGTCGAATGGCTCAAGGAAAATGGTTTTATAAGGGAGACCGACTACCCTGATTGGGTATCAAACCTCGTGCTGGTCCCAAAATCAAACAGGAAGTGGAGAACATGCGTGGACTTCACAGATCTGACAAGGCCTGCCCCAAAGACTGTTTCCCACTACCCAGAATAGACCAACTGGTCGATGCAATGGAAGGACATGAAATACTCTCATTCATGGATGCGTATTCTGGGTATAATAAAATAAGTATGCACCCTCCCGACGAGGAACATACCAGATTTTGGATAGACAAGGGATTGTACTATTTTAAGGTGATGCCATTCGGATTGAAGAACGCAGGAGCCACCTACCAGTGTTTAGTGAATGGCATGTTCCGAGACTTGATTGGCAAAAATATGGAGGTATACGTCGATGACATGCTGGTCAAGTCCAAAGAAGATGGAGGGCATGTTCAAGACTTGGAGGAATGCTTTGCAATACTTAGAAAGTATAGGATGAAGTTAAACCCTCTCAAGTGTTCGTTTGGAGTTGGTTCTGGTAAGTTTCTCAGATACATAGTCAATTCACGTGGAATCGAGGCTAATCCCAAGAAGATCAAAGCATTGAGCGACATGAAGTCACCTACCACAATCAAAGAAGTGCAAAGCTTAACCGAGAGAATAGCTGCCCTCAGTAGGTTCATATCAAAGTCTACGGACAAGTGTGTCCCTTTCTTTAACTTACTGAGGGGCAGCAAGAACATCCAATGGACTGAGGAGTGTGAGGAAGCTTTCCAAGCCCTGAAGAGGCACCTCGCCCAACCTCCCGTCCTAGCAAAGCCAATATATGGTGAAGTACTATTCATCTATTTGGCAATCACCGAGCATGCAATCAGTGCTGCTTTGATAAATGAAGAGAACATGGTACAACACCTTGTATACTATATCAGTAAAAGGCTAGTAGGTGCAGAATCTAGGTATCCCCTTCTTGCAAATCTAGCCTATTGTTTAGTAATCGCCTCTTGAAAGTTGTGTCCATATTTCCAAGCTCACTCGATCCGAGTCCTGACCGATTAACCGCTGAGACAGGTTCTTCAGAAAACAGAGGCCTCAGGATGATTACTCAAGTGGGAAGTGGAACTACGACATTTTGATATCACTTATCATTCAAGGATGGAGATAAAAGGACAAGCATTGGTGGACTTCATAGTCGAAGGCACCAACCTTGAAGACCCTTCCTACCAATTGGAAAATGGAGATACCGAGAAGAAAGGAGATACTCCTGTATGGAAGCTATATGTTGATGGAGCATCCAATGAACATAACTCAGGCGCAAGAATCATACTGATCACTCCAAAGAGTCATCAAATCCATTGCGCTCTCAGATTTGGATTCAACGCTTCAAACAACGAGTCTGAGTACGAGGCATTATTAGCAGGATTACGCTTGTCTCGGGATGTACATGCACAGTCCCTGGAGATATTCAACGATTCCCAGCTAGTGGTGTACCAGGTACTGGGGGAATATCAAGCCAAGGGACTTAGGATGGTGCAGTACCTGAACAAGGTGAAGGACTTGTTGGCACAGTTCAAGAAATACTCAATTATACAAGTCTCGAGAGAGCAGAATGCCAATGCTGATGCCTTAGCCAAGCTTGCCAATGCCAAAGATGCAGACATCCTAAATGTTGTTCCCATCATATACTTGGCGGAAATAAGAATAACCGACCAGGAGGCACTACCTGTTGAGTTAGGAGATACATGGATGGCCCCTATTATTAATTATCTCAACCAAGGAGTAGTACCCAGCGATTGGAACAAAGTAAGGAAGTTGGTGAGATAAGCTGCACGATATATGATAGTCGAAGGGGTACTGTACCAACAAGGGTACTCCCTACCACTGCTATGGTGCGTTACACCTGACTAGTCAAAGTTGTTAATGATCGAGGTACACGAGGGGTTTTGTGGAGATCACGCTGGGGGGCAGAGCCTATCAAAGAAATCCTAAGACAAGGATACTTTTGGCCGACGATGAATGAAAACTCGATGGAGTATGTCATAAGATTCTACAAGTGCCAGATATTCTCCAAGATACCCCAAGCGGCACCTAACGAATTAACAAAAATGCAAAGCCCTTGGCCCTTTGTTGTATGGGGGATCGACCTAGTCGGAAAGCTACCCACGGGAAGGGGAGGAGTCCAATTTCCTGTTGTAGCTTTGGACTACTTCACCAAATGGACTGAAGCAGAGCCGCTCGCCACCATAACCTTGAAGAAAGTCTTAGACTTTGTGGTGAAGAATATCATATGTCGATTTGGCCTACCAAGGAAGATAGTCTCGGACAATGGGACTCAATTTGACAGTGATATGTTCACTAACTTTTGTATGAGGCATGGTATTACAAAGAACTTTTCCTCGGTAGCACACCCCCAAGCTAATAGCCAAGTAGAAGTAGTGAACAAGACTATCAAAGACACTCTGAGGAAACACCTTGAACAAGCCAAAGGAGCCTGGCCAGAATTACTTCCGGAGGTCCTATGGTCACATCGAACGACGACGCGAACAACAACAGGGCATATGCCATTCTCTTTGGCATTTGGGTATAAAGTCATGTTGCTAGTTGAACTCACTCCCCCATCGCATAGACGAGAGACATACGATCAGGGGATGAACCATAAACTAATAGAAGAGTCGCTCGATTTAATCGAAGAAATACGAGAAAAGGCAAGTCTCAGAGTAGCAGCACATCAACAAAAAGTGGCCAGATACTTCAACTCTAGAGTGAAAGATTGAAAATTCCAAGTTGGGGACATAGTACTTAGGAGGGTGTTCCTAAACACTAAGGACACTACAGCAGGGGTACTAGGACCTAACAGGGAAGGGCCATACCTTGTGGAGGAGGTGATCCCACCAGGGATGTACAAGATAGCTCGAATGAATGGAGAATTAATCAAAAACTACTGGAATTTTGAACACCTCCGCCGGTACTATCAATGAAGTTGCTCAGTAGCAATACAAGTTTTAATTTGCAAATGTATTATTTTCGAATTATATAGGTAACAACCATTGTGCTCCAATGAATGAATTTAATTTCTTAAGTTTCTCTTAGTTATTTAATTTTCGTTCAACGAAGGACTTGTCCTTTGGACATGTCAACCCCATTGGATCATATTCGATCTTGGTTCTTGAGGAGCCTCTCGACCCATACGATCCAAATGAGAGACTGGTCCTCGGACCTTGTCACCAAATTTATGGATCATGTTCGATCTTGATTCTTGAGGAGCCTATCGACCCATACGGTCCAAACGAGAGACTGATCTGAGGACCTTGTTTCCAAATTTAGTTGATCATGTTCGATCTTGGTTCTTAAGGAACTTATCGACCTACACGGTCAACAAAAGAGATAGGTCCTAGGACCTTGTCCCCAAATTTATGGATCATGTTCGATCTTGGTTCTTAAGGATCCTATCGACCCATATGATCCAAACGAGAGACTGGTCCGAGGACCTTATCGCCGAATTTATTAGATCATGTTCGATCTTGGTTCTTGAGGAACTTATCGACCCACACGATCAACAAAAGAGACAGGTCCTAGGACATTGTTGCCAAATTTATGGATCATGTTTGATCTTGGTTCTTGAGGAGCCTATCGACCCATATGATCCAAATGATAGACTGGTCTGAGGACCTTGTCGCCAAATTTATTTGATTATGTTCGATCTTGGTTCTTGAGGAACCTATCGACCCACACGATTAACAACAGAGATAGGTCCTAGGACCTTGTCACAAAATTTATGGATCATGTTCGATCTTGGTTCTTTAGGAGCCTATCGGCCCATACAATCCAAACAAGAGACTGGTTTGAGGACCTTGTCGCCAACTTATTTGATCACGTTCGATCTTGGTTCTTGAGGAACCTATCAACCTATATGATCAAAAAAAGAGACTAGTCTGAGGACCAGTCGCCATTATTGGATCATAATCGAATTCAATCCTTGAGGGACCGATCAATAATTTGATCTAAGACTCATTACAGGCTCGATTACCCCATCTAGTCCTGGATTGTGGTCAACCTATCACCCATGGGGTGGTCGACCTGTCCTGTTTTGTTCATGGTACATGGTGAAGTATCATACTACTCACATTTCCATGGTTGTTAGCATGAAAAACGTAAATGAGTAAGGTTAGTATGGCATGTAAAATACATGTGTTTAGAGTATACTAATACCTGAACCAATAAGGGTTGTGAGTTGATATACTTAGTAAGCATTGGAAATAAAAATTTTCAATCAATACCCTGAGTACTCATAACAAAAAAGCATAAAGGCATAAAATGTCATATGTAAAAACTGTCAAGCACAAGGTGCCCCACCAATAGCATGAAAGGAAAGACAGAATAAAGGACCAAGAAGACTAACTAGGGCGAGGATTATCATCTGAAAGACCACCCTAAGCCTCGGCACCCTCACGAAACAGACACTTCCTAAGCTCCTTCGCTCGCGTCTTCTCGGGAAGGAAATCCAAGTTCAGATCTTTGTTGGACTTCTAGATCAAGTAGAAGAAAGATAAAGATGTCTCTGAATACTACTCTCAGGCCTTATCCTGAGCAGCTATGATCTCTTGCTCCTTCTCGACAAGAGAATCCTTCCGTAATTGATCTATGTCAGCAATCAGCTTCTCTTTCTCAGCTTCATATTGTTGGAGCTGATCGAAAAGTTTCCCATCCATCTGGGTTATCCTAAGAGTCAACTCACTTCCTTCTGTTTGACCTCCACAGTACTGCAGAGGGTGTTGATCTCTTCATCCTTTGAGGCAATGTCAGCTTCCCTAGAGCCAAGAACGCGCCTAAGGTCCAGCACCTCTTGGCGGGTAGCTTCAAGTTCAGAATGAAGGTTGGAGAGCGTAGAAGTACATTCCACAGACCTATCACGGATATGGGAGACCAGCATCGGTGCCTGCAAAAAATATACAAGTGTTAGATAAAGTTAGAACATAAGCTAAATAGACAGAAAGAGAACTGTAAAGGACTTACACTCTGAATGTCTAGGAGTGACTTCGTTAGAATGGTGCTCAGGTCCTCATTCTCGATCCCATTAAAATATGTTGATGTTTGCTCCAGATGCGATGCTCGGTCCATAAGGGTGTTGCGAAATTTATATGCTATGCAAGTGCACACAGTCGCAATTCGTAATAAAATGGTAAAAACCAAGTATCGTCCTCAAGGACTGATTTATCAATTACCAATCAACCAATCTTTTTAATTCGATTTGATTGAACGATTTCAGAGTTTTCAAACAACGAAAAATACTAAGAAGCACAATGAAAATTTAAACAAAAAATAACAGAGAAAATGAAATTAGGACAATTATGATCCTCTATTTTCCACCCTTTTATTTCCTAATGCAATAATTTATATCCCCTTCTCCCTATTCAAGAATAAGTTGCAAAAAAACAATTCATAATCTGGTCAAGATTTATGAAATTCAATCTAAATGACAACTTCCTATATTTCTATGGTAAGTTGAATCGTGTAGAAGGCATTAACCACGCAACTCAGAAAAAATAGGCAAACAATCTAGATACTTTCGTTCTAAATTAAATTTTCATCCAAACAATCAAAGCATATCAAATTTCACTTTTCAGATTTCAATTTGATTCTTGAAATAGCAATTAGAGGTGATCAATCAATAATCGCACAAATAACACAGATTGCAAGGAATTGAAAGAGATGAAGAAGAACATCAATTTTGCATTAAACCATAACAAGGGTTTCCAAAAGATTCACATGAAAGCCCTAAAAGAGAAATTAGCCTATGATATTCATTCTAGCCATATGATAGTTCAATTACAAACATGAAAATTTAAAGAAAAAGATGAAAAACCCAGCAATCAATCCTCCAAGATGGTGTTCTTACTCCAGCCGTCATTCTCTTCAGACCTTGTCTTAGTCGCATATATGTTTCCCAAAAATCCCTACTAAAAAATCCCTCTGGAAAAGACTCAATTGCCCATCAAAAATAACCAGATATGTCAGAAATCGCGAAACCAGCGCTGTAGCGCTAAAGTCAGAGATGAAATGGGGGAAATCTGGGCACCAGCGCTGTAGCGCTCTTATGGTAGCACTGTAGCGCTATAGTCAGGAACCAACTTCCTGACAACTGCGTCCAAGCGCTGTAGCGCTGATGTTGTAGCGCTGTAGCGCTAAAGTCAGTGCCGAGCTTCTTCAAAATTTCTTCCTAGCGCTACGGCGCTCCCTTAGTGGCGCTGTAGCGCTACTTACAGAACCAACAAAATTCACAAATCCGTCCCGATTTTATTCCACTTTCGCTCCTTTTCAATATTTGCATCACTTGACATTAATCACCCTGAAACAAGAACAAACGAGCGTAATTCCGAAATAAAATAATCCTAACTAATAAAAAATAGCCTAAAAACTAGGACCATAAACGAGCCTAAAACTCGTTTATCAAAGGGCGTTTAAGTTTCGTATAGCAAACTGATGTGGCTCAGATAAAGGAGCAGGCACAGAACAAGAAGCCCCTGCATCAGTAATGGGAGGAACTGGTGTATACAAAGATGCCTATACTCCTGAGACAGGGCTAGACGCCAAAAGAATTGGACTAGATGCCAAAGGAGTCAGAGGAGACACCTTAAGAGGAGCCTTCATGACCAACTCAGCCTCAACCCTGGCCCGTTTTGCCGCTCGAATAAAAGGATTGGCCTCAGTGGGAGTCGACCTTTGCTGAGTATGGACAAAGCCAAACATGTCTGAGCCTGCAAAAGAAGATCAAATGTTAGAAAGATATTTAGCACAGATGAGTCATACAATAAAGGTGATAAGCTGTCGAACCTTCTGAATGTGATTCAAGTTCGAATGTAGACTCATCAAAGTCGTCCAAAGCAAGCAATGAGTACGCAACAGATGCACCCACCTCATCACCCTCATGTCCAGCCGACACCGGTGAAGAGGGTATCTCCTCGACATGAATAGGTCTCGGGGAGTCTATGGCGGTCACGGGCTCGAGACCATTGTCATCCGGAACATCGGCTATAGTAGGAGGAAACAACCCCACCTTTGTAAGGTTCTCTGAAGTAACGAGGGTATTGATATTCTTCTCCTCAGGAGTCATGGAAATCATTGCCTTGGCCCTAACTATCATAGCCTGGGTCGGGAGTGGTCTATAAAAAGGCCCAATGTGCTTAAACTTTGAGTAGTTGGCCTCTGCGTCCTTAGTAAAGAAATAGTTTTCGGCGTATCTAAATGCCTTGCTATTTCCAGAGATATCTTCCAAGAAGGTGTTGGTACTTTCACTCATATAATGGTAGAAGTGGAAATACCCCGAGTTGCGCTGAGAAGGGTTTTTATTCAGGTCAAATAGGTAGTGGATCTTGTTAGGCATTGGAGCAGCCCATTTTCTACAGTGATAGATAATGTACAATGCATATAAGGCAAATATTGCATTAGGAGCTAGTTGAGAAGGACTAATACTAAAATAGTCTGCAACATTACAGAAGTATGGATGAAGAGGAAGTAGGGCCCCAGACTTAATGGCAGAATGTGTCCAAGCGCACATACCCAGAGGGGGGTCCTCAACTCTATCATTTACACCAGGGATAGTAATAGACACACTGGAGAGGTCAAATGTCTTCCTAAAGTTATTTACCTTTTCTTCAGTCATGTCAGAGGCCACCCCCTTGAACCAAACAACCTCATAATCAGTAGAGCGAGGCTTCTCAATTGGTTTCCATGTGATTTCACTGGCGAAAATGGCCCTAGAATCTGATGAATTGAGCTCCTTTTGTCGTCGCGTCTTCTATTGCTCAGTTGGCGAGACTGTCTTGCTCTTGGAAGGAGGGCGAACCACCTTAGGACTGAATCTGTGAATAGGACACTCTTGAGGATGAGTAGCATGGAAACAAGAGCCCTCGGTATAACCTTTCCGAGAAAAAGATTGATGGGGAACCCGACTAGTATCTCGGTGCAAAAGGCGTTGCAATGGTTCTCGCTGACCTGACCTATCCTACTAAGAAGAATGACTCTGCTGAGGTGTGCCTTGGGTCTTTGGGAGGCGTGGGGCATACTGTGTTGAGAATAAATCTGAGAAGAGCCAGGCGAAATGTAACGACCCAAAATTGCTGTTATGGGCCCTGGTTAGTGTGCCGGGAGGGCATAATTGGTTTATGTGTGAGTTTATTGATTTAATGCATGATTATATGATAAGCATGCTTGAATGATTATATGAATGTAATTGTGGTTAAATGTTATATCTGTGAGAACCACATTATTATGTGGGTAGATCTGCAGTGTGCGACTTGAGGCGATCCTAAGGAGCTAGATAGTGGGAAAGTCATAACGGGGCTTAATAATTGACTTTGGAAAAGTAAGGGGTATTTAAGGTATCGAGTGGTTATTTAGACTATCGGGTTATGGAAACAAATATATGGAGATATATTTGAGGTTAGGAAGCTTAAGCGAGAATTTTGGGGAAATTTTACCATTTTGCCCTCGGGGACGTTTTCGGTACCCCGAGCCTTGGGATTAGCTTAATCACTTAAGGATAGACTTAAGAGGCTTAAGAAAACAGTGGAACAAACTAGATCGATACTTTCCTCTTCCTCTCTTTCTCTCTCAAAGGAAAAACACAAAACCTAGAAATTGTAGCTGGAATTCTGAGGATTGAAGTTGGGATTTAGAGGATTAGCTCAAGGGTTAATTGAGGATTCAATTAGGGACTAAGGTAAGGATTGATTCCCACTCTCTGTTGTTGAAATGCTGTGATTTTGGTTGTGTTCTAAGTGGCTTTTGGGTTTTGAATTTGAAGATTAAATTGAAGCTAGAACCTCGGAAGTCAGCCTAGAATCTTTTGGAGGATTGATTCTGCAGTTAAGGTAAGCTCAAATTTATGGTTTAATGGCTGAATTTTGGTGTTTTCATGGCTGGTTTTTGTGTTCTTAAGTTAGTAAGTTTCAGAGATTGAAATAGGTTTTTGATGGGTTTCTAATCTAGGTTTCAGCTGGGTTGTGTTGCTGGAATTGTGTGGGAAGTCCTTGGGTAATTGAGTTGTTGATTTGGGGTAGTTTTGGCGGGGTTTGAGAGTAAAAAATGGAGGTTTTTCTGGGCACGAAGGGTTGGGTCGTGGCTCTGTTCTTGAGCGCTGCGGCCCTACGAAGCAAGGGAGCCAGGGAGACTCGGCCAAAGGGGAGTGCCATGGCGCCACAGGGCAGGGCCGCGGCGTGTGTCTGCTCTCTAAGGGGCTTGGTTTTTGTTTCAGGGGCCGGCCGCGACTAGGTTTCAGAGGCCGTAGCCCTTAGGTGCATTTTTGATATTTTGGGAATTTTAAGCACGGGAACCTAACCTAGGGTGCTCGGGATCGATTCCACCACCGTGTTTGGTGGAATTCGATGTCCCGGAAGCTAGAATTGTACCCGGAAACCTTTATTTGAATATTAATGGAATCCATTACCTTGGTTGTGACTAGGTGATAAGCTAGGGCTCGGGAAGCGAATCGTGCTCAAGAATCGTCGCTCGTAGTCGGTGAAAGTAGAAATTAAAGGTAAGAAAACTACACGCGGTTGTGTAATTGTAAAGGGACTAAGGGTTCCCTAATATGTATGCTTTGAAAGGATGGTATTATGCCATGTAAACAGTAAACCAATGGCCTAAGAGTGCCAAGGTTACACTAGCGCACAAGGCACGACTCGGCCACTGATAGCCGAGGACAGCTTATTATGCACTGAGCTTGGTTTAAGAGGGCTGGAGTCAGTGGGGTAAACAGAGGGTGCAGCCTAAGGTGTCGGCCCTGATAATCATGTAACTTGATTGTTATTAACATTTAGTTGCATCTCTGTTTCTGCATACGTGCTATGTGATTAATATGTGTGTTCGATCATGCTTAATGGGTTGTTCATCTGTTATTGTGGATTATGATGCATATTATGTTTTCTTGCTGGGCCTTGGCTCACGGGTGCTACATGGTGCAGGTAAAGGCAAGGGCAAACTCGATCAGCTCTGACTTGGAGAGCTCTGCGAGCTGAATGTACATGACCAGCTGCTTCGCCGCCACGGTTGAGGGGAAAACAGGAACATGGGAACTAGAAATGTTTGTTTTGCCTTAGAATGGCTAATGGTTGTCTAAACCTTGTCAATTTTGTAAACTGGCTTTCGAACGCTGTTTCTTTTTGGGATCCCACGTATAAAATATTTTGTTATATAGAATGTACACTTTTGAGACCAAATTCTTTTAACCCTTGTTCATTAGTGGTTCAGTATCACGTTTTATCTAAATGACTTGAGTCGCAAGTCCTACATCTTTATAAACACACAGTGTAGCGGTCTTGGCTATCCAGGGCGTTACAACTTGGTATCAGAGCGTCCTAGGTTTAAGGGTTCCTGAAGACCGGCTGGACATGTACATTCGCTGCTAGAGACAAGCTCGATTCAGGGTTTGGTAATGTGTATATGTGCTTATATGCTTATATGTCTGAAATGAGTTATGAATGGTGTTATTTATTGGATTAATAGGAAGCATGAGATACTGAAAGGGCTCGACCCTTGACTGATGTATGAGAATATTGAGTCATGCTTATTAGCATTGTCTTGCATGTAAGTGAATATTTGAATGACTAACTGTATATTGTGCATGGATGAATGCTTTTGTCTTGGCTGTCATGTGGTAATGTTGGGGCATGCTTATCAGCAGCCGGTGCATGTGGATGAATGCTTATATTTTGAATGTTTGTGATTGGTTATGTTCCTTTGATGGATTTTGGAGAAGTTTTTGCCTTGTCATCATGGTCTAACTGCCAAGTCGTTGATTGCACTAGGTCTACACGGCTAGCCGGCACTAGGTCTAGGACTGGGGGTGATGAATAGGGCCAGATTCCTCCGCCAGTTCCTAAAGACTGGCAGCAACTCATGGTTGATATGCAAGTGCGATTGCAGAGTCAAGATGAGCAGATTCACTTGTTGCGACAGCAAGCTCCATCAGGGAGTGCTGCCCCTATTGTACCACCTGCAGTGGTACCAGTCATACAGTTGGGAACAGGTGGGAGCCGTTATATGAGCGGTTCAGGAAGCAGGAACCTCCAATCATTGAATGGGGACCTGATCCATTGAAGGCTGAGCAATGGGTGACTATGATCGCAACCATTCTGGATTTCACGAGAGTAGAAGGGCATGACAGAGTGGCCTGTGCGACGTATATGTTGAGAGAGGATGCCCGCATCTGGTGGGAGGTGGCATCACAGACCAGGGATGTGACTGCTTTGAGTTGGGAAGGCTTCAGAGACTTGTTTAGCCAGAAATACTACAATGTTGCTGTGAGGGCAGCAAAAGTTAATGAGTTTGTGGGTTTGGTGCAGGGAAATAAGACTGTTACTGAGTATGCCCTAAAATTTGACAAGCTTATGAAGTTTGCACCAGATCTTATGCCTACTTATGCTGCTAGGCAGGATAGATTCATCAGGGGGCTTAATGCTATGATAGCCTGGGATGTTAGGATTACAACGGTACCTGGAGGAACAACTTATGCCCAGGCCGTTGAGAAGGCTCTTACCGCTGAGGAAGCGGAGAACAAGATTTGGAGGGAAAGTGCTGTGAGGCGCGAGGGCCGCAGAGTGGTGCCTCCTTATTCAGGGATAAGTAGGGGTAGAGGCCCCAACAACTTCAAGAGAAAGACTCCAGACACTGCTAGTCCTGATAGGAGGGGTCGGGGTGGCGGCGAGGCATGGCGGACCTATCCAGAGTGCCCGAGGTGTAGAAGGCATCACCTGGGCGAATGTCGAGCCAAAGCTTATTTTGTATGCGGAATAGTGGGGCATCTTAGGAAAGGTTGCCCAACAGTGAAGAAAGGTGAACCAGGAAAGGTGGATAGCTTGACTCCAGCTCGAGTATTCACTTTGACGTAGGCAGAGGCCGAGGCTAGTCCCTCGGTAGTGACAGGTCAGCTTTCTAGCGCTGGCTCTCCTTTTACTGTATTGATTGACTCTAGTGCTACGCATTTCTTTGTTTCTAGTAAAGTGATTGATAGATTGTGTAGACCTAGTGAATATAGGACAGCGGGGTTTGGGACTTTATTGCCTACAGGGGAACTGGTAATTTTTAGGAGATGGATTAGGGCACTGCCGGTGATGGTTGATAGTAGGGGACTTTTGGTGGATTTGATTGAGTTATACATGGAGGATTTTGACATGATTCTGGGGATGGACTAGTTGGTCAGATATGGGGCTACTATTGACTGCAGGAAGAAAATGGTGACTTTTGAGCCTAAGGGCGAGGATCCTTTTGTCTTTGTGGGTGCGATATGTGGACCCTGCGTACCCATGATTTCAGCATTGAGAGCCAAAGACTTGTTGTAGGGGGGATGCATAGGTTTTCTGGCCAGTGTAGTGGATACCACTAGGGTTATGCTAGTAGGGCTGGGGGAGGCCAGATTGGTGTGTGAGTTTTTGGATGTATTTCCTGAGGATCTACCAGGGTTTCCATCGCGCAAGGAGATTCAGTTTGAGATTGAGTTAGCACCAGGAACAGAGCCAGTATCAAGGACACCATATAGAATGACACCAATAGAGTTGAAGGAACTAAAGATACAGTTGCAGGAGCTTCTGGATTTGAGATTCATCAGACCTAGTTACTCACCATGGGGCGCTCCAGTGTTATTTATTAAGAAGAAGGACAGGACATTGAGGATGTGTATAGACTACAGAGAATTGAACAAGTTGACTATCAAGAATAAGTACCCTCTACTAAGGATTGATGACTTGTTCGATCAGCTGTAGGGAAAGATGGTGTTCTCAAAGATTGATCTACGATCTGGTTATCACTAGCTGAGGATCAAAGATGAGGATATACCGAAGACGGCCTACCGGACGTGATATGGGCATTATGAGTTCTTGGTCATGTCTTTTGGTTTGACCAATGCCCCGGCAACTTTTATGGACTTGATGAATAAGGTGTTCAAGGAATTCTTGGATCACTTTGTCATTGTCTTCATCGACGACATTCTAGTATACTCCAGTTCAGAGGCGAGCATGAGCAGCATCTTCGGCAGGTTTTACAGAGATTAAGGGAACACCGGTTATATGCTAAGTTTAAGAAGTGTGAATTTTGGTTACCAGAGGTGACTTTCCTTGGGCATATAGTTGGCGCAGAAGGGATTAAGGTGGATTCGTCCAAGGTGGAAGCGGCGAGAGATTGGCCGAGGCCAAGAAATGCCTCGGAGGTGCAGAGTTTCCTTAGGTTGGCAGGTTATTACAGGCGGTTTGTGGAGGGATTCGCAAAGATTGCTTCACCGATGACAGAATTGACAAGAAAGAATCAGAGGTTTGTTTGGTCGGAGAAGTGTGAGAACAGTTTCCAAGAGTTGAAGCGACGACTTATTTCTGCACCTATGCTGAGTCTTCCTTCAGAGGAAAGAAATTTTGTGGTTTACTGTGATGCGTCGAGGATGGGTTTAGGCTGCATGCTGATGCAGAATGAGAAAGTTATAGCTTATGCATCGCGACAGCTGAAGGAGTATGAACAGCGGTATCCTACTCATGATTTGGAACTAGCAGCAGTGGTATTCGCACTGAAGGTGTGGCGTCATTATTGTATGGGGAGAAGTGCGAAATATAAACTGACCATAAGAGCTTGAAGTACTTATTCACCCAGAAGGATCTGAATATGAGGCAAAGGCGTTGGCTAGAGTTAGTTAAGGACTATGATTGTGATATTCTGTATCACCCAGGGAAAGCCAATGTTGTAGCAGATGCATTTAGCCAGAGGGGCCCAGGACAATTGTACAGTTCCACCCAGATCTCGAGAGAGTTAGCTGATGAGATGGCCAGGGCAAGGATAGAATTGGTGGTGGGCCAGTTAGCTAATATTACCTTGCAGTCGACCATGCTAAAGAGGATTAAGGAGGGAAAATTGGTGGATGCGCAGTTGCAAGATGTTAGGCAGCATGCCCTAGCTGAGATAGCTAAGGATTATTCCGTTTCTGAGACTGGTATACTTCAATATCAGGGACGGATTTGTGTTCTGGCAGATGAGGGAATCAGACGAGAGATACTGGATGAGTCTCACACTACGCCATACTCGCTTCATCCGGGTACCATGAAGATGTACCAATATCTACGAACATTATATTGGTGGCCCGGGATGAAGAAGGATGTGGTAGAGTATGTGTCTAGATGTTTGACATGTTAGCAAGTAATGGCTGAGCATCAGCGGCCAGCGGGATTGCTTCAGCCTTTGGGTATCCCAGAGTGGAAGTGGGAGGACATCACGATGGATTTTGTGGGAGGACTACCCAGGACAGTGGGACTTTGTGACTCGGTGTGGGTAATAGTGGACAGATACACCAAGTCAGCTCATTTTCTGCCAGTGAAGTCGACCTATACAGTGGAACAATATGCAGAGTTGTATGTGAGGGAGATAGTTCGTATCCATGGGGTTCCAAAGTCTATTGTATCTGATTGAGATCCTATCTTTACCTCTAAATTTTGGGGAACTCTACAGAGAGCTATGGGGACCCAGTTGAAGTTTAGCACAGCTTTCCATCCTCAGACTGATGGACAGTTTGAGAGGACAATTCAGGTTTTGGAAGACATGCTTAGGGCGTGTGTGATTGACTTCGAGGGATCTTGGAGTAAGTATCTACCGTTGATTAAGTTCTCATATAACAACAGTTATCAATCCACGATTGGAGTGGTTCCTTATGAAATGTTATATGGGAGAAAGTGTAGATCGCCCATTCATTGGGATGAGATGGGTGGGAGGAAGTATTTAGGGCCAAATATGGTTCAGAAGACTAATGAAGTTATTAAGAAGATTCGAGCCAGAATGCTTGCCTTGCAGAGTAGGCAGAAAAGTTACGCTGATCCTAAGCGTAGGGACGTGTAGTTCCAGGTTAGGGACCACGTGTTTCTGTGAGTTTCACCATTAAGAGGGGTGAGGAGATTTGGGGTAAAGGGCAAGCTGAGCCCTCGGTTTGTTTGACCTTTCGAGATCCTACAAAGGATTGGACAAGTGGCTTACAGGTTGGCCTTGCCACCGTTGCTGTCAGGAGTTCATGATGTATTCCATGTCTCCATGTTGCGGAAGTATGTTTCAGATATGATGCATGTGCTGAAGTATGAAGACTTGGAGTTACAGACAGATTTGCCCTATGAAGAGCGACCAGTTCAGATTTTGGATCGGAAGGACAAAGTTCTACGGAATAAGACGATTCCATTATTTAAAGTGCTGTGGAGAAATAGCAAGGTCGAGGAAGCGACCTGGGAGTTAGAGACAACGATGTGGGACTAGTATTCCGAGCTATTCAGGTAAATTTTGAGGATGAAATTCTCAGTAGGAGGAGATAGTTGTAACGACCCAAAATTTTTGTTATGGCTTAAGGGCCCTGATTAGTGTGTCGGGAGGGCATAATTGGTTTATGTATGAGTTTATTGATTTAATGCATGATTATATGATAAGCATGCTTGAATGATTATATGAATGTAATTGTGGTTAAATGTTATATCTGTGAGAACCACATTATTATGTGGGTAGATTTGTAGTGTGCGACTTGAGGCGATCCTAGGGAGCTAGACAGCGGTAAAGTCATAACGGGGCTTAATAATTGACTTTGGACAAGTCAGGGGTATTTCAGGTATCGGGTGGTTATATTAGACTATCGGGTTATGGAAACAAATATATGGAGATATATTTGAGGTTAGGAAGCTTAACCGGGAATTTTGGGGAAATTTTACCATTTTGCCCTCGGGGACGTTTCCGGTACCCCGAGCCTTGGGATTAGCTTAATCACTTAAGGGTAGACTTAAGAGGCTTAAGAAAACAGTGGAACAAACTAGACCGATACTTTCCTCTTCCTCTCTTTCTCTCTCAAAGGAAAAACACAGAACCTAGAAATTGTAGCTGGAATTCTGAGGATTGAAGTTGGGATTTAGAGGATTAGCTCAAGGGTTAATTGAGAATTCAATCAGGGACTAAGGTAAGGATTGATTCCCACTCTTTGTTGTTGAAATTCTGTGATTTTGGTTGTGTTCTAAGTGGTTTTTGGGTTTTGAATTTGAAGATTAAATTGAAGCTAGAACCTTGGAAGTCAGCCTAGAATCTTTTGGAGGATTGATTATGCAATTAAGGTAAGCTCAAATTTATGGTTTAATGGCTGAATTTTGGTGTTTTCATGGCTGGTTTTTGTGTTCTTAAGTTAGTAAGTTTCAGAGATTGAAATAGGTTTTTGATGGGTTTCTAATCTAGGTTTCAGCTGGGTTGTGTTGCTGGAATTGTGTGGGAAGTCCTTGGGTAATTGAGTTGTGGAGTTGGGGTAGTTTTGGAGGAGTTTGAGAGTAAAAAATGGAGGGTTTTCTGGGCACGAAGGGTTGGGCAGCGGCTTTGTTCTAGAGTGTTGCGACCCTACGAAGCAAGGGAGCCAGGGAGGCTCGACCGAAGGGGAGCGCCGCGGCGCCACAGGGCAGGGCTGCGGTGCGTGTCTGCTCTCTGAGGGGCTTGGTTTCTGTTTCAGGGGCGGGCCACGGCTAGGTTTCAGGGGCCGCAGCCCTTAGGTGCATTTTTTGATATTTTGGGAATTTTAAGCGCAGGAACCTAGCCTAGGTTGCTCGGGATCGATTCCACCACCGTGTTCGGTGGAATTCGATGTCCCGGAAGCTAGAATTGTACCCGGAAACCTTTATTTGAATATTAATGGAATCTATTGCCTTGGTTGTGACTAGGTGATAAGCTAGGGCTCGGGAAGTGGATCGTGCTCAAGAGTCGTCGCTCGTAGTCGGTGAACGTGGAAATTAAAGGTAAGAAAACTACACGCGGTTGTGTAATTGTAAATGGACTAAGGGTTCCCTAATATGTATGCTTTGAAAGGATGGTATCATGCCATGTAAACATTAAACCAACGACCTTAGAGGGCCAAGGTTATTCTAGCGCACAGGGCGCGGCTCGGCCACTGGTAGCCGAGGACAACTTATTATGCACCGAGCTCGGTTTAAGCAGGCCCTGATAATCATGTAACTTGATTGTTATTAACATTTAGTTGCATCTCTGTTTCTGCATACGTGCTATGTGATTAATATGTGTGTTTGATCATGCTTAATGAGTTGTTCATCTGTTATTGTGGTTTTTATTGCATATTATGTTTTCTTGCTGGGCCTTGGCTCACGGGTGCTACGTGGTGCAGGTAAAGGCAAGGGCAAACTCGATCATCTCTGACTTGGAGAGCTCTGCGAGCTGAATGTACATGACCAACTGCTCAGCCGCCACGGTTGAGGGGAAAACAGGAACAGGGGAACTAGAAATGTTTGTTTTGCCTTAGAATTGCTAATGGCTGTCTAAACTTTGTCAATTTTGTAAACTGACTTTCGAACGCTGTTTCTTTTTGGGATCCCACGTATAAAATATTTTGTTATATAGAATGTACACTTTTGAGACCAAATTCTTTTAACCCTAGTTCATTAGTGGTTTAGTATCACTTTTTATCTAAATGACTTGAGTAGCAAGTCCTGCATCTTTATAAACACACAATGTAGCGGTCTTGGCTATCCAGGGCATTACACGAAGAGCCTTGAATGATATGCCTTGCAATTCGAGGATCATCTTTAGAGGGTTGCCGAGTCATCTGTTTTACTCTCGCCATTGGATAGTATCTCTTTAAGAAATCCTCCTCACTAAACAAATATAGAGCAGAGCGAGGGAGAATCCTTTTAACCCTTTCCAAGAACTCCTGGGGAGTATGCTCACTTATTGACTTGTCTGATGAAGAGGAGCTGCACATCTGCATCAAAAGAAAAATGAAGATTAAGATTAGTAAATGAGCATAATGAAGCCAATAGCTGGGGGCATGGCCATGAACTAAGGGGTAAAAATGAAGAAATCAAGAGTAAAATTCTATATAGGGTGTCAGTGTTGGAAAAACTTATACAGGATCTTTATTTATTTTCATGTATATCTAATATTAAACAAATTAATACAAGATATCCTAAAACATGTTTCTAAAATTGAATTCAAAGAGAAACAAATAATATAATACTTACAGTATATGCAGCGGAATTAAGAGTCCTTCCTTCAGTTTCTCTAACTCTTGTATCCTTTCTGTCGCAGAGTATTATCAAGAAACTGAACCGATCTTCTATTTTCTTCACGATCTTCCAATGTATCCTTAGAACCACCTAGACTAGTGTGGGAAATTCTCAACACATGAGATAGATATAGAGAGAAGAAGAGAAAATAACAAAGAGGCTTAGAAAAGAACTTGTGTTTAGAGAGAATATAAAACTATCAGAAAATCTGACTTATCAAAAACCCCCTGTTTTGACTTCTCTATAAGCACTCCTTTTATAGACTCAATTAGGCCATTTAATTTAATTAAAAAATCAATAAAATAACAGCCATTTTGAAGCCCTAGGTCGAAATTATCATGGGCTATAGGCCCGTGAAATTTCCCATTTGATTATAAGCCCATTGGACTTAAAATCAAGGCCTGTATTATTTTCTATTGATTTAATTAATTAAATAATTATTTAAATCCTTTATCAAATTAATTATTTATAATTTGAACCTTGATTTAAACTTATTTATTAATTTAGATACCAATTTATCTTAATTAATAAATCTACCATAATTTCTCTTTTCTTCTCAAAATTACACAACTCTGTGAAACTATCCAAAATTGACCTGGTCAACTTTGATAATTCTAATTAATGATTAAATCAATTAATTGAGACTCTCTAGATGATTTTATCCAAGGTACAATGGGGACCATGGGCCTATGAAATCAAGCTCCAATAAGTTATCATAAATCTAACAAATAAATTTACTAACTTATTAATTCCTCGTGACTCCACTATAGACTTGGAATTGCACTCTTGAATTCATAGAACGCCCCATAACAAATATAGATACGCTATTAATTATCCATTTTTACAACCATAATTGTTAGTCAATCCTCTATAGACGGTCTACAATGAGATAGGACTAAAATACCGTTTTACCCCTCATTGTATTTTATCCTTAAAACACTTAGTTCCTTGTAAATGATATTTCAGTAAACTAATTTAATTACTGAAATGAGATCTCTATCATTTAACACCTTGAACCAAACTAAAAGGAAACCATCATTTCACTTCTTCATCAGAAGCTATAGATGTTCATATCTATGATTAACACTCCCACTCAATTATACTACCGAGTTCCCAAGATGTAAGTATGGGCTAGTCCGTAGGGTAAGCTGGTAACGAACAAGTCAAAGAACTCAAATAATACAATCAGTTAGAATACTAACCACTCAGAATTGAGATTGAATTGTCCTATGGTCAACTATATGATATGACTAGAATAGATAATAACGGTATGTTTACTTATCTTATCAACTGTCAATATCGGTCCTGTCCGATGTAACAAATACATCCGATCTTATCTACTTTGCTAATGTTCTGGAAAGAACATAACACTGTAATGTGTAAGTAGATCATATCGTAGATTGGCAAGTCAGTGTAAATCCGGTGCACTGACTAATCTTAGGACTAACTTATTTTGAACATATAATCATATTTATATTCCACTGTGATTACGTCACTATAAATAAGATTAGCTATATGCTCGGGATTTTATAGAAGTTTATATTAAACAAATAATCATGAAAATAAAACATGTGAGCAAAGTGATTGACCAAGTCAAAAAATGATTTCTATTCTTTTATTGATAATAAAATGAGATTACAAAGAATTTGGGTTTTAATTAGGGCATAAAACCCCAACAGTCAGCCCAGTGAGCCTTAGCCTGGGCTGACCACCATGAAACCATCAAATTACGAAGCATGAAAAATAAGGTATAGGTGTTCGGCCTACCACCTTAGGCCGACCACATGCAAGCCTCAGAAAGGTTCCAGAGGACCATTCAAGTCTCCAGAAAAATTAATTTTTACAGTACAAGGAAGGCCCCCAAGGAGGTCAATTGAGGTGAAAAAATTATTTTTAGGGTCCCAGGTGGTCGGCTTATGCTTGGGCCGACCACCCTGAATCCCTAAAATCTCCTAATGCAAGAGGAGGTACTCGACCCATGAATTCCTAAGGTGGTCGGCCTAGCCCTAATTCTAGGCCTGAAATCGCCTAAGGGAGGGAAAGAAAGTACTTGGCCCATAAAGAACTATGGGTGGTTAACATAGCCCTAATTCTAGGTCTGGAAATTGCCTAAGGGAGGGAAAGGAATTGCTCAACTCACCAAGCTCTAGGTTGTTCGGCCTAACCCTGTTCCAATACTTGAAAATCGCACAAGGAGGGTGGTCGTCCTAACCCTGTTCCTATACTTGAAAATCGCAAAAGGAGGAGCCCTGAAGGTGCTCGGCCGAACCCTGTTCCTATACCTGAAAATCGGACAAGGAGGAGCCCTGAAGGTGCTCGGCCTAACCCAATTCTTGTCCGTGGAAATCGCCCATAGGGTTTATATCCCTAGAAATTGCCATTTTACATAAAGATATTGATTCAATTAAGTTAATTATTTTGGATCAAGATACACCAAAACAAGAAGATTTAGACGAAAATTTCTCAAAAACTCAAAGTATTTCTTATAAATCTAAGCACATTAAAATTAAATGATGTGAGGATTAGAAGAAGGTAATTACCAAAGATCCGAGTTTGATGAGGAACTGGAAAAATCAGACTTGGATCCTATTTGAAAGTGGCGCATGGAGCAGGAAGGAGAAGATAAGACCTACTTATAACAGCTCAAGCAGACAAGATATTTTTAGGGATTCAAATTTCCTTGAAAAATATCTGATATAGTTAAAATTTAAACTCCTTGAAAAATATCTATATTTTTAGGAATTTAAAATCCCTTGAAAAATATTTATATTTTTAGGAAATCAAATTCCTTGAAAAAATATCTTATATTTTTAGGAATTAAAATTTCTTGAAAAATATTTTTTATTTTTAGGAATTAATATCCTTGAAAAATATATTATATTTTTAGGACTTTAAAAACTCCGTGCAAAATATGTTATATTTTAGGATTTCAAATTTCCTTGAAAAATATGTTAGATTTTTAGGAAGTTAATTTTCCTTGAAAAACCTAATTATTTTTAGGAATTTCTAATTGTCCCTAAAAAAAATTCTGACTGAGCCAATTATCGATAGTTAAAAAAAGTACTATATAATGTCCTGAGGGACTTGACTATTTAGGTACTGCTACGGTATATTTCTCGGGCCAGGATCAAGTTTATCGTAATGTTGAAAACATTGCGATAAACTTGGGAGGAAAATGTTATCCCTAAAAAATACGAGGATGACGTGGCGAATGAGAATGCAACACGTGACATCACAAATCACGGAAAAAACGACAAAGTATTGAGAAAAGTCCAACAAGCACAAAAGATAGGTCCAGGACCTATGGGGAAGTCGACCAAGCCTAGGGCCCCTAGAGGTGGTCGGCCTAACCCTACCCCTAGGGAGGTTGACCTAAGCAGGCCCAAGGGCCTTAAGGGTGGTCGGCCTGACCTCTACCCCAGGGGTTGTCGGCCCCAGTGTGTCCAGAAGAGTGGTCGGCCTAACCCCTACCACAGGGGTGGTCGGCCCCCATATGCCCAAGGACCCCTAGGGGTGGTCGGCCTGACCCCAACCCCTAGGGTGGTCGGCCTAACATGCTCAAGAAACCACCTGGGTGGTTGGTTCACCCTATTCTTCATAGGGTGGTCTGTAGTGCACCAATTTTTTTTTTTTAGATTATTTAAATTTTTGTGATTTATTTTATTTAAATGTTAAGTGTGATGAATTATTTTATTTAAGTGTTGTTATTTTATTTAGTTGATTGTTTGTTTTATTTGATTGTTTATTATTTTATTTAATTGTTAGAATTGTTTGGTATAATCTTTTGAATTTAAATTTGTTAATTGTTTGTTTGGTTAATTAATTTAATAAGTGAATAGTGTGTAGCATGTGTTATTTTACTATTAGTGTTACATTTTAAATAAATGTGACAATTGAGGTAATTATGTGAGTTATGATTGAATGCACTAAGGTGCATGGTAGATAGTGATGCACTCTAGTGTTTTAGTGTGTGCTAGTACATGGTAATAAGGTGCACATGTGTGGATTTTCTACACATTTTATAATTGCCATTTATGATATTTTTGGGTAGTTTATTTTAATAAGTAGGGAATTAAAGAAAAATAAAATAAAAATAAAGGAAATGGCATGCAGTGTGGACGTGTATGTGTAGTGGGAAAATAATGGTTTATTCCATTTATTTTCTTGATTCAATTAAATTAAAATTAGAAGACCATGGTTATTTTAGGTAAGGATGTGATCATCTTTCTATTCCTTGCCATTTAAAGATAAAAGCAATTATACAAAAATTAAGAGAAAATATGGAGAGAATAGGAAACTTACATTTTCTTTTTATTAAGCCATTATGAGAGAATAAGGATAAAGGGGAAAGGAAAGAGGGGAAGAGCCATTTGCTCTTGTGGCTGCCGAAATTAGAGAGAGAGAGAGAGAGAGAGAGAGAGAGAGAGAGTGGCGTGTAGAGAGAGAGGGAGAAGAAGAAAGAAAGAAAGAAAGAAGAAGAAGGTCAAGAGGAACCCATCTTAGAGTATGTTCTCTTGTTTTTCTTGTTTGTCTAATCTCTTTTTATTGATTATATGTTATTGACTTGTTTATTTGTTGTGTGTGTTTGGGTTCTTTCTCCTCCTCATGGTGATTTTCAAATAAAAAAACCTAGGCTTGAACAAGGGTGTGAAGTTTGGGTGTTGATTTTATTGTGTTCTTGATTTTACAATCAAGAGAGGTAATGGTCTTTCTTAGCCTATATATTGGTTTTGATGGGTTTGTCTTTGAGGTTTTTGATGGTGATGCTAATGGTTGATTACTGTAGGATTGATGATTATGATTTGTATATTTTGAGAATATGATTTGTTTAAAAAGGGTTCATGGGTATGATTGAGGGAATGAATTTGATAGGGTTTATAATGAGGAGATATGTTATGTTTATATTGCTATGGTTATCTTTTTAATCTTTGATTTATGTAAATGGTAAATGATGATTTTAGAAATATGATAAGAATTATGTTAGGGTTTTTGTAAAGGCATGTTCATGAGATATGGTGTTATGAATTTATGTATGCTATTGCCATGGTTATTGTTGTTGGATTTCATGTGTAGATTCAATGGAATAGAAAATTGGTTTTATAAGACTTCATGTGAATATGTTAGTAATATTAGAATCATGTATATAATATGAGTATGATGAGATTTTGGAAATGTATGATTTTATGTGAAATTTTTGGGATAAAAGATGAGTTTCATGAGAAATTAAGCTTGCTGATTTTTGCAAATAATTGGGTAAAAGTTTGATTTAAAAATTATTTGTATGCATAAGTAATGTCCTTGATGTTATGTAAATTTTATGGAATTAAAAGGGGATTTTAAATCTCATTAAAATGATATTTTACTCCAATAATTACCTACATAATTTTTATTGATTTTTGAGAAAATATGACCTTTTAAATTGAATATGGTGATTTTTAATGATAAAAATAGTTGCTGGAATTTTTGTAAGAAAATATGAAGTGAGTTTCACTAAAATGAATTTGATGAGTTTTTGGAATAAATTATTTTTCCTAAGTTATGGTAATATTGAAAAATGGTATTTTTAATTGTATGAATGCATATTTTGATAAGTTATGATTTTTCCTTTGTTTTAATTGAGAAAAATATTTAGATTCTATTTATTTGTGATTTTTGAAGAAAATAAATGGTGGCTGAAAGTTTGTTTTAAAAATGTTAAAAAAAAATTGTTATTTAATTGTCACATATGGATTTTTGTTACATAAAACTAAGTCTTAAATAATTTAAATCAAAATGTATTTTCCACACTTAAAAATATATTTTTCTCACTTCATTTATGTAACACAATGATAAAATTTATTTTTCTAAAGAAACATATTAAAAATAGGCATTTTAATTAAATCCAAGCTTTTTGGTTAATTCTTTGTAATTTGAGATTAATGAATGAAATTTGTCACATATTTTATTTTTGAGCTAAAATAAAATAATTATATAAAATAAAATAATGTTTTGAGAAATTTAATCAACTTAGAAATTTTAAGAAAAATAAAGCATGTAATAAGTCTATTGATTTTAAAATAATAAAAGTAAGAAATGTAGAATTATCGTTTTTGAAAACGTTTCTATTACGCAATGTTCCCACGTATGCATGTTACAGAAACTCCACATTTACGTCCAAAATTATGTTTATTATTCAACTATGTGGTTTTTATAAAACGATCATGCATGTAAAATGGGTAAAACGAGCATTATTCTTTTATGGCTTTATGAGTAGTTAAGAATAATTGCATGTTTTGTGTAACTGTTATTATGTGTGCATGGCCCATGCACACATGAGTTGTATGGAAGGGAAAAATAGTAATTTTATGAACCTAAGAAATGTTATTTTGATTATGATATAGGCTCGTTGAAAGATTGTGAAATTTCTTAGCTTGGACCTGAGGTAAGGAAGTTAGATAGATTCTATGATTTTATGCTATGAATGGTAAGATTGTTGTATGAATGAATTGTTATGAAATTGAATGCCATAACGTGATGATATGTTGAATGTGATATGTGTATGGATGTTAGATACATCAAACCAGTTACTGTAACGCCCTGGCTACCCCAGAACAGTTACGGTGATCGGTGAACCGAAAATTTGACCCGCTACCCAAGTCCTTTGGTTAAAATCGTGATCTAAGTGTCATTAACAGGTTAAGGTGTAAAACCAGTAAAAAGGAAAGGGCACTTTTCATTAAGTAAGTAAACTGCTCATGAGCCTTTTTTTTAAATGTTTACAAGTAGTTCAAGTTACAAAGAGTTGCTACAGTTTCAAATATACAAACTCCGCCGGCCTAAGCGGCAAAAATAGGGAAAACCCCTAGTCCCTCTGAGAACTCCTTGACCGTGGCGGTCAAGCGGCCCTGTATGTACATCACATCGCCCAAGCTCTCCACTCAAGGCTGGCCAAGCTTTTCCTTCCCTTTACCTGCACCACATAGCACCCATGAGCCGAGGCCCAGCAAGAAAACATAATAAAACATGATATAATATCGACAACGATCATAATAACCACTCAGGACTATCAGTCCCACAAATAGGTGACAATAGCTAAAAGTCACAGTAATGAGCATTGCTCCCTCTTGCCATGTGACGATAGGGTCACCAGGGCTTAACTGAATAGTGATTCATTTATAAGTTCGTTTAGGACAGGAGCATGGTGAATAGTCACCAACATAACCTTCCTCACGACTCTGGAGTCGAAGCTATGGACAACGTCCCTTAGCCATGTGACAAACAGTCACCGGGGTCTCATACCTTGGCTATATTCATCTGGTTGTAAGCCAGGCAAGCGCTTATAAGTTTCTCGACCCTAGGGTCGGTCTGGCATTAATGCTTTAGAGCCATTCAATCCATGAATCTCGACTTTAGAGTCGGTCCCTGACTAGTCAGTGTCTCAACAGGTAAACAACGTTCAACAGCATTTAATATGCAATCCATGTCCACATATGTCAACCAACATGCCTTAATATCAAACCATGCATGTCATATACCTATACAGGGTGCAACTGTATTCATACACTGTTTACTTACCTCTGGTTCGAGTGAGAATAATTATATAAACGACCCCTGAGAACGATCAACCTTTAAACTCCTCAACGGTCACCTGGTCATAACCAAAATATAGGATTCATCAATAAAAATGATAACTGAGGGTTCCCAAACCAAATCCCAGCCCCCGAGACCTCAAATACTACCCAACCGGGTACTAGGTCCAACCCCGAGGCCTATGGTTTGAATCCCTAAGCTAAAAACCATTTTCTAGCAAATTTGGCCTCTTGGGCCGCGGTCCCAAAAAGCCGTGCCGCGGCACGCCCCTAAGCCTCATCTGCCAGACGCACCTGGGCCGCGGCACGCAAAAAGTGTGCCGCGGCACCCAGCCCAGAAAAGCAAGAATGCCCAACACGAACCAGTTTTCAACCCTGCGTTTTCCCTCTCAAACCAGACCTGCAAACCATCATAGAACCTCCTCCAAACATGTAATTAAACCCCCAAACCTTACCTATAACACCTCCTCACCAAAACCCAATCAACTAACACCAAAAACTCCCTTTAATCCTCACTCCCCACATCAAAATCCATGAGTTAAAAACCAAAATGAAAACAGAGTACTAGCTGAAATTAATGGCCAAAACTCACCTTGAGACTAGCTTTAAACCTCCCACACAGGCTAACACAAGTGCTCCAACCCAGCCTTGAGTTCCTCTAGCTTGAATTGTCACCAAGAACACAAAACTCCCAAAGAAGCAATGAAGGAGATGGAGCAAGGAGGATGTATGGGAATGGAAGAGGCAAACTCTGTTTTTTACTCTGTTTGTTCTACAGCCTTCAGCCACTAAACCTTATATATATATCCTCCTTAAAAAGACCAAAATGCCCTTATACCATTCCAAGCCTCTTAAACCAACCCAAGGGCAAAATTGGTACATCTAGCTTAACCCGTTAATCATAATTAACGCTTCCCAATTCCCGCTAACCTCAAAATCCTCAAATACCAATATTTCATAACCCGTTACCCTAAAATCCCCGGTAACGCTATAACCTTTAATATCACCCCGAGACTCACCCCGAGCCCCGAGCTCAAACCTGTTATGACCAAACCGATAATCACGTTTAACGATCGTCTCATGTCGGAATACTCGAACCAATCCACATTATAATGTGGTCTCACAATATATCATTATCATACAACAAATATTCAATTATACCCTCAACGGGCCAAATTACCATAATACCCCTGTAAACCTATGTGGACTCACAAGCATGCATTTAACATCATATGATAATATAATTCTCATAAACATGCATAAATACATTTAATGGCATAATTAAACAGTTATGGCCCTCCCGGCCTACTAATCCAGCCATTAACCATAATAGGGAATCCGAGGCATTACAGTTACGATGTTGGATACATCAAACAGATTACGATGTTAGATACATCAAACAGATTACGATGTCAGATACATCGAACGAGTTACTAAGGACATTGAGACGTAACTCCTAGGGCAGACGCGCCGAGGTTATTCAAGGACCAGTGATCTCCTGTTTACCTCATAGGGTGACATGGACAACTAGCGATCCATGCTCATCATGTATGCTGTATGTTTGTGATATGATGATATGTTACGATTATGTTATGATATGATGATATGTTACGATTATGTTATGATACACCATGATGTTTTAGATGAACGTTAGTGTTTGTTTTTGTTGTATTCTTACTTGCTTATTTGTTTGTACTTCATTACTGGGCTTTTAGCTCACCCCCTTACTCTCCTTCCAGGTAGCAAATAGGATTTCTGTATGGCACGCGTGGTGACGTGAGGAGTTCTTTCATCATGTGGTGTATGGCGTGGGGTAATCCTATGGACGGAAAAACGATCAACGTAGAACGCCATTTAAATTATGTTTTGTTTTTAAGAGACTTTCCTAAATTATCAGTGGGACTCAGTTATTTAAATTTTTGGTTTCTTTGAACTTTGCATAAAAATCTATGTTTTATTTTAAAACTTATGGCGCCAACTTGCATGGTTTTAAACAAGTCCCCCTGAGACTTTGATAATGAATGGTATTCTTTTATAAACTATGTTATGCGAATGTTTTGTAAGTATTAGTCTAGGGCGTTCGTTACATGGTCGGTCCAAACCCCTAAGTACACTTGACTGAGAAATACTCACTCTCGTTCAAACTGAGATCAACAGGCCTAGCACCCAGAAGGTCAAAGGCCAAGCACCCAAGCTCGGGTCATCAGGCCTAGCACCTAAGTCTCATATACCAATAGAGACTTAACATCTTGATCGTGAAAATATGATACACAAGTATACGTAGTCGTGTCAAGTAGTAAATTTCGGAAGAATGGATATCGTCCCACATAGACTATCTTCCAATTATCACTAATTGATTTTCGAATTCTATTTGGTGAATTAAAATTTAAGTGAATAATTAAAGGTAAAAGAAATACTATAAACTATAAACAAAAATTAAAGAACTGGAAACAAAACAATGAATCACTTAATTAAAAATCAATAAAAAAAACCTAGGAATTAATTTCATCAAATGTTCATTCTATTAATTTTAATAATCAATTCTAAATATCTTCTTTCTATTCTAATAGTAGGTTAATATAGTCGATTCCTATTCTTTTTCAAGATATAAGATCTCGGTCTATATGCAGGTTTTCTACATTTCTGTGATAAACTTGAACATATAAAAGGCATTAAACATGGAAATCTAATTACTACACAAGTCATACAGGTACTTTCGTCCAATATGCAACCTATGTCTATACAATGATAGCATATTCAATTCTCATCTTTCGAATTTTGAATCAAAACCATTAAATCAAGTAAATAGTGATCAAGTATTACTAGCATTAAACAAACATCATATAGATTAGAATAGAAAAGAAGTATCAATAGAAAATCATAATAAAATTAAATAGAAATCCCAGTGACTATATTAATTCCTAGATAAAAGAAATTAGTTCATAAATAACATGATGGAAATAAACTGCAAATAATTGTTCATAGAATCAACTTAAAGAATTTAGATGAAAACAGAAAACTAATTACAGTCGCTTCTTCTAATCTAGGGTTTTTAAAAACAGAGACTCCTCTCCAGAATCGTAGTGTTATCCAATAAATTAGCATTTGTGACGTGGCGATTAATCTCTTGACACATGCCTGACACCTGGAGCGTCTGCTAGAGTATCGACCAGGAGACACACCAGAAGCAGGACAGACCTGTTTTTACCACGACCAGACTGGTCGGTGGTTCCGCTGGCAAAGCAACATTTATGGAAAGATCTTATGTATCCCGAATTTATTTCATGCAATCTTCTGAATATCCCATGATTCAGGGGATAATATCTGTAACAATATTGGGCAACCCTCCATGGGCCTATAAAAAGCAAGAGATGGCTCATGGGAAGGGACTTTTTGGCAGCTAAAAAACCATAGAAATATAGAAATTATCTGTGAAAACTAGGATTGTTTATGAGGAGTGTTGAAACTCATTGAGCCCAAGCTCTCTGATCACACTTTTGTTCCCATATCAATATCATTCTAAGTGGATGTAGGTCATTACCAGATTCTGGGGCCGAACCACTATAAATTACTGTGTTTTCTTTACTTTTGTCATTACGTTATTATCTATACATATTCGCCTATATCATTCATATTTTGACTCCGTGTCAGTTGGCTAAATCGAGGGTCAACATTCTGGTGCTTTCATTGAGAGGGCGACTCATCATTATTGATAAAACTAATGGCAAAAGCAGGGAAGAAAGCTGCTCAGACCGCCGCCGCTGCACTGTCGAATCCGCCACCTCCTCCTCCCCCAGCAAGCATGGCGGAAGATGAACCGCAACTAGATTTTGAAGAGGAGGAAATGGACGATGCGACTTTGAGGAGCACCTTGGGCACGTTGCAGGAAGAGCTGGCTAGTCTGAGAGCCAATCAAGAGACTGCCGCAGAAGCTATGGCGAGGCAGCAGCAGGAACTTGATCGTCAGAGGGCGGAGTTGAGCGAGAGACAGGAGGAGGTGGATCGCCGCCAGACTGAGGCCATGGCAGCCCTTGAAGCGGCCTTGCTGTTAGCCAGAAATCAGGCCGCGCCTGCCTCGTAGCCTAATCAACCTGAAACTGGGCTACCCCAGGGAGGTCCCAATCCTAGCCCACCAGTCCATCCTTCAAGTCCGCAAAGGCCTGAACAGCCCCAGATGCCCCATGACGACGTCCCACTGGACCCCGAGGCAAATCCACCATCCCACGCTGCTCGAGGTAATCCCCCGCAGCAAAGGCAGAATAGGGTCGAGCGACAGCCTCGTAGTCCTAGACGCCGCGAGAATGATGGGCCACACCCAGCGAACAGGGGTCACTACCCTCCTGGTAACAGGAGAGACTCGGAGTTAGGCTCTGCGGTCCGTGGATCCCAGCAGCATGATAATGCACGGGGACATCGCGACCAGCGCAGGCCACCCCCTAACGCTCGGGGTGTTTCTGCCAGAGACGGGAATAGAGGGAACAACCAGTCTTACCATAGCCAGTCAAAGTTCAAAGATGGCCACGGCTACAACGAGGCTGACTCAGGCAAGAACAATGCTGATGGGAGGAACGGAAATAAAGGTAGGAGCAGGAGCCAAATAACTCAAGATGATCAACCAAATAGACACGATGCTGGGGGGCAACCCAGGCAAAATAATGTCTTCAACCGGCTCGGAGGTAGCGAGCAACGGAGAAGAGAGGAAGATCTAAGAGACATACTCAATGATCGTCGAGAGAAGCATGGTGAGAACATCCCCCCAGCAGCAGAGAACATAGCTATTCCTACTGCCTTGCAAGCCCAGATAGACGCACTAAATCAGGTTGTGCAACAATTGGTCGGAGGAAGAACCTCTTATATTGACCACGATAGAAGAAAGGGCACTCCATTTATCCAAAGAATAGCCAACGCAGAGACTCCCGGCAAGTTCAAGATGCCCACACTCCCGAACTTTGATGGATACGGAGATCCCGTCTCGCATGTGAATAAGTTTGAAATCCAGATGGACATTCAGAAGGTATCCGAAGACGCTCGGTGCAGGATCTTTCCTGCAACACTTTCTGAAGCCGCGCAGGAATGGTTCTTTAAGTTCCCACCTGCAAGCATAGTTTCCTGGGAAATGTTCGTAAGGGAGTTCTACGGACAGTTCTACGCAGGTCGTGTCCACCCGACCGAAGCAAACCAACTGGTTGAGATCCGCCAGCAAGATGGAGAATCACTAAAAGATTACATCCAGCGCTTTATGCGAGCGGTAGCCGGAGCAAAGACAGTCGGGGACGAAGGAAAGATGATGGCTATAACCGCGGGAGTGAGACGCCGTTCGCCCCTATGGAAAAGTCTTTGTAAGGATGGGGTCAGAACCACCCAGGAATTCTTAGACCGAGCTGATCGGTATATCAAACTCGAAGAAGCCATTGCCGATGATGGAAAATCCTCGAACAAGGGCAAGAAGGATGCCGAACCCGCCAAAGCCGCCAATGGCACCAAACCAAATGGCAACGGCAAGGGCAATGGAAACGGCAACGGTAATGGCAAGAATGGTGGGAAACGGCAACAAAATGAGCCTTCCACCTTCGACAATAAGCGAGCCAAGAGTAATCGTTATGAACCTAGGTTCACTAACTACACTGCCCTCGTTGAGTCTCGAGGAGAGGTATACCAGGCCACAAGCTCTAGCGTGCCCTACAAGAAGCCTGGGCCCATTCGAAAAGACATTTCGAAAAGAGACGCTACCAAATTCTGTCGTTATCATAACGACTATGGACATGACACTAATGAATGCAACCAGCTAAAATATGAAATCGAGTTCCTCATTAGACAAGGACACTTGAGAAGGTACGTACGGGCCTCGGGAAATTCCCAACGAGAAGCTCCAGGTGGCAACGAGCAGACGACCACACGCCAACGCTCGCCACCATTACAGCCTGCCCCCGTAGCCGGAACACTTTTAACCATCTGTGGAGGCCCACACCTCGCTGGAAATAGCGAAAAGGCTAGAGAACGATATGCTCGAACTCTGCGCCACGACCAGGACATCGAGATGATGACTGTAGAGGACCGAGCGCCGAAAAAGGCTCGCTCAGAGGAGTGCGGGATAACCTTCTCTGAAGGCGATGCCCAACACGTCCGGTTCCCACATTCCGATCCGCTGGTCGTGGATATCCAAATGGCCAATATGATGGTAAAAAGAATACTGGTCGATACAGGAAGTTCAGTGAACATCCTCTATAAATCAACGCTGGAACGCATGAAGCTGTCCGTGAAGGACTTGGAGCCCTGCAATCAAACCATATACGGCTTCTCTGGAGAAGGACTCGCTCCAGCCGGAATGATCAAACTCCCAGTGACAACGGGTACAGCGCCTGCTTCAAGGACATTACTCGCCACTTTTGTAGTGGTCGATTGTCCTCCAGCGTATAACGCCGTTATTGGAAGACCCATACTGGTTGAACTGAGGGCCATCATCTCCATGTGGCACCTAGCCATGAAATTCCCAATGGACGCAGGGGTAGGATGCATTTTGGGAAACCAAAGGGAAGCCAGGGAGTGCTATAACGCCTCGATCACAAAGGCAAAAAGTGGAACATCAAGGAGCGCTACCCCAGAACGATTGCAGATGACGGAAGACAGCAAAACCCAACCAGGTGGAAAAGTCACCAAATAGGGTGTTGCCCAAAGTGAGGATATAGATTTGGATCCTCGCTTTGGGGATTTTGAAGAAAATGTTGGACCCGTCGAGGACCTGGAGGAGGTCCATCTCGATGAAAAAGACCCGACTCGAATCGTAAAGATTGGGAAGAATTTAGAACCTACCGCGAAACAGGCGCTGGTGGAATTCTTGCAAGAGAACCAGGGAGTTTTCGCCTGGTCACATAAAGACATGGTCGGAATAGATCCTGCGGTGATCAGCCATGTCCTGAACATAACCAAAGTCTTTCCACCGGTGCAACAAAAAAGAAGGCTGCTCGATAAAGACAGATCAAGAGCCTTGAAAGAAGAAGTTGAAAGACTTAAAGAAAATGGGTTCATCAGGGTGGCGTTTTATCCATCATGGGTCTCCAATCCGGTGTTGGTCCCCAAGCCTAACGGCAAATGGCGGACCTGTGTGGATTTTACAGACCTCAATAAGGCCTGCCCAAAAGACTGCTTCCCACTTTCGAGGATCGACCAGATAGTCGATGCAACCGCTGGGCATGAGACCCTTTCGTTCATGGATGCGTATTCAGGCTACAATCAGATCAGCATGCATCCCCCTGATGACGATCATACCAGCTTTCGGACCGATACGGGCTTATATTGTTACAAAGTAATGCCCTTTGGACTGAAGAACGCAGGTGCAACTTACCAACGATTGGTCAACCACATGTTCAAGGAGCTGATCGGAGTAAGCATGGAAGTATACGTGGATGACATGCTGGTAAAGTCCAAGAAGGCTGAAGGACATGTGAAGGATTTGCAAAGGTGCTTTGATGTGTTAAATAAGTACCATATGAAGTTGAATCCCCTCAAATGTTCCTTCGGAGTCGGGTCAGGAAAGTTTTGGGGATTTATAGTGAATTCAAGTGGAATCGAGGCCAACCCCGACAAGATAAAAGCCCTGATCGATATGAAGTCGCCAGAAAAGATCAAGGATGTCCAAAGCCTGACCGGAAGGATAGCTGCCCTTAGTAGATTCATCTCAAAATCAACTGACAAGTGCGTTCCATTCTTCAATCTACTTAGGGGAAATAAAAAGTTTGAATGGACGGAAGACTGCGAGCAAGCATTCCAGACAGTAAAGGCTCATATGTCGCAACCTCCTGTCCTATCAAAACCATTGGAAGGAGAGACTTTGTATATTTATCTGGCGATTACCGAAGTTGCTGCTAGTGCGGTACTGATACGGGAAGAAGAAGGCGTGCAGAAAGCTGTTTACTACGTCAGCAAAAGGCTGATCGGTGCAGAATTAAAATACCCACCGATCGAAAGATTAGCGTATTGCCTAATTCTAGCCTCCCGAAAGTTGCGACCGTACTTCCAAGCCCATCCTATCACGGTTTTGACCGACCAGCCCCTTCGGCAGGTCCTCCAAAAACCTGAGGCGGCTGGACGACTGTTAAAATGGGCGGTCGAATTGGGACAGTTCGACGTGACTTATTCACCGTGAGCAGCAATAAAAGGGCAAGCCTTAGCCGATTTTATTGCGGAGTTAACCGAACTCCCCAGCAACGAGTTGTGCGAGAAACCTGAGGCGCCCATGCCTCAAGACAAGACTCCTTCGTGGAAACTATTCACAGATGGATCAACTAATGAATCTCACGCTGGAGCAGGAGTGATATTGATAACGCCCGAAGGGCATCGATTTCACTGTGCAATCAGGTTTGATTTCGCAGCGTCAAACAATGAAGCGGAATACGAAGCACTCCTCGCTGGACTGAAAATGGCCAGGGAGATGAACATAAAAGCGCTCGATATTTTCAGCGACTCTCAGCTGGTCGTGAATCAAGTCCTGGGAGAATATCAAGCACGAGGGTTAAAAATGATGGCCTACCTTAATAAAACAAAAGATTTGCTAGCACAGTTTACAAAATACACCCTCCAGCAAATTCCGCGAGACCAAAATTCGAATGCAGACGCCTTGGCCAAACTTGCAAGTGCCAAAGATGCTGACACCTTGAACATAGTCCCAGTAGAGAGATTAAGTGAACCGAGCATTGATGCAGCCAAAGCCAGCATGGAAATTCGAGTAGAAGATACATGGATGGCACCTTACCTGGAGTATCTGACAAATGGGACATTGCCAGTAGATAGAAACAAAGCCAGAACTCTACAAAGACAAGCTGCTAGGTACACACTGCTCGACGGTGTTATGTACCGAAGAGGATATTCAATGCCACTGCTCAGGTGCATTACAACAGAAAAAGCCAAGGAACTCATGAAAGAGGTGCATGAGGGCTTCTGCGGAGATCACGCTGGGGGGCAGAGTTTGGCGAAAAAAATTCTTCGACAAGGCTATTTTTGGCCAACGATGAACGAGGATTCAATGGAGTACGTACGAAGGTGTGATAAATGTCAGAGGTTCTCCAAAATCCCATGAGCAGCTCCAAACGAGCTAAAACAGATGCAAAGCCCGTGGCCTTTCGCAATATGGGGAATAGATTTAATTGGATCACTACCGACAGGAAAAGGAGGAGTAAAGTACGCAGTTGTGGCAGTCGATTACTTTACAAAATAGGTCGAAGCTGAACCACTCGCAACCATAACGACCAAGAAAGTTCTCGACTTTGTCATCAAGAACATTGTGTGCCGGTATGGTTTGCCCAGAAAGATAGTTTCAGACAACGGAACCCAATTTGACAGCGACCTGTTCACCGATTTCTGCGAAAGGCATGGGGTAATCAAGAGCTTTTCTTCAGTCGCACACCCCCAAGCGAATGGGCAAGTCGAAGCTGTAAACAAAACCCTCAAAGACACCCTGAAGAAAAGACTTGAAGAAGCGAAAGGACCATGGCCAGAACAACTACCGGAAGTCCTCTGGTCATATAGAACATCTCATCGAACAGCCACAGGGCGTACCCCATTTTCCTTAGCCTATGGGTATGAGGCCATGATACCCGTCGAGATAGATCCCCCCTCACATCGGCGTTTAACGTATGATCAAGAGAAAAACAGCCAGCTAATACTGGAATCTTTAGACTCAATTGATGAGATACGAGAAAAGTCTCAACTCCGAGTTGCTGCTTATCAACAAAAAGTCGCCCGGTACTTTAACTCCAAAGTTAAAGAAAGAAGATTCAACGTCGGAGACTTGGTGTTACGACGAGTCTTCTTGAATACCCGCGACCCCACTGCCGGCGTGCTCGGACCTAACTGGGAAGGACCTTACCAGATTGAAGAAGTCCTTCACCCAGGCACCTACAAACTTGCACGCTTAAACGGAGATCTCGTTCCACGTTACTGGAATGGAGAACACCTGCGCAAGTATTATCAATAAACAGCCCTTCTTAAAGGACTGGCTTGTTCAAATTTTCCCCATTAATTTTTACAAGTTTTGCAAAGAGGGTTAGCCACGGTGTATGGCTAACTGCTCGTATATGTAAGATTCTGTTTCAGAATCATTCGTAAAGACATGATTAGTCCATTTTTAATACGAAATTATAAGGGACTGTGCTCAGCCAGTCGTTCTTGCCAAACTTTGTGAATTTACATTTACAAGTATTTGTTCATTACGTGTGTTGTTTTGCTGTATTACAAGTATCATTTTTCTGCTCGAACAGTAATGTTCAAACAGGCCATGGTCAAGGCAAGTGACCAAGGACCTAAGAGCTCCTCGATCACTTGGGGGGCATATAAGGCACATCGATAGCAAAGCATACTCTCAAGGAATGTAAACACATGAACAAAATGAGTGAAAGCATGCTTCAAGTACTTAGGGTATTTTTTCAAAATATATGATGCCAAAGTACTATGCTAAGTTCGGTCATACGGACAAACGTTATAATAAGTAAAAATATTATAACACCAAGAGTTAAGCTTTTACACCGCAAGCATTGCTGCTTGGATGTAATTGTTCAAACAAAAAGATTTACTGCCCGTGCAGCAAAGTTTAAAAAGAAATTATTGTCTTTACATTGCGACCCGTGGGTCGCGTGTTTAAAAAGAAAGAAGAACAGCTAAATAAATTAAGAGGCATGGGGGGCAGGAGGATCCTGGGCAACAACCTGGTCAGTCTCTTCCTCGATGGTTTCTTCATCCAAACCAACGACGCTTGGGGTTGCAGGAGTCGCAGCTCTCGCCTCCTCTTCAGCCAGTTGAGCAGCACACCGAGCCAACTCCGCAACTCTGACCTCCTCTGAAAGGTAGCTAAAGTCAGCACCCCGATTATGTTTCCAAAAGTTATAGAAACATCGGAGTGTCGCCCTCTTATACTTTTCCAGATTCTTGGAGTTGTCGAGCTCCGACTGCTGCAGCTTGCCCTCGAGAGTAGCAATAGTCTCGTCCTTAGACTTGACTACCCCCTCCAGATGCTTGATCTCGCGGAGATGAGTTTTATTGTACGACCGGTACTCTTCCCTCAGCTTAACCGCTGCATCTTTAGCAGCTTCAGCCGCAGACAGTTTGGTCACCGCTGCATCCCGCTCTTGGACCACCGTCCCCAACTCCTTAGCATGTTTGGCTTAAGCAGCCGAAAGCTCCTCAGCCGCCTTCACCTGATGTTTCTCGAGAACTTTAACCTCAATCTGCTCAAAGTAGGCTTGGGCTCGGGTACGAGCAGTAATGGCAGAAAGTAAGGCCTGTAAACGAAAAAGAAGTTAAGACTCATCACGAGAACTGAAAAAACAAAGACTCGAGAAACAAACAAATACTTACGCTGGAGATCTCGTTCAGAGTCCTGTTCAGGATCTGATCGACTAGTAGCTCTACTGCTTGGATCATGGCAGCCCCAACACGCTCACCTCTGCCAATCCGTTCAATTCGATCCTTAGCGGATCGAATGGTATGGCTCACGAGCTTGGCCTCATGAGCCTCTTCGCGAGAAAGATGCTCCCTAGTAGGCGCAGGTGGAGGATTGGATCGAGCAGGGGTGTTTTGCTGTTCAGAAGGAGCTGGAGGAGGGGTAGGAGTTCGCCCGGTTGGCGCAGGACTTTGCCCGGTTGGAGTACCCTGAGGAGGGTCTTCTGGTCGACTCTTCTTGGCTGAAGGGCCTCGACTGGTTTCACTAGTTCGTTTCTTTGACCTCCGTTGAAGTTGAGGGACTTCCTCTTCCTCTTCGGCCTGGTACATGTCAAAGATATTGGGAGTCGACATATCTGCATGAAAATAAACACAAAAGGTTAATAAGGGAAGAAAAAGGTGGAAAAAAGTAATACAACAGAAAGAAGATAATAAAGTGAATACCCGAGCTACAACTACTGGTCGCTATACTATTGACTCTATTAATCATATACTCATTTTCTGGCATGAAGAAGTTTGGCCCTAGATTTGGAGCATATGTAAAGTTGCCATCCCCGTCAAACATGTGACAGGGGATTGGCAGACCATTTAAAAGCGAAATAACGTTACCATTGTCATCAGAAGACTCTTCCAAGTCAACAACTGGTTCTTTGGCCTTTTCTTTCCCTTTGCCTTGGGGAGCAGAAGGCCTTTCTGCAGAAGGGCTGCCCGTGGGTTCCCTGATCGTAACTCCTGTTGGCCTCCTCCTTAGAGAAGGCACAGGAAATTGCTGCTCGGGAACCCCCCCAGCAGTGGGTTCGTCCGTTTCGGACCCTCTATTGTCATGGCGAGGAGCCAGAAGGCCAGACGACCTCAAATTCTTTTCTTGTGTCAAGGTCTTGACACATTTGGTAGCGGCAGACATCTTGGCCAGAGTGTCAGACCTCGACACCATGTCTGGTGTTGGGGTCGGGCGCAACCAGGGGCCTGAAAAGCAAGTCGAGTTTGAGAAATGACGAAGAGAAATACTCTATGATAAAGTATCGACCAGGGCAAAGACAAAATTGTACCTCCTCTCGCGAAAGCCAAGTTGTTGCTGGATATATCCGGAGTAAAGAAGTACTCCTTGTTGTAATGTCCCACGTTTGATATGTGGGTGGTGCCACTCAAAAAGGTCCGGCCAGTTTCCTGATGGCAGAAGTGAAAAAAGCCCGTCCCGTTGTGTTGAGGATTGGACTTAAGATCAAAGAGGTAATTAACCTCATGAGGTGAAGGTTCTGGCCACTTGTTAAGTTTGTACAGGACATAGAGTGCAGCCAACATCCTATATCCATTAGGGGTTATTTGAAAGGGAGCGACGCCGAAATAATTGGCCACCCCCACAAAGAAAGGATGAAGAGGGAGATAAGCCCCCGCTTCAATGTGATACCGGGACCAGGCGCTGTTTGCCCCTCCTGGACGGTTAGCCCTCTGCTCCGCAGTAGGACGTGTAATGGTTACCCCCATTAGGGGGTATTTTCTGAAGCAGTTCGCGACCATCCGAAGGGTCATCGAACTGGCTGGAGGAGTGTACCACTCGACATCAGGCGGATTGCGATGACGAGGACGAGCCCTAGTTTGGATATTGGGGTCAGGAGTAAGATTTTCTTGACCACTGGTCGAGGGAGCCCCCGCCTGCGAGTCAGGCTGGGCAGAAGGAGATGGGTTACTTTCAGATTCGGGCCTTTTCTTGCCAGAGGATTTTGAACGGGCCATAGAAGGAGAAGGGTGCGGTCTGGAAGAGGCTCGTGAGAAGGGTATCTGGTGGATGCGATCGGATATTTGTTCTTCTCCCTCGAGCAGTTGGGCAAGGAGGTCGTCGTCGATGGGTCTCTCACCTCCCCACAAATCTGGCATTAAAATCTGCAAACAGAAGAATGGGGAGGCGAGGTCAGAGGGATCTAGGAGATTCTTAAAGTAACGCTGGTCGAAGTATAAAAGCTAAGCCTTTATATAACAGTATTCTAACTAAGTCTCTCTGCGCAAACAGTTTAAAAAGTGGACCAAAAGGGTGAGAGTGAAAAGTTTTCCTGAAAAGCTTTTTCGACTCCCCTCGCAACGGGAAGAAATTATTTCCAACCAGATTAAAAAATCGAAATGCTACTTCGATCCTACGTCCTAAAAAGTGCTAATCCTGGGTTTTAAACCTACTCAAAAGCATACTTTGACGACAAAAAACATCTTATCTACAGGCGTTAAAAAAACCAGAAACCAAGAGATTCAAACAGTACACCATTTAAAAGCATGCACCACGAAAGGTTAGAAGCATGGAGTTGCAGAGTAACTTACCAAGGAAAGTGGTCGTGAAGATGGAAATGAGAGTTTCGGAAGTCAATGAGCCCACCGTCTGATCCTACAGCACGAAGGATGGTTCGCCGGAGAGAGTAAAGCTCTGGTTTTTAGGGTTTTTCGACAAAGAGATGACGTGCGTAACAAGGAAGAAAATGGCTCAAGTAACCTTATATAAGTTTGTCTTTGGTATTCAAAAGGCGTGATCATTAGTTTTCCATTTTCGAAGTATGGGGAAGCGTAATGGCCGTCAAAATTGTTTCTGGGAAACTGAAAAGCCTTGATTAGACAGGAGTGGTTTGCTTTTTTCAAGAACGCACGAAAGGCTCTGACACGTCAGGAGGGGTTACCGAAGAGTCGTTCGCTCAAAGTTTATTTACTGTTCGTAGTAAATAAACTTTGGGGGGCAAATGTTATCCAATAAATTAGCATTTGTGACGTGGCGATTAATCTCTTGACACGTGCCTGACACCTGGAGCGTCTGCTAGAGTATCGACCAGGAGACACACCAGAAGCAGGACAGACCTGTTTTTACCACGACCAGACTGGTCGGTGGTTCCGCTGGCAAAGCAACATTTATGGAAAGATCTTATGTATCCCAAATTTATTTCATGCAATCTTCTGAATATCCCATGATTCAGGGGATAATATCTGTAACAATATTGGGCAACCCTCCATGGGCCTATAAAAAGCAAGAGATGGCTCATGGGAAGGGACTTTTTGGCAGCTAAAAAACCATAGAAATATAGAAATTATCTGTGAAAACTAGGATTGTTTATGAGGAGTGTTGAAACTCATTGAGCCCAAGCTCTCTGATCACACTTTTGTTCCCATATCAATATCATTCTAAGTGGATGTAGGTCATTACCAGATTCTGGGGCCGAACCACTATAAATTACTATGTTTTCTTTACTTTTGTCATTACGTTATTATCTATACATATTCGCCTATATCATTCATATTTTGACTTCGTGTCAGTTGGCTAAATCGAGGGTCAACACGTAGAATAATGTTCTTTACATATTCTTCCAAGGTTCCCCAGTGAAAAGACCAGATTTCCCTTCAAAAAGTGATTTAAAATCTAAAAAACGCATAAGCAGCGCTATAGCGATATAGTCAGAACCAAAAAACATAAAAATTTGTTTACTAGCGCTGTAGCGCCCTTGTTGTAGCGCTGGGGCTCTGCTTGGCTATTCATGATAGCGCTGTGGCGCTGCATTTGTAGCGCTGGGGTGCTACTTCCAAAATCAATCATGCTTTCAAGGTTCTTCCTAGCACTACGCCGCTCCTTTGATAGCGCTGTAACGCTATTAACAACATCGAAACTCGCACATATCTGTTGACGCCGTTTCTCGTCAAACAATAAAAGAAGAGCACGTAAACAATGAATGACAATGGCCAAATGAAATAAAACGAATCAAACACACGATTTTTACGTGGTTCAGCAATTAAATCTGCCTAGTCCACGAGTCTCTGTTATTAATCTTAAGATTATCTCTGAAAATTCTTTAGCATGAATTCTTCAGAGTTTTCTCTCGAGAATCAGAATTTCGGTCCTTTACAATGATGCATGGACTCTCTATTTATAGAGAAGGATGCAGAATACTATCCCACATATTTTGGGTAATTACTCTTTTTGTGTAAATTAAATAAATGGCTTTACATGCCTATAATCAGATATAAAAGGAAACGTCCCTGAAGACCAGGAAACGCATAACTGACCAAATAATATCCCACGATTCTTGGGGATTTACATTAATAAATGAGGATTACATCTCATATTTATAATACTTGTAGATATTCAAGATGGTTATTGCGCATCTCTAAGGCTTTAATCCCCCAGGTGTCCCGTCGTCGTCCGAGCTAATGACATCTCCCGAGTTCACATGGCTTTCGAGATCGTACCCACATCGAGCTCGAGACCCCTGATCCGAAGTCATCCCTGAAGATGAGTGTGTTCTCGGAGCTACCTTTCGAGATCGCGATCGTTTCGAGGTCACCACACTCGAGGTCATATATCGTACTTTGCAGGCTCGATATACAATCCTGGAGCATACTCCAATCTTTATGAGACCATTTGTTGTAAATCCAACTTTCGAGGTCACATTTACCATGGCTCGAAATCTGGGTATAACAATATCAATCCCAAAAAACCCAATTTTCTTCAACTTAACTAGATTTTCTTCCACTTTCACTCCTTTTCACTCTTTTCACCAATTTAGCATGGAAAACTTGAAACATGAACAAACGAGCATAATTCCGCAATAAAATAATCCTAAACTAACGAAAAACACCCTAAAAACTAGACCATAAATGAGCCTAAAACTCATTTATCACATCTTCCTAGAGGTTTCTATCGTGCATTATCCACCACGATCTAGAGAAACAACGAGACGACCTACGATCTTATAATCATGGGGAGGTGGATACGTACCTCCACTACCTGATAATCGTGTGCCAAACTACAATCCCAGTATTACTGGTCATGTAACAGCCCTTGGGTACCATAAATAAAGGACCCAAGGCTTCATTTCAGGGGATCTCTTTTTCAGGAATTTTGGGAGAAAAATCTTTCTGACGAGTGAATTCATCAGTTTGTACTATTGCCGAGTAAATCAATACTAAAGACTTAGTGGATTAGGTTCATCAGAACAGGGCTGAACCACTATAAAATTTATGTGTGTTTATTTAAGATAATCATACTCTATCATTTATTTTATTTATTTCTTTCAAAAAGTGTCGTATACTATACATACGACCGTTGGCCAATTTCATAGGTCAACAATAATAACTTCTGGATTAAGATCAATTGGTATATGATCATAATATTGATATGTTTAATTAATAATTATAAAGTAAACGGTATTGTTAAGTATTAATAACATATCAGTCCATGTTCATGTACAGCCTCTTTATACAAGGTACCTCAACGAAGATGTCCTACTATATTAGTAATCCAGATCTAGATTACATGTACTCATAATACTAGTGAACCGTACTTAAAGTATTCAATCCAAAGATTCCATATAACTTTGTTTTAATGGGAAATGTTTAAATTCATTCCCTACAATCTTAATCCTCTCGTACCAATACAATATTGTAGTCACAATAACGAATTTGAGAATTTTCTGATTTTCATATAATAATATTCTAATAATAATAATAAACAAACAATACATGCAAAAAGTTAATTTCAATTGTTTATTTCATAAAACATTGTTCAAAATATTTGCTTTAAAGGGCACTAATCCCAACAAATATGAAAACTTAGAAAAATTCCTATGCACAGTCAAACATAAAAAGTGATATTTCTAGGAATCATAGAAAAGATTCAAATGCACAACCAAACACAGTGAGGTAAGTTTCCATACTATCATAATACCCTCTTCAACTTTCCCAGTAATATGAAAACTGTGAACTCCTTATGCCAAACGACCCCTTAAAGACTTTCTATTTTTTATTGTTCACGAGGATGAGTCTGTAATTGAAGATGAGACAAAATTGGGAAGAAACTTAAACAAGCAGAGAAAACATGCAATATCTGCAGCACACAGAGGACGGAAATCTATTGTTTCTCAAAATTCCTACAAGGACAAGAGTGGTAAAACCTCTGACAACTCCAAAATCCATAAAAAAATGTGTGTTTGCTAGATGATAGGATTACGCTTATAGATTTAAGCTCAATAACTATTCAGTTCCAGAATTAACCCTTAAGGGAACCAATATTCGATCTGTTAGGAAAGTGTGGATTCCATTATTGTAAATCACGTTCCCAGTCATTCATGATATTGAATCTCCAAAACAAAGTCACTAGCGTCAATATACTAAGAAGCTTTAACAAGTGAATCAAAAGATCCAATAAGCACAAACAAGAGTTCATGACTACTCGGGATTTAGACTGATCTACAAATGATCATCTATTATGATAAAAATTAAATATATATGGCAAATGGTAAGTTTATAAAGATAGTTAATTCGTATCGGTCTTGTCATATATAATCTCTATTATATACAATATGCTTACCAAGATTTCTATCCATATTAGTAATTCGACTCTAGACTACTTGCATCCCGTATGCTTAGTAAAACATACTAGTGATCATTTATTAAAGATTCTGTGAGGTTATGCTCACTTAATCTTGGTTTGCAAAGCTGGCAGTTAAATCAGTATGTTGGTTAAATCTGTTACAATAAAAGTGAGAGCAAGGTCTACTTCGAAGGCTCTATAAAAGAGGTCATCACCTCATTAAGGAATCATCATCATAAATTAAAGAGTGAGAAGAGAAAAAAGTTTAGTGAAGAGAACAAAGTTCTAGAGTCTTTCTTCTATAGTTTTATGTGTTTAGTTTCAGGTGCAAGACACCATTGTTATTGGTTGTAAAGGATTCTATTCCTACTTGTGTAATCTATAATTGTGCTTCATCAATAAAGATCCTAAGCCTATTGGTTGTTCTCTCCCGTGGACGTAGGCACACATTGTGCTGAACCACGTAACTTGTGTTTGTGTTTCTCTTAAAGTTTTATTACTGCTTTGAATTCTTAAGTTCTTATTTTGGTTCTAGGTTTCTTGTTTTGTGTTTCAGTCACCACAGATTCTTTACTTTAATATGTTACTGAGTATTTTATTGATTGTATATGATCTTAATTCCCTCGTACTAATAGAAGATCATACCTCTTAAATGAATATAAAATTGTACTTTTATTTAAATCAATAAAATGATTTACATGCTTTTAGGGCATAAATCCTAACAATCTCCCACTTGCCCTCAAAGCAAGTGAGGCATCTCCCTTAATCCCATGTTTCTCACATGACCCATAAACGAATTTGCAGATGTATCTTGGTAAACAAGTCTACCGGGTTCTATTTCGACACTATCTTCACAACAATCACATCACCTTGGTGCACAATCTCTCTAACCATATGGTATTTCTTTTCTATATGCTTTCACTCTTATGGCTTCTGGGTTCCTTAAAGTTAGCTACTTCTCCATAATTGTCACAATACAAGATTAGTGGCTTTCCATATGTGGAATTACTTCCAAATCAGTGTAGAACTTTCTAAGCCAAATTGCTTCCTTAGCTGCTTTGCAAGCCACTATATACTCGACTTCCATGGTTGAATATGCAATACTGGATTATTTAATGCTTCTCCAGACTACATCTCCTCCACCAAGAGTGAACACTTACCCAAACTTTGACTTACAACTGTCTTTGTCTGATTGGAAATTAAAATTAGTGTATCCAGTAGGGTTTAGCTCACCCCTTGAATATGCAAGCATATATTCTCTCGTTCTCCTAAGATACTTGAGAATGTGCTTTACTGCAATCCAGTGTTCCAAACCAGGATTTGATTGATAACAACTTACAATCCCTATTGCATAACATATGTTGGACTAATACACAAAATATGATACATTAGACTTCCAACTGCTGAAGCATAGGGATACTTTCTCATGTCCTCTTCATCCTGAGGTGCCTTTGGACATTGCTCTTTAGAAATAGTAATTCCATGTCTGGTCGCTAACTGACCTTTCTTGGAACTCTCCATAGAGAACCTTTCAAGCACATTATCTATATAATTACCCTGAGAAAGCCTGTCATTCCCATCCCTTAGGATTTGGATTCCCAGAACATAGCTCGCTTCACCCAAATCTTTCATTTGGAACTTTCATCTAACCACCTCTTCACGTTTGACAGTGTCTCTACATCGTTACCAATGAGGAGAATGTCATCCACGTAAAGAATACCTTTGACATATTTATACACACATGCTTCGTCGACATTCTGTTCCAAGTCGTGTGTTTTAATTGTCTCATAAAACGTGATATTCCAAGATTTAGATGCTTGCTCTAATCCATAAATGGATTTCAACAACATACACACCTTATGATCTTCCCCATCCTTAATGAACCCTTCTTGTTGTATCATATAGATACTTTTATCAAGATATCCATTCATAAAAGTTGTCTTGACTTCCATTTGCCATATTTCATAGTCATAGGTGGTAGCTATGGATAAGAGGATGCGAATGGATTTCATAATCGCTTTGAGATTCTCTACTTTCCCATCTACACATATTTTCTTCTTGAAGATCCATTTGCACCCAATGGGCTTGACATCTTCGGGTAGGTCTACAAGTTCCCAAATAGAATTGGAATACATCGATTATATTTCTTGGTTCATGGCTTCTTGCCATTTCTCCTTTTCAGGATCATTCATTGCCTCTTTGAAGGTTAATGAATTGTCCTTGTTTGTATCATAAACAAGGACATGTGCCTCATGTTTGTAGTGAACAGGTTGTCTCGCAATCCTCCCACTACGATGTTGCACCAAGGTTTCTTTTTCATGAATCATGGCTTCCTCGGTTTGTCGTTTATTATTTAATGATGAAGATGAGTGTGATGGAATCTTATCAATTGTGAGTTCCTCCAATACTACCTTTCTCTGAGGTTTATAGTTATTGATATAGTCATGTTCAAGGAAGGTCGCATTTGTTGAAACAAATACCTTTTGATCATTAGGAATATAGAAATAACCACCTCTTGTTTCTGGAGCGTAGCCAACAAAAATGCACACTTTCGACCTTGATTCAAGTTTCCCTGATTTAGGTCTAAGAACATGAGCAGGACGACCCCAAATGCGGAAATGGTGCAAACTAGGTTTGTTTCCATTCCACAATTCCAGTGGCGTTTTGCTAATGGTCTTAGATGGGACTACATTCAAAATGTATGTCACCGTTTGAAGTGCATATCCCCAGAATAAGAGAGGAAGTGAAGATTAGCTTAACAAAGACCCGACCATGTCCAACAAGGTCATGTTTCTTCTTTGTGAACACCATTTTGCTGTGGCGTTCCAGGTGTTGTGTGTTTGGGTTGAATACCATGCTCCAACATGAAATCTTTGAATTTCAAATCCAAATATTCACCACCTCGATCTGATTGAAGTGTTTTAAGAGTCTTACCTAATTACCATAGGTTTCAAACTTCGTAAGCATTAGGAAACTACTACCATATCTAGAATAATCGTCAATAAAGGTGATGAAGTACTCATATCCACCATTAGCTTGTACATTAATTGGACCATAGATACCGCTATGTACATGCTCTAAAGGCTCTTTAGCTTTATTGCCTTTCATTGAGAAAGGATGTTTGGTCATTTTTCCTTCTGAACAAGACTCATAAACCGAAAAAGTTCCAACTCTTAGTTCTCTCAATGGTCCATCTTTTGTTAACCAGTTTATCCTGTCTATTCTTATATAACCAAGTGTAAGATGCCATAGATATGCGTCATCTTCATTTCAAACCTTTTATCTTTTGTTTCCTTTCGGTATAGCCACTTTAAATAATTCGAGTTATTTAGCGATCATTCATTTGGCTTGAGCATAAAGAGCCTGTTTGTATGTTCCGCTTCACAAATTTTGAAACCATTCTTGGAAATAAGAATCCCATTATTATTAAAAGAAATGTCAAAAGATTGTTCATGCAACATAGATAAAGAAACTAAGTTTCTAGAAAATCCAAGAATAAAATAAACATTATTCAAAATAAGACAATTGTTCCCAAAAAATAAACGGATTGTTCCCTTCGCTCTTGTTGAAACGAGTGCTCCACTTCCAACTCGCATAGTCATCTCGCCATCAGCAAGTTTCCTTGATTGCTCAAGTATCTGCATAGAAGAACAAACATGGTTAGTGACTCTTGAATCTAAAACCAACGATGACATATCGTCTTCCACTATACAATCTTCAAGTACAAGTAAATTAGATTTGCCTTTCTTTTTCAGCTCAGAGAGATACTTTTTACAATTTCTCTTCTAGTGACATTCAACTCCATAGTGGAAACACTTTCCCTTTGGTTCCTTCTTTTGGAGTTGTTGTCATTCTTGTTCTCTTTGGCTTTTGGTGCCTTCTTTCCTTTCTTGGACTTCTTACCCTTACTTTTGTCCTTGTCATTATTCTTCTTCCTCTTCTTGGTTTTATCCTTAGAGGTTGAAGGTTTCTCATTTGTCACATTTATCTCAGCCTATTTGTTTATGGTTTTGTTAAGAGACTCAAATGTCTGTAGTTCACTCAACTGCTGAGTCATGTTGAATTCCAACTTACTCATAATGTATTTGGTTGTGAACGCAGAGAAAGCGAGAGTGAGCGATTCAAGTATGATGCTTACTTACGTATGCTCATTAATGACGACCCCATGTATTTCTACTTCATGCATCATGTTGATCATGATCAAGACATGTTCAAGCATAGAAACACCATTCTTCATCTTAGTAGTCATATAGGTTCTAGTTGCCTCATGTCTACTATAATCACATTGCTGCCCAAACATGGTCTGCAGAGATTCCATTATCTCAAAAGCAGTCTTTATTCTCAGAATATCATTCATGCTCACAAGCATGTAACACTTGCCTTACTATTGGATTGAATCCAGGCATCATATTTGTCCCGAATATTCTTCGAGGCATTGGAAGCAGGCTCTTTAGAACATTCCTCAGTTAAATTTGTGGTTCTCACCGATCAACATTAAATTTAGATTCTATTTCCATTTTATGAAGTTATCACCATTAAGTTTTTCAAGTGAAAGTAAATCACTAATCGGATTGCCACAGTTCAATAAAATAAAATAATATTACTATTTGAAAAATATCAATACTTTGGAAAGTGATTATGATGCATGAATGCAACAATTAAAACACATAAACTTAGCATTTATTATTCCACGATAAAACTACCCAACAAATAAAGTGTCGTCTTAGGGTCGGTCAAGTTAAATTCAGATAGCTTATAAGACAATCTTATCATTATTATTTAAAACTCAAAATAACTCTTTATTTTCTCTTTTAAAAATAAAGTATCGCTGGTTTGGTCAAGATACATTTATCAACCGCAAAAACTTAATTGCTTCTTTGTAAGGTAACCCATTATTTCATAATTCCTGACATAACTTAGAGAGTGTCGCCTTAGGGTCGGTCAAGCCTAAAACACATCACTCTTTCCTATTTTCATAAGAATCCAACATTGGTATTAATATGTCTAGAAACCTTCCTTATGGGGACGGAAACAAAGCTGCCTCGAGGCCCTATTCATATTTCATGATGTTGTACTAATAATGGAGACCGTAGGTTACATTGAGATGTTTACCTTCTCCCACTTATTATTTTAGAAAGAAAAAAATGGGTTTTTATTAAACTAATCAATTAATTCCAAATTAATTTCTAGTTTATTAATAACCCTATGAATGTAATTAATTACAAAATACATTTAATTATAAAAGAGCTCGTTTCTACAATTAATGTGATCTAGACAATTACCTATTACTTTCATCTCACTTTACTAAAACACTTTTTAAATAAAGTTAGTTATCTTAAAGGCTTATAAAAAACTATTGTCTTTATTATGGTGTGATTTACCAAGTTTTAACTAATTTAAGACTTAGCAGTCTACATGCAATTGATTTCTCCAAAACAATTCATATAAACTCTTAGGACAATCCTAGATAATCATGTTTGTAAAAGATACATGATTAATCAAAATTGTGTGGGGTTTCATGAATGGCATGTAATTGACTAATGCATGATCATGTTATATGTTGTACCCCAAAATAAATATGAACTAAATCACTCAGCCCGGGGTACAGCTGGCAGATAAGTGCATGGAGAGAGTGTACAAGTAGAACATTTAGCTAACTCTCGTGTGAGCAGCTCGAGTCAAACTTGACAATATGACAACCAGATAATCTCCAGATCGCCTCTTGTGCCAACAACCTAGTTTGAGATGCGTGATGGCTAAATCACCTTCTAGACTGAACTTGTTGCTAATAAATTTTTTAAAACCAAAGTCCTATAATTTTCAATTAATTCTAAAGTGTCACATTGAAACAAATTCAATTAAATTAGAATTAATTTGTTGCTAATCAACATTAGGTTTAACAATTGAAATGTACCTATAAAATTAAGTCAAACTCAGGCAAATAGGCCTTAACAATTGGGCTTCCATGGAGGAGGGTTGTGTCCAGTATGTCGTTCCCACTACTAATGCCCCCTAACTTCTACACAAGGTCCAAAAGACATGAATTTAAACCTTCATTTCATTAATTGTTATTAATTGATTAGGCCCACTATAGTCATGCAAAGCAAACGGGCCTTCACAAGTGGAATCACCCACAAGAGAGGAATTTAAACTTTACATTTTCTAATGGGCCCAAATAAAATCTATCATTTTATGAATGTTTTATTTAACAAAATACCATATATTATGCAAAAATATGGGTCACTATATGCATCTAAGCCAACTGCAAAAATACCACATATAGTATAAACAGACATGTTACAATTGGATGATCCTAATCATGTTACTATAGGAGCAAGTCTATGAATTTATACAAAAATACCACAATTTATTTCATTTGCAAAAATACCGCAATTAATTTTCTAGAATTTATCCAAAATTAGAATTAATTAAATTTTTGCAAAAATAAAGAAGTCAATTTAAATGAAATTTATCAACAATTAACAAAAGTTAATTTATGTTTACCCAAAAATGGCTCCTGATGACGTGGCAAGAACTTATTACACGTGGTTGGCACGTGGCAGCGTCACGGTGAAGAGGTGTTGTTCGCCTATCGACCAACTCCTTGTTGCTTCATTAGATCTCGCAGTTAGATGCGATCAGTCTGGTCGCATGCTTCGGTTTCTTTCCTTTAAAGATTGTAATCTTGTAATAACTGCATTTATTATTTCCTCTTTATTGCCTTGATACGCTGATATTTAGGATAATTAAGGCCCATTGGCCCATGTAACCCCCTTGAGCCTATAAATATGAATGAGAGGGCTCGAGGAAGGGACTTTTGAACCTTTTTCCAAATACTCATAAAAAGAGCATAAGTGTGGCTATCCACCGAAATTGTAATCCTCTAAAAGCTTGTGAAACTCAAGAACCCTAGTTCTTTGATCACGATTTTGAGGTTCAATATCAATAAGAACACTAAGTGGACGTAGGTCACACTACACCAAATACCCATTTCCATAACACATGAATATAATACTAATAAAAAAGAGTTATGAAAAAGTATTATATTGGGAACTTAATGAAAAAAAGGGCGGTAATTTATTTAGCCATCTCGCCACTTAGCTTTTTTTTTTTTCATTTCCTTCAAAATTTCTTCAACAAAGAACAGAGACCCATTTCCTTCAACATTTCAACACAAAGAAGAGACCCATTTCTTTGGCTTGGTACGGTCTCCAAACTCCTCACTCTCTCAAATCTCCTCAAAGGAGCTGGAGCAAGTGATGAAGCTGAGGGGAGGATCAGTGCTCGGGAAGAAGACGATTCTGAAGAGCGACCACTTTCCTGGCTGCCAAAACAAACGATTGTCTCCTCAAATCGATGGCACTCCCAACTACCGTCACGCCGAATCTTTACATGTTCATGGCGTTGCAATTCCTACCATGGAGAAAGGCAGTCAGAATGCAACCGTTTTAGAGAAGAGGGTACGTTCCCCATTTCGAGAATTTCGATTCAGATTTGCATTTGAATAAATGGTTTTTGATTATTTTTCAAAGCCTGATGTTGATTGATTTTAGTTTCCGTTTTCCACTTTTCTCCGTCCCAATTAGGTCTTTCTGTTCGGATTTGTGGTTTAAATCTGAAATGGAAGTATGAACCTTGGATTGTTGTTATTTTTAAAACAAAACGTTCAATATGATTGATAGGAGAAGGGTTTCTGATTTCCTTTATTGATTTGAAACTTGAATTCAATTTCCAAATACCATTGAAATGGGAACGCCGATGTTGTGGGGTTGTCTTTTTCTGCGTTAGTATATGGGTTTAGCTCTTGATTGTTTGGGAAAAAGGGATGGAGAGTGAAATTGAAGGTTCAATAGCTGTTTTTTTGTTGTTGTTGCATTTGAAAAGACAAGTTTGAAATTCATGGTTTCATTATTGTAATATAATATATTTTTGTTTTTGGAGAGGCTAAATGTCTAGCTCAAGTTAGTGTCAAGCTGAAAGCTTGAAACTACTTTTTGAAATGAGGTTTTGAGATGATAGATAAGACTAATAATTTGGAGATATTGTTTGTCGACCATTGCCAAGGTTTATTTCCAAGTATTCGTTAAGCATTCGTGTTTTGTTTGAGTGAGAAATAAATGCTGTGGCAAACAATTGATTAAAAACATCCATTTATGAGATGTTTTCTGAGAGTTGACTTTTATCATTTTCTCTTATTGCTTTTTGATTGGATCATTATGTTCAATGTTTTAATCAGTGTTTTCTGAGTAGTTGGAAAGTATTCCTGCGATGGTTCAAGGAGTATGGTCTGATGATTCTGCTTTACAATTAGAGGCAACTACTCAGTTTAGAAAGCTATTATCAATTGGTAGGGGAGCTGGTCGTAATCTCTATGCTTGAACTATTAGGAGTATATACATTTAGTTCTTACTTTGGTTTGTATTTTATGCAGAGCGCAGCCCTCCAATTGATGAAGTTATTAAGGCAGGCGTGGTGCCTCAGTTTGTTGAGTTTCTTAGAAGGAATGAAGTGCCTCAATTGCAAGTAGGAGCACCTTGTTGTTTTTGCTTAATTTTAATATTTTCTGTTTCAGTCAGATTAATTTTTAAAGAAGATAGATGGATGCTTGGCCTAACACTATTATAATTGCAGTTTGAGGCTGCATGGGCTTTGACCAATGTTGCATCTGGAACATCAGAGCATACACGGGTTGTTATCGATCATGGTGCTGTCCCCATGTTTGTGCAACTTCTTAGTTCTGGCAGTGACGATGTCAGAGAGCAGGTATCTTTCTATTCACTTTACCTATTGTGAGTTGCAACAAATATTTCTCAACTGTTTTAACTATATATGAATTATGTTTTTCTGATATGGTCAAACTTAATTGATCACTTACATTTTCTGGCAATAATCTTCTTGGGCTAATTTATTTATAAATTTTTTAATGATAACTCTTGTTTGTTATATTCTAAAGGTTTCCTGTTGCTTAATTATTCTGCCCTTTTTGTGTTAACTTTCAATTTTTCTGTGTACTATAATTCTAATCTTCTATACGCACATTCTCGTCATGAACAGGTTGTATGGGCTTTAGGTAATGTTGCTGGTGACTCACCAAGTTGTAGGGATCTTGTTCTTAGTCACGGGGCTCTTGTTCCTTTGTTAGCTCAATTAAATGAGCACTCGAAGCTATCCATGCTAAGGAATGCTACGCGGACTTTATCTAACTTCTGTCGTGGCAAGCCTCCTACACCATTTGATCAGGTGGTTGCATTTCTCTATTTTTATTTTTTATTTTTTTATCATTTAGAGATGTCTGGTAGTATCATTTCTGTGCACTATGTGGTTGAATGCTTACCATGGAAATGTAGCTATCGTTAATAATGCTTATCTTGGTGCCTCCCAGGTTAAGCCTGCATTACCAGTTCTTCGGCAGCTTATTTTCCTGAATAATGAAGAAGTTTTGACGGATGCCTGCTAGGCTCTTTCTTATCTCTCAGATGGCCCCAACGACAAAATACAGGTTGTGATTGAATCAGGTGTCTGTCCACAGCTTGTGGAACTTCTGATGTAAGTTCTTTTTACTTGTAAGCATTATAACCATATGTTTTCATGAAATAATTCTTAACCATATGTTTCTTTTTTGACAAAGTGGGGTTTACAAAAAATAATAATAAAAAAAGTAATTGTGAGAACATATATTAGTATGTTATTTGTCTGTATATGCTTGTTGTTTCTATTTGTGCTAGTTTTAGGAATTGTTATTGGCCTAGGTTTCTCGTTTCTCTATCTAACATCGTTTCTTTTCATAATAATTTATTTTAAAGGCATCCATCGCCTACAGTTCTTGTACCTGCTCTTCGGACTGTGGGTAATATTGTCACTGGTGATGATTCTCAGACTCAGGTATTAACCACACATAAGCCATGCACTGTCCAGTTTCTTTCTGTAGTCTGCCTTGCTAGGTAATTGTTTTATTGTTGTTTAATAAACTTGTGGTCAATTTGTTTCCTAGATGATGTGTTGGCTTTTCTATTCTTTTGGCATTATTTATAAACTTATATATAAGTTCCTTAAAAGTTTACCTAATGCAAGTTATTATGGAAATAGTACCTTTTTGGTGCTAATTTTGGTAAAGTTAATGCCACAAATCAGTTATCTTTTTACCGATGATTTGATTACATTGTTATAATCTTTAGATTGTGTAAAGCAATTACATTTAAAATAGTATATATTAAACTTCTAGGGTCTTAGCTCCTTGCTTTTTTTGGTAATTATCAATCAAATGATTTCTGCTTCCCTGCTTAAACATATCAATAGAATAACCTGCTTTGTAATTTTCCAGTTTGTAATTGACAATCAAGTGCTCTCTTGCCTCTTTCAACTCCTTACACAAAACCATAAAAAGAGCATAAAGAAGGAAGCTTGTTGGACGATCTCAAATATTACTGCTGGTAATAAAGCTCAAATACAGGTACACTACCCTCTTTCTCTATCTGACATAATCACTAGCAGCACATCCTTTTCGTTTTCTTGAAATGAATTCATATACCCTCTTGGCCTACCATTTCCAGGGTTTTAACATTTTCATAATCACTGTGTCCAAATTGCAGAAAACCAGCGAAAAAAGTCGGCGCATTCTGTTGGTTTTCCTTAGCTATTTGCATAGTAGAGCTTCTCATTTGCATCAAGTTTGGACATGGCATGCTACTCTGCAACTATTGTCAGTTTCTTTAGAGTTAATAATTTTGCGGACATATGATTCCTGACCTGAAAACATTTATTAATTTGATATCAGGAAAGAGGAATCAACATGCTTTTTGTGCTGGGTGGGAACGGAACTCATGCTGGGGCAAATGTAATTCACAAAGAGGTAGTTATGCGTGTATCTGTTTACATTCCTGTGTTTCTTATCTAATAATCTGGCATGCATTCATAACTAAGGTCACTTTTGAACAGATTACTTAAAGCAGAAATCTTTTGGGATATAAATTGCTTTGGTACAAGTTGTTCTAAATTTGTAGATGTAAAGTGATGTCTCAAGAATTAAAAGTTGATGCATTCTTGATGACTTAATTCATTTTGCTTTTAGTTTAGGATTCATCACCATGTCTATATATTCATGTTTTTGTATAAATTAGAAAGCACTTTACTGCCATATAGATGACCGTGCCACTAGAATCATCTTATTGGATATGTTTAACTACTTTTACTTTATTGCTGCATTTGTAAGCTGTTTCCCTTTATCTTGCCTGCCATTTCTATTTAGGTCTCATGTCCTACTTTTCCTATTTTCATTTGAGTGCTGTAGAAGAGGGGTAAAGGTGGCTGTTGTTGGGGTCCCCAAAACTATAGACAATGATATTTTGCTGATGGACAAAACTTTTGGGTTTGACACTGCTGTTGAGGAAGCACAACGAGCCATTAATTCAGCTTACATCGAGGTACAAATTTTCATTATATTTTGTGATTTGTTCGATTTCATTTTGATTGCTTAAGTTTCATGCATTATAATATCATTGTTAAATAATTCAGTGGGAAAAACAGTCTTTGTTAACTTCTCAATCCTTATTACAGGCACATAGTGCATACCATGGTATAGGAATTGTAAAGTTGATGGGTCATAGCAGTGGATTTATTGCTATGCATGCATCCCTGGCTAGTGGAAAAATCGATATATGCTTGATACCAGAGGTATTTGTGCGACTTACTAATTGGTTAGTTATTTTTGAGATTCTGTACTGATACTGGTTTTATACATTTAAGGTACCTTTCCATTTACATGGTCCTCATGGTGTTTTGCGGCATCTGAAATACCTCATTGAGACAAAAGGATCAGCAGTGGTCTGTGTTGCTGAGGGATCAGGGCAGGTTAGTCATAGTATAACATCAGTTTTTCACTAGTTGAAACATGATCAACTGATTAGAACTAGTATATATTTTTTCCTTCTGGATCTAAATATTATGAAACCCCTCCAAAAACAAAATGCCACCCATATGTTGAGATTCAACTAGCTAAAAAGAAACAACAAATTGATGTTTATCTTTCTAAGGATCTAAGTTAGGTATGTTACATCAATGGTTTTGAAGATACAGTTGGATCATTAAATTTTGATAGCATGTTGAGTGTTTTGTTATGATTGGCCTGGGAATAGTGACTGTTTTTAGTTTAACACATTTTTGCTTGTTAACTTGTTTTTCCAGCTTACTAATGGTTGTTCAAATATTGCCTTTCATATTTTGGAAAAGGCCTAAAGCAACAATTGTTTCAGATATATGATGTGGTTAGGCCAAAGAAGCATGAGATTGATAATTTGTGAAACCACATTCTACATATCCTATATATAAATTTAAGCCCAGTCCAATGCTGCTAAATTACTCCTTCTTTCCCCTTGTTGAATCTATTTATATACATAGTGTAATCTTTTAAGAGTTTTTGACATATAGAGCACTCAATTCTAAAGTTCACTCTTACAACAGTCTAGAGGAATTCCATTAGGAATATATGTGAAGTTGTATTATTTTGCAAAACTTTTTTTTTTGTAGCATAGTTTCTTGAAGTATTTTTTAAAAAATACTTTTGTGGCTGCTTATTTCCTATGCAGAAACTGTGAAGCTATATGAAACAGTTGGAATGGGAAATGGAGAGAACGAGCCAAAGCAAGAGTGAGAGTTGGAGGATGTTATAGTAGACAATACTCTCCAAGTTTCTTGTTATAGTAACTTTTCAATATGTTGAATATTTAAGAATACTTGAATACTTAAAGAACATTTTGTTGTTGATGACAGTGTTGAATATTTAAAACTAATTTGTGGATTGTTAATACAATGTTGAATTTTTATACTTTTTGTTATTTGAAAATCAAGTTTATTTGATGATGCTAGTATATATTAGAAAGCTAATTTTAATTATATAAATAAAAAATAAAAATAGAATAGAATAAATTAATGTTATATAAATGAATATATAATGAGAATTTAAACTTATCTAAATATTAAAATAATACAAAAAATGTGTTATAATATCTATTACAATAACACTTTTTATAAGTAAAGAATTTTGTTCTGCATACTTCATTATATAACACAAATAATGTGTTATACTAAAGTGTAGTATAACACAAAATAAGTGTTATACTAAAGTGTAGTATAACACAAATTTATAAGTATTGAAATGTGTTATATAATCGACTATAAATAACATAATTAAACACTTATCTATATATTAAAATAACACAGAAAGTGTGTTATCGTTGACAGTACAATAACACATCTGTATAACACTGATAAAGTGTTATGTAAAGTACCCTGACCTACGATAACATAGTCGGTCTTAACACATCAGAAAGTGTTATCGTATGTTTTGATAACACATTTTTGGTCTTATTAAAAGTATTTTTTCTTGTAGTGTCATGACCATTCATTGGGGCCGAACCACTATAAATCATTTGTGTCATTTCTTTACCATTTGTTTCCATTCTTGACTATCAATTCCTTTCTTGTCGTAATTCTAATTCCGTGTCGTTGGCCAAATCAAGGGTCAACAATTTAAATTTCATTTATCAACAATCAATTTATTTCACGTAAATAGGATTTATCAACAATTAACCTAAAGTTAATTTAAATCTTATTTATTAAAAATTAAAAAATTAATATTTTCTTAATTGGTTTGAAAAATGTGATATTTTTAAAATTTAACCAATTTTAAATTTATAAACAAATATATCATTAACTGTTTTTTTTCAAAAAATATCTTGTGTTGTTACAATCATCAGCAAATATCTTAACCATTTATTAAAAAAATAAAATATTAATAGTTATAACAAACCTACAATATCTTAAACAATTAAACAAATTCAAATATCCATAAAAATATCTAGTCAAAAAATATTCAAAATTCAAATAATTTAAATATTAAAATCCATAGAATAATCAGATATTAATATTTTCAAATAAAAGATATAAAAAATAGAAAGTATTTAAAAAATATCTTTAATATCTGATAACTTAATTATAAAATTTTAATATATTAAAAGATTTAAAATTAATTAGTTAACCTATTTTTGAATTTGAATTTGAAACTTTGTAGAAAATATCTAATTTTTAAATAACAAACAGCAAAAATATAATATTTTAAAAAACAATTTTAAATGATAAAATAAATCTGATATTTTTGGGTTTGTTACGAAATATCAATTTCATGTTTTTATCATCGTTAAATTTTAAAAAATTAAAAATTAAAAATAAATAAAAATAATTTGGGTGAACAGTACCTGGGTACGGTTCACCATGGCCGTGTGTGGACATACTGCGCGCATGAGTGCTGCGCCGAGGGACGCACGAGGCGTTGCACGCGATACGTCGAGGGACGCTTGAGGCACTTCATGCGCGGGGTTGGGTGACACGCAAATGCACGCACAGGTGCACATTGCAGCCAAAAAAAATCCAAAAAAATTGTGTAATTTTTCAACTCAAAAACATTTTCTAAATTATTTTTACAATGTTTTACACAAAATAAAACATTTATAAAAAGTAATTGCATAGAAAACACAACAAAATAATCCAAATTTGCTAATAATCACATCAAATTCAATATGCTTCATAAAAAAACATGAAATTCATCCAATTACTCAACACATCAAATAATTCAATTTTACCATGTTCATGCATGAAAATAAAGATTACCAAGGCTTTGAGGCCAGTTGTTTGGAATACTTATACAAGATCTTATTTATTTTCATGTGTTGACCCTGATTTTGGTCAACGACACGGAGTCTAGAAAACGACAGAAAAGTAATATAGAGCTTGAGAAAATGATCTAATGGAAAAATAAAGAACACAGAGAATTATAGTGGTTCAGCCTCAGTGATTGGTAATAACCTACGTCCACTTAACACTATTATTAGTATTGAGCTTCAAAGGTGTGATCAAAGAACTAGGGTTCCTGAGTTTCACAGGCCTTAGAGGAAGAAAATAATACAACGATGGATAATAGTAATATAATTCTGAAAGAAAAAGATCGATCCCCTTCCTTGAGCTATTTCTTGTGTATTTATAGGCTCAGGAAGGGTTACATGAATTAGGAAATAATATATATCCTTAATAAACAAATCTACAGGTCATAATGAAGAGATATTCTCGGATATCATCACAACTGTACAAGTCTTTACATAAATGAACGGAGTATACGACCAGTCTGGTCGTATATAAAACTTGATCTTTTCATGTGGAAATAATCCTGGTCGATAGGCGAGCAATATCTCTGCCACGTGTCGACCACGTGTCACTACTACAAATATAGGGTTTCTCTGCGCTTTTTTTTCAATCTAAAATAAAAAGCGCAGAGAAAAGGACTGAAGGACACTTAGGAACTTTGTTACTGCGGTTTTTTTAAAAAACGCAATGTAAAGTAGGAAAAGTGGGAGAAAAACGCAGAGAAAAGTTGCACTACTTTTCTCCGCGGTTTTCTTAAGAAAACCACAGAGAAATAAAGACTTTTCTCCGCGGTTTTATTGAAAAAACCGCAGAGAAAAGTAGTGTAATTTTTCAAAACTTTTACCAAGCATAACTTTGTGCTCGGTTGTCCGTTTTGATTGTTTTTTTTTTAACTTTGATATTTTTTTCGAGATCTATCCAAAGAAAAGACTATTTTCGTATATAGATACCTGCCATCTGTACCCGAGCTGAGTAATTGAACTCATGCTAAATTTAGGGTACAACATTTTCCCCCTAAGCTCCTGCTAGTGTTTGATGTCGTCACTTTCTAACATACACAGTAGGGGCTTTTAGACTTCTATCATATAAAATCACGCCTGCCCACTACCCAAGTACTGGACACGTGGCTTCCTGTGATTGGTGTCCATTTGAGTTTCGAGGACTGAAACAACTATCCTGTCAACTTTTTGCCAGTGTATGGTTTATTTAATCTTGACCCTTGGATCTCGAGCTAACCCAATCAGATGGTCTAGATTAATTTCCGTAGTTTACATATAAATAGGGTGATCAGAGACCTCACCACCTTTGTATTGAAAAAATTTCCCTTTCAAACACTCAAGCTTTCCTTCTTTTTCTCCAAAATCCCCAAAAACCTTCATTGCCTCTCAAACCTTTAGAAGCTTTCAAGGAGCCTCCTGTGGATATATCGACATCTTCTCTGAATCAAACTTATATTTTTGTAAGTATTTCATCACCTGGTTTGAAAAAAAATTCTTCATTTTCCAGTGAGTTTTTTACTTCAAAAAATGCTCATTGTTCAGTATCGTTAGGCTATTTTTGAGTGCAAATAAGAAATGGGCTTCGGTTTAGGTCACATGAATGAAACCAAACTTGTTTAGAAATAAGATATTCATAAATCTGGGCAATTCTCTGGGTTAATATGGGAAAACCTTACTGGAAAATCAGTTTGAATACCTGTCTTGGGTGTAGAAATCGAAAGGATTTTAGGTTTAATTCTAGATAGCTTAGGGGTTACAATTCCTTAGGCAGTTTTGCATTAAACCACTTTCAAAAGGAAAGTAATGGGTCTGATGGCTCTGACACTCGGATCCCAAAGAATCTAGGGATTTTAAGAAATCAAGGCGCGTGGCCTAGGATACCACTTGGGACCACGTGTTGAAGCTAGGGAAAATTTTAGCTCGTATGGGCTTTCAAATTTTGAAAGTAGTCCAATTAGGCCTTTTCGTTTCCCGTACCTCCACGATCATAGCTATAGACCATCTTAGGCCGCCTACTAATTAGGCCGCTTTTTCGTCAGGCGATCTGAATCATGGCGCCTCCTAAGAAGAATGTCGCGATCTCGTCTACCCAAAACAAAGGCAAAGGCAAGCAGGTCACCTCATATTCTCCCATCCCACACTTTGGTACTATGGTGGAGAGAGAGGTTTTCCTCAACCCCAATGCATTTTTCAAGGCTGATCATATAGTCTCAAGCATAACAACTCGGGGGAAGGTGAACAAGATCCTGCTGAGTTACAATATGGAGATAGGAGTTGATAGTCTCATCGCCCGACCTGCACTTAAAGGGGAACGAAGCTATGCCCCCTTCCAAGATGACTACGGTGTTTGGAGTGATGAACACTTGAAGGTTGGCACCTTCCTCCCATTAGACCAATATTTCGTAGATTTTCTCAACTACGTTAAATTGGCTCCCTTTCAGCTCCCCCCAAATTCCTACAAGCTTTTGCTGGGATTAAAATATCTATTTCTAAGGCATGAGTGGGAGGTCCCCACTCCAACAGATATCCTATATGTCTTCTGCCTCAAGGCTAGTCCTAACCAGAAAGGGCGAGGTGATGGATTTTATTACCTTACTCGATTTTCGAACTCCACTTCTGTCATCGAGCTTCCAGCCACCCAAATGACTATAAATATTTATTCTTTATGTCGAATGGGTTCAAGAATTGTGATCATCAGTACTTCAATCATCCTCGTAAGTCATCTATCTTTGTGAATTCAGCACGTGAACTTTCATCGCCATCGTGAAAAAAAATTATATATGTTTTGATTAAGTTTGCTTCTTGTGCACCTATATTCGCGAGGACGGGATGATCTGAGACCCTCGAGGGTCAGTACGAGACTTTGTCTAGCTTTCCTCTCTGAGAAAAAGACTATCGCCAAATCATGAACGACGCCACCATGGTGGCATGAAAATTAATCAGCAAGGGTCAGACATTAGCTCTGAGGACCCGAGCTCCACTTCGCGTCATCCCCGAGCTCCCCTCTTTTCAAGGGGCCTCGCCAACCACCGAGGACACCGAGGGGGAAGAAGATGTGGCACCATTGGTGCGAAAAAGACGAGCTCTTGAAGATAATCAGGGGCCTAATCCTGAACGAGCTGTGTCCGGGGTAGCAGCCAGCCCCTCCGGCCAAGGTAACCTATACCTTTTCAAAGAATTAGATCGGGTTGCTGCCAGCTATAGGCTAATCTGTTTTAACCCTAACCAACTTGTTAACCGTCACCCTACCGATCCAGAACTAAACATAACCCTTCTCCATTATGTGGATCATTTGGTGGTACGCTATGATCATAGTTATCCCAAAGGCACTGTTGTAGTCAACAACACATTAAACTTTAGATCCACCATCTTTGAAGAGTGTGAGACCAACCGTAGGACCTAGCCTTCCCTGCTCCAGGGTGCATTTGCTCCTGGGTTCAGGTAGTACGTAGATGATTCCAACCCCAAGGAAGGACTTGAATCCCCTAGGATCCAGGAGATCGTATCCTTAGATTCTCCCTCCCCTCCATTAATCCTAGAGTTGAAGGTTATGCCTAGCCTGATCAATACACCCGAGCTGATTTTAATAGATTCCTCCCCTAGCCCAAAGGGTAGGATCCTTGTTCTTTTTTCCTTGCATTTATAATACCTTTGAAGCATTACTCTTGTGAATTAAATCCTCTATTCATTCTTTTTTCAGGTGAACAAATGGAATTTCCAGGAGCTCCAGATTTAAGGAGTGCCTTCAAAGCCAGAGGGTCCAGAACTGGGCTCATGGTAAAAAGGCCCAGGGTGGCAAAGAAGACCACCCCTAAGACAGGGGGTACTACGAAATCACCTCCCAATGGTAAAGGTGAGAGCACAGCTTAGTAGCAGCCAGTAAGAGAGCTTCCTTAAGCTCTGGTAACAACTATCACTGTCCAGCAAGCTCCTCCTCCCCTCCTTGACATATGCCTTCCTCACATCCCCAAGTGATTCAAATCGAGGCTCCCGTCCAAAGTGAGATTCCTCTCGTCCGGATACCGGTCGAGCCACACGATCTGGACAAAATCCCTGAGGCTTTTTGGGGTTTCGTGTATGAGACGGCGAGTCACATGGTGGGCCATGCGTACAAAGCTAGTGCTAGGGATCTGAGGGCCATAGAAGAGCGCAACCCAGAATATGTCCTCGAATCTTCTATGGGGATGAACCTCACTGTGAGTCCTTTTCCCACTTCTAACATTTCCTTTTTTTTTCTTTATTATGTTTTTTTTTATTTTTTTAATTACTTGCTTCATTATTTTGCAGTCTGTCTTGGCTCAATACCAAAGCATAGCTCATGTCAAAGCCAGGAACGAGGAACTAAGAGCTGCTTTAACATCTGCTCAAGAGAATGAGAAGGCTGCCCGGGCCGCCCTGAGTGTTGCCAAAGAGAGTGAGCATGCTGCCATAGCTGCTCTCATTTCTTCTCAAGACGGCGAGCAGTTTGTGAAGGTTGCATTGTCCACCTCTCAGGCTCAGGTCGTGGAGGCGAGCCGTCGTGCTGATCAGCTTCAAGCTAAGAAAGATGAACTCAAAGCAAAGCTGATCGAGGTTGAGGCTAAGGTCAAAGAGGAAGCTGCAACATCCTCGTCGACAATGGAGGAGTTGCTTTACCGTTGTTGGGTTTTTAACCAGGATGGGAACTTCTCCTTCATGCACCCCGATCTGTGGGATCTGTATCTTGCTAACTTCAAGATACAATTTTTTTAGGAACCCTCAGAGACTGGTGAGGCTTTCGAAGCTGCAAAGGGAGATGGTGAGGAAGTGATTTCAGTGGAGCGTACTGACGGAGCCCAATGACTTATTCAAGATTTTCGTTATTTTTTTAAAAAAAAAGTATGTAACAACCCCTTGGGATTAAAATGATTGCCTTCAGTCTTAGCTCGAGGTTTCTTCTCCTCGATGTAACAATATATATTTTTATTTGAATATACATCTAACTTTTGATCTATTTATCTTTCCTTTATTATTTTCTCATGTTTATGAATCCTTAGACTCTTGTACATTTGAAATCTCAAGGATCGACTTTTAGATCGAGATAGATTTTATCAATCTTGGTTGTATCCAAGATTTCCCTCGCTTAGTTGTGTCATACCTATTAAGAATCAGGTCTTGGGCCTGGTTATATCCAGGGTTTTTAATAACTAAATAGCATTATAGCTGTTAGGACCCAGGCCTCAGACCTGGTTATGTCCAGGGTTTTCAATATAAAAATTTGGCTTAGTTTGCTATAGGTTTATTGAAAACTTTAGCTTTATTAAGTCATTGAATAATCAATTTCTCCAAGCTTCTAAGCTTCAGACCTGGTTATATCCAGTGTTTTAAATGATTTTTCAAACTTAGTTCGTGATAGGTTTATTGAAAACTCGAGCTTTAAAAAGTCGTTGAATAATCAATTTTTCCAAGCTTCCAAGTTTTTAATCTTATCCAAGTAAGCTTAATTTTCTCAAAAGCTCAACTCGGCTATGTGCCCCCTAAGTAACCAGAACGAATAAACTTTCCTGGTTGCTTTTACAATGTGAGAGCACGGACTTGCAATAATAAAACTAAGGAGTGGTTATTCAATAATATATGTCATTTATCTGAAATGGATTTTATAAATAAGCCTTACATTGATAATAATACTATTGAAAATACTTTTTTAAATGAAGAGCATTCCAGGTCCATGGGACTATTTCTCCATTTAATCGGGCTAGCTTAAAAGTTACTTCACGCAAGACCTCTACGATCTGGTACGGTCCTTCTCAGTTCGGGCCCAACACACCATCTTTGGGGTCTTTATTCACCAAAAAGACCCTTCGAAGAACCAGATCGCCCAATCTGAATCTTTGTCCTTTGCCTTTTGAATTGAAATAACAAGTGATATTTTGTTGATAATGGGCAAGTTGTAATTGTGACTCCTCTCGCTTTTCTTCGATCAGATCGAGAGATGCGCTAAGTAGCTCGTTATTCTGTTCTTGATCAAATGTCCTGTGCCTGTGAGTAGCCACCTCTACTTCAATCGAAAGCATGGCCTCACTTCCGAAGGTTAGGGAAAAAGGAGAATGCCCCACAGAGATTTAATGAAAAGTTCAGTAGGCGCAAAGTACTTGCGGGAGCTGCTCAGACCATAATCCTTTGGCTTCGTCCAACCTTTTCTTCAGGCTCACCTTGAGGGTCTTATTTACAGCCTCAACCTACCCATTGTCTTGTGGGTATGCTAATGATGAGAAGCTCTTCGTTATGTCGTGTCTTCCACAAAAGTATGTGAAGAGATCACTATCGAACTGTGTCCCGTTGTCTGATAAATCTTTTTAGGGAGTCCAAATCGACAGATGATATTCTTTACCAAGAAATCCAGGACTCTCTTTAAGGTGATGGTTGCCAGAGGTTCGGCTTCTACCCACTTTGTGAAGTAATCGATTGCCACCACTACATATCGAACTCCTCCTTTTTCCATAGGTAGGGAACCTGTTAGGTCTATTCCCCATGCTGCAAATGGCCACGAGGATGAAAGCATTGTTAGCTCGACTGGAGCAGCTCGGGCCACTATGGAAAAACGCTGGCATTTGTCGCATTTATGAACATACGAGATCGAATCTTTCATTAAAGTGGGCTAGAAATAGCCCTTTCTCAGTACCTTTAGCGCTAAGTTTTGCCCCCCAGTGTGATCTCCACAAAAAACTTCGTATATTTCTTGCAAAATGGTTCTGGCTTCTTTGGCCAGAACACACCGTAGGAGGGGCAACGAATGACCTCACCGATATAGGATTCCATCAACTATTACACCCCATTGAGCTTGATCAAGTAGTTTTCTCGCGTCTTTTCTTTTCTATCATCAGGTTACTTTCCAGTTGCAAGATATTCCATTATAGGGGTCATCCAGGTCGGTCTTATGTCAATCATTCTGACCTCCACTCGGTTTCTCCCATTACACCTGGTCTTTCCAAGAACTCCACTGGTACTACATTCAATGTTTCAGCCTCTTTGGTGGTAGCAAGTCGTGCTAAAGCGTCAGCGTTAGAGTTCTGCTCGCGGGATATCTGTTCAACAGAGCTAAACTCAAATTCAGACAATTCCCCCTTTACTTTAGCCAGGTAGGCCACCATATTGATGCGCAAGCTTGATATTCTCCCAATATCTTATTTACCACGAGTTGGGAATCACTATAGCATTGGATGGCTTTTTCCTTCAGCTCCCTTTCCACCCTCAGCCCTGCTAATAAATCCTCATATTCTGCTTTGTTGTTGGATGCTTCAAATCCGAACCTAAGAGCTGTATGAAACCGATGTCCTTCAGGCGAGATTAAGATTATCCCAGCTCTCAATCCATTCTTGTTTCATGATCCATTAACAAAGATTTTCCATAACTCCTGCACTGGCTCCCTCATGAGCTCGTCTTGAAAACCAGTGCACTCTGCCAAAAAATCAGCAAGGGCCTGACTCTTGATTGCAGTTTGTGGCATGTACAATATCTCAAACTGGCTAAGTTCGATGGCCCATTTAAAGAGATGTCCCGACGTTTCAAGTTTTTGCAATAAGTGCCTTATAGGTTGGTCGGTTAAGACATTGATAGAATGGGACTAGAAATATGGTCGGAGCTTTCTGGAAGCCAAAATTAAACAAAATGACAGCTTCTCAATCAGTGGGTGCCGTGATTCAACTCTGAGAAGCCTCTTGCTTACATAATTTACTGGTATTTGCATACGGTCTTCTTCTCGAACTAGCATGGCACTGACTGCATTTTCTGTCACGGCCAAGTAAAGAAACAGAGACTCTCAAGATGTCAGTTTTAATAGTACAGGGGATTCAGCTAGATGTGTCTTCAGATCGTGGAATGCATGTTTGCTTTCTTCTGTCGACTCAAATTTCTTGTTTCCTCTGAGCAAGTTGTAGAATGGCAAACACTTGTCAGTAGATTTTGAAATGAAGCGATTTAAAGCTGCCACCCTTCCAGTTTGGCTTTGAACCTCCTTACGTGACCTAGGTGAAGGCATGTCTAAGAACAATCTGATTTTTTTAGGATTCACCTCTATTCCTCTTGTGGTTACTATGAACCCCAGAAATTTTCCAGATGCCACCCCGAAAGTGCATTTCTGGGGATTCAGCTTCATGTCAGATCTCCTTAAGATTCCAAAACATTCTTCCAAGTCAGATACATGTTTATTGGTAGTCTTTGACTTTACAAGCATGTCATCGACATACACCTCCATGTTTCTCCCGATCTGGTTAGCAAACATTTTTTTGACCAAGCGTTGGTATGAAGCCCCGATATTTTTCAATCCGAACGACATAACTTTGTAACAATATACGTTATGATTGGTCATGAAATTGGTATGCTCTTGTTCCACAGGGTTCATCACGATCTGGTTATATCTAGAGTACGCGTCCATGAAGGACATTAGCTCGTGACCTTTCGTGGTGTCTACCAACTGGTCAATCCTTGGCAGTGGGAAACAGTCCTTAGGACAAGACTTGTTTAAGTCAGAGAAGTCGATATAGGTCTCCACTTCCTATTCAGCTTCAGCTTCGAGACCAGCATGGGATTGGCCAACCAGATCAGGTATTTTTCCTCCTGGATAAACCCCATTTTAGTAACCGAGGTACTTCTTCCTCTAGTGCTTCTGCTCAGATAGTTCCCAAAAGCCTCTGTTTTGGGGATTTTGCAGGCACGTTCTTGTCCAAATTTAATGTGTGCATTATTATATTCAGACTAATTCCCACCATATCCTCATGCGACCAGGCGAAAGCACCCAGGTTCTTCTGTAAGAAACCAACTCCTTCTTTCTTTTGTCTTCAAGATTCTTTCCAATTTTTACGACTCTTGAAGCTTCTTTGGGGTCGATGTTCACTTCCTCAAGCTCTTCTATGGCTTTGAGCTCTGACCTGTCTTCGCCTATCCGTGGATCAATGTCGTCACATTGGGCAAACTCACTATCCTCTTCTTGTTGAGGTTCTTCCATCCCACAAGTGACTTCTACTTCCTGGGACTCCGAACCTCTATCATTTATGACCATTGCCTGCTGCAGGGGTTGTGACTTTCTCCTCATAGAAATGCTATAGCATTCTTTGGCAGCGAGCTGATCACCTTTGACTATGCATATCCCTGAAGCTGAGGGGAATTTCATTACCAGGTGTCATATCGATGTTATGGCTTCAAATACCATCAGTGCGAGTCGGCCCAAGATTGCATTGTATGCGGTCGGACAATCGATTACCATGAGCCTTCATCTCATTAGTCATAACTCCACCCTGTTATGAGCCTTCAACTCATTAATGTACCTCTTTTGGGCCCCGCTGCTCGTGCCCACCAAATGAGGTCCTCTCGCAATAGTGGTTATATCTCCCCTACTATTGTAGGAGGATCGACCTGATTCGCCTGAGCTCCAGATTGGCCTATCGGAGCTTCTGGGACTGACTAAGAGTTTTGCCCGACGGGATGATTGGGAATTACCCGATTTCAGGCGTACTGGGCCAATGATCCAGTTCGGATGAGAGTCTCAATTTCATCCTTCAACTGCCGACATTCATCAGTGTTATGACCGATGTCATTATGGAATCGGCAGAATTTTGAAAGATCTCTCTTCGCCTTCTGGTTTCTTAAAGGTTCAGGCTTCTTCCATGGGAGGCGATAAGAATTAGCCAGAAAGATACGCTATTGGGTATCCGTTAGGTCGGTATATGTAGCATAGATAAGCTTGAGCTTCTCCACGGACTTATTTTTCTTTGTACCGCTCTAGTCGCCCTCACCGTTTCCCTTCCTTTTTTTGTTCCCCCCTTGGTTATTCTGGTTAACGGCTTGAGTCGTAGCTGCAACATCCGTTACCACTCCAATGAGTTGTACAGGGGTCTGGCTGGTTCCTGCGACAGAAGCTCGTGCCTCCTCCAAGTTTATCCATTCCTAAGCTCGGGCTAAGAATTCGTCTATGCTTTTAACTCCTTTTCTTTGGAGTTCTTCCCACATGTTGCCCTCGACGAGGATTCCTGTTCTCATTGCCATGAGCTTGGAGCTGCCATCAACGTCCCTAGCTCATGCAACAACATTGGAAAATCTGCTCAAATACGCCTTCAGTGTCTCGCTAGGTTACTGCTTTATGTTGGCCAAGGAATCGACCTAAACCCGAGCTGCCTGTGAAGCTCGGAATGATTTTTTGAAATCGGAGGAGAATTTATTCCACGAGCTTATGGAATGCCTCTTGTATTGTTTAAAATACTGTCTAGCATGCCCGACCAGAGTTGCAGGGAACAAGATACACCTTAGATCGATCCCGACATTATGGGCCATCATCATGGTGTTAAACATTCTGAGGTGATCAAACAGATTTCCATATCCATCAAACTTTGACATGTGTGGCATCTTGAAACCTACAAGATATGTTGTCACTTCAATGATTGGAGCAAAACGTTCGAGCTCCTCGTCTGAGTCGCAATTGTCCTTTTCCTTCCCAGACAAGAGTCTTTACATTTGCTCTTCCATTAGAGCCAGTATCTCAAGGGTTTGGTCCCTAGTTACTAGGTTAGATGGGGGATGTTCAACAACTCCCATCCTATTATACGTGTTTGATGGGTTATTGTCCCTCCAAGCTCGAGCTTAGTTATGTGGGACATTCCCATTATCGCGTACTATGGACGGACCTCCCTCATGTCGAGTATAGCTAATATCCTCATCCCGAGTTGGATACCTTCTCTGTGAGTTCAAATGAACGCGCAGGTCTGGCTGTGGATCATATTGAGGACTTTGTGCTGAACTCAAATGATTTCTCAGGTAGCTCTTGGACCTGCCTCCACGATGGCTCTCTGTCCAATAACTTCTGTTTACGAAACTTACAGCTTGCGGTTAAGATCGAGGACCTGGATTCTCAACACGCGTTCATGGGATGGAAGTATTTGCGAACGGGGGAGGATTTCTCCTACTGGCCCCACGAGCTAGAATATCTCGTTGAGGATGAGGTGGTGTTGAATGTCTTACAGGTGACGGATGCTATCCTCCTTCCATCAAGACGAACTAAATTAGCTCGCCTTGGTTCTACTCCAACGTCCCTAGTTCTCTGTGACTGGTGCTCAGATCATGGCACAGAGGGATTTTCTGGAGCGTTGTGCCTTCGTGTGCTTATCACAGCCCCTCCTCACAGATTGTTATGGGCATTTATGGGAATCTGTGAAGAAGGCACCGAGCTTGGGGTCCCAGTCCTAACTGACCGACTGACATGTTAATGACCCCTGTGATGATCAGTGGGCCACGTATTCTAGTGATTTTTCCCTGAAGGCACAGAACTCGGAGAGGCAGTTTTGACAGATCGACTTGGTCTAGGCCGGTTATTCCTGTGGGACTTATTGTAATGTCCTGCGTTTTCGGGTACCTTTAAACGACTCGGGTCAGGATTTTTTTCCCCCGGGTTAAGAATATTATTTTAAATAATATTATATTTTGTTTGGAAGTATTTCATGAGTTATTGCTAGCCAAAATATGAATTTTGTGATTTTAAAAGTCAAGATAAGATTTTCGGTCCTGGACCGACACAAAAACCCTGATCGGGTAAAAATCTCAGAAAATAAAATGAAAAAATTATGGAAATTATATTTTGGGCATAAAATACATTCATAAAATTTAAAGTTTGGTAAAAAATAAGAAACCTAAAAGAAAATGGAAATTTTAGGGCATTTTGTGTTAAATGCCTAATTTTACCGAAGTGGGGAATTTTATTCCATGAATAGACCTTAGGTTAAATTTTATTGTGTGATTAATTAAATTAAATGTGAGAGACATTTAATTTAATTATTTAGTGTTAAGTTTTGTTTTTAAAACTTAAAAAGAGTGAAAAAGGTATATAAAGTCAATTTGGACTTTTCTTCTTAGGAAATAATTATTAACCTTTATAAAAAAAAAATGAAATGATCATGGGTGGCCAGCCATGTGATGTTTGGAAATCCCATTTATTAACTAATTGAGTTTAAATCCCATTTATTTAAAGGTTTGGGGTAAAAGCAAGTGGGTAAAACACTCACTACAAGAAATCTGACATTTACCTACCAATTTCTTACCTACTTATATTTATTTGTAGGTAAAGATGAGTTTTACCTACCAATATTTAATGGTAAGAACTATTCGTAGGTAAATATTGCAAAATATATAAACTATTTCAGATTTATTTTTCGCTACCAATAAACTTGGTAGGTAAAGAGTTTTACCTACATATATATTGGAGGGAAAATTTTCAGCTTTTGGAGCTTATTTTTCCCTCCAATTTTATTTTAATTTTTAAAATTTTATTAAAATTAATGCTGATGTGTCATCAACATTATCCTAGTGTATGACCATACTTATTTTATAATTTACACATCATTTTATCAATACATATAATATAATAAAATCATAAATAAAGTTTTTATTTAATATAAATATATACTTATAATAAACAGAACCCTAACATTTCTCTCAATCTCAAATCATCCTCTATCTTCCAAACACTCAGTCGCCTCTCTCTTCTCCGAGCACCGCCTCTCCTCTCTTCTCCAACCATGGTTGAGCATAGCCGAGACCCTTCATCTCCATGGTTGAACCCAGAGGCCTTCTTCTCCGTTGATGAACTGAGATGCCTTCACCATTTTTCTTGAACCCAGGCATCGTATTTCTGTTATTGAACCCAAACGCCTTCTTCATTGTTCTTGAATCGAGATACCGCTCATCTTCATTCTTGAACCCAGACGCCTTCATCTATGGTCTTGAACTCAGGCGCCTCTTTTCTGATCTTGAACCCAAACTGCCGTCGTTCAATCTAAGACATCGTGTCCATGACTAAGCCTCTATTGTGTGTTGTATGAGCTTGTAACCTTTATTCTCTGTAAGCGATCTTTGATCTTGAGGCCCTTTGTTCTTTTTGCTTTTTTTGAAAAGTAATTTTTTTTCTTCTGTTTATTGTTTAGAATATGTGTAGTTAGTAATATCTGTTTTGGATTGCTTGGTTTGGATTGAGGGTTTTGGATTGCTTGGAGGCTATGAATTTTTCGGACTGGCTGGTGGATTTGAGGTTTTCAGATTGAAATATTTTGTATGATCACAATGACTAAATCCCCAATAATCTGAAGGATTAGTGATGTTTCATTGATTTGAGGCATATTTTTTCCATGTGTTGTGTACTGCCATGTGTTTGAAATTTTGGTTTTCGAATTGCATAATATATTGTTTATATATTTATGATATTGATAGATTTAGAGTTAGGAATTTTATGTTTCTACTCTGTTTTGTTTATTGATATATTTTTGGATTTAAGATTTTTAGATTATTTTTTATGTTGATATTAGGTTTAGGTTTAGATTTAGATTTTTTTTTTGTGTTTTTCAATGTTTATTTTGCAGTGTCTTATACTACTTTGTTTTGTATATTGCCATGTTTATACTAAAAAAACAAAAGAATTTCTTGTCTATGGCAGTTTTGCAAGTTATTTCCTTAGAAAAAAATATATTTTTGAAAATGTAGAGATAAAGTATCGATCATTTTTTGTTGCTCTGGTTTGTTGTGTTTAGTTCTGTATTGTTTCAGATTTGGGTCATCATATTTATGTATTCTAATTTATTTTTAGGAAATCTTTTGTGATGTGTTTGTAATCTAAAATATAAATGATTATTTGGTTAGTCACACTGAAAGTTAGTCACACTGAAACTTTGGTTTGTAATCATTCAAACTTGTATGATTTGAATCTTTCTAACTTGTATAACTATTAGTAGTTTTTCTGAGTTGGAAGTTAGTCACACTAAAACAGAAGCTTAAAGTTTATGCAAACAAACTAATAATTGGTATTATGTTTCATATTGATATTAAGAAAAGGATCGAATTTGGTTTAATTTTGTCGTAGTTATCTTATATCGACCTCATATAGTTTCTTACTATTATGTGTTTATCTTCTTTGTTCCATTTAAAGTTTGTTAGTTGGTATTTTGAGTTTAGTTATTGTGAGATTTATACGAGTTTGAATATGACTTGTCAATCTATTTTAGTATTATTTATGATATATTTTGAAAAGCTTGTTATTATATTGTTTTGAAATATCTTTAGTTTGTATCTATTTGAAGAGTCTTTCTAATAATAAACAATGTCTATATAAACATGTTTTGAATCTGATTTTTAGCTTGTTGGTTGGTATTAGGAGGATAAGTGTAAGATATTTGCGTGTCTGGTCTATTTTTTAATCGCTTTGGAGTATGGTTTATGATCTATTTTGAAGATTTATGTGTTTTTTTAAGATATTTTGCCAATGATATTTGAATAATAAGTATGATTAGTTTATGTTGGTGATTATGAGACTTGGTGTGCTCATGTATTTTTAATATATGTTGCTAACCAAGTGTTGTAAATGCCCATAAAAATTCATATTACTTTCTTTTGTCTGAAATCCTTATGATGATTAAATTTGGGGATATTTTATGAATTGAATTTTGTAACACCCTTGGCCTCTAGCTCTCTCCATTTATTGAGCCACTCTGCCTATTCAGCCATCGCCACTGCTCAATCCAAAGTTGCTTGTCATCTGTTCTGAGGCTATGAGTTGTATTTTCTTATTTTGTTTTTGTCTAAGGTCATAGACTGGTTTTGTCTTAGCTCATGATCTTGTTTGTTTAGTATGTTTTTTTTATATGATCTTTGATTGTATTGTGCGATTAAATTTACTTCTGGTGGCTTTAAGAGTTAATTTCAGATTCATGGCTTTATGAGTTTTGGATTGTTGGCTTGGTGGCTTTGAGATAACTTTGTATGATTTATGTTGATTAAATCCCTAATAATCTTAAGGGTTTATGATGATTGATTGTTCTGAGGCAATTTTTTTATGCTCTGTTTGAGGTATTTTTTTATAATCTGTATCGATCGTTTTTTGTTGTTCTGGTTTGTTGTGTTTAGTTTTACATTTTGGCTTTGGATATTTCTTGTATTTCTGGTTTGGATTCTATTTTTGAATTTGTATCGATTTGAAATACAGAGGTCACTAAATCAATTTGAAACTGAGATTTTTGAGTCTTGCTTGTTTATCTGCAAAAATGATCAAAATGGTTGTCACACTCATTTAGTCTATCATTGTTTCTGAACACTTGATTTATAGGTGTTGATTTTTAAGCATGATTTCTAATTTTGGATGCTTGTAAATAATTCATATATACTTCATATGAACTCCTTTGTTTTATCACATGAATTCTAGTTTTCGATTCCTATTGCCTAATAAATGTAGTTTTGAATGTTGACTTATATTTCTTTTTTTCTGATTTGGATCATTATGTTACTTTGATTTTTTTTTTGCCTGTGATGTTGAAGAATGATTAAATTTATTTTATGTTGGTGATTATGGGACTTGATGTGCTCATATATTTTGTTTTTTAATATATGTTGGTATATCAAGTGTCATAAATGCCCATAATAATAAGTCATGCTTTCTAAAATCCTTGTGATGATTAAATTGGGGAAAATTATTGTGTTGAAATTAATTATATAATCTTCCTATTGTCGCCAATCTGAACCCCACCTCCAGCCATCGTCGGTGTCCACCTCCCAAAGCCATCATCGACATTCACAAGTTCAGTTAGAGAAAAAGGAGCCTCTCGTGCAATAATCCCAAAGTGAAGAATAAGAAGAATATCAATAAAATGACATTATTGAGTTTGTAATGACTTGTAATAGACTTGTTGGTATTTTTTTTATGAAATGTTATTAGTTTAACACTCATAGATAAGCAATGAATATTTTATAATATATGTTTGTTTATTTTATTATTAATGTTAAATAATTTATTTGAAAAACAATGTTAAATATTTTTTAAATTAATTACTTTCATTTATTATTTATATTAATTTAATTTAAATATATAATTAAAACTACCTACCTAAAAATCTTTACTTACCAATAAAAATAAGTGTAGGTAAAAATAGGTATACCACAACATGCTACGTGGACCAATCATTTAGTGCCACATAATCGATAAAAATGGGATATTGTTTGACACGTGGAGCAACCACAAGATGCCAAGTGGCGATATACCATGTCAGCAGACACGTAGGATGACACGTCATCAAACACGCCATCTGATGACTCATCAATTGATTTATAACTTAGTGGGGTCCACTGATTCTTTTACCTACCAGTATTAATAAGTGTAGGTAAAGACTCTTTCCCCACTAACATTTACCTACCAGTCTCTACCAATTCAATATTGGTAGGTAAACCATATTACCCACCATTAGGCTAGTTTTACCTACACTTACAATTGGTAGGTAAAGACCTCATTTTCTTGTAGTGACTTAGTGTTTTTAGGATAAATTAGAGTAGTATAAACTCTTCTAACCTCCCCCTAAGAACCGACCACTCACTTTCATTCTCTCACTATCATCTTTTTTTTTTAAACTCTCTCAAGTTGTCTTTCAATATTCAACCTCAAGAACACCAAGGAAACTTGGAGGCTAAGTCTTGGTCTAGGAAGGGTTTTCCCTAAGGTAAAGTTTCATTAATCTAGACTTTTGTAAAGTTTTAAGCATAGACTTTCAAATAGCTAATTAACTATGTTATTGGGGGAAGTTGTTTAGGGTTTTTTAAAGGTTTTGAAGGAGTCAAAGCTAATAGGAAGGTCCAAACCTTAAGCAAGAACACCAAAAAGGTAAAAAGTTTACTTTTGATGATTTTGTTGTAGGGTTTTTAGTTTTAAGCCTTATTTTGTATATTTAATGCTTAAAGTTTCTTGTTGGTGATTTAATAAGGTTATGGTAGTTGTTTAATAATTTTTATGATGCTTGTGTATTGATTTTTTAAAATGGGAACCAAAACCCCCAAGGGTTTTGTAGGATACCCTAAAACAAAACATGTTTTGAGCTGTGACTTCCAAGGGGTCAAGCAGCTACTGTATATTGGTTTTGTAAAATTAAATTATACTGTGATGTTGTTGAGATTGAGTACATAAAATTTAGCTTTTGAAACACACAAAAATGTTTAGAAATTAGTAAGTTATGCTATTTCAAAGTTTAGGTAAAAAACTGTTTTTTCGTATTCTTATTTTCGGAACCAAGTTTGGACAGCCACTGTATAGAGAAAATGAACCCAGTTTTTTCTAAAATTTTGTGGACATATTGCTGGCATAACCTAGTATTCCACTGTAAAATTTGGTAAGAAAATATTGAACGGTTTGAAAGTTATTAACTGTCAAAGTTTGGAAAAAAAATAAGGACTTGAAAATAAGGTCATTTTTACCTCATTGTTGGAAAATAATTTCACCAATCAAAAATGCTCATTTTGACCTAAGATTTTACAAAGACCTAAATGGCATAACAAAAATGGAATTGGGAAATTTTGGTAACAATTGGGTAAGTAAATTTTAAGTTATGAACTAACGAAGTATATAGTTAAAAATGTGAAAAATAGGCTTTTCACACTTAGTGTAAAAATGAGATTTTGGAATATAAGGTAAAAAGTAAAATTTTGCTTATTTCAAGATATAAATTGGTAAGTGTTGAAAACATATTTTCACTAAAATTACCCATTTGAGTTTAAATGAATTATTTTTCTAGTAAGTAAAATTTATTAATTGATTTTGGAAAATTAATTAGTCAAGATGAGAAATTTTTAACGGTTTTCCTAATTAAGACAAATTAGGCAATTTTCTTAAAACGGTTTTTAGATATTAAAACCTTAAGAAAAATAAAAGGAAAATTTAAGAGTTTATTTTCTTTAAAAATAATTAAGGAATTTATTAGTATTTTCTGGATATAATACTGGCTAAAATCTTACATATTTTAACCGACTAGTCGAAAGTGCGGGTTAATAGCGATATCTTGAAAGAATAAGATTTTTAACGGATTGTGGGAAAATACAATTGTGATACCCGAGCCTAGGTATCGAGACCTTAGGATAGGTCTCCCCGAGACTTAGGGTTTAGTCTCGAATATTTTGTATGACTTTCCTTAATAGGTTCCAAATAAGGATTATAAATCCTTACAAATGACTTTTATTAAAATGACCAAACTACCCAAAATAATAATAATGAATTATGAGTGCCATAATTAATCCGAGTATACTGTATGGATAACTACAGTATTGGCTAAGCGTAACTAGACTGAACGTTGGAGGGTGAAAACCTGCTGAGCGCTAAGGACTCCAAGTAAGTCAACTTATATTGTATGGCTGCAACATGAAACAATTATTGTATTGTATGTTAGTATAGGGATGCATGCAGATATATACCTTGTCGTAGGAAGTTGCTTAGAGACGTTAGTCTAGTGGGTGCTGAGTTAGAAAATATGAACGGTAGATGTCCGTCATACCCTAGACGACTGATCCCCGTCACTCTGCTTGATTTTATTTATGTCCGGTTCATTACCGCGATGAGTGGCCATGAGATGAGGATAAGCTGGTTAAATCTAGGGGCGCCAAAATAAATGGGACCTAGGGGCCCTCATGCTTACTTAATCATTGGACGGTTAGAATCCGAGCAAGTGCTCTGATAAGTTATTCCCGGATAGCAGCCGTGAATATTGGTCATTCAGTGAGAGTGCCTAGAGATACTAGGGGTTGCCAAGATTGAGTGAGCCTGAACACCCTAGGGACAACTGCTCACCAACACCACTGATTAACATAGAAGTCTCCGTAAAAACGTGTAAACTGGATTACACTCTCTGATAAGTAGCGATGCCCTAGGTAACACGATAGTTACCATTGTTGAGGATATTTATTGGCTAGATCTTAGTGTGGAGACTCGATTCTCTTTTACAGATTAGCAATAATGTTGGAGGGCGCGTTACACCTGAATTGATGGAAATTGTAGAGCGTTGGTCTCGAATTATATTGTGATATAATATTTCTGCTTGCTCTGGGATTTTCTGAGTGCAGGGATATAATTGTTGATAAGATATAGTTGTGATATAATATATCTGCTTGCTCTGGGATTTTCTGAGTGCAGGGATATAATTGTTGATAAGATATAGTTGTGATATAATATATCTGCTTGTTCTGGGATTTTCTGAGTGCAGGATTTTATCTAGTTATGAATTAATTTATCATTGGTTATCAGGCATGACCATAAGTTTGCCAGGACTCTTTAGCGTTCTTGAAATTGATTGTGTAGGGTCCAGAACCCTATTTCTCTACATGCTTTGTTTGAAAGTTGATCTTACTAAGTGTTTTCACTTACCTAGTTGCTTCATGTTGTAGGTAAGAGCAAGGGCAAGGCAGGGCAGTGAACGCTGGAGTCTTCCTTGCAAATGTACATGTGGACCGACCTTTTGGGAAGCCATTTTATTTTTGGAAATATTGTGTAATTTTCCTAAACTAGGCTCACTCTACTCTTTATAAAACATGTTTGTAACTAAATGTTAAGTATGACCATACGAATTTTTAAAAAAGTTTTTTTTTATGGGTTTTTGAGACATTTTGTTAAATGAAAACATTTATATTTCCGCATTATCAAGTCTTGAAAATCTGGGCCGTTACACTTATGAGACCCACTTTGCCTCTTTCCGACATTAACGTCGGTTGCAAGAAGGGGTAACCGAGCCAGGACCTCCTCAATCTGCCTGTTTGCCCTAGCGAGATGGCTCCTCAACTGGATGTTTTCCATCTCGATAGCAGTCAGGTACCCTAGATTAGGATTTGGCGGTAGCAACGCCAAACTCCTAGTATCGTCCAGACTCGCTGATTGTTTTCCCGGACATTGCTGAACATCCAGGGCCCTTTCATTGGAAACAATGGTATGATGGGCCTCCTGGCCACCAAGCTGTTCTGTCTCATTATCATGGATTAAGCGAGTGACAACCATGATGAAAGTTGACTGGAGCTTGTGAAGCACTAATTTACTCTCAATGAAAGCATCAAACTGTTGACGCGATTTTTCGCCAACAGTATGTTAAGAAATAAAATGGGTAGATTAGTGCTAGATTATAAACCGTAATTAAATAATAAGCATTCACTCAAAAGCACAGAACTTTTACGTTTTCAGTGGTTAAAATCCACCTAGTGCACGAGTCAATATTATTATTGTTTTTCTCTCTATTTCTATAGAGTTTCCATAATACAAAAAACGATCCCCCATCCTTGTCCAACATTCCTAGTATTTATAGGGGAATTACATGGACAGGTTTGGGTAACTACGTAAATAAACTGCATCATTATATATGGCATATAATTAATACAGATTATTCCCATTTACATTGGGATATGATTTGATAACAAAATAAATATGTTCTTGCTATCTCAGATAATAAATGATAGATATATGATACGGCCTGGTCACTAATGAGCGCACAAAGAATTCCTAGATCTCTTTGGATCCTTCGAGTATGTGTTATATCTAGGTCATCACGAGCTGAATATCTCACCTGAGCTCATGCTTGACAATTATCTGACTCCAAGATCGGAGTAGGTTCAGAACGCCTAAAGTTGGTTCTGACCATTATGAGTCTCAAACTTGATTATTACCTTAAGTGTTGGTCAGATAGTGACTTGTATACCGTGTATGAACTGGATTGAATCTCGATCTGCTCACATGGTTAATAACCAGATATTCTACTTGGTTATTTTTCTACGTATTTACGTGCCATTTGTACCCGAGCTGAGTAATTGAACTTGTGCTAAATTTAGGGTACAACAAACGACATGTTTACTTATCTATTTAAAGTCAATATTGGTCCATTCCGATGTAACAAATACATCCGATCTTATCTACTTTGCTAATGTTCTGGAAAGAGCATAACACTACAATGTGTAAGTAGATCATATCGTAGATTGGCAAGTCAGTGAAAATCTTGTGCACTGACTAATCTTAGGACTAACTTATTTTTGAACATATAATTATATTTATATTCCACTGTGATTACGCCACTATAAATATGATAAGCAATATGCTCGGATTTAATAGTAGTTTATATTAAACAAATAATCATAAAAATAAAACATGTGACAAAAGTGATTGACCAAATCAAAAATGATTTCTATTATTTTATAGATAATAAAATGAGATTACAAAGAAATTTACTTTTAATTCCTGCATAAAACCCCATCAACAATGTACTTTATTAAGGGAGGGGGATCTTGGTCATATAAAGCTCAGAATGGAGTGCACTTTGTAGTGGAGTGGGTCGATATATTATACCAATATTCTGCCCAAGATATCCACTTAGACTGCTGCCTTGGTTTGTCATTAGCAAAACATCGTAGGTAGGCTTCCACAATGCAATTTACCATTTCTGATTGCTTGTTGGTCAGTGGGTGGTAAGCAGTGCTTCTCTTGAGAGTACTACCCTGTAGTTTGAATAATTTGCTCCAAAAATTACTAACAAAAATCCTGTTCGAAATAATGGAGTGCTAAATCCCATGCAAGCGTATCACTTCATTCAAAAACACCAACGCTACTGTAGCGGCTGTAAAATGGTGTTTAAGAGTGATAAAATGGGCATACTTTGTTAATTAATCAACCACTACCATTATTGTGTCCCAACCATCTGATTTAACAGTCCTTCAACAAAGTCCATTGTCAATTCATCCCAAACTCTTGTAGGCAAGGGTATTGGTTGTAATAGGCCAGGTGGTGCCATAGCTTGGTATTTTTGTTGTTGGCACGTTGAACAGTGACGAGCAAGTTGTATGACATCTTTCCTTAAGCCTACCCAAAATACTTCTACCTTTAGCCGCTGATAAGTCTTGATTTCTCCTGAATGGCCACCTATTGGGAAGTTATGAAATTCATTTAAAATATATTGCTTAAGGCTGGATTGTTTGGGAATGACCAGCCGCCCTTTGTAGAATAAAGTTCCATTTTTCAGAGTAATATCTTGTTGTTGCCCCCTGTTTGTAGCTCTTGTGTAATGTTACTACATTCCATATTATCTAGCTTGTGTGACAAGGCATATACTACTCTATTACTTGCTCCTGGTTCATATTGGATTCAAATTCACTCAGTGACTTGGCTATCCATTTTTGGTACTCATTACTCACCACTCTTTGCTCCAATAAGAATTTCAAGCTTTGTTGGTTGGTACAAACTTTAAATTTTTGCCCAACAAGTAAGGTCTCCACTTGGTAACGACAAAGACAATTTCCATTAACTCTTTTTCATAAATGGATTTCTGTTGTCCCCTTGGTCCCACTGTACGGACCAGTTTTGGTACTGGGCAGGTGCAATTTCTTGATTAAATGGGTGGAGATAAAATTGTGTGTAGCCCCTGAGTTAATTAGAATCACTACCACTTGCTCCCCCATTGTTCCTTTAAGTTTCACTGCCTTGGGAGTAGTTAATCTAGCCACTGAATTTAATGTAACTTCGACATTGTCTGTGATCTCAGCAAGCTTCAAAGAATGTAGCTAGTTCCTGCTGGTCATCCTGTGGTGATTATTCAGCCACTTAGAACACTAGTATTTTGCTGACTTGGCAGCTGAGGTGGCCAACTCAATTGGTTAAGTTAGTTAAAGGCTATTGGCTATAAAAGGGAATCAAGACTTTTGAATTCGGTGTAAGCTCATTTTGTAAAATCAGAGAGAAAATTAGACAGAGTTCTGTTTTGTGAGAAAGAAAAGAAAGAGGATTGTAAAGTGAAGTGTTCTTCCTTGAGAAGACTTTCACCATTGTGAGATTAGATTGTAACAGGAGCATGACTCCAATTTCTTTGTAAATCTCTTTCTCTTCTCTTGTAATTGAAGCTGTTTTAATAAAGATTCCCAGCCATCTTATTGAGGCTGTTCAGACCCTTGGAGTAGATTGCTAAGCACATTGCTTAAACTTTTGAACCAAGTAAATTCTTGTGTTGTTCTTGAGCATTTTCTGGTTTTGTTCTTGTTAGTTTGATCTCAGTTTGGTTTGTTATTTTCATAACAAGTGGTATCAGAGAACAGGTTCGTTGTTTAGGTGGATCAAGAACTGAGTTTGTGATCAATTGAGTTGATCGAGGTACAATCAAGAACAGGAGAAAGAACATGACGACATCAAGATATGAGGTTGACAAGTTCACTGGTGAGAATGACTTCAATTTATGGAGAATAAAAATGAAAGCACTGCTGGTTCATCAAGGGATTTCAGATGCAATTGATGAAGAAGAACTGAAAGAATTGAAAGATGAGAAGGTAAAGAAAGATATACAGAAGAAGGCTCATAGTGTGATATTGTTGAATCTTGGTGATGAGGTTTTAAGGGAGGTATTTGATGAAGAAACAGCAGCTAGTTTATGGAAGAAATTGGCCTCAATTTACCTAAAGAAATCTCTGGCAAACAAATTGTATTTGAAGAAGAAGCTTTACACACTTCAAATGGATGAGAACAAGGAGCTTAGGAAGCACCTTGATGATTTCAACAAGATTATATTGGAACTGAACAATCTGGGAGTCAAACTGGAAGAAGAGGATCAAGGTATCATTCTACTTAGTTCATTAACTAAATCTTATGAACATTTTGTTGATACAATATTGTATGGAAAAGATACCTTAACCATGTCTGAAGTTAAAGCTGCACTAAACTCAAAGAACATTCAGAAGAAATCAGAGGACAATGGAGATCAATCTGGAGAGGGTTTGTTGATAGTAAGAGGAAGAACCAAGAAAAGAGAATTCAAACCTCATAAGAATTCACATGGATAGAAAGGAAATAGAGACAAGTCAAGATCCAAATCAAGACCTGGGGAATTCTGCAATTACTGCAATAAAGAGGGTCATTACAAATCCGAGTGCTACTTCTTGAAGAATAAACTGAACAGAGAGAAAAATAGAAACAAAGGAGAAGCAAGTTTAGACTCTGACAGTGAAGGCTATGAATCTGCAGATGCCTTGATTGTAACCAATGCAATATCAGGTGATGAACGGATTTGGGACTCAGGTTGTACCTTTCACATGAGTCCAAACAAGCACATATTTGGTTCCTTTGAAAATATTGCAGGTGGAACTGTTTTATTAGGGAACAATAAGGCCTGCAAAGTGCAAGGCATTGGCACAGTCACCATCAAGATGTATGATGGCGTTCAAAGAGTCATAAAAAAATGTTAGATATGTGCCTGAATTGAGGAGAAATCTATTGTCAATTGGTGAACTTGCAACTGAAGGTCACACAGTCAAAATTGACTCAAATTCCATGAAGATCTTCAGAGGATCATTGTTAATGATAAAGGGTGACTACAGAAATGGTTTATATTTTTTTAATGGAAAATCTATCACTGGCACTGCTGCTACAGCATCAGGCGGAAACATCTCAGATATGACACAGGTTTGGCATCTCAGATTAGGATGTAAGTGAAAGAGGAATCTATGAATTGAACAAACAAGGACTACTAAGTGGTAATGTCAGTGGAAAGCTTGATTTCTGTGAAGAGTGCATCTATGGTAAAAGTTGCAGACTAAAATTCAGTCCAGGTACTCACTCAACTACTGGACCACTTGATTATTTGCATTCTGATCTTTGGGGTCCCTCAAGGACAACAACTTTAGGTGGAGCAAGTTATTTTATGAGTATGATAGATGATTACTCAAGGAAGGTCTGGGTTCTACTTCTCAAGTCAAAGGATCAGGCACTAGAAAGCTTCAAAACTTGGAAGAAATTGATTGAAAATCAAACAGGAAGGAAGATTAAGAAGCTGAGAACTGATAATGGTTTAGAATACTGTTCAGGAGAATTTGGAAGGTATTGTGAACAAACAGGAATTGCAAGGCATAAATCTGTTAGAAAAACCCCTCAGCAAAATGGATTAGCTGAAAGAATGAATAGAACACTCTTGGAAAGTGTGAGGTGTATGCTGAGAGGTGCTGGACTTGAGAAACACTTCTGGGGAGAAGCAGTTAAAACTGCAGGATACTTAATCAACAGGTGTCCATCTGTTGCATTGAATTTCAAAACACCTCAGGAGGTATGGACAGGTAAGAAACAAAATTTTGAACATCTTAGGGTTTTTGGATGCACTGCATATGCTCATATCAAACAAGACAAACTAGAACCTAGAGCATTGAAGTGCATCTTTATTGGTTATCCAGATGGTGTAAAAGGATATAAGTTATGGTGTTTGGAACCTGGTTTCAAGAAATTTATTATAAGTAGAGATGTCAAGTTCAGGGAAGATGAAATGCCACTTAGAAAAGACAAACAAATCGTCTCAGATTGCAGCCAAAGTAAAATCAGTTTTGAGATTGGTAGCACTAGTGAAAGTGTTGAACAAAGTCAGGCCGGTGAAATACCTGACCCTGCAACAACAACAACTGAATCTCAAACTAATCTGAGCAATTACCAATTGGCCAGGGATAGAGAAAGAAGAGAAATAAAAGCACCTACCAGATTGGGATACGCAGACTTCATTGCTTATGCACTTGCTGTAGCAGAGGAAGTTGAAGGTACAGAACCTAAAACTGTGCAAGAAGCCATGAACATCATTAATTGGGAAAAATGGAATGCTTCTATGGATGAGGAAATGAATTCCCTTGTCAAGAATAAGACCTGGATCATGGTGAAAAGAACTGGAAAAGAAAAGCTTGTTGGCTGCAAATGGATTTTCAAAGAAAAGGAAGGAATTCCAAGAGTAGAAGGAAAGAGGTTCAAAGCCAGATTGGTTGCAAAGGGCTTCACACAAAGAGAGGGTATAGACTATAATGATATATTTTCACCTGTGGTAAAGCAAACCTCAATTCGAGTTATGATGGCAAAGGCAGCCAAATTTGACCTTGAAATAGACCAAATGGATGTGAAGACAGCTTTTCTTCATGGAGAACTTGAAGAAAAGATTTACATGGAGCAACCAGAGGGCTTTGATAATGGTGATCTAGATCAGATATGCTTACTTAAAAGGTCCTTATATGGTCTGAAACAAGCTCCCAGACAGTGGAATATAAGGTTTGATGATTTTATAACTAGAATTGGTTTTGTCAAGAGTGCTTATGATCCATGTGTCTACTCAAACAATCAAGTGTATCTGTTATTATATGTAGATGACATCTTGATTGTAGGCAAGAACAGAAATGACATAAATAAGTTGAAGGCTCAACTTAATAAGGAATTTGATATGAAGGATTTGGGACAAGCCAAGAAGATACTTGGCATAGAGATAAAAAGGGAAAAGGCAGGAATTATCAAATTGTCACAAGAAGGATATCTGAGAAAACTGATACAGAAGTATGCCATGGACAATGCCAAGCATGTCTCAACTCCACTTGCAGCTCATTTCAAACTGTCTTAGGATCATGCACCTAAAACTGATGAAGAAAGAAAAATCATGGCTGATGTTCCATACACAAGCATAGTTGGATGCTTAATGTATGCTATGGTCTGTACAAGACCTGATTTGGGTTTTGCAATGAGTATTGTGAGGAGGTTCATGGTGGAACCTGGTAAGTCTCATTGGACTGCATTAAAATGGATTCTAAGGTACATTAAAGGTACTCTGAATCATGGTCTAATATATGGCAAAAGTGACAATATGCAGGGAATTGTAACAGGATTTGTAGACTCTGATTATGCAGCAAATATTGATACAAGAAGGTCATTAACAGGTTTTGTATTCACAGTGCTTGGGGGTTGTGTAAGTTGGAAATCAAATCTCCAAAAGGTGGTTGCCTTATCAACCACAGAAGCTGAATACATGGCAGCTACTGAGGCCTTTAAAGAAGCTGCATGACTGAAACGATTGACAAGAGAGTTTGGACTTAACTCGGATGAAATCACAGTATTCTGTGATAATCAAAGTGCCCTGCACTTAATCAAAAATCCTATGCTGCATGAAAGGTCTAAACATATTGACATCAAATATCATTTCATAAGGGAATTGGTAAATCAGAAAGAAGTGTATGCAAAGAAGGTCAGTACAGAAGAAAATCCTGCTGACATGTTGACTAAGAGTGTCACTGCTATCAAGTTCAGACACTGTCTGAACTTGATCAACTTTGGACCCTGCTAGGAGCTTAGGCTCTGAACTGGACAGCTCTCCATCAAGTCTCCTAAGTGACTAAATAAGGTGGAATTTGTGGTGATTATTCAGCCACTTGGGACACTAGTCTTTTGCTGACTTGGCAGCTGAGGTGGCCAACTCAATTGGTTAAGTTAGTTAAAGGCTATTGGCTATAAAAGGGAATCAAGACTTTTGAATTCGGTGTATCCTCATTTTGTAAAATGAGAGAGAAAATTAGAGAGAGTTCTGTTTTGTGAGAAAGAAAAGAAAGAGGATTGTAAAGTGAAGTGTTCTTCCTTGAGAAGACTTTCACCATTGTGAGATTAGATTGTAACAGGAGCATGACTCCAATTGCTTTGTAAATCTCTCTCTCATCTCTTGTAATTGAAGCTGTTTTAATAAAGATTCTCAGCCATCTTATTGAGGCTGTTCAGACCCTTGGAGTAGATTGCTAGGCACATTGCTTAGACTTTCGAACCAAGTAAATTCTTGTGTTGTTCTTGAGCATTTTCTGGTTTTGTTCTTGTTAGTTTGATCTCAGTTTGGTTTGTTATTTTCATAACACATCCTCTTTTTCCTTTATCTCGGGCCCTGTATCACTTTCTTCTCCACGAGTAACCAAAACCCTCAATTCTTTCTTTGGACAGCGGTGGTCGGGAGCCCATTTGTTATCACAACGATAACAAATACCCTTCCTTTTCTTTTCTTGAACTCCGAATCCGTCAAACGTCGATATTGTCTGAAAGGGTCTATGATCTGAAGATGGTGGAGGCACTGAAACTACAGCATTGCGATCACTACTACTAGCTGTGGAAGTAACCCAAGCAAGACTCGTAGTACCCCTGTTGCCAAATAAATTCAGATTCTTGTCCTCGTTATTCAGCGCAAACTCTATGGCTTTAATCAACGTATCCAGCTCGGATAATTACAACTCCTCCCGAATTGAGCATTTGAGCCCACTCAAAAATTGTCTGAGAGCCACAACATCCGTGATTCCGTTCAGTGGGGCGAGTAATTCCAAAAACCTCTAGCAGTAATCATCCACAGTGCCTTCTTGGTGATAAGGAAGAAAAGTGCTCATAAAGCAAGCCATGTTGGATCCCTCTATACTTGTTGAATATCAACAAATGCATGCCCTCCCATAACGATAGGTCTCCATTTATGTTCTCACTGGTACCATATTGAGGATTTCCCCTCAAGAGCAACGACGACAGCTTCAATTTTTTCTTCATTGGAGAATCGCTGCAAAGAGAAATATCTTTCTGCCTTGAAAATCCAGCCATCGGTGTTGGTGCTATCAGTTTATGGCATCTCCGACCTTGGAAGTCGAAAATCCCGGCGATATTCAGTGTTGGAGTTGGAACCTTTGGGCTGCTGAACCTGCGCCACACTCTCGGCACGTGGGCTGAAGATGAGTTTACCAGTCGGCAAGGTTGCCAGAGTGGCTGGAATGTCAACTCGTGAGTTCTTGGATGGTTCTTACTGGTTTTTGAAAAGATCATCCAATAAGGTCATCAATTCTATCTTGAAATTCTGAAGTTGCTTGATAAATCGTTCTCCCCCACCCCCCACAATTTTAGTGTCCATGGTGCCTTCTATGTCATCCCAACCCTCTGCCTTGTCGGAACCATTCCCTCCCAAAGCCAAGTGCTCTAATACCAATTTCATATGAACAGAGAAACAGATTCCAAATTGTTTAAAGAAAACTTGGAGAAATTCCTAGAGTAACTATTACTTTAATCAAAACACAAAATTAATCAATACTTAGTCTATGGCTGAGTCACTCTTACTGCAAAGACTAACATTTTTCCTAAAAAGCCAACAGATAGGGAAAAAAAAAGATATAAGACAACTCAATTAAAACAAAGCATCTCAGCAATTAAACTAAGAAGTCTTAGCTGCACTAATGACAACTCAGCAGTAAAATTATAAACTCTTTACTGCTACCTTGGATGCCTAGCATATGTGTATCTGACCTGGGTCTATCAAGGTACAAAGCTAGTTTAGTTGCCAAATATTTTCATCAAACTCAAGGTTTGGGTTACTTTATAACATTTAGCACTGATGTTAAGTCTACTACTATAAGAACGATTTTGTGTCTTGCTCTCTCTTTCTAATGGACAATTCAACAACTTTATGTGGCATGTGCATAATGCCTTTTCGAATAGTAATTTAATTGAAGATCTATACATGGAGCAACCTCTTGATTGTGTGTCCTACAGCTTCATCTCATGTATAGTAGTCTACAAGCTTAATAAGGCACTTTACAACCTGATACAAAGTCTCCGTACATGGTTTACTAAACCAACAGTTGTTTGCTTCGATGGGGTATCATGTTATAAAAATATGACACTCCATGTTTGTTCTTCATTTGCATCATTCCATCACTATTTTACTCATCTATGTTAACGACATTATCATCACTGGTATTGATTCTCAACTTGTGACTTCTTTCATTTCCAAACTTCTCACTCGTGAGTTAGCATCTGTTTTGTCTTATGTTTTGGACATTCAAGTTGGGCACACTTTTACTGTTCTCCACTTGTGTCAGCACAATATGCAATGTTTGATTGCAAACATACTTCGACTCTTTCTAACATATGCTTTGTAGTGGCCAAAAAGTTTATTAGTTCATTCATGGCCCGACAACCGTTCATTGGCGATCAATAAAATGTGTTAACTTCTTTGCTATCTCAAGGTCACTGTTACTCGTGCATATATTTTCATGCTTCACCAAAAATTTTCTCGTGTGCTATACGGATGTTGATTAGGCTAGTTGTTTAGGTCAATTTCTGGAAACGTACTAGTAGACATTGTTGTTTCCTTGGTCCAAATTGACTCTCTTGGTCATCTTCCCGCAAAAACAAAAAAGAGTCTAAAGGTCAATTGCTGAATCTAAATACAAATGACCTCCAAAGGCAGCTGCTGAATCTGATTCGTCTCTTTCATCACTACGAGTCCAAGAGGTTATTATACATTCTATACTTAGCATTTGATTATGTATTATTGTATATAGATTAATTATTCAAACCATCCATATCCATAGATTAACTCTTAAAAAGAAAAACGCCAGAAAACATAACTTAGCTTGTCAAAATCATTGGAATTTATAATATATTCATCTATACCTATAAGCTCACATGATATAATTGTTGGGAAAACCTATTGCAATAAACACAATTTTCCCTCTTTGTATGTCAAAAATGAAATTAATTATCAAACGCCACATCTAGCAATATCAACCAAAGCAATACAAGCAATATAAATCATAAACAATGATAAAAGTGAGAGACCAAGACTTTTAGGTGGAAACCCAATGTGGGAAAAACCACGGGGACCGTAGTCTGCTTAAATCATCCACTATCACCAAAGTCCAATAATGGGATTACAATGTTCTTCTCTACTATAACTAGAGGCTCACAACAACATCAAGATTACAATCTTGGATTAACAATACATATAGTCATCATCTATAAAGATGGATACACCAAAGAAAAAGTTTGGGTCTCACCAAATGGGTATAGTGGGAGAGCACCTTAGACAGGACAAACACCAAAATCAGAAATGGTAGATTTGTAGAGCACCTTGCAAGGATTCACCACCCAAAATTTGCGCTAAAATAGATGAGAATCGACCACTCAATCTTCAAGTCAAAGTGCCAAAACCCACTCTTTCTCTTTCTAGCTTTTTACTCATCTTTCCCTCTTTTTCTTCTCTGTTTTCACGATTGGGTTCTCTGGCTAAAAACCTCGACCCCCTTTTTTTTATTAATGCATCTCACGTGAGCTGCCTTCTTCTTCCTTTTTTTTTTTTTGTTTCTTTTCTTTTGGGCTCAAAACCCTTATTTTTGTCCAAGGCCCACAACATATGGGGCGGACCCAACAAATCTCCCCCTCCACCTCAGTTGGTGGGCTCCAATAAGCCCGCTCTTCACCTACAAGATTCAAGTTTCTTCTTAGGCAAAGACTTTGTCAACATGTCCATTCTCACTGGTATGCACCTTTTCTAAGTGCAATTATTTCATCTCTAGCACATCACAAATCTAGTGATATCTAACATCAATATGCTTAGTGTTGACGCCATTTTTCGTCAACTTAAAAAGGAGAGCAATTAAACAAGAATATATCAGAGGGAATGAAATAAAAAGATGAAAGCAGGGTCTTTTTACATGGTTCAGTAGTTAAAATCTACCTAGTCCACGAGTCTGTGTTATTAACACTTGGGAGTCTTCTGGAAACTTTCAAAGAATAATTGCCCAGAGTTTTCTCTCCACAAATCAGTTTTTCATTCCTTACAAATGGAGCTTCTTTCTCTATTTATAAAGGAGGTCTCAGAATTCGTTCCCACATATTTCGGGAAGATATTTTGTGAATCAAATAATATAATGCCAATTAATGCATTATTTGCTGCATGTATGATAATATCCCATAGAATGTGGGATTGGATAACTAATTACACCATATCCCTTAAACATAGGGATTTTACAACAATAAATACATTCACACATAATCGACTAGCTTAGATACTGGGTTCTTTACGCCTTCGAGACTACTTGTCTATCACGAGCTCGTCATCTTGCTTCGCCTATGCTCCCAACAAGTAACCATTGACGAAGCCATCACCTTCGAGCTTACACTTCTCAAGCTCAAACCATCTTGTTGCATCAACTTATACAAGTGTTGAACCCATGCTATTGCGAGTTGCGAGCCTATCTCATAAGCTCGGAGCATCTTCGAGGCTACACTCTGCTCAAGCTCACGAAGTCGTCATTTACAACGAAACTGTCTTTGACTAGTGGATCAAATGATGACTGTGCTTATTTCGAGCTTACACCCAACGAGCCTAGATTTCAGGATCATAATTCATCATGCTCGAAATCTGGGTATAACATTTTGCCCCCTCAAAAGTATCAGTTTGAATCCTATGAGAAGGAAACTTTTGAACTACCCCCCTTGGAAACTGAGCCGTCTAATGCACTCAAGAATGGACGCGCGTCAGCCAGGGGTTGCTCAACTAGAGTACATGAGTGATTTTGTACCATTCCCATGTCTATTCATCTGCCACCATTAGGCTGCCATTGTCACATCTATACCCGTTCGTTCGATCAAATACCGAATTCGGTCAACGGTCTAGATCAATTCGACGTTTGACATTGTTTAGGGCCTATAAATATGTCCATATCATCTTCTTCCCTTCACTTTCGCATTTTGAACTTTCAGAGAAAACAGGAGAAAAGACCAGAACCCAAACTTTGTTCTGTTCTTGCATGTTTTCCAAATCGAGAAAGCAAAAGAATTTTGGCTTGTTCGACTCTGTGAGTTCATTTTTGCAACCACTCCTCCAGTCATCAATCTCTCTGTATCCGCAAGCTACTGTGTGTAAGTTTCTGTTATTGATCCGATATGTTTATAAATATTTTGTTTTTACATTTCAGTGTTCCTGTTGCACTGTGAGCATATTTACTAGTTTTGTACTAGGATATTTGTAGCAATTAGTAACTTCAACCATATAGTTTAGCTGATATTGCGCAGACTTTGGGTTCAAAAAATTTCTGATATCGTGGGTTTCAAACCTAGATTCAATGTAGCGGATGCGAATGTGGCTTTTTTATTGTTACCTTTTGTTTAAGGGTAATGTACCGTGTAGACCAAGAAATGGGGTACTGATTTAGGGTTTTAAATTGCATGTTTCCTAAATTATCACCTTTTTTGAGTAGCCGTCAATTTTTTCCCTGAAAATCTGAGATTCTTAAAATGAATCCACTTTCCCTTCTCTGCATCAAATACACGCTTGAAGCCCGAGCCTTACAATGGCTCATGGTTTTCCTCGAGTTAGGCCCGTTCTTTTGAGATTTCGATCTCGATCGAGCTTATCCCGTGATTTTGAGCCTTCGAGCTCGAACCGCCTAAAATTTTATTCTTTTTTCTTGTGTGCCTAGCCCTCACCCTTTTCTTTCTTGCTAGATGTCGCAGAATCTTGAAAAACGGTGGGGGTCTGTGCTCGCAATTCCCTATTCTCCTACAACTCCAAGTCCTGAATCGCCCTTCACCCGAAATCAGCGGCTAATTCGCGAGCATAAAGTGAGGTGTGAGCAAGAAGATATTCGAGCTCATTTTCGACGTCAAATCAACGAGGTTGAGTAGAGGAAAAGGAAAAAACTTTGGGTCGCTATCCATCCAAACCCAAACCCCAGGCTTAGATCGATCCCTCTCGACCTTACACTCAAAGTAATTGTTGCCTTCAAGCCTGGTGATCTTGTATTCTCGCTGATGGAGGAGTCATCAAATTGTCCGTCCACCTCGCAATTAACTTCCATCCCTATCTCAAGGGGAGAAGTTTTCGAGGCCGAGCATTACTGGAGCTTGGTTTCGTCATTAGGACAAATCACCGACATCCTAGCTCGTCATGGCCTAGGATTAAGGACTTTCTGGATTTTGTTGGGCTCGCGCCCTTCCAACTCCAAACCAATTCATACAGGGTTTTGTCAGCCCTGAGGTCGCTATACCACGAACTGAAGTGGGATGGACCTTAGTCGAGAGAGATCCTGTATCTCTTTTGCCTAAAGAGCAACCCCTCTCGAGCTCGGGGAGGAGATGGCTTCTATTACTTGTCGAACTATCCTAAGAAAAAGAAGATCTTTGAGGATATGCCCAACCATCCCCCCAACGTCAAGCTAGCCTTCTTTTGGATAGATGGCCTGGCTCCTTCGAAGTTCTATTCGTTTCAATGAATTCGTAAGTACAAATTTTTCTTTCTTTTTGTGCTCGATTAATGTTTAGGCTCGAACTAATTGTAATATATTCGATTCTCTAGCCAATTACCACCGTCCTACCCCTGCGGACGCAATGAAGGAGCACAAGGAAGTTCTGCTTCAGTTTCCATACGGTAGGCGCTCCCTGTCATATCTTCTTCATGAAGATAAGCTTCAAGCCTGCGGCCTTCTGGAGCAGGGCCAGTCGACGGACGACGCCACCTATTGGAAGTACACCATGTGGGAGCATGTACCACTCCCCACTGACAAACTGCCTCTGAGGCAGAGATCATCGAGCTCGAGGGCCCGATCCCAAACCCATCGCCGCAGGAGTCTGTGCTCGGGAAATGATGCAAACGACGAGGCTTCGAGCTTGAGTGACATAGGTAAAGTCATTCTCAGCTCGGCCTTGTGGTCCCCTTCCATACTACAATATAAACCCGACACTCTGATCTTATTCCCGGATTCCAGGGATAATTTTCACGTATGATCTTGGGTAGACGATAGGGTTCATAGGTTCGATAGTTGGCTAGGGAAATACCAAACGATGTACAATTTAAATGAAGTTTGGGATGGGGTAGCCGTTCAATATGGAACAAACGACTATAGGGACCTTTCGAGGTTAACTTCCACATATAGGGAAGGGACTCCCCCAGCCTCCTCTAAAGATAGGGGGATTTCTTGGTCACCGAGCAAGAGCTCGGGGGAGAGTTCCAGTTAGTTTTCTCGTCACTTGTCCCTTTGTGTTCCATTAGATGTTTACTTCACATTTACTTTAGGATTTTTAAACTTGTACACTAATGTGTGACTTGATTATGCAAGCGACATGGATTCTGACCTTGAAAACTTGCTCAACAGCCGCTCGGGAGCCAAGCAAAGCAAGCGCCTGAGAGCGTCACAAAAACTGGTCTGCTAAAGTCCCCAAAAGGACTGAGCTGACTCCTCCTCCTCTAGGCCCCCCCAGGCCCAAGCCAAGTTGTGACCTCCGACTCCCAAGTCGGGGTTCCTACAGAAGTTGTTCCTTCCCTGCCTCCTGCCACCTAAGCCCTTCAAACAGCTGTACCAGCTCCGAAGAAGCCAGTTCCCACTCAGGAGCGCTTGCTGTCGATTTCGTCTCATTCTGATGAGTATGTCATCAACAGTGCTGTGGGGACTAACGGAGCCACTCTCGGCTCAGATGTCCTATCTCGAGTAGGCCAAAGCTTCAGCAATCTTGGGGCTCCTCAGTGGTAGTTTCTGATCAATGCTCGAGACTCCAATGTCCTTTACAACAAGAGTACCGAACTCATCTCCTCGGTAAACTTTCTTACTTTGCTTACTCGTTTGAGTTTTACTTGGAACATGTTCTGACATAATTTGTTTGTGTATTAGGCTCTTGCGGCAATTGCTCAGTTGAATCACAAGTTGAACAACGAGGATCATGTGAGCATGTCTTATGCTTAGGAGTCAAAGAATTTCCAGCTTAAGCTCGCCGACGAGTTTAAAGTTGCCAAGACAAAGCTGGAGGCTGAGCTCAAAGAGAAGAACTCGAGGATCAGGGAGCTTGAGGAGAAGAACTCTAGGGTTGAGGAGCTTGAAAAACTAAACGCCAAGCTCGAGGAGGAGAAAAAGGCCACCTTTGACATAATGGAGGGTGAAAAGGCTCGCCTCCTTGAAGAATTCAAGCAAAGGAAGGATCGAGTAGTGGACATGGCCATGTACAGGATCTGGGCCAACAATGCCGATCTCGACACAAGCTTCTTGGGTACCCCAGAGGATGAGCTCTTGGCTAAGTGGCAAGCTCGACTGGAGGCGGAGGAAGCAGAGGAGGATGCTGAGAAGGCTAAGGAGGCAAATGCCGCCCGGGGGGGGGGGGGGGAGCTCTTGCTTCCTAAATGTGCAATCATGGGCTGCGTCCCATTTAGAATTTTTGTAATAGTTAACTGTTTTTTTATGCCCTCGGGGCAAAGACAGTTTATAGATCGTAAAAAAGCTATTTTTTGTTTATACACTTGATATTTTTAATGTTGTGCTTCAGCTTTAATTTAATATATTTGCCTTACATTTCTCAAATCGAAATATTTTAAGCAATTTATATTAAATTTTTCCTTTATGTTTGTTTGTTCATACAAACATTTGTTTGATTTTAGCTTGAGTTTCGATGCATTCATGCATAGTTTGCTCGATGTATCCATATCCAATCTCGTTTTGTGTCAAGGTTGGATCTTACTTTTACCACGCACTCGAAATTACTTAAGTGGTATGTAAGATAAGTAGTTTAGTTATATCTTGCTTTTTAGTTGCTTTTCCTCTTCCTTGAGTAGTCTTTTGAGGTTATGAGGTCGAAACTATTGTCGCAAAATACTCCTGCCTCGATCTCGACTTAGCTTGAAGTAGGTTTATCTTTTCCCAACTTGTGTCAATTAGTTTTAGCTGGTTTGTTCCAAACATATTTAGGCCGCGCATCTGGTTATTTTCAGACACTTATTAATAATCTGGTTGCGTCCAAATTATCTTAGCTCGTGCATCTGGTTATATCCAGACACTTATTTCGAGCATATACTTATAACTTTTATGTCAGGTTAATTATCTAGACATTTTTCTTTAATGTTATTTATTTTTTCAAACTTATGGTATGTATACCACTGATGCCTCCTTAATATCCTATGAGTGTGACCATAGGTTATTAAATTAAGAGAGTTTGCAAAAATGACAACATATAAGAACAAGAATGACTTTTTCTTAAAATTGAATATTTTATTAATAAAAATTTTGTAAAAACAAACATGCTTGGTTACAATGAGACATCATTCCTACACTATTGATATTAAGGTCGTAGATGCTCACCATTCCAAGCTCGCGGTACCAATTCTCCGTTTAATCTCTCCAATTTATAGACTCTAGGTCGAATAATTAACTCGATTTGGTAAGGTCATTTCCAATTAGGTTCAAGTACACCAGCAGCCAGGTCCCTTGTAGCTAGGAACACACACCTTAACACCAAGTCTCCCAATTCGAACTTCCTATCCTGAACTTTTTTATTAAAATATCGGGTAGCTCGCTGTTGATATGTTGCATTTCTCAGTTGAGCTTCATCTCGCCTTTCTTCAATAATATCCAGACTTACTTCGAGCTGGGATTGGTTTGAGGCTTGATCATAAGCATGGCTACGAATCGTGGGTATTTCGACCTCGATTGGTAACATGGCCTCGCACCCATATGCCAGGGAGAAGAGGGTATGCCCTATTGAAGTGTGAGCTGTGGTTCAATATGCCGACAAAACTTAGGGTAACTCCTCGGGCCATTTTCCCTTAGCTTCTTCTAATCTCTTCTTCATTGAACTCTTGAGAGTTTTATTTACTGCTTCAACCTAGCTGTTTGCTTGGGGATGGGCAATGGAGGAAAAGCTTTTTATTATATATGTTGGATTAGCTTATACAGGATCTTTATTTATTTTCATGTATATCTAATATTAAACAAATTAATACGAGATTGCCTAAAACATGTTTCTAAAATTGAATTCAAAGAGAAACAAAGAATATAATACTTACAGTATACGCAGCGGAATTAAAGAGTCCTTCCTTTAGTTTCTCTAACTCTCGTATCCTTTCTATCGCATAGTATTATCAAGAAACTGAACCGATCTTCTATTTTCTTCACAATCTTCCAATGTATCCTTAGAACCACCTAGAGTAGTATCGGCAATTCTCAACACATAAGATAGATATAGAGAGAATAAGAGAAAATAACAAAGAGGCTTAGAAAATGACTTGTGTTTAGAGAGAATCTAAAACTATCAGAAAATCTAACTTGTGACTTATCAAACTTATGTTTTGACTTCTCTCTAAGCACTCATTTTATAGACTCAATTCGGACATTTAATTTAATTAAAAAATCAATAAAATAATAGCCATTTTGAAGCCCTAGGTCGAAATTAACATGGGCTATAGGCCCGTGAAATTTCCCATTTGATTATAAGCCCATTGGACTTAAAATGAAGGCATGTATTATTTTCTATTGATTTAATTAATTAAATAATTATTTCAATCCTTTATCAAATTAATTATTTATAATTTGAACCTTGATTTAAACTTATTTATTAATTTAGATACCAATTTATCTTAATTAATAAATCTGCCATAATTTCTCTTTTCTTCTCAAAATTACACAACTCTGTGAAACTATCCAAAATTGACCTGGTCAACTTTGATAATTCTAATTGATGATTAAATCAATTAATTGAGACTATCTTGATGATTTTATCCAAGGTACAATGGGGACCATGGGCCTATGAAATCAAGCTCCAATAAGTTATCATAAATCTAACAAATAAATTTACTAACTTATTAATTTCTCGTGACTCCACTATAGACTCGGAATTGCACTCTTGAATTCATAGAACGCTCTATAACAAATATAGATACGCTATTAATTATCCATTTTTACAACCATAATGGTCACTCAATCCTCTATAGACGGTCTACAATGAGATAGGACTAAAATATTGTTTTATCCATCATTGTATTTTATCCTTAAAACACTTAGTTCCTTGGAAATGATATTTTAGTAAACTAATTTAATTACTGAAATGATATCTCTATCATTTAACACCTTGAACCAAACTAAAAGGAAACCATCGTTTCACTTCTTCATCAGAAGCTATAGATGTTCATATCTATGATTAACACTCCCACTCAATTATACTACCGAGTTCCCAAGATGTAAGTATGGGCTAGTTCGTAGGGTAAGATGGTAATGAACAAGTAAAAGAACTCAAATAATACAATCAGTTAGAATACTAACCACTCAAAATTGAGATTGAATTGACCTATGGTCAACTATACAATATGACTAGAATAGATAATAACGGTATGTTTACTTATCTTATCAACTGTCAATATCGGTCTTGTCCGATGTAACAAATACATCTGATCTTATCTACTTTGCTAATGTTCTGGAAAGAACATAACACTGTAATGTGTAAGTAGATCATATCGTAGATTGGCAAGTTAGTGTAAATCCTGTGCACTGACTAATCTTAGGACTAACTTATTTTGAACATATAATCATATTTTTATTCCACTATGATGACATCACTATAAATAAGATTATCTATATGCTCAGGATTTAATAGAAGTTTATATTAAACAAATAATCATGAAAATAAAACATGTGATCAAAGTGATTGACCAAGTCAAAAAATGATTTCTATTCTTTTATTGATAATAAAATGAGATTACAAAGAATTTGAGTTTTAATTAGGGCATAAAACCCCAACAATCTCTCACTTGCACTAATTGAAACTAATGCCTTAATTCTACTAATCTCATTTCCTTGATCTGCTTATCAAATGTAGCTTCTGGTAGTGTCTTTGTAAACGGATCCGCAAGATTGTCTTCAGTTGCAATCTTCATAACCTTCACATCACCCCTAGCCACATATTCTCGAATAATGTGATACTTCATTTCTATATGCTTACTCCTCTTGTGACTTCGAGGTTCTTTCGAGTTGGCTATCGCTCCTGTATTGTCACAAAACAACACAAGCAGTTTATCCATTTCTGGAATAACACCAAGATTCGAATAGAACTTCTTTAGCCAAACTATTTCCTTAGCTGCTTCTAACGCAGCTATGTACTCAGCCTCCATGGTGGAATCTGATATTGCAGACTGCTTTACGCTTCTCCAAATCACAGCTCCACCCCCAAGAGTAAACACCATTCCAGAAGTAGACTTCCTGTCATCGACATCAGTCTGAAAATCTAAATCGGTGTAGCCTACATGGTTCATAACACCACCCTTGTAGACTAACATATAATCCCTAGTCCGTCTCAAATACTTCAGGATATGCTTAACTGCTATCCAATGTTCCGGTCCTGGGTTTGACTGATACCTGCTCACTACTCCCACTACATAGCAGATATTTGGTCTAGTACACAACATGGCATACATCAGAATTCCAACTACAGATGCGTAAGGAACTTTTCTTATTGCATCTTCCTCTTCAGGAGTCTGGGGAGACTGCTTCTTTGAAAGATGAATTCCATGGCGGGATAGTAGACGCCCTTTCTTGGAATTTGTCATTGAGAAACGTTCAAGCACTTTATCAATGTAAGATGCTTGAGATAGAGCTAAAAGTTTGTTCTTTCTATCCCTGATGATCTGGATACCTAGAACATAACTCGCTTCACCCAAATCCTTCATCTAGAATTGAGTGCTCAGCCAATTATTCACATCTGATAATTTCTTAACATTGTTTCCAATGAGTAAGATATCATCTACATAAAGAACCAGGAATACCACTATTTGATTTGCCTTCAGTTGGTAAACACAGGGCTCATCAATATTTTGTTGAAAGCCATAGGTCTTGATTATTTCATCAAACCTAAGATTCCAGGAACGAGAAGCTTGCTTAAGTCCATAGATGGACCTATTCAACTAGCAAACTTTTCCTTCTTGTCCAGATACTTTAAATCCTTCTGGCTGATCCATATAAATGACTTCGTCAAGCTTTCCATTAAGAAAAGTTGTCTTGACGTCCATTTGCCAGATCTCATAGTCGAGAGCAACTGCTATGGATAAGAGGATGCGAATGGATTTAAGCATGGCTACCGGACTAAAAGTTTCCTCATAGTCCACACCTTCTCTTTGGGTATAACCCTTTGCCACTAATCGAGCTTTATAAGTCTGAATATTTCCATCAACACCTCGTTTCTTCTTGTAGATCCACTTGCACCCAATGGCCCTAAAGTCACTAGGTGCTTCCACAAGATCCCAAACGGAATTTGAGTACATGGACTCCATTTCCTTTTTCATGGCTTCGTGCCATAGTTAATTTTCTGGGCTAGCCATTGCCTATTTGAAAGACAATGAATCATCATCACTAGTGTCACCTGTTGGGATTTTATGCCCTAATTAAAACTGAAATTCTTTGTAATCTCATTTTATTATCAATAAAAGAATAGAAATCATTTTTTGACTTGGTCAATCACTTTGCTCACATGTTTTATTTTCATGATTATTTGTTTAATATAAACTTCTATTAAATCCCGAGCATATAGCTAATCTTATTTATAGTGACGTAATCACAATGGAATTTAAATATGATTATATGTTCAAAATAAGTTAGTCCTAAGATTAGTCAGTGCACTGGATTTACACTGACTTGCCAATCTACAATATGATTTACATACACATTACAGTATTATGTTCTTTCCAGAACATTAGCAAAGTAGATAAGATCGGATGTATTTGTTACATCGGACAGGACCGATATTGACAGTTGATAAGATAAGTAAACATATCGTTATTATCTATTCTAGTCATATCATATAGTTGACCATAGGTCAATTCAATCTCAATTCTGAGTGGTTAGTATTCTAATTGATTGTATTGTTTGAGTTATTTGACTTGTTCGTTACCAGCTTACCCTACGGACTAGCCCATACTTACATCTTGAGAACTCGGTAGTATAATTGAGTGAGAGTGTTAATCATAGATATGAACATCTATAGCTTCTGATAAAGAAATGAAACGATGGTTTCCTTTTAGTTTGGTTCAATGTGTTAAATAAAAGAGATCTTATTTCAGTAATTAAACTAGTTTACTAAAATATCATTTACAAGGAACTAAGTGTTTTAAGGATAAAATGCAATGAGAGGTAACACGGTATTTTAGTCCTATCTCATTGTAGACCGTCTATAGAGGATTGAGTGACAATTATGGTTGTAACAATGGATAATTAATAGCGTATCTATATTTGTTATAGAGCGTTCTATAAATTCAAGAGTGCAATTCCAAGTCTATAGTGGAGTCACGAGGAATTAATAAGTTAGTAAATTTATTTGTTAGATTTATGATAACTTATTGGAGCTTGATTTCATAGGCCCATGGTCCCCATTGTACCTTGGATAAAATCACCTAGATAGTCTCAATTAATTGATTTAATCATCAATTAGAATTATCAAAGTTGACCAGGTCAATTTTGGATAGTTTCGCAGAGTTGTGTAATTTTGAGAAGAAAAGAGAAATTATGACAGATTTATTAATTAAGATAAATTGGTATCTAAATTAATAAATAAATTTAAATCAAGATTCAAATTATAAATAATTAATTTGATAAAGGATTTAAATAATTATTTAATTAATTAAATCAATAGAAAATAATATAGACCTTGATTTTAAGTTCAATGGGCTTATAATCAAATGAGAAATTTCACGGGCCTATAGCCCATGATAATTTCGACTTAGGAATTCAAAATGGCTATTATTTTATTGATTTTTTAATTAAATTAAATGGCCCAATTGAGTCTATAAAATGAGTGCTTAGAGAGAAGTCAAAACATAAATTTATTCACTGGTTTTCTTATAGTTTTAGATTCTCTCTAAACACAAGTCCTTTTCTAAGCCTCTTTGTTATTTTCTCTTCTTCTCTCTATAACTATCTCATGTGTTGAGAATTTCCCACACTAGTCTAGGTGGTTCTAAGGATACATTGGAAGATTTTGAAGAAAATAGAAGATCGGTTCAGTTTCTTGATAATACTCTGCGACAGAGAGGACACAAGAGTTAGAGAAACTGAAGGGAGGACTCTTTAATTCCGCTGCGTATACTGTAAGTATTCTATTCTTTGTTTCTCTTTGAATTCAATTTTAGAAACATGTTGTAGGCTTTCTCATATTAATTTGTTTAATATTAGATATACATGAAAATAAATAAAGATCTTGTATAAGCTTATCCAACATCACAAACAACCATATTGGTTTCACCATCCAAACCATAGTGAACTGGGTTCCTAGAAACCCTCCCACTACGACGAGGCTCCGTGACTGTTTTCTCAGGAACAGTGGTACTTTCTTCATTTAAATCGACTTGCGTCAGTTGTACATGAAGAGTGGGAATTTCATCATCAACTCGCGTTGATGACGATGGAACATTGGTTGGAGTTAATTCTTTAACCATCTCCTCTAAAACTACTTTGCTGTGAGGTTTAAAGTTCTGGACATAGTCATTTTCCAGAAAAGTAGCATTTGTAGAAGTAAACACTTTCTTTTCTGAATGACTATAGAAAAGTCCACCCCGAGTACCTTTAGGATAGCCAACAAACATGCAAACTTCAGTTCACGATTCTAGTTTTCCCTCCTTTTTCCTCGGGACGTGAGCGAGACACCCCCAGATTCTATAATGGCGTAAACTAGGTTCACGACCATTCCAACGTTCTAAAGGTGTTTTGGGGATTGATTTTGACGGCACGACATTGAGAATGTCATTCACGGTTTCAATTGCATGTCCCCAGAACGATGTTGGTAGAGTTGAGTAACTAAGCATGCATCTAACCATTTCCAATAAAGTTCTGTTTCGGCGTTCCGCTGCACCATTTTGTTGCAGAGTACCTGGGGCAGTAAGTTGTGATAAAATCCCAAGTTCAGTTAAATAATCTTGGAACTGCATATCCAAATATTCTCCACCCCTATCAGATTGCAAGATCTTTAACGTTTTACCTAATTGGTTCTGAGCCATTGCTAGAAATTCCTGAAACTTGAAAATGTTTCTGATTTCCTATGCATTAGGTAAAGACATGAGTATCTAGAGTAATTGTCAATGAAAGTGACGAAATACTCAAAACCACCCCTCGCTTCTACATTCAAATGTCCACAAACATCTGAATGCACAAGACTAAGTGGTTCTTTGGCCCTATCACCCTTTGTAGAGAATGGATGCTTGGTCAGTTTGCCTTCTAGACAAGATTCACAGACAGGTAATTCACCTAAGGTGAGTTCCCTCAAAGGTCCGTCCTTTGTAAGTCTTTGAATCCTATCATAGCCAATGTAACCTAGTCTCAAGTGCCATAAATACGTCATATTATTGTTATCGGTCTTTTGACGTTTATTGGTCCTAGGTTTAGCTACTTTGAATAAATCATTATTAAGAGTGATGGGTTCGTTAGGTCGCAGAATATAAAGCCCATTTTCCAAACATGCCATACACAATTGTGATCCATTGAAAGAAATAGATATACTAAAACTTATGAAAGTCATAACAAATCGTTCTAATTGCAACATGGAAACTGAAATTAAATTTCTACTAAAATCCGGAATAAAAAATACATCTTTTAAAATTAAAAATTTATTTCCGAACTTCAGACGAGCTCTTCCTCTAGCTTGGACCGCAATGAACGCTCCGTTCCCAACTATAAGCTTTAAGCCGCCTTCGTTCACTTCCTCCCACGATTCAAGAAGCCATAAAGAGTTACAAACATGGTTAGTAGTTCCAGAATCAATAATCCAAACGAATTTATCATTCTCTAAAACACATGTTTCCAAGATAGATGAACTATAATCATTACCTTTGTTTTTCGCTGCTAGAAACTTAGGGCAATCTCGTTTCCAATGCCCATTCTCTTTGCAGTGAAAGCACTTATCTTTACCTTTCTTGCTTTTCTTGTTCTTCCCCTTAGGCGTCTGTGCACTTGTCTTTACAGCCTTTGCAAGCTTGGGGTTGTTTATTTGTCCACCTTTCCTCTTGTTTCTAGCTTTCGAAGACGAAGCTTGGTTAGCTTCAGCCTTAGCTAGATGAGCAGCAACATCAGTAGTCTTATTTTCACCTCCTGTACTAGGTCCACCCATGATAGGTTCAATAATATGAAGCTCGCTCATGAGCTGTGTCAGACCATAGTTGAGTTGAGCACGAACGTGCAGACACGGTGCCATCCGAGAATTTATGATGCCATCACGAACGTGCAGAGACGGTGCTATCCAAGCATTTACGGTACCATCATGAGCATTGACGATGCCATCACTAACGTGCGGACACGGTACTCTTTCTAGGGATTCCTCAATCATGACGAATTAAGAGCTGTCACCAATCAACTCTATGTCGATGTTCTGCTTCCAATTAAGGAAGTTTTCTCCAGTAAGTTTCTCCATCGAAAGTTGATAAAGGATGGGAGTAGACACAAACACTACTTAGCTTAAAACTACAAATTATCAATAAAATAGAAATCAATCACATTTGCTCAATAAAACTTCTATTCACACAATTTTCAAGAAATAGCACAACATATACCAAAAATATGTAAGATATGAGAAAAAAATACCAAAAACAATCATATCTCTATTTCTTTAGGTTTTTAACTAATCTATGATATCCTTGTCCCAGTTGGCGAGAGTAAAAAATACTACTAGTTAAATAGAGTTGTAAACTCATTTAATAATGAACACCACTATTAACAACCTACTATTCGATCAAAATAAGAAAACAAAATCTCTTATTTTATGAGCTAGACCCACGGTTTCAATCATCAAAGATTTAGTCCTAGTAGTCACCATAGGGGTGAGTCCAGTAGAATTTGACCTATAATTATCTATCTTTCGAAATCTAACCTTATCAAACTAACTAATGAACACCTTCCGTAAGGGGACGAATCAAAGCCCCTCGAGGCCCTATTAAGCTATTGACTATGTTAAACCAACGGTGAAGATCGAATAAAATTCTTAAAATAAGCTCATTATAAAATTGAAAATAGTAATTTTATTATTTATTTTTAGAAAATGAATGACTATGGTTTTCCCAAAAAAAATTAAACAGATTAAAATTTTTAAAACCAAAGTCCTATAATTTCTTATTAATTCTAAAGTGTCACATTGAAACAAATTCAATTAATTTAGAATTAATTTTTTGCTAATCAATATTTAGGTTTAACTAATATAATGAACCTATACAATTAAATCCAACTCAGATAAATGGGCCTTAACAATTGGGCTTGTATGGAGGAGGGCTGGGTCCAGTATGTCGTTCCCACTACAAATGCCCCATATCTTCCATACAAGGTCCAAAAGACAGGAATTTAAACTTTCGTTTTATTAATTGTTATTAATTGATTAGGCTCACTATAGTCATGCAAAGCAAATGGGCATTCATAAGTGGAATCACCCACAAGAGAGGAATTTAAACTTTACATTTTCTAATGGGCCCAAATAAAACCTATCATTTTATGAATATTTTATTTGGCAAAATACCATATATCTAACAAACATATGGGCCACTATATGCATCTAAGCCCAATTGCAAAAATACTACATATAGTGCAAACAGACATGTTATAATTGGATGGGTCTAATCATGTTACTATATGAGCAATTCTATGAATTTATGAAAAAATACCACAATTTATTTCATTTACAAAAATACCACAATTAATTATCTAGAATTTATCAAAAAAATTCAAATTAATTAAATTTTTACAAAAAATAAGTCAATTTAAATGAAATTTATCAACAATTAACAATAGTTAATTTAAATTTCATTTATCAACAATTAACTTGGTTTTAGGTTAATTTGAAAAAAATATTAATTTAATTTAAATAGGATTTATCAACAATTAACCAAAGTTAATTTAAATCCCATTTATTAAAATATTTTATAAATAGGCTGAAAAAAAATATCATATTTTTCAAAAATTTAACCAATTTTAAAATCAATATATTAACTATTTTCCAAAATATCTTGTGTTGTTATAACTATTAGCTAATATTTTAACCATTAAAAAAATAAAATATAAATAGTTATAACAACCCTAAAATATCTCAAAATATTTAAACAAATTCAAATATCCATAAAAATATCTAACTAACAATGTTCAAATTTCAAATAATTTAAATATTAAAAACTATAGAATAAAAAGATATTTATATTTTCAAATAAAGATTTAATAAAAATATCAAGAATTTAAATGAAGATATCTTAAATATCTGATATCATAATTCTAATATTTTAATATATTAAAAGATTTAAAATTAAGTTGTTAGTTTATTTTTAAATTTGAATTTGAATGTTTGTAGAAAATATCTAATTTTTTAAATCTCAACAAACAAAAATATCTTATTTTTTTAAAAAAAAAATAAATGATAAAAAAAATATTTTTGGTTTTGATTATAAATAATTTATTTCTACAAATTTTAATTTAAAAAAAATATTTTTGAAAAAAAAAGGATGAATAGTACCCGTGGTACTATTCATGGGTACTGTTCATCGTGCTGGTGTGCGTGGGCACACGCAGGCGCGCGCATGGGAGCCAGGCCAAATTTTTCCAAAAAATTTTTTTGAGCAATTTTTCAAACCAAAACCATTTTCTAATTAATTTTTAACATGTTTTACACAAAATAAAGCATATATAAAAATTAATAGCTTAAAAAATACAACAAAATAACCTAAAAATTGCTAAAATTCACATAAAATCATTATGCTTCATAAAAACATGAAAACCATCCAATTATTCAAACATATCAAATAATTCAATTTTAAACATGTTCATGCATGAATATAAATATTACCAAAGGCTCTCAGGCCAGTTGTTGGATTAACATATACAGGATCTTTATTTATTTTCATGTATATCTAATATTAAAAAAATTAATACGAGATAGCCTAAAACATGTTTCTAAAATTGAATTCAAAGAGAAACAAATAATAGAATACTTACAGTATATGCAGCGGAATTAAATAGTCATTCCTTCGGTTTCTCTAACTCTCGTATCCTTTCTGTCGCAGAGTATTATCAAGAAACTGAACCGATCTTCTATTTTCTTCACAATCTTCCAATGTATCCTTAGAACCACCTAGACTAGTGTGGGCAATTCTCAACACATGAGATAAATATAGAGAGAAGAAGAGAAAATAACAAAGAGGCTTAGAAAAGGACTTGTGTTTAGAGAGAATCTAAAACTATCAGAAAATCTGACTTGTGACTTATCAAACTTATGTTTTGACTTCTCTCTAAGCACTCATTTTATAGACTCAATTAGGCTATTTAATTTAATTAAAAAATCAATAAAATAATATCCATTTTGAAGCCCTAGGTCGAAATTATCATGGGCTATAGGCCCGTGAAATTTCCCATTTGATTATAAGCCCTTTAGACTTAAAATCAAGGCCTGTATTATTTTCTATTGATTTAATTAATTAAATAATTATTTCAATCCTTTATCAAATTAATTATTTAGAATTTGAACCTTGATTTAAACTTATTTATTAATTTAGATACCAATTTATCTTAATTAATAAATCTGCCATAATTTCTCTTTTCTTTTCAAAATTACACAACTTTGTGAAACTATCGAAAATTGACCTGGTCAACTTTGATAATTCTAATTGATGATTAAATCAATTAATTGAGACTATCTAGATGATTTTACCCAAGGTACAAAGGGGACCATGGGCCTATGAAATCAAGCTCCAATAAGTTATCATAAATCTAACAAATAAATTTACTAACTTATTAATTCCTCGTGACTCCACTATAGACTCGGAATTGCACTCTTGAATTCATAGAATGCTCTATAACAAATATAGATACGCTATTAATTATCCATTGTTACAACCATAATTGTCACTCAATCCTCTATAGACGGTCTACAATGAGATAGGACTAAAATACTATTTTACCCCTCATTGTATTTTATCCTTAAAACACGTAGTTCCTTGTAAATGATATTTTAGTAAACTAATTTAATTACTGAAATGAGATCTCTATCTGTTGACCCAGATTTTGGTCAACTGACACGGAGTCAGAATATGCTTGATACGAATGAATGTGTAGAGAGGCACGTAATGACAAAAAGTAATAACAACACGATATTTTTATAGTGGTTCGGCCCCAAGATCTGGTAATAACCTACGTCCACTTAGACTGTTATTGATATAGAATCAAAGGAGTGATCAAAGAACAAGGGTTCAATGTGTTTCACTAACCTCTGAAGAACAATATAATATCACTAGGAGAATTACCATAGTCTCAAATAATTCAAAAACCAAAAGTCCCTTCCTTGAGCTATCTTTTGCTATTTATAGGCTCAAGGGGGATTACAAAAGATTGTTACAGATATTATTTCCTGAATAATCGGATACTCAGGAGATTGTGTGAGTTAAATTTGGGATTTACAAAGATCTTCGCAGTAATGTTGCTTTGTATACGGAACTATCGACCAGACTGGTCGCAGGTAAGACTAGGCTGCTTACTGCTTCTAATGCGTCTTCTAGTCGATACTCTAGCAGAGCTTTTCCAGGTGTCAGCCACGTGTCCAGGGATCACTTGCCACGTCATCAATGCTAATATTTTGGATAACATTTGCCCCCCAAGTTTATTTATCACGAGCAATAAATAAACTTTTGAGCGAACGACTCTTCAGTAACCCCACCTTACGTGTCAGAACCCTTCGTGTGTTCTTGGAAAAAGTAACCTACTTCTGTCTAATCACATCTTTTCGGTTCCCCAGAAATAATTCGACGGCCATTCCGCTTCCCCATACTTCGAGAAAGGGAAACTGATGATTACACATTTTTAATGCCACAGACAAACTTATATAATACCTTCTAAATCTTCCTTTTCTTTTTATGCATGCCATTGCCTTCTCAAGAAACCCTAAAAACCAGAGCTTTAATCGTCCCCGGAGACCGTTTCTTCTGTATTTTCAAGACTCAAACCGAGAGTTCCTTGATCTCCGAAGGCCCTTTTTCCATCTCCACGGTCATTTTCTTAGTAAGTTTTCGAATTCTTATGCTTCAAATTTTCGTGGGGCATGCTTCTGTATGTTGACTATTTGAGTCCATCTGCTTCTGGTTTGAGATGTTTGTGAGTAGAATGTTTTGTAGGCAAAAAAGGGTTAGGAGTTAGTTTAATAGTCTGGATCATACTTTTAGGACGTAAAATCAAAGTAAAAATTCGATCTTTAGGCTAGTTGGAAAATAGGTTTTTCCCGCCCTAAGGGGAGTTGAAAAAGCTTTTTTGAAAAACTTTTTACTTTCACCCTCTGATCCGTGTTTCAAACTGTTCATATGGAACACTTAGCTTTTTGTTAGAATGCTGTTGTATAAAAGCTTGGCTTTTATACTCGACCAACGTTATTCTAAAAAGCCTTTAAAAATTCTTTATCCTCACCTCCCCATTCTTCTGTTTGCAGACATTGATGCCAGATTTGTGGGGAGGTGAACGGCCCATCGACGACGACCTTCTCGCCCTGCTGCTCGAGGGCGAAGAACAACCGGCCGACCGAGTTCACGAGATTCCCTTCTCACGATCCTCTACTAGACCTCGTCCTTCTCCTCCTCAAATGGCCCGTTCCAAATCTGTAGGCAAGAAAAGACCTGAGTCTGAAAATAGTCCAAACCTTCCTGCCCAGCCTGATTCGCAGGCTAGGGTTCCCTTGACCAGTGGTCGAGAAAATCCTGCTCCTGACCCTAATATCCAAACCAGGGCCCACCCTCACCATCAGAATCTGCCTGATGTCGAGTGGTATACTTCCCCGACCAGCCCAATGACCCTTCGGATGGTTGCTAATTACTTCAGGAAATACCCTCTTACAGGGGTTTCCATTACAATTCTTGTCGCGGACCAAAGGGCTAACCTCCCTGGGGGCATATATAGTGCCTGGTCTCGGTATCACCTAGAGGCGGGGGCTTACCTCCCTCTACATCCTTTTTATGAGGGGGAGGCCAATTATTTCGGTGTCGCCCCCTTCCAAATTACTCCAAATGGATATAGAATGCTGGTCGCACTCTATATCCTGTACAAACTTAAGAAATGGCCAGAACCTACCCCTCATGAGGTCAACTATCTTTTTGACCTTAAATCCAACCCGCAACAATATGGAACGGGTTTCTTCCACTTCTGTCACCAAGAGACCAACCGAACGTTCCTGAGTGACACCACGCATATATCGAACGTGGGGCAGTACAGTAAGGAGTACTTCCTTACACCGGACATAACCAACAACAACCTGGCCTTCGCTCGAGGAGGTAAGTGCCGTTTTTTACTGGCCGATACTTTTAATCAAGGTGTCTCCTTTCATTTTTCTCAAACTGTAATATGTCTTTCAGGCCCATGGTTACGTCCGACCCCAACACCAGACATGGTGTTGAGGTCCAATAGACTGGCCAGGATGAGAGACGCAGAAAAAAGTGTCAAGTCCCTGGTTACCGATGAAAACTTGAGGCTGTCTGGCCTCCTGGCTCCTCGCCATGAAACAAAAGGGTCCGTGGTAGACGATGCCACTGCCGAGGGGGTTCCTGAGCAGCAACCTCCCGCGTCCCCTCCTCGAAGGAGGCCAACGGGGGTTACAATCAGGGAGCCCACGGGCAATCCTTCCACAGAAAGGCCTTCTGCTCCCCAAGGCAAGGGGAAACAAAAGGCCAAAGAGCCAGTTGTGGACCTGGGGAATCCTCTGATGAAAATGGTAAAGTTATTTTGCTTTTAAGTAGCTTGCCAATTCCCTGTCATTTGTTTGACGGGGATGGCAACTTTACATATACTCCAAATTTAGGGCCAGAGTTCTTCATGCCAGATAATGAGTGTGTGACTAATAGAGTCAATAGTATACCGACGAGTAGTTGTAGCTCGGGTACTAACTTTGTGACCTTCTTTTTCGTTTTGATAGAGAGTCTTCATCTGCTTTTATCTTTACCCATTGCATGTTTTTACTTGTGTGCAGATATGGCCACTCCCAATGTCTTCGACCTATACCAGACTGAGGAGGAAGAGGAAGTTCCTCAGCTTCGGAGGAAGTCGTCACGGAGACAAACTAGCGAGACGAGCCAGGGTCCTCCGAAAAAGAGTCGAACAAAAGACCCTCCTAGAGACGTGCCTGCTGGGCAAACTTCTGTTCATCCTCCGGCCCCTGCCGAGAAGGAGACTCCCCCTGCTCCAATGTACCCTCCTCCGGCTGCGCCCAGAAGGGAACAAGACAAACGGGAGGAAACTCTTGGGGCCAAACTCTCGAGTCGTGCCATACGAGCAGCCAAAGACCGCATTGCGTACATCGGGAAAAACAACCGCGTCAAGGATGCAATGGTTGAGGCAGAAAATATGACGGTCGCCCTGATCCTGAACAAGACCTTGAACGAAATAGCCAGCGTAAGTACTTCTTTAATCTTTTTAGCTTCAGTCTTTTGGTCTTTGCCACAGGTTCTAACTTTTATCCTCTGTTCTCAGGCATTGCTGTCTGCTACCACTGCTCGCACCCGCACCCAAGCCACCATCGAGCAGGCTAGGGCAAAGGCCATTGAGAGGTATCAGGTGAAAGCAGTCGAGGAGCTTTCGGCTGCAGAGGCCAGGCATACTAAGGAGTTGGAGGCGATAGTTCAACAGAGGGATGCTGCGGTGACCAAGTTGTCGGAGGCTGAAGCTGCAAAGGCAGATGCGATAAAGTCGAGGCAGGAGTATCAGGATGCCAGCCGAACCCATCTTCGCGAAGTCAAGAGATTGGAAGAGGTGCTTAAGCCCAAGGACGAGGCCATCGCCACTCTTGAGGGCAAAGTAAAGCAGCTGGAGCTCGACAACTCCAAAAATCTGGAAAGGTATAAGGGGACGACACTCCGATGTTTCTACAACTTTTGGAAACACAATAAGGGAGCCAACTTCAGCTATCTTTCAGAGGATGTCAGGGCTGCCGAGCTGGCTCACTGCACTGCCCAACTGGCTGAAGAGGAGGCAAGAGCAAGGATCCCTGCTTTTCCAAGCATCGCTGGCGCAGAGGAAGAAGGAGCTGCTGAGGATGCTGTCACCCAGAATGCTGCTAAGGACCCTCCGCTCCCAATGCCTCTTAAGCTTTTTCTTTTATTTTTTCTTTTGATTACATGACCCACGGGTCGTGATGTAAAGACAATATTTTCATTTTAAACTTTGCTGCACGGGCAGTAAATCTTTTCTCTTTTACTTGAAAAATTACATCCAAGCAGTGATGCTTGCGGTGTAAAAGATTGCATGATGCTATAACATTTTCATTTATAACATTTGTCCATATGACCGAACTTAGCATAGTACTTTGGCATGATTTAACAAAATATAAATTTTGAAAAATACTTCTAAGTACCTCAGCATGCTTTCACTCATTTTGTTCATGTGTTTACATACCTCACGGTATGCTTTGCTATTGATGTGCCTTATATGCCCCCCAAGTGATCGAGGAGCTTTGGGTCCTTGATCACTTGCCTTGACCACGACCTGTTCGAACATTTCTGCTCGAGTGAAAAATAATACTTGTAATACTGCAAAACAACACACGTAATGAACAAATATTTGTAAATATAAATTCACAAAGGTTGGCAAGAATGACTGGCTGCGCACAGTCCCTTATAATCTTGTATTAAAAATGGACTAAACATGTCTTTACGAGTGATTAGACATATAGCGTGGCTAACCCTTTTTGCTAAACTTGTAAAAAGAAAAATTAATACATGTCGGTCCTTTAAGAAGAACTGTTCACTGATAATACTTGCGCAGGTGTTCTCCATTCCAATAACGTGGAACGAGATCTCCGTTTAAGCATGCAAGTTTGTAGGTGCCCGGATGAAGGACTTCTTCAATTTGGTAAGGTCCTTCCCAATTAGGTCTGAGCACTCCAGCAGTAGGGTCGCGGGTATTTAAGAAAACTCGTCGTAGCACCAAGTCTCCGACGTTGAATTTTCTCTCTTTAACTTTGGAGTTAAAGTATCGTGCGACTTTTTGTAGGTATGCAACAACTCGGAGTTGGGCCTTCTCCCATATTTCGTCAATCGAGTCTAGGGATTCCATCATCAATTGGCTGTTCTGGTCCTGGTCGTATGTTAGACGTCGATGTGAGGGGGGATCTAATTTGACAGGCAACATCGCCTCATATCCGTAGGCCAAGGAAAATGGGGTATGTCCTGTCGCTGTTCAGTGAGACGTTCTATACGACCAGAGGACTTCAGGCAATTGCTCTGGCCACGTTCCCTTAGCTTCTTCGAGCCTCTTCTTCAGGGTGTCTTTAAGAGTTTTATTCACGGCTTCGACCTGCCCATTCGCCTGGGGGTATGCAACTGAAGAAAAGCTTTTAATGACTCCATGTCTTTCGCAGAAATCGGTGAATAAGTCGCTGTCAAATTGAGTCCAGTTTTCTAAAACTATCTTTCTAGGCAAACCATATCGATAGACAATGTTCTTGATAACGAAGTCAAGGATTTTCTTGGTCATGATGGTAGCGAGCGGTTCAGCTTCGGCCCATTTGGTGAAGTAATCGACTGCTACGACTGCGTACTTTACTCCGCCTTTCCCTGTAGGTAGGGATCCAATCAAATCTATCCCCCATACTGCAAAAGGCCACGGACTTTGCATCTGTTTTACTTCGTTTGGAGCTGCTCGTGGAATCTTGGAGAATCTTTGACATTTATTGCATCTTCATACAAACTCCATCGAATCCTCATTCATAGTTGGCCAGAAGTAGCCTTGCCTTAGAATCTTCTTTGCCAAACTCTGCCCCCCAGCGTGATCCCCGCAGAAGCCTTCATGCACCTCTTTCATGAGTTCCTTAGCTTTTTCAGGTGTAACGCATCTGAGTAGTGGCATTGAATATCCTCTTTGGTACATAACACCATCGACCAGTATGTACCTAGCAGCTCGCCTTTGTAGAGTTCTGGCTTTGTTTCTATCTGTTGGTAGCGTACTATTTGTCAGATACTCCAAATAAGGTGCCATCCATGTATCTTCCATTCGAATCTCCATACTGTATTCAGCCGCTTGTATGCTTGGCTTACTCAGTCTTTCTACTGGCACAATGTTCAAAGTGTCAGCATCCTTCGCGCTCACGAGTTTGGCTAAGGCATCTGCGTTTGAATTCTGATCTCGTGGAATTTGCTGGAGGGTGTATTTAGCGAACTGGGCTAGCAGGTCTTTTGTTTTATTTAAGTAGGCCACCATTTTTAAACCTCGTTCTTGATATTCTCCTAGAATTTGATTCACCACCAGCTGTGAATCACTGTAGATATCAAGCGTCTTTATGCTCATATCCTTCGCCATTCTCAACCCAGCGAGGAGTGCTTTGTATTCCGCTTCATTATTTGACGCGGTGAAGTCGAACCTGATGGCGCAGTGAAATTGATGCCCCTCCGCCATTATCAATATCACTCCCGCTCCAGCGTGGGATTCGTTGGATGAACCATCCATGAATAACTTCCACGAAGGAGCTTTGTCTCGAGGCTCAGGCACTTTAGGCTGTTCACACTGTTTGCACTGTCTGCTGTCTGGGAGTTCGGTGAACTCTGCAATAAGGTCGGCCAAGACTTGTCCCTTGACTGCTGCTCACGGTGAATAAGTTATGTCGAACTGCCCCAGTTCGACTGCCCATTTTAATAATCTTCCAGTCGCTTCTGGTTTTTGGAGGACTTGCCGAAGGGGCTGGTCAGTTAGAACTGTAATAGGATGGGCTTGAAAGTAGGGGCGTAGCTTCCTAGAGGCCAGGATTAAACAATATGCTAACCTCTCGATTGGTGGATATCTCAATTCTGCCCCGATCAGTCTCTTGTTGACATAGTAGACTGCCTTTTGTACGCCTCCTTCCTCTCGCACTAGTACCGCGCTAGCAGCAACTTCAGTAATCGCCAGGTAAATAAACAAAGTTTCTCCTTCGATAGGTTTTGATAAGATGGGAGGCTGTGCCATATGAGCTTTCAAGGCCTGGAATGCTTGCTCGCAGTCTTCTGTCCATTCAAACTTCTTATTCCCTCTAAGTAGATTGAAAAAAGGGACACACTTGTCTGTTGATTTCGAAATGAATCTACTTAGGGCTGTGATTCTCCTGGTTAAACTTTGTACATCTTTGATTCTTTCTGGCGACTTCATGTCGATTAGGGCTTTTATCTTGTCGGGGTTGGCCTCGATTCCTCTTGAATTTACAATGAACCCCAGAAACTTTCTTGATCCTACTCCTAAGGAACATTTGAGGGGATTTAACTTCATCTGGTATTTGTTCAATACACTAAAGCACTCTTGTAAATCCCTTATGTGTCCTTCTACCTTCTTAGACTTTACCAGCATGTCGTCCATGTATACCTCCATGTTTACACCGATTTTCTCCTTAAACATGTGATTGACTAACCGTTGGTAAGTCGCACCTGCGTTTTTCAGTCCGAAAGGCATTACTTTGTAACAATATAAGCTCGTATCGGTCTGAAAGCTGGTGTGATCCTCGTCAGGGGGGTGCATGCTAATCTGGTTGTAGCCTGAATATGCATCCATGAACGAGAGGATCTCGTGCCCTGCAGTTGCATCGACCAGTTGGTCGATTCTTGGGAGTGGGAAGCAGTCTTTCGGGCAGGCTTTATTGAGGTCTGTAAAATCCAGGTAGGTCTACCATTTGCCGTTAGGCTTGGGAACCAGCACTGGATTTGAGACCCACGATGGATAAAATGCCACCCTGATGAACCCATTCTCCTTTAGTCTTTCGACTTCTTCTTTTAAGGCTCTTGATCTATCTTTATCGAGCAGCCTTCTCTTTTGTTGCACGGGTGGAAAGGTCTTGTCCATATTTAGGACATGGCTGATAACTGCGGGATCTATCCCAGCCATGTCTTTATGCGACCAGGCGAAAACCTCCTGGTTCTTTCGCAAAAATTCCACCAGTGCGTTCTTCGTGGTAGGCTCTAAGTTTTTCCCAACCTTTACGACTCTGGTCGGGTCTTCTCTGTCGAGTTGGACCTCCTCCAGGTCCTCGACGGGTCCAACATTTTCTTCAAAATCCCCAAAGCGAGGATCTAGATCTCTATCCTCACTTTGGGCAACACCCTATTTGGTGACTCCATCACCAGATTGGGCTTGTGTATCAACTGCCATCTGCAACCTATCTGAGGTAGCGCTCTTCGACATTCCACTCTTCGCCTTTGTGATTGAGGCGTTGTAGCACTCCCTGGCTTCCCTCTAGTTTCCTAACACGCGTCCTACCCCCGCGTCTGTTGGGAACTTCATGGCCAAGTGCCACATAGAGATGACGACCCGTAGATCAACCATTATGGGCCTTCCAATAACGGCATTGTACGCCGAGGGACAATCGACCACTACAAAAGTGGCGAGTAATGTCCTTGTTGCAGGCGATATACCTGTCGTTACTGGGAGTTTGATCAATCCGGCGAGGGTGAGTCCTTCTTATCCTTGCTTGAGGGCTTTCCATCATCAGCAATGGCTTCTTCGAGCTTGATGTAGCGATCAGCTCGGTCTAAAAATTCTTGGGTAGTTCTCACTCCTTCCTTTCGGAGACTTTTCCAGAGGGGAGAACGACGTTTAACCCCTGCGGTAATGGCCATCATTTTTCCTTCATCCCCCACCGTTTTTGCTCCAACTGCCGCTCGCATAAAGCGCTGGATGTAGTCCTTTATTGACTCCCCATCCTGCTGGCGAATTTCAACCAGCTGGTTTGCTTCGGTTGGATGCACACGACCTGGATAGAACTGTCCGTAAAACTCCTTTACGAACATTTCCCAGGAAACTATGCTTGCGGGAGGGAACTTAAAAAACCATTCCTGCGCAGCTTCAGAAAGTGTTGCAGGGAAGATCCTGCACCGAGTGTCTTCGGACACTATCTGAATGTCCATTTGAATTTCAAACTTGTTGACATGAGACACTGGGTCTCCATACCCGTCAAAGTTTTGGAGTGTAGGCATTTTGAACTTGCTTGGAGTTTCAGCATCGGCTATCCTCTGTACGAAATGAGTGCCTTTCCTCCTATCGTGGTCGATGTAAGATGTCCTTCCCCCGACCAGTTGTTGCACTGCCTGGTTGAGGGCGTCTATCTAGGCCTGTAAAGCGGCAGGAATCGCTGTGGCCTCTATTGCCAGGGGGACGTTCTCGCCATGCCGCCCGCGGCGATCGTTGAGTATGTCACGCAAATCCTCGTCTCTTCTCCGCTGCTCGCTGCCCCCGAGCCGGTTGAAGATATTATTTTGTTTGGGCTGCCCCCCAGCATCCCACCTATTGGGTTGGTCATCTTGAGGTACCTGGCTCCTGCCTTTACCTCTTTCTTCATTCCTTCGGCCAGCGTTCCCCTTGCGTGAGTCAGCCTCATTATATCCATGGCCATCTCTGAACCTCGACTGGCTATGGTGGGATCGACTGTTCCCTCGATTTCCATTCCTGGCTGAAACGTCCCGAGCGTTAAAGGGCGGCCTGCGCTGGTCGTGGTGTCCCCGTGCATCATCGTGTCGTGGGGGACCCCGGACCGCAGAGCCTAAATTTGAATCCCTCCTGTTACCAAGGGGATACTGACCTCTGTTCGGTAGGTTTGGCTCATCACCCCTACGGCGTCTAGGACTACGAGGTTGATGCTCGGCCCTATTCTGCCTTTGTTGCGGGGGATTGCTGCGACCAGCCTGGGATGGTGGCTGCGGCTCAGGGTCAAGCGGGACGTCTTCATGGGGGGCTTGAGGCTGCTTGGGCCTTTGTGGACTTGAAGGCTGGATCGGTGGGCTTGGATTAGGACCCCTCTGGAGTGGCCCATTGCCAAGTTGGTCAGGTTGCGAAACAGGTGCGGCCTGATTCCTTGCCAGCTGCAAGGCCACCTCGAGGGCTGCCATGGCTTCGCTCTGGCGGCGGTCCATCTCCGCCTGCCTTTCGCTTAGTTCCGCGCGCTGCCGTTCAATCTCCTGCTGCTGCCGCGCTACAACTCCGGCAGCAGTCTCTTGACTGGCTTTCAGACTGGCCAACTCCTCCTGCAACGCCCCCAGGGTACTCTTGAGCGTTGCATCATCCATTTCTTCCTCCTCAAAGTCCAGATGTGGCTCATCCTCTGCCACGCTTGCAGGGGGAGGTGGATTCGATGGCGCAGCAGCGGTCACCTGTCCAGCTTTCCTTCCAATTTTCGTCATTAGTTCTCTCACCAATGATAAATCAAGCTCTCAATGAAAGCACCAGAATGTTGACCCAGATTTTGGTCAACTGACACGGAGTCAGAATATGCTTGATACGAATGAATGTGTAGAGAGGAACGTAATGACAAAAAGTAATAACAACACGATATTTTTATAGTGGTTCGGCCCCAAGATCTGGTAATAACCTACGTCCACTTAGACTGTTATTGATATAGAATCAAAGGAGTGATCAAAGAACAAGGGTTCAATGAGTTTCACTAACCTCTGAAGAACAATATAATATCACTAGGAGAATTACTATAGTCTCAAATAATTCAAAAGCCAAAAGTCCCTTCCTTGAGCTATCTTTTGCTATTTATAGGCTCAAGGGGGATTACAAAAGATTGTTACAGATATTCTTTCCTGAATAATCGGATACTCAGGAGATTGTGTGAGTTAAATTCGGGATTTACAAAGATCTTCGCAGTAATGTTGCTTTGTATGCGGAACTATCGACCAGACTGGTCGCAGGTAAGACTAGGCTGCTTACTGCTTCTAATGCGTCTTCTGGTCGATACTCTAGCAGATCTTTTCCAGGTGTCAGCCACGTGTCCAGGGATCACTTGCCACGTCATCAATGCTAATTTTTTGGATAACACTATCATTTAACACCTTGAACCAATCTAAAAGGAAACCATTGTTTCACTTCTTCATCAGAAGCTATAGATGTTCGTATCTATGATTAACACTCCCACTCAATTATACTATCGAGTTCCCAAGATGTAAGTATGGGCTAGTTCGTAGGGTAAGATGGTAACAAACAAGTCAAAGAACTCAAATAATACAATCAATTAGAATACTAACCACTCAGAATTGAGATTGAATTGACCTATGGTCAACTATATGATATGACTAGAATAGATAATAACGGTATGTTTACTTATCTTATCAACTGTCAATATCAGTCCTGTCCGATGTAACAAATACATCCGATCTTATCTACTTTGCTAATGTTCTGGAAAGAACATAACACTGTAATGTGTAAGTAGATCCTATCATAGATTGGCAAGTTAGTGTAAATCCTGTGCACTGACTAATCTTAGGACTAACTTATTTTGAACTTATAATCATATTTATATTCTGCTGTGATGACATCACTATAAATAAGATTAACTATATGCTCAGGATTTAATAGAAGTTTATATTAAACAAATAATCATGAAAATAAAACATGTGAGCAAAGTGATTGACCAAGTCAAAAAATGATTTCTATTCTTTTATTGATAATAAAATGAGATTACAAAGAATTTGGGTTTTAATTAGGGCATAAAACCCCAACAATATATACTCATGGACTTGGTGTAATCTGAAATTTCATTGACATAGCTCGTTGCCCGGTTATTACGAGGTAGGTTTCCTGTCGGTCTCTTCATCTCGGGAGTTTGAGATCGTGACATTTGGCTCCACGTAGGGTGGGGAGCCCTGCGCTCTCGAGCAGCTTCTTCATTTCCATGTCTACGCCCAGCTCACCTATCCTTGTCTTGGTGGGCAGGTTGTGGAACCCTTTGGATTGGTGAGGGATCCCTTATCGACGATGGTGGGTTCCTTATTGGAGAAGGTTGTTGCCTCCCATTATGGGGCCTAGACGGTCCTGAATTCACCTGATCAGGTTCCGGAACATTCTGCGTGGCACCAGGATTTGGGGTCCGAGTCACTGAGGGGGCTCGGTTATTCCCTATTCCCGTTTGTGCTTCTGCAGTCGGGTTGGTAGTACCCTCAACTCAGTTACTCCTCCGAGGTCTTGGTGGAGCAGGATGGGTTGTCGATGGCGAAACTTGTTCTTCCCTTTTGGTGGGACTTGAATGTCTCGAGGAGGTGGGGCCTAAGTGTCTCGGAGAGGCGCTTGTGCTTCAGCAGCTAGTCTGGCTTGCTCTTCATTGCGTTTTGTAGCTTCTGCCAACTTTTTGTGCAGTTGGTGATTCTCAATTTCGAAAATTGGAACATATCTCTCGGGATTATAGTACATATCCTTGTCGGCCTTGGGAGCAGGTGGTCCTCGGGAGTTAGACCAGTCACTCCTCTCGTCAGGATCAGGATCCACCATAGGCTACTTCCCAGGCCGTTGGGGGTATTCTTCTTCATCAAGAATTTCCTCCTCAGGTATATTGGGATCATTTGCAGCCATTGCTAATCCGAGAGGCTTTCTGACTAAACAGACTCAGGCACTCTTTAATGGCTCTCAATGAAAGCACCAAATTGTTGACGCCGGTTTTTGTCAACTTAAAAATGAGAGAAATTAAACAAGAATATATCAGTGGGAATGAAATAAAAAGATGAAAACATGGTCTTTTTACGTGGTTCAGTGGTTAAAATCTACCTAGTCCACGAGTCTGTGTTATTAACACTTAGGAGTCTTCTAGATACTTTCAAAGAATAGTTGCCCAGAGTTTTCTCTCCAGAAATTAGTTTTTCGTTCCTTACAAATGGAGGTTCCTTCTCTATTTATAGAGGAGGTCTCAGAATTCGCTCCTACATATTTCGGGAAGATATTCTATGAATCAAATAATATAATGCCAATTAATGCATTATTTGCTACGTGTATGATAATATCCCATAGAATGTGGGATCGGATAACAAATTACATCATATCCCTTAAACATAGAGATTTTACAACAATAAATATATTCACACTTAACCGACTAGCTTAGATACTGGGTTCATTACGCCTTTGAGACTACTTGTCTATCACGAGCTCGTCATCTTGCTTCGCCTATGCTCCCAACAAGTAACCATTGACGAAGCAATCACCTTCGAGCTTACACTTCTCAAGCTCAAACCATCTTGTTGCATCAACTTATACAAGTGTTGAACCCTTGCTATTGCAAGTTGCGAGCCTATCTCATAAGCTCAGAGCATCTTCGAGGCTACACTCTGCTCGAGCTCACGAGGTCATCATTTACAGCGAAACTGTCTTTGACTAGTGGATCAAATGATGATTGTGCTTATTTCGAGCTTACACCTAACAAGCCTAGATTTCAGGATCATAATTCCTCATGCTCAAAATCTGGGTGTAACACTTAGATCTTGAATGGAATGTTGAATTCTTGGAGAGGTGAATGGTGCTTTGACTGCCACAGTAGACAATATATCTTTCTTGCTGCAAGCCTAATTCTTGTAGAAATGTTTTCATCCACAAAGCTTATTTACAAGCTTCAGTCACAGCTATGTATTCAAGTTCTGTAGTACACAAAGCAACACAATCTTGTAACCTTGATTGCCATGAAGCACCTCCCCCTACAAATGTCATCAAGAATCCTAAAATGGATTTACTGGAATCATAATCACCTGCCATGTCTACATCTGTGTACCCATCAAGCATAGGTTCACCATTACCAAAGCATAAACACAACTTGGAAGTACCTCGTAGATATCTCAATATCCATTTCACTACTTCCCAGTGCTTGTTACCAGGATTAGAGAGAAATCGGTTGACAACTCCAACTACATGAGCAATATCTGGCCTAGTACAGACCATTGGATGCATCAAACTACCTACTGCTGACAAGTAAGGCACTTTGAGCATTTCTTCTTTATCTTTCTTACTTGTAGGACATTGCTAAAACTAAGCTTGAAATGGCCTGTAAGTGGAGAACTAACTACTGCAACATTGCTCGTGTTGAATCTTTCAAGAACTTTTTCAACATAAGTTTCTTGAGATAGCCAAAGTTTCCCATTCAACCTGTCACGAGAAATCTTCATGTCAAGTATCTGTTTCGTCGTTCCCAAGTCTTTCATAGCAAAAGACTTGCCCAACTCTCCTTTTAGCTTTTCAATTTTTCTAGCATCATGGCCAACAATCAGCAATCATCAACATACAGCAGGAGAATAATAAAATCATCATCAGAAAATTTCTTTGTGAACACACAATGATAAGAAATAGTTCTGTTATACCCATGGCTCAACATGAAGGAATCAAACTTCTTGTACCACTGTCTAGGTGCCTGTTTGAGTCCATATAAGCTTTTTCAGAGCTTGCACACAAGATGCTCATTTCCCTTGACTTTGAAACCCTCTGGCTGCTCCATGTAAATTTCTTCTTCCAAACCAACATGAAGAAATGAAATTTTCACATCAAGTTGTTTAACCTCTAAATTCAAGCGAGCAGCTAAACCAAGAACAACTCTAATAAAAGACATTTTCACAACAAGAGAAAATATTTCTTCAAAGTCAATACCTTTCTTTTGACTGAATCCTTTCACAACCAGTATTGCCTTGTACCGTTGTTGTGAGATATTGTTTTCAGTCTTCAACCTGTAAACCCATTTTTTCTTGAGATATTTCTTCCCTTAAGGCAACTTCACCAAGTCATATGTGTGGTTCTCAAGCAAGGATCTCATCTCCACTTGTGTGGCTTTAACCCACTCACTCTTGTGCTCATGTAGAACAACTTCTTGGTAAGTTTCTAGTTCTCCCCCATCAATAACCATCACATACCCATGAGGAGTGTATCTTGAAGATGGTTTACGCTCTTTTGTGGATCTTCTCACTGAGTCTCAATTAGTGGTGGTGAAGATGCTTGTTCAACATGTTCATTAGTTGGCTCAACATCATAATCATCATCAACTTTAGGAACACTTTCATTGAAATTCTCAGCACAATCTTCTTGTTCATCTACCTCTTCATTGGCATGCTCTTCAAGGTTTTTCTGTTCATCTCCCCCATGATCATCATGTACTATAGGTGAAGGAACTAAGCTAGTACTCACAGGAACATCAACAATGGAATTATGCTTCTGAATTTTGTCACTGTCTTCAAACATTTGATCTTCAAGAAACACCACATCCCTGCTTCTAATTATCTTCTTGTTCACTGGATCCCATAATCTGTACCCAAACTCTTCATGACCATATCCCAAGAAAACACATGGTTTTGCTTTATCATCAAGCTTGGCCCTCTCATCTTTAGGAATATGCACAAATGCTCTGCACCCAAAGACTCTCAAATGATCATTCGAGACATCTTTCCATTACCATACTCTCTCAGGTACATCACCGTTCAGAGGAACTGAAGGAGAAACGTTAATTAAGTCAACTGCAGTTCTCATAGCCTCCCCCCAAAAGTACTTAGGTAGCTTGGCATGGGAAAGCATGCACCTAGTCCTTTCTTCAATGGTTCCATTCCTTCTTTCTGTCACACCATTATGCTGAGGAGTTTTTGGAACTGTCTTCTCAAGCCTAATACCATGGAGTCTGTAATACCTCTCAAATGGACCCCTTTATTCACCACCATTATCTGCTCGAACAAACTTTAACTTTCTTCTAGTTTCTCTTTCAATTCTGGCATGAAACTCTTTGAAAACATCGAGCACCTGGTCTTTAGATTTCAAAGCAAAAACCCAAACTTTTCTAGAAAGGTCATCAATAAAAGTAACAAAATAAAGTGCACCACCAAGAGTTTTAGTTTGCATAGTATAGGCATCAGTATGAATCAAATTAATAACATTTGATCTTCTAGATGGTGGATGTGTATGAAAAGAAAATCTATGTGTTTTTCCAGCTAAGCAATGATCGCAAGTTTAAGAGGCGTACCATGCAAATTCGGTAAGAATTGCTTCCTAACAAGAGTTTGAATTCCTTTCTCGGTGATATGACCGAGCCTCTGGTGCCAAAGATCAATGCTTGTATCCTTTTGAACTGCATTAATCTCTCCTTTGTGTAGCTTAGCTTCCATGACATAGAGAGTATTCATTTTCTTTCCTCTTGCCACAATAAGAGAACCTTTGGTAAGCTTCCATTTACTTTCACCAAACCAGTTTGTGAACCCCTTATCATCAAGTTTTCCAGTAGATATCAAGTTAAGGCGAATGTCTAGAACATGTCTAACATCCTTGAGAATCAATTTACTATCAACACTAGCTTCCAAGAAAATATCTCCAATACTCACAATCTTTGATGCACCACCGTTTCCCATTCTGACATTGTCAAAATCCCCAGTTGTGTAAGATGTGAAGAAATCACCACGAGCAGTATCATGGAATGAAGCACCAAAATCAATCACTCAATTGCAATCTTGGGTTGCAAGACTAACACACCCATCATCACAAACAATGACAACATCACCTTCAGTGACAACTGTATTAGTCGTCATCTATAAAGATAGATACATCAAAGAAAAAGTTTGGGTCTCACCAAATGAGTATAGTGGGAGAGCACCTTAGAGAGGACAAATACCAAATCGAAACTGGTAAATTTGTAGAGCACCTTACAAGGATTCATCACCCAAAATTTGAGCTAAAATAAATGAGAATCAACCACTCAATCTTCAAGTCAAAGTATCAAAACCCACTCTTTCTCTCTCTAGCTTTTCTCTCCTATTTCCCACTTTTTTTTCTCTGTTTTCACAGCTGGGTTATCTGTCTAAAAACCCGGCCCCTTCTTTTCTTTTTGAATAATGCAACTCACGTAAGCTGCCTTCTTTCTTCTTCTTCTTTTTTTTTTTCTTCTTTTCTTTTGGGCTCAAAGCCCTAATTTTGGTCCAAGGCCCACAACATATGGGGCAGACCCAACAATAATGTACCAATTTCTTTCTTTCATTAATGATGAGTTAATGAACTTTTATCAAGTGTATCAAGGTTAATATAAGAAATAAGTTGTGTTATTTACACTTAATAAATATATAAATGCACACTTTTTTTTTTACCAAAAACAAAATATTATTACATATTTAACTCAAGTAGTTTGACTAATATATCATTTAAATCTAATATTATACTCATAAAATTATAAGATTAGTTAATACAACCAAATGTTTGATAGAATTTAATATATTTTTTAATTTTATATTTTGTAGCCTTTATAAATTATACAACACAACAATAAGAAAAAAAAACTGTCAGAAAAATAATATATTATGAAAGTAAGCTTATTGCACTTTTTAATTCATCTTTCATAAATCTATATTTGAGATTGTATTAAATTTTTATTTTATAAAAAAATTGTAAATTTATAATTAAAAATCTTAATTTTTAATTTAATAATGAGGTGCATAATTTTATTTTATTTTTTATTATTGTTTTTTTTATAAAAAAAAGTGTAAAATTTTAACCTAAATAAGAAATTTAGTGTAGGTATAAATAAATATTTTTTTTCTTTAAAAAAAACCATGATGTTTCTTCAAGTTTCATGATAGATTTTTTTTTCTTTCAATAAATCTAACACCATAGTGTTCAAAATGTTATATTATTTCATATAATATAATATTATATTAAATAATGTGACAAAATGTGATTTGTCACACAAATATGATTTGCTACACTGAGAGTTACAAATTGGACACGTGTGTGCCCAAATGTAACATATTTTAGAATTACAAAATCAGTTACAAATTTGTAACTCCCAAATATCACCCAATAATGTGTAGATTTTATGTTATACATATTTTATTTGAATTGATCAAAGTAATTAGTTATATGGTTGTTGGAGACATGATTTTAACCCCCATAATATGTTTGAAGGTTACAAAGTCATTTGGGAAGAGTATAGAGTCGTTTGAAAAATTGGCTTGTGGTCGCAGCCACCAGTGTCCCTGGCCCTGGCCTGGTGGACAGATGCACACGGTCGCGGTCAGGAATGCTGGTGGCAGTGGCTAGAGACGTGTGCAACAAATTTTATACTCCCTTTTCCACTTTGAACAGTTCTAACAACTCATGTAACTCCCAAAACTCATTTTTTTAATTCCATAAACATCCAATTAAACATTGGTAACAGTCATGGGGGTTGGTGAAATTTGAAATTCAAAGGGTGTCTCAAAACTCTATAAATAGGAGTCTATTGCGCACTTGTAAGACAACACTATTTCTATCCACTAGAGCACTTGGGTAGAAATACACCAAAAATGATTGATTATTCCAGAAACTTATTTCCAATATTGAGATAATTCCTTAGTGCTTGAGATAGGGGGAAATAAGCTTTTGGGCAACCTTGTTCGAGTTGGTTGATACACCAATCCAGCTAGCAAGCCCAATTGAAGTGGACCCGAAGTATAGTTGGGCCACGACCCAGGAGATGGAGGAAGCCCAGCTCACGCAGGAAGCTGACAAAGCTGAAGCAGGAGCCGAACAGGGAGAGACCAGCAAGAAACGAGTTCGCGGGAAGCCGAAATGGATGAGAGACTACCTGATGTTGTTGGATCGTTGAAAGGAGAGAGAGGGATGTAGCCATTCGGTTATAGAGAGAGAATTTGTAATAAGAAGTATAAATAGAAAAATGTAAAGGAAGAATGTTTTTTCTCATGATGATTAATGAAATAGCATATTGCTGTGGGAGATTTGCTCTGTCTCGAAGAGAGCCTTGTATCACTGGTGCTTTCATTGAGTTCACTCACCATGAAGAACGACGAAATTGCAGCTCTTCTGCAGGCATTGGATCTCAAATGGGAGCAACGTGCAGAATCTCAACTGGAGAATTTCAAGCTCATGCTCGAACAGCACACTGCAAAAACTGAAGAAAAATTCACTCATCTGTCTCAGTCTTCATCGCCAGCTACTGGCCGCGAGGGTAGTACGGAGCGGGGTGGTGGAGGTCGTTCAGAGTCGGAATCAGATGTTCGCGATGTCAATACGATTCTCAAAACTATGAGGGTCAAAATTCCTCGATTCGATGGTACTGCAGTGGATGATTGGATCTATAAGATCAACAAGCTTTTTGATCTACATCGAGTGGCACCGGAGCTACGACTGGCGAGGGTCCCATTTCATTTAGACGGAGCAGCGTCTGCTTGGTTTCAGTGGATGGAGAAAGGAGGATCGTTCACCGACTGGGACGCTTTTCTTCGAGCATTACAGCTGCGTTTTGGTACGTCCATTTATGATGATCCGTTAGGCTGTATTTCCAAGTTGACCCAGACCGGACGAGTTGCGGATTACAGAGCTGAATTTGAATCTCTCATGCCACGGATTACTGGAGTGCAGGACTCGATGTTCTTGAATTTTTTCATTTGGGGGCTCAAATTGGAGATTCGACGGGAACTATTGATGGCTAAACCCATCGACCTGGCGGATGCGATGGCGAAAGCTCAGTTGTTCAAAGATCGCCATGATGATCTCACGGGTAAGTTACGCTCGGCTTATACCTGTTCTTCTTGGACACCACAGACTGGATTTATTCCTCGGGAATCAGGGGTTGTTGCCGCGTCCACTATGAACACTAACCCGATTCCACCTGGGGGAGTTTCCTCCAAGACCAGCGGTCCATCGACCCCTCAATTACCCATTAAGCGTCTATCCCCAGCCGAGATTAAGAACCGTCGAGACCGCGGTCTTTGTTTTACTTGCGATGAGAAGTTCAACTTTGGGCATAAATGTAAGAATAGGATGCTGATATTGTACGGGCAAGAGGATGATGACTGTGAAACTGATTTGGAGGCGGAATTACAGGATATGGAGGACGTAACAGAAGAAGAAGTGAGTCTCAATTCGCTGTCGAATTCGCTTAACCCACGAATTTTTCGAATAATGGCTCATCATGGGTCTGAAACATTGGAGGTTCTCATCGACACAGGCAGCAACAACAACTTCATTCAGGAGGCATTGGTAGCTAAGTTGCGTTTGCAGTGCGAAGATACAAAACGCTTTCGGGTTTATATGGGTAATGGAAATTTTTTGATGTGCTCTAAAGTTTGTAAGGGAGCTGAGTTGAGTCTCCAGGGCCATTGTTTTGCTGTTGACCTGTTCGTGTTGCCGATTTGTGGATTAGATGTGGTTTTGGGGATGCAGTGGTTACAAACACTCGGGCCGTGTATACACGACCACAAGGCTTTGACTATGGAATTCTCTTGGCAGGGGAAGACGGTGAAGTTGGCTGGGTTGACAGACACGTATCCACAGCGACTTTCCTATACCCAATTTCATGCATTGTTACGAGATGGTGAAGTTCAGGATGTCTACAAGGTGGCCCCGCTTCCTAACCCAGTGCTCGACAACACAGAGGAGCTGGAAGCATTAGAAACCCATTTTCCTACGCAAGGTAAAGGCTTACTTCGCGATTTTGCTGCAGTCTTCGCTGCACCCAAGCAACTTCCGCCATACCGCGGGGTGGATCATCGTATTTTTTTACAGCCTGGGTCCAAACCAGTAAATGTTCGTCCATACAGGTACCCTTATTTTCAGAAAGACATTATTGAGAAACTTGTCCAAGAGATGAGTGAGCTGGGATTTATCAGATCCAGTACCAGTCCGTATTCCTCTCCCGTATTATTGGTTAAAAAGAAAGATGGCTCTTGGAGGTTTTGCATTGACTACCGTGCACTTAATGAAATCACTGTCAAAGATCGATTCCCCATTCCGACCATCGACGAACTACTTGACGAACTAGGTGCGGCGGTCATTTTTTCGAAATTGGACCTTAGAGCGGGTTACCATCAGATTCGTATGAACCGCAGTGACATCCACAAAACCGCTTTCCGCACCCACGAAGGCCACTACGAATTCATTGTCATGCCCTTTGGTCTCACTAATGCTCCCTCAACATTTCAGGCGGCGATGAACCAGTTATTTCGTCCACACTTGCGGCACTTTGTCATCGTTTTTTTTTACGACATTCTCATTTATAGTAATTCTGTTCAGGAGCATGTTGACCATCTCCGAGTGGTTCTGTCCCTACTGCAAGAGCACCAGTTTTTCGTCAAAGGTAGTAAGTGCAAATTCTTTCAGACGACCATTGATTATTTGGGACACTTAGTATCCGCTCAAGGGGTGTGCGCCGACCCAGCCAAGATCTCAGCCATGGTTGATTGGCCGATTCCAAAAACTATTAAGCAATTACGTGGTTTTTTGGGATTAACAGGATACTACCGCAGATTCGTCGCCCACTACGCCACTATCGCTGCCCCCCTCACTGAAATGCTCAAGAAAGACTGTTTTATGTGGACTCCAGCAGCAGCTACGGCATTTGCAACCCTTAAAACTGAGATGACCAATACACCAGTCTTGCGGTTGCCTGACTTTTCGAAGGAATTTGTTATTGAGACAGACGCCTCTAGCGTGGGTATTGGAGGAGTGTTGATGCAGGAAGGACATCCTGTTGCCTTTTTCAGTAAGAAGTTGGGTCCCCATTTTGCAGGAGCATCAGCGTATAGTAGAGAAATGAGAGCCATCATCGAAGTGGTGACCAAATGGAGGCAGTACCTATTGGGAAGACACTTCACCATTCGCACAGATCATAAAAGCTTGAAGGAGCTGCTCACTCAAGTCATTCAGACCCCCGAACAGCAGCAATTTTTATGCAAATTGCTGGGCTTTCATTTTTCTATTGAGTACAAACCGGGCCGCACCAATGCCGCTGCCGATGCTTTATCGAGACAACAAGCAGAGACACCTCCAGCAATGTTTATGGCTGTCAGTAAGGGCTGTTTTGATTTTCTGGATGTCTTGAGACAGGAAAACATTACTTGTCCAGATTTACGCAGGTTGCACGAGCAATAGCAGAAAGGAGAATTGGCGCACGGAGCTTACACAGTTCGGGATGGCATTGTGTATTTCAGACATAGGTTTTTTATCAACACTCATTCCAGCTTGAAATCCCAATTATTACAGGAGTTTCATGCTTCGTTGAGTGGCGGACACGCAGGGGTCGAGAAGACTTATAGACGTTTGGGCGCAAATTTTTTTTGGGAAGGCATGAGGACGGAGGTTCGTCAATTTGTGTAGGCCTGTTTTGTATGTCAGACAGTCAAGTATTCTTCTGCGGCTCCATATGGACTACTACAACCCCTAGAGCTCCCTGAACGGATTTGGGAAGATTTGGCGATGGATTTCATAGTCGGCTTGCCCAATTCCAACGGAGCAACAAACATATTAGTGGTTATTGATCGCCTAACCAAATATGCTCATTTCAGTGCTTTACCCAACCATTATACAGCAACGAAAGTGGCGGAGTTGTTCATGAATATGGTGATACGTTTACATGGCCTTCCTCGCACCATTGTTTCCGACCGTTATCCAGTTTTTACTAGTGCTTTTTGGCAGAAGCTGTTTGAATTGATGGGTACTAAGCTTAAGATGAGCTCGGCCTACCACCCACAAACGGACGGCCAAACGGAGGTCACTAATCGCTATTTAGAGCAATACCTCCGCGCTTTTACTGCAGAGAATCCTAAGAAGAGGAGCCGGTTCCTGTCTTGGGCTGAATATCATTACAACACCAGTTTTCATTCATCCATTGGCATGACACCCTTTCAAGCAGTTTATGGTCGCTCTCCACCTACAATTCCAACCTATACGAGAGGTGCCACAACTATTCGAGCCGTCGAAGAAGACCTCTTATCCCGTGATGACATTCTGCAGCAATTGCACCTCAACTTGCAGCGAGCTCGAAATCGAATGAAGCAACAAGCCGATAAGAAACGTTCGGATAGAGAGTTCAGCATTAGGGACCTCGTCTTAGTCAAATTGCAGCCGTATCGTCAGACCACCGTGGCCCATAGACTGAATTCCAAATTGTGTCGACAGTATTTCGGTCCCTTTGAAGTTATCGGCAAAGCAGGTCCAGTTGCTTACACGCTCAAGCTGCCTCCCCGGAGTCGTATTCATCCCACGTTTCACGTCTCATTGCTGAAACCGTTCATTGGTGATACCCCACTGCAATACTTCCCGTTGCCTGAACTCAGCGTGACGAACCAGCCACTCATGGTTCCAGTTGCTATCCTGGCCACTCGGACTATCAGGATGAACGAGAAAGACATTCCGCAGGTGTTGGTACAGTGGACATTAAGCTCGCCTGAAGACGCCACTTGGGAAAATTTCTCTCAGCTGAAGGAGACATACCAGTTGACCAACCTTGAGGACAAGGTTGTTTTTGACGGAGGGAGTAGTGATACACCAATCCAGCTAGCAAGCCCAATTGAAGTGGACCCGAAGTATAGTTGGGCCACGACCCAGAAGATGGAGGAAGCCCAGCTCACGCAGGAAGCTGACAAAGCTGAAGCAGGAGCCGAACAGGGAGAGACCAGCAAGAAACGAGTTCGCGGGAAGCCAAAATGGATGAGAGACTACCTGATGTTGTTGGATCGTTGAAAGGAGAGAGAGAGAGATGTAGCCATTCGGTTATAGAGAGAGAATTTGTAATAAGAAGTATAAATAGAAAAATGTAAAGGAAGAATGTTTTTTCTCATGATGATTAATGAAATAGCATATTGTTGTGGGAGATTTGCTCTGTCTCGAAGAGAGCCTTGTATCATTGGTGATCCTCAGTGCTCTTCACTTTAGTTGTGTGAGTGAGAGAGATTTGCTTATTGTTCTTATTATTTCTTATTTCTACTATTGCTTTTATCTTCTCTTCTTCTATTTTCTCTTTATATATGTATTTGTATCTTTTGTTTTAGAGTTGTAGTTATTATAATTATCTTCTTCCTCTTATTTCTACATTTACTTGTATTTTGGTTATTGAGTTGTAATCTTATTTAATCAACAATCTTGTCTTTGTATTATTTTGCTTAAACTTTTAAGAGTTATGTTATTTTCCATTGAGGCAATATATATATGTGTGTGTATATATATATCTCTCTAACAATCAAAAGTTTATTCATTTGTTTGTTTAAATGGAAGGTGAGACCATCAAGATCATGAACCAAGACCTAGTGAGGTTGTATAGGTTTGATGGATCCAATTTCACTAGGTGGTAAGATAAGGTAAATGTAAAAGGTATACACTATTTTATATAATAGTAATGAGATTGTATTAGAATTCTTTCATATGTTTATATATGAATAAATGTGTAGTTGTTAACATGTTAACACAATATGAGGTACATTGTGATATGGTTGACACATCGATTTTCGAAAGTTGATGTGTAATCCTAGAAGGGATTTATGACATGATTCTCATAATATAGGGATTGCAAAACTTATTTGTATGCTATAGGTGAGATAGTTGTACATTGGTATGAAAATTATGTTTTGAGATTTTATAAAGCATGATAATTTGGTAGTTTATACATGCCTATATATTCATTTTGTGAATCAATTGAATATATCAATATGTGGATATGAGAATTATTGTATGATATTTGTGATATACTTACAATTAATTACGTGATTCAATCGGCATGTTAATATGATAGACATATGTTGACAAATTATGTGAAATCACATTGAGACATAATTATTTTAATATATAAAAGTATATTGATATATATATGAGAATTATCATGATTTTATGGTGAGCCATATAATATGATTATTAATGTGATTAGTAACCATTTATTTGGTAAATAAAAGAATAATTTGAGAAATTAAAATTTCTCATTTAAGTGTTGAGCATCTCAACTTATGAGATATGAAAAGATGAACCAAAGGGGGTTACATCTTTTATTGAAAGTGCCTTACCATTGAAAGAAAAATAGATCATGGTGGATTCAAAAATTGTGGGATGACATATTGACTCAAGGCTTGGAGTCTAAAGTATGAACAATTGGAAAATGTTTGAGAATTATCTAGTGACAATAATTCTTAAATATTCAATATCTCAATTAGCAGACATTACAAAATTAGAGAAGTAATTTTGAATCTCAAAACCAAAAATAGTGAATAAATTGGTGAGAATTTTGTTAATTTTGGTTAAAGATAATAAAACGATGATATGATTAATTTAATCTCAATGAGCGGATAATTTTAATTGTAAAACCAATTTTAAAGTATAAGAAATTAAAGTATTTAAATAAATCAATGAGTGTTTATTTTCTTTGATTTAAGTATTTTTGACATCTTCAAATTGTTTTTTGTGAGGAAAATCAATGGATGTCAAAGTGGTGTTTTCAAAAGATTCTTATGGAGACTCTTAGAAAATGCACAAAAGTTGCTTAAGTAATTTTAAGATTATTTAGACAACTAAAAGTGAAAATGAGAAATTTTCACATGACATTTGTGTTCACATATTTTATTTTGTGAAATATATAAAAGAAAACAACCAAGTGAAAATTACTTTCAAAGAAGTGTGTCTTGATTTAGCAAGAAAATAAATAAAAATAAACAAACATTGAGGTTTTATTTTTCTTGATCTATAGAGAAATTAACCTTGTGGCTTAAAAGACTCATGATGAACCTTGGGAATTATAAGTCTAGATTTATCTTTGGGATAAATGACTTAATAGAAATAAAGAGATTTCTATTTAAAAGTGATATTTTCACTTTATGTGATAAATGTGAGGGTGATGCTCCAAAGTTAATCAATTTATGTTCATAATGGTTTATTAATTTGATCATCCTATTAAATAGGTGACCTGAAATTCTACATTCTAAATCACTTTGACTATATGTGTATAGAATTGATAAATCTAGACATGCTTGGTGTCTAAAGTTATTGTTTTAATATTTTGATTCAAGAAGGAATCAATTTAAAACAAAAAGGGAAATTTTTAGAAACAAAGAGGTTTCTAGAATTAATATTCAAGAAAAATGTTTATCTTGGATATTGAAGTATAAAATAGTGGGGGTGTTGACTATGGTCAAAATCACTATTTTAATGGTGTAACTATTTTAATCAAACTATAGCTAGCAAAAAAGTTTGAATAAAATAATGAGAGTGTTTAAGTATGCATACATGAGAAAAGAAATTATTCAAATGGAATCATTTCTACATCTCAAGGGATGAGACTCGGACTCCCTAAAGAGATTCATGGTTGATGGTAATCTATCTTAATACTAGTAACAAAACTAGTATTAGGTTCAATAGGTAATAACAAGTCAATCAAGTGAATAGTAGTAGTACTCAAATTTTGTCCCATCTGAGATATGAGCACTAGAGTGTTATCAAAATGAAGGTTAAAGCCAAAATATTTTTAATAGAACTCAGTCTTGAAAAGTCAAGTATTTTAGGGTAACAAAATAGTGTAAGATTTCTACCTTTATAGACCTAGGGGTGGTGCCGCACCTCATGAGAATTGTGAGTCATTCTCAAGAAAATTCTATGAATGGAATGTGCATATAGGCATTAATGGGGCAAAAGCGAGACATTGAGGTCTCAAATGAACATAGTAAAGGTGTGTGTGTTATCACCGGTTTGTTATCAATAGATATGTTATCCCAAAAATCAGAAGTGAATGACATGGCAGGCATTAATTACACGTGGCTGAAACCTGGCAGAATATGTGCTCGACTATCGACCAGGAAAACACCCAGTGTCACGCGACCGGTTTCTTCATACGACCAGCCTGGTCGTACACACATTCTACACGGAGGAAATCTTAGGCAGTTATGATGGAATCCGAAATTATCTCCCATGATTTCCTGAGTATCTGATTATTTAGGAAAGAATATCTGTAACAAATCAATGTAAATCTTCCCTGAGCTTATAAATAGAGGAAGAGGGCTCAGGAAAGGGGATCTGATCCTTTTTCTTTTGAGCAAAAAAGGTCATTTGAGATTAAAGAGAGATTACACTAGAATAATTGTATTTTCTTCTTCGAAGGTTAGTGAAACTCATTGAACCCTAGTTCTTTGATCACCCCTTTGGATCTTATTTCAATAACAATTCAAGTGGACGTAGGTTATTACCAGATCTTAGGGCCGAACCACTATAAAATCTTGTCTTTATTATTTTCGTCATCACATTCTTTCCAACGTTCTTATCCACGTCAAGCGTATTTTGACTCCGTGTCAGTTGGCCAAAATCTGGGTCAACATTCTGGTGCTTTCATTGAGAGCTTGGTATAGCATCGTTAAGAAAACCAATGGCGAAAACTACAAGGAAAACTGGGCAGGCGGTCGCCGCTGCACCATCTAACCCGCCTCCTCCTCCTACAAGCGTGGCTGAGGATGAGCCACATTTGGATTTTGATGAGGAACAAATGGACGACGCGAAGCTGAAGAGTACCCTAGGGGTGCTGCATGAAGAGCTGGCCAATCTGAGGGCCAGCCAGGAAGGTACTGCCGAAATCATGGCGCAGCAGCAGCAGGAAATTGAGCGGCAGCGTCTGGAGTTGAGTGAAAGGCAGGCGGAGATGGACCGTCGCCAGAGGGAAACCATGGCAGCCCTCAAGGCAGCTTTGCAATTGGCTAGGAATTAGGCTACACCTGCTTCGCAACCTGATCAACCCGCCAGTGGGCCACCCCATAGGGGTCCCAATCCTAGCCCGCCTGTCCAGCCCTCGAGCCCACAAAGGCCCGAACAGCCACAGGTGCCCCATGACGATGTCCCACTGATGGACCCTGAGGAGCAGCCTCCATTCCAAGTTGGTCGCGGCCATCCCCCACAATAGAGGCAGAATAGGAACGAGCAGCAGCCTCGAAGTCCTAGACGCCATAGGGGTGATGGGCCAAATCTTCCAAACAGAGGACAGCATCCTCCTGGTAACAGGAGGAATTCAGAGTTAGGATCTGCTGTCCGAGGCCCCCCACGGCATGATAATGCACGGGGACCTAACGACCAACGCAAACCACCCTCTAACGCTCGAGAGGTACCAGCCCGGGAGGGCCATCGAGGGAACAGTCGATCCCACCATAGCCAATCAAGATTCAGAGATGGCCATGGTTATAATGAAGCCGACTCAGGCAGAGGAAACGCTGGTCGGAGAGATGAAGAAAGAGGTGGAGGCAGAAACCAGCCCCCTCGAGATGACCAACCCGACAGACGGGACGCTGGGGGGCAGCCCAGACAAAATAATGTCTTCAACCGGCTTGGAGCTAGCGATTAGCGAAGAAGAGATGAGGACTTGAGAGATGTACTCAACGATCGCCGCGAGCAGCATGGTGAGTACGTCCCCCCAGTAGCAGAGGTCTCGGCGATTCCTAGCGCCGTGCAGGCCCAGATAGATGCCCTCAACCAGGCAGTGCAGCAGCTGGTCGAGGGAAGAATGTCTAACATCGACCATGATAGGAGAAAAGGTACTCCTTTCGTCTAGAGGATAGCCATGGCTGAAACTCCTAGCAAGTTTAAGATGCCTACGCTACCAAACTTTGACAAGTATGGTGACCCGGTATCTCATGTCAACAAATTTGAGATACAAATGGACATTCAGAAGGTGTCCAAAGATGCACGATGCAGGATCTTCCCTGCAACACTTTCTGACGCTGCACAGGAGTGGTTTTTTAAATTCCCTCTTGCAAGTATAATTTCCTGGGAAATGTTCGTGAAGGATTTTTACGGACAGTTCTATGCTGGTCGCATGCACCCTACCGAGGCAAATCAGTTGGTCGAGATACGCCAGCAAAATGGAGAATCGTTGAAAGACTACATTCAGCGTTTTATGCAAGCAGCCGCCGGAGCCAAAACAGTGGGTGATGAAGGCAAAATGATGGCCATAACGGCAGGGGTTAAGCGCCGTACCCCTCTCTGAGAGAGCCTCAGAAAGCATGGGGTTAAGACGACCCAGGAATTTCTAGATCGAGCAGATCATTATATTAAGCTCGAAGACGCCATTGCCAATGAAGGGAAACCCCCAAGCAAAGATAAGGAGGCAGCCGAACCCACCAAAGCCGCCAATGGGTCGAAACCCAATGGCAACAGCAACGGCAACGGGAACGGCAACAGCAATGGCAAGAATGGTGGAAAACGGCCACACAACGAGCCTTCCACCTCTGACAACAAGAGGACCAAGGGTAATCATTATGAACCTCGGTTCACTAACTATACTGCCCTTATTGAGTCTCGGGGAGAGGTATATCAGGCCACGAGTTCTAGTGTGCCTTACAAGAAGCCTGCCCCCATTCGAAAGGACATTTCGAGGAGAGACACCACTAAGTTCTGTCGTTATCACAACGACTACGGGCATGACACCAATGAGTGCAACCAGTTGAAGGATGAGATCGAGTTCCTTATCAGACAAGGACACTTGAAGAGATATGTATGGGCCTCAGGAAATTCCCAACGAGAAGCTCCAGGTGGCAACGACCAAGCGCCCACACGCCAACGCTCGCCACCTTTGCAGCCTGATCCCATAGCCAGCACCCTGTTAACCATCTGCGGAGGTCCGCATCTTGCGGGAAATAGCGGCAAGGCCAGGGAACGATATGCTCGGACCCTGCGCCACGACAAGGACATTGAGATGATGACTATCGAGGACCGTGCGCCGAAAAAGGCTCGATCAGAAGAGAGCGAGAAAACCTTCTTTGATAGCGATGCCCAGCATGTCCGGTTCCCACACTCCGATCCGCTAGTCGTGGACATCCAAATGGCCAATATGATGGTGAAGAGAGTGCTAGTCGATACAGGAAGTTCAGTAAACATCTTGTACAAGTCTTCTCTAGAACACATGAAGTTGTCCGTTAAGGACTTAGAGCCTTACAACCAAACAATATACGGCGTCTCTGGCGAGGGACTTTCCCCTGCAGGGTCAATCAGACTTCCAGTGACAACAGGTACATCGCCTGCTACCAGGAAATTACTCGCTACTTTCATAGTGGTCGATTTTCCCTCGGCGTACAATGTCATCATTGGAAGACCTATACTGGTAGACCTACGAGCCGTCACCTCCATATGGCACCTAGCCATGAAATTCTCGACAGACGGAGGGGTAGAACGCGTGTTGGGAAACCAGAGGGAGGCCCGGAAGTGCTACAACGCCTTGGTCACGAAGGCGAAGAAGGGAACGTCAAAAAGCACTCCCTCTGAGAGGTTGCAAATGGAAATTGATACACAAGCCCAATCCGGTGAAGGAGTCACCAAATAGAGTGTTGCCCAAAGTGAGGATAGAGATTTGGATCCTCGCTTTGGGGATTTTGAAGATACTGTTGGACCCATTGAGGACCTTGAAGAGGTCGAACTCAACGAAAAAGACTCGACCAGAGTAGTAAAGGTCGGGAAAAATTTGGAAGCAATCACTAAGCGTGCACTGGTGGTATTTTTGCGTCAAAACCAGGAAGTCTTCGCCTGGTCGCATAAAGACATGGTTGGAATAGACCCTGCAATTATCAACCATGTCCTGAACATAGACAAAAGTTTTTCACCCGTACAGCAAAAGAGAAGGCTGCTCGATAAGGATAGATCCAAAGCCTTAAAGGAGGAAGTCGAAAGACTGAAGGAGAATGGATTCATTGGGGTAGCGTTCTATCCATCGTGGGTCTCCAATCCAGTACTAGTTCCCAAGCCTAACGGCAAGTGGCGAACCTGTGTGGATTTTACAGACCTCAATAAAGCCTGCCCGAAAGATTGCTTCCCACTCCCAAGAATCGACCAGTTGGTCGATGCTACTGCAGGACACGAGATCCTCTCTTTCATGGATGCATACTCAGGCTATAATCAGATCAGTATGCATCCTCCTGATGAGGATCACACCAGCTTTTGGACCGATACGGGATTATACTGTTATAAAGTAATGCCCTTCAGACTGAAAAACGCAGGTGCAACTTACCAGCGACTAGTTAACCACATGTTTAAAGAGATGATCGGCGTAAACGTGGAGGTATATGTGGACGACATGTTGGTAAAGTCGAAAAAAGCATAAGGACATGTGAGTGATTTTCAAGAGTGTTTCGATGTATTGAACAAGTACCAGATGAAGCTAAATCCTCTCAAATGTTCCTTCGGAGTTGGATCAGGGAAGTTTTTGGGGTTTATTGTTAATTCAAGAGGAATTGAGGCCAACCTCGACAAGATAAAAGCCCTGATCGATATGAAATCGCCAGAAAAGATCAAGGATGTACAAAGTTTGACTGGGAGAATCGCAGCCCTAAGTAGATTTATTTCAAAATCAACAGACAAATGCGTCCCTTTCTTTAATCTACTTAGGGGCAACAAGAAATTTGAATGGACAGGAGACTGCAAGCAATCTTTTCAGGCCTTGAAGGCCCATATGGCACAGCCTCCCATTTTGTCAAAGCCAATCGAAGGAGAAACTTTGTTCATCTACCTGGCGATCACTGAAGTTGCTGCTAGTGCGGTACTAGTACGAGAAGAAGATGACGTACAAAAGGCGGTTTACTATGTAAGCAAGAGGCTAATCGGTGCAGAACTGAGGTATCCGCCCATCGAAAGGTTAGCATATTGCTTAATCTTGGCCTCTAGAAAACTACGTCCTTACTTCCAAGCCCATCCTATTACAGTTTTAACCGACTAGCCCCTTCGGCAAGTTCCCCAAAAACCAGAGGCGGCTGGGCGTCTATTAAAATGGGCAGTCGAACTAGGGCAGTTCGATATTACGTATTCACCGCGAGCAGCAGTAAAGGGATAAGTCGTGGCCGATCTCATTGCAGAGTTTACCGAACTCCCAGACAATGAGGAGTGCGAAAAACCTAATGCACCTGAACCTCATGATCAAGCTCCCTCATGGAAGTTGTTTACAGATGGGTCATCAAACGAATCTCACACAGGAGCAGGAGTGATATTGATAACGCCAGAAGGGCATCGATTTCACTGCGCCATTAGGTTTGACTTCTTAGCCTCGAACAACGAAGCCGAATACGAGGCCCTCCTCACTGGATTACGATTGGCGAAAGACATGGATATAAAAGTGCTCGATATTTACAGTGATTCACAGCTGGTGATGAATCAAGTTCTAGGGGAATATCAAGCACGGGGCCTCAAAATGGGAGCCTACCTAAACAAAACTAGAGATCTATTGGCACAGTTCCAGAAGTATACCCTCCAACAGATACCTCGAGACCAGAATACGAATGCAGATGCCTTAGCCAAACTGGTAAGCGCGAATGATGCTAACACTTTGAATATTGTGCCAGTAGAAAGATTGAGCGAACCAAGCATTCGGGCAGATGTGTCTAGCATGGAAATCTGGATGGCACCATACTTGGAATACCTAACCAGCGGTGCACTGTCGACAGATAGGAACAAAGCCAGAACTCTTCAAAGGCAGGTCGCGAGATATATATTGGTCGATGGTGTTTTATATCGAAGGGGATATTCCATGTCGCTGCTCAGATGTATTACGCCCGAGAAAGCTAAGGAACTGATGAAGGAAGTACATGAGGGCTTTTGCGGAGATCATGCTGGGGGGGCAAAGTTTAGCGAAAAAGATCTTAAGGCAGGGCTATTTCTGGCCAACTATGAACGAAGACTCTGCGGAGTACGTGCGGAAATGCGATAAGTGTCAAAGATTTCCCAAAATCCCACGAGCTACTCCAAATGAGTTAAAACAGATGCAGAGTCCGTGGCCTTTCGCAGTATGGGGCATAGATTTGATCGGATCGCTACCAACAGGAAAAGGTGGGGTAAAATACGCGATTGTAGCAGTCGACTACTTCACCAAATGGGCCGAAGCTGAACCACTCGCTGCCATAACGACCAAGAAAGCTCTTGTCTTCGTCATCAAGAACATTATTTGCCGATATGGTTTGCCCCGAAAGATTGTCTCAGACAACGGAACCCAGTTTGACAGTGACCTATTTACAGACTTCTGCGAAAGACACTGAATTATTAAAAGCTTTTCTTTAGTTGCGCATCCGCAAGCAAATGGACAAGTAGAAGCAGTGAATAAAACACTGAAATCTACCATGATGAAAAGGCTGGAAAACACCAAAGGAGCATGGCCAGAACAGCTGCTCGAAGTCCTCTGGTCGTATAGAACGTCTCACCGAACAGTGACAGGTCATACTTTGTTTTCCTTAGCATACGGATATGAAGCCATGTTGCCAGTCGAGTTAGATCCGCCCTCGCATCGATGAATTACATACAACCAGGATCAGAACAATCAATTAATGATGGAGTCCCTAGACTCAGTAGAGGAAATACGAGAAAGAGCCCAACTCCGAGTAGCTGCGTACCAGCAAAAATTCGCCCGGTACTTTAATTCAAAAGTAAAAGAAAGAAAATTCAATGTTGGAGAGCTAGTGCTACGACGAGTTTTCTTGAAAACCCGCGACCCCACTGCTGGAGTACTTGGACCAAATTGGGAAGGACCATACCAGATCGAAGAAGTCCTTCACCCAGGCACCTACAAACTTGCACGCTTAAACGGAGATCTTGTTCCACGCTACTGGAATGGAGAACACATGCGCAAGTATTACCAATGAACAGCCCTTCTGAAAGGACTGGCTTGTATTTATTTTTACTTCTTACAAGTTTCGGAAAAGGTTAGCCACGTTGTATGGCTAATCCTTATAAGTGTAAGATCTTTTTAAGATCACTCGTAAAGACATGTTTAGTCCATTTTAATACGAGATTATAAGGGACTGCGCGTAGCCAGTCATTCTTGCCAACCTTTGTAAATTCATTTTTACAAGTATTTGTTCAATACATGTGTTGTTTTGTTGTATTATAAGTGTTATAATTACTATCGAGCAGTAATGTTCGCACAGGTCGTGGTCAAGGCAAGTGACCAAGGACCTAAAGCTCCTCGATCACTTGGGGGGCGTATAAGGTACATCGATAGCAAAGCATACCGTGAGGTATGTAAACACATTAACAAAATAAGTGAAAGCATGCTATGGTACTTAGAGCATTTTTTGAAAAAATCAAACCAAAGTACTATGCTAAGTTCGGTCATGCGAACAGGTATTATAATAAACATTATAATATTAGCAAGGAAATCGTTTACACCGCGAGCATTAGTGATCGGATGTAAATATGTGATTAAAAGAAAAAAGCTTTTACACCACGAGCAGTACTGCTCGGATGTAATTGTTCAAGTATAAGTAAAAAGCTGCCCTTGTAGCAATGAAAAATAAATTGTCTTTACAAGTAGGCCCGTGGGCCATAAAAACAAAAAGATGAAAAGAAAATTACTGGGGAGCAGGAGGGTCTTCTGGGTTAGGAGCGCTCTTGTCAGTCGGAGGATCGACCTTAGCATCAGCAGCAGGGGTCTTGGTCTTAGCTCTCTCCTCTACCTCCAACCGAGCAGTGCACTGCGCCATCAGCGTCCTTTGCAGCCGCTCGGAGAGATAGTTAATGTTGGCCCCTCAGTTGTGCTTCCAGAGATCATAGAAACTGAGGAAGGTGTCTTCCTTGTACTTCTTCAGATTTCTGGCCCCATCCTCCTCAAGCTCCTGAATGCACCCTCAAGCTCCTAAACGCGCCCCTCAAGTTCCTGCAGCCGTTCCTTGAGCCTCTTCGCCTCATCTCTACTGGCGATCAGATCAAGACTGAACTGCTTACAATCTTGGGTATTGAGGACAACACTCTCCTTCCATTTTTTCCGCTCCTCGTTGGATTTCTGCAGGCCCCTTGACTCTCCTGAAGCTCCTGGGTAAGAGTGGCTTGGTCCTCACATAGTTGCTCGTTCAGCTTAGACAACTCCCGGTTCTCCTCGAGCAGCTTGGTGTTCTCAGCCTCAAGTGCTTGCTTAGCCTGGGCAAGCCTGGAATCAAAGTTCTTCTCTTGAGAGACCATTTCCCCAGCACGGCGCCAGCTAGAAGTCAAAGAAAAAAACCCCTAAAGAAAAAATGAGTTAGGAAAGGAAGTTTAGCATAAATGACAAAGCAACAAAAGATGACTTACGCCGGCTATCTCATTCAACCCTCTGTTAATGATTTCGTTGATGTCCATTGTGGCAGTGTCATTAATGGCAGTCTGGCTGCGTTTGTGCTTCGAGAGCCGGTATATTCTCTCCCTGGCCATGCCAACTATGTGGCTGGATAGGGGGCCTTCGGACAAGTGGTCCAAGGTCTCTTTGTCTGCGGCCTTTGAGGAAGACCGAGGATTGACAGGCGCGGGAGTCTGCTGCTCGGGGGCAGGTGGATGTGGTAGGTCCTCCTTGGAAGGGGCTGTGGCAGGAGTATCTTCTGTCCGAGCCTTCTTTGAAGGGGTTTTGCTACTTTCCCCTCTAGCCCTTTTATTGTCCTTCTTCGGGACAGAAGAGTCAGCAGCAGCTTGGTAGTGGTCGAAGAAGTCCCCGGAGTCCATACCTGCACAAAGAGAAACAGTTCAAACAATGAGATTAAAGGGTCGCGAGAAAGCAGAGATTAGAGTCAAAGAATTACAAAAGTAAGATACCCGAGCTACACCTACTGGTCGTAACATTATCTACTGGACTACCTAGTTCCTGGAAGAAATCTGAATTTAAAGAGGGGTGTTCCTAAAGTTGCCATCCCCATCAAATAGATGAGAAGGGACTGGCAGATTATTCAAAAACGAGAATGGTGTACTGTATACATCCGACGAGTCGTCAGACTATTCGGCAGGCTCAGTAGCCTTTTGTTTCCCCTTGCCCTTGGGGACCGACGATTTTGCTACTCGGTGGGGAACAGCAGGTTCCCTGATTGTAAACCCAGTTGGCCTCCTACTAGGAGGAGGCGCCTGAGGTGGCTGCTCGGGTCCCTGCTCAGGTCCCACATCAGCATGAACACCACCCGCTGCGGGTTTGCTGGTCGCAGGTTGGGAGCCCTTAAGGCCAGCCAACCTAAGGTTAGCCTCATTGATCATGTTTTTTACACTCTCAGCAGCATTTGACGTACTGGCTAAGAGTGCTGCCCTCGACTCCATTCCTGGAGTGGGGGTCGGGCGTAACCATGGACCTGGAACACAATGGAACAGTGAAGTATTACGACAAGAGATTTAAAGCGCAGGAACTACTATTTTAAGGATCATTATTTTCCTTACCTCCTCGAGTGAAGGCCAGATTTTCCGTGGAGATGTCGGGAGTAAGGAAGTACTCCATATGATACTTCCCCACGTTGGAGATATGAGTGGTCTCGGACAGAAAGGTGCGCCGGTCTCCTGGTGGCAAAAATGGAAAAACCCCGTACCGTCTTGGTTGGGGTTGGACTTGAGGTCAAAAAGATAATTGACCTCGTGAGGAGAAGGAGCTGGCCATTTCTTGAGTTTATAAAGGATATAGAGCGTGGCCAGCATCCTATACCCGTTCGGAGTAATTTGAAAAGGGGCCACCCCAAAGTAGTATGCCACCCCTTGGAAAAATGAATGAAGAGGCAGGGTGGCACCCGCCTCGATATGGTATCTCGACCAAGCGCTATAAGCCCCCCTGGAAGGTTGGCTCGCTGGTCGATGGAAGGTCTGACTAGGGTTACCCCCGTCAGATTGTATTTATTTATATAGTTGTTGATCATGCAAATTGTCACTGTACTTGGGGATACCACGTGCCACTCGACAGTCGGTCGGTCGGCATGGCGAGGACGAGCACGCCTTTGAACTTCGGTTTCAGGAGGGAATTCCCCTCGACCACTGGTCGAGGGGGAATCAGCAGGAGGCTGACTTGGAGAGTAAGGGTTGCGTCTTTTTCTAGCTTTGGTTTTTGTTCTTGCCATTCTCTGGGTAGGAGCTGGTGGAGGATTTGGGTTAGAACGTGAAAATGGAATTTCTGGAATCAGCGTGGATGGATTCTCTTCTCCCTCGAGCATTTGGGCCAAAATTTCGTCTTCGATAGGTCTTTCGCCCCCCCAAGGGTCTTGCATATGAACTGCAAACAGAAAATGGAGGAGATAAGACACAATCCGCGAAGTAGTGGGAGGAGTTGGGATAACGTTGCTCGTGCCTAAATAACCAGCAGCATCCTAGTCCTACACTAACTTCAACGTGGGTAGTTTATAAGACGGATAAAAACAAGAAGGAAAGAAAAATGTTTTCTGAAAAGAACTTTTTCGACTCCTGAAGGGCGGGAAAAAATTTCGGTTTTTTCACCTGGCTTAAAGGTTGAATCTTTCGTCAACCTAACGTCCTAAATCAGAGATTCTATATATCAATGTATCGACCTAACCTGTACAAGGCATAAAGACGCACTTTTACTAAACAGTAGGCGGTTCATACCAAAAAAACCCTAAAAACCTTATTCAAGAATGCAGAAATATCAGAGCATAAAGACAACATGCATGGCTTAATTGAGAGCTTAAAGGATGGAGTCCTTACCTGAGAGAAGATGGAGATTCTGAAGAAAATGAAAACTCAAACTGGAAAACCTTCGGCTAGGCGTCGGACTGGTATTCGAAGCTCTGAACTCTGGTGCAAGTTCTTGAAAGTTTTGGCGAAGATGGTGACTAAAATTTTCTTAAAGGAGAAGAAAGGCCTACTTATAGGGGTCGAAGGGATAGCCAAAAGGCAGTAATCATCACTTCCCACTTTCGAAACGTGGGGGAGTGCATAAGCCGTCAAAAGTGTCTTTTTGGAAACTGAAAAGGCTTGATTAGACATAATTATGTCACGGTTTTCGAAAATGTATGGGGATTCTGACAGACATGGTGGGGATGTGAACGGTTGTTCCTTTAAGTTTCTTTATTGCTGGTCGCAATAAACAAACTTGGGGGGCAAATGTTATCCCAAAAATCAGAAGTGAATGACATGGCAGGCATTAATTACACGTGGCTGACACCTGACAGAATCTGTGCTCGACTATCGACCAGGAAAACACCCAGTGTCACGCGACCGGTTTCTTCATACAACTAGCTTGGTCGTACACACATTCTACACGGAGGAAATCTTAGGCAGTTATGATGGAATCCGAAATTATCTCCCATGATTTCCTGAGTATCTGATTATTTAGGAAAGAATATCTGTAACAAATCAATGTAAATCTTCCCTAAGCTTATAAATAGAGGAAGAGGGCTCAGGCAAGGGGATCCGATCCTTTTTCTTTTGAGCAAAAAAGGTCATTTGAGATTAAAGAGAGATTACACTAGAATAATTGTATTTTCTTCTTCAAAGGTTAGTGAAACTCATTGAACCCTAGTTCTTTGATCACCCCTTTGGATCTTATTTCAATAAAAATTCAAGTGGACGTAGGTTATTACCAGATCTTGGGGCTGAACCACTATAAAATCTTGTCTTTATTATTTTCGTCATCACATTCTTTCCAACGTTCTTATCCACGTCAAGCGTATTTTGACTCCGTGTCAGTTGGCCAAAATCTGGGTCAACAAGATAATGGTTCAATGCTCTGGCAACCAAAATTTCAACAAACTTTGTGATAATTACACTAAGGTCAAATTCAAGTCGAAAGGCATTTTAATTAATTTATGCACCAATGTAAAGGTTTCCATAAAGAGTAATGTTTAACGCACAAACGTGACTTCCACTAGCAGTGATTGTAGTATAGATCGAGTGGTCGATCCACAAAGAGGCAAAGAAATAAAGTTAACAATAAATAAAGTTTAGAGAATATGTGGAAAATAGAAAAAGTGATATTTTTGTTGTTTTTGAGATTTAAAGATTGGAAATATAGATAGAATAAAGTGCGATGTAACAAAAGGTAACAAGTAGGAAGGACCAAGAGTCACCAATATACATACTTATTTATTTGGATCTTTGATTCACAAAAATTACACAAATGAATAGTTCACATCCCAGATATTTATTTGGAAGATTTAACAATGAAGCACAAATATATTTCATAAAAATGCATTCCAGTGATTAGTATTCTTTACCATGGAAGGATGATATAAATCTTATGAGAAATCTAAAAATGACATTATACCATTGGCAATAATACAATAAAAGATTGGACATAAAACCTAACATAAATATTACTTTTACTATTTATAAAATACATAGAAAGAGCATGACTAATTCTATATAGATTTAGCAAAAGTAAATATATATGAATGAGATAAAGAAAATGATAAAGATATTGTCTATATTATTTTAACTAATTTGATAATAGATAGAAAGTGTTTGACAAAATCTATATGCTATTAGTAAACATAAATAAAGATAACAAGATAAAGAAATAGAGATGAAAGAAAATAAATCATTCAAATATATAAACTTTAAGCACATGGTGAATCAAAAATACCAATCAAAGTCATAGTGCATATAGGATCATCCTAAGCCTATTATGCTAGACATTCTCATAAAATTCTAGAGAGAAAATATGAGAAATGGGAATAAATTTTGGTAGAATTTTTTTACCTAAAAATTACATTTCAAATGTGAAAGAATCCTTATTTATAGAAGAAGAAAATGACTAAAAGGAAATTAAACTACAAATGGGACTTAAAAAATAAATCTGAAACATTATTAATAATAAAATATGATTTTGAAAAATTAAATCTTATTATTAATATTAACCTAGCTATTTTAGTTAATGGTCATCATGCCCATTTTTCTAAATCAATAACAAAATGTGAGTTTTAAAGCTCAAAATAGAATGTTCAAGGCCTAAAATGCACAAGAAAATGGGCTGGTGGCAGGCTGGAGCTTTGACCCAGCCGCAACCAATGGGAGAGAGACACGTGTGCAGCTGGGCAAGGGGAAAGGAGGAGGGCAGGCGAGCTGGGTCGGTTGGATCGGGTGCAGGTCAGGGCGCGGGTCAAGGAGCTAGGTTCGCGGACAAGTAGGAGGTGAGGGGCGCGGACAGGTGGCGCGCTGGGGAGGCGCGGGTTGGGCTTGGACCAAATGGCCCTGGGCTACTTCAATTCAAAAATGCCATTTTTTTCTTCCTTTCTTCAATTTTCTTTTTGTTTTCTTTCTTTGTTTCCAAGTGCCAAAAATACCAATTAACTTCCACAAAATAAAACAAATTAATATTAACATTAAATATTTTCATTTATAAATTAAATCATATTAACTCCATGAAAATATTAATTAAAACTTAATTGATTTTTACTATTAAAATCATTAAATGTGCATTTTTCACCACTAATCACAACCCCCATCTAGCTTATTGTTAGTCCCTAGCAATTTAAGCGGATAAAAATGTTACCAAATTGAAATAGTGAATCAAGTCATGCAAAATTATTTAACAAAATGTTTCGTGAGAATTTTGAAAATGCTATTTAAAACTATCAAAGTTGTAATTCAAGAGTTTTGTGTGTGTATGCACCAAACCATGTTGTTCTTCCCAAAATTCATAACACAAACAATATTGAATAATCGCCAAAGAATAAAGTCTCAACTCCAATTCCTCATAAATGTATTGAAAATAATTTTACGGGAGATGGATACACTTTTGGAGTTGGAAAGTTATCAATTAACGCTAAAAAATAGATGTTATCGTTTTACGACAAACAATGTTAACGAATATTGATCAAAAGATAGACTAATCAATTAATTGACATAAGAATCTTTGAGATTTTACAAAATGATATTAAGAGCCAAAATAAAGAACAAAACAAAATTAGATAAATAAAATATACAAACGTTTTTTTAACAATTCTTTTTTTTTTCAACAAAACTACAAAAAGACAAAAAGAAAAATGTTGCTCTTGTTCTTTTTTTTTCTTTTTTTTTTTCATTCATTTAAATATATATTCTTCTTTTTCTATAATTTTTTTTTGGCAAGAGACAACATAAGAATAAAGAAAAAAATACATGAAATAAAAATTCAAATATAATAAAATACAATAAAGGCTCTTTAAAACAAAAATTGTCCCTCTAATAAATGTCATGTTTTAAAATCTCAAAAATTAATTTTAGCAACTCAAATGATTAATAGAAGTTTTCAAAGTTGTTTTCTCATTCTTACAACTCACAAAAATTAAAAGCTTTAAACTTTAAGATTTTTCTATAATTTTTTTTACAATTTTTCTCAACTTAATGTGTTAACAATTTATTTTTTACACATGGTTGTTTGTGCATGAAATTACTCTAAAAAAACACTTCCTAATAATAAAAATAACAAAAACTATCTCACAAAAAATTTGTTGTCATAAGATTTTCAAAAATTTAACTCAAAATTTCAAAATGATAATCAAAATATATTTCAACGCATGAATATGCCTACTACCCCCAACTGTAAATGAGACATTGTCCTCAATGTCCAACATTATGCGTTATGCACATTGTGGGAGCAAATGAGAAAATGATAACAACAAAACCCCAAAAAATAAAATTCGCAACATAAAATAAATACACAAATTAAAATAAAGCACACTAGAAAGAAAGATAAAACCTGATCAGTCTTTGGTAGAAAAAAGCATCTCTCTCAAGTAAGTCTACCAACTGCATGTTTGCGTACTATCATGTATCAAAAATGAATTTTCTTTTATCCCGCGTCTCAAAAATAAAAGCGTTAGTAACATTTTCAAGATAAAGAAATTGTTTGGTTTCAAAATCGTTGAGGAAATTTGGTGAATGTTTCATTGCAAATATGCTTATGATTTTCTCAACGATTAAGTTTGTCACATCAGTATGATAGCTCTCATTTTTCTTTGGAGTGGTTGGAAGAATTTCTATAGGGGAAAGAGTTTCACTCCAAATGGTAATAGCATCATCCTCATCAGGTCTAGGAATAGGAGTAAATGATGGCGCTATGGTCTCAGGTTGAGATGATAATTGACTTAGAGTATGTACATTAATAGCGTTGGTCAATTCTGAAACTTGAGTACTAGTTTCCCTAAAATCTTCCACAAATTGTCTATTGAACTCTCTTTTCTCCTCTATAAATGCGTGTAAAGTGTCCTCTAAGGAATTCTTATTAGTCCAAACATTATATTGAGGTTCATGGGGGAAGTTAGAAAAATCGTGCTCAAAATTCATGTGAGGCGGTGCATGGTAGTTGTACTCGGGCTTCCAACTAAAATCAACGGGGTTAGTCCAACTAGAATTATGATTCCTATATTCGACTCTTGCAAAGTCACAATAACGTTCATCATAATCTACCTCTGGAACCTCGTAACTTTCTCTATCAAACTTAGTTTCTAAGACCTCAAGTTCTCGGTACTCTCTTAGACTTAGTTTGTATGCACTCCTAAAACAACTAGTACCCTTAGTAGCACTAGAATTATGATTGTTTCCGAATGAAGAATAATACATCGGAAAATACATCTCGAAATGTTTCTTTTCTTCTTCATTCATTATTTTTTTAATTTATTTTGCTTTTGTGATGATTTTTTTTTTATTTTTTTGTTTTACTTGTTTCTAGGTCGATTTGAAGTTTTTAGAACGGTCTCACTTAAGAACCACACTTTATCTAGAATTCCCCAAAGTTACTAAGTAAGCATGAATGAAACTTTACTCAAATTGGCATTTAAGCAAAAATTTCTTATGTTGACAAAACAAGCTTTGTTTTTATTTTATTTTTTTGTATTTTATGATTTTTTTTAAATATTTAAAACCTAAAAATTAAAAAAAAACTAATAACAAAAAAAAGAGACAAATCTAACAATAATAAATAAATAAATTATCTAAACACAAGAAATAAGATGCTCACAATGCCTAAACAAATATTATAGAAAAAAACAAATGAATAAAAGGGGTAAAAAAATTCTAAGAAAGTAACATTTTTTTTCAAAGATAGAGGAAAAACTAAATAAGTAAACAAAAAACTAAAGTAATCCTACAAATACATAAAAAAAAAGCCACAAAAGTAAGATAAAAAAATGTAACAAATCCTAAACACAAATAATAAAAATAAAAATTAATAAATGAAAACTAAACTAACAAAAATAAGCAACCATTTTTTTTTTACTACAAATAAAAAAAAGAAATAAAATAAAATAAGCTACCAAAAATAAATTAACAAGAAAAAAAAAATACTAAATACACACACAACAAGATTTTTAAATTTTTTTTACAACAATAATAAATAAAAAGAGAGGGAAAAAATAACAAAAGGAATAATAACAAATCATAGAAAAGAAATGATAGCAATTTTTTTCTTTTTTTTTAGCACAACAATGACATAAAAAAAAAAAGAAAAACTAACTAAGAAGGAACAATAAAAAAAATGATTGTAACTTTTTTTTTTAAAAAAACAATAATAAATAAGGTAGATCTAAAAAAAAAATCTAGAGAAATATACACAAAAAGAAAATTATAGAATTACTTACCTCTATTTCAAAATTTATTGAAAAACTTTTTTTTCACTATTACCTCCCCGGCAACAGCGCTAAAATTTATTTAATGGCCAAACGTGACTTCCACTAGCAGTGGTTGTGGTATAGATCGGCCGATCGATCCACAAGGAGACAAAGAAATAAAGTTAGGAGATAAATAATATGAGAAAAATAGAACAAGTGATATTTTTGTTGTTTTTAAGATTTAAATATTGGAAATAAAGATAGAATAAAGTGTGATGTAACAAAAGGTAACAAATAGGAAGAACCAAGAGTCACCAATATGCATACTTATTTATTTGGATCTTTGATTCACAAAAATTACACAAATGAATAGTTCACATCCCAACTATTCATTTGGAAGATTTAACAATGAAGCACAAATATATTTCACAAAAATGCATTCAAATGATTAGTATTCTTTACCATGGAAGGATGATATAAATCTTATGAGAAATCTAAAAATGACATTATACCATTGACAATAATGCAATAAAAGATTGGACATAAAACCTAACACAAATATTACTTTTACTATTTATAAAATACATAGAAAGAGCATTACTAATTCTATATATATTTAGCAAAACTAAATATATATGAATGAGATAGAGAAAATGATAAATATATTATCTATATTATTTTCACTAATTTGATAATACATAGATGGTATTTGACAAATCTATAGACTATTAGTAAACATAAATAAAGATAACAAGATGAAGAAATAGAGATGAAAGAAAATAAATCACTCAAATATATAAACTTTAGGCACATGGTGAATCAAAAATACCAAGCAAAGTCATAGTTCATATAGGATCATCCTAAGCCTATTATGCTAAACATTCTCATAAAATTTAGAGAGAAAATATGAGAAGTGAGACTAAAATTTGGTAGAGTTCTTTTACCTAAAAATTACATTTCAAATGTGAAATAAGATGTAGTGTCCCAAAATTTTACTTAGCTAGATAGTAGTTTTAGTAGCTAGTATTAGTTTCCGTGGATTTTGGTTCAAGTCGGGACTTAGTTGGAAACTCATAGCAGCAGTTATAGATTTTATAAGTTTAACATATAGTTTAGAAATATTAATTATAACATATGGTTTGATTAATATTGCTGGTTCTAGAAGTATTATTTATTATAACCTAAGGTTTAGATAGAATTAATAAAAGCATGACGCTTGTCATAATCATGTTTATTAATGATTTAAGTATTATTGATGAATAGATTAATTAAAAGAAAGATCTAGAAGCTCTAGAACCTTCCAGCAGCTATTAAGATCACGTTTTGACTCAGTCAAAGCTGTTTAATCAATTCAAAATATGATGAAAGGTGCAAATACGTGTTTGATATATCAACGTATGCCAATATATTGTAGCTATAGGAGTTGATATATCTCCTATGGGAGATACGAAAAATACATTGACTTTGCATGAACGAACGAACGGGGCTCGGGATATAGGTCTAAGCAATATATCGCCCAAGGTAGACGATATATCGCCCCTGCAAGTGTATTTTTTAAACATGAGGATTTAATTTTTAAAAACAGCCTTATCCCTTTGGACCTACCTTTGAACGATTTTGACCGAGTTCTAGGCATCTGTTAAACAAAAATTCAATTTTTTTCATTTTATATTCATTTATTTATTCAAATTAAAAGGGGTTAGTTTCACTCCTTGGACTCTGTAAATAGGACCTATTACTCAGCCATTTCCTTCATTCATTCAAGCATTCTTCAGAGCCTCCAAGCTGCTAAGTTTACTATAGAGAGAAACATTTGGGTTTTGGGATAAAAGCTTTTCCAATCTAAGCTTTTCTAAACACTTGGGAAGTAAGATATAGTGTTATTTTGGTATCGAGGTGTAGATCAAGTCATAGTTCATCCAAAGTATTCATATCCTTAAGTTTAGTTCTTCATGGTTCTTTAGTTTTCTTTTATTTTCTTTCAGATCCTAACTCTTGTTTATGATTCTTGGTTAGGTGTTTAAGTTTCTTGAAACTTAAGGTTTTCGGTAAGTTTCTTCTTAGATGGTTTAGTTCTCTATTTTCATCTTCTTTCTTTAGAAACTCACGATTCTTACTGTTAGTTTTAGGAGTGTTCCAAATCTCGTTCTTGTCTCCATATCCCAGTTTTTGGTAAGGAAAATAGGTTAGATTATATGTGTTTATATGTTTATGTTATGATATGTTTTATGCTATGATATGTATATGTATAAATATGTTTTGTAGTCGCTTGAGCATATGACTTGCTTAGATAGCAAGCCCCAAGAATTTATGTTGTAGTCGCTTGGGCATATGGCTTGCTTAGATAGCAAGCCCCAATAATTTTTTATCATTTTCATGGTTTAGAGTTATGATTTACCCTACCTCGATTAGCAGACAGAGTACCTAAATGGGTTAACATATACTATAGTTGTGATTTAACCTACCTCGATTAGTAGATTGAGGACCTAGATGGTTTTATCACATACCATGTTAATGAGTTAATGACCATTAATATTGTAGTCCTATATGATTTATGTTTTTATAGTATAGGTATATGATGTAGTCTTATGTTTATGATTTATGATATATGTTGTTAGTAAATTTTCCTTGCTGGGCATGTGTGTTGAGGATGAATGGACTGAATGGACTATTGGAAGATCGAGGATGACGTTGTTATTAAGTCTTTTGATTTATGTTTTTATGTAATTTCGCATTTAGTATTTTAAACAATTGATTTAATGTTGATGTTTATGTTTTATAAAAATGGGATCCCATACCATATTTTGTATTTGGTACAATATTTTGGGTTTTAAATAAAGTTATGTTATTTCATACTTATGTACTTCCAAAATTAGTAGTTATGTTTAGTAGTTTTTAATGGTCCGAGGTCTAGAATTAGTTGGGGCATTACAGTTGGTATTAGAGAAACAATTCATATGCATGAAGTTCTCCTTGATACACACGTACAAGCTCTGAATCTAACTGCCAATGTAAGTGTTTATGTTTATTATGTTTATGTTTATGTTTATGTTTATGTTTATAGCTAACGTTTTAGCCATTATGTGTTTCAGTTAAGAATGGATGGAGCCTTGACCTATCAGGATATCCGAGCCATTAAGGCATTGAAAAGGATTAGAGAGCCAAGGAATATTGTAGGAGTGTTAGAAAGAATCACTCAAAGATTGATCTTATTCCACATGGAGATAGTTCACCTTCAGACTACTAAGCAAATTATGATGAGAGCTACGGAATAATATGTCCTAGTAATTAGGCTTTTTAAAGATTTTCCTTCTGTAATTTCAACATTAGAAGAAATATGGGAGACTATAGATGATGATGATGATGATTTACCGGTAGCCATGAGATATTATTTTCTCATACTTAGGTTCACCTCTAAGATGGAATTTCAATTCACTAATGATCAAAAGCATTGAATCTTTATGAATCTTCCCCGAGGTAATTTTGAGGCTCAATATAATGATGATTATGAGGGGATAGATGATGATATGTTAGATGAACGGTCAGATGTAGAAGATCCTGATTTTTAGATTCACCCTAGTTATGTTAGTTTGTCTATTTATTTATTTATTTTGCATTTATGATTGTATTTAGTGAAAACTTTTTTCCAAATGAATATTATTGTTATTTTTGAATCACATGTATGAGTTTGATTTTTTTTACAATCATAATAAATAATAAATTCAATGGGTAATGACTGAGTTCGGTGAGGGTGGATACAAATCTATGGACCAAGTTCTATATTGAGAGTTTAGGGGGGCATAGTAGTGGGAACGATTTTACTGATCCCATCCCTCCCTCAATATGGTTAACTTTGGAACAACGACGAGTTTCAAGCCTGAGAATTAAGTCATATAGGATGATTAGAAACAAACTTAGAAAATAATAAAGATGGCTAATTTTCTAAGTATAGAAACACATCCTAATTATAAAGAAGGCTTACTTAATTTTTTTTCATAAGAAATCATAACTAATAGGTTCGAGTTATGTTTGCTTAGACTAAGTTTTGCCTTAGAGCCTATTAGGGTATGTTCTAACATGTTTTCTCGACTGTTAGAACTTTGCTGAAGATGTCACTCAGAAGATCTGCAAGCACGAACGCCAATGCCTCCAACAACGCCAACGAGACTAATGAAGCCCCTCCAGTTCGCAGAAGGGGAACGCGTGCTACCAATGCTGCTGCTGACAGAAGTGCACCGCTTCCGATTGACGACACCGCTGAAATTGTTCGTCTACGGCAACAAGTGGTAGAATTGTTGCAACAGCAACAATGACAACATGCTCAACCGCAGCCTCAGCAAATGGCTCAAGCACCCCAACAAGTAGGTCCTTATGGGAGATGGCCAATGGCGAACTATGTGCCGTACCCAGGTCAGTACATGGAGCCAGTCTATGAGCGGTTTTGTAAGCAACACCCTCCAAACTTTGAAAGGAAAACCGACCCCTTCGAGGCGGAAGAGTGGCTCAGGAATGTAGAGCCGCATGAACCTCGGCAACTCGGATCACATATCTTGCGTTTCTTCTCTTCTGAAGAAGGAAGCAAGAATCTGGTGGGATTTAGTACAGCAAACTCACGACGTCACCACCATGACAAGGACTAGATTTGTGGAGCTCTTCCACAAGAAGTACTATAACTCTGCAGTCATCGCTACAAGGGTAGAAGAGTTCGCTAGTCTGAAGCATGGCAACTTGACAGTAGCAGAGTATGCTCAACAGTTCGATCGACTAGCCAAGTTTGGACCAGAGTTGGTCCCAACCGAATTTTTAAGGGTCACCAAGTTCGTTAGAGGACTCAGGCCAAAGATTGAACTAGGAGTTAAGCTAGCAAATCTTGGAATCATTTCTTACGCCGATGCTCCAGAAATGGCTATAGAAGTGGAAAGGCTCCAGGCAAATGTTAGTAAGGAGGAGGCCGCAAGCCTGAACCTAAGCATCAGAATCAACCTCAGAATGGTCGGAACCACAACAATAATCATTAGCATAGCAACAATAATGGCCAGAAGAGAAGGCATCTTGATAGTGAGCAGGCCGACAATGACAAAAGAACACAGACAAGCAATAGAAATAATAGGTCGGGTTATGTAGAATACCCGCAGTGCTCCAAATGCCAAAAGTAACATCCAGGTGAGCGTCGTGCAAACACCAAAGGATGTTATAATTGTGGCCAGGAAGGTCGTCGGAAGAAAGAATGTCCACAACTCAATCAAGAAGAGAAAAAGGACAATAAGATGGTTCCAGCCAGAGTCTTGGCCTTGACCCAGGGAGAAGCTGAAGCTAGTAACAAAGTGGTCACAGGTCAGATTCCTATCCTCGATAATATATGTTCAATATTATTCGATTCAGGAGCAACACACTCGTATATCTCGTTAGGGATGATAGAGAAATTAGAAAAACCTTGTGAAAGATTTAGAACTAGGTTTGTGACAGAATTTCCTGCGGGCGAGGTAGTCCTATCATAACGGATAGTACGAGGCATACCGATCAAAATCGAGGACATAGAACTAGAAGGAGACTTTATAGATCTAGAGATCAAAGACTTTGACGTAATACTGGGCATGGATTGGCTAGCAAGGCATGATGCAACCATCAACTGTAGACGCAAGAAAGTGATGTTCGAAACTCCTAACGGTCAGAGACTATGTTTTATGGGAAAGATTTACGAACATCGCTTATTTCATCTCTCAAAGCTCATAGGATGATAGAGAAATGATATCATGCATTCTTAGCAAGTGTCACAGATGTGGCAAATGAAACACCACTAAAGGTTGGAGACGTCCGCATTGTAAAGGAATTCCTAGAAGTATTTCCTGACGACTTACCAGGGTTGCCGCCTGCTCGAGATATTGACTTCACGATCGAACTAGTACCGAGAACCGAGCCTATCTTAAAAAACACCATACCGGATGGCACCTACCGAACTCAAGGAGTTGAAGACGCGGCTACAAGAACTCTTGGACTTGGGTTTCATTAGAGCAAGCCATTCGCCATGGGGAGCCCCGGTTCTATTTGTGAAGAAGAAGGACGGAAGCATGCGGATGTGTATAGATTACCGTAGGCTGAATAAAGTGACAATTAAGAATAAGTACTCGCTACCCCAGATCGACATTTTGTTTGATCAACTCCGAGGAGCGACCGTATTTTCTAAGATTGATCTACGGTCCGGGAATCATCAGCTCAAGGTACTGGAAGATGATATTCCTAAGACAGCTTTTAGAACTCGATATGGACATTACGAGTTTTTAGTTATGTATTTTGGTCTTACCAACGCTCCAGCCACATTTATGGATTTAAAGAATCAGGTCTTCAAGGATTATTTGGAAAAATTCATCATAGTGTTCATTGACAATATTTTGGTGTACTCCAAGGACAAAGTCGAGCACGAGGAACATTTAAGAATGACCATGTTGCGACTGAAGGAGCATCAACTTTACGCCAAGTTCAAGAAGTGAAAATTTTGGCTTTTACAAGTAGCATTCCTTGGCCATATAGTATCCAAAGACGGAGTTGCAATAGACACAGCTAAGGTAGAGGCTGTGAAGGGATTGGCCAAGACCTAAGAATGCGTCAGAAGTTAGAAGTTTTCTCGGGCTAGTAGGATATTATCGGAGATTTGTAGAAAGCTATTCTAAGATAGCCACTCCACTTACCAACTTGACCCAGAAACAACAAAGGTTCAACTAGACGGATAAGTGTGAAGAGAGCTTCTAGTTACTCAAGGATAAGTTATGCTCAACACCAGTACTTTTTGTACCAACACCCAACGACAAGTTTATAGTATATTGTGATGCATCAAAGCAAGGTTTGAGTTGTGTACGCCTCAAGGAAGCTGAAGGAATACGAGCAACGATATCCAATGCATGATATGGAGTTGGCAGCGGTGGTCTTCGCATTGAAAATTTAGCGCCACTATCTTTATGGAGAACGGTGTGAGATTTATACGGACTACAAGAGTTTAAAGTATTTCTTCACACAGAAGGAGCTCAACATGTGGCAGCGCAGGTGGTTAGAACTAGTAAAGGAATATGACTGCGAAATCCTATAGCACCCAAGAAAAGCAAATGTAGTTGCTAATGCGCTAAGTAGGAAGAGTTACGGGAATCTAGCAGCAATATTCGAAATAGAAAAGCCGCTACAGTAAGAGCTGATCAATACCAGAATAGAAGTAGTCATTGGTAAACTAGCTAACTTGTCCATCCAATCAAGTCTGTTAGAAGAAATATGGATCGGACAAGGGCATGGTGACACATTAGTATCTCATATAGTTGCAGTTAAAGAAGGCAAGGACACAGATTTCTCTATATCAAGACAGGGGTTCTTGAGATATAAGAGATGGGTATGCGTGCCGAATGACTATAGAATTAAGATGAAGATTTTAGAAGAGGCACACAATACCCCATACTCAGTTCACCCAGGGTCGACCAATATGACTCACGACCTTAAGGCACTGTATTGGTGGCCGGGAATGAAGAAAGATGTAGCAGAATATGTGTCCAAATGCCTAGTATGCCAGCATGTGAAAGCAAAACAACAATAGCCTGCAGGTTTATTGCAACCGCTTAGTATTCTGGAATGGAAGTGGGAAGATATAGCCATGGACATCGTGACAGGATTACCACAAACAAATAAGTAGCACGACTCAGCTTGGGTAGTAGTAGATACACTAACCAAGTCAGCTCACTTCCTATCTATCAAGACTACATATACTGCTGATCAATACGCATACATTTATGTTCAAGAAATAGTACGACTGCATGGAATCCCTAGGACCATAGTATCCGATAGAGGATCGGTGTTTACATCGATATTTTGGGGAAGCTTGCAACAAGCCATGGGTACCAAGTTAAGTCTTAGCACGGCATTTCATCCTCAGATCGATGGTCAGTCCGAGCGTACCATACAGATTTTAGAAGATATGTTGCGCGCTTGTGTACTAGACTTCAGAGGATTGTGGAGTAAGTATTTGCCACTTATAGAATTCTCCTACAACAATAGCTACCAATAAACGATCGGGATGGCACCCTATGAGTTAATTTATGGAAGGAGGTGTCGATCACCATTACATTAGGACAAGGTAGGAGAAAGGAAACTTTTTGGACCCGAAGCTGTTAGAGAGGCTCAGGATGCAATGGCGCTGATTAGAAAATGTATGCTCGCTGCTCAAAGATGTCAGAAAAGTTATGCGAATGCCAAGCAGTGTGATGTGGAATTCAAAGTCGGAGATCAAGTCTTCTTAAAGATATCTCCTATGAAAGGTGTGAAGCGGTTTGGGAAGAAAGGCAAACTTAGTCCCCGATTTATAGGTCCTTTTGACATATTGGACAAGGTGGGAATAGTTGCATATAGGTTAGCCCTACTCCCAGCTCTAGTAGATAGCCACAATGTATTTCACATCTCGATGTTGCGTAGATATGTGTCAGCCCCATCTCATGTCCTCAAGTATGATACGATAGCACTCCAGAAAGACTTGAGCTATGAGGAATGACCGGTTAGCATCCTAGATAGAGGGATGAAGGAATTACGGTCTAAGAGTATTCCTATAGTCAAGGTCCTATGGAGTAATAGTTCTGAATGAGAGGCAACGTGGGAGTTGGAGGAAGACATCTTAGCACGGTATTCGGAATTGTTTGGTAGGTAAATTTAGGGGACGAAATTCTTTTAAGTATGGGAGAATTGTAGTGTCCCAGAATTTTACTTAGCTAGATAGTAGTAGTAGTGGTAGCTAGTATTAGTTTGTAGTATATTAGTTTCCGTGGATTTTGGTTCAAGCCAGGACTTAGTTGGAAACTCATAGCAACAGTTATGGATTTTATAAGTTTAACCTATAGTTTAGAAATATTAATTATAACATAAGGTTTGATTAATATTGCTGGTTCTAGAAGTATTATTTATTATAACCTAAGGTTTAGATAGAATTAATAAGAGCATGACACTTGTCATAATCATGTTTATTAAGGATTTAAGTATTATTGATGAATAGATTAATTAAAAGAAAGATCTAGAAGCTCTAGAACCTTCCAGCAACTGTTAGGATCACGTTTTGACTCAGTCAAAGCTGTTTAATCAATTCAAAATATGCTGAAAAAGTGCAAATACGTGTTTGATATATCAACGTATGTCGATATATCACCTACGGGAGATATGGAAAACACATCGACTTTGCACGAACGAATGAATGGGGCTCAGGATATAGGTCCAGGAGATATACTGCCCAGGGTAGGCAATATATCTCCCTTGGGAGTGTATTTTTGAAACTCGAAGATTTAATTTTTAAAAACAACCTTAACCACTTGGACCTGCCTTTGAATGATTTTGACCGAGTTTTGGGCATTTGTTGAACGAAAATTCAAATTTTTTCTATTTTATATTCATTTATTTATTCAAATTAAAAGGGGTTAGTTTCACTCCTTGAACTCTATAAATAAGACCTAGTACTCAGCCATTTTCTTCATTCATTCAAGCATTCTTCAGAGCCTCCAAGCTGCTAAGTTTACTATAGAGGGAAACACTTGGGTTTTGGGATAAAAATTTTTCCAATCTAAGCTTTTCTAAACACCTGGGAAGTAAGATATAGTGTTATTTTGGTATCGAGGTGTAGATCAAGTCATAGTTCATCCAAGGTATTCCTATCCTTAAGTTCAGTTCTTCATGGTTCTTTAGTTTTCTTTAATTTTATTTCAGATCCTAACTCTTGTTTATGATTCTTTGTTAGGTGTTTAAGTTTCTTGAAACTTAAGGTTTTCGGTAAGTTTCTACTTGGATGGTTTAGTTCTCTATTTTCATCTTCTTTCTTCAGAAACTCACGATTCTTACTGTTGGTTTTAGGAGTGTTCCAAATCCTGTTCTTGTCTCCATATCCCGGTTTTCGGTAAGGAAAATAGGTTAGATTATATGTGTTTATATATTTATGTTATGATATGTTTTATACTATGATATGTATATGTATAAATATGTTTTCTAGTCGTTTGGGCATATGACTTGCTTAGATAGCAAGCCCTAAGAATTTATGTTGTAGTCGCTTGGGCATATGACTTGCTTAGATAGCAAATCCCAAGAATCTTTTATCATTTTCATGGTTTAGAGTTATGATTTACCCTACCTCGATTAGTAGACAGAGGACCTAGATGGGTTATCATATACTATAGTTGTGATTTAATCTACCTCGATTAGTAGACTGAGGACCTAGATGGGTTTATCACAAACCATGTTAATGAGTTAATGGCCATTAATATTGTAGTCCTATATGATATACGTTTTTATAGTCACATGTTTTATAGTATATGTATATGATGTAGTCTTATGTTTATGATTTATGATATATGTTGTTAGTACATTTTCCTTGCTGGGAATTAGACTCATTCATTTCTTTTTAGCTTGATTCAGGAAAATGAACATGGAAGGCGGGAAAGATTCGTGGCAGCTTGGCATGTGTGTTGATGATGAATGGACTAAATGGACTGCTGGAAGATCAAGGATGATGTTGTTTTTAAGTCTTTTGATTTATGTTTTTATGTATTTCCGCATTAAGTATTTTAAACAATTGATTTAATGTTTATCTTTATGTTTTCTAAAAATGGGATCCCATACCATATTTTGTATTTGGTACAATATTTTGTGTTTTAAATAAAATTATGTTATTTCATACTTATGTATTTCTAAGTTAGTAGTTATGTTTAGTAGTTTTTAATGGTCCGAGGTCTAGAATTAGTCGGGGCATTACAGAAGAGCCCTTATTTATAGAAGAAGAAAATGACTAAAAGGGAATTAAACTACAAATGGGGTTTAAAAAATAAATCTGAAACTTTAATAATAAAATATGATTTTGAAAAATCAAATCTTATTATTAATCTTAACCTCGCTATTTTAGTGAATGGTCGTCATGCCCATTTGTCTAAATCAACAACAAAATGTGAGCTTTAAAGCTCAAAATGGAAGGTTTAAGGCCCAAAATGCACAAGAAAATAGGTTGGTGGCAGGCTGGAGGTTGACCCAGCCGCAGCCAATGGGAGAGAGACACGTGTGCGGCTGGGCAAGGGAAAAGGAGGAGGGCAGGCGGGCTGGGTCGGCTAGATCGGGTGCGGGTCGCTCACGGGTATGGGAGCTAGGTCCACGGACAGGTGGTAGGCAAGGGGCGCAGACGTGTGGCGCGCTGGGAACCGCTGGCTGGGCTTGGGCCAAACGGGCCTGGGCTACTTCACTTCAAAAACGCCATTTTTTTCTTCCTTTCTTCAATTTTCTTTTTGTTTTCTTTCTTTGTTTCCAAGTGCCAAAAATACCAATTAACTTCTACAAAATAAAACAAATTAAATTAACAATAAATATTTTCATTTATAAGTTAATTCCATGAAAATATTAATTAAAACTTATATTACTTTGACTATTAAAATCAATAAATGTGCATTTTTCACCACTAATCAAGTAATTATTTAATCAAATGATGGAATATTATATTTTAATATAATGTTTGATTCATTAAATAAGTGTTACAAAAAGTTATTATTTAATCTAGTGGAGGAATTTTATATTATTTCATATAATATAATATTAGATTAAATAATGTGATAAAATGTGATTTGTCACACCTTGTAATATATAATTGAGAGTTACAAATTGGACACAAGTGTGTGCCCAAATGTAACCTATTTTAGAGTTACAAAATCAGTTACAAATTTGTAACTTCCAAATATCACCCAATAATGTGTACATTTTATGTTACACATTTTTTACTTGAATTGATCAAAGTCATAAGTGCTATAGTTGTTGGAGACATGATTTTAACCCTCATAATGTGTTTGGAGGTTACAAAGTCATGTGGAAAGAGTATAGAGCCGTTTGGAAAAATGTACAAAAGTTATATGCTAAAAATTGGCATGTGGTTGCACCCACCAGTGTCCCTGGCCGTGACCTAGTGGACAAATGTACACGGCCGCGCCCAGGAATGCTGGTGACTGCGGCCAGAGACATGTGCAGCAAATTTTATACTCATTTTTCCACTTTGAACAGTTCTAACAACTCATGTAACTCCCAAAACCCCTTTTTAATTCCATAAACATCCAATTAAACATTGGTAACAACCATGGGGGTTGGTGAAATTTGAAATTCAAATGGTGTCTCAAAACTCTATAAATAGGACATTATTGCTCACTTGTAAGACAAAAATATTTCTATCAATTAGAGCACTTGGAAAGAAATACACCAAAAAGGCTTGATTATTCTAGAAAGCTATTTCTAATATTTAGAGAATCCCTTAGTGCTTGAGATAGGAGAAATAAGCTTTTGGGCAAAGGTTGTAAACCTATTTTAAGTTGGTGATCCCCAATGCTCTACACTTTGGTTGTGTGAGTGAGAGAGTTTTGTTTATTGTTCTTGTAATGTTGACTACTCAGGGACCGTTACACTTTGTATTTTAAATAGTACTAGACTCGCTAAACGAGTCATTTGGCCATAACCGTGTAACTAAACGTGATTAATTGTTTAGGGTTAGAAATTTTGGTCTAAAGGTACAATAATTTCAATAAAACATTTACTTCCATACATGGGATCCCAAAATACATTTAAAAAGGTTAACTACAATTGAAAAGTTACAACTAGTTGGCCTAAGTGGAAAAATAAGGTTTAACCCTAGTTCCTCTTTAAAACCTCGGTCGTGGTGGTCGAGCCGCTGCATATTACACATCGTCACCTAAGCTCTCCAATTCAAGAATGGTTCTGCTTTCTTATCCACTTACCTGCACCACAATCCACCCATGAGCCAAGGCTTAGCAAGAAAACTTAAACATGCTCATAAAATGTTACTAACATGTTACCAAATCATAATAAGCATGCCTAGTAGTAATAACCATACTCATGCATGCATACAATTCATATAAATGACTACAGTGTCATATGGGGCCAATAGCTCATAAATGATCAATGAATCATAACGGGGTCCAATGCCCAAAATACATGATTATAGAATCATATTGGGGTCCAGCACCTTAGGATATGGGACTAATGAGTCACACCGGGGCCCTTCATCCAATTTCGAGAACTGTTACACTATGTACTTTAAATAGTGTCAGACTTGCTAATCAAGTCATTTGGTTATAAATGCATAACTAAGGTTAACGTCAAGGGTTAGGGTTAAAAAATTTGGTCAAAGGAATTGTTGACTTTTCATTTAAAAAGTTTCATACATACATGGGATCCCAAAATATTACATATAACTGTTTAAAGGGTGTATATCATCAAAAGATACAACCGGCCGACCTAAGCGACAAAAAATGGGATTCAGTTCTGGTTCCTCTGAGATACCCTCAGTCATGGTGGACGAGAAGCCACATATGTACACGCCGCCACCGAAGCTCTCCAACTCATGGTTGGTCAAGCTTTCATTTCCCCTTACTTGCACCACATAGCACCCATGAGCCAAGGCTCAGCAAGAAAAATTAAACATGTGCATGAACAGAAAATACAAATTTCCAAATACTTATTCCAGCATGCCCAGCAGTAATAACCTATTCATGCATGCATAAAATTACAAATAAATGGTCATTGGACCATTCTGGGGCTACTGCCTTGAATAGTTGACCTTAGAGGCAACCCCGGGGCACTATGCCCTAGCTATTTGACCAAAGAGTTACCTAGGGCGCTCACCCTTAGCTCTGAGTAACTAGCCATAGAGCTAGCCAAACTCTTTGTTTTCCAACGACCATAGGGTCGGCCAACGTAATAGTACATTGCTGATTTGGGCCTAAGCCTTTCGACCAGCGCGTTGCGCGCTATTGCCGCCCTTGACTAATAAGTCAAGCCTTGGACCAGGTATTCAGATACATATACAGATAAGCAAACTTCAGACAATATAAGTATGCATACATATGAATCATATAACACCATCAATTAAATGAAAACATAGTAATAACCATGTTCCCTAACGAGGTCGTGCCCTAGCTATGCAAACCATGCGAATAATCATATAACACTTAAACAGAAACATAATATTCAAGTATGTTTAATCTACAAGCGCAATAATAACTCAAACATGTACATTCTAAGGGGCTCGAGCCATATTCATAATTATAATAAAAAATTAGGCCAAGCCCTAATCACATATACCACGTATTGGGTGCAATTTTCTTACCTTAGATCCGAGTGCATAGTAAAATAAGAACGACCCTCAAGCACAATCCCAGTTCCAATCCCATAGCGATGACCTAGTCACAACCATAATATAGGATCTCGTCAATAACGGGTAAATAAAGGATTCCAGACTGAGTCCTAGCCTCCGGGACGTTGAATTCCACTAAATCGGGTAGTAGAATCCATCCTGAGCCCTTAGGTTTGAGTTCCCGTTTCTCAAGAGCTAAGGAGGCCAAAACAGCCCAGGTGAGCCGCGACTTTCCCCTAAGGGTCACGGCGCGCCTCCCAGGCCAGAGGCCCCCTCCTGCCTGGAACCAAGAAACAAGCCGCGAACTGCCCTAGAGGGTCGCGGTGCACCTCCAAAGCAGAAGTTCCCCCATGACCCTGGGCTCGTTTGGGTCGCGGTGCCCCAAGTACAGGGCCACGACCTGACCCTGTGAACCCATAATTCCTCTATTTTTCTCCATCCAAAATCCTACCAAAATAAATCCTAGAACAACAATTAAATCCTCAGAACAATATCAGTATAATACTAGCAACAAAACCCCAGCTCAACACACTCAAATCTCCACCCCAAACTTAAATTCATAACCTTGAGCCTCAAAGCTCAAGAACAGCCAAACTTAAACATAAATTCAATGGAAATCAAGGTCTAAAGCTTACCTCAACTGGAAAATAATTTCCCCCTAGTTGTATCTATTCCAATCTCAAGTTTAGGCCTTCAATTCCCAAGCTTTCAGCCCAAAGATCTCATTAATTCTCAAAGAATTCACATAGAAAAGTTGAGAGAGAATAAGAAAGAGAGCGAGAGAGAGTCGATTGGGTGAGTGTATAAGAGAATGTTTGAGTGTTTGTTTTTGCTTTCTTAAGGCTTAAGTAACTTAAGCTAATCTCGAGGCTCGGGGTACCAAAAACGTCCCCGAGGGAAAAATGGTCAAAATCCCTAGTATTCCCTCCTAATCTCACTAACTCCAAATATATCCTCGAATACTTATTCCGATTACCCGATAACCCGATAATGTATCAATTACCCACAATACCCCTTGACTCGCCCCGATTCGGGTATTGGGTCCCGTTGCGACTTTCCTGCTAACTTGCTCCCTAGGATCATCTCGTCCCGAGTAACCCAAATAAACCCACATGATAATATGGTCCCTCACATATATGCACATATATACAATTATGCCCATTACAGGCCAAATTACGAAAATTTCTCTTTTAATAAGAAACGAGCCCACATGCATATTTAATACTCCTAAACAGACATATCTAGTTATATTATCATATAACTCACATAATCACATAATTACACCCAAATATAATTTATATAAGCATATAATTCCATATATTTCCATCCTGGCCCCCTAATCAAGGCCCTAAGCTTTATTAGGTAATTGGGGACGTTATAGTTACACTGTGTATTTCAAATAGTGCTAGACTCGCTAAACGAGTCATTTGGCCATAACCGTGTAACTAAACGTGATTAATGGTTTAGGGTTAAAAATTATGGTATGTATCACTAAAACGTTTACTCCACACATGGGATCCCAAAATACATTTACAAAAGTTAACTACAATTGAAAAGTTACAACCAGCGACCTAAGCGGAAAAATAGGGTTTAACCCTAGTTTCTCTTTAAAACCTCAGTTGTGGTGGTCGAGCAGCCGCATATGTACACATCATCACCTAAGCTCTCCAATTAAAGGATGGTCTAGCTTTCTTTTCCCCTTACCTGCACCACAAAACATCCGTGAGCCAAGACTCGGCAAGAAAACTTAAACATGCTCATAAGCAGTTAATAACATGTTACCAAATAATAATAAGCATGCCTACCAGTAATAACCATACTCATGCATACCGTTCATATAAATGACTACAGTGCCATATGGGGCCAATAGCCCAAGATAAATGATCAATGAATCATACCAGGGTCCAATGCCCAAAATACATGATTATAGAATCATGTTGGGGTCCAGCACCCTAGGATATAAGACTAATGAGTCACCTCGAGGACCTATCCTCTGTATAACCAGCCTTGGGGTTGGCCCAGCGTACCTTGCGCTCTATTTTTCTCACGACCAATAGGTCGGTCAAGCGTATGATGCGCTCCTAGTTAGGCATAACCATAACGACCAACGCTCAATGTGCTATTGTTGTCCTTGACTCATAAGACAATGCTTTTCGACTAGCACTCAGTGTGCTAAGGTCGTCCTTGAGTCATAAGTCAATGCTTTTCGACCAGCACTCAGCGTGCCAATGTCGTTCTTGACTCATTAGTCAAGTTCGGGCTTCGCCCTAGCCTAGGACATGGGACCAATAAGTCACCCCAGGGCCCATTGCCCTATCCTCTGTATAATCAACCTTGGAGCTGGCCCAGCATACTTGGTGCTGAGTTTTCTCACGACCAATAGGTCGATCAAGTGTATGATGCGCTCCTAGTTAAGCATAACCATATCGACCGGCGCTCATCGCGCTATTGCCACCCTTGACTGGTAAGTCAATGCTTTGCGACTAGCTATTGTCGTCCTTGACTGATAAGTCAATGCTTTACGACCACCGCTCAACGCTATATAATGTCATCCTTGACTAATAAGTCAATGCTTTATGACCAACACTCAACGCTATTACCGTCCTTGATTGATAAGTCAAGCCTTTCTCAATAAGATGATGGAAATGGGCATACAACATATGTCAAATATCCAAATATAAAGCATTCATCAAGCTGAATCAACAATCACAAGCATAATCATAATCATGCACATTCTCAGGCATTCATGCCCTATTCATATTCCTATTTAACAATTCGGCCCAAGCCATAATTACATGTACAACATACTGGGTGCAATTTTGTGGCCTTTAGTCCAAGCACAAGTTACCAATGAACGACCCTCAAGCAAGATCCTGATTCTGAGCCCCTAGCAATAACCTAGTCACAACCATAATATGGAATCCCATCAATAATGAGCGCATAAAGGCTTTCGGATTGAGTCTTAGCCTCCGGGACGTCGAACTCTACTAAACCGAGTAGTAGGTCCTAAGCCCTTAGGTTTGAATTCCTGTCACTAAAAGCCTAAGGTGGCCAAAGTTGCCCAGGCGAGCCGCGACTTGCCCCTAATAGTCGCGGCATGCCTCCCAGACAGGAAGCCCCCTGTCTGAAATTCAAGACACGGGTCACGGCATGCCCCTGAGGGCTGCGGCATGCTTGCCCAGACAAAACCGCCTCTATGCCCTGGTTTCACATGGGCCACGGCGCCCAAGAACAGGGCTGCGTCACGACCCCGCGAAACCATAAATCCCCATTTTTCCTCAGCCAAAACCTTACCAAAAATCACCCCAATCAATTCCCAAAACCAGAATTAAATCCCCCAAACATTATCAACACATTACCAACATAAAAACCCAAGCTTATCTCACTCAAAAACCTCCACCAACTCTCTAATCCAATACCTTGAACATCAAGCTCAAGAACACTATAAAAACCAAAACTCAATTGAATCAAAATAGAGAATGAAGCTTACCTCAGCTGTAAAATTCAACCTCCTAGTTGTAGCTAATCAAACTCTAGACCTCAAGCCTTCAATTACCAAGTCGTTCCTTCCAAATTCCCAAGAACCTCCAAAGCACAACACGAGAACTTAGAGAGAAAGAGAGCAACAAGTGAGAAAGAGAAAGGGAGAGGGTTGATGCTCTGTTTTGGGCTTCCTACAGCTGAGGGAAAGAGTGACTAAGTCACTAATTTTGGCTAAAAATGACCCATAGGCCACTTACCCTTTAGCCTTGCCTTCTTATGCCACAAGGGCAAACTTGTCATTTGCCACTTTTCCCGTTAATCATAATTAACATCTCACAATTCTTGTAATACCCTACTTCCTTAGAGTCATTACCATGTGATTTATAAATGTGCCATTAGCTCGCTAATCAAGGTTTTATGTTTGTACGCTCTGAATATCCGCACGTACTTTGTCGAGCTAGAAAAAGGCCTAAACCGATCTGCCACGTGTCCACCATTCATTCAGAGCTGTTTGTTACGGTCCCCTAAACAATTAGCTCGAGCTGATGGATCATTTAGTTGCTCATCACTTGGAGCCATTGTGTCAGCATAGTAGAAGCCACGAGCTAGCGCCACATTAAGCTCGTGGTGCATCAGAGGCCTGACATGCCCCCGGATCTTTATAAAGTCAACCACGTAATATAAACGTGCATATACCAGACATCACGTGTCTGTTTTATTCCTGAATTCCTGAGTACGCAATATAAACGTGCGTGATCAGATATCCCACACCTGATTTGGGCCATGCGGCCCATAACCCATCTTTACCTATTGATTAGACCACACTTCACTGTAAGGTTTGGATATTAATCATCGGTGTCACATAAATGACATGATGGATGAAGAGATCACGAGATGACCCCAATACCTACTTAGAGATCAATCGCCTATAAATACCAGAACCCTGGATAATGCAGGGGGTTGGATTCTTCTTGTAATGAAAATACTCTGTAAAAAAAATAGTAAGGATAGATCAATAATATTGATTCGTGGACTAGGGGGAATTTAACCTCTGAACCACATAAAAAAGGAGTGACCATCTTTCTCTGCAATTAGTTTCCACATTCTCGATTATTATCATTTTTTTATTACAGTTTATCATCTAGCACTAATCCATCCTATTTATTCATATAATTCACTGTTGGCGAAAAACTGCGTCGACAATTTGGTGCTTTCATTGAGAGGGTTTAGATTAGTGCTATCACAAAAATTCATCATGGTGGTCACTCGTTCAAGGCATGGTAGTGAAACGGATCAGCTTGGTGGGCAGGAGGCTTACCATACCGCTGTGTCCAATGAGCAAAACCCAGAGATTCAGCAACGATCAGGAAAACAGCCGATGGGCCATGATGATACCGGAAGTTCAACGCCCCTACCGCCAAATCCGAACCCAGGTTACCTGACGGCGATAGAAATGGAAAACATGCAGTTGAGGAGTCATCTAGCCAAAGCAAATAAGCAAATCGAGGAAGTCTTGGCCCGACTACCCCCTCTTGCAATCGACATTAACGTAAGAGGCAAGGCAAGACTCACAAGTCCCGTCAGGATAGTCGGCGCAGGCCCAATCGATCGGTTAGAACCTTAACCCCAAGTTTTACGCCTGTGTCGCACCATCACCGGGAAACTATGTTTGATGAGTTTCCCAGGAACCATCAATAAGACAGCCGATCAGTCAGAACTTCAACCCCAAGTTCGGCTCCATCTCCGAATTCTCCCAGGAGAGCTCACAAAAATTCATGGAGGAGGTCTGGGGGGAGCTCGCGTGGCCAACCTGCTCCAGCTAGCCCTCCTGCACCATGATCGGATCACCAAACACAAAGGGATGGAGGCGGAGGAGAGAGACCGCGAGCTAGTTTGGTCCGACCTGACAGAACTAGGATTGCATCACCAATCAGGCATCCTCCTTCGCTGATAAGATATCCATCTCCTCCTCATCCTACTCGAGACATTCCTGTATACGGAAACAGCAAGAGGAATCTTCCTCCTGCTGCTCCTGCTCACCCCTCGCGAGATCACAGAAATGTCCCAGATCCTCACTCTCGGCGATAGACTCCGAGCTTCTCTAATGGGAGTTATTGGACCGAAAGCCACCGAAGTGGCAGATCTGGTGGAGATCTGATAAATCATCTAAGTTCGGTACAAAGTCCTCGAGCCAATCCACGAACCAACCTTCGAGATCGCCTCAACTCCCAGAGGGGGGATCTGACCAGAAATGAAAGTCATACTCGCTGAGAGGATGGTCCTTCCGAAATACGTGACAAAGGGAATATCCCACCAAACCAAGCTCAAGCTTGGAGGGACAATAACCCGCCTAATGTGTACAATGGAACGGGAGCTGTTGAACAGCCCTAGAACAACCAAGGGATCAAGGACCAGACCCTCGAAAGGTTAGCTCAGATGGAGGAACTAATGAAGAGACTCTTATCAGAAAAGGGCAAAGACGAATATGACTCGGGGGACGAGCTTAAGCCTTTTGCCCCCAACATCGTAGCCACGACATACCCGCCAAGTTTTCGGATGCCCCATCTGTCCAAATTCGATGGGGACGGGGATCCGTCGGATCACTTGGGGATGTTCAATACCTTGATGATGGCCCATAATATCAGCCCCGAGCTGAGATGCCTGATATTCCCTTCAACTTTGATCGGGCCAACTAGGCAGTGGTTCAAGCAGTGTAAGAAACAGTTGTTCAGCTCGTGGACAATTTTCTCTGTCGATTTCAAGAGGGCATTCCGAGCCTCTCAAGCAGTTCGTGTCAAAGCGGATACCTTGGCGAACGTGAAGCAACAGCCCGGGGAACCCTTAAAAGATTATCTGAGCAGGTTCGCAAACATTGCGGCCCGAGCTAGGGACGCGGACGAGAGTTCCAAACTCATGGCTATGATAACTGGAATCATTGTTGGGGGCGGTTTGTGGAAAGAAATCCAGAGGAGAGGTGTCAACACTGTGGATGAATTCTTGAACAAGGCCTAGGAATGGATAAACTTGGAAGAAGCACGAGCATCGGTCGCGGGAACCAACCAAATCCCTGACCAGCCTGTTGGATCGGAAACGGACGTCATGAATATGACTCAGACCGTTGCCCTGAATAACCAAGGGAGTGGAAGCAAGAGAAAGGAGAACAACGAGGGCGACCAGCGTGGTCCAAAGAAGAACAAGCCCGTGGAAAAGTTCAAACAGGTCTACGTAGTTTATACTGAACTCACAAACACTAGGGAGCACATTTTCCTATCAAATTCTGCCTACCTTCCCTGGAGAAATCCAAAGCCTTTGAAAAATCAAAAGGCTAAGAGAGGCCCTTCCAAATTCTGTCGATTCCACAACGACATCGGTCATAACACAGATGATTGTAGGCATTTGAAGGACGAGATTGAGACACTCATTAGAGCCGGACCTTGGGCTCAGTATGCGCGGAATCGAGTCCCTACCAGTCAGCAAGCTCCAGAGGCTCCCATAAACCAGCCCGGGGCCTCGGTGAATCAGGATACCCCTCCTCCCATAATAAGGGGAGAGATAACCACCATCTCTGGAGGCCCTCATCTGGCAGGCACGAGCAGAGGTGCCCAGAAGAGATACATCAATGAACTGAGGTCTCATAACGGAGTTGAGTTTATCCCGGAGCAGCATCTACCTAAACAGCAGCGATTGGAGAGGCAACCAATCAGTTTTACCGAAGAGGACGCTAGTCATGTCCAGTTCCCCCATAACAATCCTCTAGTCATAACTGCCCAGCTCACCAATCGGAGAGTTAGGAGAATACTAGTTGATAATGGGAGTTCGGTGAACCTGCTATTCCGGTCCACGCTAGAAAAAATGGGGTTGTTTGTAGTCGAGCTGAAGGCCACCTCCGTGATGTTGTATGGGTTTTCTGGCCAAGGGTCGGCAGCGATAGGAACAATCAAGTTAGTAATGACCTTGGGTGAGGGATCATGAATTGTTTCCAAACTCCTCGAGTTTATGGTCATTGATTGTCCCATAGCGTACAATTCAATTTTGGGTCGACCTACGTTGATTGCATTCGAAGCCATAACTTCTGTACGCCACCTTGTAGTTAAATTCCCCTCCTCTAAGTGGGGTATGTACAGTCCGAGGCGATCAGCTCACTGCCAGGGAATGCTATAGCATTTCCATGAAGGGAAAGTCATAACTTGGGCAGCAGACGATGGCCATTCAGGGCGAGAACGAGGAATCCTAGGAAGTAAGAACTGATCATGGGATAGAAAAACCTCAACAAGCCAGTGACGTAGGTACCACCCTGAGTGATGATATCGACCCGAGAATAGGCGAAGATAGATCCGAGCTCCAGGCTATCGAAGAGCTCGAGGAGGTAAACATCGATCCTAGAGACCCTTCGAGGGTGGTTAGGCTCAGGAAAAACCTTAATAATGAGAGAAAGGCGGAGCTACTAAAATTTCTACAAGGAAATCTAGATGTGTTCGCCTGGTCTCATGAAGATATGATAGGAATCAGCCCGAGCGTCATCATGCATACCCTTAACTTGGAAAAAAACATGCCTGCAAAGTCCCAGAAATAGAGGTGCTTGGGCACGACCTGAGCTGCGGCCCTAGAAGAGGAAGTAGCTCGACTTTTAAAATGCGGCTTTATTCGCGAGGAAAAATACTCGATCTGGGTCGCCAATCCTGTTTTGGTCCCAAAACCCAACGAAAAGTGGCGGACCTGCATCGACTTTTCTGATCTGAATAAAGCATGCCCCAAAGATTGCTTCCCCTTGCCAAGAATTGAACAATTGTTGGATGCCACTGCAGGGCACGAGCTCATGTCCTTCATGGATGCGTACTCGGGTTATAACCAGATCGCTATGAATCCTGCGGACCAGGAGCATACTAGCTTCATGACTTCGACCAACGTTTATTGTTATAAAGTCATGCCCTTCGGGCTGAAGAACACGGGAGATACATATCAGAGATTGGTCAACAGAATGTTCGCTAATCAGATCGGGAAAAACATGGAAGTGTATGTTGACGACATGTTGGTCAAATCAAAAATTGCCGATAACCATGTTCCCAATCTGAAGGAATGTTTTGAGATCCTGAGGAAGTATGGTATGAGGCTGAATCCCCAAAAGTGTACATTCGGAGTGGCATCAGGAAAATTTCTAGGGTTCATAGTCAAGACTAGAGGGATAGAGGCGAACCCTGACAAAATCAGATCGCTGATCGAAATGGCGCCGCCCAGGTTGCGAAAGGACGTCTAGAGTCTAACAGGAAGAGTGACAGCCCTTAATTGGTTTAATTCTAAGTCAACTGACAAATGTTTGCCATTCTATAACCTGCTCTGGGGGAATAAAAAATTTGAATGGATCGAGGAATGCGAGCGAGCCTTCCTTGATCTAAAAGCACATTTAGCCGAGCCGCCAGTGTTGTCTAAACCGATGGTAGGAGAGCCTCTTTTTCTTTACTTAGCTGTTACGGAAGATGCGGCTAGTGCTGTGCTAGTCTGAGAAGAGGGTCATGTTCAAAAGCCGGTCTATTACATCAGCAAAAGACTTCTCAGAGCTGAATCACGATACCCTTTAATGGAAAAGATGGCTTTCTGCCTTATCACGACCTCTAGAAAGCTTAGGCCGTACTTCCAATCCCATTCAATCCATGTCATGACTGATCAACCTTTAAGGCAGGTACTTCAGAAACTTGAGGCATCGAGGCATCTATTAAAATGGGCTATTGAGCTCAGCCAATTTGAAATATTGTATGTCCCATGGATTGCAATCAAAAGCCAAGCTCTGGCTGATTTCATGGATGAATGCACTGGATTCCAAGAGGAACCTTTGGGAGAACCGGTGCAGGCCATGTAGAGAGTCTTTGTGGATGGTTCATCTAACGAGAACGAGTCCGGAGCTGGAATCATTATGATATCCCCAGAAGGGCATCGTTTCTACTCCGCGCTACGGTTCGGATTCGAGGCGTCCAACAACGAGGCTGAGTACGAAGCTCTATTGGCTGGGCTTAGAGTGGCTAAGGAGTTGAAGGCCAGGGTCGTCCAGTGCTACAGTGACTCCCAGCTCGTGGTAAACCAAGTATTAGGGGAATACCAAGTGCGAGGAGCCAAGATGGCGGCCTACCTGGCCAAGGTGAAGAAGGAGCTGTCTGATTTTGAATATAGACGAGTCGAGCAGATCCCTCGTGAGCAGAATGCCAATGCGAATGCTCTAGCAAAACTCGCCACCTCCAAGGAGGCCGAAACCTTGAGCCTAATACCGATGGAATTCTTGGAAAGGCCAACCGTGGAGGAGAATACAAGAGGTGTCGAGATGATTGACACCAGGGCAACCTGGATGACTCCCATAGTCGAATACCTTACAACGGGAAAGTTACCCGAAGAGTGAAACGATGCGAGAAGGATACTCTATCAAGCTCCAAGGTATACAATCGTAGACGGGGCGTTGTACCGACGTGGTCTTTCTTTTCCTCTTCTGCGATGTGCTCTGCTAGAGGAGGCCAAAACTATTTTGTAGGAGGTGCATGAAGGCTTTTGTGGGAATCACGCTGGGGGGCAAAACCTGGCCTTCAAGATTTTAAGGCAAGGATGTTATTGGCCCACTTTATCGAAGGATTCAATTTCCTACATCTGAAAGTGTGACAAGTACCAACGGTTTGCCACGATCGCCCGAGCTCCACCAGTCGAGCTAAAGATGATCTCGTCCCCATGGCCATTTGCGGTATGGGGGATTGATTTAATTGGAGCCCTGCCCACGGGAAAAGGAGGAGTTCGCTATACAGTAGTGGCCATTGATTATTTCACGAAGTGGGTGGAAGCAGAACCCCTGGCAACAATAACATCGAAGAAAGTCCTCGACTTTGTAGTTAAGAATATCGTCTGCCGGTTCGGACTGCCATGGAAGACCATATAAGACAATGGAACCCAGTTCGATAGTGATCTCTTCACCGAATTTTGTGGAAGACACGACATAATTAAGAGTTTCTCTTCAGTGTCCTACCCATAAGCTAATGGGCAGGTCGAGGCTATAAATAAGACGCTCAAGGCAAGCCTTAAGAAGAGGCTGGACGAGGCTAAGGGAGTTTGGCCCGAACAGCTCCCGCAGGTGCTGCAGGCATACCGGACCTCACACCGAACTTTGACTTGGGCATACTCCTTTTTCCCTGACTTTCGGAAGTGAGGTCGTCCTTCCTGTCGAAACAAAGATAGCTATGCATAGGGTCCGAGCCTTCAGCCAAGAGCAGAATGATAAATTTCTCAGCGCTTCCCTTGACCTAATTGATGAAAAACGAGAAGCTTTACAGCTACAGCTCGCGCATTATCAACAAAAAATCACTCGTTATTTTAACTCAAGGGTCAAGAGACGCATCTTTAACTTAGGCGACCTGGTACTCCAAAGACACTTTTTAGCCGGTAAGGATCCCAAAGACGAAGCTTTGGGACCAAACTGGGAAGGACCCTATCAAATAATAGAAGTTGTGAAGGAAGGGACCTTTAAACTAGCTCGGCTTAATGGAGAAACAGTCCCACGGACGTGGAACGCTGTGCACCTAAAGAAATATTATCAATAATCGCACCTTTGTAAGGCTTAATTATAAAAGCCGCCCTTTTTTATTAAAAAATGAGAAGTATATTTCTTATATCGTTGTATGTTTCCGTGTTCGTATGGATTTGAAAGATGGCGTGTCCAAAGTAACTGAGAAAGTTCTCTTTCTAATTACTTGGGGGCACATACCCCGAGAAGGAAATAAAAAACTTGGAAGTTAGTAAAAATTGATTGGCCAGTGTTCTTCCTAAAAAAACACAAGGCATCAATCATACTAACACGAACTAAGTTTTAAATTAAAATCCTAGATATGACCAGGTAAAAACTTGGAAGTTAGTAAAAATTGATTGACCAGTGTTTTTCCTAAAAAAAAACACAAGGCATCAATCATACTAACACGAACTAAGTTTTAAATTAAAATCCTGGATATGACCAGGTAAAAAACTTGGAAGTTAGTGAAAATTGATGGACCAGTGTTCTTCCTAAAAAACACAAGGCATCAATCATACTAACACGAACTAAGTTTTAAATTAAAATCCTGGATACGACCAGGTAAAAACATGGAAGTTAGTAAAAATTGATTGACCAGTGTTTTTCCTAAAAAAAAAAAACACAAGGCATCAATCATACTAACACGAACTAAGTTTTAAATTAAAATCCTGGATACAACTAGGTAAAAACTTGGAAGTTAGTAAAAATTGATTGACCAGTGTTTTTCCTAAAAAAACACAAGGCATCAATCATACTAACACGAACTAAGTTTTAAATTAAAATCTTGGATATGACCAGGTAAAAACTTGGAAGTTAGTAAAAATTGATTGACCAATGTTTTTCCTAAAAAAACACAAGGCATCAATCATACTAACATGAACTAAGTTTTAAATTAAAATCCTGGATACGACCAGGTAAAAACTTGGAAGTTAGTAAAAATTGATTGACCAGTGTTTTTCCTAAAAATACACAAAATATCAATAATGTTAACACGAACTAAGTTTTAATTTAAAACCCTGGATACAACCAAGTCCAAGGCCTGATGTTTAACAGGTAAGATGTAAATCAGCATCAATTCTGGTCACGACCAAAGTCTGTGTCTATCTCGACCTAAAAGTCCCTTCCCTTAATTTTAGATGAACGAGTTATAGAAGTATAAAAAATATATATAATCAAAATCAAGGACTAATTGAAAAATAAATATTTAAAAATACGAATAGTCTCGAGGAAAATAACCTCTTGTCAAGCCAAAAATGGCAGGTTACAAAAAAAGAAGGAGAAAGAGGTTCTTTAAAAAAAAAACTGGGACTCCCCAGGATGCCCCAAAGAGGTCACCTCCTCGGTTTCTTGCTCGCCGGCAGCAGAGGTCTCCCCAGTCTCAGAAGGTGGCTCCTGTTGAAGACGAGCCTTGAACTTCTCGAGATAAGGCTCCCACACCTCGAGGGCCAGGAAAGAGAAGTTGTCGTCCTGGTTGAAGGCCCAGCAGTGGTAGAGCATGGCCTCCATGGATGAGCTGGAGGACACCTTCTCTGCCTTGGTGGTGGTCTCGGCCTCTAGCTGCGTAGCCCTGGCCTCCATGAGCTCAGCCTTCGCAGCGGCCAAGGAGGCCTACGCAACCTGCTCGCCTTCTTGAGTAGCCGTCAAGGCAGCCTTGGCACTTTGCTCTTGTTGTTGAGCGAATGTGAGGGTGGCCTGGGCAGCGACTAGAGCGGCCTGAGCAATCTGGAGCTCGCCCCTGAGCTCGTCATTCCTGGCCCTGGATTGAGCTATGCTGCGGTGTAGGGCCAAAGCCGCCTACAAAGAAGTAAAGAAAGTAAGGCACGTGCTGGGAAGAAAGCAAAAGAATAAATTTAACTAAGCAGGCTTACCGTGAGGTTCATCCCCAGCGCAGACTCTATGACATTCTCGGGGCTCCTCGCCTCGATCTCCCTCAAGTCCTTCGGATTGGCCTTGTAATAATGCTCCATCATATAGCTCGCAGTCTCATAGACCGTTCCCCAGAAGGTGTCTGGGATTTTCTATAGATCTTGGGCATTAACCGGGATGCGTACGATGGGAGTAGGGATTGGCGGAGTTCCAGCTGGTGCCACCTGTTCCCGAGTAGGGGCTAGGTGTCGTGGGGGAGGTGGAGGCATATTCTTTGTGGCTATGGGGGTCTGACTTCTCCCCTTGCCAGGGGATTTGGAGGTTGTCCCAGAGGCAGGAGGAGTTTTCTTGGGCAGCCGGGGTCTCTTTACCAGTGGCCCGGATGGCCCGGAGGAAGGGATCCCCCCCTTGAAGATGGAGCGCAAGTCGTTGTCTCCGGGCTGTGCCATCTCCTCACCTAAAACAAAAGGAAAAGGACGTTATTATACATGTAAAGTTGTTTTATTACAAGGAAAATCTAAAGGTGTATTAAAAAGGTCCTACCCTCCGAGCTAGAGGAGGAGTCTATTGCCACGACCTCCGGTCTCGGAGCTTCTATAAGGGAGTCTAAGTTTATTACTTCATGAATTTGAAAGACTGGACTCCTCTACATATTGTCTAAGTCCTGGAGCGACGACACCCTCAAGAAGGGAGGGCAACAACCTATGGTTGGTCCCGTACTCCTCAAAGAAGGCCGACCTAAAGGACAAGGTGTTGTCTACTACTACAGTACCCCTAGGATGGCCCATGTCATGGCATAATACTAGTTGATCTACGCACTAGAGAAAGGTTATGTTCCGGTCTGGGTCATTTTGGTGACGGTGCACGAGTTGGTTTAGGTTAAACCTAACAAGCCTAAGGTCTGCAGCATCCCTGTCTAGGTCCCTAAAAGGGTATGGGTTACCTTGATCGGAGGGGCTGGCTACTACCCCCAATTGAGCCCGTTCCACATCGGGGCCCCGAGCAGCCTCAGGAGCTTGCCTTTTCCGCACGAGCGGCACCTCATTTTCTTCGTCCTGCTTGTCGTCGTCGCCTACTGCGGCGTCTCCCTCGGGGATAGGCGCTAGCTCGCGAGCTACTGGGTAGCTAGCCCACGTCCTTCTCAAGGCCAGAGTCTGGCCCGCAGAAATTAACTTACACGCCAACATCGTCTCATCAGACACGAGATGGCGGTAATCCTTCTCACTAGGCGGAAGCCCCGCCAAAGTGTCATATTGACCCCCAAGGGTCACTGATTTGGCCGTCCTGGTGAGGGGCCAAAAGGCCAACCAGCCTTAAATTGTTTTCCGTGACCAGCTCTTTGATGCTTTTTTCTATATCCTTCATGCTGGCCAGGGAAGCTGCTCGTATCTCCATTTCTGGAGTAGGAGCTGGCCGGCGCCACGGACTTGAAGGGCATTGAAATTCTAAGGAGTGCGTAGAAAAACTATAAGAAAGTAAGCGATCAGAGAAGCAAGAAAATACCTCCTTGGGTGAAGGCCAGATTATTGGCGACCAGGTCAGTTGTTAAAAAGTACTCCTGGAAGTACTTTTCTACATTGGACTTGTAGGTAGTCTTACTCAAGAAGGTGCGAGTCAATTCCTAGTGATAGAAATGGAAGAACCCTGTGTTGTTGTGATTGGGGTTGGACTTGAGATCAAATAGGTAATTGATCTCATGTAGTGTAGGCACATACCACTTCTTGTGGATGTACAAGATATAGAGAGCAGAAAACACACTATATCCGTTTGGGGTGATTTCGAAGGGGGCGACCTCAAAATAGTTGGCCACCTCCTGGAAAAATGGACGAAGAGGCAAGGTTGCTTCTGCCTCAATATGGAATCTCGACCAGGTGCTGTAGGCACCCCTAGGCAAGTTTGCCCGCTGGTTGATGGAAGGTTTAGTTAGGGTTATCCCATAAAGTTCATACTTTTTGAGATAGTTCCCTACCATCCTAACAGTGATGTTGCTAGGAGGAACCACGTACCATTCGACCTCTGGTCGAAGGACGTCCCAGAGTTGGGCCTTTGTTTGGATTTATGGCTGGGGTGTGTTTTCGGGTAGAGGTCTGATCGAGGGAACTTCAGCCTGAGGAGCAGGCTATTTGGCAAGAGTGTTTGTTTTCCTTTTCTTTTGGGCAGTGGATTTTACTCGACCCATGTTTTGCGGTCTGGTCGAAGGATTATCTGAAGGGTTGCAAGAGAAAGGAATTTCTCATATTAGCAATGACGGCTGTTCTTTGTCTTTGAGCAGTTGAAATAGCAGGTCATCGTCAATTGGCCTTTCACCTCTCCACGGATCGTGCATGAAAATTTGCGAGCAGAGAAGGGGAGATGAGAATCAACGGCCAAAAGACCAAGAAGTGTGAAAGTTGGAATAACGTTGCTCGTGTATAAAAGTTAAGCTTTTATACGACCAGCAGCATTCTAGCAAAAACACTGAAATCTAAGCGAACAGTTCAGAAAACGGATTAAAAAGCAGAAGTGAAAAGTTTTTCAGAAAAAAAATTTCGACTTTGAAGGGGCGGGAAAAACCTAGTTTTTTCTACAAGCTTAAAAATCAAATTTTTACTTCGATTTTACACTTTAAGTTAATAATCCTGACTACCAAACTGATTCCTAACCCCTGCAAAGTGTTATTTTCCTACCATATTAGGCTAGCATCTGCGCGCCCTTTTGTAACTCCCACTTCTTTCTACAAATGCATTATAACAATTATGAAAAATAAGACAAGATATTCATACTTTTGAGTGCATTACAATGTTAATCGAATGCTAGAGCTATTAAGTAAAGTGGAAGAATAACTAATGAATACGCAACTATAATATTCATGGGCATTTCATTAGTATAATACCCATAGAATGATGCTAAATACAAGCAAACAATCACTAAAGTTATGAACAATAAAGAGAAATTCATAATTTGATGATGAATTTTATCTAGAAGGTTAAGAGATGAAGAAGTTGTGCAAGTAAATGGTTGAAGGAACAAGTATTTATAGGACAAAAACTAGCCATTATGACCGTTGGTGAATAGTGATATGACCGTTGGAAACAATAACTTGACCGTTGGGGATATAATTGTATTTCTATTGTGGGTTTTTAACAATTCTAAGTTGTTGAAGTAACTAATAGGTGGGAATAATTAATTTATGGATGTTAGAGAAACTTTTTCAGAAAAGTTTGTGAGTAAAAAATGATGGACTAAGTAATACAAGAAGATTGAGAAATTTTCATTTTTTACTATTGTAACGCCCCAAACTCCAGGGACCGTTACGGTGTGCCTTGTAAACAATGCTAAACTCGCTAACCGAGTCATTTGGCCAAAATCGTGAACTAAGTATGATTAGCGGTTTAGGGATTAAAAATTTTGGTTAAGATGTAACGTTTCACTAGAACATTTAGTATATACATTGGGATCCCGAAAATATAATTTCAGAGTCTATTACAAAAAATATTTACAACAGGCCGTTCTAAGCGGCAAAACAGGGTTCAACCCTATTTCCACTTTAAACCTCGGTCGTGGCGGACGAGCAGCTGCATATGTACACGTCATCACCTAAGCTCTCCAACTCAAGGATGGTCTAGCTTCCTCTTTCATTTACCTGCACCACGTAGCACCCGTGAGCCGAAGCCCAGCAAGAAAACACAATATAACATGATATAATATCAACAGATAACATGATATAATATCAACAGTAATTGTAACAGCCATTCAGGACCAACGGTCCAAAACAGGTAGGTGACAATAGCCAAAAGTCACAGAAGTGGGTACAACTCCCTCTAGCCATGTGACGATAGGGTCACCAGGGCTTAATTGATAAGTGGTTCCTTCATAAGCTTGATCAGGATAGGTGCATGGTGATAGGTCACCAACATAACCATCCTCCCGACTCTAGAGTCGTAAGTAAGGACAGCGTCCCCCAGCCATGTGACAAGCAGTCACCGGGGTCATATACCTTGGCTGAAATCATCTGGTCTTAGACCAGGCAAGCGCTTATAAGTTCTTCGACTTTAGGGTCGGTCCCGCATTAATGCCATGGAGCCATTCAATGTGTGTTCATCGACCTTAGGGTCGGTCCAACATTAATGCCATAGAGCCATTTAATGCATGATTCTCGACTTTAGGGTCGGTCCCTGACTAGTCAGTGCCATACACAAGTAAGTCATGCCACCAATTATATATCACATGTCCAATACTCGTAAACAAGGTGTTCAGCATGCTTACTAAACAGATACTAGTACAATTAGGACCATGCATAACCACAGAGGCACAAGCTCTGAACAATATCATACCCAGTATACAAAGCATGTCCTAATCACATGTTTCTCATGCATCATATGCAATATATCCAACAATCCAACATGCACCAATAACAGCCATGCATGTCACGCTTAATAGTCAACCAACATGCATCAAGAATATCCATGCATGTCACACATAATAATCAACTGACATGCATCAATAATAACCATGCATGTCATACTCAATAATCAACCAACATGCATCGATAATGGCCATGCATGTTACATATACACAGGGTGCAGTTTTCTTACCTCAAAGTCGAGCTAGAATGATTAAAAGAACGACCCTTGAGAACGATCAACTTTGAGTCCTTTAGCGGTCACCTAGTCATAACCAAATATAAGATATCATCAATAAAAATGATCAATATAAGTTCCCAAACCAATATCTAGCCTCCGGGACATCAATCCCCACTTAACCGGGTACTAGGTACAACCCCGAGGCCTACGACTTGAATCCCCAAGCTTAAAACACCATTTTGGGCAAAAATGACCTTAAGGGCCGCGGCCCTCCCCAGCCGCGCCACGGCGCACCCTCAAACAGAGAGGGCCTCCCTGCCAGACGCCAAGGGCCGCGGCGCTCAGCCCAGACCAGGCAAAAAGCCAGCACGCACCTGAATCTTTCCCCTGCATTTTCCCTTAAAACCAGCCCCTCAAACCTGTCTCAAATCACAACTTAACACCCAATTCAACCACCAAACATCCTCTGCCACTCTCCCTCATCAAAGCCCAAAGAAAACATCACCCAAACTTCTATTAATCCAAGCTTTCTACAAGAAATTCACAAGCTGAAAACTAAAGCTTAAAAACAGAGCACACCATTAAATTCATAACTGGAACTCACCTCAAACACGGTTTTGAATCCCCTTTAATGGCTGAAACAAGTTCCCTAGCTGCCACCTTTGATTTCCTAGCTCAATACCTCAAGATGGCTCTCAAAACTCAAAGAAAAGAATGAAGGAAAACTTGTACAGGAGAGAAAGGAAGAAGAGATGAGGATGGCTCTGTTTTATTCTGTTTTTCCACAGCCTTCTAAATACTCAAAGCTGATATAAATCCTTAAGGTCAAAAGACCATAATGCCCCTAGGCCAAATAAATCCCTCTAAAAGCTTCTGAGGGTAAAACCGTCCTTTCCCGTCTATCTCGTTAATTATAGTTAACGCTCTCCAATTCCCGTTATTCTCAATATTCTCAAATACCAATAAATCATATCTCATTGCCCTTTAATTCCCGGTAATGCTCTAATCATTAAATTCACCCCGAGCCCCGAACTTAAACCCGTTATGACTAGATCGAACACGTACATCTCATGATCGTCTCATGCCGAATAGCTTGAACCAATCCACCTTATAATGTGGCTATATTAATTAATCACAACCATGCAGCCAAAATACACAATTACACCCACAATGGCCAAATTACCAAAATACCCTTATAATAATAAATACTCCCACATGCATGCATTCACCATCATATAATAATATAATTCACGTAAACGTGCATATATTCATTAAATACCATAATAAACCAATTATGGCCCTCCCGGCCTCCTAATCAAGGTCCTAAACCTTATTAAGAAATTTGGGGCATTACAACTATTCACCGGGTACTATTCATAGTGGGTCCCACAATGGGGTCCACATGGGTCCCACAGCGGGGTCCACCCCATGGTTCCCACATGATGATGCAGTAGTGATACAATGATGACTTTAGCAAACCACCATGCTTAATATTTTGAATATTTTATTATTCCCTTATGCTTGATATTTTAAATATTTTATTAGCATAGTATCTCAAGTTTTTCCTATAAATAGCTCTTCCAAAACTCATTTTGAATCACAAAAACCTCATTTTCCTTCTCTCACTCTACCCAAAAATCTTCTTAACACCCTTCTAAAGTTCTAAACCTCGAAGATTTAGGCGAAATTCTGTCCATAACGCTAGCCTACGAAAACCTTTTAGGTAAGCTCTTTCCCGAGCCTTTCATTTCAGTTATTTAGTTATTATATATATATAGATTATCTTACTATGCCGTTATAATGCCAAAATTTATATATAGATTATTTTACTATGCCGTTATAATGCCAAAATTTATATATAGATTATTTTACTATGTCGTTATAATGCCAAAATTTATATATATAGATTATGTTACCATGCCGTTAAAATTTCAAAATTTATATATAGATTATTTTACCATGACGTCATAACTTACAATGCCAAAATTGAAATATAAACTATTTTTTTTTGTATCTTTATAATACTAAACTTATATAGGTTATGGTCACACTTTGGACTATTATGGACTTTTATTATATGACCTTATTCCCTATTATTATGGACTGATACTATGACCTGGACATTTCCATATGACCATGACCATGACCACGACTTTTAGACCGGGATCTTGCCATGGACAATTATAGTATGACCATACGCCTGGACATAAAATAAACAATAAAATAAGAAAAATAGAATAACAACAATTATAAACTAAAATTTACATCATGTAGATTTTATGTAAGTTAATAGTTTGTGTTTTTATCAGGAAGCTAACAATTTCAGTTGTTTTATCAAGACGCATGGTAAGTAGAATCCTCATCTACAATACAAGTCTTTTATGTGTCTTATGTGCATTTATATGCTTTATATGTTATCCTGCCATGTTGTTATGCATAAGTTATTTTTAAGAATGTTATATTTCTTATGCATAAGCATGCTTAATGTTCACAAACAAGTTATTGAAAGCGTTAAAGTAGAGGTGCTGCTTGGGAGACCTACGTCCCAAAAATGTAAGGAGGGAGATGTACTTCCCTATATAATGAATGTTTATGAGGGAGAAATTCCCTATTATCATGTTTATGTTCATGTGGGAATGTGATTCCCTATGTAATGCCGGCAACGGCAAGTGAAAGAAAGAAAATACATAACATGTTGCACGTTTATTTTAATGCATATGAGGTAGCTATTCTGCTTACTGAGCCTTAGCTCATCAGATAATGTTTTGTATTGTAGATAAGAGGCCCCAAATATAAATCGTTGATGAGTATACATGGAGCCAACATGACTGTACATATGGGGATGACCTGAAGGGAGTGGAGTTCTGCTATGCTATTTTATTAATAAATAAGAAACTTGATTTTATATTTATATTTCATAAAAAGTGTTTTGTGAACTTTATAATTTACATAAAGCTTTAAAAGTATTTCATAAACATTGTAATTTACATAAAGCTTTTAAATTTATCAGTTGGATACATCTCTAATTCTATGTAAAGGTGTAGTAACGCCACAAAAAAATTATTTATAAAATTATTAAGATTTGTATGCAAGATAAAGTTTTTATTTAGTTTGTGGGTATTGTATGGTTTGAAGTTATGAACATTAGTTTATGTATTGTTTAATAAAGTTTTTGAAAATTCAGAATTTCAGTATTGTCGTATTCAGGTTAAAATTTGTTTTTACACTATATATGTATGTTAAGAAAGGAGGTCGTTACACCTTTTTACCCCGAAATAATTTTTTCAAAAACAGTCAAGAACATTCAAGAGCAACAGATATGAAACAGATATTGCATGGCATCTCAGTGACTGGAAGGTGTGAGAAACTTACTTGGATGTTGGAGTAAATTTCTGAAATGCTAAGTCAAATGCCTAGGCAGAAGCTCCGTAAAATCGTGAAGGTTGTCTGAATTTATGGGCTTTCTGTGTCTCGTTCTTCGGTATTCTTGAGGAGAGAGTAAAAGGTAAAAAGTAATTTCGAAGGGGTACTTATATTGAACAAGGAGCAGTTACCTAGGCAATCATAAATGATAATTTCCCAAGGCATGTGTAAGTGTAATAGTCGTCAGACCACTTTTGGAAAACTGCAATGATGTGATTGGTTGCCTTTTTCGAGAAGGCATGGATGGCTCTGAAAGATTTGGTGGGGCATACGAAAGGTCGGTCACCTAAGTTTACTTTATGCTGGTTACAGTAAAATAAACTTGGGGGGCAAATGTTTACCCAAAAATGGCTCCTTATGACGTGGCAAGATTTTCTTCCATGTGGCTGACACGTGGCAGTTTCGAGTGGATGGATCCTGTTCGACCATCAACCAGGGAATTGTTAGTTCATCCAGTCTCACGTTTAGGCACGATCAATCTGGTCGCATACTTTCATTTACTTCCTTTGGGATAAACAATCATGTAATAAGTACATTTATTATATTTCCTTTTATTACCTTGATACGCTAATCTTAATTGCAATTAAGACCCATCGGCCCATGTAACCCCCTTGAGCCTATAAATAAGATGGAGAGGACTCAAGGAGGGGACTTTTGGAAACTTTTGATCTTTGTATTCAGAGAAAAGAGCACAATGTGATTATCCACCGAAAGTGTAATCCTCTCAAGGCTTGTGAAACTCGTGAACCTTAGTTCATTGACCACAATATTGTGATTCAATATCAATAAGAACACTAAGTGGACGTAGGTCATTACCATCTAGTTGGGGTCGAACCACTATAAATCGTTTGTGTCATTTGCTTTCCATTTGATTCTCTTCTTGTTTTCCTTTTGTTCTTTATCGTTTATTTGACTCCGTATCGTTGACCAAATCGAGGGTCAACAGTATTTTTCTTGGTGGTAATCTTCTTAGCTGGTGTTCTGAGAAACAAAATGTGGTTGCTCGGTCCTCCACTGAGTCCGAATATCGTGCCTTAGCTCTTGCCACAACTGAAATTATTTGGTTGCGTTCTTTGCACTCTGAAATCGGAATTATGCCTGCCGAATGTCCTATTTTGTGGTGTGATAATCTTGGTGCTAGTTCTCTTGCTTCCAATCATATTTTTCATGCCCTGTTGATGTTCATTTTGTACGCGATCACGTAGTGCCTAAGCAACTTGACATTCGCTATGTTCCCTCAGCTCATCAAACTGTTGATGTTCTCACGAAGCCTTTGGCTATCTCTCAGTTTCAATTTCTCAGGGACAAGTTGACCCTTAAGGTTTCCCTGTGTCACTTGAGGGGGGATATTAGAGAAACAATTAGAGAAGTTCCCTCAGTAGTTCGACCAACTCTTTCTGTTACAACCACTTAGTTATGTATTTTGTTATGACAGTTGTATATTAGTTTTGACAGCTGTAGACAGTTGTAACCAATAGCTTCTCTTGTAATATTCTTCACTATATATATTATATGAGCTTCAACTTTTCCGGTTGAGCTCTCAGTTTTTTGTCTTTTCCTCATTGAAAGTTGTTCTTTCGTTTTCTCTGTTTGGTTCACTCTCTTCATTTCAAGTTCCACATTTTTTTATTTATAATTTTGTTATTATATTTTGAACTAATCAGTCCCTATAAGAATTTATCGTCCTACTTTTGGTGAAGAATATGCAAGGATGAGAATGAAGACAGAAATAAAAATAGTTTTGAATGATATGAACATGGACGTAGGAGCACTCCCCACCAATAATCCTCCGTCCCAATTTCATCTATAATGAAAATTCATTTTAAATTCACAATAAAATGAATCAATATTTATAGACCATATTCATTTAATCATAATTATGACCATTTTAGAAATGATCATTAAGTTCACCTCGTTTTTTACTAATACAATTTTATGAACAGTTTTGAAAACACTACAAAGTAAACAAAGTAAAATATTGTGTAAGAAAAGGCAATCTCTCCATTTTGGCGATATCAATGGAAAGTTTAGAAAAAAGATAAAAGTAAACCTCGGTGGGATATATCATAGGTTATAACTTTGTAGCAAAGCATATTAATGAAGTTGATCGGCAAAGCAAAATACCTCCCTTAAGTAAAAAAGAATATCAAATAAAACTACTTGTTTTTTTTATTTGAAAATAAAAATGAATCGATACCACTTGTTAAAATATATATATATATATATATATATATGTATATATGCATACAAAATTTAGAGAGGCCTACACAGAAAATTTTGTAATTAAATTTGAAACAAAGTGGAAATGACATATGGGCCACATCAGCATCACAATCAAAGTGGACACGTGGTGAGAGGATGGAGCACCAACGTGGAAAGTAGGTTCAATTATATGATTCATGGGACCACAAAATAAAATAAAACTCTTAGGCCAAATCAAAACGCCTAACTAGACTTGCCACCCTTTACGCTCTAATAGGCTATTGAGTGTTAAATTAACCAAATATATTGCCATTGGAAAAGTTGGAATATAATAATGTTCGTGGAAGACTATTTTAGAGATACGAACAAAGTTACTTTATGTGCCCATTTAATTTAGGTTGAATTTTAAAATTTGAGCATCTTGGTTTTAAAATACTTTATTATTAAAAAGAATGCTCAAGTTAAAAATATTGAAAATATTAGAAAACTATACTTGAAAAGAAATTAGGATCGAAATATCTCTCACAATTTTTACTCCCCTTCTCATTTTAGTTCTTCTTTTCTCTTTCTCTCAAACAAGTCACAAGGTACAACCTTTAGACAGACCCAAATTTTTTATTCGGTAGGAGTTTGAAATAAAAATTATATATATTAACCAATATTAATAAACAAAAAAATTATAATTATCTACTTCAAACAAAAATAAAACTCATTTTAACTTAATTATTTTTGGATGTTTTTACATATTTGTTAAAAATTTAATAAATTTTAAAAAATATAATACAAATTTTTACATATATATTTTCCGAGTGAGGGTTCAAGCCCCCATACCCTCTCAAGTGGGTTCGTCGCGCTGCAACCCTATATCCATTCTTCTTACCACTATTTCATTAATTAACAATTTAAATTGTCCACTTAAGCACTCAAAGTTCTAGCCCATTAAACCCATAAACATACTATATTTATTGGTCTTAGAATAAAAGAAAGTAATTGAGAAAGTAATATATAGGGATTATAGGTTTAAAGAATAAATATATTTAATTCGAACTATTCTATTCATAGTTTTTTTATTATTTAAAATAACTACAAAATCTAGCAGAAAAATTCGAAATAAATATATTGAAACTTGTATTATTTTAGAAGGGAAATGTTAAAAAAAAATTGATAAAATGGTGGTGAGAACATTCAAGTTAGGATTGTGAGAGAGCAAGAAGAGAAGAACCAAAGAGAAAGAGAGAAAAATTGTGTGAAGGGTATTTTGGTCTATGTATCATTTACAAGCATAGTTTTCCCAATTTTCTAACCTAGCATATTTTTCAATTATGTGGTATTTTTAAGCATATATGCTCAAATTTCACTTTTATTTTGTATATAGGTCTTTGAATTCAATATAGGTGAAGCGAGTGAAAGAAAAACTAACATAACATGAGCAAAGTTAAAAAATATATATTATTCTTGAAAAAGTGTTATTAACTACAAATGCTAAAAACGGCTAATTTTTTTTAGCTAAAAAGTTAGTTTTATTCATCTCACTCCAATCATACTCCATATTTTAACCAAGATAGTTGAACAATATTATTAAAATAATCATAAAGTAAAAATGTATAGCTGTCCAACATATTAAAATAATCATAAAATAAATTTATTTTTCATTATAATAGTATAAAAAAAATTAGAAAAAAAAATTGGGAGCATTCTTATATTTGGCTAGCAACTTAGCCACTCTCCAAATTGTTTAGTCAATTTAGAGAGCGATCAGAACATAATTTTTCCAAATGAGCTCTCTAGAATATCTAATTAATTACAAATTGGCGAATCAATAGGGTTTAACTTTAGCAAAAAATCAATATTTGGCTAGCTGCTTAACGACTCAAAATTATTTACTTTTTCTTTTAAGTCAGCTCTCTAAAATAACTAATTAATTACAAATTGGAGAGTCAATTGGGGTTAATTTAGCAAAAAATTTATGGGTAGGTTAATATTTGATACTCTCTGTTTTTGTAAAGTATCATTTTGACATTTTGTGTTTACAATAATGCTTATTTGATATTTTATATTTTAAAATCATACATATTTGATAATTTATATTTTTAAATCGTTCATATTAGTGTCCTAAACTCAAATTTAATTAATAAAATTTTACTAATTTAATTAAACTAATCTTAATTATATGAGTTCTAAATTTAAATTTAATTAGTTAATTACATTTTAATTATATGAGTTTGATCATATTAATAAAATTTTAATTATCAAATATAATTCTAAATACTAAATATATATAATTTTAAAATATAAAATATTATATCATTAAAAAACAAAATACTAAAATCACACTTTACAAAAACATAAAATACCAAATAAATAATTTCCTTCCGCATTTGAAAATTAGTGTCAGCTTCAAAACAATTCTTAAAAGAAGAGCCAAATGGATAATTTTTAAAAATAGCATCGTTCTGCCAATAGAAAACCGGTAAGCTCTATTGTGCATGACCAAGGAAATCGGCAAAATAGTCTCTCACTAACTTAAACTTTCGAAAAACTTTTTATTAATATAATTGAATTTTTAATTCCAACACAAAAAGCTATGGTTTAATTGATTCGCTTCATTGGATTAAGAAGTGTAAGCAAATTAATGTTGCTTCCATAACATGAACAGGATATGTTGGAGCACCTTGTCACTGTGAACAAAATATATATTTCTCTCAAAGTAATTTTACAAGATTCTTTTGATTGATTGATTGATTAATTAATTAATTAATTAATTAATAATGACTCATTTTTATAATCTCGCGTACTCCTTATCTAACTTTACATTTTTGTCCCATTTCCCCGTTTCCCCCATTTCCCCTTTTTTAATTTCTTTTTTTTATATATATATTTTTGTTTAGTTTTATTTATAGAATTTATTAATTATTTTTATTAAATTTATATTAATATTATATAAATTTTAAAATAAATATTCTATTTTAATTAAATAATTTATTTATTTTTGTTTAAGTTTATGTTTATTCTAGTTTTTGAATTTGAGGGTAACAACAAGCGATTATATATTATATATTTAATGTAATATTAAATATTATACATGAATTTTAAATTTAAGTTTCTTGCTAGTTTGAAAAAAAAAAAATTTGTTGCTAATTCACAGTAGATTATATTATATGTTTAATATGATATTATCTAATAAGTGAGTTTAAGTTTAATTAAATTTTATTTAAGTTATAAAACGTATAATTTTATTATTTTTAAATAAATATCATTCTAAAATATCTCAAAAATAACATATTTTAATTTGTTTAATTATTTATTATTTTTAAATAATTATTATTGTAAAATATCTCAAAAATATCATATTTTAAATTTTTTTAATTATTTATTTTATTTTATTTAAGTTTAAGTGTTTACAAACTACCATTAAATATAAGAGTATTTTGTTAAATATAAGAATATTTCATTAAAGTTAATATTAAAAAACTAAAAAATGGTTAAAACAAAAAAAATTCTTTTTTTACAGACTTATTATATAGAAGAGATATGTATACGCTAGTTTCATTATTACTTTATTATATTTGATGTTTAAAACCATTAGAGGTAATTTTACAAGATTCTTTTGATTGATTAATTAATTAATTAATAATTACTCATTTTTATAATCTAGAGTAGACCTTATCTAACTTTCCATTTTTGTCCCATTTTTCTTTTTCAATTTCTTATCTTTTTATATGTATCTGTATACGCTGGAGTTTCATTATTACTTTATTATATTTGATGTTTAAAACCATTTGAGGATATCCTGACAAAAAAAAAAAAGAAAAAAAAAACCATTAGAGGATAAGGTATTTGTTAATTGACATCCGTACTAAACCATGCATGCATTTACAATCAGGATTTGGGAAGAGCATCATAGTGTTTGATAGATTATGTTCTTTGGTTTCGAAGTTAGCAATATTATCATTATTATTTAATGGCTGAAAGAGTATAATATATCATCCATATATTCAGAAAAATAAATGAATATACATATATAATTGCCCAAAGCCTATATGTAATCTGTAGGGTTCTTTTATTAGGTTCTCTATTTATTATAAATAGCATGATTCTTTTTCCAAAGAACAAAATTCTTTGTATTGGGTTTTAGGTGTCACAATTAGTCAACTAATTACAAGCTGTGGTAAGGAAACCTTTTGGCTCTCAGTAGTACGTGTAAGACCACTTAAGATAAAATAGGCCAATAATTTGCGAATAAAGAGATTTTCTTTTTCCTTTTCCTTTTCCTTTTTGTTTTTTGTTTAAATTATCTCATTATTTTTAATTTTTTTAGCAGTGAATTAATTCAAAATTATCTTAACAAGACTAACAAGCCAAGAAAAGATATACAGTAGCTAGTTGACTACTAATTATATATAATATGACGAATAATAAATAAAAAAGAATGAAAGTACCCTGCATTTATCTGAAAGTTTGCATGAAAATGAAAATATTATAGTCTTTTGTCCATATGATAGTTTATCTCACCATCATTTTCATACCAACGAATTCTGACAATAACCTTATACATGTTCTTCGTTGTATATGACGCATTTAAATTTATTTTGAAGGAAAGACAACATTGCTATATACCAACAAATTCTTACAATAACTATATATATTTATATGATAACATTATGCCGAAGCAAGAAGTTTACAATTACATTCTACCCTATCCCTTTCCCAAAAGAAAGAAACAAGGGGAAAAAACATTTCGAAGCTGTAGCTTACATGTGCGATTGAAACTTCACTTAGAATGCAAGGGTAGAGGTACCTTAGCTCATATAGAATACAAGGGTAGAGGTACCTTAAAAGCATAGTTTACTTATTAGCAAAATAACTAAACCTACCCCTTGTGACCTTCTAACTTAATGTTAATTTATATATATATATATATATATATTTATAGGGTAAGATCATGGTATGTTTTTTCTAGACATATTGGTATCTCATTTTTCTATTTTTGGTACATAGATAATTTGTAATTCTAATTTTTTTTATAAGACAGTATACATTGTAGTTACAATGCACAAATTTTTAAGAAATTTTGGATAATTTAGAATGCTGAAATATAGTTTCAAACAACCTATTTTTAAGAAAAGACACTCATGTAATAGACTATTTGTATCCAGATTTTGGCATCCTAAATCATCCAAAATTTCTTAAAAATTTGTGGGAGGTTGTTGTGAGAATTTTGAACTAGGCAAGTGCACGTAATCGTAACAAGTAATAAAGTGATAAATCAAGTATCATTCCCACAAAAACTGTTATTAACTACACAAAAATAATATTTAATTCGAATTGATTCGACAAATAATGAATTCATAATTTATATAACTAAAGGAATAAAACAATAAAATAGAACAATAGAGAACTTTATACTAAATATTAATTCGATGGAATAAGAATTAGGGTTATTAACTTGATCAACTATCCACATATGCTTATCTAATATGAATTTAAGAATTCGTATCTGTATTGTGATAGCAGATTACAATTGTGAATTATATTCTTACTAGGACTTATAATTCTCTACAATAAGTAATCTCCTATCTCTGTGGTAAACTAACATATTACAGGCATTAAATACGTAATCACTAAAGTTCACAAATCATACAGGTACTCTCGTCCAATATAAATCTATGATTATTAATCTATAGCATATTTATCATTCACTTCTCAGACCTCAGGTTAAAATCATATAAATCATGCAATTAGTGGCCAATTAATCACAAGCATTAAGAACAAGATAAATAATTCACAATATTGATAGGAATTTCAATAAAACTTTATTAGGTCATCGTAAGGTTTCAAGAGAATCCATTAACACCATAAATATGAAATTAGTTCATGCTAGACATAATAAAATTCATTAAACTAAATATAAACATCACAACAAGAGAAAGTAAAAGAAAAAGAAGAAAAAGAATGATAGAAACTAGTTGATCTCCAAGATTTTGCCTCCACATAATGTTTTCTTGAGTCTTAACTTAGGGATTTTTTTCTCAAAAATCGTCATAATGTTGCTTAAATAGTAGTTTGTGCTTTTAACGTGAAATTCCACTTTTGCTTCTGCTTAAATGCCTTAATCTCCACATTGACCACCTCAGACGCTACGACCCCATAAGTGTGTGTTGCGGCCCGTGTCCTCGATTGCAAAAATCAATGGTCTCTGACTTAACCAGCGACGCGACCCTACTATGCCTGCGTCGAGTACCTAATTCCTCAAGTAATAGTGTCGCGACTCCAAAAGGTTGCGCTGCGACCCTCGTTTGTCCAGAACTTTCAACTCTCTGTTTCATCATAGCATCGCGACTCTAAAGTTTGAATTTTTCCTATTTACTTCTTTTCAGGGCCAAACACAGTCTTTTCATCAATTTTTCCATAAATCTTGAAATATTAACAAAAAAAATGCAACAAAAGTGTCATACTGCACAAACATAACTAAATAAGCTTGAAAGTTCCCTAAAACAGCTCTCTAAAACACCATAAAAACTACTCTATCAGAGGTCCCCTGTAAGTACAATGTTTGCCATCATATAAAAAATATTTGAGTCACAAATTATCTATATACCAAAAATAGAAAAAAGATGTACCGTAAAACAAACAAGAGCATACCACAAGCTTCTTCTATATAAATATATATATATTTATAGGGTGGGACTTCAGTGCAGCCAGGATTTAGCTGTACCCGTGTTGCCAAATCCCAGCCGTCCACGTGTGTATCTTTGGTGCAAACTAGTCTTCTTAAAATAGGGCTCACGGGGATTAACATACATCAACCCATACCTAAACCTTTCCATTTTTATATTTTCTTATAAATTCATTAATAAGGCCAGATCATTTTTTTTTGCTCTGTGTCAATTCATTAACTGTGAGCAGGCCAAGCTGACCCAACCAAGCTTGTGCTGACCCCAGACGGTAGTATCGTAGGAAAGCCAAATGGTGGTCTCAAAAAAATATAAAAAGGTGAGATCCTTTTTATTCGGTGTGTACTGAAGTTGATTTCTCTGCTACTCCATAGAGAAACTGTTCATCGTCTTCTTTAGCCCACAGTTAAAAATCTGTCTTTTTTTTTTCTCTTCTTATAAATCCAATAATAAGCTCATAACCTTTTTATTCGGTGTGTACTTAGATTGCGATTTCTCTGCTACTCCATAGAGTAATCGTTCATCGTCTTCTTCAGAGGTAAATGAAAATATTTTTTTCGTAGTTATTTTCTCTGTGGTCCTCCTTGTTGTTTTTGTGTTATTCTAGTGGTTTTATGTACATATATTTTCTTCCTGATGTTCTTGAGATGTTAGTGATGTTGTTTGTTTTGGTAATTTCCAACTATTTTTCTGTAAATGGATTGTTTTGGTTTTTGGGATCCAATCCTATTTTAGGATAGAGTATGGTTTTAAACTATTTATTTTAGGGTTTTATGTACAACTATTTTGTATTATATGTTGGGGTTTCTACTTAGTTTTGTGTGTTGTTATAATATAAATTATAAGTGGAAAACAAAATTGAAAGTTGGGGTCATCTCGTTCGTAGTATCAGATCGATCCTCAAACTATTTCATCAAAGAAGCCCACGCGGTGTACCTTCCCCACTTTTCATATATTTTCTCCCTAATAAGAATACGGAAGAACAAGAAAATCTAGTAGTAGGTCAATGGAGCAGAAAACTCGTTGATTTGATTCACATTCATGGCAACTCAACTCAATCGGACCACCCCACACCAGGTTCTTTCTCTTTTTAACTTCTTGTATGTTTCTCAATTCACCAGAAAAAAGAAGTGTACCAAATTCAATCCATTATGATTCTGATCTACATCATGGCATCTTAATTTGATAGCTTTGATCCCGTTCTTTCATTTCCCTAATTTTTTGTGAGAAATCTTTGTGGATGTGAATGTGTAGTGTTATTGATGGTGTTTTCGAATATGTAGGATTTTATATTTGAATGGAATCTGATTTGTTTATGTAGCCACAAGATGGCGTGGTGTAGTGGGAAGGTTTCTTTGGGTAACTTCTAGGATATCCCTGGCGTGGTGAATAAGATCCAGGAGAGCTCATCTAGTTCATTTTTTCTGGTGGTAGGGGTAGTTTAAGTTGTTTGGTGAGTACTCTAGTTTAAGTTATTGAGGGAGTCGGTGGTGGTACTTGTTTACCCAAAAAAGGTCACTGATGATGTGGCAAAGATTACTTACACATGGATTGACACGCGGCGGGTTTAAAAGGCAGAGGTGCTGTTCAGCCATCGACCAGAATCGCACCCCCTCGTCGGTGTTAATTTTTGTCACGACCAGTCTGGTCGTGAAGCCCGATTTATTTCCTTCTTAAGTTGTAATCTAATATTAATTGCATTTGAATATTTCTTCATAATTATCCTTGATATGCGGTTATTGAGGAGAAGATAAGACACGTTATCATATGTAACCCTCCTTGAGCCTATAAATACACGTGAAATAGCTCAAGTAAGGGACTTTTGGATTCATTTTAGCTTTTTTGCTTAAGATTGAGAGAAAAGGAGCTAAGGTGAGTTGTTACCATCTGATTGTATTACGCCTAAGGTTTGTGAAACTCAAGAACCCTAGTTCTTTGATCACAACTTTAGGATTCTATAATAACAACATCATAAAGTGGACGTAGGTCATTACCAATCACTGGGGCCGAACCACTATAATTCTTGGGTGTTTTTTCCTTTCCATTAGATTATCTTTTCAAGCGTCGTGCTATTTCCTGTCGTATATTTGACTCCGCGTCGTTGGCTAATTTGAGGGTCAACATTCTGGTGCTTTCATTGAGAGCTTGTGAAAGAATCTAATGGCAAAAATATCCAAAAAGACCGGACAAGTCGCTGGCGCTGCATCATCCCAGCTTCCTCCCCCAAATGTGGCTGAGGACGAACCGTATTTGGAGTTTGATGAGGAGGAGTTAGATTCTGAAACCTTGAAGGCAACACTGGGAGTGTTGCAGGATGAATTGGCCAATCTGAGGGCCAATCAAGAGAATGCTGCAGAGATAATGGCGTCACAACAAAGAGAAATAGAACGCCAGCGTCAGGAGCTGAGCGAGCGGCAGGCTGAGAAGGACCGTCGACAGAGGGATGCCATGGCCGCCCTTGAAGTAGCCATTTAGCTGGCTAGGAATCAGGCTGTGCCAGCCTCCCAGCTAGACCAGCCACCAAACGGGCCACCTTAAAGAGGTCCCAATCCTAGTCCTCCGCTCCAGCCAGTAAGCCCTCAAAGGCCGGAGCAGCCACCTGTGGCTCAGGATGATGTCCCACCTAGGGATCCTGAGCAGAAGCCTCCATATCAGGCTGGTCGAGGCAATCCCTTGCGCCCAAGGCAGAATAAGGCCGGACAACTGCCCCGCAGCCCTAGACGCCCAGGGGATGAAGAGCCACATCCACCGAGCAGGGGACAACGTCCTTCTGCCAACAGGAGGAACTCTGAGACAGGCTCTGCGGTCAGGGGCCCCCCATGGCATAACAATGCACGGGGACCCACCGACCAGCACAGGCCTCCCCCTAACGCTTGGGAAATGCCAGCCCAAGGAGGAAATAAAGTGAATAGCCAGTCACACCATAGTCAGCCACGATTAAGAGATGGCCATGACTACAATGAAGCTGACTCTGGCAGAAGCAATGCTGGTCGGAGGAATGAAGAAAGAGTTGGAGGCAGGAGCCCCCCACCTAGAGAAGACCGACCAGCGGGCCATAACGCTGGGGGGGAGCCCAGGCAAAATAACGTCTTTAGTCGGCTGGGAGCCAGCGAGCAGCGGCAAAGAGACGATGATCTGAGGGACGTACTTAACGACCGCCGAGAAAGGCACGATGAGTACATTCCCTCGGCACCAGAGGCCCCAAAAATCCCAGAAGCTGTTCATGCTCAGATCGATGCCCTGAACCAGGCAGTGCAGCAGCTGGTCGAGGAGCGAACATCCCTTATTGAGTACGATCGGAGGAGAGGCACCCCCTTCGTACAGAGGATCGTTGTGGCTGAAACCCCCAGTAAGTTCAAGATGCCAACACTGCCAAATTTTGATGGGTATGGAGACCCGATATCTCACGTTAATAAGTTTGAGATACAAATGGATATACAAAAGGTATTAGAAGATGCCCGCTGCCGCATCTTCCCAGCAATACTGTCTGACACTGCCTAGGAGTGGTTCTTAAAGTTTCCTCCTGCTAGTATAATATCATGGGAAATGGTCGTAAAGGAGTTTTACGGACAGTTCTATGTGGGTCGCATGCACCCCACTGAAGCAAACCAACTGGTCGAGATACGCCAAAAAGAGGGAGAGCCTTTGAAAGAATATGTTCAGCACTTCATGCGAGCTGCAGCAGGAGCCAAAACTGTGGGTGATGAAGGTAAGATGATGGCCCTAACTACTGGGGTTAGACGCCATTCACCCCTCTGGAGCAACCTCAGAAAGAATGGGGTAAGAAACACCCAAGAATTCTAAGATCGGGTTGATCGGTACATCAAGCTCGAAGACGCGATTGCCAACGAAGGGAAATCGCCAACAAAAGATAAGGGGCCCAAGGAAGAACCTGCCAAAGCCGCCAATGGATCCGAAAAACCCAATGGCAACGACAAAGGCAATGGGAATGGCAATGGTAGAAATGGTGGGAAGCGGGCGAACAACAAACCCTCGACCTCCGAGAATAAGTGCCCCAAAGGTAATTAGTATGAACTGAGATTCACCAACTACATTGCCCTTGTTGAAAGCCAAGCTGAGGTCTACCAGGCGACCAGCTCAAGCGTACCCTACAAAAGACCTGCACCTATAAGGAAAGTTCTGTCGTTTTCACAACGATTACGGGAATGACACTAATGAATGTAACCAGCTGAAGGACGAAATTGAGTTCATGATAAGGCAGGGACATTTAAGAAAATTTGTGCGAGCCGCGAGAGGTTCTCAGCGAGAGGCTCAAGGTGGCAACGAGTCGACGCCTGCACGCAAATTCTCGCCACCTTTAGAGCCAGGTCATGTGGCAGGCACCCTACTCACCATCTGCGGAGGCCCACATCTTGCAGGAGATAGTGGGAAACCAAGGGAACGATATGCTCGAACCCTGTGCCATGACCAGGACATCGAGATGATGAGTGTTGAGGATCGAGCACCAAAAAAGGCTCGAACAGAGGAGGAACTGATCACCTTCTCTGACGACGACGCCCAACACGTGCGATTCCCACACTCTGATCCGCTGGTCGTGGACGTATAGATTGCAAACATGATGGTGAAAAGGGTGTTGGACGATACAGGAATTTCGGTCAACATCCTATACAAGTCTTCGTTGGAAAGGATGAAGTTGTCCGTAAAAGACCTGGAGCCATGCAACCAAACCATTTATGGTTTTTTCGGAGAAGGGCTCACCCAAACAGGGTCGATTAGACTCCCAGTCACAGCAAGCACTGCACCTGCTAATAAGACATTACTCACTACTTTTACAGTAGTTGATTATCCTTCGGCATACAATGCTGTAATCGAGAGACCAATTTTGGTCGACCTACGAGCCGTCACCTCCATATGGCACCTCGCTATGAAATTCCCAACGGACGCAGGGATATGATGCGTATTTGGAAACCAGAGGGAAGCGAGGGAGTGCTGCAACGCCTCGATCACCAAGGCGAAGAAGGGTGTGTCGAGAGATGCCATCGGAAAGGAGTTGCGAATGGCGACCGATGTTCAGGCCCACTCGGGTGATAATCTCTACAAATAAGGCGTTGCCCAAAGTGAGGATAGGGACTTAGATCCTCGCTTTGGGGATTTTGAAGAAGAAGTGGGATCCATCGAGGACCTTGAAGAGGTCCAACTCGATGAGGGAAATCCGACTAGAGTTGTGAAAGTCGGTAAAAACTTAGAGACAACAACTAAACAAGCACTGGTGGATTTTTTTAAGGAGGAACCAGGAGGTCTTTGCCTGGTCGCACAAAGACATGGTCAGGATAGATCCTGCAGTCATCAGCCATGTCTTGAACATCGACAAGAGCTTTCCACCAGTACAACAAAAAAGAAGGCTCCTCTACTGTTATAAGGTGATGCCCTTCAGTTTGAAAAACGCTGGTGCGACTTACCAGAGACTCGTTAACCACATGTTCAAGGAGCTGATCGGCACAAACATGGAGGTCTATGTCGACGACATGCTGGTCAAGTCAAAGAAAGCAGAAGGGCATGTAAGGGATTTTCAGGAATGCTTCAACGTCTTCAATAAATATCGGATGAAGTTAAATCCCCTTAAATGCTCCTTCGGATTAGGATCAGGGAAGTTCTTGGGATTTTTAGTTAACTCAAGAGGAATTGAAGCCAATCCCGATAAAATTAAAGCACTGATCGAGATGAAATCGCCAGTAAAGATTAAAGATGTTCATAGCCTGACCGGGAGGATTGCTGCCCTCAGTAGATTCATTTCGAAATCGATAGACAAGTGTGTTCCGTTTTTCAATCTACTGAGAGGCAATACGAAATTTGAATAACAGATGAGTGCGAACAGGTCTTTCAAGCACTAAAAACACATATGGCACAACCACCCATCCTGTCAAAGCCGGTTGATAAAGAAACTTTGTTCATCTACCTGGCAATCACGAAATAAGCTGCTAGTACTGTTTTAGTAAGAGAAGAAGAAGGCGTGCAGAAGGCTGTCTACTATGTAAGCAAAAGGCTGATTGGAGCAGAACAGCGGTACCCGCCCATCGAGAAACTAGCCTATTGCCTAGTTTTGGCCTCTAGGAACCTGCGGCCTTTCTTCCAAGCTCATCCAATTACAGTCTTGACCGACCAGCCTCTTCGACAAGTCCTGCAAAAGACGGAGGGTGCAGGTAAATTGCTAAAGTGGGCAGTCGAACTCGGGCAATTCGACATATCTTACTTGCCACGAGCAGCGATAAAAGGACAAGCCTTGGATGACTTCATCGTAGAATTCACTGAACTTACGAGTGGCGAGCATACTGAAGAGCCCAGTGAACCTGAATGTCAAATCCAAGCACCCACGTGGAAATTATTTACGGACGGTTCTTCTAACGAGTCCCATGCTGGGGCAGGAGTAATACTGATAATGCCAGAAGGGCATCGATTTCACTGTGCAATCAGATTTGACTTCACTGCTTCTAACAATGAGGCCGAGTATGAAGCACTACTCGCTGGATTGCGGTTAGCCAAGGATATGACTATAAAAGTGCTCGACATCTATAGTGATTCTGAGCTGGTGGTGAATCAGGTCCTGGGAGAATACCAGGCGCGAGGTTTAAAGATGGTTGCCTATCTGAACAAAACAAAGAATCTTTTAGCCCAGTTCGACAGATACAGTCTCCAGCAAGTACCTCGCGATCAAAATTCCAACGCGGGCGCTTTGGAAAAATTGGCAAGTGCGAAGGATGCTGATACTCTGAACATAGTGCCAATCGAGCGACTATTTGTACCAAGCATCCAAATAGCAGAGACCACTCTGGTAATCTAGATGGTGGATACGTGGATGGCGCCATATGTAGAGTATCTATCGAATGACGTGTTACCAACAGATAGAAACAAAGCCAGGACCCTTCAGCGACAAGCTGCTAGGTATATCCTGGTCGACGAAATCCTATACCGAAGGGGATACTCAATGCCACTCCTCAGATGTATTACAAATGAGAAAGCCAAAGAGTTGATGAAAGAGGTGCACGAAGGTTTTTACGGAGACCACGCTGGGGGGGCAAAGTTTGTCAAAAAAGATCCTAAGGCAAGGATATTTCTGGTCAACGATGAATGAAGACTCAATGGAATTCGTGCGGAAGTGTGATAAATGCCAGAGATTCTCCAAAATACCACGAGCAGCACCTAATGAGCTAAAACAAATGCAAAGCCCATGGCCGTTTGCAGTTTGGGGGATCGACCTTATCGGATCTTTGCCAACGGGAAAAGGCGGTGTCAAATATGCGGTGGTTGCCGTCGACTACTTCACCAAATGGGCCAAAGCTGAACCGCTGGCAACCATAACGACCAAGAAGGTGCTAGATTTTGTGATCAAAAACATCATTTGTCGCTATGGATTGCCAAGGAAGATCGTCTCAGATAATGGCACCCAGTTTGACAATGATTTATTCATAGATTTTTGCGAGCGACATGGTATTATCAAGAGCTTCTCTTCAGTCGCTCATCCCCAAGCAAATGGACAAGTTGAAGCAGTCAAAAAAACGCTGAAGGATACACTGAAGAAAAGGCTAGAAGAAGCTAAGGGGGCGTGGCCGGAACAATTTTTTGAAGTACTCTGGTCGTACAGAACTTCCCACCGAACAGCAACGGGTCATACTCCATTCTCTTTGGCTTATGGTTATGAAGCTATGTTGCCTGTTGAGTTAGATCCGCCTTCGCATTGCAGAATAACGTACGATCAAGATTCGAACAGCCAGCTATTGATGGAATCCCTGGACTCAATCGATGAGAAGCGTGAGCAAGCCCAGCTCCGAGAAGCTGCGTACCAACAGAAGGTCGCCCGGTATTTCAACTCTAAAGTGTGAGAAAGAAAGTTCAATGTTGGAGATCTTGTACTCCGAAGAGTTTTTCTAAATACCCGCGACCAAGCTGCTGGAGTACTCGGACCTAATTGAGAAGGGCCATACCAGATTGACGAAGTCCTTCACCCAGGAACCTATAAACTTGCATGCTTAAACGGAGATCTCATTCCTCGCTATTGGAATGGAGAACACCTGCGCAAGTATTACCAATAAACAATTCTTCTTAAAGAATTGGCCTGTATTAATTTTACTTTTTACAAGTTTTGAAAAAGGGTTGGTCATTTTATGTGAGTGATCGCTTATAAGTGTAAGATCTTATTGATCACTCGTATAGACATGTTTCGTCCATTTATTACGAGAAATATAAGGGGCTGTGCGCAGCTAGTCATTTCTTGCCAATTATTGTATTTATTACAAGTATTTTCTCATTACGTGTATTGTTTTGTTGTATTATAATTCTAATTATATTGCTACTGTTAGGAAAATATATATTTGCCTCAATGGAAATGGTAAGAAATTACAACTTTATGCAATATATTACAAATAAGTAATGATTGATTAAAAGGAGTTACAACTCTATAACTGAAAATTACAAATAAACAAAGAAGATGATGAAGAAGAAGAGAATAGTAAAATACAACTCCAAGCAAAAGGTTACAAATAAAGTAAAGTGTTTGAAACAAAAGAAAAGAAAAGATTACAACTCTTGAACAAGAAATACAAGTAAATAGAGAAGAACAATATAAATATGAAAAGCAATAGAATGAAAGAAAGGAACAAGAAACAAAAGATAAACAACTCTCACTCACACTACCAAAGTGAAGAGTGTTGGGGATCACCAACTTAAACAAGGTTTGAAACCTTTGTCCAAAAGCTTATTTCCCCCTAACTCAAGCACTAAGGGATCTCTCACAGATTATAGGAAATGCTTTATGGAATTATCAAGCCTCAAGGTGTTTCTAGCCAAGTGCTCTAATGGATAGAAATGTTGTATCTTACAAGTGAGCTATAGGCTCCTATTTATAGAGTTTAGAGACACCCTTTGAATTTCAAATTCCACCAACCCCCATGGCTGTTACCAATGTTTAATTGGATTAATATGGAATTAAAAAAGAGATTTGGGAGTTATTTGGGTTTTTTGAGCCATTCAACAAAGATTGAAAAAACTGAAAAATCGGTCAGTTTTTGGCCTGTGGCCGCGGCCAGAGACATTAGTGGCATCGGCCACTAGTCTATATCCCACAGGCCGCGGCCACCAACATTCAGTGGCCGTGGCCACCGACCAATTTCAGCACAAAAAATGTGCTGTTTTTCCAAACGGTTCCAAACCCTCCCAAATGATTTTGTAACTCCCAAAACACATTATTGGGGTTATAATCATATCTCTAACAGTCATTTCATATATGGCTTTATGAAATTCATCTCAATATTGTGTAACAACAAATTTACACAATAAAGGGTAATATTTGGAAGTTACAAATTTGTAACACCAAATATGTTACATTATTTGGATATATCTCATATATCTGAATATTGTAACTCTCTATTATATGTTACAATATGTGACACTTTTTGTCACATTTATTTAATCTAAAACATTATATTATAATATAATATAATATTACATTATATTATAAAATAATATAACAGCTACGAGCAGTAATGTTCGAACGAGTTCTGGTCAAGGCAAGTGACCAAGGACCTAAAGCTCCTCGATCACTTGGGGGGCATATAAGGTACAATTAAGCAAAGCATATCGTTAAAAGGTATGTAAACACATGAGCAAAATAAGTGAAAGCATGCTAGGGTACTTAGAGTATTTTGCAAATTTTATATTTTGTTAAATCAATCCAAAGTACTATGCTAAGTTCGGTCATGCGAACAGATATTCTAATAAAATAAAAAGATGTTATAATATCAAAAACAAATTACTTTACACCGCAAGCACTACTGCTCAGATGTAATTGTCTGATTAAAAGAAAAATAGCTGCCCATGCAACAATAAAAAATTATTGTCTTTACATTATGACCCATAGGTCGGGTACTTTAAATATTAAAAGAAAAAGACTAAGGGGCCGGAGGATCTTGAGGGGGGCTCTGACCGACGACATCTGTATTTTCATTATCCGCCCCGTCCATGCCAGTCGCTAAGGAGATTTCAGGCGAAGCAGGTACTCTTGCCCTCTCCTCCTCTGCCAGTCGAGCAGCACAGCGGGCTAGTTCGGCTTGCCTTGCGCATTCGGGAAGGTAGTTAAAGTCGGCCCCTTGGTTGTGTTTCCAGAAGTCATAAAAACACTTACTTGTGGCATTCTTGTACCTTTCCAAATTGCTGGCATTGGCTTTCTCAAGCTTCTCGATCCGTCCCTCCAAGGTTGTAGCCTCCTGTCTGCTCGCGATCAACTCCTGCTCGAGCTTTTTAGCCTCGTGGTAGTTAATGTGGTTAGAATCTTTGAACTGGTCCCTCTGCTCGACGGCTTTATCCAGAGAATTTTCCTTCTCCTTTAACTCCTCAGCCAGTTTGTTCTTCTCCTCGAGCACCGCTGCAAGCTGTTCAGCATATTTCACTTCGACAGCTTTGAGTTCGTCAGCATGCTGTTGCTCCAAGGATTTAGACTGCTCGGTGATGGTACTCGAGCGTAGCTGGCCGGCGGTAAGGGTTATAAATGCCTGGGGTCAGAGCAAAGATTAGACTGACTGTAAAGAATACAAGAAGCCGTCTCCACAGGAAAAGATAACTTACACTGGCAAATTCATTTAAAGCGCGGGTTAGGATCTGGTCGACATCCATTGTCTCAGTTGCAGCCATCGCCTCTCGGCAGCGGTCGTGCTTTACAATTTTTGTGACCCTATCCTTGATAGATCTAAAGGCATGACTAGTTATGTCGCCCCCAGTGGAAGCAGGATCGGCCTACTGAGTCTGGTCAGTTGGGGCCGCTGGAGATGGAGTCGACCCGGCAGGAGCAGGGGGAGTCTGCTGCTCGTGGGGAGAAGGTGGTGGAGTTGCGTTGGCTGAGGGTCCATCCTTCGGGAGGTCTGCAATGCGAGGCTTCTTAGCCTGAGGCACTTTACTGCTTTCCCCAGGATGCCTCTTGCTCGCTTTGTTTTTGCTCGAGGGAGCCATGGGAGCCTCGGGGGCGCTGTATATGTCGAACACACACTCGGAGTCCATATCTGAACCAGAAGCAAACATTCAAGCAGTGAGACAGTATAAACAATTAAATATGTCATGTTAGGAAAAGAAACAGAAAAAATTGTAAGTGAAATACCCGAGCTATCATTACTGGTCGCTACATTATAAACTCTACTAGTCTTGTACTCACTCTCTAGCATGAAGAAGGATGAATCTAAATTTGGAGCGTACTTAAAATTGTCGTCCCCATCAAATAAGTGACAGGGAATGGGCAATCTATCTAAGAGCGAGAGATTAGTACCGTTCTCGTCCGAAGATTCGTTGAGGGGCTCGAGGGGTTCGGTGTCTTTCTTTTTCCCTTTTCCCTTCGGGACATGGGTAGCGGCAGCCCACGGGGTGCTGGAAGGTTCCCTGATTGTTACTTCGGTGGCCCTCCTCGGAGGAGTTTGTTCCATGCCTGGGTGCTACTCGGGAACTTCTCCGCCAGTAGCACTCCCCGCTGTTGACTCCCTCATGTCCTGATGAGGGGCCAAAAGGCCGACCAGCCTAAGGTTAACCTCCATGACCAGATGTTTGACGCTTTTCTCCACGTCAGTCATACTGGCCAAGAGGGTTGATCTCAACTCCATGTCTGGAGTGGGGTCTGGTCGCAGCCATGGGCCTGAAAGGCATTAAAAGTCTAAGAAAATGTGGAGGAAACACTAAATAAAGATCAACAGCCAGTGGTGCAAAGGTTTTACCTCCTTGAGCAAAGGCCAAATTGTTCGCGATCATGTCGATCGTAAGGAAATACTCCTAGTAGTACCTCCCCATGTTCGATATGTGAGTGGTGTCGGTCAAGAAGGTGCACCTAGTCTCCTAGTGACAAAAGTGAAAGAACCCCGTACCTTCTTGGTTGGGGTTGGATTTGAGGTCGAACAAATAGTTAACCTCATGAGGAGTTGGCACAAGCCATTTTTTGTGGCTGTAAAGGATATAGAGTGCTGAAAGCATTCTATACCCATTGGGAGTTATTTGAAAAGGGGCAACTCCGAAATAGTTGGCCACCCCTTGGAAGAATGAATGAAGAGGCAAGGTAGCCCCTGACTCAATATGGTACCTCGACCAGGTGCAGAAGGTGCCTCCGGGAAGGTTCACCCGTTGATCTTGGTTGGGTCGAACTAATGTTACCCCCGTGAGTCCATATTTCTTGATGTAGTTGGCGATCATCCTGATCGTCACTCGACTCTCAGGTACTAAATACCACTCAACATCTGGTTGAATGGCATTTCGGGGCTGAGCGTGAGTTTGGATATTGGGGTCAGGAATATTTTTTGCTCGACCACTGGTCGAGAGAATTTCAGCCCGAGGAGCAGGCTAGTTTGAAGGATTGGGAGTTTTCTTTTTCAGGACTGTAGTTTTTGCTCGAGCCATATTGTGAATAAGGACATATGGAGTGTTTAAAGTGGCATGAGAAAAGGGAATGTCAGGTATTAGTGATGCTGGTTGCTCCTCTTCCTCAACCAGCTGAGCCAATAAGTCGTCGTCGATGGGTCTTTCTCCTCCCCACAGATCTTGCATGAAAGCTGTGAATAGAGAAAGGAGGAGATAAGACGCACAACTTGAAAGCTTATGTTGAAAGTTGGAATAACGTTGCTCGCGTGTACGACCAGCAACGTTCTAACAGAAACACTAAGTTCTATACGAGCAGTTTGAAAAACAGATTGAAGAGCGGAAGTAAAAAGTTTTTGGGAAAAAGCTTTTTCGGCTCCGAAGGAGCGGGAAAAACCCAGTTTTTCACCTAACTTAAAAATTGAATTTTTACTTCGATTTTATGCCCTAAATCTACAATCTTGACTACCAAACTAGCTCCTAACTCATACAAAACAATATCTCACTACCCTATTAATCATATGTCAACATGCAAACAATCCCCATATATTTTTGGCCAAGAACATGAAGGGGTTCAGAGATAAAAACACGCATAAGGCAGTTTCGAATAGCAACTAAAAGGACAAGAAAGTTCATAAAACTTACTCAGGTAAAGATTGAAGTCCAAACATGAGAGCTATCGGGCGTCCGAGTGTAGATGTCTAAAAGTTTCTGGGCTCTGAGGCGCGAGTTCTTTAGCGTTCTTTAAGAAGGCAAAGGCAAGTAAAAGGTAAAAATGGTAACTTGAGGATTATTTATGAAGACCAAGGCACGTTAAAAGAGGCAATCCTGAGTTACTTTTTTCTAAGTATGGGGAAGTGGAATAGCCGTCAGACACACTTTTGGGAAAATGAAAGGACCTGATTAGATATGATTGGTCACGTTTTTCGAAAAGGCATGGGCGGTTCTGACAGATTTCGTGGGGCATACGAAAGGTTAGTTTCCTAAGTTTACTTATTGCTGGTCACAATAAATAAACTTGGGGGGAAAATGTTTACCCAAAAAAGGTCACTGATGATGTGGCAAAGATTACTTACAGATGGATTGACACGTGGCGGGTTTAAAAGGCAGAGGTGCTGTTCGGCCATCGACCAGAATTGCACCCCCTCGTCGGTGTTAATTTTTTTCACGACCAGTCTGGTCGTGAAGCCTGATTTATTTCCTTCTTAAGTTGTAATCTAATATTAATTGCATTTGAATATTTCTTCATAATTATCCTTGATACGCGGTTATTAAGGATAAGATAAGACACGTTACCATATGTAACCCTCCTTGAGCCTATAAATACACGTGAAATAGCTCAAGGAAGGGACTTTTGGATTCATTTTAGCTTTTTTGCTTAAGATTGAGAGAAAATGAGCTAAGGTGAGTTATTACCATCTAATTGTATTACGCCTAAGGTTTGTGAAACTCAAGAACCCTAGTTCTTTGATCACAACTTTAGGATTCTATAATAACAATATCATAAAGTGGACGTAGGTCATTACCAATCACTGGGGCCGAACCACTATAATTCTTGGTGTTTTTTCCTTTCCATTAGATTATCTTTTCAAGCGTCGTGCTATTTCCTGTCGTATATTTAACTCCGCGTCGTTGGCTAATTTTAGGGTCAACAGTACTCTAGTTTATTAGAGGAGGACTGTTATGTTTGCAAAATCAATGAGATTACACTGTGATGGTCAGTAGTTTATGAAAATAGAAAAATTGAGTAAATTGGAATGAACCGTGTTCGACTAAAAAATAATTATCTTCATAAGCTTACTACTATCATATGATATTATGATATCCTAAACTATAAGAAGAGTTAAGGTTAACAGATGTAATTTGAGTTGTTATCCCAGAACTTCTGATAATATTGTTTAGTTTTAAATGAATGTAAACACATAAAGGATGAACGACTTTGTAAGGATTTTGGTGATTCAAATATTAAGGCTACAAGTCAGTAAACACAGTAAGATTTATTTGTATGACAGCTGCTATCAAGACTCTTTGTATTTGAATACTCTAATCTATAGTGGATTTATCATGGCAAAGCCAGCAAGCTAGATGTAGGGGACACATTGTCCCTGAACCAGGATAAACTTATGTGTTTTTACTGTTTTATTGCTCTGCTGCCTTTGTTCATACTGCTCTTTATTGTGTTTTGTATTCTGCTGCTATTTTCTTGTTTGTATGACTGCCAAAGTTACCATTTGTGCATAACATACTTGTACTACTTGTTTTGAGTTAGTAATATTTTTAGTGTTAATTTGGTTGATATATTTAATTTATTTTGTTGTTCTACAGGAAAACATACATTGTTTGGACCCTTGTGCGTGCTGTTTGGTCAAGATTGTCCATAATTAGTTTGGTTTGGCAATGGGTGTAAGTTTTTTTGTTGTTGATTGTAGCTATGTTTTCATTTGATTTTGGTGTGTTAGTGTAACGTCTCAGAATTTTACTTAGCTAGATAGTAGTAGTAGTAATAGTAGTAGCTTGTAGTATTTTAGTTTTCGTGATTATTGGTTCAAGCCGGGATTTAGTTGGAAACTCGTAGAAATAGTTATGGATTTTATAAGTTTAACCTATAGTTTAGAAATATTAATTTTAACATAAGTTTGATTAATATAGCTAGTCCTAGAAATATTATTTATTATAACCTAAGGTTTAGATAGAATAATTAAGAACATGACACTTGTCACATGTATGTTTATTAAGGATTTTAGATGAATAAATTAATAAAGGATAAATCTAGAAGCTTTTGAACCTTCCAGCAACTGTTAGGATTGTTTTTTACTCAGTAAAAGTTGTTTTACCAAATTCAAAATATACTGAAAGTGTGCAAAAACGTGTTTAAAATATCAGTGTATGTCGATATATCGCAGCTATAGGGGCCGATATGTCGCCTAAAGTTGATACGGAAAACACGTCGACTTCGCACAAACGAAACCACGAAGGCTCGGGGCATATGGGTGGCCGATATATCGCCTATAGGGGGCGATATATCGGCCCTTTGTGATGTTTTTGAAATTTCGTGGAACCGAATTAGAAATAGCCATCAACAACTTATATTTGCTCCTGAACATTTTTGACCGAGTTCTGGGCATCTGTTGAACACAAAATTCAAATTTATTCAATTTATAATTATTTATTTATTCTTTTTAAAAGGAGTTAGTTTCACTCCTTGAACTCTATAAATAGGACCTTTCACTCAGCCATTTCATTCATTATTAAAGCATTCTTCAAAGCCTCCAAGCTGTTAAGTTTATTCTAGAGAGAAAACACTAGGGTTTTGGGATTTAAAAGCTTTACAATTTAAGCTTTTCTAAACACTTGGGAAGTAAGATAGAGTGATATTTCGATACTAAGGTGTAGATCGAAGTTCTAGTCTATCCAAGGTATTCTTATCCTCAGGCTTAATTCATTATAATTCTTTTATTTTCTTTCATTTTCTTCCAGATCCTAACTTGTTATTATGGCTTTTGGTTAGGTGTTTAAGTTTCTTGAAACATAAGGTTTTTCGGTAAGTTTCTATCTTGATGGTTTAGATCTCCTTCTCATCTCCGTTTCTTTAGAAACCTATGATTCTTACTGTTTGGTTTTAGGAGTTTTCCAATCCCGTTCTTGTCTCCAATATCCCAGTTTTTTGTAAGGAAAATATGATACATTGTATGTGCTATGATATGTGAAATTCCGTTTTTTATGATTACCAACTTAATTATTAAAATTGAATAATTAATTGTTGAACTGTTACAGAAATGTTTAAACAGACACAAAGACTGTTTGAACAGAAACCAGATATGTTTAAACAGTTTGTGACCAGAAGATAAAAACGAACATAAGGTAAAGAACACACGAATTTTTACGTGGTATCAACAATCTTTGCAAATTGCTACTAGTCCACGAGGCCACGCCCAGAGAATGAAATTTATTAGAAGAATATCTAAACGATTACAAAACCAAATTGACTTATACAAATAAAGACTCCCTTTTGAATTTGTCGCAACTGTTGTAATCTAAACTCCTAATCAAATTTATGAAGTGCTAAGATCTTGAACTCCGTTCAAATCATAACACTTGCACTTTTCCTCCCGAAAAGTGACTCACGAACAAGACTTCTCCCGAAGCTTGATGACCAATGTCCAAGTGTGTTCAACCTGCACAATTAACACAAAGAAAACAATACAGAAGTACACTGTAATAAACCACTAAGAACTTGCTGGACTCAAGTTCTTCACATAATAAAAAGTCTCTCTAAAACTTGAAAAAAATTTGGAAAAAAATACACCAAGAGAGATAATCACAAACCAACGACCTAAGGATGATTATATACTTTTTAAAATCCCTTTAGGTCGTGGAAAACAAATTAGAAACCAATCAGTCAATAAATGGAAAATCTTCCAAAACAGGAAAGTCAGAATCTGTTCAAACAGACTGGCAATCTGTTCAAACAGATTCATTGAACCTGGACAGTTTTTAAACCAGTTTCCCTAAATAAATAAGGAAACTATATATACTTTATCTCTGCAAGCTGTACACGATTTCTGGACAAAATAAATCAGATCAAAAAATAAAATAAATACCAATAATTTCCAATTCAAGAAAAGATATTCCTTTATAGGAAATTATATATTTATTTTATTAACATACATATAATAATCTGATTATAAAAAGAAACATCACTACAAAACAGGAAACTACCCATTTCGAAAATACTTCTTTAATTAATTTTGTCAATATTGTCAAATATGCCAATAAAGGATTTTACAATATGTTTATATGCTATGTTAAGTTTATGTATATTTGTATGTATATTTTTATGTTGTAGTCACCTGGGAAATATAGTTGTTTAGATAGCAAATGAACCCAAAGATTTTTATCATTATCGTAGATTAGAGTTATGACTAAAGTAGACAGATGACTTAGATGGTTTATCATATACTAATTTGTGATCTAACCTACCTCGATTAGTATACAGAGGACCTAGATGGTTTTATCACATACTACGGTAATGAGTTAATGACCATTAATATTGTAGTCCTATGTTTATATGATATACATCTTTACATTATATGTTTTATAATATATGTTTTTAGTCTTATGATTTATATTATGTTTTAGTAGATTTTTTCTTGCTGGGCATTAGGCTCATTCCTTTTATTTTAGATGGTGCAGGAAAATAAGCTTGGAAGGCGGAATGGATTCATGGCAGCTTTGGCAAGTGTATTGGGGATGAACTGAATGGATGCACTGCTGGAAGATCAAGGATGAAGTTTATATTTTGAGTCTTTTTAATTTATGTATTTATTTTTCTGCATTTAGTATTTGAACAAAAAATTAAAGGTTATGTTTTCTTTATGTTTTTATGTAATAACAATGAGATTCCGTATTTTGGATTTTTGTAATAAAGTTTTATTATTCTATGCGTGTATTCCAAAATAGTAGTTATATCTTAGTAGTTTTAATGGTCTGAGGTCTTAGAATTAGTCGGGGCATTACAGTTAGTTAATTTGATTTTTTTATTAGAAGATATTTAACGCCCAAACGTGAGTTCCACTTAGCGGTGGTTGTAGTATAGATCGAGCGGTCGATTCCACAAGGAGACAAAGAAATAAAGTTAATCAATAAATACAGTTTAGAGATAAATAATATGAGGAAAATAAAACAAATGATATTTTTGTTGTTTTTGAGATTTAAAGATTATAAATAAAGATAGAATAAAGTGTGATGTAACAATAGGTAATAAGTAGGAAGGATCAAGAGTCACCAATATGCATACTTATTTATTTGGATCTTTAATTCACAAAAATTACACATATAGATAGTTCACATCCCAACTATTCATTTGGAAGATTTAACATTGAAGCACAAATATATTTCACAAAAATGTATTAAAGTGATTACTATTCTTTACCATGGAATGATGAGATAAATCTTATGAGAAATCTAAAAATGACATTATACCATTGGCAATAATGCAATAAAAGATTGGACATAAAACCTAACACAAATATTACTTTTACTATTTATAAAATACATAGAAAGAGCATGACTAATTCTATATAGATTTTAGCAAAAGTAAATATATATGAATGAGATGGAGAAAATGATAAAGATATTATCTATATTATTTTCACTAATTTGATAATACATAGAAAGTGCATGACAAGATCTATATACTATTAGTAAACATAAATATAGATAATAAGATGAAGAAGTAGAGATGAAAGAAAATAAATCACTCAAATATATAAATTTTAAGCACATGGTGAATAAAAAATATCAAACAAAGTCATGGTGCATATATGATCATCCTAACCTTCCTAAGAAGGTTAGTCTATTATGCTTGACATTCTCATGAAATTCTAGAGAGAAAATATGAGAAATGAGACTAAAATTTGGTAGAGTTTTGCTACCTAAAAATTACATAGAAAATGTGAAAGAAGAGTCCCTATTTATAGAAGGAGAAAATGACTAAAAAGAAATTAAACAATAATTTGGGGTTTACAAAATAAATCTGAAATATTAATAATAAAATATGATATTGAAAAATCAAATCTTATTATAAATATTAACCTAGTAATTTTGGTTAATGGTCAAAAGACTGTTTTTCAAAAACACCAAAAAAGATGAGCTTTAAAGCTCAAAATGGTAATTTTGCAAGGCCCAACACCCACAAAATATGGGTTGAAGGTGGCTGATGGTACAAGAGGGTTTTGACCCACTCCCAGCCAATGGGAAGGTGCCACATAGGCACTGGCTGGGACTGATTCGGATTGGGCTTGCTGCGTTTCATTGGGCTGCTTGGAAGATTGAATTTGGGCTGGGCCTTTAGCTGGATTGGATAGAGCTGCTGAAAGGTGTTTGGGTCGCTGGAAGTGACGTTGGGCTGAAGGAGGAGCTTTGGATGGTCACATTGGAGAGTTGCTGAAGGAAGTTGAAGGGAGCTTGGCTGCTGGGCAACTGACAGGTGGCGCAGTAGGGGGCTCGGACGCATGGCGCACTGGGGCGCGGACAGTTGGCGGTTGGGAGAAGAATAAGCTGGCAGGCCTAGGCAATTGGTTCATGGGCCAAACGGGCTTGAGCTTCATTTCTTCAACAAAATATCATTTTCTTCCTTTCTTTTTTCAGTTTTAACTCATTCTTTCTCTTCTCTTTTTGCTAGTGTTCAAATGCAATTTATTTCCTAAAAAATAAATTAAATCATAATCAAATATTTTCATATATAAAATAAATCATATTAATTCCATGAAAATATTAATTAAAACTTAATTTATTTTGACTATTAAAATCAATAAATGTGTATTTTTCACTACTAATCACAACCCCCGACTAGCTTATTGCTAGTCCCTAGCAATTCAAGCAGATAAAAATTATTAGCAAGATGAATTAGTGAACTAAATTAGGCAATATCATTTAACAAAATGTTTAGTGATAATTTAGAAAATGCTATTTAAAACTATCAAAGTTGTAATTCAAGAGTTTTGTGTGTGTGCACCAAACCATATCGTTCTTTCCAAAATTAACACAAGCAATATTGAAAAATCGCCAAAGAATAAAGTCTCAACTCTAAATCCTCACAAATGTATTGAAAGTATTTTTATGGAAAATGGTTGACACTCTTGGAGTTGGAAATTAATCAATTAACACTCAAAAATAGATGTTATCATTTTAGGACAAACAATGTTAACGAATATTGATCAAAAGATAGGTTAATCAACTAATTTGAATCTAAATGACATAAGAACTTTCGAGATTCTACAAAATGATATTAAGAGCCAAAACGAAACAAAAAATAAAATACACAAAATTTTTTTTCTTTTGATTTTATTTTTTATGACATAAATTGAAAACAAATGTAGTAATGTTGACTTTTTATTAGTTTTTTTTATTTGAATTTTTTTTTTCAACAAAACTACAAAAGATGAAGATGAAAAATATCGCTCTTGTTCTCCTTTTCTTTCTTCATTTTTTTTTTCATTCAATTCTTTTTAATATAACTCTTCTTTTTCTTCTTTTTTTCTAATTTTTTTATAAAATAATTTTTTTTACAAGAGACAACATAAAAATACAAGAAATTAAAAGGAAAATTAAAATATAACAAAGGCTCTTTAAAACAAAAATTATCCCTATAGTAAATGTCATGTTTTAAATCCCAAAAATTAATTTTACCAACTCAAATGATCAATAGAAGTTTTCAAAGTTGTTTTCTCCTTCTCACATCTCACAAAAATTAAAAGCTTTAAACTTTAGGATTTTTCTCAATTGAATGTGTGTATATTTTTTTTTCAATGTTTGGTTGTGCATGAAATTACTCTCAAAAACTACTTCCTAATAGTAAAAATAGCAAAAACTATCTCACCAAGATTTTGTTGTCATGAGTTTTGCAAAAAATTAACTCAAAATTTCAAAATGGTAATGAAAATATATTTCAACGCATGAATATGCATACTACCCCCAACTTTAAATGAGGCATTGTCCTCAATGTTTAACGTTAAGCTCATTGTGCGAGAAAATGGGAATATGATAACCAACAACAAAACCCCAAAAAGTAAAATTCGCAACATAAAATAAAGACACAAATTAAAATAAAACACACTAAAAAAGAAAGATAAAACCTGACCAGTCTTTGGTAGACAAAAGCATCGCGCTGAGGTAAGTCTACCAACTGCATATTTGCGTACTATCCTATATCAAAAATGAATTTTCTTTTATCCTGCGTCTCAAAAATAGAAGCGTTAGTAACATTTTCAAGATAAAGAAAATGTTTGGGCTCAAAATCACTGAGGAAATTGGGTGAATGTTTCATTGCAAATATGTTTATGATTTCCTCAACGATTAAGTCTATCACATCAGTATGATAGCTTCCATTGTTCTTTGGAGTGGTTGGAAGAATTTCGGTATGGGAAAGAGTTTCACTCCAAATGGTAATAGCATCATCCTCATCGGGTGTAGAACTGAGAGTATGGGATGGTGTTATGGCCTCAGGTTGGGACAGGAATTGACTTAAATTATGTGAAATTATAACGTTGGTCAATTCTGAAAGTTGAGTACTAGTTTCCCTAAAATCTTCAACAAATTGTTTATTAAATTCTCTTTGCTCATCTATAAATGTGTGTAAAGTGTCCTCTAAGGAATTCATATTAGTGCAAACATTATATGGAGGTTCATGTGGGAAGTTAGGAAACTTTTGCTCAAAATTCATGTGAGGCGGTGCATGGTAGTTGTGCTCAAGCTTCCAACTAAAATCTACGGGGTTGGTCCAACTAGAATTATGATTCCTATGGTCGACTATTTCAAAGTCACAATAACGTTCATCATAATCTATCTCGAGAACCTCGTAACTTTCTCTTTCAAACTTAGTTTCTAAGACCTCAAGTTCGCGGTATTCTCTTACACTAAGTTTTCATGCACTCCTAAAACGGCTAGTACCCTCAGTAGCACTAGAATTATGGTTGTTTCCAAAAGAAGAATAATACATTGGAAAATACATCTCGAAACGTTTCTTTTCTTCTTCATTCATTTTTTTTAAAATTTGGTTTTTATGATTTTTTTTATTTTTATTTTTTATTTTTATTTTTGTTTTACATGTTTCCAGGTCGATTTGAGGTTTTTAGAACGGTCACACTTAAGACCCACACTTTATCTAGAACTCCCTGAGGTTTCTAGATAATTGTGGAGGGGTCACAATTCACAAAAACGGTCATCTTACAACCAACACTTACTAGAACTCCCCGAGGTTACCAAGTAAGAATGGATGAAACTTTACTCAAATTGGCCTTTAAGAAAAAAATGCTTATGTTGACAAAACAAGTTCTTCTTTTTTTATTATTATTATTTTTTTGTATTTTATGATTTTTTTAAAGATTTAAAACCTAAAAATTAAAAAAAACTAATAACAAAATAAATAAATAAAGAGACTGTTATCCAAAAAATTGGCATTGATGACGTGGCAAGTGATCCCTGGACACGTGGCTAACATCTGGAGGAACTCTGCTAGTGTATCGACCAGAAGGTACATTATAGGTAGTAGGCGGCCGAGTCTTTCCTGCGACCAGTCTGGTCGATGGTTCCGCATGCAGCATGATGTTCCAATAAAGATCTTTGTATATCCCGAAATTAACTCCCACAATCTCCTAGTATCCGATTATTTAGGAGAGAATATCTGTAACCAATTCATGTAATTCCCCCTTGAGCCTATAAATAGGGAAAGATAGCTCAAGGAAAGGACTTTTGGCTTTCGAATTATTGGAGACTAGAGTAATTCTACCTGAAATATTGTATTATTCTTCAGAGGTTAGTGAAACTCATTGAACCCTAGTTCTTTGATCATTCCTTTGATTCTCACATCAATAACAATCTAAGTGGACGTAGGTTATTACCAGATCCTGGGGCCGAACCACTATAAAATATCCTGTTTTTATCCTTTTCGCTATTACGTTCTTTTCAACGCATTCATTCACATCAAGCATATTCTGACTCCGTGTCAGTTGACCAAAATCTGGGTCAACATTCTGGTGCTTTCATTGAGAGCTTGATTTGTCACCGTTGAGAAAACCAATGGCAAAAACTGCAAGGAAAATTGGACAGGCGGCCGCCGCTGCATCGTCAAACTTGCCTCCTCCTTCTCCTGCAAGCGTAGCTGAGGATGAGCCACATGTGGAATTTGAGGAGGAATAAATGGATGACACAACGCTTAAAAGTACTCTAGGGGCGTTGCATGAAGAACTGGCCAATCTGAGGGCCAGTCAAGAAACTGCTGCCGAAGTCATGGCATGGCAGCAGCAAGAGATTGAACGGCAGCATGCGGAGTTAAGCGAAAGGCAGGCGGAGATGGACCGCTGCCAGAGCGAAGCCATGGCAGCCCTCGAGGCAGCCTTGCAATAGGCTAGGAATTAGGCTGCATCTACCTCGCTGCCTGATCAACCGGCAAATGGGCCTCCCCACAGGGGCCCCAATCCTAGCTCGCCTATCCAACCTTCGAGCCCGCAAAGGCCCGAGCAGCCTCAGGTGCCCCATGACGATGTCCCACTGGAACCTGAGGCGCAGCCTCCATCCCAAGCTGGTCGCGGCAATCCCCTGCATCAGAGGCAGAATAGGACCGAGCATCAGCCTCGTAGTCCTAGACGCCATAGGGGCGACGAGCCGAACCTACCTAACAGAGGTCAGAATCCTCCTGGTAACAGGAGGAACTCAGAGTTAGGCTCTGCGGTCCGGGGTCCACCACGGCATGATAATGCACGAGGACACAACGACCAGCGCAGGCCACCCTCTAACATTCGGGACATTTAAGCCTGGGATGGAAATCGAGGGAACTGTCGATCCCACCATAGCCAATCAAGATTCAGAGATGGCCATGGGTATAATGAAGCCGACTCCGGCAGAGGAAATGCCGGTCGGAGGAATGACGAAAGAGGTGGAAACAGGAATCAACCTCCTCAGGATGACCAACCCGGCAGACGGGACGCTGGGGGGCAATCCAAACAGAATAACGTCTTCAACCGGCTCGGGGGTAGCGAGCAGCGGAGAAGAGACGAGGATTTGAGAGATGTACTCAACGATCGTCGCGAGCGGCATGGCGAGAATGTCCCCCCAGCAACAGAGGCCACAACGATTCCTGTCGCCGTACATGCCCAGATAGATGCCCTCAACCAGGCGGTGCAACAGCTGGTCGGGGGAAGGACATCTTACATCGACCACGATAGGAGGAAAGACACTCCTTTCGTCCAGAGGATAGCTATGGCAGAGACTCCTAGCAAGTTTAAAATGCCTACGCTACCAAATTTTGATGGGTACGGTGACCTGGTATCCCACGTCAATAAGTTTGAGATACAGATGGACATTCAGAAAGTGTCCGAAGACGCTTGGTGCAGGATCTTCCCTGCGACACTTTCTGAGGCCGCGCATGAGTGGTTTTTTAGATTCCCTCCTGCAAGCATAGTTTCCTGGGAGATGTTCGTAAGAGAGTTTTACGAACAGTTCTATGCAGGTCGTGTGCATCCGACCGAGGCAAACCAGCTGGTTGAAATTCGCCAGCAGGATGGAGAGTCACTGAAGGACTACATCCAGCGCTTTATGCGAGCTGCAGCTGGAGCAAAAACAGTGGGGGACGAAGGCAAAATGATGGCCATAACCGCAGGGGTTAGGCGTCGCTCCCCCCTGTGGAAGAGCCTCCGTAAAGATGGAGTTAGAACTACTCAGGAATTCTTGGATCGGGCTGATCGGTACATCAAGCTCGAAGATTCCATTGCCGACGATGGAAAGCCTTCAGGCAAGGATCAGAAGGCTGCTGAGCCCGCCAAAGCTGCCAATGGGTCTAAACCTAACGGCAACGGCAAAGGCAACGAGAACGGCAACGGTAATGGCAAGAATGGTGGAAAACGGCCGCACAATGAGCCTTCCACCTCCGACAATAAACGATCCAAGGGTAATCGTTATGAACCTCGGTTCACTAACTACACTGCCCTCGTTGAGTCTCGGGGGGAGGTTTATTAGGTCACAAGTTCTAGTGTGCCTTCTAAGAAACCTGGACCCATTCGAAAGGATATTTCGAAGAGAGACACTACCAAGTTCTGTCGTTATCATAACGACTACGGACACGACACCAACGAATGCAACCAGCTGAAAGACGAAATCGAGTTCCTTATTAGATAAGGACACTTGAGAAGGTACGTACAGGCCTCGGGAAATTCCCAATGAGAGGCTCCAGGTAGCAACGAGCAGGCGCCCCGCGCCAACGTTCGCCACCCTTACAGCCTGCCCCCGTGACTGGCACACTCTTAACCATTTGTGGAGGCTCGCACCTCGCGGGAAATAGCGGAAAGGCCAGGGAACGATACGCTCAGACTCTGCGCCATGACCAGGACATCGAGATGATGACTGTGGAGGACCGCGCGCCAAAAAAGGCTCGATCAGAGGAGGACGAAATAGCCTTCTCTGATAGCGATGCCCAACACGTCCGATTCCCACATTCCGATCCGCTGGTCGTGGACATCCAAATGGCCAACATGATGGTAAAGAGAGTGCTGGTCGATACAGGAAGTTTAGTGAATATCCTGTATAAATCTTCGCTGGAACGCATGAAACTGTCCGTTAAGGACTTGGAGCCCTGCAACCAAACGATATACGACTTCTCTGGAGAAGGACTTGCCCCCGCCAGATTGATCAGACTACCAGTGACGACAGGTACAGCACCTGCTACCAGGACATTGCTCGCTACTTTTGTGGTAGTCAATTGTCCTTCGGCGTACAATGCCGTCATTGGAAGACCTATACTGGTTGACCTACGGGCCGTCATCTCTATGTGGCACTTAGCCATGAAGTTCCCAACAGACGCAGGGGTAGGACGCGTGTTGGGGAACCAGAGGGAAGCCAGGGAGTGCTATAACGCCTCAGTAACGAAGGTGAAAAAGGGAACGCCAAAGAGCACTACCTCAGATAGGCTGCAGATGGCAGTTGATACACAAGCCGAATCTGGTGATGAAGTCACCAAATAGGGTGTTGCCCAAACTGAGGATAGAGACTTAGATCCTCACTTTGGGGATTTTGAAGAGAACGTTGGACCCGTATAGGACCTGGAAGAGGTCCAACTCGACGAAAAAGACCCGACCAGAGTCGTAAAGGTCGGGAAAAACCTGGAACCAACAACGAAGCACGCACTGGTGGAATTTTTGCGGAAGAACCAGGAGGTTTTTGCCTGGTCGCATAAAGACATGGCGGGGATAGACCCTGCAGTTATCAGCCATGTCCTGAATATAGATAAGACTTTTCCACTCGTGCAACAGAAAAGAAGGCTACTCAATAAGGATCGGTCGAGAGCCTTAAATGAAGAAGTTGAAAGATTAAAGGAGAATGGGTTCATCAGGGTGGCATTTTATCCATCGTGGGTCTCCAATCCAGTGCTGGTTCCCAAGCCTAACGGAAAATGGCGAACCTGCATGGATTTTACAGACCTCAATAAAGCCTGCCCAAAGGATTGCTTCCCACTCCCGAGAATCGACCAGCTGGTCGATGCTACTGTAGGACACGAGATCCTCTCGTTCATGGATGCATATTCGGGCTACAATCAGATTAGCATGCATCCCCCTGACGAAGATCACTCCAGCTTTCGGACCGATACAGGCTTATACTGTTACAAAGTAATGCCCTTCGGACTGAAAAACGCAGGTGCGACTTACTAGCGGCTAGTCAACCACATGTTTAAGGAGCTGATCGGAGTAAACATGGAAGTATATGTGGACGACATACTGGTAAAGTGTAAGAAGGCAGAAGGACATGTGAAGGATTTAAAAGAGTGCTTTGATGTATTGAACGAATACCAGATGAAGCTAAATCCCCTTAAATGTTCCTTCGGAGTTGGATCAGGGAAGTTTTTGGGGTTCATTGTAAATTCAAGAGGAATCAAGGCCAACCCCGACAAAATAAAGGCCCTGATCGACATGAAATCGCCAGAAAGAATCAAAGATGTACAAAGTTTAACCGGGAGAATCACAGCCCTAAGTAGATTTATTTCAAAATCAACAGACAAGTGTGTCCCTTTTTTCAATCAGCTCAGGGGAAATAAGAAGTTTGAATGGACAGGAGACTGCGAGCAAGCTTTTCAGGCCTTGAAGGCCCATATGGCACAGCCTCCCGTTTTATCAAAGCCAATCGAAGGAGAAACTTTGTTTATTTACCTGGCGATTACTAAAGTTGCTGCCAGTGCGGTACTAGTACGAGAGGAAGAAGGCGTACAAAAAGCGGTCTACTATGTTAGCAAAAGGCTGATCGGGGCAGAACTGAGATATCCACCCATCGAGAGATTAGCATATTGCTTAATCCTGGCCTCAAGGAAACTACGTCCTTACTTCCAAGCCCATCCCATCACAGTTTTAACTGACCAGCCCCTTCGGCAAGTCCTTCAAAAACCAAAGGCGCCTGGGCGATTATTAAAATGGGCAGTCGATCTAGGGCAGTTCGATATAACTTATTCACCGCGAGCAGCAGTAAAGGGACAAATCTTGGATGATCTTATTGCAGAGTTCACAGAACTCCCAGACAGCGAGCAGTGCGAATCGCCTAGTGCGCCTGAGCCTCAAGAGAAAGCTCCTTCGTGGAAGTTATTCACGGATGGGTCATCCAACGAATCCCACGCTGGAGCGGGAGTAATATTGATAACGCCGGAAGGGCATCGATTTCACTGCGCCATCATATTCGACTTCACCGCATCAAACAACGAAGTCGAATACGAAGAACTCCTCGCTGGATTGAGAATGGTGAAAGACATGAGCATAAAGATGCTTGATATTTACAGTGATTTACAGTTGGTGGTGAATCAAGTTCTAGGAGAATATCAAGCGCGAGGCTTAAAAATGGTGGCCTACTTGAATAAAACAAAAGGCTTGCTAGCCCAGTTCATGGAATACACCCTCCAGCAAATACCGCGGGATCAGAACTCAAACGCAGACGCCTTAGCCAAACTCGCGAGCGTGAAGGATGCTGACACTTTGAACATTGTGCCAGTAGAAAGACTGAGTGAGCCAAGCATACAAGCGGTTGAGACCAATATGGAGATTCCAATGGAGGATACATGGATGGCACCTTACTTGGAGTATCTGACGAACGGTGTGCTACCAACAGATAGAAACAAAGCCAGAACTCTACAAAGGCAGGCCGCTAGGTACATACTGGTTGATGGTGTTATGTACCGAAGAGGGTATTCAATGCCACTACTCAGATGCGTTACACCAGAAAAAGCTAAGGAACTCATGAAAGAGGTGCATGAAGGCTTCTGCGGGGATCACGTTGGGGGGCAGAGTTTGGCAAAAAAAATTCTAAGGCAAGGCTACTTCTGGCCAACTATGAACGAAAATTTGATGGAGTTTGTACGAAGATGCGATAAATGTCAAAGGTTCTCCAAAATTCCAGGAGCAGCTCCAAACGAATTAAAACAGATGTAAATTCCGTGGCCTTTCGCGGTATGGGGGATAGATTTGTTTGGGTCCCTGCCCACAGGAAAAGGTGGAGTAAAATACGCAGTTGTGGCAGTCGACTACTTCACCAAATGGGCCGAAGCTGAACCGCTCGCTACCATAATGACCAAGAAAGTTCTTGACTTTGTCATCAAGAACATTGTTTGCCGGTATGGCTTGCCCTGAAAGATCGTTTCAGACAACGGAACCCAATTTGACAGCGACTTATTCATCGACTTCTGCGAAAGGCATGGAGTTATTAAAAGCTTTTCATCAGTTGCGCATCCCCAAGCAAACGGGCAGGTCGAGGCCGTGAATAAAACTCTTAATGACACCCTAAAGAAGAGGCTTGAAGATGCTAAAGGAGCATGGCCAGAGCAGCTGCCTGAAGTCCTTTGGTCATATAGAACGTCTCACCGAACAGCGACAGGTCATACCCCATTTTCCTTAGCTTACAGAGAGGAGGCTATGTTACCTGTCGAGTTAGATCCCCCCTCACATCGACGCGTAACATACGACCAGGACCAGAACAACCAACTAATGATGGAGTCCCTAGACTCAATTGACGAGATACGGGAGAAGGCCCAACTCCGAGTTGCTGCGTACCAGCAAAAAGTCGCCCGATACTTTATTTCCAAAGTTAAAGAAAGAAAATTTAACGTCGGTGACTTCGTGCTGCGATGAGTTTTCTTAAACACCCGCGACCCCACTGCTGGAGTACTCGGACCTAATTGGGAAGGACCTTACCAGATTGAAGAAGTCCTTCATCCGGGCACCTACAAACTTGCACGTCTAAACGGAGATCTTGTTCCACGTTATTGGAATGGAGAACACCTGCGCAAGTATTATCAGTAAACAGTCCTTTTTAAAGGACTGGCTTGTATTAAATTTTACTTTTTACAAGTTTTGCAAAGAGGGTTAGCCACGTTGTATGGCTAATCGCTCGTATATGTAAGATCCTATTTTAGGATCACTCGTAAAGACATGTTTAGTCCATTTTTAATACGAGATTATAAGGGACTATGCGCAGCCAGTCATTCTTGCCAACCTTTGTAAATTTATATTTACAAGTATTTGTTCATTACATGTGTTGTTTTGCTGTATTACAAGTATTACTTTTCCACCCAAGCAGAAATGTTCGAACAGGTCATGGTCAAGGCAAGTGACCAAGGACCCAAAGCTCCTCGATCACTTGGGGGGCATATAAGGCACATCGATAGCAAAGCGTACCATGAGGTATGTAAACACATGAACAAAATGAGTGAAAGCATGCTAAGGTACTTAGAGTATTTTTCAAAATTTATATTTTGTTAAATCAAGCCAAAGTACTATGCTACGTTTGGTTATACGGACATATGTTATAGTAAATAAAAATATTATAACATTATAAGGCAATCTTTTACACCGCAAGCATCACTGCTTGGATGTAATTGTTCGAATAAAAGGAAAGTTTGTTGCCCATGCAGCAAATTCAAAAAAAAGATATTGTCTTTACATCACGACCCGTGGGTCGTGTAATTAAAGAAAGAAAAAATAATAATAAAAGCTCAAGAGGCATTAGGAGCAGGAGGGTCTTTATCAGCATTCTGATTGATCGCATCCTCAACAACTCCTTCTTCCTCTGCGCCAGCGATGCTTGGGGAAGCAGGGATCCTTGCTCTTGCCTCCTCTTCAGCCAATTGAGCAGTGCAGCGGGCCAGCTCAACATTTTTAACATCTTCTGAAAGATAACCAAAGTTGGCGCCCTGATTGTTTTTCCAGAAGTTGTAAAAACACCGGAGCGTCGCGTTCTTGTACCTTTCCAAATCTCTGGCATTGGAAAGCTTCAGCTGCTCTACTTGGCTCTCAAGAGTAGCGATGGCCTTGTCCTTGGACTGGAGCTCCTCGCCTAGTCTCTTGCATTCTCGATATTGGACTCGGCTGGCCTCCTGATACTCCTCCCTCTGCTTCCTCATAACTGCCTTTGAAGCTTCAGCCTCTGATAGATTGGTCACCGCAACATCCCTCTGCTGAATGATTGCCTCCAACTCCTTCGCATGCCTGGCCTCTGCAGCCTGAAGCTCCTTAGCTGATTTCGCCTGATACCTCTCGATAGCCTTTGCCCGAGCCTGGTCGATGGTAGCTTGGAAATGAGTGCGAGCGGCAGTTGCAGTCAGCAAAGCCTGTAGACAAAGGATAAAGTTAGAATCTGTTGCAAAGAGTGAAAGACTAAGGCCAAAGAGATACGAAGTGCTTACGCTGGCCATTTCATTTAGGGCCCTGTTCAGAATCTGGTCGACCCCCATGGTCTCTGCCTTAGCCATCGCGTCCTTGTAGCGGTCGTACCTCACGATGTCCGCAAGGCGGTCCTTTGCTGCTCGCAGGGCGCGATTCGAGAGTTTGTCCCCAAGGGCTTCGTCCCGCTGGGCCTGTTCCTTGGCGGCTGCAGGTTGAGGGTTCGTCGTCACGGGCCAAGTTTCCTTTTCAGTAGGAGACGAAGGCTGGGCAGGAGTTTGCCCAGTTGGCGCGTCCTTGGGAGGATCTTCTGTTCGACCCTTCTTGGCAGGAGGTCCCTAGCTTGTTTCGCCGTTGTGTCTCCGAGATGACTTCCGGCGGACCAGAGGAACCTCTACTTCCTCCTCAACCTGATATAAGTCAAAGACGTTGGGAGTGGCCATATCTGCATACAGGTAAACACATGCAAATGATAAGATAAAGGAAGATAAAAACTCTCGATAAAACAGAAAAGAGGTCACAAAGTTTAATACCTGAGCTACTACTACTGGTCGCTACACTATTGACTCTATTAGTCACACACTCACTATCTGGCATAAAGAAGTCTGGCCCTAGATTTGGAGTATACGTAAAGTTGCCCTCCCCATCAAACAAGTGACAGGGAATTGGCATGCTATTTAAAAGCAAAATAACTGTACCGTTTTCATCAGAGGATTCCCCCAAGTCCACAACCGGCTCTTTTGCCTTTTGTTTCCCCTTGCCTTGGGGAGCAGATGGCCATTCTGCAGAAGGATTGCCCGTGGGCTCCCTGATTGTAACCCTCGTCGGCCTCCTACGTGGAGGGGACGCAGAAGGTTGCTGCTCGGGAACCCTCTCGGCAGTGGCATCAGCAACCACAGGTCCTCTTGTTTCATGGCGAGGAGCCAGGAGGCCAGATAGCCTCAAATTTTCATCAGTAACCAGGAACTTGACACTTTTTTCTGCATCTGTCATCCTGACCAAAGCATTGGACCTCAACACCATGTCTGGTGTTGGGGTTGGACGTAACCATGGGCCTGAAAGACAAAGTATACTTTGAGAAAGATGAAGGAAATTTCGCTGATTAAAAAGTATCGACCAGTAAAAATAGCACTTACCTCCTCGAGCGAAGGCCAGGTTGTTGCTGGTCATGTCCGGAGTAAGGAAGTACTCCTTGTTGTACTGACCCATGTTGGATATGTGCGTGGTGTCACTCAGGAAAGTCTGGTTAGTCTCCTGGTGACAAAGATGGAAGAAGCCCGTCCCGTACTGCTGAGGGTTGGACTTGAGGTCGAAGAGATAATTGACCTCATGTGGGGTAGGTTCTGGCCACTTTTAAGTTTGTATAGGATATAGAGTGCGGCCAACATTCTATATCCATTCGGAGTAATTTGGAAGGGGGCGACATCGAAATAATTGGCCACCCCCTGATAAAAAGGATGTAGAGGGAGGGTAGCCCCCGCCTCTATGTGATACCGAGACCAAGCACTGTATACACCTCCGGGGAGGTTAGCCCTTTGGTCTGCAGCAGGGATTTTGAGATTGACCCCTGTGAGAGGATACTTCCTAAGGTAGTTAGCAAGCATCCTATGAGTCACTAGGCTGGTCGGGGAGAAATACCACTCGACATCAGGCAGATTCTGATGGCGAGGACGGGCTCTAGTTTGGATATTAGGGTCAGGAGCAGGATTTTCTCGACCACTGGTCGAAGGACTCCTAGCCTGTGAATCGGGCTGGGCAGGAAGGTTTGGACTATCGTCGGATTCAGGTCTTTTCTTGCCTAAGGATTTAGAACGGGCCATTTGAGGAGGAGATGGACGAGGTCTAGAAGAAGATCGTGAAAAAGGGATCTCGTGAATTCGGTCGGTCGGTTGTTCTTTGCCTTCGAGCAGTTGGGCAAGAAGATCGTCGTCGATGGGCCGTTCACCTCCCCACAAATCTGGCATTAAAGTCTGCAAACAGAAGAATGGGGAGGTGAGGATAGAGAATTTTTTAAGACCTTCTAGAATAACGTTGATCGAGTATAAAAGTTAAGCTTTTATACAGTAGCATTCTAACAAAAGGCTAAAAAATTTCACACGAACAGTTTGAAAGAACAGATCAAAGGGTGAAAGCAAAAAAGTTTTTCGTAAAATCTTTTTCAACTCCCCTTAGGGCGGGAAAAAACTTATTTTTCAGCTGGTCTAAAAATCGAATTTTTACTTCGGTTTTACGTCCTAAAATTATGATCCCAACTATTAACTAACTCGTAACTTTTTTCACCCACAAGACATTCTATCGACAAACATCTCAACCCAGAAGCAGATAAACTCAACAGTCAACATATAGGAGCTTGCATTACCAAAATACAAAACATAAAGATTCGAAGACTTACCAGGAAGAAGGTCGTGGAGATTGGTAAGAGTTTTCGAAGATCAAGGAACTCTCGGGCTGAGTCTTGAAAATGCAGAAGAACGGTCTCTGGAAGAAGATGGAAGCTCTGGTTTTAGGGTTTCAGGAATGAGTAATGGTGTGCGTAAAAAGAAAAAGAAAAACTTTGGAGATGTTATATAAGTTTGTCTGTGGCATTAAAAAAGGTGTAATCATCAGTTTCCCCTTTTCGAAGCATGGGGAAGCGAGATAGCCGTCGAATTATTACTGGGGAACCGAAAAGTCATGATTAGACAAGAGTAGGTTGCTTTTTCCAAGAACACACGAAGGGTTCTGACACGTATGGCGGGGTCACCGAAGGGTCGTTCACTCAAAAGTTTATTTATTGCTCGTAATAAATAAACTTGGGGGGCAAATGTTATCCAAAAAAATGGCATTGATGACGTGGCAAGTGATCCCTGGACACGTGGCTGACATCTGGAGGAACTCTGCTAGTGTATCAACCAGAAGGTACATTATAGGCAGTAGGTGGCCCAGTCTTTCCTGCGACCAGTCTGGTCGATGGTTCCGCATGCAGCATGATGTTCCAATAAAGATCTTTGTATATCCCGAAATTAACTCCCACAATCTCCTAGTATCCGATTATTTAGGAGAGAATATCTGTAACAAATTCATGTAATTCCCCCTTGAGCCTATAAATAGGGAAAGATAGCTCAAGGAAGGGACTTTTGGCTTTCGAATTATTGGAGACTAGAGTAATTCTACCTGAAATATTGTATTATTCTTCAGAGGTTAGTGAAACTCATTGAACCCTAGTTCTTTGATCATTCCTTTGATTCTCACATCAATAACAATCTAAGTGGACGTAGGTTATTACCAGATCCTGGGGCCGAACCACTATAAAATATCCTGTTTTTATCCTTTTCGCTATTACGTTCTTTTCAACGCATTCATTCACATCAAGCATATTCTGACTCCGTGTCAGTTGACCAAAATCTGGGTCAACAGAGACAAACCTAGAAATAAAAAAATTTTATCTAAACACAAGAAATAAGATGCTCACAAAGCCTAAAAAAATATTATAGAAAAAAAATAAATCGAATGAATAAAAGGGCTAAAAATTTTTTTCTAAGAAAGTAATATTTTTTTCAACGATGAGGAAAAACTAAGTAAACAAAAAAAAAATTAAAGTAATCCTACAAATACATGAAAAAAATAGTACCAAAGTAAGATAGAAAATAAAAAAAATGTAACTAATCCTAAACACAAATAATTAAAATGAAAAAATAAATGAAAACTAAACTAAGAAAATATAAGCAATCAATTTATATCTTTTTTTTTCAAGTTTGTTTTTTTTATTATTTTTTTACTACAATAAAAAAAGGAGAAAAATAGAATAAAATAAGATACCAAAATTAAATTAAAAAAAAGTGACTAAAGACACACACAAGATTTTTTTTATAATTTTTTTTCAACAATAATAAAAATAAAAAGAGATAGAAAAAAAAAAAGAAAAATAACAACAAAATAAAATAAAATAAGTTAGAAGAAAAAAAAACTAAATAAAATAAGCTACAAGAAAAAAAACTAAATAAACACACAACAAGATTTTTTTTTTCAAATTTTTTTTGTACAACAAGCTTAGATTAACAAGGAAAGAGAGCACCAAAACGAAAAAAAAAAAAAGTTACCAAAATTAAATTAACAAGATAAAAAAACTAAATACACCACAACAAGCATTTTTTTTACAACAAAAATAAATAAAAAGAGAAAAAGAAATCAAACAAAAGAAAAATAATAACAAAATAAACTAAGAATAAAACTAACAAATCCTAGAAAATAAATGATAGCAATTTTTTTTTTCTTTTAGTACAACAATGACAAAAAAAAATGACAAACAAACTAAAAAGGAACAATAAAAAAAATGATAGTGATTTTTTTTAAAGGTAAATAAGACAAATCTAAAAAAAAAAATCCTAGAGAAATATACACAAAAAAAAAAGGATAGAATTACTCACCTCTTTGGCAAAATTTATTGAAATTTTTTTTTCACTATTACCTCCTTGGCAACAGCGCCAAAATTTGTTTAACGCCCAAACGTGACTTCCACTTAGCGGTGGATGTAGTATAGATCGGGGGGTTGATTCCACAAGGAGGCAAAGAAATAAAGTTAATCAATAAATAAAGTTTAGAGAAAAGTAATATGAGGAAAATAGAACAAATGATATTTCTGTTGTTTTTAAGATTTTAAAGATTATAAATAAAGATAGAATAAAGTGTGATGTAACAATAGGTAACAAGTAGGAAGGATCAAGAGTCACCAATATGCATACTTATTTATTTGGATCTTTGATTCACAAAAATTACACAAATAGATAGTTCACATCCTAACTATTCATTTGGAAGATTTAACATTGAAGCACAAATATATTTCACAAAAATGTATTCAAGTGATTACTATTCTTTACCATGGAATGATGAGATAAACCTTATGAGAAATCTAAAAATGACATTATACCATTGGCAATAATGCAATAAAAGATTGGACATAAAACCTAACACAAATATTACTTTACTATTTATAAAATACATAGAAAGAGCATGACTAGTTCTATATATATTTTAGCAAAATTAAATATATATGAATGAGATGGAGAAAATGATAAAGATATTATCTATATTATTTTCACTAATTTGATAATACATAGAAAGTGCATGACAAAATCTATATACTATTTAGTAAACATAAATATAGATAATAAGATGAAGAAGTAGAGATGAAAGAAAATAAATCACTCAAATATATAAACTTTAAGCACATGGTGAATCAAAAATACCAAACAAAGTCATAGTGCATATAGGATCATCCTAACCTTCCTAAGAAGGTTAGCCTATTATGCTAGACATTCTCATGAAATTCTAGAGAGAAAATATGAGAAATGAGACTAAAATTTGGTAGAGTTTTGCTACCTAAAAATTACATAGAAAATGTGAAAGAAGAGTCCTTATTTATAGAGGGAGAAAATGACTAAAAAGAAATTAAACAACAATTTGGGGTTTACAAAATAAATCTGAAATATTAATAATAAAATATAATTTTGAAAAATCAAATCTTATTTTAAATATTAACCTAGTTATTTTGGTGTATGGTCAAAATACTCTTTTTCAAAAACACCAAAAAAAGATGAGCTTTAAAGCTCAAAATTGTAATTTTGCAAGGCCCAACACCCACAAAATATGGGTTGAAGGTGGCTGATGGTCCAAGAGGGTTTTGGCCCACTCCCAGAAAATGGGAAGGTGCCACGTAGGTGCTGGCTGGGACTGATTCGGATTGGGCTTGCTGCGTTTCGTTGGGCTGCTTGGAAGATTGAATTTGGGCTGGGCCTTTAGCTGGATTGGATAGAGCTGCTGAAAGGTGTTTGGGCCACTGGAAGTGATGTTGGGCTGAAGGAAGAGCTTTGGATGGTCACATTGGAGAGTTGCTGAAGGAAGTTGAAGGGAGCTTGGCTGCTGGGCAGCTGACAGGTGGCGCAGCAGGGAGCTCAGATGCGTGGCGCGTTGGGGCGCAGACAGCTGGCGGCTGGGAGAAGAATAAGCTAGCAGGCCTGGGCAATTGGTTCTTGGGCCAAACGGGCCTGAGCTTCATTTCTTTAACAAAATATCATTTTCTTCCTTTCTTTTTTCAGTTTTAACTCATTCTTTCTCTTCTCTTTTTGCTAGTGTTCAAATGCAATTTATTTCCTAAAAATTAACAAGAAATTAAATCATAATCAAATATTTTTATTTATAAAATAAATCATATTAATTCCATGAAAATATTAATTAAAACTTAATTTATTTTGACTATTAAAATCAATAAATGTGTATTTTTCACCACTAATCAGAAGACTTGTTTTGTTTCTCATATTTTATGTGTTTTGTTTTATATTAGTTTAATTGTGTCTTTTACAATTGAGGATTATTTATTGTCTTGGTTGTTTTGAATGTTAAGGAGGCTGACCATAATTTGTTTCTTTGGCGAATCGTAGAACAACAAATGTGAGCATGGAGTCTTCTATTCGTTCAATGAAGGTGAATGTTGACCTGATCAGATTAGATATTAATCGTATTAACCACCGTTTGAATCTCATAGAGATGAATGAACGTAACTTTGATAATAAAGGGATAAATTATACGGGGATGATTTGCCTAAGAAGCCATATATAGATGAGGACCCGACATTGAATATAAAGTATCAAGAGACAATGTCAGATCTTGATTACTTTTGTCGGCTTGCTGATGTGAGTTCTTATGACGGAGAAGATTGTGATTTTGTTACGTTGGATGTTAGTGGTGACATTAAAGGGAGAAATGTCTGCTATTTAACTTTTAACCCCATGCTTATTTTGTTGGACCGGGTTAATATTATGAATAGTTTTGTGTTATAGGTTTGCGTTGAGGAAGTGTATATTACTAACCGTAAGAAGGGTAAAAGAAGATTTGAGTCGACTGCGAAGAACAATAAGGTTGAATTTTTTGTATTTTTACAGCCGAACTTCTAATTTGTTAGTATGCGATTATATATATTTGATAGTTTGCGATTGGTCCTTATTTTATTGGATGTTATTTTTATAGTTAGGTTATTAATCTTGATTGGTAGGAGCAAGACAAGGATGGTGGGGTTAAGTTCTTGTGTGGGCCCTTTATATTGAGTGTCTCTCCTTCTCCTCAAGAAGAAGCCATGGTGAGCTACATTTTCAAAAAACCAAAAAAAATACAATGACATGTATGTTAAGAGAGAGTGAATTTGCATTACTTTTTTAATGTAGCAAAACTGAACAATTTTGTATTATCCTTAATGTGAGATGTTATTAATGCAGGGAAACTATAGCTTTATGTGGTCGTAAGCATAGTTTGAGTCGGAGGCAGTTAAAAATATTAGGCCCTCACCAATGCTTATCTAGTTTGGTATGTGGTTTTTGAAATGATTTATTGGTATGTTAGAATAATTTAGTATGATGTTTAAATCGAGTTTTTTTTAGTTAATAAACATAGTAGCCTGGTATCTTACTGAGACAGAAAGGGCTGCTTATAAAAGCTATCCGAATAAGTGATTTTTGCCGACTCAAATGACGGTTAGTTTTAGAGTTTAGATTTGAAGTATTAATACAACATAAATCGACATGTATTTATGCTTAATGGTTTAATTTTATTTTAATAAGTTTATGATTTTTGTTGGCAGAGTGATTCTCTGGGTCCCGCCAAAGCATTTCATTTACGTAGTTATTGTGAGGATAACCTGTACATTGGACCCCTCTTTATGTGTATAGAGGTGATCTTTGGAAAATTTGATTGTATTAAAGTTGGGGTCATGTTTATTTGATCTTATTTAGATCTCATGTTAATTAAACTAATTTGGGTTTTTTTTTTATTTAATGTGCAAATCTCAATACCCATAGTGGTGAAATATCATTTTGTTATGATTTTGATATATATGTGTATTAAGACCATTGAAATATGAGACTCAAAATTGGAATCAAATGGTACTTCAAGTGCACATCAATTGGTTGATGATGTGGTAAATTTTTAAGTCTCAATTTGGTTTTTCAAAGTTTGTGTTCTATATTGTTCCATGTTTTTAGTAAATGAGTTGTGATGTCGTATATGAAATTAATAGAACTTGTTTACATGGAAAATAAAGTTGTGAAATCTAGATATTGCATGTGAAGAAGAGATCAAGGTGGAGAAGAAGGGAAAGTTTAGTTTCACAGATTTTGAAGTTGTAGTAATGGAGCATACCCTACAATAGAAAAATTTGTTTGATAACAGTATATTTGTTATAAATCGAATGGGAGGGAGACATGTTAGTGCTGAGGTAACCATAGAGTATTTATGTCTTACTGTTGTATTTTTTGTTACATTATTAAATATTAAAATGTGAGGGATTTTTATTTATTTGTATAACTTTGGTTTAATATTGTTTATCCTTAGTACGACCCTCAGTTTGAGAGGGTACGACTACTGAAGAGGATTGTCATGAGTGACTTCAATGACATGACAGGAGTAGCGTTGAAGAAGGCCATTGAGCATGAAAATGAGAAAGAGTATAGGCTTCCAAGTGACGATTCTGACAGCATAGTTACAAGAAAAAGTAAGGCAGAGTTGGGTTTGACAACAAAAATTGTCTGAATAGTAGAATGGGAGAGTGTGGCTCCAAATTGAAGAAGGGGAAAATGGTTGACCTTGTAAGTGTGGAGTCAGGCTCCAGTTTTAAAAAGATACATAATGATTTTTATAGCAACAACCACTGTGATATAACCCCAATGGCAAATGGTCCCTCAAAAGCAAAGAAAATGACAATTATGGAGAAGGAGAAAATTATTGAGTTTATGATATCATTTTTAATATACAATTTGATACATAAATATGCTTTTAACTGAGTTGTAATTTTTAACGTCATTATGTTTATAATTACAAAATGAGTACATGGTTCATGTTTTGGTGATTGAAGAAGAAGAATGAAGTTAGGCAGGACTTCTTTTGATTGTTCCAATTTTTTGAATCTCTATTTAGGTATGATTTTTTTTGGGGAATCTCCATCACTGCTTTCTCACCTTGTTTAGTTTAATTATGGTTAGATGGAAATGATGCTGACTTGGATTATACCTTTTGATCGGTTCTCATGTTAGTGAGAGATGAAACCTGTAGTTTAACAATTATTTTGTTATGGACTTATGCCCTTGATTTAGTTAATAGTTTTGTATATATAGATGGAGAAATGATGGTGACTTGGGTTATACCTATACCTTTTAATAAGTTGTTATATAAGTGATAGACCTTAATACAAAAAGAAATTTGGTAACATTTATTTTGTAACTGAGTTATGGGTGTAATTGTATTAATATAATGTTTATGTAGACGCAGTTTGTAAGTTCGTAAAGTTATTTTTCTATTTATTTATGTATCTGAGTTGTACGCTTTCAACTAAGGAACTAAGAAGTTTAAAAATATATTTTTCTTTTGAGCATTGAATGAAGCAATTGGGTTTTATTTGCACTTCAGCTGTTGCGATGATTTATGTCCAATTTATAGTTCTGAACATTTGATTAAGTTATTTGTTAGCGGAACATCTAAGTTAAAAAATTTCAAACTGTTGGTGTGGGTGAAATCTATTGCAACATGGTTACTATCAATCGAAAAGGAAAATTGTTAAGCTGAGCATAAGAAGAGTAGGGAATGTCAAACAAAATAAACAAAACTTGTGCACTTCAGATCTTGTTTGGGTGGACATAGATGGTGAAGTCAGTAAATAGTCTTATAACTCTTTCAAGTTTTGGGGTAGGGGTCAACTATTTATAAAAGAGAAGATGGTGACTTGGTCCTCGCCCCTGTTATTAAAGTACAACGACGTCTTCTATGTCCCCATCATTTGCACTCTCCACTGTACTATTATTTTGTGGACAAAGAAGTGTGTGTGGATCCTCTTGTTCTTGTTCATTATGTGATTCATAATGCTCTAAATCTTGATCTCTCATTAATTGCATTTCAGCCATTAATAAGCCAGGAGGTTAATTAATGAAATGAAGCTAGTTGTTAAAGTATAGACGTAACTTTTTAAATTTGCAATAAAACTTTAACTCACCAACTGATATCTCAGATTTTGAATTGTTGAAGTTGAATTTTGTAGTTGCTCCTTTATGCTTATGATCCTCTCAATTAATACAATATGCATTCCCCTAATCATTCGAAGGAGCTAACTAGCTTTGTTAACACTGACCTACATTTAATAACACGAAAAGTGTGGTGTTAATTTCACAAGAACCTTTTACGTAATGGCTAACTTGAATTTGGGATTAAATAGGATAGTAGAATTCAATATAAGACACTGTGGTGATAGTGTCCAACATGTGACCCAATAGAACGACTTTTTAATAAATTATCACTTACATGCTTCACGTGTGGTGGTATGAAAATGTTTCCTAAGTCTACATCAACTTGAATTTGAATAACATATGGCCGTCCTTCTGTTGTTGGCACTAGGATTGTCCAAAGTGGTGTGGGAATGTTGTCATCAAACACATTCTCCTCCCTTTCATGGTTATTGTCGATTGGTTTGTTTGTTGGCATTAATCGTTGCAGACACTGTTATCTAGTGACAATTAAACAAAAGCAGTATGGAAGATTAGTGTTGATGTAATTAGGAGATTGTATATTAGTCATAAAGAATGACAAAATACCTGGTGCAATGGGTTTAATTTGTAGTTTATGGAGTTGTGGAGGAAGGATAAATAAGCTTCAAGGTCAAAGTCTTTAATAAAGTGATAAGCTTCTGGTCCATTAATAGCCATATTGACACTGATATAACTTCTCTTGTTTGAACCTATCATGCAGTTTGGCGGTTCCTTTGGCACAAGAAAGTGTCCTGTTCGAAGGCTTTGGACACTAATTCTCTCTCCCAAATACCAGGACCTGCCCTTTTCACTGACCATAACAATTTACCTATTCGTGGCTGCCAAACTTTTTTTTTTCATGAAAAGGGGATACTCATCAACTGCTCCCCAAGGTCTCCAATTGACCTAGTCAGTAGATAACAAAGTGAAAGTATTTGAATTCAGTTTCTAAAATATAATTTATTTAATGAAACAGTTTGTATCATTTCACTAAGTACTTACTTGACTGAATATTAAATTTGACAGATGGTGGCGCATATTTTCCAAAGTGAAACATTGACTATAAAGAAGTGTATCTGGACAATTAAGCCATGCCACTTGTCGGGGAAATGTCTTTACTTCTTTGCTTTTAATTTTGCTGATTTCATGTGTTTCCATCAAGTATTCGAACCCAAATCTGTGTCCAATAAACATATTTAGTGATATAATTTGAAGGCTGGAATAGAAACAACCCAAAAATTGTTATTAATCAACGTATTAATCAATATTTAGTGTGATAAAGTGATTTATTAAAGTTAAAATTTACCAACCTGTAAATAATGCATACAATTTCCAAGATGGTAACAAAGAAATGGTACTTTCATGGTGTGGTTTGCTAATATGGTGGTCCCAATAAATGCTAGTAAGAAAGCTCTCACAACACAATCTCCCTCTTCAATTTATTTAGGATGTATACTTTTGTAATTTGAAATTATCCACTCTATTTCCACAGATCGATGTACTTTCCCTTGTATAGGTGAGCCTAAGTACGCAATCAAGGTTTCTCCCCTAGTGTATAACGAGTTGTCCACTTTCAAAGGTTTCCCCATATAAGGGATACCTATAATAGCGCTATAATGTGAAGGTGTCATAGTCATCTCTCCAACATTCTCTATATGGATAGTGTGTGTGGAATCCCACCATTTCTCAACAAGGGCCTTAGCAATGTTTGTGTTCATCGGTAGGTAGTGTATGGTATCTATAAGTGGTGCCATTCTACTAACTAATATTTTTCCTCTCATGGCATCGCCCATTTGTAAATACCAATCTTTTAGCATGAACTCCCTATTGGATTGCAATCCCAAATACAATTCGTGTTCCTGGTTTAATGAAAGTGATACGAGCCTATTGGGATATGAGTAACTGCATACACATATATTTAAACCAAATAGGGACGACAATTTGAACATGATTTTTTTCTTATGGGTCTTATGGACTTGGTTCCTACTGGTCCCTAAATACTCAGCTGCATAGCTTTATTATCGAGTCCACACAGAAGTTATTGAAAATTAATTAATTAAATATTATATGATGACAATTTTTTGTTGGAAAGATTCAATGGAACACCCTTTAGTTAATTTGAATATAAATGTAGAAAAGCACATCTAAAATATGTAAATGGTGGCTTATATGTTGAAGAGGAAACAAATGGTAAAGATTTTCTAAACCAGAATCAGTGTCCTGGTCTCCCCTTCTTAGTCTTGATTTGGCCATTCGAATCCAACGTATCCATTGTGAAGTCATTTTTCATGGTGGTTTTCTCCATCTCCATCCTCTCTGACTTGATTTTTCATGTGGGATTTGTAGTTTGGACACAAGTGTGTCGTGAAGAACATCGACTCTGGTCGAAACCAAGGGTTGTGTGGATTGATTTGTAATTTTTCATCTCTGTAGGTGATATTCAGAAATATTGGGATATTGGGTTGGTTGGGAACTAGGATTCGGTGTTCAGCCGAATGTTATTTTCCTTTAAAAATGATTTTTTTTAGAAGCAGCCTATTCATTTGAATTTTTTAATTCCCGCACTAAATGTTTGGCACCAACCCTCAACTTAACCATTTTTTTAACCACACAACCCTCCATTGAAAATGATTAAAATGTAAATATTATTTTCGTGGATTTTCTCATAAATAATTAAGATTTTGAATAAATAACATTCCCCCACCCTCGCGGAACTATGACCACGATATGATTGTGCCCCCCGAATGATTCGCGATGTTGAAAATCCCCCCCGAACTATGCACGTTACTAAAATATGAGATTTCTATTAGATTTCGTCATAGGTGGCTAACAGATGGATGATGTGGCATTTTGTCTGTTGAAGTGGCATTGTCATGTGTAGAATAATTAGCAATTTTGCTCCTCAAACTTTGACCACTACCAAAATGTGCAATTTTTTTACTAAAACTAATTTAATGTTTTTTTTAACAAAACCTAATTTTTTTCTTTAAAATAATAATTATATTGTTAAAAAAAATAATTTTAAAAGATTCAGAAAATAAATAATACTAAAAGTTTCAAATTAATTAAATAGATTTTCAAATACTAAAAAACAATCTAATTAATAACAAAAACTTTTTTTTTACTTTTTCTTTCCTTTTTACAATATAAAATAAATGTATCTTAAAATAAAAATTAAAAAGAAATCATAAAACAACGTTTGTTCCCCTTCATCCTCCTCATCTTAAATTAAATTTTTTTATTTAAGCCCTTCGTCATTCATCCTCCTATTTAATTAAAGATCTTTTATTTGTTTTAGTATTCATTTTAATTTTTCATTCTAAAATCGATTTATTTTATATTGTAAAAGAAAAGATAAAATAAAGTAAAAAAAAGTTATTTGTTATTATTTAAAAATTTAATTTATTAAGTATTTAATTAATATTTTTAGAAAAAAAATTAATTTTTTTTAAATAAAGGGGGTATTATTTGGTAGCGGTCAAAGTTCGTGTAATGCCCCGAATTTCCTAATAAGGGATAGGACCTTGATTAGGAGGCCGGGAGGGCCATAATTGAATTATGATGCTATTTAATGATCATATGCATGTTTACGTAAATTATATTATTATATGATGGTGAATGCATGCATATGGGAGTATTTATCATTATAAGGACATTTTGGTAATTTGGCCGCTGTGGGCGTAATTGTGTATTTTGGGTGCATGATTGTGATTAATTATTATAGCCACATTATAAGGTGGACTGGTTTGAGCTATTCGGCATGAGACGATCATGAGATGAAAGTGTTCGGTCTAGTCATAACGAGATTAAGTTCGGGGCTCGGGGTGAGTCTCGGGGTGAATTTAATGACTAGAGCATTACCGGGAATTAAAGGGTAATGAGATATTGATTATTGGTGTTTGAGGTTATTGAGTATAGCGGGAATTGGAGGGTGTTAACTGTGATTAATGAAATAGGTGCAAAAGGACGGTTTTGCCCTTAGTGGCTGTTAAGGTTTTATTTTAGACCTAAGGGTATTTAGGTCTTTTTACCCTAAGAGATATATATCAGCCATTAAGGCTATAGAAGAGTAACAAAAACAGAGTTTCTTTTCCTTCTCTCCCGATAGATTTTCTTCCTCATTTCTCTTTGGATTCTCAAGCTCAATTTAAGGAATTAAGCCAAGGAACCAAGCTTAGCCAAGCTAGGGTTATGCTCCACCATTGAAGAGGGTGTGTTGCCAAGATTAAGGTGAGTTTCAAGCCACTAGAACTCTTGTTTTTGCTCTGTTTTCTAAGTTAAGTTTCAGCTGGTTTTTGGGTTGGAAACTTGGGAATTGTTTGGAGTTTTGGCTAGGGTTCTTGGGGTTGTGGTCCCTAGGACATGTGGAGGTGGTATTTGGGTTCATTTGGGAGTTAATTTGATGTTTGGAAGCTTTTGGATTGGGTTAGAAATGGTAGAATCGAAAGAAGGAAAATCTGGGAATTGGCTGGCTGAAGGTAGCGCTACAGCGCCCAGTGTAGGGCGCTACAACGCTACCTGTAGGGAGGTTGGGCGGCTTGAGGTTCTGTCTTGAGCGCTAGGGCGCTAGAAGGGCAGCGCTATAGCGCTACCCTGTTCCTTCAGAACCCTGTTTTGGGTGTTTTTAAGGGCTTTTAGCTTGGGGTTTCAATCCTTAAGGCCCAGGATCGAATCTACTCACTGTGGGGGCATGTTTCGAGGTCCCGAGAGTGGGGGTTTAGGTTAAGACCCTATCTTTGGTAATTTTCATTAATTGGAGATCGTTTTGGTTATGACTAGGTGACCGTCAAAGGATTAAGGATCGATCGTTCTCAAGGGTCGTTCTTTAAATCATTCTAGCTCGACTTTGAGGTAAGAAAACTGCACCCTGTGTATATGTGACATGCATGGCTATTATGATGCATGTTGGTTGATTACTAGGTATGACATGCGTGGTTATTATTGATGCATGTCGGTTGATTATTATGTATGACATGCATGGTTATTATTGATGCATGTCGGTTGATTATTATGTATGACATGCATGGCTATTCTTGATGCATGTTGGTTGACTATTCAACGTGGCATGCATGGCTGTTATTGGTGCATGTTGGATTGCTGGATATATTGCATAAGGTGCATGAGAAACATGTGATTAGGACATGCTTTGTATACTGGGTATGATATCGTTCAGAGCTTGAGCCTCTGTGGTTGTGCATGGTCCTAATTGTACTGGTAACTGTTTAGTAAGCATGCTAAATACCTTGTTTATGGATATTGAACATGTGATACATGATTGGTGGCATGTCTTACTTGTGAATGACACTGACTAGTCAGGGACCGACTCTAAAGTCGAGAATCACGCATTGAATGGCTTTATGGCATTAATGCTAGACCGACCCTAGGGTCGAAGAACTTATAAGCGCTTGCCTGGTCTATGACCAGATGACTATAGCCAAGGTATATGACCCCGGTGACCGTTTGTCACATGGCTAAGGGACGTTGTCCATAGTTTCGACTCTAGAGTCGTGAGGAAGGTTATGTTGGTGACTAATCACCTTGCACCTGTCCTAATCAAACTTAAGAAAGAATCACTAATCGGTTAAGCCCTGGTGACCCCATCGTCACATGGCTAGAAGGAGCGATGCTCATTATTGTGACTTTTGGCTATTGTCACCAATTTGCTTGGACTGATAGTCCCGAATGGTTATTATGATCGTTGTTGATATTATATCATGCTCTATTGTGTTTTCTTGCTTGGCTTTGGCTCACGGGTGCTACGTGGTGCAGGTAAAGGCAAGAGGAAGCTGGACCATCCTTGAGTTGGAGAGCTTAGGTGATGACGTGTACATATGCAGCTGCTCGTCCGCCACGGCTGAGGTTTAAAGTGGAACTAGGGTTGAACCCTGTTTTGCTGCTTAGAACGGCCTGTTGTAAATGTTTTCTGTAATAGACTCTGAAACTTTATCTTCGGGATCCCAATGTATATATTAAACGTTCTAGTGAACGTTACATCTTAACCAAAGTTTTTAATCTCTAAATCGCCGATCATACTTAGTTCACGATTTTGGCCAAATGACTCGATTAGCGAGTTTAGCACTGTTTACAAGGCACACCGTAACGGTCCCTGGAGTTTGGGGCGTTACAATTTGGGGGGCAAAATTGCAAATGATTCTACACATGACAGTACCACATTAACAGACAAAATGCCACATTATCAATCTATTAGCCACCTAGGACGAAATCTAACAAAAGTCCCATATTTCAGTAACGTGCATAGTTCGGGGGAAATTTTTAACATCCCGAATCATTCGGGGGGCACGATCATATAATGGTTATAGTTCGGGGGGCAAAAATGTTATTTATTCTAAGATTTTTCTTACCAGCATTTACTATTTATGTAGATGTACCTTAAAATTTAGCATATTATATTATTTTGTTTGGCATTCCCCCAATATTGCGCCCTGCCTAGAACAAATTCTTGGGGCTGCCACTACCCGGGAATAAATGAAAATAAGAAAGCTAACTTTATGTGTCATAAACCTGTCAAATATGACCCACCATTGTATTAGTGATTTATGAAAAGAAATTTCCCCCTTTTGCCTATATTGGACACAGGTCATTCAATACTACTACACACTCAATCAAGCATTTTAATAATAAAATTGATCGAAAAGGAACCCGCTTTTGCTGACACATTGCGCCTCAATCAAACTATCGTCTACAATAAGAATTCAAATAATCATTTAATTATTATAGGTTTATTTGGGAACTCATGGGAGCTTTAAGAGAAAAGCTTGTATTCTTCAGGTGGCTTATTCTGTAATCACATTTCTTGCACTTAAGTGTTGAGTTGTTTTTTAGATCACTGACGCAGAGTGAAATAAATAATTAGAGACCTTTCAATTAGACAATCAAACAACCATAAATGAGCCAATAACCTAGTAATCATGAGCAATAAATAATAAAGAACACCAGGATTTATAGAGGTTCCGCCCCAAAAATTAGTAATGACCTACATCCTCTTAGATTTGTATTAATCTTGAAGGTTTACACAAGATCACAAAGGATTACAAGTGGATTTCTTTGTGTAAAAGACAATACAACATGATAGAATCATTGGTGAGTACCAAGACAAGCTGCTCGGTATTTTCCTGGTGCTGGTTGGTAGGCTATTTTTTCTTAACCCCCTCCACTGTGGTGAAGGGTTTGTATTAATAATGCTCTATTGTCCAAGGGTTGCACCTGAGCATAACTGATGGGGAAATATTCATTTATCCTCAGAGGTAGTTGTTGTCCTAATCTTAAGGACCTTTGACCAAGTTTTTATGGCTGTTAGGCACTCTTTAATAATGGTTGGGCGATTCTCGCGAACTATTAATCATGAGTGTAACTGCTCTCAGCTGAGCAGGTTTATATTTCTATCGTACTGATCAGTCACTCCACTGGCAAGTGAAGGACAATGAGGAAAAGTGAAAATTTGTCAAACTCATCTCTTGGAGAAGACTGTTGCCTTCGACCATAGTACTCATGGTTGATTGCTGATGATGTGGCTTTCGACCTTCATTACAATTTTTACAACTATAATGCAAATACTTGTTAACTCCCGAGTTTACTATGATAAAGTGCGTGGATCATTATATCGAAAGTGATCAGCTAAATAAATTATGTCTTTGATCATCAAAATAAATTATATACATAATCATCTACCCAATTCAGTTAAATTTAGTCAATTATGTAACAAATTTTTTAATTTGCAAACATTAATTTAAACCGATCTACTATTTTTTTGAACTGATAAATTATATCATTTTAACCATACTCAAAATGAATAACACTCAGTTCTATCGATTATAGTTGAAAAAGTACCATACAATAATGACTCAGTTACACCATTTTCTCACTACTACTAAAACCATTCCGCCAATGTAATGGAAAATTTTGAAAGTAACATAAAACATAAACTACCAGGATCAACAACTTTAACCACGAAATACAACTACTACTAATATAAAGCATACATGGTCCATCAGGTGGACAAATTAATATCACCCATATTATACTGAAATTACTGAGACCCATATTCTTCCTTGAATGAGAAATCCTTCGTCACTGTGAGTTTGGACATGGAACCCAGAAGAAAGCCCATGGAAAATGCTGGACTGACATCATGATTTTCCAAACCTGAAATGTATTTGTAACCATTTGTTGAACCCATATCAATTTGAGTTGTCGATCCAGTTTGGTGACCCATTTTACCTACCTCAACCGTACTGGGAGGCATTGTGATGGTCCCAAAATAGTTCTCGTATTCTTCAAGAGCATCTTCAATGGTGTTGAATAGTGATGCACACGGGGCGGGGAATTGGCGGGGAGTGCTCCCCCATCCCCGTCCCCATCTATATTTCTAATCTCCGTCCCCGTCCCATCCTCGCTTATTCCCCGTCGGGGACGGGGTGGGGAATCCCCACGGGGAACCCATTTATTTAAAAAATAAATTTTAAAATAAAAATTGTAAATTATATGTAAATAAAAATATTGCACAATATTTATTATTTAAAATATTAAACACTATCCTAAATAAAATTTAAAATATTAAAAAATTTACTACTATACTACAAAAACACATAAAGAAAGATATAAAATATTACAAAATATATAAAAAATTAAACGGGGCCCCATTAGGGCGGGGAGTGCTATCCCCGTCCCCGCCCCGTTCCCCATTTAGACGGGGATTCCCCACCCCATTAGGGGCCTATGGAGAAAATGTGCATCCCTAGTGTTGAATCCCTTGAAACACTGACCTTTAAAACCATATACAGACTCATATCAATCAGCCCATGACTCAAAAATACCAGTTGTTAGCAAGGCCCAGGAGACAAGCCCAATAGAACTAGATTCAAGCTTGATCCAAGACAGTATAAGAGGATGGATGGACCACTCGACCCAAGAAGCAGAAGAAACAACTGCAACAAAGAAGAAGAGGGAATCAATAACACAGAAGAGAAGAATGAAGCGCGTAGCAACAGGGTGCGCGTGAGACCTCGGTGGCTTCAGGACTTCGTTGGGCACTTGGGACGTTGAGGGAAGAGTGAAGAATTGTAACCAATTTCTGTTAGCTTTATTTCTTTTGCTTGCTGAATATAAATAGAACTCTGCTTTTGTAATGGAAATTATCTGGAATGAAAAGCTGATTTGGCTGTGGAAGTTTGGCACTGACTCAAAGAGTGCGTTTGTATTATCACTGGTGCCTTCATTGAGTTTTCTTCACCATGAAGAACGACGAGATTCCAGCTCTTCTGCAGGCTTTGGACCTCAAATGGGAGCAGCGTTCCGAGTCTCAGATGGAGAATTTCAAGCTGCTTTTGGAGCAACACACGACGAAAATGGAAGAGAAAATCGCTCAGGTGTCTCAACCATCGTCACTGGCTACTGGCAAGGAAGGCAGTACTGTGGGCGACTCTGGCCGCTCGGGAGGAAGACGGTCTGATGTCGAGACCGATAACAGAGAACTGAATTCCGTTCTCAAGTCTTTGCGAGTTAAGGTTCCTAAATTTGATGGCTCCAATGTGGACGATTGGGTTTACAAGATCAACAAGTTCTTTGATCTTCATCGCATCAAACCGGCACTGCGACTTTCTGTGGTTGCCTTCCATTTGGATGGAGCACCATCAACATGGTTTCAATGGATGGAGAAGGGTGGGTCATTCTCAGATTGAGACTCTTTTCTAAAAGCATTGCAGCTGCGTTTTGGAACTTCAATCTATGACGATCCATTCGGGCGTATCTCTAAACTCATCCAAACTGGTCGAGTTTCTGATTACCGAGTTGAATTTGAAGCTCTCATGCCCCGTATCACGGGTGTTTTAGAGGCGATGTTCCTCAATTTCTTCATATGGGGACTCAAATTGGAGATTCGTAGGGAACTTCTCATGATGAAACCAACAGACCTTGCTGATGCTATGGCCAAGGCACAATTATTCGAAGATCGACATGACGATTTAGCATCTCAGAATCGATTTGGAGACAATCATTCAGGCTGGTTTGCTCGCACACCACACTCGATTCAAGGAGCTGGTTCCTTTCCACCACCACCTTTGAAACAGGGACTCGTGTCTTCCACAGGTAACAATGTTTCATCACCGACTGTGCATACTTTTCCGATTAAGAAATTGTCTCCAGCTGAATTAAAGGACCGCAGAGATAAGGGCCTTTGCTTTACTTGTGATGAGAAGTTTAACTTTGGCCACAAGTGCAAGAACAGGATGTTGATTTTGTGTGGTAATGATGATGAGGATTGTGATCCTTATAAGGACAGTGAATCTCAAGAGTTGTAGGAAGGCACAGAAGAGGAAGTTAGCCTCAATTATCTTTCGAATTCAATGAACCCACAAATATTTCGAATAATGGCGAAGCATGGGTCTGAATCATTGGAAGTCCTCATTGATACAGGCAGCATCAATAGTTTCATTCAAGAGGCTCTGGCAACTCAGTTGAAATTGGTCGGTGAAGAAACAAGAAGGTTCAAGGTATATATGGGGAATGGAAACTTCTTGCTATGTTCGAAAATCTGTAAAGGGGTGGAGTTGGTCTTACAGGGCCACAGTTTTGTGGTTGATTTGTATATTCTGCCGATATGTGGGTTGGATGTGGTCTTGGGTATGCAGTGGATTCAAACGTTGGGACCATGTGTTCATGATCATAAGGCTCTAACAATGGAATTTACATGGAAGGGAAGCATAGTAAAGCTAGCAGGTTCAAAAGAGGTAGCTGCTCATCAATTATCTTTGCACAATTTCATGCTCTTTTAAGAGAAGGAGAGGTTAAAGGATTATACAAGCTGTCCGCTGTCATGGATGATTCCAACACACTCAGTCCGGAATTGGACACTTTAGAAGCTCATTTTCCTACTCAAGGGAAGGGTCTTCTCGCTAAGTTTTTAGATGTTTTTACAGAACCCAAACAATTACCCCCGCGTCGTGGTACCGATCATTGAATTTTTTTACAACCAGGGACAGCACCAGTTAATGTACGACCCTACATGTATCCGTAATTCCAAAAAGATATCATCAAGCAGTTAGTGAAGGAGATGCCAGCTTTGGGATTCATTCGGCCAAGTACTAGCCCATATTCATCGCCGGTTTTGTTAGTCAAAAAGAAAGATGGAACGTGGCGATTTTGTGTTGATTATAGGGCGCTTAACGGGAATACGGTCAAAGATCGCTTTCCTATTCCCACTATCGATGAGCTGCTAGATGAGTTGGGGCATGCAAAGGTCTTCTCCAAACTGGACCTTCGGGCAGGATACCATCAAATCCGAATGGATCATAGGGACGTACATAAAACTGCATTTCAAACTCATGAAGGCCACTATGAGTTTGTGGTAATGCCATTTGGGCTCACTAATGCTCCTTCGACTTTTCAAGCTACAATGAATCAGCTCTTGCGACCATTCTTACGCCAATTTGTTATAGTGTTTTTTTTACGATATATTGGTATATAGTCAAAATGAGGAGGAGCATATTCACCATTTAGACTTGATATTACAGCTGCTGCGAGAACATCATATTTATGCCAAGGCCAGCAAGTGTCAATTCTTTCAACATACCATTGAGTACTTGGGCCACTTGGTCTCCTCACAAGGAGTCAAGGCTGGCCCTTCTAAGATTAAGGCTATGGTGGAATGGCCTATACCTCGGTCTCTAAAGCAGTTGTGAGGATTTCTTGGACTTACGGGATATTATAGAAGATTTGTAGCTCACTACGCAGCTATTACGTCACCTCTAACAGAGTTGTTAAAAAAAGATAATTTCCAATGGAGCACAGAGGCAGCAACTGCATTTGAGAAACTTAAGAGCGTCATGACAGTCACCCCAGTCCTACGATTACCTGACATCTCAAAGGACTTTGTAGTGGAAACAGATGCATCAAACGTGGGCATTGGGGGAGTATTAATGCAAGAAGGGCACCCCATCGCTTTTTTCATCAAGAAATTGGGACCTCGATTCATTGGTGCTTCGGCCTATACCAGGGAGATGCGAGCCATAATAGAGGCAGTAAACAAGTGGCGTCAATATTTGTTGGGGTGTCATTTTGTAATCCGAACAGATCACAAGAGCCTCCGAGAGTTGTTAACTCAAGTCATCCAAACACCTGAACAACAACATTTCCTTCGGAAGTTGCTGGGTTTTCAATTTTCCATTGAATACAAGGCTGGCAAACACAACTCAATCGCAGATGCACTCTCCAGACAATATGAAACACCTGTCTCCACACTTCAGCTAGCGATGAGTACTGGCAGCTTTGATTTTTTGGAAGAATTACGTCAAGAAAACATTCTTGTCCCGACTTGAGGATACTCCATGTCCAATTACAACAGGGAAAGTTAGATACCTCTTTGTACTCTGTCAGGGATGGCTTGTTGTATTTTAGGCAGCGACTAATGGTAAGCAAGCATTCCAATTTGAAGCAGCAGTTGTTGAGAGAGTTTCATGCTTCTCCGATGGGAGGACATGCGGGGTCGGAACGCACCTTTTTGCGCTTGGGGGCCAATTTTTTCTGGCAGGGAATGCGTCAAGAAGGGCGCAAATATGTACAAGCTTGCCTTACTTGTCAAACGGTGAAGTATTCTCCAACAGCCCCATATTGTTTACTACAACCATTAAAGAATCCTGAAAGAGTTTGGGAAGATTTGGCCATGGATTTCATTGTTGGCTTAACAAAGTCATATGGTGTGACAAATATTTTATTGGTTATTGATCGCTTCACTAAATATACCCATTTCGGCGCACTTCCGAACAACTTTATAGCTACCAAAGTGGTCGAGCTTTTCTCTAATATGGTGATAAGATTACACGGCATGCCTTGAACAATTGTGTCGGACAGAGACCCGATTTTTACTAGTGATTTTTGGAAGAAGTTATTTGAACTAATGGGAACCACTTTGAAGATGAGTTCAGCATATCACCCTCAAACGGATGGCCAAACGGAAGTCACAAATCGGTACTTGGAGCAATATCTTCAAGCCTTCACTGCTGAAAATCCGAAGCAATGGAGTAAGTTTCTAACGTGGGAAGAGTATCATTACAACACCAGTTTTCACTCCACCATTGGGATGACCCCTTTCCAAGCTGTTTATGGCTGACATCCACCCTCTATACCATCCTATACTAGAGGCACTACTTCAATTCAAGCTGTTGAGGAAGATCTACATTCAAGAGATGCAATTCTGCAACAATTAAAGGACAACTTGCTACAAGCACGGAATAGGATGCAACAAGAAGCTAATAAGAAGAGGAAAGACATTCAGTTTCAGCTTGGGGACTTGGTGTTAGTGAAACTGCAACCGTACAGACAAACTACAGTGGCACACCGCCTTAATTCGAAGCTATGTCGACGGTATTTTGGACCTTTTGAAGTCATTTCTTGAGTTGGACCAGTAGCTTATACTCTCAACCTGCCAAACGGTAGTCGAATTCACCCAACTTTCCACATTTCCTTACTGAAACCGTTTCATGGAGCCCCTCCAACCAGCTGCCACCCACTTCCAGAATTGAGTATTGCCAATAAACCAGTAATGGTTCCTTTGGCTATCTTAGCTACTCAGATTCAGACTATAAACAACAAAGCTACGTGACAGGTGTTGGTGCAATGGTCCCTGAGTTCACCTGAGGATGCCACATGGGAAGACTTCAGCACATTTGCTAAGATGTACAACCTGCCTAACCTTGAGGACAAGGTTATTTTCGTGGAGGGGAGTAGTGTTAGCAAGGCCCAGGACACAAGCCCAATAGAACTAGATTCAAGCTTGATCCAAGACAACATAAGAGGATGGATGGACCACTCAGCCCAAGAAGCAGAAGAAACAACTGCTCGGGAAAAAAACAGCTGCAACAAAGAAGAGGGAATCAATAACACAGAAAAGAAGAATGAAGCACGTAGCAACAGGGTGCGTGTGAGACCTTGGTGGCTTCAGGACTTCGTTGGGCACTTGGTACGTTGAGGGAAGAGTGAAGAATTGTAACCAATTTCTGTTAACTTTATTTCCTTTGCTTGCTGAATATAAATAGAACTCTGCTTTTGTAATAGAAATTATCTGGAATGAAAAGCTGATTTGGCTGTGGGAGTTTGGCACTGACTAAAAGAGTGTAAGAAAAACATATCTTATATAATACTTGAATAAACACAATATGATAAATGCAATAATTATATCTATATCTACTAAATTAAAGATACATAAATATAAATAACTTATAATATATATAACAATATTATAATTATAAATAATGCAATATAAATAACTTATAATATATATATAACAATATAATATTATAATTATAAATAATATAATATAAATAACTTATAATATATATAACAATATAATATTATAATTATAAATAATACAATATAAATAACTTATAATATATATATATATAACAATATAATATTATAATTATAAATAATACAATATAAATAACTTATAATATGTATAACAATATAATAAAAGCCGAGGCCTGTGTAACACACAGGTTCCTTAAAACAGATTCGCTGCCTCTACGAGGTTTCGACGTCTATCTCCCAGGATACAACGGTGAACGACAAGTAACTCAATTACTTCGCCGAACCAAATATGCCCGAACTCTATCACACTATAGAAGATCTAAGAACTCTAAAGAGTAAAGAGAAAAAAAAAACAATATAGAAAATAAATATATCTTAATCTTCAAAGGAAGACAAATATATATATGTATATGTTTTTTGTGTGTTTTGATTACAATGCCCATGTACTCTATATATAGGCCAAATTTGAGAGGTTTAACCTCTTATTACCAATGTGGGACAAAACCCAATTGGTTTTTTTTTATTCAAAATTCTAACAATCCCCCACATGAATGAAAACTGACACAAGAATAACCAACAAATGGTTTAGACCTAGGTGATAGAGTTCAACGGTAGAAACCTGCATAGGATAGGTAGGTGTTACCCTTTGAACCTTCCCTTGTGTAAGTATATTTACTTTACTGGCTGATCAGTAGACGCGATGTCTTTGAACTGTTCTGCCGTTCATGTAAACGATGATATACCACACACAGGAATCTTTCCTGACATATATTTGTTCTCAAGATTATGTTCGTTTTGGCCCTGAACATTTCCCTGGTTCTGCAAGAGATATTCTAGGAATTGAGCCCTTATTCAATCCCTATAGAAGCGGCCCATCTTCTCTCTCATATAGGTGATTTTCTTAATTAAGAGTAACCCGTATTACTCTGCTTGACATTTCGACGCATAAGAAATCATTAAAAGCATAGCTTAACCTTTTTCTTACGGTTATCACTGTTTCATCATAGGAATGGATAATGAGGATAACCCCCACAGTGATCCAACATAGTCTTTACAGTTTTAGTTGTCCCTTTGAACCTAGATCTTGGGATCTCTAGTCAACTAGGTGGGGTGTCTACTGTATTGACTTTATTCATTCATGGGCTTTAGACCCATTCCCCTCGATGATTTTTCAACCAACTCTCTATTTAACCCTTTGGTTAGCGGATCCGCAATATTATCCTTTGACTTCACATAGTCAATAGAGATAACTCCAGTTGAGAGTAGCTGTCTAATGGTATTGTGTCTACGACGTATATGTCTAAACTTACCATTATACATATTATTATGTGCCCTACCAATTGCAGATTGACTATCGCAATGTAAGCCAATAGCTGGCACTGGTTTAGGCCATTTTGGAATATCTTCTAAAAATTGACGAAGCCATTCAGCTTCTTCGCCACACTTGTCTAAGGCAATAAACTCAGATTCCATCGTGGATCTAGCTAGTACCGTTTGTTTAGAGGATTTCCATGATACAGCTGCACCACCGAGTGTGAACACATATCCACTTGTAGATTTTGAATCTTTCATATCAGATATCCAATTAGCATTATAATACCCTTCAAGTACTGTTGGATATTTAGTATAGTGCAGCCCATAGCTACGAGTAAATCGTAAGTACCTAAGTACTCTTGTTATTCCTTTCCAGTGGTCAGACCCTGGATTACTCGTGTATCTACTCAGTTTACTTCCTGCGTAGGCTATATCAGGTCTTGTACAACTCATTAAGTACATTAGACTTCCAATAATTCTAGAGTACTCTACCTGAGAGACACTCTCCCCTTTGTTCTTGAACAAATGTAGACTTGAATCTACAGGGGTTCTGGATACACCAGAATCTCCTTTGTTGAATTTCTCAAGAATTTTGTCCACATAATGTGACTGACTTAGAATGATCTTATCAGATGTCCTTGAGATTTGAATCCCCAAAATGACATCTGCAAGACCCATATCTTTCATGTTGAATTTCGAGTTCAACATACTCTTGATAGATTTGATCATCTTATCACTGCTTCCAACAATGAGCATGTCATCTACGTAAAGACACAAAATGACATAGTCATTATCCGTTTCTTTAACATAAATACATTTATCGCATTCATTGATTTTGAAGTCATTTGCCAACAAAGTTTGGTCAAATTTCTCATGCCATTGTTTTGCTGCTTGCTTTAAACCATATAAAGATTTCACCAATTTACATACTTTTCTTTCTTTTCCTGGGGAGGAAAAACCCTCGGGTTGTTCCATATAAATTTCTTCATTTAAATCCCCATTTAGAAAAGCATTTTTCACATCCATTTGATGTACTTCAAGATTGCGTAACGCAGCAATAGAAAGTATCATCCTAATGGAATTTATTCTCGTCACAGGAGAATAAGTGTCAAAGTAATCAAGGCCTTCACGCTGCTTATAACCTTTAATTACAAGCCGTGCCTTATACTTATCAATTGGACCATCAGATTTCATTTTCCTTTTGAAAATCCATTTGGCCCCTAAAGGCTTACATCCTGGAGGAAGATCTACTAACTCCCAGGTGTGATTTTGAAGTATGGATTCAATCTCACTATTAATAGCATCTTTCCATAAAGAGCCTTCAGTGGAGTTCACAGCTTCATCAAAGCTTTAAGGTTCACCTTCTAGAAAATAGGTCAGAAAATCTAGACCAAAAGATTTTTCTGTTCTAATCCTTTTGCTACATCTAGGTTCATCCTCACATTCTTGACTTTGACCCTGACTATTTTCAGCAATAGTCTCATGTTCGTTTCAACGAATTTAAATTTTCTTTTGATCTAAGAGGAAATACGTGTTCAAAGAACGACGCATTTCTGGATTCCATTATCGTGCTTTTGTGTATGTCAGATATTTTAGACTCATACACCAAAAACCGATACGCACTACTATTATGTGCATAGCCAATGAAATTGCAATCAATAGTTTTTGGACCTATTTTTACCATTTTTGGTAAAGGTACAACCACTTTGGCAAGACACCCCCACACTCTTAAGTATTTGAAGGAAGGTTTTGTTCCTTTCCATAACTCGTAAGGGGTCTTATATTCTTTCTTTTTGGGTATCTTATTTAAAAGATAATTAGCTAATAAGATAGCTTCTCCCCACATGTTCTGAGGCAATCCAGAACTAATCAACATCGCATTCATCATCTCTTTCAATGTACGATTTTTCTGTTCAACAACACCATTTTGTTGAGGTGAATAAGGTGCAGTGGTTTCATGGATGATTCCATTTCTTGCACAGAATTCACGAAATGGTGATTCATACTCACCACCTTGATCACTTCTCAACACCTTAATCTTTTTGTTAAGTTGATTCTCAACTTCGGTCTTATAGAGAACAAATTTCTCTATAGCCTCGTCTTTGCTTTTTAGCAAATACACATAGCAATATTTCGTGCTATCATCGACAAAAGTAATAAAATACTTATTGCCTCCCCTTGTTTGAACAAATTTTAAATCACATACATTGCTATGGATTAAATTTAGGGGTTTATTATTCCTTTCAATCGTTTTGCAGGAAGACCTTGTTAGTTTTGCCTCAACACAGGTTTCACACTTATGATTTGAATCAATGTGGAATTTTGGTATGTGATTCAAGTTAATTAATCTCCGTAGAGTATCATAATTAACATGTCCTAGTCTACCATGCCAAACATTGGAAGACTCAAGAAAGTAAGTAGAAGAGTTATTAACTTTATTGATAATTGGTTTAACAACCATTACACTGAGTTTAAACAACCCATCAGTTACATAACCCCTTCCCACATACATTCCACTTTTGGACAGAACAACTTTGTCTGACTCAAATACAATTCGGAATCCGTGTTTGTTCAACAGTGAACCAGACACTAGGTTTTCCTGGATCTCTGGTACGTACAGTACGTTGTTCAGAGTCAGCTCATTTCCAGAAGTCATTTTTAGGATCACACTTCATTGACCCGCAATTTTAGATGTGGCAGAATTTCCCATGAAAATCTTCTCGCCATTATCTACCTGTTCAAAAGTTTTGAACAGACTCTTGTCTGAGCATACATGCCGAGTGGCACCAGTATCAATCCACCACTCCATTGGGTTGGAATTGACTAGGTTTATCTCAGACACCATGGCTGCTAGATTTATTAGATCAAACTTAAAGAAAATTCTTAGGTTAGCCTGAAAGGGTAAAAAACCCAACCATTCGTGGTCTAGTCTCTCGTAGAATATTTCTATTAAGTATTTATCTAGCCTCAAATATCTCTACTAGATAATTTCCAAAGAATACTAGAAGAAGGGTCTAGCCCCTGCCTCAGCAGTCTAGTTTCTTTGAAAATATTCAGTTCCCAGAACTTCTCTAGTGAGATTTAAGTTCAAACGAACTTTTCGCAATAACAATATCTTTCAATATATAGATATAGAAATGTCACTAATAGATATATTCAAATATTATCTTTAAACAATAATTCGTTTTAAGATTGTAAGAAAAACATATCTTATATAATACTTGAATAAACACAATATGATAAATGCAATAATTATATCTATATCTACTAAATTAAAGATACATAAATATTATAAATATAAATAACTTATAATATATATAACAATATTGTAATTATAAATAATGCAATATAAATAACTTATAATAAAAGCCAGAGCCGGTAAGAACTCTAAAGAGTAAAAAGGAAAAAATACAATATAGAAAATATATATATCTTAATCTTCAAAGGAAGACAAACATATAAATGTATATGTTTTTGGTGTGTTTTGATTACAATGCCATGTACTCTATATATAGGCCAAATTTGAGAGGTTTAAACTCTTATTACCAATGTGGGACAAAACCTATTTGGTTTTTTTCATTCAAAATTCTAACAAAGAGTGCATTACTATTATCACCAGTGGTGCGACCAACGAACACAACATAGAAGTTTTTCATGGCTTTAAATTATAAACTATATTTCCGACCATTTCTTTTCTGTTCTTCACAATTACTCTATAACAATTAGAGGAAAACTCTTTTAGTTGTAGTTTTCAAGATTATCTATATTTGTTATTTCCAAAAATATAATTGTGGTTGAGGTCCTTCCAGACCCGATGTGATTTTTATTTACTTAATCCACTTGAGAAGGATGTACTCGGGCAGTGGGCTTGCCATCAAAATAAATATGGGACTTGATTGAGTAGAGTTATCTAGCACAATAGAAATAATGGACTCCCCGACCTGTCATTCGATCTTTGTATTTGACTGAGGCTTTCCCAATATATTTAATCAATGGATTATGAATTGTTACGGAGATACATAGTCATCCTTCCAAATTAGTCAATGCTAAATTTACGACGTTGTAATAATTTAAATAGAATAATGGTATAACATCATAATTTACTACATGAATAATATTAAATATGATGCATACCTACCATGTCTTGAGCATATCAAATAAGGGTTGTAATTACAAATATATTTAAACCCCTGTATATATAATTAATAACGTTGATCTTCTGTCTCTTGTGGTCAGGAGACGAAGATACTACCAATAAATATTTTTCAGCATCATCATCTTTGATGCAGGGGTAGGTATTTATATTAATGACGATTTTATTTATCCCTCTGAGATTTCTGCCGACGAAAAAAGTCTTAGTATGTCACCTGACATCTTCGGACCTCCGCCTGCCTTCCAAGCGGAGCTCCGAGGTTTGCCGACTTCCCCAACATACATTTCCAGTAATGGCACCTCAAGTTCCAACCATAGACTAACTCCAACTGAGTTTCGGCGGCACAAGGAGATTCAGTTGTCTGCTTTGGATGCAGCAATGGAGGCGGTTGACTATTGACACTCGTTCATTCGCATTCATGGAGCAACATCACAAGGTATGTCTCTGTTACTAAGGGGAGTGGAGATGATGGTAACACCCCTTCGAGAGCTAGTCACGCTCTATGCCCATCGACCATAGTTGGCGGTGTTATATTCACATATATGCACGGATAGTTATCTATATTAACACCTCAAAAATATATTCTTAATTTATTTATTTTTTTATTCTGAAATTTAGGGAATATCGTCTATATTGGGAATCACTTAACACACATAGCCATTAATTTAAACAATAATAATCTTACAAGGGAATAAGGTCAACACAAATGGGAAAACTGAGAATTCACATAAATAGGCGACTGCCTTTGACTTCATTGGACACGGTTCCAAATGATAACCTTTTGCCTTGGACTCAAACAATATTTATTAAACTTAGTCATGGTTCACTTGACATTTTTGAAGCTGTATGAAAATTTTAAAGTATTCGAGAGGAGGGAGAAGATGAGGGCTATTTGAGACTTAATCTACGCAAAAACGACAATAAATCTTGAATACAAAATAAATAACATAAGTAATTTATAGTGATTTAGCTCTAATTTGTTGGTAATAGCCTAATCTATTTGGAGTTGTGATATATGTAACTTATACTTAAGATCAGATGAACCTTAGTTAATTGAGTTTCTCAAGTATAAGTAAAAAAGTACAGTGTTTCTCTCTCTAAACTTTCAAAAAATACTCCCAAAATGCCCCAAGTAACAGTCTCAAAGTCTCAAAACTAGAGAGTTCTTTTCAGTCTAAGAAAGATCAGATCCCCCAAATGATGCCATGAGCCATTTATTTATAGGCTCATGGATCGTACATGAGAAATATCCCGTTTTGACGGGGTCCTTGGTTGTTTCAACAACTTTAATTAATGAATAATAAACAAATTCAAATTACAACAATATAGCTATTATTCAGGGATGTATGAGATATTCCCGCGGCAGTTGCGAATGATTCAGGTTAAAGTTGTTACTGAGGCTTTGCCGAATAGTCACTTAGATGGTAACTTCAAACACACCGAAGTAACTGGTCAGCCAAGACAATGCCAAACACACCACCGGTCGGCATAGGCAAGCTCATCTCTGGTCAGCATAGGCAAACTTGTCTCTGATCGACATAGGCAAAACACACCTCTGGTCGGCATAGACAAAGCACACCTCTGGTTGGCATAGACACCACTGGTCGGATATGGAACTCTAGTCGGCATGGAACACCACTGGTCGGGCATGGCACACTACTGGTCGGGCATGGCACACCACTGGTTGGGCATGGCAAATCACACTACTGGTCGGGCATGACACACCACCGGTTGGCTAAACTTATTCCTGACCAGTAATATCACATCACAACTCCTCAGGTCAATTCTCAACATTCTCACCTCTTTAAATAACACATTTATTGACCATGCCCTGCCAGTTGTCCATCTGATTGCCACGTCATAGAACAAAATTTTGGGAATAACATTTGCCCCCCAAGTTTATTATAAGATTTTCTCATATGATAAACTTTTCTTCTAACTCCTTGCAAGGATCCACAGTAAATTTAATAATTATTGTGTCTTAAAATTCCAAAAATGACCTTTATATTCTCCCGGCTTTTCAAGTAAACTCATGATTGATCTTTCCAGTCCATGAAAATGGTAGTTATCAATTTCCCATCTTCCATCGCACTTTCGGGATCATGGGTTTATATGAACTTTGAAGTTTTCTTGAAACTTTTTGAAACCCTTGAAGTCCCCTCTTTGATCTTGTTGTTGTACTCCATGAATAGGAAAACGTGTTTGTGGTCCACGTTTTTGCATAAACTTGTGCTTTCTTAGCCAATTGGAAATGCCTATTTGGTCCTCGGGACCCGAATAATTTCTTAACTGCTAGCCCTTGGGTGCTTTGTTTTCTGCTGCTCGGACGCATGCCTTACTCCTCGGACACCATTCCTCAAATATGCCCAGCCTCTCGGATGCGCAGCCTCGGACGTGCCCAGCTCCTCGGGAATGCTCCCATCCGATCTGGGCATGCAAGCTCTTCGGACACCAGTCCCTCGGCATGCTCGACTACTCGGATAGCTGCCTCGCGATGTTCTCCTCCAGCCGCTCGGACACGGAGCTCCTCGGATGGCTAGCTATTCGGACACCCAGCCTGGCAGCTCCTCGGATGCATGGCTACGCTGCTCCTCGGATACCCAGCCAGTAACTCCTCAGATGCACAGCTACGCTACTCCTTGGATGCACAACTATGCTACTCCTCGTACACGCCCAGCTCCTCGGACACGACCCAGTTGCTCGGACACAACCCAGTTGCTCGGACACCACATGACATTCGAAATAATTTAATTTTTTTCTTTGTGAATCGCTCAAAATTTTTATTAATTCCCAAAAAATTTCTTTATCTAGGGCACACTTATTTCTCTTCTCAAAGAAATTATTTTCGGAGAGTAGTGTCTTGTTCGTTATGAGGAGATCTGTTTCAATTGCTTCTACCAGATATGGAAGTTGAACAAGCCCCTCAACCTCGATTTTTTCTCAGAAGAGGCAAGGGCGAAAGAGCTTACCAAATGCAAGGCAAAGGCCGACAAGGAGGCAGCTAATCCAGCTCACACTGTGTTTGCCTCTCCTGCTCTATCTTTCCGACCAGAGGAGGTCCTGGATGTTGACAATGGTGTTAACCAGTCAGGGACTAGTTTACCCGACCAGTAGGCACTCTTAGCCGACCTGAGAGCTTCCTATCCATCAACAGAGTTTCCTACTCGACCATTGAAACATGCTCAACCGACCAGGGAAGTTGTATCTGCTCTCCCGACCAAGAAAACTTTGCACCTGACCAGCTGAACTTTGAATTTGGCTAGTAGTGTACTCTTTTTTCTTATACTTTTGTGAAGAAAACTGCTGCTTAGCAGCTTCGATATTTTTCTCATAAGGCCGAGTTTTTGGCATTCATACTTTACTTTTCTTTGCTAACTTCAAACATTCTAAGTCTTTTTAGACTTAAAATATTATAAGTTTTTTTGTGAATAGTAAAGTCACTCTGATGTATGCCTTATATTTTCGCATGAGTACTTAGTTTTCTAACGTAGAAATTCTAGACATTTCATAAGTCCCTACTAAGTATACTTTCTCACACTCTTATTGCTCTAATATTTTATGAGCATAATGTTCATTGTCACACGAATATCTGCTTCTAACTTGAAATTTCTAAAAATTCCAAGTTACTTAAGCTTTGTCAAACAAGTTAGTTTAATGGCCTTTTTTGACTTCAAAAATTTACAAGTCAGCCTAAAAACAAATATCTTAACTCGTGCTCTTATTGCCTATGTTAAACTATATACCAGTATACCCCATGTGCCCCCCAAGTGATCGGGGGTTGAAAGATCCTTGGTCACTTGCTACTTGATCGAATCTGTTTGAGTAGTTAATTACTCGTGAAACACATAGAATATATGGAAAATATTCAAGCAGTTGAACACTGCTTGAACGTATTGACCAGTTGAACACTATTAAGATAATTAACACACATGCACATTTGTAGCAAGAATCGACCACGCTGCACGTAGTCTCTTTTATTACTCGTAAATTAAAAAAAAAAAAAGGACAAAACGTGTCTAATGACGAGTCTTAAACAACAAAAATTGTTCAAAAATAGATGACTTGTCAGCAAATAACCAGCTCATAAACCAAACTTAAATGACAAGTTAAACAACTTGAAATTAAGCTACCACTTTGAAAGCGGTATTTAGTGATAATATATCCTCAGATGCTCGCCATTCCAGTGGTTTATGATCGCGCTCCGTTAACCCAATATCATCTTAGCACTCCAGCTCATGTTGAAGTGTCTGGGCATACTTATCCCTTTCTTTGTTACTATCCCCAACAAAGTTTGGACCTCCACATATAGTGTCTAAGGTAAAATCCACGGGCCCGGGTTGCAAGGGTGGAGATCTCTGTCGCTTGAACCCAGGATTGTTGTTGCCTCCTTCTCCTTGGGGTGTCTATGCCCGATACTTTTTCAACTGGCCCGACCGGAGAATAAATTCTATCTTGTCTTTGAGATGATTGCATTCATTCGTGTCGTGATCATAATCTCCATGGAAACGACAAAACTTTTTCATGTCTCTTGATGGACCCAAAACGGGTATGTTTTAAAAATTTATACTCACAAGCGCACGAATCGTATATGGAATATAGTGTTCGTGTAAGCACGAGATCGAACCCAAAGGAGTTGTCTAAAATCAAAAAGAAAACTATTTTAAATCAAAAGTAATAAATTCTAACCTAGCTCCAAAGATTGATGAGTTTTAATATTATGAACATAAAAAAAGATTGAAAAATAAATCTATTTAAGCGAATAAAAATAAAGCAATAATGATTTGAAAATAAGTGTTAAAAGAAAAGATTATTAAGATACTAGAATCCACAAAATGTAAGTTTAATAATATTTATTAGTATATTGATTCCCAAGTTTTATTGATAGTTAAAATAATTCAAACTATCAATTTCTAAATAGATTTATAATTTTTAGCACAAATTACTTCTAAAAAGATAGGATTTTTCTTCACTTTTCAAAATTATAATTTCAAAGCATTTAGTGTAAATCAATCTAATAAAATAACAAATAAATCAATGAACATTATTTATAAGGCAAAACATAATATTTTTGTTCTAAGCATGGATGTGTACAATTTAATGACACATCTTACACAAAGAATATTATGTTTTTGCACTAATGAAGAGCAAAGTGTAAATATGTGCTAACAATCTAAAATACATGATATTTAAGATGAAAGACATATATGAAGAAGAAAAATCCATAAACTTGTTGCATTACAAGGGAAATCGGCATACAACATAAATATTACCTAGTTACAAGTTGCTTCATCATGATCTTAATAATCTTATGAAAAATATTAGAATCACATAACTAGAGTATAAATTACAAAATAAATGACATACATACTTGCAAAATGCTCTTGAAAAACCCAAAATGGAAGAGAGGATGGTAGAGAGAAAATGGGAGAAAAGAAGATAGTAACAAAAAATTAAGCACCCTAAAATGGTATTGAAATTCCATATTTATAGCTAAAAAGAGATCATTAAAATAATCAATTTAAATTAATTAAATTGATTAGATTAATTAAATAAAATAAATATGGTATGTAGAGGTAAATTATAGGTTGTAATGATGATGTTATGGTGAAAATGTGTAGAAAAAAGGGTAAAAAGTTGGCATTTTGGACATAGGGGACACATGGTACATTTAGGCAATTTTATGGGCTCAAGAAGTGGCTGATGGTGGCTGGTGCTGGTGGCAGTCGACTGGGAAGTGCTGGGCCGAATGGTGGAGCAGCTGGCGGGCCCAGGAGGCTGGGCGAGTGGGCTTTGGGCTAGGCGTTGATGAAGCTGCAGCTGGGAGAGGGCAGCTTGGAGGTGCACGTGAAGGGCAAGAGGCTCGGGTCGTACGGCTGGGGGGCTGGTTATATGATGGAAGTGTGGTGTACGACTGGGAGGAGGAGAAATTGGCAGGCGGGCCTAGCTTGATAGGGAGGCCCAGGTGGTTGGCTGGAGGAGAAAGGAGGCAGGCGGGCCTGGGCTGAGGCATTGGGCCTTCGGTCTGGACAAAGAGAAAATGGGAAAAATGCCACAATCTCTTAGCTTTTTCCACACAAATGCCACTTTTATTTCCATTTCTCTTCTTTTTCAAGCATAAAAAATTGCAAAGTAAATCCTACAAAATAAGTAAATATTAAAATTAGAATAAAATATTTTCAATTATAAAATAACTCATATTAAGTCCATGAAAATACTAATTGAAATTTAATTTACTTTGGCAATTAAGTTCAATAAAATCACATTTTTTAACTTATAATCTAACAACACAAATTTCAAATAATTAAACTACAACATATTATAATAAAATATCTATAAAAAACATATAAAAAATCTAGAAAACTACAATAAGACTAATAAATTAAAAATTACATAAAAACTTAATAAGTTAATTAAAAACTCAAGAACTAAGCAACAATTAGCATATAAAATATGGTAAAATAACTCTATTTTGTAGAGTTATCATCTCTCTTACTCATCTCTTTCCTAATGCGTGGAGTTTTCTTGTAGGGAACCTATTCATGATTAACAAGATATATTTCCGCCTGACTGGTCGAGAGAGTAGTGTAATTAGTGACCTGAGGCTCATACTTGGTTGGCTTTTCGTTTGAACTCGACTTAGCCTTCTTTTCTTCATGGCGATCAAACCCGTTATCCCCACGTTTCTTTCCACCATTCTTAGGAGGGTTAGCTGATCCACCCGGATTGTTTATGCCATTCTCCTCTTTCTTGATTGCATCATCCAATTTCATATACTTGTCTGCTCGGTCAAGAAAATTTTTAAGTGTTGAAATTGGATTTCTATGTATACTATCCCACAAAGGGCTCTGTTAAGTGATTCCAGAGGATATGGAAACCATCTTCCTCTTGTCTCCTACAACAGTTGCTCTTTTGGTCTCTCTTATGAATCTCTGTATATAATTCTTTAGAGATTCATCCTTTCCTTGTTTGATATCTTCCAAGTGGTTGGCATAAACTGGTGGAGTCCGAGCAACACTGAATTGTCAACAAAAATCCTTCCTGAATGTTTCCCAAGAGGTAATGGAATTCGGCTTAAACATCCAATACCACTCCTGGGCAGTATCTGACAATGTAGTCGGGAAAGCTCTACACTGATAATCATCACTTACCCTAAGCAGTTCCATCCGGTCCTCAAATTTCCCAAAATGTCTGATGGGATCCACCTTTTTTGTATATACCGGCAACACCGGTGCTTTATATTTTGCCGGCGGCTGGGCTGCTCTAATTCGGGCACAAAATGGACTGCCACTCCCGTGGTCTACAACATCCATTCCGAAAGGTCGTTTTGATAAACCCTACACCGCAGCTGTTAGCATGTCAAGCTAGGCTTGGATGGCTGGAGCAACCGACTAGGCTCCAAGGTTCTGACCTCCTGGTCAGGCATTTCCATGTAGAACATTGTCGTCAAGTATTTCTATTTTACTAGCAAGGCAGTTCAGATCTTGCCCTTCGATCGGGACGGTCCTCCTCTTGTTGGTGACAACGTCCCTTAGGCCCTTCCGGGAAGCATGTTCTCCTAGCCGATCGGACACCGTTCTCTTTGATTTTTTAGAGGGCTTACTACGCAGGACTTGCTCTCTCCCACTAAGCTGCTGGCCGGGATGTAGTGGAGGCTTCTCTATACGTCCCGGGTAGTCTTTTCCTCTTTGCTGGTCAGTGCCTTCCTTTTCTTTTTCTCTTGACGGGTTGGTCTGATGACTGTCCCCCTCATCTCGACCATGCCCATCTTTGTAGCTATGATTTTTTTTTATCTCGAGGAGCTTTGGTTTGGTTTTTTCTAGGTGGAGTGTGCTTACTATCTGACCGGTAACTCTCTGATCGAGAGGTTTCTGACTAGTGACTTCTAGAAGGGGTTTTAGAGTTCTCCCTTTGTGTTGATGCAGTTCTAGAGCAGAATCCGTCATTTGCCCGACCAGTCTGATTGCTTCGACTCCAGTCAGGTCCCCGAGAGTCCGTCCTTCCAGCAGGGGACTTCCGACTAGCGTTGTCCTTTTGTGCTCCTTGGGCGGCTGCTTGTGCCGCGGCTTGAGCATTGGCTTGGGCCAATTGGGTAGTCGCTTCTAGAGAAAGTTCCGCTTCACGATGTCCCCGATCAACTTCCTCTTTTCATTGTTTGATCTCTTCACTTCTGGCCTCCATATTGTGCCTTTGTTGTTCTAACGCAGCTCTCTGCCTGGCCATCTCTTCAGCGAAAGACTCCTACCGAGCATTGAATTGAAACATCTCCTCTTGGAAAGCGCCTATTGCTTCCTGGATTTGTTTTACTTCTGGAGTGGTCTTCTTGAGAAAGACCCTGGGCTCAATATCAGGGTTCTGAGGTCCAAGACCTTTTGCTCTAGCAAGCTCTTTTGACGTACTTGGCTTTTTTGAGGCCATATTGGTATTCTTGGGAGCCATATTCGTAGGGTAGCAGTGTATTTCTTCTATTCAGGCTCTCAATGAAAGCACTAAAAATGTTGACCACAATTTTGGCCAACTGCGAGTAGACACAAAAACGACAATAAACCTTGAATAGAAATAAATAACACAAGTAATTTTATAGTGGTTTAGCCCAATTTATTGGTAATAGCCTAATCCACTTGTAGTTGTGATATATGTAGCTTACACTTAAGATCAGATGTACCTTAGTCAAATGAGTTTCTCAAGTATAAGTAGAAAAGTACAGTGTTTCTCTCCCTAAACTTTCAGAAAATGCTCCCAGAATGCCCCAAGTAACGGTCCCAAAGTCTCAAAACTAGAGAGTTCTTTTCAGTCTAAAAAAGATCAAATCCCCCAAATGATGCCATGAGCTGTAATGCCCCAAATTTCCTAATAGGGTTTAGGACCTTGATTAGGAGGCCGGGAGGGCCATAATTGATTTATTATAGTATTTCATGATTATATGCATATTTACGCGAATTATATTATTATATGACGATGAGTGCATGCATATGGGAGAATTTATTATTGTGAGGGTATTTTGGTAATTTGGCCACAGTGGGCGTAATTGTATATCTTGGGTGCATGATTGTGATTAATTAATAGAGCCACATTATAAGGTGGATTGGTTCGAGCTATCGACATGAGACGATCATGAGATGTAAGTGTTAAGTCTAGTCATAACGGGTTTAAGTCCGAGGCTCGGGGTGAGTCTCGGGGTGAATTTAATGGTTAGAGCATTACCGGGAATTAAAGGGTAATGGGATATGGCTTATTGGTGTTTGAGAATATTGGGAATAGCGGGAATTGGAGGATGTTAATTGTGATTAATGAAATAGGTGTGAAAGGACGGTTTTGCCCTTGGTGGCTGCTAAGGTTTCATTTTAGACCTAAGGGTATTTAGGTCTTTTTACCCTAAGAGATATATATCAGCCATTAAGGTTGTAAAAGAGTAACAAAAAACAGAGTCTCTCCTCCTTCTCTCCCGATAGATTTTCTTCCTCTTTTCTCTTTGGATTTTCGAGCTCAATTTGAGGAATCGAGCCAAGGAACCAAGCTTAGCCAAGCTAGGGTTATGATCCACCATTGAAGAGGGTGTGTTGCCAAGATTAAGGTGAGTTTCTAGCCACTAGAACTCTTGGTTTTGCTCTGTTTTCTTAGTTAAGTTTCAGCTGGTTTTGGGTTGGAAACTTGGGAATTGGTTGGAGTTTTGGCTAGGGTTCTTGGGGTTGTGGTCCCTAGGACATGTGGGGATGGTTTTTGGGTTCATTTGGCACCAAAAATGGGATTTGGAAGCTTTGGAATCGAGTTAGAATTGAGGAAATGGATGAAGGAGGTTTCAGGGGTGGTGCTGTCTGGGGGTAGCGCTACAGCGCCCATCAAAGGGCGCTATAGCGCTACACAGGGTTTCAGTAGGGCAGTTGTGATTCTGTTTTGAGCGCTGGGGCGCTAGAAGGGCAGCGCTGTAGCGCTACCCTGCTCCTTCAGAACCCTGTTTTGGGTGTTTTTAAGGGCTTTTGGCTTGGGGTTTCAATCCTTAAGGCCCGGGATCGAATCTACTCACCGTGTGGGCATGTTTCGAGGTCCCGGGAGTGGGGTTTAGGTTAAGACCCTATCTTTGGTGATTTTCATTAATTGGAGATTGTATTTGGTTATGACTAGGTGACCGCTAAGGGACTAAAAGCTGGTCATTCTCAAGGGTCATTCCTCTAATCGTTCTAGCTCGACTTTGAGGTAAGGAAAACTGCACCCTGTGTATATGTGACATGCATGGCTATTATGATGCATGTTGGTTGATTATTGAGTATGACATGCATGGTTGTTATTGATGCATGTCGGTTGATTATTATGTGTGGCACGCATGGCTATTCTTGATGCATGCTGGTTGACTATTAAACGTGACATGCATGGCTGTTATTGGTGCATGTTGGATTGCTGGATATACTGCATATGATGCTTGAGAAACATATGATTAGGACATGCTTTGTATACTGGGTATGATACTGTTCAGAGCTTGAGCCTCTGTGGTTGTATATGGTCCTAATTGTACTGGCATCTGTTTAGTAAGCATGCTAAATACCTTGTCTATTGATATTGGACATGTGATATATGTTTGGTGGCATGGCTTACCTGTGTATGGCGCTGACTTATTAGTCAGAATTGACAATGGTGTCAGATCCGTCTGTGAAGCTGTGACCTATTAGTTAAGTTCACCACGGGCTGAGCACTGGTCGTGTTTTACCGACCCAAGGGTCAGAGGTGGCAGTGCGTTGTGAACGCCGGGCCGATTAAAGATTAGATCTAATCGAGGTCGGCATTGAATGACTCATATGGGGTATTAATGCTGGACCGACCGGAAGGTCAATGAGAACTATAAGCGCTTGCCTGGTCTATGACCAGATGTTTATGGCCAAGGTATATGACCCCGGTGACTGTTTGTCACATGGCCAAGGGACGCTGTCCATAGCACGACTCTAGGGTCGGGAGGAAGGTTATGTTGGTGACCATTCACCATGCACCTGTCCTAATCAAACTTATGAAAGGACCACTTGTCAGTTGAGCCCTGGTGACCCTATCGTCACATGGACAGAAGGAGCGATGCTCATTATTGTGACTTTTGGCTATTGTCACCTATTTTCTTGGACTGATAGTCCTGAATGGTTATTATGATCGTTGTTGAGACTATTTCACGCTTTATTGTGTTTTCTTGCCGGGCTTTGGCTCACGGGTGCTACGTGGTGAAGGTAAAGGCAAGAGGAAGCTGGACCATCCTTGAGTTGAAGAGCTTAGGTGATGATGTGTACATATGCAGCTGCTCGTCCGCCACGACCGAGGTTTAAAGTGGAACTAGGGTTGAACCCTGTTTTGCCGCTTAGAACGGCCTGTTGTAAATATTTTCTGTAATAAACTCTGAAACTTTATTTTCGGGATCCCAATGTATATACTAAACATTCTAGTGAAACGTTACATCTTAACCAAAATGTTTAACCCCTAAATCGCTAGTCATACCTAGATCACGTTTTTGGCCAAATGACTCGATTAGCGAGTTTAGTACTGTTTACAAGGCACACCGTAACGGTCCCTGGAGTTTGGGGCGTTACATGAGCCATTTATTTATAGGCTCATGGACCGTACATGAGAAATATCCCGTTTTGACGGGGTCCTTGGTTGTTTCAACAACTTCAATTAATGAATAATAAACAAATTCAAATAACAACAATATAGCTATTATTCCGGGATGTTTGAGATATTCCCACGGCAGTTTTGAATGATTCGGGTTGAAGATGTTACTAAGGATTTGCCGAAGAGTCACTTAGATGGTAACTTCAAACACACCGAAGTAACTAGTCGGCCAAGACAACGCCAAACACACCTCCGATCGGCATAGGAAAGCTCATCTCTGGTCGGCATAGGCAAACTCGTCTCTGATCAGCATAGGCAAAAGCACACCTTTGGTCGGCATAGACACCACTGGTCGGATATGGAACTCTGGTCGGCATGGAACACCACTGGTCGGGCATGGCACACCATCGGTCGGCTAAACTTATTCCTGACCAGTAATATCACATCACAACTCCTCAGGTCAATTCTCAACATTTTCACCTCTTTAAATAACGCATTTATGTATTATTAATGTATCATTTATTGACCATGTCCTGCCAGTTGTCCATCTGATTGCCACATCATTGAATGAAATTTTGGGGATAACAATATTATTGACTACTATTGGTTCATCTAAAGTGTCTAATTCACAAAACTGAAGTTATCTGTTCAGAGTTGTAACAAGTAATATAACATCACAATCCTCGTTGCCTTGATAGTTTTATTGATTTTTTTTTTATCTCTACATATGATTTAAAATTATATTAATCGTTGCTGAGTACAGAACAATTTTTTTGGGGTATTTCCTTTTAAAATTTAAAACCATTTATTCTTAATATTTGACTATATATCAAGCATTTTCAAAGTATTAATGTTTAATTTCATCTTTGTAAATAATAAGGTCTTCTATAAAAGATCATTTTTTTTGGTTTTAAGCTTCCAATGCCATGTTTCAATACTTTAACGGAAGATATCGTGTTATATTACCCTCCCTCCCTCCCATATTGTTAATATTAGGATATGACTGTTTTGGTTGTTCAACTAGCAAGGTTCGGTTATATTTTACAAGCACTTGGTATTACAAAGGAGCCCCCTCAAATGAATAGGGAAGACTTGGTTGGTAAGACATTTGAAGACTTGGAAATAGCTGAATTTTTTACAACACCTACTCCACAATAATAGGATTTGGTGTTAGGAAAGGAATTCGAAGGACAAGCAAAGAATGAGATATTGCAAAGCGAACTTGGGTATGTTCTGCATAGGGAAGAAATGGTAAAAAATGGTAGATAGGAAAAGGGATCCCAAGAAAGTTACTAGAATGGGTTGTAAAGCAGAGTTACGCGTCCAAAAATAGAATATGTATGGAAGATGGATAGTGAAGGAGTTTCGACCGGTTCATTCTCACTCGTTGCTTACAGAAAACCATGTCCACTTTTTAAGATCCCACATGGAGGTACTCGAAGTTACCCTAGAGCACGCAAGGGCGATGAGGAACTCGTGGGTTAAAACTTGTAAAATTATGTCATTAATGGCTGGATAGTATGGGGGGTATGAGAAAGTGCCTTTCCTATTGAAAGACTTGTATAACAAGTTCACAGAGGACGACAAGGTTGAATTGGTTGACTTAGATGCTTCCAAAGAAATTGGATACCTGGAGCATAAGTCTGATCATGAACAAGATTTATTCTGTAAGTATACTTTTGATCAAGATAAGAGGTTGTAGTCTATGATCTGGGTAGACGGTAAGTGCAGATAGGACTATGAGAAATTTGGCCATTGCCTAGCTTTTGACACCACTTATAAGACAAACCAGTATGGTAAACCGTTACTCATCTTAGTTGGAGTGAACAACAACTTCAAGACAACCATATTTTCTTATGTCATTTTGTACAGTGAAAAGGAAGAAACATATTTGTGGGTTTTGAACTCTTTCTTAGAATGCATGCATGGTCAAGTTTCGAAGACTGTTATCACAGATGGAGATAATGAAATGAGAGTGGCAATAAATGCGCTTATGCCAAATACTGTTCACCGCCTTTGTAGCTTGCATATAAGTTGAAATGCTTCTACCAATGTTAAAGATGGAAATTTCGTGAAGGATTTTCACAAGTTAATGTCAAACTATATGCCTATGCTTCAATTTGAGGATGCATGGGACAAATGAGTCCACAAATATGGGCTTCAAGATAATGGTTGGATGACTTCCATGTATGGGAAGAAAGAAACTTGGGCAGAGACGTTTCTTATGGGACACTTCTTCGGTTATATGGGAACCACACAGAGGTGTGAGGGAATGAACACATTCATTAAAACAAAGGTCGATGGATCAATGAAATTGAATGACTTTTTTAGACACTTAGACATGGCCTTGTCGTGGCAACGATATAAAGAGCAGCAAGATGACCATGAATCGAACAACACTATGCCACATTTAGGGAAGACGAATATGGCATTGGTTCAAAAGAAAGTTGCGACTCTTTTCACAAGGAATCTTTTCTGGAAGATAAGAGAAAAAAATCCTTAAGGAAGGAAATTATTTAGTGAAAACACAAAAAAACAATGCAACATGAAGTCGTTTATGTTGCAACCAAGTATGGGATTAAATGGTACATGAGCATGGTTAGATTCCGCCGAATTGATTCACACCTCTTTTGTGAGTGTATGTTATTTCAAAGTTGTGGAATACCTTGCTGCCACATATTCGCTGTGATGAAATTTTTAAATATGATTGAGATTCCAAAATCCTTAATAGCAACCAGATGGCTGAAAACAAAGGCGGTGGAAATGCAAAAAACCCAAATCATCACCTCAAACACATTCCATTTATCAAATAAATCAAAGGTATGGTGGACTCATACAATAATGCAATAAATTGGCCTCTGTTGAATGTAAGAGTGAAAGAAGTTGTTTTGAGGCACATAAAGAGATTGAAAAATTGATTGCTACATTGAACACTTTAGAAGTTGAAGAAGACACAACCACAATCAACCAATCAGTTACCTCCCTCCAAGTCAGAAATCCAATCATCACAAGAACTAAAGGCATTGCAAAGGTCAGAAGCAACGACCCAAAACATGTACGTAGACAAGTTGGTCATAACAAAGCCACTTGCACAATGGGTAAACAGAAAAAGAGAAAATTGCAAAATGAAAATGAGGACCAAAATTTGCTGAGCAATTTTGAGGAGGATGAGGAAGACGAAGAAGGAGAAGAAGAGGAAGAAGATGAGGAGGTTGAAGAAGGCGAGGAAGTTGAAGAAGATGACCAAGTTCAAGAAGGTGAGGATGACCAGGAATTTGATATGGATGGTAATCAAGCGTACAATATTGATGACGATATCAACGAGGAAATAAATGGATTTGATAACTTCAATGGGGAAACTCCAAGCACGAGTGGTAGAGATGAACCACCTAATGTATATGGAGGTACAAGGGGCATGGAAACTAATTTGGTGGAGATCAATCTAACACAAGACACACAAAGTTTGTGGGGATCACAGAACCATGGAACATCCACCAACCAAGGGTCAATTCCATAATACTCGTTGACTTTTTTTTGAATGAATGCTACTATATGGTATTAATTGATAATAACATTAACACATCCACCCTTTTGATTATCTAAATTTAAAAGTATGTCCTCATAATCTTTATTTTTAAAGATGACAAATATCTATCTTGAGACACATAACCATGGAGAATTGCTTTCCTTCATCTTATGCCTGGTATATGTATTTCTTTGACTTTAATTAATAAAATCCCAATTGTTTTTATTTATAGTTCATATTAAAGGATAATTATTAAATTATGATAAAATGTATTTCTTTAACTTTAATTAAGGCAAATCCCAATTATTTTTTATAGTACAGTTTTACTTTTCGTATTAATTAAAATTAATTCTTGTTTTACAAATTAACCAATTTCCACTTTTGTAACTGTGTTTCACGACCAAAAGTATCACTTTTTCCTCACTTTACCAACATTATTTTTTTTAACTTTAGCAAACAACCCGAAATTTTATTTTTCAACAACTTATCAAACACCTGATATGAACCAAAACACATCTACTTTCTGAAGTTTAGCTTCCACCTTTGTTTTTGGGTTTCTATTTCACTAAGTTTGTTGGTCATCATCATGTATGGAGTTAACAAGTGCTTCCCTTACATTAAAAACATTAAAGACTAAACAGGCAATTAATGGCTTACTAACATGAACCAACATGAACTTTACAAAAATAAAATAAAATTAATGGTTTTCAAATTGAAACTTAAACCATTCCCATGCTAACAAAATATTTAATACATGTATAACCAATAAACCATACAAACTAGGACGATCATAGTTAGTTCTCCAAAACTACATTAAATTAATTAATTACTTACTTTCCACTAAATGAACAACCTTATACAATTCAAGGCCAATTATCATAAACTTCAATACAGAACTGGGATTTCACCTGTCAAACGGTTGTTTGGCAAAGAGAAAGTGTGTAAGTTCTTCACCTGAGAAAAGGTTTCTTGTATGGTCCCTAAATACCCAGAATCAGCAAGTCTGAGCTCTTGAAGTTTCACAAACTTACCAAGTCCCAATGGCAATGGTACGAAAATGGGATTCTCATCCATATTGAAGTATTGCAAGCTCTACAACTTTTCTATTCCCTCTGGAAATTGTTTGTTCAGTTGGTTGTTACTCAAAGCCATGAAATTCAATACAGTCATCTCCCTAATGCCATCGGGAATTCCACCAGTAAGCAAATTACAGCTCAAATCAAGCTTTTCAAGCTGACCCAGTTGGCCAATTGTGTTTGGGATTGTTCTTGACAGTTTATTGTAGCTTAAATCAAAGCCCACTATGCTTTTAAGATTGCCCAACTGATTTGGAATTGCACCAGAGAGAAATTATAGCATAAATCGAGGTGCATTTAAGATTTCAAGCAAAAAATCTCAACTGGGATTTTCCCAGACAAATTATTCTGTGGTAAAGTCAAGATCTTTAAGGACTTGAGTTTAGAAATCTAAGGTGGGATTGAACAAGTGAGAGCTGGGTTGGACCTGATACTGAGTTGTTGAAGTGAGGAGTTGAAGACCGTAGCTTCCGCAACAGAAATAGTGAGTTTTGTCAGAGTGAAACAGTCGAAGAAGAAAACAGATTTCAGATAAGGCAAGGAAGAGATTTGAGAAGGGAAAGAAGTTGTTTTCTTGCAAGTGTGACATGGGAAAGTGCCTAAGTCGAGCCTAGACATGTAAACGATTGTCGTTCGCCACTTTTCACTCTATACCATGGCAGGACGAGTCTGGTTGGCATGGGTGGGGATAAGAGGTATTCCAGGTTTGGTCAGAAGACATGGATTCCATGATGTTGATGAGAGTTTCAACTTCGGATGGAGGAAGCCAGATGTTGTCGTTTTACAAGTAGATTTGATCATGATGAGAAGAAGGAATCGTTTGTTTGTTTGCATGGCCAAGATTGTTGCTTGTGGCGATGAGAGTGAGGACATAGAGAGCAGAAGGGAGAGAAAGAAGAAGAAGGAAGAACAATGAAAATGAATAGAAAAACATTGTTGTGTGTGTATCGAGTATGGTGGTGCAGTGAGAGGATGGTCAGTGTGGCGTGCTGCCCTTTGGCACACCCACATGGGGCCATTTTGTTAATGAGCATGCCTTGGTGCTTGATCATTAGTCAAGTCTTGCACCAAGCAACCTCATGGGATAGGGTAGTGGTAGTTTTGTAATATTGCATATGTCTCCCAAACAAAAATCATATATGTTCCTGGGAAGACTTTATTTCCCTAGAAGGCTCCTTAGGGGGAGGTGACCTGGTGACTTAGGGAAGCACCATGGCCATCAGCAGATAGGGGCCAAAGCTGTGTACTCCCTTGCCCTATCAAGGCTATATATTAATGAAATAACATTTATCCATACTTGCACCTGGGTGCTTCCTTGTTGCTTATGTGTTACTTGTTTGTTACCTTCGTTGGGCCATTATGTGCCACTTGCCTTGTTGTGTGCTTTGTGTTGTGTGGACGTTCCTAGGAATGACTTGCTTTGTACTTGCTCATACTTCGTTATCGCCCGTTGCATGTCCAAGATGTATATGTGGCTAACCGCTGAGTTTGTTTGCCTGTAGGTGTGTTTTGTAGGCCGACTTGCTAGCTTGAAGAGTCTGCAAGTGCCGCACGTTCCGTCTAGTTGGAGTACCCAAATAGCCGGCCCGTGACAGTTGGTATCAGAGCCAAGTTAGAAAGCGCTTGGCAAAGACACACTATGGTGAGCAACACTCCGAGGATCGAAGCTCTTGAGAAGCGAGTAGGGGAACTAGATGGCCTGGATGAGAGGGTCAGGGATCTTTCCTCTGCAAGTCAGGACTCAGGATCGTCTGATGCAAACAATCGCATAGCTGCGTTGGAAAAGGAGAATGATGTTCTCCTATCCAGAATTATCGCGTTGGAGAAAAGAAACACTCCAACAAGTACTTCTGTTTCCCCTCGGTGGGAAGAGCGCATCGCGGCAGTGGAGCGCATGCTAAAGGAACAAGAAGTCTCCATAAATGACACGACGGAAGATTGCAGGGAGGCAGTCGGTGTGCTCAGAGAAGAAATGGCTGAGCTATCTGCCAAGGTAAACCTGACCATGCGAGTGGTTGGGAATGCCCCTGCAACAGGGCCGATAGGTATGGAGTATGGCCGAGCCAAAGTACCCGAGCCGAGGCCCTATAATGGGGCCAGAGACGCAAAGGATTTGGAGAATTTCCTCTTTGACATGGAACATTACTTTAGAGTCGTGCGGGCCGATTCGGAAGACGGAAAGGTTGCCATGGCTACCATGTATTTGTCGGGGGATGCCAAGGTGTGGTGGAGGACCAAGTATGATGACATAGAGAATGGCAGGTGTACCATCACATCTTGGGCGGACCTGAAGAGGGAATTAAAGACGCAATTTCTGCCAGAAAATGTAGCTTACATAGCTCGTCGCCAGTTATGAGAGCTTAAACAAGTCGGGACAGTTCGAGAATATGTAAAGAGATTTTCGGGACTGATGCTCGATATAAAAGACATGTCCGAAGTGGACAGGCTCTTCTGCTTCCTCGAGGGATTGAAACCGTGGGCCAAGCAAGAACTTCAAAGACAGCGGGTGTCTGATCTGGCCACCGCTCAAGCTACTGTCGAACGCTTAACAGACTACACTCCGGAGAGCAGTCTGCCGAAAAGGGCTACTCCTCCAGCCAGCTCAAGTAGCGCCGGGAGTAAGAAGTCTGGGAAGTCCTGGCAGGGTAAGAGTGGGGGAGAGAAGAGGACAGCTGAGTCCAATTCTTCCAGTGGGACAGGTGCTGCTGCAGGGAAGAAGCCGCTAGCTTGTTGGATTTGTAAAGGCCCACACAAGTCGGCAGTTTGCCAATTCCGGGGAAAGCTGAATGCCCTCATCGGCCAAGAACAACAAGGCGAAAGAGAAGAGGAAGAAGAAGAGTACGCGCACATGGGCACTGTCCGCCTATTGAACGCTCTCAAGAAGCATGGCGAGAAAGGGAAGAAGGCCCTGGGGAAAGGGCTACTGTTCGTGGATGTCGCTATCAATGGCAAGCCTGCCAAAAGCATGATGATTGATACTGGCGCCACCCACAACTTCATCTCTGAACTCGAAGCAAAGCGACTGGGACTAAAGCTGGAGAAAGATGCAGGCCGCATGAAAGCGGTCAACTCTAAAGCCTTGGCCACAACTGGCGTGGCTAAAGGGGTAAAAGTGAAAATCGACACGTGGGAGGGGCAAACTGACTTGGTGGTCGTCCATATGGACGACTTCGATGTAGTTTTGGGAATGGACTTTCTAACCGAGAAAGGTTCCATTCTAATTCCTGCCACTCGAAGCTTACTCATAATGGGAGAGACTCCTTCGATGGTACCTGCAAAGGTGAAACCACCCCCTGGTGTGAAGCTTCTCTCAGCTTTACAGTTCAAGAAGGGTGTGAGGAAGCAGGAGCCCACTTATGTAGCTGTACCCACCATGTTCGAAGAAGTAGTGGAAGAAATTGTTCCACTAGAAATTACGAGGGTCTTAAAGGTGTATGGGGATGTGATGCCAGATAAACTCCCCAAAGCCTTGCCACCAAAGAGGGGGATTGATCACCAGATAGAGCTGGTGCCCGGAGCGAAACCTCCAACAAAAGCGCCAAACAGAATGGCACCCCCTGAGCTAGAAGAATTGAGGAAGCAATTAAAAGAGCTATTGGAGGCAGGCTTCATCAGACCGTCGAAGGCGCCATATGGAGCACCAGTGCTATTCCAAAAGAAGCACGATGGGAGCTTGAGACTGTGCATCGACTATAGGGCTCTCAATAAGGTGACAGTTCGCAACACCTACCCCATCCCTCTAATCGCTGATTTGTTCGACCAGCTAAGTGGAGCCAAATACTTCACAAAGTTGGACTTGAGATCGGGCTACTATCAGGTGAGGATTGCAGATGTGGATGAACCAAATACTACGTGTGTTACTCGATACGGAGCATTTGAGTTTCGAGTAATGCCGTTTGGGTTGACAAATGCACCTGCTACCTTCTATACACTAATGAACCAAGTATTCCACGAGTATCTAGATAAGTTCGTGGTGGTGTACTTGGATGATATCGTGGTTTATAGCGCCACGATTGAAGAGCATCAAGAACACTTGGCTCAAGTGTTTCAGAAGTTGAGAGAGAACCAGCTATATGTGAAGCGAGAGAAATGCTCGTTTTCATAGGAGAGCATCAAGTTCTTAGGCCACGTGGTGGAACGTGTCCGTATTCGTATGGATCTGGAGAAGGTGAGGGCAATCTAGGAATGGAAAGCCCCCACAAATGTGAAAGAACTCCGCTCCTTCTTGGACCTAGCCAACTACTATAGACGATTTGTGGACGGCTACTCAAGAAGGGCGACACCCTTGACCGAGCTTCTGAAAAAGGGTGTGATTTGGGCGTGGACTGACAAGTGTGCTGAAGCGTTCAGGAGTTTGAAAGAAGCCATGATGAAGGATCCTGTTCTTGCCTTGCCAACTATTAGCAAGCCCTTCGAAGTACAGACAGATGCATCAGATTATGCTCTGGGAGGGGTACTAGTACAAGAGGACCACCCGGTCGCATACGAAAGTCGCAAGCTGTCTGAAGCTAAGAGGAGGTACACTGCCCAGGAGAAGGAGCTCCTCGCAGTTATACATTGCTTGCGAGTGTGGAGGCATTACTTGCTGGGGTCAAAGTTCGTAGTGAAGACGGATAATGCAGCTGTGAGTCATTTCCTTACTCAACCAAAACTGACCCCTAAGCAGGCTCGATGGCAGGAGTTTGTGGCAGAATTCGACTTCCGTTTTGAGCATAGGGCAGGACACTTAAACCAGGCAGCTGACGCCTTGAGTCGCAAAGTGGAGTTGGCGACTCTAAAGATCATGGCTAGCTTGTCGGCTAGCGTGGTGAACACTCCACTCAAGGAACGCATTAGAGAAAACCTGGAGAAAGACCCAGTTGTCAGGACCATCCTGAAGCTCGTAAAAGAAGGCAAGACTCGCCAGTTCTGGGTGGAGGATGATCTTCTGTGGGCTAAAGGGGGGCGTTTGTATGTTCCAAAAGCTGGAGATTTGCGAAGGACATTACTAAGCGAGTGTCATCACACTCTGTGGGCAGGTCATCCAGGGTGGCAGAGAACCCATGCCCTCTTGAAGCAGGGATACTACTGGCCACAAATGCGAGACGATGTAGTGGAGTACACCAAGACCTGTCTGGTCTGCCAGCAAGACAAGGTCGATAGGAACAAGACACCTGGGTTGTTGGAGCCCTTGCAAGTCCCAAGTCAACCGTGGGAGAGCGTGTCGCTTGACTTTATCACCAGTCTTCCGAAGATAGGAGATTTAAGTGCGATCTTGGTGGTCGTGGATAAATTCTCGAAGTATGCAACATTCATCCTAGTGTCGAAGTACTGTTCGGCAGAAGAGACAGCCAGACAATTTTTCAAACATATTGTCAAATATTGGGGAGTGCCCCCAGAACATCGTCAATGACCGAGATGGAAGATTCACGGGGACGTTTCGGTCCGAATTATTCAATCTCTTGGGGTCACAATTGAATATTTCCTCGAGCTACCATCCGCAGACAGATGGGTAGACAGAAAGATTCAACAGGATGTTGGAGGAGTACTTGCGCCACTTTGTGAATGCCAATCAGAAGAATTGGCCGCAACTACTCGATGTAGCTCAATTTTGTTTCAACTCTCAAAAGAGTTCTTCGTCGAATAAGAGCCCTTTTGAAGTTGTTAATGGACAGCAACCACTGTTACCCCACACAATGGATGAATATCGCGGTCGTAACCCGCGAGCCTTTCACTTCACAAAAGACTGGAAGAAAACAACAGAGATTGCCCGAGCTTATCTAGAAAAAGCCTCAAGAAGAATGAAGAAGTGGGCAGATCAGAAGCGCAGACCACTGGAGTTCAAAGCAGGTGACTTAGTGTTAATCAAGCTGAGGCCTGAAAAGTTGAGATTCCGAGGGGACAAAGACATCAGACTCGTTCGCAAGTACGAGGGTCCGGTCTCATTCATCTCAAAAGATGGCCTAACTTCATACAAAGTCGACCTACCCGCTTGGATGAAGATACACCCGGTCCTTCATGTCAGCAACTTGAAGCCGTATCATGAAGATCCAGCCAATCCAGAGCACAACCAGTCAACCAGAGGAGGAGTCATTGTTCAGCGAAGGAGCAAGCGTCAACCTGAAGAAATCCTGGCGGAAAGAACGGTCACCACTGACCGTAAAAAGCATAAAGAATATCTGGTAAAATGGAAGGGGCTCGCTGATGACGAAATCAGCTGGGAGAGGGCGGAAGACTTGAAGAAGCTCACGCAGAAGATTGAAGATCTACAAGCTACTTCGTCGAGGGCGCCGAAAGATTAAGTGGGGGAGAGTGTGGCGTGCTGCCCTTTGGCACACCCACATGGGGCCATTTTGTTAATGAGCATGCCTTGGTGCTTGATCATTAGTCAAGTCTTGCACCAAGCAACCTCATGGGATAGGGTAGTGGCAGTTTTGTAATATTGCATATGACTCCCAGACAAAAATCATATATGTTCCTGGGAAGACTTTATTTCCCTAGAAGGCTCCTTAGGGGGAGGTGACCTGGTGACTTAGGGAAGCACCATGGCCATCAGCAGATAGGGGCCAAAACTGTGTACTCCCTTGCCCTATCAAGGCTATATATTAATGAAATAACATTTATCCATACTTGCCCCTGGGTGCTTCCTTGTTGCTTATGTGTTACTTGTTTGTTACCTTCGTTTGGCCATTGTGTGCCACTTGCCTTGTTGTGTGCTTTGTGTTCTGTGGACGTTCCTAGGAATGGCTTGGTTTGTGCTTGCTCATACTTCGTTATCGCCCGTTGCATGTTCGAGATGTATATGTGGCTAACCGCTGAGTTTGTTTGCCTGTAGGTGTGTGTTGTAGGCTGACTTGCTAGATTGAAGAGTCTGCAAGTGCCGCACGTTTCGTCTAGTTGGAGTACCCAAATAGCCGGCCCGTGACAGTCAGCTTGGCCTGCTAACCCTGATTTAAATGACTTTTTTTTGTATTCATGTCCCAATGCTTCATAAGAAATGATCTGACACAGAGCAAAAAAAAAAAAAGATATGACCTTAATGAATTTATAAGAAAATATAAAAATTGAAAGGTTAAGGTGTGGGCTATTGTATGTTAATCCCCGTGAGCCCTATTGTAAGAAGACTAGTTTGCACCAAAGATACACACGTGGACGACTGGGATTTGGCAATATGGGTGCATCTAAAATCTTGGCTGCACTGAAGTCCCACCCTATATTTATATATATATATAGAGAGAGAGTTTATTTTGCTATTACTTCAAAGTTTAAATTCCAAAGATAGCAAATTAATCAACATTAGAACGATAAAGGAAAGGACGATGTAATCTAATTTCCTGCTTATATTTTGGCATTTTCCCTTCCGCAATATAAAGAAGAAAAGCACTTCTAAATTAGTTTTCCTTTTAGAAAATTGGGAACACCACACAAAGGTGGCATAATGTTATTGGTGCAATCTAATATTGAGTCTCACACATTTGAATTTAATAATTATTATAAGGTATAGCCAACTAATCATAGAATGTCACTTCATGTGGTGTTTAACACCTTAAGATGTCAAACAACAACATTCTAAAATAAATACTATATATCTCTAACCTATCATAATATATACAACAAAACTAAGAGCTTTATTTGATTTTTGCTTTTAAATTTCCTTTTTAATTGGATTGCCCCAAAATCATCTATTAGGTTTGTGGGCTTTTGGAGATGTATAGCTTTTCTTCTAGTTAGTTTTTTGATGATATAAGGAAATTACTACTTTGGCCTTTGGTTTAAACTCATATTAAGTTTTTATTTTGTATTTCTAGAAAAACTAAAAATAATCCTATGCTATATAAAACAGTAAAAAATGTGCCTTGCTTAATTTTAGTCAGCTTTTATGATAAAAACAAAAATACTCTCACTTAAAATACATCAATACGTTTATTTTTTATAAATATATTTTATAAAATTGATTAATAAAATCTAAATTTAAAAATAAACCCAGTCCAAAATTAAATAAATAAAAGCTATATTTGTCATTTTTTCCAACATTAATATATTTATAATATTTTGTAAATAGACTTTAAAATTGATTAATAAAATCTAAAATTAAATAAATAAAATCCAAAAATAAAAATAGTTTTTATTTATTCAATTTGAAAATTTTATTATTAATTTATGAATTATTTATGTAAAACAATAAATGTATTAAGGAATTGTAAGTGAGGGCAATTTTGATTTCGAAAAAATATCACTAGCACCACGCCACACGATTTTAAGCTTTTTGCAGTGCAATGTTAGTTGTGTTTTTCCCAACCCACACGATGTCATGCTTGGTTTGAAAATTTACAAGTGTTACACCAATTATTCCCACATGACAAATTAGGCAAAGAAAACATAGCTTTGAGCATTCACTGAGAAAAGTAGAAGTCCGGACTAATGCAAGAGAATGCTCAAATGATATATTACTCACCGAATGTTGAGAATATGCTTGGGTGTATGGAGGCTTGTTCCTAAGCATACAAAATACAAAGTAAGGATTGTTTTCGAGCAAATGCGGGGTGCAGTTATTAGATAATGCTTGAGGAATGTTCATCTAACAAAGAAGCTTGAGTAGGAGGAGTTTGGTCACCTGGGAGCATGATGTAATCGACATTTAAGAAGGTAATCAATGTCAATTGGTCAAGCCTACTTAATAGGAAACAATTTCAGGATATTTTATTGTATCTGATTCAAGTGCTTGAATTTGAATGCTTAAATTGTAAAAAAAAATATCATGCAATGGTTATGATTGGTTTGTTGACTAGCTCTTTTGTCAACTACCAAATTAAAAGAATAAAAAATAATACCAAATTTTATGTAGTTCAGGTTATTAATTAACCCTAGTCCACGAGCCACTTGTATTGAAGGTGAAGATCTTGCAAAACATAAGTTCTTGGTATTCAGGCAGCGTTTTTGCTCACTCTGAAAATTGAGATCATTTTACAAGTAATGCACTACCCCTATTTATAGGCGGCTAGGGAGATTAAGCTCATTAATTGGAGTTGATTACAATTTTTCCTCTCTTAATGAGGTTAGTTATTACATAAATGAGAATTTTATGTATTTAATAGTCTAGTGGGCCTCATCATACCTCAGGTGGGCCTAATATGAGCAAGTTCTGCCCATTACTCTATTGGAAAAGAGTCACTGGCAATATCAGGGTTGTATCTGCATGTTCTCCCATGTCAAGTGACGTCATGACACATTGTTTTTGGTGCTTGTACAAGATCGACAACATGATCTCTGTGGCCAGTGGGTGTCAGATAGTTGTGTGTGGTCTAGGGCACCTATCTGCCTGACACCTGACAATTATTCTTCTCCTCTAAAGGAGGCTCTCTAGCACTTTGGTGAGTTGGTCATGACTTGATGGGCTTTTGGAGTCACTTCCTGTCCGGGTTCTGGGAAGGTAATGACCTTTGATGATATACTCTTCCCATGGTGATGATGATGACAAAAATTGGACTTAAGCTCCTATGGAGCCTTAAATAACATCTTAATTTATGCCATGTGTCGAATGGTGAAAACACGGACAACATTTCCCCCCCAAGTCTTCACTCCTCCTTGGAAATAGTGAAGACTTAGATACAATAGTCGTCGTCTTCTCAGGAGTTTGTCCTTGGGTCGTGACCGTTGGGTGTCCTTGAGCACTGATGCCTCAAAAAAAAACATTACCATGTGTCAGATCCCCATTGATGGGACCACCAGTCGATGTTATTTTATGATGGCTCTTTTCGTACTCGAGGTGTCCTTTCATCTTTTGAGTACATCCAATACCTCAATTTTTGTGATCGTTGGATCACGCTTGAGTACTTATTTGTAGGTAATCAACGATGAGGGAGCGAATAACCTTTCACCCATGTTTAGGGTTTTAAATTTAATACTTCATTCCCTTACATTTCCCACTTTCACACTCATATTCTGACGATTCTTTTACTTTCTCAGCAAGAAAAAAATTCCGTTCCTAGAAATCCAATTTCCATACTTTCTTTCTTCTTGTATTAAGCCTGGATAATTGGAGATAATATCATTATTTCAGGGTTAACGCCACTAGATACATCAACGTTCGTACTTGTCTTCGCACATATCTTTGATACTTATCGAGTAAGTTTCCTTTACTGAGGTTTATAGTTTTCCTTTTGTTCTTGGTAGTTTTGTGTTTGTGATTTTTTAGTCGTGGTGATGAACATGATAGGGTTCAGGTCATCATTTCTTTTTGTGATTTTTCAGGCCTTTTATGGTGAAACACCCAGTTGTGAATGATCTTTTTTTTTTTTTTTTATGTTTTAACCAGATTCATTTTTTTTGGGTTTCATTTATGGGAATTTCCCAGAATCTGGCCTTGTTAGGTCGTGTTCTTGAATATCCGGTGGTGTTTCCGGGCAGAGTTTCGTTACTCTGTGAATGCCCCTGTTTAGAAACAAATTCCTTCTTTTTTCTAACCCTAGGAAATTTTCTTAGGGTATTCTCGTGTTCTGGCCATTTTCCTTTTGGTCAGTATAATAATTGCTTGGTTTTGTTTTAGATGTCCGATAATTTCGCGAACTTCATTTTCATGGATTTTACGGCTTTGATCAAGAAATTCAAGAGATGGCCCGAGGACAAGAATAAATCCCCGAGAATGCTCGTGTAGTGGAGCATCTAGTAGGAGTGGCTTCGGTGGAAGAGAGGTCGTTAGTGACCCAGGCACACTTAGGAACTCGTCTCCTAACTAAGGAGGAAGTCAACGTGGGTCCCATTCTGAACGAGTTCGCCCAGTACAAGGCTTCTGAGTTTGAGGCGGAGCATATATCCTCCAAGTTGAAGAACTTAGATGCTCTTGCCCTTTTTAAGGCACACTATGGGATTCACAATGATGGGTACTTAATAAGAATGTGCTGGTAGTCGGAGAGGTCCCATCGCAGGGTTCGTGGCTTCAGGGCCTGGAGCAAATCACACCTCCAATCGGGCGCAACACTCCATATCCATCAATATTTCGTCAACTTTTTGAAGTTTGAGGGATTTCCCCCTTTCAATTAATTCTGAATGGCTACCTGGTCCTTGCGGACTTGTACATCTTGTACAAGCGCCATAATGGGCTCAAACCTTCTCTAGCTAAGATATTGTATCTCTATAGCTTCTAAACATGATTGAAGAAGAAAGGTACCCTGATGAAATATTCACAGTTTCACTAAAAGCCTCCTCACAAAAACGAGAGCCATGCTTGGGATTTCGAGGACCATTTTTTTCTTTACAACAAGATTTCTCATCCAGTCTAACCCAACTCTTCTATTGAACTTCGCCAGAGTTGGTGTAATGCCCTGGCTACCCCAGAACAGTTACGGAGAACGGTGAACCGGAAATTTGACCCACTACCCGAGTCTTTTGGCTAAAAACGTGATCTAAGTGTCATTATCAGGTTAAGGTAGAAAACCAGTAAAAAGGAAAGGGTACATTTCATTAAGTAAATAAACTGCTCATGAGCCTTTCAAAATGTTTACAAGTAGTTCGTAATACAAAAGAGTCGCTACAGTTCCGAATTTACAAACTCCGCCGGCCTAAGCGGCAAAAATAGGGTAAACCCCTAGTTCCTCTGAGAACTCCTTGACCGTGGCGGCCAAGCGGCCCTGTATGTACATCACACCGCCCAAGCTCTCCACTCAAGGCTGGCCAAGCTTTTCCTTTCCTTTACCTGCACCACATAGCACCCATGAGCCAAGGCCCAGCAAGAAAACACAATAGAATACGATATAATATCAACAACGATCATAATAATCATCCAGGACTATCAGTCCGACGAATAGGTGACAATAGCCAAAAGTCACGGTGATGAGCATCGCTCCCTCTAGCCATGTGATGATAGGGTCACCAGGGCTTAATCGATAAATGTTTCGTTCATAAGTTTGTTCAGGACAGGTGCATGGTGATTGGTCACCAACATAACCTTCCACGACCCTAGAGTCGAAACTATGGACAACGTCCCTTAGCCACATGACTAACGGTCACCGGGGTCGTATACCTTGGCTATGGTCATCTGGTCATAGACCAGGCAAGCGCTTATAAGTTCTTCGACCTTAGGGTCGGTTCCACATTAATGCCATAGAGCCATTCAATGCGTGATCGTCGACTTTAGAGTCGGTCCCTGACTAGTCAGTGTCTTAAACAGGTAATCAGCATTCATTAGCATTTAATATGCAATCCACGTTCACATGTATCAACCAACAAGCCTCAATATCAAACCATGCATGTCATATACCTGTACAGGGTGCAACTGTATCCATACACTGTTTTCTTACCTCAAGTTCGAGCGAGAAGTATGATAAAGACGACCCCTGAGAACGATCGGTCTTTTAGTTCCTTAGCGGTTACCTAATCACAACCAATTATAACCTCCATTAATGAGAATCCACAATAATAGGGTCTTAACCTAAGCACCACCCTCGGGACCTCGAAACATGCCCACACGGTGAGTAGAATCGATCCCGGGCCTTATGGATTGAAACCCCAAGTCAAAAACCTTTAAAAACACTCAAAACGGGGTTTGGAAGGAACAGGGTAGCGCTACAGCGCTCAACCCCTAGTGCCACAACGCTCTACTCAGAACCTCCCAAAAGCCAAAAAGCCTCCCGAGGAGCGCTATAGCGCCCTAGGGTGGGCGCTGTAGCGCTACCTCCAGCCCAAAACTTCCCTGAACCGACCTTCTTCATCTCCTTCGTTTCTAACTCGATCTCCAAGCTTCCAAAGCCTATTCTTGATGCCAAATGAACCCAAAAACCATCCCAACACACCCCAAACATCACAAGCATGGAAACCCTAGCCAAAACTCCCAACAAAACCCATGAATTCACCCTAAACATTTCAGCTGCAACACAAAACTAAAACAGAGCAAACCAGAGAAACTATGGTTAGAAACTTACCCAAAGCTTGGCTTATGAAGCTCTTCAATGATGGAACACACTCCCAAACTCCCAAGGCTTGCTTCCTAAGCTTGAATCCTCAAAATTGGTTCAGAAACCACAAAGAACAATGAGGAGAAGAAGGTACGGGAGAACTCTCAAAGATACTCTGTTTTTCCATCACCTTTTTCAGCTAAATAAGGTTATATCTATCCTAGGGGGTGAAATGACCATTTTACCCCTAGGTCAATTAATGGTTTCTAAAGACTCCCAAGGGCATTTTTGGTACTTTCCTCCTAACTCGTTAATCATAATTAACGCTCTCTAATTCCCGCTATTCTCAAAAATCATAAACACCAATAATTCACATCCCATTACCCTTTATCTCCCGGTAACGCTCTAATCATCAAAATCACCCCGTGACTCAAACCAAGTCCCGACACTTAAACCTGTTGTGACCAAACCGCTAATCAATAATCTACGATCGTCTCATGTCGAACAGCTCGAGCAAACCCACATCATAATGTGGTCTCAACATATATCACCGACATGCATACAATTAACATTATATTATAATATAATTCTCATAAACATACATAAACACATTAAATGGAAAAATTAAGCAATTATGGCCCTCCCGGCCTACAAATCCAGCCGTTAAACCACATTAGGGAATCCGGGGCATTACAGTTGGTAAGTATGATTGTCAATTTCTGAGGACTTCTTCGACATAGATTTTTTTAGCTCACATTAACTCTCTTGCCATAGGTCATTCCTCTGCACCACATGGGTGGCTTCTTTCTACAACCGCCTAGAGCAAATGAAGACCCTCCCAGATGTGGAGCTAGAGCTAAGCTAGTTGGTAACTACAAAGAACCTTGTCTGGGTTGTACTTCTTTGGACGGGCCAAGATATCGGAAACTTGGATCTCACCAAGTTTTGAAATTCTAACAGGTACAGAGAGTAAGTTGCGAGGCATATCGAACAAGTTTTCTAGGAAGCTGCTTGCTCAACGACTGGTTGTCGAGCATCAAGAGGCTGCTCAAACCTTTCAAGCTTCCCATGAAGCCCGCCTCACACAAGAGATCGAGGAGGAGATAGAATTGGGAGTTGGTGCCTCCACCTCTAACCAAGGTAAAACTCCTCTCCTCGTATTTCATGCTAAATTGGTTGATGATGGGGTAAGTCTCGACCATGTGTGGGTTTCCCCCAGTATCCTCCGGTGCAGCTTCTACAGTGAATGTTATAGATTCAGGAGGTATACTAAGATTATCAAGAAGTTATAGATTGCAACCTCCACCATCTGATGAAACACCTGCCCCATCGAGGCATCGTGCCCCTCAACCGTGTGACCTCTTTTAAGGCTTCTTGGTTTTTCCAGTATGAAACCAATACCACTCAAGAGATGGGTCAGCTGATGAGCACCTTTTCTCATTCAATGCTTCACTTAGAGGAACCGTCAAGTGGTGGGTCTTCCCGAGACGTTCAATTGCTCTCAGATACTTTTGTTGTTTTACTTTTTTACTCTTTTTTTTTTTTTGTGTAAGTACTAACCCATTTGTATTTTTCTTTCGCAAATCAGATGAGGTTCAACGACACGGTCCTCAATCTTGACTCGGTTCCCTCGAAAGCCAGAGGAAAAAAGAGACCCCTAGATGCAACCAAACCTCCCCCGCCCCCGAAGTGACTAGTAGTGGTTCAGACTCCCCTTGAGAGGCTTAGGGAGACACATATCGATCCATCGTGGGAGGTGACCGACGCTCTCATATTGGAGGTTTCCTCTTGGAAGACATCTTCCCTAAAGTCCCAGATGTTCAAGGTTCCTAGCCTGCTCTTGTACCCCGAGCAATACAAGGGGAAACTACTTGAGAGGTACAGTACAATGGTCGAGCACTTCAATGCTCGACTGGACGAGGGCAAATCTTTTGTCCACTAGCTGGGGACGTATATTCACCAAATGAAGCCTCCACGAAAGATGCCTTAGGAACTTCCGATCGATTGTATGCAACTGGAAGGTCTGTTTGCCGAGAAGCATGACCTTTTTGTTGCTTCATTGGTTGCGGAGCTTCTCCAGAGGTTAAGTACCACTATGTGTGACTTAACCGTGATGGGATACGCCTAACTTGGAGGGTGGCAATGAGGCCAGTCTCATCTCCTCTTGCCAACAGGTACTGTAAAGGAAGATATCTTACTTTCCAAATTATGCTAACCATTCTCTATGGCCGGTACTAACTCTATTTCTATTTTTAGGAGACTCTGTGGTCCAATGTTTGGGGAACCTATGACATGACACATTTAACATGGTATTTAAACATGTCATATTCAAGTCGTGTTAATCTTACATGCCACATTTATATTTTGGACCTATTTATAACATACTTAACCCACATAGATAAAATAAAGAAAGATAAACAGGTTCAAACAAGTCATTATAACCCATATAACACCTATTTATAATTTAACCTATGTAATCAATTGAAAATTAAAAAAATATATATTATTCAAAATATAAGATATCATACACTAAAATATTGTTGGGGTTAAGCTATAAAGAACCTTAGTTTTGTGTTACAACTCAAAACAAAGATACAAGTACTCTAACTTTAATGATAGTAAACACAAATCACATAAACACAGAGATATCAAAGTGTAGAGTAGACCTTTATTGAAGAACAACCCTTAGAGCATAAAATCACAAAGCTATGATTTTATGTAAAACACAAAAGTTGCAAGGCTTGACACAAATGAGATTTGTTGTTCGAAAATCTCTATTCCTAACCTTCTCTATGGAAATAATTGAAGCTACTACAATGGAAGGAGATTGGGATACACAAGCTGTAATGCTCTACTGCCCTAGTGTCATTACCATATGATTTTAAAATGTGCCATTAGCTCGCTAATCGAGGTATTAGACCGAAAATTGTGGTTAATTTAAAAATGAAGACTTGGTTAATGAAAATTAGGTATAAAAGTGGTGGTCATTCATTGAAATTATAAAAGTGTTACATTTGGATCCCAAAATACTGTTTAGAAACATAATTACAAATCAAAAGGTAACTTTATAGTCGACCTAGGTGACAAAATCAAACATCTATAACCACTCCTCAAAACACCTCAGCGTTGCGGCCAGGTAGGCCAAACATGTACACACCGCTCCATGCCCTCCAACTCATGGTTGTTTGACCTTTTTCCTTGCCCTTACCTACACCACAAAGCACCCGTGAGTCGAGTCCCAACAAGAGAACTTCACAGCAGAGTATACAATAATTCACTTCAACAAACACATACTAAATTAAAGACAACAAGTAATTACACGTTTCTAATGGAATGTACAACATTACAGCAGTATAACAGTACAATAGCATACTGGCATAACAACCTAATAGTACAGCAGCACAACTATATAGTAACACAGCAGTACAATAACAAAGCAGTATAATAACAACACAGTCTAGTAACACGACATTACAATAACACAACAACATAATACCACAGCAGCGGCCTCCGCCAATCGGGGTGCGTTATCAGGCACCAAGTCTGCGATGCTAGCCGAACGGGTGTGTACAACACCCTTGAGGGTCTCGCCCTGGCGGCCAGCATTCAACATGTTTGTAGAGTCCAAGAACTTTACTTAGCTAGTTAGATTGTAGTATTATAGTATTTATAGTATTGTCTTTATGACTGTGGATTTTTGGTTCAGACCGGGAATTATTTGGACACTCATAGTAGTACTTGTAGATTTTCTAAGTTTAACCTATAGTTTAAGAATATTAATGTTAACCTAAGGTTTGATTAATATGGCTGATATTAAGGATAATATTTATTATACTATAAGGTTTAGATAAGAACCAATAGGATTTTTAGCACATGTTATGTATGGGTGATTAAGGATTAAGTATTTTGAGGATTTAATTTATTAAGGGTAAAATTTGAATGCTCTAAGGTCAGTTAGCAGCTTTGAATACGTTTGAGGGCTTAGTCAAGGCTGTTTACTCAATTTGAATTAAGCTAAAAATGTGTAATTTTGTGTTTAAATAATCAGCGAATGCCGATATATCGCAGCTATAGGGGGCGATATATCGCAGCACGTAGATACGGAAAACACGAAACGATGCACGTTTGCCTCGGGCATATTGGTCCAGGCGATATATCGCCTATAGGGGGCGATATATCGCCTCCTTCAGCTTATTTTGAAAGTTTTTGAATTTGTTTTCCATTCAGCCATTCAACCTCTTGATAAGTCCAGCAACTTTTTGAACGAGTCTTCAGCCTCTGCTGAACGATTATTCAAATTATTTTCACCTAAAAAGCCATTATTTTTATTTAAGTTAAATCAAGATCCTTTCATTCCTAAACTCTATAAATAGGACCTAGTACCCAGCCATTATTCACCTTTTACTCTAAGTTCAGAGGCTGCAAGTTGCTAGGTGAGTGTGAGAGTGTAAACACTTGGGTGGGGAAATCATAAGCTTGATCACCATAAGCTTATCAAACACTTGGGGAAGTAAGGTTTCATAGTATTTCGGTTCGAGGTTTAGATTGGTCTACAAGTCTTCAAGGTATTTCTACACCTTAGTTCATTGGTATTATTTTATTTTAAGTTCTCATAGTCTTCTACTCAGCCTCTAACCTTAATCTTTAATTTGGTTAGGAAATCTAAGTTCTTGAGCAAAAAGGTTTTGGTAAGTATTTTTCTCAATGGTTTAGTCCTTCCATTCCTTTCAATTCTCTTCTTCTCTATACTCACTCTTTTTAATGGTTCTTAGGAGTGTTCCAAAGTCCCACCTCTGTCCTCTTATCCCGGTAATTTTGGTAAGGAAAATAGGATAGAAATTCATATGTTATATGTTTTATATGTTATCTTATGTTTCTTATGTTATGATAAGTGTTATGATATGTATGTTTGTAGGCTTGGGCATATGACCCATATGACTAACAAGACCCCAAATAGATTATGGGCATATGACCTGCTTAGCTAGTAGGACCCCACTAATCTCATGGGCATATGACTTGTTTAGTCTATGAGACCCCAAGTAATAATGGCCATTATAGTATGTGTATGATATAAGTGTAATGTATCTTATGTTATGTTTTTATGTTTCTTATGAAATCTATGTATATGAACTATGTGGTAGATTTTCCTTGCTGGGCATTAGGCTCATTCCTTTTTGTTTATATGTGCAGGAAAATAACTATAGTGGCGGTAAGGTTCGTGGATGCTTGGGGATTGTGTATCGGTGATGAATGGATTCAAGGAGTCGAGAGTTCGATTTCGAGGATGTAGTCTTTTATTTATGGTTTATGTGTAATTTTTCCGCACCTATTTATGTAATATCTTTTCATTTCAATTAAGATATGTTTTCTTTTTAAAACAATGGGATCCCATATCCTGCTTTGAGTTATGTAAGTTTTAACGTTGGTTTTTACAAGTTTTTAATAAAGTTATGGTATTTTCACAATGTAAGTTTTATTAAGGATTAGTATGTTTAGTTTTCGTAATGGTCCTAAAGTCTAGAGTAGTTGGGTCATTACAATGTTTAACGTCGATCTCAGACCCTTGCCCCTCCTGGCTTTTGCCGCTTTTGACTCTTTCTGATCAGCATAATCACAAGTATGACATAACAATTATAAACAATATGTAAAATGCTATACGACAGAAAAAACTCTTTTACCTGGTGTCCCGAGCTGACAACCTAAAGCGATCCCGAGCACGACTCCTAATCCTAAGCCTCAGCAGTTATAAACCTAGTCACAACACCATAACAAATAGATATCCATCAATCTCTAATCAGTTTAGAACTTCAAATACCAATAATAGCCTTCAGGACCTCCAATCCTACTAATCCAGGTAGTAGAATCCTTTCAGAGCCTTAACATTTGGGTTCCCGAGCCGAAAACCTTCATTTGGCCAAAATTGCCTATTTGAGCCGCGACGCGCTGAAGTTAGAGAGCCTTGGGCTCTCGCCAAGGGGACAAGGGCTGCGACACACTTCAGCATGCGCCTGGGCGCATGGGCAAAGTCTGAGGCTCCCAAGCCTTTTTGTTCATGCAGGTCGTGGCGCCTGAAGAGCAGGGTCATGGCTTGGACCCAGCGAACCCATAAATCCTTGCATCTTTAATGAGCTAAACTTCCTGAAACTTAATCTATACATACTCTAATGCTAGAATTGAGTCCCTCAACAACTCCATCACAATTAGATAGTGCCAACACCTTAGAAAGCTAGTTAAATCACCCAATTCCAACCTAATTCAACTTAAGCCTAGAACTTAGCCAAGCTTCATTCTCAACAGAATTTACCAAAGGAAACATGGAAATAACCTTACCTCAATTAAGGAATTCGAATCTTAGGTATGCCCCAATTATTCCAAGCTTCAAGTCCTTCAAGCCTTCAGCCAATTTCCCTAAGTGTTCTTCCAAAGTTTCCACAGAATTTCCAAGCCTCCTAGACAGAGAATGCACCGAGAGAGAGAAAGAAGCTGAGAGTGTGTGTGTTGTGATTTCCCCTATTTTCTGGTTAGTTTAGAGACTTAGGCCAAAACCAAGTCTATCCCTCAGCTTTAAAATGACCACTTTATCCCCAAGACCAACCCTAGTCTCCTAGTATCACTAAGTGAAAAGTCGTCATTGCCACATCTCGCTAATTCCTCGAGTGTCCTATAAATTCCCAACTACCCTGACATACCCAAATAATTACTAAGTAATTACCCGTTACCCACTGAAGCAGTGGTCAATTTAAAATTCTTCACTGATAATCCATCACACTCTTCCTAGCACAAGTAGCAATTCTCGAAACATCTCTTGCCTTGATCCTCAATTTATAAATAGGAACAAGAACTAGAAAGCCACCCGGTTGCCTCCGAGGGCTAGCCTCAGGCTCTAACCATATCGAGACGGTCACCCAAACTGGGGTAGGTTTATTTGCACCCTTTGGTTCTTCTGTCTTTGTCTTCTGGCATTTCCTCTTGATGTGCCCTACCATTCTTTATTGATAACATTCCTTCAATCGTCATTTCACAGATATCGTCTCCTACACCTATCGCGCACTAAATAACTCCTCCAAACCTCATTGTTGTCCTAACAGTCGCCTGAACTCTGTGAACTCTTCTATCAGGACCAGGAGTAATAGAACTTTCAAGGGTTTTCTTTCCTAGTTACTGGGCCTCTGCCCCTTCCTGATCCTGCAAATGGGGATACCATTCCCTGAGCTTTCCTTCCAATGACACTCTTACTCCATGTCTCGTAACCTGTGTCCTCTATATCAAGGGCTCTCCCTACTACCCAAACATAGGTAACATCCTCCTGTACTAAAGCGATCTTAACACTGTAGGCCATCCCAGAGTTCAATCCTCGAGTGGATAACTCCTTTCGTGCCACATCTGTTGGTACTAATACAAATGCAAATTTGTCCAATCTACAAAGCTCACTAACATACTCTGTCACTGTCTTACTATTCTGAATCGAGTTCATAAACTCATCAGTCTTTGCAACTCAAATTGTGTCACCGTTGTGCCTCTCATTGAACCATTATCTAAGTTTCCTTCGAACCCACCATGACAATATTCCGGGACTGGGATACAACTTCCCACCACGTTTGGGCACCCTCCCATTATATGTACGTGGTACAAGCCACCCTGTCACTGCCTTTCACTCCTATAGAGTCAAGGACAAAGCTAACCATGCTCATCCACTATTCAACTCTAAATGGGTCCAAACCTCCCTCAGAGATTGTAGGTTAACACTTCTAAAGTCTTTCATATAATAATTCCCATATGTTTCCACCCTCAAGTTAGGTCGTAACTGATGCCATTGTTGCCAACCCTCACAGGGCAGCGTTCTTGACAAAACCTGCTGTCTCAATCACCTAATCTCTTCCTCTTGCCTTTACAATTTTGCTTGCATGCCAACAAACACTTGTTCCCAATCTCAGGGCCAACGGATGATTCTGGCCTCAGCAGCCACCATCCACACTGCCTAATCCAGTTGACAGCCTTTGATACAAAACTTCCAAATCTAAATGGCAGCCGAAAACCTACAAGCTCTGATACTCTTATCCAACACTAAACCATAGCAAGGCCAAACAACACAATAGCCATATAATACACATACTAGGATACAAATCCATAATGCTCATGCATCAATCATCAAACCTCATTCCCACAAAACACATACATATTCATCATGCTCCCTATTCTAGCAGATAAGGCACCTCAAATAAGCAATTAAACAGATATTACATTTAATTCCAACCAACCCTAAGTCGAGCTTGTCTCTGGTAGCAAGTGTAGCTGTTCGGTCAATCTATAGGAACCATAAACCTTGGCACGCTCTAATACCAAGTTGTAATGCCCTACTACCCTAGAGTCGTTACCATGTGATTTTAAAATGTGCCATTAACTCTCTAATCGAGGTATTAGACCGAAAAGTGTGGTTAATTTAAAAATGAAGACTTGGTTAATTAAAATTAGGTATAAAAGGGGTGGTCATTCATTAAAATTATAAAAGTGTTACATTGGGATCCCAAAATACTGTCTACAAAACATATTTACAAATCAAAAGGTTACTTTATAGTCGACCTAGGCGAAAAAATCAAACATCTATAACCACTCCTAAAAACACCCTAGCTGTGGCGGCCAAGTAGGCCAAACATGTACACACCGCTCCATGCCCTCCAACTCATGGTTGTTCGACCTTTTTCCCTGCCCTTACCTGCACCAAAAAGCACCTGTGAGTCGAGGCCCAGCAAGAGAACTTCACAGCAGAGCATACAATAATTCACTTCAACAAACACATACTAAATTAAAGACAACAAGTAATTACACGTTTCTAATGGAATGCACAACATTACAACAGTATATCAGCACAGTAACATACTGGCATAACAACCTAATAATACAACAACATAACTATACAGTACCACAACAGTACAATTACATAACCGTATAATAACACAACAGTCTAGTAACACGGTACTACAATAACACAACAGCACAATACCATGACAACGGCCTCATCCGATCGAGGTGCAATCTCAGGCACCAAGTCTGCGGTCCCAGCCTAACTGGTGTGTACAACACCCTTGAGGGTCTCGCCTTGGCGGCCATCATTCAGCATGCTTAATGCCGATCTCGGCCCCTTGCCACTGCAGCTTTTGCTGCTTCCGGCTCTTTTCGATCAGTCATAATCACATGTATGAAATAACAACTACAAACAATACATACAACACTATACATCACATATTTCTATGAGCCCAAATAGTTCTCTTACCAAGTGTCTTGAGATGACAACCCAAAGCGATTCCCAGCATGATTCCTAATCCTGAGCCTCAGCGGTAAAACCTAGTCATAACGCCATAACAAATAAATATCCATCAATCTATAATTAGTTTAGAACCATTACTGTAAATCATGTTCCCAGCCATTCATGATACTGCATCTCCTAAGCAAAAGTTAATAGTTCGATTATACTAAGAAATATTAACAAGTGAATCAATAGATCCAATAAGCACAAACATGAGTTCATGACTACTCAGGATTTATACTAATCTACAAATGATCATCTATTATGATAAGAATTGAATCTTTATGGCAAACGGTAAGCTTATAAAGATAGTTAATTCATATCGGTCATGTCATAGATAATCTCTATATTCACAATACCCTTTACCAAGATGTCTATCCACATCAATAATCAGAATCTAGACTACTTGCATTCAATATGCCTAGTAAATTGTACTAGTAACCATTCATTAAAGATTCCTGACTTTAATATGTTACTGACTATTTTATTCATTGTATATGATCTTAATTCCCTCGTAATAATACATGATCATATTCTCATAAATGAATATGAAATTTTCTTGATATTCGTATAAATTATTCAAATAATAACTATAACATTCAAATATAATAAAATTGTACTTTTATTTAAATCATTAAAATCACTTTACATGCTTTTAAGGCATAAATCCTAACAAAGGTTTGGAAAACGGATCCGCTAAGTTCTCACCTGATTTCACATATGAAATTAATATGATACTTTTATTAATCAATTCACTCACATAGTCATGTCTTAGACTTATATATCTGGAATTCCCATTATAAATTTTGTTGCAAGCTCTAATCAAAGTGGCTTGATTATCACAATATATCAAAATCATTGATACATCAATCGCAATTCTCGGTATCTCCAACATGAGATCTCTTAGCCACTCGACCTCTTTGTCGATTGCCGCTAGAGCTACAAACTTGCACTCCATGGTTGAGTGACATATACTTTTTTGTTTCTTAGATCCCCAAGAAACCGCATTCCCACCAAGGATGAACACCTAACTTGCGTCAGAATATCCCTCAAGTATCTTAGGAAACTTAGAATATTAAAGGCACAAGTCTTTGGTCCTTTTAAGGTATCCAAATACTCTTTCGACGACCTTCCAATGTAAGATACTTGGGTTGCTAGTAAGCCTACTTAGTCTACTAACCGCAAATGCAATATCTGCTCTAGTACAATGAGCGACATACATTAAACTCCCAATTGCACTTGCATACTCTAGTTGAGCCACCACTCTCCCTTCTTTCTTTTCAAGCTTTTGACCTTGATCGAAGGGTGTGTTTGCCTCTTTGATATTAAGATCACCAAACTTGCCAAGCATTTTCTCAACATAATGAGCTTGTGCTGAGGCATACCCCTCAACATTTCTACTAACTTTAATACCTAATATGGTATCAACCTCTCCAAGGTCCTTCATTTTGAAGTTAGAATATAGAAAATTCTTCATTTCTATAACGCCTTTAATGTCGTTCCTTAGTATTAGCATATCATCAACATATAGACACACTAAGATGACACAGTCATCACAATTCTTAGAGTATATGCACTTGTCCACACTATTGTGTCTAAACTCATCCAAAAAATTTGCCTCCTTGAATTCTCTTGCCATTGTTTTGGTGCTTGTTTTAATGATTTAACAAGCCTACACACCTTATGTTCATTTCCCCTCAGAACAAACCCTTCCGATAGTTCCATGTACAACTCCTCATCGAGGTTACCATTTAGGAATTTCATTTTGACATCCATTTGATGAACATATAGGTTGTGTATTGATGATAAGCCAAACACCAATTTTATAGATGTTGTCCTTGATATGGGTGCAAAGGTTCAAAGTAATCTATACCCTATTTTTTTCTAAACGATTTGGCCACCAATATTTCCTTATAGGCTTGAATGGTCACATTAGTGTTGTATTTCTTTAGAAATATCCACTTGAAACCTATTGGCTTTGATCCTTGTGGTAGATGAACAATATTATAAGTGTGGTTAGACATAATTGAATCCATCTCATCATTTATTGCCTCTTTTCAAAAGTTAGAGTCCCTTGAGGACATAGCTTCTTGGAAAATCTTATGATCATCCTCCACTTGAAGTACCATAGGATACTTCCAAGTGTCATCCATATGGTTTCCATCTATTAGGTACAGAGTCTCCACTTGAGAGGTTTCATTTTGCGATCCAATATATTTAAGTCTTTGGTTTCTTCTAGGCAACGTCGGTTGCTCTACAACCCTTGAAGACAACTTCTCTTGAGTTCCTTTTAATGAGATTGGTTCTTGAGGCTTATTGTCACTATACAACAAACTCTCAAAGAAATCCACTTCTCTCGATTCAATTATCGCATTAGACTCCAAGTCTAATAGCCTATAGGCCTTGCTATTTGAGGCATAGCCTACAAAGACACATTTTATGACCCTTGGACCCAACTTGGTCCTTCTAGGATCCGTGCTTTTGCAATAAACAAGGCACTCTCATACTTTGAGATACCCTAGGTTTGGCCTCTTTCCTTTCCATATGTCATATGGTGAAATTTGATTCTTCTTTAGAGGAATCTAGTTTAGAATATGACAAACAATTAGAAAGGCTTTTCCCCATAACTCAAAACTCAAATTTGCATGTAATATCATAGCATTAATCATTTCAACATATATTCTATTTTTTCTTTCCGCTATACCATTTTTTGGGGGTGTATAAGGGGTTTGTACATTCATGTATTATACCATGCATCTCACAAAGTACATTGAATTCATTGGAGAAGTATTCATCGCCCCTATCACTTCTAATCACTTTTATTTTCTTTTCCAATTGATTTTCAACTTTGGCTTTATAGATTTCAAAGATGCTAAAGGCATCATCCTTATTCTTAAGCAAGTACACATATGTGAATCTAGAACAATCATCAATAAAGGTAATAAAATACATATGTCCACCTCTAGCAATTATTCCATTCAATTCACATAAATCACTGTGTATCAAATCTAACAAATTAGTTTTCCTTTCAACACTTAGAAAATGTTTCTTTACCATCTTAGATTTAACACATAATTCACACTTTTCATACTCAACATTATTGCATACAATTAAACCGCATTTTATGACTCTTTTAATTGATGTATATCCTATATAAGCAAGTCTATTGTGCCGCAGAGTAATATAATCAAAACCAAACACATAAGAGGAAGATGAGCATGAATTATTATAAAAAACATTGTCTTTGGTACACAATTTAATCATCCCATCACACACATACCCTTTCCCCACAAAGTAGTTGTTGTTGGATAGAATTTGCTTGCCAGACTCAAACACCGCTTTGATGCCCAGTTTCCTCAACAAATTCCCACTCACAAGATTCCTACACATATCCGGAACATACAAAACATTGGTCAATAAAACCTTCTTTCCATAAGTGAAGTAAAGATCAACATTCCCCTTGCCCAACACCTTGGACCTTTGCTCATTTCTCATTTGGATCTCATGAAGATTCTTTCTTTCTTGGGGCTAGATGAGTATCGTTCTTTGATTGGGGCTTCTTGTGAGTCTTCCATTTGGATTGAGAGGGTTTCTCTATGGTGTTAGCCTTGGATGTCCCAACATTGGACTCTTCCATGCACTTGTCTCTAGAATGAGATTCTTCTTCAATCTTTAGGTGCTTCAAGATCTCTTCCAAAGATATCTCATCATTCTTATGGAGGATCTTCTTTCTATAGCTTCTCCAAGATGGAGGTAACTTAGCTATAATCCTTCCCAAAATAAAGGGTGTCGGCAATGTTTTCTTAAGAGTAAATAACTTATTCACAATCACTTGGGAGGAGTAAGGGTTTACCACCAAAGTATTTAAATTCCATGTATTGAGTTATGATTAATTTCTTGGTACCTTTGTAATGCCCTGGATAGCCAAGACCGTTACACTTTGTGTTTATTAAGGTGCAAGACTTGCTAATCAAGTCATTTAGCTAGAATCGTGTTCCTGAAACTACAGTTGACCTAGGGTTAAAGAATTTTGGTCTCAAAAGTTTCATTTCTTATAATCAAACATTTTTACATGGGATCCAAAAGTAGTAGCGTTAAAAGACACTTTACAAAATTTCTGGATAAAAGTACACTTACTAGCCACTCTAAGGGCAAAACAGACAATTAGGCTTTTTTCGTCCTGTACCACTCCTCGGTCGTGGCGGCCGATCAACTGACTATGTACATTCAGCCCCAAAGCTCTCCATCTCAGGACTGGTCCACTTTTCCCTTTCCTTTACCTGCACCGCGTAGCACCCATGAGCCAAGGCCCAGCAAGAAAACACAATAACAGAGCATAATCATCAAGCAAACAACCAGATAACTCATGCAGTATAATCATATACTCAACATTCCAAATATTCACGTTAATCAAGTATTCAGCATACCAACTACATCATTTCATATCAATAATCAATTCACATATGATAACCACGGTCAACACCCTTAGGCCGCACCCTCTATTTATCCCACTGACTCCGGCCCGCTTAAATAGAGCTCAGTGAATATTAAGCAGTCCTCAGCTACCAGTGGCTGAGCCGCGCCCTGTGCGCAAGTATTATTTACGACACTCTTAGGTCATTTATCACATGTCCCATGGCATAGTACCATCTATGACATCATACAGATATAGGGAGCTCTTAGTCCCAACACAATCACATAACCGGGTGCAGTTTTCTTACCTTTAGATTTCGATAGCTTTGTTCAATTCAATCCTCAAGCACGATCCCGCCTGAGCCCTAGCGTACACCTAGTCACGGTTACAAGTCAGAACCAACTCCAAACTTCAATTCCAAAACCTAGCCTCGGGACCAATCGCGAGCCCTTGGGAAGCCCTAATTCCACCAAACGGGGTGGTGCAATCAAACCCCGAGCCCCCAAAAAAAAACCCTAAGAAATAACCCAAAAATCCCATTCTGGGAACAGGGTAGCGCTACAATGCCCTAAAGTGGGTGCTACAACGCTACAAACAAAGCCAAAAATGCCCCAGACCACAAGGCCTAGCGATGTAGTGCCCGCTATAGTGCTAGTTACAGCACAGCTAACCCTATTTTTTCATCCTTCGATTTTCCCCGAGCCAAACCTTTCCAAAACTCTTCCAAACTTCAACCAAACATCAAAACAAGCCTAACAACATCTCCAACTCACCCCAAATGACCTAACCATATAAAAATCAATCACATGCACCCCAAAATACAGAAATCACCATGGCTGAGTTTGAAGCTCAAGAACTCAACAGAACAACAGAAGTCACAGAACTTAAAGCTAGAATTTCTTACCTTTGATAAATGAATTCGACCTAGGTTATCTCCACACTTCCTTATCCTTCACCCCCTCAAACCCTTAGGCTTAATTCCCTAGAATTCCCACAGAAACTCAGCTTAGAAAACAAATTCAACACCAAAACCAAGAACTGAATAACAACCTCAAAACCTTACCTCAAATGATGAATAATCTCTGCCAATTCCCCAAGCCAAATCAAGGATCCTAGTGTTGAGTCTTAGCCTAAGCCTTCTCTGAATTTTAGCTCCAAATTTCGAGAAAAATTGGTGAAGATTAGCCCAAACCGTGCAAGAGAGTAGTGCTCTGTTTTCCCTTCTTTCTTTTCTCCTTCTTTTCTTCAGACTTCCAAAACTTTCTACACATCCCACTAAGGCATAAAGTAGCATGACCCTTATCTCTGATTTTAAATACCAAAAGACCAAACTACCCTCCCATTTAAAACTAAACTTTGAAGCCTCCTAAGGGCATTTTAGTCATTACACCCAATTCCCGCTAATTCCTTGAATGTCTCTAATATTTACCGCTTACTTCCCGACACCAACTAAACACCAATTATATTCCTCAGTATCAAAATAGACTCCAATATATTTCCTAAATTCCCATATATACCATCAGGCTCGCCCCCAGCTGGGTATAAATCCCCGCTTTGACTTTTTCGCTAAACCGCTCACTAGGATCGCCTCGAGTCACAAGCTACAAATATATCCACATAATAATGTGGTCTCAACAATTTATCACAGATATTTATAGTTATGCCCTCAACGGACCAAAATTATGAATATGCCCTTCTAACCTAATCAGGGCCTACATGCATACTAATACACATAGTCATGCATCATAGATATCCAAATAATCATATAACATGCTTTTAATCATTTAAATCACATATAATCCAGTTATGCTCTCCTGGCACACTAATCAAGACCCTTAAGCCTTATTAGTAAATTTGGGTCGTTACAACCTTCTTCTTCGATTTTGTACTTCTTCTCAAGAGCTTCCAAAATCTCATTTCTCGATGTAGTGTTTCTGTAGAGATCATAGAGACGATCCGATAGAGAATTGAGTATGTAACCTCTACATATGAGCTCATCCTCTTCCATTTTCTTCCTTTCCTTGATCACTTCTTCAAGATCATCATTCTTTGAAGACTCCAAAGTCTTCAAATATTTGTTACGATATAGTGCACCTTCAAATTTTTGAGGAGGAACTTGATCTTGTCTTGCCAACGAACGAAATTTGAGTCATTGAATCTATCTAGTCTCACTAGATCTGGAGAAATGAACTTGAGGGCTGATATTGAGGAGCTTTGTTCCATGACTTTCACTAGCTTAAAAGCTTTAGATGTACACCAAATTTGACACAAAACAATGGTTTAGAGATAGATAAATTTCATTATTGGGGTTAGGCTATAAACAACCTTAGTTTTATGTTACAACTAAAAACAAACATACTAGTAATCTAACTTCAATGATAGTAAACAAAGATATCAAGGTGTAGAGTGGACCGTTCTTGAAGAACAACCCTTAGAACATAAAATCACAAAGCTATGATTTTATGTGAAACACAAAAGTTGCAAGGCTTGACAAAAATGTAGAATTATTTTCTAAAAATGTCTATTCCTAGCCTGCTCTATTGAAATGCTGGAAACTACTACAATTGAATGAGAAGGGATACATAACCCTTGGGTCTTCATACAAGCCAAGCTTTCTTGATGAAGATCTTGAAGAAAACTAGTAATCTTGAAGGCAAGATAGAGAGAGAGAGAGACATGAGTGATCAAATCACCAATTAACGCATATCAACCTTTTCAATAGTATAGGTCCCTCATTAGATTCAACCAATGAGATTGGAACATTTAAATTTAAGTTTTGGAGCTAAAACATGAAGCTATACAGACACGTATGAAAAGCCTAGGCGGCGCGTCACCTTGCACTAGGCGATTCATTGCCTAGCACCAGGTGATGTGTCGCATAGTCTACCATTTTTTGGCCGAGGGAAAGGCGACGCACTGTCGATGCCTCTATTGTGACGCTCCAAAAATGTTCTCAAAACATCCCAAAATGTTCCCAAACTTTTTGGGTTCTCTTAAATACTCCACATAAATTTTTCAGACCCAAAAATATGATTTATAAATGCCTATAACGAAAGTCAACTTTCCCTTGTTGACTTTTGTGAAATCGTTATTGTTTTTACACCTCTTTGTGACTAAAAAATCTCATCATGTATTTAACCAATCACAATAAATCTCGTGAACTCGGGGTGGCCTCGAAGGAATCTTCTGACTTAGCAGCAAAAATCCAGAAGCCATTGTACCTCCTCTTTGTGGAGCGTGACCGGATTTTCGAGAGGCCAAGAAAACTGTCAATGAGGTAGTGAAGGCCTTGGAGGAGACCAAGATAGCTAAGGAGGAGGCCACCAAAGCTCAGGAGGAGACTACCAAAGCTAAGGAAAAGGTTGCCAAGGCTAAAGAAGAGGCCACTTGGGCTGCGGGGCAGGCCGACACGCTGTGCAAGGAAAAGCTGGCCACAGAGTACTGCAATAGGGCATGTCCTCCGAGATTGAAACCCTCATCAAGGAGAAGGACTTTCTGAGAGAAGACTTGGAGAACATTGCTTGTGATGCTTTTCATAAGGAATGGCTTCACAACAGGGACATGAACTTAAGCTTCACTGACAATGCTAATGATGCTCCAGAAATCTTCGAGGAACGTCCCGAGCTAAAATTGTTGCTACCACTGCCGAGTCCTTCAGCGCCAATCTGATCATTGAACTTGTGGAGGTGGTTCCCATGGACCAGGAGTAGTTCAACCTCTTTATTTTCTTTCCTTTTTTTTTGTAAATATTCTTGTGAGCCAAATTTTTGGATCATGAACAATTTTGATGCTTGAGCTTCTGAGCACTTTGTATATTTATACATTTATTTTAATGGCATTTTTATATTCTATTATTGTGCCTTCTTTGAAATTTTACTTTTTTGTACTTAATTGTTATAATTTTGTACTTTGTTTAGTAGTATCGCAAATTGAACTTGAAAAATACAAGGTTTTACAAATTTTATTACATAAATGGATGTCACAAAAAAATTGATTTAATTCAACCTTTCCCCCACAATGTTTGTGAGCTCAAGTTTCAAACAAACTAAGGACTTTGTGAGTCCCCTTCTTTCAACCTCAGGCATTTAGTTTGTTTGTCGAGCACTTGGTCTTCAGGAAGTGAGCTAAATCCTTTTTTTACTATAGCGTACCCTGTATAGGTTCCTTTTGATGAGTTTTCTAAGTTAGCCAACTCTCCCAAGCTTTTGTGACACTAGATTTACTGTAAGGTACCCCCGTGTAGGTTCCTCTTATTGAGTTCCCTAGGTCTTACTCCACAAGTAGTTATTCTCGTAAGATGACTAGCCTCTTGCTTATGGCCCCTAAGTGTAATGCACTGCATAGCCAAGACCATTACACAGTGTATATTAAATAGTGATGCACTTGCTAATCAAGTCGTTTGGATATAAACGTGTAACTAAGGACAATAGTGGATTAGGGTTAAAAGATTTTGATCGTATAAATAGTTGTTTTCATTAAAAGTTTGATTCTGTACATGGAATCCGAAAAATAAGTGTTTACAAGGAATTTACAACTTCAAAATCAATTACAACATAGGCCGACCTAAGCGGCAAAATTAAATTATGGCTCTAGTCCCTGTTGATCCCTCAGCCGTGGCGGTCGAGCAGCTGCAAATATAAACGCCCCCAAAAAGCTCTCCAACTCATTGTTGGTCCAGCTTTCCCTTTCCCTTACCTGCACCACATAGCACCCATGAGCCAAGACTTAGCAAGAAAACTGAAATCAACAAATTCAATAAGAAACAGAATATAAGCAATAAGCTCAGCAGTAATAATCTACTCAAACGAACACATAACAATATTTTAGCAATCAATATTGTTAGACAAGTGCAAACGACAGTTCTAAATATTTAGATGACATTCAGGCCTGACTCTCTTAGGTCAGGTTCTCAGGTCTTATTGTCGACCCCGACTTTCTTAGGCTGAGTTGCGTTCGACATTCTTGCTGTCGGCCCCGACTCCCTTAGGCCGAGCTTTCAGATTAAACATAATCAAACATACAAATTTCATAGCACACAATCAAATGCAGCATATACAAGCATGCCCAGATGAGTAACCACATTTATAATCACATTCATATCCAATAACAAGGGCCCGAGCACCGACCACAACTAGGGTGCAATTTTCTTACCTCGAGTCCCAAGCAAATAGTGTATGGCGATCCGGAGCACGATTCCTACTCTCAAGCCCTAGTTGTATAACCTAGTCACAACGCAATAATGGATAACCATCAATCACTTCGACTATTTAAGAGCTTCAAGGTAAATTTCTAGCCTTCGAGACCTTGAATTCTACGAAACCTAGTAGTCTAATTTTTCCAAAGCCTTTAGGTTTGAGTTCCCGACCTTAAAAACCCTATTTGGCAAAAATTCTCTATTTGAGTTCCCCCCACCCCCTAAAGCGTCGTGACTCTTTCCAAGTCAGAGAGCCTCCCAGGTACATTTCCTGAGTTCATGCAGTTTGCAGAGCCTTAAGAACAGCGCCGCGGCACAACCCCGTGAACTCAGAAATTCCAACGTTTTTCCTGCATTTTCCCCGAACCAAAATCTCCAAAATCCATCATAACAAAACCCAAGCCACAATCAAGTCTAGAACTCTCAACAACACAACATAGGCATCATAATTACCCCAAAAACCAACAACAATCTTCCCCCAACTCAACACCCATAGACAACACTATAACTCAGTCGAAACCTAAACTAATAAGAAAATTCACTGTAAAAATAAAGATGTAAAGCTTACCTTAGTAGTGATTTCGACCCCTTGAACTGAACCTCAACTAATCGCAACCTTCAACCTCTTAGATTCCAAAGCTAATTCTCCAAAATTTCAAATGCTTTCCAAGGCTCACAAGAGAGAGAGAGAGAGAGAGAGAGAGAGAGAAAGAGAGAGAGAGAGAGAGAGAGAAAGAGAGAGAGAGAGAGAGAGAGAAAGAGAGAGAGAGAGAGAGAGAGAGAGAGAGAGAGAGAATGGACTGAGTGAATGTGGATGCCAAAAATCCACCAAAGAAAAATTCTCTAGTCCCTGGTCGGAACACAGGGATAAAGGTCGCTTAGTCATGCTATCGGGCTTAAGTCTGTAGTCCTTACGACAACGGGAGGTTGTCTCAGGGGAAGCAACAAGTTATGAGTCATGGGGTTTGGCCCTGCTAAGTTAAGAGGTCAAAATAAGCATTGCAAAAGGATAGGTGCACAAGGCCCTCACATAATGAGGTTCGGCGTGTTGAGCGAGGTTGACATGCTCATAGGTCAAGATGTACTCACATACGTGAAAGTTGACAAAGGAACCTAAGGCTTGCGCCTACCAACGTGCAAGGGGCGCCAGAGCCATATATGTCAAGGGCACCCAAGTCATACGACTTGCGAAACCATCAGGGACCCGCACGCATGTCCTCGCGACACCACCAGGGGCCCGCGCACATGGCCTCGCGGCACCACCAGGGGCCCGCGCGCATGGCCTCGCGGCACCACCAGGGGCCCGCGCACATGGCCTCGCGTCACCATTAGGGGCCCGCAAGCATGGCCTTGCAGCACCACCAGGGGCACGCGCGCATGGCCTCGCAGCACCACCAGGGGCCCGAAAGCATGGCCTTGCAACACCACCAGGGGCACGCGCGCATGGCCTCGCGGCACCACCAGGGGCCCGCGTGCATGGCCTTGCGACACCACCAAGGGCTCACGCGCATGGCCTCACAACACCACTAGGGGCCCGTGCGCATGGCCTCGCGACACCATCAGGGGCTCGTACGCCTCGCCCAGTGACACCACCAAGCACCCCGCGCCAAGGGTCGTGCATCATGGTCTCGCCCCAAGGGGCCTCGCCCAGGTGCCATCTCGCGCCTCACGCAGCCACGGCCATGCGTAGCCACGGCTATGCGCAGCCACGACCTCGCACCTCACGCAGCCACGGCCTCACGCCTCATGCAGCCACGGCCTTGCGCAAGCACGGCCCCATTCCTCGCGCAGCCATGACCTCACCTAGTCTACGTACCATCTCGCGCACCTAGGGGCCTCGCCCAGGTGACCGCCTCGCGCGCCTAGGGGCCTTGCCCAGGTGACCGACTTGCGCGCCTAGGGGCCTGCCCAGATGCCGTCTCGCGCGCCTAAGGGCCTCGACTCCCATGACCACACACCGTAAGGATTGTTGTGAGTGGATCGACATGGGCATCACGAGACACCTCTCGGCTCATTTTCATGGTGCCATCCCGCAAGGTCCATAATTGCCAAGCACCTTGGAGTAATTTAAGGATGTCAACACTTGAAGTCCATGGGAATAAGATACCTTGTCAGGATAAAAGCTTGTGGATCGAGGAGGCCGTATAGATACGATATGCGCCCACGCACCAAGAAAAATTAGAGTACATACATGATGTCCATGCCAGACAAGTAATGGCGGTACAAGAATGGTACATGGTACAAACTCCTTCAGCACGCTTATGAGGTCCGTACCAGACAAGTAGTGGAGGCATAATAAGGCACCAAGACAAAAGCACTTTTGCAGACCTCTGACACGTACTGGAGCAGACCACCACTCTACCAACACCACTACCACCTGTGGTGTTAACTTTAGCAGTGTACTCATGTACTAATTGGTCCCAGGGGACCACCATGTAGAAGGGGGCCATTAGAGCCCATCTATAAATATAGCTGAACCCCTCAGAATAGGGGGTTGGAAAATTCATTGTATGCAGAGGCTATTAAGCAATATAAATTTTTCACTCCATTGTTCAGATATGTTTATCCTTCCATAAGTTCATTCTAAGTTTTTATCTAAATATCGCCACATTCACTTTTGAGTTTTCCGACCTAATTTCATTGACGAGATTTCACCGTCAACGGTGAACTTGTTTCATTATTTTTTCCTTAGTTTCTAGGGTCCTCTAGTCTAACTTAGTCCAACCAAAGCTTAGAAAAGGACCATAATGCCCCTCATTCAAGATTTTCCCTTCAGTGCCCTCAAGGGCAAAACAGTCATTAGCCACATTTCCTGCTAATCCTCAAATTTCTCTATAAATTCCCAAATACGCACTAAGTTTCCGAAAATAACCCTAGGCTCACCCCAAGCTGGGTATTTGACCCCGTTGTGACTTTTTCTCGCTAACCCGCTCACTAGGTTCACCTCAAGTCGAATATTGCAAATATATCCACATAATAATGTGGTCTCAATCACATATCACATATAATCACAATGATACCCTCAACGGGTCAAAATTACAATTATGCCCTTATTAACAAGAACAGACCCACATGCATATTTAATACACATAAACATGCACAAATATTCATATTACCACATAAGTCATATATGCCACATAATCATACATATATTCAATCAATCTCTTATATAAATCCAATTATGCCCTCCCGCCACACTACTCAAGGCTTTAGCCTTATTAGCAAATTTGGGACGTTAAAACTATCCCATCCTACAGAAAATTCCGTCATCAAGATTTACCTAAATAACTCGAGATGTTGATCCCACATAACCGTCTCTAGCTCCCAGTTTGTTCATTGACCTCGCTGTTCCTCCATAAAACTTTAACTAGAGGAATTGTCTTGTTCCTTAGAACCTTGTCCTTTCTATCTAGGATCTGAAGTGGTTGGTCCTCATAAGAGAAATCCATCTGTAGCTCCAGATCCTCATATCCCAATACATGGGTCGTATATAAAACATACTTTTGAAGCATTGAGATGTGAAACACATCATGAACTGCTGATAATGATGGGTGCAGCACAAATCTATAGGCTACCTGCTTGATCCTTTCTAGGATCTCGAAAGGCCCTACAAACCTAGGGCTCATCTTGCCATTCTTTCCAAACCTCTTTACTCCCCGCAGTGGCGAGCATGCGAGCTTGAATCTTCTCAATAGCTTCATTAGTCCTTTGAACCATCTCTGGACCCAAATACTTCCTTTCTCCCATCTCATCCCAATAAATGGGTAACCTACACTTCCTTCCCTTACAACATCTCAAATGGAGCGATTCCAATCATTTATTGATAACTACTATTGTATGAAAACTCAATCAATGTAAGATATTTACTCCAAGACCACTCAAAATCTAGCACGCATGCTCTAAGTGTAACGCCCTGGTTACTCCAAGACAGTTACTGTGAGCTTTGAATCATGCTTAACTCGCTAATCGAGCCATTTGGTTATAAAAGTGCATCCATGTGTTATTAACAGGACAAGGTGAAAACACTCGTTCAAAAAGTAAAGGATATATTTTTTTTAAAACATCAAAATGTTCATGGGCCCATAAAAGCGTTTACAAGTTATTTACAATCCAAAATGGTCATTACAGTGTAAAATTACAACCCACCGAGCTAAGTAGAAAAAGTAGGGTTAACCCCTAGTTCCTATGAGAAACTCCTTGGCCGTGGTGGTTAATCGCCACCTAAGCTCTCCACTCAAGGTTGGGTGAGCTTTTCTTTCCCTTTGCCTGCACCACATAGCACCCGTGAGCCAAGGCTCAACAAGAAAACTCATTACTGCATGTATATAATATCAAATGATTACCATGATAATCATACAAGACTTAGGGCCCTAAACAGATGAGTGAATATCACTTCAAGGTTTTGGTAACCTTGTTGGGGCTTGTAGCCCTAATCAGATGAGTGACTGATGAGTAAGTCACTAGCTTAAACAGATGAGTGACTGATGAGTAAGTCACTAGCTTGAAATCAGATAAGTGACCATGGAGTCACAACTTGAATCAAATGAGTGACCAATGAGTGACTCACTAACTTGGGCTCCGCACCCTAGCCATGTGACGTTGCAGTTACCTGGGGCTTCTAGCCCTGGCTCTAAGTGACTAGTCATGAGACTAGACAAGCGCGTTTAGTTTTCATCGAACTTGAGGTCGGTCTGGCATTATTGCTCATGATGAGTCATTCAATGCTGATGTCGATTAGATCTAATATTTTTGGCTTGCGTTAAACACGCTAAAATCGTTCTTGACTCTTAAGCCAATACCATACAACCAGTGCTCAGTAGTACTGTCGAACTTGACTAGTAAGTCATAGCTTCACAGTTAGTATTGACACCATTGCCGATTTCTGACTCATAGGTCAGTGCCATTCACAAATAAGCAAGACTGCTAAGCATTTGATATGCAATCAAAGTCCACATTTAAACACTTAACATGCCTCAATAATAACCATGCATGTCACATATGGGGTGCAGTTTTCTTACCTCTAGTTCGAGAGAGAAATAGTAAAAGAACAACCCTTGAGAATGATTGGCCCCTTTGATTCCTTAGCGGTCACCTAGTCATAACCAAATACAACTTCCATTAATAAAAAATAACCATAGAAGGTTCTTGACCTAAACCTCACTCCCGGGACCCTGAATTGTACCCAAACAGTGAGTAGATTCGATCCCGAGGCTTAGGAATTGAAACCAGGAGCCAAAAACCATCAAAAGTGCTCAAAACAGGAATATAGAAAAGCAAGGTAGTGCTACAACGCTATCCTCTAGCGTCCCAACGCTACAAGTAGGGCAGAATGCCCCTGGCTATTGTTGTAGCGCCCATAGCTGGGTGCTATAGAGCTACTACCAGGGTTTTCAACCTTGATTTTTTCTCTCCTTTGACACCACCATTTCCAACATGAAAAACAAGCTTCCAAACCTCATTTAATCTCACAAATGAACCCAAAAACCATATACACAAGTCCTAGGCATCATAACCCAAGCAACCCTTGCCAAAAACTCCCATCAATCCTCAATATCCAATCTAGAAATCCAAGCTGAAATCCAATAGATAAACAGAGCAAAACAAAAGTTTTAATGGTTAGAACCTTACCTCAAGCTCAGTTTAGAACCCTCTTCAATGGTGGAACACAACTCTAAGCCCTCAAGGTCCACTTCCTTAGCTTGGATCCTCAAATTAAGCTCAAAAATCCAAAGAGAGAAAGAGAAGAAATGGTGTGTGGGAGAGAAAGAACTATGCTCTGTTTTGGCCAGGTTCTACATCCTTCAACGGTTGATATAATTTTTAGAGTGAAAAGACTATATTTCCCCTAGGTCATTTAAAGTATTTTAAAGGTTCCCAAGGGTAAAACCGTCCTTTTCCGCCTATCGTTAATCTTAATTAACACTCTCTAATTCCCGTTATTTCCATTATTCTCAAATACCAATAAATCATATCCCATTACCCTTTAATTCCCGGAAATGTTCTAATCACCAAATTACCCCGAGACTCACCCCGAGCCCCGCAATCAAACCCCGTTGTGACCAAACCACTAATCTGCATTAAAAGATCGTCTCATGCCGAATGGCTTGAACAAATCCACATTATAATGTGGCCTCATCAATGATTCACTAACATGCATGAAAATACACAATTACGCCCTCAACGGGCCAAATTACCAAAATGCCCTTATAAGGAAATGTGGACCCACATGCATGCATTTATCATCATATAATAATATAATTCACATAAACATGCATATAATCATTTAATGGCATAATAAATCAATTATGGCCCTCCATTCTTCTAATCCAACCATTAAACCTCATTAGGGATTTTTGGGCATTACACTAAGCATGTCCTACAATATCTAAATCGTCCTCTCAGACTACCCGTCTATCCAAGGACGATAGGTTGTACTGAACTTCAACTAAGTCCCCAAAGGCTTCTGCAAGATTCCCCAAAACTTGGAGGTAAAAATGGAATCCCCGTCCGATACTATAGATTTTGGAACCCCATGGAGACGTACAATCTCCCTCACATACAGCTCTGCATACTGGTCCACAGTATAGTTTGTCTTCACTTGCACAAAATGTGCTGACTTGGTATATTTGTCTACTATCACCCATAACGAGTCGTGTTGCCCATTGTCCTAGGCAAGCCTCCTACAAAGTCCATAGTAATATCTTCTCATTTCCACTCGGGAATACCTAAAGGTTGTAGCAACCCCACTGGGCACTGATGTTCAGCCTTCGCCTGCTAACAGGTTAGACACTTTGTCACATAGTCGACCATGTCGATCTTCATCCTAGACCACCAATACAATTACCTCAGATCATGATACATCTTTGTGGTGCCTGGATGTAATGAATACGGTGTGGTATGAGATTCATCAAGGATCTCTCGTCTGATTTCCAGGTCCATCGGAACACAAATCCGATCCTTGTTTCTCAGCAAACCTGTCTCTGTAATGAAATAGTCCTTAGCTACTCCAGCTTGGACATCTTCTCCAACCTTCATCAACAATGAATCCCTCATTTGGTCCTCCTCTACCCTCTTTAAGAGAGTGGAATGCAAAGTAATATTTTCCAACCGGCCCACTACCAACTCTGTCTTTGCTCTGGTCATGTCTTATGCCATCTCTTTCAAATTAAACAACTGTCCTAGGCCCCTCTGACTCAAAGTGTCTGCCACTACATTTGCTTTCCCTGGATGATAAAGAATCTCATAGTCATAATCCTTCATAAACTCTAGCCAACGTCTTTGTCTCATGTTTAAGTCCTTCTGGGTGAAGAAATACTTTAAACTCTTATGATCGGTGTATATCTCGCACTTCTCTCCATACAGATAGTGTCGCCATACCTTCAGTACAAATACCACCGCTGCAAACTCCAAATCATGAGTAGGGTACCACTGCTCATATTCCTTCAGCTGTCACGATGCGTAGGCAATGACCTTCCCACTCTGCATCAACACACACCCTAACCCCAGTCTCGATGTGTCACAATACACCATAAACTTATTCCTATCTGAAGGGAGACTTCTCATCAGAGCAGTAATCAACCGTAGCTTAAATTCCTAGAAACTATTCTAACATCTGTCTGACCACACAAACTTCAGGTTCTTCCATGTCAACTTTGTCAATGGTGTAGCAATCTTTGAGAATCCTTCCACGAATCATCGATAATACCCCGCCAACCCAAGGAAACTCCTAACCTCTAAGGTGTTCCTTGGCCTCGACCATTCCCTAACTGCTTCTACCTTGGTCAGATCCACCTTGATCCCGTCTGCATTTACAAAGTGACCAAGGAATGTCACCTTCGGTAACAAAAACTTAAACTATTTTAACTTGGCATACAATCAGTGCTCCCTCAATCTTTGTAATACTAACTGGAGTTGTTGCTCATGCTCTGCCTCTGAATGAGAGTAAACCAAGATGTCATCGATGAAGACAATCACAAACTTCTCCAAATAATCTTTGAACATCTTGTTCATCAAATCCATAAATGTTGCTGGGGCATTGGTTAGCCCAAATGACATGATTAGAAACTCGTAGTCCCTGTACCGTGTGTGAAAGGCCATCTTTGGTATATCCTCATCCTTGACCTCAGCTGGTGATAACCAGTTGGAAGATCAGTCTATGAGAATACTGTCTTACCCTACAGCAAATCAAACAAGTTCTCTATCCTCGGTAGTGGGTACTTTTTCTTAATAGTCAGCTTGTTCAACTCCTTGTAATCTATACACATCCTCAGGGTCACATCCTTCTTCTTCACAAACAAAACCAAAGCACCCCATGGTGAAAGGCTAGGTCTGATAAACCCCAGATCTAGTCATTCATGTGACTGTTCCTTCAACTCCTTAAGCTTTGCCAGAGCCATCCTATACGGTGCCCTCGACATTTCTTCTGTACCTGGTGCAAACTCAATGATGAACTCAATCTCCCAGTGCAGTGGCAGTCTCAGTAAGTCCTTAGGGAACACACCTAAGAACTCACATACCAATGTGGTCGCCTCTGGTCCCACTAGCATGACCTTAGTGGTATCCACCACACTAGCTAGAAATTCTATACAACCTCCTTGTAATAGGTCTTTAGCCCTCCATGTTGATATCATGGGAATGCAGGGTCCATGCATAGTGCCAACAAAATTGAAGGGGTCTTCACCCTCAGGGTCAAAAGTCACCATTGTAGCATCCCAAATTTTCTAATAAGGTTTAGGACCTTGATTAGTATGCCAGGAGGGCAACAGTTGATTTAATTATGATATTATGTGGATTTGGTAATTATGTGACTGGACATGCATGATTGTGTGTATTAATATGCATGTGGGCCCATTTCCGTGAATAGGGGCGTGTTTGTAATTTTGGCCCGTTGGGGGCCATAAATGTAAATATGCATGTGTTGTGAGTGAGACCCTAGTGTTATGGGGATATAACTGAGATGTGTGATCTGAGACGATCCTAGGGAGCTGTTTGGCTAGAAAGTCACAACGGGGTTGAATACCCGACTCGGGGCGAGTCAAGGGGTATTTCAAACATTAGACGTTTTATGGGGTTATCGGTTTATGGAAATAAATATTTGGAGATATATTTGAAGATAGAATGTTTAGGAAGGAATATCAGGGAAATTTATCATTTTGCTCTCGGGGACTTAACGGGATTTGGTAAATGACTAATTGCCCTTGGGGTTACTTAGGGGTTAAGGATAGGTTTAAGGGGCAAAAGGGTAAATTGGCTTTAGAAATGGATAAACTTGGCTGAGGAGAAGTCATCTATGTTTTCCTCACTTAGACATATGCTGGAATCATCTTTGGAAGCTCTAGAGGAAAGGAAAAGCTAAGAGAAGAAGAGGAGGAAGAAAGCTGATTTTCTTGGAAGCAAAGGAGGAATTCAAAGCTGGACTTTGGGGGCTAGAAGCTGGAACTTAGAGGACTAATTCAGGGATTTAATCAAGATCAAAGGTAAGTTTTAAACTTGATGAACAAGCTAAAATTCTGCTGGTTTTGGTTGTTAGAACATAGGCATCCATGGATTGGTTTCTAGGATTGGTTTTGAATGTTTGATGGGTGTAAGAGTTGGTTAATGAGTTTGTTAGAATGTTTAGGCTGTATGGGTATGAATTATGGGCTTAATTATGAGATTGGGTGAAGTTTGGGGGTGTAAGATATAGGGTTAAGCTCAAGGAAAACTTGAAGGAAAGGCTGGTTTTTCTGGGTTGCAGGTCAAGCCGTGACCCTAGGAGGGGCATGCCACGACCCGTGTGCACGCAAGGCCTGGGGTAGCCTCTGATTTTGGGGCGCGCCACGGCGCTTGGCTAAGCATGCCGCGGCCCGTGTCTCTTTCCAGGGAGGTGTTTTGCCTCTGTTTTGAGGCAAGCCGCGACCCTTAAGGGGTTGGGCCGCGACCCTAATTCAAATGTTGGTTGTTTTGTGAGTTTTTGGCTTGGGGAACCCAAATGTTAAGGCTCGGGATGGATTTTATCACCTGGATTGATAGAATTCAAGGTTCTGGGGATTAGAATGGTAACTTAAAGTTATTTACTAGAATAGAACTTGATGGATGCCTATTGTTGATGCGTTGTGGCTAGGTCTTACTGCTTAGGCTCAGGATTAGGATCATGCTCGGGATTGCTTTGGATTGTCAGCTCGGGACACTAGGTAAGAGAACTGTTTGTACTCGTAGAGCTATGTGGTGTATTGTACTGTATGTATTGTTTGTATCTGTTGTGCATATATGTGAATATGATTGTTCGGCAAGAGCCGGAAGCGGCAAGAGCCGGAAGCGGCAAGAGCCGGGAGCGGTAGAAGCCGGGATCGACAAGAGCCAGAAGCGGCAGAAGCCAGGAGAGGCATGAGCCGGGATTGGTAAGAGCCGGAAGCAGCAAGAGCCGGGAGCAGCAGAAGTCGAGAGAGGTAAGAGTCGAGTACGGCAAGGGGCCAGGAGTAGCGTTAGCATGTGGAGTGCGAGTTGCCAGGGCGAGACCCTAAAGGATACTTGGGATATCCTTACGGTGTGGACCACGAACCTAGGGTTTGGTAAAGTGCTTGGGACGGCATGGCCGCTATGTGTTTAGCCTGTTGGCTGCTTTAGGATATGCTATGTTTGTATTGAGCTACTCCGTGAACATATTGTTGTATTACTACATTGTCTGGTTATTATGCTAATGTTATAATGCACTACTCTATTAAGCTATTGTGAATTTGAGCTAGTCTAGATGTTTTGTCTTTGAGCATGCTAGTAGGGTCTGGTATTTGTTTGTTGCTCTGATTGAGTATGGTTTGCTGTGATATACTTTTATTGCATGATATGTTTGAAGTTCTCTTGCAGGGCCTTGGCTCACGGGTGCTCTGTGGTGCAGGTAAGAACAAAGAAGATGGATCTTACAACCATGAGTTGGAGGGTATGGAGCGGTGTGTACATGTTTGGCCTGCCTGGCCACCACGGCTGGGGTATTTTAAGGAACACGTGGTAAATGTTCGATTTTGTCACCTAGGTTGACTGTATTGTATTTTGGGTTGTGACTGCTTTTCAAAACATTATTTTGGGATCCCAATGTAATATCTTTATGAATTTTAATAAAAGACCAACCCATGTACTTAACGTTTATTAAATGAGTCTTTATATTTATCCGAACACACTTTCTAATCTTAAACTTCGATTAGCGAGCTAATGGCACATTTATAAATCACTTAGTAATGGCTCTAAGGAAGTAGGGCGTCATAACCATCTTATTCTTGTAGTCTATAGTTACCCCATACCTAACTAACCAATCCATTTCGAAAATCATGTTGATGTCATCCATACCCAACTCATTCAAGTCCACTGGTAGTTCCCTATTGTCCACCATTATTGGCAATGATCTAACCCATCTCCTAGAAACTACCAACTCCCTAGTAGGCAATAAAGTCCCAAACCCCACAGTATAATAATCACAGGGCCTACACAATCTATCAATCACTCTGCTAGAACCAAATGAATGTGTACCACCATCAATCAATTCAGTATATGGAGTGCTAGCACTAGAAAACTGACATGTCACCACCAAGGGACTAGCCTCAACCTCTGCCTGAGTCAAGGCAAACACTAGAGCTGGAGTCAAGTTGTCTGCCGTCCTTGGTTCCTCTTTCTGCAAAATCAGGCAGTCTTTCTTGAGATGTCCAACCACCCCGCATAAGTAACATGCCTTCGCCCGACATTCGTCCAGATGGCACTTCTTACACCTAGCACACTCTAGGTAACTCCTCCATGTCTTACTGCTGCACTGGACACCCCGACCCCTCTTATCAAGACCAACAGTGGTCGAGGTGTCAGAGGTCTTCCTCTTCTGATCACTAGAGCCTCCATCCCTACCACATCATACAAATGGAGGCACTGCCCTCCGAACAGCACATCGTACTGCACTCTTCCTCCTCGGTTATGAGGGCCTTCTCAACCACCAAAGCATAAGTAGTCTCCCCAGGTGCAGATGTAATCCACACATCCCGGGGTATCATATCATTTAGCCCCCGAACAAATATGTCTTGCCTGGCTGCATCTGGTGCAGTGTTCCTTGGCGGAACCTGCTGTCTGAGTAAACGAATCTCTTCCTCTAGATTCTAAAGTCTCGCTTGCATATCAGCAACCATCTGCTACTAGTTCTCATAGACTGGCGGAGGGTTCTGACCCCGGTTATCATCTCTAGCCTCGAACTCAGCGCCGACTAGTTGAATTAATCTCCTAGGAGGCATAACTCTCCAAATATATCTGTAATCAACGTCTCAGATGGTTATGCAATGATAACAGGTTTTTGAAGTCCCCCCATAGTCCAATGCCAACTATAAAAAAATATGCAATCACAATGCTAACAGGCATTCCAATAACACTAATATACGGCAGCGATGCTAATAAGCATTCCTTATCATGTACACATAATAGTCAAGGGCCAAGACCTATCAATATATTTCATGCTTACTATTAAACACGCAGATAAGGCATTTATATTTCATTTGAATAGTTAAACACATAATCACATATATAGCGACCAAACCCTGAGTCGAGTTTGTCTTTAGCGGCGAATGTACATGCCCAGCCAATCTTCAGGCACCCTTAAGCCTAGACCGCTCTGATACCAAGTTGTAATGCCCTGGATAGCCAAGACCATTACAGTCTGTATTTTAAATAGTGCTGGACTAGCTAATCAATTCGTTTGGATATAAACGTGTAACTAAGGACAATTAGTTGATTAGGGTTAAAATATTTTGATCATAAAAATAGTTGTTTTCATTAAAAGTTTGAGAATGTACATGGGATCCCAAAAATAAGTGTTTACAAGCCATTTACAACTTAAAAATCAATTACAACATAGGCTAACCTAAGCGGAAAAATTAAGTTTTGGCTCTAGTCCATGTTGATCCCTCGGTCATGGCGGTCGAGCAGCTACAAATGTACACGCCGCCCCTAAAGCTCTCCAACTTATGGCTAGTCTAGCTTTCCCTTTCCCTTACCTGCACCACATAGCACCAATGAGCCAAGGCTCAGCAAGAAACCTTAAATCAACAAATTCAATAAGCAACATAATATAAGCAATAAGATTTAGCAGTAATAATCTACCCAAATGAACACATAATCCAATTTTAGCAATCAATATAGTTAGACAAGTGCAATCAACACTTCTGAATATTTAGATGACATTCAGGCCCGACTCTCTTAGGTCGGGTTCTCAAGTCTTATTGTCGACCCCGACTTTCTTAGGCCGAGCTGCGTTCCACAGGCATGCTGTTGGCCTTGGCTCCCTTAGGCCGAGCTTTCAAATTAAACATAATCAAACATACAAATTGCATAACACATAATCAAATGAAACATATACAAGCATGCCCAGATGAGCAATCACATTTATAATCACAATTATATAGTTAACACGGGTTCGAGCCCCAACCACAAACAAGGTGCAGTTTTCTTACCTCGAGTCCAAAACAAATAGTGTATGGCAATCCCGAGCACGATTCCTACTGTTGAGCCCTATCCGTATAACCTAGTCACAACACAATAATGGATAACCATCAATAACTTAGACTATTTTAGATCTTCAAGGAAAATTTCTAGCAATTGAGACCTCGAATTCTACTAAACCGAATAGTAGAATATTTCCAGAGCCTTTAGGTTTGAGTTCTCGAGCTTAAAAACCTATTTGGCTAAACTACACTATTTGAGTCGCCCCCCGCCCGTAAAGCATCGTGACTTTTTACAAGTCAGAGAGGCACCCAAGTGCACTTCCCGGACACGCGCCACAGTGGAACCTACTCAACGTCGCGGCGCTAAGGCGGTTCAATGAACCCTCCCCCCCATTGGCCTCTGAGTTCATGTGAGCTGCGGAGCCCGAAGAACAGCGCTGCGGTGCAACCCCGTGAAACTCAGAAATTCCAACTTTTTTCCTACATTTTCCTCGAACCAAAATCACCAAAATCCACCCTAAACACAAACCTAAGACACAAGCGAGTCTAGAACTCTCACCAACACAATATGCCCCTTATTAAAGAGTTTCCATTCAATGCCCTAAAGGGAAAAGTGGCCATTAGCCACATTTCCCGCAAATCCTCAAATTGCACTATAAATCCCTGAATACGCACTAAGTTTCCCAAAATAACTCTAGGCTCACCCCGAGCAGGGTATTTGACCCTGTTGTGACTTTTTCCCTCTAACCCGCTTACTAGGATCACCTCGAGCAGTATATTGCAAATATATCCACATAATAATGTGGTCTCAATCACATAACACATATAATAACATTCATACCCTCAACGAGTCAAAATTACAAATATTCTCTTATTAACAAAAACGAGCCCACATGCATATTTAATACACATAAATACAAATATTCATATAATAACATAAGTCATATATGCCACATAATCACACATATATTCAATCAATCTCATGTATAAATCCAATTATGCCCCCCCCCCCCCCAACACACTAATCAAGGCTCTAAGCCTTATTAGCAAATTTTGGACATTACACTAAATTATCAGAGTCTGTGAGAGAGTACATCCTTGTGTGAGAAAAAATATAAAAATACAAGCATTTTTCCTTAATTTCATCTATCGTGTTTTGTGCACACAATTTACATTAAACTCCTGTGGGCTAAATACATGAATCATAAAAGGAATTAATCACTTCTTGTATCAATGGTAATACTGACGAAAGTACTCAGAATTTTAGACGTGAGGAATTAACTCCCTGTTTAGTCAAGCCAACTTGTACATGCCTGAACAAATAATGCTCTGAACTTGATAAGGGTCTTCCCAGTCTGGGCCCAACACTTGGGTCTTGTGTTGCCAGGAAAACTCGTCGTAACACTAAGTTCCCCACCTCGAATTTTCGATCCTTTACTTTAGAATTAATGTACTTGGCAACCTTTTGTTTGTAAGAAGCTCCTCAAAGTTGAGCAGCTTTTAAGTGTTCCTCTACAAGGTCCAATGATTCCTAAAATAAAGTGTGGTTGGTTGTCAGGTCATATGTCGTTTGTTGGTGCGTGGAGATGGGAACGTCGACAAGGAGAATGGCTTCGTGCTTGTAGGCCATGGAGAAGGGTGAGTGGCTGGTGGACATCAGTAGTGGTATGATAACTCTATAGTACTATGGGTAACTCCTTGGGCCAAGCACCTTTCACATGTTCGAGCCTATTCTTCAAAGTGTCTTTAAGCGACTTGTTCAAAACTTCTAGTTGTTTGTTTGATTACGGGCGAGCTATGGTGGAGAAATTTTGGATGACTCCATGCCTTTCAAAAAAGTCAATGAATAGATCACTATCAAATTATTGGTGCTATACCCCAAAATAAATACAAACAGAATCACTCAGCACAGGGCACAACTGCAGATAAGCACATGGAAAAAGCGTACAGGTAGAACATCTAGCTAACTCTGGTGTGAGCAGTTCGAGTCAAACTTGACAATATGACAACCAGATAATCTCCTGATCGCCTCTTGTACCAACAACCTAGTTTGAGGTGCATGATGGTTAGATCACCTTCTAGATACTCTAAACTTGGCCCATGTCAAGTTCAGTTAGCTCTTCCACATCCAGCTCGAGGGAAGTGTTCAGCTTGTGGAAGCCTTTTCATGACGCATAATGAAGGATCCCAAAAGACTCAGAGATTCCTTATACGCTCATTAATGCCCGAATTTTATTACACATTTATTACCCAAGATAACATATGTAAATTTCTTAGGCAATCGTATCCCTATGTAAATGGGAGAATATTCTGATTTATTATTTACCATATTTATGCTCGCGGTTACCCAAAGATGTCCAGAAAAACCTTGTATAAATATCAAGGGAATGGACAAAAAAAGGGACTACTTCTTGAGATACAAAAACTCTACTTAAATTGCAAGAAACAATTTCACCCACAGCCTAAAGGAGATTAATAAGATTGTCTCGTGGACTAGGTGGAATTTAGTCACCGAACCATGTAAAAGTGTGAGCGTTTGTGACATTGCTCATTTGTCTAATCGCGGTTTAGTAAGAAAGCATAATATATTTGTTGTCGAATTTCTTAATCCACTATTGGCGAAAAACCGCGTCAACAGGTTGGTACTTTCATTGAGAGCTTATTAGTGCTTAATCCCCCATGCAAGTTTCACCCAACACTCACCATGGTGGTCACCCAGTCTATAAATGACAATGAGATTGAACAACCAGGTGCTCAGGAGGTGCATAATAAGGTTGTTCTCGTTGGAAAGGCCTAAGTGCTCAGCACCATCCTGGAAAGCAACATGTGGGCCAAGACGATACTAGAGCTTAGCATCACCCCCACCAAATCCCAATCTGGGATATGTGACAACCATCGAGATGGAAAATTCCCAATTAACAATCAGATTGAGGAGATCTTAGCTCGATTACCCCTTACTACAACCGATGTTAATATCGAAAGGAGGGAAAGTGGGTCCCATTGGTCCCACATGAATAACCAACCCAATCTCAGTCACTCTATCAAAACTGTAACTCTGAGCTCCATACCTTCAAAGCGGAATCTGCGAAATACTCAACCTGCCAATCCTCATAGGAACCATTAGCCCTATGTCAGTAGAACTGTTAGAGCTGCGACTCCGAGCCCTGTGCTCTCTGAGAAGATTCCAGAGAATGTTCATAATAACCCAACAGAGTGAGCTGGGACTAATTCAAGGAGGCAAAACACCCCATCAAATCCATCTGCGCCATGATCAGAGCCTCCCACACAGGGATATGAACTGGTTCTAACTCCTACCCAGGAGATCGGGGAAGACCAAAGACGGGCTAATCTAGTGCGCCCCATTGGAACGGGATAGCTTCACTGATAGGACACCTGCTGTCACCGGTTCAACATCCGACGCCACCTTGCTTGCAGAGGAACGCTCCAACTTGAGGGGATAGCAGGAGAAATCCTCCTCTCTCATAAGACATCTATGTCCCTCGACCTCGCACTAATAATCCGGGTCCTCGATCCCAGCCACAGGCTGTATGATTTGCTAACGAAAGTTACTGGACGAAGAGCCAACATGGAGGCACGTCTGAAAGCGACTTGAGGAATCATTTGAGCTCTGTACAAAGTCTTCGTTCCAACCCACATGTTGACCTACATGATCATGTGAATTCACAAAGGAGGTATCCAGTTCACCGTGATGATTTCAGTTATACTCAGCACAGGGAAATCTATCTATCGTAAGCGACAATGGGAATTGCCCACCTAACCGAGCTCAAGCTTGCAGGGAAAACAATCCATCTAATCCATACAATAGCATGGGGGCTGATGATCAGCCCCCAAATATGCTAGAGGCCAAGGATCCAATCCTTAAGCAAATGGCCTTGATGGAAGAACAGATGAAAAGACTCCTATCTGGAAATTGAGTCGATAATTGGGATTTCGATGAAGACCTCGAGCCTTTTTCTCCTAACATCGCGGAAGCTCCGTATCATATTGGCTTTAGGATTCCAACCACGCCCACATATGACGGAAACATTGACCCATCGACCACCTCAGGACATTCAATACGTCAATGATGGCCCACAATGTGGGGTTCGACTTAAGATGCATCTTGTTCCCAACAACTCTAACCGGACCAGCCAGATTGTGGTTCAATAAGTACAAAAAATATTCAATCACCTCATGGAAGAAATTGTCTTCTGAATTTAAGAGATAGTTTCGAGCTTCGAAGGAAGATCCATTTGAGGCCGATTCGCTAGCTAACATAAAATAGAAACTTGGTGAGTCCCTGAAAGCATATTTGAACTAGTTCACCAATCCAGCAGAACGAGCTAGGGATATTGATGGTAGATCCAAGCTCATGGATATGAGGACAGGGATCACAATAGGAGGTGACTTATGGCAAGAACTCCAACAAGAAAGAGTAAAGAGTGTAGATGAATTCCTGCCTGGGCTCTGGAATGGATAAATATGGAGGAGGCGTGAACTTCTGTCACAGGAACCAGCCAAACCCCTGTTCAGCCTACTAGAGCAGTGGCGAATGTTGCAGCTATGTCTCAACCTACTACCCAGAATAACTAGGCAGGGAACAATAAGTGGAAGGGGATTGGTGAGGGCGACCAGAATGGAACCAAAAATGTAACGCCCTGGGTAGCTAGGACCGTTACATTATGTGTTTATAAAGGTGCAAGACTTGCTAATCAAGTCATTCAATTAGAAACGTGTTAGTGAAACTATAATTAAACTAGGGTTAAAAGATTTTGGTCATAGAAGATACATTTTCTTTAAATAAACATTTCGTACATGGGATCCCAAAAGAATAGAGTTTAAAATACAGTTTACAAAAAAATTCCAGGTTATATACAGCTACTGGCCTCTCTAAGGGAAAAATAGACATTTATGGTTCTCCTGTATTGTACCACTCCTCGGTCGTGGCAACCAATCAGTTGACTATGTACATTCAGCCTCAAAACTTTCCAACTCAGGATTGGTCCACCTTGCCCTTTCCTTTACCTGCACCACGTAGCACCGTGAGCCAAGGCCCAGCAAGAAAATTATAATTCATAGCATAAGCGATAACCAATAGATAGATAATTCACAAATCATCAATCAGATATACAACAGATCATACTGCTCACATAAACTATGATACCAACCTACAAGTCATCAATCAGTTATTCAGATAACAAACTCATCACAATCATCAGCTTAAACAAAAATAAATATATCACACCCAAATCCAGGGTTGACGCCCTTAGGCCGCACCCTCTGATTATCCCATCGACTTCGGCTCGCTTAGGCCAAGCTCAGTGTGTATGTACTTAACCTCAGCTACCAGTGGCCGAGCCGCGCCCTGTCCACAAATATTGATTTTGATACTCTTAGGTCATTTATCATATGTCCCCATGGCATAATACCATCTCATCACATCACATACAAATATAGGGAACCCTTAGTCCCAATACAATCATATAACCAGGTGCAATTTCTTACCTTTGATTCTGAGCACTTTGGTTAGTTGAAATGATCCTCGAGCACGATCCCGTTTGAGCCCTAGCGTACACCTAGCCACAAACGTAACATAGTACCATTGTTAACATTCAATTCCATAACCTAACCTTGGGACCAATCCCGAGCCCTCGGGAAGCACCAATTCCACCAAACGGGGTGGTAGAATCGACCCCTGAGCCCCCAAGCAAAAACCCTAAGGAAAATACCCAAAACCAGATTCTGGAGGCAGGGTAGCGCTACAGCGCCACAAGGTGGGCGCTACAGCGCTACAAGCAGAGACAAAAATGCATAGAAAAGCCAGGCCTAGCATTGTAGAGCCCTAAAACTAGCGCTACAATGATACTTACAGCACGAGAACACCCTGAGTTTTCTCTTTGAATTTTCCCGAGCCAAAATTCCCTAAAACCCCTCCAAGCCTCAACCATAGTTCAAATGGATCCTACCATCCACTACATCTCATCCCACATGGCCCAACAACATCAAATTTGGCCACAGGCACCATCAAACATAGGAAACAAGAATTGAGCTTGAAGCTCAAGAACTTCACCAGAAAAAAAAACCAAAAAATACCCAGAAATTCAAATGATCAAACCCATAAATCCTTACCTTTAATGGAGAATTCGATCCTAGGTTGCCCTTAGTACCCATCCATCATTTATCTCCTCAGTTCCCAAATCTCAACTCCTTGAATTCCCATCCAAAGTTCAGATTCAGAATCAACACAACAGAATTCAGCAATCCCAGAAAAAGCTAGAAACCTTACCTTAGTTGAACACTAACTCTAGCTGAACTTCCTAGTTTCACCAAGGACCCAAATTCCAAGCCCTAGCCTAAGCCTCCTCTGAGTTAGAACTTCAAATTCCAGAAGAAATAGTGAAGGGAGGGGAAACCGTGAGAGAGAATGGGATATAGGTTAGGAACTATATTTTTCCTTCTTTCTTTCTTCCTTTTCTTTCCTTCAGCTTCTCACACATTCTATGAATCCCACTAAGGGTAAATAGCAGAAAAGCTCTTATCCTGTTTTAACCTTCCAAAAGACCATTTTGGCCTCCCATTAAAACCTAAGCTTTTAAACATTCCAAGGGCATTTTGGTCATTCGTTCCCAATTCCCGCTAATTCCTCGAGTGTCCCTAATAATTACCGCTTAAACATCGACACTTAACTAATAACCAATTATTTTCCTCAATGTCAAATATTCTCCAATATATTTCCAAATTCCCAGAAATACCCTCAGGCTCGCCCGAGCCGGGTTTAAATCCCCATTGTGACTATTTCGCTAAACCGCTCACCAGGATCGCCTCGTGCCACAAGCTGAAAATATATCCACATAATAATGTGGTCTCAACAATTCATCACAGATAATCATGTTTATGCCCTCAACGGGCGAAAATTAAAAATATGCCCTTATAATCTAAACAGGGCCTACATGCATACTAATACTATCATGCATCTCATATATCCAAATAATCATATAGGCATGCTTATCACATAATCATACATTTAATCATTTAAATCACACATAAACCAATTATGCCATCCCGACACACTAATCAAGGCCCTTAAGCCTCATTAGTAATTTTGGGTCGTTACAAAAAAGAATAAGCCCAGAGAAAAGTTCAGGACCATCTACACCACCTATACTAACCTAACTCATAAGTGGGAGCATATTTTCTTGGTAAACTCTAATTGCCTTCCATGGTAGAAGTCAGAGCCTTTAAGGCATCAGAGGGTGAAATGAGACCCCGCTGAGTTCTGTCGATATCACAACGACATCAGCCATGATACTGATGATTCCCAACAATTAAAGGACGAGATCGAAGCTCTCATCTAAGCTGGACCGTTAGCCCATTATGCCCGAAACTTAGTAGTTCCCAATCAGCCAACCGAGAAAAATAGTCATCCAGTTCTAGAAAATCCGATTGGGCAACCCCGGGCTTAAAAAACCCAGGGGAACAAAGTCATCCCCCCTCCGATAGTAGGAGGGGATATAACCATTATCACCAGAGTACCCCATTTGGCGGGAACGAGTAATGGGGCCCAAAATGTACAAACAGGGACTAAAAACCCACAACATACTGAATTTATCTCAAAGCAAAGGTTATTAAAACAACTGCAGTTTGAAAAACAACCAATCATTTTCACGGAAGAGGACACTAGCCACGGTCAGTTCTCGCGTAATGATCCACTTGTGGTAACCGTTCGGATCGCCAATCAAAGGGTAAGGAGGATATTGGTTGATAACGGGAGCTCGGTAAATGTGTTATTCAGGTCAACCCTAGAAAAGATGGGATTTTCCGTAACTAATCTTAAGGAGACCTCAATGACCCTATACGGGTTATAAGGAGAACGAATGACAACCATAGGGATTATTAGACTTGTAGGTACGCTAGGTGATGATATGAAAACTGTTTCTAAAATACTCGAGTTTATCATAATAGATTGTTGAGCCGATTACAACGCGATTTTGGGATGACCCACGCTGATGAATTTTGAGAGGAGACTGGCTTGCTGCCAAAGAATGCTATAGCGACCATCTCGATCAGACACCTAGCGATGAAGTTCCCCTCAACCTCAGGTGTATGTACCATGGGAGGAGACCAGCTTGCTGCTAGAGAATGCTATAGCATTACTATGAACGGAAAATCACAACCCAGGCAGCAAGCAATGGTCGTTATTGAGGGAGGAGAAAAGCCTCGGGTAATGAAAATTGCCCATGTGGCAAAAGAACCTTTGGAAGAAAGTAATGAGGTGGCCCAGGAAGACGACATTGACCCAAGAATAGGTGAAGACAAGTCTGAGCTCTAAGCATTGGAAGAGCTTGAGGAAATAATCATCGACCCAGAAGTACCTTCAATGGTAGTAAAAGTTGGAGAAATCGTTGTACCGAGAGGAAAAATGAGCTGGTCAAGCTTTTGAGAAAAAACCTAGACGTCTTCGCTTGGTCACATGAAAATATGGTGGGAATCAGTTCGAATGAAGTAGCTCGCCTATTTAAGTGTGGATTCTTCAGGGGAGAAAATATCCGACCTGGGTTGCTAACCCTGATTTGGTCCAAAAACCCAATGGGTAGTGGAGAACTTGCATTGACTTCTCTAACCTCAATAAGACTTTTCATAAGGATTATTCTCCACTACATCAAATCGATCAATTGGCAGACGCAACAGCCGGTCACGAGCTCATGTCTTACATGGATGCATATTCTTGATATAACCAGATTGCGATGAACCGTGCAGACCAAGAGCACACTAGCTTCAAGACTGAGCATAACGTATACTGCTACAAGGATATGCCATTTAGGCTGAAGAATGCCGGTGCAACGTACCAACGGCTTGTCAAAAAAATCTTTGTTAACCAGATCGGGAAAGACATGGAAGTGTATGTCGATGATATGCTCGTCAAATCAAAGACTGCCAGTAACCATTGATTGAATCAGGAGCTACTCATTTGTTTGTATCTGCTAGAGTGATAGATCGTTTGTGTAGACCTTGTGATTTGTATCCTAGGGGATTCAGGACTTTGTTGCCAACTGGGGCGCTAGTAGTCTCTAGGAGACGGGTTAGAGCATTACTAGTAGAGAGGCAGTAGGGAGTTGTCTGTGGATTTGATTGAACTTGTGATGGATGACTTTGATATGATTATGGCGTTGGATTGGTTCTCAAAGTATGAGGCGACGATAGAATACAAGCGAAGAATGGTGACCTTTGAACTGGAAAGGGAGGAACCCTTTGTGTTTGTAGGGATAGTCAGTGGGCCACGAGTACCTATGACCTCTGTACTGAAGGCTAGAGACCTAATGCAAGAAGGTTACATAGGATTCCTAGCAAACATGGTGGATACCTCTGGGATCGCTTCAGTTGGACTGGATGACACCAGACTAGTGTGTGATATGGAAAGATCGAGTTTGTCATAGATTTGGCTCTATGACACCTTATAGAATGGCTCTAGCAGAGTTGAAGGAACTGAAGATTCATCAAACCTAGTTTTTTGCCATGGGGTGCTCAAGTGTTTTTCATCAAGAAGAAGGATGGGACCTTAAGAATGTGCATCAACTATAGAGAGCTGAATAAGTTAACTATTAATAATAAGTATCCACTGCCTAGGATTGACGACTTGTAAAATCAGCTACAGGGGAAGACAGTGTTCTCTAAGACAGACCTTCGTTCTGGCTACCATTAGTTGAGGAATAAGGAGGAGGACGTACCTAAGACCATGTTCCGTATGAGGTACAGACACTATGAATTCCTAGTCATGTCCTTTGGACTAACCAACACCCCAGCAACTTTTATGGACTATATGAACAGGGTGTTCTGGGATTATTTGGATAAGTTTGTGATCATATTCATCTTTAATATACTAGTGTATTCCCAATCAGAGACAGAGCACGAACAACATCTTCGTTTGCCACTACAATGATTGAGAGAGCATTTGCTATATGCTAAGTTCAACAAATGTGAGTTTTGATGCCCCAAGTAAAATTTCTGGGCCACATTATGAGTAAGGAGGGGATTCTTGTGGACCCAACCAAGATTGAGGTAGAGAAACATTGGCCCAGGCTGAGCAGTGTATCAGAGGTTAAGAGCTTCTTGGGATTAGCAGGGTCCTAACAGCAGTTCATGGAGGGATTCTCCATAATAGCCACATCTTTCACTGACCTCACGCATAAAAATACCAAGTATGTCTGGACAGATAGATGTGAGAACAGTTTCAAGGAGTTGAAGTGACAGGGGAAACTACCATGTTATTAATCGATCAAAACTTTAATACAACCTTTTTTTGATAACCGCTCCCTCATTGAGTCTTCCTTTAGACAATGAAAAGTTTGTAGTCTACTGTGACGCTTCAAGGCAAGGTTTGGGGCATGTATTGTTGCAAGCTAGAAAAGTGATATCCTACGCATCTAGACAATGAAGGAGCATGAGCAGAGGTATCCCAATCACGATTTGGAACTGGCAGCGATGGTATTCACACTAAAGGTTTGGAGGCATTATTTGTATGGAGAGAAGTGTGAAATATACACAGACCACAAAAGCTTAAAGTATTTCCTTACTCAAAAGGATTTGAATATGCGCCAATAGCATTGGCTGCAGTTGGTGAAGGACTATGATTGCCAGATCTTGTATCATCCAGGAAATGGCAATGTGGTGGTTGATGCACTGAGTCGACGAGGCCCAGGGAAGTTATTCAGTGTGAGACATATATCAGGACAGTTAGCTGAGGAGATGACCAAAGTGGGAATTAAATTGGTAGTTGGTGAGCTATCAAATATCACACTTCAGCCCAAGCTCCCAGAGAGGATCAAGTAGGCACATAGGGAGGATCCCCGGTTGAGGAAACATAGGGTGGATATCTTGGATGGATTGGTTAGAGACTTTTCAATATCTAAGAATGACCTACTGAGGTCTAGAGGTCGGATAAGCGTCCCGATGGATTCTAGTATCAGACGAGAGATTCTGGATGAGTCTTATACTACTCCCTATTCTCTACATCCAGGTACGACGAAGATGTACCAAGGCTTGAGAACTCTATGGAGTGGATTATGTGGCCAAATTTTTAACGTGTCAGCAGGGTAAAGTCGAACATCAAAGGCCAGTAAGGTTGCTGCAGCCTTAGGGATTCCAGAGTGGAAGTGGGAGGATATCACCATGGACTTCGTAGTTGGATTACGAAGACAATGGGACAATATGATTATGTATGGGTTATTGTGGATAGGTACACCAAATCTGCCCACTTTTTTCCTGTTAGGACAACTTACACAGTGGAGCAATATGCTGAGTTGTATGTAAAGGAGAATGTGTGACTCCATGGGGCTCCGAGGTCAATAGTATCTAAAAGGTATCCCACCTTCACCTCTATGTTTTGGGGGAGCCTACAGAAGGCTATGGGCACACAGTTGCAGTTTTGTACCACCTCTCATCCTCGATGTGATGGACAGTTTGAGAGGACGATTAAGGTACTGGAGGATATGTTACGGACCTGTGTGCTGGATTTTCGGGGATCTTGGAGTAAGTATCTCTCTTTGATTGAGTTTTTGTATAATAACAGCTATCAGGCGACTATCGGAGTGGCTTCGTCTGAAATATTGTATGGGAGGAAGTGCAGATCGCCCATCCATTGTGATGAGATAGGTGAGAGGATCTACTTAAATCCTGAGGCCTGTTCAGAGGACCAATGAGGCGATTGAAAAGATTAGAGCTTGGATGCTCGCCTCCCAGAGTCGACAGAAGAGTTACTCAGACTTGAGATGCAGAAGTGTAGAGTTTCAAGTCGGTGATCATGTGTTCCTCAGAGTTCCTGCTTTGAGAGGAGTGAAAGGCAAGTTAAGTCCTAGGTTTGTTGGCCCCTTTGAGGTTCAGGAACGGGTTGGAGAGGTAGCTTATAGATTGGCTATTCTTCCAGCTTTATCAGGGGTTCACAACGTATTTCATGTGTCCATGCTCTGGAAGTATGTATCAGATTCTACGCATGTGTGAAGATATGAAAACCTCGAGCTGGATCAAGATTTGTCTTATGAGGAGAAGTCGGTTCAGATTCTAGACCGGAAGATAAAGTCTTATTCAATAAGACCATTGCCTTGGCGAAAGTGCTGTGGAGAGACAACAAGCTGGAAGAGGCAACTTGGGAGCCTGAGTCTGATATGTGGGATCGATATCCCGAGTTATTCAGGTAAATTTCGAGGATGAAATTTTTGTAAGGAGGGGATAGTTCTAATGTCCCAAATTCACTAATAAGTCTTAGTGTGTTGATTATCGTGCCAGGAGGACAATAATTGATTTAATTATGTTATTATGTGGATTAAATGATTATATGATTATAAATGCATGTTTAGGTGAATTAAATATGCATGTGGGCCCATTTTGGTTAGTAGGGGCATATTTATAATTTTGGTCCATTGAGGGCATAATTGTGCTTATGTGTGTGTTATGACTGAGACCACAATATTATGGAAATATAATTGTGATGTGTGATCCGAGACAGTTCTAGGGAGAAAAATACCGGAATAGACACAACGAGGCCGAATACCCAGATCAGGGTGAGCCTAGAGGTATTATGGGAACATAGCACGTGTTTGGAATTTACCGGGTAGCAGGTAGCTATTTAGCAGATATTTAAGTATGTTGAGGTTCTTTGGGAATTTATAGGAATACTTGAGGAATTAGCAGGAATGTGGCAAATGACGGATTGTCCTTGGAGGCATTAAGTGACTAGGATTGATCTTAGGGGTAATTTGGTCAATTCGGAGGCTGAGGATGGACTTGGACTTATCTTAGGCTCTAGAGCTAATCAGACCGAAGAAAACACTTTGACTTTTCTCTCAGCCTTATCTCCCTCTCTCACGTTACTCTCTCTCTCTCTCTCTCTCTCTCTCTCTCCCTTAGGCTGGTGTGGTTACCTCTTTTTTGAATTTTGGTAGAAAATGGGGCTTGAGAATTGAAGGGAAGTGAAGTCTAGAAGTGGTTAACAACAGCTGAGGGATTGAATTCGTCATTAAGGTAAGGATTATCTATGTTTGTTTGGTAAATTCCTACTGAGATTTGGGGGTTAACTAAGTTTTAGACTTAGGTTGAGTTTAATCTGAATTGGGGGATTTAGTTAGCTTCCTAGGGTGTTTTACTACTGATATTGCCTTGACATTAATTATGAGTATAATTCTAGGTTTAAGGTTTGATTTACGTGGATTTTTGAGAGTTTGGCTCGTAGAAATGCATGATAATTTCTGGGTTTCGGGATTGAGCCGTGGCTCATGTGTGCGAAGAGGCTTGGGGAGCCTCTGACTTTGACCAGGCGTTGCAGCGTGTCCTATAGAAGAGAGTCCGAAGGCTCTCTGACTTGTAGAGGGCCGCGACTCTAGAGGGCGAGCCGCGGCTCAAATTAGGGAAAATGACCAAAATATGTTTTAAGCTCGGGAACCCAAATCTAAGTGCCTAGGAAGGATCCTACCACCAGGTTTAGTAGGATTCGAGGTCCCAGAGGCAAGAATAATATTTTGAAGCTCTTAATTGAATTATGTCTTGATATATTATTATTATTATTGCAATGTGACTAGGTGTTACTGCCAAGGCTCGGGTTAGGGGATCATGCTCGGGATCGCATTAATCAGTGAGCTCGGAACATAGTTAAGAAAACTATTTGTGCTCGTAGAGAAGGGCATGGCCCTATTATTTGTGTTTAATGTATGTGTGAATATTTATAGTTGATATGCTATGTTTTCAAAATTATGAATGATCGGCGAAGGCTGGTAATGGCGAAGGCCGGGAACGGCAAAGGCCGAAAACGGGTCGGGGATGGCAAAGGTCAGGATCAGCTTTAAGCTTGTTGAATGCAGACTACTAGGCGTGACCCTCTAAGGGTGTTGTACTCACCTACTCGGTGAAGACTGTGAAACTAGTGCCTAGTAAAGCACCTGTGTCGGCATAGTCTGCTAAGTGTTTAATCTGCTATCTGATTAATTTGTGTATTACTGGATTGAGTTTTCATATGCTATATTAGGATTTTTCTTTCTGGGCCTTGGCTCACGAGTGCTCTATGGTGCTGTTAAGGGAAAAGGAAAGGCCGACCAAGCATGAGTTAGGAGGCATGGAGCGGCGCATACATGTTCTCCCTACCTGGCCGCCACGACCAAGGTTTTTTTAGGGACATTTTATGAAAACTTCACTTTGTCGCTTAGGTCAATTGTAAAGTAACTTTTGAATTGTTAATATATTTTGAAATAGTGTTTTTGAGATTCTAGTGTATTAGTTTTACAACTTTAATGGACATCAAAACCTTATATACTTAATTTTCACTAAATGAGTCTTTATTCAAAGTTAGTCACATTTTTTATTTAAAACCTTGATTAGCGAGCTAATGGCACATTTTAATATAACATGGTAACGACTCAAAGGTAGTAGGGTGTTACAGGTGTGTTCTGCCTAAAGAAGCACAAACCATCCTACATGAGATACATGACGGCTACTGCAGAGACCATGCAGGGGAAAAACTTAGCCCTAAAGATATTGAGCAAGGCTATTTTTGGCCTACACTCAAAAAGGATTCGACCTCGTACGTACAGAATTGCAACAAATGGCAACACTTCACCATAATTGCTCGGGCAACACCAATTGAGTTAACCATGATCTCATCCCCATGGTTGTTTTGCAGTGTGGGGGATGGACCTGATTGGTTTATTACACACAGGGAGAGGAGGAGTTCGTTATCCAATTTTCGCCATCGACTACTATACGAAGTGGGTCGAGGTCGAGCCTCCGGCAACCATAATGTTGAAGAGAGTCTTAGATTTTTTTGTGAAGAACATCTTGTGCCGTTTTGGGCTTCCTAAGAAGATCGTGTCTGATAACGGAACTCAGTTCGATTTGATCTTTTCACAAACTTTTATGAGAAGTACGACATAATCAAGAGTTTATATTCAGTGGCATATCCACAAGCTGATGGACAGGTATAGGCTGTAAATAAAACCATAAAGGCGAGCCTTAAAAAACAACTAGATGAAGCCAAGGGATTATGGCCCGAGCAGCTCCCACAAGTACTGTGGGCCTATAGGACCTAACACAGTGCCTCCACGTTGCACACTCCCTTCTCTTTAACCTTTGGAAGTGAGGCTATTCTCCCAATGGAAGCACTAGTGAAGACACATAGAGAAAAAACCTTAAATCAAAATTGAAACCACGAATTGCTCGATGCATCCTTGGACCAAATCGAAGAAAAGCGGGAAGAATCACAATTACAACTTGCCCGTTATCAAGCTAGGTGACTTGGTGCTTTGAAGAGTGTTTTTGGCGAGTAAGGATCCTAAAGATGGTGTATTGGCACCGAACTTGGAAGGACCATACCAGATCGTGGAGATTTTATGTGAAGTAACATTCAAGCTAGCCTGGTTAAGTGGAGAGAAGGTACCAAGGACCTGAAATGTTCTTCATCTTATAAAATATTATCAGTAATAAGACAGTTTTGTTAGTATTTTTATGCTTTCAGTATTTTTCTATGTGAGTTCTGTTTATAAAGGACATTCTATTTAAATAACACAAGATGGCGGCATGTTTATCTTATTCTTGCGATGTATCACGTACTCATTGTGTAAAAGCAACCTAGAATATCCATAAATTCTTATCGCTTGGGGGGTATATTATCCTCGATGAGTTTAGTTTAAAAAATATTTAGTGTGATTTTTGTATGATTGGATAAAATTTGAAACTTAGAATTTCGAAAATTGATTATTCAACTGCTTTTTATAGCTAGCTAGAATTTTCAGAAAAATTCCAAATATGAACTAAGTTAGGAAAATTCAAAAAAAAAAAAAAACAAATTCAACTACAAACTCCTGGATATAACCAGGTTCGAGGCCTTATTCCTAACAGTTATAATGTTATTAAACGGACAAACTCCTGGACATAACCAGGTCCGAGACCTGATACAAACAGGTATAATGCTTTTAAGAGGACAAACTCCTGGACATAACCAAGTCCGAGACCTGATCCTAACAAGTATAACGCTATTAGGCGAGAAAATTCATGGGTATAACTAGGATATCAACCAGAATTATTTTGTCATGCAATCAGAAATTTATCTCGATCTAAAGATAACCCCTATGATTGCGAGTGTGCAAGAATTTGAAATTCATAAGCATGGCAAGATAATAGATTAAGGCGAACAAAAATAGATCATAAAGTAATGAAAATGCATTAAACAAGAATATGAATACCACGAGGAAAAATAAAGTCGTACTAAGCCCAAAGGTGATTGTCTTAGCTTGTGAAAGCATAGATACAAGGGATATAAAAATCACCGAAATAAAAAAAGAGGCCCTAAACATCACTGAGCTCCAGTAACTTTCCCTTGTGATGACACCTCCTCGTCGCTTCCCTCAGTAGCTCCAGAAGCATTAGAAGACTCGAAGGGCTCTTGCAATAGTCGGCTCTGGAATTTTCCAAGACAACGTCCCAAAAGCTCTGCGTCTAGAAAGATGAAATCCCTTTCTTTGTTGTATGCCCATCACCAATAGAACATCTCCTCAAGGGCATTCATTTTTTCTGCAACATCTAGCTTTTCCTGTTCATCATCCTGCTTCACCTTTTCGGCATCTTGCTTCGCACTCTCAGCATCTTCCTTCGCTTTGGCCTCGACCTCGGACAACTTGTTTTTTTGGGACATTGACCTCCTCAATATTCTTATTGAGGTTGTCGATCTCAGCCTGTAGCTGATTTCGTTGCTGGCTCACCTCAGTAATATGGTCCTTGGCTATTTGTTCGTTCTCCTAGGATGCTAATAGGGTGGCCTTGAGCTCTTCTCTTTGAGCTCAAAGCTGGGTGATACCATGGATTTTAGCCAAAGTAGACGACAAAAGACTGGATTAGTTTGCAAATCTAAAAAAAAAGGAAATACTATAGAGGAAAGAAAGATAACTCACAGTTAGGTTCATTCACAAGGCAGACTCCAAGACATCCCTTGGGGAAAGCTCCTCTATGGCCCTTAGGTCCTTGACATTTTCTTGGTTGGCGTGACCAACCATGTGGTTTGCCATGTTATGGGGGGTCCCTCGTAGTGCCTATGGGATCCTTACCACCTCGAGGGGCCGGACTGGGAGCTGAATAGATGGGGCTTCACCCTAGACAACTTGGGGAACCGGAACAGGTTCATTGCGAGGGCGAGGAGGAGGGCGAGGAGGGTCAAGAACGATAATAGTAGTTACTGCGTCTGTTACTGTTGTTTCTGAGTGGAGTTAGCACCTTTATCCTTTGCAGGAGAGTCGGTGGCAGCTCCAGATTTGGAGTCACTCTTCTTTGATATTCTCGCCTTCTTGACTATGGGTCCAGTTCCAGCCCCACCAGATTTGAAGGCACATTTCAGGTCCATATCTTCGCCTGTAAAAGGACAAGCAAAAAATTGAGATCCAACAAATAATTATTCAAGGTAATGCAAGGAAAATAATAGAGCAAGAACCCTACCCTCCAAGCTAGAGGAGGAAACTACTATGATCGGCTTTGGGAAACTGTAACGTCCCAAATTACGTAATAAGGCTTAGGGCCTTGATTAGGGGGTCATGATGGTAGTTTATGGAAAGTTATGTGTTTATGCGATATATATGTGTGTTATTATGTGATTGTGTGAGCTATATACTAATATGACTATATATGCACATTTAGATGTATTAAATATGCATGCGGGCCCGTATCTTATTAGAAGGGCAATTTTCATAATTTGGCCCGCTACTCGTATATTTGGAATATATGTGCATATATGTGTGAGACCACATTATTATGTGAATATATTTATGTTACTTGGCACGAGACGATCCTAGGGAGCAAGTTAGCATAAAAGTCAAAACGGGACCTAATACCCGACTCGGGGTGAGTCAAGAGGTATTTTGGGTATCTAGTACATTGTCGGGTAATCGGGTAACTGGAATAAATATTTGAGGATATATTCGGAGTTAGCGAGATTAGGAGGGAATTTCAGGGATTTTGACAATTTTTCCCTTGGGAACTTTTTTGGTACCCCGAGCCTCGGGATTTGCTTAAGGTTACTTAGCGTCTAAGTAAACCTCACAAACACTCAAATAGAAGAAAAACATGTTCTCCTTCTCTCTCTCTCGGTTACACATTCTCTCTCTCAAATTCCTTGGGAATTCTTGCGGTTTAAGACGAATCAAGGCTAATTTAGGCTTAGGATTGCTCGAGGATTTAGCTATGTTTGGATAGGTTTTTGGTGGGTTTTTTATTGAAGAAAATGAGGAAATTTCTGAGTTTTCATGGCGAGTCGTGGCCCTGTTCTTGGGGCGTCGCGGTTCTCATGAGCAGGAAGAAGAAGGAGGTGTTGGAACTACATTTGAGTCGCGGCGCAAGTAGGGGCGCATCGCAGCGCGTGTCGAAATAGAGGAGAGCCTTGGGCTCTCTAACTTGGGGCGGGTCATGGCTCCTTTGTTTTGAGTTGTGGCGATTGAAGGGTTTTTGAGCCCCAGGAGGGTTTTGAGTGTGAGAACTCAAACCTAAGGGCTCGGGATCGATCCTACTACCCAGTTTAGTAGAATTCGACATCCTGGAGGCTAAGAGTTAGTCTGAAAGCCTTTATTCGCTTGTTTTTGATGAGATTCTCTATTTGTTGCGACTAAGTTATTGTTAGGGGCTCGGAACCGAGATTATGCTCGAGGGTTGTTCTTAATATACATTGCACTCAGAGATAAGGTAAGAAAATTGCATCCAATACATGATATATGTTATTAGGGTTTGGCCCACTTGTTGACTATAACTATGAATAAGGCTCGGCTCCTGAGAATGAACGTGATTTAGGTTATGCTTGAATGCTTTGTGTCTGAATAATTGTCTAATGAATGCTTGCTCTGTCTGCATAGGTAGGGCTTGACCCCATTAAGGAACATGGTTATTACTGTGTTTGTGTTTTATTGGTTAAGATGCCATGATTTATATGTATGCATACTTGTATTGTCTGAAGTATGCTTATCTTTATTTGTATTTGTTTGTCTGGTTGTCTGAATGTTTTATTAAAGTGTTGACTTCTTAGTTAAGGGCGACAATAGCGTGCTGCGTGCTGGTTGAGAGGGCAAGGGCCCTAGGTGACTTATTATCTTGACTGACTCTATGGTGGTTAGAAAACAAAGCGCTTGGCTAGCTCTATGGCTAGTCACTCAGACCTAAAGGCAAAGGCCCCAGGTGACTCTATGGTCACATAGCTAGGGCACAAAGCCCCAGGTTGACTATATGGTCATCTATTCTATTTAGGGCAGCGGGCCCCAGAATGATCCAATGAACGTTTATTTGTAATTTTATGCATGCACGAGCAGGTTATTACTACTGGGCAAGCTAGATATGTATTTGGAACCAGTATTTACTGTTCATGCACATGTTTAAGTGTTCTTGATCAGCCTAGGCTCACGGGTGCTATATGGTACAGGTAAGGGGAAAAGAAAGGTAGACTAGCCATGAGTTGGAGAGTTTCAGCGGCGGCGTGTACATATGCGGCTTCTCTTCCACCATGGCCGATGTTGTACCCCTTATTTTGCCGCTTAGGCCAGCTTGTTGTAACTTTTGATTGTATATACCTTTTCAAACTTATGTTTGCAACCTTTTGGGATCCCATGTATGTATGAAACTTTTAAATGAAAAGTCAATGGTTTCTTTGACCAAAATGTTTAACCCTAACCCTTGACATTAACCTTAGTTGGACGTTTATAACCTAATGACTTGATTAGCAAGTCTGACACTATTTAAAGTACACTATGTAACAGGCCTGGATTAGGAGGATGTTACAACTTGGTATCAGAGCTTTCAAGGTTTAAGGGTTCTTGAAGACTGGTCGGGAAAGTATACTCACCACTAAAGACAAGCTCGACTCAGGGTTTAGTAACTTCTTATGTGAATAATTGTTTAACTGTTTAAAATAAATGTTTACACCTTATCTACATGCCTTATTAGGGAGCATGAGATATTGTGATCGGGCTTGGCCCTTGACTGTTGCATGAATGATAAAGAACATGCTTATTAGCATTGTTATTGCTTGTGAATGCAAATGAACCGCTTATTAGAGTTGTTATATGGACATGTAGGTCAGGACACGCTTATTAGCGTTGTTATTTTCATATAGGCCTGGAAATGCTTATTAGCACGGTTAATAAGAGCATGCTTATTAGCATTTCTATATGTGTATAGATGCTTGAACACGCTTATTTGCATCGTTAATTGCTTATGAGTGCCATAAATGCTTATTAGCATTGTTATTTGCTGATGAATATTAGGAAGTGCTTCTTAGCACCATGATTGAATGTATCACATGTTGGCAAGCTTAATAGCATTGCATTTGTTTGTTTGTTTAGTCTTGGATCATCATGCAACAAGAGGTATAGTTATTACTTACCTAACGACTGATTTGATCATTGCAGAGTGGGATAGTTATCAGTATGCTTCCTCGAAGGTTAAAGAGGTTTGTTGGCCAAGAGATACAGACCAGGGAAGAGAATGACCACGGCCATGCCACACTGCCAGCACCAGAGAACTGGCAATAGGTGCTTGCTGATATGCAAGCCAGGTTACAGAGGCAGGAAGATGAGATTTGGCTCTTGAGACAGCAACAGGTTCCAACAAGGAACCTATAGCCCGTAGTACCGGCATTGTTACAGCCAGGGGTACTAGCGATAGTACAACCCCAAGCAGAGGGAGATAGATGGGAACCCATGTATGAGAGGTTCAAAAACTAGCACCCTCCAATTTTTTAGGACAGCTCAGACCCACTGATGGCGGAGTAGTGGGTGACTACAATGATGCAGTCAAAGCTGTGAAGGTTGAAAAGTTAAGTAACTTACTTCAGGGAAATATGTCAGTGAGCGATTACGCCTTGAAGTTTGACAGATTGGCAAAGTTTTTCTGGGAACTGGTGCCCACTGATGGAACCAAACAAGAGAGGTTTCTCCAGGGGCTACAGCCTATGATAGCCTAGGATGTTCGTATCACTACTGTCCCAGGAGTGAGTACCTATGCACAGGTTATGGAGAAGAAGTTCATAACTGAGAGCACAGAGAACAAGATCTGGCGCGAGAGTTTGGCTAGAAGGGATTTTAGGAGGCCGGGACCTCCATTTGCATGCTTTGATAAGGGCGGAGGCCCTAGTGAACAAAAGAGAAAGACTCCAGATATAGTTTCAACTCCAAGACCAAAGAGGAGGCCACGGGGCATACAGATAGGTCATCAGGATGGCAGGGAGACTTGGAAAGCACTCCCAGAGTGTACTCGGTGCATGAGACGCCATATTGGGGAACGTCGGGGAAGGCCTGCTTCGTCTACGGCAATGTGGAACGCTTGAAGAAGGACTGCCTGAAAGTCAGAAAGGAAGAGCCCAAGAAAATGGACAACTTGACGCCAACTCGGGTTTTCACCCTAACTCAGGCAGAGGTCGAGGCTAGTCCCTCGATGGTTATAGGTCAGCTTTTTAGTGCTGGTACCCTTTATACTATTTTAATTGACTTGGGTGCTACGCACTCTTTTTTTGTTAGTAGGATTATACATGGATTGTGTTAGACCGTGTGATTTTTATCATGTGGCATGGGGTACTATGTTGCCCACTGGGGAGTTAGTGGTTTCCAGGCGCTGGGTTAGATCACTGCCAGTGACAGTGGATGGCAGGGAGTTGTCAGCTGACTTGGTAGAGATGGTTATGACTGATTTTGATATAATTCTGAGTATGGACTGGTCAGAGAAGTATGGGGGAATGATATATTGCAAGAAGAAGATGGTAAACTTTGAGTCTAAGGGTGAGGACCCCTTTGTATTAGTTTTCACTGTCCATGGATCTCGTATACCTATGATATTTGTACTTAGAGATAGATACCTATTGCAGGGGGGATGCATAGGATTCTTAGCTAGTGTGGTGGATACCACTCAGATCATGCCAGTGGAAGCAGGACAAACTAGATTAATCTGTGAGTTTCTAGATGTATTTCCAGGTGATCTGTCAGGGTTACCTCCACACAGGGAGATAGAGTTTGTTATTGAAATGGGGCCAGGGACAGAGCCAGTGTCTAGGGCGCCTTATAGGATGGCTCCGAGCGAATTGAAGGAAATAAAGGTTCAATTGCAAGAGTTACTAGACTTGGATCTTATCAAGCCCAGTTTCTCGCCATGGGGTGCACCAGTTCTCTTCTGGAGGAATAAAGATGGCTCTCTTAGGATGTGTATCGATTATACATAACTGAACAATTTGAATATGAAGAACAGGTATCCTCTTCCAAAGAATTGATGATCTGTTTGATCAGTTACAGGGTAGGATGATATTCTCCAAGTTAGATCTTCGATCTGATTACCACTAGCTGAGGGATCAGGGAGGAGGATATACCAAAGACAACTTTTTGCACCAGGTATGGGCATTATGAGTTTTTGGAGATGTCATTTGGACTAACTAATGCCACAACAACATTTATGGATTTGATTAACAAGGTGTTCAAAGATTACCTGGATTAGTTTGTGATCGTCATTATTGATGATATATTGGAATACTCTCAGTCAGAGATAGAGCACGAGTAAAATCTTAGATTAGTACTACAGAGGCTCACAGAACACATGTTGTATGCAAAAATTAAGAGGTGTGAGTTCTGGTTGCCACAAGTGAATTTCTTGGGTCACATAGTCAGTAAGGATGGCATTAAGAGATTGGCCAAGGCCATAGAATGCTTCAGAGATGGGGTTTTCCAAGATTGTGTCACCACTGACAGAGTTAGCACGCAAGAATTAGAGGTTCATATGGTCAGACAGGTGTGAGGACAATTTCCAGAGACTGAAGAAGAATTTGATCACCGCTCCAGTTCTGAGTCTTCCTACAGATGAGGACAGGTTTGTGATTTATTGTGACACTCAAAGCAAGGCCTAGGTTGTGTCCTTATGCAGACGGGGAAGGTGATTTCCTATGCATCACATCAGGTGAAGGAGTATGAGTAGAAGTACCCCACACATGATTTGGAACTTGCAGCAATGGTTTTTGCACTAAAGGTGTGGCGGCACTACTTTTCTGGTGAGAAGTGTGAGATTTACACAGATCCCAAGAGTTTGAAATACTTCTTCACCTAGAAGGATTTGAATATGAGGCAGAGACGTTGGTTAGAGCTGGTGAAGGATTATGATTGTGAGATCCTTTATCACCGAGGGAAAGCCAACGTGGTAGCAGATGCCATAAGTCGGAAGGGTCAAGGACAGTTGTATAGTGCTAGGCGGATATCCAGGAGTTGGCTAAGGATATGACTAAAGCAGGTATTGAGCTAGTGGTGCGCTAGTTAGCCAACATCACCTTGTAGTCTACTCTTTTGGAGAGGATCAAGGAGAAGCAATTGAGTGATCCACAATTGTGAAAGATCAGAGGGAATGTCCTAGATGGAGCAGCTAAGGACTATACAGTGTTAGACATGGGCCTATTGAGATACAAGGATCGGATTTGCGTTCCGATGGACACTGGGATCAAACGAAAGATTCTTGATGAGTTTCATACTACCCCTTATTCCCTACATCCAGGCACCACGAAGATGTACTAGGATCTGACTACCTTATATTGGTGGCCTGGGATGAAGAGGGATGTGACTGAGTATTTGGCAAAGTACCTGACCTGTCAGCAGGTCAAAGTAGAGCATCAGAGACCAGCAAGGCTGTTATAGCCTCTGGATATCCCGGAGTGGAAATGGGACGACATCACGATGGATTTCGTGGTAGGATTTCCCAGGAAAGTGGGCAAGCACGATTTAATCTGGGCCATCATGGATCGGTATACGAAATGAGCTCACTTTCTACCAGTGACGACAAACTGGACGGTTGACCAGTATGAGACCTCTACGTGAGAGAGATAGTTCACCTTCATGGGACTCTGAGATCTATCGTGTTTGATAGGAACCCTATCTTTACTTCCAAGTTTTGCGGAAGGTTACAGAAGGCGATGGGTACACAGCTAAATTTTAGTACAACTTATCATCCTCAGACCGATGGTCAATCTGAGAGGACTATCCAGATACTAGAGGACATGCTGAGAGCATGTGTATTGAAATTTAAAGGGTCATGTAGTAAATATTTCCCTCTAATAGAATTTTCTTATAATAACAGCTACCAACCGACTATTTGAGTGGCACCTTATGAGACGATGTATGGTAGGAAATGCAGATCGCCCATTCACTGGGATAAGATGGGTGAGAGGAAATATTTGGGTCCTACGGCAGTTCAGAGGACCATTGAGGCTATTGAAAAGATTAGAGCTCGGATTTTAGAGTACACAAAAGAGTCATTCAAACCCGAAGTGGACGAACATGGAGTTCCAAGTGGGAGACTATGTCTTTCTTAGGGTTTCACCATTGAGAGGAGTGAAGAGATTTAGAAAGAAGGGCAAGTTGAGCCCTAGGTTTGTTGGAAAATTTGAGATCCTGGAGAGGATCGGTCAGGTGGCCTATAGGTTGGCCTTACCTCTTGCACTGTCTAGTGTGCACAACGTATTTCATATTTCTATGCTGGGGAAGTATGTGTCAGATGGGACTCATGTGTTGTGTTTAGGACGGTATGGAAATGGAGACTGATTTATCCTATGACGAGCAGCCAGTTCAAATTTTAGACAAGAACGACAAGGTCCTGAGGAACAAGACTATACCTTTAGTTAAGGTATTATGGAGGAACAACAAGGTCAGGGAAGCGACCTAGGAGCTAGAGGCAGATATGCAGAATTAGTATCTCGAACTGTCCAGGTTAAATTTTGAGGACAAAATTTCTGTAAGAAGGGGATAGTTATAACGTCCCAAATTACGTAATAAGGCTTAGGGCCTTGATTAAGGGGTCAGGATGGCAGTTTATGGAAAGTTATGTGTTTATGTGATATATGTGTGTTATTTTGTGATTATGTGAGCTATATGATAATATGACTAGATATGCATGTTTAGGTGTATTAAATACGCATGAGGGCTTGTTTCTTATTAGAAGGGATATTTTTGTAATTTGGTTTGTTGTGGGTATATTTGGAATATATGTGCATATATGTGTGAGACCACATTATTATGTGGATAGATTTGGGTTACTTGGCACGAGACGATCCTATGGAGCAAGTTAGCTGGAAACTCACAACGGGACCTAATACCCGATTCGGGGTGAATCAATGGATATTTTGGGTATCTAGTACATTACTTGGTTATCGGGTAATGGGAATAAATATTCGATGATATACTCGGAGTTAGCAAGATTAGTAGGGGATTTTGGCCATTTTGGCCATTTTTCCCTCGGGGACGTTTTCGGTACCCCGAGCCTTGGGATTTACTTAAGGTTACTCAGGGTCTAAGTACACCTCACAAACACTCAAACAAAAGAAAAACACGTTCTCGTTCTCTCTCTCTCTCTCTCTCTCGGTTACACACACTCTCTCTTTCTCTCAAATTCCTTGGTAATTATTATGATTTAAGGAGAATCGAGGCCATCTTAGGCTCGATATTACTCAGGGAAAGACTTACCATCGATTGGGGCAACAGAGGTAATGATTTCTAGCCCTAAATCTCTGTGTTTTTTAGCTAAGTTTTGGAGTTTAGAAACTCAATTCTGAATTTTGGGATTTTATGAGGTTTTGGCCAAGTTTAGGCTTGGGTTTTGTGTGTTTTGAGGTCCTAAGTTGATTGGAAACTTTACCTTGGGGATTTAGCTATGTTTGGACAGGATTTTGGAGGGTTTTTTCTTGAAGAAAACGAGGAAATTTATGAGTTTTCATTGTGAATCGCGGCCCTGTTCTTAGGGCACCGTGACTCTCATTAGAAAGAAGGAGAAGGAGGTGTTGAACCTCAATTTGAGTCGTGGCGCAAGAAGGGGTGCGCCGTAGTGCGTGTCGAAACAGAGGAGAGCCTTGGGCTCTATGACCTGGGGTGGTTGCAGGTCCTTTGTTTTGAGCCGCGATGTTTGAAGGGTTTTAGAGCCCCAAGAAGGTTTTGAGTCCAAGAACTCAAACCTAAGGGCTCGGGATCGTTCCTACTACCCCGTTTAGAAGAATTCGACGTCCTGGAGGCTAGGACTCGATCTGGAAGCCTTCATTTGATCGTTTTCGATGAGATTATTTATTAGTTATGACAAGGTTATCGATAAGGTCTTAGAACCAGGATCGTGCTTTAGGGTCGTTCTTAATATACGTTGCACTCGGACCTAAGGGAAGAAAATTGCACCTACTACGTGATATATGTAATTAGGGCTTGGCCTGGTTGTTGATTATAACTATGAATAGGTCTTGGCCCCTGAGAATGAATGTGATTTAGGTTATGCTTGAATGCTTTGTGTCTGAATAAATGTCTAATGAATGCTTGCTTTTTCTGCATAGGTAGGGCTCGGCCCCATTATGGAACATGGTTATTACTGTGTTTGTGTTTGATTGGTTAAGATACCATGATTTATATGTATGCATACTTGTATTGTCTGAAGTATTCTTATCTGTATATATATATATATGTTTGTCTAGTTATCTAAATGTTTTATTAAAGCCTTGACTTATTATTCAAGGGTGGCAATAGAGCACTGCACGTTGGTCGAGAGGCTTGGGCCCAATCAGGGTCGTACTATTACGTTGACCGACCCTACGATCGTTGGAAAACAAAGCGCTTGGATAGCTCCATGGCTAGTTACTTAGACCTAAGGGCAAAGGCCCCTGGTGACTTTTTAGTCACATAACTAGGGCACAGGGACCTGAATTGACTCTAAGGTTATCTATTCATGGCAGCGGATCCCAAAATAATCAAATGATCGTTCATTTGTAATTGTATGCATGCATGAGTAGGTTATTACTACTAGTCATGCTAGATATATATTTGGAATATGTATTTACTATTCATACACATGTTGAAGTGTTCTTGTTGAGCCTTGGCTCACAGGTGCTATGTGATACAAGTTACGGGAAAAGAAAGCTAGACTAGCCATGAGTTGGAGAGCTTCGGTGGCGACGTGTACATATGTGGCTGCTCGTCCACCACGGCTGAGGATATCTCAGAGGGACTAAGGTTGTACCCCTTATTTTGCAGCTTAGGCCGGCTGGTTGTAACTTTTGATTATATATACCTTTTCAAACATCTGTTTGTAATCTTTTGGGATCCCATGTATGTATTAAACTTTTAAATGAAAAGTCAACAGTTCCTTTGACCAAAATTGTTAACCCTTACCCTTGACATTATCCTTAGTTACACGTTTATAACCAAATGACTTGATTAGCAAATCTGACACTATTTAAATTACACAGTGTAACGGGCATGGACTAGGGGGATGTTATAGTTACGAACCGTACTGGGTAAAACCTCTAACTCTTTGACTATCGGAGGAGGGGGAACTCTAATACTATTATGTTTTGGGTCCTAAGGGTTCAGGCTCTACATCAAGATAAACTCATGCGCGGCCTACCGAATACCCGGGGAAAGAACACCCTGGCGGAGGGAAGGCCGCGATAAAAGATTTGCACCGTACTTCTGAAGAATGGTGGACCTGAAGTGAAAGGTGTTATCTACCACTATGGTACACCGGGGATAGCAATGGTCGTAGCGTACAACCAAGTGATCCACACACTGGAGGAGGGTCGCGTTCAAATATGGATCGATCGAATTTCGACTTAAGAGTTTTTTGTGGGTTGAATCGAATTAGCCTAAAACTAGCATAAGCTCAATTTAATTCTCTATATTGGTTACCTTGGCTAGAAGTGTCGGCTGCTGCCCATCTTTAGGTTCCTTTCTTTTGCGCACCAATTATGTGACTTCTTCTTCCTCAAGAGCCTTTTTTTGCACACTAGTTGCCCGACTTCTTCTTCCTCTTTGATGTCTTCAACGGCACGGAGAACTTATTGAGGAGGAGGGAGATCGAGGGGAGGACCTCGACCTCTAATGGATAGTTTCTGATCTTTGTGGATTAGTTTTTAGGCCACCATGGTAGCATCAATAACTACGATCTGGAACTCCTTCTCCTGGGCAGGAATACAAGACAACATCTCATAATGACCTCCAAGGGTCTTTGATCGCCCTGTTCTCTTGTAGATAGCTGCACAAAGTAACAACTCAATTAGAATATGTTTAAACTCGATCAAGAAAAAATTCAAGTATAAAATTTGAAGAGTTAAGAAACTTACGAGGATGGTTGAAATACTGATTGGTGTAGTTCTTGAACCCATTTGACATGAATAATTGTTCCTTGTAGTCACTCGAGTGGCTGGGGAGGTCGATGACGGAGGTAATATTGGGGAATCTGGTGAGGTAGTAGAAAACGCCACTAGCTTTGAGGCAGAAGAAGTACATGATGTCGGCAGGCTTTGGGACCTCCCACTCATGTTTCAAAAATAAATATTTCAGCCCTGCTAAAAGCCAATATAAGCTGAGGGGAAGCTAGAATGGTGCTAGTTCGACGTAGTTCAAAAAATCCACGAAGTTCTGGTCCAAAGGGAGAAAGGCACCTGCTGTAGCACCCCAAATTTGCAAATAAGGCTTAGGGCTTTGATTAGCGTGTCGGGGGGGGAGGGGGGGAATAACTGATTTAATTATGTTAATATGTGAATTAAATGATTATGTGATTAGAAATGCATGTATAGGTGAATTAAATATGCATGTGGGCCCCACATGGTTATTAGGGGCATATTTGTAATTTTGGCCCGTTAAGGGCGTAAATGCTATATATGTGTGTTGTGATTGAGACCACGAGATTGTGGTGATATATCAATGATGTACGATCTAAGATGGTCCTAAGGAGTGGCTTAGTTAAATAGTCACAACGGGGTCGAATACCCAGCTCGAGCGGAGCCTAGGGGTATTTTGGGAATATGGTGTGTGTTCAGGAATTACTAGGTAACAAGTAGTAATTTAGCAATTATTTGGACATGTCGGGATTAAATGAGGATTTAGCGGGATGTGGCAATTGACGGAATTTCCCTTGGTGGCACTATAGGATTAAGATTGACCTAAGGGTATTTTGGGCATTTTGGGGACTTAGGGTGCTGAGGATAGGCTAACTGATTAGGAAAAAAAAAGATACACTTCTTGAATTTAAAAAAAAAAACATAAACTCACTCTCTCAATATCTCTCTCATTTTTCTCTCTCCCTCTCATTGGTACTTAGAAGATGATGGAGCTTTGAGAGCTTTAGGCTAAAGAATTGTGGAATTATACTTGTTGTTCTTGGGGGAAACAGTTCAAGGGAGGAGATATCACAGCGGTAAGAGCTAAATTTGTTTTTTTTAAAACTGAATTCTGTTGTGGGTTGAAAGTTGCATGAGAGTTCGACTTTGGCTTGATTTTAAGTGTTGGTGGGGATCTAGAATGATTTCTGGGATTGTTGAGATGTTTAAGTTGTGTGAAAAATGATTCTAGGATTAATTCTAAGTTGGGCTGGTGTTTGGAGGGTGAATTATGGATATAGGCTCTGTAAAATCTGCAGAAAAATGGTGAGGATTTTGGGTTATAAGGCTCGAGGCGCGACACTGTTCATCAGGTGTCGCGACCTGCTTGAACGTAGAGGAATGGGGGCCTCATAAATTTGCCCAGGCGTCACGACGCAGGGTCTAGAGCGTCGCGACCTGTGACCTTCAACAGAGGGGGTTTTTGCCTCTAACTTGAGTGCACCGTGGCCCTTGAGGGGCTAGACCACGACTCAATTGCAATTAATGGTTGTTTAAGGGTTTTAAGCTCAAGAACCCAAATGTTAAGGCTCAGGAGGCTAGGTTAATATTCCGAAGTTATTAATTGGTTTAAAGTTTGATGGATGGTTATTATGAATGCGTTGTGACTAGGTTTTCAATGAGGCTCGGGTTAGAGGACTGTTCTCGGGATCGCGGTACTCAGATGGCTAGGGACACAGGTGAGAAAACTGTTGTACCCATAGAGCATGGCATGGCCCTACTGTTTGTATTGCAGGGCGCGGCCCTAATGTTTATGCTTAATTATACGTGTAAATATTTGTGAATGTTATGTATGTTTATGAATGAAGGGCGAGGGCAGAGAACGGCGAAGACCGAGAACGGTGATGGTTGAGGACGGCAAGAAGCCGGATACAGAAAGGGTCGGGATTGGCGATGAGCACGCTGAGGGCAGGTCGCTCGGGCAAGACCTTCCGAGGGTGTTGTATCCACTCGCTCGGTGAAGATTGTGAACCCAGGGCCTGCTAAATCACCTGGGATGGCGTAGCTCGCTAGGTGTTTAGCCCATTTGTTGTTTTGTTGTACACTGTGGATTGTTATGTTATATGTTATATGTTGAGTTTTCTTACTGGGCTTCGGCTCATGGGTGCGCTATGGTGCATGTAAGGGCAAAGGGAAGGTCGACTAACCTTGAGTACGGAGAGTGTGGAGCGACGGGTACATGTTTGGCCTACCTGGCCACCACAACCAGGGTTATTTTTGGGAAGAGTCCTGTGATGGCTTGTTTTGTCGCTTAGGTCGACCTTAATTGTATTTTTGAGTTGTAATGTATTTTCTAAACAGTATTTTAGGATCCCAACTGTATAACTCTTTATGATTTCAATGAATGTCCAAATTTTTATATTTAATGTCATTTAACGAGTTTTACTTCAATTTATTCACATTTTTAACATAAAACCTCGATTAGCGAGCTAATAGCACATTTTTAACTCATTTAGTAATGACTCTAAGGAAGTAGGGCATTGTAACTTGGTATCAGAGCAAGCCAAGGTTTATGGTTCTTGGAGATCGATCGAACATGTACGCTCGCTGCCAGTGACAAGCTCGACTCAGGGTTAGTTGGTAATTTATGAGTTATATGCTTAATTACTAAACCAGGAAAACCCTCTATAAATATCAGGGGAATGGATAGAAAAAGGGTTTGCTTCTTGAGATACAGAAACTCTACTAAAATTGAAAGAAATAATTTCACCCAGAGCCTAAATGAGAATAATAAGATAGTCTCGTTGGCTAGGTGGATTTTAACCACTGAACCATATAAAAGTGTGAGTATTTATGATATTTCTCATTTATCTAATCATGGTTTAGTAAGAAAATCTAATATCTCTATTGTTGGATTTCTTAATCAACTGTTGGCGCAAAACTGCGTCAACCGTAGGCCATTGTCGAAGACTATTTTCTTGAGAGCTCCTAACGATAAACGATACTCTTTATAATACTCTTTATCACAAAGTCCATTTCCTTATTGGAGGTGATGGTAGCGAGAGGTTCGGCTTTAACCAACTTCGGGAAGTAGTCGACTACCACAATTGCATACTTTACACCTCATTTTCCCGTGGGTAGGGAACCAATTAGGTCAATGCCCCAGACTGCGAAAGGCTATGGACTTGTCATTTGGGTGAGCTCATTAGGAAGAGCTTGGGGGATGTTAGCATACCACTGGCATTTGTCACATTTCTTGACATACTCCAACAAGTCATTGTTCATCGTGGCCAAAACTTATTAGGATTGAGGCTATAAACCAAGCTTTGTATATTACAACTCAAAGAATTAAACAATGACAATCTGTACTCTAACGAAAAATAATACAAATAGCATAACACAAGTAAAACAAGTGGTAAAACTGAGCCAAGTAGTCAATTGTGAACACGTTAAGCATCTCCACATCTTTAGCATCAATGTTGGAGTTCTATTCTTGTGTAGAATTTCTAGGGCCTTGACCAGGTAGGGTGCCATCTTGGTGCCTCAGGCTTGATACTCCCTGAGGACTTGATTCACCACTACTTGGGAATTGTTGTAGATTTCAAGTCCCTCCGCTTTAAGCTCTTGGGCAATTCGCAACCCAGCTACGAGGGCCTCATATTCGATCTCGTTGTTTGAAGAATCGAAACCAAATCTTAGGGCACTATGAATCTTGTGTTAGGGTTGTTCCCCTAAAATAATGTGAAAAGATATTTTTATTGATTTAAATAAAAGTACAATTTTATTATATTTTATTATTGAAATTATTGTTTGAATAATTTATATATAAAGATTATAAAATTCCCTATTCATTTATGAGAATATGATATTGTATGCGTATGAAAGAATTAAGATCATATATAATGAATAAAATAGTCAGCAACATATTAAAGTATGGAATCTTTAATCAATGGTTGCCCGTACGGTTTACTAAGCATATATTTGGATGCAAGTAATCTAAATTCGGGTTACTAATGTGGATAAACATCTTGGTAAAGGTACTTTATATAAATATTATTATATATGACATGACTGATGTGAACTAATTTCTTTATAAATTTAGCATTTTCCATAAAGATTTAATTCATTTCTTAAAAGATAATCATTTGTAGATCAGTCTAAATCCTAAGTATTCATGAACTCATGTTCATGTTTATTGGATCTTTTGATTCATTCGTTGAGGTCTCTTAATATAATGAGGCTAGTGACTTTTGATTTTGAGATTCAATATCTTGAATGGTTGGGAACATGATTTTAAAATAATGGAATCCATGTTTTCCTAACGGATCGAATAATTGTTCCCTTAGGTGTTAATTCTAAGCCTGAATAGTTATTGAGCTCAAATCTATAATATGATTATAGATTAATTATTAACTGGTAAATCAATGGTACTTAAGGAAGAAGATGAAATTAGAAGGGTAAAACGATAATTCTTGACCAACCTTAATTAATGAACCAATAAATGGAGGACATAACTACATATATTGATTATATTAATGGACTACAAGAGATTACTTTGTATATATAATTATATAATTAATAAGAGTGTGATTCCATATTTATAGTAGAGTAAGCATATAATTAATAAATAAGATTGTTTAATTAATAGTCTGGTATATGGGAGCTTAGTATTATAGGTCCATGCTCCCCAAGTCGCCTTTGTCCTACACTATCAAGGGTAAAGATGTCACAAACAAGATTAATGGAGAAAATAAGCAAATTTCAAAGGAATTAATTTTTCAGGACTAAGTGACAATTATGTGTAATTAATTAATTATGAATTGATTGATTAATTATTTGACTAATTTTTATTTGAAAAAAAATTAATTGTTTTTATATTAGTTGAAATTAATAATAATTATTGTTTGAATTAATATTATAGAGAGTTAAATATTACCTTAGTATAGGATTGTTCAAACTGATAAATTAAGATAAGGTTAAATTTGAATTAACTAATAGTTATTCTTGAAATAATATTTATATTATTTTTTAAATAAATATATTGTCTTTAACTTAATTAAACAAACAAATGAGAAAAATTAGGGACACAAGATGAGTTTACACGCCACTCACTATGCATGCATAGTCACAGTGAGTGGCGCCACACTCATGTGCCCAGTGTCCTTTGGATTTGAATTTCGAACTTCAAATATAAATTTTTTATTTAATTATTGTTTTGATTTGATTAAAATAAATCATTCAAATAAAAATCTAACAGATCAGTTTTGAATTAATTAAAATAAAATAAATTTGTTTTATTATCTTTATAAGTTTAAAAAGATACGGCTTTTTTAATGAGCTGACTTAGACGTATCAGTCAGAAAAAATCGATAGAAATTTTCTACGCCTGAAAATTGTCTAAAACTCTCTAAAGTCTTCTCTTCTCCAAACTCTCTAGATCTCATGTGTTGAGAATATAAGAAATCCTAAATAATCAAACCACTAAATCTTATGTGCCCACACATGTCCTTATGTGTTTGAGGAACGACTTGGAAGACTGTAGGGTGAGTCTTCGTTAGATAGGAAGATCGTTTGATTATACGAAAAGACTCAAGGACTCTTGATAGGCTACAATAGGTATTCTTCTTTCATTTTTGTGTGTAGATTTAATGTATAAATATATGTATTGATCATGGCTCGGTATTAATACTTTTTAAAACCACCACCCATTCTGATGCGTCCATGATTTATTCAAATTAATACCAACATCTTGTGTCATTCAGGTAACATCAAGATTAGCCCTGCTCCTGTACCATTTATGTTGCATGACCCGTTCACGTACAACTTCCATATTGGCCCAAGAGGAAGGGCTTCCTCAGGTCCTTCAGTTATTCCCATGCACTCCGTAATAAAGTTCGCTAATGTCTATCCTTTGATGGCGATCCTCGGGTAGAATGATATATCGAACTAAGTAAGTTTGACTGCCCATTTAAGAATTCTTTCCGAGGACTCTACCTTTCGTAGTACTTGTCTCAAAGGTTGGTTGGTAAGCACTTTGATGGTATGTGTGAACACCGCAAATTGGACATGATCCTGAAAGACCCAGGCCTTACGCAAGGCCTTCGCAAGATTGAACTGTCTCACCCCACGCGAGGCCCAAGCTCACTTCACCCTGCTTACCTTGCGGAAGGTCCTCTGGACCCATGCCTAAGGGTCACGCCCACACGAGACCCTCTCGCCCCTGCGCCTTGCGCCCACGCAAGACCCTCTCGCCCTCGTGCCTTGTGCCCACGCGAGACCCTCTCACCCCCGTGCCTCGCACCCACGTGAGACCCTTTCGCCCCTGCGCCTCATGCCCACACAAGACTCTCCCGCCCCCGCGCCTTGGGCCCACGCGAGACCCTCTCATACCCACCCCTTGCGCCCATGCAAGATCCTCTCACTCCTGGGCCTCGCGTCGCGAGACCTTCTCGCCCCCGCACCTCGCATCCACTCGAGACTCTCTTGCCCCTACGCCTTGTGCCCATGAGAGACCCTCTCGCCCCCGCGCCTCGCGCCCACATGAGTCCCTCTCGCCCTCTCACCTTTCACCCACACAAGACCCTCTCGCCCCCGTGCCTCGCACCCACGCAAGACCCTCTCGCCCCCGCGCCTCGCGCCCCCGCGAGACCCTTTCGCCCCCGCGCCTCGTGCCCATGCGAGACCCTCTCGTCCCTTAGTGTCGCGCCCATGCAAGACCCTCTCGCCCCTGCACCTTGCGCCCATGCAAGACCCTCTAGCCCCCTCACCTTGCACCCACGCAAGACCCTCTCGCCTCCGTGCCCCGGGTCTTCACGGCACACTCCTGACCAACCCTTCGAAAGTGTATGTCCACGAAGGCCACAAGTAGTCTGATGCTTAGCAGGATATAGAGTGGATTGAGGTATAGGCACATCTTGGAAAGGTGAGAACATCTATGTGGGTTGAGGAGCACATAAGGGTATGGAATGTACATATCAACCAAAAGAAGACAGAGCACGGATATGGTGTCCGTGCCAGACAAGTTGTGATTGTACGAGTGAGGTACTTGGTGTGGTCCTTACCAGCCAATCTCTGACAGTCATACTAAATAAGTTGTGGAGGTTGTTGACCCTCGTTTTGGTCAACTGACACGGAGTCAAATGCTTGATGTGGATAGATGTGTTGGAATAGGTATAGTGACAAAAATAGTAAAGAACACAATAAATTATAGTCGTTCAGCCCCAAGAACTGGTAATGGCCTACGTCCACTTAAGCTATTATTGATATGAGTTCTCAAAGGAGTGATCAAAGAACTAGGGTTCTCTGAGTTTCACAAGCCTGAGAAAGATAAACAATACAATCGTAATACAATCGCTCTAATTCTCTTGTAAGTGTATAGCTTTAACTAAAAGCCAAAAGTCCCTTCCTTGAGCTATCTTTCTCTATTTATAGGCTCAAGGAGGATTACATGAATTTGTTACAGATATTCTCTCCTAATTGATCGGATAATTAGGAATCATCGGAGATAATCTCGGAAATGATTATGATTTACCCAAGATTATCTTGAAATATGCGAAGTGTACGACCATGCTGGTTGTAAAGAAACTTCAAATGTTACGCCAGGAGAATCTTACTGGTCGATGGTCGAGCGGACCTTTTGCCAGGTGCCAGCCACATGTTTAAAAACGTCAGCCACATCACCCGTGCCTGATTTTTAGATAACGTTTGCCCCCCAAGTTTATTTATTACGACCAACAATAAATAAACTTTAAGGAAAATGCCTCTTCGATTACACCACCCAATCTGTCAGAGTGGTTCGTGCATTCCTAGAAAAAGCAACCTACCCCTGTCTAATCACGGCTTTTCAGTTCCCAAGCTATCCATTGATGGCTATCACCTTTCCCCATGCTTCGAAAAGAGGAAACTGATGATTACCTTTTTTTTCATGCCACAGACAAAATATATATAGCCTTATCAGAGCCTTCTTTTTCTTTTTACGCAAGTTATTTCTCTTTCAAGAAATCCTAAATCAGAACCATCATTCTCTCTGAAGATCATCTTTCAGCGTTCCAAGAACCAGCCGTCCGTTCATCTACGCTCGAAATTCCTTCAGACCTCCACAATCTTTCCTTTGGTAAGTTTCAGAACCTTTATATTCTTTATTTTCGCTATGCATGCCGCAGTGAGTTAACTTTTAGGTTCTAGCATTGTCTGTGTTTTTGGGTTGAGATGCATGAAAGAAGGGGATTTATCGGGTGATGCTAGAAAGGATGATGTTTCTTTGCCATTCGGGCGTTACGAGTCAGTTTGATAGTCGAGATCATAAATTTAGGACGTAAAACCGAAGTAAAAATTCGATTTTTATGCTAGTTCAAAAACTGAGTTTTTCCCGCCCTTATAGGAGTTGAAAAAGCTTTTTCAAAAAACTTTTTGCTTTCACTTTTTGATCTGTTTTACAAACTGTTCATGTGAAAAAATTAGTTTTTTGTTAGAATGTTGTTGTACAAAAGTTTGACTTTTATACACAACCAGCATTATTCTAACCAACCTTCTAGACTCTCCATCCTCACCTCCCCATTTTTCAGTTCGCAGATTTTAATGCCAGATTTGTGGGGAGGTGAGCGGCCCATCGAAGACGATCTTCTTGTGGAACTGCTTGAAGGTGTAGAACCCTGGCCCAGTGCGTTCACGAGATTCCATTCCCAAGACTCTCTTCTTCCAGACCTCAACCATCACCACCTAAAATGGCCCGTTCTAAATCTTCTGGAAAAAAGAAACCAAATCCTAAAGACAATCCAAATCCTCATGCCCAGCCTGATTCGCAAGCTAGGGTTCCCTCGACCAGCGGTCGAGAAAACATTGCCCCGGACCCTCGCATTCAGGTCAGGGCTCGCCCTCGGCATTCAACCCTTCCTGATGTCGAGTGGTATCTTTCTCCTCTCAGCCAGGTGACCCCCAGGATGCTTGTCAATTATCTTAGGAAGTATCCTCTCACTGGGATCAATCTCAAGATCCCCGCTGCTAACCAGAGGGCTAACTTGCTTGGGGGCGCTACAGTGCCTGGCCAAGGTACCACATAGAGGCGGGGGCTACCCTTCCTATACATCCGTTCTATCAGGGGGTGGCAAACTATTTTGGTGTCGCCCCCTTCCAAATTATCCCAATGAATATAGAATGCTCGCTGCACTCTATATCCTTTATAAACTTAAAAAATGGCCAAAGCCTACTCCTCACGAGGTCAACCTCCTTTTTGACCTTAAGTCCAACCCTCAACAATACGAGACGGGCTTTATTCGTTTTTGTCATCAAGAAAGAACCCGAACATTCCTGAGTGACACCACCCACCTCTCCAACGTGGGGAAATACAGTCAGGAGTATTTCCTAACGCCCGACATGACTACAAACAACTTGGCCTTCGCTCGAGGAGGTAATTGTCCTTTTCCACTGGTCGCTACTTTTACTTAGAAATTTTCCTTATACTTCTCTAAAGTATCTTGTGCCTTTCAGGACCATGGCTATGTCCAAACCCAACACCAGACATGGTGTTGAGGTCCAACGCACTGGCCAGGATGACTGACGCTGAAAAAAGCGTTAAGTCTCTGGTCAATGATGAAAACATTAGGCTATCTGGCCTCCTGACCCCTCATCAGGAAATGAGGGAACCCACGGTGGTTGACGCCACTGCCGAGGGGCATTCCAAGTAGCAACCCCCAGTGTACCCTCCTCGAAGGAGACCGACTGGGGTTACGATCAGGGAACCGATTGGCGCTCCCTCAGCAGAAAGGCCTTCTGCCTCCCAAGGGAAAGGGAAACAAAAGGCAGCAGAGACTGTCGTAGACTTGGATGAGTCTTCAGACGAAAATGGTACTATTATTTCGCTTTTAAATAGCTTGCCAATTCCCTGTCACTTATTTGACGAGGACAGCAATTTTATGTATACTCCAAATCTAGGGCCAGACTTCTTCATGCCAGAGAGTGAGTGTATGACTAGTAGAGTCAGTAGTGTAGTGACAAGTAGTAGTAGCTCAGGTATTGGACTTTGTAAATCTCTTTACTTCTTTTCTGATGTACCATAACTTGTCATCCATTTTTAGCTTACTATCTGCATGTTTATCTCTTTCTGCAGACATGGCCTCCGCAAACGTTTTTGACCTGTACAACACTCAGGAGGAGGAGGAGGTTCCCCTGGTTCGAAGGAGGAAATCGGCCAGGAGACAAGATGGTGAGTCTAGCCAAGCACCCTCAGCCAATAAGAGTCGAGCAGCTGATCCTCCAAAGGATGGGCCCTCTGGCCAACCTTTTGCTCAACATTCTGCTCCTGCTGAGAAGGAGACCCCGCCTGCTGCCACATATCCTTCACCCATGGCACCAAAGGAACAGGCCTAGCAAGCCAAACTTCCAGGGGCCAAACTCTCAAGCCACTCTCTGCGATTAGCTAAGGATCGCCTCACTCATATCCTGAAGCATGACCATTGCAGGGAGGCAATGGCCGAGGTTGAAAACATGGGGGTCGATCAGATCCTTAACATGGCTTTAATGAAGTGGCTAGTGTAAGCACTCTTTCTCTTTTTGTGATTATGGTTTTGATTTTTCCTTTCTGTAAGAAAGCCTAACTCCTATTCTTTGATTGCAGGCCATGCTGACAATGACTGCTGCTCGTACTCGCGCTGGTGCCAGCATCGAGCAGTCTTGGGCGAAGGTTATTGAGGAGCTTCAAGCCACGGAGGCTAGGCATGCTGGGGAGCTGGAGGTAGTCACCCAGCAGAAGGATGCCTTCGTGGCAGAGCTGGCAGAAAAGCAAGCTTCTCTGGAAACTGCCAGAAAGCAGAGGGATGACTACCACGAATCTAGCCGAATCCAATGGCGTGAAGTCAAAAAACTTAGGGAGGAGCATCTTGCTATGGACACGACCATTGCCGTCCTTCAGAGCCAGGTGGAGCAGCTTAAACTTACCAATGCCAAGGACCTGGAGAGGTATAAGAATGCAACACTTCGGTGTTTCTACGATTTTTGGAAACACAACCAAAGTGCCGATTTCAGTTACCTTCTAGAGGACGCTAGGAAGGCCAAGCTAGCTCGTTGTACTGCTCGGTTGGCTGCCGAAGAGAGAGCTAGGGTCCCTGCTTCCCCAAAAATTTCGCCGGCCGCCGGAGTGGAGGTTGGAGAAGCTGCAGGAGACGTGGTCGATCAGAATGCTCCACAGGATCCTCCTGCTCCTCAAGCTCCATAAATTTTTTTCTTTTGTTTTTCTTTAATTACACGACCTACGGGTCGTGATGTAAAGACTGATTTTTCTTTTTAATTTTGCTGCATGGGCAGCATATTTTACTTTTACTTTTGAACAATTACATCCAAGCAGTACTTCTTGCGGTGTAAAAGAATTCCCTTTGATATTATAACATTTCTGCATATTACAACATCTGTTCGCTTGACCGAACTTAGCATACTACTTTGGCTTGATTTAACAAAATATAAAATTTGAAAAATACTCTAAGTACCGTAGCATGCTTTCACTTATTTTGTTCATGTGTTTACATACCTCTTGGTATGCTTTGCTATCGATGTACCTTATATGCCCCCCAAGTGACTGAGGAGCTTTAGGTCCTTGGTCACATGCCTTGACCACGACCTGCGCGAACATTACTGCTCTGTATAGAATGCAACACTTTTAATACAGCAAAACAACACACGTAATGAAAAAATACTTGTAAAGTGGAGGAACATTCAGGTACTAAAGTGGAGGCGCTCCCACATATTCTGACCATGTTCTGAAACCGACACCACAACCTTCTGCTCCACAACTTGTGCCACTATGTCTAATTCCACTCCCCTGACAATGTACTTGTGAACAATCTAACCCCTGGCTCCACAATGTATTAGGGGCCATTAGATCCCACTATAAAGGGAACCTCACTTCATCATTGAGGGGGGGGTTGGAAAATTCTTGTAAGATCAGATTAATCTAAGGGCAATATACGACTTTTCTTTCTATTTTCCACTTGCAATTTTCCTTCAAGTTTATATAAGTTCATTTGTGTTCATTATATATTGATTGAAGTTTCTGAGTTTTCCATCCATATTTCATTGACGAGCTCTTACCGTCAATAGTTTGGTGCCGTCTGTGGGAAGGATAAGTGTCAAGCCATTGTTCTTCCATCTATTCTAGTAGCAAAGATGTCGAGGCGCTCTAAGCGGTTGAGAGAACCACGGGAGGGTGAGGTACACCTCGATGGAGATCAGCTGAAGGCCTCCATGAAGTTTCCTCCGCCACCCCAAAATGTGAATGCATCAAAGGAGGCAGGGGTTCGCGAAGAAGAATGGGAGGCCTCGTCCCCAGCCGTCCCACCCGATGAGCATCGTTCGAGGTCAGCAGCGGCCCCTACGAGAGACGCAAGCAAGTTCTCGCTCCCAAAGCCGGCACAGGTGCCGAACTCCAGTAGGTAAGATCTGGGCCCATCGACACGTAGGCCTAACAAGAATCCTCGAGTCCATTTCATGATGTTGAGTTCTTGGTCCCGACATTACGAGGAAGAGATACGCGAACTACACCGAAAGAACCAAAGACTAGAAACAACCTTAGAGAACAAACAAGTGGTGTTGAATGGCCTGCTAACAGGGAAATCAAACTGCTTACAAATGGTTCAAAAAGACTTCGACCAGGGTCCATCAAGTCTTGGCAACAATTTTTTGATGAATTTCTCCAACAACATCACGTCGTGCTTGATTACACAATGCCAGGCACCAGCCTTGCTAACGTGAAACAGGGAGAAAATGAGAGCCTAAAGAGCTATATCCATAGGTTTAATATGGAGGCATCCAAAGTAGGGAGCTTGACCCGTAGGGAGTTAAAAATGGCCATCACGGCCGGAGTACTCCCGGGAAGTAAGTTATGGGATAACATGCTTAAGAGAGAGGTCACAGATTTGGATGATTTCTACGAGTGGGCACAGAAATATATTCGTGTTGAGGATGGTCACGAGAGCCTTAAGGCCGGAAAAGATCGGTCCCCCACAGAAACCCTCAATCTGGGAAGGCCAAAGCAGTGCAAAGAAGAAGAGGGTCTATGAAGGGTCAAGAGATGATCAACCTCGGAAGCCCCAACGCATTGATGAGCACAAATAGGGCCCCTACACCTTTTATACTGACCTCACCCATCCTAGGGTACATATCTTCATCACGAATGAAAACCAGGTCCCTTTCAGAAGGCCCCCGCCAATGAAAAAATACCAATCAAAATGAGACCCCATTAAATATTACCAGTATCATGAGGATATCGGCCACACCACCGCAGAATGCACCCATTTGAAAATAGAAATCGAGGAGCTTATACGCAGGGGGCATTTGGGCAGATACGTCCGCAAAGAGAACCAAAGGCCAGAAGAAGGAGTATCCTCACCACGGACATGGGAGGTAGCCCCAGAGGTACAAGGAGAAGTTAGGACCATCTTCAGAGGGCCAGGATTTGGAGGCTAATCAAGGAAGGGGCAAGACAAATATGCCACGGAGTCCAGGCGAACTCCACCGCCGTGCATCTTAAGTTTGGAGCAACACCCCTTGAAGAGTTTCAAGGGGGAGAACAACTCGATAACCTTCACCAAAGAAGACGCATGGGGTGTGTATTTTCCTCATAATGATCCCTTGATGCTGACTGTCCAACTTGCAAACATGAGAGTACATTGGGTCTTGGTGGATAATGTAAGCTCTGTAGACATCCTGTATTGCCCAGCTTTGGAGAAGATGGGACTGAACATCCGACACCTAAAGCCTTGCAATACCTCCCTATATGGATTTACAGGGGATTCAATACAGCCACTAGGTACAATTGAGTTAGCTCTCTCCATGGGGGAAAAACCCAGACAAACCACCATAATGGCAAACTTTGTCGTGGTGGATTGTGCCTCAGCCTTCAATGCGGTATTAGGGAGACCCTCCCTAAGAGAATTGAAGGCGATAACTTCTGTGTACCACTTAGCTATGAAACTCCCAACTCCTGGGGGAATAGCAAGCATGAAAGGAGAGCAGAAGGAAGCGAGGGAATGTTATAACACATCCCTCTACATGACCATAAAGCCATCAGTGCCTATGGCAATGGTTGTGCATGAAGGCACAAACCCACACGAGTTGGACCCGCGAGTCGCGAAGGAACCCAGAGCAGAGCCAGTAGAGGAGTTGGAGGATGTTACAATCATGAATGAGCCGCTGAGGAAGTTGAAGGTAGGAAGAATCCTTCCGAATACCATGAAGGAGAAGCTGGTAGAATTTCTGAAAGCCAACCTTGACGTATTCGCCTGGAGTCATGAGGACATGATGGGAATAGACCCATCAATCATGTGTCATCACTTAAACATCGACCCAAAAGCAAGGCCTATGAAGCAGAAAAGGAGAGAACTAGACCCAGAAAGATACGCAGCCCTAAATGAAGAGGTTGACAAGTTAAAGGCAGATGGGTTTAACTGAGAAGCATTCTACCCAACATGGGTATCAAACCCAGTTTTAGTCCCAAACCCCAATAGAAAGTGGAGGAATTGTGAGGATTTTACTAACCTCAACAAAGCCTGCCCTAAGGATAGCTTCCCGCTTCCTAGGATAGACCAGTTAGTAGACGCCATGATAGGGCACGACCTGCTTGGCTTCATGGATGCATATTCTGGGTACAATCAAATACCCATGAACCCAGCTGATGAAGAGCACACTTCTTTTATAACAGACAATGGGCTTTATTGCTACAAAGTGATACCTTTTGGGTTAAAGAACGCAGGTGCTACTTATCAAAGGTTGGGGAACAGAATGTTCGCGAATCAGATAGGGCGAAATATGGAAGTATACATAGACGATGTTGACGGTGAGAACTCGTCAACGAAGTTAAGTTGGAAAAATTATCGAATTGAAATTGCTAATTCGAAAGCTATGAAAACTTGAACGATGACTCAAGAATAATGGAGTAACAACAATGGAGAATTCAGTATCTCATTCACACTAATGTCTCTGTTACAGTAAAATTTCCAACCCCCTCTCAGGTGGCCTTGGAATTCCATTTATAGTAGGCTCTAACGGCCTTAGGTACATAGTGGTCCAGGGGACCAAGAGGTACAAACGTACTGTACCAGGGAAGTGGCTTCAGAGGTTGTGGCTGTACATCCCGTACAGGAGCAGGTGTCAGGAGGATGTCTCCACTACTTGTCTGTACCCCTTCCTGAGGCGTGGTAGCAGGCGTGTTGGCGCAGGAGGTAGTGGTGTCGGCTCTGACCTATGGCCGTAGACGTACGGACCACGATCCTCACTGGTACTGGCATCCGTACCTGGTACTTGGTCGTACAAACATGTCTCCTTTGACTCACACTAAGCATAGGGACTTTGAAGTGTGAAAAAGGGGATCTTCGGTGTCCGTATTGGCCGTGGCGTTGAATAGGGGTCTTGGGCCCATACACGTTAAGTCATGGGGCGTCGGCCTCCTGAGAAGATTATGGGCTGATGGACCTCCCGGGGCGTGCGCGCGCGGGACCTTGCACGGCCTCGCGCATGGGGCGCCGTAGACGGCCCCGTGGCCCCTATTGGCCTTGCGCATGGGACGCCGTAGACGGCCTCGCGACCCCCTCTTGGCCTCGCGCATGGGGCGCCATAGACGGCCTCGCGGCCCCTCATGGCCCCGCACATGGGACACCTTAGACGGCCTCGCGACCCCCTCATGGCCTCGCGCATGGGGCGCCTTAGACGGCCTCGCGACCCCTCATGGCCTCGCGCATGGGACACCTTAGACAGCCTCGCGACCCCCTCATGGCCTCGCGCATGGGGCGCCTTAGACGGCCTCGCGACCCCCTCTTGGCCTCGCGCATGGGGCGCCGTAGACGGCCTCGCGGCCCCTCATGGCCTCGCGCATGGGACACCTTAGACAGCCTCGCGACCCCCTCATGGCCTTGCGCATGGGGCGCCTTAGACGGCCTCGCGACCCCCTCTTGGCCTCGCGCATGGGGCGCCGTAGACGGCCTCGCGGCCCCTCATGGCCTCGCGCATGGGACGCCTTAGACGGCCTCGCGACCCCCCTATGGCCTCGCGCATGGGACGCCTTAGACAGCCTCGCGATCCCCTCATGGCCTCGCGCATGGGGCGCCTTAGACGGCCTCGCGACCCCCTCTTGGCCTCGCGCATGGGGCGCCGTAGACGGCCTCGCGACCCCTCATGGCCTCGCGCATGGGACGCCTTAGACGGCCTCGCGATTCCTTCCTTGGCCTCGCGCATGGGATGCCGTAGACGGCCTCGCGACCCTTCTTGGCCTCGCGCATGGGGCGCCGTAGACGGCCTCGCGGCCCCTCTTGGCCTCGCGCATGGGGCGCCGTAGTCGGCCTCGCGGCCCCTCTTGGCCTCGCGCATGGGACGCCTTAGACGGCCTTATATTTTCTCTTGATGAGATTATGAGCATCAACAGACGATATGCTGGTAAAAATGAGGAGGGCAGAAGAGCTCACAAATGACCTTAGTGAGAAGTTCGCCACCCTCCGAAAATTCAGAATGAAGCTAAACCCGCTCAAGTGCACCTTCAGAGTTTCGTCAGGGAAGTTCCTGGGTTTTATGGTGAACTCCTAAGGTATCGAGGCCAATCCTGACAAAATCAAGGCATTGTTGGAAATGAACCCACTATGGAGCAAGAAGAAGGTGCATTGCTTAACCAGGAGAGTAGCAGCCCTCAATAGGTTCATCTCCAGATCCACTGACAAATGCCTTCCTATCTTCAACGTCCTAAAAGGGAGCAAAAAGTTCGCTTGGGATGAAGATTGTCAGGAAGCTTTCGCTAAGCTATAGAAACACCTTGGGAAACCACACCTTTTGGCTATGCCAGAAAAAGGGGAAAATTTGTACTTTTATTTACCTGTATAAGAGCATACTATAAGTGTTTCCCTGGTCAAAGGAGAAAAGAAGCATTAGGATCCTGTGTACTATGTGAGCAAGCAGTTGGTAGACGCAGAAACCCAGTACCCAGAAATGGAAAAGTTAGCATATGCCTTGATAGTGGCTTCACGAAAGCTGAGGCCCTATTTTCACGCTCATGCTATTGTCAAGTCTTGAACAAACTGGAAACTTTGGGAAGGTTGTTAAAGTGGTCGATTGAATTAAGTCAGTTTGACATCACTTACACCCCAAGGACCTCAGTTAACAGGCAGGTACTGGCAGATTCTATAGTTGAGTTTGCACACCGACCCCATGAGGGGGAGAAGTAGAAGAGAATGAACCGGTGGGTGAAAGGAAAAAGCAGCCTGAAGAATTGAGCCTCCATGTAGACGGGGCATCTAACGAGGGAGGAGCCGGCGCTGGCATAGTAATGACGGGACCTAAGGGGCACAGGATGTATTGTGCCTTAAGATTCGGAGTCAAAGCTTCCAACAACAAAGCAGAATACGAGGCACTGTTAGCTGGCCTGCGGCTAGCTAAGGAGTTGAAGGTAACCCATTTTCATGTCTTTAGTGACTAACATTTGGTAGTGTTTCAGGTGAAGGGTGAATACCAAGCTAGAGGCCCAAAAATTGCTGCATATCATGCCAAAGTGAAAGGGTATTTGGGTCAGTTCAAAAAATATTCCATAGAACAGATCCCAAGGGAGCAAAACACAAATTTCGATGCTCTCGCAAAACTCGCCTCTACCCGAGACGAAGAAACGCTTGAGCCATCCCTGTCGAATACCTCTCCAAGCCGAGCATAGCAGAAGAGGAAATCCACATGGTCGATAAACCGGGGGAGTCATGGTTTGCACCCGTCTTGAGGTACTTAAGTGATGGAACATTGCCTTTGGACAAAAAAGACACTCGTAAGCTAACTTACAAAGCTGCCCAATACACCCTGGTAGATGGAGTTTTATATAGGAGAGGCTTCTCCACCCCACCCCTGCGGTGCATAGATAAGGGGAGGCTTAAAAAGTTCTGCAAGAGATACAGGAAGGAGAATATGGAAATCATGCTGGGGGCAGTCCACGGCAAAAAAGGCCATACGCTAGGGGTATCATTGGCCTACCATGGAGAAGGATGCGAGCGATTTCTCAAAAATGTGTGACAAGTGCCAAAGACAAGAAAATTACCCCAGAAAGTCACCAAATGAGCTAGTGAGCATGATCAGTCCGTGGCCCTTTGCTGTATGGGGGATTAACTTGATTGGAGCGCTCCCAGCAGGAAGAGGAGGAGAAAAATACGCGATTGTAGCAGTCGATTACTTTACTAAATGGGTGTAAGTAGAGCCTCTAGTCAACATAACGACTAAGAAAATCACCGCCTTTGTCAACAAATTTATGGTCTGCGGGTTTGGAGTACCCATCAAGATAATCTCCGACAATGGGACGCAATTTGAAGGAGGAGTATTCAAAGAATATTGCAGGGAAAGGGAATCAAGAGGAGTTTCTACGGTGTAGTACACCCACAAGCCAATGGGCAAGTGAAGGCCATCAACAAGATTCTAAAAAGGAACCTGAAAAAAAAGTTGGAAAAGTTGAAAGGGGCCTGGGTCAAAGAACTGCCCAATGTTCTTTGGGCCTACAGGACTACACCTCGTTCCATCACTGAAGAGATGCCTTTTGCCTTAGCCTATGGCTGCGAGGCTATCCTTACGATAGAAATGAAGATCAACTCCATCCGCATACAAGCGTATGATGACCTAGCCAACATCGCAGCATTGGCCGAAAATTTGGACCTGTTGGAAGCAAGGAGAGAAAGGGCACAACTGAAGTTGGCAACATACCAGCAACGAGCCACAAGATACTATAATTCAAGGGTACAAGAGAGGGCATTCAGGGTTGGAGACCTCGTGTTAAGGAAAGTCCTGCCCAACACTCAGGACTTGAGCGCGGGTGTATTAGGGGAAAAATGGGAAGGGCCCTACCAAGTTGCCCAGGTGGTGCCCTCTAACACCTACAAGCTAGCACGTTTGGATGATACCATGGTACCTAGAGCATGGAACGCAGAACATCTAAAAAAATATTATCAGTAAGACCTCCATGTCTGAGGCAAGAGTGTTATTGTTCTATCTAAACGTGCGAGTCTAATGTAATAGCTATAAGGTAAAAGGCTAACTTGGACTCCTTGATATGTAGTAAGAACGGAGTCACCATAGGTTACCATGTACTTCCCTCATTTCCAATGAATATGGTGTGGCATTAAAGGAATATGTAGTAAGAACTCTTGTTTGAGAAAAATGATCGCACTATCTAAATCCCATTTACAATTATTATCAAAATGCGTGAATGAAATGATCAAAGTGCCTGCCGAGATAAATCTCGCCAACCACTTGGGGGCAGAGTATATAGCAGAAAAAAAAGGGTCCTGAACGAAACCCTTATATCCTAACGAGACCCTTATATATATATATATAAAAGACCCCTTATAAATAAAGAAGAAGACCTGGCAAGACATCACTTGAGCTCACGAGGATTAGCTACCCTTATGAACATCATGGAGGTCAAAAGGTCCTCAAGAAAAGCCTCCTAATAAAGGAAGATGCTTCCACGAGAGGAAATGCCTCAGGAAGAGCACTCACCCATGAGCCTAGAGCATCCACCAAGCCGTCTAGCCAAAAAGGGTCCTAAAAGAGACCCTTGCAAAAATAGTACTTTGAATAATGATGATAAGGACGCTTCTCGCAACAAATAATAAGTGCACGTAAAAGTATATAAAAGGATAACTAGAACCCAAAGGGTCAACATCTCCTTATAGATACAATCAAGATGTACCAAAGAGAGACCTATTGAACCCCTTCGTATGGGCTCCAAAGGACCTCAAGCATGATAAATAAAAAAGTATAAAAAAAAAACCTATCGAACCCTTTTTTGCGAGCTCAAAAGGACCTCAAACATAGAAGAACAAAAGCAAATATTCGCATATACATACAGAAAAAAGTAGTCGCGATAATGTAACAGGACTTATAAAAGTTCCAACAAAATTAAATAAAATTTTTGAATGATAAACTCAAGTGAGCATACAGCCAAATCGAATTAAATGATAAGATCGTAGAAGTAGAATCTCAGGGCCTCCTGCCGCAGGCATTCCACTCAGCCACCCTGGCAACGGCGTGCTCACAAAAGAAGGGGAAATCGAAGTTGGGATTTTGCCTTCACATTCCATAGAGGGCGCGCTCTATGGACTTGTACTTGATTTCAGCCAAATTTTCCTCTAGGAGAGTGACCCTCTCCTGCAACATTGGGACCTTAACTTTTGCTCTACCAAGATCGACCTCTAGGCGAGCAACCTTCTCCTGCAGCATCACGGCCTTGGCATTTGCCCTCTTCTTCTTTTTTGGTGATGAAAAGGCCTTCATCAGGGCCTTCTCAAGCATAAGCTTGGTATCAGTAAGTTCCCTCTCAATCCCCTGAACCTTGACCATTAGACGGTCCTTTCGGCATTCAATGCGGAGAGGACCTACACCGAGTCGGTAAAGCGTTGGGCCACCAGAGAAGTCTGCACAAGAAAAATAATAATAATAATGATGATGAGCAAACAAATAATTCATAAAAAAAAAGAGTAAGGCCAATGTCTGACGCATGAACTCACCCAAGTTGCGGAGCGCATAAGAGTCTCCCCAAGCTCCGACATGGCAAAATTCTCGAGACTTCTCCAATCAGTCTTGGGAAGACCCTCAGTGGCCCGGGTATACCGTTGACCATAAGAGGGTACCATACAACCCACCCAAGGTTCCCCCTCTGAGTCAGGGGCGCCTAGCTAGGTAGGGACAGATGATTCGCTCACCGAAGGAGGAGGGGGCGCAGGAATATCGGGAAAATGTGCCCCCGACGAACCACGATTGAGGGGGCATGAGGAAGAGTACCGTAGTCCTAAGAAAAGGGGCAGATGAAGCCCCCTGACATATCCTGCTGACCATGGGAGTGAGAGGCCAAAGGAGGGCACCCCCTAGGAGACAGAGATGATCGGCGATGTCATCTGGGTTCTGAGGAAACCTCCTTGGGCACCCATTTCGCGTCACCCTTGTCAGAGTGATGCTCAACTAAAGGCACCTTATTATTTCACTTGGAAACGTGCCACAACACATCAAGATCTGAGACCGCGGATAAGTTGTGGCGATTCAGGTTTGCCACAGTGAAGAGGTAGGCAGCCATTTTCTGGGTGGGGTCGGTGTCGAGGAGTTTGTCCACTGGCGCTGCATCCGACCGGGGAATGTCAAGGCCACTGAACTCCTCTACACAATCAACATAATTACAAATATAATCATAAGCTCCAAAATAACCAATTCAAAGTAAAAGGAAGAGAAGCTTGAAGTACTTACTTGGGGATGAGCGAAAGCATTCACGTACGTAAAGGGGACCTTTTACGAAGAAAAAGTCCTACTTCCAGGACCCCGAGTTTGATATAGAACCCTCTATGAGGGAAACCTGGGAATTGGCCATCTGTAAGAAATAGAAGCCTTTGGATTTAGAGGTTGGCGTGAGGTTATACATAAAATGCACCTCTCAAGTTGTAGGAGTGTGTTGGTTGAGCTTAGTAAATGCCATGTATAGGCAACTTAAGGTCAGCTAGCTATTAGCCGCTAGCTGGAGCAGGGCAAGGTCGAAGTGATTAAGCATCATGATGAAGAACAGGTGCAAAGGAATGGTCCCACCCACTTTTTAGAAATGCTCGCTCACGGCCACGCACCCCTAGGGGGATTATCAGCCCGGCAGGTATTGGAAGGAACACACAACTTGTATTCTTTGCCAATGCGATATTTTGCGGATAGCTCCAACAACTGATTCTTCTACACATTGGACACAATAGAAGATGCTAATAAGGGACTAGAATCTTGCGTCTTGGAAGCCACCTACCGCCACACTCTATTTTCCATATCTGCAAAAACCAAAGAAAAAAGGTGAGCAGGACACTTTACCCTCCATTTTTTCTTCCTAGCAAGGGTCTTCCACCGAGGCGCTGAGTGTGGAAGCGCTAAGCAAGGGTAAATTGAAAACAACAGTTGAGGAGAACTCGAGATGACCCCATGACAACCATAAGGGAAGAATGGGGCAGGAGGTTCAGGCAGAAGATTTCCCTCCATGAACTCTAACTCCATCTATAGATCCAAAAGGGTCACCCTAAGGCTTGTTATGTGGTCGCTAAGGTCAAAGGGGAAAGAAACTCCATTGCCCCTCAAAACTGAGTCTTTTTCGCTCTCCACTACCCAAATTTTATGCCTAAGCTCAGCCAAATGCTCAAGGTGACATATACGGGCCTGCCTCAAAGTGTCATAGTCTTGGTGAGTGTTGTTTTCGAGGGACTCCAAGTCTGAAGATAAATCTACAAACTCGACCCCCAGAGGAGCACCACATGATCCCTCACAGGCCATGGAACCTCACCTCGTAGGTAATAAGGGTGCACGTATAAATGAGAGAATTGCTATAGAATACAAAGGAATGAGCTTAAAACCTCTGGATATGAGCGCTCTAAATGACCAACTACGAGGTACAAACAAGGGCATGTAAGTGGATAAACTCACAACGAGCTCTGGCCAAAGCAACCCATCTCGGGTAGTGCTAATTTGGACCCAACAAAATAAGAAAGAAAAAAAGAAAGTATACCTTATGTAAGAAATATCGGGCACTGCACGATTGAAGGGAGGCCAAAGGTTAAAAGTACCAGCACGGTGAAAAGGAGGACAAGGGTCCAAAGCACCACTGTGATTGAATGAATGCGAAGGGTCAAAGATTTATGCCTACAAAAATCGAAGAGAAGAGTCTTCATCCCCAAATACCTGTATGGATATTGGTATAAAAGAAATGAACTCAAATAATAAAAGGAAAGTACAACCAAAGTGAGGTTGTGAGGAATCGAACCTCTTACCTCTTGAAAGGAGTAAGGATTCCAAAATCACTAAGCTAAAGAGATAAAGTGTAAATAATGGGCTAGATATGAAGGCCTATTTATAGGAACCATAGGCTCATCTTAGCCATCAAATCTGATGCCTGATCAATGGTCAATGAGAAGCCTTGGCACTCGCTTTGGGATCTGTGAAGCACAATGATAGGCGCACATACACCCTCAAAATCTTGCAGACACCCCAAATGCATCGCACCTTGAAGTCTACAAGAGAGCCTGAAGACTCTCTCGTAGACTGGGGGCAAGTGTGAACACCACAAATTGGACATGATTCTGAAAGACCCAGGCCTTATGCAAGGCCTTCGCGAGATTGACTTGTCTCACCCCACGGGAGGCCCAAGCTCACTTCACCTTGCTTACCTCGCGGAAGGTCCTATGGACCCATGCCTAAGTGTCGTGCCCACACGAGACCCTCTCACCCATGTGCCTTGCGCCCACGTGAGACCCTCTCGCCCATGTACCTTGTGCCCACGCGAGGCCTTCTCGTCCCCCTCCCTCACGCACACGCGAGACCCTCTCGCCCCTGCACCTCGCACCCACATGAGACCCTCTCACCCCCGCACCTTACGCCCACACGAGACCCTCTCGCCCTCGCGCCCTGGGTCTTCACGACACATACCTGACCAACGCTTCAAAAGTGTATGTCCACGAAGGTCACAAGTAGTCTAATGCTTAGCAGGATATAGAGTGGATTAAGGTATAGGCACATCTTGAAAAGGTGAAAACATCTATGAGGCGTGAGGAGCACATAAGGGTACGGAACGTACGTATCAAACAAAAGAAGACAAAGCACGGATATGGTGTCTGTGCCAGACAAGTCATGGTTGTATGAGTGAGGTGCCTGGTGTGGTCCTTACCATCCAATCCTCTGACACTCGTACTAAATAAGTAGTGGAGGTATATTCAGGTACTAATGTGGAGGCACTCCCACATATTCTGACCATGTACTGAAGCCGACACCACAACCTTCTACTCCACAACCTTTGCCACTACATTTGATACCACTCCCCTAACAATGTACTTGTGAACAATCTAGTCCCCTGGGACCACAATGTATTAGGGGTCATTAGAGCCCACTGTAAAGGGAACCTCACTTCATCATTGAGGGGGGTCAAAAAATTCTTGAAAGATCAGACTAATATAAGGGCAATATATGAGTTTTCTTTCTATTTTCTACTTGAAATTTTCCTTCAAGTTTCTATAAGTTCATTTGTGTTCATTAGATATTGATTGAAGTTTCTGAGTTTTCCATCCATATTTCGTTGACGAGTTCTTACTGTCAACAGTATGTACTTGGAAATAAGGCTGAAGCTTCCTCGAGGCTATCATCAGGCATATGTTTAGCTTCTCCATGAGTGGATACTTGGACTTTTCTCTGAGGAGTTGTTTGTTTACATAATAGACAGGATGCTAGGAGAGACCCTTTTCACATATCAGGCAACACTGATGGCATGCTCCATGACAGCCAGGTAAAGGAGCAAGGGTTCTCCATCCAACAACTTTCACAGTATTGGAAGGTTGACCATATAGGCCTTGAGCTGTTGGAAACCTACTCATAGTCCTTCGTCCACTCAAATCGCTGACTTCCTTGGAGAATGTTGAAGAAAGGGAAGCACTTGTCGGTGGCCTTTGACACAAAATGGCTGAGAGCTGCTATCTAACCAGTTAGGCTTTGTACATTTTTGTGCTTCTTGGGAGATGGCATCTCGATCAGTGACTTAATCTTCTCGGGGTTTGCTTCGATTCCGCAGGAGCTCACAAAATATCCCAAGAACTTCCCTAAGGCTACATCTAACATGCATTTCTACAGGTTGAGTTTCATCCTGAATCTGTGGAGAACTGAGAAAATTTCTAATAATTCTGCCACATGCTCTGAGGAGGTCTTGGACTTGACTAGCATGTCATCTAACGTACACCTCCATGTTCCAACCAAGCTTGTTCTTGAATATCTTGTTCACTAGCCTTTGATAAGTGTCCCCTGCATTTTTCATGCCAAAAGGCATTACTTTGTTACAGTAAGTGCCCTCATTCGTTTGAAAGCTAGTGTTCTCCTGGTCTGCGATATGCATGGAGACCTGATTGTAGCTGGAATACGCGTCCATAAATGTCAAGAGCTTGTATCCAGAAGTGGCGTCCACCATCTGATCGATCCTCGGCAAGGGGAAGTAGTCTTTGGGGCAGGCCCTGTTGAGGTCAGTAAAATTGATGCAGGTCCTCCATATCCCATTAGGTTTAGGGACCAACACCATGTTTTCCAGCCACTTGGTGTATTTTTCCTCCCGTATAAACCCATTCTCGAGAAGCTTGCTGACTTCAGCCTTTAACGCCTCCGCCCTTGTCGTGTCAAGGAGTCTCCTCTTTTGTTGCACCCGGGCAACATTTGTGTAGCGTTTCAAAACTCCTAATAGGAGTAAGTACTTTGATTAGCATGTCGGTAGAGCAAGTGGAGTAATTATGTGAATTATATTATTATATAATTGAGTTTGAATTATTATGTATATTAAATGTGTTTAAAGACCTGCTTTCGTTAAAAAAATGGGCATTTTTCGTAATTTTGACCTGTTGAGGGTATATTTGTAATTATTATGTGTTATATGCTTCAGACCACATTATTATGTGGATATATATATGTGTGATATTCGGCATGAGTGGATTCTTACGAGAAAATTTAGCAAAAAATTCACAACGGGGATAAATACTCGGCTTGGCCCTAGCCAGGGGTATTTTGGAATTTATTTGTAAATGAAATAAATTGGTAGAATAATTAGGTTTGGGGGACTAGTTGATAAATTTGGGGATTAGTGGTGTAATTTGAGGTTTAGTGGGAATTTTAGGCTAAATGACCAGTTTTCCCTTATGGAGCTTTGAGGAAGGAGTTTCAAGGGAAGGATATAATGGTCATTTGACCATGGGAATAGACAATTTTGGCAAAGTATTGACAACCCTTCCTCATTCATGTTGAAGCGTCTCCTTTCCTTCTAGTTTCTTTTTTTCAACTAAACCAAAAGCCCAAGGGCATCTAAGTAAGATCAAAGCGGTTTGAAGGGTTCTAGGAGAATTGAAGTGCTCAAGAGGCTTAGAACAACCAAGGACCTCTACAACCAGCTGAGGAAATCGAATTTTTACAAGGTATTTGTAACATCCTGAATTCCTAATAAGGCTTAGTGCCTTTATTAGGGAGCCAAGAGGGAAATATTTGATTAAGTATGTGTTTATGTGATATATGCGTATTTGATATATGAATTATGTGAGTTAAATTATGATATGTATAACATGTTTAGGTGTATTAAGATGCATGTGGGCCTGTTTCTCATAAGAATGGTATTTTCTTAATTTCGACCCGTTGAGGGTATATTTGTGAATATATGTGTTTTGTGATGTAGACCATATTATTGTGTGAATATATTTTAGTTATTCAGCACGAAACAAGCCTAGTGAGAAAATTAACGGTTTAGTCACAACGGGGTTAAATACCCAGCTCAGGTGAGTCCACTACAAAAAATTTGACTAAATATTACAGTAAAATATTACACAAATTTAAAAGCGTTATTATTGATTAGCCAAATATAAAACACGAAGAAAGAGAAAAGTGGCGCCAAATGAATATTTTTGTTAAACCATCCCGCCTAGACTTTTTCCCCCCACTCTTCACTCACATTTTCATTCTCTGAAAACATAAAACAAAGGAAAATGCTCTCCAAGCTGAAGTCGTGCGCCTCTGTGAGATTCGAGGAGTTTCTCGGCCACCTCCGTCCTCCATTAATGGAGCCAGTTGGACGGTTGGATTCAACTCTTCTTTAGGTTCAAAACCCTCTCTCAAGGATCGAACCCTTAGATTGTCGGAGATGCCGTCGGTTCTTTGATGGTGTTGGGTTCTTGCGAGGCAGCGGGAGATAAGGTCTCTCTTTCTCTCTTTATTCTGTCAAGTGTTTGATTTTATATATTTTCTCTTGTGTTTTGTCACAAATAACCCTAAAATTCCTCACTCACTCACTCCCTCTCATCTCTATCTCTATCTCTCCCTCTAATGTATCTCTCTCTCGCCATCTCACTGATACCTCTCGTCTCTCTCTCTCTATCTGTTAAAGTTCTCTAGTGGTTATGAAAATGGGAAGTGGGAAATGTTGGCAAAGCTTTCAGGGAAGATGGGCTCGACTTCGATTTGGACGGGGCTATTTTGCAGGAAATATGTTTTATTCAAGCTCTGTTCTGCAATTTTACTTAGGTCTCAACTTTAGTTAACGAATCTAAGGTATCTGGCACTTGATTTTGTTTCATGTTTCATGTTGCAAATTGAAATTGTTTAGCTTTCGTGATGGATGCTTGGTGAATGGTGAAGAGATTTTTTCTTTTTCGCAACTCAATGAGTTGTGTGGGGCGATAGTGAATGGTTAGTTGTGTTTTATTTTTCAGGTGCCAGAGAACTTGGACTCTTGATCAAAATTAGACAAAAAGACAACTATTAGTGATCTTAATGAAAGGCATTGTAAGTTTTTTTTTTTTTTTTAAGGAATCCTTTTCTTATTTTTAATCACATCTAGATAATTTTTATCTCAATTTTTGTGTAAGAAAAACACTGAGAGACTGATGAGATTTAATTGAAAACTGCCAAGTAGATGAAAATTAATTTTCTACTTATTAACTATCATCTAGCTCAAAGATGTTGGCTTTGCATAGCATCAGAATGATTTGTTGCCACCGTAGTTGATTTTAAGACTAGTTTGGCTGTTTCCCAACTATTTTATGAGTTTCATTTGACTAAGATTTTTACTTTGGAATTCAGATTGCATATTTATTCAGATTGCATATTTGTAGTATGTGCTAATGATTTTTGTTTTTGTGTGTTTCTGAGTGAAGCAAGAAAACTGTTTGATCAAAGTTCTAAGTTAGATGTTGTATTTTGGAGTTCTATAATTATGGATTTTCTAAACATGGAGAAGTTGATAAAGCTATTAGGTTTTTTGATTGGATGCCATCAAGAAATCCCATTTCATAAATTACTTGATTGGTGGGTATTTTAGCTAGGATGCCATCAAGAAATCCACCACCTATTTGGTAAAGGTTCTAAATTGTATTTTGGATTAGTTTTCTCTTTGATAATACAAACTTTTTAAATTTACTTGAAATTAGTAGTAGTAGTAGTAGTAGTAGTAGTAGTAGTAGTAGTAGTAGTAGTAGTAGTAGTAGTAGTAGTAAACTACTATAATTTTTCTTGCTAGCTAGTTACATCATAGAAAAGCAAATCCCAAATCATGTAAAACATATTAAAATCTGGGTCTAGTTTGATTTTCTGTTTCTTTATACATTTCAAGGCCACGAGATTATTTTATTGCAAGAAGTTCTATAAAATCAAAAAATTAAATACATTTCTTTCTAGTATTGTGTTCCCTTCCCCACCTGCAACTTTCTCATTTTGACAAATTGGTTTTTTCTACTTTGTTTGGTGAGTTGTATCTCTGTTTGTATTCATTATTCTAGTGACAAACCTCACTGAGTTGTATTAAATGACCTATCAGTTCTTAAGTATAACAAATACTTTTGTATATATGTATGTACAATATGTAATGCAAGCTTGTGTCGTTTTCCATGCAAACTATACAATATGTTTGGATCATATAAATAAACCAAGTATTGGGTTTGACTGTGCAAGTAACATCGTGTCTTATGAGTATACCATTTTCCTTTATTCTTCTTTTTTCGGGTATTTTCTTTGTTATAGTTCATGCTTATTTAAGAAAATTGATAACTATTGTAAAATGACATTATTTTGTCTTGAAATGGTGTGGCTAAAGGATTCTTGATGCAAACAATTTCACTGGAGGGTTCCTTCTGACTCTCACTAATCTCGCTAAACGGTAAGAGTCAATGTGTGCTATAATTCTATATCTGAAATGATCAAGATATTTTGGTTGAATAATCATTAGTATTATGTCACTTTAATCTCATTGCAGAAGGATTAGTAGCGACAACTTCACAAGAAAGATACCTGAGTTTGGCAATTGGTGATACCTGTGTAAAGCTTTTCCACTTGCAATGTTTTATGTTATCATTTTTAATTACCTTCTCCATTTTCTGTTTACACTTTGTAGCATTGTTAATTTTATCTTGATTTTTAGACTATCTTTTCTTAGATTCTCTTTTCTATAACTTATTTATGTCTAATATTTTTTTTTTCATTAATCTACCTTGGGTGAGGTTAGTGATGATTGGAAGTCATTACTATGAAGAAAACTTGTTTCTGAGACTTAAGACTTATGTGTTGTTATACATTTGCAGTACCCTTCCTTTAAACAACTTTTTGTCTTTCTCATTTAGATTATATATAATAGAAATTGTTCTGTATTGCTGCTTGTTGGACTAAGAAGTTATTTGTCAGTTTCAACTTTCAAGACCTGCACTCTTTAAAAATTACATATTCTTTTCCATTTTTGTGAAGGTAGAAAATTATTGTTTGGACAACTTACATTAATTTTGTTTCTGTTTAGAATCAACAACAGTATATTACCTGTTTATATTACAGTCATATTTTTTCTCTTCAAAAACAGAAAATTGACGTTCTTTTGCAAAATTTTCAAACCAAATAATAATATATAGCTTAGCCTCTGAAGCTATATAGTTTTAGGCATTTCCACCATACATAACAGCCTAGTTGACAATACATAACTCAAGTTATTCCCACTTGGCAGATGTTGAATATTTCAGTGCTATTAATCACACCTGAAGGTTCTATACGATTACAATTTTTCATAGCCAAAAAAGCTTAACCATGGAATAATAATATGGGTCGACTTTTCACATCTTAAAATGAAACAAGTGGTCCTTTTGATCAATATTATTTTATCTTTGGTATGCTCTAGTAAACTTCATCTGAAATAAGTGTTTGTTTGATGAGAAAATGAGATTTTGTCATTGTTATCTAACAAATATGTTGCTAGATTCTGAAGCATGTATTAATCTTGTCACAGTAACCCATTAACCTTTTTGTTGTATGAGATATTAGCTAGCTTCCTATTTTTTTAGTGTATACATTATATATACATAATAATAATACTTGGGTTATAATCCGATTTATGATTTTTTTTTCCTAATTCAAATTCTGTTTTTACTTGGTGTATATTATGAGTTGTGTATAATTTTGATTGTATATTGATGGCAAAAGGACTGGCTAGTGATGGGTGGCATTCTCAGCTGTAGTAGTGGACAAAATGTGCCATCCATTGGAAAGTCCAAGAAATCCTCAATGCCTTCTGGATTGGTCAAAAATTTGAATGCTGGAGGTAAGAAAGATGAAACGACTCGGAGTTGTATTGAAAATGCTTCTATTACTTGTATAAATAAATTAATGGTTGAATGGAGAGCTCCATGTGAGTGTTTATTGGTTGGATCATGGTGCTCTCAAATGTTAAGCTGTCAATTCTTATCTAATTTAACATTTGTTACAACTTCAACCAGGCATTTTAGTATTACAGATGCTCATTTTATTGTTTTATATTTAATGCTCAGAGTTTTTTCTTCCATTTATAATGCTCTCATTTGTTTTGCTTTTTTATTTCTGTTGTAGACTTGTTTTTGCTCCCATAACTGATTCTGCTTCAAATCATGGCCTAATCCCAACAATTCTCTATGGGTGAGCAATTTTGACAGAGTAAGAATCTTGCAACTCTAACCAAGCTATGATTTGTTAACCAACCTCACTCTGTTATAGTTTGAATTTGTACTTTTATTTATAAGTAACAGATGTGCTGGGTCTTGGAAATTATGCCACTGATGATGATGATGATGATGATGAAATTCATATCTCTAGCTTGCCAAATTCCAGGAATAAAAAGCTTCAGCATTCAAATTTTGAAAATCTTCAAAAGACAAGCATGATGTTGGTGCAAATGGCAGTTTGGTAGCCCTTGTTGCAGAAAGGTGCACACAAGACGCAACTTGTCATGCTCCTTGTCACCTGGCAAGTCTAGAAGTAGAAGAAGGTATTTTTGTGAGAGTTTCATTATCTTTTACTTTTTCTGTAAAGTAGTTTTAAAAACAAAATTTGATAGTGATAAGAAGGTTGCGACTTAATCTCCTTATAAGGAGGTTTGCGAGTATTAGTAGACTCTGTCTTTTGTTAGCTTCAAAATGATTTAGAGTGATAACTTGAGCACTTTAGATTTACTTATTTATTTATTTATTTTATATAATTGATTATATTTGTGCATATAGATTGTATCCTTCTCTCTTCTTACTATATATCTCTAACTCAATTATTAATACTTATTGATTTCGTGCATTGATTGCAGTCATGTTGCACCATGTTTAATGGTATACTTAAACTTAATTGAGTTGGCACATGACCCTTTAGAATCTAAATAAATAAATATTACTATATATAATGTAAATGTTATAAAACTAATACTAATAAAAATGAGATTTATTTTGTATAAAAGTGTTTAAAAAAAAATGAGATTTCTTTTTACTGGTGTATTTTGGTGTCATAGTGGCTGAAAGTATTGTGATTGGAATAATGAAAAAATTTGGCAGTGGTTGAATTAGTATTTTGACTTGATACTGGATTGAACATTGGTAATTTTATTATCTTCCTGTGGCAGAATTAGTGCCTTGATTATCTTGTTTAGATTAGTCTTTTTGGTACTGTAAAATAAGAAAAATTGAATTTCCTTTTTTGTTTTCAAGTGTCTTTAGTTTTGCATTTTCTTGTAATTTTCATGTCTCTGTGAAGCAAGTACCCCATCCTTCTCCCTCTCTATGTAGTTTTTAGTAGAGGGATTTCTCAACTTTTTTTTGTGTCCAGGCTGACTCTATTTTCTCATTCTCATAATTCATTAGAGTAAAACTAACCCTCCAACAAAGACAAGTGCACAAAGGATGATGAATTGAAGAATGGAGCAAGTTTCATGCATGGTTTACTTTTGTGTATCTTGTAATGTTTCTGTTTTTCATTTTTGAAGTAAAAAATGTTCAAGATTATAAAACTTTATTATGTTATGCTTTCAAACTTAAGTTAGAACTAAGATCTCATGAAGTAGACACATTCATGGTTCGAATTAGTTATTCTTTAATGTAATACTTATGGTTTATCAATCTATTGAGAATTACATTTTATGATTAATTTTGATTTTTTTTTTATCAAAATACAATAATGAAAATCTTTTAATTAAAAAAAACCTTACAAGTATACTTATCAAAATAAAATTTAAAATATAATATCCACGCTAAAGTAACAAAATTTTATTACTAGACTTTTAATATGTTATGATTTAGAAACATATTATAAGCGTAACAAATCGTTATGATTTATATAATATAACAAACTAAAAACGCTATCAAAATAATCAAATGTAACAGTTGAAAAGTGTTATGCAAAAAGTATAAGATTAAATGTCAAATTTATAACCAAATACTCTAACTAAATGTTATTATTTGAATATTATAGCAACTCAAAATGTGTTATTGAATAGTTTAAGATAACATCGAACATAACATTCAAATATTGTTATAGAAAAGACAGGACTTTTAATAACAGGGGCTATGTTAGCGTTTTCAGAGGTGTTATCAATACTCCCAGTTAGCAGTTTTTAAGTGTTATGAATACTGTTTTTTCTTGTAGTGGTCTAGGGGTATTTTGGTCATTTATTATAGTACCAGGAATTGTCGGGTAATGGAAAATTATTTGGTGATCATTTGGGGATATTGGAATTAATTGGGAAATATGGTCTTAATTGAGGATTAGTGGGAAATGGTGGAAAATGACTATTTTTCCCTTGAAGGCATTAAAGATCTAATGTATAGGCGAGGGCATTTTGGTCATTTCATGCCCCTGAATTGACCTAGTCAATTAGGAGCTTTCAAGAAAAATCAGATAAATAGCAAACACTCTCTCGTTACTCTCTCTCTCCCTTTCACTTGTACTTTGGCTTCAAGAGGATTTTTGGAGTGTCTTAATCATTTTGAGTCTAGGAGGGAGCTTGTGGAAATTGAAAGTTGCTTTGGAACAATTTAGAAGCTACCAAGCTTGGATGAAACAGGTGGGAATGATTTCAATAGAGGATTCACCGATCGGCTCAGGAGGAAAAGGGTCGTGCTCAGGGTCGTGATACGTGTCTCGTTAAGGACATAAGGTAAGAATACTACACCCAATATGTGATCAGGGCTTGGCCCGGTTATTTAACATGGTTATGACCACGCTTTGACTGTTTTATTAGACATGTTAATTGTGCAGTGCATACTTGAAATATATGACTTATGCTTATCTATTTTATCTGAGTGAAAGGCTTGACTTATGAGTCAAGGGCGACAATAGTGTGTTGAGCGTAGGTAGATTGGTTAGGCCTATCCAGAAGCATGATATACGCTTGAACAACCCTATGGTCACTTGGAAAATAAAGCGCCAGGTACGCTTGGCTAGCCTTAAGGCTGGTTATACAGAGAATATGGCAAAGGGCCCCGGAGTGATTGTACAGTCACTTATCTAGGGCAACGATCCCTGGTGTGATTCTATAGTCACTTATCTCAATTAAATACATGCCTGAGTATAGTTATTACTGTTGGGCATGCTAGATAAGCTTTTGTAATCTGTTATTAACTGCTTATGAGCATGTATATGTTTTCTTACTGAGCCTTGGCTCACGAGGCTCACGGGTGTTATCTGGTGCAGGTAAGGGAAAGGGGAAACTGGACCAGCCATGAGTTGGAGAGCTTCGTTGGTGGTGTGTACATATGCGACATGCTTGATCGCCATGGCCGAGGATTCTCAAAGGAACTAGGGCCAAATCCTAATTTTTTCGCTTAGGTCAGCATGTTTGTATTCCTTTGAGTTGCAATTAACTTTTAAACGCTTATTTTGAGATCCAGTGTACGAACTCAAACGCTTTAATGAAATTTAATATTCTTTTGACCAAAAATTCTAACCCAAACCCGTTAATTACTGTTAGTTACATGTTTATGTCCAAATGACTCAGTTAATGAGTCCAGCACTATTTCAAATACACAGTGTAACAGTCTTGGCTATCCAGGGTGTTACAGTATTGAGCACTTGCCTTGGTCTTTTCTTTTAGTTCAACTTGTGTTCTTGACTTTGGGGATTTTGGTTTGAATTTTTGAATTTGGGGACTCTAGACTCTTTGGGGTGTATATTGAAGATTGTGAGCTATTTGTAAACTAACTTGAGGATTAAATTGCTACTGGAATTCTTGATTTTGAGTTTGAATGTTCAGATTTAGGCAAATTTTAATGTTTGGAACTCAAGGTTTGTAAAATTGTCATTTTGGTGTGTTTTGGATGAGTTATGGGTATTATGGTGTTGAGTATTAGTTCTATTGTTGATTTAAGTCAATTCATGGTTAAAAAGTGTTGGAAAATCTGTTTGGAGTTGAGAATTTTAATTGAAAATGCAGGGGTTCGAGATTGAGGAAGAACATGATCGCGAAAATATATATACACAAGTGCACGCAATCGATTCAAGTAATATAGATTATAAATAGAGTATAATTCCCACAAAGACTATTTTCCAATTTCCACTAATTGTTTTTTTAATTTTTATTTGGAAACTGAAGTGTAGATGAATAAATTTAAATTTAAAATTATAAATAACTATGAACAAAATTAACTAAAGATGGAAATCAATATTAAAAAGACCTAGGGTATTAATTTCATCATCTTTTCATTCTACAAATTTTATTAATTAGTTCTAAATTTCTTTCTTCTTATTCTAATAGCAAGTTAACATAAATCAATTCCTATTCTTTTTCAAGATATAAGATCTCATCCTATATGCAGGTTTTCTACATCTCTGTGATAAACTTAAACATATAGTAGTCATTAAGCATAGAAACCCAATTACTACACAAGCCATACAGGTACTTTCGTCAAATATGTAATCTATGTCTATATAACGATAGCATATTTAATTCTCATCTTTTGAATTTTGAATCAAAATCATAAATCAAGCAAATATTGATCAGGTATTTACTAGCATCAAGCAAACATTATATAGAATAGAATAAAGAAGAAGAATCAATAGAACATCATAATAACATTAAATAAAAATCCAAGTGACTACATTAAACCCCAGATAAGAAAATTAGTTCATGGAAAAGAATAGAAAAAGACGTAAGAGAAGAAAGAGAGGAAATAGAGAGAGGTCAAGAAGAAAGAGAGAGAGATATCTAAAATAGTCTAAAGCATTCTTTTTATAATGATAAGGTTGTGAAAAGAGTTTTCTAGATGTTTCAATTTGTTAGTTTATAATGCTCCAAAATATCTTTATTTGAATTTCAAATCTCATAACTCTAACTTACGTAATCTTGTAAGTTGAATATCACCACATAAATCTCCTAATTTGACTTTTCTTGTGAAACAAACTTTCATAGGTCTTTCAATAAGATTTCCAAAGCCACCAAGAACACGTAAATCGAATAAGTGAGTCGGGAGATATGGTGAAAATACCAAACTTTGTTAGATTCAAAATATCTCATATTTTTCCAACAATTTAAGTTTGAATTCTCATTTACTTCTCCAATCAATTCAAATAAATATCTTTTTATTGTTTTCTCTTGATTAAAGATAATATTTAAAATAAATTTTGAAATATTTCTCAAATATCCATTTAACAAATGACAACCTAAAAAATACAACAATCACACATAAAAAGAACTAAAAATATAAAATAATAATAATAAAACTAAGACTAAAAAGTATTAAAAATCTATCCTATCAAATTCCTCCAAACCAAACATTTACTCGCCCTCGAGTAAGGAACGCAAAAATAAACAAACTAGACTAAAAACCTAAACAACAAATACACTTGAATCAAGCCGACAACAATAATTCACGCCTCAAGCTATAATGACTAACACACTTATAGAATCTTCAGGAAAATCAACTTATAATCCAGAATTTCAGTAAAAACATTCTTCCAATTCACTTAAGTCCAAACAAAAATAAAAGCTCTCAAAATCATGAGTAATAAATAAAATTTATTCAAATCATTTCATGCTGACCAAATTTTTTTCATTACAATCAATTAATATCATTATCCCATAAGCTTGTTATACTTACTAATCTCCACTAATATAGAAAACACATGCTCAAAAATTAAGACTTGCATGGCTTATAATTGAACGACTTAGGTAAAGGTAGATGAAAAAATTATTTAGGCTCAAATATACCATAAGCATACAAAGTAAACATATCAATCGTATGACAAACTCACGAACCCAAAACAATCCCAAATTTCTCAATCTTTCTTGATTTGAGAGAGAATTCATACACATGTTTTTTTTTCTTTTTTTTCCTTTTTTTAATTTCATTTCTTTTCTAATGATATTACACTCCCCCAAACTTATTTCTTTATATGTTCAATTGGAGTGTAGTTTATTTTCAATATTTTTTTTCTTTCTCTCTCAATTTTTCTTCTTCTATTGACACAAATTTCCAAATATAAACCCCATTAAAAACCATCTCCCAATCACTTTTCATATGCTCATAGTATACATCAAAGGGAAGAAAAAAAATAATAACAAAGTATCCTATCAAAACACAACTTTTTGGGTACGACTTAGATTTCTAGGGACCTAGCACGACCGCGCTAGGGTGTAGCTCGATTGCGCTAGTGTCTTGGAATCCAGGGAATTTTAGGCTTAATTTTGGGTTTCCAGGCCATCATTGCGACAGCGCTAGGGCTGCCACGACTGCGTTAGGTGCTCCAAAAATACAATTTTCTGAATTTTGGAAATTAGGCTCGAGGCTTCAGGGATCTGATTTGGATACCCACTTGGGGGCTTGGGGGACGATTCCATTAACCGGTTGAATGGAATTGGAGGTCCAAAGAGCTAGGGTATAGTTTTGGAACCCGTGGTTGAACTTAGTCCTTAATAAGAGTACCATTTATGTTGTGATTAAGGTTTCCCCGGGGCTCGGGAAAAAGGATCGCACTCCAGGTCGCTCTGTCTACAGCACAAGACTCGAGGTAAGAAGAATGGCATGTACACATAGAGCAAGGAGTTTTCTTGGATATATTGGGATGCGATTATATTTGTATATTTGAATTTGTAAGGGTTGAGTCACCCTTCATGCATAATGTTGTTTACTATGCTTATTTGTGTTGATTTGTCTGTGGATGATTGATACGATCTGTATTCGGCAACCGTGTGGAACGTGGAATGACCAAAAATTGAGCAAAATGTGGGTTGTGATGGTGGGGACAATTGGAGGGTACGGTACCCACTCACCTGGCATGGACCGTAAGCTTGGTCTTGGGAGACGCACCTCACTCAGTTGGGATGTTCGACAAGGCTACTTGGCTGGGTCGTGTAAATGGTGTATGTGTTTGAAATGAAAATGTTAATAAACTATTAAACATGTTTAAGATTTATATGATTGGAATGAATGCACTTATTATCTTTGATGCATGATAATTGTTGTTTATATATTTAATGTGACTATTATTATTCTTGGTGAGATTTTCTAGCTGAACCTTGGCTCATGGATGCTCTATAGTGCAGGTAAGGGCAAGGGAAAGTCGACTAGCCATGAGTTGGATGGCTTTGGAGTGGTGCATACATAGTTGGCCTACTCGATTGCCACGGTCGAGATATTTTAAGGGAATTAGAGTAAATGTGCACTTTTTTTGCTTAGGTCGACTATTTTGAGAACAATAAATGTAATAATATTTTATTCTAACTCTTTTGAGATCCCTTGTAAGTGGTTAATATTTTTAATGACAAGTGTATTCCTTTTGACCAAATAGTACCTAAACCTTTATTTAATTTTTATTATACTTTTGAATCCAAATGACTCGCTTAATGAGTTAAGCATTATTTAAACACATAGTGTAACGGTCCTAGATTAGTAGGGCGTTACAATTTGGATCAATGTTTAGGACATGGCATATAATGTTTAGGCTTCTCCCAACCCTTGCCTTTTTCTCTAGGTTGGTTTCATCGAGGATAAATTATTCCAACTCCTCCATGGGCTTGATTTCCCTATCATCATCAACCTTGGGGTCCAACTCATTAGGCTCCTCCCATTCTTTGAGGACTGCCCGGACCTCCATCTCTTCTAAAGGATTCTTCTCAAGGGATGCTTCCTCAATCACCATTATTGGGTGTTTGAAGGACATGTTTTAGCACTGGAGGGCCTCTTTTCAGTCCCTGCGAACTATATAAATTCCCGCCATAGTGGGGAATTTCATGCACAAGTGTTTGATAAAAATGGAGGCTCCGAACTCCACCAGGGCTGGTCTGCCCAAAATGGCGTTATAAGCAGAGGAGCAGTCTGTAACGCCCTATTGCCTTAGAGTCGTTACTAAGTGAGTTTAAAAGTGCAATTAACTTGCTAATAGAGGTTTTAAGACAAAAGTGTAATTAAATCATAATCAGAGTCATAAACTTGAAAATAAACATTTCATTGAAAATTATAAGACATATAACATTTGGGATACCAAAAGCATGGTTTAGAAATATTTACAACTCAAAATTTAGTTAGAGTCGACTAAACGACAAAATTTAGGTTTTGTACAAACATCTCCCAAAAACACCCCTGGCCAAGGCAACCAGGCAGACCGGACATGTACGCACCGCTCGTCCCGCTCACCATTCTCAGGTTTGATCGACTCTCCCTTTGCCTTTGCCTTTACCTGCACCATAGAGCACCCGTGAGCCGAAGCCCAGCAAGAAAACCCTCAAAAGCAGATAATAAACGCATATCAAACACTAAATAAAAAATCAAGCCAAAACTAGGTCATACAAGTACGACCATGCCGTCCCAAGCGCTTTACCAGGCCCTGGGTTCACGGTCTAAACTGTAAGGATATCCCAGGTATCCCTTGGGGCTCACCCTGGCAACTCGCACTCCGCGTGCTAAACGCTGCTCACGGCCCCTTATCATTCTCAGCCTTCGTCGTTCCCGGCCTTCGCTGTTCCTGACCTTCGCCGTTCCCGGCCATCTCCGTTCCATCATTAATACATACACATTATATACTAAACAGATATTAAAACACACATAAGGCCATGCCCCGCAACACAATCATATAGGGCCAAGCCCTGCAAGACAATCACATAGGGTCGAGCCCTGCAACACAAGCTCTATGGGAACAGTAGTTTTCTTACCTGTGTCCCGAGCTTTCTAGGCACCAATGTCCCAAGCACAGTTCCCTAGTCTGAGCTTCACCGAAACCCTAGTCACAACGCATTAACAATTTCAGCCATCAATTTCTAATCCACTAAATAGCTTCGAGCTATAATTCTAATCTCCGGAACCTTGAATTCTATCAATCCTGGTGATAAAATCCATCCCGAGCCTTAACTAGTGAATTCCTGAGCCTAAAACCTCTTAAAAACCCAAAAGTACCTTAAGCGCCGCGGCCATAGGGACTCATGCCGCGGCCCCCACCTCAACCTGAGGCCTTGCCTCAAAATAACCCATACACGCCGCGGCCCTTCCTAAAGGGCGCCACGGCGCGCCTTCATTTCCAGGCGCCCCAAGTTCTAAGGGGCCGTGGATCAGCAGGAACAGCGCCGCGACCTGACCCCTCGAGCCAAGAAATACTCACCATTTTCACCTCAAAAACCAGTCCAATTATCCCCATAATCAAGCCAACATTCCAAACTAATTATCACAAAGACTATACTATTGATTCAACAGCAAAACCCAACAGAAACTTAAGCCAAAACCCTTATAAAAATCAAAATTGAATCTTCATCCCTCTAACATGCAAAACTCTAATATTCAACCTAAAACCAGCTGCAAATTAACATAACTAAACATATTAAGAAACTTACCTTTGCTTAGTTAAGTTCTGAGCTAATCCTCTAGGTTCCAAGCTTTAATCTCCCCAAAATCCCAGCTCCACTTCTTAGTCTTTAGCTTGATTCATCAAGAGTTTTCCCATAGCTTCAAAATAGAGAGAAAGTCTTCCAAAGAGAGGTGGAAGAAGAGATAGAGTCGGTTTAGAGAAGTCTGGGAGTTTCCTATTTTTTTTTTATTATTTATTTAACTTAAGTCTATAAGGTTACCTCAAAGCTCGGGGTACCAAAAATGTCCCCCGAGGGCAAAACGGTAAATTTTCCTAATATTCCCTCCTAGACATTCTAACCTCAAATATATCTCCAAATATTTATTTTCAAAACCCAAAAACCCCATAAAATATGTAACGACCCAAATTCGCTAATAAGGCTTAAGGGCCTTGATTAGCGTGCCAGGTGGGCATGATGGGATTTATGTGTGACTTTGATGAGTTAAATACATGATTATGATTTAAAGCATGTTATATGACTATTTGTTTATCTGAGATGCATGACTATGTATATTAGTATGCATGTAGGCCCGGATCGTGTTAGAAGGGCATAATTGTAATTTTGGCCATGTTGGGCATAACTGTATTGATATGTGATAATTGTATTCTGTGAATTGTACCACGTGAGTGTGGTGTTATTATTGTGATGCACGTGCCGAGACGGTCCTAGAGAGCAAATTAACTTAAAAGTCACAACGAGATTTCTATACCCGGCTCGGGAGGAGCCTAGGGGTAATTCGGGGATTTTGTAACTTAGTTCTTGAGAGATTTTGGTGACTGGTAATTTGGTAACTTGTGTAACTGATTAGTAACCATAGAGAGTAACAGGTTTTGATGGTAAAATGGTAGAATTGTAATGGATAGGAAATGACAAGTAAGCCCTTGAGGTTTAGTTAGGAAAGGATAGGCAAGGAGGGGTAAGATGGTCATTTGGCAAGGGGTTTAGACAAATTGCAGCTGGGTTATATGGGGTGAACGGTTTGGCACTTATCCATTTTGTTGAAAAATTAAGAAAAGGAAAGCTTGAAGGAGACCTAGGGCAAGAAGAAGAAGAAGGAGAGAAGAGGAGTGAAGGAGCTGAAATTTGAGACTTAGGAGATGAATCAAGGATGCATAGGGTTGGATTCTTCATTCAAGTTAAGGATTCTAAGTAAATTTAAGGCTTGTTTCTGTTATGGTTTGAGGAATTTAAGCATGGTTTAAGTTTGGTTTTGGGTTTTATATTTTCTGAAGTTGAAAATCAAAGATGTGGATTTTGGGGATTTGATTGTGTGTTTGGGTTTCTTTGATTGTGTTTCTGAGTTGTTAAATGGTCTATGTGGGGTTTTTAATTGATTTTGGGGCTTAGGTGTGAGTTGGGGATGTTTTGGGAGTGTTTTGGATGATGACATGCAGAGGAAAAACCCAGTTTTTCTGGGTTCGCGAAGGAGCGTCGCGGCCCTGTTCTTGGGCGCCGCGGCGCGAGGCTGTTTTCAGTCAGGGGAGCTTTCTAACTTCGCTGGGCGCCGCGGCCCTTACAGGTAGCGCCGCGGCGCTACGCCTTTTTCAGGATGGGAAATTTTGCATTTTTGGGCATTTGTTCCAGGGGCTCGAGGGATGTTTCCGATGATTTGTTTTAGGAATTTGGGAGTCCCGAGAGTGTGGGATTGGTCCCGGGAAGTGGTTATGAATTGATTAGTATTAAAGGATGTTTCATGTGTGTTGTGACTAGGATATTGGAGAGGCTCGTGCTTGAGGACCGTGCTCGCGACTTTAGTGCATCAGGAGGCTCGGAATACAGGTAAGAAAACTATAACACCCGTAGGATAGGGTGTGGGCCCATAGTGTGATTGCAGGGCACGACCCTATATTGCATGATTAGATGATTGCCGGGCACGGCCCTATATTGCATTACATGTTAGGGTGCAGATTTAAATGAATTGATATTTGTTTGAATGTTGTTTGATTTATGCTATATATGATTATAGTGAAATGAACGGCTATGGCCGAGAACGGCAGCGGGGCCGGAAGTAACACTTAGCACATGGGATGCTTATAGTCAGGGTAGGACCCAGAGGATAAATGTGAGATCCTTACGGTGAGGACCGAGACCCCAGGCTGTGGTAAGGGTACTGGGGCGGCATGGCCGTGTTTGCTTAGTCTAATGATTGACTTGTTTATCTGTGGATTATCTGATATGATAAACTGTATAAATTGCATATGTTAGGTTCTGCATGAGTTTTCTTGCTGGGCTTTGGCTCACGGGTGCTCTGTGTTGCAGGTAAGGGCAATGACTGAGTCAACCAACCATGAGTACGGAGAGCGTGAAGCGACGCGTACATGTTTGGCCTACCCGACTACTTTGGTTGGGGGTTTGTTTGAAAATGGCTGTAATAATCTATGATTTTTAGAACTGATCAATTGTAAACTTATTTTAATATGTAAATAGTTTTCAAACCTTATTTTGGGATCCCAAATGTTTAATACTAGAAGTTTTATTGAAACAACGCATTTTTCTAAGATTACAGCCTTAACTTTTAATTAGTCACACATTTGTTTCAAAACCTCGGTTAGCGAGTTCTTTGCACACTGTTTAGTCTTAAAACTCACTTAGTAACGGCTCTAAGGAAGTAGGGCGTTACAAAATATCTCATACCCGGTATACCCCTCAACTCGCCCCTAGTCGGATTCTCAACCCCGTTGTGACTTTCTGACTATTGGCTCCCTAGGACTGTCACGGATCGTGCTACACAGATATATCACATTTATGCCCTCAACGGGCTTAAATCACAAACATACCCCTAATATCCAAACGGGGCCCACATGCATATTTAATTCAACTAAACATGCATCTCTATCACATATTCACATAAATTAACATATTATAACAATAATTCACTTATTGCCCTCCAGGCACGCTAATCAAGGCCCTAAGCCTTATTAGCAAATTTGGGTCGTTACAACTATCCCCTCCTTACAGAAATTTAGTCCTCGAAATTACCTGAATAACTCGGGATACTACTCCTGCATCTCAGATTCCAATTCCCATGTCGCCTCCTCAACCTTGTTTTTCCTCCATAGCACTTTCACCAAGGCTATGGTCTTGCTCCGCAAGACTTTGTCCTTCCGGTCGAGAATCTGAACTGGTTTCTCCTCATAAGATAAATCTTGATCCAGCTCCAAATTTTCATAACTCAGAATGTGCGTTGAGTCTGACACATACTTCTGAAGCATGGACACGTGAAACACGTTATGCACCCCTCATAAACCTGGAGGTATTTCCAATTTGTAAGCTACCTCTCCAACTCGTTCCAGAATCTCAAAGGATCCAACAAACCTAGGGCTCATCTTGCCCCGAACACCAAACCGTCTCACTCCCTTCAAGGGTCAAACCCTAAGAAACACATGGTCACCAACCTGAAACTCCACACTCCTGCGTTTTAGGTCTGAATAACTCTTCTGACGACTCTGGGAGGCGAGCATTCGAGCTCTAATCTTCTCAACTGCCTCATTGGTCCTCTGAACCATCTCAGGACCTAAATACCTCCTCTCACCTGTCTCATCCCAATGAATAGGTGATCTACACTTCCTCCCATAGAGCATCTCATACGGAGCCACTCCAATAGTCGCCTGATAGTTGTTTTTATACGAGAACTCAATCAAAGGAAGAAACTTACTCCAAGATCCCCCAAAATCTAGCACACAAGCTTGTAGCATGTCTTCTAGTATCTAAATCGTCCTCTTAGTCTGTCCATCTGTCTGAGGATGATAAGCGGTACTAAACCGTAACTGTGTGCCCATAGCCTTCTGCAGACTTCCTCAGAACTTGGAAGTGAAGGTGGGGTCCCTGTCGGATACTATCTACCTTGGTGCCCCATGCAATCGAACAATATCCTTCACATATAGCTCAGCATACTACTCCATAGTATAAGTCGTCCTGACTGGTAAAAAGTGGGCGGACTTGGTATACCTATCCACAACCACCAACACCGAATCATGCTGTCCTACGGTCTTTGGCAACCCAACTATCAAGTCCATGGCGACATCTTCCCATTTCCACTCTGGAATCCCTAGAGGCTGCAGCAACCCTGCTGGCCTCTGATGTTTGGCCTTGACCTGCTGACAAGTTAAGCACTTGGCCATATAATCCACCACATCCCTCTTCATGCCCGACCACCAGTACAAAGCTCTTAGGTTCTGGTACATCTTCGTCGTACCCGGATGTAAAGAATAGGGAGTGGTATGCAGTTCATCCAGAATCTCTCGCTGGATATATGCATCCATTGGAACACAGATCCGACCCTTATATCTTAGTAACCCCATCTCCGAAATAGAAAAGTCATTGGCCGCTCCGACCAAGACGTCTTCTCTGTAACCCCTCAACTGGGAATCGTTCTCCTGAGCCTCCTTGATCCTCTCAAGGAGCATAGACTGAAGAGTGATGTTGGCTAACCGACCAACCACCAACTCTATACCCACTCTAGTCATCTCCTCTGCTAGCTCCTCGGATATCTGTCTCAAACTGAACAGCTGTCCTGGGCCTTTCCGGCTCAAGGCATTAGCAACTATGTTAGCCTTTCCAGGATGGTACAAGATATCACAATCGTAATCCTTGACCAACTCCAACCACCGTCTCTAGCGCATATTCAGATCCTTCTGAGTGAAGAAATATTTCAAACTCTTATGATGAGTGTATATCTCGCACTTCTCACCATATAAATAATGTCTCCAAATCTTAAGTGCGAACACCACTACTACCAATTCCAGATCATGCGTGGGATATCTCTGCTCATATTCCTTTAACTATCTCGATGCGTAGGCTATCACCTTCCCAGCTTGCATCAATATACACCCCAAACCCTCTCTGGAAGCATCACAATAACCACAAACTTCTCATTATCTGTCGACAGACTCAACACTAGCGCTGTGATCAACCGCCGCTTCAACTCTTTGAAACTGTTCTCACATCGGTCTGTCCAAACATACTTTGTCTTCTTCTTCGTCAATTCCATCAACGGCGTAGCTACTCTGGAGAACCCCTCAACAAACAGCCGGTAATACCCGTCCAATCCTAGAAAACACCTCACTTCAGAAACATTGTTCGGTCTAGGCCAGTCTCTCACTGCCTCAATCTTATTTGGGTCAACCAGAATCCCCTCCTTACTAACGATATGGCCCAGAAATGTAACTTGTGGTAACCATAACTCACACTTGCTGAACTTAGTGTATAACTTATGCTCTCTTAATCGCTGCAATACCAAACGTAGATGTTGCTCGTGCTCTGTCTCTGACTGTGAGTACACCAGAATATCATCGATGAACACAATCACGAACCTGTCTAAATAATCCTTGAAAACCCTATTCATCATGTCCATAAAATTTTCTAGGGCATTGATTAATCCAAAGGACATAACCAGGAATTCATAGTGCCCATACCTCGTGCGGAAAGAGGTCTTCGGTATGTCCTCCTCTTTGATCCTTAACTTATGTTAACTTGACCAGAGATCTATCTTAGAGAACACTATCTTTCCCTGCAGCTGGTCAAACAAATCATCAATCCTAGGCAGTGGGTACTTATTCTTGATGGTCAACTTGTTCAGCTCCCTATACTCAATACACATCCTGAGAGAACCATCATTCTTCTTAACAAACAACACTGGAGCACCCCATGGCAAGAAACTCGGTCTGATGAACCCCAAATCTAGTAGCTCCTGCAACTGAATTTTCAACTCTTTCAACTCTGACAGAGCCATTCGATAAGGTGTCCTAGATACTAGCTCCACTCCTGGTACCAACTCTATAACAAAGTCAATCCCCCGCTGCGGCGGCAGCCCTGGCAAATCTGGAGGAAATAAATCTGGGAACTCGCATACCAATCTAGTCTCCCCCGATCCAACCGACACAACCTTAGAGGTATCCACAACACTCACTAGGAATCCTATGCAACCTCCCTGCATTAGGTCCCTAGCCTTCAATGCTGAAATCATAGGTACCCGCGGTTCACTAGCTGTTCCCACAAATATAAAGGGTGCCTCCCCTTCTGGCTCAAAAGTCACCATCCTGCGCTTACAGTCAATTGTCGCCCCATACTTTGATAACAAATCCATCCCTAGGATCATGTCGAAATCATCCATCACAAGCTCAGTCAGATCAACAAATAATTTCCTACCATCTACCTCTATCGGTAAAGCTCTAATCCACCTCCTAGAGCCTGCCAGTTCCCCAGTCGGCAATAAGGTCTGAAGACCCCTAGCATACAGAACACTAGGTCTACACAGCTAATCTATAACTCTAGCAGACACAAACGAGTGGGTAGCCCCCGAATCAAACAATGCAGTATAAGAAGAACCAGCACTAGAGATCTGACCTGTCACAACTGAGGGGCTAGACTCTGCCTCTGTCTGAGTCAAAGTGAACACCCTGGCAGGAGTGAGACTGTCGCCCTGTTTCGGCTCCTCCTTCCTGACTTGTGGGCATTCCTTCTTCAAATGATTGGCGCTCCCACAGATAAAGCATGCCCTAATCCTGCGCTTACCCTGATGTCGTCGTCTGGACCGAGGACACACTAGAAAACTCCTCCAGTTGTCACTTCCGCCCTGACGGCCACTAAAACCACCCCGTGCCCTCCTATCAGAACTGGGAGGAACAAAGGAATCCTGGGCCTTTCTCTTCTGCTCACCGGAGCCACCACCCCGGCTGGATCCAATAAAAGGAGGCACTGCCCTCCTGGCATCGCGCCTAACAACGCTCTCTCTCCAAATCTGGTCCTCAACCCCCTCAGCTGTAAGGGCCTTGTCTACCACCTGAGCGTATGTAACGCCCTACTTCCTTAGAGCCGTTACCAAGTGAGTTTAAAAACGTGCATTCAACTCGCTAATCGAGGTTTTAGGTCAAATAGTGTAATTAAGCCATAAACAAAGGAAAACTTTAGAAATAACTCCATTTCATTGAAAATCATAAAAGTTTAACACTTGGGATTCCAAAATACAGTTTAGAAACATTTACAACATATAAATTGAACCAAGTCGACTAAACGACAAAATCTAGGTTTATTTACAATCATCTCCCAAAATCCACTGGTTGTGGCAGCCAGGCAGGCCAAACATGTACACACCGCTTCATGCCTGCTACACTCATGGTTGGTTGGCTTTCTCCTTGCCTTTACCTGCACCACAGAGCATCCGTGAGCCGAAGCCAAGCAAGAAAACCCACAAACGGATAACATATGGAAAACATACACCAAGTATATAAACTGGCCATCAATAGGCTAAACACATACGGCCTAGCCGACCCAGGCGCTTTACCAGGCCCTGGGTTCGTGGTCCACACCGTGAGGATATCCCAGGTATCCTTTAAGGACTCGCCCTAGCAACTCCCACTCCACGTGCTCAACGCTGCTTCCATCCCCTTGCCGTACTCGGTCTTGCACTCAACGTGCCCAACGCCGTTCCCGGCCCTTTGCTGTTCCCGGCCCCTGCCGACCTCAGCCTACACCGTTCCCGGCTCTTGCCGATCATTCACATAATTGCATTCATAGCATAACAAACAAATATTGAATACTAGCCAATTAAATCAAAGGGCTATGCCCTACAATTCAAACACATTGGGCTCAGCCTTGCATACAAGCTCTATGGGAACAAGGGTTTCCTTACCTTAGATTCCCTAGCTCCGTTCACTTGATCCTCAAGCACGATTCCTCTTGAGCCCTAGCGAACACCCAGTCACAGCCATAGATCATAATCATCACCAAACCTCAAGTTCAAAACCTAACCTCGGGACCAATCCTGAGCCTTCGAGAAGCCCCAATTCCACCAAACAAGGTGGTGGAATCGAACCCCGAACCGCCGGGCAAAAACCCTTGGAAATAACTCAAAAACCCCTTTCTGGAAACAGGGTAGCGCTACAGCGCTCTAAGGAGGGCGCTACAGTGCTACAAATAGAGCCCAACTCACCCAGAACACTTGGCCTAGCGCTACAGCACCCAAAGGCTAGCCTGTAGTGCTAGTCATAGAACAGCAAAACCCGCCATTTTCTCCTTCGACTTTCCCCGAGCCAAACTTGACCAAAACTCAACCAAACTTTACCCAAACTTAAAATCAAGCCTACTAACATGTCTAACTCATCCCAAGCATCCCAACCATACACAACTCAATCACATGCATCCTTAATCCAAGATTTCACCATAACTAAACCTAAAACTCAGAAACTCAGCCAAAACCATAGAAATCACAAAGTTTGAAACTAAAGTTCCTTACCTCTGATAAATGAACTTGACTGAGGTTATCTTCCACCCTTGCTTAGCCTTCACCTCCTCAAATTCCCAGCTTCAACTCCCTAAGATTCCCACAGAACCTTTCTTAGAAAACTGGCTCAACACCAACATCAAAATCTTACGAAAACCTCAAAGTCTTACCTCAAGTGGATGAATTTCTTTGCCAATTTCTCAAGCTAACACAAGGATTCTAGCCTCTAGCTCCTGCTCAAACTCCTCCTGATTTTCTGCTCCGAAAGACCTCAAAAACTGGTGGAGAAATGCCAAACCGACCTTGCCTTTCTTTCCCTTTTACTTTCCTTCTTTTCCTTTCTTTTCTTTCCTTCAGAACATTTCCACCCCTTTCTACTCTTCCCACTAAGGCATAAAGCCTAAGTTATTCCTATCCCTTATAAGCCAAATGACCAAAATACCCTCCCATAAATCCTAAGTCTTTAAATCCACCTAGGGGTATTTTGGTCTTTTCACCCGATTCCCGCTAATTCCTCAAGTGTCTCAAATATTTACCGCTTACCTCCTGACACTTAGCTAATCACCAGTTATATTCTCCAATATCAAAGTAGATCCCAATATATTCTCTAAATTCCTATTTATACCCCCAGGCTCGCCCCAAGCCAGGTATAAATCCCCGCCGTGACTTTTTCGCTAGCTCTCTCACTAGGATCGTCTCGATTCACAGATCACAAATATATCCACATAATAATGTGGTCTCAACAATTTATCACATTTATATACAGTTATGCCCCTGAAAACCAAATGGGGCCCACATGCATATTTAATCACCTAAACATGCATTATATCCACATATTCATTAAATTCACATAAATTAATACAGTATAACAATTATAGCTCTCCAGGCACACTAATCAAGGCCCCACGCCTTATTAGTAAATTTCGGTCGTTACAGCGTAAGTAGTAGTCTCTGGATCCAAAGTGATCTTCACATCACGGGCGATCATAACATTCAATCCCCGTACAAACCTGTCCCTTCTTGCCGCATCTGTCGACACTAGATCTGGCGCAAACTTCGCCAAGCGATCGAACTTCAGAGCATACTCTGTCATGGTCATCTGGTTCTGAGTCAGGTTGATAAACTCATCATCCTTCGCAGCTCGGACTGCCACACTGTAATACTTCTCATTAAAAATGTTCCTAAACTCTTCCCAGGTCATAACGGTCACATTCCTCCTCTGGACCACCACATCCCACCAGAAGTGGGCATCCTCTCTGAACATGTAGCTTGCACAAGATACCCTCTCGTTCCCCTCAACCCTCATGAAATCAAGAATTGAGGAGATCATATTCATCCACTGCTCTGCCCACAGTGGGTCTGGTCCACCCTCAGAGGTGGGAGGATGTTGTTTTCTGAATCGCTCATATAAGGCTTCCCACTTATTCTCCACAATAGGTTGAACTGGCACTGGCTCCATAACCTGCTGAATCGAAAACCTTATAACCTATGGAGGGGCATGCTGCCTCAGCTGGCGAAGTTCTTCCTCTGTTCGTTGCAGCCTTGCTTCCATTTCGGCAAACATCTGCTACCAATTCTGTGGGGCAGGTTGAGGGTCCTGACCCTAGTTATCATCCTCGGCCCGACTGCCGCAGAGTCTAGATGATTAACGAGGCATCTCAACAAATATGCCTGCAACCAATGACACCGCTCGTCAGGCATGATAACAACATTCAAACCACCTCCCAATCACATCAGTCAACCATAAGCAACAATCCACATAACACTCAAATAACATATAACACACAACGGGCCATGCCCTAACATCATGCATACATTAAATCATTCATCATGCTCTATATCAAATAAGCAGACAAATAGGGCATTTAAGCACATATTTCAACATAATGGTCAATCATACCAGCCAACCCTAAGTCGAGCTTGCAACTGACAGCGAGCGTACATGTTCGGTCATTCTCCAGAAACCATAAACCTTGGCTCGCTCTGATACCAAGTTGTAATGCCCTACTGCCTTAGAGTCGTTACTAAGTGAGTTTAAAAGTGCAATTAACTCGCTAATCGAGGTTTTAAGACAAAAGTGTAATTAAATCATAATCAGAGTCATAAACTTGAAAATAAACCTTTCATTGAAAATTATAAGACATATAACATTTGGGATCCCAAAAGCATTGTTTAGAAATATTTACAACTCAAAATTTAGTTAGAGTCGACTAAACGACAAAATTTAGGTTTTGTACAAACATCTCCCAAAAACACCCCTTGCCAAGGCAGTCAGGCAGACCAAACATGTACGCGCCGCTCGTCCCACTTGCCATACTCAGGGTTAATCGACTCTCCCTTTGCCTTTACCTGCACCATAAAGCACTCGTGAGCCGAAGCCCAGCAAGAAAACCCTCAAAAGTAGATAATAAACAAATATCAAACACTTAATATAAAATCAAGCCAACACTAGGTCATACAAGTACGTCTATGCCATCCCAGGCGCTTTACTAGGCCCTGGGTTTGCGGTCTAAACCGTAAGGATATCCCAGGTATCCCTTGGGGTCTCACCCTGGCAACTCGCACTCCGCGTGCTAAACGCTGCTCCCGGCCCCTTGCCGTTCTCGGCCTTCGTCATTCCTGGCCTTCGTCGTTCCCGGCCTTCGCCGTTCCCGACCTTCACCATTCCCGGCCATCGACGTTCCATCATTAATACATACACATTATATACTAAACAGATATTAAAACACACATAAATCCAGTCAAAGGTCCATGCTCAGCAACACAATCATTTAGGGCTGAGCCCTGCAACACAATCACATAGGGTCGAGCCCTGCAACACAAGCTCTATGGGAACAGTAGTTTTCTTACCTGTGTCCCAAGCTTTCTAGGCACCAATGTCCTGAGCACAGTTCCCTAGTCCGAGCCTCGCTGAAACCCTAGTCACAACGCATTAACAATTTCAGCCATCAAGTTCTAGTCCACTAAATAGCTTCGAGCAATAATTCTAATCTCCGAAGCCTTGAATTCTATCAATCCGGGTGATAAAATCCATCCCGAGGCTTAACTAGAGAATTCCTGTGCCTAAAACCTCTTAAAAACCCAAAAGTACCTTAAGCACCGCGGCCCTAGGGACTCATGCCGCGGCCCCCACCTCAACCCAAGGCCTTGCCTCAAAATAACCCACACGCGCCGTGTCACGGGCCAGCTATTTGGGTACTCAACCTAGACGGAACGTGCGGCACTTGCAGACTCTTCAAGCTAGCAAGTCAGCCTACAACACACACCTACAGGAAAACAAACTCAGCGGTTAGCCACATACACATCTCGGACATGCAACGGGCAATAACGAAGTATGAGCAAGCACAAAGCAAGTCATTCCTAGCAACGTCCACACAACACAAAGCACACAACAAGGCAAGTGGCACACAATGGCCCAATGAAGGTAACAAACAAGTAACACATAAGCAACAAGGAAGCACCCAGGGGCAAGTATGGATAAATGTTATTTCATTAATATATAGCCTTGATAGGCCAAGGGAGTACACAGCTTTGGCCCCTATCTGCTGATGGCCATGGTGCTTCCCTAAGTCACCAGGTCACCTCCCCCTAAGGAGCCTTCTAGGGAAATAAAGTCTTCCCAGGAACAAATATGATTTTTTTCTGGGAGACATATGAAATATTACAAAACTGCCACTACCCTATCCCATGAGGTTGCTTGGTGCAAGACTTGACTAATGATCAAGCACCAAGGCATGCTCATTGCAAAATGGCCCCATGTGGTGTGCCAAAGGGGCAACACGCCACACGCCGCGGCCCTTCCTAAAGGGCGCAGCGGCGCACCTTCATTTCCAGGTGCCCCAAGTTCTAAGGGGTCACGGCTCAGCAGGAACAGCGCCGCGACCCGACCCCTCGAGCCCAGAAAAACTCACCATTTTCACCTCAAAAACCAGTCCAATAATCCCCATAATCAAGCCAACATTCCAAACTAATTATCACAAAGACTATACTATTGATTCAACCGCAAAACCCAACAGAAACTCAAGCCAAAACCCTTATAAAAATCAAAATTGAATCTTCATCCCTCCAACATGTAAAACTCTAATATTCAACCTAAAACCAGCTGTAAATTAACATAATTAAACATATTAAGGAACTTACCTTTGCTTAGTTAAGTTCTGAGCTAATCCTCTAGGTTCCAAGCTTTAATCTCCCCAAAATCCCAGCTCCACTTCTTAGTCTTTAGCTTGATTCATCAAGAGTTTTCCCCAAGCTTCAAAATAGGAGAAAGTCTTGCAAAGAGAGGTGGAAGAAGAGATAGAGTCAGTTTAGAGAAGTCTGGGAGTTTCCTTTTTTTTTTTTTTTATTTAACTTAAGTCTTTAAGGTTACCTCAAAGCTCGGGGTACCAAAAATGTCCCCCAAGGGAAAAATAGTAAATTTTCCTAATATTCCCTCCTAGACATTCTAACCTCAAATATATCTCCAAATATTTATTTTCGAAACCCAAAAATCCCATAAAATATATCATACCCGGTATACCCCTCGACTCGCCCGAGTCAAATTCTCAACCCCATTGTGACTTTCTGACTATTGGCTCCCTAGGATTGTCTCGGATCGTGCTACACAGATATATCACAAACATGTCACATTTATCACATTTATGCCCTTAACGGGCTTAAATCACAAACATACCCCTAATATCCAAACGGGGCCCACATGCATATTTAATTCAACTAAACATGCATCTCTATCACATATTCACATAAATTCACATATTATAACAATAATTCACTTATTGCCCTCCAGACACACTAATCAAGGCCCTAAGCCTTATTAGCAAATTTGGGTCGTTACACAGTCCACTACCACGAACGTGCAATTTTGAAATGCCTACCTGGGTGCATCTCCAAGTGCCACTGGTATTTTTATTTGTCCCATCGGAATCAGACCTTCACCCGAGAATCCATACAAGGTCGAAGAGCACGAGGTGAGGCAACTTGTTGTCAATCTTATCCACTTAAAGGCTTGCTTGAATAGGATGTTTACTGAACCCTCATTGTATACCAAGATCCATGCAACCATCTTGTTGGAAATCTGGGTCTCGATTACCAAATGATTGTGGTGGAGAAAGTGCACTCTCCGAACATCTTCCTCGGTGAAAGTAATTACTTGATCAACCATTTTGGGCATTTGTGCTGAGACATGGACCAGTGTATAGACTTCATCGTCATGATTATGGGATAGCGCATATCTGTTCTGTGAGCTCCTCAATATCCCTTCGAGATGGGGTCCTCCCAAGATGGTCCTCACTCTCCCATTCACTAGGGAGGACCTTGAACCATGGGTTGTGGAACAGGAAGTCTTGCAGCAGCTTCTTGGCCTTGATTCTATGGTGGTACCCCCACCAGGCTGGAGAGGATTTAGCGGAGCCTGTGCTGGGCAAGCACCGGCTCGGGTATACTGGTGGAGGTGTCCTAGCTTAATGATATTTTCTGTCTCATCTCGCAATTTTTTGCATCCTTTGGTATTGTGCCTAATGTCATTGTGGTACTTGCAGAATTTTGTTGTGTCTCTCTTCTCCCATTCTCTATGGAAGGCTGAGGCCTCCGGTAATGGATTTGTTGCTCAGTGGCCACGTACACAGTTTCCTAAGAATCCGCTAACTTGGTATATTTGGAGTACTGGGTTGTGTACTTTTGCTCAGGAGCTTTGTTCATTTTTCTCCCTTCATTTTTATTCTTGCGCCTTCTTCCGCTTAGGACTTTGCTGGGTTCCATCGACTGGGATGGAGCATCTACTTTGGTACAGAAAACAAGCTAAAAGGTGCTAAATCCATTAGGAGCTGCTCTGTACCCCGTGGGCATGGCACTGTAACCCACTTGTGGAGCACTGTAATTGTACTGCAGCGCATTCATGATGCTCATTTGTCTAGGAGTATATGGCAAGAAGTGGGAGGAATTTGGTGTTGCATTTGTAGGCATGGAAGGATTTGGAATGGATGTTGGGCCTTCAAAAGCTCCTATCTGGGCATCCTCCTAATTAATAAATTCTTGGGCTCGACGGATGAAATCGTTGAGCCTATGACACTCGCACCTCTGTAGGTCATCCCATAGCGAAGAACCTTGTCAAATACTGCCTTGTAGGGCCATGAGATACTGACCATCATCTACTCTCTTGGTCCTCACAGCTTGTTTCTTAAAGCCCTTGATGTAGGCTTTGAGGGTCTCGAATGGCCCTTGCTTGATATTAGCTAAGGCGTTGACCTCAAAGCTGACCTTCCTAGCCGCAATGAATTGACTCTGGAACTCGAAGGATTACTAGGACCATGAATAGATTGAACCTGCCTTGTGCTTCTTGAACCACTCATCTTTTACCCCCATCAAATTTAACGGAAACAGTGGCGTTTGGTGTCCTCGGGGACATGGTGGACGGACATCAGGAGATTAAACTTGGAGAGATGGTCGGAAGGATCTGTCGTCCCACTATACGGGATTATGTCAAGCATCTTAAAGCCTCTAGGCAACGAGGCTTCCATGATGTGTCTGGAACATGGCTCTCCATCTTTGCCCACGAAGTCTGAATCTTTACTCTGCCTCCTAGCCATTTTGAGCATAATCTTCGTCAAACTCTTCCATTCTTCCCAGAGAGGATCATTGTTGGCACTCTATGTCGGGTAGGGCTCATGATGGGGTGTTGCTTCCTTTCTGTGAGTGTTGAGGTTGTCTTGCAGATCAGGCTACCTTTATTTTTATCCTTGTGGTGGTCCTCAGGTGCGGCCCTGTTCTTGAGAGCATTTAGATTGTCTCGTAGGTTAGGTTGCACGCTCCCGTGGCAACCATCTCCAGGGAATCCAAATTTTGTTTCCCCGTCATATTCTTTTATGAAGTCATTATTTACTGAGATGCTCATATGGCACTCTCAATCCATGGAGACTTCCCTCATGTTGGCTCCCAGCCCTAGGTTTTTCCTGAGGCTGTTGAGGAACAAAAGGTTCACTCTCTCGTGGCCTAGCATTGTCTGCCACAACGCGCTTGGGTGGAATGCCTGGGGCTCCATGGAGAAAACAACCCTGGGGGTCTCCTCTAGCTTCGAGAACTGTGTCTGGACCACGTACTCTTCTCGGAGGAATATCAAGAGGCTCAGAAGATCGGTGGACTCTCTTCCGTTTATGGGGAACCTTAACTCTTTCTTCCCTCCCATGCATTGGGTGCATAGGTGGCACGCCAGCTAGTTGCGCAGGTGGCACGCCAGTTGGTTGGGCAGGTGGTATTTTGGGCAGCTTTTCATGTTTTGATTGGGGTAATATGACATGTCATGTGGGACATTATATGTTTTTTTAAAATTAGATTACTTTTCACGTATCCCATGAGGAGACGTGAAACATCTTTAAAAAAATGGATACATTTCACGTCCGGCATTGGGAGACGTAACACACTTATTAGGTCCCTCTTTGAAAGACATAAATTCTCTACAAAATTCCAATTTCAGTTGTCAACATCGTTTACAAAAAAAAAAATTATCTTTCTCCCTTTCTATAAAATGATTCCACTCATACATTTCCAAACACAATTATTTAAATATAATAATTAATTTATAATTATATTATAAAATAATTTATTTTAAATAAAAATAAGTTTAAAATTTTAATTTTATCAATTAAATAATTTAATAAAAATCTCAAATAATATTTTATTCAAATTAATTAATAAATTAAAATATATAAAAAAAACATTTCATTGGGGAACATAAATAGGTTTTCATGTCCCTCTTTGGGGAACGTGAAAAGTGGGTACTTTTCACGAGTGTTGCTATTATGTCCTCCGCATTGGGTGACGTGAAAAATATTTCTTGTCACTTTTGGAGGGCTCTATATGAACCTTTTTGTAGTAGTGAAGAGGTATAGTTCTAAGTTTTGTATGTCATTTATTTAATGTATTAGTATATATAGGATTCTGCCATGGTTTCCATCAATAAATTTTAAAAAAAAAATCTTTCACTGCGAGAGGGTTTCCACGAGGCTTGGGGAAAGGATTGCACTCAAGGTTGTTCAGTCTTCAGCACATGACTCGAGGTAAAAAAATTGGCCCCAATATTGATATGCGAACGGTTATAACTATATACTTGGGTGTTTGGCTAGGGTTATGTACTTTTGTGTTATATTTCTGTTTACTACATCTGTTTGCATTAAATCTATTTGTGGTTGATCAACATGGGCCATATTCGACGATAATCATGTAGAATGTAGGTCATGATGGCGAGGCCAGTGTGAGGTTGTGTTGTACCCACTCGTCGGCACAAGACGTAAGCTTGGCACCCTAGTGATGCACCTCACTCGGCATAGGTCGTGTAAATTATTTATATGTTATAATGAGTTGTTTATTAATAGTGATGCATACCATTTATGATTTATGTTTAATTAAATATTTACGATGCCTTATTGGGTTTTCTTGTTGGGCCTTGGCTCACGGGTGCTCTATGGTGCAGATAATGGCAAGGGGAAAGTCGACCAGCCATGAGTTGGAGGGCTCTAAAGTAGTGTGTACATGTTTAGCCTACTCGGCAGCCACGGTCGAGATATTTTGAGGGACTTAGAGTATAAGTCCAATTTTGTCGCTTAGGCCAACTATTTTTGTAACTTTTGTTCTAATTATGTTTTGTTTAGAACTCTTTTTGGTGATCCCTTGTAAATCTTTAAAGTTTTAATGGAAAAGTTTATACTCTTTGGCTAAAATTTTAGTGCCTAAACCTTATTTAGTTTTAATTACACTTTTGAGTTAAAATGACTTGTTAACGGGTTAAGCATTATTTTAAACACATAGTTTAACAGTTTTGGATTAGTAGGGTGTTACAACTTGGTATCAGAGCTGCCAAGGCCTTATGTTTCCTAAAGACTAACTGAACATGCACGCTCGCTGCTAAAGACAAGCTCGACTCACGGTTCTATGGATAATGGTTTGAATTCCTATTTAATTGTTTAATTGAAATATATGTCTTATTTGCATGCTAAAATAGTGAGCATGAAATATACTGATTGGGCTTGGCCCTTGACTGCTATGTGAATATAAAAGATATGCTTATGAGCATTATTGTTGCATGTGAGTGTGATAGAAATGCTTATTAGCATTATTGTTGCATGTGAATGTTGTATTTGTTTAGTTTGGACTGACCAATGCCCTGACAGCGTTCATGGATTTGATGAACAGGGTGTTCAAGAATTATTTTAAAAATTTTGTGATTGTGTTCATCTATGATATACTGATCTACTCCCAATCAGAGACAGAACACGAGGTTCATCTCCGTTTTGTATTACAGAGGCTGAGGGAGCACAGGTTGTATGTCAAGTTCAAGAACTGCAAGTTTTGGTTGTCTCATGTGACGTTTCTTGGTCATATTTTTAGCAAGGGCAAGATTATGGTAGATCCGACCAAGATAGAGGTAGTGAGAGATTGGTCAAGGCCAAGGAGTTCTTCAAAGATTAGATTTTCTTTGGGTTGGCGGGTATTATTGGCATTTTGTTGAAGGATTCTCAAGGATTGCAACGCCATTGAGTAAGCTGAAGCGTAAGAACCTGAAGTTTGCTTGGACCGATAGGTGCGGGCCTATTTTTCAAGACTTGAAGCGGCGGTTGATTACAACACCAATACTTAGTCTAACTTCAGATCATGAAAAGTTTGTGGTCTATTGTGATGCATCAAGGCAAGGGTTAGGTTGTGTTCTGATGCAGAAAGAGAAAGTGATTGCCTACGCCTTGATGCAGCTCAAGAAATATGAGCAGTGGTACCCTACTCACGATTTAGAATTGGCAATGGTGGTATTCGCATTGAAGGTGTGGCGACATTACTTGTATGGGGAGAAGTGCAACATATACATTGATAACAAGAGTTTGAAGTACTTCTTCACACAAAAGGATCTGAGTATGAGATTGGGACATTGGTTGGAACTGGTAAAGGATTATGACAGTGAAATCCTCTACCATTCAGGGAAAGCCAATGTGGTAGCAGATGCCTTGAGTCGGAGAGGCCCGGGGCAGTTGTTTGGCTTGAAGCAGATATCAGGAAAGTTGGTAGAGGATATGACTAGAGTAAGGATAGAGTTTGTTGTGGGCTAGTTGGCCAATATTACCTTGCAATCTATAGTCCTTGAGAAAATAAAGGAGGCTCAGAGGAATGATCCTAAATTAGTGAGGCATTGGGAGGACGTCCTAGTTGGAGTGGCTAAGGATTTTACTATCTCTGAGACATATATGCTGAGATACAATGATCAGATAATGTGTTCCAATGGATGATAGTATCAAGAAAGAGATTATGGATGAATCTCATACCACTCCATACTCACTACATCTAGGCACCACGAAGATGTATCAAGATCTGAAATTTTTATATTGGTGGCCAGGGATGAGAAAAGATGTGGTCGAATATGTGAGTAAGTGCTTGACTTGTCAGCAAGTGAAAGTTGAATACCAGATTCCCGTGGGATTACTAAAACCCTTGAGTATCCCTGAGTGGAAGTGGGAGGATATAACCATGGACTTTGTGGTTGGATTTCCTAGGACGGTGGGACAACATGACTCAATATGGGTGATTGTGGATAGATATACCAAGTTGGCTCACTTTTACTTGTGAGAATGAATTACATTGTAGATTAGTACATTGAATTGTATGTGAGGGAGATTGTACGTCTCCATGGGGCACCAAAGTTTATAGTGTGAGATCGGGACCCCTCCTTTACTTCTAAGATCTGGCGAGGATTGCAGAAGGCTATGGGTACACAACTGAAGTTTAGTACAGCTCACCATCCTCAGATAGATGGGCACTCTGAGAGGACGATTCAGATATTGGTGGACATGCTTCGGGAATATGTACTGGATTTTGAGGGATCCTGGAGTAAGTATCTTCCCTTGATTGAATTTTCCTACAACAACAACAATTATTAGTCGAGGACCGGGTGGCTCTATATGAGATGTTGTGTGGTAGGAAGTGCAGATCACCCATCCATTGGGATGAATGGGTGAGAGGAAGTATCTTGGTCTTGAGGCAGTGAAGCCATTGAGAAGATTAGAGCTCGAATGCTCGTTTCCCAAAGTAGACAGAAAAGCTACTCAAATCCAAAACATAAGAACATGGAGTTCCAAGTTGGGGACTATGTTTTTCTCTGAGTTTCACCAATGAAAGGAATAAAACGGTTTGGAAAGAAAGGAAAGTTGAGTCGTAGGTTCGTTATGAGACCCTGGAGTTGCAACAGGACTTGTCTTATGAGGAACGACTAGTGAAGATCCTAGACAGGAAGGATAAAGTCTTGTGGAATAAGAATATCCCCTTGGTGAAGGTACTATGGAGAAACAACAAGGTAGAAGAAGCGACTTGGGAGTTAGAGATGGATATGCCATATCTCGAGCTATTCAGGTAAATTTTGAGGACTAAATTACTATTAGAAGGGGATAGTTGTAGCGTCCCAAAACACCTAATGAGATTTCGTACTTTGATTAGTGTGTCGGGAGGGCACGTGGGGTAATATGTTTTTAGGAAAAATACCAAAAATCCCTTGAGGTTAAGTAAAGGCAAAGGGAAAAATGGTCATTTGACCAATTATTAGACAAATTTGGCAAAGTGTTGATAGCATTTCCCTATACACGTTCAAGACTTCTCCATTTCTTCTAATTTCCTTCTTCTAACTCAACCAAGAACCAAGGGCCAAACTTTGAGATTTTGAGGAATTTCTAGAAAAACTTAAGATGCCTTGAATGGATTAGGAGTTGCTAGCCTCCTCATTAACTGAGGAAATCTCAAAATTCATAGAGGGTTTCCACGGGGCTCGGGAAAAGAATCGCACTCGAGGTCGTTCAGTCTTCAGCATAGGACTCGAGGTAAGAAAACTGGCACATGCACATAGAGCAGGGCATTGGCCCCAATATTAATATGTGAATGGTTATAACTATATACTTGGGTGTTTAGCTAGTGTTATGTACCCTTGTGTTATATTTGTGTTTGTTGCATCTTTTTGCATTATATCTATCTCTAGCTGATCGACATGGGTCGTATTCGGTGATAATCATGTAGAATGTAGGTCATGATGGCAGGGCCAATGTGAGCGTGTTGTACCCACTCATTGGCACAGGATGTAAGCTTGGTGCCCTAATGATGCGCCTCTCTCGGCACAGACTTTGTAAATGATTTATATGTTATAATGAGTTTTTTATTATATGTGAAGTATAGAATTTATTGTTTATGTTTAATTAAATATTTGCATTGCCTTGTTGGGTTTTCTTGCTGGGCCTTGACTAACTGGTGCTCTATGGTGCAGGTAAGGGCAAGGGGAAAGTCGATCAGCCATGAGTTGGAGGGCTCTAGAGCGGCGTGTACATGTTTGGCCTGCTCGGCTGCCACGGTCGAGATATTTTGAAGGATTTAGAGTATACGTCCAATTTTGTCGCTTAGGCCAAGTTAAGCACCATTTTAAACATGGAACTAAGTGTTTCAAGGATAAAATACAATGAGGGGTAAAACAGTATTTTAGTCCTATCTCATTGTAGACCGTCTATAGAGGATTGAGTGACAATTATGGTTGTAACGATGGATAATTAATAGCGTATCAATATTTGTTATAGAGCGTTCTATGAATTCAAGAGTGCAATTCTGAGTCTATAGTGGAGTCACGAGGAATTAATAAATTAGTAAATTTATTTGTTAGATTTATGTTAACTTATTGGAGCTTGATTTCATAGGCCCATGGTCCCCATTGTACCTTGGATAAAATCATCTAGATAGTCTCAATTAATTGATTTAACTATCAATTAGAATTATCAAAGTTGATCAGGTCAATTTTGGATAGTTTCACAAAGTTATGTAATTTTGAGAAGAAAAGAGAAATTAGGACAGATTTATTAATTAAGATAAAATGGTATCTAAATTAATAAATAATTTTAAATCAAGGTTCAAATTATAAATAATTAATTTGATAAAGGATTTAAATAATTATTTAATTAATTAAATCAATAGAAAATAATACAGGCCTTGATTTTAAGTCAAATGGGCTTATAATCAAATGGGAAATTTCACGAGCCTAAAGCCCATGATAATTTCGACCTAGAACTTCAAATTGGCTATTATTTTATTGATTTTTTAATTAATTTAAATGGCCTAATTGAGTCTATAAAAGGAGTGCTTAGAGAGAAGTCATCAGTGAAGATTTCTGAGATGACAGATAAGTTTAATCACTGGTTTTCTGATAGTTTTAGATTCTCTCTAAACATAAGTCATTTTCTAAGCCTCTTTGTTATTATCTCTTCTTCTCTCTATATCTATCTCATGTGTTGAGAATTGCCCACTCTAGTCTAGGTGATTCTAAGGATACATTGGAAGACTGTGAAGAAAATAGAAGATCGGTTCAGTTTCTTGATAATACTCTACGACAGAGAGGATACAAGAGTTAGAGAAACTGAAGGAAGGACTCTTTCATTCCATTGCGCATCCTGTAAGTATTCTTGTCTTTGTTTCTCTTTGAATTCAATTTTAGAAACATGTTCTAGGTTATCTCATATTAATTTGTTTAATATTAGATCTACATGAAAATAAATAATGATCCTGTATAAGTTTTGCCTAACAGCATTCTCATTCACCACGTCATCCTCGTATTTTTGAGGGATAACATTTGCTCCCCAAGTTTATTGGAGTGTTTTCAACATTACGATAAACTTGATCATGGCCCGAGAAACATACCATAGCATTACCTAAATAGTCAAGTCCCTCAGGACATTACAAAGTACTTTTTTTAACTATCGATAATTTTCTCGGTGCGAATATTTTTTAGGGACAATTAGAAATTCCTAAAAATAATTAGGTTTTTCAAGAAAAAACTAATTTCCTAAAAATCTAATATATTTTTCAAGAAAATTTGAAATCCTAAAAATATAACATATTTTTCAAAGAGTTCTTTAAGTCCTAAAAATATAATATATTTTTCAAGAATATTAATTCCTAAAAATAAAAAATCTTTTTCAAGGAATTTTAATTCCTAAAAATATAAGATAGTTTTTCAAGGAATTTGATTTCCTAAAAATATAAATATTTTTCAACATAGATATTTTTCAAGGAGTTTAAATTTTAACCATATCATATATTTTTTAAGGAAATTTAAATACCTAAAAATATATTGTCTGTGTGAGTGGTTATAAGTAGGTCTTCTCTTCTCATTCCTGCTCCATGCGCTACTTTCAAATATGATCCAAGTCTGATTTTTCCAATTCCTCATCAAACTCAGATCTTTGGTAAGTATTTTCTTCTAATCCTCACATCATTCAATTTAAATGTGCTTAGATTTATAAGAAATACTTTGAGTTTTTGAGGAATTTTCGTCTAAATCTTCTTGTTTTGCTGTATCTTGATCCAAAATAATTAAATTAATTGAATCAAGATCTTTTTGGAAAATGGCGATTTCCAGGGATATAAAACTTATGAGAGATTTCCAGGGATAGGAACTGGGTTAGGCCGAGCACCTTCAGGGCTCCTCCTTGTGCGATTTTCAGGTATAGGAACAAGGTTAGTCCAAGCACCTTCAGGGCTCATCCTTGTGCGATTTTCAGGTATAGGAACAGGGTTGGGCCGACCACCCTAGAGCTTGGTGAGATGAGCACTTCCTTTCCCTCCCATAGGTGATTTCCAAGCCTAGAATTAGGGCTAGGCCGACCACCTATAGAGCTTTATGGGTCGAGTACTCCCTTTCCCTCCCTTAGGCAATTTCCAGGCCTAGAATTAGGACTAGACCGACCACCGTAGGGATTCATGGGTCGAGTACTCCCTTTCCCTCTCTTAGGCAATTTCCAGGCCTAGAATTAGGGCTAGGCCGACCATCTTAGGAATTCATGGGCCGAGTACCTCTTCTTTCCTTAGACAATTTTCAGGGATTCAGGGTGGTCGGCCCAAGCATAAGCCAACCACCTGGGACCCTAAAAATAATTTTTTTCACCTCAATTGACCTCCTTGGGGGCCTTCCTTGTACTGTAAAAATTAATTTTTCTTGAGACTTGAACGGTCCTCTGCATCTTTCTAAAGCTTGCATGTGGTTGGCCTAAGGTGGTAGGTCGAACACCTATACCTTATCTTTCATGCTTCGTAATTTGATGGATTCATGGTGGTCGGCCCAGGCTAAGGTTCACTGGGCCGACACCCTACATAGAATTTTACTCCTGATTTCTTCATTTTTACCCTTTAGTTCATGGTTATGCCCCCAGATATTGGCTTCATTATACTTATTTACTAATCTTAATCTTCATTTTTCTTTTTTTGCAGATGTCCAGCTCCTCTTCATCAGAAAAGTCAGTAAGTGAGTGTACTCCCCAGAAGTTCTTGGAAAGGGTGAAAAGGATTCTCCCTCGCTCTACTCTATATTTGTTTAGTGAGAATGATTTCTTAAAGAGGTACTATTCAATGGCGACAGTAAAACAGACGACTCGGCAACCCTCTGAGATGATCCTCAGATTGCTAGGCATATCACTCAGGCTCTTCGCCTGGCTCTTCTCAAATTTCTTCTTAGCACAGTACGCCCCACGGCTCCCAAAGCACCTAAGGCACACCTCATCAGAGTCATTCTTCTCAGTAGGATAGGTCAGGTCTCGCTACTATTCGGGTTCCCCATCAATCTTCTTCTCAGCAAGATTATACCAAGGGCTATCATCGCCATGCTACTCATCCTCAGGAGCATCCTATTCACAAATTTCGTCCTAAGGTTGTTCACCCTCCTTCCAAGAGCAAGATAGTCTCACCAGCTGAGCAATAGAAGTAGAGACGATAAAAGGAGTTCAATTCATCAGATTCTTGGGCCACTTTCGCTGGTGAAATCATATGGAAACCAGTTAAGAAGCCTCGCTCTGCTGATTATAAGGTTGTTTGGTTCAAGGGTGCGGCCTCTGACATGACGGAAGAAAAGGTAAAGAACTTAAGGAAGACCTTTGACCTCTCCGGCGTGTCTATTACTATCCCTAGTCCATATGACAGAGCTGAGGACCCCCCTCTGGGTATGTGCGATTGGACATGTTCTGCCATTAACTCTGGGGCCCTACTTCCTCTTTATCCATACTTCCATAGTGTTGCAGACTATTTTGGTATTAGTCCTTCTCAACTGGCTCCTAATGTGATATTGGTCGTATCTGCATTGTACATTATCTATCACCGCAGAAAATGGGCTACTCCAGTGCCTCATGAGATCCGCTACCTGTATGACCTAAAGACAAACCCTTCTCAGCGCAACTCAGGGTATTTCCACTTTGACCATTATATGAGCAAGGGTACCAACACCTTCTTGGAAGAGATCTCTGGAAATAGCAAGGCATTTAGATACGCCGACAACTATTTCTTTACTAAGGACGCAGAGGCCAATTACTCCAAGTTTAAGCATGTTGGGCCTTTTTATAGACCGCTCCTGACCCAAGCTATGATAGTTAGGGCCAAGGCACTGAATTGCATGACTCCTAAGGAGAAGAATGTCAAGACCCTCGTTACTTCAGAGAACTTAGGAAGGTGGGGTTGTTTCCTCCTACTATAGCTGATGTTCTAGATGACGATGGTCCCGAGCCCGTGACCGCCATAGACTCCCCAGGACTTATTCATGTCGAGGAGATACCCTCTTCGTCGGTGCCAGCCGGACATGAGGGTGATGAGGTGGGTGCATTTGTTGTGTACTCATCGCTTGCTTCGGATGACTTTGATGAGGCTACATTCAAACTCGAATCACATTTAGAAGGTTCGACATTTTATCACCTTTATTTTATGATTCATCTGTGCTTAATATCTTTCTAACATTTGATCTTCTTTTGCAGGCTCAGACATGTTTGGTTTTGTCCATACTCAGCAGAGGTCGTCTCCCACCGAGGCTAGTCCTTCTATTCGAGCAGCAACAAGGACCAGGGTTAAGGCTAAGTCGGTCATGGAGGTTCCTCTTGAGGTGTCTCCTCCAACTCCTTTAGCGTCTAGTCCAATTCTTTTGGCGTCTAGCCCTGTCATAGGAGTAGAGCCATCTTTGTCTACACCAGTTCCTCCCATTACTAATGCAGGTGCTTCTTGTTCTGCGCCTGTTCCTTTATCTGAGCCACATTAGTCTGCTATACGAAACTTAAACGTCCTTATGGACCAAGCATCGCATCTAGAGCAAACAACAATAGCTTTTAATGGGATCAAGAATGAGGACCTAAGCACCATTCTAACAAAGTCACTCATAGACATTCAAAGTGTGAGTCATTTACAGTTCTCTTTCTGCCTATTTAGCTTGTGTTCTGACGTTTATCTAACACTTGTATGTTTTTTGCAGGCACTAATGCTGGTCTCCCATGTACGTGATAGGTTTGTGGAATTTACTTCTACGCTTTCCAACCTTCGTTTTGTACTTCAAGCTATCTGCCAAGAGGTGCTGGACCTTAGGCACGTTCTTGGCTCTAGGGATGCTGACATTGCCTTAAAGGATGAAGAGATCAACACCCTCCGCAGTACCGTGGAGCTCAAACAGAAGGAAGTGAGTTGACTCTCAGGATAACCCAGATGGAGGGGAAACTTTCCGATCAGCTCCAACAATCTGAAGCTGAGAAAGAGAAGCTGATTGCTGACATGGAACAATTACGAAAGGATTGTCTTGTCGAGAAGGAGCAAGAGGTCAAAGCTGCTCAGGACAAGGCTCGAGAGAAGTATTTAGAGACAGCTTTATCTTTCTTCTACTTGATTTGGAAGTCCAGCAAAGATCTAAACTTGGATTTCCTTCCTGAGAAGACGCGAGCGAAGGAGCTTAGGAAGTGTCTGGTTCATGAGGTTGTCGAGGCTCAGGATGGTCTTTCAGATGATACTCCTCGCCCTAGTTATTCTTCTTGGTCCTTTATTATGTCTTTCCTTTCATGCCATTGGCGGGGCACCTTGTACTTAACAGTTTTTACATACGACATTTTATGCCTTTATGCATTTTTGTTATGAGTACTCAGTGTATTGATTGAAAAAAATTATTTCCAATGCTTACTAAGTATATCAACTCACAACCCTCATTGGTTCAGGTATCAGTATACTCTGAACTCATGTATTTTGCTTGTCATACCAACCATACTCCTTTATGTTTTTCATGCTAACAACCATGGCAATGTGAGTAGTATGATACTTCACCAAGTGCCATGAACAAAACAAGTCAGGTCGACCACCCCATGGGTGATAGGCCGACCACCCTATAGGGTTGATGGACTGGCCGACGACCCCATAAGGGACATGGCTAGGAATCTCCTTACCAATGCCTTTTTTGTGTTTTTTTTTGCACTTTCAGACCATTTGTTGAACAAATGTTCTAGAAAAACTCGAGCTTGCTTAGTACATAAGGTCACGCCCTCATTGCTCATGTTTACCCCGATCGGTATTTACTATATGCCCCCCAAGAGATCATGGGTTTAAAAGCCTTGGTCACTTGCTACTTGACCATGCCTTGCTTCGAGCATTTAGATACATAGTACTATCCTTTTCACCCAATGATGCAAGCAGAAAATGCTTGTCCCTCATTGGTATTCGGGTGATGGTTTCATACTCAGTAGTAATGATACCTATACACAGATGCAGATTGTGTAGCAAGTTTCGATCACGATCTATGTAATCTCTCGTGTACTCGTTATAATGATTGTAGATAGAAATGTCTAAGTTGGACTAGCCGGGTCTAGATGGGCTAATCGAGCCTGTAACGAGTCTTATATCAAATTATCGATCGGTCCCTCAGGGACCAGATTCGATTATGATCTGATAATGGTGACTGGTCATCGGACCAGTCTCTTTTGTAGATCGTATAGGTTGTTAGGTTCCTTAAGAACCAAGATCGAACGTGATCAAATAAGTTGGCGACAAGGTCCTCGGGCCAGTCTCTTGTTTGGATTGCATGGGCTGATAGGCTCCTCAAGAACCAAGATCGAACATGATCCATAAATTTGGCGACAAGGTTCTAGGACCTGTCTCTTTTGTTGATCGTATGGGTCGATAGGTTCCTCAAGAACCAAGATCGAATATGATCAAATAAATTTGGCGACAAGGTCCTCGGAACAGTCTCCCATTTGGATCGTATGGGTCGATAGGCTCCTCAAGAACCAAGATCGAACATGATCCATAAATTTGGCGACAAGGTCCTTGAACCAGTCTCTTGTTTGGATCGTATGGGTCGATAGGCTCCTCAAAAACCAAGATCGAACATGATCCAATGGGGTTGACATGTCCAAAGGACAAGTCCTTCGTTGAACGAAATTTAAAGAACTAAGTGAAACTTAAGAAATTAAATTCATTCATTGGAGCACAATGGCTGTTACATAGATAATTCGAAAATAATACATTTGCAAATTAAAACTTGTATTGCTACTGAGCAACTTCATTAATAGTACCGGAGGAGGTGTTCACCATTTCAATAGTTTTTTATTAGTTCTCCATTCAGTCGAGCTATCTTGTACGGCCCTGGTGGGATCACCTCCTCCACAAGGTATGGCCCTTCCCAGTTAGGTCCTAGTACCCCTGCTGTAGTGTCCTTAGTGTTTAGGAACACCCTCTTGAGTACTAAGTACCCAACCTAGAATTTTCAATCTTTCACTCTGGAGTTGAAGTATCTGGCCACTTTTTGTTGATGTGCTACTACTCTAAGACTTGCCTTTTCTCGTCTTTCTTTGATTAAATCGAGCGACTCTTCAATTAGTTGATGGTTCCTCCCCTGATCGTATGTCTCCCATCTATGCGATGGGGGAGTGAGTTCAACTGGCAACATGGCTTCATACCCAAATGCCAAAGATAATGGTGTATGCCCTATCGCCATTCGCGCCATCGTTCGATGTGACCATAGGACCTCCGGAAGTAATTCTGGCCAGGCTCCTTTGGCTTGTTCAATGCGTTTCTTCAGCGTGTCTTTGATAGTCTTGTTCACTACTTCTACTTGGACATTAGCTTGGGGGTGTGCTACCGAGTAAAAGCTCTTTGTGATTCCATGCCTTGTACAAAAGTTGGTGAACATATCACTGCCGAATTGAGTCCCATTGTCTGAGACTATCTTCCTTGGTAGGCCAAATCGACATATGATATTCTTCACCACAAAGTCTACGACTTTCTTCAAGGATATGGTGGTGAGTGGCTCTGCTTCAGTCCATTTGGTGAAGTAGTCCACAGCTACAACAGCAAATTGGACTCCTCTTCCCGTGGGTAGCTTTCCGATTAGGTCAATCCCTCATACAGCAAAGGGCCAAGGGCTTTGTATTTGTGTTAATTTGTTAGATGCCACTCGGGGTGTCTTGGAGAACATCTGGCACTTGTGGCATCTTCTGACATACTCCATCGAGTCTTCATTCATCATCACCCAAAATTATCCTTATCTTAGGATTTTCTTTCATAGGCTCTGCCCCCCAGCATGATCTCCACAAAACCCCTCGTGTACCTCGATCATTGATAGCTTTGACTAGTCGGGTGTAACGCACCTTAGCAGTGGTAGGGAGTACCCTCGTCATTACAGTACCCTTCCAACTATCATATACCGTGCAGCTTGGCTCACGAACTTCCTTGCTTTGTTCTGATCGTTGGGTACTACTCCTTGGTTGAGATGATTAATAATAGAGGTCATCCATGTATCTCCTAACTCAACAGGTAGTGCCTCCTGCTCGGTTATGCTTCTTTCCGCCAAGTATTCGACGGAACAAAATTTAGGGTGTCTGCATCTTTGGCACCGGCAAGCTTGGCTAAGGCATCGACATTGGTATCTGCTCTCTCGGGACTTGTATAATTGAGTATCTTTTGAACTATGCCAACAAGTCCTTCACCTTGTTCAGGTACTGCACCATCCTAAGTCCCTTGACTTGATATTCCCCCAGTATCTAGTACACCACTAGCTGGGAATCGCTGAATATCTCCAGGGAATATGAATGTACATCCCGAGATAAGCGTAATCCAGCTAATAATGCCTCATACTCAGCCTCGTTGTTTGAAGCGTTGAATCCAAATCTGGGAGCGCAATGGATTCGATGATTCTCTGAAGTGATCAGTATGATTCCTATGCCTGAGTTATGTTCATTGGATGCTCCATCAACTTATAGCTTCCATACAGGAGTATCTCATTTCTTCTCGGTATCTCCATTTTCCAATTGGTAGGAAGGGTCATCAAGGTTGGTACCTTCAACTATGAAGTTCGCCAGTGCTTGTCTTTTATCGCCGTCCTCGAATGATAAGTGATATTAAACTATCCTAGTCTTACTGCCCACTTGAGTAATCATCCCGAGGCCTCTAGTTTTCAAAGAACCTGTCTCAGCGGTTGATCAGTCAGGACTCGGATCGAGTGAGCTTGGAAATATGGACGCAGCTTTCGAGAGGCGATTACTAAACAGTAGGCTAGTTTTTCAAGAGGGGGATACCTAGACTCTGCACCTACTAGCCTTTTACTGATATAGTATACAGGGTGTTATACCTTGTTCTCTTCCTTTATCAAAGCCGCACTGATTGCATGCTCAGTGATTGCCAAATAGATGAATAGTACTTAACCATATATTGTCTTTCCTAGGATGGGAGGTTAGGCGAGGTGCCCCTTCAGGGCTTGGAAAGCTTCCTCACACTCCTCGGTCCATTGGATCTTCTTGCTGCCCCTCAGTAAGTTAAAGAAAGGGACACACTTGTCCGTAGACTTTGATATGAACCTATTGAGGGCAACTACTCTCCCAGTTAAGCTTTGCACTTCTTTAATTGTGGTAGGTGACTTCATGTCGATCAATGCTTTGATCTTCTCGGGGTTGACTATGTATCCGAGAAACTTACCAGATTCCACGTGAATTGACTATGTATTCGAGAAACTTATCAGAACCAACTCCAAACGAACACTTGAGAGGGTTTAACTTCATGCTATACTTTCTAAGTATTGCAAAGAATTCCTCCAAGTCTCGAACATGCCCTCCAGCTTCTTTGGACTTGACCAGCATGTCATCAATGTATACCTCCATATTTTTGTCGATCAAGTCTCAGAACATGCCATTCACTAAACTCTAGTAGGTGGCTCCTGTGTTCTTCAAGCCGAATGGCATCATCTTATAACAGTACAACCCTTGTCTGTCCGGAAGCTGGTATGTTCCTCGTCGGGAGGGTGCATACTTATTTTATTATACCCAGAATACGCATCCATGAATGATAGTATTTCATGTCTTACCATTGCATCGACCAATTAGTCTATTCTGGGTAGTGGGAAGCAGTCTTTGGGTCAGGACTTGTTCAAATCTGTGAAGTCCACACATGATCTCCACTTCCCGTTTGGTTTTGGGACCAGCACGGGGTTTGATACCCAATCAGGGTAGTAGGCCTCCCTTATAAAACTGTTTTCCTTGAGCCGCTCGACCTCCTCCTTCAGGGCTTGAGATCGGTCTTTGTCAAGCAGTCTCATTTTTTGTTGCACTGGTGGGTAGTTCTTGTCTATATTGAGGATATGACTTATCACGAATGGAGAAATTCCAACCATGTCCTTATGTGACCTGGCAAAGACGTCCTGGTTTTTCTTCAAAAATTCCACCAATTGTGCTTTAATTTCCACCTTTAACTCATTCCCGACTTTGATTACTCTAGTCGAATCCTCCTCATCTAGTAGGACTTCGACAAGATCTTCGACTGGTCCTACCCCCATGACATCATCCCCAAAGCGAGGATCGATGTCGTTTCCCTCGCTTTGGGAAACTCGCTATAATAACAAATCTTCATTAAAAGGAGCCCTCGGCTCTAGTAGAATGTTTCTTTCAACGACTTCCATGTTGACAATCTCATCGGCTCCTTCACCTTCTTCGCACTAGGTACTATCATGTTGTTTACGCACGGTCCTATCTTTTCCTTGACCACTGACGCATTATAGCATTCTCGTGCCTCCCTTTGGTTACCATGTACGCATCCTTGCCCTGCGCTGGTGGGGAACTTCAAAGATAGATGCCAGATAGATACTGATGTGTGTAATGCCATCAGGAGGGGTCTCCCGAGCACTACATTGTAATCCAATGAGCAATCAACCACCAGGAACTCTGTCATCACAGTCTCGTGCCTGGGGGCATCCCCTACCGTGACAGGTAGTCTGATAGTTCCTACTAGTGTTACGCATTCTCTCATGAACCCATATATCACTTGGGAACACGGTGTCAGGACCTTGACCGTGAGCTTCATCTTCTCGAGGGATGATTTTTAGATGATATCTACTTAGCTTCCCGTATCCACCAAGCATCTCTTCACCCGGGCACTGGCGATTTGAATTGTAAGGACCAAAGGGTCATTGTGGGGGTACTTCACGTGCCTGGCGTCATCCTCTGTAAAAGTGAGAGTTTCACTTTCATACTTTGGACTTTTTGGAGACCGCTCCTCGACTGCCATACGCTAGGAAGACTCCCCTACCTCATGTCTGCGGGTCCTTGCATATTGCTCCCGGGCATTGTTACTGTTGCCTGCTATGTGGGGCCCTCCACATATGGTATCCAGTGTGAAGTCTACAGCTGCTAGCTCCAGTGGTGGACTTCTCTGCCTTCGGAATTCTGGATTCCTACTTGGGGTTTCGGTCTTGACTCGGTACCTTCAGAGTTTTCCTAATCGGAGAAGAAACTCTATCTCATCCTTCAATTGTTTGCACTCGTTTGTATCGTTCCCATAATCATTATGGAAACGACAAAACTTATTCTTGTCCTTCTTTCCTTCTGAATGCAAGGGTGGTGGCTTTCCGTATGGTACCTCATGGTATGTTGCCAAGTAAATCTTAGCCCTTGATGTAGTCAGGATGGTATAATTGGTGAACCTGGGCTGGTAAGGATGTTCGTCGGCTGGTGCTGACTTAGCTTTCTTCTCTCCACCCTACTCGGCCCCTGAGGTATTCCTCTTCTTACTGTTGCCCCCACTGCTGCCCTGAGGGTTTGCGCCGTTTTTATCCTCCTTGACAGTGGTCGGATGGTTTATGCCTTATTCTTCCTTCATGATAGCGTCATCTAGCTTCATGTATTTGTCAGCTCGTTCCAGGAACTCTTGCAAGGTGTTGATAGGGTTCTTGTTCCTATAATCATGCTCCACACCAAGTAACTCTGTCTGATCCTCGAACTTCCCAATGTGTCATACTGGCTCCTCCTTCCCAGTGTATGTTGGGAGTTTCGGGGTCTTGTATTTTGGTGGTGGTTGAGCAGCTTGGATATTAGCACTGAAGGGACTCCCACTTCTATGTTCCAACTCGATATTGAAAGGTTTCTTTGTCAGACCTTGGACAGCCATGACGAGTGCATCTATTTGAGCCTGCACTGCTAGTGGGATCGTTATTCCAGGTAGGGTAGACGTCCCCGGTACCCCCTCTTGAGTGTTGTTCCTCCTGTTGATGACTTCCCTCAGATCCTGAGGTTGTGCATATTTCCCCGGCCTATCAAATACAGTACTGGTGTTATTCATCAGTTCCTTTCCCTTGCGAGACTAAGGGTGTAGGGGTGGTAGGTCTGCCTTGCCTCTGTCGGTGCGACCCTGCCCCCAAGCCTCTCCTCCTACATGGCTTTGAGACTTCGAGAAGCCATTTCAATTCATGTCACGCCTCTCAGATGTTTGACCCACATCTCTTGCATTGTTTTGTTGGTCCCCCTGGGAGGGGGGCCTTCGGGTTGATAATACTCCTACCCCGAGATGAAGTGTTATTCTTTTTAGTCATGGAGGAAGCAGTCTTGGACTGTGCCTCTTCATCCTATCTCTAGGAAAGTGGTTCTGAGAGTTTCCTTGGGGTCCTACTCCTCCCCTGGGTCTCTCTGTTACCGTTGTCTCGCATTCCTGCTGCTTTGGCCTGAGCCTCCCTCACCGCCTGAGCAGCAGCTTCAACGTTAGCTCGGGCTAATTGAGTAGCCGCCTCCAAGGCCAAAACAGCCTCTTGGTGTCTCCAATCAGCTTCCTGCTCCCTCTAGATCATTCTCTGGACATATTCATCTATCTCCCGTTGTTGCTGTTCCATAGTCGCCCTCTGAAGGGCAATTTCTGCAGCAAAGGCCTCCTCCTTCGCCAGAAATTGCGCCATCTCCTTCTGGTGAGCGTCCTGTGGATCGTCTACATCAGGTTGGTCTCCAACCTCCACCTGAGGTTCGTTAACGGGATCGATGGGATCCTGAGTGTTGGAATCCCTGGGAGCCATCTTCTTTGTCTGGTTGGGTTTTGGAGGCATCGTAAAACTGATGAAAGTGTGTTTCTTGATTTCGTACTCTCAATGAAAGCACCAAAATGTTGACCTGTGAAATTGGCCAACAATCATATGTACAGTATACGATACCTTTTGAATGAATTAAATACAATAAACGATAGAGTACGATTATCTTAAATCAACAAACAAAAATTTTATAGTGGTTCAACCCTGTTCCTATGAACAATAATAACCTAATCTACTTAGTCTTTAGAATGGAATTACTCGATCGACAATTACAAGTACGAACTGATGAGTTCACTCATTAAAAATATTTTTCTCCCCAAAATTCCAAAAAAAGAGATCCCCTGAAATGAAGCCCTGGGTCCTTTATTTATAGTACCCAGGGGTTGTTGCATGACCAATAATACTGGGATTGTGGTTTGGCACACGATTATCAGGTAGTGGAGGTACGTGTCCACCTCCCCATGATTATAATATCGTGGGTCTTCTCGTTGTTTCTCTAGATCATGGTGGATAATGCACGATAGAAACCTCTGGGAAGATGTTAAGTCTCTATTGGTATATGAGACTTAGGTGCTAGGTCCGACAACCCGAGCTTGGGTGCTAGGCCTTTGACCTTCTGGTTGCTAGGCCTGTGACCTTTTGGATGCTAGGCCTATTGATCTCAGTTTGAACGAGAGTGAGTATTTCTCAGTGAAGTGTACTTATGGGTTTGGGCCGACCACCCTATGAAGAATAGGGTGGGCCGACCACCCAGGTGGTTTCTTGAGCATGTCAAGTCAACCACCCTAGGGGTTGGGGTCAGGCCGACCAACCCTAGGGGTCCTTGGGCATACGGGGGCCGACCATCCCTTTGGTAGGGTTTAGACCTACCACTCTTTTGGACACACTGGGGCCGACCACCCCTAGGGCCCTTGGGCTTTCTTAGGTCGACCTCTTTAGGGGTATGGTCAGGACGACCACCCCTAGGGGGCTTAGGCTAGGTCGACTTCCCCATAGGTCCTGGACCTATCTTTTGTGTCTGTCGGTCTTTTGTCAATACTTTTGTCGTTTTTTCCCTGATTTGTGATGTCACGTGTCGCATTCTCATTCGCCATGTCATCCTCATATTTTTTTAGGGATAACATTAATATATAAACATTCAAACAAAATCCTCATTCTTTTATTTTCTCAACAATCAAACTGTTTTTTTCTTTTCAAATTAATTACATTTAATATACAAAGCACATACATACATAAATTAAATAAAACTCAAACTATTCTCTCTCTTTTTTCATTTTCTAATCAACCAAACAAACTATACACACTCAATATACATAAATCTTTTTTTTCATTCAAAATCCATACAAAGCCTTGAAAATAAAGATGGAGAAGAGTGTGTTGGCAGAGTGAGAATACACCGCCCTAAAATTACAACTCTAAATAGTAAATAAAAATTGAAATATAAAAGGTTAAATCACAAAAGATAGGGGAAACTCAAAAATGAAACCACAATGACTCTATGTTGTGAAAATTGAAATTGTAGAACCAAAGCTTTCCACGATGAGAATCATTGTCCAAAATTTATATTCCAAGTCTTCCTTGAGTTGCTTGAAGCCTCTACTCTGATTAAAATAGAAAGGATTTACAACAAGCCTTGAAAATCATACAAGTGAAGCAATTCTTTATGATTTTTTTAAGAGAAAATGTGTGTTCTTGAGAGCTAGAGAGAGAAAGAGAGGCTAGAGAGAAATAAGTGTGATCAAAGCTTCTCAACTCTAAAATATCTTATTTATAGTGTAAGCATTGGCATTTGAGTCTAATCAACAAGATTATAGCTTTTAAATACTTCATTTGGAGCCATATTAAATTGTTCGTACAGTGCATGCGACATGTTGCCCAGCAAGCAACTTATTTTCTTACAGTAGGCGACATGTTGCTTGTTGTGTTATAGGCAACCTACAAATTGGCAAGCAAAGCATTGCCTCTTGGGAGGCAACGTAGCGCCTCTAGGCCTAGTTACTTTTCCAAAAGTACTTTAATCACCTTCAAATGCTCCCAAATGTTTTGGGAATTCTTAGATACTTCACTGTACCACTTTAGACCAAAAAGATAAATTTTAAATACCTACAAATCAAACTCAAATTTCACACCTCCATTATGTGAAATCGTTTAGGACTTTACACTTCAATGTGTAAGACCACCTTAGGCTTTGTATTTTAACAAATCCAAATAGAGTGAGCCCATGTAGATTTGTTGTCGTGTCCCAGTCTCGATGTCTTCACCCTACCAGACAAGGACTGGCTCCCCAACCTTGTTGTCCTCACCCCGTTGCCTAGTTCGTCCTCAAATAATGTTGTCCCATTGTTAGGGTTTATTCCCTAAAAGCATGTGTAAATACATTTTATTTACCGGAAGTTAATAATAGTACATTTTTCTTATTATTGAATGTTTGAATTATTGCTTGAATAATTATTATAAATATAAAAAAAAAATATCATATTCAATAATGAGAGTATGATCTTGTGTGAGTGAGAGAGGAATAAGATCATAAATAGTGAATAAAATAGTCAGCAACATATAATAGTATGGAATCTTTGATCAATGGTTCCTACTACGGTTCGCTAAGTATTTTTGAAATACATGTGATCTAGATCCGGACTGCTAATATAAATAAACATCTTAGTAAAGGTACTTTGTATAATTATATTATATATGATATGGCCGATGTGAGTTAATTTCTTTATAAACATGTCATTTTCCATAAAGATTCATTTCATATCAATACGATGATCATACGTAGATCAGTCTAGATACATAATAGTCATAAACTCTTATTCATTTCTATTGGGTCTTTTGAATCACTCATTAAGATCTCCTAATATAATGCGGCTAGTGACTTTTGTTTTGGAGATTCAATAGCATAAATGGCTGGGAATATGATCTTACAAGATTTGGAATACAAGTTTTCCTAATGGATCGAATATTGGTTCTCTTAAGGGTTAATTATGGAATTGAATAGTTATTTAGCTCAAATTTATAATATGATTGTAAATTGACTATTCACTAGTGAATTAATGGTACTTAAGGTACAATAAGTAATTAGAAGGGTAAAATGGTAATTTTGGTCAGCTCTAATTTACGAACCAATAATTAGAGGACGACTACATGAAGTGATTATATCAATGGATTGCATTCTATAATTACTAAGAGTGCAATTTCATATTTATAGTGGAATAATAATGAAATTAATAAATACGATTATTTAATTAAATAATTTAATTAATAATCTGGTTTCTTGGAGCTTAGTATTATAAGTCAATGGTCCTTAAGTCACCTCTATACGAAATTATTTATGGTGGTTATATTATTGACAAGATAAATTGAGAAATGACCAAATTGCAAAATGAATTCATTTTTCAAGAAAAATGTATTATTATATGATAATTGTGTATAATTAATTAATTAAATTAACTAATATGTGTTATTTGCATACTATATATTAGTTGAAAATAATATTAATTAGTCTTGAATTGATATTAAAAGAGAATGATATCAATTTATTTTATGATAATAATTTAATTAGGTTTTATTTGAAAAAATTAATTATAAATTAATGGATATTTATGTTATTTTAAATACATAAATATTTTGTCTTAATTAATTGAACATATAAATGAGAAAAAATTGGAAAGCGCCATGTGGTGCTACAAGGCTTGACCCAATTTTTAAATCATTGAATTATATCCGTTATAATTTGAATATTTTATTTAATTAGTATTTGTATTTGATTAAAAACATTAAGAAAATAAATAAAATCTAACCATAATCAGATTAGACTTAGAGTAGATTTATATATATATATATTTCTAGGTTACATGAAGACAAATTTTCAAAAACCTAAAAAATATAGCGATACTTTTCTCTTTTTCTCTATCATTCTCTTAGGCTTTTCTTTTTCCCAAATCTCTAAATCAATATACATGTATTGAGTACGTCTAAAGACAAAAAATTGTCATATACATCCTACGTGTCCATACACGTTCTAGTGTGTTGAGGATTGATTTAGAAGATCATGATGTGGATCTCACAACATTCTTTTTGGATTAGATATTCGTTTATTTATATGAAAAAATAGTAAGGACACATGATATACTACGAGGGGTATTATATCATGATCTATCTTTTGTGTTTTAGTAATGTATATATTTATATATAAATTGATTTTTACTATATTAATTTTTTTTAACAATACACTTTCCAATGTACACTTTGATTATTGATATACATGTTTAATACCAACATCCCTTCCAACCCACTTCGTGCTCATCCACACTTAGACTAACCCCTCAGCCTACATGGAGGCTCTAACTTGTCCCATCTCTCCTCCATATCTCTTGATATTTCTTTCTTTCTATCTCATGTTTAGTTTTTAATATTTGAGTTTAGGTTTGGTTCAAGTGTAGTTTTTTTAAAGGAAAAAAAAATAAAAAATTTAAAATTTAAAAAAAAATTATATTTTTAATTAATTTATATAATTTTTAATATAGAATAATTACATGCCAATTATGTGGCACTGGAAAAGAAAATTTTTTAGTTCAAATTTTTTTATTTGAAAAGAAAGTAGTATTCCTGATTATTCAAAATTTAATCGAATTATAGATAGGGATCATTGTAATCTAATATTCTCTTCTATTTTCCACAAAAATTTGATTTATTTTTATTGGCAAATAGGAGAAGAAATAGATTCATCATTCCATTCTAAGGGATTCAAGAACGAGAGAATGAACTAATACTTCATTCTAGTATTTGATTGAAATACCAACAATTGGTATTTTTCGTAAAAGTAGTTGTTGGTACTTTCTTTTGTGAATTGTTAAAAATTGAAAAAATATAGTTGTGTGAGATATGGGAAAAGTCCCACATGGAATTGAAACACTCTTCAAGGAGTGTATATAAGTTGCAAATGCTATGTCTTGGGGTGTGCCCCAAGGGGTACCCAGTTTTGTGCGAATGGGTGAGGACTCACACACTTGACCACCACGCGCACGCCGCCGTCCGACCGAGCTGAGCTGGTGGGTGGTGTGGTGTCGTATTTTTAATTTTTTCAACAAAGGTAACTAAATGTTTATTATTTTATTAATTAAATTAATCTTAAAACATTTATTTTTCAAAAACAGTTTTATTCTGATTAAATGAAAATAAACGTTTTTTTGCCGTTATGTTAATTTCCTCCTCTGATTTAATGGAAAAACGTTTTTAGACGTTTTGGGGGGTTTCTTCTGTGTATAAGTTAGATCAAACATTTTTTGAAAAGATAAGTCCTTTTCTTTCTTGGTTCTACGAATTTGCTTAGAGCATTTTTATAAGGGTGTACAAGAACGATCTTCTCGGTGCAGGGAGGAATCGTACAGAGGCTATTTTATCCTGGGGACGGTGTGGTTGATAGACTGCCGTGCACACTAGGGCAGAGCTGCGAAATGTCTTAAAGAGAGCGATCTTGTCCGTGACCTTGTTCGCGACTCAGCCAGAAAAAATTGATCGGTAATTTCGTTCCAATTTTATTTTCTATTGAGGAATATCAATTTTAAGACGTTCTGTTCTGCTATGGCTACGACCGATGATTTTTCTGGTTCTACCTCTTTTGATATTAACAAGCCATTTCGTTTTGAGGGTTTGCACTTTAAGCGTTGGAAACAGAAGATGCTTTTTTATCTGACCATGAAGAAGGTTGCGTTTGTACTCACTGCTCTGAAGCCGGTTGTCTCTGAAGCCTCGACCGACAAGGACAATCAGACTGAACGCGAGAAGCATCAAAAGGACTTGGACTCCTGGGTGGAAAACGATTTCCTCTGTAAGAATTTTATTCTTAACGATTTATCTGATGATCTTTATGACTATTATAACTCACACAAGTCAGCAAAGGATATTTAGGAGGCGCTGCAAAAGAAATATGATACAAAAGAGGCGGGGACTAAAAAATACGTTGTTAGTCGCTACCTGAAGTATCAGATGGTGGACGATAAATCTGTGGAGGCCCAATCTCACGAAATTCAAAAAATTGCTCATGAGATTATCTCAGAAGGTATGGCCCTTGATGAACAGTTTCAAGTTGCTGTTTTAATTGACAAATTACCTCCTTCCTCGAAGGACTTTAAAAATGTTCTCAGGCATAAGACTAAGAAATTTTCCTTAGAAAGTTTGATCACCCGCCTTCGTATCGAGGAGGAAGCAAGGAAACAAGACCAGAAAGAAGAGGTGCTTGTTATCTCTAACAGCATCCCTAAGAAGCCCACACCTGCGGTTTTGAAGCCAAATGGCAAAACTTTTAAGAATCAGAATCGCAACTCGAATTCAAATTCCAACCGCAACTCGAATTCAAATTCCAACCGCAACAACCAGAACAATCCTCGAAACAACAATCAGAGTTGGAACCATAACAGGAACCAACATGGAAGGCAGCAGCCTCCACCTAAACAGAATGACTCTGGACAATTCCTTTGTTACGTCTGTAACAAGCCAGGTCATATGGCATGTAAGTGTAGGAACAAGCCAAGCACTGCTCCGCAGGCTAACTTGACTAAAGAAGCTTTTACAGCTATGATTTCTAAGATCAACCTTATTGGTGGATCAGATGGGTGGTGGGTAGACACTGGCGCTTCTCGCCATGTCTGCTATGATCGTGCTATGTTTAAAACATACACTGCTGCTGATGATAAGAAAGTGTTGTTGGAAGATTCTCACACCACTATTGTTGCTGGGATTGGAAATGTCGAGCTTAAGTTTACCTCAGGAAAGACTTTATTACTGAAAGATGTAATGCATACTCGTGAGATGAGAAAGAATCTGGTTTCTGGTTTTCTGCTTAATAAGGCTGGGTTTGCTCAAACTATTGGGGCTGATTTGTACACCATCACTAAGAATGGTATTTTTGTTGGGAAGGGTTATGCTACTGATGGCATGTTTAAGTTAAATGTTGAATCCAATAAAGTTTCTCCTTCTGCTTATATGCTGTGTGATTTTAATGTTTGGCATGCTAGACTTTGTCATGTTAATAAGCGCATTATTAAGAACATGAGTAACATAGGACTGATTCCTAAAGTGTCAGATAACGATTTTGAAAAATGTGATTTTTGTAGTCAAGCAAAAATAACTAAGACTCCTCATAAGTCAGTTACTAGAGAATCTGAGCCTTTAGATTTAATTCATTCAGATATTTGTGAACTTGACGGAACGTTAACTAGGAATGGTTAACGTTATTTCATCACTTTTATTGATGATTGTTCTGACTTTACTTATGTGTACTTAATGAAAAATAAAAGTGATGCGCTTGACATGTTCAAATTATTTGTGACTGAAATTGAGAATTAATTCAATAAGAAAATTAAAAGGTTTCGTAGTGATAGAGGAACTGAATATAACTCAAGCATGTTTATTGAGTTTTATAATTCACATGGCATTGTACACGAAACCACTGCACCATATTCACCTGAAATGAACGGTAAAGCTGAAAGAAAGAATCGAAATTTTACTGAATCTATTGTAGCTATTTTATTGAATTCTGGTGCTACATCTCATTGGTGGGGTGAAATTCTTTTGACTGTTTGTTATGTGCTAAATAGAGTTCCTAAGTCTAAAAGTAAAGTTTCACCTTATAAGATCTTGAAAAATAGGCAACCTAACCTATCTTATTTTAGAACTTGGGGTTTTCTGGCTTATGTTCGTATTCCTGATCCTAAGAGAATTAAGCTAGCAAGTAGAGCCTATGAATTTGTATTTATCGGATATGCAATTAATAGTAAAGCATATAGGTTCTATGATTTAAATGTGCATGTTATTGTGGAATCAAATGATGCTGATTTTTATGAACATAGATTCCCTTTTAAATTGAGAAATAGTGGGGACGCATCTACTAGCAACATTCCTGTGATTAGGAATAATGAACATATTGAGGATAGAGAATCAGAACCTAGGAGAAGTAAGAGAACTAGAGTTGCTAAAGATTATGGTTCTGATTTCTGTGTCTATACATTAGAGGAGGATCCTGCTAACCTCCAAGAAGCCTTGTGCTCTTTAGAGGCTGACCTCTGGCAAGAAGCAATAAATGATGAGATGGACTCTCTTGAGTCTAACAAAACGTGGCACTTAGTTAATTTACCTCCTGGTTGTAAGCCTATAGGTTGTAAGTGGATCTTGAAAAAGAAATTGAAACCCGATGGAATTGTTGAAAAATAGAAGGCTCGTTTGGTAGCCAAGGGTTTTAGGCAGAGAGAAAATATAGATTTATTTGACACTTTTTCACCTGTTACGAGGATAACATCCATTAGAGTTTTGATTTCCCTAGCTACCATTCACAATCTAGTTGTACACCAAATGGATGTTAAGACTGCATTTTTGAATGGTGAATTAGAAGAAGAAATCTATATGGATCAATCGGAAGGGTTTGTAATCCATGGCCAGGAACATAAGGTTTGCAAGTTAGATAAATCTCTGTATGGTCTTAACCAAGCACCTAAGCAATGGCATGAGAAATTTGACAATTTAGTTATCTCACATGGATTTAAAGTGAATGAAAGTGACAAATGCATTTATTATAAATTTGATAATGAAATTTGCACTATTGTATGTCTATATGTGGATGACTTGCTCATATTTGGTTCGAATATCCATGCTGTGAATGCTGTGAAATCTCTGTTGTGTGCTAACTTTGATATGAAGGACCTCGGAGAAGCGAATATAATCCTTGGTATTAAGATTACGAGGTCTGAAAAGGGAATTTCTTTGGATCAATCTCACTATATTGAGAAGATTCTAAAGAAATACAATTACTTTGATTGTAAACCTACTTGCACACCATATGATCCAAGTGTAAAGTTATTTAAGAACACTGGTGACGGTGTAAGACAATCTGACTATGCGAGCATCATTGGCAGTCTTCGATATGCCACTGATTGTACGAGACCCGACATTGCCTATGTTGTGGGATTATTGTGCAGGTTTACTAGCAGACCTAGTATAGAGCATTGGCATGCTATTGAAAGGGTCATGAGATACCTAAAGAGAACCATGAACCTTGGATTACATTATCAGAAGTTTCCAGCTATTCTTGAATGTTATAGTGATGCAGACTAGAACTCTCTGTTTGATGACTCCAAAGCAACAAGTGGCTATATCTTTAGTATAGCTAGTGGAGCTGTTTCTTGGAAATCTAAGAAACAGACTATTTTGGCACAATCCACCATGGAGTCTGAAATGATAGCACTAGCTACAGCTAGTGAAGAAGCAGGTTGGCTGAGAAGCCTGCTAGCTGAGATCCCTTTATAGGAAAAACCGATACTAGCTGTGTTGATCCACTGCGATAGTACCGCAGCTATTGCAAAAATTCAGAACCGTTATTACAATGGTAAAAGACGACAGATACGTCGTAAGCATAGTACTGTTAGAGAGTTTATCTCAACAGGAGCTATTAGAGTGGATCATGTACATACTGATGATAACTTAGCAGATCCATTGACGAAAGGATTAGCTAGAGAGAAAGTCCATAAAAGATCGAAGGGAATGGGACTATTGCCCTTAGAATGATGAATCACTCATGATGGTAACCCAACCTAAAGACTGGAGATCCCAAGAACTAGGTTCAATGGGTAATAACAAGTTGTGAAGTGATATGAGTTGAATCGTGCTATTTCCATTAAAGCAAATAGAAGCATGAATTCCTAAAGCGATGAGAGGATGAGTTAATAGAAACTCTTAATGAGATCTATACTCTATGTGGAGTGGAGTACCAGTACTCTTGATAGACTCACCTATGTGAATGTAGAAGTGGGGCCGCTTCCTATGGAATTTGGGCAAAATTTCTAAAGCATTCACTATACTAGGATAGACGTGCATGATCATTAACGCACGGGCTTTTTTTATTACACCCTTGAAAGGTTGGTGCGTGGTACGATGTTAGAAATAGAGTTCAAGACTACATGTCACTCTAGTATAATCTAAATCGTATTCACTACGCAAATGTTCAAATCGAAAGATACATCTGTTTATGCACAATCTTATAAATTTTGAAATTGCTCGAGAAAATATTTTTAAAAATTCAAGTGGGGGATTGTTGGTACTTTCTTTTGTGAATTGTTAAAAATTGAAAAAATATAGTTGTGTGTGATATGGGAAAAGTCCCACATGGAATTGAAACACTCTTCAAGGAGTGTATATAAGTTGCAAATGCTATGTCTTGGGGTGTGCCTCAAGGGGTACCCAGTTTTGTGTGAATGGGTGATGACTCACACACTTGACCACCACACGCGCGCACGCCTTTGATTTAATGGAAAAACGTTTTTAGACGTTTTGGGAATCGTACAGAGGCTGTTTTATACTGGGGACGGCATGGTTGATAGACTGCCATGCACATTTAGGGCAGAGCCGCGAAACATTTTAAAGAGAGCGACCTTGTCCGCGACTCAGCCAGAAAAAATTGATCGGTAATTTCGTTCTAATTTTATTTTCTATTGAGGAATATCAGTAGTATTATTACTTATTTTAACCATCCTCAATACAGAAGAAAGAGTTCCGAAATTATTAAATATGGGGTATGCACATATACACATCAACTATATTTTGCCACATATGCACCACATAAGAACATTTGATGGTGTTAACGGATAGAAGTGACAAACTCACTCTTTTGCAAAAAAAATGATACACAAATGCTACAACACACTAACGGTATTTTCAACGCAATTTTTCTTCGTGATATTATAAATTACTTTGTCAACATAATTTCTCAACATGGCATATTAAATTATTTTATCATATTTTATTAATTATCAATATGATTTATAAATTTTAAAAGTGAATCAGTCTATATTCTTATTTGTAGTATTAAAAGCTCAATAGTAGGTGGCTGAAATATCTTAGGAAAAAAAAGAGAAACTCTGAAATAGGAAGCAATTAAAAAAAATAGCTCTATTTAATATTATTGTGTACATGGCTTTCGCCTATAATAAAAATTATTTGTTTAAATTATGTCCATTCAATAGAATTTGGAGACATTTATTTATTTAAGATCTTGGTAAAATGAGTGAGATTTTTTTTAAAATAATGTACCTAAATTCTTATAATAAGATACAATGTAAAAAACTTAAAGAAGAGACTTTTTGTCATATTATAATATCATTGTAAGTAATTTCTTTTCCTCAACACGACTTGTGTAAAGATGGTCGTTTTTTCTTATTACTTTTTTACAGTTTTTTTTATCTATTTTTGTAGTTGATAGAAATTTTAGTCAACAATATATTTTGACAGTTATTAGAAAATATTAGAAATATGTTAGAAAAAAGTTAGAGAAAAAGTTAGAAATTCGTTAGAAAATGTTAGATAAAAGGTTAGAAATTTGTTAGAAGTATGTTAGAAATTTGTTAGAAGTTGTTAGAAATATGTTTGAGAAAAGGTTAGAAAATGTTAGGAAAAAAATAATAGAAAGGAAGAATCTATAGAAAAGTAGTCGTTTCAATCATAATTAATTTTTTTACCAAGTTTTTAAGTTTGAAAAATGCACGCAAATTATTATAACACTCTAAAAATATGACTTATGCTCGGAGAGAAAGAGAAGTTCATAATATGGTCATACTTATTTTTTAAAAATTATTCACTTTTTTATATATTTATTTAAATAGTGTCCTATTGTGTCACTACAAAAATCATTCATTTTATTTATATATTTTGCAACGTATAATACTTTTTTATTTTTTTTAGAAAATATAATGTTTTTTTCAATTTTATAATTATATATATGGGACAATTTTTTTTATAGGGGTTTCATTTTAAGCCCTACCAATGGGGCTCTCAGTGTTTTTGATCCGTGAACAGTTTTCGGCTCGATTTTTTTTACGACCGTGTATATTGTAGCTATTTAGAGCATCATGCAGATTTTTAGAAAATTCTGAATAGTTTACCATACCGAAAATTAGGCTCAAACATGTTGTTGCACGTGTGACTAATTTTTTTTATGCGAGTGGAAAACAACATGTTTGAACCTAGTTTTCGGTACTGTAAACAATTCGGAATTTTCTGAAAAATTGCAGGATGCTCTAAATAGCTACAATATACACGGTCATAAAAAAAATCGCGCCGAAAACTATTCACGGGTTGAGAAACACTGAGAGCCCTACCGGTAGATTTTAAAGTGAAGCCCCTATAGAAAAATTGTCATATATATCTTTTGATGATTTTTTATATGATAATTTGCTTTTTTTTTTGTGAGGATGATAATTTGCTTTCTTAGTAAAACGTTTTAAAGACAATTTTATGTTGTATATGAAATTCTGTTTTTAGTAATTACAAAATTAATTAAACCATGTGAATTAATTAAAGTGCGGAATGGTAATTAATTGTTTACACAGATTCCAGTTCTGTCGGAACAGAATCTAAACTTGTCACGACAGAAACTGAACACAATAAAAAAACAGTGCAAAACAATATAGAACACAACGAATTTTTACAAGGTTCAGAAACCCTTTTGGATAACCTACTCCTTGGGGCCACGTCCAGAGAATAAAATCAATTAATAAAGAATCACAAGTACAAAAACATTGACTTAAACAAAACAAGACTCCCTCTTGAGATTTGCCGCAACGTGTTGTACTTCTCTTCACTAATCTGATTTTGATTGAAACGCCCAACCACTTGAACTCCCTTCAATGGCCAGCGAGTGCTTGCATCCTCCCAACGCAAGGCTTGTAAAAATCTTCTCCCGAAGACTACAAACGTTGTGTTCAAATTACAATGTGTATTCACTCATGAACATGATATAAGCTCACCACTAAAAACTAAACACACATATTTTTACAAGATTACGTGAATACTTATGATCTTGAATACAAAGAGGAACTCTCACAAATATTACAATAAAGCTCACGAATAATGCACCAAAGAGTTCACTTTTCTCACTGCCTTTAGAGCCCTATTTATAGAGTCTTTTTTCATGCTCACAAATGCTGAGAAAGAATTCTTCTAATAAAGGCAAGAATCATAGAAGTTATTCTTGATTGTCGAAGAGTTGCCTTATTTAGAAGATGCTGATCCGACAGATGCGATATCGGTGGGGACAGCTCAGACCTGTGTCGGATCAAAAACAAGCTCAAAAAGGAAACAACAATTAATGACATTAAGAACCAGTTTCCTGGTTGCAATCCTTGAGCTGCACGAAAATATATAAGCAAATAATCCAAAAACAACTTTGGGTAAGTACCGAATATTTGCAATATACGTTTTCTCTTTATAAACAAAATGAAACAATATAGGCTAAATAAGGAAGCATATTATTGTCCAAAATACACAAAAAGGGAAAGAGGATTTCCGAAAATTGTAATAAAGGAAATCAAACAATTCCGAAAATTATAATAAAGGAAAACAATTATTTTCGAAAATTATAATAAAGGGAAACAACTAAATCAACCAATTTATCGTTTAAGAGAAAGATATTTCTATAAAAATGCCAATTATAGGATTTAGAGTATAGTTTGTTATTTTAGATTTTTTTTTGGTTCATTTTTTATACCAATAATAAAAAGAAAGAATGAGTTTAAATTTTCTTAAATTTTAATAAAAAATTACTTTAAAAAATAAAATTAAAAAACTCCGTTAATTTAGTTTTGGAATGCTTTTTTTTTCTGAAGATAAATATCTTTGTATACTTGTCATAACTTTTTAAACATACTATTTTATTAAATTATATTACTTTACTTTCTTTATTTACACAGTGAAAAATATTCATTTGTTTATATATCTTTTTCAATTTTTATATGAAAAAATTTAATTTTTTTTAGATAATTTTTTATTATTGTAATCTTTTTAACAAAATAATTCCCTTTTTAAGGGAAATTATTATTTTATATTTGATTAAGAAACATTTATGTGTATGTAAACATACTACTCCCCTATAAAAAAAAAACTATTTAAATATATTATTTTATTAAAATTATATTACTATAACTTTTGTTTGTTTCTTTATTTGCAAAGAGTACAAAATAATATTAATTTTGTTTCATAATTTTATAAAAGCTTTTATTTAATTTTATATTTCTTTCAATAATTTGTATGCTCTATTGTAGTACTTTAGTTTTATTTTTTAAATTATTATTTTTATGAAAACTAAAGAAAATTTAAACTCGTGCTTTCTTTTAATTATTGGTATAAAAAATGGAAGAAAAAAAATCTTGGATAACAAATTATATTGCGTAAAATTAATATTTTTTTTTTAAAAAGCAATCATTCAAAAGATATATATAATTATAAAATTGAAAAACATTATAAGTGGCAACATATACAAACAAAATGAATACATTTTGTATTGATATGATAGGACACTATGTAAATACGTAAATAAAAAAAATAAGAGTTTCCATAAAATGATTTTTTTTAAAATATTTGTGTCAAAAATACTCAATGTTTTACACTTGTTACAATTAAATATCTAATTCTTTTTTGGCAAAAATACCTAAAGTTTTTTAAACATTACTTTTTTCAATACCTTTCTTGTTGGAGTTGTTAAGTGTTGATATGTATCACTTTGTAATTTATGTATTTTTGTTATCAAAATATGCATTTTTTAAATTTGTATTAATTTAAAATATCTTTTTTCTAATTTAAAATATTATTTTAAAAAATAAATATGAAATGGACTAATTACAGAGTAATAAATGTCTGTTTAGTCAATATATTTAACAATATCAATACAGGAGATACTGACAAAAGTAATGTTTTAGCAAATTTAGGAATTTTTGCCGCAAAGAAAAAAGAATAGATATTTATCTTTAACATGTATTGAACATTAAGTATTTTTATTGTAAAAATAAAAAAAAATTAAGTATTTAACTATAATTAATATAAAATATTAAGTATTTAGACTGCAAATAACTTTTTTTTTAAATAAGAATGACATGATTTTTTTAAATAATATAAAATATTTCTATTCCAATATAATGAAAATTTATATTTTCAAGACACTAATTTTAGGCTGAAACTAATATTTTACTCCTAATGTGCAATAAAAAAAGAATGGATAGATGTCTCTATTTTATTAGTGCGATAATGATTGGATAAGTATTTTGCGACAGCTGAATTTTTTTTCCATATATAGTTAGTATTAGTGGGATTAGGAGGATATTTTGTGTAGTTACCCCATGATAATGATAATGTCAATCAAGAGAAGCATGGGAAAAATGGTCAAATCCAATTGGTCAAAAAAATACAGTAGATAAGGGGAAAAAATTAGCTGGAAACACGTGAGAGATGTAGAGAGGGGTTGAAAAGAACACGTGCATAGGAAAAGCAGTAAAATATAAATATAGAAAATATACATTAAATTAATAATATGAATAAGGTTGTATTGTAGCTAGCTAGGCAATATATGTATATATATAAGCCAAGGTAGGAAGAAAAATTCGAATTGTGGGATGCTGGGTTGACTGGGGACAAGCGAGTCGCAGCCAGGCGTGGTTCGTGGTAGGGGTGAGCATCTAAACCGACAAACCGCGGTGACCGACCGCACCGCACCATACTACACCGCAAACTACGGTGTCAAAAGTGTAATGGTTCTGTATGGTTTGTATTTTAGCTAAACCGCGCGGTGCGGTGCGCGGTTTGGCGGTGTGAAATTTTGGTTTGCACCGCACCGCACCGCATACTTACAAATATATTAAAAAAAATAAACTTTACATATATACCATTTTTTATAGTTACCCAATATGGGAGACTTGTATATTTTTTTTGTGTTTCACTGAACTTAATTGATAACTTGTGATGTTGTTTAGAACTTATTAAGGATTTGTTATGAACTAAGGATTTAGTATTTTTTAAAAAATTTAAATTTTGTTATGGCATATTTTTTAACACAAACCGTGGAAAACCGCCCAAACCACACCGCAAAAAATGGTTTGGTTTGGTCGGTTTGGTGCAACCAAATCACACCGCTTGGTGTGTTCTAGTTACTAAACCGCACTTGTGGCGTGGTGTATTAAAAAGTGTTCAAACCGCCCAAACCACACCATGCTCACCCCTAGTTCGTGGGGCGCACTGTCCCCGATCTTTCTTCCCAGCCCACGCGTGTGTGTGCACCCACTAAACAATACCCCCTTCTCTCTTTTTTACTGCCGCTGCCTTTGGCTCTCTCTCTCTCTCTCTCTCTCTCTCTCTCTCTCTCTCCTCTCATTATATCGTAAAACCAATTCTAATTATATATTTATCGGGCCCTTCTACAGGGACAGAAATATGAAATGAAAGAACTTTTATCCTCTCTCTCTCACCTCATTATATCGTAAAACAAATTCTAATTAAATATTTATTTATTTATATTTATCGGGCCCTTCTACGGGGACAGAAATATATATATATAAAGAAAGAACTTTTATCCTCACTTAAATTACTCTATAATCCTATTTACGACGAGTAGCACAAAAGAAGATATCATTTGAATGGAGGAGAGGATTGGGAAACTCGTGTATTGAATATGCAGCTCAGGACATTTACAATTACAAGGTTAGAGCTTCATACTTAATAGGAACAATTATAGTGTGACACATGTACAAAGTTGAAAAACATATTTACATAAATAAATACTTAAGTGTTATGACTTATCATCCCCCCTCAAACTCATGGGATGTGGAAGCACTCTGAGTTTGGACCATAATTGTGAAAAGCGAGCTGAAGCCAGAGCCGTAGTGAGACAATCGACCAACTGATCTTCAGAAGAAGTAAAACGAACTACCAACTGCTCGGAGGCAACACATTCACAAATGAAATGGAAGTTGATTTCAATGTGTTTAGTGCGAGCGTGAAGTACAGGGTTGGCAGTGAGATAGGTGGTGCTGATATTGTCACACAGAAGAACGAGGGCAGAATACGAAGATCCTGAAGCAGAAACTGATTCCAAGACAATTCATCAACGCCATCAGACAGAGCACGGAACTTCGATTCGGTACTCGACCGAGAGACGACTTACTGATTAGAATAAGACCACGAGATGAGATTATGCCTCAGAAAAACACAATAAGCACTTGTACTTCGACAATCATTGGGGCATGAAGTCCAATCCACATCAGTTTGACATAAGAGATTATAATCAAAACAGGGTTGAAGAGAGAGACCATGAAGAGCAGTGCCCTTTAAGTAGCATAAGATACATTTAACTGCCTGCCAATGGGAATCCGAGGGAGAGTGCATATATTGACACAAACGGTTCATAGCAAAGGAAATATTTGGGCAAGTCATCGTGCAATATTGCAACGCACCCACAATGCTACAATTTTGGGTGCCATCAGGCAATGGAGTACAATCCTAAGCAGATAAAACAGTAGCAGTGGTCATAGGGGTGTGAAAAATCTTGGAGTCAAGCATCTCGTCTCTATGAAGAATATCATGTATATATTTATGTTGGCTGAGGTGAATACCAGTTGCAGAATGAAGAACTTGGATACCCAAAAAGTAGTGAAGCTGACCCAAATATGTGATAGGAAACTGAGTGTGAAGGGACGTGAGAAGAGTAGATAAAGTTGAAGGATTACTGCCAGTCAAGATGATGTCATTGACATAAACCAAAACCACAAGAAAGGTAGAGAATGGAAATATAGGAACATAGATGTGTCTGTTGTAGAGTTGATAAAATCCCAAGAGAGAAGGAAGGAGTTGAGTTTATTGTACCAAGTCAGTGGAGAATGTTTAAGTACGTAAAGTGCCAGGTCCAAGTGACACACATAATCAGGATGAGTAGGATCTTGAAACCCCTCTGGCTGAGACATGAAAATAGTTTCAATGAGGTCACCGTGGAGAAAGGCATTTTGAATGTCAAGTTGTCGGAGAGGCCAATCCTCTGGGAGAGCGAAAGTGAGAACAATATGTATAGTAGCCGGCTTGACAACTGAACTAAAAGTCTTACAGTAATTAACTCCTTCTATTTGATGACACTCTTTGGCAACAAGGTGTGCCTTGTAGCGATCCATCTTGCCATCAACTGTAAGTTTTACTCTATACACCCACTTACAGCCCAAAATTTTACCATGTGGAGCGGCTAAAACTAAATGCCAAGTGTGATTCTTTTGAAGAGTAGTGTGCTCATCAAGCATAGCTTGATGCCAATGAGGATACTTTGCAGCCTTCTTATAAGTTGTAGGTTCATTAAAAGTATCAATAGTTGTACTTATAAGAACCTTAGTCTTAGAGAACCCAGCCTTAGCCCTTTTGATCATAGGATGGGCATTAATAGGTGGTGCATGTGAATTCTCACATTTGTCATGATGCTCAACCACTAAGGTAATGGTAGGAGGGGATAAAGGCTGAGACGAAAGGGGGAGAATGTACAGGGGAAGAAGAATGGACAGAGGGAGGAGAAACATGAAGAAGAAGAAGAAGAAGTAGACAACAAAGGGGAGGAATGGGAGCTAAGAGAACAAGAGGATGGAGCAGAAGCAGATGAAGGTGGTGGAAAAGGATTGATGCAACAACGAGAGAAAGGAAGGATGAAGTAGAGGGAAGGGAGGACAAGGAAGAAGAAGAAGAGGAGGAAGAGGAAGAGGACACAAATGGAAAGGAAGACTCATGAAAAACTACATGACGAGAAATGTACGTACAACTTGTAGGTTCAGAAAGACACAAGTAACCCTTGTGTTGAGAACTATTGTAATGTCCCAAATTACCTAATAAGGCTTAGGGCCTTGATTAGGGGGCCGACATGGCAAATTATGGAAATTATGTGTATACATGATGTATATGTGTACCATTATATGATTATGTGAGTTATATCATAATATGACTTGATATGCATGTTTAGGTGTATTAAATATGCATGTGAGTCCGTTTCTAGTCAAAAGGGAATTTTTCGTAATTTGGTCCATTATGGGTATATTCGGCGTATATGTGATATATGTGTGGAACTGCGTTATTATGTGGATATATTTGGGTTATTCAACACCAGATGATCCTAGCAAGTAAGGTAGTGGTTTAGTCACAATGAGGTTAAATACCCAGCTCGGGGTGAGCCTAGGGGTAATTTGGTAATTTAGTACATTACCGAGATTGGGTAATGGGGAAATTATTTGGTAATTATTTGAGGATATTGGAAGTAACGGAAATTATAAGGCGTTAATTAAGATTAACGGGGTATGTGGCTAATGAAAAAATTACCCTTGAAGGGCTTTGAGAGAGAAAGTTAGCCCTAGGGGCATATAGGTCTTTTGGGACTAAGTAGTGACTTAAGTCCCTAGTTTCTTCAGATGAAGGAAACCTCCAAAATAGAGTAACTTACAGCCTTTTCTCTCTCTCTCTCTCTCTCTCTCTCTCTCTCTCTCTCTCTCTCTCTCTCCCAACTGTTTCTCTCTTTCTTTCTAAGTTCTTTGGGTGGTGCCTTGGAGTTCTTGAAATTTTGGAGGCTAAGGTCTAGAAATGAAGACTTGAGGCCTAGAATTTGGTTAGCTGCAGCTAGGAGGATTAATTCACAACTAAGGTGAGTTTCAATTTTTGTTTTAATGGTCTTTATTTTTTATTTTATGGCTATTCTTGAGCTTTAAGGGTCAAGGTATTGGATTGAGTTTTTTGGTGGTGTTTGAATGGGTTTAAACTTGGGTTTTGATGAGGTTGGTGTATTGATGAGGTTTTCAGGTTAAATTGTGAGTTTGGATGGTGTTTAGATGAGGTTTTGGTGACTTGAACTTGGGGGAAACCAACAAAATTCTAGGCTGTAGGGATAGTGCCCCAGTGCTAGGCAAGGGAAGCCAAATGGTGGGTCTCTGACTTAGGTAGCGCCCCGGTGCTATCCTTGGCGCCCTAGCGCTATACCTATTTTAGCAAAGCACATTTTAGGGCTCGGAAAGACTTTGGGGGCTCGGGGGATGGTTCTACCACCCCGTTAGGTGGGATTGGAAGTCCCGAGAGCTCGGGAGTGGTCCCGGAGTTTGTTTTTAAGGATTGAATCTTATAAGATTATTATTTATGGTTATGACTAGGTTACCGCTAGGGCTCGGGACAAGATCGTGCTCGGGGGTCATTCATATTTAACTGGTGCTTGGACAAAAAGTAAAAAAACTGCACCCAGTATGTGATACATTTGATTATGGCTTTGCTCGAATTATTAAACAGAAATATGAATAGGGCATGGACACCTGAGAATGTGCATGATTATGATTATGCTTGTGATTCCCGAATTATTGAATAGGAATTTGAATAGGGCATGAACGCCTGAGAATGTGCATGATTATGATTATGCTTGTAATTATTGATTAAGCATGTCGAATGTTTTATATTTGGATATTTGGTATATGATATATGTCTGTCTGCATTATCTGATTGAAAAAGGCTCGCCTTATGATTCAAGGACGGCAATAGCACACTGAGCGCTGGTCGAAAAGCATTGACTTATGAGTCAAGGATGGAAATAGCGTGTTGAGCGCTGTTTGTTTTGGTTAAGCTAACCAGAAGCGCATCATACGCGTGTCCGACCTAATGGTCGTGGAAAACTCAGTGCCAGGTACGTTGGGCCAGCTCCAAGGCTGGTTATATAGAGGATAGGGCAACGGGCCTTGGGGTGACTTATTAGTCACATATCATAGGGTTGGGCCCCAGACTTGACTTATGAGTCAATAATGACATTAGCACGCTGAGTTCCAGTCGAAAGCATTGACTTATAAGTCAAGGACGACAATAGCATTGACCGCTGGTCGAAAAGCATTGACTTATGAGTCAAGGACGACATTAGCACGCTAAGTGCCGGTCAAAAGCATTGACTTATGAGCCAAGGGCGGCAATAGCGCACTGAGCGTTGGTTGATATGGTTATGCCTAATCAGGAGGATGATATACACTTGACCGACCTATTAGTCATGGAAAATTATAGTGTCAGGTACGCTAGGCCAGCTCCAAGGCTTATTATAGAGAGGATAGGGCAAAGGGCCCTGGGGTGACTCACTAGTCCCATATTGTAACGACCCAAATTCCCTAATGTGGCTTAGAGCTTGGATTAGGGGGCCAGGAGGGCCATAATTGATTTATTATGTAATTAAATGATTATATGCATGATTATGTGAGTTATATTATTATATATGATGATAAATGGATGCATGTGGGTCCACTTTTTATTGTAAGGTTATTTTGGTAATTTGGCCCGTTGATGGCATATTTGCATATTTTCATGCATGTTTATGACTTATGGATGAGACCACATTATAATGTGGATTTGTTCGAGCTATTCGGCATGAGACGATCTTAGAATGCAAATTGGCGGTTTGGTGATAACGGGATTTAGTATCAGGCACGGTGTGAGTGTCGGGGGTAATTTGATGCTTAGTTCATTACCGGGAATTAAAGGGTAATGTGATTTGATTTATTAATTATTTGAGAATATTGGGAATAACGAGAATTGGAGGATGTTAATTATGGTTAACGGAATTAGAGGAGAAATGACACTTTTGCCCCTGGTGGTTGTTACGGAAATAGTTGGGCTTGGGGGCATTTTGGTCATTTGACCTTAGGATATATTTAAACTAAATGGAAGGCTGTAGAGAATAAGGCAGCAAAACAGAGACTCTCTTCCTTTACCTCTCGATCCTTTCTTCCTCTCTTTTCCTTTGAATTTTTGAAGCTGAGATTGAGGGTTCAAGCTAAGAGATCAAAGCTTGAGGTTCTAGGCCAGTGTTCAGCCATTGAATGGAGTTTAATTCTGAGTTAGAGGTAAGGTTTCAGCCATAGTTTTTCTGGTTCTTGCTCTATTTTTTAGCTGGTTTTTAGTTGATATTTTGGACAGAATAGATGGGAATTTGATGAGGTTTTAAATGGTTTAAAGCTTAGGTTTTGTTGGTTGAATGATGGATAAGTTGTGGTAATGCTTGGGTGTGATTTCTAGGTTGATTGGTGGAGGTTTTTGGCTAGTTTTAATGGAGAAAATTGCAGGGGTGCTGTGTTCGTGGGGTCAAGTCGCGACTTGGCCCAGGCAAGTCGCGACCCGCCCCTGGTACCCAGGTAGAGTGCTCTCTGACTTGGGGGCGCACCGTGACTCACTAGGCCAAGTCGCGGCCCGCCCCTTCCTTTTGTGCCAGGGAGGAGTTTTCAAGGGTTTTAGGCTCGGGGTTTCAATTCTTAAGGCTCGAGATCGAATCTACTAACTGTGTTAGTAGGATTCGAGGTCCCGGGAGCGAGGTTTAGACCATGAACCTTTTATGAATTATTTTATTAATGGGATTTCATATTTTGTTATGACTAGGTGACCGCTAAAGGACCAAAGGATTGATCGTTCTCAAAGGGTCGTTCCTATATTATTTCATGCTCGAACCAGAGGTAAGAAAACTGCACCCAGTATGTGACATGTATGATTATTGATGAAGCATGTTGAGTGCTCTATATATAGACATTGATTCCATAGTAAATGCATAGCAGCTTTGCTTATCTATGTATGGCACTGATCTATGAGTTAGGAAACGGCAATGGTGTCAGTATTGATTGTGAAGCTGTGACTTATTAGTCAAGTTCGACAGTAGTATTGAGCATTAGTCATATGGTATTGGCTTATGAGTCAAGAACGATATTAGCGTGTTTAACGCATACTGAAAAGATTAGATCTAATCGACATAAGAATTATCAACATAAGCACGAAATGCTTGGCCGACCTTAAGTTCGATGAAAACAAAAGCGCTTGTCTAGTCTAAATGCTAGTTACTTAGAGCTAGAGCCAAAAGGCTAAGGTGACTGATACGTCACATGGCTTAGGGAGCGGATCCCCAGAAATGGACTTATTAGCCATCTATTTAAGGAGCAAAACTCTAGAGATGGACTTATTAGTCATGTATACAGGGAACAGATCCTTAGAGGTTGACTTATTAGTCACCTGAACAGCATGTGACTTAATAGTCACTTATCTGATTGGGCTGCAAGCCCCAGCATGATTACCATAATCAATATTGATAGTCACTTATTTAATTGGGTTGCAAGCCCCATAACGATTACCATAATCATTTATTGATATTACATACATGCAGTAATAAGTTTTCTTGCTGAGTCTTGGCTCACGGGTGCTATGTGGTGCAGGTAAAGGGAAAGAAAAGCTCACCCAACCTTGAGTGGAGAGCTTAGGTGGCGATGTATACATATGCGGCCGCTTGACCACCACGGCCAAGGTGTTTCTCAGGGGAACTAGGGGTTAACCCTATATTTTGCCGCTTAGGCCGGCGGGTTGTAATTTTTATACTATAATGACCATTTTGGATTGTAAATAACTTGTAAACATTTTTATTGTCCCATGTACAGTTTTATGTTTTAAATAAAATATATCCCTTCCTTTTGATCGAAAATTTTCACCTTAGCCTATTAATAACACCTAGATGCACGTTTATAACCAAATGACTCGTTTAGCGAGTTAAGCACTGTTTAAAGTCCACAGTAACAGTCTTGGAGTAACCAGGGCATTACCCATATCCTAGGGCACTAAGCCCCAGTATGATTTATTAATCATGTATTAGGGCGCTGAGCCCCAGTATGATTCATTAATCATGTAATTTGGGCATTGGAGCCTGGTATGCTTCATTGATCATTTATCTTGGGCTATTGGCCCCTTATGATGTTTTAGTCATTTATATGAATGGTATGCATGCACGAGTAGGGTTATAATTGCTAGGCATGCTTATTATGATTTGGTAACATGTTATTAACTGCTTATGAGCATGTTTAAGTTTTCTTGTTGAGCCTTGGCTCATGGGTGATTTGTGGTGCAGGTAAGGGAAAAAGAAAGCTGGACCATCCATGAGTTGGAGAGCTTAGATGACGATGTGTACATATGCGGCCGCTTGACCACCAGAGCCAAGGTTTTAAAGGGGAACTAGGGTCAAACCCTATTTTGTCGCGTAGGTCAGCTAGTTGTAACTTTTTCCATTGTAATTAACATTTTTAAATGTATTTTGGGATCCCAAGTATAAAGTAAAAGTTTTAGTGAAACGATTGTACCTTTGACCAAAAAATTTAACCCTAAACCATTAATCACGTTTAGTTACACGGCTATGGCCAAATAACTCGTTTAGTGAGTTTAACACTATTTAAAATACACAGTGTAACGGTCCCTGAGTAGTAGGGTGTTGCAACTATAGCCTAAGAAAACACATTCTTGAGAGCGAAACTATAATTTGTGCATGTTGTAAGGACGAAGGTAAGGGAAACAAGAGCATCTGAAAGTGCGGGGATGATCATAGGCAGGGAGTTTGCGATAGAGAGTAAAGTAGGGGATATTGTTAGCAAGAACAGGGAAGGGAAGGTGATTGATGAGGTAAACTGCTATACTAAAATCATAAGGCCAATATGACAAAGGAACATGGGATTGATCAAGCAAAGAGAAGCCAACTTCAACCACATGTCGATTCTTACGTTCGACTCGACCATTTTGTTCAGAAGTGTAAGGACAAGAAAGTTGAAGGACAATACCAAGAGAGTCAAAATGGTGCTTGAAAGCACGAAAATTCCCCACCCCAATCACTCTGAAAACGTTTGATTTTAGTGTCAAATTGGCGTTCGACCATCTTTTGAAATTTTAAAAATGTAACAAACACTTCATTCTTAGAATGTACATGATAAAGCCATGTAAATCTACTAAAATCATCAATGAACAAAATAAAATAACAAGCACTAGTAATTGATTTCTAAGGGGCTGCACCTCATAAGTCACTATGTATGAGCTCGAGATACATATAAAGAAAATGGCAACCAATGAGACTTGGCCAATTGCCAGTCCTTACAAAACTCAAAATGAGAATCAATTTGTTTTGAAAAATAACAAGCATCAAAAACTTTGGAAATAACACAAGAAGAAGGATGGCCTAGATGATTGTGCCCAAGCGAGAAGTCCCGAACAATGGTAAGATTGGTACAACATGCAGAGGAAGGAGAAGCAGACAGAAGAGATGAGGGACTGACTTTGTAGAGACCACGATCAAGCACCCTCATGAGAAGAACTCTCTTGGTGACCTGATCCTTGACAAAAAAAATTGGTGGAGTGAAATTCAATAAGACCGTTGTTATCACGACATAATTTGGAAACACTGATAAGGTTATTGGTAAGGTCTGGGGTGTGATAAACATGTTTAAGGGAGATAGGGACTCTTTTAGAGGGTAAATTAACATGACTAATATGAGAAATCGAGAGAGACTTACCATCACCAACCTACACTTGCTCATAACCATGATATGGAGCAACACGCTCAATCATTTGAAAATCTGGGGTAAAATGATGAGTGGCTCAATTAGCTGTGGATCACTCAACTGACCCTCCTTAATTTTTTCCAACAGTGTAGATTGTAGCGTAATATTGCCCAACTGGCCCACCAGCAACTCTATACCAGCTCTGGTCATATAATCTGCTAACTCTCTGGCTATCAGCCTCGCACTATAAATCTGCCCCGGACCATTCTGGCTTAAAGCATCAGCTACCACGTTGGCCTTTCCTGGATGATACAAAATCTCACAGTCATAATCTTTTACTAACTCCAGCCAACGCCTTTGTCTCATATTCAAATCTTTCTGGGTGAAGAAGTATTTCAGGCTCTTGTGGTCTGTATAGATCTCACACTTCTCTCCATAAAGATAATGCCTCCATATCTTTAGAGCAAAGACCACAGCCACCAACTCTAAATCATGAGTGGAATATCTCTTTTCATACTCCTTCAGCTGACGAGAAGCATAAGCAATTACCTTCTCTGACTACAGCAGAACACAACCCAAACCCTGATGAGAAGCATCGCAGTAAATCACAAACTTCTCCTGATCTGTTGGAAGACTCAAAATCGGATCTGTAATCAGTCTCTACTTCAGTTCCTGGAAGTTTTTCTCACACTTATCTAACCACACAAATTTATGACTCTTGCGTGTCATATCAGTCAATGCAGTAGCAATCTTTGAGAACCCTTCCACGAAACGCCTATAATAACCTACCAATCCAAGGAAACTTCTAACCTCAGAAGCATTCTTTAGCCTTGGCCAGTCTCTGACTGCCTCAATCTTCGCTGGATCTACCTTAATCCCCTCCTTACTGACAATGTGCCCAAGAAAGGATACCTGAGATAACCAAAATTCGCATTTCTTGAATTTTGTGAACAATCTGTGCCCCCTCAGTCTCTGTAGAACCAACCTTAGATGCTGCTCATGCTCTATCTCAGACTGAGAGTATACCAGGATATCATCGATGAAGACGATCACAAACTGGTCTAGATAATCCTTGAACACTCTGTTTATTAGGTCCATAAAAGCAGCAGGGGCATTAGTCAATCCAAAAGACATAACTAAGAACTCATAATGCCCATATCTGGTACGAAAAGCAGTCTTCGGTATATCTCCCTCCTTGACCCTCAACTGATGATAACCAGAACGAAGGTCGATCTTTGAGAATACTTTCTTACCTTGCAACTGATCAAACAGATCATCTATCCTTGGCAAAGGATACTTGTTCTTGATTGTTACCTTATTCAATTCTCTGTAATCAATACACATCCTCAGAGAACCATCCTTCTTCTTCACAAATAGAACTGGCGCACCCCAAGGTGAGAAACTAGGTCTGATAAAACCCAAATCCAACAGTTCTTGCAATTGTACCTTTAATTCTTTTAACTCAGTTGGGGCCATTCTGTAAGGTGCTCTAGACGCTGGCTCCACCCCTGGTGCTAGTTTTATCACGAACTCAATCTCTCTGTGTGGTGGCAACCCTAGCAAATCTTCTGGAAACACATCCAGGAATTCACAAACTAATTTGGTATCTTATGGTCTCACTGGCATGACCTGAGTGGTGTCAACCACACTGGCTAAGAATCCAATGCAACCTCCTTGCAGTAGATCTCTAGCCCTTAATACAGAAATCATAGGTATGCGAGGTCCATGCACAGTACCAACAAACACAAAAGGATCCTCACCTTCAGGCTCAAAGGTGACCATCTTCCTTCTGCAATCAATGGTTGCCCCATACTTCACTAACCAATCCATACCAAGAATCATATCAAAGTTAGTCATAACTAACTCTATCAAATCCACTGACAACTCTCTGCCCTCCACTGTCACTGGCAAAGATCTGACCCATCTCCTGGATACCACTAATTCCCCAGTGGGTAATAAAGTTCCAAACCCCACAGCATAAAAATCACAGGGTCTACACAGTCCTATCAATAATTCTACTAGCAACAAAAGAATGTGTAGCACCAGAATCAATCAATACATTATAAGGGGTTCCAGCACTAAGAAGCTGACCTGTAACTACTGAGGGAGAAGCCTCAGCTTCTGCTTGTGTCAATGCGAACACTCGAGCTGGGGCCGAGCTGTCCGCTTTCCTGGGTTCTTCTTTTCTGGCCTTAGGGAAATTGTTCTAAAGATGACCCACTGCTCCACATGAGAAGCAGGCCCTTGCCCTACACTCTCCCAAATGACGCCTCTTGCAACTAGGGCATTCGGGATAAGACTTCCAGGCTTCATTACCACCTGGACGACCCATTGAAACACCACGCAGCCGCCTATCAGGACCTGGAACTGGGAAGGTGTTAGGAACCTTCCTCTTCTGATCATTGGGGCGTACACCCCTACCAGAACCATAAATGGAGGACATGTCCTCCTGAACTCCTTTCTGGCTGCACTATCTCGTCAGATCTTATTCTCTGCACTCTCGGCTGTGAGTGCCTTCTCAACCACCTGTGCATAGATAGTAACCCCAGCCACAATGGTAATATGAACATCACGGGCTAATCTGGGTTGTATCCCCTGGAGGAATCTCTCCCTCCTGGTCTCATCAGTCGGCATCAGCTCCATGGAAAACTTTGCCAAACGATCAAACTTCAGGTCATACTCAGTAACTGACAAACCTCCCTGAAGTAGCCTGATTAACTCCTCAGCCTTTGCCGCCCTGATGGCATCATTGTAGTATTTCTCATTGAACAGAGTCTGAAACTCTTCCCAACTCAGGGCATTAACATTTCTAGTCTGGGTAATAACCTCCCACCAAATTCGGGCATCCTCCCGAAACATATAAGTGACACATGCTACCCTCTCATTACCAGTCACTCTCATGAAATCCAGGATGGTGGTAATCATACTCATCCACTGCTCTGCCTTGGTAGGATCTGCACTGCCTTAAAAAATTGGAGGTTGCTGCTTCCTGAACTTTTCATAAAGAGGCTCCCATTTATTACCAACCTCAGGCAGCTGCTGAACTGTTGGCACCGACACAGGAGGTGCCTCTGATACACTGGCTATTGCACATGCTTGTTGTTGTCTCAGGAGGCAAAGTTCTTCTCCCTGTCTCAACATTGTAGCCTACAGATCATTAAACAACTGCTGCCAGTTTACAAGGGCTGGTCATTCTCTTGACCCTGATTATTATTATTATTCTGGCCTTGATCACTCTGGCCAGCTGAAGTATCTGTCTGCCCTGGATTCATTCTTATCACTTATACCTTGCTGAAACAATAGTCAATACGGCCAGTCAGGTAGTGATAACTAAACCTCTTGCCGCCTTACGGTCCAAGAACAAGCAGATAATTATCATATTCCATAGTCATACAAATATACAAGTAGATACATGATTATAGCATTTAGCACTTAGCATGTATCACATAATAATTCACAATCAACAATACTAATAAGTATGTTCCAGCAATTTCAGTACTATTTAGCACACGGTTGTTGAAGATGCAATATTCAGGGCACAGGTTTAACATGGTGTCTCATGTATACAGGTAAAGCATTTATACTATATTTAAGCAGTTATACATATAACTACATAAATAGTTACCAAACCATGAGTCGAGCTTGTCTTCAGTGATGAGTGTACATGCCCAGCTAGTCTACAGGAACCCTAACCTTGGCACGCTCTGATACCAAGTTGTAACGCCCTAGATACCCCAAGACCGTTACGATGAACCGTGAATTTAACTCGCTACCTGAGTTCTTTGGTTAAAAACGTGTTTCTAGGTGTGATTAACAAGTTAAGGTGGAAAATCAATCAAAAGAAAATTATATATTTTATTTAAAACATAAAACTGTTCATGGGCCCCTAAAAAATGTTTACAAGTTATTTACAACTCAAAATGGTCAACTCTGTTTAAATTTACAACCCGCCGACCTAAGCGGCAAAAATAGGGTAAACCCCCTAGTTCCTCTGAGAAATCCTTGGCCGTGGTGGTCAAGCGGCCGCATATGTACACAACACCACCTAAGCTCTCCACTCAAGGTTGGGTGAGCTTTTCTTTCCCTTTACCTGCACCACATAGCACCCATGAACCAAGGCCCAGCAAGAAAACATAATATGCCATGAATATAATATCAGCAATGATCATAATAATCATTCAGGACTCTCAATCCAAAATAAAGAAGTGACAGTTGAAAAGTCACTAAGGTGGGTTCCATTCCCTTTAGCCATGTGATGATAGGGTCACCTGGGCTTTACAAATAAGTGACCCTTTCACTAGATTATCAAGATAGGTGTTCGATGAACTAGTCACTAATATAACCTATCGCATGACCATAGAGTCATAACCATGGGATTCCACTCACTAGCCATGTGACAACCGTCACTTAGGCCTTTGGCCCTAGCTCTGAGTAACTAGTCCTAGACTAGTCAAGCGCTTATAATTTTCATCGACCTTAGGGTCGGTCCAGCATTAATGCTCCCAGAGTCATTCAACGCTGATATCGATTAGATCTAATCTTTTATCGACTCTGCGTTCACGACGCTTATGCTGTTTCTGACTCTCAGGTCAGTAATACGTGACCAGTGTCGATTCCGAACAATCAGTGTCATTCACAGATAAGCAAGATTTGCTAAGCATTCAATATTCAATCCATGTCCACATTAAATCATTCAACATGCCTCAATAACAACCACGCATGTCATATACACAGGGTGCAGTTTTCTTACTTCAGGTTCGAGTGAGAAATAATATAAGAACGACCCTTGAGAACAATCAACCTTTAGATTTCTTAGCGGTTACCTAATCATAACCAATTATAATCCAATAATAAATTAAATTAATAAAAGGTTCACAATCTAAAGCCACACTCCCGGGATCAATCCCTCACTCTTGGGACTCCCAATCTACTCAAAAGGGGTAAAGGAACCAACCCCCGAGCCTTAAAAACCATCCCGAGCCCTAAAAATGACATCCTCTGAAGTTGGCCTAGCGCTGGGGCACTGCCCATTGGTGCTAGGGCGCTGTCCAAAAACCAGAGAAGGCCAATTTCAGCCCTACCTAGTGCTGGGGTGCCAGCTTTAGACAAGCAACATCCTTGTTTTTTCCCTCCTTGCGATTCTCCTTGAAACCAAGCTTTCAAACCACTCCCAAACTTCACCCAAACATCCAATTTAATCCCTAAACTTCATCTACATCATACGCTCATCAAAACCCAAAAACTCCCATTGATTCCAACTATCCATATCAAAATCCATAGGCTGAAAACTATAAGAAAAACAGAGCAATTCTTGAAATTCATAGATAAAATCTTACCTCAAACTGGTTTTGAATCCCTTTCAACGAATGAATCAAGTTCCTAAGCTCAAACCTTTAGTTTCCTAGCTTAATCCCTCAATTTGGCTTAAAAATTCCAAAGAAGAAAAGAGAGAAAATGATGAACGTGAGGAACAAGGTGAAGCTCTGTTTTGTTCTGTTCTTTCTACAGGTTTCTACAACCAATAAAATCATATATATCCATGCCAAATGACCTTAATGCCCCTAGGTCATTTAAAAGCTTCTAAAGTCTCCCCAAGGGTAAAATCGTCATCTTCCACTTATTTCGTTAATCATAATTAACGCTCTCCAATTCCCGCTATTCTCGATATTCTCAAATACCAATAATTCATATCTCATTACCCTTTTATTCTCGGCAACGTTCTAATCATTAAAACATCCCGAGACTCACCCCGAGCCTCGAACTTAATCTCATTATGACTAAACCACTAATTAATATTCAAATATCGTCTCATGTCGAATAGCTCGAACAAATCCACATTATAATGTGGCCTCAACAATATATCACTGACATTCATACATATATACAATTATGCCCTCAACGAGCCAAATTACCAAAATACCCCTGATAATCAAATGTGGACCCACATGCATGCATTTAACATCATATTATAATATAATTCACATAAACATGCATATAATCATTTAATGGCATAATAAAACAATTATGGCCCTCCCGGCCTACTAATCCAGCCATTAAACCGCATTAGGGATTTCGGGGCATTACAATTTGTTTGTGGTTTTGTTCCTGTATTAATCAATGGCAACCCACATAAATCCAAAGGGCCCCTCTCCATTTTTAATTTTTACTTTATATGTAATTTCATTCTTATTTTAGTGCTTTCTTTGTATATTTTTATTAACATATTTTAGTTGAAAGACCACTCAAGTTATTTTGTAACAATAAGCCAGCAGTGTTGTATTCCAACAACAAAAGGAGCTCATCCAAGTCAAAGCATATTAACATAAAGTTCCTAGTGTGAAAGAAAGAATGCAGAGTGGACATATATTCATAGAACACATTGGGACAAACTCCATGATAGCGGATCCGCTCACAAAGGGATTACCACCCAAGGTTTTTTGTCATGTTTGATTCTGACCTCATTTAAGTTTAAGGAGGACCAGTTGGAAATTGGCATGCTTGGTTCACATTGCATGTAATTTCCATGCTATGCATCCATGGTTGATCTATGTCATTTGACCATGTATGTATATGCATGTGACCATTGATGGGTTTAGTCATGATCAATATGACAAAGACTGTTTTGATCCTATATAGATATGGTTGATGGACGAGATTGTTAAAGAATATCTTTTATTTGTAATAGAAAATTTCGAGCTCATAAAGTTGTACATTTATAAGGTAACATATGTTGCCCAAGTGGGGGATTGTTGGATTAAAATCCTATTATGGACACATGTATTAATGTATTGTGCTATTATAAAGTTTGATATAAAATAAAGTGACCAATTATGTTATAAGTATCATGAGGTATTAATATGTTATGGAATAAATGTGTAGAAACCATAAGTCATATTTATAATTTGATGAGGGGTCAAATTATAAATATCTAAAAATTGATATTAATATCAGTTAATGTATACGGCTGTGGTCCCCAAGAAACATTACGACTCTTATTCTCTCCTTTCCCATCACAGAGAAATACACAGGAGAAATTGATTTCATGGAAGATCACAACCCTCTTTGTATCATCTCCAACAATGACTTCAGGTTAGTGCTTCTGCTCTTGTGTTCATCTTCTTCTTTAATTTAGCAAATGATCTATAGAAACATGTTTTAGGGTTTATCATTTATGCACTTTTAGTAACATGATTAAGATCTGGGATATTATTTTGAATACTAATGTTTATGTGTATTGCTTAAGTTGCATTTTTATAAACCTAACAGTTTCTTCTTGTATATCTATTATATATAAAAAGTGTGTAGATAACGAAAATTATTTGTTTTAACGATTTGTTTTGTTAACTTTAATAGAATATTCCAAATATTTAACGGAATATACTTTTAAAACCAAGTAAAAATAAAAATTTATTTATTACATTAATATAAATTCAAATATTATAAAATATAATTAGATATTTATTAATTATATTAATATAAATTTAAATGTTATAAAATATCATTATTATAATAATATTTAATACTATATTAGATATTTATTAATTATATCCATATAAATTCAAATGTTTTAAAATATTATTATAATAATAATATTTAATACAAAACTAGATATTTAATAATTATATTAATATAAATTCACATGTTATAAAACTAGATATTTGTCATTATAATAATATATAATACATAATAAATACATTATATACACAATAATATATCTGTGTACAAATAGTATGACTGTGTAACTATATAAGAAATTAGAAAACATTTATCTTTTATCAATAATAAATAAGTTTATTCTCCAATCATTGATGTGTGATTTGAATAATATTATAATGAATGTTTTGTATCTTAAATATGGTAGTTTGTGATCTAAAAGATTATCCTATTATTTATTTATTTTTTTTAAAAAACATAAGCAATATTTTGGTTTATTTTGTTTTAATATGTTTATGTCATTATTTATATATAATATTGTTTATTTAAAAATTTATATTATGACAACCATAAAAACTTAATAAAAGTAATTAATAAATTTTCTAAATAAAACTAAGCTATTGCATTGCCTAATATAAATATATATATATATATATATATATTCTATATAATAAGTGTGTAGATAACGGAAATTCTTAGTCTTAACGATTTTTTATTTTTTTAATGTTAATTTTAACGGAATATTTCTATATATAACGGTAGTTTGTAAACCATTAAACTTAAATAAAATAAAATGAATAATTAAAAAAATTAAAATATGATATTTTTGAGATATTTTACAATAATAATTATTTAAAAATAATAAATAATTAAACAAATTAAAATAGGATATTTTTGAGATATTTTACAATGATAATTATTTAAAAATAATTTATAGCTTAAATAAAGTTTAATTAAACTTAAACTCACTTATTAGAATAATATCATATTAAACATATAATATAATCTACTATTAATTAGCAACAAATTATTTAAAAAAAAAAAACTAGCATGAAATTTAAATTTAAAATTCACGTATAGTATTTAATATTACATTAAGCATATAATATATAATCTCTTGTTGTCATTCTCAAATTCAAAAACTAAAACAAACATAAACTTAAACAAAAATAAATAAATTATTTAATTAAAATAAGATATTTATTTAAAATTTACATGATATTAATATAAATTTAATAAAAATAATTAACAAATTTTATAAATAAAACTAAGCAAATGTGTATATTGCACATTATTTATATCTAGTATATATATACTTTTTAAATTATATATTTTCATTTTTATATACATATTTTTTTTAACAACTTATGGTCCTTATAGACTAAAATTGCTCCTGATAATGACACACGTTTTGTATAACACAATATTTATATTAGCATTTAATATCGAAGTTCTGTGCTTTTATTCTTTTGAAAAGTTTATTGGTTAATTGGTAATGCTTTTTTTTTTCCTAAATTTATAGTGTGTTGTATTTTCTATTTATTGTATTATTTTGAAAATGAATATTTTGTATAGAGTAACATTACTGAAGAAATTAATAATTATAAATTCAATACTTACCATCATTTTATAATTAATATGCATTTTTTCTTTTAAGTGGTAAGTTCCCTACACAATATCTCTATCCCTCAATTTCGTCTTCTTCTTCTTCTTCTTCTTCTTCTTCTTCTTTTGTTTTCGAAACTCATCAGCTTTTCTACTCTCTTTCCTTTGTTTTTTTTTTAATTATTATTGTAATTGGTTTTATTTACTGTATATCTATGGATCTAATTTTGCTTTTTTTTTTTGTTCGAAGTTACTTGTTGGCTGTAAATGTTTTCTCTTAATTTATTTTAACTTGCATTTACTTTTTAGAATTAAGAAATTACGTTTGAGAGTGTTTGGGTAAAAAATAAAAAAATAAAATTTTAATTTAAAATATTTTTTTGGAGAAGATAGAATTCTTATATTTCTTCAAAATATTTTTTAAATTAGAATAATTTTACTATTCTCAATGTACTCATTAATTTTTTTTTATTGATATTAAACACTTAAAAATGATTTTTTCATTAATTTTTTTTATATAATAGTTATCAAAACTGAAAAAATAAGTCAAATGTTTTTCTTATCATATCTCATGCTTTTAGCTATAAATAAAATGATGTTATAAAACTATTAAGATTACAGAAATATAAAGTATAAATAAATAAACAGAATAACATAGAGATGTAAAGAGAGAGTGAAACTCTTATTTTAATGGGAGAATGACCCATATTTATATAGATAAATAAGCCCTAATGAAATCGGGTAACAACTCTGAATACAATCAAGAATTAATGTTGATATTTTACTTTGGGTAACTTAGTGATTTTTCATTATTATGGACATCCATATATATAATATTTATAACACTCCCTCTTGAATGTCCATGAAAACTGTCTCATTAAAAACATTGCTAGAAAAACCCAGTATGACAAAAACTCGACCAAGGGGAAAAGAGTGCAGTGTATATTTACTCCCCCTCATTTCGACGCTCTTGAAGATCCTTTAATCGACACATTATGATCTTATGTACCATCTTCTCGAACGTTGATGATGGTAATGACTTTGTAAATAAGTCTGCAAGATTGTCGCTTGATCGAATTTGATGACCATCAAATCACCACTCTTTTGAAGATCATGTGTGAAGAAGAACTGCGGTGAAATGTATTTAAATCTATCTCCTTTGAGGTATTATCATTTTAGTTGAGCAGTATATGCATCATTATCTTTATAGAGAATTGTTGATATTTCTTTATCAGGTGATAATCAACATGTTCCTCAAATATGTTGTTTCATTGATCTCAATCACATATTTTCCCCTTGCCTCATGAATTGCAAGTTTCTCAACATGATTTAAAGTTGCCTCGTTAAAAACATTATTGTCTGGAAAATCTAGTGGGACAAAACCTAAACTAAGGGAAAAAGAGTGCAACACATATATATCTCCCCTCATGCATATATACATGGTAACTTTCGTGATCAAATATCTCATATGATTTTCATTGTAATTATAAATCACCATAAATTATCTATGATCACATATTTACTATAACTCTTCTAGAGCATATGTGTAGAATGGAATGTGAATATTTATCCAACATATTAAATCAATCATGTATATAACCTTGTTCATTATCATATCATATCAACAATGTTATAATATGCATTATATTTGTGGATATTCATTATCTATGACTATGTTTAATCCAAAATTTGAAATTTAAATATGATCACATGGATGAATATCTTCGATAATATCAATTTTTATTTGCAATAAAGATGGTATTTCGGGACCATATATTCGTTGCATTCTCGTTACATGTTCTTTAATTTCTACATCAAGTGATCATATACACTATGATTCTTTATGCATACGAAGTTCTTTGGGACTTCTCTACTCATAATTTAATCTATAAACAAATAATATATTTAATAATTCACAATCTACAAAATGAAATAAGAAATTCTTCTTCAATAGTTTATAAAATAATCAGGAGCTCTTCAAGAGCTTTTTACAACGTATTATTTACAAATTCACATTGCATAGACAATCATACTTGTAATTTCAAATAATTATTTACATACATATCTTTAATTCAGGCAAAGATCTTTATTGTATAATGCGTGCGACTTTGAATTTATATCTCATAAGACATATTAAATTCTTCTGGAATTTTTCCGATAAGGCATATTTTCAATTCTCATATTATCAGAAGTTTCAAATAAATAATTTGTATTGCAACATTTATATGACACATATCAATTCTCATAAAACATATATAGTCCAGACTATAATCAAATCTTGATTATATTTTCTTATAACAATATCTATATGTCTTTATTTAATCATTCTCTTGTCTATGCAAATTTTGTACAATAATTCATTTGTGTACAAATATACAAAATTCTCATTAGAATTACATTTTCTTGTACAAATATTTATTTGTACCCCTACAGGTTTTACTTCACTTTATGTGAGTAAATTTATACTGCATGGATTGCGTCATATAATTTTGGCCAAAATTATATATACATCAATAATTCTCGACCCGTTTAATATCATGATCCTTGCTATCTCATATTAATTTATTGCATATGCAAACATTTTGTATTGTCGATAAAAATTCATAATATGATAATTTCCTCCCATATTGACATAACTTAAAGAGATCTCATTATTTTCAACATACTTGTCAAACATGTATATTATTTATAGGTACCTACATAACCACTTCAAGGGCTTCTTATGTCTATAACTTCTTTAATGAGTCTCTTCATGAGCACCATTTTTATTTAATGTTCAAATTATCAATACTTTATAACATTGAGGTATCTTCATAAGTGCCTCTTACTTACAACATCTTTAGGACGAACCAAATGAATATTTGTTTATATAATTTCTACTTTGTTCACTTACGCTACAAGTGTTATTAGACTCATTCTGACTCAATTTAAATAATATTGATTTGCAGTTATCATACATATATGTATGATTTTATCATTTTGAACTTCTAGTTCTTATTTTGTGCAAAGATCATTTTTCAAAATATTCATCGATCCAACTGCATTTCTCTTCCCCTGATCAAGAGAATATTTAAAAAATTAATACACCCTGTATGGATTTCAATATATCACAATAAATTAATATTTGTTCAAACTCATATATATTATTGGGTCATTGAACTTCATGTTCAATAAATCACAATTAGGAACATATTTCATTTTCAAGAATGAGTCATATATATATATAGTTGAAAATATACAAGCTTATAATTCTTGTAAGTTCATCATGATCATACAACCTTATCACATCGATAAGAAATTATGCAATAAAAATTCAACAATTCTTCAAGAATGCAAAGTCAATATAATTAAATACTCATTATCAAAATAACATAAAAAAATTTCTCATACATCTTGGACAAAAAAATATAATTATATAACAAAATAATTTTTAGAAGGAATATAATTTCAACTTATAAATAATTATGAAAAATTTGAGAAATGAATGCACAAACATTCTAATGAGTGACACTTTTATAAATGATATATATATTGTTATACCCAAAAATTGGAGATCAAGGACGTGGCAATAAATGTGACAAGTAGCAGTGCATGGTCAGTAAAAGACACGTTAATAGTCAATAAATACATTGACTCCTTAGAGTTGTGATAAAGTGACCCGGTAGACTGACGAAGAATTTGGACTGCTTGAAAGATGTCATAACCAAGCCAAGTGCACCTTGGTCCTAGGAGGCTAAGGAAAATGCATCCTAGGAGGCTAAGGAGAATGCATCCTAGGAGAGCTAAGGAAAATGCATCCTAGGAGGCTAAGGAAAATGCATCCTAGGAGAGCTAAGGGGAGTGCATCCTAGGAGAGCCAAGAGAGTGATCCTAGGAGAGCTAAAGAGGTTGCATCGAGGAGAACTCAAGAAAGTAGTCCTAGGAGACCCCAAGGAGGATGTGGTCCTAGGAGACCCCAAGAGAGTGATCCTAGGAGACCCCAAGGGTGAGATGCCAAGGAGGTTGCCTCGGACCTATCCGGGGTGAGATGCCAAGGAGGTTGCCTCGGACCTATCCGAGGTGAGAAGCCAAGGAGATTGCCTCGGACCACCTTGGTCCGAGGAGAAGCCAAGGAGATTGGTTCGAGGAGAAACATGGCATACTAGAGGAGAGTGCCATGTTAGAGGAGAGAAGTGCATGTCCTACCACCTTGGTCCGAGGAGACCCCAAGGATTTGGTTCAAGGAGAAACATGGCATGCTAGAGGAGAGTGCCATGTTAGAGGAGAGAAGTACATGTCCACCATGCACAAGTCCTACCACCATGCACGTTCGACCAGCACTTGCATGGGTGGTCAGTAGGAGGTGGATCAACTAGCTAGAGGAGACTAAGTCAAGATTCCCAGAAACAACTTCAACAAGATATGCGGGAATCTCTCATTCTTCCCACAAATGGGGGGTTTGTTACATTTTGAATTTTGAATGTTTCTTTGTAATTTAAATGTAATAAATATAATAAAATATCCCGGTTCTAGGGGATACCGTATGTATGACCCTAAGCCTATAAATAGAGAGCTTATGGGATTAGAGAGGGGGTTCTTTTGTTGCTTCTTTCTAGAGAGAGAAAATTGGGACTGTGTATTCTAGAGAGAGAAAATTGGGTCTGAGTATTCTAGAGAGATAAAGTGCTGATATTTGAGAGAACTCTTGTATTTGTGCAATCTGTACTGAAGAAACTCGGTTGGCTCAGTCCATCTGATCTTGAGTACAGATCTATAAATCACAACTCTAAGTGGATTAGGCTATTACCGACAATCGGGGCTGAACCACTATAAAATCTTGTGTGTTCTTTATTTTCTTTATTAAAACTGTCTGTTGTCGTTTGCATTCTCTTGAAGGCTTGTCGTTATTGACGTTCTCACGTCGTTGGCTAAAAACACAGTCAACATATATGAAGTAAAAAAAATTTTACAATAAAACTAGACATGTTAAAATATTTATAAACAGAACATTTGAAAACTAGTTGAAATATATATATATTCTTTTAAAAATGGAAGATATTCAAATTTATTTTCACTTCCCATATGCAAAATATATATACATATTTTCTTAAGCACCATATAAGAATTGATAATGTTATCCAAAAATCAAGAACGGGTGACGTGGCAGACGTTTTTAAACACGTGGCTGACACCTGGCAGAAGGTCCGCTCGACCATCGACCAGTAAGATTCTCCTGGCGTAACATTTGAAGTTTCTTTACGACCAGCATGGTCGTACACTCCGCATTTTTCAAGATGATCTTGGGTAAATCATAATCAATTCCAAGATTATCTCCGATGATTCCTAATTATCCGATTAATTAGGAGAGAATATTTGTAACAAATTCATGTAATCCTCCTTGAGCCTATAATAGAGAAAGATAGCTCAAGGAATGGACTTTTTTTGGCTTTTAGTTAAAGTTATACACTTACAAGAGAATTAGAGCGATTGTATTATGATTTTATTGTTTATCTCTCTCAGGCTTGTGAAACTCAGAGAACCCTAGTTCTTTGATCACTCCTTTGAGTACTCATATCAATAATAGCTTAAGTGGACGTAGGTCATTACCAGTTCTTGGGGCCGAACCACTATAATTTTCTATGTTCTTTACTGTTTTTGTCATTATACCTATTCCAACACATCTATCCATATCAAGCATTTGACTCCGTGTCAGTTGACCAAAACGAGGGTCAACATTCTGGTGTTTTCATTGAGAGCTTGATATGAAATTGTTGAAGCACTAATGGCGAAAACAACAAAGAATACTGGACAGGCGACTAGCGCTGCACTATCTCAACCGCCTCCTCCCCCAAACATGGCTGAAAATGAGCCACATTTGGAATTTGATGAGGAGGAAGTGGATTCCGAGACACTGAGAAATACCCTGGGGGTATTGCAAGATGAATTGGCCAATCTGAGGGACAGTCAGGAAAGTGCTGCGGAGATTATGGCACGACAGCAACAAGAGATAGAGCGACAGCGCCAGGAGCTAAGTGAAAGACAGGCGGAGATGGACCATCGTCAGAGGGAGGCCATGGTAGCCCTCGAAGTAGCCCTACAGTTGGCTAGGAATCAGGCTACACTTGCCTCGCAGCCTGATCAACCCTCAAATGGGCCACCCCAAAGGGGTCCCAATCCTAGCCCCCCAATCTAGCCGAAGAGCCCTCAAAGGCCCGAGCAGCCACCAATGCCTCAGGATGATGTCCCACCAAGGGATCCTGAGATGCAACCTCCATCCCAGGCTGGTCGTGGCAATCCCCCATATCCAAGGTAGAATAGGGTCGGGCAGCAGCCCTGCAGTCCTAGACGCCATAGGGGTGAAGAACCGAACCCACTGAGCAGGGGGCAGCGTCCTTCTTGCAACAGAAGGAACTCAGAGATCAGCTCTGCGGTCTGGGGCCCCCCACGGCATGATAATGCACGGGGACCTACCAACCAACGCAGGCCACCCTCTAACGCTCGGGAAGTTCCAGCTCGAGGAGGCAACTGAGGGGACAGTCGGTCCCACCATAGCCAATCGAGGTTCAGAGATGGCCATGGTTACAATGAGGCCGACTCAGGCAGAGGAAATGCCGGTCGGAGAAATGAAGAGAGAGGTGAGGGCAGAAGCCCACCACCTAGGGAAGACCAACAAGAGAGACGTAACGCTAGGGGGCAGCCCCGACAAAATAACGTCTTTAACCGGCTCGGAGCAAGTGAGCAACGACGAAGAGACGAAGATTTAAGGGATGTACTCAACGACCGTCGAGAACGGCACGAAGAGTACATTCCCCTAGCAGCAGAGGCCTCGACAATTCCTGATGTCGTGCAAGCCCAAATAGATGCCCTGAACCAGGCAGTACAACAGTTGGTCGGGGGAAGGACGTCTCATATCGAGTACGACAGGAGAAGAGGCACTCCTTTCATTCAAAGGATAGCTGTGGCAGAAACTCCTAACAAGTTTAAAATGCCCATGCTTCCAAACTTTGATGGGTATGTTGACCCGGTATCTCATGTCAACAAGTTTGAGATACAGATGGACATTCAGAAAGTGTCCGAAGACGCTCGGTGCAGGATCTTTCCTGCAACACTTTCTGATGCTGCACAGAGTGGTTTTTCAAATTCCCTCCTGCAAGTATTGTTTCTTGGGAGATTTTCATAAAGGAATTTTACAGAAAATTCTAAGCGGGTCGAGTGCACCCAACTGAGGCAAACCAGCTGGTTGAGATACGCCAGCAAGAAGGAGAGCCTCTGAAGGATTACGTCCAACGTTTTATGTGAGCAGCAACTGGAGCTAAAACAGTGGGAGATGAGGGCAAGATGATGGCCCTAACTGCAGGAGTTAGGCATCGTACGCCTTTGTGGAGTAGCCTCAGAAAGCATGGAGTTAAGACTACCCAAGAATTCTTGGATCGAGTTGATCGCTACATCAAGCTCGAAGATGCCATTGCCAACGAGGGAAAGCCCCCATGCAAAGACAAGGGGACTGCAGAACCCGCCACAGCAGCCAACAGGTCAAAACCCAATGGCAATGGTAAAGGCAACGGGAACGGCAATGGCAACGACAAGAATGGGGGGAAGAGACCCCATAATGAACCTTCCACTTCCGAGAACAAACACACTAAGGGAAACCGTTATGAACCACGGTTCAGTAACTACACTGCCCTTATCGAGTCTCGAGGAGAGGTGTATCAGGCCACGAGTTCCAGTGTGCCTTACAAAAGACCCGCTCCCATTCGAAAGGATATTTCGAAAAGAGATACTACCAAGTTCTATCGTTATCATAACAACTACGGACACGATACAAATGAGTGCAACCAGCTAAAAGACGAAATCGAGTTCCTTATCAGACAAGGACACTTGAGGAGATATGTACAGGCCTCGGGAACTTCCCAACGAGAGGCTCCAAGTGGCAACGAGCAGGCGCCTGCACGTCAACGCTCGCCACCATTGCAGCCTAATCCTGTAGCTGGCACTTTACTCACCATCTGTGGAGGCTCGTACCTCGCGGGAAGTAGCGGAAAGGCAAGGGAACAATATGCTCGGACCCTACGCCACGATCAGGACATCGAGATGATGACTATGGAGGATCGGGCATCAAAGAAGGCTCGGTCAGAGGACGGTGAAGTAACCTTCTCTGATAGCGACGCCCAGCATGTCCGGTTCCCGCATTCCGATCCGCTGGTCGTGGATGTTCAAATCGCCAACATGATGGTAAAGAGAGTGCTGGTCGATACAGGAAGTTCAGTTAACATCCTGTATAAATCTTCGCTGGAACGCATGAAGTTGTCCGTCAAGGACTTAGAGCCCTGCAACCAAACAATATACGGCTTCTCTGGTGAGGGACTCGCCCCAACAGGGTCAATCAGACTTCCGGTTACAGCAGGTACAGCGCCTGCTACCAGGACATTACTCGCTACTTTCATAGTAGTCAATTGTCCTTCGGCGTACAATGCTGTAATCGGAAGGCCCATACTGGTTGACCTTCGGGCCGTCACCTCAGTATGGCACCTGGCCATGAAATTCCCGACAGACCCAGGGGTAGGATGCGTGTTGGGAAATCAAAGGGAAGCAAGGGAGTGCTACAATGCCTCGATCACGAAGGCAAAGAAGGGAACGTTGAATAGCACTCCCCCAGAGAGGTTGCAGATGGCCATTGATACACAAGCCCAATCTGGTGATGGAGTTACCAAATAGGGTGTTGCCCAAAGTGAGGATAGAGATTTAGATCCTCGCTTTGGGGATTTTGAGGAAGATGTTGGACCCATCGAGGACCTTGAAGAGGTCCAACTTGACGAAAAAATTCCGACCAGAGTTGTAAAGGTCGGTAAAAATTTAGAAGCAACAACGAAGCACGCGCTGGTGGAATTTTTGAGAAAGAACCAGGAAGTTTTTGCCTGGTCACATAAAGACATGGCTGGGACAGATCCTGCAGTCATTAGCCATGTCCTGAACGTTGACAAAAGCTTTCCACCCGTGCAACAGAAAAGAAGGCTGCTCGATAAGGACAGATCGAAAGCCTTAAAAGAAGAAGTTGAAAGACTGAAGGAGAATGGGTTCATCAGGGTGGCATTTTATCCATCGTGGGTCTCTAATCCAGTACTAGTTCCCAAGCCTAACGGCAAATGGCGAACCTGTGTGGATTTCACAGATCTTAATAAAGCCTACCCAAAATATTGCTTCCCACTTCCAAGGATTGACCAGCTGGTCGATGCAACTGCAGGACATGAGATCCTCTCTTTCATGGATGCGTACTCAGGATACAATCATATTAGTATGCATCCCCTGATGAGGATCACACTAGCTTTTGGACTGATACAGGGTTATACCGTTATAAAGTAATGCCCTTCGGACTGAAAAACGCTGGTGCGACTTACCAGCGATTGGTTAACCACACGTTTAAGGAGTTGATCGGAGTAAGCATGGAGGTGTATGTGGACGACATGCTGGTAAATTCAAAGAAGGCAGAAGGACATGTGAAGGATTTACAGGAGTGTTTCAATGTGTTGAACAAATATCAGATGTAGCTAAATCCTCTCAAGTGTTCCTTCAGAGTAGGATCAGGGAAATTTTTGGGATTCATTGTCAATTCAAGAGGAATCGAGGCCAACCCCGAAAAGATCAAAGCCCTGATTGACATGAAATCGCCGGTGAAAATCAAGGATGTGCAAAGTTTAACTGGAAGGATTGTCGCACTCAGTAGATTTATTTCAAAGTCGACGGATAAATGCGTCCCTTTCTTTAATCTACTTAGAGGCAACAAGAAGTTCGAATGGACTGGAGACTGCGAACAGGCTTTCCAAGCCTTAAAAGCCCACATGGCACAGCCTCCTGTTTTATCAAAGCCTATAGATGGAGAAACTTTGTTCATTTACCTGGTGATCACCAAATATGCTGCTAGTGCGGTGCTGGTACGAGAAGAAGAGAGTGTACAAAAGGCAGTTTATTATGTTAGCAAGAGGTTAATCAGGGCCGAATTGAGGAATCCTCCCATCGAAAGATTAGCCTATTGCTTAATTTTGGCCTCAAGGAAGTTATGTCCTTACTTCCAAGCCCATCCCATCACAGTCTTAATTGATCAGCCCCTTCGGCAAGTTCTACAAAAACCAGAGGCAGCTGGACGTTTGTTGAAATGGGCAGTTGAACTCGAGCAGTTCGATATAACATATTCACCATGAGCAGCAGTAAAAGGACAAGTCTTGGCTGATCTTATCGCCGAATTCACTGAGCTCCCAGACGACGAGCAGTGCGAAAAACCTAGTGCGCCTGAGCCCTAATTTGAAGCTCCTTCGTGGAAGTTATTCACGGATGGATCGTCCATAGAATCTCATGCAGGAGCAGGAGTGATATTGATAACGCCAGAAGGGCATCGATTTCACTGCGCGATTAGGTTTGATTTCACCGCTTCAAACAATGAGGCCAAATATGAAGCACTCCTTGCTGGGCTGAGGTTGGTCAAAGACAAGAGTATAAAAGTACTAGATATTTACAGTGATTCACAGCTGGTAGTGAATCAGGTCTTAGGGGAGTATCAAGCACGAGGCCTGAAAATGGTGGCCTACCTGAACAAAACCAAAGATCTGTTGGCGCAATTCGAGAAATATACCCTCCAGCAAATACCTCGAGATCAGAATTCAAACGCAGATGCCTTAGCCAAACTCGCAAGTGCGAAGGATGCTGAGACTTTAAATATAGTGTCAGTGGAGCAACTGCGCGAGTCAAGCATACGAGAAGATGAAGCCAGTATGGAGATACGGTTAGAAGATACATGGATGGCACCATACTTGGAGTATCTCACTAGTGGCGCACTACCATCAGATAGAAACAAAGTCAGGACTCTTCAGCGACAGGCTGCTAGATACATTCTGGTCGATGGTGTTCTATACCGAAGAGGATAATCCATGCCACTGCTCAGATGTGTTACACCAGAAAAGGCTAAAGAGCTGATGAGGGAAGTACATGAAGGCTTCTGTGGAGATCACGCTGGGGGGTAGAGCTTATCAAAGAAGATTCTGAGGCAGGGTTATTTCTGGCCAACTATGAACGAAGACTCAATGGAGTTTGTGCGAAAATGTGATAAGTGTCAGAGGTTTTCCAAGATCCCACGCGCAGCTCCCAACGAGTTAAAGAAGATGCAAAGTCCATGGCCCTTCACAGTATGGGGTATCAATTTAATTGGATCCTTGCCAACGGGAAAAGGTGGAGTAAAATACGCAGTTGTAGCGGCGACTACTTCACCAAATGGGCCGAAGCTGAGCCACTTGCTACCATAACGACAAAGAAAGTTCTTGAATTTTTCATAGAGAACATTGTTTGCCAATATGGATTGCCTCGGAAGATTGTCTCAGACAACGACACCCAGTTTGATAGCGACCTATTCACAGACTTCTGTGAAAGGCATGGAATCGTCAAGAGTTTTCTTCAGTCGCGCATCCACAAGCAAATGGACAAGTCGAAGCAGTGAATAAAACACTTAAGGATACCCTGAAGAAAAGGCTCGAGGAAGCAGGAGCATGGCCAGAACAGCTGCCTGAAGTACTCTGGTCGTATAGAACGTCTCATCGAACAGCAACAGGTCATACCCCGTTTTCCTTAGCATACGGGTATGAGGCTATGTTTCCAGTCGAGTTAGATTCGCCCTCACATCAAAGAATCACATATGACCAGGACCAGAATAGCCAACTATTGATGGAGTCCCTAGACTCTGTTGAAGAGAAACGAGAGAAAGCTCAACTCCGAGTAGCTGCGTACCAGCAAAAAGTCGCCCGGTATTTTAACTCAAAAGTAAAAGAAAGAAAATTCAACGTCGGAGACCTAGTACTTCGACGAGTTTTCTTAAACACCCGCGACCCGGCTACTGGAGTACTCGAACCAAACTGGGAAGGACCTTACCAGATTGAAGAAGTCCTTCACCCAGGCACATACAAACTTGCACGCTTAAATGGAGATCTCGTTCCACTCTATTGGAACGGAGAACACCTGCGCAAGTATTATCAATAAACAGCCCTTCTTAAAGGACTGGCTTGTATTAATTTTTACTTTTTACAAGTTTTGAAAAAGGGTTAGTCATGTCATATGGCTAATCGCTTATAAGTGTAAGATCTTTTAAAGATCACTCGTAAAGACATGTTTAGTCCATTTTAATATGAGAATTATAAGGGACTGTGCGCAGCCAATCATTCATGCCAAACCTTTGTTAAAAAAATTTACAAGTATTTGTTCATTACGTGTGTTGTTTTGTTTTATTAAAAGTGTTGCATTCTATACCGAGCAGTAATGTTCACACAGGTCGTGGTCAAGGCAAGTGACCAAGGACCTAAAGCTCCTCAGTCACTTGGGGGCATATAAGGTACATCGATAGCAAAGCATACCAAGAGGTATGTAAACACATGAACAAAATAAGTGAAAGCATGCTACGGTACTAAGAGTATTTTTCAAAATTTATATTTTGTTAAATCAAGCCAAAGTACTATGCTAAGTTCGGTCATGCGAACAGATGTTATAATATGCAGAAATGTTATAATATCAAAGCGAATTCTTTTACACCACAAGAAGTAGTGCTTGGATGTAATTGTTCAAAAGTAAAAGTAAAATATGTTGCCCATGCAGCAAAATTAAAAAGAAAAATCAGTCTTTACATCACGACCCGTAGGTCGTGTAATTAAAGAAAAACAAAAGAAAAAACTTTATGGAGCTTGAGGAGCAGGAGGATCCTATGGAGCATTCTGATCGACCACGTCTCCTGCAGCTTCTCCTCCCTCCACTTCGGCGGCCGGCGGAATGTTTGGGGAAGCAGGGACCCTAGCTCTCTCTTCGGGAGCCAACCGAGCATACAACAAGCTAGCTCGACCTTCCTAGCGTCCTCTGGAAGGTAACTAAAATCGACACTTTGGTTGTGTTTCCAAAAACCGTAGAAACATCAAAGTGTCGCAATCTTATACCTCTCCAGGTCCTTGGCATTGGTAAGTTTAAGCTGCTCCACCTGGCTCTGAAGGACAGCAATGGTCGTGTCCTTAGCAAGATGCTCTTCCCTAAGTTTTTTGACTTCACGCCATTGGATTCGGCTAGATTCCTGGTAGTCATCCCTCTGCTTTCTGGCAGTTTCCAGAGAAGCTTGCTTTTCTACCAGCTCTGCCACCATGGCATCCTTCTGCTGGGTGACCACCTCCAGCTCCCCAGCATGCCTAGCCTTTGCGGCTTGAAGCTCCTCGATGACCTTTGCTCGGGACTGCTCGATACTGGCACCCGCGCGGGTACAAGCAGCTGTCATTGTCAGCATGGCCTGCAATCAAATAATAAGAGTTAGGTCAGCGGAAAAGAAGAAAAATCAAAACCATAATCACAAAAAGAGAAAGAGTGCTTACACTGACCACTTCATTAAGAGCCCTATTGAGGATCTGATCGACCCCCATGTTTTAAGCCTCGACCATTGCCTCCCTGCAACGGTCATGCTTCAGAATATGAGCGAGGCGATCCTTAGCTGATCCCAGGGAGCGGCTCGAGAGTTTGGCCCCTGGAAGTTCGGCTTGCTGGGCCTGTTCCTTTGGAGCCACAGGCAAAGGATTTGTGGCAGCAGGCAGGGTCTCCTTCTCAGCAGGAGCGGAATGTTGAGTAGAAGGTTGGCCAGAGGGCCCATCCTTTGGCGGATCAGCTGCTCGAGTCTTCTTGGCCGAGGGTGCTTGGCTAGACTCGCCATCTTGTCTCCTGGCTGATTTCCTCCTTCGGACCAGAGGAACCTCCTCCTCCTCCTGAGTGTTGTACAGGTCAAAAATGTTTGCGGAGGCCATGTCTGCAGAAAGAGATAAACATGCAGATAGTAAGCTAAAAATGGATGACAAGTTATGGTACATCAGAAAAGAAGTAAAGAGATTTACAAAGTCCAATACCCGAGCTACTACTACTTGTCGCTACACTACTGACTCTACTAGTCATACACTCACTCTCTGGCACGAAGAAGTCTGGCCCTAGATTTGGAGTATACGTAAAATTGCCGTCCCCGTCAAATAAGTGACAGGGAATTGGCAAGCTATTTAAAAGCGAAATAACAGTACCATTTTTGTCTGAAGACTCATCCAAGTCTATGACAGTCTCTGCTGCCTTTTGTTTCCCCTTCCCTTGGTGGGCAGAAGGCCTTTCTGCTGAGGGGGCGCCAATCGGTTCCTTGATCGTAACCCCAGTCGGTCTCCTTCGAGGAGGGGACGTTGGGGGTTGCTGCTCGGGATGCCCCTCGGCAGTGGCGTCAACCACCGCGGGTTCCCTCATTTCCTGATGATGGGTCAGGAGGCCAGACAGCCTCATGTTTTCATCAGTGACCAGAGACTTAACGCTTTTTTCAGCGTCAGTCATCCTGGCCAGTGCGTTGGACCTCAACACCATGTCTGGTGTTGGGTTTGGGCATAGCCATGGTCCTGAAAGGCACAAGATACTTTAGAGAAGTACAAGGAAAATTGCTAAGTAAAAGTAGCAACCAGTGGAAAAGGACAATTACCTCCTCGAGCGAAGGCCAAGTTGTTTGTAGTCATGTCGGGCGTGAGGAAATACTCCTGGCTGTATTTCCCCACGTTGGAGATGTGGGTGGTGTCACTCAGGAATGTTCGGGTTGTTTTCTGATGACAAAAATGAAAAAAGCCCGTCCTGTACTTTTGAGGGTTAGACTTAAGGTCAAAAAGGAAGTTGACCTCGTGAGGAGTAGGCTCTGGCCATTTTTTAAGTTTGTAAAGGATCTAGAGTGCAGCGAGCATTCTATATCTGTTGGGAGTAATTTGGGAGAGGGCGACACCGAAATAGTTTGCCACCCCCTGATAGAACGGATGTAGAGGAAGGGTAGCCCCCACCTCTATGTGGTACCTTGACCAGGCGCTGTAGACGCCCCCAGGCAAGTTAGCCCTCTGGTCAGCAGCGGGGATCTTGAGATTGACCCCAGTGAGAGGATACTTCCTAAGATAATTGGCAAGCATCCTGGGGGTCACCTGGCTGAGAGGAGAAAGATACCACTTGACATCAGGAAGGGTTGAATGCTGAGGGCGAGCCCTGACCTGAATGCGAGGGTCCAGGGCAATGTTTTCTCGACCGCTAGTCGAGGGAACCCTAGCCTGTGAATCAGGCTGGGCAGGAGGATTTGGATTGTCTTCAGGATTTAGTTTCTTTTTTCCAGGAGATTTTGAATAGGCCATTTTAGGTGGTGATGGTTGAGGTATGGAAGAAGAGAGTCTTGAGAATGGAATCTCATGAACGCGCTGGGCCGGCTGTTCTTCACCTTCAAGCAGTTGTGCAAGAAGATCATCTTCGATGGGCCGCTCACCTCCCCAAAAATCTGGCATTAAAATCTGCGAACAGAAAAATGGGGAGGTGAGGATGGAGAGTCTAGAAAGTTGGTTAGAATAACGCTGGCCGTGTATAAAATTCAAACTTTTATACAACAACATTCTAACAAAAAACTAATTTTTTCACACGAACAGTTTGAAAAATAGATCAAAAAGTGAAAGCAAAAAGTTTTTTGAAAAAGTCTTTTCAACTCCTATAAGGGCGGGAAAAACTCAGTTTTTCAACTAGCATAAAAATCAAATTTTTACTTCGGTTTTACGTCCTAAATTTATGATCTCGACTATCAAACTAACTCGTAACGCCCGAATGGAAAAGAAACATCATCCTATCTAGCATCACCCGATAAATCCCCTACCTTCATGCATCTCAACCCAAAAACACAGACAATGCCAGAACCTAAAAGTTAACTCACAGTGGCATGCATAGCGAAAATAAAGAGTATAAAGGTTCTGAAACTTACCAAAGCAAAGATTGTGGAGGTCTGAAGGAATTTTGAGAGTAGACGAATGGACGGCTGGTTCTTGGAATACTGAAAGATGATCTTCAGAGAGAATGATGGTTCTGATTTAGGGTTTCTTGGAAGAGAAATAACTTGCGTAAAAAGAAAAAGAAGGCTCTGAGAAGGCTATATATATTGTCTGTGGCATGAAAGAAGAGGTAATCATCAGTTTCCTCTTTTCGAAGCATGGGGAAAGGTGATAGCCGTCAATGGATAGCTTGGGAACCGAAAGCCGTGATTAGACAGGGGTAGGTTACTTTTTCCAGGAATGCACGAACCACTCTGACAGATTGGGTGGTGTAATCGAAGAGGCATTTTCCTTAAAGTTTATTTATTGTTGGTCGTAATAAATAAACTTAGGGGGCAAATGTTATCCAAAAATCAGGCACGGGTGACATGGCAGACATTTTTAAACACGTGGCTGACACCTAGCAGAAGGTCCGCTCGACCATCGACCAGTAAGATTCTCCTGGCGTAACATTTGAAGTTTCTTTACGACCAGCATGGTCGTACACTCCGCATATTTCAAGATGATCTTGGGTAAATCATAATCAATTCCGAGATTATCTCCGATGATTCCTAATTATTCGATTAATTAGGAGAGAATATCTGTAACAAATTCATGTAATCCTCCTTGAGCCTATAAATAGAGAAAGATAGCTCAAGGAAGGGACTTTTTTTGGCTTTTAGTTAAAGCTATACACTTACAAGAGAATCAGAGCGATTGTATTACGATTGTATTGTTTATCTCTCTCAGGCTTGTGAAACTCAGAGAACCCTAATTCTTTGATCACTCCTTTGAGAACTCATATCAATAATAGCTTAAGTGGACGTAGGTCATTACCAGTTCTTGGGGCCGAACCACTATAATTTACTGTGTTCTTTACTGTTTTTGTCATTATACCTATTCCAACGCATCTATCCACATCAAGCATTTGACTCCGTGTCAATTGACCAAAACGAGGGTCAACAAATAATAAAGAGAGTCTTCTGGTTCTTCATCTAAATTTAGGAAAAGTTATACATTTCATTGCATATGATTTATCATTCAATTAATGAACTTCAGGTTCACTATACTTTGTATTTCACTAAAATTTTCAACATATACATAACCCCTATAAAAGTTTCATTTTTGTTTATATAATAGAGAATGAAATAATTTTAATATCCTTCAAAATATATAATAGCATTGATTCTTCAAGAATCAAATTTCTCCATTTGATTTTTGTAATTTATTATGTTCAACAACATTATATTTAACAATTTTATCTATCCAATGATGTGCTTGCTTAAAAGCACAATTATTTTTCAAATATAAACTTATCATTCATTCAAGTTAATACACAATGATAATAGTCATGTTTGTTGTAGCCAAATAGATATAATCATAATATGAATATATCACTTATTTTTCTTTCTCATTTCTTTCCAACAAGTGGTCAAATTTATTAATGAAATAAATTATTCCTTATTCTTATGACTTGATATATTATATAATTAAATGTATAACCGGTACATATTATAAGTCATTTTTTGTCACATTCACAATTATATAGAAATTGTACAACTGGTACATAAAATATGTTTAACTTTACCTAGCAATATAATGTGTTAAGGTTTCATCAAGAACCTTTTCAAATAATATTTGTGACTTTATAACACTTTGAGGAATGTAATTGTAAATTACATTTTGATCAATGACAAAGTTCACTATAATACTAATAATTAGATATTCACTTCTAGGAATGTGCAATGAATAATTGACATAAGTAATGAATCATTCACTTCAAGGAATAACATTGAAAAAACCATACTTGCTTCTGGCAAGAAATATTGCATATATAATAACATGACTAATAATATCAATACTCTTTAAAATGAAATTTACTTTCTATCATTCTCTTCAGGGAATAATATGTAAATGTACAACAAAATTGATATACATGTTAACTTCTTTATTGTACAATAAACACACATCCAAGTCAATATCAAAGGTAGTTACACTTGCATTAGTTTATTCTCTTCATATTTGTTTTTCAATCTTGTTTATCATTATTTCATATTTTAATGTTTTGATGCAATTTTCTTAAAACTTTTGGGACTTGAAAAACTCAGTCACCAACTGCATCAATCATAATACATTTCAATGTTTTTTAATTGTGTTCATAAATTTCATATAATTGACAAATATGTGACATATTCACTTCAGAGAATTTCGCTAAAATATCACAACTCTTTAACAATTATGTTTCTTTTATATATCCTAATGAATAATATCACTTTTGTATAATTTTCAGGATATATGGAAGACCTTATCTCAAGGATCTATTTTTTTTTTCAATATGCCATCGACATGGAACTTTACAAATTCTAATGTAATCATTTGTAAATAACTATAAAATAAATACTATAGAGAAATCAATATTAAATATGTGAGATAGTAAGAACACATACATATGAATATAATCATATTTACGATAACAAGACATTAAACTATCTAATACTATAACAATGGTAAACTATCAACTCACATGTACATTTTTCTATGATCAATATATATAGTATAATAATCATATAAATATACCTTCGCAATAAAATATTTTTTACCTCAATAAACTATGATGACTAGAGGTTTGATAATGAATTTTGTTATCAACACAAGATGGTGGTTGAAGATTGAATCATCTAGTTCAGATTCAAAGAATGATTATGACTAGAGATTCATGATAATAATTTGAACCTACAAATAATGATAGTTAGAGAGTCGTGCCGATAACGTGTTATAAAACTTGTGTATCCTAATTTCAGCACGAGCCTTTTACTCAGATCATGTACAGTTGGCAGGTAACTGCAGGAATGGAATAACCTATAAGTCCAGGTATCCTCCACGTTGATTGCACAGTTCTCATGACGATTGCACGAGCTAGGGATGCATAAATTGAAAAGTGCGAGCTTGTAATATTTATAAGGCACAACCTCCATGATACGAGCTCGACGGTGCATTCAGCTCGTGGTAACTTAGAGATATGGCATGTGCACGGATCCCCGAAGACTCAGATACTTTATACAATCATTTATGGCCAGCCTGTGATAGTTAATGTCCCAGATATTAGGAGATTATTTATTTCATGATTAGATCATATCCTAGTATAAATAGGAATATTTCATAATAAATGTAATATATACGCAAATCCGTGATTGACTCACGTGGTTACCCAAACCTGTCCAAGGAATTTCTCTATAAATGTTTAGAATATTGGACAGGAAACGGAGAGGATTATTCTGAAATACCGAGACTTTGTCCAAATAGAGAGAGAAAAATAGTAATAATATAAACTTGTGGACTAGGTGAATTTTAACCACTGAACCACGTAAAAAGACCAGTGTTCTTGAGAATAATTTTCTTGCTTTGGTTTACCATCAAGCACTAATTCAACCTTGTTATTTTCTTGATTCACTGTTGGTGAAAAATTGCGTCAACAGTTTGGTGCCTTCATTGAGAGTTGAGATTAGTGCTTTCATCAAAATTCCCAACCAAACCACATCATGGTGGTCACTCGCTCGATGCACAACAATGAGATGGAGCAGCCTAGTGAGCAAGGGGCCCACCATGCCGCTGTTCCAAATGAGCATGGCCCTAAAGTTCAACAACGCCCGGGAAAGCAACCGGTTGGCCATGGCGATACTGGGAGTTCAACGTCATTGCCACCGAATCCAAACCTAGACTACTTAATTGTAGTGGAAATGGAAAACACGCAGTTAAGAAGCCATCTTGCTAGGGAAAATAGGCAAATCGAGGAGATTTTGGCTTGGTTACCCCCTCTTACAACCGACGTTAATGTCGAAAAGAGGAAAAGTGGGTCTCATAAGTCCCACAAGAATAACCGATCTAAGCCCAGTCGGTCAGTCAAAACTGCCACCCCAAGTTCTGTGCCCACACCATAAGATCGTCGAACTGCTCAACCTAGTGGCCCTCCCAGGGGTCATCGACATATTGGTCCGTCGGTCAGCACTGCGACTCCAAGCTCAGTACCACCATCGTACACGCATGGGAATACCCATGGCAACCCACGAGGAGGAGCCGGAGCAGGCTCACAGAGACAAAATGTTCAGACCAATCCTCCTGTGTCACGATCGGATCGCCAGGCGCAAAGAGCTAGAGGCAGAGCGATCGCGGGCTAATTTAGTTCGCCCTGATGGGACAAGAATTTCTTCGCCAGTCAGGCATCCCCCATCACCCATATGACATTCGACACCGCCTCATTCTACACGAGACATTCTAGTTCATGGGAACAGCAGGAGAAATCCTCCTCTGTCTGCGCAGGACATTCCTGCTTATGGAGATAGCAGGAGAAATCCTCCCCATCTGCCCCCACTTATGTCTTGCGAATACGTGTCAATAGTCCAGATCCTCAGCCTCAATCGCGAGAAGTGAGCTTTGAGAATGGAAGTTATTGGACTAAGAGCCATCGAAGTGGCAGGTCTGAAGGTGATCTGAGAAATCACCTGAGTTTGGCTCAAAGTCCCCGATTCGATCCACAGCCTAATCTGCGAGATCGTTTAAACTCGTAGAGAAGAAATTTAGCTCGAAATGGAGGAGTTAGTTACACTCGCCATGGGGGAGGTCCTTCCGAGGTACGTGATAACGGGAATGCCCCACAAAACCAAGCCCGAACTTGGAGGGACAACAACCCGCTGAACGCATACGATGGGACGGGAGCTATTGAACAGCCCCAGAATAACCAAGGAACTAGGGGCCAAACCCTCGAAAGGTTAGGCCAGATGGAGGAGCTAATGAAAATGCACCTATCAGAAAAAGATAAAGATGAGTGTGATTCAGAGGATGAGCTCGAGCTTTTCGCCTTGAATATTGTGGTGACTGCATATCCACAGGGTTTCAGGATGCCACATTTGTCGACGTTTGACAGAGATCCGTCCGACCACCTTGGGATGTTCAACATCATGATGATGGCCCACAACATCGGGCCCCAGCTAAGATGCTTAATATTCCCCTCGACTTTGACTGGGCTAGCTAGGCAATGGTTCAAACAATACAAGAGGCATTCAATCAGATCGTGGAAGAGCTTTTCCGCTGATTTCAAGAGAGCATTCAGAGCTTCTCAAGCAGCTAGGATTAAATCTGACTCTCTGGAAAATGTAAAGCAACAGCCCGGTGAACCGTTGAAAGCATACCTAAGTAGGTTTTCCAATGATACTGCGCGAGCTAGAGACGCCGACGAGAGTTCTAAACTTATGGCAATGAGAACAGGAATCCTTGTTGGAGGCAATGTGTGGCAAGAGCTGCAGAGGAAAGGAGTTAGTACTGTTGATGAGTTCTTGAACTGAGCTCAAAGGTGGGTTAATCTAGAAGAGGCGCAAACTTTCGTCGTAGGAACCAGCCAAGTCCTTGTCCAGTCCATTGGAGTGATAACGGATGTAGCAGCTACGGCACAAACCGTTGCCCAGAATAACCAAGGGGGAAATAACAAGAGAAAGGGAAATGGTGAGGACGACCAAAATGGAACAAACAAAAACAAGCACGTGGAGAAATTTAAGCCAGTCTATACTGCAGATACCGATCTCATGGATACTAGAGAACGCATCTTCTTGGCAAATTTTGCTTGCCTTCCGTGGAAGAAATCAGAACCGTTAAAGAATCAAAGGGCAAAGAGAGACCCTTGTTGATTCCACAATGATATCGGTCATAATACTGATGATTGCAGAAACCTAAAAAATGAAATCGAGACTCTCATCAGGGCAGGACCTTTGGCTCAATATGCCCGGAATCGAACAACTCCCCGTCAGCCTACTGGACAAAACACTTCGTCAGTTCCGGAAGCTCCAATGAATCAAACTGGAGCTCAGGTGAATCTGGAAAACCCTCCTCCGATAACAGGAGGAGATATAGCCACCATTTCGGGAGGACCTCATTTGGCAGGCACAAGCAGAGGTGCCCAGAATAGGTATATCAACGAGCTGAAATCCCATAACGGAGTCGAGTTTTTCCCAAAGCAACGGTTGTCAAAGCATCAGTAATTGGAAAAACAACCATTCAGTTTTATAGAGGAAGATGCCAGCCACGTTCAGTTCCCACATAACGGTGCTCTGGTGATAATCGTTCAGCTCGCAAACCGGAGACTTAGGAGGACGCTAGTAGATAATGGAAGTTCCGTGAATCTACTCTTTAGGTCCACCTTAGAAAAAATGAGATTGTTTGTAACTGAGCTGAAGGCCACCTCCACGACTCTATATGGGTTTTCTGGTGAAGGGTCAGCAGCTATAGGAACAATTGAGTTAGTGGTAACATTGGGTGAAGGTCCACGAACTATCTCCAAACTTCTCGAGTTCGTGGTCATCGATTGTCCAGCCGCATACAATGCAATTTTGGGCTGACCTGCATTGATGGCGTTCGAAGCCATAACCTCTATCCGCCACCTGGCAATCAAATTCCCCTCATCCACAGGAATATTCACTGTCAGAGGCGATCAGCTTGCTGCTAGGGAATGCTATAGCATTTTCATGAAGGGAAAACCACAGCCCGGGCAGCATGCAATGGCCATAAGTGACGGAGGTGAGGAGTCCCAGGAAGTAGAAGTTGCCTCCAGGACTGAAGAACCTCAAGGAACAAAGGATAGAGACGCCGCCCCAAGTAATGACATCAATCCACGAATGGGCGAAGATAGGTCAAAGCTCCAAGCTATTGAGGAGCTCGAGGAAATAAATATAGATCCCACAGACGCTTCAAGAGTCATTAAGATTGGAAAAAATATTGGCAATGATAGGAAGAAGGAGTTGGTTAATTTTCTACAAGGGAATCTAGATGTCTTCGCCTGGTCTCATGAAGACATGGTGGGAATAAGCCCAAGTATGATCATGCATACCCTAAACTTGGATAAGAATGTGCCCGCAAAATCCCAAAATCAGAGACCTTTGGGAACAATACGAGATGAGGCATTGGAAGAAGAAGTAGCACGGTTATTAAAGTGCGGATTCATTCGTGAAGCAAAATACCCGATCTGGGTAGCGAATCCTGTCCTGGTACCAAAGCCGAATGGAGAGTGGCGGACCTGCATTGATTTCTCCAATCTGAATAAAGCTTGTCCTAAGGATTGTTTCCCATTGCCGAGGATTGATCACTTGGTAGATGCCACCGTGGGACACGAGCTCATGTCCTTTATGGATGCGTACTCTGGATATAACCAGATCGTGATGAATCCTGCGGACTAGGAGCATACTAGCTTTATGACTCCAACGAATGTATACTATTATAAAGTTATGCCCTTCGGGCTGAAGAACGCTGGGGCTACCTACCAACAGTTAGTCAACAAAATGTTCGTTGATCAGATCGGGAAAAACATGGAAGTGTATGTCGACGATATGCTAGTCATGTCAAAGACTGCCGATAAGCATTTTTCCGATCTGAAGGAATGTTTTGAAATCTTGAGGAAATACAATATGATGCTAAATCCCCATAAATTTACTTTTGGAGTAGTGTCGGGAAAGTTTCTGGGATTCGTAGTCAATACAAGGGAGATAAAGTCGAACCCAGAGAAAATCAGGTCACTGTTGGAGATGCCTTCGCCCAGTGTGGCGTGCTACGACATGACACACCTTCAGGGGGCATTTTATATGTATGAGCATGCCTTGGTGCTTAATCATTAGTCAAGTCTTGCACCAAGTAACCGCAAGGGTAGGGTAGTGGCAATTTTGTAATTATCCATATGTCTCCCAAACAAAAATCATATATGTTACTGGGAAGACCTTGTATCCCTAGAAGGCTCCTTAGGGGGAGGTGACATGGTGACTTAGGGAAGCACCTTGGCCACCAGAAGATAGGGGACAGAGCTGTGTACTCCCTTGCCCTATCAAGGCCTTATATGAATAAAATGATGTTTATCCATGTGCCTTAGTGTATGCTTCCTTTATGGTCTATGTGTTGCATGTTTTTTACCTTCGTTGGGCCATCGCATGCCACTTGCCTATGTTGTATGCTCTAGTTATTGTGTGGGATATTGTCCTTGGATGGCTTGCTTTGTGCTTGCTCATGCTTCGTCATTGCCCTTACATGTGCGAGACTTGTAACGTGGCTAACCATTGGATTTGTTTGCTGCAGGTGTGAATTTTAGGCTTACTTGCTAGCTGAGAGCGCTAACAAATGTTGCATGTTCCGTCAATTAGAGTAGTGAATTTGGTAGCCCGTGACAGTTGGTATCAGAGCCAGGTTAGAGAAATCTTGGTGACCCTGCATGATGGTGAGCAACACTCAAAGGATTGAAGCGTTGGAGAGGCGCGTTGGAGAGCTAGATGGCCTGGAAGAGAAGGTTAGGGATCTTAGCTCTGTCAGGATAGAACCGGAGACGAACAGCACAAAAAACTGTGTGGCTGTACTGGAGTGAGATACGACCAATCTACTAGCATGCATAACTGCAATCGAGCGAAGGGAGAACCTTTCAAGCACATCCAATAGTCCTCAGAGGGAGGAACGTATTGAGGTAGTGGAACGGGGGGTGAAAGACCTTCAAGAAGCACTAAATGACCTCGTAGAAAATTGTAGGGGGTCAGTTGAGGCATTGAAGGATGAGATGTTTGAGATGAACACTAAGCTGAACCTTACCATGAGGGCAGTCAGGAATCTGCCTGCAAGTAGACCCATTGGCATGGAATACAAAAGGGTAAAAGTGCCTGAGCCGAGGACCTATGGTGGGGCTAGAGACGTAAATGACTTAGAAAACTTCCTCTTTGATATGGAGCATTACTTCCGAGCCATGAGAGCTGAATTAGAAGATGGCAAGGTCGCCATGGCAACAATGTACTTGTCTGCGGATGCCAAAGTGTGGTGGAGGACGAAGTACGATGACATTCAGAACGACAGATGCACCATAACAACATGGGAAGATCTAAAGAGAGAATTGAAGATTCAATTTCTCCCTGAAAATGTCACCTACAGAGATCGACGCCAGTTGAGAGAGATGAAGTACACTGGAACAATCTGAGAATACGTGAAGAAATTCTCAGGGTTAATGCTTGATATCAAAGACATATCTGAAGTGGACAAGCTCTTTGCATTTTTAGAAGGATTGAAGCCTTGGGCAAAGCAAGAGCTCGAGAGACAGTGAGTGGCTAACCTGGCCACTGCTCAAGCTGCTGCCAAACGACTGACTGATTACTCATCAGGGAACATTCAATCGAAGAAGATTAACCCGTCGACTAGCGGAAGCAACGTTGAGGGTAAAAAGTCAGGAAAGTCTTGGCAGAGGAGAGAAGAGGAGTGTGGAGTCTAACTCTCCTAACAAAGGTAGTAACCCCCCATTCAAGAAACCTCTTACATGTTGGATTTGTACCGGACCACGAAAGTCGACAGAATGTCCTCACAAATCCAAGATGAGTGCCCTCCAGGCATCATTTGCCCAAGGGGAACCAGCCAACGAAGAGGAGGAGGAGGAATATATGCACATGGGTGCCCTTCGAATGCTAAATGCTCTCAAGAAACATGGTGTGAAAGTGAAGAGGACCCTTGGAAAAGGACTAATGTATGTGGACGCCACCCTAAACGGTAGCCAGAAGTGTGATGATCGACACGGGCGCCACTCACAACTTCATTTTAGAGATCGAAGCTAAACATCTGGGAATAAAATGGGAGAAGGACCATGGCCGCATGAAAGTGGTTAACTTAGAAGCCTTAGCCATAACCGGCGTGGCTAAGAAGGTGAACATGAAGATCGGCTTGTGGGAGGGGCAAATTGACTTGGTGGTCGTGCGAATGGATGAATTTGATGTGATATTGGGTATGGACTTCCTTACGGAGAAGGGAACCATTCCCATCCCAGCTACGGGAAGTCTACTCATAATGGGAGAGACACCTGCAGTGGTGCCTGCTAAAGTGGAGTAGCACCCAGAAACCAAGCTGTTGTCAGCCTTGCAATTGAAGAAGGGTGTGAAAAGACAAGAGCCTACGTATATTATCCTACCCACAGTTTACGAGGATACGGCGGATGAAGTCATTCCACCAGAGATTCAAATGGTCTTGAAGAAGTATGGGGATATAATGTCGGATAAACTTCCCAAAGCCTTACCACCTAGAAGAGGGATTGATCACCAGATCGAACTGGTGCCGGGAACCAAACCACCTGCAAAGGCGGCCTATAGGATGGTGCCCCCTGAACTAGAAGAACTGAGGAAGCAGTTGAAGGAATTACTAGAGGCAGGCTTCATAGACCATCGAAGGCACCATTTGGTGCGCCTGTGCTATTTCAGAAGAAGCACGACGGGAGCTTGAGAATGTGTATTGATTATCGGGCTCTCAACAAGGTGACAGTGTGTAATACATACCCCATCCCCTTGATCGCAGACTTGTTTGACCAGTTAAGTGGAGCGAAATTCTTTACAAAGCTGGATTTGAGATCGGGCTACTATCAAGTGCGGATAGCAGAAGGGGATGAGCCAAAGACAACGTGTGTGACTTGATATCGAGTATTCGAGTTTCGAGTCATGTCGCTTGGGTTGACAAACGCACCAGCCACATTCTATACGTTGATGAACCAAATTTTCCATGAGTACCTAGATAAGTTTGTGGTAGTCTACTTGGATGACATTGTTGTTTATAGCTCCACAATAGAAGAACATCAATGACACTTAGCTCAAGTGTTTCAGAAATTGAGAGAGAATGAACTCTATGTGAAGTGAGAGAAGTGCTCCATCGCCCAAGAGAGAATCAAGTTCCTAGGCCACATTGTAGAACGTGGTCGGATCTGCATGGATCTAGAGAAGGTACGGGCCATTCAAGAATTGAAGGGCCCCCCCAATTTTAAGGAACTACGCTCTTTCCTTGGTTTAGCAAACTATTATCAAATATTTGTGGAGGGCTATTCAAGAAGAGCGACACCCTTGACCGAGTTGTTGAAGAAGGGTGTAACTTGGACATGGACCGATAGGTGTGTCGAAGCATTTGAGAGTTTGAAGGAAGCCATGATGCAAGATCATGTCCTCCTCTTACCAGATGTTAGTAAACCCTTTGAAGTGAAGACAAATGCGTCTGATTATGCTTTGGGAGGAGTACTTGTACAAGAGGGTCACCCCGTAGCTTATGAAAGCCGTAAACTTATGAAGGTAGAGAGGCGGTACACTGCACAAGAGAAGGAGCTTCTCGCAGTAACTCATTGTCTACGAGTGTGGAGGCACTATTTGTTAAGGTTGAAGTTTGTGGTGAAAACAGATAATGTCGCAGTGAGTCATTTTCTCACCCAGCCAAAGCTTACCCCTAAGCAAGCAAGATGGCAGGAGTTCATAGCAGAATTTGACTTTCATTTCGAACACAAGGCGGGTCGTCTAAACCAGGTAGTTGATGCCCTGAGTCACAAGGCTGAGTTAGCAGCTCTAAAATTGCTAGCAAATATGTCGGCTAGCGGGGTGACTACTCCCATCCGAGAGTGCATTAAGGAGAACCTAGTGAAAGACCCCGCGGTGAAGACCATCATGAATCTCACAAAAGAGGGAAACACTTGCCAGTTTTGGGTGGAAGATGATCTTTTGTGGGCCAAGGGTGGCCACTTATATATTCCAAAGATGGGAGATTTATGGAGGACACTAATGAGTGAGTGTCACGACACCTTGTGGGCAGGTCATCCAGGGTGGTAGTAAACACATGCCCTGTTGAAGCAGGGGTACAACTGGCCACAAATTCGCGATGATATCGTGGAGTATACCAAGACTTGTCTCACCTGCCAGCAAGACAAAGTGGAGAGACACAAGACGCCAGGGTTGTTAGAACCTTTGTCTGTCCCAAGCCGACCGTGGGAGAGTGTGTCGCTTGACTTCATTACTAGTCTACCATAGATAGGAGACTTGAGTGCGATCTTAGTGATCATGGACAGATTTTCACAGTATGCAACCTTCATACTGGTGTTGAAGTATTTTTCGGCAGAAGAGACAGCAAGAATTTTCTTTAAGTATGTTGTTAAGAATTGGGGAGTACCCCAAAATATAGTCAGTGACCGAGATGGAAGATTCCCAGGAACCTTTTGGTCCAAGTTATTCAACCTTTTGGGGTCACAACTAAACTTTTCCTCGAGCTACCATCCTCAAACAGATGGACAGACTGAGAGATTTTGTAATGACCCAAATTTACTAATAAGGCTTAAGGGCCTTGATTAGTATCCCTGGAGGGCATAACTGGGTTATATGTGAATTACGTGATTAAAAGCATGTTATATGATTATTTGAATATCTGTGATGCATGACTATGTGTACCAGTATGCATGTAGGCCCTGATTAGGTTAGAAGGGTATTTCGTAATTTTGGCCCGTTGAGGGCATAACTGTATATATTTGTAATAAATTGTCGAGACCACATTATTATGTGGATATATTTGTAATCTATGACTCGAGGTGATCTTAGTGAGTGATTTAACGAAAAAGTCACAGCGGGGACTTATACCCGGCTCGAGGCGAGCCTGGGGGTATTTATGGGAATTTAGAGAATATATTGGGGTCTATTTTGATATTGAGGAATATAATTGGTGATTAGTTAGGTGTCGAGAAGTAAGCGGTAAATATTAGAGAAATTTGAGGAATTAGCGGGAATTGGGTGTAATGACCAAAATGCCCCTAGGAGGTTTAAAAGCTTAGTTTAAAGGGGAGGGCAAATTGGTCATTTTTCTTATAAGGGATAAGTATTACTAGACTTTATACCTTAGTGGAGTGTGTAGGAGGCAGTAGAGGTATGAAAAGAAAGAAAAGAAAGAGAAAAGAAGGAAGGAAGAAAACAGGAGTCTATTTTTTTCTCTCTCAGTTGGAGGTCGCTTCTCCATTTCTTGAGGGAATTGGAAGCTAAAACTCAGAGAGAGTTTGGGCAGGAGCTTGAGGCTAGGATCCCTGGTTTGGTTTGAAGAGTTAGCAAGGGTTGTTCATCCTTTGAGGTAAGGTTCAAGGTAGCTTTTCAGTTTCTGGTTCTTAGTATAAATATGGATTTTGAGCTGAGTTTTGGTGAGAATTCTAGGGAATTGAGGCTTAAACTTTGAGGAGTGAAAGATAAGGAAGGGTAGAGGATAGCCTAAGGTTGAATCTCTCTGCTGAAGGTAAGAAGTTCTGAACTTGGTCACTTGAATTCTGTGGTTTCAGTTGTTATTCTTGTTGAGTTTTTAGGCTCTAGGTTCAGCTATGGTGATTTCCTTGATTTGGGGTACATGTGGTTGAGTTTTGTATGGTTGGGACTTATGGGATGAGTTGAGGATGTTGAGAGGCTTTTTTTGAAGTTTGGTTGAGGTTTGATTGAGTTTTGGAAAGGTTTGGCTCGAGGAAATTCGAAGAGGAGAAAACTGGGTAGTGTCTAGCTGTGACTAGCGCTAGCCTTAGGGCGCTACAGTGCTAGGCTTGGGCGTATGGGAGCCTGAAGGCTCTAATTGTAGCGCTGTAGCACCCACCTTAGGGCGTTGTAGTGCTACCTTGTTCCCAGAAAGGGGTTTTTGGGTGATTTCTAAGGGTTTTTGCCCGAGGGCTCGGGGTTTGATTCCACCACCCCGTTTGGTGGAATTAGGGCTTCCCGAGGGCTTGGGATTGATTCCGAGGCTAGGTTTTGGATTTGAGGTTTAGTGATGATTCTGATCTATGGCTGTGACTAGGTGTACGCTAGGGCTCAGACGGGATCGTGCATGAGGATCAAATTGAACAAAGCTAGCGAAATCTAAAGGTAAGAAAGCTACACCCGGTTATGTGTTTGTGATGGGACTAAGAGCTCCCTATATCTGTATAATGTCATAGATGGTATTATGCCATGGGACATGTGATAAACGGCCTAAGGGTACCGTAAATAATACTTGCGCACAGGGCGCGGCTCGGCCATTGGTAGCTGAGGACAGCTTAATATTCACTAAGCTCGGTTTAAGTGGGCCGAAGTCAGTGGGATAAATAGAGGGTGCGTCCTAAGGGCATTAACCCTAGTTATCGCATGTGAATTGATTAATGGTATGAGATGATGTATGTTGAATACTTGAACAACATGAATGTCTAAACTGTTGAGTATATGTTTATAATGTATGAGTTATCTGGTTGTTTGCTAAATGTTTCTGCTCTGCTATAGTGTTTTCTTGCTGGGCCTTGGCTCACGGGTGCTGCGTGGTGCAGGTAAAGGCAAGGGCAAGTTGGACCAATCCTGAGATGGAGAGCTGCGGGGCTGAATGTACATAGTTGGTTGATCGGCCGCCTCGGCTGATCGGCCACCTCGGCCGAGGAGTGATACAAGACGAGAAAAGCTTAATTGTCTATTTTTCCTTAGAGTGGCTAATAACTGTATTTTAGTCCTAAAATTTTGTAAACTGTCTTTTAACTTTACTACTTTTGGGATCCCATGTAAAGAAACTGTTTGTTTATAAGAAAGGAAGCTTTTGAGGCCAAAATCTTTTAACCCTAGTTCAACTGTAGTTTCAGTGATACGTTTCAAATTAAACGACTTGATTAGCAAGTCTTGCACCTTTATAAACACACAGTGTAACGGTCTTGGCTGTCTAGGGCGTTACAACTTGGTATCAGAGCATCCTAGGTTTAAGGGTTCCTGAAGACTAGCTAGACATGTACATTCGTCGCGAAAGACAAGCTCGACTTAGGGTTTGGTAATTGTGTATACATGACTATATGTTTAAATGATCTGAATGAAATATGATTGTTGATATCTGCTTGATTAATAGGGAGCATGAGATACTGATAGGGCCTGGCCCTTGACTATTGCATGATGATATTGAGGCGTGCTTATCAGCCTTGCTATGCATGTGAATGAATATATGGATGAATATTAGGATAAACTGTTATATTTTGATTATTTGTGAATGTTTAGGGTTTTAATGGTGGATCATGGAAGGATTATTACCCTGTCATCATAGTCTGACTGTCGAGTTATTGATTGCAGATTGACTTGGATAATTATGCGTCCAAGAAAATCCACACGACAAGCCGGCAACATATCTGAGACTAGAGATGATGACCAGGGCTAGGCCCCTCTGCCAGTCCCTGAGAACTGGCAGCAGCTTATGGCAGACATGCAAGCTCGACTACAAAGCCAGGATGAACAGATCAAAATTTTACGACAGCAGGCTCCATTAAGGAGTGTTGCCCCCATTATGCCACTTGCAGTGGTACAAGTTGTACAGTCAATAGAGGTTGGGAACAGATGGGAGCCATTGTACAAGCGGTTTAGGAAACAACAGCCCCCAATCTTTGAGGGAGGACCTGATCCACTAAAGGCTGAACAGTGGATGACCATGATTACTACCATTCTGGACTTTATGAGGGTAGAGGGACATGACAGAGTGGCCTGTGCCACACATATGCTGAGAGATGATGCCCGTATTTGGTGGGAAGTGGCATCATAGTCCAGGGATGTTACTGCTTTGACTTGGGAAGGATTCAAGGACCTATTCAGTCAGAAGTATTATAATGTTGCCATCAGGGCAGCGAAGGTAAATGAGTTCGTGGGGCTGGTTCAAGGCAACATGACAGTTACAGAATATGCCCTAAAGTTTGACAGACTTGCGAAGTTTGCACCAGACCTTGTGCCTATTGATGCAGCTAGGAAGGACAGATTTATTAGAGGGCTTAATGCGATGATAGCCCGAGATGTGAGGATTACAACAGTTCCTGGAGGGACAACTTATGCCCAGGCTGTAGAAAAAGGCTCTTATCGCTGAGGAGGCGGAGAATAAGATATGGAGGGAGAGTGCAGCAAGGCGGGAGGGCCGCAGGGCAGTGCCTCCATATCCTGGTTCTGGTATGGGGGGAGGCCCCAGTGATTTAAAGAGGAAGACCCCTGATTCTTCGACCGCTCCTAGTCCTGATAGGAGAGGTCAGGGTACTCAGGGTGGCCGTCAGGGAGGTGGTGATACATGGAGGACTTATCCTAAGTGCACGAGGTGCAGAAGACGCCATCCGGGCGAATGTTGGGCTAAGGCCTGTTACGTGTACGGGGAAGGTGGACAGCTTGACTCCAGCTCGAGTGTTCACCCTGACGCAGACAGAGGCCGAGGCTAGTCCCTCGGTAGTGACAGGTTAGCTTTCTAGCGCTGGCTCTCCTTTTACTGTATTGATTGACTTTGGTGCTACACATTCGTTTGTTTCTAGTAAGGTGATTGATAGACTGTGTAGACCTAGTGAGTATTGTACTTCAGGGTTTGGGACTATTTTTCCTACAGGGGAACTGGTAGTATCTAGGAGGTGGATTAGAGCACTGCTAGTGATAGTTGACGGTACAGAGTTGTCAGTAGATTTGATTGGGTTGAGTATGGAGGACTTTGATATGATTTTAGGTATGGATTGGTTGGTTAGATAAGGAGCTACTATTGACTGGAGGAAGAAGATGGTGACCTTTGAGCCGGAGGGCGAGGAACCCTTTATTTTTGTGGGAGCGGTGCATGGACCCCGCGTACCCAAGATATCGGCGCTGAGTGCCAGAGATCTGTTACAAGGAGGGTGTATAGGTTTTCTGGCTAGTGTGGTGGATACCACCAGGGTTTTTCCAGCAGGACCGAAAGAGACTAGATTGGTTTACGAGTTCTTGGATGTGTTTCCTGAGGACTTGTCAGGGTTGTCGCTGCGTAGAGAGATTCAGTTTGTCATTGAGTTGGCGCCAAGGATAGAGCCAGTGTCGTGGGCACCATATAGGATGGCACCGACGAAACTAAAAGAATTGAAGATACAGTTGCAGGAGCTTCTGGATTTGGGGTTCATCAGGCCTAGTTACTCGCGATGGGGTGCTCTAGTTTTGTTTGTGAAGAAGAAGGATGGGACTTTGAGAATGTGTATAGACTACAGAGAATTGAATATGTTGACTATCAAGAATAAGTATCCCCTACCAAGGATTGACGACTTGTTCGATCAGCTACAGGGTAAGACGGTGTTCTCAAAAATTGATCTTCGATCTGGTTATCACCAGCAGAGGATCAAGGACGAGGACATACCGAAGACGGCCTTCCGAACAAGGTATGGGCACTATGAGTTTCTGGTCATGTTGTTTGGTTTGACCAACGCCCCAGCAGCCTTTATGGACCTAATGAATAGAGTGTTCACGGACTTTCTGGATCAGTTCGTTATTGTCTTCATCGACAACATCTTAGTGTACTCCAGTTCAGAGGCAGAGCATGAGTTTCATCTTCGACAGGTTCTGCAGAGAATGAGGGAGCATCAGCTGTACGCCAAGTTTAAGAAATGTAAATTTTGGTTACCAGAAGTGACATTCCTTGGACATATTGTGGGTGTAGATGGAATTAAGGTGGATCCATCTAAGGTAGAGGCAGTTAGGGATTGGCCAAGGCCAAGGAACGCCTCGGAGGTGCAGAGTTTTCTTGGTTTAGAGGGTTACTACAGACGGTTTGTGGAAGGCTTCTCGAAGATAGCAGCGCCGATGACAGAATTGACACGGAAGAATTTGAAGTTTATTTGGTCAGACAAGTGTGAGGACAGTTTCCAAGAGTTGAAGCGACGGCTTATTTCCGCGCTTGTGCTGAGTCTTCCTTCGGGGGAAGGGAAGTTTGTTGTCTACTGCGATGCATCGAGGTTGGGTTTAGGCTGTGTGTTGATACAGAATGAGAAGGTCATAGCTTATGCATCACAACAGCTGAAAGAGTATGAGCAATGGTATCCTACCCGTGATTTGGAGCTAGCAGCGGTGGTATTCGCACTGAAGTTTTGGCGACATTATCTGTATGGGGAGAAGTGTGAGATATACACTGACCATAAGAGTCTGAAGTATTTCTTTACACAGAAAAACCTGAACATGAGACAGAGGCGTTGGCTAGAGTTGGTGAATAACTACGATTGTGACATCCTTTACAATCTGAGGAAATCCAACGTAGTGATAGATGAATTGAGCCGGAGAGGCCCAGGTAAGTTATATAGTTCCACCCAGATCTCGAGAGAGTTAGCTGATGAGATGGTCAGAGCAGGGGTAGAGTTGGTGATGGGCCGGTTGGCCAATATTACTCTGCAGTCGACCCTGCTAGAGCGGATTAAAGAAGGGCAATTGGTAGACGCACAGTTACAGGAGGTTAGAGAGAATGTCTTAGCGGGAGTAGCTAAGGACTATTCTATCTCTGAGGTTGGTTTGCTTCGGTATCAAGGACGGATTTGTGTTCCGAATGATGAGGGGATCAAACTAGAGATATTGGATGAGTCTCATACGACGCCATACTCACTTCATTCGGGAACCACGAAGATGTACCAAGATCTACGGACGTTATACGGACGTTATATTGGTGGAGTACGTAGCCAGATGTTTAACTTGTCAGCAGGTGAAAGCTAAGCATCAACGACCAACAGGGTTGCTTCAGCCTTTGGGTATTCCCGAGTGGAAATGGGAGGATATTACAATGGATTTTGTGGGAGGTTTACCTAGAACTGTAGGGCTTCATGACTCGGTGTGGGTGATAGTGGACAGATACACCAAGTCAGCCCATTTTCTTCCAGTGAAGTCGACATATACTATGGTTCAGTATGCTGAGTTGTACATGAGGGAGATCGTACGTCTCCATGGGGTTCCTAAGTTTATAGTGTCAGACTGGGATCCTATCTTTTCCTCCAAGTTTTAGGGTGGTTTACAGAAGGCTATGGGGACTCAGTTGAAGTTCAGCACAGCCTTTCATCCTCAGACTGATGGACAGTCTGAGAGGACGATTCAGGTATTGGAAGTTATGCTCAGAGCGTGTGTGATTAACTTTGAGGGATCATGGAGTAAGTATCTCCCGTTGATTGAATTTTCGTATAACAATAGTTACCAATCAACGATTGAAGTGGCTCCCTACGAGATGTTATATGGAAGGAAGTGTAGATCACCCATTCATTGGGATGAGACGGGTGAGAGGAAGTATTTGGGGCCAGATATGGTTCAGAGGACAAGTGAAGCTATAGAGAAGATCCGAGCTAGGATGCTCGCCTCACAGAGCAGCAGAAAAGCTACGCTGATCCCAAGTGTAGGGACGTGGAGTTCTAGGTTGGGGACCATGTGTTTCTCTGAGTTTCACCATTGCGAGGGGTGAGGAGATTTGGAAAGAAGGGCAAGCTAGGCCCTATGTTCATCGGACCTTTTGAGATCCTAGACAGGATCAGTCAGGTGACTTACAGGTTAGCCTTGCTACCATCATTGTCAGGAGTTCATGACGTGTTCCATGTTTCTATGCTTTGAAAGTACGTCTCTGATGTGACACAAGTGTTGAGGTATGAAGACCTGGAATTACAGATAGATCTAGCCTATGAGGAGCAACCGATTCAGATCTTGGATCGGAAAGAAAAAGTACTACGGAACAAGATGATTCCTCTTGTTAAGGTGTTATGGAGGAATAGTAGGGTCGAGGAAGCGACTTGGGAGCTTGAGACAGCGATGCGGGATCAGTATCCCGAGTTATTCAGGTAAATTTCGAGGATGAAATTCTCATTAGGAGGGGATAGTTGTAACGACCCAAATTTACTAATAAGGCTTAAGGCCCTTGATTAGTGTCCCGGGAGGGCATAACTGGATTATATGTGAATTAAGTGATTAAAAGCATGTTATATGATTATTTGAATATCTGTGATGCAAGACTATGTGTACTAGTATGCATGTAGGCCCTCATTAGGTTAAAAGGGTATATTTGTAATTTTGGCCCATTGAGGGCATAACTGTATATATTTGTGATAAATTGTCGAGACCACATTATTATGTGGATATATTTGTAATCTATGACTCGAGGCGATCTTAGTGAGCGGTTTAACGAAAAAGTCACAGCAGGGACTTATACTCGAATCAAGGCGAGCCTGGGGTATTTCTGGGAATTTAGAGAATATATTAGGGTCTATTTTGATATTGAGGAATAGAATTGGTGATTAGTTAGGTGTAGGGAAGTAAGCGGTAAATATTAGAGACATTCGAGGAATTAGCATGAATTGGGTGTAATGACCAAAATGCCCCTAGGAGGTTTAAAAGCTTGGTTATAAAGGGGAGGGAAAATTGGTCATTTTGCTTATAAGGGATAAGTATTACTAGACTTTATACCTTAGTGGAGTGTGTAGAAGGCAGTAGAGGTTTGAAAAGAAAGAGAAAAGAAGGAAGGGGGAAAACAGGAGTCTATTTTTTTCTCTCTCGGGTTGAGGTCTCTTCTCCATTTCTTGAGGGAATTTGAAGCTAAAACTCAAAGAGAGTTTGGGCAGGAGCTTGAGGCTAGGATCCCTGGTTTGGTTTGAATAGTTAGCAAGGGTTGTTCATCCTTTGAGGTAAGGTTCAAGGTAGCTTTTCAGTTTCTAGTTCCTAGTATAAATATGGATTTTGAGCTGAGTTTTGGTGAGAATTCTAGGGAATTGAGGCTGAAACTTTGAGGAGTGAAAGCTAAGGAAGGGTAGAGGATAGTCTAAGGTTGAATCTCTCTGCTGAAGGTAAGAAGTTCTGAACTTGGTCACTTGAATTATGTGGTTTCAGTTGTTCTTCTTGTTGAGTTTTTAGGCTCTAGGTTCAGCTATGGTGATTTCCTTGATTTGGGGTACATGTGGTTGAGTTTTGTATGGTTGGGACTTATGGGATGAGTTGAGGATGTTGAGAGGCTTTTTTTGAAGTTTGGTTGAGGTTTGATTGAGTTTTGGAAAGGTTTGGCTCGAGGAAATTCGAAGAGGAGAAAACTGGGTAGTGTCTGGTTGTGACTAGCGCTGTAGCGCTAGCCTTAGGGCGCTACAGCGCTAGGCTTGGGCATATGGGAGCTTGAAGGCTCTGTTTGTAGCACTGTAGCGCCCACCTTAGGGCGCTGTAGCGCTACCCTGTTCCCAGAAAGGGGTTTTTGGGTGATTTCTAAGGGTTTTTGCCCGGGGGCTCGGGGTTTGATTCCCCCACCCCGTTTGGTGTAATTAGGGCTTCCTGAGGACTCGGGATTGGTTCCGAGGCTAGGTTTTGGATTTGAGGTTTAGTGATGATTCTGATCAATGGCTGTAACTAGGTGTACACTAGGGCTCAGACGGGATTGTGCTTGAGGATCAAATAGAACAAAGCTAGCGAAATCGAAAGGTAAGAAAACAGCACCCGGTTATGTGTTTGTGATGGGAGTAAGAGCTCCCTATATCTGTATAATGTCATAGATGGTATTATGCCATGGGACATGTGATAAACAGCCTAAGGGTGCCGTAAATAATACTTACGCACAGGGCGCGGCTCGGCCACTAGTAGCTGAGGACAACTTAATATTCACTGAGCTCGGTTTAAGCGGGCTGGAGTCAATGGGATAAATAGAGGGTGCGGCCTAAGGGCGTTACCCCTAGTTATCGCTTGTGAATTGATTAATGATATGAGATGATGTACTTGGTATGCTGAATACTTGAACAACATGAATGTCTGAACTGTTGAGTATATGTTTATATTGTATGAGTTATCTGGTTGTTTGCTTAATGTTATGCTCTGCTATAGTGTTTTCTTTCTGGGCCTTGGCTCACGAGTGCTGCGTGGTGCAGGTAAAGGCAAGGGCAAGTTGGACCAATCCTAAGATGGAGAGCTATGGGGCTGAATGTACATAGTCGGCTGATCAGCCGCCACGACCGAGGAGTGATATAGGACGAGAAAAGCTTAATTGTCTATTTTGCCTTAGAGTGGCTAATAAATGTATTTTAGTCCTAAAATTTTGTAGACTGTCTTTTAACTTTACTACTTTTGGGATCCCATGTAAAGAAATTGTTTGTTCATAAGAAATGAAGCTTTTGAGGCCAAAATCTTTTAACCCTAGTTCAACTGTAGTTTCAGTGACACGTTTCAAATTAAACGACTTGATTAGCAAGTCTTGCACCTTTATAAACACACAATGTAACGGTCTTGGCTATCCAAGGCGTTACAAATTCAATGGGATGTTGGAAGAGTACTTGCGGCATTTTGTCAGTGCCAACCAAAAGAATTGGCCGCAACTACTAGACGTTGCTCAATTTTGCTTCAACTCTCAGAAGAGTTCTTCGTCAAACAAGAGCGCTTTTGAAGTTGTCAATGGCCAGCAACCACTGTTACCCCACACAGTGGATGAGTATCGAGGGAGAAATCTGAGAGCCTTTAATTTTACGAAAGACTGGAAGAAAACCATCGAGATTGCCCGAGCCTATCTGGAGAAGGTATCAAAGAGAATGAAGAAGTAGGCAGATCAGAAAAGACAACCGCTGGAATTCAAAGCAGGGGACTTAGTGATGATCAAGCTGAGGTCCGAACAACTGAGATTCCGAGGGAATAAGAACATCAAACTTGTCCGCAAATACAAGGGTCTTGTTCCAGTCATCTCGAAAGTGGGTCTAACCTCCTACAAAGTCTGCTTACCAGAATGGATGAAGATACACCCGGTCTTGCACGTCAGCAACCTCAAACCGTATCATAAAGATACAGAAGATCCAGCTCGCAACCAGTCTACCAGAGAAGGAGTCAGTGTCAAGCCATGAAGCAGTAGACAACCCAAAGAAATCCTAGCAGAGAGGACTATAGTCGTGGATAGAAAGAAGAACAAAGAGTTTCTGGTGAAGTGGAAAGGACTCGGAGATGAAGAAATTTGTTGGGAAAGGGCGGAGGACTTGCACAAGCTTATGCAGAAGATTGAAGATCAACAAGGAGCAGGTTCGTCAAGGATTTCGAAGATTTAAGTGGGGGAGAGTGTGGCGTGTTGCGACATGACACACCTCTAGGGGGCCATTTTATATGTATGAGCATGTGTAACGACCCAAAAATCACTAATAAAGCTTAAGGGCACGATTGATTTATGTGTGAATTAAATAGTTTAATGCATGATTCTGTGATAAGCATGCTTGTATGAGTATATGGATATATGAAATGCATGTCTAAGAGTATTAGTATGCGTGTAGGCCCTGTTTAGCTTAAAGGGGTATATCTGTAAATTTAGCCCGTTGAGGGCATAAATGTGATTATATGTTATAATTGTGGAGACCACATTATTATGTGGATATATTTGCAGTATACGACTTGAGGCGATCCTAGGGAGCTAGTTAGCGGGAAAGTCACAACAGGACCTAATACTTGGCTCGGGGCGAGTCAAGGGGTATTTCGGGTATTAGATGGTTATCTAGGTTATCAAAATAAATAATTTGAGATATATTTGAGGTTAGGAAGCCTAGGTGGGAATACTGGGGAATTTTACCATTTTGCCCTCGGGGACGTTTTTGGTACCTTGAGCCTCGAGATTGACTTAATTAATTAAGGATAGATTAAAAAAAATTAAGAAAACAGTGGAAGATACCCAAACCTACCCTTTTCTTCTCTCTCTCTCCTTCTCTCTCAAGGGAAACCACATAAACAAAGGAAAAGCTTGTCTGGAAACTCAGAAAATTGAGTTGAAGCTTTGGAAATTACCTCAGGGTTAGCTAGAGGATCTAATCAAGGGTTGAGGTAAGTGTTGAGTTACATCTTTGGTTGTTAAATTCGGTAGATATGGCTGGGTTCTAAGCGTTTATGGGTTTTTGACATTAAAGGTTGAATCAAGGCAGAAGACTTAGAAGTTAGCTCAACAATCTCTTGGAGGATTGGTTCTTCAGTGAAGGTAAGCTCTAATTTATGGTTTAGTGTCTGAATTCTGTGTTTTCCTGGATGGTTTTGGTGTTCTTGAGCTTATGGGTTTCAAAGACTAAAGTGTTATATTGGTGAGTTTCTAAGTTAGGTTTTTGCTAAATTATGTTGCTGAAAACATGTTAGAATGTTTGTGGTAATTGGATTGTATCATTAGGATGGTTTTGGGTGGATTTTAGTGAGGTTAGAGTGTTAAAAATGGTGGATTTTCTGGGTTCGAAGGGGTCGGGTCGTGGCTCAGTTCTTGATGTGTCATGGCCCTTTGAAGCAGATAGGAGTTGGGGAAGAAGGGCGGGCCGCAGCATGGGCAGTGCTGGGCCGCGGCCCGTGTCTGGTTTTTGGTGAGGCTGCCCCTGGTCAGGGGCAAGCCGCGGCATAGGAAGCTTAGGCCGCGGCCCTTAAGGGCATTTTTGGCCTTTTGGAGATTTTGGGTGCAGGAACCTAGCCTAGGGTGCTCGGGATCGATCCCACTACTGTGTTTGGTGGAATTCGATGTCCTGGAGGCTAGAACTTTATCCGGAAACCTTTTTACAATTATTAATGGAATCCCTTATCTTGGTTGTGACTAGGTATAAGCTAGGGCTTGGGAAACGGATCGTGCTCAAGGGGCATCTCTCATAATCAGAGCACTTGGAAATTAAAGGTAAGAGAACTGCACCCGGTTGTGAGTTTATAATGGGACTAAGGGTTCCCTATTCTTGTATGCGTTATGAAAGTTGGTATTATGCCATGAGAATATTAAACCAACAGCCTAAGAGTGTCAGAGTTTACATTGGCGCACAGGGCACGGCTCAGCCACTGGTAGCTGAGGACAGCTTAATATTCACTGAGCTCAGTTTAAGCGGACTGGATCAGTGGGGTAAATAAAGGGTGCGACCTAAGGGCGTCGACTCTGATTATTGTGTGATCTGATTATCATTGTTAACTATTGAATATGACGTGCTGAATGGCTGAGTATTAGCTTGTGGAATCATGGTAATGTTTATGAGTTATGTGATTAATATGGACTGCTAAGTGTATAAACATGATTGAAGAGTTATATGATTATTATCAATGCTTATGCTATGATGTTATGTTTTCTTGTTGGGCCTTGGCTCATGGGTGCTACGTGGTGTAGGTAAAGGCAAGGGTAAGCTTGGTCAGCCTTAATTCGGAGAGCTCTAAAGGCAGAATGTACATGACTAGCTACTCGGCCACCACGGTTGAGGAGGGGACAGGAACAGGAGGATCATAAATGTCTGTTTTGCCCTTAGAGTGACTAGCGGTTGTTATACCTTGAAATTTTGTAAACTGACTTTCAAATGTTGTTTCTTTTGGGGTCCCTTGTACAAAACGTTTAATTATAAGAAATGTATCTTTTATGAACAAAACCTTTTAACCATAGTTCATTAATGGTTTTAGTGACACGTTTTCAACTAAATGACTTGATTAGCAAGTCCTGCACCTTTATAAATACACAGTGTAACGGTCTTAGCTACCCAGGGCGTTACAGCATGCCTTGGTGCTTGATCATTAGTCAAGTCTTGCACCAAGCAACCTCATGGGGTAGGGTAGTGGCAATTTTGTAATTATGCATATGTCTCCTAGACAAAATCATATATGTTACTGGGAAGACCTTGTATCCCTAGAAGGCTCCTTAGGGGGAGGTGACCTGGTGACTCAGGGAAGCACCATGGCCACCAGCAGATAGGGGCCAGAGTTGTATACTCCCTTGCCCTATCAAGGCCTTATATGAATAAAACGATGTTTATCCATGTCCCTTTTTGTATGCTTCCTTTATGGTCTATGTGTTGCATGTTTGTTACCTTCGTTGGGTCATCGCGTGCCACTTGCCTGTGTTTTATGCTCTAGTTATTGTGTGGGATGTTGTGCTTGGATGTCTTGCTTTGTGCTTGCTCATGTTTCGTCATTGCCCTTACATGTGCGAGACTTGTAACGTGGCTAACCATTGGGTTTGTTTGTCGCGGGTGTGAATTTAGGCTGACTTGCTAGCTGAGAGCGCTAACAAGTGCTGCACATTCCATCAATTCGAGTAGTGAATTTGATGGCCCGTGACACCCAGCTTGCGCAAAGAAGTTCAGAGCTTGACTGGAAAAGTGGCGGTGCTAAACCGATTTATTTCAAAGTCCACTGACAAGTGTTTGCCCTTTTACAACTTGCTCAGAGGAAATAAGAAATTTGAATGGACTGAGGAGTGCGAGCTGGCATTCCTTGCCCTAAAGACGCATTTGGCCGAACCCCCAGTATTGTCTAAGCCTATATCTGGAGAGCCCCTGTTCCTATATTTGGCCGTAACAGAAAATGCGGCCAGCACCGTGTTAGTTCGAGAAGAAGACTGTGCTAAAAAACCAGTGTGCTATATAAGCAAAAGACTCCTTGGGGCTGAATCACGGTACCCACTAATAGAAAAGATAGCATTCTGCCTAATATTGGCTTCCAGGAAGCTTAGACCATATTTCCAGTCCCATTCAATCCACGTCATGACCGACCAACCTCTAAGGCAGGTATTACATAAACCTGAAGCGTTAGGATGCCTTTTAAAATGGGCAATAGAACTCAGCCAATTCAAGATACTGTACACACCACGAACCTCGATGGACATTTGCAGTATGGGGAATTGATTTAATAGGATCTTTACCTATGGAAAGGGAGGAGTTCGTTATGCGGTGGTGGCTATTGACTATTTCACGAAGTGGGTAGAGGCCGAGCCTTTGGCAACCATCACTTCAAAAAGAGTCCTCGACTTTGTGGTTAAAAACATTGTGTGCCGGTTTGGGCTTCCTGAAAAGATCATGGTAGATAATGGAACCCAATTTGACAGTGATCTCTTCACCGATTTCTGTGAAAGACACGGCATAATCAAAAGTTTTTCTTTGGTTGCATATCCACAGGCCAATGGACAGGTCGAAGCTGTGAATAAGACCCTAAAAGCGAGCCTCAAGAAAAGGTTAGATGAGGCCAAAGGAGTCTGGCCCGAGCAGCTCCTGCAGGCACTCTGGGCATACCGAACTTCCCACAGGACCTCCACAAGGCACACTCCTTTCTCCCTGACTTTCGGAAGTGAGGTCGTCCTTCCCATTGAAGCAAAGGTAGCCATGCACAGGTTATGGAAATTCAGCCAGGAGTGGAATGATGAGTTCCTTAATGCGTCTCTCGACCTGATTGATGAGAAACGAGAGGATTCACAACTACAGCTCGCACATTGCCAACAAAAAATCACTCGTTACATTAATTCCAAGGTCAAAAGACTTAATTTTGGTTTGGGCGATCTAGTTCTCTGAAGGGTCTTCTAGGCGAACAAGGACCCTAAAGACGGGGCTTTAGGTCCGAACTGGGAATGTCCCTATTAGATCGTGGAAATTTTGCGTGAGGGAACTTTCAAGTTAGCTCGGCTTAGTGGAGAAACAGTCCCACGAACCTAGAACGCGATGCACTTAAAGAAGTATTATCAATAGTATTACCAACCATCTATGTAAGGCTTAGTTATAAAAGCCATTTAATTAAATAATGAGGGATTGTTATATAATGTTTCCTGTTCATATGGTTTTAAATATTTTCCCCTTATAAGGTTATTCATAAATTAGTTTGTGTATTAATCCTGGTTAAATGCCTAACAATGGTACAACATGACTTCCATGGATGGTTGGTAATCCATCCTGGTTAAATGCCCAGCAATGGTACAACATGCCTTCCATGGAGGACAGTGAGGTCGCTTTCTCCTCCTTAACAGCGACCTCAGCCTCTAGCTTCTTGGATTTGGCCTCATCAACCTCGACTTGAAGAGAAGCCAAGGCAACCTTTGTGGCCTGCTCATGTTCTTGAGACGATGCAAGGGCAGCCTTGGCATCGTGCTCACCTTTTTGAGCAGCTGTGAGGGCAGCTTTGGCAGTTCGTTCGCCTTCTTGAGCAGCAGTCAGGGCAATCTTGGCAGCCTAGAGTTCATCATTCCTAGCCCTAGCCCGGGCTATACTGCGGTGCTGAGCTAGGGCCGACTGCAAAATAAAGAGACAAGTTAGACGCATAATTGGGCAAAATGAAAAGAAGAAATTCAATAAGGAATGATATCTTACTATGAGAGTCATCCCCAAGGCGGACTCCAGGACGTTCTCTGGGCTCCTCTCTTCTATCGTCCTCAAATCCCTCGGGTTGACTTTGTATACGTGCTCCACTATGTGGTTCGCCGTCTCGTAGAGAGTTCCCCGAAAAGTATCGGGGATCTTCTCCAGGTCCTGAGGATTGACTGTGATGCGCACAATAGTGGTGGGGACAAAAGGAGCTGGGGGATCAACTTGTATAACTTGATCTCGAGAAGGAGCAGGTGGAAATCGAGGAGGAGGAGAAGGAGGAGGAATCTTTTTCTCAGTCACGATAGAAGTCGGAACTGCTGAGCTCGTACTTTTCCCCTTAGTAGGAGATTTGGAGGTGTTTCCTGCCGCAGGAGGCGTTTTCTTTGTAAACTGGGGCTTCTTTATGGTAGGACCCGAGATGGTTCTTCCCCCCTGGAATGCTGTGTGGAGGTCGGGAGCTCCTGATCGTTCCATCTCTTCACCTAAAAAGAACAATAATGGAGTTAATACACAAGTAAAGTCATAAATTTACATGAAAGAAATAAATGAAAGTCCTACCCTCCGAGCTAGGGGAGGAGTCTATTATCACGACCTTCGGCCTTGGGATTACTGGATGAGATGGGGAGTCTAAGTCTACAATTTCTTGGATTATAGGAAGTTCGGGTTCAAGTTCTACCTCGGGGCTAGACTCATCTATATATTGCCTAAATCCAGGGGCAAAGGTGCCCACGACCTACGATTGGTCCCATACTCCTCAAAAATGGTTGACCTAATGGTTGAGGTGTTATCTACAACAACAGTGCCCTTAGGATAACCCATATCATGACACAACACTAGATGGTCCATGCACTAGAGCAGGGTTATGTTACGGTCTGGATTACAAGGGTGGCGGTGGACGAGCTGTTTTGGGTTAAATCTAACTAGCCTAAAATCGGCGACAACCCTATCTAATAGGGTATGGGTTACCTTGGCCGGAGGGGCCAACTGCTGCCCTCGATGTAGCTCGTTCTAGGTCAGGGTCCCGAGCAGCCTCAGGAGCCCGCCTCTTTTGCACAAGAGGCACTTCATCTTCTTCTTATTCCTCCTCTTCAGCAGCCTCAAAGTATCCTTCTTGGGGAGGCGGGAGCTCGTGGACTACCGGAAGGGTAGCCCGTGTCCTTCTAAAGACCAAAGTCTGGCCTTCACCAATCAATTTGCACGCCAGCATCGTGACATTAGTCACGAGCTGGCGGTAATCCTTCTCGCGGGCCGAAAGCCCAGATAATGTGTCATACTGATCCTCGAGGGTCGTAGACTTCTCCGTCCTCGCGAATATGGCTGCATAAAAAAAATAGTAAACTCAATTAGTATAAATACAAGGAATATGTCTATTAAAAAGAGAGAATGATTTTGTGAGCTGAGAAAAGAAAGAAGACTTACAAGGACGGTTGAAGTATTGATGTTCGCAGTTGCGGAACCCATTCGACATAAAGAATTGATCCTTGTAGTCGTTGGGGTTGTTGGGGAGCTTGATAACTGAGGCTGAGTTCGAAAATCTGGTGAGGTAGTAGAACCCGTCACCTCGCCTTCTTTGCTCTGGGTTGGCCTTAAGGAAGAAGAAGTAGAGGATATCTGTGTTAGATTAGCTTATACATGATCTTTATTTATTTTCATGTATATCTAATATTAAACAAATTAATACGAGATAACCTAAAACATGTTTCTAAAATTGAATTCAAAGAGAAACAAATAATAGAATACTTACAGTATACGCAGCGGAATTAAAGAGTCCTTCCTTCAGTTTCTCTAACTCTTGTATCCTCTCTGTCGCAGAGTATTATCAAGAAACTGAACCGATCTTCTATTTTCTTCACAATCTTCCAATGTATCCTTAGAACCACCTAGACTAGTGTGGGCAATTCTCAACACATGAGATAGATATAGAGATAAGAAGAGAAAATAACAAAGAGGCTTAGAAAATGACTTGTGTTTAGAGAGAATCTAAAACTATCAGAAAATCTGACTTGTGACTTATCTTTGACTTCTCTCTAAGCACTCATTTTATAGACTCAATTAGGCCATTTAATTTAATTAAAAAATCAATAAAATAACAGCCATTTTGAAGCCCTAGGTCGAAATTATCATGGGCGATAGGCCCGTGAAATTTCCCATTTGATTATAAGCCCATTGGACTTAAAATCAAGGCCTGTGTTATTTTCTATTGATTTAATTAATTAAATAATTATTTAAATCCTTTATCAAATTAATTATTTATAATTTGATCCTTGATTTAAATTTATTTATTAATTTAGATACCAATTTATCTTAATTAATAAATCTACCATAATTTCTCTTTTCTTCTCAAAATTACACAACTCTGTGAAACTATCCAAAATTGACCTGGTCAACTTTGATAATTCGAATTGACGATTAAATCAATTAATTGAGACTATCTAGATGATTTTATCCAAGGTACAATGGGGACCATGGGCCTATGAAATCAAGCCCCAATAAGTTATCATAAATCTAACAAATAAATTTACTAACTTATTAATTCCTCGTGACTCCACTATAGACTCGGAATTGTACTCTTGAATTCATAGAACACTCTATAACAAATATAGATACGCTATTAATTATCCATTGTTACAACCATAATTGTCACTCAATCCTCTATAGACGGTCTACAATGAGATAGGACTAAAATACCGTTTTACCCCTCATTATATTTTATCCTTAAAACACTTAGTTCCTTGTAAATGATATTTCACTAAACTAATTTAATTACTGAAATGAGATATCTATCATTTAACACCTTGAACCAAACTAAAAGGAAACCATCGTTTCACTTCTTCATCAGAAGCTATAGATATTCATATCTATGATTAACACTCCCACTCAATTATACTGCCGAGTTACCAAGATGTAAGTATGGGCTAGTCCGTAGGGTAAGCTGGTAACGAACAAGTCAAAGAACTCAAATAATACAATCAGTTAGAATACTAACCACTCAGAATTGAGATTGAATTGACCTATGGTCAACTATATGGTATGACTAGAATAGATAATAACAGTATATTTACTTATCTTATCAACTATCAATATCAGTCCTGTCCGATGTAACAAATACATCCGATCTTTTCTACTTTGCTAATGTTCTGGAAAGAACATAACACTATAATGTGTAAGTAGATCATATCGTAGATTGGCAAGTCAGTGTAAATCATGTGCACTGACTAATCTTAGGACTAACTTATTTTGAACATATAATCATATTTATATTCCACTGTGATTACGTCACCATAAATAAGATTAGCTATATGCTCCGGATTTAATAGAAGTTTATATTAAGCAAATAATCATGAAAATAAAACATGCGAGCAAAGTGATTGACCAAGTCAAAAAATGATTTCTATTCTTTTATTGATAATAAAATGAGATTACAAAGAATTTGGGTTTCAATTAGGGCATAAAACCCCAACAATCTGCTGGAGTGGGGACCTCCCACTGGTGTTTTAAAAAGAGGTATTTCAGCCCCACCAGAAGTCGGTATGAATTTGGGGGGAGTTGAAACGGTGCCAACTTCACGTAGTTGAGGAAGTCAACAAAATATTGATCTAGGGGAAGGAAGGCCCTCGCCTTTAAGTGCTCGTCACTCCAGGCCGCGAAGTCGTCCTGGAGGGGTGCGCAGCTCCGTTCCCCTTTGAATAGAGGTCGAGCAATGAGGATGCCGAACCCGACCTCTATATTGTGACTTAGCATTATTTTATTGACCCTTCCTTGCGTCGTGATCTTGGAGATGATTTTCTCTGCCTCGAAGAACGCGTTAGGGTCAATCATGATCTCCTTCTCCACCACAGGTTCGAAATGAGGAAGAGGAGATTCGGAGGCGATCTCTTTTCCCTTGTTGGTTTGTTGAGTTGATGGGCTAGGTGCATTTTTCTTGGGTACGCTCTTCTTGGGTGCCATTAGATCGCCTAACGAACAAGAATGACGAGTCACTTAGTAGGCGACCTAAGATTTTGTAAAGGTAAAGACACAGAAGTACAGAGGAAAATGGTGTCTCTGATAAACGAGCTGAGTTAGTCTCATCCCGCTGCGTGATGTCACGCGCTATCCTACGCTACACGCCTCGGTTTCCCCAACAAACCCCTGATGTTTAGGGATCCGTATGTCAGAAAATCCGGCCACTACTGTCCTTGGGGGGCGGTTTAGAGAAAAACCACCCAAAAAAGTGTGTTCCCTAAGCAATCTGGTTTTTGAACCCTAACCTTTCATCTTCTATACCCCGAATGGGTATTTCCTAAAATTTACCCAGAAAATACCCAGTTTCGTGAATGTCATAGTTTTTAAGAGATATTCTAAACCTTCTCAGTAAACCTTAAGTTGAAACCTAAGTGCCAAAAACATCGAGAAAACCCCTAATATCAACTACGGCAAAGCATGGTAAATAAAACACAGAAATCCGTAAAGAAAGAGTGTATTTGAAACGACAAGACTTACAATGTGTTCGTCAGTTGAAGAAGTATATTTCGCAAGGCCTGGAAAACTCACTCCTAAGTAATCGAACAACTGGATGTCGGAGAGATCTTGCAACGGAGAGTTTTTGGGTTTTCTTTTCTCTGAGAAAGAAGAAGGTTTGAAAAGCACAGAAGAGAGAATATAGAGAAAGTTTTCGAATAAAAGGTGATGAATTGTGATAATTGTCTATCCTATTTATACGTAAACGGCATAAATCAATGTGAGCCATCCGATTTGGTCAGTTCAAGATCCGAGGGTTGTGTTTCAAAGGACAAAATGGCGGCAAAAATTTGACAAGACCATAATTGCAGTCCTCGAAACCCGAACAGATGCCAATGGTAGTGTTCCATGTGTCCAGTACTCGAGTGGTAGACAAGTATGGGAAATTGCAATAGAAGTCTACAAGTCCCTACTATGTAGATCAGAAGATGACGTCGTAAACCACGAGCAGGGACTTGGGGGGCAAATGTGTATCCTAATTTCAGCACGAGCCTTTTACTCAGATCGTGTACAGCTAGCAGGTAACTGCAGGGAAGGAATAGCCTATAAGTCCAGGTATCCTCCACGTTGATAGCACGGTTCTCATGATGAGTGCACGAGCTAAGGATGCATAAATTGAAAAGCGCGAGCTTGTAATATTTATAAGGCACGACCTCTATGATACGAGCTCGGCGGTGCATTCAGTTCGTGGTAACTTGGAGATATGGCGTGTCCACGGATCTCCGAAGACTCGGATGCTTTATATGATCATTTATGGCCAGCCTGTGATAGTTAATGTCCCAAATATTAGGAGATTATTTATTTCATGATCATATCATATCCTAGTATAAATAGGAATATTTCATAATAAATGTAATATATACGCAAATCCATGATTGACTCGCGCGGTTACTCAAACCTGTCCAAGAAATTTCTCTATAAATGTTGAGAATATTGGACAGGAAAATGAGAGGATTATTCTGAAATACCGAGATTATGTCCAAATAGAGAGAGAAATACAGTAATAATATAGATTCTTGGATTAGGTGTATTTTAACCACTAAACTACGTAAAAAGACTAGTGTTCTTGAGAATAATTTTCTTACTTCGGTTTACCATCAAGCACTAATTTGACCTTGTTATTTTCTTGATTCACTGTTGGCGAAAAACCCCGTCAACAAAACTATTAAGATTACAGAAATATAAAATATAAATAAATAAACAAAATAAGAGATATGTAAAGAGAGAGTAAAACTCTTGTATATGTTATTTTAATAGGGGAATGACCCTTATTTATACAGATAAATAAGCCCTAAGAAAATCAGGTAACTACTCTAAATATAATCAATAATTAATGCTGATATTTTACTTTAGGTAGCCTAATGATTCTTTATTATTATAAATATCCATATATATATATATATATATAATATTTATAATAAATGAGAATTTTTGTCAAACGAGTCCTATATAATATTAAAGTGATTTTCATTTTTAACAATGATGATATTTTGATAATTTGATCTCTTTACGTAGTGTAATTAGATATGTTTGGATTTTTTTTTCCATTTATAGTTGGAAGTCTTAAAAAAATGTATTGCTTTTTTTATTTTTTTTAACGGCGATAATTATTGTCATAAACTTCTATATTTGGTGCATTTTTCGTAATTGTATTTTGTTTGACCTTGTTTATGTTTCTCCTAATATATATAAAAAAAAATCCGAAAGTTACTTCACCTAAAATTAATCATATTATTCACAATTGTCTTGTATAACTTTTTTTTTTTTTTGGATAAAAATAAATATGAACATAAATAAAGTGATATCAATTATTGAAGCATTTCCCAAACTTTATGTTTTTTTTTTAAAAAAAAAAATTCCGTAAATGTTCGGAACATCTTGGATACTGATATTATTGTTGATATTTTCATTATCAACTCAATTGGCTACTTTTGCATGCTAATACATTCACAGTTGTAAACCGACGATACAGTACACTACTCATTGCCATAGGATTTACAAACATGTTAATTATATAATACATGTTTCTTTTTATATGTATAATATCTATATATATTATGAGATTTGGTGATCCCATTATTTTATTATGGAAGAATTCTTGTTAATTCTTATTGATTATTCTCTATAGTGGTGACGAGTTGAAGAGCATTATTATTATTTTTATTATTAGTTTTGGTGCATAGTGGGTGACACTATATTCCTCGATCTCCTTTAATTTCATCTCAAGCCCTCCGTATCAAATATCAATTGTAACGGGGATCGAATTTGACATGGACACAAAGCAACCCCCACACAACACACCAGACCACACCACCAACAAGTCGAATCGAAAAGAATAGTGGTGTGCAATATCCAAAAGTAGTAGTGCTAGCTATATAATGTTGTAGGATACCATATAGTGGCTATATTTTATTTTAAATTTAAATATATTTGAGAACCAATGATAAATTGCATCAATCAATACTCAATTTCTTCACTCCCTCTAAAAAAAAAAACTTTATTTCTTAACTCTTGTTATTGTCATCCTTATTTTATTTACTTTTGGGATATTTACGGCTAACATACCAAAATTTTAACTTTTTTCACAGTTAAGTTCAAAACTCTTTTTTTGTCAATAAAAGTACCAAGGTGTTACTTTTTCTTGCATTTCCGTACTAACCTTTGTTGGAAAAATTATATTTTATATATAATAAATAGCCAATTTAGGCTAATGTGTGAATGGAAAATTGATGCCTTAAATGTGGTCCATTGATAGCTGCTAATAAATGCAGATTTGGTCAAGGATGTAATCACCGTAATAATGGTGAATATTCTGATTGATATAAGAAATTATGGTAAAGATTGTGATTGATCAATATCTCTAATTTTGTGGGATTTTTGGCATTAATTCCCTTGTGTCCACACTTTGTATTCCACCCCATATGAAGCCTATAAAAGGAGGCTTCACCTTTCATTCTAGAGACACCAACAAAAAGAGTCACTCACTAAAAAGCTCTCTTGTCTTCTTCTTCTGTGTTTTTCGTAAGTCTTAAGGTGATAGAGTGAATGTATTAATCCGAGTTCGCTGGAGTAGTGAAAGTGGTGTATTCCTCTACTCGTTAGTCGTTGTATCCTGGGAAGTGGTTGCTCACGTATCCTCTAACACCAATCAGGTAGAAGGGGCAAATCTGCTTTAAGGAAAACGTGTTTTACGTGCCTCGGCTTTCTTTTCACTTATCAGTTTTATTTTTTCGTATTTATTTTTTCTGTTCTTCAATTAATAATATATTATTATGTTTGTTAATTTTCTCCATTCTGTTTATTTAAATCTCTAACAACCTTTACGTTTAACTTTTTGAGCAGTTAATAGTCACATGTCAGCTAAAGATTGGTTCACGTTTAGACATTTTCACTACCAAAATAAACAAAATTTTGGTATTTATCCATAAGTATACACAAAGTTTAGACACTTTAGCTGCAAATTTCTCTTATTTATTTTTTAGAAGACAAAAATAGGTTTAAGGATATAATTTTAATTTTTAATACATTCATTTTTTATTTTAATTAAAATAAATGAAAATTTTGGGTATTTATGCATAGTGTAGGTTCATATACCAAAAAAATATCATCATTTACTAACATTCCAAAATAATGCTACTATTTGCTTGGTTTCCAAAAATAACTTTTTCATGTTTTTTAGCCTCCATCTCTCTTCCCTCTCTCTCTTTGGGTCACCATTTGATTCTTTGGAGAGTCATGATAGCCCCCACAAAACCATCATCACTACCAAATTTCTTTGAAAAAACGTCCCCAACTTTGGCATCCTCCTCCCTCTTTGTCTTCTCTCTTAAAGTATACATGGAGACTAAAATAAAATGTCTCACGATAGTTTTTGATGATATAAAACTTAAACCCACTAAAAATTCAATTAAGACACTAATTTATGTATTTTGAATAGATTTGTTCATGATTTTTTAGTTTTTTTGCAATTTTTTAGATTTGAAACGTAAAAATTTGCAGAAAACTCGATACACCTCGATGAGCCTCGATACCCAGCTCGATGGGTCCTTAAAATCATGATTTTAATGAAAAAAAATCATCTGCCTCGACACACCTCGATGTCACCTCGACATGCCTCGACACACCTCGATGCAATTCATAGAAAGTGCATAACTTTTCCCTCAGATGTCCGTTTGAGGTGATTTTTTTTAATTTGAGTATTTTTTTGTGATCTACATGTCTGAGATGTATAGATACACATTTGGGAAGTTTAAAGCTTGAAAACATACCCAACTTTGAAAATATAAGGGTATTGTTTTGAACTTTAGGGTTTTTTCAAGCTTTCAACTTCCCAAATGTGTGTATACATATCTTAGATGTATAGATCTAAAAAAAAATTACCCAAATTAAAAAAAAATCACCTAAAACGGATACCCGAGTGAAAAGTTATGCACTTTCTATGAATTGCATCAAGTTGCATCGAGGTGTGTCGAGACAGATGATATTTTTTTCATGAAAATCATGATTTTTATAATATACCTTGATACACCTCGATGTGCCTCGATGTCCAGCTTGATGAGCCCTTAAAAATCATAATTTTCATGAAAAAAAACCATCTGCCTCGATGCCACCTCGACATGCCTCGACACATCTCGATGCAACTCGATGAAAGTCATAGAAAGTGCACAAATTTTCACTCAGGTGTCCATTTTAGGTGATTTTTTTTCTACTCATTTATGATGTGTACACACACATTTGAGAAGTTGAAAGCTTAAAAACACCTCAAAGTTCAAAACAATACCCCTATATTTTCAAAGTTGGATATGTTTTTGTTTAACGCCCAAAACATGCATCCACTAAGCGGTGGTGGTAGTATGGATCGGGCAGTCGATTCCACAAGGAGGCAAAGAAATAAAGTTAATCAATAACTAAAGTTTAGAGATAAATAATATGAGGAAAATATAACAAGTGATATTTTTGTTATTTTTGAGATTTAAAGATTAAAATAAAGATAGACTAAAGTTTGATGTAACAATAGGTAACAAGTAGGAAGGATCAAGAGTCACCAATATGCATACTTATTTATTTGGATCTTTGATTCACAAAAATTACACAAATGGATAGTTCACATCCCAACTATTCATTTGAAAGATTTAACATTGAAGTACAAATATATTTCACAAAAATGTATTAAAGTGATTACTATTCTTTACCATGGAAAGATGAGATAAATCTTATAAGAAATCTAAAAATGACATTATACCATTGACAATAATGCAATAAAAGAATGGACATAAAACCTAACACAAATATTACTTTTACTATTTATAAAATACATAGAAAGAGCATGACTAATTCTATATAGAATTTAGCAAACGTAAATATATGAATGAGATGGAGAAAATGATAAAGATATTATCTACATTATTTTCACAAATTTGATAATACATAGAAAGTGCTTGACAAAATCTATATACTATTAGTAAACATAAATATAGATAACAAGATGAAGAAGTAGATATGAGAGAAAATAAATCACTCAAATATATAAACTTTAAGCACATGGTGAATCAAAAATACCAAACAAAGTCATAGTGCATATAGGATCATCCTAACCTTCTTAAGAAGGTTAGCATATTATGCTAGACATTCTCATGAAATTCTAGAGAGAAAATATGAGCAATGTGACTAAAATTTGGTAGAGTTTTGCTACCTAAAAATTACATACCAAATGTGAAATGAGAGTCCCTATTTATAGATGGAGAAAATGACTAAAAAGAAATTAAACAACAAAATGAGATTTACAAAATAAATCTGAAATATTAATAATAAAATATGATTTTTTTTAAAATCAAATC